>NW_023425355.1:7669816-12469816 GCF_014108415.1 Molossus molossus | reverse complement strand
ACTCCTAGAATCTACTCATTCCAAAAAATTTACAAATGATCTGTAGGAAATCTATGGAGTCCTTCCACAATTATTACCATGCAAATTTGTGTATGTGTATGTTTCACTTGATTTTTAATCCTCACCGGAGGATATTTTTCTATTTATCTTTAGATAGAATGGGAGAGAGGGAGGGAGAGAGAGAGAGAGAAACATCGATGTGAAAAGTATACATCAACTGCTTGTCTCCTGTACGACCCTGACCAGGGCCAGGGATGAACCGCAATTAAGGTACATGCCCTTGACCAGAATCAAACTCGAGACTCATTGGTCTGCAGGCTGATGCTCTAATTGCTGAGCCAAACTGGCCAGGGCTATGTGTGTGTTTCTGTAGAAAGGATTCATGGCTTTCATATTAGCAAAAATATCCCCGATTCCCCAAGTGTTTGAGAACCACTTGAAATTTTTTTAAATGGCAGTTTAACCTTAACAATGCAGTGTATTTTCATCCTCATGTAAACAGGGTCCATGTTGCTCCCAGAAGTCAATTAATGGAAATATGCATGTTCCCTATCTAGTAAAATGCTATAAATTAATTTCAATATGGAATTAGAGAAACAAGAATACATTTTACTATGCCTTTAAGAAAGACATTTTGTATAAGTGAACTTCTTTCTAGGTGTATACAAAATGGTTTTGTTGTTTGTTTTTGTTTCTCCAAAATGCCCATATAAATTTATTTTTTAACTTTATTTTTATTGTTGACGCTATTATAGATGCCCTCCTTTCCCCCAATTTACCAACTTTCACCCAGCCACCGACCCCCTACCCTCTGGCTATCACCACACTGTTGTCTGTATCTATGGGTTATGCATATATATTCTTTAGCCAATCTTTTTACCTTTTATTCAGTCCCTGCTTCACACCTCCCCTTTGACAGCTGTCAGTCTATGCCACCTATCATTCCTCTGTTTTATTTTGTTCATTTGTCAGTTTATTTTATTCATTGGATTCCACATATAAGTGAGATTGTATGGTATTTGTCTTTCACTGACTTGCTTATTTCACTTACCAAAATAATCTCCAGGTCCTTCTGTGCTGTTGCAAAAGGTAAGGGTTCCTTCTTTTTTATAGCCATGTAGTATTCTACCATGTAAATGTACCACAACTTTTTTATCCACTCATCTACTGATGAACTGTTTCTGGATCTTGGTTATTGTAAATAATGCTGCTATAAACATAGGGGTGCATATATTCTTTCTGATTGGAGTTTTGGGATTTTTAGCATATATTCCCAGAAGTGTGATCATGGGTCAAAAGGCAGTTTTATTTTTAATTTTTTGAGGAAACTCCACACTCTTTATATGTTTATATTGTTTCATTTTCCTTAGAAGCTATATTCCACAGTAGCTGTACTAGTTTGCATTCCCACTGATGCTGCACTAGGGTTCCCTTTTCTCCACATCCTTGCCAGTACTTGTTGTTTGTTGATTTATTGATAGTAGCCATTCTGAGAGGTGTAAGGTGATACCTCATTGTAGTTTTAATTTGCATTTCTCTGATGATTAGTGACACTGAACATTTTTTCCTATGTCTATTGGCCATCTGTACGTCCTCTTTGGAGAAGTGTCTATTCAGGTCCTTTGCCCATTTTTTAATTGTATTGTTTGGTTTCCTGGTGTAGAGAGGTATGAGTTCTTTCTATACTTTGGAAATTAATCCCTTATCAGATGTCTCATTGGAAAATATGTTCTCCCATACAGTAAGTTCCCTTTTCATTTTGTTGATGGTTTCTTTTGCTGTGCAGAAGCTTTCTAGTTTGATGTAGTCCTTTTTGTTCATTTTTTATATTGTTTCATTTTCCTTAGAAGCTATATTGGCTAAAATATGGCTACACAAGATGTCTGAGATTTTACTGTCTATGTTTTCTTCTAGCACTTTTATGGTTTTGCAACTTACTTTTAAGTCTTTTATCCATTTTGAGTTTATTCTTGTGTATGGTATAAGTTGGTGGTCTAGTTTCATTTTTTGCATGTACCTGTTCGATTTTCCCAACAACATTTATTGAAGCGACTGTCTTCATTCCATTGTATACTCTTGCCTCCTTTGTCAAACATTAATTGACCATAAAGCCATAGGTTTGCTTCTTGTTCTTTTGTTCTTTTCCATTGATCTATATGCCTGTTCTTATGCCAGTACCAGGCTGTTTTGATTACAATGGCCTTGTAGTATCTTAAAAATAAAGTACAAAGTAGTAATTTAGTATTCGTCTGAGGTTATTTACAGAATCATTAAAGCAGAAGAGGATATGTTAATGATTCTAAGAGATTTTCTACCAAAAGCTTGTGCCAGAGTATATTTTTCCTCTTGATTTTACTCTGACCTGGCCCACAGTAATGAGAGCAAAGTTTATCCAAATGGCATCTCTTTAACCAAAATACTAAGAACAAGACTGTTAGGATAATTAAAATCTATGAAAAACTTATAAATTTAACATTTATTCATTTAAAAATTATTGCCTCTATGCTTTGAATCAGGAGCAGTTAAATGAAAAACATTTAAGTTTAATTTCCTCAACAATTTTTCATGCACAACTATGTTTGGAGATAGCAGTAAGCTGAAAAATGCCTAAAAGTTGGACAGCAAAAAGTAAGAGAACAGCCTCAGTAATCTACAAACAAAGCATTGAGTCTCTGAATAATGAAAATCAGTTCTATTAGATAAATCATTGTAATTTTAAGTAAAATGGAAGTTAGTTTTTAAAGCCAAATTGCTCAGAGCTGTATTCTGGGCTTAAATAGGGAGGTTTCTCATATATCAATAAAAGGTTACCTTGGTTAAAATGAACTGTAAAAGAGTTGCTTATTAATAAAAAAAATTAAACAACAACAAAAGAAATTAAAAAGCATTCTCTTTGATATATGCAGCCCAATACTGACCCAAAATGCACTGAGAAAATATTTTATTTAGATTCTACCTTTTGAAGAATAGGAGAACAGCAAATTCTTTGCCTTTTATTAGTGGATTTCCAACATAGAGCTTTCCTCCCACTCAGCTCCAGCAAATCAAATCCTAAAAGACCAAAGCCACTGCTACATTTAAGACATTTTTCTGACTAATTCCTATGTGACATGATACAAAAATTAGTAAAGTCCACGGTGGAATGAATAGCAGTGACTCAGTATGGCTAAGCCTTCATTGCTAATTGATGATCATTATGCTTGAACATTCCCAGCTTGAGGCCTTTTGACTTTACAAAGCAATCCTTATCATTTTTAAACACTTGAATGTTAAGAAGAAACTTGCTTCCCTGTCAGTTCTCTTTTTTGGCCTTGGTTTTGGCTTCTGGATAACTACACAATAAATCATATCTATCTGCACAAGTACTCTTTCAAATATTTGAAAATAGTTATATTTTCTCCTGGTTTTCCCCTCTTTAAACTAAACATCCTCAGTTTCTGGAACCTTGCCTCATATAATAAATTTTTAGATGCCTCTTCATTCCTGTTTTCTCTTCTCTAGATAAAGCCATGTGAATGTTTCTTTAACATTTTGTTTTTATTTATTGATTTTACAGAGAGAGGAAGTGAGAGGGAGAGAGAGATAGGAACATTGATGAGACAGAACATTTGATTGGCTGCCTCCAGCATGTCCCACACCGGGGAACAGGCCCACAACCTGGGCATGTGTCCTGACTAGGAATCGAACCAGAGACCACTTGTTGTGTGGGTCGACACTCAACCACTGAGCCACACCAGCCGGACTGAATGTTTCTTTTTAAAATACAGGACTATGAACTGAGCATAGTAGATATGGTCTAATCAGTGTAGAGGACAATAGGGCTCTTAACTTTCTTTTTTAAGATGTTAACTTTTCCTTAATGTAGTTTAAGTCTCAATTATCTTGTTTAATAACTATGGTATAGCAGCTCATATCACATATATAATTTTTTAAAATAAAAATTTTCCAATTTAAATATTTATTGCCTATTGTCTAATTTTGCAACTGATTTTTGTAAACCTAAAAGTAAGACTTACTGTTTAGCTCTGTCAAACTTGAGCTTGTTGCATTTGTATGTTGAGTCTTTTGAGACCTTTGAAATCTTGATAAATATCCATGCTTCAATTATTCCTCCCAGATTGTTTTTACCTGTAAATTCAATAAACATGGATGTATGCTGAACAGGATGGTAAGGATACCTAACACATGGTGCTAAAAACATCTTAATTTCTGAATACCTGTTACTGTAGCCTACAACACACAAGTTATGCTTTTCTACATTCGTTCATTGACAAAGTTTCACTGAGTGCCTACTACATGACAAGTACGGTACTGCGGTTATAACAGTGAACAAGAGACATAAAGTCCTACTCCTATGGGGAAAAGCAAAATAAACAAGTAAGCAAATTGTGTGATTTCCCATAGTGATGTGACAATACTAAAGCACAAGAGGGTAGAGGAGATGGAGTGATTTGGAGATGCTATTTAAAATAAATTGATCCATGAAGACACATCTGAAGAGCTAAATGTAACAGACAACCAAAGTTGAAGAAATATGCTAGATAAAGATAAGGGGAAGAGTTTCCCAAGAAGGCATAGCTAGTCTTTGAAGGGGGAATAAGTTTGACAGGAAAGGGTAGGGGCAAGGTGAGGACCAGTGTAGCATAGTGAAACAGAGCAGAAACAAGTGGTGGGAAGTAAGCCATAACAAAGATTTAGGGCTTCATTATTAATGTAATGGGAAACACTTGGAAGGTTTTAAGCTGGAGGAGTGATAGCATTCAACTTTATTTTTTCTTTTTTAAAAATATTTTTCTTTATTGATTTTAGAGAGAGAGGAAGGGGGAAGGAAGGAGAGAGAGATAGAAACATCGATGAGAGAGAACATCAGATGGCCACCTCCTGCATGACCCCCACTGGGGATCGGGTCCACAACCTGGGCATGTTCCCTGACTGGTAATCAAACCAGCAACCTCTTGGTGCATAGGTCAACGCTCAACCACTGAGCCACACCGGCCGGGCAGCATTCAATGTTATAAAGAATATTTTGTATGCTGTTAAGAGAAAGTATTTTAAAAGGACAATAGTAGACAGTAGGAAACCATGTAAGATACTTTTGCAACTGTTCAAACTAGAGTTGATAGTGACTGATTAGTGTAGTCGTGATGGAGGAAGTAAGAATTCTTCAGCTTTGGGATATATTCTGAAGGTGCGGTCTCCAAGACATACTGATGGCTTGGATATTGAGTGTGAGGGGAAAAGAAGAATGAGCAACTAGGTGAATTTAATTATCTTTTTGTACTGTGGTTTCACATGTCTTTTCTTGCCAGTTGGACTACAGATTTTTCATGGGTAAGAACTCTGCCCTTCTTTTTTTCTCAGATCAACTGAGTTCAAGATATGCAGTAGGTACGTAATGAATGTGTTAATCCATCATAGGTAGGTCATCTCTGAATTCTACACCTTTGCTTTTATCATTCCTTCTTTGAAATGTCTCAAGGTCAATCATTTTTCTTAATTCTTGCTCTTAATGTCCTGATCTAAGCCCAGCTTTTCTAGAAGCTGAATTATCACAAATGACTGGTCTCTCTCACACTGGTCTATCCCCAATCTGATTCAATTGCAAATCACTTGAAAACTTTGCATTCAAACATTCCATCAACAAGCTATTACAGATTTGTCTACTTTATGTCCAGAAGCCTTCTAGATGCCAGGGATATAATAATAATCATAATGATGATAATAATAATAATGATGAACAGACCCCCAAAAGCCTGCCCTTGTGGAGCTTACATTTTCAATAACTAAAAATATAGAGTATTTTAGACAATAATAAGTGCTTTGAAGAAAAATAAAATGGAAGGGGGTATGGAGAGGTATAAGGAGTGCTGAAAAATCATAATTTGAAATAGGGTTACAGTGTAATTTCTTTAAAAATTTAAAGTGGTTACTTTTAATGAAGCTACATGACCTCTTTAAAATTGTTACATTAAAAAATTAAATATTAATTTTTAAAGAAGTAATATGTGAGCAGACATTTGAATTAAGTAAGAGAGTTCATGAGTCAAAAACAGAGGAAACAACAGTGCAAGAGCCTTTATGTGGGCATGAGCTTAATTTGTTTGAGAAATAGAGAGAAAGCCAGTGTGATTGGAAAGTGAGTAAATGGTAGGAGGTAAGACCAGAAACATGGCAAATCATGTAAGAAGCTTGCATTTTATAGTATATGTGAAAAGAAGGCAATGGATATTCTGGAGCTAGGCATGATCTGACTTTTCCTTTAAAAAAATAATCACGAGAATTGCTCTGATCATTGGACAGTAGAGTGTTTAGGAACCCTGCTTTTAGGACCTTTGGTGGCTTTTTTCTAAAAATGTTTTCCTTTATTAATTTTAGAGAGAGGAAGGGAGAGGGAGAGAGAGATAGAAACATCGATGAGAAAGGATATGATTGGCCGCCTCCTGCACGGGAATCGGGCCCACAACCTGGGCATGTGCTCTGACTGGAATCGAACTGGTGAGCTCTTGGTGCATGGGTCGATGCTCAACCACTGAGCCACACTGGCCAGGCCTTTGGTGGCTTTCAATACAATCTAAATTCTGTCCAGCCAGTGTGGCTCAGTGGTTGAGCATCGACCCATGCACCAAGAGGTCACTGGTTTGATTCCCGGTCAGGGTACATGCCCAGGCTGTGGGCTCGATCCCCAGTGGGGGGCATGCAGGAGGCGGCCAATGGATGTTCTCTCTCATCAATGTTTCTATCTCTCTCTCACTTCCTTTCTCTCTAAAATCAATAAAGAAAAACAATCTAAGTTCTTGCCCACTTTAAAGGCTTTTATTACCAGTCTATCCTATTCCCCACTAGTCCTCAACATATACCCTCTCTTTGTCAAGCTGATTTCATCTTGGACCTCCTCACATCATACATATCTATACTTTTTTACTTTTGACTCTTCTTCCCCCTTTATGACAGTGCTTTTCATCTTCTCTTATCCACCATTCAATACCATTTCAAGTTTTAACTGCAGCATAGAATGCTGCCCCAACTATCATCACCTCACTGATGTCTCCAGTCATTAAATGATGCAGCTCGTCTGTAACTCATGGCTGAGCACATTATCATGTACTTTATTTTATTGTTGTGAATGTTTAATGTGTGCTAATCTTATCTTCCGAATGATGTTGTAAGTTCTATGATAGCAGAGGACCAATAAATTTTACATCTCTCATGGCATCCAACAAATTTTGGGAGTGTATCATGTGAGTATTAAATGATGTAACATATGGTTTGAAGTTTTTTTTTTTTTTTTTTTTTTTTTTCTGTAATGGTACAATGGCGATCACTCAAGTACTCAAGTAGCTTCTGGAAGAACAGAGATTGAGTTTAGGTGAATAGAACCCATAATTTTAATTTCTTGCCTCAGTAGTCAGAGTCAAAATGTCACAAAAACAGTACACTCTCTCACTGACAAATTTAAAGGCTCGACAAAGACCTTCTCGACTTTAGTGAACACTGCATACATAACTGTCAATTGAACCCTGACCACAATAGACTATATTTCACTATGTGTTCATTTGGTTTTGGCAGCTTTCAACAATTCTGCTGAAAGTGAATCTCAAGTTGGAAGACCAGGCAGCACCTGCTCAAATGGCTGGCATATAACTACTACAGTGATGCTGGGCGTTCATTGCTATTCAGGAAGGGAGAGGTGCAGAGAGGCCTGGCCTTGCATGAAGCTCCGATGTGCGGGGAAGAGGCAGCCCCACTGCAGGCAGCTAACTCCCTTCCCCCTCCCTACTCTAGGGTTCTGGGCTGAGGCCAGGGACTGTCCGGAGCTGATCTCGGGCTCCCATTGGCCGCTGTCTTTTGTGACGTCACGATCATGATGAGAATTGATGATCGGACACGCTGATTTCATTGTCTGAGGAGGCAGTGGAGCCCCAGGAAAAATCTCGCTGATTCCGCCGGCCCCAACAGTGGCCTGATCTGGGATCCTTGATCCCTCCCGTGACCGCACCAAGCCCGAGGTAAGCACCCAGACTGGGTGGGTGTGAAGGGCGAAGGAGGGCGAGCAAGGCACCTAGCTAATGCTCTGCCCAGTGGGGGGCCCGTGGGTTCAGAGGCCTAAAGAGGCTGCCAACAAACTGGTACAGGTTTTAGGGAGCCAATTGCCTCTACCCACCGAGTGAAGGCTGGCGGCAGCTCGAGGTTAGAAATGAGCTGAGTGTAGTGATAGTGGGCATTGCCAGAAAGCGAAGGAACTTGCTCCGAGATAAGGCGACTTTGGGGACGCGCTTCTGGCACCGGAATAGGAGGAAGTGGCGCCTCTGCTTCGGAAGAAAGGAGTGGTGGTGGTGGTGGGGGGAGATGATTCTAACACTTCTAGATTTCACTGGACAGTAGATCTCTCACAGCCCTACTCAAACGCTCTGAGGGTGTTGCGCTTGCGCGTTAACAACTTGGAGGGGGCAGTTCCAGGAGAGAATAGGCGTGGAGTATGCGCAGGCGCTTTTTCTCTGTCGCTGGAGGGGGTGGGGTTGAGCTCTGGGCAGAATGTGGGAAGGGTTGGGGGCTGGCCCTGTGATGTTACAAGTGCCAGGTGATGAAGAGGAATCTGCCAGTTACATTTGAATCTGCCCTACTGAGTATACCCAGACTCAAAATGGGCCTGCTGAATTTAAGAAGGCAGATTCTTAGTCTACAGATAACAGGTTAGGAAAAATAATAAAGAACTCAGAGAGGCATTTGTGGAACAGAAATTACTGAGATGAGAAACCATTTGGATAAAAAAAACAAAACACTATTCAAGTGCATCAAACTTTTAATCTTCAAGAAATTCTGATTTGGAGTGTCACTCAGTGATTGTGAAACTTAAAACTCTTTGGAGAGACTTAGAGCGAGGTCCATTGTGGAGATTCAGAGTAAGACATTTTTCTTGTCCTTTTTTTTTTTTTCTTTTTGGAACGAGCTCTTAAAAAGACTTGGTCTCTGTTTCAGGGTTGGTGCTAAGTCCTTCTTTCTTCTTCCTCTTTGTCTATGCTAAGACCACCAAAGGCACATCTTATTTTGAGAGACCATGTCCAACTCCCCTTCATTGGGAGGGTCTTCATCACTCAGCAACTGTCAGAAACAACCCGCTTGCCTGTCCTTGGTGGAGAAATTGCACAGTACTGTTATTAATTCTGCTCCATTCTCTAATCATGAAGTCTTCACAGCAAAATCTGGATGTTTCTCCATTTTTTATAGTTAAGGTGTTATCAAATCCTGGTGAATTTTCCTTTGAAAAACTTCTGCTACCATTTTTCTCTTATCTTGCAACTAAAATCTCATCACCATCCATCCAGTCACTTCAGGAGCTTCCTGGCCAGCATCCCTTTGTGCCCTAAATCCCAAACTCATCCTACAAGGCTAATGGTCAGTGAACACTTCTTTCATCAGTTTTCATAAAAATATTCTTGACTCTCCATCATCTATTTTTCCAAGCCCAATTCCACTTGGATTGAAAATGGCTTCACAATCTGGTTTCATTGTACCACAGGTACCCTATTTTACTTTTTTCTTCACTGCATGACTGTCCTTAATGTCCTTTGAACAATCAACCCCCAGAATTCTGCTCCTTATACCACTACCACTCCCTTCACCTAGGATGTCCTCTCTTCTACTTATTCATATTTACCTACTTTGGAAGCTTATCTCAAGTTATACCTCTTCAAAAGTGCCTTCCAAATCTAATCTAACTCTTAATCTAAGCTTAACTTTTCCATAACTCTTACATCAGTTCTTATATTTGTCACTTCCTTATAGTTTTCTTTATATTGTTCTTATGCACTTGTGTGTGTGTTAGACTAGACTCCTCAATTGGATTTTAAACCCCTTCCTAAGGGTTGATACCATGCTACCTACTTCTTTATCTTCCGCTCACAGCACTTGAATAACTATTTGTAATATCTTCAGCCATATATGGTCTTTGTTCCACAATTCTGTGGGATTTGAGAAACAATGTAATATTGTTTTAGATCATTGGTCAGGCATGAGACCATCCAGTGACTGAATAAACCTGAATATGAGTCAGAGAAAGGGCAATACAGCGGGTGACTTCCAAATATGTTCTCTCCACATAAATAAAATCAAAGGAACATTATCCCCAACATGGTTCTGTCTACACTTTATTCAGTTTCAAAAACACTACGACTTCTGCCCTGGCTGGTTTTGCTCAGCGGTTAGAGCATTGGCCCATGGTCCAGAGAGACCTGGGTTTGGTTCCCACTAAGGGCACGTACCTCAGTTGCAGTTTGTCCCTGGCCCTGGTTGGGTTGTGAACATGGCAGCCACTTGATGTGTCCCTTTCACGTTGATGTTTCTCTCTCTCTCTCTCTTCCTCTCTCTCCCTTCCACTCTATCTGAACAACAACAACAACAACAACAACAAAAACACTAAGACTTCTTTAAATTTTTCTATATTTCTTTTTGGTGACATTGCATCGTGTATATTATCTTAACATCTACTAATTATTTACTCTTTTTATTGCAATATATCTTACAACTGCTGGTTTACACTATTACTGATAGTTTTCATTTGTATGTCTCTTGATTCAGAGTTATTCATTGCAATGACTGCCATAATTGCTAGTATATAACATATCAGTTATCACTTTTCTACCCTTTGGGCTTCAAATAGCATTGTTTATTCCACAGACTGTTTCATTTGAAAGAATGTGTGACCATAGTTTTATATAGAGACTCTTTACAGACTTCACTTTGAATGCTGCTTCACTTGGAGGCATCATCCCAATATTACGTCAAGGTTTGCAGTCTAGGAAATGGATGAAAAGTAGTCCAGAAGGGTATCAGAACGTGTAAATTTGAGAATCATTGTTATAGATTACTGTAAGTGAAATATGAATGTTATTTACTGTAAGTGAAAAATCCTATTTCTTTGATTTTTTCCTTTTATTACCTATATTATGTGAATCACTCCAAAGTGTTTTAGCTTGTAGCCACCTTGCATAGTAATTAATAAGAATTACATAGACATTTCCATATAGATCAATAGACAAAACTGTTCAAAGGCAGGGCACTCTAGATAGAATATAATGCTTAGGAATGTGCCCCGCACTTTACAGAGTTTAAAGTAAAATATGAAAAAAAAAGTGTAGTGTTTGTATTTTAAGGGTTTATTTTACAATTCCTAGCTGAATGAGAGGATGGCATTGGAATTTCTCATTTAAGTTTTAACTTTGAGCTGAAAGGAATTTTCTAATGATAAGCCAATTACCCATTTTACATGGGAAACTGAAGCCCACAGAAGTGAAGTACCTTACCAGTATTAGTATGTGATAATGTGTATTAAGAATTTAGTGCCAGCCCGGCCAGTATGGCCCAGTGGTTAAGTGTCGACCCATGCACCAAGAGGCTGATGGTACTATTCCCTGTAAGAACACATGCCAGGTTGTGGGCCTGATCCCCAGTGGAGGGCAGGGAGGAGGCGGCCAATCCATGTTCTCTCTCATCATTGTTTCTCTCTTTCATCTATAAAGAAAAAATAATTAGAAAAAAATAGTGACAGGAATTATACTGACAACTTTATATATGTTATCACATTTAAACCTCAATATCCCTTTGAGATAGTTTCTAGTATTATTTTCCAATTTACAAATAAGAAAAAAGAGGCTCAAAGTGATGGCTTTCCTGGAACCACACAGTTACAAAATGTTGCAGGATACAAACATAGGTAGGTCTATTCGACTTTTAATCACCAAGCTATACTTGACCAAGGAAATATGTAATGATCTTTTTTGGCAGAGTTTTGGTGAGGATCTAAGTCTCTGGAGACCCAGCTCAATGTATGTGTGTGTGTGTGTGTGTGTGTGTGTGTGTTTTATACCATAATGTTTTTTCATGAACACGATACTATTTCTAAAATATCATTCATTTCTTACCTTGAACAAATGATGCATACTCACATTTCTTTAAAAACTTTTTTTCTTTATTGATTTTAGATAGAGAGAAATGGAGAGGGAGAAAGAGATAGAAACATCGCTGAGAGTGAACATCGATTGGCTGCCTCCTACATGCCCCCCACTGGGGATCAGGCCCACAACCTGGGCATGTGCCCTGACCAGGAATCGAACTGGTGATCTCTTGGTGCATGGGTCGATGCTCAACCACTGAGCCACACTGGCCAGGCTCACATTTCTTTTTTTATTAAATGTTTATTGTTGACACTATTGCAGATGTCTCCCTGCTATTCTTTCCCCCATTACCTCCCTCCTCCCGGTTCCTGTCCCACCCCAGGCCTTCACCACCCTATTGTCTGTGTCCATGGGTAATGCATATATGCATTAATATCTTCCTGCCTCCCTCCTCTCTTTCCTCTGAGATTTGTCAGTGTGTTCCATGTGTCCATGCCTCTGTTTCTATTTTATTCATCAGTTTATTTTGTTCATTAGATTCCACATATAAGTGATATTGTGATACTTGTCTTTCTCTAGCTGGCTTATTTTGCTTAGCATTATACTCTCCAGGTCCCTCCATGCTGTCTCAAAGGGTGCTAGATCCTTCTTTTTTACAGCTGCATAATATTCCATTGTGTAAATTTACCACAGCTTTTTTATCTACTCATCTACTGATGGGTACTTGAGCTGTTTCCAGATCTTAGCTATTGTGAATAGTGCTGCTATGAACATAAGGGTGCATATCATATTTCTCATTGGTGTTTCATGTTTCTTAGGATATATTCCTAAGAATGGTATCACTGGGTCAAAGAGCAGATCAATTTTTAATTTTTTGAAGAAATTCAATACTGCTCTCCATAGTGGCTGCACCAGTCTGCATTCCCACCAGCAGTGCATAAGGCTTCCCTTTTCTCCACATTCTTGTCAGCACTTGATTTTTATTGATTTATTGATGATAGCCATTCTGGTTAGTGTGAGGTGGTACCTCATTGTCGCATTTTATTAAAATATGCCCTGTGAGTCTTGGTTGAAAATGATGGCATGAAGTTGTATATAAAATGTGTTTTAGCCCTGGCTGCTGTGGCTCTGTGGTTAGAGTGTCAGTCTGTGGACCAAAGGGCCGTGGGTTTGATTCCCAGTCAAGGGCATGTACTCCGGTTGCAGGTTTGATCTTTAGCCCTGGTCTCATCCCATGCCGATGGCAGCCAATCAATGTGTCTCTCTCACATCGATGTTTCTCTCTCTCTCTCTCTCTCTCTCTCTCTCTCTCTCTCTCTCTCTCTCTCTCCTCTCCCTCCCTCCTTCCCTCCCTTCTACTTTCTCAGTTGAATTGTTGATTTTCATTTTTCAGTGGAGACATTTACCTAAATATGGAATTGAGTGTGTCTTAATATACTTCCATTGAGTATATTATATCTGGGCATACTAGTTTGGAAGTAAACAGTAAACATTTTAGACAGATATTCTACAGAAGAAGGAAGCTGGTGAGGTTAAGTCAATTCATAACCTGTCACTGATACCCTGAGATCTTTCTAGTCTGCATAAAATCTTAAGGCAATAAACTGAAACCTGTCCTTGCAAGGAGATGGAGTCACTCCTATGCCAACTAGTAAAAAAATTGTCTGGAATAACCAGAGATCCAGGTGCACACTTTACATCTGTAAAGAAATCTACAAGAGCAGCTGTTCTACTTTCTTGGTCTCCTGTTTTAGAACTAGTCTTATGTCAGTTGGGTTGATCCTTAGAATCTTTAAATGTGTTATTTGTCAGAGTGACAACATTTCTGGGAAATGTTTTCTTATCCTCACTTCCTTTGGAGTTGGGGACAATTTTTGAAGGTTCTTACAACATGCATGCAAGCATATTACTTATATGCCTCAGGTTGGCACTTTTCTCATGTAGACAAGCATATGTGCATGACGCTTGTCCAAGTTCATACAAGTAGTAAGTGGCAGAGACAGGAATTAAAGCAGAGGTTGCATTCTTAACTACTAGGTTAAAGGTTGGAGAGCTACAATAAGGCTCCTCTTTATTTACAGTTAAAAAATTTATTTTCTTTATTGATTTTAGAGTGAGAGGAAGCGAGAGGGAGAGAGATAGAAACATTGATGGGTGAGAACATTGATTGGCCACCTCCTGCATGCCCCCCACTGGGGATTTGGCCCACAACCTGGGCATGTGCCCTGACTGGGAATCGAACCAGAGACCTCTTAGTGCAAGGGTTGAGGCTTAACCAGTGAGCCATACCGGCCAAGCAGAATCTGCATTTTAATAAGATCCCCAAGCAATTCATATGCACATTAAAATCTGAGAGGAACTGATGTAAAGTGAAATAAGACTTGTACAACTTCCAAGAGCTGATAGTCTTTGAAAGAAAAAACTTTGATTTTCCCTTTATTCATTTTCACATGTATAAAGAAATATGTAATCAAAGTATTACATGGCTAATATACATTAGCTTTGCTCTATTCCGGAGTCAACATTATCTCATTGATTGCTACACCTATATGATGGGTAAAATTGTTAAGAGTCTGAGTGAATCCACTTATTTGGGTGATAGTGACGGCTTTACCATTGAAATTATATTTATGCTAAATATTTGATTTGTCAACAGAGTGTTATGAAGAGTATATATATTGAGGTCGCTGTCATTAATATCTTCAAGAGGAGCTGTATTTGTTTTCTGTTTGTTGCTGTAACAAATTACCGCAAACATAGTAGGTTTATTCAACTCATGTACTGTCTCACAGTTCTGGTAGTTAGAGATCTGAAGTAGGTCTCACTAGGTTAAAATCAACGTGTCAGCAGGGCTTTCCTTTGTGGAGGCTCTGGGGAAGAATCTGTTTTCTTACTTTTTCAAGCTTCTAGAGGCTGCCCACATTCCTTGGCTTGTGGCTGCCCTCCATCTTCAAAGCTAGCAATGGCTAATCAAATCTTTTTTTTCTTATTGAATGTATTGGTTGACATTGGTTAGTATAATTTTTCACATCATATAATTCTGACAATGTTCTGCCTCTAATGTCAGTCCACATTTAAGGATCCTTGTGATAATACTGGGCCCACTCAAATAATCTAGGATAATCTCCTTATTTCAAGGTCAGCTGATTAGCAACCTTAATTCCTCTGCAACCTTAATTCACTTTTGCCACGGAAACTAAAATATTCATAGGTTCTAGGAATTAGAATATAGATATTACAGGGTGGGAAGTGCATTCTTAATTTCTGACTGGTCCTTTTTTATGCTCTTGAGGTCCTCACTAAGTTCCTTGAGATTCCTTATAATCAGTGTCTTGAAGTCTGAATCTGTAAGATAGCTTTATCTCTGTTAAGTTTAGTTCTTTTCCTGGAGTTTTATTCTGTTCTTTCATTTGGGGCATGTTTCTTTGTCTCCTCATTTTGGCTGCCTCCCTGTGTTTGTTTCTATGTATTAAGTAGAGTTGCTATGTCACCTAGGTTTCATAGGGTGGCCTATTGTAGTAGGTGTCCTGTAGGGTCCAGTGGCACAGCCTCCCTGATCACCCCAGCTGTGCCCTCAAGGTGCACCTCTTGTGTGGACTGTATAACCTTCTGTTGTAATTGAGTCTTGATTGCTGTTGGCACGTCAGTGGGAGGGATTTACTCAGGCTGATCAACTGCAAGGACTGGCTGTGCCCACTGACCACCAACCTCTGACTACCTTGGAGGATCAGCTATACAGGGTCCACCACACAGAGAAAGACTTACTGCAGCAGGGCTCTGGTACCCACTGAGTCTGCTCCTTGAGTGTGTCACTTGTGGAGGTGGTTGGGTGGTGGTGCTTCCACATGGTCCAAGGCTGTCTACTGGGTGTGCCGGCTCTGGGGCAAGGTCAGCCACTGCCTGTGTTCTACCAGGCCTAAGCTACAAAGTGATCTGCAGATGGCTTTTTCTTGTGCTGAACTTGGAGGTGCCCAGGCAAAGCCAAGCTGTGAACCAAGGCTGGCTGCTTCTAGTGCCAGGCCTGGGACCACTTAACAAGAGGTATGGGGCTCGCTGAGACCAGATGCTGCTTGTTTGAGTGAATTTAGAAAAATCTGAAGTGTGAACCAAGACAGACCAATCCTTCGGTAAAGCCACTGGAAACAGCTTGCATGGTCCCGGAAGTTGGGTGGGGTAGGGCCTCAGGGACTCACCAGGGCGGGGCAAACAGTGTGAGCCAGGTTGCTAGAGTCCCAGATATGGTGCCTGTCTGCCGCCCCAGGGAAGGGCCCACCAAAGGAACAGAGGCCTCAGCCAGCACGTCTGTCTGGGAGAAAGCTGCCTCTCCAGCTCTTGTCCTGATGCCAGTCAACTCAGTTCTTTCCCATATGTCTCTTGTGCCTTTCAAGCTGCCTCCTCCATGCTGGAGCCTGGAGGGAGTGGGTCCAAGTAAGTCCGTGAGTGGGCCCTTTAAGAGGAGCTGCCTGTAGCTGCAGCAGCCTCAGCCTCCCTCGGCCTCAGTTTCCGCCTGTTTTACAGCCAGAAGTCATGGGGATTGTCTTCCTGGCACTGGAACCCTGAGCTGGGCGCCTGGTGTGGGACAGGGACCCCTCAGTCCTCAGGGAGCACCTTCCCAGCTGAGGTATCTCCTAATTTTTATCCACCACACGTGGGTGTGGGACCAGCCTGTCCTCCTCTGCCCCTCCTACCAGTCTCCTTGTGGCCGCTTCTTTAATCTCGTAGTTTTAGGACTTCAGTTCAGCTTGACTTCAGGTGGTTCTGAATGATTGTTGCTCTGCAGTTCAGTTGTAATTTTGATGTGGTTGTGGGAGGAGATGATACTGTGTTTACCTTTGCTGCAATCGTGACAGGCTGCAACCCACATTTTAAAGGTATTAACCTAGAATGTGCATTTAGAGATGTTTATCATAAATGCTTATGGAAATAGGAACATCTTCATTAACTTGTGAAAGATAGAAATGATTTACTTGCACAATTTGCTTGGGGCCAGAAACATAAAAAGATTCACAATTTAGTCAGCGGATATGCATGGATCAAGGGACTGTTCAGCTCATCAGAAGATGCTATGTCACTGGTCATTAGTTGTCACATATTCTATATGTGTGTATGCATGTGGGATTGCATGAAAGAGAGCTAAGGCAACAGGAAATCAATTATCCATTTGAGACTCTGTTTATGCTTATGTTGTTAAACTATCTGTTTGAAATTGATTTTTTTAACTTTTGTTATAACGTGAGTTTTGATATCTGAGTATATGATAAGGTATTTGTAGTTTAAAGGTATTTTATTATTTTAACATATTACCACTCTGTGATAAAAGCAAGTGTCATTAAAAGTTAATAAATTATAACTGCTGAAACAATCTGAAGTCTAGCATATTTACCTGATAATGCTTTTTTTGAGCAAACATCATTCCTCTTTGAATTTAGACATTAAACATGTGGTAGAGTAGAGATATTGTACCTGTAGATGTGTATCTTTTCATATATTAATATGGAGAACGTATACATAAAATTGTTTTGCTATGTGTGCCCATCTCACTATGTATATGTATGTATGTGTATATATATATATATATATATATATATATATATATATAAAATGTTGCTGAAAAATATTAATACTAATTACATGGAATTTTAAGTGTTTTTTTAATGAGGTCAATGTATAATTTCTTTGTTTTCTGAGAAACTCAAGTGATAGTCTGTTAAAATGTCCTGTTTCACATTTCCACCTAAGTGACAGAATCATATTATATCTCTAAAATGGAAGATAAGAGATGTGGACAATGCATTCCAGTAATTATAGCCCAATAAATGAACAGTGAATATCTTTTCATAGTATTAGAATAGACACCCTGTCTGTTACTTGAACTTCATGTTTAGAAGATGCTGAGACATAGTTTTCTCAATATCAGCAAAGTCTGGCAAGTTAATTATAAAAGAAGGTAAATAGAACTGCTTTTTGTGAAGATAAGAATAATGAAATGTAAATGAGAGATTAAAGTGACAGCTTCTGAGTACAGATTTACTATAGCAATTCTTTTTTTTTTTTTTATTGTTGACATTATTTTAAAGATGACCCTCAATTCCTCCTGCCCTTTGTTCTTCTACACCCACCCCAGGCCTTCATCACATTATTGTCTGAGTCCATGGGCTACGTTACGCATATATGCATATATGCTTTTTGGTTAGTTTCTTCCCGTCCCCCCTGCCCCCTATCCTCTGAGGTCTGTCAGTCTGTTCCATGCATCCATTTCTCTGGACCCAATTGTCAGTTTATTCTGTTCATTAAATTCCACATATAAGTGAGATCATGCGATACTTGTCTTTCTCTGACTGTCTTGTTTAGCTTAACATAATACTCTCCAGGTCCATCCATGCTGTTGCGAGTAAGAGTTCCTTCCTTTTTACAGCCACCTAGTGCTTTGGTGGGTTAATGTATCACAGCTTTTTTATCCACTTGTTTGCTGATGGGCACTTGGGCTGTTTCCAGATCTTGGCTATTTTAAATAACACTGCTGTGAATATAGGGGTGCATATATTCTTTCTGATTGCTGTTTTGAGATTCTTAGGAAATATTCCCAGAAGTGGGATCGCTGGGTCAAATGGCAATTCTTTTACACATGTTAAAATTTTATTAAGTTCAAGTCTCAAATCCACCCTAACTTTTCCTCCTTTAGGTTATTTTTGAAAGGGCAAGCTTCAAGCAATTTGTTTATTTTTGAGGTATAATTATCCTGGCGTTTTACTTGGTTTTAGCATATGATTTACAGTTATTTGATTTTGTGTATTTGTTCACTTGTTTTTCAAAAAAAGCCTTGAGAACCATCTGATCTCCTGTGTTTCATGTTTCACCTAAGTCACAAATAAAGGTGATAACTCTAAAACAGTGGTTCTCAACCTGTGGGTCGTGACCCCTTTGGGGGTCAAACGACCCTTTCACAGGGGTTGCCTAAGACCATCAGAAAACACATATTTCCAATGGCCTTAGGAACCGAGACACCGCTCCTCTATCCGTGTCCAGGTGGTCCACCCACATGCAGGTCCGCCCACATGCAACATGAGGAGCTGTATTAAAGGGTCACGGCATTAAGAAGGTTGAGAACTACTTATTTTTTAGAATCCAAAAAATAAAAACGTAACAACAAAAGTGTCTGCTGCTTCACAAATTTGGCTGGGAGCTTCTCAGGTGTAAGCTGAAACCACACCCCCATTTCCCTCACTACGTGGAAGGTAGGGAGAGACCAAAAAAAGAGGCAGACTATTTCAGATTGGAAGGTGGTAGGTTTAATAAATAAGGAACTTAGTAGAGTTGTCTTGGGTGGCTGTTAGATGACTAGATTTGATGATTAAGATTTCTGCACCTGCGTACTAGAATCTTAAAAGTTCGTATAGAGGCATTAACAGGGTTCACGCATGTACCCAGCCTGGGTAGTCTCAATACCACATTTCTGTCTCAAGGATGTATCCTAGAAGCAGATTCAGGGAGCTCGAAGGCAAGCAAAGTATACATTCTAAGGATAGAGGAAGGGGTGTGGATTCTCTAATTGCCAGGGTCCAGTTCCAGAGTCAAGTGCCAGTCACATCTTATGATGACCTGCACTAATGTTTGATCCTTTCTGCAATGTGTCCTGATGATCAGTAAGAGGTTTTATTAGCATGGAGGAGGCTCATTTAGTAGATATCTGGCTGCATTAGAGGCAGGTGATATACTAATAATACAGACACGTGTAAGAGAAAACACAATTTAAGATAATAATTTCCAAAATCAGTGATAACCTTTTTCCATTAAGAGCCCATTATTTGAACCATTGATTTGCTAACTTCCTTAGGGAGGGGGTCAGATCACCCAGGGTGTTCCCTTGTGTTTTTATGTGATTTAATAAAGATGACACATTAACAAATTCATCAGGTATGAACACAAAACATTCAGTAATGTCCAAGACCGTTTTATTTTGTAGGAAAGATTTTTAAAAATTAGAAACATTTCAGTGATCAGTAAGGATAGGCTTTGTTGGCTATCATTCAAGGTTTGGTGGGTAAATTTAGTAAGGATGTACTATAACGTCCTACAGGCCAATGAAGAGAACAAAGACAATAGCCAAATGATCATACCAGTGGGAAACAATCAAACCACCTGGCTTTGAGGGGAGAAGGAGTTTGGCAGCTTTAGGAACTTGATCTGTTGTACATACCATACATTTTGGCAGGGGGAGGTAGATCTGTCAAGCATAAGGAGGTGGACTGGGGGTGGGTTATGCCAGAACAGAACCCTCACCTTCTGCCCTCTTTCAATGGTGCATGTTCCATTCCAGGCATAGTGCATTCCAATAGGACCAGCTTGCAGCAAGACAATGGGATCCCAGTAGTGATTGAATAGTTACCCCTTCCCCAGGGGTATGAAGTAATTCACCCATTCCTGTGGGATGTCCCATCATAAATTCCCAGGAGTGATGGGGCTTTACATTCTCAGCAGCATGGCATATTGATCCATGGTGAGAGTTGGGGCAATGGCTGTTTCCAGTGATTTCTGTACCTTTATGGCACTGTCTCAGACACTCAGGACTGGTTGAGCATTCAAATGTATTAAAATCTAGGACAGTGACCTGGCTGGTTTGGCTCAGTGGTTAGAGCGTCGACCTGCGGACCAGAGAGTCCTGGGTTTGGTTCTTGCTAAGGGCACATACCTCGGTCGCAGTTTGTCCCCAGCCCTGGTTGGGTCGTGCAGGTGGCAGCCACTCGATGTGTCCCTTTCACATCGATGTTTCTCTCTCTCTCTCTCCCCCTCCCACTCTATCTGAACAAAAAATGAAAAAAATGCCCTCGAGTGAGGATAAAAATAAATAAATAAACTCTAGGACAGTACTTTAGCCCACCTAGCCACTAACAAGTACTTGTTAGTGAATTAATCTGCTGCTTTAATATTCTGTTTTTCCTTTTTACCAAACCTGCTGCTTATAGGTTATATGGGAGATGGAACTTTCATTCAATGTCATGTATCTATTTCTGCCTGATCTTACATATATCATGACTTTTGAAATGCAGTCCTTGATCATTATCTATTTGAGGAAAGTATCCATACATAATGTTCAACTTCTCCAATTCTCTGATGGTAATAGCTGGTTTTGCATATCAATAAGGGGAAGCTTGCGTTAGATCAGAAACAGTATTCATACAAACCAGGGTATATAGGGAGCAAGGGCAATATAATTAATTTGTCAATCCTCACCAGTTGGGAACTCTGGTGAATGGTCCCAGAATCCTTGGCAGTGCTTTGGATATTGTTTAGAACATATAGAACATGCTGTTACTGCATTAACCCAGTTGTATTTTAAGGGCAACCAAACATTCTTGGCAATATGCAATCCCATCCAGGTACTAGGGTGGACAATCCTTCTCTGCACCCAATCTTCTGTATCTATTGAAGGGTCAGTTGATAGGGCTCATATCCAAGCTAGGGCATTAGGTTCCTTATTGCCAGGGGGTGTCAGTGCCTTATAAGCAAGGACATAGAAAACAGTAAGGGCTACCTCAGACTCTTGCAGGAGGACCCAAATGTATTTCCACATATCCTGACCCCACAGGGCTTATTCATGATCATCCATCCCTGGACTTGCCCTAGTCCAGGCCATTAGGTTAATCTCTTTAGAACAGTTTACACAGTGCGGAAGTTTAAAGATCAGGGCTTATGAGTGATCACTTACCAAACAGCTCTTGTTTCAGCACTTTGGCTGCTGTGGTTCATTCTGTTCTGAGACTCCACCTGGAGGAGCATTGTGTACACTATTAGTTCTTATTGCTTTATGGGGGTATATTAGGGTTTTGTCCCTTTCCAGAACTGGAAACGAAATCCTAGGGGTGTTCTTCCCTTCTTTGTCCTGCCACATTTTGGAATCACAGACACATGTAACTCTAAATGATAGTACTGTTTGTGAGATGCTTAGAGCTTTAATCTGCTTCACTAGTATTTTTTGCCATCTCAAAGGTGGCTTGTTGCTCTGATCCCCAGTCCATATTTGCTTCCCCGCTTTTTAACCAAGTGTTATAAAGGACAGAGACACTGTGCCAGGTTGGGAATATGTCTTCCACAACTGCAAAATCACTGTAAAGGCTCACATCTCCTTCACAGCCTTAGGGGTTGGGTAAGCTTGCACTTTATCAAACGCAACTTCTGAGACAACGCATGTCTTACCTGATCAAAGGACTCCCAAAACCTTAACGTGGTGCTTGGCCTTGGATTTTCTAGAAGTAGGTTCACCACCCATCTTTTACCTCACAGATGTTTCAGCAAAGCCTTCGGTGTCCGGCAGCAGAGGCAAGGCTTCCCATGTTGCCATTATATCATCAATGTAATGGTCCAATTTTACTAGCCAGAGAACAGGGACACATCTCAGGGACTCTTCAGGGACAGAAGGAATAAAAAGACTCTAAAAATGCAAACTGCTATAGCCAACACTAACATATAAAAGACCTGCAGCCCTGGCCGGTTTGGCTCAGCGGTTAGAGCGTCGGCCTGTGGTCCAGAGAGATCCGGGTTCGGTTTCCGCTAAGGGCATGTACCTCGGTTGCAGTTTGTCCCCGGCCCTGGTTGGTCGTGCGGGTGGCAGCCACTCGATGTGTTCCTTTCACGTCGATGTTTCTCTCTCTCTCTGTTCCTCTCTCTCCCTCCCACTCTACCTGAACAGAAAATGGAAAAATGTCCTCGGGTGAGGATAAAAAAATAAAATAAATAAAAGACCTGCATCCCATGACCTATTTTGGGGCTATGCAGTTAGCTTTGGGGAACACTTTAAGTATTCATTACTATCCCTTCCATACGAAGGCAAATTGATCTTAGTAATACTTTCAACAATAAAAAATAAATAAAATAAACTAGACCAAAAAAAAAAAAAAATGCCTGTACTTGTCAAGAGTCTTTCCATTAGTCTCCTGGAAGTTGAAGCACCTTTGTAGGACCATTTTTGCAAAAACATCAGCATAAAACAGTAAGTGTTTGCAAATGAGAAAATACTTAAAAGTGGTATTGGTTAAATATCTGATGAGAGTTCACATACAAAAAAGAAAATGATGCAATTGACAAATAAATCTGTTTTTTAAATATATTTATAAATGATGACATAACTTTATACCAGGTCATATCTGTTTTTAAGGAATTTCATATAAATATACCCAAAATAAAATTTAACATTACTTTTATTTGACATTGCTTCCTGTGAAGTGTAACATATTCAAAGAGTTACATAGTTGTAAAAAACTTAGCTCTTTTCGTAGAGAAAAATGTTTTCTTAAGTAATTAGAGACCTAATGAAAACAAAACAGAGACTCTGTTTTTAGGCAGTTTTCATTTAGGTAAAAATATACCTTGTTTATAATCTCTTACTAAAGAGGAGCTCTATAATCTAAGAAATCCTTGTCTGTTTAAAAGAGAGAAAACCACATTCTCATTTTGTACCAGTGTCCTTTTGATATCAAAATTCTCCTTTTTTTTAAACTTAAATCCATTTGAATCTTAGTCAGTTTGACCACACATAAAATTACTTTTTAAGAGTCCTTTTCTACAGTTCTTCTGCAACTTGTTATATCTAATTAGGATTTGTCCTATCTTTTTTCTTTCTTATTCTGGAACAATCATTTTATTTTAGAACAAAATTACTTTCTTTCTTTCCCTTCAATAGAAATGCATCTCTATTCATCATACCTTCTCTTACCAAAAACACACATCCTACTTTTTATATACAGTCATTTTGTTATATCCTTATTATTTCTAGTAGTTTTATAAAAAAAAATAAAGAAAGAAAGAAAACTTTAGGTCTTTTATATATCAGTGTTGGCTATAGCAGTTTGCATTTTTTAAGCCCTGGCCGGTTTGGCTCAGCAGTTGGAGCATAGGTCTGCAGACCAGAGAGTCCTGGGTTCGGTTTCTGCTAGGGGCATGTACCAAAAAAAAAAGTTTAAGTCTCTTTTTTCCCCTTCAGTCTTTGTGAGCAATGTTTTGGTTGTCTGTGGATGTTTACATTTTAAAAACATGATAAGACTTTCAACTTCAAGGGACAGAAAAATAATGTAAGTTTTGTCCTAGGCATTTTGGGTGGTAATTGTTATTTAAAATTTTCCTTTGTATTAGGAATCTGATGGCGTGGGGCAGTTTATTTCTTTACTCATCAATTATCATAACATTCCCTTCATTTTAATCATTTTCCCAGAGTTTCCACATCTTCAATTCCACGTCTTAGTTCTAATCAGGCTTTCTCAACAACTTTATGGATCTTAATCTACAGCATTTTGTGTCCTCCTAGTTTTGCAAAACCACTCTAAGGTTTCAAACTTCTTATCTTGCTCTCCCATCTTGTCTGCCAGTCCTGAAGCTAGCAAAGCAGTGGATAACCACATGTCCTCTAATCTCAGCTCTCCTTTCCACTTTCTAATTTGTGTATTAGCCTCTAGTAGGGCATCAGTGGCAAGATGAACTGTCCACAATAGAGGCTAGCCTACTGTGGCACACATTTATTTTCCTTCTTTGCTACAGTGTTCGTTCCTCAAACAAGTGGATTAAAGCAGCTGGTGTTTTGGGGGTGTCCCCATATTGGCTTGGCAGTCCACAAGCATCTTTTACACAAGTCATCCCTCCCCACATAGAAATCAATGGCCAGTGTGGGATTTCCCCCGTAGACGCCTCTTTCAAAAAGCCCATTTCTTCTTTATCCTGGCTGGCTCACCAGTTGTTGCTTCATGGACTTTGTCAGGAGCTCTTCATGTGTAATCAGAAACTGGTTTCTGTATGCGGATGGTGGGGAGAGACAGAGGAAAGAGGCAGATCACTCCAGATTTGGAGGTGGTAGGCTGCATAAACAAGGGGATTTACTTATGAGGCTTATCTTGGGTGGCCTTAACTGGATTCAGTCATGTACTTACTCCAAATAGTCGCAGTGCAATATTCCTATCTCAAAGCTATAACCTTGGAGCAGCTTCTGAGAGCAGGAAACGTAAACAAATATACATTCCAAGGACAGAGGAGGGGTTGAGGAACCACTGGTTATCAGGGTCCAGCCCCTGGGTCAGCTGGTGGCCATGTCTTCTGATGTCTTCCCCTAATAGTTTCAGTTCATTATTCTATACTGTATCAAGCTTTGGCTAAATAAAATACTGTTAAATAACTTAGTTTTTAAGAGAAGAATTCACCCAGTTTAATGTGCTATACTTTTACTTTTAATATTAAACTTACATTAAAAATTATGAGCAGACTTCTCCATAGGTGGACACTATACTCATTGGTGGTGTGCTTGATTTTTGCATTCTCCAAAATTTTAAAAGATCAAACTCTTATTACATAGAAAGGCTCATAAGATTACTCTTTTTAATAATGTATATTTTCTTCATTTGAGGTTTATTATAAATGATGTGGGGGTGGCTTGGTATATATATATATATATATATATATATATATATATATATATATATATATATATTATTCCTGGTAAGATTTACCAGTTGGTTATAAAATTTTAATTGTTAACAAAACTAGCTTTCACATAGCACGTTATAGTTTACAAGTATTTTAATGAATATAATTCATCATGTGAAGAAGAGCAGAGAGGATTTATAATCCATTTTCTAGATGAAAAAACCCAGTACCAAGAAGTCATTTATTTCTCTGAAGGTCGTAAGACTACCAAGTAGTGACACTGAGTAGGAATGGAGGTGTTCTGACTTTTAATGTGATGCTCCCACTCCAAAAGGCAACCTGAACTTCTGCTTAGAGCCATAATAAAGTAACTGTAACAGGATATACCGTCATCTTAAATACTTAAAACAAAGGAAAAAACAATAAAAATATATATGAAACAATGGATTGCAGGCATTTTTCAAAAGGCAGAACAGGACCATAAATCCTGAGAGAAGGGAAACAAACTAGATGAGCCCTGCGATTGTCCCACTGACAGCCTGGAGAAAGTTTCCAGACCACAACCAAGGGAAAAGGGAACTCAGCCTGAAAGTGTCTGAGTTGAGGAGCCAGAATTTAGAGTTTAGGCAGGACAGGGTGGCTAGAATAAGAGGGACACTGTACTGAAGAGAAGAACACTCATAGAGAGAAGAAAACTACATATTGGAGGGCTCTGGAGATTTGTAGAGGGATCCCTCAAGTCTTTAGCTGAATACTGATTAGCACTGGTGTGTGAGAAAACTATTGAGGACAGGGAAGGAAACACTGGAAGCAATCAATCCTCAGAGTTCACACAGGACCAGGAATAGTTCATATTTCTAATAACCAAAATGGAAAACCTCATAATTCATGAACATCTAGGCAGGTCCTCAGAAGGGTGTTGCCTCAGTGATGGTACAAGTTAACCCTAAACTAAAGGCAATTCTGGATTTGCTCAACAAAAGCAAACCTCAAAGGAACTTAACTATTTCCAACTAACTTAAATATATCTCAGAACAAAGCCCACAATTACTTAAAGAATACAAAAATATCCAGTATCCAACAACAAAATTTACATTATTTGCAATTAAATGAAAAATTATCAAGCATACAAAGAAATAGGAAAATACAGTTCATGGTATGGTGAAAAAGCAATTATAAAAAGAGAATGAATAGTAATAGACTGACTATAAAATTAGTAGAGAATAATGTTAAAAGAACTATTATAACTATATTCTTTATGTTAAAAAAAATAGTGGAAAGCACCAGCAGGATAAAGTATGAAATGGGACATCTATTACAAGATGCAAATTGAAATTCTAGAGACAAAATCCAGTATTTAAAATGACAAATACAGTGGGTGGTTTTGACAGCAGATTAACCACAGCAAAAGAAAAAGTCTGTGAACTTGAATGCATGCAAGTAGAAATTGTCTAAAATGAAAAATACAAAAAAGATGGGAAAAAATACATGGAGCAAGAGTGAACTGTGGAACAGTCTTCAACATAACCTACATATTTTTGAGTCCTAGAAGGTTAGAAGGATAATAATATGTGTAGTTAAAATTTTTCCAAATTTGATGCAAACTATGTACTCTCATAATCAAGAAGCTCAACAAATTGCAAGAAAAAGAAAACAGAATAAATGTTTCCATGGCATCTCATAATCTAATTGCTGAAATCCAGGGATAAACAAAAATCTTTAAAGTGGCTAAAGGGGGAATATCATGTATGTACTGGGGAAAAAAAAAAATTAGAACTACAAGAGGCATTGCATTGAAAACAATGCAACCTAGAAGACAATGGAGCAATATCTTTAAAGTACTGAAAGAAAAAAAAACACTATTAAACTAGAATCTATAACAAAATATCAAAACAAAACAAAGGCTTTCTACTCATACAAAAAGAAAAGAAATATTGTCCGCAGATATATACTACCAAAAATGTTCAAGAAAGTCTTTCATGCAGAAGAAAAATGATACCAAATTGAATTCGGATCTACACTATAGAATTAAGAGCATTGGAGATAATAAATATGTAGATAAATGTGAATGATCTTTTAAAATTTATTTTATTTTATGTTACTTTTTTTAATTGTTTAAAGTATTACAGATGTTTCCCCTTTCCCTCTCCCCCATTGACCACCTCCTCC
This sequence comes from Molossus molossus, assembly GCF_014108415.1. Lineage (NCBI taxonomy): Eukaryota > Metazoa > Chordata > Mammalia > Chiroptera > Molossidae > Molossus > Molossus molossus. The sequence goes on along the minus strand of NW_023425355.1, from coordinate 12,442,352 downwards.
TTGCTCCCAGCCCCCTCCTGCTTTCCCCAAACTAATGTCTGTGTCCATTGGTTATGCATATATGCATATAAATTATTTGGTTTATCTCTTCCCACCCACCATCCTTCTGAGGTTTGTCATTCTGTTCCCTACTTCCATGACTCTGGATGTATTTTGATCTACAGCTTATTTTGTTCATGATATTATATAAATGAGATCATGTGGTACTTGTCTTTCTCTGACTGGCTTATTTTGTTCAGCATAATACTCTCCAGGTTCCTCATCATCATCTCAAAGGGTAAGAGATCGTTCTTTCTTATAGATGCACTATTCCATTGTGTACATGTACCACAGCTTTTTTGATCCATTCATCTACTGATGGACACTTGGCTTTTTTCCAGATCTTAGCTATTATACATAGCACTGCTATAAACATTGGACTGCATATATTCTTTTTGATTGGTGTTTCGAGCTTCCTAGCATATATTCCTAGAAGTAAAATCACTGGGTCAAATGGCAATTATATTTTTTATGAGGAAGCACCATATTTTTTCCATAGGGGCTGCACCAGTCTGCATTCCCATCAGCAGTGTACTAGACTTTACTCCACACCCTATCCAGCACATGTTATTTGAAGATATGTTGATGGCAGCTATTCTAGCAGGTGTGAGGTGATATTTCATAGTTTTAATTTGCATCTCTCTGATGATTAGTGAAGTTGAGCATTTTTTTTCATATATCTCCTGGCTATTTGTATTTCCTGTGTCTATTTGGGTGCTCCGTTATTTTTTAATTGGATTGTTTGTCTTCCTTTTGTTGAGTTATATGAATTCTTTACATATTTTGGAAGTTAGCCCCTTATCAGAGATATCATTGGCAAATATGTTCTCCCATACAGTGGGATTGCTTTTCATTTTGTTAATGTTTTCTTTTGCTGTTCAGAAGCTTTTTATTATGATATAGTCCCATTTATTTATTTATTTTTTTCTCTTGCCCTAGGTGATGTATCAAAGAAAATTCTGCTATGTGAGAGATCTGATATTTTGCTGCCTATGGTTTTTTCTAGGATTTTTATGGTTTCATGACTTATATTTAAGTAGTTTATGCATTCTGAATTTATTCTTGTGTATGGTGTAAGTTGGTGGTCTAGTTTTCTTTTTTTGCATGAACCTGTCCAGTTGTCCCAACACAATATATTAAAGAGACTGTTTTTACTCCATTGTATGCTCTTGCCTCCTTTGTCAAATATTAATAGGGAATAATGGCTTGGGTTGATTTCTGGGTTCTCTGTTCTGTTCCATTGTTCTATATGCCTGTTCTTGTGCCAGTACCAGGCTGTTTTGATTATGATGGCTTTGTAGTATAACTTGATATCTGGTATTGTGATCCTTCCTACTTTGTTCTTCTTTTTCAAGATTGTTGTGGCTATTCAGTATCTTTTTTGGTTCTATATAAACTTTTAAAGTTTTTGTTCTAGATCTGTGAAATATGTTCTTCGTATTTTAATAAGGATTACATTGAATCTATAGATTGCTTGGGATAATATGGACATTTTAGTGATATTGATTCTTCCAATCCATTAACATGGTATATGCTTCCACTTTTTTATATCTTCCTCTATTTTTTTTTTCAAGGTCATGCAGTTTTCTGAGAACAGGTCTTTTACATTCTTGGTTAAGTTTATTCTTAGGTATCTTAATTTTTTTTGTTGCAATGGTTGTTACTTTACTGTTTTCATTTCTGATTTCTCTCCTTTTTTATTGATGAGTCTGGCTAGAGTTTTATCGATTTTGTTTATCATTTCAAAGAACCAGCTCTTGGTTTTATTGCCCTTTCATAAATATATACTGTTTTGTCCCTGTGTCATTTATTTCTGCTCTGATCTTTATTATTTCCTTTCTTCTACTTAGTCTGGGCTTTTCTTCTTGTCCTCTTTCTAATTCTTTTAGTTGTAGGTTTAGATAGTTTATTAGATATTTTTCTTATTTCTTGAGATAGGCCTGTAGTGCTATGAAGTTTCTCCTCAAGACTGCTTTAACCGTGTCCTACAAATTTTGGGGTGTTGTGTGTTCATTTTCATTTGTTTGCAGAAAGCTTTTTATTTCTTCCTTGATCTCATTGCTAACCCATTCATTGTTTAATAACATGCTATTTAGCCTCCATGTGTTTGAATGTTTTTGAGTGTTTTTATTGTAGTTGGTTGTAGTTGATTTCTAGTTTCATGCTATTGTGATCAGAGAAGGTGCTTGATATAATTTCAATCTTGTTGAACTTGTGGAGACTTATTTTGTGTCTTCAAATAACATGTGGTCTATCTTTCAGGATTTCCCATGTGCACTTGAGAAGAATGTAGCTTTGGGATGAAATGTTATGTAAATTTCAATTAAATGCATGTGATGTAGTATGTCATTTAGGGTTACTGTTTCCTTCTTGATTTTTTAAATTTTTGTCTGGAAGATCTATTCTGTGATGTCAGTGGGGTGTTAAATTTCCTTACTATGAATATATTGCACTTATTCTATCCTTTAAAGTCATTTCAAAGATTTAAAAAATATTTTTAGATGCTTCAATATTGGGTGCATAGGTGACATGTTCAAGAATCATTGCCAAGACCAATGTCCAGAAGTTTTTTTTTTTTTTTTTTTTCCTTGTTTCCTTCTAGAGGTTTTGCAGCTTCAGGTCTTATATTTAAGTCTTTAATCTACTTTGAGTTGTTGTTGTTGTGTGTGTTTGTATGTGTATATGTGTGTATGGTGTTAATACCTGTTGGGATAACTATTATTAAAAGGCCAAAATATAATATGTATTGTCAAGGTTGTGGAGAAATTGGAACCCCTGTACATTGTTGTTGGGAATGTAAAAATGTTCAGGAGCTATGGAAAACAGTGTAGAGATACTTAAAAAAATTAAAAATAGAACTACTATATGATCCAGCAATACCACTTCTGGATATTGTATTAAAAGTACTGAAATCAAGATCTTAAAAATATATATCTGTAGTGCCATGTTTATTTCAGCAGTGTTCACAATAGCCACAATATGGAAACATACTAAATATCCACTGACAGATAAATAAAGTAAATATTATATATATATGTATATATATACACACACACACACACACATAATGAAATATTATTCAGCCTTAATAAAGGGAAATTATTCTATTTGCAACAAGGTGAATCAATCTGGAGGATATTATTCTAAGTGAACTAAGCATATAGTGCTTGATTCAACGGATAGAGGGTGAGGGAAATGGGGAGTTGTTATTTAATGGATATACAGTTTCAGTTATGCTAAATGAGTAAGTTCTATAGATCTGGTGTACAATATAGCACCTACAGTTAATGTACTATTTTGTGCACTTCAAAATGTGTTAACAGGGTAGATCTCATGTTAATTGTTCTTACCACAAAACAAACAGATAATCCATGGGCTACAAAGAAACTCTGGGTGTTGTGGGATTTGTTGATTACTTTGATTATAGTGATTGTATCATGGGTTTTTACATAAGACCAAATTAATCAAAATGTAGACATGAAATATGTACAGCTCTTTGTATATCACTTATACCCCAATAAAGATGTTATAAAATGCAGCCTGTCAAAATTTGTAGAATGCAGCCAAAACCATACTTAGAAATAAATATTTAACATTAACTGCTTATATTTAGAAAAGAAGAAAGCTTAAAGAGCAACAGTCTAAGTTTCTATCTTAAGAAACTAGAGAAAGAATAGAAAAGTTAATCCAAATAAGCTGTATGAAGAGAAATAGTAAATATAAGAACAGAAATCAATGAAAATATAGACAGAAAAACAACAAGCCCAAATCAATAAAACCAAAAGCTACTTATTTCAGAAGTTCAATAGAAGTGATAAGCCCCTGGCCAAACTGACCAAGGCAAATAAAAGGGAGGAAATAAATTGCCAATCTCAATAAGAAAAAGGTGCATCTCCACAGACCCTGCAAAAGAATAATAAGTAAATAGTATAAAAAAACTTTACACCTTTAAATTCACAGACTTAATTATAAATATGTTATAACTGTAACATTATTTACAATTTTAGAAAAATCAGTTGACATATTCTAAATTATTGGACCAACCCAGACTGGAAAGTAAAACAAGTCATAGAGTACAATGTTTTAAAATATTTTTTAAATAGTTTTTTTGCATTTATCTTCAGATAGAGCAGGAGGGAGAAAGGGAGAAAGAGAAAGAGAAACATTAATGTGAGAGAGACACATGGACTGGTTGCCACCCACACGACCCCAACTGGGGCCGGGGACAAACTGCCACTGAGGTATGTGCCCTTAGCGGAAACCGAACCTGGGACTCCCTGGTCCTCATACCGATGCCTTAACTGCTGAGCCAAACCGACCAGGGCTTAAAATATGTTTTTATTGATTTTTTAGAGAGAGAGGAAGGGAGAGAGAGAGAGAGAAACATTGATGTATGAGAGAAACATCAATCGGCTCTCTCCTGCACACCCCCTACTGGGGACTGAGCCTGCAACTCAGGCATGTGCCCTGACCAGGAATCGAACCAGGATCTCTTGGTCCATGGGACGATGCTCCATCCACTGAGCCACACTTGCCAGGCTAGTCCAGTCATCCCTCACCACTTCGCACTTAGACTTTCGTGGCTTCACTCTATAGCGTTTTTTTCAAATATATTCATTAAAAAGTTGTTCGAGACAGTGAAAATGGTACAGTGCGCGCCCAGTTGTCTGAGTCAATTATACGCCCCTGTATTGCAATTAAAATTAAAATTACTGTACATATGGACTGTAGGCCTACATATTCGAGCACCCTGGGAAGCCTTCAATGCCAGGTGCAACCGCTAGAGTCTGGAACGGATTAACTGCAATAAATGAGGGACAATTGTATACTCATAGATTTTAAGTGATTTACCCAATATATTACAGGGGAGCTGAGAGTAGGTCACAGGTTGTCTTATTCCTATGGCTGACATATGCTGAGTGAGTGGTGCAATGCAGAGTATTAATCTAGTAAGCCTTGGGGTAAAGCTAAATGACTTGTTATTTCAGAATTTAATCCCCTAATTCAGTTACCTTCCCTACGCCAAGCCAACAGCCCTCAATTTTTATGAAACCATGGATTATCATTTTAACTATCGCATATAAAAGAACCCAACTTTTATTTATTTATTTATTTATTTATTTATTTATTTATTTATTTTTTTATCCTCATCCGAGGACATTTTTCCATTTTTTGTTCAGGTAGAGTGAGAGGGAGAGAGAGGAACAGAGAGAGAGAGAGAAACATCGATGTGAAAGAAACACATCGAGTGGCTGCCACCGGCACGACTGACCAGGGCCAGGGACAAACTGCAACCGAGGTACATGCCCTTAGCAGGAACCGAACCCGGGTCTCTCAGGACTGTAGGCCGATGCTCCAACCGCTGAGCCAAACCAGCCAGGGCAAAGAACCCAACTTTTAAAATGAAGTTTTTATTTTTAAAACTCTTTCTGATTTTTGTGAAAATGACTAACAGCTTTGGTAAGTGCAGTCATTTAATATTGTTCCACTTAATAGACCAAGATAACTAGGGTAGGTGGAGGTAATGACCAATTATCTTGATTATAAGGGTTTATCTAGTTGTTGTGGTAAAGAATGAGCTTGCTACTATTTGAAAGTAAAATAGATTTCTTGAGCAAAGTGGTCTTCCTGTTGTTGTTACAGAATTTAAGGGGAGAAATAAAAGTTCACACCATTGTTAGAGTTGTTGACTCCAGAAATTTGTTTAGTACTTGTTACTTATATTTGGCCATTGTTGGTATCAATGAAAAAAAAAACACCTGATGTGCTTTTAAAGATGCATATCATATTTGGGTAAGTGTAGCGGTTGTATCCAGCCAATAAGAAAACATGCCTATATTATTAGGGCAGGTATCATCACACTTGGGGATCACACATATCTTGCACGCTAGGCTTTTTATGGTATTACAGCCCTGCAGAAAAGGATCAGAACCTTTACCCTGATTATGCATCAGTGAATTGAAGTTTACTCATCTCCTCAGAACTCATTCCAAAGTTCCTTGCTTCTAAATCCACACAAGATGAAGTTTTTCAGGTATTTGACCTCCATCTTTTGGCTTGGCAAAAGCAACCTCAAATTGTTCTGAAAGCTGGCAGCCATAACAGTAAATATTGCTTTGATGGATGCTCTCCTCTGGACCCAACATCTTTGAAAATTGGTCAGATTTCAGATAAAAGGTTTATATTTCAACCTTGGTGTACATGAATGAAAGCACGTTCAGAAAATTAGTGGAGTTATTTGTTTCTGAATGTTCCCAGAAGAAACTCTACTCTCATCTTTCTGGTACCCACTCCAACATCTCATTTTCTTTAATCATCTCTCTTAACATTAGGTAGGAAGATGTTTGTGTGGGCAAGAAAGAAAGTCGGGTGTACAAATGGAAAGGATAGCTATATGACTTTCATTTCTTTATGAGATGGCTTTATTAATACATTCAAAGAAAGGGAAATTGATTTTTATTTTCATGTCAGTGTACTTGTTTTTCTTCATCCCCAATATACTAGAATGATTTCTGTTTGGTTTGACTTAGAGTGTTTTTTGTTGTTGCTGTTTTCCTAATTTTGAAAGGCACTTTCTTGGGAAGGTTTTTTTTTTTTTTTTTTTCTGTCTGTCAACTTTCAGTAATAACAATTTCAGTATGACAGCTTTTAACAAGAACCTGAAATTGCCTTAATCTAATTACATGTATTTTTATATAAAATGCACTACTAGAATTTACATTTTTTTAAAGAAAGTTTAACCTGCCTTTTATTTGTAAATTAACAGAGGTGTTTTCCCTTAGTATTAAACATGTATTGACCGGAAGGATAAAGTGTTCTGTAAACTTCTCTTATCTAGTTATGATGGCGTTAATTTAATTAAAAGGTTTATGGTTTTTACATGGCTTCTTTTCAATAAAATGTTCATGATTTTGGATTTTGATTTGTAAACTATATAGTTATTAAAAATAATTATTTTGGTTAGTATTGCCTAAAGCAATTTTCACAGTCACTAAAACTTCTTGTTTATTTTCAAGCTTTAAAAAGAGGTTTTGTTTTAATATATAAAAAGAACCCCTTATCCCAGAAAGAAAGAAAAAGCAAAGCACCCTTTTGTTCCAGAGCACAGCTTCTGGCTATAAGACATATGCCAGATGCCTTGCTTGACAAAGAACAGTGAGTGTCCCTGTTGATAATTGACCACGTATGGCTACCACCATCTCTGGCTTTACTAGCCATAAATATTTATTTCAGTGAAAGGGCCTTTTTGCCCCCCATGCACTGACACTGCCCAGACAAGGGCTTCCCTTTTATTGTCTTTAAAGTTGGTATTTTTCCGAGCAAATTCAATGTGTTTGTATTATAGATAATTTTCCGTGAGAAACTGTCCCCCTTTAGCACACAAATTATTACCCATTACTGGGGATTGAGTGACTTTAAAATATCTTGCAGCTTTGAAGCACTGACATTGTTTAAAAAAAACAAACTTGCAGATTCTACACATACCAAATTTTTATTCCAATTTTCAGAGTATCTTCTTTTATTTTTAGATGAATCTACGTTCTGTATTTACTGTAGAACAACAAAGGATTTTACAGCGTTATTATGAAAATGGAATGACAAATCAAAGTAAAAATTGCTTTCAGCTCATATTACAGTGTGCACAGGAGACTAAGCTGGACTTCAGTGTAGTCAGGGTAAGTATTGAGGTCTTACACTCTCGAATTTATAGCTTTTTATTCCAAGTGATAATTGGTGAATATGAGAAAAACTATCAGGGTATGAAGTCACTAACTTTATAAACAGCTTCATTTCCCTGGTATAAAAATACTACTTTTTAAACAAATAAAGCTAATTATTTAGTAGCTATTTGTTTCTATGAATACCTTGAAAAAAACAAAACAAAAAAATAGCATTTAAACATATTTTTAAATATCCCAGTCCTTTGAACGAGTGAGTACCTTTAAAATTAGTTGTTGATATTATGATTTCTTTAAACAAAGAATTAATATAGATATAACCCTACAAAACAATATTAGTGAAACAGGCATTTACCAAGGGACTGTTGTGTATCTAGCATATTTTCAGGCATTTATGACTTTAGTATTTTTGTCTTTTTAGGAAAATCTAGACTTTCTTATAAATACTTCCTCCGTCTTTTAAGTAACATGCATGCATTTTAATGGGTTAGCGAGTCAGGGACAAGAAATCACAAGGGGGGAAATTTTCCTTGATCACAATCATAGTTATTCATCTGTAAAAATCAGAGCTGCCAAACGTTTTTGAAGGAAATGAGATAGAGAGGAGGCAAGAGATAAATTTAACAGAGCTAGTCACAGATTTCACTGAGTGCGGAGGTCCTTTCATATTTGCCTGGACATGCTACACATCCTCCTAGTGTGAAACCTTAGGGATTTAAACATTAGCAGCGAGTGCGTCCTTATCATCATTAGGCTAATTTGTGAAAGAGAAACGATGTCTCTTTTTTAGGTTATTTTTCTCTCAGAGGAACTTTCAAAGATCCTAAAGATAAAAATCTCTTGATAAGCAGAATTCTCTGGGAAATCTATTTCTTAGAAACTAAATGATATATTCATCTTCAAATGGGGAATTATGCCACTAATTCTAGGGGTGTGAAAATATCCATATCCATGATATCTGTTACTTTTGGCTGAGATCAACAATCGTATTCAGATTTGTATAAGAATTAGAAATATTTCCTATTGATAGCTTTGAATTCCTATTTGAAATGCTTTGAGGAAACCTGAGAGAAAAATGTTTAATTGCCTTAGAAAAAGTAATATAAAATGTGTAATATTTCCAATTGATGAGATTTCATTTTATATGTACAAACTCATACCCCACCCACCCCCCCTGGTAACTTCTCTCTTTCTTCCTTTTTTTTTCCATTTTGTTTTACCATTGCCTTAAAGTGAAATGCCTTCTCAGGTAGCTGCTCTGTGGACTGTGACCTTTCATATTTCCAATGTGTTATTGAATCTTTCCTAATAACTTAGCTAATTGTATCTGAATATTGAGGGTGTTGAAATACACAGGTTTATATTTATGGTCCAAATGGTGTGAAATCTAAAGCAAACAATGAGAATAAAGAAGTCAATTCCTAGAATGTGAGCTCATAAGTACAATGTTATATAAATAATAAGGAATATGTCAAACAGATTCACTCTTTCTGCTTTAGGAGAGTGTAAATTGCATGGAAATTTGGTCTTCTAAATCTAAATTCCAATACAGTTTTGCTGGCTTTTCTAATCAGACAAGAAGGGAGTTCTATATGGACTCCTCATTCTACAACCACCCCTGCCCCCAATATTTTGCTTGGTCTGTATGTTCTTTTGAAAGAGAACTTTTCTTGGTTTTATTATAATGTTTGTTGTATTTTTCCTCATAAAATCTTAAATCCCATTTTACTAAATGTGATCCTAATGTAAATATAACTTAAAAGCTTAAAATATCAATTAAAAGTAAATATAGTAAGGTAATGGAACAGGAAAACAAAGAGGAAGGTATAAAAAAAGGAAAAGAAGTTTGGAGAAAATGAATTTATGAGAACTGAAAAGAATTTTATGGATACTGAGGATTGATGACTCAAATATCTTTCCTTTTGTTTTCGCCAGTATCACTTTGTTAGTCCAAACTGCAAATTTTCATATCAGTTTTTTTTTTTAGTTTTTTTTTTTCTTTATTGATTTTTAGAGAGAAAAGAAGGGAGAGGGAGAGAGAGATAGAAACATTGATGAGAGAGAGCATCGACTGGCCGCCTCCTGCATGCACCCGGCTGGGGATTTGGCCCAGAACCTGGGCATGTGCCCTAACCAGAAATGGAACTGGAGACCTCTTGGTGCAAGGGTTGATGTCCTACCACTGAGCCACACCGGCTAGGCTATCATATCAGTTTTGTTTGACCTATTGTTTATCTCTCGCCAATGTAGCATTTGCAAAGAGACATCATTTGTATCCTATAAGCATTGGATAAATTTTGAATTCTATAACTGAAGGACTTTAAGGAAAATTTTATTCAGCTATTTGAAACCCTCAGACAATGAATTTTCTTTATTTTCAACATTTTAAGTGGAACATATTTTAGTGGATACTTTATTATTGTACTTCAATAGTTTTGAAAATAATTATACACTTATTTTTTTACTCAAGAGTTTTATTATGGAAATCAATGATTGAATTGGGTTTGTATAATAATGCTCACAAATGGTAAGGTATAGGGGTGACTTTCTCCTTTAATAAAGAACACCAGACTAATGATTTCTCACATTGATTTTTGTGTGTGTTTCTTTTCTCTTCTCCTTTTTAGTGAGCCATATGCATTTAGTAAACATTCTTTGTTTTGGTGCTAACAAAGTTCCTCCAAAAGCAATCTCAATTACCAGGGCCCCTCATATTTGTTATTTCTAATTTGTTATAGATTAGAATACCAACTTTGGTAAATTATATATAAAATAAAGTGGGTTTTAAGGTCAGGAGTTGTCCTTTTAATAAAGTACATGGATCTTGTTACATCTGTGTTGGCTGCTGTCTGAGGTTAGACAGCTGAATTTCATATGCACATGATATTCTACTGAATTTTACTTTGTAATGAGTGTGTAATATAAATACACAGTGAATTATGTAAATAACTATTTGTACTATAGAACTAAGCCATAAATTAGCAATGCACTAAGATCAATCCTAAACTTTTTGTGTTAAGGTGGGTACTGGTATTGTGATGAGAACATGGTAGGCTATTTATTTGTTTTCTCAGAAATATTGTAGAACTGCCCTTCAGCTGTAGTAGCTTTTGAGTTCAAATTTTACCAATTCACTATGCTTTCCCACTTATCATTTTAAAATGTAATACTTAGCCCTGGCCAGTTTGGCTCAAGGGTTAGAACATTGGCCTGTGGACCAAAGAGTTCCAGGTTTGATTTCGGTCAAGGGCACATACCTCAGTTGTGGTTTGTCCCCAGTCCCAGTTGGGGTCATGCAGGTGGCAACTAATTGATGTGTCTGTCTCACATCAAAGTTTCTCTCTCTCTCTATCTCTCTCCATCCTACTCTGTCTAAAGATAAATGTAAAAATATCCTCTGGTGAGGATTAAAAATTATTTTAATGTAATACTTATATATTTTTATAAAAATTATGCATTATAATTTCTTTGAAGATTTTTGGTACTTGAAATGCCATATCACAGTAACTTATTTGGAATATTTGTAAAATTCACCTTTTTGAACAATATATTGAAATTATATTTATCCCAAAACATTTCTTTTTAGACATTTCTCTTGAGTGTATACTTTAAAGCCTTTTAGATTTTCTCCCCCATGTCCTTCTGTGACATTTATATTCATTTGTCCCTCTGCTTATAATTCTCTCATTTGATGTGTAGTAACACTGACTTAGAGTTAATTTAAAATTTTTACAGCCTCATATGAAGCAAATTGGAGCCATTATCTCAATTTCTGGGACTTTTCTTTTCCCTCCCCTCCCCTCCCCTCCCCTCCCCTCCCCTCCCCTCCCCTCCCCTCCCCTCCCCTCCCCTTCCCTTTCCTTCCTTCCTCACATGAGGATATTTTTCCATTGTTTTTTAGATAAAGTGGAAGGGAGAGTGGGAGAGAGAGAGAGAGAGAGACAGAGAGAGAGAGAGAGAGAGAGAGAAACATCGCTGTGAGAGAGAAACATCGATTGGTTGCCTCACACACGACCTTCACCCAGGCCAGGGATCAAACCTGCAACACAGGTACATGTCCTTGACCAGGAATCAAACCTGTGACCCTTTGGTCCACAGGCTGATGCTCTAACCGCTGAGCCAAACTGTCCAGGGCTGAAACATTTTCTTTATTAGAAAAATATTAATTATAAAAGTATAAAATGGGCAACAGAGATTACCATTTTAGGAGTTTCTCACCACAGTGGAAGAAGAATATGCTTTGAGATCAAGAAAATTGATTTTGAATTCTTGTGGCAGGTATCTACAAGCCTCTTAGCACTTCAAAATCTGAGTTTCTTCACCAATACAATTTGAAAAATAACACCTAACAAAGGTGCTAATATATATAAAAATGCATAATGGGTATTCAATACATGATAGCTTTTAATTATAGTATTACAGCGACATTAATATACTTTATAATATAAATGAACATTGCAAATTGGATAATTTTTGTGATCTTAAAAAATGTCGCACAAAAGTTAGTCAAATACATCCTGCACCAGCTCTGTGCAAAGCTAGTGCATTTAATGTTCTCACTTATGTACTTTTTAAAGAATTTTTAATAGATTAATGTGTTTTGGTATTTTATAATATGGTATATATTTTGGAATAATTATAGCATTTACTAATTATATTATGGAATGAAATATTTCTTATAGCACATTTTAAGTATCATGATTCAGCATAATGATAAAATTATTATTATTTATATAAAAATATTTTATAATCAATTCCTAAATGGCAACCACTGGTGTTATTTTTATTAATAATGTATTTTCTGTTTATAAAAGCAATACATATTCACAGCATAAAATTTGGTAAGGAGAGAAAAGTGTAAAGAAGAAAATAACTACCATAAATTAATGACAAACTGAGAAAAATATTTGTAACTTATGACAAAGTGTTGCTAGCGTTAATAGAAAATTGCTCCTATAAAGCAATTAAAAAAACCCAAATACCTAATATAAAAATAAGTAAAAGAAATGGATAAGCAATTCTATCAAAGCAATACAGTAACCATAGAAACAGCAATTATATACCTTTTATTAACTTCTGGGCTACAAAAGACTATAGAAAGATAATGCAAAGTATTGGTAAGGTTGTGGAGAAACAGAACACATACTTGGCAGATACATTGAAAATATCAAAAAGCACAGCAAATTTCTTTTCAGAATAACATTCTAATAGACCAATAGCACCAAGATGCATGTACAATAATGTGTGTTGCAATGGTTTATAATAGTGAATCTTTCTAAAAATAATCTAAATACCCAGTAATATTTAATTAACCAAGTTATGAAATACTAATTGATCAGAACTTGTTAAACCTGAATATTGCCAAGTATAAATTTGCTTAACACTACTCTAAGCATTTTCCAATGGTATTAATTACCTTTAGTATGCTTCCAGTTTTTCACTATTCTAAAGAAATATATGATGAACATTATTGCATGTAAACTTTGTATACATCTATGGTTATTTTTAGGATAAATTCACAGAAGTGAATTTACTAGGTCAAATGATATAAACATTTTTAAATTTCTTGCTACAGATACATTAATTGGATGGGTTTTGAGGACAGGTGCAACAATACAATCCTGTTATCAAAGTTCCTTGGTATTTATTAAGTGCCAGTCTCTGATCACTCTGACCCTATATTTTAGTTATTTTACATTTATTATATCATTTTTCCTTTCATTTGTATAGGCCTTGGTTCTCTGACAAATGAGCATACAATTTATCACATAGAAATTGTTTTATCTTGTATTTTTGTTAAGAAGTTTTCCATAATATCATTTTTTAAAATTCTTTCAGACGTGGGTCGGCAATAAGAGAAGAAAAATGAGCAGTAAAAATTCTGAATCAGGAGCAGCAACAACAGGAACTACTTCTGGTACCTCGTTGGCAGCTCCAGACATTACAGTAAGAAATGTGGTTAATATTGCTCGACCCCCAAGCCAACAGTCTTCTTGGTCATCTCCCAATAATGATGTCATTGTAACTGGAATATACAGTCCAGCCAGTTCATTAAGTAGGCAAGGGACAACCAAACATACAAATACACAAATTACAGAAGCACATAAAATCCCCATTCAGAAAACGGCCAGTAAAAATGATACTGAGTTTCAGCTGCACATTCCTGTTCAAAGACAAGTAGCACACTGTAAAAATGCCTCCCTGCTCTTAGGTGAAAAAACTATTATTTTGTCAAGACAGACAAGTGTGCTAAATTCTGGAAACTCCGTATACACAAAGAAAAACTACGGAAACTCTTCAATGCAAGCCTCTGAGATTACGGTACCTCAAAAGCCATCTGTGTGCCACCGACCTTGCAAAATTGAACCAGTTGGAATTCAAAGACCATATAAGCCTGAACACACTGGTCTAGCATCACATAACTTATGTGGGCAAAAACCACCTATTAGAGATCCTTACTGTAGAACACAAAACTTGGAAATCCGTGAAGTATTTTCATTGGCAGTTAGTGATTACCCCCAGGGAATTCTGGGAGGAAATACCCCACAGAAGCCTAGTTCAGCAGAAGGAACTTGTTTGTCCATTGCAATGGAGACTGGAGATGCCGATGATGAGTATGCCAGAGAGGAAGAGTTGGCATTGATGGGAGCACAGATACCAAGCTACTCAAGATTTTATGAAAGTTGCAGTTCCCTTCGAGCTGAGAACCAAAGTACAGCTTTGCCAGGACCAGGAAGAAATATGCCAAATTCACAAATGGTCAATATCAGAGACTTGTCAGACAATGTACTGTATCAAAACAGAGACTACCATTTGACACCACGGACCTCATTACATACAGCATCTACTACAATTTACAGTAATACAAATCCATCACGGAGTAATTTTTCTTCACATTTTACATCATCAAACCAATTGAGGTTATTACAAAACCAAAACAATTACCAGGTAATGTGGAAGATTGTTTTATAAAGGTTTTAAAAACTGTTCTTTGATATAAAAAGCTGTGTTGGTATCCAGTTAGACCTGAGACCTAGGTCCCTTAACTCAAATTTTGAAGTCATTTGAGATTTTTGTGCTTCATAATGGTGGCTTGGGGTCAACTCTTTGAAGAATCTTGTGCTTTTTTGGTCATGTTTAATGATGGTGAGTTTTTCTTCATGGAATATAATCATTTTTATAACATGGAAGCTATCTCCTGACATTTAAAATGATTTGATCAGGAAATAGTAGCCTTATGGGAAGCAATGCATTTGCCATCAATAAAATAGGACTAAATTGGCTAGATCCATCCCCTTGAACATAGATTATTCCTGTAATGAGTTTTACTTGCACTGTGTGGAGATGACACTAGATGAGTGGTGCTTTCCCTTGGTACATTGCCAGGGAAGTCAGTCATTTCTCTAGGTGATGATGGCTGAGAAGTCCGAGCCTTCTGTAACTCAGCCAACTCCTTTTTCTAAAAGGAAATGCTTTATTCCAACATTAACTGGAACATTAATCAAATAGTCTTTTAAAAAATGTATATAAGAGACATATTCAGAGTAAAAATTAAAGCAATTTTGTACCTGTGAAAAAAATAAATGTCATTTCTTTACTTTTCACATATTTAATTATCTACATATGCTTCAAATATCCTCAAGAGTGAGGTATAAGCCTACATTACAACATCTTTTAAGGTCATAGATCTTCTCTAAAAAGTCTGCTTCAGAGAATTTGAAAAGCAGAGCGTGGAAGTTTGCCATTTTTTCTTGCTGCAGCTAGCTAGATTCTAATTTGTTCAAACGCAGTATTTAAATTTTATCTGGATTAAGATGCTGCCAGGCTATTCTCAATTAATATAAGGAATAAATTTACCTTAACTCTCTTCATATTATAACTCCCTACTTCAAAATGAAAAGCAATAACAGAGTATGAGAGGTATCCCTCTGGTATCTAGTCCTAACAGAAGAAGACATCATCATTAGTAGTCATTTCTTTTTTTTTTGCCATGAGACTGTAGAAGATGAAATATATTTTATCTGTATATTTTTTATTTTAATTTTTTATTTATTAATTTGTTTTTGTTACAGATGTTTCTCATTTATCCCCCATTGACATCCTCCTTCCCTCCCCCCCCATCCCATCCCCAGCTTTGTTGTCTATGTTCATTGGTCATGCATACATGTATGTAAGTTTTGTGGTTTATCTCTTCCCCCACAACCACCCCCTCCTCTGAGGCTTGTCAGTCTGTACCCCACCTCTATGTCTCTGGGTTAATTTTGTTCAGCAGTAGTCATTTCTTATTGAGAGTCTACTGATTTTTCTGTATTTGTTCTTTCTTAAAGCATGCTTAAACTAACATTGAATCATACCATTTTAAAGATCCTCCTTAACACCCCCTTTCATTTTCTACTTCTTTTTACTTTTTAACCTCTTCAGTGTTGTTTTCAATAACAGTAATAACAATACATTTAGCATTTGTTGAAAGCGTTACACATACCAGGCACCATCAGTTACTTTATATACCTGATCTCACATAATCTCCATGGCAGTCTAGACATACAGACATTTAATCCATATTTCAATAACTTGTCCAGGATCACAACAGCCAGTATATGATAGAACCAGAACTTAGAAATATATCATGTTTTTTGTTTTTGTTTTTTCTGCTCTACCCTATAACCTAACAAGGTAAATTTATTAGAGTATGTGGTGGTCTGAGAGTACAAATTTTAATTTTTCATACCTGACTGCTCCCCTAAGGACAATTTAACCTATAGTTATACCTTTTTATATACTCCCTAATTTTTCCTGACAGACTTTTTAAGAGATTTAATTTGTTTTATATAAAATAACTTTTCAAATGGAATAAAACTTAGCAGCTTATTTTTTTGAATACTAATCCTTTTAAAGAAAGACAATCTGACATAACAATTTAGAGCATGAGCTTGGAGCCTGATATCCTGGGTTCAAATCTAGGCTCTGCCACTTTCTACTTGTGTGATCTCAAGCAAGTGACCAATCTGTGTAACAGTTTCCTCTTTTGTATAATATGGTTAATGACACCTTTTCAGGAATATCATGCCATGAAATGGCACAATCTGTGTAATGCTCCTTGTATGCTCCTTGGTATGTAAATTTTCTTATACTTACAACCTCACAGAAAGTTAATGAAACTCTTCTAGTTTAGGTCTTCTTTACATTCCATTTCAAGTAAAATATTGCAGAGCCCACAGTATCCAAATGAAGTTGAGGTAAAGATAGCTAGCTGTAGTGCTGGCTGAGAGAAGATGAGATCAGCTATCAACTTCACCATAATCCACAGAAGTCCATGTATTTCTCTTTATATTATACTATACTTGCTCCTACTTGACTTGAAACAGTATGATAGAGACTGTTTGCAGAGAACCTCTGGGGGCATCATTTGCCCCTCCTTTATTTTAATTAGTTGATATTTGGGGAAACCAAGCAGCTTGGGGAAGTGTAGTAAAGGATAAGCATCTTAGTCTATTTGGGTTGCTGTAGTAAAAATACCATAGACCGGGTAGCTTAAACAACAAACAATTATTTCTCACACTTTTGGAAGCTAGGAAGCTCAACATCAAGGTGCTGCCAGATGAGATCCTGCTTCCTAATGCATAGAAGGCCATCTTCTCACTGTGTTCTTATATGGCAGGAGTAAGGGAGTCTCTTTTGTAACAGCACTAATCCCATTTGTGAGGGCTCCATTCTTTTGACCTAAGCACCTCCTAAAAGCCCAACTTCAAAATTCCATCACATTGGGAATTAGGTTTCAACATGTAAGTTTGGCTGGGACACAAGCATTCAATCCATGTTAGTTATCCTCTAAGATCTCTCTCTCTATCTCCATCTCTCTCTCTCTCTCTCTCTCTCTATCTCTATCTCTATCTCTATCTCTATATAAATATTCCTCACTTGAGAATATTTTTCCATTTATCATCACATAGAGTGGGAGGGTGGGGGAGAGAGAGAGACAGAGAGAAACATCAGTGTGATAGAGCCACAAGGACTGATTGGCTCCCGCATAACCGGACCAGGGCTGGGGATGAACTGCAATCAAAGCATGTGCACTTGACTGGAATCGAACCCGTGACTCATTAGTCCACCGGCCAACACACTCCAACTGCTGAGCCAAACCAGCCAGGGCTATCCTCTAAGATTTTAATGAAGCTCATTACTGAGTTGTATTACTGTAACATCAGGACTTAGAAAAATGGAACCTATGCCTATCTTGGCAGCTTTCTAGCTATGAGACTATAAGCAAACAAACAATTCTGTTTAGTTTCTGACCCTGGAACTATGTAACAGATATCTACCTCTTTCTGTTATGCCTGGTATCTTCAAGCTATTCCTGGAGGATAGTCTAGCTCCAAACTAGCTAGGTGAATGAGTACAAAGTGAGGAAATCCTAAAGGATGCTAAAAAGTTTAAATCAGCTCTGTTTTGCAGCCACTTGGGAATATCATAATAAGGGTTAAGTGGTAATAAGGAAACTGTTAAGAGGTGGTTGTACCAGGATACCATAGCCTAGTGATATCTCACAAACTCTCAAGGCTAACCTCACTCCTTAGAGGGCATATTGTAACCATATTGGTCTACAAATTGCCATTCACTTTTCATATCATCACTGTCAGTCCACTATCATGAGGGTTTTCTTGACTAACGATTAATAATTGATAGGCATCTATGTGAAGATATAGGGACATTTTGGAAGATGAGTGGTAGAAGATTTTTTGTTGCAATTATCATTGTGGCTTAATATTAACTGCATTCCCAACTTTCATCAACTTCATAAGGATTTAGAAGTTAATAAAAATAGAGCATTTTGAGCTTCCTTTAAAAGATATTTTATAAGTTCAATGTGTGTTTCCCTTTAGTGAAAGTGTTTTGGTGGTGCCCTCCAACATTTGTCAGTATTTGTGGGCTTTGGTGCATTTAAAAAAAATAAACATGTAAGTTTAATAGTTGTAGGAACTTTGAATATCATGGCATTTAAATCAATACAAATGATATTTTGCCCTCAGGAAAGTGAAGATCAGTAACATTCAATGACTGTTAAAACAATGCTCAGGCAAATATCCAACTTCATAAAAGTAAAAGTAATCTGCATTTAATGGCTTTAGTTAGCAGGGATACTTTTTATATATCTTTATTGAGATATAATTAAAATAGTATAGAATTCACATATTAGAAGTGCATAATTGGCCCTGACCGGGTAGCTCAGTTTGTCAGAGTGTCCCGATATACCAAAGTTGTAGGTTCCATCCCGTCAGGGCACATACAAGAATCAACCAATGAATAAGTGGAACAACAAATCATCGATTCTCTCTCTCTCTCTTTCTCCCTCCCTCACCTCTCCTTCTCTCTTTCTCTTTCTCTCTCAAATCAATAAACAAAAAAGTGTATAATTATTTTTAAATATATTAACAGAGATGTTCAAGCAGCACCCCAATCTAATTTTAGAACACTGAATCACTTCATAAATGAACTATGAACATATTAGCACACCAAATCCCCCATCCCAGCACTAGACAACTTCTAATCCTTTTTCTATTTCTGTGGATTTACCTATTCTAGATATTATTATAAATGGAATTGTGTAATATATGGCCTTTTGTAACAGGCTTATTTTAGTTAGCATAATGTTTCTAAGATTTGTCCAGGTTGTAGGAAGTATCAGCACTTCATTTATTGTTATACGACATTCCTTTTTATGTATATAGTCATTCATTAGTTGCTGGACATTGGAGTTTTTTTCCTACATTTATGTATTGTGAATAATGCTATGAACATTCACATACAAATTTTTGTATGGACATATGTTTTTGAACCTTTGGAGTATATATCTAGGAATAGATTTCTAGTTCATATTGTAAATCTGTGCACAACATTTTGAGAAACTGTCAAAACTTTTTCTAAAGTGCCTGTACCACTTTACACTTCCACCTCAGTCTCTAAGGGATCCAGTTTCTCCACATCATAACACTTATGTCAGTCATTTTGATTATAGCTGCTCTCATGGGTGTGAAATATCTCACAGAGGTTTTAATTTTCATTTCCCTGATAGCTAACAATGTTAACCCTCTATTCATGTACTAATTAGCCATGCAAATATTTTATTTGGAGAAATGTTCATTCAGATAATTTGTACATTTAAATTTTGTTTTTCTTTTAGAGTTTTAAGTGTTCAGTTCTTTATACATTCTCTATACTATTACTTATTATATATATGATCTGCAAATATTGTCTCCTACTCCATATGCTGTCTTTTTACTTTCTTGAGGGTAAGGTTTATACACAATTTAAAAAAAATCTTGATGAAGTTCAATTTACCTATTTTTTCTATTTTTCACTTACTTGTGCTTTTGGTGTTGTATCTAAGAAAATAATATCTAAGACAAACTAGTGAAGATTGACTTTTATGTTTTCTTCTAAGAATTTTATAATTGTATATTTTACATGTAGGCCTTTCATCTGTTTTGAAATAGTTTTTGTATATGATGTGAGGTAGGAGTTCACCTTGATTCTTTTGCATATGTATATCCAATTGTTACAGCACTCTGTATAAAATACTACACATTCCCCATTGAGTGGGCTTACCATCCTTCTCAAAATCAGTTGATCATATGTAAGAGTCTATTTCCGGACTCTCAATTCTATTCCATATATATATATATATATATATATATATATATATATATATATATATGGAATGTATATATACACACACACATATATAATATCTGTCCATTTATATATATGTCTATTTTTATGCTAATACAACACTGTTCTGAGTACTGTAACTTTGTTAAAAGTTTTGAAATTGAGAAGTGAATCTGAATTCTTTTTCAAATTCATATTGTCTATTCTGGGTACCTTGCATTTGCATATAAATTTTAGGATCACCATGTCAATTTCTGCAAAAAAGCCATCTGGACTATTGGTAGAGATTGTGTTCCATTATAGATCAATTTGAGAATATCGCCATATTAATAACATTGTGTCTTCTGATTCATGTATGCCTTTCCACTTTTTACGTCCTCTTTATTTTTTTAATCCTCACCCGAGGACATTTTTCTATTTTTGTTCAGATAGAGTGGGAGGGAGAGAGGAAGAGAGAGCGAGAAAAAGAAACACCGATATGATAGGGACACATAGAGTGGTTGCGTCCCGCAGGACCCCAATCAGGGCCGGGGGTGAATCACAAGTGAGGTATGTGCCCTCGACCAGAATCAAACCCAGGACTCATTGGTCCTCGGGCTGATGCTCTAATTGCTGAATCAAACCGGCCAGGGCTTTATATCCTCTTTAATTCTTTAATAATGTGTTCTAGTTTTCAGTTGATAATTCCTGCATTTATTTTGTTAAATTTATTTCAAAGTTTATAACTCTTTCTGATGCTACTTTAAGTAAAATTTCTATCTTAATTTAATTATTGGATTGTTCATTGATTTTTGTATATCAAACTTGTATTCTGAAAACTATTATATTACTTATAGTAGACAAGAGTGGATTCCATTTACAAGCACAGATGGTTTTACTTGTGTAAAATTTTACTGCATTTTATTTATTTTTTCTTGACTAATTGCTAGTAACTCCAGTACCGTGTTGAATAGAAGTGATACAACCAGATATGTTTCTTTTGATCTTAGGTGGAAAATATTCAGTCACTCACCATTAAATATGATGTCACCTATTGAATTTCGAAGATGCTCTTTGTTCTTTTGTTTTTTTTATCCTCACCCAAGGACATCTTTCCATTTTTTATTCAGACAGAGTGGGAGGGAGAGAGAGGAAGAGAGAGAGAGAGAGAAACATCGACGTGAAAGGGACACATCGAGTGGTTGCCACCCACATGACCCATCCAGGGCCGGGGACAAACTGCAACCAAGGTACGCGCCCTTAGTGGAAACCGAACCCGGGTCTCTCTGGACCGCAGGCTGACGCTCTAACCATGGAGCAAAACTGGCCAGGATGTAGATGCTCTTTGTAAGGATGAGGAGATTCTCTTTTATTTGTGGTTTGTTTAGTAACTTTATCATGAATGGGTGTTTATTTTTGTCAAATGCTATTTCTGTATCTAATGAGAAATTTATGTACATTTTAATTTAGCAATATGGAGTATTATATCTTTTTTCTTTTTTCAGTAATTATTTTTATATATTTGTCAGTTTTATTAAGTTGACATATAACACTGTATAACTTAAGTTGTACAGTCATATTGATTTCAGTTAATTATATTGGGAAATTGCCACAATAGCTTTTGTTAACATCTATAATCTCATATACATGAAAAACAAAACAAAAACCCCAAAATACCAAAAAACAAAACAGTATTTTTCTCCTTGTGATGAGAACTCTTGGTGACTACTCCCTTAACAACTTTCAAATATACCATATAGCAGTTTTAACTGTAGTTATCATATTGTACATTACATCCCTAGTACTTATTTGTCTTATAATTCAAAGTTTATACCTTTTAAACACCTTCATCCAATCCCTTCCAAATGCTGGTACCCACAAGTCTCTTTTTCTATGAGTGTTTGTGTACATTTCACGTATAAGTGAGATCATGCAGTATTTGTTTTGTTTTTCTCTGTCTGACATTGGAATTAACATAATGCACCCAAGGTTGATCCATGTCGTCATTATGGCAGGATTTCCTTCATTTTTACTATATACACACACACACACACACATATATATATATATATATATATATATATATATGAACATTTTTTTGTAATTACTATAAGATTTTCCTTTGTGGTTACCATGAAGCTTACATAAAATATCTAAAACATATTTTAAAGTAATAACATAACTTCAACATAATTCTTACAGTTTATACTTTTGTTTCTTCTCCCCATCATTTTAGGTTATTGCTTTTACAATTTACATGTTGTTAATATTGTGTAACAACAAATTATTGTATTATTATTTTTGCTACGTTCATTTTTAACTTTTAAACTAGAGTTATGAGATATGTACCACTATTAACATATTGCAGAATCTAAATTTAACTATATATTTACCATTAATAGTGAAATTTACACTACCTTTCTGTGTTTTATGATATTAATTAGCTTTCTTTTACTTCCACTCAAAAAATATCTTTTAGCATTTTTTGTAAGACATGTCTGCTGGTAATGAACTTCCTCAGGTTCTGTTTGATCCAAAAAGTCTTTATTCCTCGTTATTTCTGAAGGACAGTTCCTCCGTGTATAGAACTCTTCGTTGACAGTTATTTTCTTTCAATATTTTGAATATGTCATCCCATTCTCTCCTTACCTGTAAAGTTTATATGGAGAAATCCACCAATAGTCTTATGATGATGCCTTTGTATTTAAGTTCTCTCTTTTCCCTTGTTGCTCTTAAAAGTCTTTCTTTGTCTTTGAATTTTGTCAAGTTAATTATAATGTGTCTAATGTAGCCCTATTCAGGTTCATCCTATTTTAGGTCCTTTGCGTGTCTTGGAACTGGATGCCCATTTCTCTTCCCAGGTTAGGGAAGTTTTCAGCCACATTTCTTTAAATATACATCTCTCTCTTTCTCTTTCTCTTCTGGAATTCCCATAAAGTGAATATTGTTTCTTTTCTTGTATCTCATAATTCCTGTAGGCTTTCTTCATTTTTTCCCATTTTTTAATGTTTTAATTGATTTTTTAGAGAGGATGAAAGGAGAGAGAGATAGAAACATTGATGTGAGAGAAAAACATCAATCTGCTGCCTCCTGCATGTCCCCTACTGGGGATCTAGCCTGCAACTCAAGCACATGTGCTAACTGGGAATCGAACCGGGACCTCTCAGTCCATGGGACGACACGCAATCCACTGAGTCACAACGGCCCAACCATTCCTTTTTTTTTTTCCTCCTCTAACTTAAGATATTTCAAATACCCTATTCCCTGGGTCACTGATTCTCTTTTCTGCATGGTCAAGTCTACTTTTGAAACTTGATTGAATTCTTAAATTTATTATATATTTAAACTCTATGATTTCTGGGTTTTTTTTTTTTTTTTGGTTGTTTTTTTTTGATAGTTGCTATTTCTTTATAAAACTTCTCTTTGGTCATACATTGTTTTCCTAATTTTGTTTAAGTGTCTCTCTATGTTTTCTTGTAATTCACAGAACTTCCTTTAGAGAATTATTCTGATTTTTTTGTGTATGTGACAGTTCATCGATATTCATTTTTTAGGACAAATTATTGGAGCTTTATTTGTTTTTTTCTATGATGTCATATTTAGCTGGTTGCTCATTATCCTTGATTCCTTATGTTGATACATGTACATATGAGAAATGGGCTCCTCTTCCAGATGTTACAGGTTCACTTTGGCAGGCAGTTCTTCACCAGTTAGCTCAGTTTGAGTTTTGGTTGTGTCTTCTGGTGGTGTCTTTGTGCAAGTGCGACCTGCTGTTGTGATTTATTTGGGGGCAAGTCTACTCTTCCAGCTCTGAGTATGGGGATGGGAGTAACATTTGGATAGAACTGCTGGCTTGGTTTCCTACCCAAGTGAGGCCCTAATATGGACTCTGTGGTTGCCTGGATTCTCTAATCAGACTTACTAGATGATTGGGGCTGGGTTCTATATTCAGCGGCAGATGAAGGTAGGAAATAGCTTCCCTTCCCTGACAGGGCCTGTATACATTATTGTTTGGGGACCTCAATCAGGCAAGAATGTGCACTGAATTCCTTGGTCAGTTAAGGCAACCAGGTTTGCTCTGAAGCCATAGGAAGCCATAGACTGTGCTGTTTGTTCAAGTGCCACTGTTTATAGTGCTGTAGATTGGGTTGTGCAGCTTCTTAGGTACTCTAGTTAGCTTCCCTGGTCAGAAAGATGGAAGGCTGTCTTCAGTGATGAGCAGGGCTACTAATTAGATACCATGTCTGGGCACAGCAGGAGAGTCAGATTTAAAACCAGTAAAGCTCTTTGTTGACTTAACTCAAGCCAACCCACACCCCAGTTCCCTGGCTGTACTGACTTTGCTCTGCAAGCTGTTGGCTTTGTTTGATCTTCTCACAGCTTAAGTGCTGCTGAGCCACACAGCTTTCAGTTGTTTTTTTGCCAACCCTTCTGGTCCAATGGGGCTGAAAGACACTATACAGTGAGTGGGACTATGTCTCAGTTTCCTTGCTTGGGTGGGAGGTGGAGGGGCTGCTCTAGGCTACTGTCAATTTCTCAAACAGGTTCTTTGGTCAGAAGGGGCTGGGAGCTATCCTCAGACTTATCTATGAATTAATCCCCCTGCTTTTGCATGGCCCTGGAAGCCTCCATACCAGTACTGGCTTTGTTCTGGGGATGATCTGCTCTGCTCACCAATGATAGTCTTGAGCCCCACTAAGTCACTCAGCTTCCAGGAGTTGTCACCAGCCTTTCTGGTCAGATGTGACTAGAAATCACTTTCCATGTTGTGTGGCTGTGATTGAGCACCTAGCCTGGCATGGGAAAACCAAGCTCTAGGGTCAGAAAATTCTTGTGAGGATCTGAATCAAACAGATATGTGTCTTGTTGCATTCCCTGGTCAGAGTGCACCCTCAAGTTGGTTCTATAGATAAGCAAAGCTGCTGGCTGAGATTATTATTGAGGTATTGCATGTATGAACATGGTCTGCCAAGATCCATGTGCTGGTTGTTGCAAGCCTTTACCCCTTTCTCCATCACAATCAGAGTCCCAGTGGCTGGACCCACAGATTCCTCTGCAGTCCCCATGATGAGATATCAGAGTAGGGGCTCACACACTGCATCCCATAGTACTGGGGGAGGCTAGTTCAACCCCTCCAATTTCTCTTTTTTTATTGGAGGAAACAGGCTCAGTTGAGATTTCTCTTTGTGGTACTGTTCTGTCCTGGAGAAGGAGGAATGTGTTCAATGTGTAGCTACATTTATTACCCTTCTAAGTAGTCTGTTTTGGTCTCTGAGGTACAAGGGGTACTTTAGCCTCACCTTTGTGTTCAAGGATTCACCCAGTATTTTCTTGTTCTTGAATAGATGTTAGTTGTTCTTGGAGGGGTTGGGCAAGGTCTGGAAAAAACCTATGTTGCCATCTTGGAGAGTGATATCACTCTCCCTCTCATGCTTTTAATATCTGTAAGTTTGCTAGTGAGTGCCTTCTTTTGTTCTTAATTTGAGTAATATGTGTTTCTGTTTATTTTTTCTTTGGTCAATGTGTTAGTGTCATAGGGTTGCTATAACGAATACCCACAAACTAGGTAGCTTACAACAGTAGAAATTTATTCTCTCACAGTTCCCAAGTCCAGAAGTCTGACATCAAGTGTCATCAGAGCTGGACTCTTTCTGATGGCTGTCAGGAAGAATACTTAACTTGCAGCTGCATAACTCCATCTGTGCCTCTATCTTCACATGACTTTCTCCTATCTCTCCTTTTGTCTCTTTTATAAAGATACTAATTGTATTTAAGTCCCACGTAAATAATCTGGTATAACCACATCGCAAGATCTTTAATTACATCTGCAAAGGCCTCCTTTTCAAATAAAGACACATGCACAGGTTTCAGTGGTTGAGACATAGACATGTTTTTGGCAGCCACCATTCAATATACTGTCAAATATCTACCAAAAATTTTCTAAATTTTGTTGTTCTTTAAAAAAAATGTTTTATTAATTTTTCTGTTGAGTTTCTTCCATTCTCTATATTCCCTTCCTGCCCACTTATTCCATTAGTTTGATCTTCCTTTGCCATTTTAAAATTTAATTACCTGTTTGGTGTTGTTGCATTGTAAGGATTCTTTATATATTCTGGATATTAGCCCCTTATCAGATATACAATGTACAAATATTTTCTGCCATTCCATGGGTTGCATTTTTATTCTGCTGGTATTATCTTTTGATGTACAAAAGTTTTGTTGTTTTTTTTAAATCTTCATTTCAGGATATTTTTCCATTTATCTTCATATAGTGAGGGAGGGAAGGAGGAAGGGAGGTAGTGAAAGAGAGAAACATCAATGTGAGAGAGACACATCGATTGGTTGCCTCCCGCATGACCCTGACCAGGGCCAGGGACTGAACCACAACCGAGGTACATGTCCTTGACCAGAATTGAACCTGCGACTCTTTGGTCCATGGACCGACGTTCTAACCACTGAGCCAAACTGGCCAGAGCAAAAGTTTTTAATTTTGATGTATTTTATCTATTTTCCCTTTGTTGTCTATGCTTTTGGTGTTTTATCATATTTTCCTTTTCACTAAATTTATTGGCATGCCACTGGTTAACAAAATTTACAGGTTTTATGTGCACAATTCTACAACACATCATCTGTACTCTGCATTGTGTGTTCAACACCCCAAGTCAAGTCTCCATCCATCAGCATTTAAGCCCCCTTTACCTTCCTCCACCTCCTTCTATGCTCCACCCCTTGCAATCACCACATTGTAATTCATGCCTTGAATTTTTTTTTTTTTATTCTTTGAGGCTCAATCCCTCCACTCCTACCCAACCCCCCCCACCCCGAGACAGCTGTTAGCCCGCTCTCTATCTATGAGTCTTTCTCTATTTTGCTTGTTAGTTCATTTTGTTCATTAGATTCGCATATGAGTGAAATCATATGGTACTTGTCTTTCTCTGACTATCTTATTTCACTTAGCATAATGCTCTCTAGGTCCATCCATACTGTTGGAAAGGCTAAGATTTTCTTTTCTCTAGCCAACTAGTATTCCATGGTGTCATATTTTAGAAATCATTGCCAAATCCAATGTCATGAAGCTATTTTTCTATATCTTTTTCTTTTAAAAATAACTTTTCTTTATTTATTTGAGAGAGAGCGGAAGGGAGAGGGAGAGGGAGAGAGATAGAGACATAGATGAGAGAGAACATCAACTGGCCGCCTACTACACACCTCCCACGAGGGACTCGACCCGCACCTGGGCATGTACCCTGACCAGTAATTGAACTAGTGACCTCTTGTTGCATGGGTTGATGCTCAATCATGGAGCCACACCAGCTGGGCTCTTATGTCTTTTTCTAATAATTTTATCGTTTTAACCTTTATGTTTAAGCTTTTGTTCCATTTGAGCTAATTTTATATATGAGATAAGGTAAAGGTCTTTGGATCTAAAGTGGGTCTGTTATAGATACACTGTAGTTGAATTATGTGTTTTGATTCATTATTTTAATCTGTCTTTAATTTAGAGATTAAATCCAATTACATTTAAAATAATTGCTGATAGTGAAGGACTTACTATTGCCATTATGGTTGTTATTTTTGGTATGCTTTATGTTTTTGTCCCTCATTTCCTCTATTACTGCCTTATTTTCTATGTGATTGCTTTTAAATGCCTATCTTTTGTGCAAAAAGGAGCCATGTGCAAAGCAAAGACATGGAATCATGATTTATGTTAAGAACACAAATCCAGCCCAGCAAGGATTTTAGCTTGATGAGAGCAATAAATCTTTTGCTGTTTAGGGAGCTGATCTCTGAATACAGATACACATGTAATAACACATTTCATTTCAGTTGTATAAGTATATTTAGAATTTAAAGCTAACATTTGGCAATTTATTTTCCAAATTTAATAAATAATTTGTATAAGTCTGCAAAAATCTTTCCTCTTTACATGAGTAGAATTAAGATAATTTTTACAATGTTAGAAAATATAATTTCAGGAGATCAAGATTTATAATTGTTATACTTACTCCCCAGGGCCGTTGGATCAGAACATAATCATTTCACATATTAATTTATATTATTTTACTTATGTCTTTGCACTTTTTTAACAGCAAGCATTTTTAGAAGCAGTATGGTGAAATCAGGTTTGTTATGTTATGACTAGTACTTTTAATAATTTACTTGAAACACCTTGGAATTACAGGTTTCCTGGTCTTAATCTCTTGTGGTTTGTAAAATTTTAACTACTAAAATCATCTAGGGAAAAAAATCTCAGTTAGCATTTTGGTTGCCAACTACAAGAACTTTTCTGGCTAGTTGAAGTTTCCAAACACTAGTTTCATATTACTTAACAGAAGAAAAATTCATGTGCTTAGAAAAATTGTTAGATACTTGGCCAAAAGTTGGAGTATTGAAATTTCAATTTGTAAGGCTTATTTAACTTCTGAAAGCTTTTCCAAACTTGGTTGAGAAAAGGGGGAGGAATATTTCTAAATAAGCCACTACATCTTTTTTCCTTTGCTCCTGAACACACTGTTTTCATCCTGAAGCACCTTATTGCCCTCCTCCTACTGCCTACTCCAGGTAGTGGTCTCTTGTATATTTCCACTCTTGGCTTTTTGATAAATTTCAGCAAGTGAAGCTAGTGAATAATGAAGGCCCAAGTGAATTAAGTCAATCAATCAGTCTATATTTATTGATTGCCTACCACATGCCCAGCAGTGTCCTCTCTAGCTATACCTCATAATTGAAAAACATCTAGGAAACACTGCTTATTAAAACAGAATGATTGATAGGTTTTAATGGTCTACTGATACCAAAACAACTGATGGAAAGCTAAAACATTGATTATGAATCTCTTACTGCTGAACTTTGCTGAAAGTCTTAGTTATTGTCTGATTGTTTCAGTTAATCAAATTTGATTTAATGACATGCTAATTAATAATATATTTTATATTCTTGACTCTAATAAAATATATTTCACATAAGAACTTCACTAAACCCATAAACTGCTCTTAAATATTTTAAATAGAATCTCCAACATATGTGTAGAATTGTCTTTATATATAACAGGAAGATTTTTGAAATCAAATAAATGAATTTTTGTGTACAGTCCCTGTTACTCTATAAATATAGACTAAATTGTTTTATTTATTTTTTTTACTAAGAGAATTAATTAATTAATTAATTAATTTTTGTTACATATGTTTCTCCTTTTTCCCCATTGACACTCCCCGCCCCGTCACCAGCTTCGTTGTCCATGTCCATTGGTTATGCGTACATGCATGTAAGTTCTGTGGTTTATTCCCCCCCACCTCCTCTTCTGGGGACTGTCAGTCTATACCCTACTTCCACGTCTCTGGGACTACTCTGTTCTTCACACTGTTATGTTCATTATATTCCACAAATAACTGAGATCATATGATATTTGTCTTTCTCTGCTTGGCTTGTTTCACTTCGGATAATACTTTCCAGATCTCTCCATGTCATCTCAAAGGATAAGAGATCTTTCTTTCTTACAGCTGCATAGTACTCTGTTGTGTATATGGACGACAGCTTTTGATCCATTTGTCTACTGATGGATACTTGGACTGTTTCCAGATCTTAGCTATTGTAAATAGTGATTCTATGAACATGGGGGTACATATATTCTTTCTGATTCATGTTTGAGGCTTAGGGTACACTGCTAGAAGTGGGATCACTGGGTCAAATGGCAATTCAATTTTTAATTTTCAGAGTTAACATCATAGTGTTTTCCATAGTGGCTACACCAGTATGTATTCCCACCAGCAGTGTTCTAGAGTCCCCTTTTCTCCACACCCTCACTAACACTTGTCCTTTGATGCTTTGTTGATGGCGGCCATTCTGACAGGTGTGAGGTGATACCTCATTGTTTTAATTTGCACCTTTCTGATGATTAGTGATGTCGAGCATTTCTTCGTATGTCTCTTGGCCATTTGTATGTCCTGTTTGGAGAGGTATCTATTTAGCTCCTCGGCCCAGTGTTTAATTGGGTTCTTTGTCTTCCTTTTGTTGAGTTGTATGAGCACTCTATGTATTTTGAAAATTGACCCCTTATCTGATGTATCGTTGGCAAATATACTCTCCCATATAGTGGGTTGCTTTTCCATTTTAATGGTTATTTCTTTAGCTGTGCAGAAGCTTTTGAGTTTGATGTAGTCCCATGTTTCATTTTTTCCTTTGTTTCTTTTGCCTTAGATGTTGTATCAGTGAAAATTCTGCTACATATCATGTCCGAGATTTTGTTGCCTACATTTTCTTCTAGGATTTTTATGGATTCACGAGTTACATTTAAGTCTTCTATCCATTTAGACTTTATTCTTGTGTATGGTGTAAGTTGATGGTCTAGTTTCATTTTTTTGCATGTAGCTGTCCAGTTTTCCCAACACCATTAATTAAAGAGGCTGTCTTTACTCCATTGTATACTCTTGCCACCTTTGTCGAATATTAATTGCCATAATGTTTTGGGTCCATTTCTGGGTTCTCTGTTCTCTTCCATTGATCTGTGTGCCTGTTCTTGTGCCAATACCAGGCTGTTTTGATTACAGTAGCTTTGTAGTATAACCCGATATCCAGTATTGTGATCCTGCCTAGTTTGTCCTTCTTTTTCAAGATTGTTGTGGCTATTTGGGGTGTTTTTGGTTCCATGTGTACTTTTGAAGTATTTGTTCTAGTTCTGTGAAGTATGTCATTGGTATTTTGATGGGGATTGCATTGAATCTATAGACTGCTTTGGGTAGTATGGACATTTTAATGATGCTAATTCTTCTAATCCACAAACAAGGTATGTGCTTCCACTTTTCTATATCTTCCTCTATTTCTTTTTTCAATGTCCTGTTGTTTTCTGCAAATCAGTCCTTTACTTCTTTGGTTAAATTTATTCCTAGGTATCTTAGTTTTTTTTTTGTTTTGTTTTTTTTTTTTTGGTTTGTTTGTTTGTTTTTTATCACAATGTTAAATGGGATTGTTTTTTTAGTTTCTCTTTCTGAGAGTTCATCATTGGTGTATAAGAATGCCATCGATTTCTTGACGTTAATTTTGTATCCTGCTACTTTGCCAAATTCATTTATTATGTCTAGTAAACTTTTGATGGAGTCTTTGGGGTTTTCTACATATAGTATCATGTCATCTGCAAATAATGACAGTTTCACTTCCTCCTTTCCAATTTGGATCCCTTTTATTTTTTCTTCCTGTGTGATTGCTGTGGCTAAGACTTCCAGTACTATATCAAATGAGAGTGGCAACAATGGGCATCCTTGTCTTGTTCCTTTTCTTAAAGGGAAATGCTTTTAGTATTTGTCCATTCAGTATGATGTTGGCTGTAGGTCTTTCATATATGGTCTTTATTATGTCGAAATATGATCCCTCTATTCCCAAATAGCTGAGTGTTTTTATCAGAAATAAGTGCTGGATTTCGTTGAATGCTTTTCCAACATCTATTGATATGATCATATGGTTTTTATCTTCCATTTTGTTTATGTGGTGTATCACATTTATTGATTTGCAAATATTGTACCAGCTTTGCATCTCTGGGATAAATCCACTCATTCATGGTGAATAACTTTTTGATGTATTGCTGGATCTGATTTGGTAGTATTTTGTTCAGGATTTTGGCATTTATGATCATCAGGGATATTGGCCTGTAGTTTCCATCCTTTGTAGTGTCATTTTTTCTGGCTTTGAAATTAGAATTATGCGGGCCTCATAAAATGAGTTTGGAAGTCTTCCTTCTTCTTAAATTTTCAGGAATAGATTGAGGAGAATGGGTGTTAGTTCTTCTTTGAATGCTTGGTAAAACTCCCCCATGAAGCCACAAGGGCTTGGGCTTTTGTTTTCTGGGAGAGTCTTGATTACATCTTCAATTTTCTCTGTTATTATTGGTCTGTTCAAGTTTTCTATCTCTTCCCAGTTCAGTTTTGGGAGACTATGTGTTTCTAGAAATTTGTCCATTTCACTTAGATTGTTCAATTTGTTGCCGTACAATTGTTCATAATATTTGTTTACAATACTTTGCATTTCTGTGGTGTCAATTATTACTTCTCCTCTTTCATTTCTGATTTTGTGTATTTGGGTTCTCTCTCTTTGTTGCTTGGTGAGTCTAGCTAAGGGTCCATCAATCTTGTTTATCTTTTCGAAAAACCAGCTCTTTGTTTCATTGATCCTTTGAATTGTTTTTGTTTTTTTTTTTTTTGGTCTCCATGTCATTTATTTCTGCTCTGATCTTTACTATTTCCTTCCTTGTACTTGCTCTGTGGTTTTCTTTCTGTTTGCTTTCTAGTTCTTTAAATTGTGAGGTTAGAGAGTCTATTAGAAATTTTTCTGGCTTCTTGAGGTAGGCTTGTAGTGCTATGAACCTCCTTCTCAGAACTGCTTTCACTGCATCCCATAGATTTTGTGTTGTTGTGTTTTCATTTTCATTGGTTTCCAGGAAGTTTTTAAATTCTTCTTAGATCTCCATGGTAACCCATTCATTATTCAATAACATGCTATTTAGCCTCCATGTTTTCAAATGCCTTTGCATGTTCTTGTTGCAATTGATTTCTAGTTTCATGCCATTGTGATCTGAGAAAATGCTTGATATGATTTCAGTCTTCTTGAACTTGTAGAGACTTAGTTTGTTCCCTAACATGTGGTCTATCTTGGAGAATGTCCCATGTGCACTTGAGAAGAATGTGAATTCTGCAGTTTTGTGGTGCAATTCTGGGTAAATATCTATTAAATCCATTTGGTCTAGCGTTTTATTTAGAGTCTGTGTTTCCTTGTTAATTTTTTGTCTAGAAGATCCATCCAGTGATGTCAGTGGGTTATTGAAGTCCCCTGCTATGATTGTATTGCTGTTGATTTCTCATTTCAAGTCCTCCAGAAGATTTTTAATATATGTTGGTGCTCCTTTTGGGTGCATATATGTTTACCAAGGTTATATCTTCCTGTTGGATAGATCATTTCAATATTATGTAGTGGCCTTCTTTGTCTCTTGTTATGGCCTTCATTTTGAAATCTATTTTATCAGATATGAGTATTGCTACCCCACCTTTTTTTTGCTTTCTGTTTGCTTGAAAGACTTTTTTCTATCCCTTTACTTTCAACGTAAGTGAGTCTTTTGTTGTGAGGTGACTAAATTGTTTTAAACATGATACCTTGCCCTTAATAAGCTCTTAGAAATATTACAGCAGAATTATATTTAAGGTCTAAAAGATAGTAAAATGCCTTTAAAATTTCTTAATTATACATCAAAGTAACTATATAGATGCCTTCCTATGGATATATAACCATATACAGTAATGTGTATATAAAATGTATAATTAATATTTTGATATATGGTGTCTGTGATAATCTATTACAATTTTTCATGAGAAAGATAAGCATGTAATAGTTGGATTCACAAGCCTTAACTATCTACATAATGTGACTCCAGTTTACATACAGATAAGTGTATCTACTCTTAGCGAAGAGTAGCAGATTTCCAACACTTGGCACTTCTTTGCATTAACATTCAGTTTTATGATGGCCATAAAAAGACTCCGGTAATCTCCTGACTATCTAGTTCTCTTCTATCTCATATACAAGATATTTACTTAGAAATATATTTTGTATTTCTTTTCTTAATTTCTCACTCCCCTAAATTGATTCCAAGCCTGTATCACCTACCTTTTGACTAAACTATTATTAATATTTCTATACTTATGCCTGGCTGGTGTGACTCAGTGGTTGAACATTGACCCATGCAGCAAGAGGTTGCCAGTTCAATTCCTGGTCAGGGCACATGCCCAGATTCTGGGCCTGATCCCCAATCGATGTTCCCTCTCACTGATGTCTCTATCTCTCTCCCTCTCCCTTCCTCTCTCTCTAAAGTCAATAAAAAAAATTACTTAAAAATAAAATAAAATAAAGTTTCTATACTTATTTAACTCACTGTACACATTTAGTCAGATTAATCATCTAAATATATAAAAATACAATTCTGACCATACAATCCATTTGTTTAATAACTTCAATGGCTCCCCATTTTCTACAAAATTAGATATAAATGTACCTTGATATTCACAGCCTCCACAAAGTGGCCCCAACTCCCCTTCTAGTTCTAGTTGAACTGACAATTCCCAAAGATACCCTATCCTTGTACTCCACTGTGCTTATGCCACTCTTTTTCCCCAGTGCGCTCTTTTTTATTTCTGTCTATGAAAATGTTGCTCATCTTTTAAGGTTTGGCTGAGATATCAATCCTCAAGTTGATGCAATTTTGCCATATCTTGATCTCCTATAGCACTTCATTTACTGTACCTTCCTTAAGACACTTATCATAGCTTTCTTTGTATTAAAGTCATTCATGTACCTGTTATCTTTCCCTCTCAGATCATAGGTCTTGCCCTCCAGGAAATTATGTTTTACCAGTCTTTCTTATTTCCTGTAGCACCTAAAACAGCACCTAATATAGTAGAGATGCCTGATAAATATTTGAACAGAATTCAAATAAGTTACCTTGGAAAGTTATCTATACTTATTTCAATAATGTTCAATTTGTCAAAAAGTTTTTGAAGTCCTTTATAATTGTTTTAAGGGCCTATAGGATTATTTTAAAAGCTTTCAGTGGTGACAAATTCTTCATTATTTGAGGGAAAATTTAATTTTGCAAAATGGAATTTATTCTTAGTCACCTTTAGTGAATAATATGGATGTGCAATCTGAGCTGTTATATTTTCAATTATTGAAAAAGAAATGTGAAGTAATGAGACAGAATCTCTGGGTGAGTCATGAATAAACAACTCCAGAAGTTCACAAAATGCTTTTAACAAGGACAATATCATTGTAATGACTTTATAACTTCCTAAGTTTTCAACTTTGAAACATACAGTACTCATTTGGATGTGTAAGCTATAACGTATTTGTTAAATGAGTCTTGGCTCCTTGTAGATTAATTTTGCAGGTTTCCAAACCAGGGTGTTGAAAAATGTGTTTGGAATTTAAATATTATTTAAATAAGAAGTATATTACCTTGCTCATTTGAAACACTGTATTTTATTGTTTCTGGTGAGGGAGAAACTTTGTTATCTCTATTGCACCAAACAAAACATATTTATACAGTACTATGATTCAAAAAAGATTACAAATTCAACCATTATGCTTGGCTGTTCTGAGTTTTGCCAGTATTATAAAGAACTGAAGAATAGATTTGCAGTAAACAATAGAGGTAATTGAATATAGCATTTGAATATCGGATGACTGGTGCCTTAGAATTATAAAGCAAAAAATTGAAACTTTATCTCTTCCCAAGTCTCATGGAATTTACAGTGTTAATATATTAATGTTCTTATATAAGTTTTCCAGTTTATTTGTTACATACAATTGGCTTAAGCAGGAAACCACATTTTGTATTTTTAAAATGTATAATGTCCATGTTTAAAGAAAGTCAATTAACCATGTTTATTAGTGTATCATTCTTATTATTTTATATGTGAGTTTTTAGTAGTTACTGGGTTTTTTGCAGGTCATTTAGTTCAACATATTTTCTCTAACAACTTTATATCACCAGTTTTAAGATTATCCGAATAGATGAGAATATGTGAAGAGATAGTGAAAAATAATTGGATATCTCTACTTTTTCAAGAGTATATTATGTGATTATTTTAGCGGATTTACCTCTTTCATTGTGGGTAGTAATCAGTTTAATTTAAAAAAAACCATTATATCATATACCAATTATTGGTGGGAAGAAAAGAAACTATATATTTTTAATATTTTTTCATAGACATTTTGTTTCAGCATTTAAAAAATAAATTATTCAAACTTCATGACCCTGAGGCATTCTAGTTAATTAACATTTTATTGTAGTGAGATTTTAACTCGAGTAAATATATTTTTAAATTGCTGCTAAAATGTATTATTTGGAGTTTATATCAGTTTAGCCTATCCTTCGCATATTGGTATATTCTGAACTCAAAGTAAAATGGCATGTCTAGTGGCCAGGAATGGCAATAATTTGCCTGAAGTTTGAATAATTGATTATATTTCTTTACTATTTACATTGATCATCACTTCTTAGTAGTTGGCATAATAGTAATTCATGGGCCATGACTGAATATAATTTATCAAATATAATAAATGCTTGATTGAATACCACGTTCGCACCACCACCACTATATAACAAGACTGATGTGCCTTATTAGTCTCTCAGGAGGTACATGTTTGGGAGGGAAGGAGAGAACCAGTGATAATTTGGAGTACTCCAAATCCTTGTGTGTTCCAGAAAAAAGTATGACAAAATATAGGATAACCTGAGCCACAGCTCATGGTACCACCTTGGTCTTTATAAACACTTCCCCAAATCCAACTGGAGTAGCATTCATCTCCTTGTGTGGCGATGCTGATGTAGTAAGTTGCTGCTGGCTATTTGCCTTAGTAATTTCTGCTTAAAAATAAACTTACGCTTATGTAAGATGAATAAATCTTGAGAACAAATATATAACATGGTGATTATAGCTAATAATTTAATTATTGTAACCCATCCCACAGGTAATAATAATTATACTGTCTATAGATTTCCAAACTACACTTTCAGTCCCCAGCAATGTCCTAGAACTTTTCTTGAATTTCCAGGGGAACTTTGCACCACTTCTAAAATTTCACCACCAAGGAAAGCCCTTTCAATCTGTTGTGTTCAGTAAGGAAACAGGACTGTTGAGGTGGAGAATATGCTCTGAGTGAAAACCTGGCTTGAAGTCATAGGAATTTTGTAGTACTGATGAGTTTTCCAAATAGTATTAATACATACCTTACTGAGATTCCTTTTGTTGTTTCCACAGATTTCAGGAAACCTTACTGTGCCTTGGATTACAGGGTGTTCTAGAAAAAGAGCAGTAAGTAATCTTCCATTTAAAGCAGCAAATGAGTTTTCCCCTGTGTTGTTAGTAAGAATGTCATTGAGAAAACTGTGATGATGTTTGTAAAGCTGGCAAAAACCAAACCTCAAAAAGACTGCATTATCTCAAAGAATATATTTTGTGATCATATTACTTATATATGTTACAAAGGTAACCTTAAATAAAATACAGTAATCAGCGCCTTCGATAATCTTTGGGCAGATATTTGCAGTTTTAAAAAGCATTCAGAGGTAATTAATAAAACATTATACTTTTTCTACATCTAATTAACCCAGGTAATTTGGTCATATAATTGAACCATGATTAATGTAAACATCTCAGTCAACATCAAAGAATTTACACTAGTATTAGTGCATGTTTGTATTTGCCAGTAATGAGTAACTAATATTTTAATAATCTTATTTTATTTTTGTGCTATAACTGTTGTGATGCTTATAATAGTAATATAACAGAACTTCAATAAGAGTGTGTTTTCTCAACAAATCCTGTTCAGTTGGTCTGTGTAGGACTCAAATCTGCATTTTAACATGTGCCTCTGGGTATTTTGATATAACTGGTCTATAAATGGGAAATTATTAAAGGATTTTAATTATAAAGGGGACATGAGTAGACTTTTATAAAGATAACTCAAGTTATTTTATGTTCAATATGTTTTGGGATAATAAAATGGAAGCTAGGACTGTAGTACTAGACAGGATTATTGAGACTCCTTTTATTTTTCTTCCCCACAAAATAGAACTATATACCATGAAAGTAATACAAGAGAACTCTGAAAGATGGAAAGAAAGCAACTGGTTAGGGACTCCAAGACTTGGAGGAACTATAGGTTATTTTGTCCCCACATAACATCAGAAGGTGACACAAACTATGCATTTCGTAACCCCCAATCTAAAAAGAAAAGAAAATAGGTAGACTCATTCCTCCCATTGATGGGATGAACGTGCCACATACATGAAATGAGCTTGGTTACATTGGCCCAAGGAGATCAACTGGAAACCTCAGTGACAATAAGTAACCAGGGGAAGTGCTTTTTTTCCATACTGGGTCTGAACTTCTCCCTTACATGGAGATACTAGGCAGCAATACCAAAAATAAAACAAACAAAAACACACAGACACACAAAAACAAAACGCCCAACCTGGTATGGGAAGCCTCTTTGTCCCTATAGGTCAGAGAATTCTTTCTCCCACTTAGAGGACCAGGTGTCTTGCTTAGTACCAGCAAGAGTGATCAGGTCACCATAAGTGCCCAGCCCAGGAAGTATGCTATTCATTCCTGAAGGATACAGAATCTAATGGAGAATCTGTTTTTCCACCTAGAGACACTGGTCTGTTGGGTGGCACCAATAGGCGGTATCTCTCCATAATAATCCTTTAAGCCAGAGAAGTCGTTTTTCCCTTCAAACTATAGCAGTAGAGATCAGTGGAAGCCCAAATGGCACAAGATATTTCAAACAAGTTAAAATAACACCACAAATGTTCTGAAAATAAAATATCATTGAAATTACAACACATAAAAGTAGGCCAGGACCTGTGCACCAAACTTAACTAGGGAATGCCTGATTAAAAAGCAAAAAAAATGATTTATATAAGACCAAAAATCTCCTATCATAATGGTCAAAATGTTGAGGATATAATTGAAAGTTATCTATAACAGCAGGAACCAGGAAAATCACAGCTTGAATAATGAAAGAAAACCAACTGTAATGAACACTGAGGTGAATTGGGTAATGGAACTATCTGACAAGGATTTTAGAGCATTCATCATAAAAATGCTTCAACAAGCAATTGCAAATTATTTTTAAACAAATGAAAATTTCAAAAGAGCAATCAGCATTATAAAAGAACCAAATTAGATTTACGTAACTGAAAATAAATTAACAACGTTTAAAAATAACTTCTGTATGGCTCAATATTAGAGTGGTGATTAAAAAAAAATAGAATCAATGAACTTGAGGACACACTGATAGAATTAACACAACTATGACAACATAGAGAAAATACTGAAAAGTAATAAACAGAACCTCAGAATTATGTGGGACAACAAAAAACCATTCAATATTTGCATCATTGGAGCTCCACAAAAAGAAGAGACAGAGAATGAGATTGAAAGAATGTTCAAAGAAGTAATGGTAGGACACTTCTCAAGTTTGGTAAAAAATAGCATAAACCCACAGATTCAAAAACATGAGTGAACTGTAAGCAAGATAAATGCAAATAAATCTATACCTAGACATATCATAAGTAACAATTATATAACTCTGCTCCAAAATAGCAATCACAAATTGTTTTGAAGTGTACCCATTACATTTTCCAAAGTAGACTTAATTCTGGGCCACATAAAAAGTTTTAATAAATTTCAAAATTTAAAGTTATACAAAATATGTTATCTGACCACAGAGGAAGTAAGTTAACAGAAAGATCTCAAAAAACATCGAATTAGTTGGAAAATAAATAGCACATTTATAAGTAATTAATGAATAGATAAAAAAAAGAAATTAGAAAGTATTTTTAACAAAATTAAAATGAAAACAGAACATATCAAAGGTTTTGGGATGCTATGAAAGCAGTAATTATGGAGAAATATAAAGCACTAAATGACCATATCAGGAAAAGCATATTCTACAAAAAAGTTTAAATCAGAGACTTCAGCTTCCATTGCAACCTATTGTAATCAAAGCAAAATAACACAGAGTGGTTATCAATGAAATAGAAAACAGAAATACATTAGAGAAAAATTGAATTCGTGAGATGATTTCTAAGGAAAATCAATCACATTCATAAACCAAACTGATCAGAACAAAGAGTGAAAAATTTACAAATTATCAATATGAAAAATGAGAAATGTAGCATTACTGTAGTTTGTACAGACATTAAAAACATAATAAGGTAACATTATACACAAGTTTATTAGAATAAAATTTAAAAATCTAGACCAAAAACTGTCAGTGACACAAAACTTAAAAATGCTTATAAAGCAAGAAATAGATTATTGCAATAGTCTTATATGTATTAAATCAATCGTAGTTTAAAAACATATCACAGCCCTGGCCGGTTCAGTTCAGTAATGGTTGGAGCGTCGGCCTGTGGACAAGAGAGTCCCGGGTTTGGTTCCCGCTAGGGGCACGTACCAAAAAAAGAAAAACGTATCACAAAGAAAAGCTCTATGGGTGAATTTGACCAAACATTTAAGCCACAATTTGTTGTTTGTTTGTTTGTTTTTTATCCTCACCCAAGGACATTTTTCCATTTTTGTACAGATAGAGTGGGAGGGAGAGAGAGGAAGAGAGAGAGAGAGAGAGACATTGATGTGAAAGGGACACATCGAGTGGCTGCCACCCACACGACCAACCAGGGCTGGGGACAAACTGCAACTGAGGTACATGCCCTTAGCGGGAACCGAACCCGGGTCTCTCCGGACCGCAGGCCAATGGTCTAACTGCTGAGCCAAACTGGCCAGGGCTAAGCCACAATTTTTTTTACAAACTATTCCAGAAAATTAAGGAGAAAAATACTTCCCACTGATTCCATAAAGCCAGCATTATGCTGATACCCAAACCCAGTAAAGATGTTACCAGAAAAGAAAACAATAGACCATCATATCTCAAAACAATAGAACCTTGATGCAAAATCCTCAACAAAAGTTGAGCAAATCAGATCCAGTGGAGTTTATTTTAGGAATACAAGCCTGGTTTAACATTTTTAAAAAAATCAACTTGCCCTGGCCAGTTTGGCTCAGCGGTTGAGCGTCAGCCTGTGGACCAGAGAGTCCCCGGTTCGGTTCCTGCTAGGGGCACGTACCACAAAAAAAAAAAAAAATCAACTTAATCATGATCTTATCAAACTAGAAGAAAAATTATGCGATTGTCAATACATGCAGAAGAAACACTTGACTACATTTAATACCCATTCCTGATAAACACTTAGAAAACTGGGAGTAGAAGGGAAATTCCTCAACTTTTTAAAGTGTATGTACAAAACCTGTACTTAACATCATTAATGGTGAAAGACTGAATGCTTGCCCCCAAGGTCAGGTACAAGTTATGGATGTCCCCTCTCACTAACATTGTACTGGAGGTTCTAGACAATGCTGAAGGCAAAGAAAATTATGTCAACCAATTGAAAGTGAAAATATCTTTATTTCCAGATGATATCATTTATGTAGAAAATACAATATAATTCATGAAAAAAGTAATTAGAATAAGTGAATTTAGCAAGATTACAGGATATGAGATCAATATACAAAAGTCAATTGTGTGTCTATATACTATCAACAAATAATCAGAAATTGAAAATTTAAAAATACCTTTAAAAGAGCATAAAAATATGAAATACTGAGGTATTATCTGTACACTAAAAAGTACATACTGGTATATTCTTAGTGGGTTTTGGCTGAGGGGCATTGACAACTTGGAAGATGCTCTTTGAAAGTGTGTGGAAGAATTTCCAGAGACTGCAGTTATATTTCATTGTGTGAATAGAGTGTGTTTCCTGAAGAAGTTAGTAAGTGATCAATATGGTCATTTATCACAGTAGCATTTTATATATG
The DNA here is from genome assembly GCF_014108415.1 of Molossus molossus. Taxonomy (NCBI): domain Eukaryota; kingdom Metazoa; phylum Chordata; class Mammalia; order Chiroptera; family Molossidae; genus Molossus; species Molossus molossus. Next base: position 12,400,564 of record NW_023425355.1, on the reverse strand, counting down.
ATGATATTATTATTTCACTAATATCTATCTATTAAATCAAAAGTATTAGTTCCATGAAAGCAGGGAAAATGTCTGCTTTTTTTCTCACCACTGCATCCCTTAGATCAAGCACAATGCCTGGCACATTGTGGACCAAGGTAGTGCAATAAACATATGATATGAGTCACACATGTAGGTTTGTGTTTTCTAGTAGCAACACTAGAAAAGAAAAGTTGCAGGTAACATTAATTTTAATAATATGCATTAACTTGATATATCCAAATTCTATCATTTGTGTAAAAAATTATAGAGATATTTTACATGTTTCTTTTTACCATTACAATCTTTAAAATCAATGTTTATAGCACATGTCAATTTAAATGCTAAGTTTTCCTCACACAAACTTGGTCTACATCTAAATTTCATAAGATTTACAGTTGAAAAGTAGATTTAAATACCCAAGTTTTGAACTGGCCAGTGTGCTTCAATTGGTTGGGTGTCGTCCTATTAACCGAAAGGTTGCCAGTTCAATTCCCCATCAGGGCACTCATTCAATTCTCTATCCGGGCACATGCCTGGGTTGCAGGCTGGATCTCTGATAGAGGGTGTGCATGAGGCAGCTGATCAATGTTTTTCTCTAACATTGATGTTTCTTTCTGTCTCTCTCTCCTTCTTCCTTCTTTTTCTCTCTAAAAATCAATGAAAATAGAAATATCCCAGGTTTTCTTTTTCTTCATTCTGGAATGTAAAGCTCTTTTCAACTAAAGTATAGAAGATATACAATATTATAATGATTTCTGGTGTACAACAGTGATTTGATATTTATATACCTTATGAAGTTATCACCACAAGAAGTCTAATAACCATCTGTCACTATACAAAGTTGTGATATTATTGACTGTATTTCCTTTTGTGTATTTTACATCCTTGTGACTTATTTATATTATAACTATAAGTTTGTGTCTCTTAATCCCCTTTAAAATTTTACCCATCCTTCCACCACTCAGCCCTCTGGCAACTATCATTTGTTTTCTGTATCTAACTATCTGTTTGTTTTATTTGTTCATTTGCTTAGTTTTTTCGATTCTACATATAAGTGAAATAATATGGTATGTGTCTTTCTCTGACTTATGTCACTTAGCATAATACCCTACAGGTCTAGCCATGTTGTTACAAATGGCAAGACATCATTCTTTTTCTTGGCTGAGTAATATTCCAGTATATACATACATACATATGTGTGTGTGTGTGTGTGTGTGTGTGTGTGTGTGTGTATCCACATCTTCTTTATCCATTCATTTATCTATGGACACCTAGGTTGCTTCCATATCCTAGCTATTTTATTTATTCTTATCCTCACCTGAGGACATTTTTTTTCCATTTTTTGTTCAGATAGAGTGGAAGGGAGGGAGAGAGAGAGAGAGAAACATCGACGTGAAAGGGACACATCGAGTGGCTGCCACCCGCAAGACCAACCAGGGCAGGGGACAAACTGTAGCCGAGGTACATGCCCTTAGCGGGAACCGAACCCAGGTCTCTCTGGACTGCAGGCCGACACTATAACCGCTGAGCCAAACCGGCCAGGGCTATCCTAGCTATTTTAAATAATGCTACAGCTACAGTGAATATAAGGCCGCATTTATATATATTTTTTTCTTTATTGATTTTTACAGAGAGGAAGGGTGAGGAAGAGAGAAATAGAAACATCGATGAGAGAGAACATTGATTGACTACCTCCTGCATTCCCCCCACTGGGGATCGGGCCCACAACCCAGGCATGTGCCCTGACTAGGAATCGAACGCACGACCTCATGGTGCATGGGTTGACGCTCAACCACTGAGCCACACTGGCCAGGCCTTATATATAATTTTGAATTAGTGTTTTGTTTTCTTCATATAACTGCCCAGAAGTAGAATTACTGGGTCCTTCTTTGTCTCTTGTTATAGCCTTTGTTTAAAGTCTATTTTGTCTTGTATAAGTATTGCTATCTTAGCTTTTTTGTTTTATTTTGTTTCCATTTTCATGACATATCTTTTCCCATTTCTTTACTTTCAGTCTTTGTGTGTTTTTCAATATGAAGTTAGTCTCATGTAGGCAGAATATGTAAGGATCTTGTTTTTTTTTTTTTTAAATCTATTCAGCCACAATATGTCTTTTAAATGGAGCACTTAGTTCATTTACATTTAAAGTAATTATTTATAAGTATGTACTCATTACCATTTTTATCGTTTTCATACTATCTTTTTAAGTGGTTGGTCTATTAACTTTACTAGTGAGATTTTTGTTTCTTTCAGATATTTTCTTATGGTAGTTTCGGCATTTTTTTTTTTTTCATTTAAAAAATTCCCTTTAACATTTCTTAAAAAGTCAGTTTAGTGGTGATGAACTCCTTTAGCTTTTGATTGTCTCAAAAATTTTGATTTCTCCTTCAGTTCTGAAGGATAACCTTGCTGAGTACAGTATTCTTGGTTGTAGGGTTTTCCCCATTCATCATGTTGAATAGATCATGTCATTCACTTTTGGTCTGCAAAATTTCTGTTGAAAAATCAGCTGATAGTTTTATGGGCATTTCTGTTGTATATATATTGTTTTTCTCTTGCTGCTTTTAAGATTCTCTTTAGCTTTTTCTATAACATTTTATTATGATAAACCTCTTTAAGTTTATCTTTTTTGGGACTTTGTGCTTCCTGGACATTGTCTGTTTTCTTCACCAGGTTAGGGAAGTACCTGGGTTTTCTAATAAATGAATTAAGTGTTAGATTTTTTTAAAAGCTTTATTGAGGTATAATTAACATAAAATAAATTGCATGTGTTCTTTTTCCTTTTCCTTTTTATTTTTATTGTTGACAGTATTACAGATGTCTTGTACAAATTGATGTTTTGACATGTGTATACCCTCAAGAGCCTATTTTTGGGTGAATATGCCTATCTTCCCAAAAGTTTCTGAATACCCCTTTCAATCAATTTCTCTACCTTTTGCTCTCCTGCTACATTATGCAACCACTGATTTGCTTTCTGTCAGAAGTTTGCATTTTTAATGGTTTTATATAGCTGGAAGCATACAGTATGTACTCTCTTTTTAATCTGCTTTTGTTTACTCAGCCTCATTATTTTGAGATTCAACCATGTTAATGTGTGCATCAATAGTTCATTTTTTGTTGTTGTATAGTATGTTCCTATATGAATAAAAACATTTTGTTGATCCTTTTACCTGTTAGTGCACCTTTATTTTGTTTCCAGATTTTGGATATTACAAATCAAGCTGCTAAAACATTCATGTACAAGTGTTTGTAAGGATATGTGCTAATATGCATCTTAGGTAAATAATTACCAATAGAATAGATGGATCATAGAGTGGATGTATGCTTAATTTTTAATGAAACTGTCAAACATTTTTCCTGAATAGTTGTACCATTTAACATTCTTGATGATATTATATAATAGTTTCAGTTCCTTCTTATCCTCACTAACACTTGATATCATCAGTATTTTTTAAATTTTAGCTATTGTAATGGGTATGTGGGGATCCCATTTTAATTTAAATTTATATTTATCTTATAACTAACTGTGTTGGACTACATTTTCATATGCTTATTGACTATTTCCATGTCTTTTTTGGTGAAGTGTTTTTCAAATATTTTGCCTATTTATTTGAGTTTTGATAATTCTTTATGTATTTTGGACACAGGTCCTCTATCAGATGTACCATTTGAAATTATTTTCTCCCTATGACATGTCTTTCAGTTCTCTTTATAGTATTTTTTAAATAAAAATTACTGCAGTATATGTTTGCATATAATAAAATGTACTGATTTTAAGTATAGAATTCAATGAATTTTAGTAACTTCACTTAGTGATACAAACATATATCAGTTTAAGAACATTTTAATCTCATTATATTTCTCATGTCTACTTCTGGTTATCCCATCCAAAATCCCAGACAACCACTAATCTACTTTTTATCTCTATAAATTTGTATTCACATTTTCTGGACAACTTGTATATGTAGAATACATTATGTGGTCTATTTCTGTCTGGCCTCTGTCACATTGCTTGTGTTGAGGTTCATCTAAGTTGCCACATGTGTCAGTAGTTAATTCCTTTTTATTACTAGATTGTATATCATTGTATATATGTATTGTATTTTATTTATTTATTTTTTATAGAGAGAGGAAGGGGGAGATGGATGGATATATAGATAGATAGAAGAGAGATGGATATAAGAGCAAAAAATCAATTGCCTGCCTCCTGCCTACCTACCAGGGATCGAGCCCAAAACAATGGAATGTGCTCTGACTTGGAATCAAGCCAGCAACTTTTTGGTGCATGGGACAACACTCAAACAACTGAGCCACACCAACCAGGGATATATGTACTGCATTTCATCTATTCATTCTCAAGTTGATGGGCATTTAGGTTGTTTCAATTTTTTGGCTATTATTAATGCTGCTGTGACTTTACTATGCATGCAATACTATGTGTGGACATATTTTTGTTTCTCTCTGGCAGGTACCTATGTGTGGAATTGCTTAGTTATATGGCATTTCTATTTTTAATAATTTTTGAAACTGCCAAACTTTTTTCCAAAGTGGTTGCACCAATTTACATTTCCACCATCAATGTATACTTGTTCTTTTATTTTCTTATCTTTGCAAATAATTGATAATGTCAATCTCATATATTATAGTCACTGTAGGGAGTGTGACATAATATTTCATTTTGGTTTTAACATGTGTGAATAATGATTTTGAGAATCTCTTCATGTACGTATTAAACATCCATATATGTTTCATTGAAACATCTTTTTATATGTTGCCCATTTTTTGATCAGGTTTTTTATCTTATTATTGAGTTGTAGATTTTTTTTTGCATATTCTTCATATAAGTTCTTTATTGCATAAGTGATTTGCAAATATTTCCTTCCTAACTGTTACTTATTTTTTCATCTTCTTTTATATTTTAAATTTATTTTTATTTATTTTTATTTTATTTTATTTTTTATCCTCACCTGAGGACATTTTTCCATTTTTTGTTCAGATAGAGTGGGAGGGAGGGAGAGGAACAAAGAGAGAGAGAGAAGCATCGATGTGAAAGGAACACATCAAGTGGCTGCCACCCGCATGACTGACCAGAGCTGGGGACAAACTGCAACCGAGGTACATGCCCTTAGCGGGAGGACCACAGGCCGATGCTTTAACCGCTGAGCCAAACCGACCAGGGCTAAATTTATTTTTAATCCTCACCCAAAGATATTTTTCCTTGGATTTAAAAAAAATACTTTTTCTTTATTGATTTTAGAGAGAGAGGAAGGGAGAGGAAGAGAGAGATAGAAACATCTATGAGAGAGAGCATCGTCTGGCCGCCTTCTGCATACACCACACTGGGGGGATTGGGCCCACAACCTGGGCATGTGCCCTGACTGGGAATCAAATTAGCGACCTCTTGGTGCATGGTTTGATGTTCAGACAGTGAGCCATACTGGCCAGGCTCCACTGATTTTTTTTTTTTTAATAGAGTGGGAGGGAGGCAGGGAGGGAGGCAGGGAGGAAGGAAGAGAGGGAGGGAGAGACCAACATTGATTGACTATTTTGACCCTGAAAAAGGTACATATCTATTAATTTAAGCCTTCTAAAATTTTCTTAGTAATATTCTATACAAGCATGCCTTGTAGATATTGTGGGTACTATTCTAGACTACCACAATAAGGTGACTATTGTAATAGAACAAGTCACATAAAATTTTTTGTTTTCTAGTGCATATAAAATTATGTCTATTCTGTACTGTAGCCTATTAAGAGTACAATAACATTATGTCTAAAAATGTACATAATGTAGCCTGGTCTGTGTGGTTCAGTGGTTGATCATGCCTGGGTTGTGGGCCAAATCCCCAGTGAGGGACATCCAGGAGGCAGCCAATCAATGTTCTCTCTCATGGATGTTTCTATCTCTCTCTCTCCCTCTCTTTCTAAAAATCAATGAAAATTTAAAAAGAAAGGAATTTGTATGAGTCAACAGAGATGTTAATATAGTTTTTAAAAATGTACATAATTTAATTTTAAAAATGCAAATCATCATCTGAGCCTTTAAGAAGGTGGAGGGGTTTGCCTCCATGTTGATGGCTGTTGACTGATGAGGGTGGTAATTGCTGAAGGTTGAAGTAGCTGTTTCTATTTATGAAAATAAGACAACAGTGAAGTTTGACACATCATTTGACTCTACCTTCTACAACTGATTTATCTGTAGCATGTGATGCTGCTTGATAGCATTTTACAAAGAGTAAAACTTCTTTCAAAATTAGTGTCAATCCTCACAAAGTCTGCAACTGCTTTTTCAATTAAGTTTATGTAATATCCTTTATCATTTTATCAGTCTTCATAGTATGTTCACCAAGAGTAGATTCCATCTCAAGAAACCACTTTCTTTGCTCATCCATGAGAAGGAACTCCTCATCCGTTACAGTTTCATAATAAGATTGCATCAATTCAGTCACATCTTCAGGCTCCACTTCTAATTCTAGATCTCTTGCTGTTTTCACTATATCTGCAGTTACTTCCTTCACTGAAGTTTAAATTCCATCTTATGTGCCATGAGGTCTGAAACCAACTTTTTCCAAACTCTTGTTAATGTCGATACTGTGACCTCTTCCCCATGAATTATGAATGTTCTTTTTTTTTTTTGCAATATGCTTTTTATTGATTTTTTTTTAGAGAGAGAGGAAGGGAGAGAGAGAGAGCTAGAAACATCCATGTGAAAGAGATACATAGGTTGGCTGCCTCCTGCATGCCCCCTACTGTGGATCAAGCTCGAAATTCGAGCATGTGCCCTGATCCGGAATCGAACCGGGTCCTCTCAGTCCATGGACCAATGCTCAATCCATTGAGCCACACTGGCAGGGCTATCATGAATGCTCTTAATGGCTTCTATAATGGTGAATTATTTCCAGAAAGTTTTTAACTTCCTTTACCTGGATCCATCAGAGGAATAACCATCTATGGCAGCTACAACACTATGAAATATATTATTTAAATAATAAACCTTGAAAGTTGAAATTACTCCTGGATCCATGGGCTCCAGAATGGATGTTATGTTAGCAGGCATGAAAACAACACCAATATTATTGTATATCTTCATCAGAGCTCTTGGATGGGCAGGTATTTTGAAAGGAATCTTTTCTGAGCAGTCCTTCTAAACAATGGGCTTAAACTATTCAGTAAATCACGTTGTAAACAGATGTACTGTCATCCAAGTTTTTTTATTTTATTTATAGAGCATAGGAAGAGTCAATGTAGCATAATTCTTAAGGGCCCTAAGATTTTCAGAGTGGTAAATAAGCATTGGCTTTTACTTGAAGTCACCAACTACATTAACCTCTAACAAGAGAGTCAGCCTATTGAAACTTTGAAGTTAGGCATTGATTTCTCATCTCTGGCTATGATCGTCCTGAATGGCACCGTCTTCCAATATATGGCTGATTCATCTACTGTACATTGAAATTTTGTTGTTTAGTGTAGCCACCTTCATCTAATATCTTAGCCAGATCTTTTAAATGACTTGCTGCAGCTTCTACATCAGCACTTACTACTTCACCTTGTACTTTTCTGTTATGGAGACAGCTTTTTTTACTTAAAACTTATGAGCCAACCTCTGTTAGCTTCAAAATGTTTCTGCTTCCTTGCCTGTCTCAGCCCTCATAGAATGTAAGAGAGTCAGGGCCTTGCTCTGAACGAGGCCTTGGCTTAGGGGAAGGTCGTGGCAGATTTGTTCTTCTATTGAGACCACTTAGTTTCTCCATATCAGCAATAACATTGTTTTGCTTTCTTATCCTTTGTGTTCTCACTGGAGTAGCACTTTTACTTTTCTTCAAGAACTCTTCCTTTGCATTTACAACTTGGTGAACTGTTTGGCACAAAAACCTCGCTTTCAGCCTATCTTGGCTTTTGACATGCCTTTTTCACTAAATTTAACCATTTCTAGCTTTTGATGTGAAGTGAGAGATGTGCAACTCTTCTTTTCACTTGAACACTTAGAGGCCATTATAGCGTTATTAATTGGCAACATTTCAGTGTTATTGTGTCTGGGAATATGGAGGCCTGAGGAGAGGTAAAGGGACAGGGAAACACATGGTCAGTGGAGTAGTCAGAACCCACACAACATTTATCGACTAAGTTTTTTGTCTTATATGATTCATGGTGCCCCCAAACAATTAAGTAGTAACATCAAAGAGCATTGATCACAGATCACCATAGGAAATATAACAGTGATTCAAAAGTTTGAAATATTGTGAGAATTTACCAAAATGTCTCACAGAGAAGAATAGTAAAAAATGCTGTTGCAATGGAGGGTCACTATAAGCCTTTTATTTGTAAAACATACTATCTGTGAAGCACGGTAAAGTGAAGCACAATGAAATGAGGCAGGCCTGTATTTCTTTTCCTGTGAAATGTTTATTTAAAGGATCATGCTTTTCTTAATTCTTTACTTTTTAAAAATTTGTATACTACTAGTGACCAAAACTGTGCTGAACATATGTTAGTGAGATATCTTTTTTTTGTACACAAGCAAATTTTAATCACATTAGCTATACTTTCTATGATTAGCAATGCATTAGCCTTTTAAATTATGTACAGAACTTTTAGAAAATCCTATGCTCTAGATATATAGCATTCCATTTAATTTGTGTATTATACATTTTGTACCCTCAGTGACAGTGTCTTCTTATCTATAAGAAGTAAGATGGGATCCTCAAAAAATCATTGTGACTTCTGAGTGAAAATTTAATTTGACATTTTTTTATACTGTTTTAAAATACACATAATATAAAATATACAATTTTAACTACTTTGAAAGTGTACAGTTCACCCTGGCTGGTTTCACTCAGTGGTTAGAGCATTGGCTTGTGGTCCAGCAAGACCCAGGTTCGGTTCCCGCTAAGGGCATGTACCTTGGTTGCAGATTGTCCCCAGCCCTGGTTGAGTTGTGGGGGTGGCAGCCACTCCATGTGTCCCTTTCAGGTCGATGTCTCTCTCTCTCTCTTCCTCTCCCTCCCTCCCTCCCTCTCTGTCTGAACAAAAAATGTAAAAATGTCCTCGGATGAGGATAAAAAAATTAAAAAAAATAAAAGTGTATAGTTCAATAGTATTAAATATATTCATATTGTTGTGCAACCAATCTCCAGAATTAATTTCTTACACATTTTCTTTTATAAAAAAATATTTGTATTAGTTTTCAGAGAGAGAGGAAGGGAGAAGGAGAGAGAGAGGAAAAACATCGATACAAGGAAACATTGATCGGCTGCCTTCCACACACCCCCTACCTGGGATCAAACCTGCAACCCGGGCATGTGACCTGGCCTGGAATCAAACCCACAACTGTTCAACCCACTTAGCCACACTGACCGAGGCTCTTACTCATTTTCTTACCACCCCATTTCCTCCTCTCTCCAGAGACTGAAACCACCGTTCTATTTTTTTGTTTCTATGACTTTGATTACTCTAGATAACTCATATAAGTAAATTAATACAGGATTTCCTTTTTCTAATTAATTTATTTCACTTAACTATGTGTCCCTAAGATTTATCCATGTTTTAGCATATTTCATACAGTAATTTTATTTTGAATTTTTTAAGGAACTGTCATACTGTTTTCTGTTGTTGCTGCAGCATTTTACATTCCTACTAACAGTGAACAAGTGTTCTAATTTTTCCACATGCTCACCAACACTTGTTATTTTCTGTTTTGTTTTTGTAATAATGGCCATCATAATAGGTATGAGGAGATACCTCACTGTGGTTTTGCTTTGCATTTTTCTGATGATTAGTGATGCTGGTCATCTTTTCATGTGCTTTTTATACAATTCTAATATATATTTTTGGCAAATGTTGACTCTAGCCTATTGTCCAATTTTTAATCATATTATTTTGTTGTTGTTGATCTGCAATAGTTCTTTATATATTCCTAATATTAATTCTGTATCAGATAAGAGATTTATCCTTTGCATTGTGATCATTTCTAGTCTTGAATTTCTGATATATTCCTGTGATGATTAATTTTATGTGTCAATTTGACTGAGCAATTGACTGCCCAGACATTTGGTCGAATGTTTTTTGGGGTGTATTTATGAGGGTGTTTCTGGATAAAATTAATATTTGAATCACTAGACTCAGTTAAGTAGATTGTCCTCCCTAACGTGAGTGGTCCTCATCTAATCAACTGAAAATGTGAATAGAAAAAAAGGGCTGAGTAAGAGGATACTTCTTCTGCCTGATTGATTGAATTAGAACATTGTTCTTTTCTGAGCCTTTGGAGTGCAACTGAAATATTTATTCTTCTTGAGTCTGGAGCCTGATGGTTTTCAAACTGGATCTTGTGTTATTGCCTATCCTGGTTCTCAGACATTTAGGCTTGGATGGGAACTACAGTTTGGCACTGTTGGATCTCCAGCTTGCTGAGTGCAGATGTAGAGAGTTCTCAGCTTCCATCATTGTGTGAGACAATGCTTTGTAATAAATCTGTCTGTTTCTTTCTCTCTATATATTATATATATACATATTCTCTCTCTTTCTCCATACACACACACACACACACACACACACACACACACACACACCTATACATCCATACATCTATACATCCTATTGGTTCTATTTCTCTGGAGAACTCTACCTAACATATTCTGTTTATAATCCATGTCCACTTATATTTTATTCTTGAGAAGAACTCCTCTTAATTGAATACTATAGGTGTCTCGGCATGAGGTATCTTGAATCTTAAGTCTCAGGATTACTATCATCCAAATCCCTAACCCAGTGTTTTTTTTATAGTCACTATATATGAAAAATTCCTGTCATTTTTGGTTTCACTCTTAAAAAGATCTGTCAACTCTAGAGTTTGAACTGACATAGCCCAGCTAACATTTTACTTGTCAAACATGCAGTGTCAATCACAATCTTCTGCTACAGGAATGTAATGCACTATATATGTATGGCAGGAATAGAAAACTTCTTTCTACTGACAAGCAAAAGTGAAGCAAAAACTCATGTTATAGCCTATGCTGAAAAACACTGAATGCAGATGACTAGACTTGTTAAGGAAGTCCCTGGAGAAATTGACTCATCCTCTTTGGAAAGAATCAAGTAATTTTTTCCCTCTAAACTTTGGAAGCAGCAGCCTGATCTCAATAAAGAAATAGTGGAATTTCTGGTAAGTCTTTATGTACAAGAGGAAACTTGATAAAAAAACAAAAAAAACAAAAAACAAAAAAAACACAAGACTCAGCACAACAAAATATCACACGATGAGATTGTTCACTTCAACACATATACAAAATTTCTATTCTTTAGCAATAAAAATTAAAAACTTGAGGCAGAAGAGATTCTGACTATAATGGGCACATACTGAGGGCTCAAAACTGGTAACAAGTAGCAAGCTGCACTTTTCTTCTTTAGTGCAAAATGGAATTGAGGAAGTCCTGAATTTTCATCTTCCCTCCATCTCTTCCTAGTTGTGGACAAGTGACATAGTCTCTGAAGTTTAATTTACTTATATGAAAATGGGAAAAATACCACCTATCTCATAGGATTGCTAAATGGATTAAAAGAACAAAAACAATATAAAATATATCCTGCACACAGAGTGACCCTATGAATATTAGTGTCTCTGTGGCACCTACATTCCACACACCCACCTCTATCTCAAACGGAAAGTACAAAATGCTATTGGGAAGGAGACTTATTTAAAAGAATCACATCTAACTGAGGGAATAATCTGTTATTTTAGAAAGAGCAGCAGTAGCTGATTATTCTGGAAATTGGCCCCAGCTTCTTTGTTAAGGAAACCTCATTCTGCCTACATTTTTCTTCTTTTAGAAACTGTACATTTGCATATGTTCAAGAGACATGGTGTCGATTTCTTTTATTTTTACTATTTTATTTAAGATATGAGACCCATGGAATACAGATGTCACTTGGATGATAGCTGGTGTGTGAAAAAGGTCTGATTTCCTGCCTTGCCTTTATCATCATGTAATTATACACAGCTCCATTAGAAACTCTTCTAGGGATTTCTCAATCCCTATCTCATGGCCAGTTTCATATTTGGTACTGACAGCCACTGTGTACTCTCTGAGAAACCTGTGTTGACTAAATGAAATATTTGAGCCCAACACCCTACAGAAAAATTCGGGAGCTGAAGGGCAAACTGCTGCAAGTTCCTGCAATATGGCACCCAGTGAGATGCACGTTTCCTCCACTTCTACTGCTAAATTCCTAGTTCCTATACACTGGCAGTATGTCTCCATTTTTTAATAATTCATAAAATTAGGAAGAAGTTAAAAATAAATCAAAATAGAAAGCCCACACCAAAATGTACTTTGAAAGGAGCCTCTTATTGATATAATAGAATGAAACTGTAGATGTCTTGGAATGTTCAGATCTAATAAAACAGCAGCCGCAATGACAGAAAAGAGAAGGGGTCCTAGAATTAGAGACAAAATGTATACACATAGTAAAAAATCAGATTGTTCAACACTGAGGACAACTTGCACAATTTTTTCTTACATATCTCTTACAATCTTTTTTTAAGTTATTAAAGTTTATACTTAACAGTCAATACAAAATTCAAATAGTACAACAGAATATACAGTGAAAGTGAATCCACCTCTCTCCACCTCTGTCATCCAGTCAGCTAATACAAAACCACTGCTATCAGTCTCTTATCATTTCATAGATATGGTAGGTGTACATAATGTCTTATGTACATAATTTTTTTTTTCATCATCCTCACTCGAGGACATTTTTCCATTTTTTGTTCAGGTAGAGTGGGAGGGAGAGAGAGGAACAGAGAGAGAGAGAAACATCGATGTGAAAGGGACACATCGAGTGGCTGCCACCCGCACGACCAACCAGGGCCGGGGACAAACTGCAACCGAGTTACGCGCCCTTAGCGGGAACCGAACCCGGGTCTCTCCGGACCGCAGGCCGACGCTCTAACCGCTGAGCCAAACCGGCCAGGGCTGTACATTATTTTTATAAAAGAGAATTTTTGGCCCTGGTCAGCTTGGCTCAGCAGCCAGAGTATCGGCCTGTAAACCAAAGGGTTGTGGGCTGGATTCTGGTCAAGGGCATGTACCTTGGCCGCAGTTCGGTCCCTGGCCCCGTTTGGGGTTGTGTGGGAGACAACCAGTCAATGTGTCTCTCGCACATCGATGCTTCTCTCTCTCTCTCTCTCCCTCCCACTCTATCTGAAAATAAATGGGAAAAAAAAGAATTTTTTTTATCCTCACCCGAGGACATTTTCCATTTTTTTGTTCAGATAGAGTGATAGGGAGAGAGAGGAAGAGAGAGAGAGAGAGAAACATCGATGTGAAAGGTACACATCGAGTGGTTGCCACCCGCATGACCAACCAGGGCCGGGGACAAACTGCAACCGAGGTACATGCCCTTAGCGGGAACCGAACCCGGGTCTCTCTGTACCGCAGGCCGACGCTCTAACCGCTGAGCCAAACCGGCCAGGGCAAAAAAAAAGAATTTTTAAATTTTTGACCTGACAGAATTTTATGTCACTAAGTTGGAATAACCCTTACTCCTTCCATAACCTTGTATGCTAAAAATAGAGTTTTAAAAATTATATAAAGCAATAAATATAGAGTAGAGAGACCAGTATAAAAACCCTTATATGCCCATCACTCAGAGTAAAAGATTATTTAAAAGTCAGAGTTTAATACTCTGGCAAATTTTCAGAGCTTCTGTTAATGGGAAATGAGAAAAAAAACTGTGTTTTCAGCTACAACTGCAGCAGGTGAAAGGTGTCCAGTTTATTCTGTTGGTGCTGGCTGGGAGCAGAGTATGTGTACATCTCTCACAGCCTTTCTAGGAATAAAAACAAGTTGAAAAATATATTGTACTTATGCTTTTACCCAGACTTTGGTTGGGAAACTGTGCAAGAAGTATATCTAACAGATTTTTATAGCCATTATTGCATTAATAATAGTTTTTTTAAATTACTAGTAATTCCACATGTGGGGCTAATTTGGTTGTTTGTTTGCTTTTTAACTTATCTTTGTTGAATGTACTACAGATGATCCTCATTTTTCCCCCATTGAAACCCTCCTCTCCATTCCTGTCCCCCTCCTGCCTTTCCCCACACTGTTGTCTGTGTCCATCGATTATGCATACATACACGTAAGTTTTTTGGTTTATCTCTTCCCACCCCCCATCACCCTTCCCTTTGAGATTTATCAATCTAACAAACAATTTGTACTTCATAATCCCTTCACCTTTTACACGAATTCCCCCAACCCTCCTCCCATCTGTCAACCAACAAAATGTTCTCTGTATCTATGAGAATGTTTCTGTTCTGCTCGTTCATTTTGTTTGTAGATTCAATTGTCAACAGATATGTGTTCATTGCCATTTTGTTTGTTCATATTTTTTATCTTTTTCTTCAAGAAGACCCTTCAACATTTCATATACTAATGGTTTGGTGGTGGTGAACTCCTTTAGCTTTTGCTTGTATGGGAAACTTTTTATATGGCCAATGATTCTAAATGACAGCTTTGCAGAATAGGGTAATCTTGGTTGTAGGTTCTTGGTTCTCATCACTCTGAATATTTCTTGCCACTCCCTTCTGGCCTGCAATGTTTCTTTTGAGAAATCAGCTGACAGCCTTATGGGAACTCCCTTGTAGGTAACTAGCTGCCTTTCTCTTGCTGCTTTTAAGATTCTCTCTTTGTCTTGAATCTTTTGCATTTTGATGATGATGTGTCTTGGTGTGGGCCTCTTGGGGTTCATCTTGTTTGGGACTCTCTGTACTGCCTGGACTTGTATGTCTGTTTCCTTCACCAAGTTAGGAAAGTTTTCTGCCATTATTGTTTCAAACAGGTTTTCGATTTCTTGTTCTCGCTCTTCTCCTTCTGGCACCCCCAAGATGCGAATGTTGGCACGCTTGAGGTTGTCCCAGAGGCTCCTTACACTATCCTCATTTTGTTAAATTCTTTTTCTTTTTGCTGTTCTGATTGGGTGTTTTTTGCTTCCTTATATTCCAAATCAATGGTTTGCTTCTTGGCTTTACCTACTCTACTATTGAATCTGTGTAAATTATTCTTTATTTCAGTTAGTGCCTCCTTCATTTCTGACTGTGCATCCTTCATTTCTGACTGGTCCTATTTTATGCTCTTGAGGCCCTCACTAAGTTCACTGAGGTTCTCACTGAGTCCATTGTGCATCCTTATAAATAGTGTTTTGAACTCAGCATCTGTTAGGTTGCTTATCTCCATTTCCCTTAGTTCTTTTCCTGGAGTTTTGTTCTGTTCTCTCATTTGGGACCTGTTTCTTTGTCTCCTCATTTTGGCTGCCTCCCTGTGTTTGTTTCTATGTATTGCTTAATGAGAGGTGTGGGGCTAGCTGAGACCAGATGCTGCTTGTTTGAAAGAATTTAGGAAAACCTGAAGCAGGATCCAAGACAGGCCAATCCTATGGTTAAGCAAGTGGCAACAGCTTGGGTGGGCCTGAAAGTTGGGTGGGGTGGGGTCTCAGGGAGTCACCAGGGCGGGGCAACCAGTGTGAGTCAGGTTGCTGGAGTCCCTGACATGGCGACTGTCTGCCGCCCCAGGGAAGGGCTCACCAAAGGAACAAAGGCCTCTGACAGCACGTTTGTCCCGGAGAAAGCCCCCTCTCCAGCCCTTGCTCCAATGTCAAACAGCTCAGTTCTTCCCTGTATGTCTCTGGTGCCCCTCGAGCTGCCTCCCCTCCAAGCTTAGAGGGAGAGAGTCTGATAAGTCCGTGTGTGGGCCCTTTAAGAAGAGCTGCCTGGGATTCCAGCCGCCTCAGCCTCCCTGAGCCTCAGTTCCTGCTGTTTTTTCCAGCCAGAAGTTATGGGGATTCTCTTCCTGGCACTGGAACCCTGAGCTGGGGGACTGGTGTGGGCCGGGGACCCCTCAGGCCTCAGGGAGGATCTTCCCAGCTGAGGTGTCCTCCTGATTTTTATCCGCCACACGTGGGTGTGGGACCAGCCCATTGAGCCTCCGCCCTTCCTACCAGCCTCAATGTGGCTGCTGCTTTAATTTCATGGTTGTAGGACTGCAATTCAGCTTGATTTCAGGCTGTTTTGAATGATCGTTGTTCTGTAGTTTAGGTTTAACTTTGATGTGGTTGTGGGAGGACGGATACCTCGTTTACCTACCCGCCATCTTGACCGGAAGTTCTATCTCTTATGATCTTAATCCAGCAGCATAGTGTTGTTATATGTTTCAATATTAGGTACATTTGGCATTATATTTAAACATCAAGTTATGCATACCTATATTTAATATGTAATTTTAAGGTATACCTAATGAAAACTTTTTGCATAACGTTAAATGAGAGAAATCGACAGTAAACCTTCTACTAGATGGGATCTTTTGTCAGCCAGTCAATTAACATTACTGGGTGTTTACTGGACACGCAGTACTTAAGTACACAGCACTTTGGCTTATACATTTTCATTTGCTACCACTAAAACTCATGCATTGCCAAGGATTCTATATTATAAGTTTTAACCCCAGTACATTTTTGCTTTTTAAATCCTTCTTTTCTTTAATCTCGTTGCATTCTACACATTCTTTTTGTTCTTAAAGTCTCTTTTTAAAAGTTATTTTATCTTACTGAACTAAGGTATAACATAGATTTAAAATTAGAATTGTTCTTTTAAAATATAATTAAATTCCAATAGGTTTATCAGAAGGTATCACTTTTAGGTCAGTGTTTTTACCTGAGAATGAGAAAGCTTTTGCAATGAGTATAGAACCAATGCAATCATAAAAAAATAGACATTTGACTTGCAGCATGTGAGATAATTTAATTTTATAAAATATCTATATAGTAACAAAGTATCTTGCTATCTCCATTCCTATCCTAAAATCAACCCCAAGTAAAAGAAAAAAAAAAGTCATAAAGACTTTGATAACTATATTTAAAATATGCATACCTTTAAATTACAGCATTAAGATAGTTAATACCATTCCATTGCCTAAACTTAGACCTATTTTACTTGCCTTAAAATATGTCATTTTATTTTTATATATATTTTCTTTTTTTTGGTACGTGCCCCTAGCAGGAACCAAACCCAAGACTCTGGTCCACAGGCCGACGCTCCAACAGCTGAGCCAAACCAGCCAGGGCTACATATATTTTCTTAAGTGTTTTTGTTATTGTCCCATTAGAGATGATATTTGGTAGTATTTTTTTTTTCAGGTGTACAGCATAGTGTTTAGACAATTGTATAATTTATGAAGTGATCCCCCTGATAATTCTAGTACTCACCCAGTACCATACATAATTATAACAATATTATTAACTATATTCCCTATGCTGTACTTTACATCCCTGTGACTATTTTGTAATTTCTTAATCCTTTCACAGTTTTCACTCAGCACACCTCAATTTGTCCTCTGTATCTATAAGCCTGTTTTTGTTTTGTTTGTGGTTTATTTTGTTCTTTAGATTCCACATATAAATGAAATAATACAGTACCTGCCTTTATCCATCAGACATTTCACTTAGTATATTGCCCTCTGGGTCCATCCATGCAGTTGTCAATTGTAAGATTTCATTCTTTTCTTGGCCAAGTAATATTTCATTATATGTATGTACCAAATCTTTATCAAACTGTCTATTGATAGGCACTTGGGTTGCTTCCATATTTTGGCTATTGTAGACAATGCTGCAATGTTTTGGCTATTGTACACAGTGGTGCATGTATCTTTTTGAATTAGGGTTTTCTATTTCCTCACATATATTCCCAGAAGTAAAATTGCTGAGTCAAAAGATATTTTTATTTAAAAAATTGTAAGCAATCTCCACACTGTTTCCCATAATGGCTGTTTTAGTTTCCATCATCACCAACAGTGCAAGGGCGTGCTTTTCTCCCCACATTGTCTTCAACACATTGTTTGTTGATTTATTGATGATAGCCATTTTGAGAGATGTGAGGTTTTAAATTGCATTTATCTGATGATTAGTGATATTCAGCATCTTTTTCATATGTCTGTGTACCATCTTATGTCTTCTTTGGGGAAATGTCTATTCAGGACTTCTGCCTGTTTTCTAATTAAATTGTTTGTTTTGTTAGTATTGAATTATGTGAGTTTTATATAAATTTTGGCTATTAACCCCTTATCAGATGTATCACTGGTGTATATTTTCATGCAGCAGGTTGTCTTTTTGTTTTGCTGATGGATTCCTTTGCTATTCAAAAACATTTTAGTTTGATGTAGTCCTATTTGTTTATTTTTTTGTTTCTTTCCATTGTCTGAGGAGAAATATCAGGATAAAATATAACTAAGAACAACAGAGAGGTTACTGCCTATGTTCTCTTCTAGGAGTTTTATGGTTTCAGACCTTGCATTTAATTCTTTAATCTATTTTGAGTTTATTCTTGTGTATGGTGTAAGAAGGTGGTATAGTTTCATTTTTTTGCAAGTATCTGTCCTATTTTTCCCAACACAATTTGTTGGATACAAGTAGCATGATTCCTCCATGTTCCTTTTTTTTTTTTTGCAAGATTCTGTGGCTGTTCGGGGTCTTTTGTGGCTCTATATAAATTTTTGGAATATTTGTTGTAGTTCTGTGAAATATGCCATTGGTGTCTTGACAGGAATTGCATTGACTCTATAGGTTGCTTTGGGTATTATCGACATTTTAATGATGCGAATTCTTCCTATATATAAACACGGTATATGCTTCTCCTTTTTCGTATCTTCTTCAGTTTCTTTCTTCTGTATCTTAAAATTATCTAAGTATAGTTTTTTTACACCCTTGGTTAAATATATTGCAATGTGGGGTGTTTTATTTTTTGATGCAATTATAAATGGGATTGCTTTCTTAGTTTCCCTTTCTGACAGTTTATTATTGGTATAGAAAATTGCAACTGACTTCTGGATATTTATTTTATATCCTGCTCCTTTACTGAATTTTTTCATCAGTTGTAGTAGTTTATTGGTGGAATCTTTTGGTTTTTCTAAATAAAATATGTCATCTGCAAATAATGGCAGTTTTACATCTTCCTTTCCAATTTGAATGCCTTTTAGTTCTTCTTCTTCTCTGATTGCTGTGGCTAAGACTTCCAGTATTATGTTAAGTAAGAATAGTGAAAGCAGACACCCTTGTCTTTTTCCTGATCATAAGCGAAACAGTTTTTGCCCTTTTAAAATGATGTTGGCTCTGGGTTTGTCATATATGGCCTTTATTATGTTGAGGTTTGTTCTCTCTATTGCTACATTTCTGAGAGTTATTATCATAAATGGGGTATGGATTTCATCAAATGCTTTTTCTGCATCTATTGATGTGAACATACAACTTTATCCTTCATTTTGTTTATGTGGTGTATCACGTTTATTGATTTGCGCATATTGTATGAAACTTGCATCCCTAGAATAAATCCCACTTGATCATTGTGTGTGGTCTTTTAATGTTTGCTGGATCCAGTTTACTAATATTTTCTTGCGGGTTTTAGCATGTAGGTTTATCACAAATAGCGGCCTATAGTGTTCTTTCTTTGTAGTGTCTTTATCTGGTTTTACATTTAGGATAATGCTGGAATCATAAAATGAGCTTGGGTGTCTTCTCTTGAATTTTTAAAAGTAGTTTGAGAAAGATAGGCGTTAGTTCTTCTTTGAATGTTTGATAAAATTCACCTGTGAAGCCATCTGGTCCAGAGCTTTAGTTTATTGAGAGTTTTTTATTTTTATTTTTTTTTATTACTGCTTCAATTTAATTAATTGTAATCTGTCTATTCTGATTTTCTAATTCTTCTTGATTTAATATTGGAAGACTGTATGTTTCTAGGAATTTAACCACTTTTTTCCATTGTCCAATTTGTTGGCATATAGTTGTTTGTAATAGTTTTTTACAATCCTTTGTATTTCTGTGTTGTAAGTTGTTAATTCTCTTTCATTTCTGATTTTATTTATCTGGGTCTTCTCTCTCTCTCTCTCTCTCTTCTCTCTCTCTCTCTCTCTCTCTCTCTCTCTCTGTCTCGATGACTGATGACTATGGTTAAAGGTTTGCCGATCTTGTTTATCTTTTCAGAGAACCAGTTCTTGGTTTCATTGATCTTTTGTGTTTTTTTTTAGACTCTGATTTATTTTAACTTTGATCTTTATTATTTCCTTTCTTCTACTAACTTTGGGCTTTGTTTGTTGTCCTTTATCTAGTTCCTTTAAGTGTAAAGTTAGATTGATTACTTGAGCTTTATTTTGTTTCTTAAGGTAGGCCTCTAATGCCACAAATTCCTTTCTTAGGACTTCTTTTGTTCTGTCTCATAAGTTTTGGGTTCTCTTTCTCATTTTAATTTGTTACAATGTATCTTTTGATTTCTGGGTTTTTTAAAAAATAATTTATTAAAGTGATATTCACACAATTATTTTTAAATCTTTAAACCACCTTGTTGAGAAAAGAACTTGAAATAGAATCTCAAGCTTTTACCTGTTTATAAACAAAGCTACTGTGTCCCACGAATTTTGGGTACCTGTGTGTTCAAGACATCTTTAGATTTCTTCCTTGTTCTCATTGTAAACCCATTCATTGTTTAGTAACACATTATATAGCCTTCATGTCTTTGTGTGTTTTTCAGTTTTTTTCCTTGTGATTGATTCCCAGTTTTATACCATTATGGTCAGAGAAGATGCTTTATATGATTTCAGTCTTCTTAAATTTATTGAGACTTGTTTTGTGTTGTAACATGTGGTCTACCCTAGAAAATGTTCCATGTGCACTTGAAAAGAATGTATAGTATGCTGCTTGGGGTGAATCAAAGGTCCTTTAAATTATCCTCATTTTTAAAAATTCTTTTCGCTATTCTGATTGGATGTTTTTCTTGTACATTGTCTTCTAAATCTCTGATTTGATCCTCTGCTTCATCCAACGTACTGTTAATTCCTTCCAGTGTATTCTTCACTTCTGATATTTTTCTTCATTTTTTACTGGTTCATTTTCATGGTTTCTACATTCTTTTTCTTGTTGTTGAGCATACTTATGGCTATTACTTTGAACTTTATATCTGAATAAATTGCTTGCATCTATTTCATTTAGCACTTTTTTCTGGAGATTTCTCCTGTTCTTTCATCTGAGGCCTGTTACTTTGCCACCCCATTTTGGCTCCCTCTCTGTGTTTGTTTCAATGTATTAGATAAGTCTGCTTTGACTCCCAGTCTTCATGTGGTTCTGATATGTAGTAGGTGTCCTGTAAGGTCCTATGGTGCAGTCTCCTTGATCACCTGAGCTGAGTCCTCCGGGAATGTCCCTTGTGTGGGTTATGTGGGCTCTCCTGTGGTAAGAGTCTTGATTGCTATCGTCCATTCCTCTTTAAATTGACCATCAGGTTGGCTGACAGTGAGGCTCAATCCAGACCATGGCATGTGAGCTGCTGTGCATGTGCTGAACCCACGAAGCAGTATTTGCCTTAGCAGGCTTTGATGCCTGCCAAGATCTCTCTTTGGATATACTGCTTATGTAGCTTATTGGAACTTGCTTTGTTGTTGTCTGAAGCTGGCCACTGGGTATGCTGGTTCTGGGCCTTGTGGGAAGAACTCTAGTGCAGGCCAGTGCCAGATACTACTTGTGACTGGCCCTGGGCAACCTGTTTGGAGCTACAAGCAATTCACAGTTTTTGGCCGCCATTACCAAGATGTGTACAAGACCCACTTTTACCAGCACTAGGCTTAAGGGCAGTACAACAAAAGTACCAAGGCACCCTGAAATCCACCTCCACCTGCCTCTGCATGCTGGCTGCCTGTTATGCTCAGTCACTGAAAAAGCCTCTGGCTGTACTACTCAGCAGGACATGAGCTCCACAGGGTGGAGTGACGGGGAGTCCAGAGGGTGAGGTATTGCTTTTCCACAGCCTGCTTCTACAAGGAGGTGAGTTATGAAGCCATGTGAGATGGTGTCTGGGATGGGGGAGAGGTACTCAGAACAGAGATCCTGGCAACTGTTCCTTTATCTCCCTCCCCAGAGCCACAAAACCCAGATTCTCTTTATATGTCTCTAGTCTGTTTTGGTGTTAAAGAACTCCTTTTTCTTTGTCTTATCTGGGAAATTCTCTACTTTTTAAACAATAGCCTTGCTTCACAAAGTAGTATTGGTTGTAGGCCCTTGCTTTTTATCACTTTGGATATTTCATGCCAGTTCCTTCTAGCCTGAAATGTTTCTGTTGATAAATCTGCTGACAGTCTTATGGGAGCTCCCTTGTAGGCAATTAACTGCTTTTTTCTCCTACTTTTAAGATTCTCTCTTTGTCTTTAATCTTTGACATTTGAATTATGATGTGTCTTGTTTTGGGCCTCTTTGGGTTTATCTTGATTGGGATTCTCTGCACTTCCTGAACCTGTGTGACCTTTTCCTTCACCGAGATAGAGAAGTTTTCAGTCATTATTTCTTCAAACAAGTTCTCTATCCCTTGCTCACTCTCTTCTCCTCCTAGTCCCCCTATGATGCGGATGTTGTTTTGCTTCATATTGTCCCAAAAGTTCCTTAAATGATCCTAATTTTTTAAATTATTTTTTGTGCCTCTCTGATTTTTTTTCTGCTACCTTGTCCTCCAAATCGCTGATTTGATCCTCTGCTTCATCCAACCTACTGTTTATTTTTTCCAGATTATTCTTCATTTCATATATTGTAGTCTTCATTTCTGATGGGTTCTTTTTCATGGTTTTTATGTCCTCTTCATGCTGTTACTGTTTTAGCCAAGTCCTTGAAAGTTATTACGAAATTCCTTGAGCATTCTTATAACCGCTTTTTTGCACTCTATACCTGGTAAATTGCTTACCTCAATTTCATTTACCTATTTTCAGGCGATTTCTCCTGTTTTCTCATTTAGGTCATATTTCTTTGTCTCCCCATTTTGACTGTCTTTTTGTGATTGTTTCTATGTATTAGGTATATCTGCCATATATCCAAGACTTGGTAGGATAGCCTTATGTAGTAAGTGTCCTGTGGGACTCAGTGGGGTAACCTTCTTGATCACCTGAGGTGGGTTCTCTAAGAATGTCCCTTGTATGGGCTATATGAACCCTCTTTTTGTAACTGAGTATTGATTGCTACTGGCCTGTTTATGCATTGAATTGACCCTCAGGCTGGTGACTGTGAGGATACAATCCAACCACAGTTTATAAGTTTCTATGCTGGTGTTGACCACACAAAGCATAATTCACCTCAGCATGGTCTGGTGCCTGTCAAGATCTCCCTTTGTGCTGCTTGTGAAGCTAATTTGACCCTGCTCTGATGTTTTCTAATGCTGGCCACCATGTGTGTATGTTCTGTAGCCTCTTGGAAGCAACTCTGATGCCAGTCAATGTCATGCCTGTTATTGGCCCTGGATAACCTGTTTGGAGCTATCTAAAGCAATCTACAGTTTGTGGCTGTCTCTGCTGGGTCTTAGTGTGCTTAAGAAGGTTTGATCTGTGCACCAAAGCTTGCTTTCACCAGTACCAAGCCCAGTGGCAGATCAGAAAATGGTTTAAGGCTCTCCAAGATCTTCCTCTACCTGTCAGCTACTTTTCAGGCACACTCACTGAAAGAGCCTCTGGTGGTACTTGAGTTGCATGAAGAAAGATCTCAGCGATTTACTAGGTAGGGGCAAGTGGTGTTCACGAGATTGATATAGGTTCAAACTTGGTGCCAGTGATGGATTTAAGGACATTTAGCAAAACTCTTATCATATTCCAAGTCTAGCTGCTTCCTGGTGGGTGCCTGCTGACCTCTGTGGTGGGAAGTCTCAGAGAGTTGTCAAGGTGAGACCAGCAGGGTTTATCAGGGCCAAATGGACAAAAATTTGGCTGTGGAAGTTAGGTCTCTGACCAGTTGGGCGTTTGAGGGAAAAATGGTCCCCAGCCTAGAGCCACACAATTCAGTCTGTCCCAGATTCTGCTGGGAGCCTGAGATCAACAGAGTAAGGCCACTGGGATTTGGAAGGATGGGGCTGATGGATCTCTTATGAGGGGAAGGTGCCAATCAGACTTGAGGGAATGTGAGGTGTGTGACCTCCATCCCAGAACCAGACAACTCAGTTTGTCTCAGGTTCTACACAGACCTCCTGGGGAACCTGTGCTTGTCATGGTAGGGCCACCAGGAGTCAGAATGTTAGTACCGCTGGGAACCCAGAGGGTGGGATTAGTGGATCTGTGAGGGGAATGCATCATTCAGTTTCATGGGTTAGTGGCAGGAAGTGGGACCCTGGCCCAAAGCTACACAACTCAGTCACTGGCACCCCCTGAGTCTGCCCAGAACTCTACACCCAAACCCAAGCAGCTGACTCCTCAGCAGGGCACAAACTCCAAAAAGTGGGTTGAAAGGGAGTCAAGACTGTGGGGCTATTGCATTCCTCCAGGCTGACGCCACAACAAGGGGGAGTTATTCACCCAGGAAAGATAGTGTCTGTGGTGTGGAAGAGGAACTCAGCACAGAGATCCTGGTGTCTGTTCCCATATCTCTCTACCCATAGCTACAAATCCCAGTCTCTCACATAACTATAGTCCATTTTGCCCAACTCCTCCAGAGTCCAGGTTGAGTGGCTGCAAATGAGATTTTGTGTATTGGCCCTTTAAGAGAGTACCTGTATCTCTAGTAGACTCCATTCTCTTTCTGGCAGACAGAATTCCTGCAGATTTTCATGACCAGATGTTATGTGGGTGCCTGTTACCATGTCTGGTGCTCTAGACTATGCAGCCCCATGTGAGTTTGAGACTGTATGCTCCTCAGGGGAATCCTTTGCAGCCAAGCTATCTCTCTGGGATATTAGTTGCCACCCATGAGAGATGGACAAGTCTCTTTTGCATCTCTGCCCTTTCCACCAGTCTGGGCCTTCTTCTGTAAATCTTTGGTTTATAAGACTTTTGTTTTGCTAATTTTCAATTGGTTATTAAGGTTGATTGTTTTATATTTTAGTGGTAATCCCAGTTTGGTCCTGAGATATGATGAGTGTGCCTTCTACTTATTTGGCCATCATTTTGGATTTCTGTCCTTTATTTTGTTAATGTGATGTATCACATTGATTTATTTGTATATGTTGAACCACCCTTGTGCCCCTGCAACAAACCCCACTTGATCATGACGTGTTATCTTTTTTTAAATCCTCACCTAAGGATATTTTTCCATTTATCTTCAGATAGAATGGGAGGGAGAGAGAGAGAGAAACATTGATGTGAGAGAGACACATCGATTGGCTTCCTCCTGCACAACCCCAACCAGGGCCAGGGACCGAACTGCAAATGAGGAACGTGCCCTTGACTGGAATTGAACCCACGACTCTTTGGTCCACAGGCTGATGCTCTAACCGCTGATCCAAACCAGCCAGGGCATCATGTATTATCTTCTAAATGTGTTATTGTATTGGACTTGCTAGTATTTTGTTTAGGATTTTTGCATCTGTTTTTATCAGAAATATTGGTCTGTAATTTTATTTCTTTGGATCTTCCTTGCCAGGTTTTGGTATCATGGTAATGTTACCTCAAAACATGATTGGTGTTTCAGGCTTCTTATGGTATATTCCTAGCAGTGGGATCACTGGGTCAAATGGAAGTTCAATTTTTAACATGAGTTTTGAGGTATTTCACTTCCATGATTTCTTTTGGAACAATTTGAGAAGAATAGATATTAAATCTTGTTTGAATGTTTGGTAGAACTCACTTGTGAAGTCTCCCGGTTTTGGTGATCTCTATTTGTGAGGTTTTTGATGATTATTTAATTTTACTTACTGTTGATTTATCTCTTCGGATTTTCTAAATCTTCATGATTCAATCTAAAAAGATTATATATTTCTAAGAATTTGTCTATTTCTTCCAGGTTATCAAATTAGGTAGAGCATAGTCTTTCATAATATTCTTGTATAGTCCTTGGTTTTTCAGTGATGTCCATTGTAACTTCTCTTCTTTCATTTCTCATTTTCTTTCTTTTTGAGTCTTTTCTCTCTTTTTTTTTTCCAGTATAATTTCTTTTTTATTTTTTTGTTACAGATATTTTACCTTTTTTACCCCATTGGCACCCCCAACCCCACCCCACTTCCGCCCCGTCCCCGGCTTAGTTGTCCATGTACATTGGTTATGCATACATGCATATAAGTTCTGTGGTTTATCTCTTCCCACCCCCCCCACCCCCTCTTCTGAGGGATGTCAGTCTGTGCCCTACTTCCACGTTTCTGGGTCTACTGTATTCCTCAGACAGTTATGTTCATTATATTTTGTATGTAAGTGAGATCATGTGGTATTTGTCTTTTTCTGCTTGGCTTCTTTCACTTAGGATAATACTTTCCAGGTCCCTCCATGTCGTCTCAAAGGATAAGAGATCTTTCTTTCTTACCGCTGTATAGTACTCCATTGTGTATATGTACCACAGCTTTTTTACCCATTCATCTACTGATGGACACTTGGGCTGTTTCCAGATCTTAGCTATTGTAAATAGTGCTGCTATGAACATGGGGGTACATATATTCTTCCTGATTGGTGTTTCAGGCTTCTTAGGGTATATTCCTAGCAGTGGGATCACTGGGTCAAATGGAAGTACAATTTTTAATTTTTTGAGGTAACATCATATTGTTTTCCATAGCGGCTGCACCAGTCTGCATACCCACCAGCAGTGTACTAGAGTCCCCTTTTCTCCACACCCTCGCCAACACTTGTTGTTTGATGATTTGTTGATGGCGGCCATTCTGACAGGTGTGAGGTGATACCTCATTGTTGTTTTTATTTGCATCTCTCTGATGATTAGTGATGTTGAGCATTTCTTCATATGTCTCTTGGCCATTTGTATGTCCTATTTGGAGAGGTGTCTATTCAGCTCCTTTGCCCATTTTTTAATTGGGTTATTTGTCTTCCTTTTGTTGAGTTGTATGAGCACTCTCTATATATTGAAAATTAACCCCTTATCTGATACATCATTGGCAATGATGTTCTCCCATACAGTGTGTTGCCTTTCCATTTTGATGATTGTTTCTTTTGCTGTGCAGAAGCTTTTTAGTTTGATGTAGTCCCATGTGTTCATTTTTTCCTTTGTTTCTGTTGCCTTAGGTGATGTATCAGTGAAAATTCTGCTCCGTATGATGTCCGAAACTTTGTTGCCTACATTTTCTTCTAGGATTTTTATGGATTCACGGGTCACATTTAAGTCTTTTATCCATTTTGAGTTTATTTTTGTGTATGGTGTAAGTTGATGGTCTAGTTTCATTTTTTTGCATGTAGCTGTCCAATTTTTCCAGCACCATTTATTAAAGAGGCTGTCTTTACTCCACTGTATGCTCTTGCCACCTTTGTCAAATATTAATTGAGCGTATTGCCTTGGGTCCATTTCTGGGTTTTCAGTTATGTTCCACTGGTCCATATGCCTGTTCTTGTGCCAGTACCAGGCTGTTTTGGTTACAGTCGCTTTGTAGTATAACCTGATATCTGGTATTGTGATCCCATCTACTTTGTTCTTTTTTTCAAGATTGCTGTGGCTATTCGGGGTCTTTTTTGGTTCCATATGAACTTTTGAAGAATTTGTTCTAGTTCTATGAAATATGTCGTTGGTATTTTGATGAGGATTGCATTGAATCTATAGATTGCTTTGGGTAGTATGGACATTTTAATGATGTTAATTCTTCCAATACATGAACAGGGTATGTGCTTCCACTTTTTTATATCTTCCTCTATTTCTTTTTTCAATGACCTGTAGTTTTCTGCAAATAGGTCCTTTACTTGTTTGGTTAAGGTTATTCCTAGGTATTGTAATTTTTTTGGCGCGATGGTAAATGGGATTGTTTTTTCAGTTTCTCTTTCTGTGAGTTCATCATTGGTATACAAGAATGCCATCGATTTCTTGATGTTAATTTTGTATCCTGCTACTTTGCCAAATTCATTTATTAATTCTAGTAGATTTTTGATGGAGATTTAGGGTTTTCTATGTATAATATCATGTCATCTGCAAATAATGACAGTTTCACTTCCTCCTTTCCAATTTGGATCCCTTTTATTTTTTCTTCATGTCTGATTGCTGTGGCTAAGACTTCCAGTACAATGTTAAATAAGAGTGGCGAAAGTGGACGTCCCTGTCTTGTTCCTGTTCTTAATGGCAATGTTTTTAGTTTCTGTCCATTGAGTATGATGTTGGCTGTACGTCTTTCATATATGGCCTTTATTATGTCGAGATATGATCCCTCTATTCCTACATTGCTGAGCGTTTTTATCAGAAATGGATGCTGGATTTTGTCGAATGCTTTTTCAGCATCTATTGATATGATCATGTGGTTTTTATTCTTCATTTTGTTTATGTGGTGTATCACGTTTATTGATTTGCGAATATTGTACCAGCCTTGCATCCCTGGAATGAATCCCACTTGGTCATGGTGAATAATTTTTTTGATGTATTTCTGGATCCGATTTGCTAATATTTTGTTCAGGATTTTGGCGTCTATGTTCATCAGGGATATTGGCCTGTAGTTTTCTTTCTTCGTAGTATCTTTTTCTGGTTTTGGAATTAGAATTATGCTGGCCTCATAGAACATGTTTGGAAGTCTTCCTTCTTCTTGAATTTTTTGAAATAGTTTGAGGAGAATGGGTGTTAGTTCTTTTTTGAATGTTTGGTAAAACTCCCCCATGAAGCCATCTGGACCTGGGCTTTTGTTTGCTGGGAGAGTCTTGATTACCTCTTCAATTTCCTTAGTTGTTATTGGTCTGTTCAAGTTTTCTATCTCTTCCGGGAATAGTTTTGGGAGACTGTGTGTTTCTAGAAATTTGTCCATTTTGCTTAGATTGTCGAATTTGTTGCAATATAGTTGTTCATAGTAGTTGTTAACGATCTTTTGTATTTCCGTGGTGTTGGTTGTTACTTCTCCTCTTTCATTTCTGATTTTGTGTATTTGGGGTCTCTCACTTTGTTGCTTGGTGAGTCTAGCTAAGGGTCCATCAATGTTGTTTATCTTTTCGAAAAACCAGCTCTTTGTTTCATTGATCCTTTGAATTGTTTTTTTGGTCTCTATGTCATTTATTTCTGCTCTGATCTTTACTATTTCCTTCCTTCTACTTGCTCTGGGGTTTTCTTTTTGTTTGCTTTCTAATTCTTTAAGTTGTGAGGTTAGACAGTCAATTAGAAATTTTTCTTGTTTTTTGAGGTAGGCCTGTAGTGCTATGAACTTCCCTCTCAGAACTGCTTTCGCTGCATCCCATAGATTTTGTGTTGTTGTGTGTTCATTTTCATTGGTTTCCAGGAAGTTTTTAAATTCTTCTTAGATCTCCATGGTAACCCATTCATTGTTCAATAACATGCTATTTTGTCTCCATGTTTTCAAATGTCTTTTGCAAGAACATTTTTAAATATTCTTGATGCAGTTGATTTCTACTTGCATGCCATTGTGATCTGAGAAGATGCTTGATATGATTTCAATCTTCTTGAACTTGTATACACTTAGTTTGTGCTCTAACATGTGGTCTATCTTTGAGAATTTCCCATGTGCACTTAAGAAGAATGTGAATTCTGCAGTTTTGGGGTGTAATTCTGGGTAGATATTTATTAAATCCATTTGGTCTAGTGCTTCATTTAGAGTCTGTGTTTCCATGTTAATTTTTCGTCTAGAAGGCCTATCCAGTGATGTCAGCGGGATATTGAAGTCCCATGCTATGATTGTATTGCTGTTGATTTCTCCTTTGAAGTCCTCCAGAAGATTTTTAATATATGTTGTTGCTCCTATATTGGGTGCATATATGTTTTCCAAGGTTATATCTTCCTGTTGGATGGGTCCTTTCAATATTATATAGTGGCCTTCTTTGACTCCTGTTATGGCCTTCATTTTGAAATCTACTTTATCAGATATGAGTATTACTACCCCACCGTTTTTTTGCTTTCTGTTTGCTTGAAAGACTTTTTTTCCATCCCTTCACTTTCAACCTATGTGAGTCTTTTGTTGTGAGGTGGATCTCTTGTAAACAACATATATTTGAGTCATGCTTTCTCATCCAGTCAGCTACTCTGTGTCTTTTTATTGGAGCATTCAAATCATTCACATATAAGGTGATAATTGATATGTACTTCTTTATTGCCATTTTTGTTTAGTGTGGTTCTATTTTTCTTCCTATGTCTTCTGCTAATTACAGCAGTCCCTTTAGCATATCTTGCAGTGCTGGTTAGGTGGTAATATATTCTCTTAGCACTTTTGTTTTTTGTCTGGGAAGCTCTTTATTTGACCTTCTATTTTTAATGATAGCCTTGCTGGATAGAGAAGTGTTGGATTCAGATCCTTGTCTTTCATGACCTTGAGTACTTCATGCCACTCCCTCTGGCCTGTAGTGTTTCTTCTGAGAGCCTTATGGGATTTCCCTAGTAGGTAACCTGTTTTTTATTTCTTGCTGCCTTTAGGATTCTTTCTTTGTCTTTAAATTTTGGCATCTTAATTACTATGTGTCTTGGTGTGGGCCTGTTTAGGTTCTTCTTACTTGGGACTCTCTGTGCTTCTTGAACTTGAATGCCTTCTTCCTTCACCAAGTTAGGAAAATTTTCTGTCACTATTTCTTCAAATATATTCTCTAACCCTTGCCCATTTTCTTTCTTTTCAAGGACTCCTATGATGTGAATGTTATTACATTTCTAGTCCTACAGTTCTCTTAAGCTGTCTTCCTGTTTTTTAATTGTTTTTACCTTTTGGTTTTCTGATTGGTTGACTTTTTTCTACCCTGTCTTGTCATTCACTGATCCAGTCCTCAGCTTCCTTTACTCTGCTGGTTAGTCCTTCCAATGTATTCTTAATTTCTGCTATGTTACTCTTCATTTCCACTTGGTCAGTTTTCAGTGTTTCTATATCTTTACTCATGGTGCTGATGTCCTTACTCATGCTGTTGAGCTTCCTCAAGATCATGGCTCTGAACTCTACCTCTGATAATTTGCTTAGCTGCATTTCATTGATCTCATCTTTGATAGAGTTCTCTTGTTCTTTCATTTGGGATTTGTTTCTTTGTTTTACCATTTTGGCTATCTCAGTGGGATTTGGAGCCTGCCAAATTTTCCCTGTGGGTGTTGGTGTTCTGCTGTTTGTGACTCCCTCTACTGGGTTTGGATTAGCCTGGGTGGGCCCACGTTAAACACCACTGTCACGTCTTACTTTCCTGGGTAGATTTGCAAGCCCAGAAAAGGTTCAGTTATCCTCTAGCTTTTTTCTGGAGGCTAATTGTCTCAGTTACTCAGTGCCTTGGAATGTAGCCCTGGTGTTCTGCATAAGAAGATTTCCAGAGGGTGGGATAAATTCTGGTTGTTAATGAGCCTCAATTTTTATTTCTTTGCCTCACCTGGGAAAAGCTGAATCTCCGTGGGGGTGGGGGCTGCTGCTTTTCCCCACTGCTCTGGTAAGGAGCACACTGGCCACTGTCCTTTGTTGCCACAACTCAGCAAAAACTCTGAGTGCCCTCCACATCCCGGGTGTCCCCACAGAGTTCCAGCCCAGTCTGCCCTCCCTCTGCCATAGCTTCCAGGTGAGTGGCTGTGGCTATTTTAGTGCTGTGACCCAGCTCTCTGTGCTGTGGAGCAGGCTTGGTCTTTATTCCCCAAGGGAGCTGCTCACAGCTAAGACTGCTGCTGTCAGTGGGCTCCTAGCCTGCCACCCTCTAGTGCCTCTGCAGATCCTACCAGTGTCCCTGGTTATATGGTCCTGTCCTGCTCCTGTTCTGTTGCTTTTTTCCAAGGATTTGCTTTATAATAATTGTAATTTTCATTTGGTCCTAGGAGATAGTCTGTGTAGCTTCTATTCACTCCGCCTCCATTTTCACATTCTCTATGCCTATCTTGTGTGCAGCTGGGTTGCACAGGCCTTTCTAGTGCCCCAGCACCCTGCAGGTCTCACGGCTAACCGGATAGCACAGTCCCTTTGGGAACCGGCTCTATGCCTATGTTATGTGCTGCTGGGATGCACAGTTCTCTCTGGTGTTTCAGCACCCTACAAGTCCCGAGGGTAATCAGATTGTACATTCCCTGCTGGGTAGCACAAGCCTCTCTCGTGCCCCCACACCCTGTAGTTTCTGAGGTTGGGCAACTGGTTCGCCCCTGTCTCTCTAGGGTTCAGGCATCCCACTTCTCTTGTGAACTACTGTACTGCACAGGCCTCTGTGGAGCCCCAGGTCCCATCACTGGTGGCTGGGGAGTCCTGCTGCACCATGGGGCTCAACTCCTGCTCCGCTTTTGCTGTAGTTTTTGGGGATAGGTCTCAGCTGCTGGTCTGTGGTTCTGTTGCCTGGGGATGGATGTCTGCTCCCCAGCCTCTGTTGCTGGGAGTATATCTAGACTCTGATCAGGCTGCTACTATGGGGAATTGTTCTGGGCTCCTGGCTGTCTGAGGCTTCCGCGACCAGCACCTTAGGTGCTCCACTACTGTGCACTGGTCTGTGTTGACACAGAGTGTCCACTGGTCTGATAGTGCCAGGTGCGCTGCTGGGCTCAGGTTGCTGGGCCCTAGCTACTCCCACTGCCCCCTCCCATGGAAGACCGGGGATCTTCCAAAATGGTGGGACCTCCCTGCTGCGCAGGGAGAAGCCCCCTGACTGGCTGCTTACCAAGGTAACCAGCTGCTTCCGTCCAGGGCACAGGAACCTTCTGCTCCGTGGCTCTGCACTGCTTGGGTTTGGTCGTCTACCTTCACGTCCACTCACACTCTCTCACACACTTCCCCTCCCTCCGGTCCTGCCTGCTACCTTCGAGTGCCATATTTTGTTGTTCTAAAGGCTTATATTTTCTTATTTATTTTCTCCTTTGATGATCTCTCAATTACTGTCAATGGGAAATCAAAGTCCCCTACCATCATTTTATTTTTCAATTTCTCCTTTTAGTTTTGTTAGTAATTACTTTATATATTTTGTTATTCTCAAGTTTGGTGGATATTTATTAATTGTTATGTCTATTTGATATATTGTCCCCTCTATAATTTTTTCTTGTTACCTCTTTACCTTGAAATGCATTTCGTCTGATATAGGTATGGCTACACCCATTTTTCTCTGAATGCCATTTACTTGGAGTATCTTCTTCCATCCCTTCACTTTGAGTCTTTGTTTATCTTTGTCACTGAGATCTCTCTCCTGAAGGTAACATATAGTTCAGTTTTGTTTTTTAATTCATTAGTTCAGTCCAATTACTTTGAGAGTGATTATTGATACATGAAGACTCCCTATAGCCATTTTATCTTGTTTACTGGTAGGTCTCTGTCTCCACCATTTCTTTTCCAAGAGAAATAGAAACATCAATGAGAGAGAAATATCAATTGACTGCCTCCTGCATGACCCATACTGGGGATTGAGCCCAAAACCCAGGCATGTGCACTGACCAGGAATTGAACCCGTGGTCTCTTGATGCATGGGTTGATGCTCAACCACTGAGCCACAGAGGCTGGGCCGTTTCCTCTTTTTTATATTATGTGTCTCATTTCTGAATTTCTGTTTTGTGGTTACCATTAGGTTTATGAAAAAGAAAAAACAGTTTCATATATAAAAGAGTTTTCTCTTCTCTGATTTTATCTTTTTTGCATTTGCTTCTGCAAGTTCAGTCCTTTCACCTCTACCCTTTATTTGTTGTTGTTGCAAATTATCCCTTTTTATGTTCTGAATCTGTTTCCAAATTGCAGTAGCTATTTTCTTCTTTTAAAAACAAAAAATACAAAAACTTTGATTCCACTCTTGCCTAGCTTGTATAATTTGTGCTAAAAAATCCAATAATAATCCAGTGGGGTTTCCTTTATAGCTTACTGTCTCATTTTCCCTGCTACCTTAAAAATTCTTTGTTTGTTGTTAATTTTTGACAGGTTTAATACAATGTGCCTTGGAGAAGTCTTCTTCGATTGAGGCAATTAGGTGTTCTATTAGTTTTTTGGAGTCAAGAGTCCAGTTCATTTCATAGGTTTGGAAAATTCTTATCAGTTATTTGTTTAAATAAGCTCTTTCTTTCTTTTGTTCTCCTTTTTTAAAATTTTTATCCTCGCCCAAGGACATTTTTTTATTTTTTGTTCAGATAGAGTGGGAGAGAGAGAGAGAAACAGCGATGTGAAAAGGACACATCAAGTGGTTGCCACCCGCATGACCCAATCAGGGCCGGGGACAAACTGCAACTGAGGAACACGCCATTAGCGGGAATCAAACCCAGGTCTCTCTGGACCATAGGCTGACGCTCTAACCGCTGAGCCAAACCAGCCAGGGCTCTCCTTTTGTTATATCCACTATTTTATTGATTTTAGAGAGAGAGGAAGGGAGAGAGAGATAGAAACATCGACATGAGTGAGAAGTATCAATCAGCTGCCTCCTGCATGCTCCCCACTGGGAATTGAGTCCACAACCCAGGCATGTGCTCTGACCAGGAATCAAACCGGGACCTCTCAGCCCATGGGACGATGCTCAATCCACTGAGCCATATCAGCCGGGCTATATTCACTATTCTTAAATTGTTTATCTAGTGGAGTCAGATCTCCTAGAGTTCTTTAATTTTTTTTTACTCTTAATTCTCTCTGGTCATTTCTAGATTTTTAACTTTAATATCACTAATTCTTTGTTTCATCTGATTGCTGTATTTTCTGATCTCACTAATTCATTCTTTATCTCATTTATTGAGTGCTTTAGATACAGAATTTCTGTTTGGTTCTCTTTTAATAGTTTTAATCTGTTTGACAAGCACTTTTTTTTTTTTAAATTGACTTATCTATGAACTTGTTGGAAGGCTTTTCTGAATCCTCTTGTATCCCATTGAGTTTTTTCAGAACTACAATCTTGAATTTTCTGTCATCTAAATCTCAGTCTTTCAGGAGATTTATTTATTTTTTCCCCTGAACTCCCTTTCTAACTCTGTTATTCATTGTGCTTGATGGATTATTTCTCAGTCTGGGCATTTGTGGGAATGAAACTTTTTTTTAAGTCTTTACTGTTCAGCAAGTTGATTTAGTAGAAGTCTTTCTTTTGTTTCCTGTAGGTGGTGCTGATGTGCAAGTTTTTGTTTTCTTTTAGCTTCACTGCTGGGGTTTCAGTGATTGCTGTGGGGTGGTGTGCCTAAGCAGTGGAAAACTCCCTGCATTCCTGGTGGAAGTAGGCATCTTCTTTATGGCACAGTTGTCTTTGTCTCAGGGCATCACCCTCCTGGTGAGATGTGGCAATTATGGATCTGTTGGCCAGTGTGAACCTGGTGTTGCCTTTGTGCAGCCAGAAGCTGCCAGCTATGCCATTCTATCTGAAGTGTCCTAGCTATCTATATCAGGCTGCACAATTATGGGTAGGTAGGAGGAGGTGCATTTGAACATCTGCAGCTCAGTGTTTTCCAGTGGGTTCATCTGCAGTAAGTATAGACCAGTTAGGATGGAAAGTGTTTCTGTCCTTTTGAAATCTACTTAGTAAGGATTTTATTGCTGGGTGGGCCAGAGTAGGATGGATAGAGATTCCGACATCTGAAGCTCTGTTTGTCTGGCAATGGTGGTTTTTGGAATGTTGGCATCCTGTGCACCACTTTCCCACCCCCTGGGCTCAGCCTCAATGTGTACCAGCCGCCCAAACTTGATTGTCATATCTACCCATCGAGTGTTGTCTACCTTGACCCTTCAATGCTGTCATAGATGCTATGGCCGTGGCATGCACCAGATTGCATCTGTGTTGCCCACCATTGTTCTTCCCAGTGTTTCATCTCCCCTGATTACTCCAATATGTCCACCTTCAGATATCTCAATGTACAGATCCCTCTGACATTGAGAGATGTTTGTGTGTTGAGTAGGTAATGCTTTGTTGAATTATACATGTCCAACACGTAACTTCAGGGAGAGAGATCTAGAGGTCCTCTCATGCCACCATGCTGAGCAATGTCACCAAAAATTAAAAAGCCTGGAATTATTTGTTCCAATATGAATTGGAGAGAAAAATCACAGTAACTAACTCATTTTATTAATCACCTTAGAATATAGTGTTTGTTATTGGCATACAGAAAAAAAATAACTTTGACTAAAGCATCAACTAATTCTAATCTAAATTAACAAATTGAGAGACACTGATACATAAAAATAAGGGTTAAATAGAAAGTCTTTTGTACTTTTTCTATATATATCAATAGAAATGGGGGAGTGGGAGGAGATGATCAAAAGGTATAAACTTCCAGAAAGAAGGTAAGTAAGTACTAGGGATGTAATATACATATAATGACTATAATGAACACTGCTGTATATTATATTTAAAAGTTGCTAAGAGAATAGATAGTAAGAGTTCCCATCACAAGAAAATATATTTCTTATTTCTTTCTTTTGTATCAGGTTTATATATATTAACTAAACTTACTGTGGTAATCATTTTATCATTTTACAAGAAGTCAAATCATTATGCTATATGCCTGAAACTTATACAGTGTCCTAACTCTCTTTAATTCTATGAATGCTGAGAGAGTTGAGGAAGGTGCAGAAGAAATATGTGAAGGTAGCAGAGGTCGATTCATTAGATTAAGGAAAAGACCTATCTGTATAACATAAAAGTGCAAGGTGAAACAGCAAGTGCTGATTTGGAACCTGCAGCAAGTTATTTAGAAGGTCTAGCTAAGGCAATTAATGAAGGCAAGGACACTAACCAACAGATTTTCATTGTAGAGGAAACAGCATTATATTGCAAGCAGATGTCATCTAATACTGTCATAGATTAGAAGGAGATGTTCATGCCTAGCTTCAGTGCTTCAATAGACAGGCTGATTCTCTTGTTAGAGGCTAATGGCAGCAGGTGACTTTCAAGTGAATGCTTTCTGAAAATCTTAGGGCCTTTAAGAATTATGCTGAATCAATTCTGTCTGTGCTCTATAAATGAAACAAAACAACAACAAAAAAAACCTGGATGACAATATCTGTTTATAACATCATTTAATAAATATTTTAATCCTGATTTTGAGAACTGCTGCTCAGAAAAGAAATTTCTTTCAAAATGTCACTTCTCATTGACATTGCCACTGCTCACTCAAGAGCTCTGGTTGAATGTATAATGATATTAATATTGTTTTCATGCCTGCTAAAACAATATCCATTCCGGAGCCCATCGATCAAGGAGTAATTTTGACTTTCAAGTCTTATCATTTAAGAATATATATTTCGTAAGGCTATAGCAGCCATAGATAGTGATTGCCATGATGGATCTGGGTGGAGTAAATTAAAAACCTTCTGGTAATGATTCACCATTCTAGATGCTAATAAGAAAATTTGTGATTCATGGTAAGAGGTCACAATATCAAAATTGACAAGAGTTTGGAAAAAGTTGAGTCCAGCCCTCATTGATGACTTTAAGGAAATTAAGATATCAGTGGAGGAAGTAACCACAGATATGGTGAAAATAGCTAGAGAACTATAATTAAAAGTGGAGCCTGAAAATGTGACTGCATTGCTGCAATCTCATGATAAAACTATAATGGATGAGAAGTTGCTTCCTGTGGATGAGCAAAGAAAGTGGTTCCTTGACATGGAATCTATTCTTGGTGAAGATGCTTTGAATATTGTGAATGACAACAAAGTATTTAGAATATTACATAAATTTAATTGGTAGAGCAATGGCAGGATTTGAGAAGATTGACTCCACTTTTGAAAGATGTTCTATTATGGGTAAATGTTAACAAACAGCATCACATTATACAGAGAAATCATTTGTGAAAGAAGAGTCGATCAATGTGGCAAAGTTAATTGTTTTCTTATTTTAAGAAATTGTGACAGCCACCCCAACCTTCATCAACTACTACCCTGATCGGTCAAAAGCCATCAATATCAAGGCAAGATCCTTCATTTGCAAAATGATTACAACTCAGTGAAGGCTCAGATGATGGTGAGCATATTTTTGCAGTAAAACATTTTTATTATGGTATATACATTTTTAGACATAATGCTATTGCATTCTTTATAGGTTACTGTATAATAACCTATAAACATAATTTTACATGCACTGGAAAACCAAAAGTTTTATGTGACTTTCTTTATAGCAATACTTGCTTAATTGTGGTAGTCTGGAACTGAACTCAATGAACCCAATATCTCTGAGATATGTTATATATAAGGCCAATAAGCATATAAAAATACTTTGTCTTACTTAAAGAAATGCAAGTCAAAACCATAAGGTAGATACAGTATCCTTCCTATCCATGGTGGATAAGTTCAAAGATCCCCAGTGGATGCCTAAAACCAGGGACAGTACCAAACTTTCAACTTTTAACTTAATAGAAGCACTTTATGGATTCTCTTTGGCATATCTGAATTGCCAGCTCACTTCTCTTGTGTTTTGGGGTCATTATTAACTAAAATAATGTTTAACACAAAGCACTGAAATAATCAATCTGAAAACAAAGACAGCTAGTAAGTGACTAATGGTTGGGTAGCGTATACAGCATGAATAAATATACAGCTAGAAAAAGGGGTGATTCACATCCAGGATGGAGCAGAACAGTGTAAGATTAAATCACACTACTCAAAACAGTGCACAATTTAAAACATATGAATTGCTTATTTCCGCAATTTTCCATTTAATATTTTCAGACCATGGTTGACCATGGATAACTGAATATGTGGAAAGTGATACCACAGATAAGGGGCATTTTTACTAAAGTAGCCAAAACTATAAAGTTTATCTAGCATTGATAAAGTTATAGGAAGATAGGGACTAGCATATATTTTAGCCTTTGCCCAAGGGCAATTTGGATATAGTATTTGAAAAATTAAATGCACATATTCTTTACTCCCCCCAACTCCATTTTGTGATATAAGATCTAAAATTATGGCCTCTTAATATGTCTTTACATATGGGGGAAGCTGAGAGGGTGTCAAATGATGGCCTGACCACAAGTTCTCCTTTCCATCATGATCCTGCAGATAAAGTACTATATTCAAACACTGTCCTTATCACAAGGACCAGGCACGGTGCCTATTTTGCCTTCAGTTTTCTGCTAGACTGCAGAATGATTCAAACAAGCCAATCACATCCTCCTGTAGGAAATAAGCGTTTTACCAACCTGAAGAGTTACACCACAGCCTCTGCTTATTCATTCTGTGTTTTTTTTTTTTTTTTTTTTTATCTTCACCCGAGGATATTTTTCCATTTTTTGTACAGATAGAGTGGGAGGGAGAGAGAGGAAGGGAGAGAGAGTGAGAAACATCGACGTGAAGGGACACATCGAGTGGCTGCCACCCGCACGACCAACCAGGGCCGGGGACTAACTGCAACCGAGGTATGTGCCCTTAGCGGGCACCGAACCCGGGTCTCTCCGGACCGCAGACTGACGCTCTAACCACTGAGCAAAACTGGCCAGGGCATTCTGTTTTTAAGTGGAATCCCTGTGTGGCCCTGTGTGCCACCCAGTGTTTTCTTCTTTTTGGCTGTAAGCATAAGAGACTGAGAAACTAAATTGATTGCAACTGTCTGGTGTTGGGAGACATTTGTTCCACAGTCCTCATAGCTCTAGGGTAGGAATCTCTCCATCAATGGGAAGAAGTGGAGATGATAAAGTTGCATGATTAAGAATTTTTCATTATATGTCATTGCAAATATAAAGCAAGATAGATGTATAAAAATATCTACTTCTGCACTGTTTTAATAGCAATAACCTGAAACCATCTAAATATCCATTATTAGATAATGGATCATCTAAATCAGAGAGTATCTATATGATGGAGCATAATGTTGCAGTTAAAAATACTGAAGTAAGAGATCCAAGATGGTGACAGTTGAAGTTACACTCAACTCCTCTCAGGACCAAATCAGAAATACACTAATAGAACAATCAACTCAAATAACCAACTGAAGACTATCTGAATAGAAGATATAACCAAGAATATACAGAAGAAGCCACCTCAAGACCTGTAGGAGGGGCAGAGATGCAAAAAAGGCTAGCCCAGCACCCACATGCAGCTTTTGAGAATCCATAGGGATATATCAGCTTCAGAGGTGCCATCTGAGGAGCAAAGTGTCTCAGTTCCATTCCAGGCTCCCCAGCCCAGAGCACCAGTGCCTGGAAGAGAAGCCCACATAACATCTAGCTGTGAAAATCAGCAGAGATTCAATTCACCGAGAAGAGAAGGGAGTGTGCTAGAAACCCAGACACCTGCTTAAAGGGTCAGCATAGAAAATCTCGCTTGTGGCCACTTACCCTGAGCTCTGGTGGAGGCTTGTCAGTTCAGAGCAGACTGTAATCATACATGCAGAGACTAGGTTGTGTGGCTTCTAGGAAAAAGCTGGAGGGACAGCTGCCAATGTCCCTATGCTGAGTCCCTCCCCCACACTGCCAACAGACACCATCTCTCTGGGTCAAGGGCTCCCCTACATAAGGCATGAGCCTGTAGGGATACACTAGTCCTGCCCTCCTGACTCCTTGTGGGCCCACTCTGCAACACTGGAGCCCTGATGAATCAGCTAGCTGTGGCCAGCCTTGGCCCAAGGTGCAGTCTTTTGTTGAAGTTTCTAGGAGGTCTGAACAGACTCAGGGTTATATCAAAGTTGCACAGGGAGAAACTAAATTGTGTTACTCTAGGGCATGGGACAATTTTCCATGGACGCCCAGATTGGTGTCACCATTGCTGTGTAGAGGCCTTATTCCACATGGCCAAATATTAATCTGTTGTAGCCTAATAAACTGTACTGGCCTCACTCTGATGACTCCCCGAGACACTGCCCAATAGCAAAGGTCTGCATGTCTCAGGTGGATGGTGGCTGGCCTTGGTATACCCTGAAACTTTTGCTGAGTGCCCTCAGACTTAGCACTAGTGCCTAGGTTGAATCTGTACCAAGCTGGCAAAAATCACTTGCCCTTACCAGGTGACTCTGAGAACCTGCCTCACATAAATTGTGTACAGCCAGAGGCTCTTTCAGTGACAGTCTATCAAGCTGCAGCAAGAGGAGGCAGATCTCAGGATGCCTCAGGCATTTTGCTGACTTGCCTCAAGCTTGGTACCTGTGGAAGCCAACATTGATATGCAGCTTCGCCCCTCCCACAAGCGCTCAAGCCCAACAGAGGCAGCCACCAACCATATATCACTTTGTAACTTTAAACAGGTATCTCAGGGCTGGTCACAGGCAGGGTCTGACATTGATCTGCACTGTAGTCCTTCTGAGAAGGACCCAGAACCAACACACATGGTGGGGGGCTTTAAATCACATCAGAGCACAACTCAAATAGCTCTAGAAGCAGCATACCCAAACAGATATCTCAGTAGGAACCAGAACCTGCTGGAGCAAATTCCACTTCATGTGGTCAACCCCTACATAGCATCTCAGACATTAATTCTCAGTCAACCAGCCAGAGTGTCAACCCAGACCACAGATAGACCAACAGTTAATCCAAACTTAACTACAACAGGAGGGCTTACAGAACCTACACAGGCCATTTCTGGAGCACCTAGCTCTGGAAATCAGGGAGACTACACTACTGAGACCCAAAGGACAGCTACTACATAAGGCCACCATACCATACCAAGCTAGGAGACATAGCAGAACTACCTAATACACAGAAACAAATATAGACAGGCAACCAAAATGGGGAGACAAACCTGCCCCAAAAGAATGGATAAGAGAAATCCCCAGAAAAAAAAATCTAAATGAAATGGAGGCAAGCAATCTACCAAATACAGAATTGAAAGCAATGTTTATAACAATGCTCAAGGAACTTAGGAGAAAAATGGATCAACTCAGTGAGACTTTAAACAAAAAATAGCATTAAAAAAGAGACTATAAAAAACAATGCAATATCTGAAATGAAGAATACACTAATAGGAATCGATAGCAAATTATGTGAAACAGTGGATCAAATCAATGATTTAGAAG
This sequence comes from Molossus molossus, assembly GCF_014108415.1. Lineage (NCBI taxonomy): Eukaryota > Metazoa > Chordata > Mammalia > Chiroptera > Molossidae > Molossus > Molossus molossus. The sequence continues at coordinate 12,358,827 of NW_023425355.1, read as the reverse complement.
AAAAAGTAGCAGGAAACACCCAAGAAAAGCATTTAAAAGAAAAGATAATTTAAAAAAGAATGAGACTAGTTTAAGGAGGGCTTTGGGAAAACATCATAATGTTACAATAGGGAGACAGAGAGAGCAAGGGATTGAGGACATACTGGAAGAAAAAAATGACTGAAAACTTATGTAACCTAGTGAAGAAAAACAACCACAAGTCTAGGAAATGAAGAGAGTGGCAAACAAGATGAACCCAAAGAGGCCCACACCAAGACACATAATTAAAATGACAATGTTAAAGACAAAGACAGAATTTTAAAAGTAACAGAAAGATGGTTAGTACCTACAAGAGAGCTCCCATGAGACTATCAGCTGATTTTTCAACAGGAAATTTCAGGCCAGAAAGTATTGGCCTGAAATAAAATATTCAAAGTGATGAAAAGCAAGGACCTACAACCAAGACTACCCAGAAAGTCTTTCACTTAAAATTGAAACAGAAACAAATAGCTTCCCCCAAACTAAATCATCATCATCATCATCAGCAGCAGCAGCAGCAGCAGCATCATCTAAAGTTCACCACCATCAAACCAGTATTACAAGAAATGTTAAAGGGTCTTCTTTAAGAAGAAGAAAAATAAAACTAAACAGGAACATAGATATGTATAATAAAATGCCAGTAAATACATACTTATTACTAATTACTTTAAATGTAACATGAATGAAATGCTCCAGTCAAAAGACACAGGGTAACTGAATGGATGAGAAAACAATACCTATTTTTATTCTGCCTAAAAGAGACACACTTCAGATTAAAAAAACACATAAATTAAAAGTAAAGAGATGAAAATAATATTTTATGCAAATAGAAATGAAAATAAAACAAAGTAGCAATGCTCATATTAGAAAAAATATATACTTAAAGCAAAGGCTATAATAAAAGACAAAAAGTTATTATCTAATGATAAATTATCAATCCAACAATAGGGTATACCCTTGTAAACATTATGGACCTAACATAGAAGTACCTAAATATAAAAAGCAAACATTGATGGACATAAAAGGAAAAATCTACAGTAATACATCAGTGGATAGATCTTCCAGACAAAAAAATGTCAACAAGAAACCAGAGGTCTTAAATGATACACTAGACCAGATGGATTTATTTGATATTTTCAGAAGATTTCACCTCAAATCAGCAGAATATACATTTGACTCAAGTGCACATGCAACATTTTCCAGGCTAGATTGTAAGTTAGTTCACAAAACTAACCTCATTAAATACAAGAAGATTGAAATTATATCAAATATCTTCTCTGACCACAATAGCCTGAAATTAGAAATCACCTTGGCTGGTGTGGGTCAGTGGTTAAAACATCAGCCTGCACACCAAAAGGTCTTGGGTTCAATTCCTGGTCAAAAGCACATACCTGGGTTGCAAGTTTGATTCCTGGTCTCAGTTGGGGCACTTGCAGGAAGCAACCAATCAATGGGCCTCTCTTACATTGATGTTTCTCTCTTTCTCCCTCCTTCCCTCCTTCCCTTTCAGTCTATCTAAAAAAAAAAAAAAAAAAAAAAAAAAATCAATAGAAAAATATCCTCAGTTGAGGATTAATAACAATAACAACAAAACCAGAAATCAATTACAATACAAAAAGTGAAAAACACACAAACACATGGAGATTAAATAACATGTTACTAAATAATGAATGGATTAACAATGTGATCAAGGAAGAAATCAAAAGATATCTTGAAACAAAATAAAACACAAACAACCCAAAACCTATGGGACACAGCAAAGGCAATACTAGTAGGGAACTTTATAGCAATACAGGCCTGTTAAAAAAAGAAAGAAGAAAAGAAACATCTTAAATAGACTATCTCAAATAAGTAATTTAAAGGAACTTGAAAAAGAACAACAAACAAAGCCCAAAGTGAGTAGAAGGAAGAAAATATTAAAGATTAGAGTGGAAAAAAATGAAATGGTGTCTAAAAACAAAACAAAAGATAAAAAAAAAAAAAGAAAAAAAAAAACAAGAGCTGGTTATTTGAAAAAAAATAAACAACATTGACAAACCTTTCAAATAAAATCAGAAATGGAGCAGGAGAACTAATAATTGACACCACAGAAATATAAAGGATTATAAAAAATATATCAAAAATTACATGTGAACAAGTTGGACTCTCTGGAAGAAACAGATAAATTCCTAGAAACATGCAGTCCTCTGAGACTGACTCAAGAAGAAAGGGAATATCTGAACAGACCAATTATGAATAATGAAATCAAAACAGTAGCAAAAACTATTCCCAACAAAAATAAGTCCTGGACAGGATGGCTTCACAGGTGAATTTTATAAAACATTCAAAGAAGTGCTAACCCCTGCTCTTCTCAATTTAAAAATATTCAAGAGGGAAGAATCCCAAGCTCATTTTACAAGGCCAGCAATATCTTAATTCCCAAACCAGATATAATCACTACTAAGAAAGAAAATCAGCCCTGGCCGGTTTGGCTCAGCGGTTAGAGCGTCGGCCTGCGGTCCAGAGAGACCCGGGTTCGGTTCCCGCTAAGGGCACGTACTTCAGTTGCAGTTTGTCCCCGGCCCTGGTTGGTCGTGCGGTGGCAGCCACTCGATGTGTCCCTTTCACATCGATGTTTCTCTCTCTCTATCTCTTCCTCTCTCTCTCCCTCCCACTCTATCTGTACAAAAAATGGAAAAATGTCCTCAGGTGAGGATAAAAAAAAAAAAAAATTATAAAAAAAAAAAAAAAAAAAAGAAAGAAAATCATAGGCCTTATCCCTGAGGAACAAATCCTCAGCAAAATATTGGCAATCCAAAATCAGCAATAGATTAAAAGGATCACACACTACGATGAAGTGAGATTTATTCCTGGGATGCAAGTTTGGTACAATATCCTCAAATTAGTTAATATGATATACCATAATAACAAGATGAATGGTAAAAATCATATGACCATATCAAGTAGATGCAGAAAAACATTGATACAATCCTGCACACATTTATGATAAAAACTCTCAGTGAATCGGGAACAGCAGAACATACTTCAACATAGTAAAGGCCATATATGACAAACTCACAGCTAACATCATACTCGATGGGGAAAAGCTAAATGTATTTCCTTAAGATCAGGAAAAAGATAGGGATGTTTACTCTTACCATTCTTAGTCAACATAGTATTGGAAATCCTAGCCACAGCAATCAGACTGGAAAAATAAAAGGCATCCAAGTTGGAAAAGAAGAAGTAAAACTGTCATTATTTGCAGATGACATGACACTGTCTATACAGAACTGTAAAGACTTCGCCAAAATATACTATAATTGATAAATAAATTCAGTGAACTAGTAGGACACAGAATAAATATTCAAAATTGATTGTATTTTATATGCCAATAATGAACTATCAAAAAGGGAAACTAAAAAAATTCCATTTATAATTGCATCAAAAAAAAAAAAATCTAGGAATAAATTTCACCAAAAAGGTAAAAGACCTGTACTCAGAAAATTATAGGACTCTGAAGAAAGAAAGTGAAGATGATACAAATTAGTGGAAGCATATGCCTTGCTCATTGATAGGAAAAAGTAAAATCCTTGAAACATCCATGCTACCCAAAGCAATCTATAGATTTAACTCAATTCTTATCAAAATACCCTTGGTGATTTTCACAGAACTAGAACAAATAATTGAAAAATATTTTATGGACACACAAAATACCATGTAGAGCCACAGAAATCTTGAGAAAGAAAAACAAAATTGGAGGTATTAGGCTACCTAATATCAAACTATATTAACAAGGCTATAATAATCAAAACAACAAGGGACTAACATAAAAACGATCAATGGAACAGAGTAGAGAGCCCAGAAATAAACCTACACTTAGATGCTTGATTAATATGTGAGAAAGGAGGCAAGAACATAAAATGGTGTATAGGCAGTCTATTCAATAAATGATATTGGGCAAATTGAACACATACATGCGAAAATGAAACGACCACTTTATTACACCATATATAAGAACAAACTCAAAATGGATTAAAGACGTTAATGTAAGACTCAAAACTATAAAACTCCTAGAAGAAAACATAGCAATAAACTCTCTAGTATTTCTCTTAGCAATATTTGTTCTGATATAGCCCCTTGGTCAAGGGAAATAAAAGAAAAAATAAACAAATTGAGGCTACAGCAAACTGAAAAGTTTTTGCAAACCAAGGAAACCATCAAGAAAATGAAGACAACCTAATGATGGAAGAAGATATTTGCCCATGATACATTCCTAGGAGTTAATATCCAAATTTTTTGGAGAACTCAACACCAAAAAAATATCCAAACCATCTAATTGAAAAACGGACAGAGGACCTGCAGAGACACTTCTCCAAAGAGGACATACAGAAGGCCAATAGACATATTAAAAGATCTCAACGTCACTAATTACCAGAGAAATACAAATTAAAACCACAATGAAAGATCACCTCATACCAGTCAGAATGGCTATCTTCAATCAGTCAACAAGTAATAAGTGTTGGTCTAGATGTGAAGAAAAGGGAATCCTTTTGAACTGTTGGTGGGAATACAGATTGGTTTAGTCTATGGAAAACAATATGCTGTTACCTGAAAAAATTAAAAATGGTACTACCTTTTGACTTAGTGATTCCACTTCTGCATATTTATCCAAAGAAACCCAAAACACCAATTCAAAAAAATATATACACCCTTATATTTATTGCAGTGTTATTTACAATAACCAAGATATGGGAGGAAGCAACTGCCCATCAGTAGACGAATGGATAAGAAAGTGTGGGCAGAAATATACAATGGAATATTACTTGGCCATTAAATAGAATTAAATCTTACCATTTATAACAGCATGTATGGACCTAGAAGGTATTATGCTAAGTGAAAGGAGTTAGTCAGAGAAAGACAAACAATGTATGATTTCACTTACATGTGGAATCTGAAAGAAAAAAAAATAACCAAATAATTTATATGCATATATTCATAACCAATGGACACAGACAACTGTGTGGTGAAGGCATGGAAGGGTGGAAGTGGGGAGGAGGGGATCAATGAGGGAAAACAGAGCACATCTGTAAAACTTTCAACAATAAAAATAAAATTAAAAAAAATGAAAGAACAAAATGAACAAACAAAATAGAAACAAGCTCATAGATAAAGTGGACAGACTGATGTTGTCAGAAGGGAGGGTGTTTGGAGGCCTGGATAAAGTAGGTGAAGTGTTTAAGAAATACAAATTACAAATTGATAGTTACAAAATAGTCCCAGGGATGTAAAGTACAGTATAGGGAATGCCATTAATATTGTTATAACTATGTATGGTGTCAATGGGTACTAGACTTATTGGGGGTGATCACTTATTAAAGTATATAAATGGCTAATCACTATGTTGTCCACCTGAAACTAATGTAATATTGTATGTCAAATGTAATTGAAAAATAGATTTTTAAAATAAATTTTAATAGTTCTCATTTTGAAGGGATTGTTTCTGAGTACAAATTTATAGTTCTATTCTACATTTAACTAAGATACATAATTAAACAGGAAACTCTGTTCTCCAGTATCAGTTTTGTCACCTCGTTTTATTTTATTTTATTATTTCTTTTAAAATATATTTTTATTGATTTTTTTAGAGATAGAGAGGAAGGGAGAGATAGAAACATCCATGTGAGAGAGAAACATTGATCGGCTGCCTCCTGCACGCCCCCTACTGGGGATCGAGCCCAAAACCCGGGCATGTGCCCTGACCTGGAAACAAACCAGGACCTCTCAGTCCGTGGGATGATACCCAATCCATTGAGCCACACCAGCCAGATTCACCTTGTTTTATTTTTAAAGAGAAGCAAAAAGCTCAATTCCTGGAAATATCCTTGAGGGTGGTGAAGAGGCCAAAAGGTTTCTATTGTATTGCAATATAATCCAAGTGAAATCAACAGAATTATCTGGTCACTTGGGCCAAGCCTCAGGTTTCACCTTGATTTCCAGTGTTACTGGAATGTTACTCTTCACAAAATCAACATTATATTTGCCTAATATGTCTTCCTCACTTGAGCTAAGTAGGGGTTTGGCTGCAGCATGTCTGATAAAGTGAAAGTGGCTTTGAAGTCCAACAGGAAGACAAAACTGATTTTATCCTCAGGTTTCCTCAGGGAAGAAATCAACTTTTCCTTTAAGTGTCCACCATTTTTTTTTTCCCTTAATCAAAATGGGTATTTGCTTTTAATGTTAATTGATTTTCATTACTTTATTAAAGTATGCTTTTAAAAACTTTAAAAATAACCACTCTTCCCCCCATAAGCTTCTACTTCATAGGCATTGGCATAATAGGTTGCCTTCAGCATTGCTAATTCTGAGATCCCTGCATACTTCTAACAAATCAAATCAGGTTTTATTTACTTCAGTTTAAGAGATTAATCAGCTTTGGATGTCCTCTAAATAAATTACAAATTAATTGGCTGAGTGTCTTTCAGTTTTCTGTTCATTATTTCTTCCTTTCTGACAGCAATTTAGGCTAACTTGCACTAAAGAATTTGGTGCAAAGGCAAGGAAAAATATAGGATTATTTATGCTGGCTGTTATGATGAACTATTTGAATCTACTTAGAACCTTACTACCATTTATTTTGCTCTAGTTTTATATTGAGAATTTTAGATCTACAAGTATTGAACAATCAATATAGGATGGGCGCCTAATGAGATTTTTATGTTGTAAATAACTTGAGGGTTATTCTACCTGATTAAAAAAAAAACACAAAAAAAAACTTGGATGGCTTGTTTTGATTTATTTATTGGAAACATGTAATTTGTGCTAGTACTTGAAGTAAATGTTACTTGGAGTTTTTAAAAGGTAGGAGAACACATTTAGCAATAAAAATTGATTAACACACGCAAAAAATGTACTGTATTTCTTATGAAGAGATACATTAATTATACAAACTAACTACACTCACATGGTAGAAAACTAAGAATTCATATGTTGTTTTTTTCCCCTTGATAGCTAAAATTCATTTTCAAAATGATGTAGCCATAAAACAAATTTGCTCCTGTTGTTTAGTATTATATCAGTTTTACTTATAACTTTTATTTAAATTGTTTTATATATTGTATCCATTATTTTCCCTTGTTATCCAAATCTAATTTAGAAGAGTGTTTCATTTTAAATTTCTGTTAGAAAGGAACCGTTGAAAACAGTGTATGTCTATGAAGGATTTGAAGTCTAAGCCTCCATGTGGGACCAGACCATATCTTCTTAGGCAAAGGCAACAATAGAATCGTGTATCTCGTGCCACGATTTGCAACATTTGCTGTCAACTCACTCTCACAGGCTTTCTCTTGCTCTTTTGTTCTCACTCTCACTCTCATGACAAACACATACATATACACATAGGGCTTTGAAGGATATATATGGATAAAAAAGCTGTGGTACATATACACAATGGAGTACTATGCAGCGGTAAGAAAGAAAGATCTCTTATCCTTTGAGACGACATGGAGGGACCTGGAAAGTATTATCCTAAGCGGAACAAGACAAACAGAGAAAGACAAGTATCATATGCTCTCACTTATTTGTGGAATATAATGAACATAACAGTCTGAGGAATAGGGTAGCCCCAGAGATGTGGAAGTGGGGTACAGACTGACTATCCCCAGAAGAGGGGGTGAGGGGGGAAGATAAACCACAGAACTTATATGCATGTATGCAGGAACAACGGACATGGACAACAAAGCTGGGGAGAGGGCGGTGAGAGAGGGGGAGGGGGAATCAGTGGGGGAAAAAGGAGAAACATCTGTAACAAAATAAATTAATTAATTAAAATTAAAAATATATATATTCTTTTTCATTGACTTTCTAGAGAGAGAGGAAGGGAGAGAGAGATAAGAGACATCAATGTGAGAGAAAAACATCCATTGGCTGCCTCCAGCACACCCCCTACTGGTGATCGAGCCAGAAACCTGGGCATGTACCCTGACTGGGAATCGAGCTGGGACCTCTCAGTCCATGGGACAGTGCGCAATCCACTGAGCCACGCCAGCCAGGCTGAAGGATATATTTTTAATTCAAGTTCATTTTTTTATTTTTTCACCACTTTTTGAGATAATTGGAGACATCATAAGGATAAAGCTACTAGAAACAAATCGGACATATTCCTATTTCTAGCTCTGCCATGGACTCTCTGTGTTCTGTTGAACGTGTCCTTTGACCCTTCTTTTCCTGACTCCTTATCAGCAAAATAAAGGTCATTATTCTGTTGCTTCTAATTTACTTCCTAGGTATGCCTCCAGGATTCATTGAATTAAAACAATACATAAAGCCCATAATTTATTGGATAGGCTTATTATGAAACTTCTTGAAGCCATTAATATTATTGCTTTCTAAGGGCTATATTATCTTACTTTTTTTTACTTTTTCAATTAATTATAAAATTAGTAGGAGACCTATGTATATGGAAATCTAGATTAAGTTATCAAAAGGCAGCACAGTGATGTAATCCTGACCCTGTTATTTTTTTTATTTGTTTTTTTCAATTTTCACATTAGGATATGGTTTTATTGATTTTAGAGAGAGAGAGAGACAGAGAAAAACATCAAGGTGAGAAAGAAACATCTATCGGTTGCCTCCCATAAGTGCCCCAACTGGGGATCAAACCTACAACCTAGGTATGTATCTTGACCAGCAATTGAACCCTGAACCCTTTGTTGCACAGGACAGCCCTCCAACCAAGTGAACCACCCAGCCAGTGCCTGACCCTGTTATTTTTTAAATATATGTAATGTGAATGTAAATGTGTGTATCAGAAAAAATATATATTAGAATGTTAATAAAAGTTATTTCCAGGATTGTGAGTAACTGAAATTCTTTTCTTTTTAAAATTATTCTGTATTTTTTACCATGACATGAATTATTTGTGTGATTATAATAATTTAAAACAAACATTGCTTAATTGTTATCAGTCAAAATTTTATTCATTTTATTCTAGTACATTTTCACGTTATAAAAATAAATATTATGAAAATTCCCATTTTAAAATGGAAGAACACAGAGTAAGAATTGTAAAATTAATTTAGCTAATTGTTATGTATTGAAAAGTTATCTAGCACATCTCACGATGATAATCCTCTCTATAATACTCTTTATTTATATTATTCTAATTTTTAAAATTTGTTCTACAGCTACAAGATCGCACTCAGTTCAGTGACAGAGACTTAGCCACTCTTAAGAAGTACTGGGACAATGGCATGACCAGTCTTGGCTCTATCTGTAGAGAGAAAATTGAAGCAGTTGCAACTGAATTAAATGTTGACTGTGAAATAGTTCGGGTAAGACATTTTCAATAATTTTCATGGTGTGGTTGATGAGTGTCTTAAATGAAAAAAGTATATAAGGTGATGTAAATAATACTATCAATAAAGTGAAAAAGATAACCCACACAATAGGAGGAAATGTTTTCAAATCATATATATAAACATCTCTCACATTGATGTTTCTCTCTCTCCCCCTTCCTTCTGCACTTCCACTCTCTTTAGGATCAATAGAAAAAAAAAAAAATATATATATATATATATATATATATATATATATATATTATGATATATATATATATCCTCAAGTGAGTATTGACAACAACAACAAAAACATAATACTAAAAAGGGGAAAAAACTCAAATGTCCATCAAGTGAATGGGTATGCAAAATATGACATATGCATACCATGGGCTATTATAGAGCAGTGTAAAAGAATTAAATACTGAAACATGCTACAAAATAGGTGAATCTTGAAAACATTATGCTAAGTGAAAGAAGCGAGCCACAAAAGACCACATATTATATGATTCTATTTGTATGAAATGTCCAAAACTGGCACATCTACAGAGACAGATTAGTGGTTGCCAGCAGCTGGGTGTCTGGAGCAATGGGTAATGACTGCTAAAGGATATAGGTTTTTCTTTTTTCATGATACAAATGTTTTGGTATTAGATAGAGGTGATTGTTGCACAACTCTGTGATTTTATTAAAAACAGTTTTATTGTACACATTAAGTGAGTCAATTGTATGCTATTTTAAATATACCTTAGTAACATTATTTTTAAAATGTCAGGCGATTTGACATATATGTCACATATTATGTAATGAATGATAGGTTGCAATTATATTGATTAGTCTTGGGAACAGCAGTTTTCATTCCATTTGAAAGATATCAATATAAGATTTAGATAGCAGCCATAGTGTACTGGTAAATATTTAACAATCAGACCTTTAAGGAAACATTTGTCGATTTCCATGTTATGAAGACTGCCACCATGATTGATTCCATGGCTCATTCAATGCGGAATTCAGAAGAGATACCAACAGTTGGCTCTCATGAGCAAATATGAGTAGGCTTTAGCTCACATTAATAAAGGATCATCGCAGAACATAAAGAGGGAAGTAATGTTAAAGAACAAGTGACAAAAGACAGAACTCTTTTAGAGGAAGAAATAAAGTATTTTTCATACATACACGAAGAAAGATGAAGTATAGGGAGAGCCCAAAGAGCACAGATTTATCAAAATAAATACTATTCTTAAAATATTCTCCTGTTCAGCAACTTGCTTTTTACTTTGTTAGGATCCAGATGAGAAATAAATATAAATCTTGTATTTACTGAGCATGCTACATGTTACATATGCTAACAAAGAATTAGGAAAGCATTAGACATCCTGTTTTTTTGTTTTTTGTTTTTTATTCTTAGCCGAGGTCATTTTCCCATTTTTTGTTCAGATAGAGTGTGAGGGAGAGGGAGGGAGGGAAGGGAAGGTGGGAGGGTGAGAGAAAAACATCGACATGAAAGGGACACAGGGCCAGGGACAAACTGCAACCGAGGCACATGCCCTCAGTGGGAGCCGAACCCGGGTCTCTCCGAACCGCAGGTTGACGCTCCAACCACTGAGCCAAACTGGCCAGGGCTAGACATCCTGTTTTTAAGGCACTCGGAGTCTAGCTAGAAGGAAGACACAAGAATACAAATGACTGAAGAGAAATTGGAGTAGGATTAGGGTATCAGCAGCCTAAACAAAAGCCAAAAATAGGAAAATGCAGAGTATGTGATTTTGTTGTAATTGTCTTTTTTTATTTTTTTAATCAAAGTTATACACTCACATAACTAAGAGCATCAAGTTCTACAAGCATTTCTCACTCTTTCCCGCCTACCATTTTCCAATAGTCAGTCAATCACTTCCCACTCATTTAGATGATTTCTTTGGTATTTACCTCCATCTGTGCTGTATTAATGAGAAGTAGGTTTGGTTGTGAGTAACAAAAAGACTAAAATTAACAGTGGCTTACACAAGATATTTCAATTTGATGTACAAATTCAGGGATATTCAATTTAGAGCTGGTATAGCAGTTCTGCCTTGTGAAGTCCTCAACACTTTTGTACCTTACACCTTCCATTTTGCCATCTCTATAATGTGTTTCTTGTCCTCAAGGACCAAAATTATTGCATTTATGGTACAGGCAGCATGACAGAAATGGGGAGAAAGGAGTGATGGGTGTATACCAGCTATCTTTTAAAGGTGATTCCCAGAGACTGTCACAAGACACCGTCACTTACATAGCATTGGCTAATGACATGATCATACCTAACTGCAAGGGAAGCTGCAAATGTAGTTATATTGTGGTAAACCAATATAATGTCTATTATTCTGGAAGAGAGAGAAGGTAGATATTGGAGAAACACTAGCAGTCTCTCTCATATCTGTTTTTTTATCACCACTTTTTGATGTTTTAGTGCTAGGCATTATTGATTGATTTTCTACTATGAAATGTGAGCCTTTTTAAAAATTTATTTCAAGATCTCTTCATTAATTCTTTCACCTACATGTACACTTCCTATTCTCCCAGTATAGTTATTTTATAATTTTGGTTAGTTTTTATATTCAACGTTTTATGTAAATGCTTTTCATATTTGAATTATGTAATATATTTGTCTTTTTCTGAATAACATTATTTCCTTGGAGTTCATTATTTACTTAGTTTTTGTTTTTTGTTTGCTTGCTTGATTTTCTACATACTTACTACTAATTTATCCTCTAACCCTTCTGCAGTTGGATATATCGCCTCTCAATACCTTTATACACATTTGGTAATGGGACAATTTTATCATCTTGAAGAATCTTCTCCAGAAATCCTGTGATCTGCTCCGGTCTTGATTGGTTACTCTGCACCTGGAGCACAAGTTACCCTGAGATTTTTATTTTAAATCGTTTTTGTCTAATTGCTTTACTTTCAGTAAGATGTCCCCAATTTTATCTTCCAACTTTTCTACTGATTTTTTTTTTCACTTTTGTTTGCATTCAATCTGCCAGTGATCCTAATAAATACCATGTGCTATGATGGAAGTGTTCAGGCTCCATTGACTGCCACAGGGGCTTTGTGAAACCCCATAGTACAGGAGAGAAGAGACAGACACAGAGTATTCCTAGGAACAGACCCTTCCCAAATGAAAGATCAGATATGCACAGGGTTCCTAGCTAGCATTCTCTTCAATACCCTCAGGTTTTAAGCATAATTGCTGTAAGAAATGGCCAAATCCCATTGCTATGTCCAGAGCCCTGATTCCCTGTAGAAAGTACTAACATACAGAAAAAAAAAAAAAGTGTTACCATTGTCATCTTGCTTCAGGCTAGTTAAAACTTTTAGTAGAGGAAAGAACAGGGAACTGCTTACTATCCTCTTGTTCCCAAAAGGCCAGCTGGCCCACAGCAGAGAGAACATTTGAAATGGTGATGTGTTGTAAGAGGACCTCTTTTGTAATATTTGGCAGATTGTTTCCAAAGAAGAATATGTTTGCCACATAAATATGTTCTTGAGATTTCCGGAGAGATTATGTAGATGTTTTTAAGTCTAATAGACCTAGGTATTGATCACCAAAATGAACTTTGCTCAGGATGTCTAGTTAACCATTATTTGTGGTATAATTTGGAAATCTCAGGTGCATGTTTTCTTGTTCTATTTTATACTTTAAAAAGAGTAAGAAGCAGACTTGACATATTTTTCTTTTAACCTAATTGAGTGTTATTATGGGCACATACTTATTTAACTTGGAATGCTATTCCCAGGTTAGCACCCATTGTTTATTGACATTCATTCATCAAAGGTAAACTATTGTACACCAGAACTCTTCTAGGCACCATGGAAAAATAGGCAGCTCTCCTAAAAACTTACAATTTAGCATGGTAATTTTTTTTTAATGTGCTGCAGTTAACAGTAAATGGATATAATATATCAGAGGGTTTTGAGGTAATATGTGTGGTGTAAAGCATCATAAGTTCTCAAAAACGGTTCCTTCCTATATCTCTCTACAATTTAGTTTAATGCCTATACTTTCCATCTGTGTTTGATTATAGTGGACATATGGGAAAATGTAGTCTTATATGGTCAAATTTTTGTATAAACAACATATGTTTCAATGTTTAAAATACATTTTGAAACACTTAAATAAATTTCATAGAAAACAGATGGATGTTTTTACCTTTTAGACTATGTACATTTTCAAGGAGCATGGTTAGATTTGAAATGTCTTTAAATAGAAGAATGTTTTCACTTATACTGTTTTTACTTTTCTTTTTGAATTACATATAACCTTCCACCCCCAATGTGTGTGCAGAACAAATAATAGTAAACTATTACCTACCATAGACATTGATAGAAAGCTGGTGGAAACCTTGAAATTGAATTGCATGCTTTTATTTTATGTAAGGAAAATGAGGATGGATATGGGAATGGCTTGCCAGTCAGTGACTAGAGGCCAGATCTCTTTATTACGTCTAACATTATTTCCGTTTCTGCTTCAGCAGTGTATGCCTTATCAAAAAAATTAACTTGTACAATTCTTAAAATACAGATAACCCCAACCCACACCTACTAAGTCACAATTTGGAGGGAAGGATGTGGGATTCTGTATACTTTATTTCTAATAATCCTTATGATCAGATACATTTGGAAAATACTTCATTATACTATGTTATTATTGCTAAATATTTTATCTGGTTCTTTCCCTTCATAATACTTGGTTAAATTTTGTAACAATTTCTTGTCTATTTGCTTATTGGCTACACCTCTACTAGACTGTAAGTTTAAGTTCCATGTGGACATATATCATATCTGCTTTTTCACTACTGTATTACCAGCACTAGAACAGTGTTTGGTACATAGTTGATATTCAGTAATATTTGGGGAATTCATTAATTTTTAACAGAAAGATGTGTCCTCTATGTGTAGCGTATATAGAATACAAATATATCATAATATTCCTTTAAAATAGCAATACTTTGGAATATTTTTTTATACTGTCTTAATAGAAATATACTTAGAAGCTTACAGAGCCTGAAAGTACTGATTTTGCTAGCCATTATACTTGTGCTGTCAATACATAAATGTTCTGGTTGAACTAAAGAGACACCTCTCCAAACAGGACATACAAATGGCCAAGAGACATATGAAAAAATGCTCAATGTCACTAATCATCAGAGAGATGCAAATAAAAACAACAATGAGGTATCACTTCACACCTGTCAGAATGGCCGCCATCAACAAATCATCAAACAACAAGTGTTGGCGAGGGTGTGGAGAAAAGGGGACTCTAGTACATTGCTGGTGGGAATGCAGACTGGTGCAGCCACTATGGAAAACACTATGGTGTTACCTCAAAAAATTAAAAATTGAACTTCCATTTGACCCAGTGATCCCACTTCTAGAAATATACCCTAAGAAGCCTGAAACACCAATCAGAAAGAATATATGTACCCCTATGTTCATAGCAGCACTATTTATAATAGCTAAGATCTAGAAACAGCCCAAATGTCCATCAGTAGATAAATGGATAACAAAGCTGTGGTACCTATACACAATGGAGTACTATGCAGCTGTAAGAAAGAAAGATCTCTTATCCTTTGAGACGACATGGAGGGACCTGGAGAGTATTATCCTAAGTTAAACAAGCCAAGCAGAAAAAGACAAATATCACATGATCTCACTTATTTCTGGAATATAATGCACTAAACAAACTGATGAACAAAATAAGCCCAGGGTCATAGAAGTAGGGTACAGACTGAAAATCCTCAAAAGAGGGGGTGGGATGGAGGGAAGAGATAAACCACAGAACTTATATGCATGTATGCATAATCAATGGACATGGACAACAAAGCTGGGGATGGGGATGGGGAGGACAGGGAGGAGGGTGTCAATGGGGGAAAAATGAGAAACATCTGTAATAAAAATAACTTAATAATAAAAAAGAACTAAAAAAATATTTAAAAAAAGAAAAGATACATTATTATTCTATAGATTTATGACTATTCTGGAGGGAGATGGATTTATTCAGTAAACTAGTGATTTGGAAACCAGTTCCCTCATTTTGCAGTTTTCTCAGATAAGGAATCTGAGGCACTAAGTGATACAATAATTTTCATATAAAATGGTTGATAACAGCAAATTTGAAGAATGGGGATATTTAATTTGAAGCAGAGAAAAATAAGACTCTGTGTATAATTAATAGGTGGAATCTAAAAGAGGGTTTTGGGGATGAGGTGGAACCAGAGTGAAGAACTAGAACCAATGCCTAGAATTAATAAGACAATAGACATTGATTCAGTTTAAGAAAGATCATTTTAGGGGGAAATTTTTATCCAAAAGCTCAACTGGGGAACTTCACAAAGTAGTATGTTCCATATTGCTGAAGTTTTCATGTAAAGATAATAGCCATCCATCTAAAATATTGATAAGACTTTTATATTTAATGGAAGGTTAGATTAGTTGGTGTTAACATTACTTCCATCTTCTATGATTCTTTGAAAATATTTTTAAAAATTAGCTTTGTGTTTTTTTTAAATTTATCTTTATTGTTGAAAGTATTACAGATGTTCCTCCCCTTTTCCCCTATTGACACCCCATCCCCTGCCTTCATCGCACTGCTGTCTGTGTCCATTGGTTATGCATATATGCACAGAACTTCTTTGGTTTATCTCTTCCCACCCCCACTTCATCCATTGTGTTTATATATTGAATCATTTACCAGTGCCTCACAGTTCTGAGGATTATCAAAAACAAACAAACAAACAAAAAAACTATTTTATTGTTTTCTCATTACATTTATTGTATTTCTTAATGAATTTATTGAGGTAATATTGGTTAATCAAACCATACAGGTTTCAAGTGCACAAATAAAACATCATCTGCATATTGCCTCATGTGCTCATTGCCCAAAGTAAAGCTTCTTTCCATCCCTATTTATCCCCCTTTTGCCTACTTCCATCTCCTTTCACACACACCCTTTCCCTCTGGCTATCACCATGCTCTAGTCTATGTCTATGTGACATATATATTAATCCATTTACCAAAGTTCACCCAGTCCCCAAACTGCCTCCACTTTGAATGGTGTCAGTCTGTTCTATGTATGTATGCTTCTGTTTCTATTTTATTTGTTAAATTATTTTGTTAATTAGATTTCACACGTAAGTAAGATAACATGATATTTGTCTTTCTCTGATGGGTTTATTTCACTTAGTATAACAATTTTCAGGTCCATCCAGGCTTTCCCAAAAGGTAAGATTTCCATTGTGTAAATGTACCACAGCTTTTTTTTTTATCCACTCATCTACTGATGGGCAGTTGGGCTGTTTCCACATCTTGGCTATTGTAAATAATGCTGCAGTGAACACAGGGGTGCATATATTCAATCAAATTAGTTTCTCAAGTTTCTTCAGATATATTCCCAGAAGTGCAAACACTGAGTTATAAGGCAGTTCCATTTTTAATTTTTTGAGGAAACTCCATATTGCTTTCCACAGTGGCTGCACCAGTCTGCATTCCCATCAACAGTGCATGAGGGTTCCCTTTTCTCCACATCCTCACCAGCACTTATTGTTTGTTGATTTATTGATGGTAGCCATTCTGACAGGCATGAGGTGGCACCTCATTGTGCTTTTAATTTTCATCTCTCTGATGATTAGTGATATTGACCATCTTTTCATATAGCTATTGGCCATCTGAGTGTCCTCTTTGGAGAAGTGTTTATTCAGGTCCTTTGCCCATTTTTTACTTGGGTTGTTTCTCTTTTTGGTTTTACGATGTTTAAGTTCTTTTTTTTTTTTTAAAGTTTCACGAAGGTAGTATATTTCAGCTGTTCTTGAGAGTTTTTTTTTTAATTTATTTTTTAAATTTTATTTTTGTTACACATGTTTCTCCTTTTTACCCCATTGGCACCCTCCTCCCCATCCCCCCCGCCCCATCGCTGGGTTTGTTGTCCATGTCCATTGGTCATGCATACATGTATATAAGTTCTGTGGTTTATCTCTTCCCACCCCCTCCTCCCCCTCTTCTGAGGGTTGTCAGTCTGTACCCTACTTCCATGTTTCCGGGTCTACCATATTCCTCTGACTGTTATGTTCATTATATTCTGTATATAAGTGAGATCATGTGGTATTTGTCTTTTTCTGCGTGGCTTGTTTCACTTAGGATAATACTTTCCAAGTCCCTCCATGTCGTCTCAAAGGATAAGAGATCTTTCTTTCTTACAGCTTCATAGTACTCCATTGTGTATATGTACCACTGCTTTTTTATTCATTCATCTACTGAAGGACACTTGGGCTGTTTCCAGATCCTAGCTGTTGTAAATAGTGCTGCTATGAACATGGGGGTACCTATATTCTTCCTGATTGGTGTTTCAGGCTTCTTAGGGTATATTCCTAGAAGTGGGATCACTGGGTCAAATGGAAGTTCAATTTTTAATTTTTTGAGGTAACGCCATATTGTTTTTCAAAGTTCTTTTTATATTTTGGAAATTAACCCCCTATTATTGGATTATTGGCAAATATCTTCTCCCATTCAGTGGATTCCTTTTTCATTTTGTTGATGGTTTCTTTTGCTGTGCAAGGCCATTTTAGTTTAACGTAGTCCTGTTTGTTTATTTTTTATTTTATTCATTTCCCTTGTTTAAGGAGTCACATGGACAAGAATATTGTTAGGAGATCCAGGCTGGTGTGACTCAGTGGTTGAGCTTCGACCCATGCACCAAAAGGTCAGAGATTCGATTCCTGGTCAGGGCACATGTCCGGCTGTGGGCCAAATCCCTAGTGAGGGGCATGGAGGAGGTGGCCCATCGATGTTCTCTCTCATAGATGTTTCTATCTCTCTCTTCCTCTCCATTCCTCTCCCTAAAATCAACAAAGGAAAAAGAAAAAGAAAAAATACTGCTAGGAGAGATGTCTGCAATTTAACTGAGTAGGTGTTTTTCTAGAATTTTTATGGTTCTGTGACTTATATTTAAGTCTTTTATCCATTTTGAGTTTATTCTTGTGTACGGTATGTATTGGTGGTCTAGTTTCACTGTTCTTTTGCATGTACTTGTCCAATTTTCCCTACACCATTTATTGAATAAACTGTCTTTACTCCTTTGTATGGTCTTGCCTCCTTCATCAAATATTAATTGACCATAAAGGCATGGGTTGTTTTCTGGGATCTCTGTTCTACTCCATTGATCTACATGTCTGTTCTTATGCAAGTACTATGCTGTTTTATTTACAATGACCTTGTAGTATAATTTGATATCAGGTATTGTGATACCTCTAAGTTTGTTCTTCTTTCTTAAGGTTGCTGAGGATCTTCATGTTCTTTTGTGGTTCCATATACATTTTTGGAATATTTTTTCTAGTTCTATGAAATATGGCATTGGTATCTTGATAGGAATTGTGTTGAATCTATAGATAGTTTAGGGTAGTATGGAGATTTTTCTTTTTTAATCCTCACCCGAGGATATGTTTATTGATTTTAGAGAGAGAAGAATGGAGAGAGGGAGACAGAGAGAGAGAGAGAGAGAGAGATGTAAGAGAGAAACATTGGTCAGTTGCCTCCCATATGTGTACTGATCGGGAATTGAACCCACAACCTTTTGATGTATGGGACAACGCTCCAACCAACTGAGCCTCCTGGCCATGGTGGGTAGTATGGAGAGTTTAATGTTATTAATTCTTCCAATTTATAAATGTGGTATGTGCTTCCACTTATTTGTATCTTCCTCAATATATTTTTTTCTATAATTTTCTGAGTATAGGTATTTTAGTCCTGCTAGGCAATAAAATTTCACATAATCACAATGTTCACATTACATATTACTTTACCTTAATCATTTTACATTTTATAGTCATACATTTCTCTCAAGAAGGATATAAAAATGTTGAAGGTAAATAGAACCTGGTTTCTGCTTTTTTATTCTCTTTTCTCATCCCAGACTTTTATGACAAAAAGGAAATAAGAAACACCCTAAGGAAACTAGTATCTTTCTCCTCTGCCTGCACCTTCATTTTCACAAGGATCAGTAACTAGGATTAGTATAAAAGAGAAGCTTCTGCCTTTGGAATTTGATAAGCATCAGTAGTCAACGATAAGAAATAATGTACATTATAATTTAATGAAGCTGTAATAAGAAATTGCAGTTTTTAATTTTTCTGATTCCCAGCATTCTCAATAAGACCATGTAATGGGAAATTGAAAATGAAACTATACTTTTTAAACTAGTATTTGCCCTATGGGAGAAATTAGTAAGGATTGGAAATCAAATATATATATATATACACACACACACACACACACATTTTTTTTTTCTTTTACTGGGTAATTTTCACTTGGCAGTTTTCTCAAAACAAACCACGTGTTTCAGGTTTCACATTTAGCTAAATACATCCAAGGTACTACATGTCCTTCTTTTGAAGGGAAAATGCCCCCCAATAGATACAAAGAAGAATTAGTCTGGACTAACTGAATAATTTTTCTGTTTTGCTCTGCAATATTTTTGAAAAATCTTACCAAGTGTAAAGTAAACTTCATTTATGTTTTTTTTAAAACTTACATTACAGTATACATAAGATTGCTTTATATTTATGGGATCTTGTTGTATAGAAGACATTCTACTTGATATATAAATAAAGGTTATGCCACAATCAAATTTAGAGCAGAAATTGTGAAATATTATTGGATGGCGTTCTACACTAAAGAGAATACACAGGTTTTAATAATTGTTCATGCAAAAAATAAAAAGAGCCCTGGACAATTTGACTCAGTGGTTAGAGTGTTGGCCCACGGACCAGAGAGTCTTGGGTTCGATTCCCACTAAGGGCACATAGCTCGGTTGCAGTTTGTCCCCTGTCCTGCTTGGGGTCGTGTGGGTGGCAACCACCTGATGTATCTCTCTTGCATCGATGTTTCTCTCTCTCTTCCCCCCTCTCTCCCACCCGCTCTATCTGAAGATAGATGCAAAAATGTCCTTGGGTGAGGATAAAAAAAAAAAAAGAACTCTTCTTGCACTTTGTAGATTGGCATGGCAAAGTTATAACACTTACAAATTGAAGTTATATCAAATGAGTTTTTTGAAAATTACATGAGAAACTTCAGAATAAAACTGGACTGCTGCTTCCAAAAAGCTGGAGTAGACCTAATTTTCCTGTTACTTTCCACTAAGTAAAACTAAAATCCCTTTACATTATCTATAAAATGAACTTAAGAAGAATGTCAAGGTTGGAAATAAGTCACATCTATTAGGGAATACAGGACCTAAGAAATGATATAGTAGTGTAATTTTTTCAGTTTTCTTTTTGCCCTGTATACCCCAGATTGGATATTAGAGAAGCTAGCAACCCAGGGACATAAATAGGTGCAAACAAACAAAGAAAAAGATAGAAGGAAAGTCAATTCTCTCTTGCCAGAGAACCAGGAAATGGGCATATCAGCAAAAATATTTCTATAAGAGATGTCTGAGATTTTACTGCCTAAATTTTCTTCTAGAATTTTTATGTTTTTGTGACTTACATTTAAGTCATTTACCTAATTTGAGTTTATTTTTGTGTATCATGTAAGTTGGTGATCTAGTTTCATTTTTTTGCATGTACCTGCCCAATTTTCCCAGCACAACTTCTTGAGGAGACTGTCTTTATTCCATTATATGTTCTTGCCTCTTTTGTCAAATATTAACTGAACATATATGCATGGGTTTATGTCTAGGCTCTCTGTTCTGTTGCATTGATTTATATGTCTGTTCTTATGCCAGTACCAGGCTGTTTCTTTATAGTGACCTTGTAGTATTGTTTGATATCAACACTCAACCACTGAGCCACATCAGCCAGGAGGGTACTATGGATATTTTAATGGAGTTAATTCCTCCAGTCCATGAACATGGCCTATGCTTCCACTTATTTGTGTCTTCATCTGTTTCTTTCTTCAATGTCCTATAGTGTTTTTAGTATAAGACTTGTACCTCCTTGGTTAAATTTATTAAATTTACCTCCTTTATTAAACTTATTCCTAGGTCCCTTATTTTTTTTTATTGCTATAGTAAATGAGATTGTATTGTTCATTTCTCTTTCTGATAGTTCCTCATTGGTATATAGAAATGCTACCAATTTCTTGATATTAATTTTGTATCCTTCTACTTTGCCAAATTAATTTCTTAGATCTAAAAGTTATTTGGGGGAGTCTTTAGGGTTTTATATGTACAATATCATGTCATCTACAAATGACAGTTTTACTCGCTTCTTTCTGATTTGGATGTCTTTTATTTATTGTCTGATTGCTGCGGCTAGGAATTTCAGCACTATGTTGAATAAGAGTGGTGAAAGCAAACATCCCTGTCTTCTTCCTAAATTAAGGGAAACATTTTTAGTTTTTGCCCATTGAGTATGATTCTGGCTGTAGGTTTGTAATATGAAGCCTTTATTACATTGAGGTGTGTTCCCTCTCTTCTTACTTTACTGAGAAATTGTATCATAAATGAGTGCTGGATTTTATCAAATCCCTTTTTTGCATGTATTGATATGCAGAAAAATCATGTGATTTTTATCTTTCATCTTGTTTATGTGGTATATCATATTTATTGATTTGCAGATGTTGTACCAGCTTTACATCCCAGAAATAAATCACACTTGATCATGGTGTATGTTCTATTCAATGTATTGCTGGATTGGGTTTGCTAAAATAATTAAAGATTTTAGCATCTATGTTCATCAGGGATATCAGCCTATAATTTTCTTTCTTTTTTTAATAAGCATTTTTTTAAAATCTTTATTGTTGGATGTAAAATATATTACAGATGTGCACATTTTTCCCCCATTGACCCCCTCCTCCCCACTCCCGCCCCCCTCCCGCCTTTTCCCACACTATTGTCTGTGTCCATTGGTTATGCATACAAGTTCTTTGGTTTATTTCTTCCCACCCCCCCAACCCCTTTCCCTTTGAGGTTTGTCAGTCTAGCAATGAATTTGTGCTTCTTAAGCCCTTCACCTTTTTCACACATTCCCCCAACCCCCCTCCCATCTGGCAACCAACAAAATGTTCTCTGTATCTATGAGAATGTTTCTGTTCTACCTGTTCATTTTGTTTGTAGATTCCATTGTTGATAGATATGTATTCATTGCCATTTTGTTTGTTCATACATTTTATCTTTTTCTTCAAAAAGACCCTTCATCATTTCATATAATAACGGTTTGGTGGTGATGAACTCCTTCAACTTTTTCTTCTCTGGGAAAGTCTTTATATGGCCATCGATTCTAAATGACAGCTTTGCAGGATAGAGTAATCTTGGTTGTAGGTTCTTGGTTTTCATCACTCTGAATATTTCTTGCCACTCCCTTCTGGCCTGCAAAGTTTCTTTTGAGAAATCAGCTGACAGCCTAATGGGAACTCCCTGGTAGGTAACTAGCTGCCTTTCTCTTGCTGCTTTTAAGATTCTCTCTTTGTCTTGAACCTTTTGCATTTTGATGATGATGTGTCTTGGTGTGGGTCTCTTGGGGTTCATCTTGTTTGGGACTCTCTGTGCTTCCTGGACTTGTATGTCTGTTTCCTTCACCAAGTTAGGAAATTTTTCTGCCATTATTGTTTCAATCAGGTTTTCGAATTCTTGTTCTCACTCTTCTCCTTCTGGCACCCCCAAGATGCAAATGATGGCACGCTTGAAGTTGTCCCACAGGCTCCTTACACTATCCTCATTTTTTTGGATTCTTTTTTCTTTTTGCTGTTCTGATTGGGCATTTTTTGCTTCCTTATATTCCAAATCGATGGTTTGCTCCTTGGATTTACATACTCTATTATTGAAGCTGTGTAAGTTATTCTTTATTTCAGTTAATGCCTCCTTCAATTCTAACTGTGC
This sequence comes from Molossus molossus, assembly GCF_014108415.1. NCBI lineage: Eukaryota > Metazoa > Chordata > Mammalia > Chiroptera > Molossidae > Molossus > Molossus molossus. Next base: position 12,335,649 of record NW_023425355.1, on the reverse strand, counting down.
ATCCATGATTTCTAACTGGTCCTTTTTTATGCTCTTGAGGCCCTCCCTAAGTTCACTGAGGTTCTCACTAAGTTCATTGAGCATCCTTATAAGCAGTATTTTGAACTCAGCATCTGTTAGGTTGCTTATCTCCATTTCGCTTAGTTCTTTTATTGGGGTTTTGTTCTGTTCTTTCATTTGGGACCTGTTTCTTTGTCTCCTCATTTTGGCTGCCTCCCTGTGTTTGTTTCAGTGTATTACTTATCGAGAGGTATGGGGCTAGCTGAGACCAGATGCTGCTCATTTGAAAGAATTTAGGATAAGCCTGAAGCAGGATCCAAGACAGGCCAATCCTATGGTTAAGCAAGTGGCAACAGCTTGGGTGGGCTTGAAAGTTGGGTGGGGCGGGGCCTCAGGGAGTCAGCAGGGTGGGGCTACCAGTGTGAGCCAGGTTGCTGGAGTCCCAGATATGGCGACTGTCTGCCGCCCCAGGGAAGGGCTCACCAAAGGAACAAAGGCCTCTGACAGCACGTTTGTCCCAGAGAAAGCCCCCTCTCCAGCCCTCGCTCCAGTGCCAAACAGCTCAGTTCTTCCCTGTATATCTCTGGTGCCTCTCGAGCTGCCTCCTCTTCTGCTCTGATCTTTATAATTTTCTTCCTTCAGCACAATTTGGGTTTTGATTGTTGTTTTTTTTCCAGTTTCCATAAGTGTAAAGTTAGATTACTTAGTTTATTCTTGTTTCCTGTGATAGGCTTGTAATTCCATGAATTTCCTACTTAGGTCTGCTTTTGTTGTGTCACATAGATTTGACGTAGTTGTGTTCTTGTTTTCATTTGTTTCAAGGAAACTTGATGTCTTCTTTGATCTCATTTTTAACTCATTCATTGTTTAGTAACATGTTATTTAGCCTCCATGACTTTGTCAGTTTTTCAATTTTTTCTTGTTGTTGATTTCTAGTTTCATACAATTATGGACCGAGAAGATGTTTGATATGACTTAAATTTTATTAAATTTATTGACATTTTATGTCTTAACATGTGGTCTATCCTAGAAAATATTCCATGTGCACTTAAAAAGAATGTATATACTACTGCTTTGGGGTGAGATGCTATTAAGATATCAATTAAAACCATCTGATCTTTTTTGTCATTTAAGGCCACTGAGTCCTTGTTGATTGTATGTCCCAAAGATCTATCCATTGTTGCCAATGGGGTGTTAAATCCCTGACTATGACTCTATTTAATTGTCAGTCTCTCCCTTTATGTTTATCATGATTTGCTTTATTTATTTTGGTTCACCTATGTTGTGTGCATAAATGTTTACCAGGGTTATAACCTCTTGTTGGATTGCTCCTTTTATCATTATATAGTGTTCTTCTTGTCTCTTTGCTTTAAAGTCTATTTTGTCAGATATAAGTATTGCTACCCCACCTTTTTTTCATTTCCATTTGCATCAAATCTATTTTTTCATCCCTTTATTTTTCATCTCTGTGTATCTTTCATTCTGAGGTGGGTCTTTTGTAGACAACATATTTATGAGTCTTGATTTAAAGCAGACCCTTAACATTTCTTGGAATACTGGATTGGTGATAACAAACTCATTTAACTTTTTCTTCCCTGGGAATCTCTTTATGTCCCCTTCAATTTTAAATGCTAGAGTTACTGGATAATGTAGTCTTGGTTGTGGGTCCTTACTTTTTTTATTAATTAATTTATTTTTTATTAATTAATTTTTGTTACAGATGTTTCTTCTTTTTCCCCCACTGATTCCCCCTCCCCCTCCCTCCCTGCCCTTTCCCCAGTTTGTTGTCCATGTCCACTGTTCATGCACACATGCATATAAGTTCTGTGGTTTATCTCTCCCCCACCACCTCCTCTTCTGGGGATTGTCAGTCTGTACCCCACTTCCACGTCTCTGGGACTACCCCATTCCTCAGACTGTTATGTTCATTATATTCCACAAATAAGTGAGATCATAGGATACTTGTCTTTCTCTGTTTGGCTTGTTTCACGTAGGATGATACTTTCCAGGTCCCTCCATGTAGTCTCAAAGGATAAGAGTTCTTTCTTTCTTACACCTGCGTAGTACTCCATTGTGTATATGTACCACTGCTTTTTTATCCATTCGTCTACTGATGGACACTTGGGCTGTTTCCAGATCTTAGCTATTGTAAATAGTACTGCTACAAACATGAGGGTACATATATTCTTTCTGATTGGTGTTTCAGGCTTCTTAGGGTATATTCCTAGAAGTGGGGTCACTGGGTCAAGTGGCAGTTCAATTTTTAATTTTTTGAGGTAACACCATATTGTTTTCCATAGCCGCTCCACCAGTCTGCATACCCACCAGCAGTGTACTAGAGTCCCCTTTTCTCCACACCCTCGCCAACACTTGTTGTTTGATGATTTGTTGATGGCGGCCATTCTGACAGGTGTGAGGTGATACCTCATTGTTGTTTTAATTTGCATCTCTCTGATGATTAGTGATGATGAGCATTTCTTCATATGTCTTTTAGCCATTTGTATGTCCTGTTTGGAGAGGTGTCTATTTAGTTCCTCTGCCCATTTTTTAATTGGGTTCTTTGTCTTCCTTTTGTGGAGTTGTATGAGCACTCTATGTATATTGGAAATTAACCCCTTATCTGATATACCATTGGCAATTATGCTCTCCCATACAGTGGGTAGCCTTTCTGTTTTGATGATTATATCCTTCGCTGTGCAGAAGCTTTTGAGTTTGATGTAGTCCCATGTGTTAATTTTCTCCTTTGTTTCTATTACCTTAGGTGATGTATCAGTGAAAATTCTGCTGCGTATGATGTCTGAAACTTTGTTGCCTACAGTTTCTTCTAGGATTTTTATGGATGCACGAGTCACATTTAAGTCTTTTATCCATTTTGAGTTTATTCTTGTGTAGGGTGTAAGTTGATGGTCTAGTTTCATTTTTCTGCATGTAGGTGTCCAATTTTCCCAGCACCATTTATTAAGGAGGCTGTCCTTACTCTACTGTATGTTCTTGCCACCTTTGTCAAATATTAATTGAGCATATTTCCTTGGGCCCATTTCTGGTTTCTCTGTTCTGTTCCATTGATCTATCTGCCTGTTCTTGTGCCAGTACCAGGCCCTTTTACAGTGGCTTTATAGTATAACCTGAAATCTGGTAATGTGATCCCTCCGACTTTGTTCTTCCTTTTCAAGATTGCTGTGGCTATTCTAAGTCTTTTTTGGTTCCATATGAGCTTTTGAAGTACTTGTTCTAAATCTGTGAAGTATGCCATTGGTATTTTGATGAGGATTGCATTGAATCTATAGATTGCTTTGGGTAGTATGGACATTTTAATGATGTTAATTCTCCCAATCCATGAACAGGGTATGTGCTTCCACTTTTTTATATCTTCCTCTATTTCTTTTTTCAATGACCTGTAGTTTTCTGCAAATAGGTCCTTTATTTCTTTGGTTAAGTTTATTCCTAGGTATCTTAATTTTTTTGCCACAATGGTAAATGGGATTGTTTTCTTAGTTTCTCTTTCTGTGAGTTCATCATTGGTATATAAGAATGCCATCGATTTCTTGACGTTAATTTTGTATTCTGCTACTTTGCCAAATTCATTTATTAAGTCTAGTAAATTTTTGATGGAGTCTTTGGGGTTTTCTATGTATAGTATCATGTCATCTGCAAATAAAGACAGTTTCACTTCCTCCTTTCCGATTTGGATTCCTTTTATTTTTCCTTTCTGTCTGATTGCTGTGGCTAAGACTTCCAGTACTATGTTAAATAAGAGTGGCGAAAGTGGGCATCCTTGCCTTGTTCCTGTTCTTAAGGGAAATGCTTTTAGTTTTTGCCCATTGAGTATGATCTTGGCTGTAGGTCTTTCATATATGGCCTTTATTATGTCTAGATATGATCCCTCTATTCTGTGGGTCCTTGCTTTTCTATCACTGTGGATATTTCATGCCAATCCTAAGACTAGAAATGCTTCTGTTGCTAATCAGCTGACAGCTTTATGGGAGCTGCCTTGTAGGTAATTAACTGCTTTTGTCTTGCTGCTTTAAGATTGTGTCTTTGTATTTAACCTTTGCAAATTTCATTATGATGTGTCTTGGTGTGAGCCTCTTGGGGACTCTGCCCTTCCTGGACTTGTATGTCTTTTTTCTTCACCAAGTTAGGGAAGTTTTTTTGTTTTTTGTTTTGGTACATGCCCCTAGTGGGAAACGAACCCAGAACTCTCTGATCTGCAGGCCGATGCTCCAACCGCTTAGCCAAACTGGCCAGGGCTTTTAAAAATTTTATTATTTATTTATTTTATTATTATTATTTCATTTTTTAGTTAATTTATTTTTGTTACAGATATTTCTCCTTTTTTCTCCACTGATTCCCCCCTCTCCGCCCTATCCCTAGCTTTGTTGTCCATGTCCATTGCTCATGCATGCATGCATATAAGTTCTGTGGTTTATCTCTCCCCCTGACCCCCTCTTCTAGGAATTGTCAGTCTGTACCCCACTTCACGTCTCTGGGACTACCCCATCCCTCAGACTGTTATGTTCATTATATTCCACAAATAAGTGAGATCATAGGATACTTGTCTTTCTTTGTTTGGCTTGTTTCGCTTAGGATACTTTCCTGGTCCCTCCATGGATAAGAGATCTTTCTTTCTTACAGGTGCATAATACTCCGTTATGTATATGTACCACAGCTTTTTTATCCATTTATCTACTGATGGACATTTGGGCTGTTTCCAGATCTTAGCTTTTGTAAATAGTGCTGCTTTAGGTCATTATTTCTTCAAATAGGTTCTCAATCCCTTCCTATCTTTCTCCTTTGGTATCCCTATAATGAGGATATTCTTACACTTATGTTCCCTTAAACTATCCTCATTCTTTTTTTTTCCTTTTTTCCCCCCTGTTCTGATTGGGTGTTTTTTATTTACCGTGTCTTCTAAATTGCTGATTCAATCCTCTTCTTCATCCAACCTACTTTTTATTCCTTTCAGTGTATTATTGATGTCATATATGCTATTCTTCATTTCTGATTGGTTTGTATTCATGTTTTCTTTTACATTTTTCATGCTGTTGGAGTTCCTACTAAGTCTCTTGTAATTCCTTGAGCATCCTTATAAACATTACTTTGAACTCTATATCTGATGTATCGTTTACCTCCATATCATTTAGCTCTTTTTCTGGATGTTACTTCTGTGTTTTTGTTTGTTTCTTTTTTTCCATTGGGGGCCTGTATCTTTATCTTCTGATTTTGGCTGTCTCTTTCTATATATTAGATAGATCTGCTATGACTCTCAATCTTTGTGGGGTAGCCTTATGTAGTAGGTGTCCTGTGGAACCCAGTAGTGCAGTCTTTTTGATCTCCTGAGCTGCATACTCTCTGAATGTCCCTTGTGAGGGTTATGTGGACCCCCCTGTTGTAATATGGTCTTGATTGCTGTTGATCTATTCATGTGTGGGATCGACCCTTAGGCTGGCTGCTTGTAAGTGTCATCCCCAAACACAACATGCAAATTGCTGTTCAGGTGCTGATAAAAGAAGATAAAAGTATAAGATAAGAAAAAAGAAAGGGAAAAGTAAAAAGATAATTAGAAAAGCAATAATAGTAGGAAAATGATGAAAAAGAATAAAATAAATATAAAAGAAGAATAAGAGAAGATAAAAAGGAAAAAAGAATAAGAGAAAAGAAAATGAATAAAGGAAATAAGCAAAAGGGTAAAGAAAGAAAAAATAAATAGAAAATAAAATACAAAAAATAATAAGGAAAAAAGTGGAATTCACCTTAGCAGATTTTAGTGCCTGCTGCAACCTCCCTTTGATATGCTGTTTATAAAGTTTTTGGATCCCGCTCTAATGTTGTCTGAAGCTGTTTACGTAGTGTGTTGGTTCTGGGCCTCTTGGGAGGGACTCTGGTGCAGGTCAATGTCAGACGCTGTCTGTGCCTGGCTCTTGGCAACCTGTTTGAAGCTACAAGTGATCCACAGTTTATGGTTGACTCTCTTGGGCTTGGTTGCACATAGGAAGGGCCAAACTGTGCTTCAGTCCTGGCTTTTACCAGAACCAATCCTGGGGGTGTTTCAGCAAATATCCCAAGGCACCCTGGAATCTGCCTCCACCTCTCTCTTCCTGCTGCCTGTCTGTTAAGCTCAGCCATTGAAAAATCTCTGGCAGAATTAGGTGGATGGGCCTTGTGGATCTCCCCTGAGGGGGAGGTGCCATTCTAATTATATTAAATTTAAATGGTCTAAAGTTAGTAATTTAATAACAGATTAACAAACTGGGGTTTAAAAAATGGCCCCAGTCTATACTATCTATAAAAAATTAAAATATAATCATATATGTAGATTAAAATTAAAAGGATAGAATATACATTCAAACATGAATCAAAAAGAAAGCAGCAGTGGATATATTAGTATTAGATGAATGAATGTCTAACAGAAAGGTGTACTCTCTATGTATAGCATACACAGATATAAATATAATAATTTACATTTATTTAAACAAAAAGAAGTTTGAAATATGGTTGCATATTAGTATTATATTCTACCACAAAGTAGACTTCAAATCAAAGAAAATTAGAAAGACAAATAAAAAGTCATTATATATGATAAAAGGGTCGATCCTCCAAGGAGACATTGCAATCTTAAATGTGTATACAAATAACAGAGCTGCAAAATATGTGAAGCAACAACTGATAAAACTGAAAAGTTAGTAAAATCCCAAATTATATTTGAAGATTTAATCACTCCTTTCTGAATAAGTAATAGAGTTATTACATGGAAAATCATCAGTGATATAGAACTAAAAAATATGCTTGATCATGGAACAGAATAGAAAGCCCAGAAATAATCCCATGCATACACTGTCATCTGATCTTTGACAAGGGTGCCAAGAATATACAATGGGAAAAGGATACTCTCTTCAATAAATTTGTTGGAATAACAGAATATCCATATGGAAAAGGGCAAAATTGGACCCTTATCTCATACTATATGTAAAAATCAACTCAGAATTAATTAAATACTTAAGCATAAGACATGAAACCACATAACCCCTAGAAGAAAAGATAGAGCCAAAGATTCTGGACATTAGCCTTGGCAATGATTTCTTGGATATGACAACAAAAGTACAGGCAACAAAAACAAATATAAACAAGTGAGGTTAAGTATAACTAAGAACCTCTGCACAGCAAAGAAAATAATCAACACAATTAAAAGGCAACCTACAGAATGGGAGAAAATATTTGCAAACTATTCATCTAATAAAGGGTTAATATTCAAACAATATAAGAAAATCCTTTACTTAAAAAAAAAACAAACTAATTCGTTCATTCATAATCTGATTTAAAATGCACAGAGGAACTGATCAGAATTTTCTCCAATGAAGACATGTAAATGTCTGACAAGTATATGAAAAGGTTCTCAGTATTACTGATCATGAATAAAATGCAAATCAACACCATATTGAGATATTATATCACACCTGTTAGGATGACTTTTATCAATAAAATAATAGATAACAAACATTGAAAAGAATATTTAATTAAACTTAATAGGAATAGAAATTGGTACAGCTACTATAGAAAACTATATGGAGGTTCCTCAAAAACTAAATATAGAACTACCATATATTTATCCAGAAATCCTGGCTATGAGTATATAAAGAAGACAAAATCATTATCTTTTAAAAATATGTTTTTATTTAAATATATTTTAAAATATGATTTCTTGAGAGAGAAGAAGGGAGAGGGAGATAGAAACATGGATGTGAGAGAGAAACTTTGTTGATTGGTTGCCTTCTGTACGTGCCCCAACCAAGGATCAAACCTGAAACCTGGATATGTGCCCTGACTGGGAATCAAACCCATCATCCTTCGATGCATCCTTCGATAATGCTCCAATCAATTGAGCCACACCATCCAGGGTGAAATTTTAAAATGTTGATCTACAGAAGACCTTCTTAAGATAATGAAAACACAAACCACAAACTGTGAGAAAAATATTTGCAACACACATATCAGATAAAGGATTTATCTAAAATGTACAAAGAACTCTTTGAAACCCAACAATTTTAAAAAGCCATTTAATTCAAAATGAACAAAGATCTTAAAAGACACCTCATCAGAGAGTATATACAGATGACAAATATATGAAAAGATGCTCAAGTTCATATGTCATCAGGGAACTGTAAATTAAAACAACATTGAAATAACACTATACACCTATTATAATGATCAAAATCCAAAACACTGACAACACCAGATGCTGGTGAGGGTATGGGGCAACAGGAACTCTATTCAGTGCTGGTGGAAATACAAAATGGTACAGACACTTTGGAGGACATTTTGGAAGTTTCTTAGAAAATCAAAAATACTTTTTTTTATCCTCACCCGAGGACATTTTTCCATTTTTTTTCAGGTAGAGTGGGAGGGAGAGAGAGGAAGAGAGAGAGAGAAACATCGACGTGAAAGGGACACATTGAGTGGCTGCCACCCGCACGACCAACCAGGGCCGGGGACAAACTGCAACCAAGGTACGTGCCTTTAGTGGGAACTGATCCTGGGCCTCTCTGGACCGCAGGCGGATGGTCTAACTGCTGAGCCAAACCAGCCAGGGCGAAAAAAAATACTTGTAACATATGATCCAGTCATTGCACTGCTTGGTATTTACTGAAATTAGCTGAAAACTTTTTTCCACACAAAATCCTGAACACACATGATTATAGCAAGTTTTTTCATAGTTGGAAAAAAATAGAAGCAACCAAGATACCCTTCAACTGATGAATAGATAAACAAACTGTGGTACATCTAGACAATGGAATAGTATTCAGGAGTAAAAAGAAATGAGTTATCAAGTCATGAAACTATATGGAGGAACCTTAAATGCATATTGCTAAGTGAAAGAAGTCTACCTGAAAATTATATACTGTATAATTTCAAATACATGACTTTCTGGAAAAGGCAAAAATCTAGAGAGATAGCAAAATGATTGGTGGTTTCCTGGGACTTGGGAGGGAGGGAGAGAAGGATGAACAATGGAGTACAGGGGATTTTTCAGGCAGTGAAACTACTGTTCTGTTTTATACTGTAATGGGAGATACACGTCATTGTATATTTGCCAAAACCTATACAATGGACAACATAAAGAGTGAACCCTAATACAAACTCTGGACTTTATTTAGTACTCTATCAGTATTAACTCATCAACTGTAACAAGTACAACACATAAATTTTAGAAAGATGTTAAAAACAGAAAATTGGCTTGCAGATGAAGGCATATGGCCACTCTGTTTTTCGCCCATCTTTTTTTTATAAAACTAAAACTGGTAAAAAATAAAGTCTATTTTTTTTTTAATTAATGGATTCAAGGTAGGGATTGGGGGGTGGGTGGGTGGATGGGGTCAAAAGTAATAAGAAAAGAGAGAAAATAATAATTCAATGAAAAAGTAAGTGGGTTCATTGAAAATGCTAGTGAACTTAACATCTAACAAGACTTGCAAATAAAAATAAATGAGAGAAAAAACAAATTGCTATTATCAGTAAGCTAAAATAATAAAAAAAAATTAAAAAGAACTGACTATCCAAATGCTAGCAAAAATGCCAATAAACTGGATTTGTCGTACGTTGTTGGTAAGAATGTGAAATGGTAAAACTGCTCTGGAAACAAATTTGCAGTTTAGTTTAGTTATAAAGCTAACGTATAACTACTATATGACCCTGCAATTGCATTCTTGGACACTTATCCTAAAGAAATGAAAACCTATATCTGCGTAAAATCCTGTACATGACTATTCATAGAAGCTTAATATGTAATAAATAAAAATTGTGAACATCTTGTATCCTTCACAGAGTGAGTAGCTAAACAATCATTGAAAAATAAAAACAGGAAAAAAGTGGTACATAAGCCTGGCCAGTGTGGCTCAGTGGTTGAACATCGACCCATGCACCAAGAGGTCGCCGATTCGATTCCCAATCAGGGCACATATGCAGGTTGTGGGCCAAATCCCCAGTGGAGGGTGTGCAGGAGGCGGCAGTCGATGTTCTCTCTCATCAATGTTTCTAACTCTCTCTCCCTCTTCTTTCCTCTCTCTCTAAAATCAATTAAAAATTTAAAATAATACATAAGTATTATGGAATACTTAGCAATAAAAAAGGAATGAACTTTTGGTACATGCAACTTTAATAAATCTTCAGGAAATTATGATGAGTGAAAAAAGACAATTTCAAAAAGTCATATGCTATATGACTCTTTATATAACATTATCAAAATTACACAGATTAATGTTTGCAGGTGTTGGAAATGGTGGGAAGGAGGGGAAGAAGGACGGTGTGATAAAGGAACATGGAAGTGTATACACATATTTTATAATATGTTTCCTGTTTTTTTTTATTGTGATAAAATTATGTAAAATGTTAATTGGAGGAACTAAATGAAGGAGAACTATCTTTGCAACTTCCTGTGACTTTAAACTTACTTTAATATAAAAAGTTTTAAAAATGATTCTAAATCCAATCAAATAAAAATTTAGAATATTTGAAATTACCCAGGTAACCATCATGGAACCCACAAAGTTAATGGAAGGCACATTTTTACCTACAAAGAGCAAGATTCAAAATGGGAGATAAATTATAATTATAGCTGTATGTCTGGTGCCTTTAGCAAAATAAATAATTCATGTTCTTTTTGAAAGATTTGGTGAATTATTTTCTACAGAAAAAAACAAAACAAAAACAAAATGAAATAGCATTCTATGATGAACTTCATGTTTCTTAAAAGTCTGAATATTTAAATAAATATCATCTTTCTGCTAATAAGATATATACAAATGAAAACAATTATTTTATTTTTAATTTATTGAGTAATAATAAGATTTCATTATTCTAGGTAACTATTTATTCTTTTTAATCATCTTTTATGCAGCATCCATTCATTATTTTAATGGCCAGAACTGCTAAAGTTTCTGTGTTTATAAAGCTTCCTCTTGTATTTCTCTTATAAAGACTTGGATTGGGAATCGAAGAAGGAAATATCGTTTAATGGGGATTGAAGTTCCACCTCCAAGGGGAGGCCCTGCTGATTTTTCTGAACAGCCAGAGTCTGGTTCTTTGTCTGCACTCACAACAGGAGAGGAAGTTGGTCCTGAAGTAGAAGAGGATAATGACAGAAATGATGAAGTATCCGTCTGTTTATCTGAAGGAAGCTCTCAAGGTATTTTATATGCTGCACCTCCTAATAATAGCTTTTGTTAATTTGCATTTTTACTTGCTCTTCAGCTTACTGGACTTCATATATAAAGTCCTCAAATCATTTGGTCAAACATTTGCTTTTTCCTTTATTGATTTTAGAGAGAGAGGAAGGGAGATGGAGAGAGAGAGATAGAAACATCAATAAGAGAGAACATTGATTGGCCACCTCCTGCATGCCCCCCACTAGGGATCGGGCCCACAACCTGGGCATGTGTCCTGACTGGGAATCGAACCAGCGACCTCTTGCTGCATGGGTCAACGCTCAACCACTGAGCCACACTGGCCAGACTGGTCAAACATTTTTAAAGAAATGGTTTTATTTGTATTATATTTTTCAATGATAATTATATGTTTAAAGAATAAAACATGATGTTTTACATAGTAAAATGATTACTACAATCAAGCTAATTAACATATCCTCCCCTCACCTTTTTTGTTGTGTGGTAAGGACACCTGAAATTTACTCTATTAGCAGATTTCCAGTATTCAGTATAGTGTTGCTTAGCTATAATCATTATGTTGTACTTTAAATCTCTAGACTTATTCATCCTATGTAATTGTAACTTTATACCCTTTAACAACTATCTACCTATTTCCCCTACCTCCTCACCCTGGGAACTACCATTCTGCTCTCTGCTTCTATGTATTTGACTTTTTAAAATTCCACATATAAGTGAGATCATATAGTACTTTTCTTTCTATGTCTGATTTATTTCAATTAGCATAATGTCCTCCAGTTTATCCATGTTGTCACAAATGGCAGGATCTGTTTTTTAAGGCTGAATAATATTCCATCAAAATTTATTTATCCATTCATCTGTCAACAGACACTTAAGTTATTTTTATATCTTGGCTATTGTAGATAATGCTACAATGAGTATGGAAGTGCAAATACCTTTTTGAGGTACTGATTTAAATCCTTTGGTTATATACCCAGATGAGGGATTGCTGGATCATATCTTAGTTCTATTTTTAATGTTGTGAGGAACCTCCATCCTGTTTTTCATAATGGTTGCACAAATTTACATTCCCACCAACAATGTACAAGGGTTTCCTTTTCTCCAGATCAGCACCAGCACTTGATGTCTTTTTCTTGATCTTGATTTTTAATGACTGCAACTAAAGGGACTCACACATCAATTCATCATAACAAAAAACATTCATTTACTGAAATAATGATCTTTCACTAATGATGGTTATTACAATAATCCATATATCAAAATTACATGATTGTTTTTGTTTGATTGAAATTTTAGTCAATTTGGGTTAGAGCATTAGAAATTCATTGTAATGAAAGACATTATGGTATAATGTGACAATCATCAGGTTAGTATTTATGCAACCTGGATGCATGTACTAGATCTTCCACTAGCTGATAATGTGACTTCAGGCAAAGTATTTAATTTATTAGGTTTAGTTTCCTCACCTGAAAAGTATAACAATTAGGCTGGATTACCTGTATAGTATATTTCAGTATTTCCCTAAATAATTCAAATAATAACGTAACTATACCATTTGCCCATGAGCAGTATTTTTCATTTGACTATCAGTGTAGAAACAGTTCTCTTCTGACACCTTTTTTAAATTGAAGTTTAATTTACACATTATAAAATCCATCCTATGTAAATGTAGAATTCAGTGATTTTTAGTAAATTTTATAGAGTTGTGCAACCATCCCCATCATTGAAATCCAATTTTAGATTATTTTCATGAATTGAAAAAATTTTCTTGAACTCATTTGCAGTCAATTCCCTAATTCTATCTCCAAATTCAGACAACCATTGATCTGTTTTCTGACTATATAAATTTGTCTTTGCTGAGAATTTTATAAAAATGGAATTGTACAATATTTTGTCTTTTGTATCTGTGCTAGAGAGAGAGAATCTTGTACTGGGCCATTTTGTTTTATTTTATTGATCAAAATATTAAGACTCTATCTTCCAGTTTATTTATTTACTTTTTTTTTTTTTTTGCCTTTTAAATTTGCTTTAATTTTTATATTGTCAAATATACCAATACTTTTCTTTATGGTTTCTGACTTTGGTGTCATAATTGCAAATTATTTCCTTGTACTACAATTATGTAGACATACCGCCATATTTACTTCTTGTATCCTTATGGTTTCATTTGTGCAATTGATATTTATTACAATAGAATTTATCTTGCTCCAAGATGTGTGAGGAAAATACCTCATTTTATTTTTCCAACTGGTTAATAAATGCCTATAAACTAATTAGTAAATAAGTCAGCATTTTCCCATTGAGTTTAAATATAGCTCTTTAACAAATATATTTATTTATATATAAAATGTATATACTGTAACAAATATATATATTTATACCAAATATATAAAAATACACATACACATTCATATATGCATACATACATACCATGTGGGTCAAATTCTAGATTTCTTCTGTTACATTGATCTGATTGTTTATAACTGTGGCTTTATAAAATATGTAAATATTTTACATATTCTAAACTCTTGTAGCACACTGATTCTTTTAGATTAACTTCAGAACTGCTTTCCACAAACCTCCTCCCCATAATTCATTTAAAACTTTTATTGTCTCTGCATTAAATGGATAGCATAATGTGTGAAGATGAATTCAGAATTCAGTTTTGCACATGTTGAGTTTTAATGATGGCAGGGCATCCATGTGGAGTTTTCCAGATACCCTCTAATAATGTGGGTATGGAACTTAGAAGAGGAGTTCAAACAGGAGAAGATATTTGGAAGTCACCCACAGCGAGGCCAAAATAATATCTAGCCTTAGATGTAGAAAATTTAGTCAGGTGAGTAAATGGAAAACAAGAGAGGAAGATAGACAAGGACTGTGTGTTGAGAAATATCCATATTTGGGGGCTGGAGGAGAAATGGGTGCCATTGAAAGAACATATACAGGAGAATCAGAATACTATATTATTTGTAAAACCAAGGAAAGAGAGAGATTTCAGAAGGAAGAGGGATCATCCTCTCAATGATTTCAGATAGATTTAATAGAAATTCCTCTCATATGAGGTATCTAAAATGGTCAAAGGTGTATATGTGGACAGTGGAATCTTACCAGGGAATCGGGGGAGAAGGCTATAGGAAGTTGTTGTTAAAGGGGTATAAAGTTACAGTTATACAAGAAGAGTAAGTTCCAAAGATCTGCTGAGCAACATAGTGCCTATAGCTAGCAATAAAGGCTCATCTACTTAAAAATGCATTAAGAGGGTAAATCGAGTTGTGTTCTTAACACCAAAAAATGAACATAGGAATTTTTTTTTTTGTAGCTGATGGATATATTTATTACCTGGATTGTGGTGATAACAATAGGAGTATATACATGTCTAAACTCACCAAATTGTATACATTAATTATGTGAAGTTTTTGTATACCAATTATACCTCAGTAAAGTGGGAAAAATAACATTTTTAAAAAAGGATGAGAAGCTACTGAATTGAGTATTTAAGGAGCTCTTTGAAAAAGCAATTTCATGGGCAAGGAAGGCAACCAGGTTGCATTAGGTTGAGTAATGAAAGGGATATAAAAGCTGTTAGTATTGAGAGGGCCATGTATTTTCTTTCTTACTAACATTTGTTATTGATATTGATGAAGATCATAACAGAACATTTAGTATGCAGAAAAACTGTAAAGCAGAAAAAAAGAAGAAGCTATTGCATCATTCATGAGCCCCTTGTTTTTAATCTAGTGGGGCCATTAAACCATTTTCTGTCTAATAGTAGTCTTTACTAAATTGTATATGCGTGGGAATACTTGAGTATTTTCAGTGATTCATAAACAGATCTTTAGAGAATGACTGTGTGCTTCTGTGGGTGGATGGGAGAGTTGTGAGGAACTAAATCTGATAAAAGGAAATGACATAAACTCTTAAGGAGTTTTATTTCCCAACTCTTACTTCCCCACCTAAGAAGGAATTTTAAAAATAATTAGATAGTGGGGAAAAAAGTGAGCAAATTATAAGGTTGCTAATGGACCACTGCTTCTACACTGGCATCCTTTGTCATTTAATAGTGTGTTCTCTAGACAGCTGGCATAGTAATCAAGATCTAATGTGAAAAAAGAGAGAATTTAATGCATGAATCAAAAAACACTTGATGGGAAATGAGATTGCCTAGAATTTCTTTCAGTGGCTTTTTTTTTTTTTTTTTTTTTTACAGCTGCATGATAATCTTTTCATTTTCATCAGAAATTGCACCAGAAAATCATAAAAGAATTTTTAAGTACTGAAAATAGCCTTTTTTGTACTGTTTTATACTAATTCTGTCCTATTTGCTTCCTCATTTTGCTCCTGGAGAATAGTAATTTGAGTGATTTAACTATGTAATCTTTTGTGATGATTAAGTGAATTGTATCATCTGGCCTAGACTAATACCACACCTTTAAAATATTCTCACCATATTCTCTTCCAGTTATGAAAATGTAGTTAAATGTTTGTTTACTTTGAGATTTTCATTAAGTACATGACATTGTAGAGATAGAGAGACAGAATCATGAGTAGCTGACCATACTATTTCAAAAAAACTAACAACTTGAAATTCAGGGTTCTTTATAGAATGGCTCTTGATAGTACTTTAAATGTTGAAGAAGAAAAAAGTCTTTAAATCAGGTCTTACATTTTACATGTTAAAATCAATTAAAAATTATATTATAAGCCCCGGCTGGGTGGTTCAGTTGGTTGGAGTGTCATCCCATACACTAAAAGTGTTGTGGTTTTGATTCCCAGTCAGGGCACATACCCAGTGGGTGTTTCTCTCTCACATCATTGACACACACTATCTATCTATCTATCTATCTATCTATCTATCTATCTATCTATCTATCATCTATCTATCTATCTATCTATCTATCTATCTATCTATCTATCTATCTCTCCCTCCTCCCTCTCCAGAAAGAATCAGTAAACATATTCTCAGGGGAGGATTAAAAACATTTTTTCTAGGAAAAAAATTCTACAAGCAAAACTAGGATCAATTTTAAAACACAATAAATGGCAGGTTTAGCCAGTCACAAAAAAGTACTATTGATCTTTCAGCAGTTTCAATTCCATTCTTTTTTAGATTTTTTTTGCTCTTTTATTTCCAAAATTTTGCTTCTGAGAGAATAGGTACTTCCCTAATACAGCACTTCTGACTTACCTGTAACTTCCACCTTGATTAAAAAACAACAAAAAAACAAAACAAAACAGCTACCTGGCTTTAGTCCTCGCCTAACTGCAAACTCTACAGAAGTAACAGATGACTCTCTCCCTTAATTTCAAGTTCTGTGTCCACCAAAATATATTTATGGTTGAGCAATTTTTTGTTGTTGTTGTTGTTGTTTTTTAATCCTCATCCGAGGACATTTTTCCATTTTTTGTTCAGATTGAGTGGGAGGGAGAGAGAGAGAGAGAGAGAGAGAGAGAAACATCGATGTGAAGGGACACATCGAGTGGCTGCCACCCGCACGACCCAACCAGGGCCGGGGACAAACTGCAACCGAGGTACGTGCCCTTAGCGGGAACTGAACCCGGGTCTCTCTGGACCGCAGGCCGATGATCTAACCACTGAGCCAAACCAGCCAGGGCTGGTTGAGCAATTTTAAAGATTTCTACTACTCTGAGAAGCAAATTGTTTAAAGTATGGAAACAATTAATATCTAGATTGTAAAATTTCATAGAAAGCCTTTTCCAGCTGTATCTATTTTGTGGGTGTGCACCTGAAAGATGAGTGTCTACATACAGTTACTATGGCCACCATGTAGAGTGACCTCTAGAATTTTCACTGATTAATAATTCCACTTGTCCGGCCTGTGTATCTCAGTGGTTGAGCGTCGACCCATGCACCAAGTGGTCACCAGTTTGATTCCCAGTCAGGACACATGCCCAGGTTGTGGGCCAAATCCCCAGTGGGGGGTATGCAAGAGGCAGCCAGTCGATGTTCTCTCTCATCAATGTTTCTATCTCTCTCTCCCTCTCCTTTCCTTTCTCTCTCAAACCAATACAAGAAAAAGAAATTTCACTTACTTGTTTAGTTTCCAATTAGCAAGGCTAATTTTCTTGGGAAATAATCAGACACATTGACAGTGTTTAACTTTCGAACTTTCCCTAATATAGAAACTCTGTAAGTAAAAGAAGACATTCCTTAATCAGCTGTATCACTTCACACCTTTCTATTTTAGGAATCCTCAAAACAGTTTTTGTTTACATCTTATAAAATAATTAACCATGAATGAACGTGTTTGTGGGAAAGCAGAACTGTGTACAAAGTTATGAGCAAGTGAGAATAGAAATATAAGGCAAGTCATTAAAGAATGATTTCAGTAATGATCTTGTTGATGAACATTATAACACTTATTCTGAGGGTACCAGTACTAATACCAGCTGTGAAAGGAAATTCAATGACAGTTTTTCCTCCCTTCATTTCATTTAGTTGCTGATTATAATGAATTGAAATGCCTATTATTTGAAATCTCTAAATAAAAAAAAAAAAATAGATGATAGCTTCCTCTGTCTAGGAACCATTCTTTTACAGAAAAATAAATTTACCTTTGCATTACAACTGTGGTAAAATTTCCCTGGATACTTAAACTCTAATTCTCTATGTATTCATATATGAGTTCCTGGATCAACCATGGTTTCCTTCTAATTATCCCCATGTTCATACAGAGCACACCTGTGTGTCTTTCTATGAAAGGGAATGGATTCGGAAAAATCTTTGGAGGGCTCATAAATATTTTAGTTCTGCTTTGCATGTCTGTCACCAAGGGGCTGAAAACTTCTACTAGTATTTATGCAAATTATCTTCATGATATGACTGTGCAGAAAGAACAGAGAGAAACATTGCTGCCCTGTTTTCCTAAGCAGAGGAAGTAGTTCACTTCTCCTACCTCAGAATAGAGAGCTTTTTAGTATACTGGTTTATCTGAATTAATTTTTTTTATTTCTCATTTTAAGAATACTGAATTTTGATCAGAAAATGAATATATGTTCATTATAGAAAACATTGGAAACTAAAATGAGAATTTTGGGATAATCCTACCCCTCAGTGATAACCATTCTTAAAATGGTGGTGGGGGAATGGTTTTGCCAGTGTTTTCTCTTTGCATATATACACGTGTGTGTGTGTGTGTGTGCATGCATTCCAAATATATGCCTTTTTATGAAATTGGAAACATACTGTATTTATAGCTTTATATCATATCATGTACTTGAAAATTATCTCTTGTCTCTTATTACAAGGAGTAATACGTGTTCATTTTAAAAATATTTAACTATACCCTGGCCGGTTTTGGTCAGTGGTTAGAGCATCAGCCTGTAGACCAAAGAGTCACAGGTTTGATACCAGTCAAGGGCATGTACTTCGATTGTGGTTCAGTCCCTGGCCCTGGTTAAGGTCGTGTAGGAGGCAACCAGTTGATGTGTCTCTCTCACATCAATATGTGTGTGTGTCTCTCTCTCTCCCTCCCACTCTATCTGAAAATAAATGGAAAAATATCCTCAGGTGAAGATTTTTAAAAAAAATTAACATTTGATTATGAATGAGCAACTGGAAGAAAATAAGAATTCTCAAAATAAGTAAAATTAGATAAAATGAAGAAAAATAAATAATGGTAATGTTTTGATATAAATAGTGGTTTTTTTTTTCCTTGAATATGTACACAGTTTTTAGTGTACTTGCATAGTAGGTTTTGTCACTTTTATTTATTCATTTTTTAATATATAATGAATATTTTATTTATTATCAACTATTCTTCTATTTCATTTTTAGTAGCTTTATAGCATTTATTGTAGGGTAGGTCCTAAATGACTTCTCTTATCCTCCATTGTTAAGCATATAGGTTGCTTCCATTCCGTTCAGTTATAAACAACACAGTGGTAAGCATCCTTGTGTTTTAATCTATCAGCATTTAGTTCCTTAGAACACATTTTAGAAGTAGACTTGCTCAACAATGTATATGTGAAGTGAATTTGCCATTTGTGTCTTTTTAAAATAAATTATTTCATTTATTTTGAATAAAGTATACTCAAAAAAGTTTTGAGGAATGTAAAATTAAATCATGGCCATCTTTTCTATAGAAGAGTCCAATGAAGTTGTTCCTAATGAGACAACTGCTGATAAGGAGGAGGACCACCATGCAGTATCCGAAGATAATGTGGTATGTACATTTTGACATTCTTTCCTCATTACATGATGGATTTCAAGGATATGCTTCCAGTTGGTGACAATATCAGTGTTGTCAGAATAAAGTCTTGATTCACTTCAAAACTAAAACAGAACTGTCACCATTG
The DNA here is from genome assembly GCF_014108415.1 of Molossus molossus. NCBI lineage: Eukaryota > Metazoa > Chordata > Mammalia > Chiroptera > Molossidae > Molossus > Molossus molossus. The sequence goes on along the minus strand of NW_023425355.1, from coordinate 12,316,153 downwards.
AATTATATATCTTTGACAGTTTAATAAATGAAATTTAAAGCACTGTCAATTTAATCTCAGGTTTTTCGGTTTAAGAGATTAGCAAATATAAAAATCTAATGCTTACTACACATAGGACATTTTATACATAACAAGTTATTTTCTTCAACACATTTAACAAAGAGCAGATTTCTTCTCATTTCACAGATGGCAAAATTAGAACAGAGCTTAGCCTGAAATTATGAAGGAAACTTTTGTTCTAGGACTTGTATCTAAGGATTCCTTACTCCAAGCTCTCTGTTCAGACCATACCTATCTTATATACTGTGTTTGGAACCCTTTCTTTTTTTTTTCCATTTAATTGAACTCTGTTACTTATCTTAAAAATTGAAACATTGGAATAAAGACAGTATTAAGTAATAGAATAGCAGGTGGAGACAGGCTATGTGTGGATTAAACTGAGTTTTGTAAAAATATAAACATTATTGGTATGTGGAGATGTCCTGTAAGCAGCTGTTTTGGCAGCATCTGTTTATATTCTGACTATCAAATAATACATATATTGAAATAGTATTCAAGTCATATATAAAAGCAGATGTCATTGTGCTTTGTTTTTGCTTTTGAATCAATGTTTTGTGCTTAATTGCAACTTTTTAAAAAATGGGCCCTATGGGGCATTCTCAGAGCAAGGGGCCTTAAGAAATGGCTCTTCAGTACACTACACACCAGACAGGAATTTGGGGTCATTGTGACAACGGACACAAAACTTGTGGCCTTCCTATGAACAAACACCCTCCGTGTGAAGAAAGAAAAAAAAAAAGGCCCCTCCAATGGATTTTTCTGTTACAAAATAGCTGTAACTCAAGATTTGCCCTAGCTTTCATTACAAATATTGTTTATCAGACACTATAATCCTGCCCCATCTCCTTAATAAAAGTTAAACACATAAAATAGTTTTGTTCTTTTTTATTAAACATCAACACTATATAAGTGTTTTGTACATGCACAATATTGTTTAGGATTGCATTTTATTGATTTTAGTCCTGATTTAAGTTGAAGTTTGACCCTTCAAACATTACATTCAATGGGCACATAGGAAAACAAGCTTTTATTTTGAGGCAAAGTCATGTTTTCATTATATAGCTGGTAATGAGTGTTTTCCACTATTATAATTGTGCTAGTATTCTTAAATAACACCAAGTAATATCCTCTGCTCTAGATTTGAGTTACATTAAACTAATTATATTGCTTACAAATTGGAACCTCTTTTCCCCTAAAGACATGCTCATTTTAGCCTGAATTTCTCTACACTGGATCTCCCCTGCAGCAGACATTTGAAGATAATGAAAGAAGTCACGGCATAGGATGACTCACAGTCACTTAGGCAGTTAATTTTTCAAGAACAATTGATTTTCAGAGACAAAAGTCCAAACTTTCAAAGGTTGAGCTTCTCTGCCTATAACTTTTGAATGCCCCCAATTATTCACGGATAACACATCACAAAGACATGTAAGACCCATTTATATGCACAAATCTATACAGTGGCCTTTGGTGCCTTCCTTCCTAGATTACTTAGCTATTTTATCCCAGAAACAATCAAAATATATTGAGAATCTAAAAAATAACATCAAAAAAGTATCAAATCTGAGGTCTGGTGAGAGTTGACATGATTAAGCCCTAATTTTATAGTGATTATAATTGAAAACAAAACATTAGATTCATCTCTAGGCAGCTGTCCTCCTGACTCAGAAGCCTGCAGGTCAAAAACCCTGTTATGGTATTGTATTCTCATAGAGAATATATCAAATATGATCATTTCAAGATTGTTTGTGACTTTTAATCAGCATATATATTGCTGGGTAGGAAGCTTAATTTCAAATTCTGCCTATGACATTTTGCTATTAATGTGCTCATTCTTACAGGACTGCTTAGTGAGTAAATTAGCTTTCTCTTTTTTGAAATTTCTTTTGGGTTATCTGGCTTTAAATGTTTAAAATTGTTTTTCCTTAGTTGTACTTTTTGTGTACAAAAGTAAAAAATAGAGCTGATTTTATCTTTTGGTTTTGTGATAAAAAGTTTCCATGATTACAGAACTTGCTTTGCCCCTTTGGTTTGAGCATGTTGGTCATTCTTCTCATCAGTGCTAAGTTGTTTTGTTTATTCTTTTAACAGATATTTAATTATTTTGACAGATATGTTGACCTTCTGTGTACAAGATACTGTACAAACTATGCTGTACCTTAACTCTAAAGCTAAGGGCAGCTTAGCATCTCTCTCACTCTTCCTTCTTACTATCCAGCGAAGGAAACAAATAGCCATGCTATTTTGATCATTACGTCATACATGTCTGTTTTCAATTGTCTAGCTGATGGAGTGCAGTAAATAAGTGAATTAAAAATATATATTTGGCCCAGCTCGTGTGGCTCAGTGGTTGAGCGTCGACCCATGCACCAAGAGGTCACCAGTTCAATTCCTGGTCAGGGCACATGCCTAGGTTTTGGGACCAATCCCCAAGGGGGTCATGCAGGAGGTGGCCAATCGATGTTTCTGTCATTGATGTTTCCATCTGTCTCTCCCTCGCCCTTCCTCTGTCTCTCTAATATATCAATAAAGAAAAAAAATTAAATATATTTGACTGTTGAATGCATGTCTTATGTTGACATTTTACATTAGAAATTGCAAAGAGATATGTGGGACTTAAAAAAAAGAAAACCTTAAAACCAATTAGGTATGGTTACCATTATACACGCTACCCTTATAGGAAACAAATTCCCTGTCCCTAGAGAACACTAAGCAGAATTTGAATGCCTATTTTTTCAGGAATATTGTGAAGCCCCCCCCCCATTTTAAATAGTATAACAGTAATTTTATTTATTTTTTAAAAATGTATGTTATTGATTTTAGAGACAGCAAGAGATAAAAACATCAATGATAAAAACATCCATCGGCTGCCTCCTCACACCTCCTGCTGGGGATCAAACCCATAACCCCGGCACAATGCCCGAACTGGGACCTCTTGGTACACAGGAGGATGCTCAACCAACTGAGCCACACTGACTGGGGAGTAATTTTTTTAAACTTTCATTTTATTTATTTATTGTTGACGCTATTGTAGATGTTCCCCATTTCCCCCCCTTCAGTAATTTTCTGTTTACTAAATAGTAATCAATTAAAGGTAGAAGGAGGTGGCTTAGACACACACTGGGTGTAACACTGAGGAACCAGTCAGTTATCAGAGTTTATTCAGGATATCCAAGGCTAGATAATCCCATAACTAAAGCTGAACATTTAATGTAAATGCTCTACACATTGTTGTTGAATGTAGTGATGATGATAAAATCTATATTTATGGAAACTTCTCTACCTATATTACAGAAAATAGAAATTATTGACGATGAAGAAAGTGACATGATAAGTAATTCTGAAGTGGAACAAGCAAATTCTTTCTTGGATTATAAGGTAAAAGTAATTTCAAATTGTGACTTCATTAAGAGAAGTTATTAAATGAGGCAGACTTTTACAGTACTCGTGTACTGGTTTATTTCACTCCCATTTGATAAGTTAAACATCCTGAGACTTTGCATTGACTCTCTCTGACAACTTAGATATTAGTCAGGGTGCTGGTCATTTTAATTAACATTGGCTGGTTTGGTGTTATAGTTATAAACACAGGGTTTGCTCAGTAGGAGTAGGTATTGATGGTATACAAGGTGATGCAGTGCATATTGGTGGTTAATGTGAAATTTATGGCAATGCTTTTTTAAACCCAATGTTCATTTTTAAATGGTGGTAAAGGGGATGTTTTTCCAGATTTTTCCTTTGCAAACTTTATCTTCAATTATAACTTCTGCAGACCAATTTTTTAAAAAATATAATAGTATATCTGTTTTAGGAGAAGATTAAAAGTGATCCCCAATGCATATACCAAATTAATATGAATAGAAATGACCTTTTCTTAATGTCACTTGTTGCTAAAATGAAAGGCTTATTTTGACAACATGCCATACACAATTTTGTTTTTATTAAATTTTGACATAAGCTATCAGCCCATATGTTAATGTATTTTATGTATATATGTATAATTGCTTTCCCGTTGTTAATTAGTATCTTATCTTACAAGTTAACTTTGGGGTCTTCTGCAGTTTGGGTCACACAATCATTCTTTCCATACACAAAATTCTTTTCTTGAAATATCATAAGAGTTCAAAGCAGAGACTAGTACTTAGATATTAACAGAAAATAACATAACCTCTAATTAGAAAAACACAACAGCTGTCCTTTTCTCAAAAAATGTTTCACTTTTACTATAATTCAAAGTTATGTCATTCAACAGATTCTGCTTTCCGAATGTTCATAACATGTCAGATTTAAAAATATTAAACAGTGTAAACACAGAAGGAAATTATCTTTTGAAATAGATTTTCTAAGTGGTCAAAGAGCACAATACAATTCTGTATTTAAAATCTATTTTCAACTAACAAAATTAAAAAGTTGTTGGTTATGGAGTACTAGAAAGCATTCTAATCTCTCCTACATGATCACATATTGCTAAATGCCCAGTTCAGGATTAAAATGTCTCTGCAAGGCACTGCTTGGCACAGTCTATGGAAACTACAGACAAGAGGACTGGATTGCACAGCTGTTAAGTGTGCTCCGCTTAGCACTCTTAAGCAGTTCAGACAGGGTTGTGCCCACAACTCCGAGGATTCTTTCTAGGACTTTTCCCCTCTGGTATTCCAGCACACTTAAGAAGTTTTGGAGCTAAAGGCCATGGGAGGGCAGAGTGTCCAGTCCAGAAATCTTAATTAATATTTTCATTGAACTCTAAAGGGCATTTAACGATCCATGTGGTAAATGCTGTGGGAACAAGGGGTCCTTCACTACCTTATTAAGGATGTCTTTTATAATGTATCACCAGCCAATATAAACTTCTTTTTTTTTTGGTTTATCTTTAATTCGCAAACATCAGCACCTATATAGAAATATATATTTTTATAATCAATATTCAAATATTTGAATTCACTTCATCTGTGAATTTTGTTACCTTAAAGTAAGGGTAAGCGAAATCTCATATGACAGTTCTCATTGATGATTTCAGGATGTTGATTTAAAACATCCTTATCAGTTTCGAAATTTAATCTTTCTTCAGAGAACATTTGTACTTTATTTGCATACACGTTAGTACTTCTCGTTTTGGGATCAAAATCACTTTGCAAGTTTCTTAAGTATATTTATCGTAAGCTTCTTGAAGGCAGAGACTTATTTAGCTATGTGTTATCTGGTCTAGGGCTTAGCACATAGGGGTCTAGTAACTAATTCCTGAGTGAGTGAATACACTAAAGTATACTTGGAAATATTTTTTATTATTATGCAAATACTCATTTTTATGAAATCCATTAAGACAAGAAGCTGGATCATGATAACTTTTTCCTACACTAAATTAAACAGTCTCCCATTATTCTTGGGATTCATTGTAGCAAAATGAAAGAATAGTTCTGATGTGCATTTGATATTGTTACTGTGCAACTACCAGTGCTCAGTTTCGGCTTACTGGAGTTTCTGATTGAGATATAGTCCTAAAATCCATATTATTATGAGTTCTAACTTACCTACAATGCTTATGAGACAAGTTGGTGATCTCAGTCCCTGAGGCATGAGTACTGTATCATAAAACAAAACCTGGAATGTTCCCTACAATTATCTTGGAGAAGAATTGACAAAGTGGAATGTAGGGAAGATTTTAACAAGAAAAATGAGCTAGATCTTGTTTTCTGAAAGTCACTGGCTGATGTTACCTTACCAGTTCCTCTTACAAACATTCCATTTACTTTGGAAAATCTCTAAAGTACACATAAACTACTGCCTCTAATCTTGGAAGTGTATAATAGACTTGCAAAAAGCAGCTCTGAGTAGGAAACGTCCGCAATATTAAATTATCTTAAAGCCGTTTATGTTTTTTCAAACTTTGCATAAATACTGAGGAGGAATATTCACATGAGGAATTAGAGATCTGCATATCAATACATGCTTCATGACTTTTGCAAATGTGAATTAATGTTTTTAATTTTTTTTAATGGACTGTGAGTGCAGCTGAAAAGGACTGTGTATTCAAGGGAGACACTAACATAATGATGATAGATACCTCCTGTATTCAAAAAGACTTCCTGGTCAGTACTTTACTAATACTGTAGTTCTGACAATGAGTCCTAAAAAACAACAACAGATATTTAGCATTAGTCAAATGTATTATGGCAGGAGCATGTTGGAATTTATTTTAATGCTTGCTTGTAAATTAGATTGCTGTAGAGTGCCTTTGGATAAGGATTGAACTTGAATCATCATTTGCAAATGATTCACTTGATATTAAGTGGTCTGGAAAGGAAGCAGCTTTACTAGGTAAAATAAGTTCTAAACTGAGCTGATAAAATTGTTGCTGTAATAAATATGTTCATATATTGAATGTGATTAATGTAACTGCATCCCTTCATCTCAAACAACAAAAATACCCGTAGAATTAATTTATTTTAATGTCTTTTATAAAACTTTTTGAAAAAATGCTGTTAAAGGTCTTGCTGTGCACTTTGAAACCAATTCTCCAGTTGCCAAGAATACTCATAGATTATTTTCAAGTGTTTTTAGCAAAGGGGCTGGCTAATAATTTATTTTTTATTTTTAATAAATTTTTAAATATATAATTTTTGTACAGTAAAATTAATCTTATACAGTTAGATGAGTTTTGACATATGGACACAGTTGTGTAACCATGACTACAGTTTGTTTATTCATCTACTGATGACCACTTGTGTTGTTTCTAGTATTTGGTTATTGTGAATAAAACTGCTATGAATATTTATGTATGTCCTTTTGTGGACATGAGATTTCATTTCTCTTGGGTAAATACTTAAGAGTAGGATTGAGTCAGATGGTAGGAAAGAGTAGATTAAATTTTATAAGAAACTGCCAAAACATTTTTCAAAGTGGTTGTACCTTTTACACTTGCACCAGCAATGTATGAGACTTCTAAATGGTCCACATTCCTATCAGCACATGCTTTTGTCAGTCTCTTTAACTTTAGCCACTGTACTATGTTAGTAGTACAATCTCATTGTAGTTTTAATTTGCATTTCTTTAATGACAGATGATAATAAGCATTTTAATTTGTTTATTGGTCATTCGCTTACCTTCTTTGATAAAATGTGTGTTCAAATACTTTGCCTGCTCTCTGTTTCTGGTCTTATAATTGTGTTGTAAGAGTTCCAGCATATGAATGTCTGCACACTCTGTTCTGTTCCCCTGACCTGAACGTTCATCATTTTGTCAATACAACACATTATTAATTTCTTGATTACTATAGCTTTAATAGTAAATCTATTCAAAGTACTTTTATGGCCATTTTTTTTTTTTTATCTTCACCTGAGGACACTTTTTGCATTTATCTTCATATAGAGTGGGAGGGAGAGAGAGAGAGAAACATTGACGTGAAAGGGACACATCGAGTGGTTGCCACCCGCACAACCCAACCAGGGCGGGGGACAAACTGCAACCGAGGTATGTGCCCTTAGCGGGAACCGAACCCGGGTCTCTCCGGACCACAGGCTGACGCTCTAACCGCTGAGCAAAACTGGCCAAGGCTATAGCCATTTTCTTGTTTGACACTTATAACCTTCAAAGCTAGAATAACCAAAGATTATTAATATTATATCCATTTTACTGATGAGTAAACAAAGTCACAGAGAAGTTAATTAGCCTGTCCAAGTTTACACAATTCTCAGTAGTCTTGGCACTAAAATCTTCCCAAATCCAAGTCTACTGCTTTTTTCCTACACAATTAGCAAAAATAGTGACGAGATAATGGGTCTCAAATTAGTAGTATACCGTGATATATTTGGAGATATTTTCTGACTAACAGCCTACATAAAAGCAGGGGGCTCAGCAAACTACTTAAGACAATTATAGTAATAATTTCAGTCTCTCCTTGTTAAAAAAAATACTAACCTTTTTAGTTCTCAGTATTTGGCTTTGTGAATGGTACATTCAGTATAACTACATCCATAATTGCTTTTTACTTGGGGTTAATTGGACTCTGTCTTTTCTTAATCCCAATCCAAATGCTAATTATGTTTAATATAGGAGGAGTCTTTCCAAGAAGGTAACTGTTTCCTGATTTTTTTTTTTTTTTCTTACTGGAATTAATTTCATTGAATTTTTAACCTTGCAACAGATTGTTTGATTTTGGTGATTTGCTTAAAAAGCGGCCCTTGAAAAAAAGGACAATTTCCTTCTGTGCTTTATATCCCTTTATGCTAACATTTTGTCTTTTTTATTGTCTCTCTAATTTGATTGCTTTTTTAGAATTTTATTGTGCATCAGCTATGTATAGTCCTATGTCTGCATAGGGTAATTATATCATTTGATGTTTTCTCCTTCAGAACGAAGAAGTCAGATTCATTGAAAATGAGCTAGAGATTCAAAAGCAAAAATACTTCAAACTTCAGATGTTTGTTAGAAGCTTGATACTAGCTATGAAAGCTGAGGATAAGGAACAACAGCAGGTAGGTGCCAAAAAAGAACAGTAAGCTGTAAATGGCATGTAACACTTGGGTTTTTCATATTTTTTAATACTACATTCCTGCTTTCCATCAAGGAAGGATTTGTTATTATGGCCTTTTCAGCACAGATTTCTTGAGATTACATATTCAATTTTTTTGTGTGCTGCTTTAGTAGAAAATCAAAATAACTGATCAACATACCTTAATTCCAAGTTAGCCTTAAATAAGGATTTTACGAATAATAATGATTTTAAAGAAATTCTCAAAATGTTTGTAAAGAAGGCTACCTTAACTGGAGAGGTACATATCTGGGGACATTTTGTGAATGAAAGACATGAGACATTTACCACTCTTCTGGATTTCAGTTGCCTTCTAGCCTATACTAGAGCTCACAAATGTTTGAATACCTTCTATTTCATGATATGTCGCTCACCACAAAAAATATGAAATTACTTTGTGAAATTCTTTGTGACCACAGTGCATCATTTACTTATTCTAATTCAACTAAAGTTTTTGAGTCCTCTACCCCAAAGATGAGATCAATGTCTCTTGTTTGTTGTGGATTTTTGTTTACAAATTCCTCTTAAATGACATTTTGAGTCTCATTTTATGTGAAATATTTATTAAGCTTGCTAAAAGAAATTATAGAATTGTAATATTCTATTTAATACCAAATGATACCAAATTTGTCTCTGAGTTGTATATTGCCATGTTGATTCCTTGTCAGAAAAGTTCAGTATGAGTACTATCTCACAAAGTTAACCATTAATTAAGAAGCAGTCTCAGAGGTTTTTATTCAACAAGGAATCTCAAGAGTACAAAAATGTATCCCTTATATACTGACATGTACCATCCCAGACATCTGTAGGGGAAATGACTAGAGTCTTAGCATCTCACAATTCTCCCTTTTTTAAAAAAGGAAAATTGTCTAGCCATTGTGGCTCAGTGGTTGAGTGTCGACCCATGCACCAGGAGATTACTGGTTTGATTCCCAGTCAGGGCACATGCCCAGGATGTGGGCCTGATCCCCAGTGGGGGGCATGCAGGAGGCAGCCAATAGATGTTCTCTCTCATCAATGTTTCTATCTCTCTCTTCCTCTCACTTACTCGCTCTCTCTAAAATCAATAAAGGAAAAAAAATTTAAAAAGAAAAATGTCTTTGTATATTTCACTGAAGTACTGAACTACAATATTTAAACTAAAAGAATTTACTCATGAAGTTCAAACCAGCATGTACATTGTGTGTCCATTTTCATGAAGTTTGCTCCCCCCGTGCCACACACACACAGACATCCCCAAACAATAAACTTCAGTTACCTTTGCCAGTTATATTTAAATCTATGGTTTTATTATGTGGGTTATGCATGTTCTATAGCATGCTGAAAATGTGTTTGGTTTTTAGGAACCTAAACTAAAGATTTTACAGAATAAGGTGCTAGTCATGAACATGGTCCCATAGGTACTGCAAATTTTAAATAACTGTAAAAAAATTAGTCCAACCATAAGAATAAGTTGGAGTATGGTCCTGGTCCGAAAAGTCATAATATGGTTTTGAATTCCGAGTTATATAGCCAGCCAAATAGCAGTTGTCTATATCTCTTGATATCTAAGAATATCATAGAGATTGCATCTTCTTTGCTCATTCTAAAAGTTTCCCTAGTTTGCTTCTTTCCCTAAAACTACTAACAAATAAGGAAAGTAACTACTTTACATTTTACTTTTCTCTTTCTCTTATACTTTTCTTTTGATAACGACTAATGAACTAAGATATGGACAAAATATTGGCTGAGAAACAGAGACTGTTATACAGAAATTGTACTAAAAGTCATAGCTTATATAATAAGCACCCAAATAGAAACTACTAATTTTCATAGTTGATATCAGATATAATGGATCTCAAAATATGGTCTCAAAATACAGAAGACAATAATAGTACCCCATAAAAGTTATTCAGATGATGTCTTAAATTACTGATTTAACACTATGAAATTCTTGGAGGTTTATTTCTAGCAGGAATTTGTTTCATTGGTTTCTCTTTTTTTTAAAAAAAAATCCTAAGTGTTTTTCATTAATCTTGATTTGGGCAAGTTGAGTGAGATGAATGGTACACGAAATATTTTGTTCTAATGAAGTAATCGAGGCTTTAAAATATATATGATATGATCTGAGTGAAATATTACTCAAAAGTTTTTTTTAATAAGTGGCCATTTTACAATAAAAATAATGTTGCCAGCCCTCTACTGTCATTATTTATGGTCCTTCTTTCCCCGATAATTCACTGTGTAAACCTAGCCAGGTCAGTTGCTTTTCTTAAACTTAAATTTCTCTACTTTGCAAGGAAGATCAGAATGCTTAACCTCATGGAACTTGACATTAACACCCTAGGATCTAGATTAAATATTATAGAGACTGATGATATATTTGGGAACTGTTTTAATATTTTGGGAAGAATGGCCCCAGGTCCAACTCTGGAGACAGATTGATGAAGAACATGTAGTAAAAAAAGTTAATTGTGTTAGTATCAAAGGAAAAGGAAGTTCTAGGAATTGGCATACTCCAACGATTTGTTTAGTGTTGCAATCTGGTAAGATACAATTTTTGGAAGTGGTTTTTATGCATTAGTAGTGCTGTATATTGCCTCGATATTAAAGTTTTTGTGTTTCATACTACATTCATTTTGTCAGTCAACTATGTGAAATGCAATGACAAAGAACTAAATAATAGTGCTTCTTTGATTTTAAGGTTTCCCCACTAGAGTTTAGAATGTCATTAAGTCTGCTCATCCACTTGACTTTTCAATACTCTAAGCACATGTTCAGTGAATGTGAATTGGAACACTTTGCCCTCTCTAACGTAGCTTCTTCATAGTTACAAAGTGAACTAAATTCAGTGATATATTTCCCATAAACTATTATCAGCCAATGTCAGCAAAGGTTTTGTTTCACCTGGATTGGGTTAGTGATAAAAAAAAGAAATCAACAACAACAAAAAACTGTTATAGAAGAAAATGTCATCGTGTCATATTACTGCAACCTAACTCCTTAAAAAGCATGTAGCGTTTTTAGGTGACTGCTTTGTAAATGCTCTCAATTTCAGCAGGAAATTCAAGAACTTGTTTTTATTGATTTTAGAGTGGAAGAGAGAGAGAGTGAGAGAGAGAGAGATTGATTAATTTGTTGTTTCACTTATTTATGCATTCATTGTTTGATTTTTGTCTGTGCTCTGAGTGCGGATAAAACCCCCAAACTTGCTGTATCAGGATGTCACTCTAACCATCTGAGCTACCCAGTCAGGACCAAGAACTATTTAATAATATAAAATGAATAGCATTTTTTTCAGACAGGAGTTAGTCTTTCCTTATGCAGCCTAACTAAAAGGAGAAAGTTTCTAATCTTGTCTCTATGCTGTAAGATAAAAAGGATAGGATTTGTAGATCTCACTTCTTTTAATAAAAAGAGTAGGAGAATACTGTCTTATTTCAACAGTGGATTTCATATGTTCTCCAACGGGACCGTTTTTCTATTCCTTAATTAGGTAGTGGCAGTCTTGCATTTGTTTCTGTTCCCTTGGTTCTCCTTTACCACTACATCCAAAGCCCACATTACAAGAAATGCTGTCTAAAAATTTCCCAGATATGCTACGTTATTTTTAGTATGGGGAGCAGCAAATCAGTCATCTACTTCACAATTTGTTGTGGTCAAGTGGGCATCAGCACTGTCAGCCACGTAAAACTTGATTAAATCATTAATTTATCTAGTGTGGATGCATATTCTGCGACTTGCGATGAAATAATTACACCACACCAAAGCTTAGTTCATGGCTCTTGACTTACTCTAATTACTCCAGTAGAGCAATGACCAGCCCTCTAGTACATCATTGCACAGCTAGATTTACTGGTTGAGCTGTGCCCTGGTGGGTGTTTGGCCATCTGTAGATATATGGGCATAGCCTAAGAAAAGAAATAAAAATTACTTAGTCTTCTCAAATTGTTAAAGTTTAGTCTAAAGTAAAACAGCTGAACTTCTTTCTCAACAGCTAAGTACTTTCTCCCACTGAAGTACAAAATTGTCTTTTGTGAAATGTGTTTTTCTCTAAAAGACAGCATAACTAGGCAGGAATATTATAATAAGCAATATAATTTTAAAGCCCTTTAACAGTGATCAGTGAACACTCAAAACTAGCATGGAAATTACTTATCTCAAACACTTCAAAGCACTTGGTACTGTAGAGTTGTTCATCTCTCTCCTGATTTCCCTTTTGTCCGAGGTTCCACTCTACATAATCCACACTCTCAAGATCTAGTGTATTAAAAATTTTTCTTTGAGGTAAGATATCATATAAGGCCCTGAAAGAGAAATGCTCCTTTATTTAAATCCATGAGAATAAATCAACATGAGAGGACTGCAACTATTAACATAAAATTGGAAAATAATCTGTCCACCTACTAATTCAAAAAAATTGATTTTTCTGACTCAGGCACTGCTGTCAGATTTACCTCCTGAATTAGAAGAGATGGATTTCAATCATGCCTCGCCGGAGCCTGATGATACCTCATTCAGTGTGTCTTCTTTATCAGAGAAAAATGCCTCAGACAGTTTGTGATTTTAGGGGGGTGGTGTATGATACAGCCTTTATGCTGACTAACAGATGTGCATTCCAAGATAAGTGCACTCTATTGCCCTGAAATTCTTCAGTAGGAAAAACATATTGTTGACACCAATATATTCTGGGAAGGATGGACAAGATATAATGGCTACAGTACAAAAAAATGTATGTGAAATTTAAAAGCATTTTTTGAGAGTTTTTCCAAAACTGATAGAAATATGGGAAAATAATTGTATTTAATTTTGAACAGTTTAGCTCTGAAATGCATAATGCTTAATTTTTTACTTTTTTTGTTTGGATTTATAGAAACATCTTAGTTTTAATAGTAGTTTTGGCCAGAGACACACAAAAAACTTTTTCAACATTGCTTATCAATTCACTAAAGCTTGATTATTGTTTTTGTAGCCATTGCATCTTTTTTCTTTCTCTCTCCTTTTCTTAACATACACTTTTACTCAGGAAAGTGGAATAAAAATTGAAATGAAACTTTGAAAATGATTTAAACTGGAAGAGTCTTGGGATTTATTTTTCAAGCCCTGTGAGAATTTGACTTAAGATAATGATTGAAAATTTAAGTGATTACTAGTATATAAATGTAAATTGTTGGTATTCCATTATCTAACCCAAATATTTGGGGGGAGGGGGGAAGCACTATGGAAAAGTCATTCACCAACATGAAGTCAAATAAATTAAGTGTACAGAAACAAAATGTTGTAAAAGATTAGTCTTAATGAAAATTATTCATTAGTCTTAATGGAAATTATTCATTGCTGCAAATGATAAATATTGATAAGATTCACATTCTACTAGTAAAATTGTGTAACTGAGTTAGATGAAATGTTGCACAAATATTACAAGTTTATCACTGTCTTCATAGTATTTTTTTATTTCTTAAACATTTTATGAAACTGAAAATCAAGGTAAGCCATTAAGATTTTTTTTAATCTACTCATTCAGCTTTGTCACAAAATTTACCTCATTTCCACATGAAGCTGTGTACAGAGCCATCAGCCAAGGATAATATCCAAAAAGAATTCTACTGTTTTGGTTGTAAATCCAGTCTTCTGGATTTCCTGGATACTGTTCTATGAGCATGCTACCCATTTGTTCTATTAGCAGGTACCAGATGGCAACACACTGCAGACAATTCTTTGCAGACCCTTCATTCCGGGTACCAGATGGCATCACCAGGACCCATAAAATGCCAGTTTCACCCTGAGCACACAGTATCATATATTTGTGGGTTGTCAGTGTGGAATCATGTTGCATGGTCAAATTACTATCTATAAATTAAAAAGTTAATGAAGTAGCTTAGATGGCTCTTTTGGCCATCAAAATTCTATGTCAGATATTTTTGTAATTTTTAAAAAAAACAAATTTTGATCTTGGAATTCACAGTTACCAATTTTCGAATACAGAAAGGCAGTCATGAATGTCTTTGACCTTGAAATGTCTCCTCACCACACACACACACACACACACACACACACACACACACACAAATAAGTAAGGTTCATTGATAATCCATCATTTTGTCGGGTATTTGTTTAATTTAATATAGCTGCCATCTTACTGTTCTTTTGTTAGAAATATATTAGTGGTTAGGTATGCTCCATTTTAGCTGACAGCCATATGGTTATAGCAAACAATGTTTAGTACTCCTTGCTGACAAGTCAAATTTCATTCAGCAACAAAGAGTGCTGAGTAACAACTGAACCTCAGATATTAGGATTAAATTTATCTGTCTCACCAACTCCTCCATGAGATAAATAGTCCCTACTATATGCAGCAAATATGGAAATAATTTCTTAATGTAGCATGAACAAATTCCAGACCTTTAAGTCTCTCTTAAGATCTTCTTTCTAATAATTGAGTTATCTTTAAACTCTAATTTTTTCTGCTTCAATTTAAGTCCTTTCTTATTTGGTTCTTGTTACAAAGTAAGGAAAGATGATTGTTTCCTACATCTTTCAACTCTGTGGATTTTATTTGTCACATTTCAGCATTTAGTCACTGACTCAAATAATATTCATTGATCTCCTGCTTCAAGGACATTGAATTTCAATTCAACAGGCTATAAACTTCAAAGCAAATGATTTCTTATCACTTTTTCAGGGATATTAATACAATTTATTACATTTGAAAGTTGAATAGATTTAATGATTCTGCTAGATGTGATTCCTAGAAGGATCTTAGTCCTCAATTTTGAGAGAAAGCATATGTGATTTCCTTGTCCCTTTTTAAAGTTCCACTAAAATAGAAACTGGAACTAAAACATTTCTAAAATGAAATATGGTTGTTCTAGAGCACAGAACCAAAGGAAACAGCTGAATCTAGAAAGGAAAATCATAATTGGCAGAATGAAAAATATGCCAAGGTGTCGAGTATTTAAAAATCTATTATGAAGAAAATATGTTTTCATGCATATAGATTGGAACTGGTTTTGAGACATTTTAGTGGAGGAAAAACATCTGTTCATGACTTCTTTTGTGAACATCTTCATGTCTGAGGGGAGAAAAAAAACACTAGTGTTTCTTTCTCTAGGACTTTGACACAATATTGAAACAGACCACACTATCTGAACCATCTCTCCCCAAAACAGATGTCAACATGAACAACCTTTTTCTTCTGTTGATGTTTGCTTTCAGCTTAAGAGAGCCAACCACTTTGTAAGCAGGAAATAGGAATCTAAGAGCATTTACCCTCCAAAACATGTGTTAAAATACAAAACAAACAAACAAACAAAAATGAAGATACCTTTCTCATTTAAGCCAAGCTAAAATTATTCACAAAGAAAGTAGAACTGCAGTACCCTGGTGAATGGAAAAATTAATACACACAAGGACAACTTAAAAGAAAATTGATCTTTTTATGGAGCCTGGGAATGTTTTGTTGTAAAATCAGTTATAACAGCAGGACTTTTGTCCTACCATTGCAAACATGTGATAAAAATGTTTGTTATTGTTGGGGAAGAATAATCTGCAGCCAAATCACATCCTGTGTTCTGTACACTACCAAGACTTCAAAAGATGTCCAAGAAGTCATTTTTCCAAAGACAGCAACATTTATTTTAAGGTACTCTCATAGTCAACAATCTGTAAGTTTGTAGGATAAAGCATAAGATTTGTATTTAAAAGAATTCTAGACGCTGAGATTGACTTTGTTGCCTTTTTTGACAGGAAGGAGCATTTAGTCCATTTCCAAGGAATCATTTCCTCATCTTAGCTTGATAGTTTATGATCATTTTTAAGAGACATTCTAAAAACTTGAATTGCTGTTCTTATTCCACGTTACAGTCATGGTATACCAGGAATATCATGTATTTAAAAATATATATTAGATTTTCATTCAGATCCTAAAATGCCAATTTCTGATACATTAGCCTTTTAAAGGAGTTATAAGAATCATAGTGTCTAAACAATGAGTAAATAGGTTTATCTTTGAAGGTGGTGTTATCCTTGGCAGACAGCACTGTATCATGCTCTTCACCAAGCTATGCGCTGGTGATAATATAATGGAGGAGTCTATTAACTTGTGAGCCCACAGTCAATATACCATTGCCCCAAAACAAACCTTCATTAATAGCAGATTTGCTAAGGGGTAAAAGAGAATAAAGTGATATTTTCATGGAATTATAATTATGATTGTTCCATTAAAGTGTATATGGAGTATTTATTGTTCCACATTAAAATTTTATTTTGCATTAACTTGTTAAGTAATTAATTTTAGAAATCAAGCATCCCATTTTACTGGTACTACCTCTGAAACATACTATCTATCACCTTAAAACCGTATCAGGCTGTAATGTGAACTTTTGTAGGATTTTTTTTAACTTTTATAGAGGCAATAAATGATTTCCAACTAATAGACATCTGTTTCTTTATTTCAATGTTTATTTTCCAAAATTTTGTGTTATAAGCACTGTACCCCTTTTAATTATTTTCCTTCACAAATATAAGGTTCTTGTAAAAAGACAAAAAATACTGAGAATAGTAAAGTATCAGGGGTCCGAAAAGGGAGAACATGGACTACTCAAGTAGAAATTTGGTTGATTTCCAAGGTGACGTGTAATATCATCCTTTCTTGACTTTACTTAACAAAGAATTACTTCAACACCAATGGAATAGATTAAATATTCTGTAATAGATACCAGATTTGTTCATGATACTATATTTAAATGGTTAAATCAGCCAGTAAATCGCCGGAGTGTAAACAAAGAATGATATTTTTACAACAGATTCTTTAAAGCGGTGGTGTGACGTCTACCTTTTGGCTGTCTTTGACACCAGCTGAACAAGCTTTTAATTTGGGTAAAATATACCCATGCCTTTTTGTCTCAACGTTTTATACCAATTAAAAGTCTTCATATTACCTAAGTAATGGGGGAAGGTAAGGGGCAAGTTTCAAATAGCACATCGACACTTTTCCTTCCCAGTTGATAAATTTTCAAGAATGTTGCAAGAAGAGACACATACAAACTCACACTTCAAATGACCCAAGTATTTCTCAGATCTATAAAAACATTGACAAAATGCTGAAATCCTTTGTTTTTAAATATGAGTGGAGATCATTATAAATCTATTTAAAAAACAAGTCAGTGGATGAGTATGCCCATAAGGTTCAACGAAGTTTTCATATCCTTTGAGACTATTTTTTATCTTTATTGTTGAAAGTATTACATTTCTTATTTATATCATATTATAAAAGTAATAGATATTCACTGTAGACATTTTAGAAAATGTAGATAATATAATCCCACCCCTCCATAATAATCATTAATATTTCAGTAGATTGCATTCTAGTCATTTTATGTGCATATTACATATATATAGCAAAACGGGGATTATGCTGAATACGCAGTTATGTGTCCAGTGCATTTTCTCATGTGAGCATTTGTCACCAAGGTATTTTATTCTCGATTATATTTGGACCTAAAGGAGGATGTTTTTAAAAAAATTTACAAGAAAAAAATCTTTCTAATGATGAAAATACATGTTTTCTAGAGGATTAACAAGTAACTGGTTTACATAAAAAAATATATTTCTTACCCTAGATTTAAAACAAATAATGCTACGTATTTACTTTCACAAAAAAAAAGTTCCTATATTTTGGCTGCAAGTTACAAGATAGCTCTCCTTAAACTTTTACCCAAGTAATGTTTTTATTACCTATACCAGTAAATTATAAAATTTAAAAATAAAAATCATTTTTAGGTATGAAAGGTCTCATATTAGGTACACTAATATGCACTTGCAGTAGTATTTTTTTATATATGTCAGAACACAGTTTCTATTTTTCTCTAAAGAATAAGCCTATTTTCATTATAATGTTCTGTTTCAGACAGTTTGGAAGTTTTGGAAATTTTGTCACTTCTGTATTTTTCTGTGAAATAATATTTTATGATGTAATAAAATATATACCAAGACTGTTTTAATCAAGTAACTCCTTTGTGATCTAAGCACCATTAAACTCAAATCTTTCCCAATTCTAGGTCACTCTATAGTTAAAAATTAGATCTTCAGGGAGGCTCATAAATATTTTTCTCAAGCTGTTAGGAGACCATTCAATGCACTGTTTCAATAAAGTTGGAACTGGTACCAACAATGCTTGTGAGCTCAAATTAGAGCACAATTCTAAACTCAGGTCACAGGTTGGATCTCCATTCAGATCAGTTAGTTTAAACAAGGGGGGAAAATTCTGAACAGAACCACTAAATACCTGTTATTTCTTGTCTTGCAGTCTGTCATGAGTCACAGAGGACCAGGGAGGAAGATGTGGGTAGAGAGTCAAACTTATGGTTGCTTAAATGGAATACAATAATGGATTCTAGGAATGATCTCCTGTTCATTCCTACCTGCTCACCATGCATCTGTTAGAAGTCTATTAGTAATAATTTATTGGGGACGATTTAGTATAAAATGCAATCATCCCTCACAGAGATAAGGGGGTCTATAAAGTATTCATACCACAATGGCTTTTGCTTAATCAGCTGCATTCTTTGCAACATTGGGTGAAAAGCAGGGCACTGAGTGAAAGATAGAAAGGTGGGCCATTAAAACTGGAGAGGGGTACATATAGAACTTCTAAAATCTTGAGGGAGGCATAACAATGGCAGACACTAAAGGGACTGGTGGGTAGGAGAAGGGGAGGTCTAGACTCTAAAATCTAGAAGGTTAAATGTATGTATAGCAGTATAATGCAAGGGTTAGGGTAGAATATTGTAGGAGTTAAGTATTGGTATCAAATCTCAGTTTTAACACAGGCTGTATGATTTTGGAGAAGTTATTTGAATTCTGTATTTAAATTTCTTTGAAAACTGTGATAATGACAGTACTTATCTCATAGAGTTGTTGTAAGGAATATACTAATCTGTCATAAAATTCTTAGCGCAGTGCCTAGCACACAGTAAATGCTCAGTAAATATTAGCCAGTGCTATTATTATTACTTACAGAAAAAGAGATTGAAGGGATTCAAAGACAATTCCCACCTACCAATTTTATTCTGTGCAGAAATGTCTCAATGCAAACATCTTCAAAAAACAACTCAAAAGAATTTTACCTACGTTTTATATCTGACTAGCAGGGTTGTCGCATTCAAAGGGCAGCACAATTTGATCAGTAATGTCCTTGGTGATCTTACTGGCTTAGAGAGTTAATAGTCATTTTTCTTTGTCAAAGAGCTGCCATGAGACCTGGGTGAATCAGACTCATTATCTTGCACTGAAAAAATATTGTTGTATAACATATTCCATCCATTTTTATTGATGTTATCTGTTTGTATACTGTTTTATAATATTTTTATGAACCAAATTTTTTGTGGAAAATGATATTTCTTTAAACATTTATTTGACTTTATATATATATCAAATGCTGGTCTCCAGTTTAATTCGTGTGTGCATGAAGGTGAATTTATAACACAGACCTTTGAAATTATCTGCAGAAATTTTGTATTACTTGCTTTGTTTTGGCTTGCCTTTAGTTTTCATTCAAGTGAATCAAGGAACAAATTACTGATACATGCAACAATTTGGATGAACCTCAAAGACATTATGCTAAGTGAAAAAAAAAAGAAAGAAACAGATCCAAAAGGCTACATACTGTATCATTCTATTTATATGACATTTTGGGAAAGGCAATACTGTAGGAATAGAAATCAGATCAGTGGTTACCAGAGATTGAAATGGTGGCAGGGGATAGACTGTAAGCTGGCACAAGAAAACTTTTTTGGGCAAAAGAAAAAAATAGTAAATTGTAGCCAGTTATGATTGGTTCTGGAATGCATAAACTAACCTATTTTGTTCAAGTACATGTTATTTATCATTTGAAACTGCATCGTGGATTTTCTAACTGCATGTTTTATATTTATATGTGTTTTTCCTTCCAGTATCATGGGCACATGTCTTACTTTCTAAGGGTTAATCTTTCTAATCATACACCATTTCAAAGTACTTATTTCATGCCTACTGGGTCAGAGGAAAAGATGGTTTAGCCTAGCTAAGGCTACTTACTACATGCACGGTTATTTTTTTTTTTTTTTTCTTTATTGATTTTTTAGAGAGAGAGGAAAGGAGAGGGGGAGAGAAATAGAAACATCAATGAGAGAGAACATCAACTGGCTGCCTCCTGCATGCCCCCCACTGGGGATCGGGCCCACAACCTGGGCATGTGCCCTGACTGGGAATTGAACTGGTGATCTCTTGGTGTACATGGGTCGATGCTCAACCAATGAGCCACACCAACTGAGCAAGGTTATTTTTCTTAATCTGCAAATATAGGTGCTGGATAATGATTTAAATGGATTTATTTGTCTATATGGCCTCATATATTTTTGTATTCATTTTCCATTTTCAAAACATTAGCAAACATGTTAACTGGAATAAGAGCAACACGAAAAACTAAAGTTTAAGACATTAAAATCAGAAGACCTCTGGTTTGCTCAGATAGAAAACATCGAACCATTTGGATATAAATGCTAGCTGAAAACCAGGAAGAAAAAAAAAAGGAGCTTAGGTACAGGAATTTGGAAATCCTAAGAACCAAAACACCATCAAGGTAAAAAATGTAATAAAGCTACTTATTCAATAATTAATGTTTCTCCTCATGCTAATTAGAAACTCACAATATTTCTATTGGCTTTTTCCAGTACAAAAATTTCATTTGAAGGGTTAAAATTATTTTTATTTTTATTGTTTTAGAGAGAGAACACCGATGAGAGAGAACATCAATTGGCTGCCTCCTGCATGCTCCCCACTGGGGATTTGGCCCACAACCTGGGTAGGTACCCTGACTAGAAATTGAACCATGACTTCTTGTTGCATGGGTTAACTGTCAACCACAGAGCAACACACACCAGGCGAAAGACTGAAATTCTTTTTTTTTTCTTTTTTTCTTTTTTTATGTGCCCTGATAGGGTAGCAAACCCACAACCTTAGTTTATCAGGATGAAGCTCTAACAAACTAAGCTATAAGACCAGGGCCTGAAGGGCTGAAATTCTTGAAATGAAAAGTTCCTGGATCCTAAAACCTATTCCTCAATCTCTCCTTTCTCGAATAAGATGCAATGTAGTGTTGTAGAGAAGAAAGAGAACTGGCTATGTGATTTTGCTCAAGCTGCGAATTCTTTAAGCTCAATTTCTCTGTCTAGGAAATAAACAATATCTGCTCTGATTGCCTCTCACAGTGTTTGTGACAATCAAATCAACTAGTTTGAAAAGCACTTTACAACTTATAATGCTTTAAAGAAATGGAAAACTTTACCATCCATTTATAAAGTACTTATTTTTTTAAATTTATCTTTATTATTGAAAATATTACAAATGTCCCCCCTTTTCCCTCATTGACTCCCTCCTCCCCACTCCCACCTCTCTCCTGCCTTACCCACACTATTGTTTGTGTCCATTGATTATGCATATAAGTTCTTTGGTTTATCTCTTTCTGCACACCCACCTTCCCTCTGAGGTTCCTCAGTCTAACAACCAATTTGTACTTCTTAATCCCTTCACCTTTTTCACCCATCCCCCCAACACCCCTCCCATCTGGCAACCAACAAAAAGTTCTCTGTGTCTATGAGTCTGTTTCTTTTCTTTTTGCTCATTTGGTGTGTAGATTCAATTGTTGATAGCCATGTATTTATCGCCATTTTATTGTTCACATTTTTGCTATTCTTCTTCAAGAAGACCCTTCAACATTTCATATAATAATGGTTTGGCGGTGATGAACTTCTGTAGCTTTTTCTTGTCTGGGAAACTCTTTATATGATCACCGGTTCTAAATGATAGCTTTGCAGGATAGAGTAATCTTGGTTGTAGGTCGTTGCTTTTCATCTCTGAATATTCCTTTCCACTCCCTTCTGGCCTGCAAAGTTTCTTTTGAGAATACAGCTGATAGTTTTAGGAGAATTTTGTTGTAGGTAGCTAACTGCTTTTCTCTTGCTGCTTTTAAGATTCTCTCTTTGGCCCTGGCCGGTTTGGCTCAGCGGTTGGCGCGTCGGCCTGCGGTACAGAGAGACCCAGGTTCAGTTCCCGCTAAGGGCACGTACTTCGGTTGCAGTTTGTCCCCGGCCCTGGTTGGTCGTGCGGGTGGCAGCCACTCGATGTGATGTGTCCCTTCACATCGATGTTTCTCTCTCTCTCTGTTCCTCTCTCTCCCTCCCACTCTATCTGAACAAAAAATGGAAAATGTCCTCGGGTGAGGATTAAAAAAAAAAAAAAAAAAAAGATTCTCTCTTTGTCTTTAAACGTTTTCATTTTGATGAAGATGTGTCTTGGTGTGGGCCTCTTTGGTTTCATATTGTTTGGAACTCTGTGCCTCCTGGACTTGTATGTCTGTTTTCTTCACCAAATTAGGGAAGTTTTCTGTCATTATTTTTTCAAATAAGTTTTCAATTTCTTTCTCTCTCTCTCTCTTCTCCTTCTGGCACCCCCGTGATGTGAATATTGGTACACTTGAAGTTGTCCCAGAGGCTCCTTACACTATCCTCATTTATTTGGATTCTTTTTTTTTTTTTTCTTTTTTTGCTGTTCTGATAGGGTGTTCTTTGCTTCACTATATTCCAAATCGATGGTTTGCTTTTCAGTTTCACCTACTCTACTATTGATTCCTGTAAATTATTCTTTATTTCAGTTAGTGCATCCTTCATTTCTGTCTGGCCCTTTTTTATGCTCTTGAGGTTTTCAGTAAGTTCCCTGAGAATCCTTATAACTAGTGTTTTGAACTCTGCATTTGTTAGATTGCTTATCTCCATTTCATTTAGTTCTTTTCCTGGAGTTTTGTTCTGTTCTTTCATTTGGGACATGTTTCTTTCTCTCCTCATTTTGGCTCCCCCTCACCACCCATGTTTGTTTCTGTGTATTAGGTGGAGTTACTATATCTCCTAGGCTTCATAGGGTGGCCTATTGTAGTAGGTGTCATGTAGGGTCCAGTGTCACAGCCTCCCTGATCATCCCAGCTGGGCCTTCCAGGTGCACCCCTAGTGTGGACTGTACACCCTTCTGTTGTAATTAAGTCTTGATTGCTGTTGGCATGTCAGTGGGAGGGATTTACTCAGGCTGATCAGCTGCAAGGACTGGCTGTGCCCACTGACCACCGACCTCTGACTACCTTGGAGGATCAGGTGTGCAGGAGCCCATCACACAGAGCAAGACACTTTACCAGGGCTCTGGTACCCACTGAGTCCACACCTGGAGTGTGTCACTTGTGGAGGTGGTTGTGTGATGGTGTTACGACATGGTCTGAAGCTGGCCACTGGGTGTGCTGGCTCTGGGGCAAGGTCAGCCACTGCCTGTGTTCTACCTGGGGCTACCAGGCATAAGCTACAAAGCTATCTGCAGATGGCTGCTTCTAGTGCTGAGTGCTGAGCTTAGGCCACTTAGTGAGAGGTATGGGGCTAGCTGAGGCCAGATGCTGCTGCTTGTTTGAGAGAATTTAGGAAAACCTGAAATAGGAGCCAGGGCATGCCATTCCTATGGTAAAGCCACTGGAAACAGCTTAAGTGAGCCTGAAAGTTGGGTGGGGCAGGGCCTCAGGGAATCACCGGTGCAGGGCAAACAGTGTGAGCCAGGTTGCTGGAGTCCCAGACATGGCGCCTGTCTGCCTGCCCTGTGGGGGAAGGGCTCACCAAAGGAACAACGGCCTCCACCAGCTTGTCTGTCTGGGATAAAGCTGCCTCTCCAGCTCTTGCCCTGAGGAGAAACAACTCAATTCTTTCCCATACCTCTCTGGTGCCTTTCAAGCTGCCTCTCCCATGCTGGAGCCTGGAGGGAGCAAGTCCCAGTAAGTCCTTGCAGGGGCCCTTTAAAAGGTATTGCCTGGAGCTCCAGCAGCCTCCGCCTCCCTCAGCTTCAGTTCCCACTGGTTTTACAACAAGAAGTGATGGGAATTCTCTTCCTAGCACTGGATCCCTGAACTTATGGCCTGGTGTGGGACAGGGACCCCTCACTCCTCAGGAAGGACCTTCGAAGCTGAAGTATCTCCTGAATTTTATCAACCACAGGTGGGTGTGGGACCAGCCCGTCTGCGCCTCTGCCCCTCTGCCCCTCCTACCAGTCTCCTTGTGACTGCTTCTTTAATCTTGTAGTTGTAGTATTTTCGTTCAGCTTGATTTCAGGTGGATCTGAATGATGGTGGTTCTGTAATTTAGTTGTTATTTTGATGTGCTTGTGGGAGGAGGTGATACTGCGTTTACCTTGGCTGCCATTGATTGCCTATACATGCAATGCTGTTTAGACTCTGGGAGATGTATGGGAAGGAGTATTTTCCCTGGCTTCCAGGAGCTTGGTGTACTTTGAAAAATTAGGCTTAAGTAGATTAAATGTAACATACAAAACAGCATACAATTGAGGATTAAATGTTATGGTGTTGTTGCTAAGAGCTTGGTGGAAAGTTGCTTGGAGGGGCCCTAAATAAGAGGTTGTTGTCCAAAGAAGCTTTGTGTGAAAGGATAAGTTTAGCCCTGGCCAGTGTGCCTCAGTGTGTTGAGCATTGTCTCATGAACTGAGAGGTCCCAGTTTGAATTCCTGGTCAGGCCACATGCCTGGGTTGCTGGCTGGATCCCTGATGGGAGGCGTGCAGAAGGCAACTGATCAATGTTTCTCTCTCTCTTCCTTCCTCTCTCTCTAAAAAGTCAATAAAAGCATATCTTTATTAATTAATTTTTGTTACAAATGTTTCTCCTTTTCCCCCCAATGATTCCCCCTCCCTCTCCCTCTCTGCCCTGTCCCCAGTTTGTTGTCCATGTCCACTCTTCATGCATACATGCATATAAGTTCTGTGGTTTATCTCTCCCCCAATAAAAGCATATCTTTAAAAACAGGGTAAGTTTAAGTTGGTTGGACCCAGCTAAGTATTCACCCTTGAAGGTCACCAAGAGATGATGAGTGAAAAAATATATGAAATCATATATATCTCCCAAATATTTTCCTAGCTTTCCATTGCATATCTATCACCTGACAATCTATTTAATCCCTGATTAAAAATGTTTACAGGTTCTGTCTGCATTCACATAACTAATATTTCTTGAATTCATATGAAGTCCAAGTCTTGTGTTGTATGCTAGGCCCTATGGCTTTTTAGAACAAGTTCAATTAATTCGATCTTTTTTATGTAGACTTATAAAATATTAGGCCTGAGGAAGACCTTAGAGTTTTTCTGGATCAAATCTCTCATTGTATAGAGAAGGAAAATGGTATTCAGAAGGATGGCATCACACCCAAGATCACACGAATGACAAAGAGTGAAGCTAGTTCTAGACCTCAGATATTCTTCTACCCAGGTCAGTGTGTTTTCCATCACACTAGACTATAGAATAGTACCTTCCTTTATTGATTCTAGAACTACAGCTTTGAAGCAATGGTTTTCAAACTTAAAAATGCATAAGAATCGTTGGTGATGAGGTTATTTAAAACATAAATTCTTGGACCTCCTAGCCAGAGATTTTGAAAACCTGAGACTTGGGTTTTTGCCTTTGCTTTTGCTTTCGCTTTCTTTTTGAACCCTGTGATTTATCCAAGTGACTGTGATGTAAGCGATCCTTGATCACACTCAGAGAAATATATTAAAGTTTCAAAAAATGACTAGACCTAGTTCTGTTGTTACATTTTTCATTGATTTCTATTGGTTTTTGTTTTGCTGATATATAAGGCTTAACTTTAAGGTTTTCTGTTTGTTTTTTTTTCTTACATTGAAGGTTTTCATACCCTTACACATTTTAGTTTCTTCATCATAAAATAAGAAGTGATTATCTCTTACCCTACTACCATGGGAGTGGTCTCTGACTGAATTGGTTGCTCATGAATTAAAACCTGCTTAGGGTTTTCAGAAGCCACGTCTGGATGACAGTAGATGTTAGTCTCTATGGAAGATGCAGGCCTCAAAGGTCACATTAAAATTATATCTACAGCAATGCACATAGACACACACACAACAACAACAATCCCCAAACTGGATTGATACACTACTGATGGGTCAGATCTAGGACAATAAATGAGTTGGACACCTGTTACTAGTAGATGAGATAACTACATATGAAAATGTCATTGATGGCCTGGCTGGCATGGCTCAGTGGATTGAGCTTAGTCCCACGCACCAGGAGGTTTGAGTCCCAGTCAGAGCACATACCCCAGTTGCAGGCTCTGTCCCCAGTAGAGGGTGTGCAAGAGGCAGCCGATGGATGTTTTTCTCTCATTGATATTTCCATCTCTCTCTCCCTCCTCCTACTTCTCTATCTAAAAATAAATTTTTAAAACATTTTAAAAATTGCATCATTGATGGTATGTTTTCTCTCTCTCTCTCTTTTTTACCTCCTCTTTCCAAGACCCTAGGAGGTTTTGGGAGGTTGCTTTTTGTTTCTTTCTTTCTTTTTTTGCTTTCACTTGAAATATTCTCTTCTCCTTAGGATTCTACAAGTTTTTTTTAACATTTTCAGCAGGTTAACTTTAACCAATACAGATTGATGCTTCTGGATTATGGAGTCTAAATAAAAAAAAGAAATTCCCTTTTATACCTAAAGAATTAGCAGTTTACCAAGGTTGTTCATATTCATTATTTCTTTTTATTCTAATAACAACCCCACAAGGTAGATAAGCAACCTTATTTTCCTGTTTTCAGATGTGAAAATTAAATCTCATAAAGAAAGAAATGATTTGTCTCTGGAACTAATAAATGATAAAAGTAAAATTAAACCCAAAATTCTTACTCCAAGTTTAGCGTTCTTTTTATTAATCATCACTATGTCAATTAAAAACCAACCAAATATTTTGTTACATATTTAAGAACAAATATAATGGATTTTCTTATTGAAGAATGATAGGCAAAGTACCCTTTTAATGATCAGATGGCATGATGCCTTCCAAGATTCTTGGACTTCCTTTAAAAAAAAGTCAGAATGAAAGATTCAACTCAATGAGTAATTACAGCTCCTCAGCCCAACTAACTTTAAAAAGAACATTTGTCTTAAGGTAATCCATTCAGTTACTGGGAATTTATCCTCACCCGAGGATATTTTTCCATTTTTGATACAGATAGAGTGGGAGGGAGAGAGAGGAAGGGAGAGAGAGAGAGAAACATCGACGTGAAGGGACACATCGAGTGGCTGCCACCCGCACGACCAACCAGGGCCAGGGACAAACTGCAACCGAAGTACGTGCCCTTAGCGGGAACCGAACCCAAGTCTCTCCGGACCGCAGGCCGACACTCTAACTGCTGAGCCAAACTGGCCGGGGCAGTTACTGGGAATTGAAAATAAATTATAAATAAATAAATTTATTATTAAAAGTTTTAAAGTTTTAAAATGGCTCCATAGATAAATACGTTTACTAGACTTATTTCAAAATTTAAGGAGGGACATCTGTAATACTTTCAACAATAAAGATAAATATAAAATAAAGTAAAATAAAATAAAATTTGCATGTGTATATACTGAAAATATACATGTCATCTTGTTAAGAGAAAGCACAGTACATGTAGTACCTGACATAGTATCTGAAAATGAGTACATATTTTGTAAATGCTTATTTAATGAATAAATAGATGAACAGATAGATGGAAGAATTGATGGATGGATAAAATTGACAAACATTAAGCACTTAGTTATATATAGGAATGAATGTACAAGGAGGAGACTATTTAAAGCAACTGATTTGGTTAGCAATTTTTTTTTTCAATTTTCAGTGGGAATAAAATAAAACAACAGCCTACATTTCCAAATTTTTATAGATGTGTCTGTGTGTGTGTGTGTGTGTGTATGTGAGAGAGAGAAAGAGAGAGAGACAGAGACAGAGACAGAGACAGAGAGACAGACAGAGAGAGACAGAGAGAGACAGAGAATATGAGTAGAACTAGAAAGAAGTGAAATAAATTCTCATTATTAAGGTCTGACACAAAAGGGCCATTCTTTTTATTTCACCCAATGTCACCCCAACATATTTAATTAAAAAAATAAATCTGAGAAAAAAGAAAAAAAAATTCAGTTTATATTTATTTATGTAAGAAAATATCACTACTGAGCTTAAAATTGGGCAATCAGGAAAAGACTGACTTTAGTGACCTTCTTATATCTTTCTTCTGATGGTTAGTCTTTTGGAAAGTAGTTGACCAAAATCTCATTTATATTTTCTTGGCCATAGTTTAATACTATTTGATTTTTACTGAGTTATGAAAATTAAAACAAAATAAATTAACAGCAATCTCTAGTCCCAGGCATTAAAGCTACATAATAAAAGGACATGTCTTATTTTTGCTGTTCCTTGTTATACTTCAGATTTTCCATTGCTGGCAAAAACACAGATTTTCTAAACATCCAGAAACTTTTCTACAGGGTCAGAAATATCTTTGAATAAAACTGACCTCTAGGGCCCTACTTTTTGTTATCATTGGATTTTAAACTAAAATAACAATACTGGCAGCAGCATTAAAAGGTCAGGAAATAATGGGTACAGGGTGAACTTCTAAGTCATCAAGTCTGACCCCTGCCTCCCAGCAATATGTACCAAACTACTTTCTTCAAATGGAAATGTTTACCTGAATTATCTTGGTATTCAAAGCCCTCCACAGTATGAACTCAACAATTTTTACTTCCTCTGGATGCTTTGTTCCAGTTATATTGGACTATCTGGGTTTCCCAAGTGTACCTACACCGTTCTACTTTCTATGCTTTTGTTTATGCTGTTAGATTTGCTTATAATCTTTTCACCTCATCTCCACTTGCCTACATTCTACCTCTATCTACTTCTTTTCATATTCTGCCTTCGGTGTCAGATGTCTATGTTTTCTATTCACCGTTGCATCCTCTGGTGTCTTTCTTAGAGTAGCAGTTCAGTAAATTTATGTTGAATATTTTCTAAACTATATTTTCTACTAGGTATAACCTTTAATTCAATCAACAAATATTTACTGGGGTTTTAGCACTGAACAAGACAGACAACATTTCTACCTTTAAAGATTTATTCCAGTGAAAGAGACAAAAATAATCAATATGTAATTTAGGGAATGATAACATGCTATGAAGAAGGTTGGAGACCTGAGGGCGAAAAGGTGATAGATTAATCTATATTTTACTATGGTGCCAATAAATATGTGTTGGAGGGCTTTGAATAGTTTTCATTTTAACTAAATAATTTATAGTTATATTTTACATTTTTATTTCATTTAGTAATTTCAAAGCACTATTCAGCTTTTCTGATTTGGTCCTCACAACATCTTAGTGGATTAGATATGATTGTTAGTGCTCTCATTTCATAAATGAGGTAGATAAGGCTCAGGAAGCTTCTTTATTCCATGTTAAAAAAGTGATTCCCTCTTGGTAATTCATTTATTGAAGAAATATTTATTGATAGCCTACTCAGTGAGAAAGATATAAAACTAAGACACGTTTCTAAGGAGATTACAATTAAAATGGAGAAAAGTGTAGAATTAAATATTATTCAACCTCAGGACCCTAAGAAAGGTATCAAGGTGGTGCTCTGGCAATTTAGAGGAGGGAAGGTTTACTTCTGCATGAGGAAAATCAGGCAAATTCTCAGGAAGTAGTTGGGCATTTAAGCCAGATCTGAATGTTCTCTAAGTTATAATTGCAGTGTGGAGATGATCTCAGATGAGTTACCACTGAGAGAAATGGCCCCACTATTTTATTTCACACATTATAAAGTATATGACTATTAATCAGTGAGACTGTTTTCCTCATGTGGCTCATAAACTGACTCTGGAGGTAGCTCCAAAAGAAAATCTCTTGAATTGTTTACAACCAAGGCAGAACCATTAGAACAAAATGTGTAGCTTCTCAAACTTATCACTCTGCTGGAGAAAGAGTAAGATGGAGAGTGAGTGAGAGAGTTAGTTCAAGGCAAAATGGACAATAGAGTCTCTGCTGGTTTCTGAATATTTAAAATACAAATACAGATGGGCAAAAAGAAATATTTTGGGACCATTTTTCATTTCCCTTTCTACCTTGTATGCCTCAACTTGCTGGATTTAAGCACTGCTGCACTTTATGAACACCTGTATAACAGTTCATATGATATGCTGGTTGACCCTCACAGTCAGTCAACCTGAAAGGAGATCCCACTACAAATGGGACAACAATGAGGAAGGCCCAATTACCACAACAGCCTGTATAACCCCCAAAAGGGACACCACACCACTGGGTCCCACAGGACACTTGCTACAAAAGGCCAACCCACAAAGATGGAGAATCATAGCAGTTCTATCTAATACATAGAAAAATACACAAAGAGACAAGTAAAATGAGGAGACAAGGCAGCAACCCCTAAATGAAAGAAAAGGAGGATCTCCAAAAAGAACTAAATATAATAAATTTATCAGACATAGAATTCAGACAAATGATTATAAGGATGTTCAAGAAACTTAGTGAGAACTACAGAGGGCTAATGGGAACTACAAGAAACTTGGTGGTAAGTATATCAGCATTAAAAAGGCATAAAATGCACGGATAAGAATCAGTCAGAAATGAAGAATACTATATCTGACATCAAGAATTCACTGGAAGAAATTAAAAGTAGGTTGGATGAAGCAGAGGATAGAATCAGAAATTAGGAAGACGAGTTAAATAAAACACACAATTATAACAGCAAAAGAAAAAAAACACATGAAAATCATAAGGATGGTTTAAGAGAACTTTGGGACAATATGAAAAGTAACAACATCCACAAAATAGGGGTACCGGACAGAGAAGAAAGTGAGCAAGGTATAGAGAACCTGTTTGAATAAATAACAACAGAAAACTTCCTAACATTGTGAAGGAAAATGTAACACAAACCCAGGAGTCACAGAAAGTACCAGTCAAGATGAACCCAAATAGACCCACAACTAGACACATCATAATTAAAATAGCAAATGTTAAAGACAGAGAGAGAATCTTAAAGGCAACGAGAGAGAGAGAGAGAGAGAGAGAGAGAGAGAGAGAGAGAGAGAGAGTTACCTACAAAGGAGTTCTCATAAGGCTGTCATCTGATTGCTCAACAGAAACATTGCAGGCAAGAAGGGAATGGCATTAAGTATTCAAAGTGATGAAAAGCAAGGATCTGAAACCAAAACTATTCAATCCAGCAAGGCTATCATTCCAAATTAAAGGTGAAATAAAGAGCTTCCCAGACCAAAAGAAAATGGATAGAAGAGTCTATTACCACAAAACCAGCACTGGAAGAAATGCTAAAGGGACTATTGGAACAAAGAAGGAGGAGGAGAAAATATTAAAGAGAAGAATATAAGTATAAAGAATAAAAATGGCAATAAATATGTACCTATCAATAATAACCTTAAATGTAAAAGGCTTAAATGCCCCAATCAAAAGACATAGGGTAGCTGAATGGGTAAGAAAGCATAATCCATATATATGCTGTCTACAAGAAACCCACCTCAGAACAAAAGACTCACACAGGATAAAATTGAGGAGATGTAAAAAAAAAATGTTTCATGCAAACGGAAACAAAAAAGTGAAGGGTAGTAACACTTACATCAGACAAAATATACTTCAAAACAAAGGCTATAACAAGATACAGTGACGGTCACTACAAAATTCTAAAGGGATTGGTCCAACAAGAGGCTACATCCCTGGCAAAGATATATGGACCCAATATAGGAGCAATGAAATATGTTTAAAATTTCCTGGAAGAATTTAATAGAGAGATAGACAGCAATACAGTCATAGTCAGAGATTTATTTATTTTTTTATCCTCACCCAAGGACATTTTTTTGCATATGAGAAACATAGACCGGGTCCTTTTTGTCCCAATTTTGATGTTTTTTGTTCATACAAATATCAGCTGGGAAAGCTACAGTCTTTTTTAGTGGGAGGGAGTGAGGGAGGAAGAGAGAGAGAGAAACATCAATGTAAGAGAGACACATCGACTGGCTGCCACTCGCCCAACCCCAACCAGAGCCAGGGATAAACTGCAACCGAGGTATGTGCCCTTAGTGGGAACTGAACCCGGGACTCTCTGGCCCATGGGCCGACACTCCAGCAGCTAACCCAAACCAGCCAGGGCCATAGCCAGAGATTTTAACACCCCACTGACATCATGGATAGATCTGCCAGAACCCACTCCCCCAAAAAATCAGAAAGGAAACAGTGACCTTAAATGAACACTAGACCAGAGGATTTAATTGATATTTACAGAACATTTCATCCCATAGCTGCAGAATATACATTCTTCTCAAGTTTACAAACACAGAGCACATGTGAGGACAAAAAATCAGTCTTTACAAATTCAAGAAGTTTAAAATGATATCAACCATCTTCTTCCATTATAATGGCATGAGACTTGAAATCAACCACAATAAAAAACTTAAAAACATTCAAATACATGGAGACTAAATGACAAGTTATTAAACAATGCATGGGTTACTGATAAGGTCAAGGGAGAAATAAAAAACTTTCTGGAAAAAAATTGAAAATAAACATACAACAAAAAATCTATAGGACACAGCAAAAGCAGTCTCGAGAAGGAGTTTATAGCATTACAGGCCTACCTCAAGAAAGAAGAAAAAGCTCAAATGATCTAACCCTACAACTAAAATAATTAGAAAGAGAACAAGAAAATCTCAGAGGAAGAAGGAAGAAAATAATAAAGATCAGAGTGGAAATAAATGACATGGAGAATAAAAAAACACAATAGAAAAAATTATGAAACCAAGAGCTGGTTCATTGAATAGGTAAACAATATTGATGAATCTTAACCAGACTTATCAAGAAAAAAAGACAGAGAGCCAAAATAAATAAAAATGAAAGAGGTGAAGTAACAACTGGGAACACAGAAATACAAAGAACTGTAAAAAGAATATTATGAACAACTATATGCCAACAAACTGGGCAACTTGAGTGAAATGGAAAAAATCCTGGAAATATACAATCTTCAAAACTCAACCAGGAAGAGTCAGAAAACATGAATAGGTTGATAACAGCTAATGAATTTGAAGCAGTAATAATAATAAAAAATACCAGCAAATAATAGTGCTGGACTGAATGGTTTCACAGGCGAGTTGTACCAAACTTTTTTTTTTTATCCTCACCAGAGGACATTTTTGCATTTTTTGTTCAGACAGAGCGGGAGGGAGAGAGAGGAAGAGAGAGAGAGAGAAACATCGATGTGAAGGGACACATCGAGTGGTTGCCACCCGCACGACCAACCAGGGCCGGGGACAAACTGCAACCAAGGCACGTGCCCTTAGCGGGAACCGAACCCGGGTCTCTCTGGACCGCAGGCAGACGTTCTAACCGCTGAGCCAAACCGGCCAGGGCGAGTTGTACCAAACTTTCAATGAAGAACTACGACCTATCCTACTCAAACTAATCAAAAAATTCAAGATTAGAGAAGACTCTCAAGCTCTTTTTAAGAGGCCAGCCATATCCTAATTCCAAAAACCAGATAAAGACAGTACAAAAAAAGAAAATTACAGGCCAATATCTCTGATAAACATAGATGCTCACATCCTCAATAAAATATAAGGAAATTGAATCCAGCAAGACATTATAAAGATCATACACCAAGAACAGGTGGGATTTATTGCAGGGGTGCAAGGTAGGTACAATATTTGCCAATCAATAAATGTGACCCATCACATAAACAAAATGAAGGATAAAAATCACATGATCATATCAATATACACAGAAATAGCATTTGACAAAATCAAGCACCCATTTTGATAAAAATTCTCGGCAAAGTGGGAATAGAGGGATGATAACTAAACATAATAAAGACCCTGTATGACAAACCTACAGCCAATATTATATTCAATGGGCAAAAAATAAAAGTGTTTCCCTTAAGAATAAGAACAAGACAGGGATCTCTGCTTTCACCACTCTTATTCAACATAATACTGGAAGTCTTAGCCACAGCAATCAAACAACAATAAAAAAATAAAGTGCATCCAAATAGGAAAGGAAGAAGTAAAACTATTATTGTTCTCAGATCACACGATATTGTACATAGCAAACCCTAAAGACTACCAAAAAAACTACTAGATTTAATCAATGAATTTGGCAAATTAGCTGGATACAAAGTTAACATCCAGAAATTGATGGCATTTTTATACACCAATAATTAACTTTCAGAAAAAGAAACTAAAAAACCAATCCCATTTACCATTGCAACAACAACAAAAAATAAGATACCTAGGAATAAAATTTAACAAAATGCTAAAAGACCTATACTTGGAAAACTATAGGATATTGAATAAAGAAATAAGGGAAAATATGAATAAGTGGAAGCATATTCCATGTTTAAGGACTGGAAGAATAAACATCATTAAACTGTCCAAACTACCCAAAGCAAGCTGTACATTCAATGCAATTCCTATTAAAACAACATTGGCATATTTCACAGATCATGAACCAATATTCCAAAAATGTATATGGAACCAAGAAATACCCCAAATCGCCTCAGCAATCTTGAGAAAAAAGAACAAAGTTTGAGCCCTGGCTGGTATTGCTCAGTGGTTAGAGTGTCAGCCCTCAGACTGTAGGGTCCCAGGTTTGAATCCCAGTCAAGGGCACATACCCGGGTTTCAGATTCAATCCTTGACCCCACTCAGGGTCCTGTGGGCAGCAACCAATTAATGTGTTTCTCTCTCTCTCCCTCCCTCCTTTCCACTCAAAGAAAAAAAAAGAAAAAGTTAGAGGTATCACAATATCTGATATCAAAGTCTACTACAAAGCTATTGTAATCAAAACAGCCTTGTACTGGCACAAGAACAGGCATATAGATTAATGGAACAGAACAGAGAATCCAATTAAAGTTGAGAATGGACAGTTCTCCAAAGAGGACATACAAATGGCCAAGAGACATATGTAAAAATGCTCAACGTCACTAATCATCAGAGAGATGCAAATTAAAACGACTATGAGGTATCACCTCACACCTATGGGAATGGCTATCATCAATAATTCAACAAGAGGATGTGAAGAAAAGGGGACTCCAGTACATTGCTGGTGGGAATTCAGACTGGTGCAGCCATTGTGGAAAGCAGTATGGAGTTTTCTCAAAAAATTAAAAATAGAACTGCCTTTTGACCCAGCGATCTCACTTCTGGGAATATATCCTAAGAATCACAAAACACCAATCAGAAAGAGTATACGCACCCCTATGTCCAGAGCAGCACTATTTACAATAGCTAAGATCTGGAAACAGCCCAAGTGCCCATCAGTAGATGAGTGGATACAATGGAATATTACGTGGCTGTGAAAAGAAACTCTGACCTTTTGTGACAGCATGGATGGACCTGGAGAGAATTATGCTAAGTGAAATAAGTCAGTCAGAGAAGGACAAATACCATATGATCTCATTTATATGTGAAATTTAATGATCAAAATCAACTGATGAACAAAATAGGTCCAGAGACATGGATGCATGGAACAGACTGACAGATCTTAGAGGAAAGGGGGGGTGGGAAGAGATTTACCAAAGAACGTATATGCATATATGCATAGCCCATGGACACAGACCATAATGTGGTGAAGGCCTGGGGCGGGGCAGGGGCTGGGTGGAAGGGGTTAAAAGAGGTAGAAAATTGGGGACATCTGTAATACTGTAAACAATAAAAAATAAATTTAAAAAATGTTATTATTTTGCCCTGGCCAGTTTTGTTCAGTGGTTAGAGTGTCGGCCCTTGGACCAAAGGGTCGTTCAAGGTCAAGGGCACGTACCTGGGTTGCAGGTTCAATCCCTGGCCCTGTTTGGGGTCTTGTAGGAGGCAAGAAATCAATGTGTCTCTATCACATCAATCTCTCTCTCTCTCTCTTTCCCTTATACCCTTCCTTCCACTCTCTCTAAAAAAAATAAATGAAAAAATATCCTCAGTGAGTATTAACAACAAAAAAAGAAGTTATTACTTTGAAGGAAGCAACTCTTATTTGACTGTACAATCCTAATACTTTATAGTAAGTTAATACCTTATTTTCAGGTAAGCATTACTTCTGCTTAACAAGGCTGTTGTCCCCTATGTGGTTGAATCATATGCCAGGAACTGAGAGAGCATGCAATGATAGCATCCTAGGATTGGAATGCAATCTTCTGTATCCTATCACCTTAAAGAAAAAGATAGAATGGCCTAAGGGATGAATTGCTATAACACAGACCCTGTGACACTCCTGAGAACCTCCTGAGTAATATAATGCCCCTGTGTTTTGAAAGACAGGAGATGACTACAAAAACATTTAGAGTGAGACTACATAGCTATAAATATGAGAATACAGAATGAAGAATTTTGAATGAGCTACATTTCTTAGACTGCAGTAGTTTAGAGAAATAAAGTGGTTTTACACAGTTATGTGACTAAGCCAAATGTTTAGTTAAGCAATATTTTAAAGATTGAAATACACTACCTTAGAAATGTATTCAAGGATGTAAACCTTTAAAAGTATTAATTAAAATGACTTTGGGAGCACATAGCATGACGTATAAAATGATTTTGCAAATAACTCTTAATAAAAATATTTTAAGCTGATAATTTTTCTAGAACATTATTCACATTGTGGTAAAAAGACACATAATATAAAATTTATCATCTTAATCATTTTTAAGTGTACAGTTCAGTAAAACACTAACTATATTCACATTGTTGTGTAACAGATGCCTAGAAATTTTCATATTGCAAACTTCAAACTCCATACCCGTAGAAGAACAACTCTCTATTCCTCCCTCTACCCAACCCCTAGAAACCATTCTACTTTCTGTTTTGATGATTTGGGCTAATCTAGATATCTCATTTAAATAGTATCATTCAGTATTCATGTTTTTGTGACTAGATTATTTCACTCTGCATAATATCCCCATGTTATTGCATGGGACAAGATTTCTTTCTTTTTAAAGGCTAAATAATATTCTATTTTATGTATAGACCACTTTTTTTTTTTTTTTTTCTGGTACGTGCCCCTAGCGGGAACCAAACCCAGGACTCTCTGGTCCACAGGCCGACGCTCAACCACTGAGCCAAACTGGCCAGGGCTATACCACATTTTTTATCCATTCATCTGTCAATGGCCATTTGGGCTGCTTCCACATATTGACTGATGTAAATAATGCTGCAATGAACATAAGTTTGCAAATATTTTTTTTGATATTCTGTTTCCAATTTTTTTATATGTGTACCCAGAAATGGGATTGCTGGATCATATGGTAATTCTATTTTTAGTTATTTGAGGACACTCCATGCTGTTTTCCATAGTAGCTGCACCACTTTATATTTGTATCAGCAATACACAAGGATTCACATTTCACATTTCTTCAAAACCTTATTAAAACTTATTTTTTGAAAATAATGATTATACTAATGGGTATGAACTGATAACTCATTGTGAGTTTGATTTACATTTTCTAATAATTGGTCATTTTGAACTTCTTTTCATATGTTTGTTTGTTGCATGCATATGTTATTTGAAGAAATGTCTTTTCAGTTCCTTTAACCATTTTTTAATTGAATGATTTTGGTTTTTGTTGTTGAGTTGTAATTCTTTTTTTAAAAAAATTGATGTTATTTATTTATTTTATATATATTTTTTCCTTTATTGATTTTAGAGAGAGAAGAAGTGAAAGGGTGAGAGAGATAGAAACATCAATGAGAGAGAACATGGATTGGCCCCCTCCTGCATGCCTTCCACTAGGGATCGAGCCCACAACCTGGGCATGTATCCTGGCCAGGAAGCAAACCAACGACCTCTTGGTGCATGGGTCGATGCTCAACCACTGAGCCACCCTGGCTGGACGAGTTGTAATTCTTTATATATTCTGGGTATTAATCCTTTATCATATATAATGATTTTCAATTATTTTCACCCATTCCATAGGTTGCCTTTTCAGTCTGTTTCTTGTTTCCTTTGCTGTATAGTTTTTAAGTTTCATGTAGTCCCATTGGTCTTTTTTTTTTTTTTTTTTTACCTTTTAAAAAGTATGCTTTTGGGGATGACACTGGTTAATAACATTATATAGGCTTCAAGTGTACAATTCTATGATACAGCATCTGTATAGTGCATTTGTGTGTTTACCACAAAGTTAAATCTCCTTTCACCACCATAAATTTGATGTCTTTTTAAAATTTGTTGTCTATGCTTTTGGTATAATATCCAAGAAGTAAATGCTGAGGCTAACATCCAGAAGAATTTTTCTTGTTTTCTTCTAGAAACTTTATAGTTTTACGTTTTATATTTAGTTCTCTAGTCTATTTTAAGTTAGTTTTGTATATGATTTAATATAAAAGTCCAGCTTCATTCTTTTGCTTGTGGATGTCCATTTTACCCATCACTATTTGTTCACAAGATTTTACTTTACCATTGTGTGTTCTTGGTGCCCTTCTCAAAGGTCTGTTGACATTATAAATAAGCGTTTATTTCTGGACTCTCTCTTCTGTTCCACTGTCTTTATGCCAGTACCACAAGAATTTGATTACTGTAACTTTGTAATATGTTTTGAAACCAGTAAGCATGAAGCCTCCAATTTTGTTGTTGTTCTTTTTTTTTTTTTTAAGATTGTTTTGGCAATTTGGTTTCCTTGAGATTGCATGTGTATTTTAGAATTTTTTTTCCTATTTCAGCAAAAAATGCCTTTGGGATTTTTCTAGGTATTGCATTGAGTCTGTGTATTGCTTTGGTTAGTATGGACTGGAATATTATTGTCAAAGAGATTTCCACAGTACTTAATAATAGATAAATAATGTACATACTTGGTAAGATGAAATACTCTTATACATGTTATTAACCTCATTTTTCACGTGCAAAATGTGAAAGATAAGAGGTATTTTTACTAGATTTTAAGCAGTGAGAAATCTACCTTTTATTTCTTCAGAGATCCAAACAATACTACCCCAAAGTTCTCTCTTTCCAGTTTTTAAGCAATAGAAAATTATTAATGATTCTTCCCTGTAGTTTCATAAAGAAAATAAGGAGGTGATGTACATGAATTTGAGTCAGGAGTTTGATCCTATAAATAGGCTACCTCTCAGCCTGTTTGTGCCAGCTATGATAGAATCCCTTTAATATACTAATTACTAGTTGCTTCAATAGTATGGTCTCGGGATTTTTGCTGAGTTGCAAGTGACCATATTGAGGATTTGATGCTTGAACTGACATAGAAACATAGCAGATATTGAAAAATGCAACCATA
The DNA here is from genome assembly GCF_014108415.1 of Molossus molossus. Classification (NCBI taxonomy): domain Eukaryota; kingdom Metazoa; phylum Chordata; class Mammalia; order Chiroptera; family Molossidae; genus Molossus; species Molossus molossus. Next base: position 12,276,417 of record NW_023425355.1, on the reverse strand, counting down.
AAATACAATTTGACATCATATTAAGGTGCTGATATGATTTTATATTTTGTAAATGAAAAATACTAAGGCATGTCACAGGTTATATGGCTTATCCAAGGTCATGTTAAAAATGGAAAGCTGTACTTGGAATAAAATTGGAAGTTCCTAATTCCCTCATATAAACAGCATTTATTAATTCTCTAAAATATTTTTCTCTTTTTTATTGAATTTATTGGGGTGACATTGGTTAATAAATTATACAGGTTTCAGGTATACAATTCTACAATGCATCATCTGTACATTTTATTGTGTGTTTATCACCCCATGTCAAGCCTCCTTCCATCGCTATTTATCCCTCCTTTTCCTTCTCCTATCTACCCCCCAAAAAGACTATGTATGCCGTGGCCAGTTTGGCTCAGCAGTTGAGTGTCAGCCCTCAAACCAAAGGTGTTGTGGGTTCAATTACCCATTAAGAGCATGTACCTGGGTTGTAGGTTTGATTCCTGGCCCCAGTTGTGGTTGTGCAGGAGGCAACCAATCGATGTGTGTCTCTCACACTGATGTTTCTCTCTCTCTCTCACTCTTTCCCTCCCTCCTCCCTTCCTTCCACTTTATCTAAAACTCAGTGGGAAAATATCCTGGTTGAGGATTTTTAAAAAAGAACTATGTAGACAGCATCGACTCTCTCTGTAATATTTACAAAAATATATATTTTTATTGATTTGAGAGAGAGAGAGTAGAAGGGAGAGTGAGAGAGAGATAGAAACATTGATGAGAGAAAACATCGATTAGCTGCCTCCTGCATGCCCCTCACTGGGGATCAAGCCCAGAACCTGGGCATGTGTCCTGACAGGAAATTGAACCAGTGATCTCTTGATGCATGGGTCGGCGATGCTCAACCACTGAGCCACACTGGCCGGGCTGTATCTGTAATATTTTATTAATAAAACAAATATGACAAAATTTTGAAAGTTTTTTTTCCTCTGACTAAATGAAGTAATTTTTCCATATGGTGCCCACTAGAAAGATTATCTGAATATACTGAGGCTGAGCCTACTTGATATCAAAATAACCAATCAATTCTGTCAGCTAGATGAAAAGAATGTGTCAAACTAGTTGGCTGTATGACTCAATTGATCAATCAGCTCAGGCAAAGCAGCCAACAATAGCCCTATGTACCTGCAACCTTTAAAAAGGCCAGTGAGATGATGGTGAGTGATTGATCACTGTTCTATTTTTGGAAGTCTAGAGTCTTGTATCTTATTCATCTCAAGCATTGGATGAGGCTTGATATTTGTGAAATAAAAGAGATGGTACTGCTGTTCTCCTTAATCAGTTTTCTTATCTGCATTCACTACAAGGGGGCAGCACAGCAATACAGATGTACTCACATTGCTTCTCAAGAACTCATAAACATTCAAGGTCATGTTTCTTAAAACTTTCTCTGGGATTTTACTTCATGGACATGTAAAATTTCTACTCGCTCTTGAGCTAGGTGGGGCAAAGGTCAAGCACATTTCCAGGATGACTTTCAGTCTGACCTTTAGTGCAAAGATGATTTGACTTTCTGAGAAACTCTTAGAAAATTGCATTTTCTTTTAAAATAAGGTTAGAGTATGGGTGGAGTAGAAGGACTCAGGGGTCTAAGGCAGAGGCAATTTCTCACGCCTAGCCTTCTAGTACTGATATTTGAATCATCTACTGCTAAGAAAAGGTGAAAAACACAACCAATGGTCACAGCCTTAGCTTTCTCAATGCTGACTATTCTCTTTATGACAAGAAATCTGTACTCCATTTTTATTTCTGCGCCCCCCCCCCATGATGATTGTATGGCTTATAAAGTTAGTGTTATTGTGGTAAACTAAAGAACTTGGTTTGGATTTTCATTGGGTACAGATAACCCCTGATAACTCTGGGATTCATTTTGCTTCTTCCCTTACTTTTGCATCTCCTCTGGCTTTCTTAGCTTACTTATTTCACAACTTATTTTACTGTCTACCTGGAATGTTTACAATAGTCTGGACAGGAAATGTGAGTCTCAGTTTAACTGGTTTCAGCCCTATATGCATTTGAAAGAGGTATCCATGGAAGCTTGTAGAACTCCTTGGGATTTAGAAACTCACTAGAAATTTTACTTATCACCATATCCTTTCCCTAGTTGCACCTTCATCCTCCCTCCTTCATTATACACCATTTCCTAGAACCAGCATCTGCAACAGGTAGACTACTTGGTTTACCAATTCAAGCTGAATATTGTCACATGCCACCATTCTACATTGCATGAGAGAGCTTCTCAACTGGTGTACCAAGTAATACATAACTGGGAATAAGTTTCAGGTGTGCCGAGATATCGATTTTTTATCCTATCCCTTGATGTAGCCAGGCAGAGCCCATGAAAACTGGATATCCTGAGTCATGGTTACCTCTGACCACTCGTAGCCTCATCTATTTACTCCAGTATGCTGTACAGAGTATTTCTATGGGTGCAATGATGTGAAGAATCTTGCAAAGCACTGCTTGTTGTTCAGGGATTCTCAGAGATGAAAGTAATCCTCTCAGGGAGTTTATTATCAATAACCTGCTCAACCCAGTCAGCCAGCGTAACACTTGAAGTCAATATCATTCCTTATTAGGCAAAAGTGTAATCACCACTATGTAGGATGACACATCGGCTACACCTGAATCTTTGCCATAATATTTATTTTCTAGGAACTTATTAAGAAACCTTAGTTAGATAGCATGCCAGACAGACTATCTAGGTAAAATTATTCAGGCATGTGTTTCTCTCTCCATTACATATGATATAAAGCAACGTAAGACTTTTTGGGGAGGTGGAGGGAAAAATGCTGATTTGTATAAAGCCATTGTTGCCTTTGTGATTTCAGTTAAGTCATGACCCCAAACAGGGTTAGCTCAAATGAGATATACGTTTGCCACAATTGGCCTGTCTTTTTCTTGAATTCAGTTCAACAAGCAATTCCTAAAGCATTTTTTTTTTTCAGTATATGGGAAGCCTGATGCTCCAGGGAATAAATAAATAAATAGGATATAATCTCTGTCCTCAGGGTGCTTTTGGTTTGTTAGAGGGATAAAGACAAAGACACCAAGAATTATAATACTAAGGAGAGTAAGAGAAATAACATGGAAGAATATTATGGAGACCCAAAGAAAGGAAACTATCATATTCATTTAAGAGGAATTAAGAGAGGCTTTACGAAAAGATGGAGATTAAGATAGACATCAAAAAAAAACTAATCAAGTTATAATTGACAGTGATGGAAAGTGATGGGATATAGTGCTTTCCAACAGAAGGTATGGCATAAGCCAAGAATGAAAGTGTGTACAACATTAAGAAGTCAATTTTGGCTAAATGGGAGTTTCAGGTAAGGAAGAACCAGGAAGCAAAACTAGACCATTAGTACTAACTTTCTATGAAAAATGTGCTGTGCAATAAGATACTACAGGAATCAGAAAAGAAAGCAGATCTCTATTGTAATATTTAAATTCAGGGCATTTTTTTCAGCCTCCTACTTATACCATTGTGATAACACATAGACAGACATTCATCTAAGTAGCTTTGTGAATCAAGCTTTCAACAGGCTACCCTCCACCTTCACCTCTGCCCCAAGATCTACACATTTAAGGAGCTTCACTTTAACTGGTCAGCATCCTTGCCTGAGTGGAAATGCCATTTTTTTTTGTGTGTGTGTGGTACATGCCCCTACTGGGAACCGAACCTGGGACTCTCTGGTCCACAGGCTGATGCTCAACAGCTGAGCCAAACTGGCCAGGACTGAAATGCCAATGTTTTTATGTATTTTATGTACTTTTAATTTTTTAAACTTATATTTATTGTTGAATGTATTACAGATGTCCCTCTTTTTCCCCCATTAACCCCTCTTCCCCACTCTCGCCCCACCTCCTGTCTTACTCACACTATTGTCTGTATCCGTTGGTTTTGTATATATGCATATAAATTCTTTGGTTTATCTATTCCTACCTCCCCCACCCCCTTCCCTTTGAGGTTTGTCAGTCTAACAATCAATTAGTACTTCTTAATCCCTTCACCTTTTCCCCTAATCCCCCAACCCCTCTCCCATCTGGTAACTAACAGAAAATTCTCTGTGTCTATGAGTTTGTTTCTGTTCTGCTTATTTATTCTGTTTGTAGATTCAATCGTTGATAGATATGTATTTATTGCCATTTTATTGTTCATATTTTTTATCTTCTTTTTCTTCAAGAAGACCCTTCAACACTTCATTTAATACTGGTTTGGTGGCAATGGACTCCTTTAGCTTTTTCTTGTCTGGGAAATTCTTTATATGTCCATCAATTCTAAATTATAGCTCTGCAGGATAGAGTAATCTTGGTTGTAGGTTCTTGCTCTTCATCACTTTGAATAGGAAAATGCTAAAATTTTAGTGATATAAAGCCTTTAGCAAGAATTAGTGAGATGCACTACAGAATAAACTCTGAGTGAACAAAAAGATCTGCTAGAATTTGGAAATTGGTATCAAAAATCGGTTTGCAAATTTCTTGATCTTTTCATAAGTTACTTAAATTAATAATACTGACAAATGTTATGAAGACCCATGAATTCCAATATATTATATTATCTTTCTTAGAGCTGAACAGTATTCCATTGTGTACATGTACCACAGCTTTTTAATCCGCTCATCTACTGATGGACACTTGGGCTCTTTCCAGATCTTACCAATTGTACATAGTGTTGCTATGACATAGGGTTTTGTATATTCTTTCTGATTGATGTTTCAAGCTTCTTAGAATATATTACTAAAAGTGGGATCACTGGGTCAAATGGCAGTTCCATTTTTAATTTTAGGAGGAACCACTATATTGTTTTTCATAGTGGCTGCACCAGTCTGCATTCCCATCAGCAGTGTGTTAGAGTACACTTTCCTCCACACCCTCGCCAGCACTTGTTGTTTGATGATTTGTTGACTATAGCCATTCTGGCAGGTATTCAGTAATACCACATAGTCATTTTAATTTCATTTCTCTGATGAGATGATGTATGATTGGCAAATAACTTTTCCCATACAGTGGGTTCCCTTTTCATTTTGATGGTGGTTTCTTTTGCTGTGCAGAAGCTTTTAAGTTTAATGTAGTCCCATCTATTAATTTGTTCCTTTGTTTCTCTTGCCCTAGGTGATGTATTGGTGAAATTTTTGCTATACATGATATCTGAGATTTTGCTGCCTACATTTTCTTCTAGGATTTTTATGGTTTCACAACATACATTTAAGTAGTTTATCTATTTTGAGTTTATTCTTGTGTATGGTGTAATTTGGTGGTCTAGTTTCATTTTTTTGCATGTACCTGTCCAGTTTTCCCAACACAATTTATTGAAGAGACTATGTTTACTCATTATATGCTCTTGTCTCCTTTGTCAAATATTAATTGATCATAATGTCTTGGGTCAGTTTCTGGGGTCTCTGTTCTCTTCCACTGATCTATGTGCCTATTCTTGTGCCAATACCAGGCTGTTTTGATTACAATGGCTTTGTAGTATAACCTGATATATGGTACAGTGATCACTCCAAATTTGTTCTTTTTAAAGGTTACTCTGGATATTTATTTTTTGTTTGTTTGTTTCAAATAAACTTTGGAGTTTTTGCTCCAGATCTGTGAAATATGCCATTGGAATTTTAATAGGGATTGCATTGAATCTATAGATTGCTTTCGGTAGTATGGTAATTTTAATGATGTTAATTATTCCAATCCATGAACATGGTATATGTGTCCACTTGTTTATATCTTTCTCCATTTGTTTTTTTCAATGTAATGTAGTTTCTGAGAACAGATCTTTACCTCCTTGGTTAAGTTTATTATTTGATATCTTAATTTTTATGTTGCAATGGTAAATTATTATTTCTTTTTATCCTCACCTGAGGACATTTTTCCATTTTTTTGTTCAGATAGAGTGGGAGGGAGAGAGAGGAAGAGAGAGAGAGAGAAACATCGACGTGAAAGGGACACATTGAGTGGCTGCCACCCGCACAACCCCACCAGGGCTGGGGACAAACTACAACCGAGGTACATGCCCTTAGCGGGAACCGAACCTGGGTCTCCCAGTACCATAGGCTGATGCTCTAACCGCTGAGCCAAACCAGCCAGGGTTGGCAAATTAGATTGTTTTTTCAGTTTTTCTTTCTGAGTGTTCATTATTGGTGTATTAAAATGCCATAAATACCCACATGCCAATGTTGTATCCTGCTACTTTGCCAAATTCATTTATTAAATCTTGTAGATTTTTAATGGAGTCTTTAGTATTTTCTGTATACAATACCATGTCATCTGCAAATAATAACAGTTTCACTTGGGAAAAACATGTATATTCTGGAACTTTGGGGTAAAATGTTCTGTAAATATCAATGAAGTCTAACTGATCTAGTTCCTCTTGTAAAGACTCTATGTCCTTGTTAATTTTTTGTCTAGAAGATCTATCCAGTGGTGTCAGTGGCATGTTAAAGTCACCCACTATGATCATGTTGCTATTGATCTCTCCCTTGAAGTCCTCGAGAAGTTTTTAAATATATTTTGGTGTTCCCATATTTGGTGCATATATGTTTCCCAGGGTTATATCTTCTTGTTGGATTGGTCCTTTTAATATTATGTAGTGACCTTCTCTGTCTTTTATTATGGCCCTTGTTTTGAAGTCTATCTTGTCAGATATGAGTATTGCTACACCAGTTTTTTTTTGTTTTGTTTTTTTTTTTTCATTTCCTTTTGCTTGGAAAAGTTTTTCCCATCCCTTCACTTTCATCCTGTGTGAGTCTTGTTGTGAGGTGGGTCTCTTGCAGACAGCATATATATGGGTCATGTTTTCTTATCCAATCAGCTATCCTGTCTTTTGATGGGAGCATTTAAGCCATTTACATTTAAGGTTATTATTGAGAGATAGTTATTATTTGCCATTTTAATTTTATGCCTGCGTCTCTCTCTCTCTCTCTCTCTCTCTCTCTCTCTCTCTCTCTCTCTCTCTCTCTCTCTCTCTGTTTCTTCTTCTTACAACAGTACCTTCAGCATTTTTGCAATGCTTGTTTGGTGGTGGTACATTCTTTCAGTTTTTTTTTTTTTTTTTTAATCCACGAAGCTCTTTAATTCTCCTTCAATTTTGAATAATAGCCTTGCTATTGATAGAGTAGTCTTGGATTCAGACCTTTGCCTTGCATTCTTGCATTACTTTGTATACTTAATGCGACTCCCTTCTGGCCTGCAGTGTTTCTATTGAGAAATCAGCTGACAGTTTAATGGGAGCTCCCTTGTAGGTAACTTTCTGTATCTCTCTTGCTTCCTTTAAGATTATTTCTTTGTATTTAATGTTTGCCATTTTTATTGTGATGTGTCTAGCTGTGAGTCTTCTGGGGCTCATCTTACTTGGGACTCTCTGTGTGTCCTGGACTTGTGTAACTTTTTCATTCACCAGTTTAGGGAAGTTTTCTGTTATCATTTCTTCAAACAGGTTTTCTATTCCTATCTCTGATTCTTCTCCTCCCAGTACCTCTATAATGCGAATGTTGTTATGTTTTGTATTGTCCCACAGCTCCCTTTTTAAACTTTTTAAACTTTTATTTCATTCACTGCTCTATTTGGGTGTTTTTCTCTACCTTGTCTTCTGATTCGGTCTTCAGCTTTTTCTAATCTACTATTGAACCCTTCTAAGGAGTTTTTCATAACAGCTATGCCATTCTTTATTTCCTCTTGATTTTTATGCATAGCTTCTACCTCTTTATGCGTAGCTTCTACTTCTTTTTTTAAGCTGAAATAGTTCCCAGTGAGCTCTTCATCATTCTCATTAAGTTGCTTGTAGTTCTCACCAAATTGTTTGAGCACCCCTAAAGTCATTGCTTTGAATTCTTTATCTGACAAGTTGCTTTCTTCCATTTCTATAGTTCCTTTTCTGGTGATTCTTCTTTTTCTTTCCAATGGGTGTTGTTTCTTTGTCTCCTCATTTTAGCTGTCTAGTAGCTCTAGACCCACTTGGATGTGTAGGCAGCTCACTGTATATCAAATAAGGCTGTTGTGCCTCCCAGACTGTTCTGTTGCGTGTTGTCTCTTGCCTGCTGTGGATCCTGGAGGACTGACTGCTGGAGACTGGTCTTTGTGTCTCTTGGTAGGTGCTGCTGCTGGATCATGTGGGCCCCTCTGAAGCTGTGTTCCCTTCTGGTTGCTGGTGCCACCTGTAGCTATACTGCTCAGGCCCTGCTGGAGCCACACTCTCTGCCCACACTGTGGGCAGCTGGGTTGCACAGAACCCTCTGGAGACCCAGCTCCCTGCTGTTCCCATGGGCAGCTGTGTTGCACAGGCCCCACTGGAGCCCTGGCTCCCTGCCGATCTTGTGAGCAGCTGGTTTGTACAGGCCCCGTTGGAGCCCTTGGTCTTGCAGCTGGTGGATGAGGAGCACTGCTGACCAGTGGGGATCAGCTCCTGCTCAGCCTTTGCTGTAGTTTTTGGGGATGGGTCTCAGCTGTTGATCTGTGCTTCTGTTGACTGGGGATGGCTGTTTGCTCCCCAGCTTCTGTTGGTGGGGGTATATCCAGACTCTGATCAGGCTGCTACTATGGGGGAAGGTGCTGCGTTCCCAGCCATTTGTAATTTCCACAGCAGGCACCTTGACAGCTCTGCTACTTGCACTGGTCTGTGTTAACACAGGGGTCCACTGGTCCGATGGTGCCAGGTGCGCTGGTGGGCTCATGTTACTGGGCCCTAGCCACTCCCACGGAAGACCCGGGATCTTCCAAAATGGTGGGACCTCCCCATGGCGCAGGGAGAAGTATCCTGAAGGGCCGCTTACCCTGGTAACTGGCTGTTCCCCGTTCACAGTACAGAAACTTTCTGCTCCGTGTCTCTGCACTGCACAGTTTGTTCGTCCACCTTCATGTCCACTCACACTCTCTCATACACTAGCTCACTCTCTCACGCACTCACCCTCCCTCCCCTCTGAGATCTGTCCATCTATTCCATGTCTTCATGCCTCTGGACCTATTTTGTTTGTTACTTTATTTTGGTTCATTAGAATCCATATGTAACTGAGATCATGTGATGTTTGGTTTTTTACTGACTGGCTTATTTCACTTACCATAATATTGTTAAATTATTATTTTCTTTTTTGTTGTTTTGATTGGGTGATTTAGATAATTTTGTCTTCCAGGTTGCTAATCTATTCTGTGTTAACTCATTTAATATGAATTATTTCTAATGTATTTTTATTTCAGTTATTGTATTCTTTCTCTATGATTGGTTACTCTATCTTCTAACTTTGTTGAGATTCTTTCTGAGTTTGTCTATTTTATTGCCCAGTTTGTTGAACATTCTTATGACTATTTCTTTGAACTGTGTTATCAGGAAAATGATTTACTTTTATTTTAAATTTACTTAATTTTTGAAAATATTACAGATGTCCCTCTTTTTCCCACATTAACACCCTTCTCCTTGCTCACACCCCTGCCGCCCTCACTACACTATTGTATATGCCCACTTATCTCTATTTCATTGGAATTTTTCTCTGGGAGTTTTCTTTGTGTCTTCATTTGGGAAACATACTTCTGCCTCCCCTTTTTGTTTGTTCTACAAGTTAGATTAAATAACTCTCACTCCAAATTTTGAAAAAGTAGACCCTGTGTATATTGTCTGCCAGATGGTTTTGACAGACTGGTTGTAGGGCCAGCTTGTGCGGTGCCTGGTATAGCACCTAACCAGAAGGAGTGGGTTACAGTTTAGGCAGGTGTGCGTACATGCTTATGCACTAGATCCCTGTTGTTCTGGCTGTCCAATGTCAGAAAAAATGTTGGGGTGGGTCATCCTGCCGTGTGTGTTTCTTTGCCCTTCTGATTTGGTTGACGCTATCTTATGTGTGTGTAGCAGACCTTGTTAATTTATATGTTCCCTGAGACATTAGATGGGCCTGCCTTCAGTGGGTGTACCACAGTACCCTGATAATTCTACACTTTCTCCATACAGGGCATGACATGTGTACACATTGCAGCACTTTACTAACTCTGCACTTCTCAGGGTAGGCCAATCCTAGAGTGTTTTTGCAGCATGCCTCACTAGTCTGCATTCTCTCTTGGTGGGGCAGCTCTCTATGTGCGTGCAGTAGTGCCCAATAATTATTGAGTCAAAATAGCTCATCTGCCTTTGGAATTTCCTACTCAAAAAGGACTTTTTACCTGGGACTATGATCTTAGGGGACTGTGTAAGACATACATTTGCCTGAAACTTGTATATTGAGAGACTTAGGTGAAAGTACTATGTCAGCTTTCTCACCAGCTGCACACTTTATATACACACTGCTGTATTTATTTCTGATCTTCAGGAATCAGGAAAACTTCGTCATCTGTTTTATTTTATTGCACTCAAGACCTCACCTATTTCCTAAAAATGCTTCTCTGGGTTATATGTTTTTTGTTTTTTTTTTTCAGTAAAGAGTTAAACATAATTTCCTTTCAGAGAATGTCATGCTGCCCCTGGAGATAATTTGCTTTCCCTGGGCTGAGACATTCAACTTGGTGCTTTTGAACCTATTACAGGAACAGTGGAACACAATGAATAACATATTGACTGTGGTGCTGTTTAATTTATTTGAAGTGGCTTCCAATTTCTGATTTACCATCTTGAAAACTGTTTTGTGGCCAATATATAAAGCAGAAAATTCTATTCTTATAATAGTATTTGAATTATGAAGACTTTCTCTGCCTCAGAATAGCTAGAACCATTTACAAAACAGCTTCATGTGATAAAGATTAAAAGTCATATACTTCATGAATGTTCTCATTATATAATTCTCAGATGGTGCCCATCCATAAAAGCAGTTAATTTCCAACATCCATACTGAGGAGAATTTAACAAACTAATAATAAATGCTATATTGGAAGTTATTTGAGCTGTCCTGGGGGAGATGTATGTATGGGTAACATTGGGAAGAATTCAAGAAAAACTCAGATTAGCCTCTTCAAACTGAGTTTGATATGTTTATACTATACCTTATTAACTCATTAGGAATATACCCACAGAATACAGAATAGGAAAGTGATTGTAGTGGCTTTGTTGTTAGCACTGTCCAGATAGCTTTTTACTATACTAGGCCAGCCATACCCATAGGAAGAAATACATGGCTAGCTTCATGCAGTAATGTGAAGAGCAATAAAAGGCATCCCATCACCAAAGTGTTACCCTTGTTGGCATATACATGTTGTTTGAAATGAGGAACATACACAATTATCATTTTCAACGATCTCAACTAGTTCTTCCTTGAGCAGGGTTTTGAAAATCAAACAGATGACAAGGTTTTCCTGACTTTCCACTAAATCAGAAATAAATGTAGGGGTTTATAAACACAACAGAGGTAAGGCAAATTTGATGGTAGAAAAAGAAAGAACAGACAGTAGTGGTAAGTAGGAAGAGAAAATTTAAAACAAGAGTATTTTTCTTGTCCCGGCCAGTGTGACTCAATGTTGAGCATCATCCCATGCACTGAAAGGTTGCTAGTTCAATTCCCAGTCACGGCACATGCCCAGGTTGTGGGCTCTATCCCCAGTGGGGGGAGGGAGTGCATACAGGAGTCAGTTGGTGGATCTTTCTCACATCAATGTTTCTCTCTCTCTCTCCTTTTCCCTCTCCCTCTTCCTTTGTCTTTCTCTAAAATTAATAGAAAACATTTTTTAAAAATGAGTATTTTTCTTAGGTATTTATACCAATGAGGAAGAACTGAAGTCAGGGGCATGGAAAATCTGGAGTTCTGCCCAAAACAAGAAAGGTAACATAAGACTTTAATCTTCACCTCCTTCACCATATCAGTCCCCAATTTACCTACTTGGACATACTAATTTTAGGTATACATACACATCTGCCTAAAAGTCAGGACTTCATTCTCTGGCTGTGATCCTGATCATAAGAGCAGCTGTTCCTAAACAGGAGAGTTACAGGGCTAACTGCCTTTTTTCTTCCTTTATTAACCCATTAATGCTGGAAACCTCAGTGTTTCTTCCTCGGAACAGCAACAAAGTCTGCTTCCATCCTTATCTTTTCTTTAGGATTTTCTAATTGTTATTCATGGTCAGCCTGGTTACTTGGGTTTAAATTTAAATAGATTTAACCTTGCTTTTGAGCATGTCAGGGGCTATTCCCACTCAAATCTGAATCTTAAGATTTACCTGAAAGCTGCTTAGAATTCCAAAAATGTCTCTAAACCTCCAGTTGACCTTGAAGACCTAGTAAGCAGTGAGGTGAGAAAATGTCAAAGTCTCCATTGCCTCCCTCTCACAAATATCCATGCTATGTGCATAAATCTTGCCTATATCCATGCAAATAAGAGAATGATATTTTGAGGATAATAAGGGGATTTTTACAGCAAGGAGAAAATTGTCAGAATGGGCCTTCACAGCAGATACAGTCGGTTGCTTGGGTAAGAAGTAGAAAGTATTAATTCCAAGGGACTGACCTAATTCCCCTGCTTTCCCTCTCTGGAGCCTTGTTCTGGCTTCAGTCCTTACAGGGACATTATTATTTCAGAAAGTGCATTTTTAGAATTCATAAGTCATCTCTTCAAAAAGGAAAGCATATGATTCTGAGGGAAGGGTGTATGGGATGGTTATGAAGGCTTTACCTGAAGAGATACAAATGATGGTATAATTTCGCTTTCTGTTGGTTGTTTTGTTTCAGACTAATGAATCATTCATCGATTACAGGTAGCCCAGGCAGGGTAGCTCAGTTGGTTAGAGTATTGTCCTGATACAGCAAGGTTATGGGTTCAATCCCTGGCCAGGGCACATAAAAGAAGCAACCAATAAATGCATAAATAAGTGGAACTACAAATCAATATCTCTCTTTCTCAAATAAATATCTAATTTAAAAAAAAAATCAACTGCAGCTAGAGAAAATGAACACATCAGTGAACTTACACAAGAATATAACATTAGCCCTATCAAAGTTAGTTGATAGGCTACTTGCTGGCTGTAAGATAGTGACTTGAAACTGTGCCTCTCTGCCCATCTTCAATATAAAGCTTTATAATAATTCACTCAAAAAGGAAATTCTGTGCCCCTTCTATAATAAGGATATAGGAAGGACACAGTAAAAAAAAGACAGAATTGCAGTACGGCTTGACTTTGAGGATAATAGGAATCTGGAGAAGCCAGCGTGAAGAGTCCTGTATCTGCATTGCAATGTGTCTAGCTGACATCAAATTTCTTATTTGAAAGTTTTGCATTGTTAGAGTAGATAGAGTACGAAATTAGGACATAGGAGCTCTTGGTCCTAGTCCTACTGTTGCCATTTACTGAGACCTAAGAAGGACTTTTTTCCTCAGCTCCAAAATGAGGTGGCTGGATAAGAACATCACTGTGGTACCTCTCAAATCTAATGTTTTATGGGTATCAGCTTGCAATTTTCATGAGCAACCAGAAATTATAATAATCAAATTATATTCTAATAATGTGGCCCAAAGCAAAATGTGCAAACATGTTGTGTTGAGGATTAGGGTGAGAGTAGTCTTTGAATTTTATATCCTCCTCTGAAATTGATTCATGCTATTCTCTTAGCCTTGTGTATCTTTTACCACCAAATCCCCAAATTATACTTGTCAAAAATCTACCGTCAATTGAAGCCTAACCCAAAGATTAATTTTACAATTGCATTTTCTCTCATATTTAGTATTTTAAATTTTTAAATTGATTTTTAGAGAGAGAGGAACAAAGAAGGAGAAAAAACGAGAAACATTGATGTGAGAGCGGAATATTGTTCGGCTGCCTCCTGCATTCCCCTTACTGGGAACTGAGCCTGCAACCTGGGCATGTACCCTGATTGGAAATCAAACTGGCAACATTTTGACACATGGAAAAATTCCCAAACAATTGAGTCACACTGACCAGGGCTTTTCTGATACTTTAAAACAGAAAATATGCTTTCCTTCTGTGAGTGCCTACAACATGCTATCTGCCTCTCTCTTATAGCACTAATCCATAGCTCTTCATCTTGGTTGAGTATGTCCTTATTGTTTTTCCTATAACACTAGACTTGCTCATTTTAGTGTCTTCCATGCTTTCCTGTATCTAACATATGGGATGTGTTCAATATACGATATATTGAATGTCTTTAAGCCGATATAAAGAAGTATCACATCTCTCTAAAATGTCATAGCAAGTTAATAAAGAAATATAAGTATCTGTTGTGTTAAAAATATGAGCCAATTTAAAATTTTAATTTAATTTATTTTAATCTTCACTCAAAGATATGTTTTCATTGATAGAGAGAGAAGAGAGAGGGAGAGAGAGAAACATCAATGGAGAGAGAAACATTGATCGGTTGCCTCCTATACATGCTCTGACCAGGGATCAAACCTGCAACCTCGGTATGTGCCCTGACTGGGAATCATACCCACAAAGTTTCCGTGTATGGGATGACTCTCCAACCAACTGAACCACCCAGCCAAGGTTTTTTTTAACTTTTTAATGTTGCATTTTACCACATTTTCAACTTAGAAAAAAGTTGCAAAGCTTATACAAATAAGTCCTAAATACGATTAATCATACATAACCATAATACAACTATCAAAATCATGAAATTAACAATGATCCAATAGTAATATCTAATCTAACCTTATTAAAATTTCAGCATGGCCCCAGTAATATGTTTCTTGTGATCTAGCATCTAATTCAAAATCACACATTACATTTACAGTTGTCATGTTCCCTTAGTCTCCTTTAACCTGGAAGCGTATTTCCTAATTCTTCTTTACTTTTAAACAGTATTGACAGCTATTTTTTAGAATGTCTCTTAATTTAGATTTGTGCTCAGATTATACATTTTGTTAGAAATACCAAAGAATGAAGGTGTGTTGCCTCTCAGTGCATCATATCAGGAATGATATTGAGACAGGCTAGTAAGCAAGAACAACTGAAATAGAGAAACTGAGACAGTTAAATTGCCAAGCAGTTTACAGCAATCTAGTAAATCACAAAATCCTATCTTCCCTAACCAAGAACACTTTAGAGTAAATGATTTACACTTTACTCCCCAATCAGGGGTAAATAACTTAAACCACCCTATTCATGGAGATAGATAACAGAAGTCCAATTAGTGCCATTTGTGCCAACCACCACCAAGGATGAATAAAATTAAAGAAATAAATCTCATTTGGGCATAACAGCATAAAGCTGATGAATATTCTATTGATTCTCCCCTAAGACCACTCCTAAACTCCCAGCTTCTAAAACTCTCAAGAAAAAGAAGACAATGCTCACCATCCTTGGGGTACTCCCATCAAATCTCCTTTTTGAGTGCTTTTTCTTTCCCTTAAGCTCTAAAGATCCCTGTGAGAATTACAACCAGGGAAGCAATGGGCAGCAACAGCTTGTTCTGGGCTAACTGTCTGAACCTGTCTCGAAGGTGCCCTTTTCTGTGACTCTTCACTGAGCAAAAGCAGCCCCGTGGCTCATTTCTGTCACTGTGACATTTACTTCCCAGTGAGCCAACAGCAGCCATGCCTTGGCTCTCTCCAGTTGCAGCTTCTATCCTAAGACTTTTCTTGTTTCACTATCCCCAGCATTAATAAATGTATCTCAAAATCTCCTGGACTTGTATTGTGAAATCTTTCCTACACGAAGTCAAGAACTCACACACTACCGGATGACCCTAGGCAGAACCACTCCTGGCAGGTTCCTATCCAGTAACAATATGATATAGATTTGTCCCACTACTAATTAATAATTATCTTGTGCGCGCTGGTGTGGCTAAGTGGTTGAGCATTGACCCATGCACCAAGAGGTCACCAGTTCAATTCCCATTCACTGCACATGCCCAGGTTGTGGGCCAAATCCCCAGTGGGGGGCATGCAGGAGGTGGCCGATCAATGTTCTCTCATCGATGTTACTCTCTCTTCCTCTCCCCTCCTCTTGCTCTAAAATCAATAAAGAAAAATAAATAAATATCTTGTGTGTGTGTAGGGAGGGAGGATTCTTTGAGAGTGTGTTTGCTAAACTGTGGTGTTTGCCAAATAGTGGTTTTCTGTTCTATCATATTTTTCTACATTTACTAGCTGAAATTTTACTATTATTTATGACTTTCTCTTCTTTCCCATTTTTTCACTTGTCCAATAATTTGTGTATGTCAGTATGTGCCGATAAATTGTTATTTTATATATACACAAGTGTTTGTGATTCAACATCCTCATTCTTTATTTTGTTTGAGTCAACTTTTTTTTTTATCTTCATCCAAGGACACTTTTCCATTTTTTTATTCAGATAGAGTGGGAGGGAGAGAGAGAAACATCGACATGAAAGGGACACATTGTGTGGCTGCCACCCGCACGACCAACCAGGGCCGGGGACTAACTGCAACCGATGTACGCGCCCTTAGCGGGAACTGAACCCGGGTCTCTCTGGACTGCAGGTCGATACTATAACCACTGAGCAAAACCGGCCAAAGCTGTTTGAGTCAACTTTTAAATAGGAAATTTTAATTCTGATTTTATGTTGTTCTGTTTTCTGATCTAGGAATAGCCAGGTGAAGTTCCAAGTCTGAATTAGAACTACCCAAAGAACAGGAGTCCCATTTTCCCTAAACAGCATCAAATCATGGGATCACTTAGTATCATAGCATGTGTCCATTGAATATTCAAGAAGTGTTTTTTTGCCCTAGCCAGTTTTGCTCAGTGGTTAAAGCATCAGCATGTGGACTGAAGGGTCATGGGTTCGATTTCTAGTCAAGGGCATGTACCTGGGTTGCAGTTTCAATCCCTGGCCCTGGTTGGGGTCATGTGGGAGGCAACCAATCGATGTGCCTCTCTCACATCGATGTTTCTCTCTATCTCTCTCGCCATCCCTCCCTTCCACTCTAAAACTCAATAGAAAATATCCTCAGGTTAGGATTAACAACAACAACAAAAAAGAAGTGTTTCTTCTTACTGAAGCAGGTAGCTCTGAAGCCTTTACAGAATGAAAGACCAAACTTCTGTTTATTACAAGTAATTCTGCTTTGAGGCTTATGTTCAGGGTCTATTCTGTTTGTCATTATAGACATTGAGAACTGAATCAAGTTCTTTGCTTGTAAAAATTGTCTAAAGGCACTGCACACAGAACTAGAAGGTAAATAATGCTGGCATTGCTTCAGAATGAGATTGGAACACCAGTGTGTGTTACTGTGCGAAATTCAGCCTTGAAGGCTACTAAGTGCATTCATCACAGTGTAGATCCTGATTAAATACTGATAACTAGGACAGAAAAGAAAACAGAGCATGGGCCAGGGTCACGACCCTTACTGTTTGTAGGGAGGGAACGTAGAAATAGGGAGTATGGTGAAATAGAGAGGTATTTGCATGAGCCAGTTCTCTTCCTGTGACTCCAAAGGGCAGAAAACAACCCACAACTGCCTTCGAAGTAATAGAGTGAAGAAATCATTCATTAAAAGAAGGAAGAAGATAGCTTCTTTCCTGCATACTCTGGCTGATCTCAGAACTACAAGCTGGACAGTCACATTTAAGGTAAGGTTATTCACTCTAAGCAAGATATAATAAAAAATGTATCTATTAGGAACCTAGTCCACAGGGTCCTAACTATTAGGAACTAGAAAATGCTTGTGATATGGGACATCCAGAACTGGATCTAGGTTTTGTAGAGCCTAAAATGTATATAATATGGCATACCCTATTTAAGAAAAATAATATAGACAGTTTACTTTTGCAAACAAGCATGTGAGCATGTGAACACATATCTAGTATGCCTCTCAGAGCCTTGGAAGAAACCTATGCAAGTGAAGGACCTGAAGCTTCAATGTTATTAACTTCACAGAAAATTTATCTGCCTCTTGTAGATTCGTAACATGGACTACAAGAAAAACATTATATGAGGCTCTAATAACTAATCCAGCCTGATGCAAGTCTATAGGTTTGATTGCCATAGTTGTAAGCAGATAAATGCTGAGAAGAGGCTATACTGTTGGGATTATAGGACCACTCAATGGTTTTTGTAAAAGTTGACTACACTGGTAACTGCTGCCCCAAATATATGATTTGGTGGATTTCCCATGGTAAAAGAGGGGTGGAGGAGAAAAAGGTAGATATGTCAATGATATGGATCTATTATATTTAAAAGTGCACTAACAAATATAACTGTGATTTGTGAGTTTATAGTATTAGCTACATGAATATTTAATAAGAAAGGATTACATCTCACATTTTTTTTTTTTTGCCATGAACAGGTAGGAAATATTTCTGTATTGAAAAGATGGATTGGTATTAGGCATTATCAAAATAATTCTACAAAGAGGTAAAGATGAAAAATATTAATATCTCAATAGATTAAAAGTCAAAAAGGCAAAGTTCAGCATTCATTCCTGATTGAAAAAGAAACAAAAACTCTTAATAAAAAACATCAAGTGTTTTTTAACAGGAAATACATCTCAACCTAACTACTAACAATATGCTTAATGGCAAAATGTTTGAGACACTCCTAGTTAAATAACTGTTTTAAAAACTACTAAGCTATTCAAAAAGAAATAAACACAATGATTGCAAATGATGTTATTGTCAATCTGGAAAACCCAAGAGATTAAATTGAAAAAATATGCAGCTAGTAAGAGTTCAGAATGGTGGGTATTATACAATAAATACATAAAAATCAATCATCTCTATATTAAAAACTAATCTAATATTCTACTCACAACTGGAACTAAAAAGTTAAGATAACTGTGCATCTCAAAAATTTTGAACTTTAACCCCTGCCTAAATCATCTCTGTCTGTCTTTATATACATGAGGTTTTGTGCTCCTTTGAAACACCTGTCAGTGCAAATCCTCTATAGCTTTTAGGAAAAAATGCTAAAAGTTATGGTATAAACTTCTCTATTAGTTTTAACTGATTGTTAGCATTTTGCAGCTACTCACAGCCCTTATAAAATAACAGGAAGCAAGAGCATTTTATTTACTTTACTTCAGCATTGCAAGAACTTTGGGAAAAAGAAGTGACTACACTTTCAATTACTTTTTGAGAGGCAACAGGTATATTTTATATAATCTGATTCTGCCTGGTTTGCAGATATGGGATGATCAACCTCTGATACCAGATATTTGTATATTTTTAAGAAATTAAAGGGTTCAGTGTTTCACACTAGGAAACTTGGTGTGTGTGTATAACCAGATTATATCCAGATATATTCAAGCACTTACTTTATACCAGTGGTTCTCAAAATTAAAAAAAAAAAATCACTTGAAAAACGTGTATAAACTACTGATTTACAGCAACCACTCTTGAGATACTGGTGTGGGAGTTATGGAGTGGGGCCCAGGAATTTTCATTTTTTACAAATATCTTAGGTTATTTTGATACAAGTGGTCCTCAAACAATAGTATAAAAAAATACTAGCTAAGGCTATTGGCAATCTTAGAATTGGTCTATGGGAAGTGTGTTTGCCATAGGGAACATCGTTTCCATTGTTGCTGAACTTCTTTTTCTGGCCAGTATGCTTTACTGTAGTGAAGCAATATAAAATAGTGTTTGAATGCTGACACTAGAACCGAAAAAACCTATGTGTTCACGCCTGCTGTGCGACCCTGAGCACGTTAACTCTCTGAGTCTCACTTTCTTTGTAAGCAAATTGGAAAGAAAACATAATTTTGTATTACTGTGAACTGCTGTGAAGATTAAATGAGCTAATGCATATAGAGCAATCAGCATAGTGCCTTGCTCAGGAAATCTATCATGTGTTAGTTTGTTAGTTATTATTGTTATTATTATAATTATTTAGCCTCAATCTTGCTGGTAGGCTGATTACCATGTAGATGAGAGGGAGATCAAGGAAACCCCACATACTGTCTTCCTGAGAACCCAGAAAGAGACTTAATTGTCCCACTGCATGTAAAGGAGAGAACAGAGTACACATGGGATGTTTGTCTTTCTGATTCAAGCAGTCAAGATGGAGTCTTTACTCCCAATCTTATTTCCCTATACTAATTCTAGTCGAAAGTAAACCATTCTTTTTTTCTTATGTGATTAATTAGACTTTTTAAAATAATCGATACAATAAAATAGAAAGTCCAGAAATAAGCTGAAACAACTTTATGTGTATATGGGATTATGGATCATGAGAGCCAGGCTTCACACTGTCAGAGAAAGAAGTCACAAATAGTAAAAATGGGAGGGCTAGAATGAATCCCAGTTGTGTTGGAGATGAAAGTAAGAGACACCAGTATGAATTTGTTTGTTTATTGCATATACAGATGAATGGACATAGAAATAATAATAGATGTGTGTTCATGTATGTGAGATAGCACACATACATATACTTTCTACCTCAGTCCACAAAGAGAGCCTAGAAGCAGTAAACCCCAGTAATAATGAGTAGACCAAGTTTTCAGATCATGGTTACGAATTACTGTTATCCCATAAAAGGAACCAAGACTCCATGCAGAAATAACTAATTACTGGCCTGGGGCAGAGAATATAAAATATGAGCCTGGAACATCTTACTCTATCAGAAAGTAATGATGTTCTCAAAAAAAGGAAGAAGACATTTCAAAGGGACAGAGAAGCCAGCTTGAAGGAGATTCGAATTGCCAAAACCAGAAAAATTTTAGCAACACCATAAGTAATGATAGTATTGGATTATAACCCATAGAATATCATAAATATTCATCTATCCATACTTCTCTAAATAAATGATTGGATAAATAAATAAATGAGAAAGAAGAAGCAACTCTTCCTTCCAAAAAAACTTAGCAAATGCATGCAGAAGAAATGGAGAAAATATAAAGTTGCCATTAGGCAAATACCACAGTAACAATTGTTGCAAGCAAGAATCATAAATGGATATTAAAATCAATAGGCAAAATGTGGTGATAAATCAGATATTTGCATAATTTTAAAGTATTTCTCCCACAAGATATGTATTAATTACAAAGGGGGAAATTGTTACTGTACCGTGTAGAAATCTGTCAGACACCACTTTAATCAAACAAAGTTAACATGACCAGTGCTAAGACATATACATGATGAAATGATAAAGATATATCACTTCTGAGGTTTTCATAAAAAAATACAGAATCTTAATTTAATCATGACCAGGTCAGGAAAGACAAGAAAAAATTTAGGAACTATCACAGACCAGAGTAGACACAGAAGACATGGCAACTAAATGGAATGTGGGATCCTGGAGAGGAAAAACATGTATTCCTTTGAAAACTGGTGGAATTTAAATAAGGTTTATAAAATAGTTAATAGTATTGTGTCACTTAATTTTTCAGTTTCACTAAGCAATATCATTCATTCTGTAGAAATCAAAACTATATGCTTAGTTTCTTATGTAAGTATTTTCCATTCATAATTATTCAGTAATTAAACAGATTTCTCCCCTTACATAGTATAACCATTTTCCAAAACAAATGATTTCAACAGAAAATTATTTTGAAGAACTGCTGACTGAGAACTCTCAAGCAGGTAAAACTTAATCTAATAAATTGATCTGGCCTCAAGAATATTTTTCTTGGATAGTGTACAAAAATTGACAACTTTTACATCACTGAAAATTTATCATATAAAATTGATTACCATTGAGATTTTGATGTTATGTTAAACATCAATAGTACATTACTCATAAACCAAGGTAATAATTCACAATCTAGAAAAACATTTTTTGTGATTATGTTTTTAATATACTTTTTATTGTTATGATAGCAGGTCTACTAAGGAATTAATTGTTTATGTTTAAGGAGAAGAAATCAATTGATTGTCTATTTAAGTAGAAAGTAAAGATTGAGAAGGCAAATTTCTAATCTTTGAATATCAGCCATCTCAGGCTGTGAGATTTTTACTGCAGAGTAGGTCTTATTTACTGATATGGCCCGGGAGTATCATCGGTATCATTGCCTACTGCTCTCAAGAATCACATAAAAAATGCTGGTAAACTAATGTTGGTGCTTGTGGCAAAGCGTCAATGCCAACAATGTGTAAGGTAAACACTGGTCCCTGAACATATTCAAAGTTGGTTCACAAAAAACATATAGACTAGAGTAATGTTTTCTCAGGATTTAGAAACAAATGACACTTGGAGAAAAACCTTGATATAAACTATGCTAAAATACTTACCTGCTCAAAACAAGAACCCTGAGTCAGTTACATGCTAAAAACATGGGTGGATATTTAATTTCTGAATTAAATTTTATCTTAGATTAGTTAAATTAATAAATTGACCCTTCAACAATTATTCCAAAAACTTAAAAATAAAGAACAAACATCTAAATTTATAACTTTATGCAAGATAATTGTCTAAAAGCTATGATCACCAATTGAACTAATTGGAGTGTCATTGGAATGACAATTAAGAAATCAGAAAAATTTATCTATCTTTCCTTTCTTAACTTTTTTATTCTCTTGGTGATTATCCCTTTTCACTTCCCTCCACCATTACCCACAGGTCAGCTTACAAGTGCTTTTTACATTGTATGTCTTTCCTCATCTTGAGAATGTGCTTGGTACATGGTAGACACTATAAGTGTGTCTTTAATGAATAAATGGCAGATATTGAGGCATTAGCAGTTTAATAGAGGAAGATGTATTAAGAGAAATGGTGCTTTCTCACCGTACCCTGAAATCACCCTATATAGTATCCTCCCTCTCTTCGTATGAGTATAGTTCCTGAAATTAGGACAAACCTAAAGGGATTTAAGTTCTTTAATTTTATTTTGAACTTCCAATGTTAGTTTCCTTTCAGATCATAGACTAGACCACAGATAGTTTTGTGGAGGGAAAGGGTACTTTTCTGGTTTTGGTTCTTGGGTCAGATGTAAAATCAAACTTCTTTTGGAAGAATGGTGGCATGTTAACAGATATTGATACTTTTTCATTGTCTCAAAGTCCATTTGCTGGTGTATTCATTCCACTGGCCTAGTTTATTGTTGCTCTGGCCTGAACCAGGACAGGAGAAGACTTGGTGATACAAGTCTATCTGAGAAATCTGTTGGTTATACGAAGAACTGTAATTTCTAACTCTCTGGGGAAGTCACACCTTGCTGTAATGACCAAAGCAATGAGAAAGGGTCAGATAGACTTGGGATGCCTGGGGAAATAGCAATTTGAAGCCAGTGACTTACACATCATAATGGGGGGGGGGGGGATGCAAACACCATCAATTCATATTCTTCTGTTCAGAGCTCTATTTTAGGGCAAGCCACTTGAAAACAAATGTAATGGTTGAATGTGAGCCACCTTGGATCTTGAAGCATGAAAACTTCTCAAAATGACTATTGCTCTCTTTAGAGGAATTGGAAGGGAGAATCTAATGTTTTAATACTTTGAGTTAAATATTTGGCTGATCTCTAACAAAACTATCAGGTGAGGAAACCTACTATTCAGGGCTCTCCTACGTATGTATGCAACCCATACTGACTGTCTTGGTGAGGCCTATCAAAAAGCAGATATATGAAAGATTCTAGGAAGCTCTATTATTTTTAATGGAAATCACTTATTCCTCTAAAAATAAAAAATAAAAAATCTAATAACCCACCTAGGTATCAGAAACTAAATGCAAAGGAAGAAAGGGGTGTCTTACAGAAAATGGAAATCCCAGAGGGAATTTAATTTCAGGTAAGAGTTCCTGCCCAACTAAGTGGCTTGAGGCCCATAGGGATGTTCTCTCTCTCCCACATGTGGTTTTCCTTGTACTCTATTCCCTGATGGTGGCACTTCTTATACTCAGCTTCCATTTTTCCTCACTATTAGACAAATTGGAGATTAGAAGTCCCCCTTACTTTTACTGCTACCCCTACCTAGATTTTTCAGAGAATTCCAGTTTAATTATTCATTTTGAGATAGTACCAAGGTCCATTTTGTTATAATAAAAATTCCTTAAAGAATATAGCTTCTTTTTAAAAGTATGGTTATACTCCTTGGATGAATACCACATTAAGCCACCAAGACCTTACAAGGGGTATTGGTTTGCTAATGTCCAGAGGGTAGGTGGTATTAAAAGCAGCATGAATTGGCTAGGGAAAGTGGTACAAATGGCACTCTATAAAACTAAAGTTTTGCCTAGGGCTACATTTGCTCTTTACCCTTCTACTCTTCTAATTTCCTCCTTTTGTTTTACCAACTGCTACCTGCCAAGGAAGTACCCAACACATCTTCCTATGCATTTTTACCTGGGTTCCCCTTAGTTTTCAAAGCTTGTAGGATTCCTCAACCCCAGTCAAACTCACAAAATCCTGACAATGAAGTCTTAGATTAATAAGAAGTGGGGGCTATTCCGATTATTCTAACTGAAGTGGTAATGGCTTAAGTGTTTTCCCTCCCAGATACATATTTGTATAGTAATGTATGTTGTCAGTGACTTTGCTGAAACCTGGGACTGTACAAATATTGACACTAGGCCATACTGCATGACAGAAGGAAAAGTAAATATTATTGAGACCCCACTCTTGGTAGTCTACTTTAGCAATTATAAAATAAGAAGTAAATGGAGTGGAGGATGTGGTGAGCAGGTAGAGGTGAGGATAGTAATAATAAGAGTTACCATCTATACTAAGTTACTATATGCCAGATATTTTATGTGTAAATGTATGAGGTAAATACTGTTATAATCTATATATTTTTTTTTTTAAATGAGGAAACTGAGATATGGCTCTCCATGTGAAGTGGAGGGGTCATAATTTAAACCAAGACAGTCTGGCTCCAGAACACATTCCCTTAACCACTATGTTATATTGTTTCTTGTCATGTGAATTAGAGATTATATATAGAGGCAGTGTGCCATCATGGTAAGAGTGTGAACTTTAGAACTTCAGATATGTGTTCTACATGAAGAATACTAATCCCTAGCTATATGACCTTAAGTTACTTACTAAACTTTTCTAAGCCTTGGTTTTCTCATCTGTAAAATGGGGATTAAAATATCTACCTTGTGGAGCTCTCATGAGGATAATATATATTATCCTCTACTTATATATATTTATTATCCCCATGAGAGCTCCACAAGGTAGATATTTAAATCCCCATTTTACCTGGGTTCCCCTTACAGATGAGGAGACCAAGGCTTAGAGAGGTTCAGTACGTAACTTAAGGTCATATAGCTAGAGATTAGTATTTTTCATGTAGAATACATATCTGAAGTTCTAAAGTCCAACTCTTATCACAATGGCACACTGCCTCTATGTGTAGTCAGGAGATTTGCTTTGCATCTAAGTTTTGCCTTTAAACCATTGTGGTATACTCACCAAGTCACCTTGACATCTTCAAAATGAGAGAGTTGGGCTGAATTATCTCTGGTAACCTTCCAACTTTGAGAGTTCATTAGTAATTTTCTCATCTCTGTAGGCAATAAATCTTTGCCCTCCACACTGAAACAGAGAATGGAAGGTTACTAAGCTTTTGCTTAACTATGAACTCAATGAATGGCATTCTATTTAAGGATCATTAAATATTAAGTACATATTTTTTTAGATAAGATACTAGAAGGGCTGGGAGAGCTCTTCTGCACTCTACAAGCTGTAAATATATATGTGTATATATAGTTTATTGATAATGATATTATCTGTCCTATGATACCTCTTCATATAATGGCCAAGCCATTTCTTCTAAGTTTAATAGACCTTGGTGAATCGTCAACAGACTGAATATTTGTGAAGCTTTTTTTTCTTGACTGCCTATCCAGGGAGAGACATCACTGCTCATTAATCTCATTCTCTGAAAGAAATTTGAAACAGCAAAAAACTCTTTATACTTTTTTTCTAGCCATTCAACCATATATATAGGCACTTAGACCCTGTGATAATGCAGTTCCTTCACTAATTCAAAACCAATGTATGATTAATTGGACTTTTACCAACAGATAGACCACTCAGCAAGTAATTATCTAAGTCTTTCCCTTGTCTCACACCCAACCAGAGTGCTTATTAATAGCAAGTACACCAAGAAATCAACTTTCGCAGGAACTGAAGGCTCTAGATCATCACACTGTGAAGCAAAAAATCCCAAGATGTTAGCCCCTGAAGTAGTTTTGATATCATCTCATCCTGTCTCCTTCTTAACAGATGAGAAAACTGAGCTTTAAAGAGATCATACTAAGGGTTATTTAAGAAGTTGGTCTTCAGAACTCTTTCTCTTTCCACACCGTCTTCCCATTCCAAAATATCTTCTTGCATCTATAGATTCTCCAAACACTTTCTTCCACCCTAGATGTTCAGTCCTTGAATACTGGCTTCTAAGGAACCCATCTCATACTTCCTCCTACAGTTTCTCCTGGCCCTCTCACTCCTTCCAAGGTCAACCTTAAATGGCATCAGAATCCTAGATGCACCTTGCTCTCCCAGGTTGTTTTTTCAATACAGCCCTCATGACTACCTCCCCACCAAAAACAAAAACAAACAAACAAACAAACAAAAAACTAAGCTTCTGGGGATTTATCCCTTTCCCTCAGGACCTTGATCTCAGTAAACTTGCTAAAGCTAATCTGAGAAACTAATTAATGTTAATGGTGTGAACTGGTTAATGTGTTACCTCTTCTAGGAATGATATTTACATTTTAAAAGAGGCTATTGAGACAAAGTGAACCAAGGAACTGGAGTGACTCTTGAGAATTTCAGACCAACCTAGTGGGAAACAAGGTATTGAGTGGGAACTCTTTAACCTCAAATCATAGGATAGATGTTCTATCACTGTACCTCAGGCTAACATTGTTACCCACATCTAAGGATTTGTCCGTCTGGCAAATTAATATATAACTATGTGCAAAGAGATTTGAATATTTCTCTTTAAAAATGCTCTTTAAAGATGTTTAAAGGCAGGAACAATCTTGAAACCTGCTCTCAACTTCAAGTAGGAAGTCCTTTACATGGGGCAAAAAGACCTTCAGTGGACCCTACTCCAGGTTAGATACAGAATCAAACAAATTTTCCTTTCATGTGACAAATTAGAGTTTTACTCAGTAAACTGTTTACTTAATTTTCTTCTGTTTAATTTCCAGTTTTGTTCATTTTTTCAGGTTTTATTTTATATTTTACATTTTACATGCCTGTTTTTCCTTTTCTTTGTTTCCTATAATCTCATTCTTTTTCTCCTCTTGCTCTCAGATTTGTTCCTTCTCCTCATGTGTTGTTTTCCATATTCTTTCTCACATTTTCCTTACCTCTTGCTCTCTTTCCATTATTTCTCCTATCAGCTTTTGAGACAGGCCGGTAAGCCAGGACAAGAAGAATAGGGAAACTGAGACAGATAGTTAAACAGCAGTTTGCAGTCATCTAGTAAATCTAGATGCCAAGTAATTTGCAGCCACCTAGTAAATCTTATCTTCCCCATACCAAGGACACTTAAGAGTAAATGGTTTGCACTTCTCCTCCCCAACCAGATGGCAAATAGCTTAAATCACCTTACTCAGGGAGATGGACAGCAGAAGTCTAATTAGTGCCACTTTCAAACTACACTCAGGGACAGATGAAGTGAAGGGAATAAATCTCATTTTGGCATATCAGTATAAAACTAATGAACATTCTATTGAGGTCCTCCTTTAAGACCTCCCCTAAATGTCCAGCCATTAAAACCCCTCAAAAAGAAAGTCCCAGCGGGTGCTCTCCCTCATAGGGGCATGTCTGTGCCTTTTCCCTCCCCAACAGGCATGCATCTCTTAAACTCTAAGGCATCCTAGGAGGCTTGCAACCAGGGAAGCTATGGGCAGTGGCAATTCATCACAGGCAAACTCCCTGATCCTGTCCTCAGGGTCCCCCTTTCTCTGACCTCTTAGTGAGCCAAAGCAACCCAGCCTAGGCTCATTTCTCCACCTAGTCCCTCTCTGTTGCTTCTTTTATCCTAGGCCCTTCCCTGTTTCACTGTCTCCAGCTTCAATAAACTTACTTTTTTAAATCACCTGGGCTTGTATTGTCAAACCTTTCCTGCACGAAGTACCCACACACTACCAGTCAGCCCTAGAGAGACCCACTAAGGTCCAGGTCCCCTTTCCAGTAACTCTTTGATATCTCAGAATGCAGAGAAGCCCCCAGTGATTTGGCTTTTAAAGTCTCCAGGGAAATCCCCCTTTCTAAACTAAAAGTTCTGAAACCTCCAGTAAGTCAGTGCCTAGTCCTGGGGAAATATCATAAGTAGTCCTGCTAATAAAATGAAGATAACTTATAGATGTTACTACTTGTGCTCTATACAAGTGTAATATTGTTAATGTAAAAGTAGTTTTTTAAAAAATGTCAAATATTCACATTGTCACCTTTCTCCTCTGAGGATTCATTCTCGTGTAATTTTGGGCTTAGTTTTAAGCCCACTTTCTCCAACAGTTTTAAATGTTTTCTTCCACAAACAGAGATTTGTTTTTCTTATGCCAAGTGCCCTGGCTACCTCCTCACCCACACTTTTCTCACTCCAACAAGCGCAGTATTCAAGGAACAATTTTCCTGTTTCTCTTTGTATCTGTCATATACTTGAATGACTCCAACCTTGTATTCCATGATTTTCAAACTTCAGTGACATTAGAATCAGCTGAGGAACTTGATAATTGGAACATTTCCAGTTCTTATATACCCAGGATATTTTTATTCAGAAGGTTTGAAGGGAACCCTTGAGCATACATTCCGGATGGTTCTAATGAGGATGACTTCAGGTTACACTTTTTGAATTCTAGTTGTATGCGTGATGAGCTACATCAGAAAGGCCTGGTGCAGTGCCTAAAGCTGACACCCAGGACAGTTTTTAGACAGCAGTATTTCATGATATTTTGCTAAGAGACCCTTATAACATCAGGAAATAACTAGAGATAACACCACCATATGTGTAAGTCCTTTGATATCACTCACCTAGATCAATGGACAGAATTGTATCCTTATATTCTTAGGCATGCAGATTCAGTTGATGGAGGTAGAAGGGACCATAGATAGCTTCTACTCCAGTAGTTCATCTTACATATAGAGAAACTATTGTTCTGAAGGAGAAATTGACTTGCCTAATGTAGTAAATATCTGGCCTAACACTTAAACTCAGGTATGGTAATTCAAATTTTATCATTTGCTCTTCTGAAAACTGAGCTTTCCATAGGTAAATCTTACCTTTCCCTTTACACTTATATCCATTCACTGACCTATGTCAATAAAGAAGAATTCATTTCTGTTGGGTGTGTCCAGCCAGGTTGGGATATAGCTAAGAAAGCAGAGAATCAGAAGAAAAATGAAGAGCTAGAACCATTTCAAACCCATTGTATCACAATGATCCTTAGGGGGCTTTGAAATACTTGGGCCTAGGCCCTACAAGATTGACTATGACCTGAAGATCAGAATACATTTCTCCATTTAAAGACTTTAACACTTCCCCCTTCAAATTTAAACAAAATTTTAGATGATCAAAGGGCCTCAAAAAAATATATCCAGATAAGGTGAACCCAATAACTGTTACCATAGGCCCCAAATTAAGTTCATTTTGCCTGTGAGCTGTGTCTAAAAAATGCAGGAGCAGGGATTGCAGGAAAGAAAGAAATTATTTTATTAAGGTTTGCCAATCCAGAGACAGCAAGCTTGTCCTCTGAAAGACCTGACTTTTCCATAACATGTAAATTACATGTGGTTATGTAAGACAAAACTACAAAATACCTTGGATTAGGGGCAGGGTTGTGTTCAAAGATGATTGGTCAGAGATGAGATAAGGATCTTGAGGACAACTCTGAAGTCAGTTTCGGAGTCCAAAACCCTGTTTTAAGGAGAGGTAATCAAGGAGGTCAAGGCCTTAAGGCTCAGGAGCTGAAAAATAATTTAGATTAAGGTATTATCTTTAGTTTGCCAGGAGCTTAAACTTTGTGACCATTAATCAGAATAGAAATATTGTACTCTGTTGCCCTAGGGGTCAAGGATCGTCATGGTGAGAGAATAAGGTCAGGTCAGTGAAGTGTGCTGAGAAAGAGGGGAAAAAATCATTGTTTTAAAACAACAGTTTAGACCAGCTGGTGTGCCTCAGTGGTTGAGTGATCAACCATGCACCAAGAGGTCCCTGGTTTGATTGCCAGTCAGGACACATGCCCAGGTTGTGGGCCAAATCCCCAAGGATAGTCATGCAGGAGGCAGCCAATCGATGTTCTCTCTCATCAATGTTTCTATCTCCCTCTCCCTCTCCTTTCTTCTCCCTCTAAAATCAATAAAGAAAATTTAAAAACAAAAACAAAAAAACTTACAGTTTAAATAAAACCAGAATTACGAGGACCCTCGATTTCATAACTACTAATATAAAGCATTTAGAGCAAAATAATTAGCCACTTTCTTATATTAAAACTAAACACAAGAAATCGCTCCAATACATAAATTGTGCTAGATTGCTCTTTAAAAGTTATATCACATAAAGCAGCATTCTAAACCTGCATTTAATTAAAAAGTGTTGATTGTAGCAAAGTTGGACTTCAGCAATCTAGACATAAGTCTTGCAGAGGCTACAGCAAAAGGAAAGGTAAATAACTGCTCTCTATCAAGTTTCTCTATATATTCTGTAATCTAAGTTAGCTTGACCATGGACTACTTTTCCTGAAGGACTTTTTTGTCTTTTTGTTGTTAGAATTTATAGGTCCATATAATCCTGTCAAAATATATCAAATTATAACAATTAATTTCACTTTAAACAGTTTGGGTAAGTACATATGACAAAATACCCAGCTCGCTGCCTAGTGCTAAAGGGAAAAGAAAAACTATAATAAATTCACCCTTCCAAACACTGGTCTAGGATTATAACATTTACAGAATTCTGTAACACCTATCATCCCATATGACCCCCCCCAATTCTCTCACCTCATGTCTATAAATTAGGCAAAACAACCATTATCCCCATTTTACAGATGTGAAAAGGGAGATTATGAGAAGTGATAAAACTGGAGGCCAATAAAAGTGCATTAGGTGTTTGAGTTTTCTTAGAGTTCTCAAGGTATTTTAAAATAAATACCTTTCCAGATCCTAAAGATATAATTTATCATGGTATGATTTCCAGCTAGCAGAAAAGACAGCCGTTCCTGGGCTAGACACTCTCTTCAGATCACTATACTTGGATCCAAGACCTAGTCTGGCACCCCAACTCTCAGAACCCTTTTGTCTTACCACCGCCAGGCCCTGTGCTGCTCTTCTGCCTTCCATCTGTTCAGGGCCTCCTTGCAATATACATTCAGGTACAGCTTGTTCTCAAAACCTTGTTTACTCCCTTTTCCTTCCTAATCAATATTGCTTGGTCCTGTGCTTCTGACCCTGCCCCTCAATACACTTGGCTCTTTGATAATGAATCGCTCTCTAAGGTGTTAATAAGTGCTAATGAACGAATGGGTTGCCCTCCCAACGAATATAATTTGCATTTTAAATAGGACTTTTTAGAGAGCTGTGCTTTATCCTGTTCACTTCCATCCCCTGGAAAAAAAAATCTTCAGAGGCTCTCCAATGTCAATCAGATTAATTTCAAATGCTTCAACCCTGAAGTATAAAGACCCCACAATCTGATCCTAATCTATCCTTTCTATCCCATCTCACCCAGAAATCTACCCTGTGTAACCAGCAAAATGGACTATTCCCTTTGCCTCAAATATTCACACTTTAAATGTTAGCCTTTCCTCTCCATAAATTCTTCCCTAATCCCTTTCCATTGCCTGTCTGCTCATCTTTACTATTTAACCATTATCAGCTAACCTTTGTGGGATTTGAGATTAGCTGTGTGGGGAGTAAAGGAGGAATTGAAACAAAAAGCAAAATGAGGCATGCCTGCAGAATTAGGAAGATGGAAGGGTTCCAGAGATAAGCTTTGCCAACCTCATGCTTTTGCCAAGGATTGTGCCTGGAAATGGATATCTAGTAGTAACTAATTAGGGAGCTTTGTCCTAGATTTAGCCTAGCCTGAAAACATGGTTTCATGGATATGAGAGACTCGGGAATATCAAGAATGTCCCTTGAGATAGGAAAATTGAGACATTCAGAGAGAAAGTGACATGTCTAAGATCATGTAGCTGGTAAAGTGGAAAAACTGACACTTGTCTTATAGTTCCCTGCTCTTGAAGCTCTCAATGTGAAGAAATTTGCCCTCTAAATATATGTCTTATCTATATACCTACAGCCTTTGCTGATGTCACCACCTCCCCTATCCAGTTTCTGCTTCTGCCTCAGAGTTCACCCTATAACAATACATTAAATGCTCTTTAATCTTTCTACTGACAGCAACTCTGTAAAAGTGGCACTGTCTTTCCTCTCTTGCATGCAGTAAGGGCTTCTCAAATTATATCCCTGATTAGAAGGCAGTGACACTTACAAGCCTTTTACTTGTTGCTTTAGCACACCTAAGCCTTCAGTAAATCAGATTTTTTGTTTCTGTTCTTCCTTTTTAGGCCCTGGTAAATCTGTCTAGTTCTGGAGACTACCATATACTAATAGAAATGACTAGTCAATAGCTGACTTTGACTTGGAATAACAAATGTCTTAATTCTGTTTTCCAATGCACCTCTTCCTTTGCTTTTCAGATTGAAGATTGGTGATTCTAATAATCACATAAGTATTGTTTTGTATATGAAACTGTGCCTGAAATGTTTCATGAACAGCCAATTAAAAAACATACAGAATTGCCCTGGCCGGTTTGGCTCAGCGGTTGGAACGTCGGCCTGCGGTCCAGAGAGACCCGGGTTCGGTTCCCACTAAGGGCACGTACCTCGGTTGCAGTTTGTCCCCGGCCCTGGTTGGTCGTGCGGGTGGCAGCCACTCGATGTGTCCCTTCACATCCATGTTTCTCTCTCTCTCTCTTCCTCTCTCTCCCTCCTGCTCTATCTGAACAAAAAAATGGAAAAATGTCCTCGGTTGAGGATTAAAAAAACAAACATATAGAATTAAAAATAGTAGTATTTTGGAGTCATAAATTATCAAGCATTATGCTTCAATTTTAGATAATAACTATTGATTCACTATCTTGAAAGAGAATGGCACTCTTATATTTTCTATACTCTCCTCCACTACTCCCTGATTTTTCTGATTATATATACCTTCTATAGTTATATTACATGCATATATATGAAATAATCAGTGTATATGACATTTACAACTTTACCAGAATATGTGACATTTACATTCTATTCTATAACAAAAACCCCTCAGTTTACTCCTATATCTATGATTAAATGGAATAAATGTTCAGTACTAGTTCTTTCTGTACAGCTTCTCCATTCTTCTTTTAGTTAGCCCACCATTCATCATTCAGTGTTTTTTTTTAAATAAAATACTTTACCAGTTAGTAATTCCTCTCCCAAAAAGTTATTATGCTCATTATATATTGAGTTCTTCCATGCTTTAGAGTATACGCCTGTTAAATTTACATTTGATATAAAACTTGGATATTATTCTTGGGTCATACTGTCTTTTAGAACCTTATAGATATTTTTCCATGGTATTCTGGAATTAACTGTATCTCTGGAGAAGTACCATATCAACAAAATTTTATTTTATTTTATTTTCTCCTTGTGTACAAGACTTGCCTTCTGTCCCTGGTTGCCTTCTTTATCTTTGAAGTTTAATAATGTGATCAAGATTTGACTTGATTTCAATCAATATGTATCTATTTACCTATAACATATAGGATAGTCTTTGGATTTACAAATGTAGTCCTTCCATTATTTAAGAGATTTTTTTTTCTGCTGTTACATCTAACACTTTCTCTATTCTATTGTAGAATAAAAGTTTTTCTAGTTCAGCATTATTTTGCTAGATTATCTTTGTTCTTTGTATTTATTATTTTTAATTAATTTAATTTATTTTTCTTTATCTTTTACATTCACTGTGACCATTTTATTAATTTGATTTTTGGCAATTCACTGAGTTCCTTGCTTTTTACTTTAGTTCTTAAATGATGCTTATTCGTGTTTCAATTTGTTTTATTAACTCTGTTAAGATACTTGCTCAAGTCCTTACTGTCAATTCTTTTGGATATAATCCTAAGAGTGGAATGGTTAAGTCATATGTCAACCAAGAATTTTATTCCAGGGGGAGGGGGGGTGGAGAATGATCCTCCAAAAATGAAGTAGAAATGAAGACATTCTCAGATAAACAAAAGCTAAAGGAGTGTGTTGCTAGTGGACGTCCCCTATAAGAAATGCTAAAGGGGCCCTGGCCGGTTTGGCTCAGCGGTTAGAGCGTCAGCCTGCAGTCCAGAGAGACCCGGGTTTGGTTCCCGTTAAGGGCATATACCTCAGTTGCAGTTTATCCCCGGCCCTGGTTGGTCGTGTGGGTGGCAGCCACTCGATGTGTCCCTTTCTCGTCGATGTTTCTCTCTCTCTCTCTCTCTCTCTCTCTCTCTCTCTCTTCTTCTCTCTCCCTCACACTCTATCTGAACAACAACAACAACAACAACAAAAGAAATGCTAAAGGGAATCCTTTAGGCTGAAATGAAAGGAAAGTATACGGTAACTCAAAGCCATATCAAGAAACGAAGATCTGCAGTAAAGGTAACATATGTAGGTAAAAATAAAAACTAATTTCATTGTATTTTTGTTTTATAACTCCTTTCTTATATGATTTAAAAGACAAATGCATAAAATAATAATTAGAAATCTATTTTATAGAGCAGGTATACAGATTTAATTTGTGACAATAACAATATAAAGGGAAGGACAGATTTGGATAGGAGCAGAATTAATGCATGGTTCTTGAAGTTTATTTGGTGTCAATTAAAATAGGTTATCATTTTAGGATATTCACTATAGCCTCCATGGGAACTACTTAGAAATAACTAAAACATGCACAAAAGAAAATAAAGAGGAAATTAAAATGATAAACTAGAAAAAAAAAGAACCAAACGCAAAAGAAGGTAGTGTTGGAAGTGTTGAGGAACAAAAAAGATAAATATATAGTAAAATAGTAAAATGGCAGAAATAACTTATTCATTTTTAGTATGGTTTTAAGTATAAATAAATTAAACTCACCAATTAAAAGACATAAATTGGCAGAATGCATAAAAAACATTATCTGACTATATATGGCTTATATACCCACTTTAGACACAAAGACACAAATAGGTTAAGAAAAAAAAAATATTCAGTGAAAATAGTAACCAAAAGAGAGCTGAGGTAACTATACTAATATACTAATATACTAAGACAAAACTAATATCTAAATTCAAAAAGTTACAAAAGACAAAGAACATTCATTATATATTAATAAGAGGTTTAGTTTAATACAGCCAGACAGGTTTAGTTTAGTACAAATTGATGTAACAATTTTAAACATTTACTCATCTAATAACAGGTTCAAAATATATGAAATAAAAATTGATAGGCTGAAAGGGATTA
Organism: Molossus molossus; assembly: GCF_014108415.1. Lineage (NCBI taxonomy): Eukaryota > Metazoa > Chordata > Mammalia > Chiroptera > Molossidae > Molossus > Molossus molossus. The sequence goes on along the minus strand of NW_023425355.1, from coordinate 12,241,164 downwards.
ATAAACAATTATATAGAAATATTTGGAGACTTAGTACTATACTTTCAATAAAGAATAGAATATCTAGACAGAAGATAAGTAAGGAAATAGAGGACCTGAACAACTCTATTATCCAGCAAACCATAATAAACATATATAGAATACTCCACACAACAAAGTATACTGTGTGTTTTTCTTAATTATAAATGGAACATTTTCTGTAGGCCATTTGTTAGGTCACAAAAGAAATCTTAATAAATTTAAAAAGATTCAAATTATACAAAAGTATCTTTCAACAGCAATGGAATGAAGCTAAAAATGATTAATGAAGAAAAGCTGAAAAATTCACAAATACATGGCAATTAAACAGTACATTCTTAAACAACCAAGGGCCAAAGGAGAAATCCTAGGGAAATTAAAAAGCACTTTAAGATTAATGAAAATGAAAATACAACACACTAAACCTTATGGCATACAGCAAAAGCAGTGCTCAGAGGGAAATTTATAGCTGTAAATGCCTATCTAAAAAATGTAGAAATATCTCTAATCTTTAAGGTGTAATAACTTTACACCTTAAAAAACTTGGAAAACAACACAGTAACCAAAAGTCAGCAAAAAGAAAGAAATAATAAGGATTACAGCAGAGTTAAATGAAATAGAAAAATGAAGCTATGTATAATCCAATTGTGAGTGAGGAAGGGCGAATATATTTTTGAAAGATTACTTTGTTTTCAAGACTGCACATACAGAGGATCCAAGATGGCAGCAAAGTAAGTGGAAGCAACATTCACCTCCTCCCAGGACCAAACTGGAATTACAATTAAATTTTAGAACAATCAGCCTGAATAACCAACTGAAGACTAGCTGAAGAGAAGTCTTTTCTTTTTTAAAATGATTTTAGAGAGAGGAAGGGAGAGACAGAGAAAGAGAGAGAGAGAGAGAGAGAGAGAGACATATTGGTTGCCTCCTACACATGTCCCATCCAGGGATGGAACCCAAACTTGAGTATGTGCCCTGACCAGGAATCAGACACACTATCTTTCAGTGTACTGGACAACACTCCAACCAATGCAGCCATGCTGGCCAGGACTGGAAGAGAAGTCTTAGAAAGCAAGGATTTACAGAAGAAGCCACATGAAGATGGAGTGTGGATATGCGAAAAAGGATTGGCCCTGCTCCCATGGGCAGCAGCTGAGGTTTCAGAGGGACAGCTCAGCTGTGGGGGGTTCTCCCTGAGAAGCCTGGGGTCTAAACCCCAAGCCAGAGTCCCTAGCCCAAAGAACCAGAGCAGGGAAGGGGTACACACATTACATCTGGTGCACACAACATCTGGGTGTGAAAAGCAGCAGGGTATTTTTTCTATCAGGGAGAGACAAAAGTCTGCTAGAGAGGTAGGCAGCCTTTTAAAGGGCCAATGCACAAAATTTTGTACACAGCCACTCACACTGGGCTCCAGTGGAGGGAAGGAAAAGTGGACTAGAGTAATGTGAGGAGAGTCTGGGGTTTGTGGTCCTGGGGAAAGAGCTCAAGGTTGAGCTGACATGATACCTGTGCTGTCATTATCGCATATTGCAGATGCCATCTTACTTGGATGGAGCACTCCACTCTGTTTGGTATAACGTTGGGGGAAAGCAATAGCCCCACCTTTTTTACTCTCTTTTACCCCACCCTGCAGAGCTTAAGCCCTGCTGAGAAGTCAGCTGCCTTGGCCTGGGTATAGAGGTCTGGGAAGACTCAGGAGGTGTCTGTGACTGAGTAGAGTGGCTTAGGGATGGAGTCATTCCCCCACTCTCCCATGACCCTGACTGGTGCTTCCTCCTCATGGGAGATCAATTAAAACCACCATCGGGGCTTCAGATCTCCCACCTGCCCAGTTTCTAGTGGCTCTGCTCTGCCAAGGTCAGGGCAAAAATCTGGGACAGATTGAGTTGTATGGCTCTGAGACAGGGTCCACACCCCTACTTTCTCCAAAGCCTGACCAGCACCTCCCCTTCATGGGACAGTTATTGAATCCTACCTGGTAACTCATTGCCAACCTACTTCATGAGAATAGAGTACTACCAGAGGCTCTTTCAGTGACTGAGCCTGATAGGCAGCTGGCAGACAGAGGCAGGTGGTGGCAGATCTTAGGGTGCCTTGTAACACTTTCTGACCTGCCCAAGGCCTGATACTGGGAAAAACTGGCCTTGCCATGCAGCTTGGTTCTTTCCATGTGCACCTAGGCTAAGTAGAGGAAGCCACAAACTGTGGAACACCAGTAAATCCAAACATGTTGCCCAGAAAAAATCACAGACAGTGTCTGACAATGGCCTGCACAAGAGTCCCTGTAGAGTGACCCAGAACCAACACAACTAGTGACTAGCTTCAGACAATATCAGAGCAGGATTCATTAAGCTTCACATGTGGCATATCCAAAGGGAGAGCTCGGCAGGCACAAACCCTGCTGAGGCAAATTCTGCTCTGTGTGATCAGCACCTGCAGAACATCCTGCATGCTGTGTTGGAGTTGAGCCTCACTGTCAGCCAGCCTGAGGATAACGTCCACAAACGAATGGGCCAATAGTAATCAATACTCAATGACAACAAGAAGACCTACACAACATGTACAAGGAATATTCTTAGAGCACCCAGTTCTGGTGATGAGGGAGACTATGCCACTGGGTCCCACAGATTACCTACTATAGAAGGCCATCCTACCAGGACTGGGAGTCATAGCAGATCTACCTAATACATAGAAACAAACCCAAACAGGCAGCCAAAATGGGAAGAGAAGGAAACAGACACCAAATGAAGGAAAAAGAGAATTATCTAAAAGAAGAACTAAAGTAAGTGGAAGTAAGCAATTTATCAGATATAGACATCATGAGGCATAACAACTACCACATCCTTGGGATGCCAGAAAGAGAAAAGAGAGAACAAGGTTTTGAGAACCTATTTAAAGAAATAATGAGTGAAAACTTTCCTAACCTGGTGAAAGAAGAAGATATACACATCCAGGAAGATCAGAGAGTTCCAAACAAGATGAATCCAATGAGGCCCACGTGAAGACCCATCATATTAAAATGGCAAATTTAGCCCAGCCAGTGTGGCTCAGTGGTTGAGCATTGACCCATGCACCAAGAGGTTGCCGGTTTAATTCCCAGTGAGGGCACATGCCAGGTTGTGGGCCAAATCCCCATTGCGGGGCATGCAGGAGATGGCTAATCCATGTTCTCTGTCATCGATGTTTCTATCTCTCTCTCTCCCACATCAATAAAGAAAAAAAAAATGAATAAATAAATAAAATGAAAAATGTAAAGACAGAGAATATTAAAAGCTACAAAATAAAGACATTTACCTACAAAGGAACTCCTGTAAGACTGTCAGCAGATTTCTCAACAAAGACATTTCAGGCAGTGGCATAAAATATTCAAAGTGATGAAAAGTAAGGACCTACAAGCCAAGGCTACTTTACCTAGCAAGGTTATCATGTAAAACTAAAAAAAGAAATTTAAAGCTTCTCAGACAAAACAAAAACAGAAACAAAAGCTAAAGGAGTTTGTTACCATGAAACCAGCACTACAGGAAATGTTAAAGGGCCTGCTTTAAAAAGAAGCAGAAGAAGAGGAAGGAGGAGGAAGTGGAGAAGGAAGAGAAGAAAAACATGGTTAAAATGGCAATAAAGACATACCTATCAATAACCACTTTAAATATAAATGGCTGAAATACTCCAATCAAAAGACATAGGGTAGCTGAATGGAATGGAAAAGAGAACAAGAATCATGTATGTGCTGTCACCTCAGAACAAAAAATACACACAGAGTAAAAGTGAAAGGACGGAGAAAGTTATTTCATGCAAATGGAAGGGACAAAAAGCTAGAGTAGCAAGACTTATATCTGACAAAATAGACTTTAAAACAAAGGCTATAGTAAGAGACAAAGAAGGATACTACATAGTGATAAAAGGAGCAATCCAACAAGAGGATATAGCCCTTGTAACCATTATGCACTCAACAGAGGAGCACCTAAATATGTAAATAAAATCTTCATGGACATAAAAAGAGAGATTGACAGTAATACAGTCATAGTAGGAAATTAAAACCCCATTGACATTCACTGGATAAATCTTTCAGACAGAAAAAAATTGAGAAAATATTGGCCTTAAATGACTCACTATATGAGATGGATTTAATATATATCTTCCAAGCATTTCACCCCAAAGCAGCACTTTTCAAGTGCAGATGAAACACTTTCTAGATGAGAAATACATGATAGGACACAAAACAAGTCTCAGTAAATTTAGGAAGATGGCAATCATATGAAGCACCTTCTTTGACCCTAATGACATTAAACTAGAAGTCAATTACAAGAAAAAAAAACTGAAAAAGACACAAAGGCATGGAGGCTAAATAATATTTTATTAAACAGTGAATGGATTAACAATGAGATCAAGGTAAAATTCAAAAGATACCTTGAAACAAATGCAAAGGAGAACCCAAAAATCCAAAATCTATGGGACACAGTGAAAGCAGTCCTAAAAGGAAAATGAATAACATTACCTGTCTATCTCAAGAAACAAGAAAAAGCTCAAATAATCTAACTTTCCACTTAAAGGAACTTGAAAAAGAAGAACAAACAAAGCCCAATGTGAGTAGAAAGAGTGAAATAATAAAGATCTGAGCAGAAATAAAAAATAATAATAAAGTCTAAAAAAACAATAAAAAAGATCAATGAAACCAAGATCTGCTTCTTTAAAAAGGTAAAAGCGATGGACAAACTTTTAATCAAACTAATCAAGAAAAAAGAGATAGGATCCAAATAAACAAAATCAGAAATGAAAGAGAAGTAACAACTGACACCAAAGAAATCCAATTAATTTTAAGATAATATATAAATAACTATACGCCAACAAATTGGGCAATCTAAATGAGATGGATAAATTCCTAGAAACATACAATGTTCCAAAACTGAGTCAGGAAGTATCAGAGAATCTGAATAGGCAAATTATAACTAGTGAAATTAAATTAATATTTAAAAATCCCCTAAAAAACAAAAGTCCTGGACCGAATAGCTTCACCGGTGAATTTTACCAAACATTCAAAGAAGCACTAACACCTATCCTCTCAAACTATTCCAAAAATTCAAGGGGAAGGAAGACTTCAAAGCTCACTTTATGAGCCCAGCATTATCCTAATTCTATAAGCAGATAAAGACACTGCAAAGAAAGAAAATTGTAGACCAATATCTATGTTGAATATAGATGCTATAATCCTCAAAATATTACAAAACTGTATCCAGTAATATATTAAAAAGATCATACACTTTGATCAAGTGAGATTTATTCTGTGGATACATTGTTGGTCCAATATCTGCAAATCAATAAACATGATACACCATATAAACAAAATGAAGGATAAAAATCACATGATCATATCAATAGAGGCAGAAAAAGCATTTGATAAAATCCAGCACCTATTTATGATAAAAACTCTCAGCAAAGTGGGAATAGATGTAACATACCTCAATGTAATGAAGGCAATATATGACTAACCCACAGCCAATGTTATATTCAATGGGCAAAAACTTCAAGCATTTCCCTCAAGAATGGGAACAAGACAGGGATGTCCACTTTCACCACTCTTATTCAACATAGTACTGGAAGTTGTAGCCACAGCAATTAGATAAGAAGAAGAAATTAAAGGCATCCAAATTAAAAAGAAATAAATAAAACTGTAATTATTTTAGGATGATATGATACTGTTTACAGACAATCCTAATGATTCTACCAAAAACTACTAGAACTGATAAATTGCTTCAGAAAAGTAGCAGAATACAAAGTAAATATCCAGAAATCATTTGCATTTTATACATGAATAATGAACTGTCAGAAAGGCTAACTAAGAAAGCAATTCCAATTACATCAAAAATTCAATTACCTAGGAAAAACCTGTACTCAGAAAATTATAATACACTGGAGAAAGAAATTGAAGAAGACACAAATAAATGAAAGTATATATAGTGTTCATGAATAGAAAAAATCAACATCATTGAAATGTCCATGGTACACAAAGCAATCCATAGATTCAACACAATTCCTATCAAGATACCTATAGCATATTGTCCAGAAATTTATTCCAAAAATTTATATGGAACCATGAAAGACTGCAAATTGCCACAGCAATCTTAAGAAAGAAGAAAGTTGAGGAAATCATGCTGCTTGATAACAAACTGTGCTATAAGGCCATAATAATGAAAACAGAATGGTACTGGCATAAAAACAAATATATAAATCAATACAGATCAATGGAACAGAATAGAGAGCCCAGAAAGAAACCCACAACTTTGTGGTCAACTGATATTTGACAAAGGAGACCAGAACATACATTGAGGTAAAGATCGTCTATTCAATAAATGGTGTTGGGAAAATTGGGCAGATATTGCAGAAATAAATGAAAGTATACCACCTTCCTACACCGTACACAAGAATAAACAAAAATAGATTAAGGACTTAAATGTCTGTCTCAGAACCATAAAAATCCTAGAAGAAAATAAAGGCAGTAAAATCTCGTACATTTCTCATAGCAATAATTTTTCTGATATACCACCTTAGGCTTGGGAAACAAAAGGAAAAAGAAACAAATGGACTACATCAAGCTAAACATTTTTTTGCACAGCAAAGGAAACCATCAACAAAATGAAAAGCCAGCCCACTAAATGGGAGAACATATTTGCCAATGATACATCTGATAAGAGGTTAATATCCAAATTTTATAAAGAAGTTATAAAACTCAACACCAAAAGACAAACAATCCAATTAAGAAATGGGCAAAGGTCCTGAATAGACAATTCTCCAAAGAGAACATACAGATGGCTAATAGATAATGAGAAGATGATTAACATCACTAATCATCAGAAAAATACAAATTAAAATCACAATCAGATATTACCTTATATCTTTCAAAGTGGATCTCATCAATAAATCAACAAAGAACAAGTGTTGGCAAGGATATGGAGAAAAGGGAACCCTCATGCACTGTTGGTGGGAATGCAGATTGGTGCAGCCAATGTGGAAAGCAATATGAAATTAACTCAAAAAATAAAAAAAATGGAACTGCTTATGTTCCAGCAATTTCACTTCTGGGAATATGTCCAAAGAAAACCAAAACACTAATTCAAAAGACTATATGCACCACTATACTCATTTCAGTGTAATTTACAGTAGCCAAGATTTGGAAGCAGCCCAAGTGCCCATCAGTAGATGAGAGGATACAATATCTGTGGTACATTTACACAATAGAATACTCTGTGGCCATGAAAAAGAAGGATCTCTTATCCTTTGCCACAATGTGGATGGACCTGGAGAGTATTATGCCAAGTGAAATATGATAGTCAGAGAAAGACAAGCACCATATTATTTCACTCATGTAGAGTCTAGTGAACAAAATAAACTAACAAACAAAATAGAGACAGACTCAAAGAGAGAGAACAAACTGACAGCTGTCAAAGGGGAGGGGGTCGCAGGGCTGGGTGAAAAATGTGAGGGGATTAAGAAAAAAAAAAGGCTCATGGACACAGACAACAGTAAACAGTATTATGATTACCAGAGAGAAAGTGTGTGTGTGTGTGTGTGTGTGTGTGTGTGTGTGTGTGTGTGTATGGTGGGGAGGCAGAAAAATGTACAGGGGGGATAAATAGTGATGGAAGGAGACTTTACTTGGGGTGGTGATATATTACAGAACTGTACACCTGAAACCTATATAATTTAACTAAGCAATGTCACTGTAATAGATTCAATAAAAAGGGGAAAAAGAAAACAAAAGAAGATTGTATATACAATAATCTCATTTAATCCAGAAAAAAAAATACTCCATGATTTAGGTATTGTTATCGCCATTTTATAGAAGAAGAAACTTTCAAGAAGGTTAAATAATTTTCCCAAGATGCACAGGAAGTCATCAAAATTTAGACTTAGTTATGCCTGAGTCAAAAGACCTTTCTTAACTCAGGTGGCTATGATGATATAGAGAACGAGATGTATTGAAAAGAAATACTAGAGAGAATTGAGAAATTACAAGTATAAAGAGCGTGAAAAAATTCAAAGTGGTAACCTGGAAGTAAATAAAAATACTTTCAAAATGAGAGACAGCAGCCCTGGCCGAGTAGTTCTGTTGGTTAGAGAGTTGTCCTGATATGCCAAGATTGTGGGCATTTCCTCTGGCATGGCAGCTCTGAACCCATTTTAAAGTGGCTTTATTTATTTATTTATTTGGATAAAATAAAAGTTACCCCCAGATTTTTTATTTGAGTGAATAAACTATGATGACAAGAATTAATATTGGGAACTCACGAAAAGCTGGGTCAGGAAAGGAAATTCATTCCGTCCAGAACATGCTGAGTTTGAGGTTCCAGAGCGACGTTTAATTGGCATGTATCTTGTAGTTGAAAGTACATCTAACACTGTTTGATTACCACTGTGTGCTAGGTGCTTTACATATTTAAATTCATTTACATAAGGTGAAAGATAAAGATTTAGGATTCAGTCTGGAGGTGATGATGTGAACAGAAAGGAACAGATACAAGAGATCTCACAAGGGAAGAATCTTCTGAGTTAGTGTCTGTATTTGGAGAAGTCTCAGGTCTAGGTGCCTGGGTAAACAATGTTGTTATTAACATTGACTAAGAAAAAATAATGCTTTATATTTGTACTTTTGTTCTTATAGATGTCAAAGCATTTTTCTCATTTTATTGAGAACTGGCTTGGAACATAAGATAATGAATCTGGTTTGATGTTTAATGGGTTTGAAGTGGCGTCGAAATGTCGGTGTGGAAATGTCCAGGAGGCAGCTGTTATACAGATTTGGAGTTATAAGATATGACTGCAGATATAGATTTGGGAGTCATCCACATAGATGTGACAGTTGAAGCCACGTTAGGGGCAAGATCTTAAATGAAGAGAATGTAGAGGGAGAATAACTCCCGGAATAACTCTTGGCCTCACCAGTGCTCCATGCCTTTTTGGTATGTCAACCAAAGGCATAAATTTCTCTTCTGGAATATTACTCCCTGGTAGTAATTTGTTATTTAAGACTCTGAAATTAATATACCAAGGCTTTTCCTCCTTGAAAATCAAGGCTTGCTGAATTCTGAATTCTCAGTAGATTCAGAGGTTTTGTTTGTTTGTTTGTTTTGCTGCATTGTTATTGATTACCAATTTGTGTAGGGCTGGTCACCGCTTGGAAGAGAGTGCTTATTTTATTCTTAGTAAATATGTTAGATCTGAACAGAGAAGTCACACATTTCTCTCTGTTCTTCGGTTTCCTGATGGAAATGCTAGGCTTTTCTCTACCTTTGACCTATGACTTAAAATCTTATTGATGCTACACATTCCTCCTTCCCCATATCACAAAGAAAAACACTGGCATGACCTGGCCCTTTCCATGTGATGTGAGGGAAAGAATTTAATCAGGGTTTTGGGCTCTTATTGCTAATTCAGCTGCAACTAGAGAGTTAAATATTCCTTTGATATAAATTTCTTAACTTGTTCTCACTAAAAGGGACCTCAGAGATTAATCCAATCACCTTATGTTTATGAATGCAGAAACTAAGGCTCAATAAAAATGTTGTAAAGTGCAGCATTTCATACTGGTTAAAAGTGTGATCTCTGGAGTCAGATGGACCTGATATTGAATCCTGATTCGAATACTTTCTAGCTGCTTAAATTTCAATTCTGAAACTTGCAGAACTCTTTGGCTATGAGCAACTTTGCACAATCTTCTCAACTTCTCTGATCTTCACCTGCCTAATCTATTAAACAATTATTATAATAGTTTCTATCTTGTAGGGTGTAAAGATTAAATGGGATAGGTAGCCTGGCTGGTGTGGCAGAGGACTGAGCATCATCCCATGGACTGAGAGGTCCTGGTTCGATTTCTGGTCAGGGTACATGTCTGGGTTGTGGGCTCGATCCCCAGTAAGGGGCGTGCTGGAGGTAGCCAACTGATGTTTCTCACATCGATGGTTCTATCTCTCTCTCTAAAAAATAAAAATAATTAAATGGGACAGGACATACATGCCCTGGTTTCATTACTTGGCACATAGTAAATATATAATGCACATTACTATTATTGTTGTTGTTGTTGTTGTTGTTATCCTGGGGAAGGAGAGTAACTTGTCTAAAGTTACACAGGAATTAAATGATGCATATGGGACTAGGATGCATATCTCAACTCCTAGTTCAGTGCTTTCCCCCACATCAGCTGCATCTCTATTAAGAGTTTCTTCAAGGCGTCTATGTTTTCCCTAGTGCATTACAGTATTCTATGTTGTTATTATTACTTGGAACATTCTGAATGTAGATATTTCTTACCATATAGTGCATAAAATAGGAAGAAATGCCTTTCAAGTGTTCTTGATTTACAATTTGAATAAATAAAAACATCGTTAACAAACTAGAAAAATACTAAATAAAATGATGCAAATTTTCTTCAACATTTGGATTTGATTTTGATTCTGTCCATTTGTTCCTGTCACCTGGATATTTACAAGTTTAGAAATAAACTATGGACCAAGCACATCCGGAAATATCCAGGTTTAAAATGACTTTAGGGTAAGTGATTGGCAGTACTTTTGTGAGGCCAACACATTTCAGCAAGCCAAGGAAATGACAAGAAACAGGGAAGGTTGGGCAGAGAGGGAAAAAAAAAACTGTGAAATAGTGAGTGGAAGAAGAATTGAAGCATGAAAAAGGCAGAAGTCTTGGTGAAACAAATAGAGTGGGCTCAGCAAAGAGATAGGCCACAAATGTTGGCACTAATATGCAGGCAAAAACTTCTAAGTGACTACTGTTTTCAGTTTTAGGGAAGGGACCAGATAAAAAGTTAGGAATTATTCTACCATCTCTCTCCTTGGCATTCTGGTAAGGGCAATATTCACCTACAGACTTCTTAGTTTCTTCTGGCTAAGATCTATACCTGTACAACCACACCAGAAAATAGATGAAATCAAGTAGAAACAAATAGATGCTACTCTCAGATTAAAGCTACTTGAAGATGTAGTACATATATACAGTGGAATATTACTCAGCTGTAAAAAAAGAATGAAATTTTACCATTTGTGACAGCGGGGCTGAACCTAGACAGTATTAAGCTAAGTGAAATAAGTCAGACAGGGAAATACAAGTGGCATATGATTTCACTTATATGTGGAATATAAAGAACAAAATAAACAAACAAATAGAAACAGACTCATAGATACAGAAATCTGGCTGATGTTTGCCAGATGGGAATGGGGTTGAAAGAGCTAGGTGAAAAAGGTGAGGAGATTAAATCATATGATCTCACTTATTTGTGGAATATAATGAACATTACAGTCTGAGGAATGGGGTAGTCCCAGAGACATAGAAGTGGGGTACAGACTGACAATCCCCAGAAGAGGGGGTGGTTGGGGAGAGATAAACCACAGAACTTATATGCATGTATGCATGAACAATGGACATGGACAACAAAGCTGGGGACAGGGCAGGGAGGGAGGGAAAGGGGGGAATCAGTGGGGGGAAAAGGAGAAACATCTTTAACAAAAAGAAATAAATTAATTTAAAAAAATACTTTAAAAAATTACAAATTGGGACCTGGCCAGTTTGGCTCAGCAGTTGGAGCATCAGCCCATGGACCAGAGGGTTGTGGATTCAGTTCTGGTCAAGGGCACATACTTTAGTTGGGGTTCAGTCCCTGGCCCTGGTTGGGGTCATGCAGGAGGCAACCAATCAAAGTGTCTCTCTCACATCAATATTTCTCTCTCTCTCTCTCTCTCTCTCTCTCTCTCTCTCTCTCTCTCTCTCTCTCCTTTCTACTCTGTCTGAAAATAAAAATGAAAAAATAGACTCGGTGAGGATTAAAAAAAAAAAAGTACAAATTGTTAGTTACAAAATAGTCATGGGGATGTAAAATACAGTATAGGAAATATAGTCAATAATATTATAATAACTATATATGGTGCCAGGTGGGTACTAGACTTATCAGGAGAATCACTTAGTACATTAGACAAATGTCTAATCACTATGCTACCCACCTGAAACTAATATAAAATCATATTGAATGTCAACTGTAATTGAAAGTAATGGTAAAAAATAAAAAGTAATTAACCCTGTACATCTTTGATCCTCTTGGAAGACCTGTAAACCTCTGAGCCCTGCTTTCTTTTTTTTTTTTTATCCTCACCCGAGGACATTTTTCCATTTTTTGTTCAGGTAGAGTGGTGGGGGGAGAGGAACAGAGAGAGAGAGAGAAACATCGATGTGAAAGGAACACATCGAGTGGCTGCCACCCGCACGACCGACCAGGGCCGGGGACAAACTGCAACCAAGGTACGCGCCCTAGCGGGAACCAAACCAGGTTCTCTCAGGACCGCAGGCTGACGCTCTAACCGCTGAGCCAAACCGGCCAGGGCTGAGCCCTGCTTTCTTCCAGAAACAGCGTATTTCTTGACTTTGGCCTGCACATTTGCTTACTATCTTCTACAGTACTTTTTTTTTCTTTATTGATTTTAGAGAGAGAGGAAGGTAGAGGGAGAGAGAGATAGAAACATCCATGAGCGAGAACATCAATTGGCCGCCTCCTGTATGCCCCCCACTGGGGATTTGGCCTATAACCTGGGCACGTGTCCTGACTGGGGAATTGAACTGGTGACCTCTTGGTGCATGGGTGGACGCTCAACCACTGAACCACATTAACTGGGCTCCTACTATCTTCTTTTACTTCACATGTCAAGTCATATTAAACAATTAGGCTATTATTGACTGGAAAAGGAGGTTAAATTGAATTAAATCAAGGGGATTTAGAGAAGTAATTGTTGACTAGAAATTTTTGGATACAGTATTATTAGTATTATTATTATTATTGCCATCTGTTTTTGCAAGAACCGGTTTCTATAGTCCCATTAATAAGGTGAGGGATAGATATTTTCCAGTCTAAGAAGGTTGGATTCCTTCCTACCTTTGGTTGATTGCCTTCCTTTTTCTCCCATTACCACAAAGGAAGTAGTTGTACATAACTGAGGCCTTTAAATCATGAGAGGAAAAAAGAAATAAGACTTCAGCTATGTATAAAATTGCTTCTGAAAGTAGTTGATTTAAAGTTCTGAAATTTACTACAACTTTACATCTTTTTAACAGCTGTAATTAAAGAGCTTGGACAGTTTTGCCTGGCTGTTTGGGTGGGTAACTTATGATTAATTCAATCACAGCCACTTATTGAGTACTTACTACATGCCAAGCTCTGTGCTAAGTAGGTACAATGCCAGTTACTACAAGAAAATTTTATGTGGGTATTATTTCAAATGAGGCCACTTGAGAACAAATTTTGTTCTTTTCTTCTGATTTTGCTTTACACAGTCTGTTCCAACATCTGGTCACTAGTTCACACCTTCAGCTTTTGGCACAGTTCCTTGCTACCACCTGGGCCAAATACTTTTCATCTGTTCTCATTTTAATGAAGTCCAGGTATGATTGTAGTTGTTTTTTTATGAATGAGAAGCATGGTCTACATCAGATATAGTCCCTTGACACCTCTTTTATAGACCAGTTTTGCTATGGGAAGTGCTGCAAAGAGTTAATACCATTTTCCTTGCTGTTTTTGTCCTCTATGGCCATTAACATGTGGTGAGGAGAACACTCACCATAGAAGACCTCTTTTTGGCATACTATCCCATGTTCTGAGTTATATTCTGAGACAAGCCAGCCTGGACTTGGAATAAGCATGGAGGTAAATGAGTAATGAGCAGTAAAGAGAGTGAAGGGAAGGAGAAAGAAGTATTTTGCCTACAAGACATTCAGGACTGAATACAAATTGGGACACCCTAATCTTCAAACCAGAAAGGCAATCTGTATATTCTATTTAGGTACAACATTTGCCCCAAGATTTATTTAGACCCAGTGTAATACTCCAGAACTTGTATCCTGCTTGAACTTCAATTCTGAACCCTTATTCAGCACTACATCCTTATATAGGCTCCTTGTTTTCCTACATCAGGTGAGTTGCTCCCTCAAAACTGTTAATCCCAGCCTAAGAATTTCAGACATTGTATGGCTTCTGTACTGTGGAGACCTATTTGAGTGTATCAGAGCTTAGGGCACTATTCTTAGGCTTAGCTTGTACCCTGTTTCCCCCTGTGTCTTATCTTTAGACACTACTTCTGTCCATGCCAGTTAGGATGTCGAGTTACCAAATTCTGCTTGAATGTTAGGACCCTGCTTTGGTATGTGCTCTTGTGCCAAGCCTGGATCTGTAAGCATTAAACCCACTGCCTATTTTAACTCTGTCCATATCCTATTCCCTCTGTTTTAATATGACACCCGTTTCTTTGACCTTAGTTTTTTCCCTTTGGATCCATTTTACACTTGAGCCCTTATTCTGTAGGACTTGACTTCTCCCCCATTCTTCTCATGAGTGAGACTTGTTCTGCCTTACTGGCACACAGAATTGTCTGTGAGAACTGGGCAACCTAGGTACAGAGTCTGGACAGCAGGCACAACACAGCAGCTTCTTGATTTTAGGTCCAAGTCCTGCCTTCAATTATGAAGCTGACAACACTGATGTAATGTCTACATAGAGAGGGTTAAATCAGACATGGCCAAAAATTTGGGAGTTCTGACTTGTGATTGGTGGGTATACAGATTCCTGGAGTCCTGCCACTGTTGGGAGTGTATAAATGGGCAGCACTGAATTAGAATCCTCACAGGTGGTAGACAGAAGACAGACAGAGTAGCCAGCACAGACTCAAGAGCAGAGAGCAAGAGCAGCAATCAGGTAAGCTTTCTGATTGCTATGGAGTGACTAGCCTGAGTCTTTCATTGAGAGAGAGAGAGAGAGAGAGAGAGAGAGAGAGAGAGAGAGAGAGAGAGAAAATGTTGGCCACTGAGAGCTTCTCAAGCAAGTTTCACTCAAATCACAGATTTTTCCCCTGGAGCTGTAGAATGTTCCAGCTTTCATTTTCCCCAGCCTCATACTCACCAAATGGGTAGTTTATGCCTGAAGAGTTGTTGGTGTTTTATAGATGGGTGGAGTCTTTTCCTGAGGAAGATTGGACCTTGCTAGGAGAGACTACAGCTGATTAAACCACATTCAACTGGCTTCATTAAAAAGGAAGCTGGCAAGAGACAGGAGGGTGAAAGATACTGTTCCCAAGCCAGGTAGGACTTGGATGGAGCAACCAGAGAATTGGAAATCCTATGCCAAAGCTTAGGAGGCTTTGAGAGTGATACCAAAAGGGTTGGCATAAATTTATTTGGATAATAATCCCTCATAGTTGTACAGTGCTTTATGCTTTGCAAAGTGCTTTCACATCTGTGATTTCAGTGGGTTCTTCTAGCACATCTGTGAGGTGGTTAGATCTAGTGTTAGAGGTAAAGAAACAAGAAACTTGCTCGAGGTCACAGAACAAGTCACTGGCAGAGAAGGAACTAAAAACCAAGTGTCCTGCTTCCCTGTCCTGTGTCCTCCCACAGGAGCAGGCTGGCTGCCTCTGGATGCATATGAAGGGCCAACTTCTCTGTGGTGAGTAGTTTTTCAAGAGTGTTCTTGGAACAGGCATGGAAGCCCCAGAGTGAAGGATTAAATTGTCACTGATTATTCCTGGGGCTGGGGCTCCTTTTTCTCAGTACATTTGAGTGGCTTTCTAAAATTCAACTTTGCTTTATTTAGCAGACATTCTCTTTCCTCTTTTCCAATAGATAGTTGCTGGTTACTGCTTTCTCAAATAAGAAAAAGGTCCATTCTGCTGTTCAAACTGATAACCCTGCCACACTCATTGATTCTTTCTCCCTGCAGAACACTAGAAACAAACAAGGGTATCTTACACCCTTGTGAAGATCAGTAGGCTGTCTTCCGACCACAACCAGCCATTCAAAGTGTGGTTGCTATTCTAGAATAGGACACCAATATTGGCATTCAGAAACAGAGTGACTCAGAGATTGAGCGATAATCTCTCTTCAAATCATGATCTCCAAGCATTGTTCTGTTTGTTAAGGTGAGCTGAAAAATGGACATTTTTTCTCTCCAAGTCAGTGAGCACAACTGTTCCTAGAATATGACAAGTGGGAGTGATCTCCATGGGTTTGTAACTTTGAGGTACCCCTGTGGGTAGATGGAAAGTGAGGAAGGCATTTTATCAACTGGTACTAAAAGACCGGAAGCATGCATATGCAAATATATAAGCATCCCTTTCCCCCTCTGCAGCCACCCCCACCTGCCACTCCAAGGTATAGCAGTCAGAGGTAGCATTTTCCCTCCTCCTTCTTTCAGACACGCACCCTCAGGCTGACCTCTAAGTGACTACTCTTTCACTCCCAGACTCCTTGTTATTATTCCGTGTGACCCATGTTGAGAGAGGGAGAATAGGTGTGATTTCTCTAGGGCACTCAATGTCTCAACTGTACCTTTAGGCAAATTATTGAGCACAGACATATCAGGACAGATAACCTACCCACTCTTCTTGTTACTGGATAATTGTGATATAGCCTATCTATCACAACCACAGGAATAGCCCAGTTTCTCTCCAGAATCAAGCAACTCTCTGGCTTTAGAAGTCAATTTGGTGGCTGCCCTAACTTTGAATTTCTCTAGCTCCTGAGATATGTCACTATTGTTTAAAACTAAATGACAGCATACAACAATACTATCTAAATGAATGAGGGTAAATTTCAAAACTACATCATGCACATAATCAGGTAGTGACACTCTGGAGGAATCTGATTTACATTACCCCTCATGGGTCTCGTGTTTCAGTTGTTAAAACACTAAGAGTGATTTAGAGATTTGCCTTATCAAAGAGGGAAAAAAATCAATCTTTATTTCACAGACCTTAAAACCTGAAAGTTGCTACTGGGTGCACATTTCCCTTCCCACATTTTGAACTCTCCAATCTCTTCCTTAAGGATGATTTTCCACCTTCGTGGAAATTGGTCAATGTCTTTTGTCAAATATACTCCCCCTCAAATATTTACACACTGGATGTGATTTGATCTATTCAGAGACCTGTGTAAGAGTTTGATCTGGACACTGTACTATTTTAAATGATATTAACTTTGTTTTAAAGTGCATTTACCTTTGCCTTTTGGTGGCAGTCTTTTCTGTTTTTGGATTTTGTTTTATAGCAGCCACCATTCACTGCTGAAGTATTGTGCTAATGAGCAACAACAAATATTTCAGTGACCACTTCATTCATCCTGTTATTAAGGCAGGTCTCCTTGTAGAGTTAATTTTATACACCAAATTAAGATATTTTGTATTAATTGCTTCTTACATTTCAGGTGGTTAGATTTTACTCACCCTTTCAGATTGGCATCAGAATCAGAATCTGGCTCTCTCTTCTAGTTTTATCATCTGCCAATTTGAAAAGCATTCTTTTTCTACTTAATTTTTTTCTTTTGTTTCTCTTGCCAAAGGTGATGTATCGGTGAAAATTCTACTACATGAGGTGTCTGAGATTTTGCTGCCTCTGATTTCTAAGATTTTTATAGTTTGAAAACTTACATTTAATTATTTTATCCATTTTGAATTTATTCTTTTTTTTTTTTTATCCTCACCCAAGGACATTTTTCCTTTTTTTTGTTCAGGTAGAGTGGGGAGGGAGAGAGAGGAATAGAGAGAGAGAGAGAGAAACATCAATGTGAAAGGGACACATAGAGTGGCTGCCACCAACATGACCAAGCAGGGCCGGGGACAAACTGCAACCAAGGTATATGCCCTTAGCGGGAACCGAACCCGGGTCTCTCTGGACCGCAGGCCGACGCTCTAACTGCTGAGCCAAACCGACTAGGGCTTGAATTTATTCTTGTGTATGGTAGTCAGGTTTCATTTTTTTGCATGTACTTGTCCAATTTTCTCAACATTGTCTATTGAAAAGACTGTCTTTACTCCATTGTATGCTCTTGCCTCCTTTGTCAAATATTAATTGAGCATAATGGCTTGGCTCAATTTCTGTGTTCTCTGTTCTATTCCATTGATCTATATGCCTGTTCTTGTACCAAGACCAGGCTGTTTTGATTACAATGGTTTTGTAGTATAATTTGATATCTGGTATTGTGATCCCTCCCACTTTGTTCTTCTTTCTCAAGATAGCTGTGGCTATTCTGGATTTTTTGTGAGTCCATATAAATTTTTAGAGTATTTGTTCTAGATCTGTGAAATATGTAATTGATATTTTAATAGGGATTGTGTTTAATCTATAGATTGCTTTGGGTAGTATGGACATTTTAACGATGTTAATTCCTCCAATTCATGAACATGGTATATACTTCTATTTGTTTATATCTTCCTCTATTTTTTTTTAATGTCCTGTAGTTTTCTGAGAATAGGTCCTTTACCACCTTGGTTAAGCTTATTCCTAAGTATCTGAATTTTTGTTGTTGTTGTAATGGTAAATAGGATCTTTTTTTAGTTCTCTTTCTGAGAGTTCATTATTGGTGTATAAAAATGCCATTAATTTCTGGATTTTAATTTTGTATCCTGCTACTTTGCCAAATTCATTGATTAAATCTAGTAGTTTTTTGGTGGAGTCTTTAGGGTTTTTTATGTACAATATCATGTCATCTGCACCCCTTTTTTATAAAAACCTCTCAGCCACGTGGGAATAGAGAAATCATACCTTAACATAATAAAGGCCATAGACGACAAACCTATAGCCAACATCCTACTGAATGGGCAAAAACTAAAAGTCTTTCTCTTAAGAACAGGATCAAGACAGGGATGTCCACTTTCACCCCTTTTATTCAAGATAGTGCTGGAAGTCTAAGCCATAGTTATCACCAAATTGGAAAGGAGGAAGTGAAACTGTCATTATTCGTAGCTAACATGATATTGTACATAGAAAATCTTTTTCTATTTAAATTTGAGACCCTGATATCAATCTGAATAAAATAAGAGAGTATTATAATGTTCCACTGTTGTCAAAAATGTATTAATACATTTAGTGGAATGGTTGGTTACCTAACTATAAATCCTCCTATTACCTCAAGCCACATTTTGTCTTTCTTGACAACAGGGAGATGATATTTTGTTCAATTCAGATATGATAGCTACAAAGTAGTCATCTGATCTTTCAGAAATGAGGTTAGTTTGGCCTGACTTGTTCTCCATGAACCCATTCTAGTTTACTGAAGATGAAATAGTCTCAGTCTTGACAGTTCAAGTTATCTGATCTAACAAGAAAAAATTACAGAGTAGTTGTGTTGGCCTGTTCAACCCCAGAAGTGGAATTCAAATTCCAATGGACAGAGTTCATATTTCAGAAGCAACCATTTTTAACACAAAAATGACCCAGAAGTCAGTATGATACACAGAAATAAAGGTTGGAAAATTGAGAGAATGTAATCATTGTCCTTTAGAAAAGAAAAAGAGATCAAAAAGAGAAATATTAGTCTGTCACTTTTTCTATTTTAAGTAGTCATGTTTCTTTTCTACAGTTCGATTAGAGAAGTGGAAAATTCAAAGAATGTATATTGATAAGGAGAACTGAAACAGCCTTAAAAAGCAAAAAAAAAACAAACACAAAAGGTTTTAACTTGAGTTCAACACTTGGACTCAAATCTGAGCTCTAGCACAAATTAACTACATGACCTTGGGCAAGTCATTTAATTCTCTATAGCCCTAGTTGCTGTTTTTTTTGTTTGTTTGTTTGTTATTTTTTAGATGAATGTTACTTGATGCAGTTTGTGTGAGTGTTAAAATTTTTTCCTTCACAAAATATAAAAGCAAAGAGAAACTGTGCCAAATTCAGGATTCACATCCATGTTGTTCTATTTTTGAAGACTGTGTTTTTTTGTTTGTTTTTTGTTTGTTTGTTTGTTTTAGAGATTCTTAGCTTGCTATTTTGTAAAGTTTTATTAGTGCAAGATACACATGTGAAACTGACCAAGTGAACAGGAATCTCCCTGCCTTTTGTGTTGATGTCAAAGCTTGAAAGATAGAGAACATTATTAAAAATAAGCAGTTTATTATTTTTTATACCTTAGAAATGCAAAGTATGATTTTTCCTATAACCTGAAGTCCTTATCATTAACTTGGGTGAGACAAATTGTTGTGTTTTTTTTTTTTTCAATTTTGCAAATTAGAAAGACATGGTATAACTAAATTGTTTAAATAAGTGATCTGCAACATGGATTGTGCAAAACAATCTATTGGGGTATGGAAAGAAAATTAGTATAACTTTGTCCTGCCAATTTTGGGGACACATGACTAAAATTTATTGATTGGGTGCATAAAATTAAGAGAGCACTGGTTTGGAGGATGATAGAAATAAGATCAGAGAACTTTTGCTAGAAACTCATCATGCCTGAAATCAAATGCCTCCATTTCCCCTATGAGTCTAAAAGTAAATATATTGTGGGTGAAATACCACTTGTCTTTCCTATTGACTTAAGTATATCTATCAATGTTATGATTATTCGCCTAGTCACTCAAACTAGGAACTTGGGAGTCATTCTTTGCCTCCTCTCATA
Source organism: Molossus molossus (assembly GCF_014108415.1). NCBI lineage: Eukaryota > Metazoa > Chordata > Mammalia > Chiroptera > Molossidae > Molossus > Molossus molossus. The sequence goes on along the minus strand of NW_023425355.1, from coordinate 12,220,716 downwards.
CATCACATAAAATTAGTTGCCAAGTCTATTATTTCAGAAACATCTTTCATATCTGCTTCTCCCTTTCCAATTCTACTGCTACCACACTAATTTATGCTTTAATTGGTTTTTGTAACATGAGTTACTGCAGTATTATAACAGATTTCTACCTGCCTCCTTTCCCTGACCCAATTTAATCTACCCATTTTTTTTTAATGTATGGGTGTCTCATCACTATTATTTAAGAATATGTTCTACTTAAAGGCCAGCAGGTATGTGCAGTCCCCCCCCCCTCTAGTGGTGCCTTGCATATGGTAGGCAATCAAATGTTTCTAAGTGGATGAAATTAAATTGGGATTTGTTTTTCTGTCTGGACCTGAGAGTTAGGTTTCAGGCCTTGGACTTAGGAGCTCACTTAAATCTTTTCAATTTTTACAATCAAACAAGGTTAGAGTTTATCTGGCAAACTAAAAAATAGTACTTCCTAAATTCATATTCAGATATTTATTTATTCTTAGTAGCTATTTAGAATTTTACTTTATCTCAGGAAAGCATTTTAAAAAAGAAAACAGCATTTTATAAAGAAAATAAGTATAAGTATACAAGAATATGCTCACAGGGAGCATTTATTCTCTCTGATTCTTTCTCCTTGTTTTGGGAGTCAGAGTTGAACTCTGGGCTATATCTTATTACCGACTTCCTATGATTACCTGAATGAATTGTTACAAATCATATAAGCTTCCTATGCTTATAGAAATAATCAGACCTGACCTCCCTACTCCCTTTCCCCACCTTCCTCCAGCTATCTCATAGAGATGAAAGATATGCAATGCAACATCTGATATGACGTAAGATTCTTAGAAGAAAAACTCCTTACAAATTCAGAGCAACGTGATATAGTTGCCTCTTAGGAAGAAAAAGGAATGAAAATAAGTTCTAAATGGCACATTCCTATATAATTATGGATTTGCGTTGTTAGTTTGCACAAAGGTCTTCAGAAATAGTGTGCATCACGTACTCTTGATGCAAAGGACTTATTCAACGAATAGATGACAATGCCTATATTCTTTCCTATTTATATCACGAATACACTTGGTAAATTCTACCCTCTTCCCTCCACTACGCAGCCACTGGCTCCATCATTTCCCTTTGAGTTACCATGACAATTCCAATTCACTTCTGTATGGTATTTAGAATATAAATCACGTTCTTTCTATAAATCTCTCCTGTTCTCATTTTATGCACCTATTTGCTATCATATTTAATATATGCATCATTCATTTTTATCTGTGTGTTTTAAGCCCTGGGGCTTCTTCCTTTTGTTTCTGTCAGATTGTTTCAGCACCAAAGAAACTGAGCACTCAATGCTGATATTGGCAGCATTGGCTTTTCCTTGCTTCAGACTGATTATAGCCAACTCTTTTAGGTCTGCATGACAAAGAGGCTGCTGACATAACCATTGATTGCTCTGTTTCTTCCATGCCAAAGCAATCTGTTAAATCATTGCAAAATTGATTTTTGTAACTCGAAACTACAAGGATACAATTGGTTTCTAAGCTGCCACATCAATCAAATATTTTAAAAAATTGTTAGTCAACCTGGGTGTAATTTATGAATGTGCCCACCCATGTGATTAAATGATATGTTCTCTTTATTTACATTATTTTCATTGAAGGTAATGTAATATGTGCAGAATAAAAAATGCAGGGAAGAATATTATTCTGTGTAGGCTACTTCATGTAGGTTACTTATGAATCATCTCAGAGCAGTTACTATAGCAAATTTCTAAGCAATACTCTACTATTGAAGAGAATATGTTATTTTGGTCATTTCAAGCTGATAAAATCCCAGAGGCATTTTCTTGACCAGTTTCTAATTTGGCAAATTAAATTTTGCTGACGATCTACTGCTTTCAGGAGTTCCAGTTGAGTAAGATATTATTCTGAAGAATTATTAGGGCCTCTCTCAAATGTATTCCACCACAGAATTACCTTTGTTATAAAGATGTATGAACAAATTTCTACAAGTGTCATGTTACATAAATGTCTAATAACTATGTTGTACATCTGAAACTAATATATTAATGTATATCAATTGTAATTGAAAAATTAAAAAATAAAAAGTGTTTTAGGTAGGCTTAGGAGAGTACAAATAACTTCATAATATTGAGAAGGATGGAATTTTGGTTTTTTTTGTATATTATGATACTGTCATGCATGTTGGAAATAGGAATTTATTATGTTGTGGAGATTTTCCATGTGTACATACATAGATAATTGGAATTATTCATATGATGGAAAAAATAACTTTAGACAATTAGGGAATGAAGTTAATTTATTTCAAAATTTGGATCCCAAAATCTTATGAGAGCAGACTTAATGTGTGTGGCTGGTTTTGGAAAACATTAAACCAAAAGAACTAATAAAATATAAGTACGCAAATTGGTACTGATTGATTCATCATCCTGCTGGCTTCCTAGTGACTTATTTTTTTCCTAATTAATTTACTTTTAATGGTTTTATTGTGATATAATTGGTATACATAGCAGAGACGATTATATAAAGGTCCAATACTTCATGATATTTTAAGATTAACTATATTCATTGCCATTATGTTCAGAAGGAGAGGGAGTACTTTAGTGCTGCCCCTCATACCTCTTGTTTATGCTCAAGGGGGTGTTTTCTCTCTGATCCACAGACTATGAATTTATCAAATTAATGAATAAATCAATTAAGAATTTGTTTGATAAAAATGACATATTACATGATATATGTTTTGTTTTTTTTTTGTTGTTTTTTTTTTTTTTTTTTTTTTTTTTTTATCCTCACCCGAGGACATTTTTCCATTTTTTGTTCAGGTAGAGTGGGAGGGAGAGAGAGGAACAGAGAGAGAGAGAAACATCGATGTGAAAGGGACACATCGAGTGGCTGCCACCCGCGCAACCGACCAGGGCCGGGGACAAACTGCAACCGAGGTATGCGCCCTTAGCGGGAACCGAACCCGGGTCTCTCAGGACCGCAGGCCGACGCTCTAACCGCTGAGCCAAACCGGCCAGGGCACATGATATATGTTTTTATATAAGCTACAACCATTCATTCCCACTACAATCCCCATTTCACTGTTGAGAGAATTAAAGCTTGTATATGTTAAGTCACTCGTCCAACGTCACAAATTAATAAAAAGCAGAATTATTGTTGGAGCCCCTGGTGCATTTGAATGATTATTGATGAAAGTAGAAGAATTTACCTTTACTTGGACCCAATACAAGCACCTGAGAAAAAGTCATCTTCATTTGTTGCTCATGTGGTGTAAATTATTCATAACATAAAATCAGTTGCCCAATATTCTTACAGTGAGTTTCTTTGGAACCAGAAATATCTGGATAATTTGAAATAGAGTGTACAAATGACATAGGTTGTCACTGGGACGTGATATATAACCAGGATGCCCGGAAAATTTTGTCTCCATTTGCCAAAGCTACAGTCTTAATTATTTGTTTTGTTTAAATATTTTTAAAAATGTGTCTATTGAAAGACAGCTGTGAAACAACATAGTGAGAGAAATTTGGAATCGGAAGGTCAGATTTCATGTTCTGGTTCTGTTGCTGTGACCTTGTGCTACTTACTGGATGGAAAACCAAGCTGAAATAGGTGGTTGTGATGAGTTACAGAAATAATGTTTGTGAAAGGCTTTGTAAACTGTGAAAGCATTATATAAAGTTTAGATAGTAAGCATAATAACAATATCTGAATATTTCACTATGTTAAAGGGTTTGCATAATGGTGAAATTCTTTGTTTTGGCCAGATTTTATTGGTTTGTTGTTACTGTGCTTTCTCAGTGCATCTTATGATGATGACAAGAAACAACCAATAAGAATTATTTTATCAACTTTGTTTGAGAGGTAAATGCTGGGGAACCAAATGTGCTGAAGTTTTGCCATCTGTTTTAAATCAACCCTATGTTTCTCCTATGTCAGTCTCTCTTAATTTACTCTTGAATCTTAGGACCATCACTTTTATTTTGGCCAAATATAATTTAAGCATTGCTACATATATTTATAAGTTAAATGTGTGCCTCAATTGTTCTATCTCTTACAGACAAAATCACATCTTTTATTTTTTCTAAAGCAGGTATAGTATTTCATTTTTTCATAAATTTCAAAAAATTTTATCTAAGTGTTATTTTTAATGACCATTGCTATCCTAAATCACCAAACCTTTCAGTGTCACTAAGCAAGCTATGTATTTTTAGCCTTAAGAAAATTCAATGTAGTTTTACATTTTAAACTTTAGCTAAACCATTATAACTCAGGATAGTGAAACTCAGTTTTCAAGTCTGATTCTACTATTAGATAGTATAATCAAGAGTGGGAGACCACTCTTCATATTAGTGATGTAGAGATAGTCATTTCCCCAACACTCTTATATAGATTATAATCATACTTGCTCTAAATGTTTTATAAGTGTGACAATTTGGGAACAATTTAAATTTTTAATATTATCTGTCTCCATGTGAAGTGCCTATGGTTCAATTGCAACTTTCAGGTCAGACATATGATAATTTTTTTATTAATAATCTGACCCTTCTGTTTTGTCCTTTTCTATAACTAGGTAATCAGGTGTCACCAAAGGAAGTTGAGGTTCTCTATAAACCTCTATCGTATTTCCAAATGATTACTAGTATCCTTAAGTCCTAAATTCCAACTTCACCCTCATAACTTTCCTTCCCAGCAGTCCTTACATTGATGTTGACAAGTAGATGTTTGTATTAATGAGCACTTTTTCTTCTCTCCACCTCCAATCTCTATCTTTTCACTTTATTACTTCAACATTCTCTTCTATCATCAGATTAGTGTCTTTACTTTATTTAGAATGCTAACTCCTATATCTATGTCCATAATTCTACTTGTATTATGCTTTTTCAGGAATTTTGTTTTATATGTTATCCAGGTCTGTAGATGAGACCAACTTTTGGCCCAATAAAAAAAAAAAAAAAGTTAAGTAAAGTTTTCTTCCTCTTTTATTTTATTTTAATACCTTCTCTTGCTGCAGTCTTGCCCTATGGGCTTTTTCCACCATAGAGTGCTGTTCTCTCAAATAGTGGTTATATTTGCAAATGCAGCTGATGTAAAGTGCTATGATGTTAATAGCTAATAATTACAAAAAGATTGGCTCTTGGCCTTCCTCAGGAATAACTGCATTTTAATTTGGGGATGAAGGAAGTGCTCAAATCTACCAACTTGAAACCCTTAAATTAATGAATCCCTAAAGATAGGATTTCAACCATTAGTTAAGGAAGTAGTATAGGGCATATGCCTTTCCCAGTGTCTCTTAAGTCATACCTTACATCAAGTGCCTGTTTTGGCTGCTTTAAAATCAGCCCTGTTCATCGTTCATAATGTTATTCCTGTCACAATTTGAGTAGGTATTCTCTAGAATTTTTTGATTGATATTAAATGTCCTCATGGTAGGATTTAAAGCCATGTTGTCTACTGCTTTTTAAAAATAATAGTATCAAGAAATATTTTGCAATAGCTCTAGGTATTGTTATAAGTATCTTATATTAAAATTCGGTGGCAGTCCAGAGCCCTGTACTTTTAGATGGTGAATGGACTTGGACAGCAAATTTTTGTCCAGATAGTCTAGTGGGTAAGATTTTACTAATTATCTGTTAAATAATTTCCCATTTTGTTTAAAGCATGTTGCTTCAGTGCTATGGTATTTTGTTGTTGTCCAATTACTTGCTTAAAATGAAAACAAATCTTAGCCCTGGCCCATGTAGCTCAGTTGGTTGGGTATTGTTCTGTGCACCAAAAGGTTACCAGTTCGATTCCAGGTCAGGGCACATGCTTGCATTGTAGGCTCAATTTCCAGTAGTGGGGCATGCAGGAGGCAGTCTATTGATGTTTTACTCTTACATTGATGTTTCTCTTTCTATCCCTCTCCTTTCCTCTCTCTCTTAAAATAAATTAACAAATTGAAAAATCTTATAATCAAGTGCCCATTCTCCTAATGTTCAACTTAGAGCAGTTGTAAACAGGAGAGCTTTAGAGCTTTAATTTTTGTTCTTCTGGAAACGTGTATTGAAGTTATCATGTGAATATCATGTGTGTATATATATATATACACACATACACATACATACATATATATATATTTTTTATTTAAGAGAGAGAAGAAGGGAGAGAGAGACAGAAACACTGATATGAGAGAGAAACATCGATCGGCTGCCTCATGCATGACCCCTACTGGGGATCAAACCTGCAATCTGGGCACGTGTCCTGACCGGAAATCCAACCAGGACCTCTCAGTCCATGGGACATGCTCAATCCACTGAGCTACACTGGCCAAGCATCATGTGAATACTTTTCAAAACAGCTGACTGGTCTTCCCCTCCTGCCCAGCTCAGCTCCTGTTCTTTTAGGATAGTGCTTGTGTAAAATACCAATTTTCATAAAAAAAAAAAATTAATCAAGGTTATCCATTAATACTTGTAGACTGTGCTGTGATGTCTATAACCTCTGCTATTATGAGACACAGCTTTCTATTTATGGCCTTTAGGCTAAGATGTTCTTTTATCTTTATAGATAGAACCTTAAAATAAATACTTTAATAAGAAAGAAAGAGTTTAAAATAAATTCACTGTGCTTTCTTTGGAACATTTTCAATATTTGACAAATTTAATAATACATACCTTTGGAGGAGAGCTTGCTGAAATTTTGTTCAATAAACCTTTAGTATTTTTAAATAGTTCACAATAACATTAAGATGGTTTTCTATTATGTCATTTATAGATTATTTCATTCACAGGCACCACTTGTTCTTACTTTGTCTTCTTTCATCATTTAAAGCAATAGCTTTATCTTCTGACTTATAAACTACAGGGGCCTCTTTATTTACAGTTTGGTTAAGTCTGCATTCTTCTGCAACCTCCTTTTAAAAATTTTTATTTATTGGTGACACTATTACTGATGTCCCCCATTTCACCACTCCCTCTTTATCCACCTCTACCCAGCACCCCCCCCCACCTCTGGGCAACACTATACTGTTGTCTGTGTCTATGAGTTATGCATACATGTTCTTTGACTAATCGCTTCACCTTCTTTCACCTAGTCCCCCTCGACCCTCCCTCTGCTCTGACCTATGTCAGTCTGTTCCTTATATCCATGCCTCTAGTTTTATTTTGTTTGTTAGTTTATTTTGTTCATTAGATTCCACATATAAGTGAGATCATATGGTATTTGTCTTTCTCTGTCTGGCTTATTTCACTTAGCAACCTCATTTTTAATGGCATTGATTTTAGCTATAGTTAGAGTGTTTTCTTCCACAATGGCCTTCTGCCAACCTGTAATATTTTGTTTATTTTAAAAACTTTTTTTTTTTTTTCCTGAATGAGGAGTCAAGGGAGAGGTTTGAGGGAAGCCATGGGGAACCATTGCTGGCCTATCCTTTGTTTTGTTAGTTTCCAATCAGGCGATTTAATAAGAATAGCACAATTACATTCCTCTTGTCTATTTAATGTGAGTCCTGGAAAATGTGACTTGATGATTGATTGACTTGTGTTTCAACCAATTACCCAGTAATTTCCAAACTCCTGACACTATTGAATTGGTGGCTCTTGAAACCTTTTGTAGTGCCTAATCACTGGGTAGTAACAATTCATTCTACTGTCCACCATTTGAGACTGACTTTTGGTGAAAGCAAGACCTTCACTTTTGCTTTGCCTCTTCTTATATTGGTCACAGTAATCAAGATCTACAAATGAACCTTCAGAATCCTAACTTCATTTCTTTATTTTGGGATTATCAAAGTATCTTAAAAGGAATAAAATGGCAACTATTTCTTAATGAGGAGCCATTTGTATTTACGGAAGTTTTGTGACTGTTGCAGGCATGTAGGGAGAATATGGATTGTTAAATTAAAGGATTAATTCCACTCTAATCAGAATGTTGCATACAACACCCCTTCACTGGGCCTTTCTGTAAGCCTTAGAGATGAACATGTGGTTGGGAAGCCCACCTACATGTCATCTTTTAACTTTTGATCTACATGGCTAGGAGATCACCCAGGTGAGGTTTTGAAATCTATCAGTAGTTCACCAACTAGTTTTTGGGGACAGCTGACATAGGTTGATTGGACTATAAGATATCATATTTTGGAAAATTATTGTTACTAGTATACTAATGACTAAACATCACACTAAGAAATAAAAAAGCAGAGGAAAAGCCAGAGGGAAATAAAACGGCCACCCTGACTCATTCTGTTCTTCCTCAGAAGCTGCTCTTCTCCATAAAGGATTTCGATTGATGATGCAAGGTAGATGGTATAATATCCACCTCTAAATCATGACTAAAATAATGTCTCCAGAAACCTTTATCATTCTTTTCCTAATTAGGGGTTCAGCCAAAATTTATCCAAAACAAAAATATTTCAAAGTACATTAAAATATTTTGCTTTCTTTTAAAAAAAATAATTCTCATTTCAGCCAAACCATATTGCTTAGATTATGTGTCATGAAAATCCTGAATGGTAAACTATCAAAGTTTGAAATTACAGATAATAAATGGATTAAAAATTAATAAGAGAATAAAGGATTGTTGCATAAAATGTAAAGATAAGTAATAATGATTCCAAGAACAAAGAAGAGAATGATGGTCTATAGAGGAAATAGAGATAAACATTTATGGCCAGGACAGTTAGAGATTTCTAAAAATATATATGCTAACAAGAATAGAGAGAATAAAATGAAATAGTAATGTTTTTTTCTTGTCTACCCATCTTCCCCCATTTTTTTTCTGGAAGAATGGAGAAGAAAAATGATTATTCAAAAAGAGAAAAACAGGAAATGAAGCATCTTAAAGCTGTCAGAATTCAAAGATTATAGACTAGATTGCAAAGAGACTTTGCAATCATTTCTTGAATTAGAAGATATTAAAACTGAAAATCAAGGAGGTAGATGGAGATATGAAAACTAAAGAACAGAGAATGGAGTGGGTAGAAACAAAGGTAGCTGGCATATCATGGGGCAATACTGTGGGGAGAGTAAGGAAGGGGAGACAAATTAATACTTTCAAAATTATTGTTAGATAAGATGAATTTTAAAGACTCTTAAAATCTTTAGGCTAACTCAAAGCTTTATTCTGATATAAAGCTGAAAAAATGACCTCTGAAGTTTTGAGTTCTTGGTTTGGGCTCACAAGAAAAATAAACTCTCAATTGGAATCTTATTTAAAGACAATCTACCCACCTCTGCAGTACTCAGCTTGGCATAGTAGAGCAGAGCAAGCACTGAATATGGATTAAGTAGTTTAGATTTTCTAATGATTCCACCCACTGTTAATGAAAATGTGTACCTTTTTATGACTTCCTTAAGTGATGAATAATGAACTGCTTTATTTCCCCTTCTCTATACCTTCATATCTAATTACAGTAAACTGTGCTTTTAGGAACATTCAGAAACAAGGGATTCTGGTTTGTGTACTGCTTTATCATTAGGTCCTTTTGTTATTACTGGTTCACAAGTATAAGCCATCTGATTTTTTTCTACAGCTCTGGAGGGGAGACTCCATTTGTAATTTGAGAAGACAAAGTGGCAGTGTGAGGATACAGTTTAGGTCTTGTGATTTCCTTTGAAAATTGACACTGTTGTCAACACTATTTATTGAATACATAATGCAGATAGGACTTTTCAAAAGTGTGTAACTCAGATTTTGTGTGTAATTTAAAAAATGTGGAACACTTGCTTCTTTTGCCAGTTTATATAGAGTATGAAGTAGCAGGAACAGTGCAGTGAAGTGATTTTCTTCTATTGTTCTGCAAGTAGCGGAAACAAGATAGGAGGTAAGGGTTGTGAATGAACCAGGTGTCCCTATATACAATCTAGTATTTCTTCTGGTGCCTCTATGCTTCTCACTTCATTGTCCACCCTTTAAAACAGCTCAGAGACTACAGTCATGGAAACAATAAAATCTAGAAACCAATTAAACATTATATCTATCCTCCAACAACTGTTCCTTCCCAAACCACATTATTCTCTGATAGTCTAGATACCCAAAGCCAGCTAAAAGGAAAGTTTGAATCTCATCTATTATTCAAATAGAGAAACTCTTAGAATACATGTTTGTGTATGCACTGGGCTTATTGGAATAAATGTTTGAGTCAGACAATTTGTATATTGTCAAATCAGAGCTTACACCTGACTTCTAATTCCTATTGCAGATCTAAGAGATTTGACCAGTTGTGGGAATATCTCTTTAAAGGAAACAGTGACATTTGCCTTTATGGCCATAATCTTCCTCAAGAATGTTGAATAGGTTATTAATTTTAAATACTATTTGGATTTAAATCATTACATGCATCAGTAAATGATTTCACATAGCCTGAATTCAGTGGAGAAAAACATTACTCATGTGTGCATTAGCATTTTTATTTTTACTGCAGCAATACATCATTCCTTTTTCCAGGTGCTGAGAAATGCTGTTGCAAAATGCACTGCAGATCTCAGGTAAAAACCTGAGGCAGGCTTTTAAGAAACAGCTCATTTAAGAATGAATATCAGCTAAAAGCCAAGGGAAATATGTTTCATCATCTCAGCCTGTTTGCTCACCCTCTCCCAAGATAATTGATACCTTTTCTTTTTTCTATGTGATTACTTACTGCAATTTTTGATGCAGTGCTTGATCAGTAATTAGGCAGATTGGCAGGAAGAATTCTAGCACCTCTAACTGACTTCAATGACTCAGAAAAAACAAGTGGCATTAGTTACGGCAGCTACAAAGAATGCTCATTTAATTTCTGACAAGGTGGACTGTGAATGAATGTGTAGGTGTGAGTATGAGGGAGAAAAGAAACATAGAGACAGAAAGGGAGATGGAGAGTTAATAGTGATTCATGACAAGTATAAAGACAGGAGAAATTTTAAAAGCAGCAAGTGACAGTCTATAAAATAAGCCCATTTAACTCATCACTAAGGAGCAATTGTTGTGCTTAATGTTACTAAATATTTTTCCTTCAAAATTGTTTGTATGACTTTTCATTTTAGAATGTCTATGATAGGTATTATGTAAACCAGAGCTTGAGCTAGAAGAATCTGTGATAATGAAAAATAAAAATAAATAAAAACGTTTTATTCTACCATTTGAGTTACTAACATCAGGGAGAAAATGGATTTTCTTCACTTGAAATGAACAAAAAGAGCTTTCAGAAATGTGTTTATGGTAAATAATTAAACATACTTGAACTTTAGTGCTTTCAATTGAGCATATGAACAGTTCTCAAATGGGTTTGGATTTATCCATGGTATTAACATTTTAAAATGCCATCCCTGGCATGTATATAAGTAAGTCACAGAGTGTAGTCTAATGATTTGATTAGTGTAGTAGGGAATGGATCGCTTCCAGGGAGGCCTGGCTAGGCATATTCCCATTTGGCCTTTCCTTGCAATGCACAGCACTAATTGGTACTGCAGGAGTGTGGGATATAAAGGGACACTGAACTCAGAGTGTCCATTTGCCCCTAAGTGCTAACCAGTGTTATCTTTTTACTGGTTTACTTATTCTTTCAATTTATAGAAAGAGTCTATTACCGAGGCCTCTTGAGTATATATACATAATTAAGAACACAGGCCACTTTGTCCAGGCACTTAAGCACTTGCCAAACAGGGAGAAGCACAATATTAAGGAGGGGAAGAAAGGAAGAGATGACATCAGACAATGTTTGATAAACCGTAGAGGTCCTTTACTTTCACTGATTAAATCTGATAGAGGATGGGGCTTGATAGGTAAGAATAAAAAGAAGGAAAAAAGGAAACTGTGTGGCTGTTATCAATCTGTAACAGGATGATTTAAAGTGTACTGGAGAAGGCCACAAATCTCTCTCTCAAAAGTCTTTCACAGTACCCGAAAGTATCACACTTTGGGGTTAAGAAGATGTGGAGGTCTCTTATCACAATCCTAATTTGGTAATTTAGAGCAGAAACTCATTAGGCTTTTATTCTCTATTAACACCTTAACATGAGTTATTTTCTCAGATTAGTTTCAGTTGCTTAGTAAGTTCTTGAGAGGAAAGAACAAAATATAGGTGAAAGTTGCTAGTGAAAACCAGGAGGAGAAAGAGCCAGGGCATAGATGTGGATTCCAGCTAAACAGGATTGGACAGGGAACTTGGGCATTTGAGTGGATAATAGAAAGACAGTGGAAGCCTAGGCATCACATGGGCAGGAGCTAGAAGAGAAGAGGTAGAGAAAAAAAACATAAGCACAAAGCCAAAAAAGCTCCTTTTCCCTGTTTTCTGTCTATGGCTTCTATTTTCTTCAGCTTTTGTTTAGCAGAGTATGACCATGCTAGTGAAAGAAGACATTTAATAACCACAGGCCACTTCCTCTACCTTTTTGGTCCTTTTCTTTTCAGGTTCACAGATAGGGAAGGAAGAAATAAAACAGCCTGGCTCACAGGAGGCTAAGGCATTGTTGTTCTTTCCTGTGGACATTGAGTATAGAGCTGAGAAGAAAAGTTTTAGAAAGAGTGGAGTATAATATCAATTAATTAGAAACACTTTTGTCAAAAATGTTGGGTTGGTTAACAAACTTCTTTATGAAAAGCCACATGTAAGCGAGTTTGTGGAGTGATGAGAAACTCTTTTGTCTCTATTGTGTAGGTGGCTATGAAAGTTGAGGGAAAAAATATCAGTTTCAACCCAGTAAAATGAGTCAGCAGGAAATCAATCAGCTTGCAGAAATCCCTTATAATTAATTTTTAAAATGCTACCTTTACATGGAATCTGGCTGTGAAGAAGAGTAGCATTGATAAAGAGCTAGAAATTGTATACCATGAGATTCATTAGTGTTTTTTAACCTCTGAAAACCCTCATTTTCAAGAATGAATTAATAAGAAAATAAAAAAAGACATTGCCTTTGTGTGGTCCTGAATAGAGGATTGGAAAAGACAAAAGCATTCCTGGTGTTTCATTAAAATGTAGATCTTCATCCTCTAAGCTGGATATCTATTTTATTACTATTAAAATGAGTCTTTAGTTTATTTTCTTTTTGAAAGTAGCATTTTTATTTGCTTTAAGACTTGGAAAAACTAGAGGGACTCTACTGAAAATGAACCCAAGTAATCAATAAGATGGAGACTAGACCCTACCACAATTAAGGCTAGTCTGTCTGGAGAAGAGAGGATAAGGGAAAAGGCAATCACTGTCTCCAACAAAATGAAAGGGGTTTATGTAGGGAAAAGGGAGATGCTGATCACTTGTCTCCTATGATCATGAGATAGTTTTCAGATAGAAAAAAAAAAAAAAAAACAAACTTAATTTTAAAACAGAATAGGTCTTATTTGTCCAAAAACAAGTTTTTGAGCATTAGGTTGAAGAAAATCCATGGGGATAAAAACAGTGTGAGAAAGGTTGGGGAATCTCTAAGGGTTCTTGGGGAATAATCATGGACGTACAAGAATTTGCTATATAATATTCTTCATAACTTTTTGTTATAAAGGTATTTTTAAATAATCAGTATAGAATAATAATATCATTGTAGGACATTATTTCTTTTTTAGCCCTGGCCTATTTGGCTCAGCGGTTAGAGCATTGTCGGCCCACGGACACAAGAGTTATGGGTTCAATTCCGCTCAAGGGCACGTACCTCCGTTACAGTTCAGTCCCTGGCCCTGGCCAGGTTGTGTGGTAGGCAGTCCGTCGATGTGTATCTCTCATATGTCTTTCTCTCTCTTCCTCCCACTCTAGCCAAAGATAAATTAAAAAATATCCTTGGGTGAGAATTTTTTAAAAAGTATCTATATTTTCTAATGATCCTATAATGAACACCATATTGTAAAATAATGAGAGAAAAGTGATTAAAAGTATTAATGTTGAGAAATGAAGGGATTACCTCTATTTTCTATAGATTAGATGTTTCTATATTTTCCTACTAAAATCTACTTTATTTTTTTTTCTAGTTTTTCTGTCTTTTTCATTTTGCTAAAATTTTAGAAATGTATTTAATGAGCATTTTAAGTGCTGATGTTTAATATTAACTACATAACTATGAATAGGACTGAGGCACGACCTCTAACTTCACATTACTTAGAGTCTTATGGCATAGAGAGAAATTAATGAGACAATAGGATAATTATTACAGCAAAGTTGTAAATAGGTTGTTATGGAAGCTCAGAGGAATGAAGTCTTGGAGGGGTGATCAATATAAAATCTGCAAGTCAATCTGGGTTAGATAAGTAGGAAATGTCTTAGGAAAAGAGAAAGAACTGAGAGCATTATAGGCACAGGAATCACTATTTGCAAAAGCACAGAGTTGTGAAATGGCTGACCTTGTCTAGGAAATGGTAAGAAGTTCAGTTAAAAAAAAAAGTGTCAAGGTTGACATTTAGGTTTCTGGTTTAGCACAACAAGGTAGCTGGTGAGGCTGTTTCCTGAGAATCTAAAAAAAAGGGGGGGAAGGGAAGTTCTAACATTTTGGGTTCCGAGGTAGAGGTTGATAAATTCAGTTTTAGACATGTTGAATTAGAGTAGTCTGAGGAAAGTTCAAGTAGAGATATCTAACAGTTTAGAAGGGAGATCTAGATTGAAGAAAAATTGTGTAACATATTAGCATTAGGAATAAGATCACATGAAGAAGAAAGTGTAAAATGAGAAAAGACAATGGTTGAGGATAGAACACTAACAGCAATATTTAAGAAACTTTTGATGGAAACAGAGATCCTCAAAAGACAATGAAGCAGTAGCTACACAAATAGGAGAAAAAGCAGGATAGTGTCTTAGAAAACAAAAGGGTAGAGGCATTGGATTTAGCAACAGATTGATCATTGTAGACTGTGGTAATTCCAATGAATCGGTGGAGTGGAAACAAGATTATAATAAATTGAAGGATAGATAAAATGTGTGGATATTGAACCAATAAGTGTAGACATTCTTCAAACAAAATTGGTTATTATGTAGAAGCAGGTAATATTGCAATAACCAGAGGGCTATGGGCTATCCAATACACACACACACACACACACACACACACACACACACATATATCAATGCTGCTGGGAAGAACTGGTGGTGAGAGAAAGGTTTAAGATACATGAGAGAGGGGGGCAGGGCATTTATGAAAGAACTATGATGAGTTATGTTTTGGAACTGATGAATCTATAGTAATGATTAATAGCCACGTAATCATTTCAGCAAGAAGTATGCAACTGGCTGCCTGAAGATCTAGCCCTAGCTATCATCTAGATGTGATAAAAGCCATGAAAAGGAATAAAATTTCCAAGGTAAAGAGTGTAAAAAGAGCAGGGGCATTAAAAACTAAGTCTACATAAAAGTGTAGAAGGAAGAATAACCAGTGAAGTAAAGAATAAATATGTGGGGAGAAAGGAAGGAATCAAGATAGATACTGTTATGAAGGTCAAAGGAAGAAAGAGTTTCAAGGTGGCAGTGGGATGGGCAACAATGGGCTGTGAAGAGAGAATGTGGATTTCTTAACAAATAGATCATTGGTGAACTCTGAGAAAGCAACTGTCCTAGTGAGGTGGAGCATAAATAAAAATTGAAATGGCGTATATAGGGAGAGGTTACATAGGAAGAGAAGAAAGCTTATGTAGACCATTTGAGAAGTTTGACCATGAAAGGAAAAAATGTAAGGCGGTAGCTAGAGGGAGCAGTAGGATTACATAATAGTTGTTTTCAAAGTTGGGTATACCTATGCTTCCAGAAAGTTGTTAAAGATTAAATTTGATTATTACATGCATGTCCTGGTTGTAAAATCTTCTAGTTCATCACCAAATCCATCAAGATGTCAACTTTAATGTACAGAGCCAATAAAGACTTCTAGTTGATTGTGCATTCAGTGCTACAATATTAATGTTATAGCAATGTCAGTTCATTTTTAATCATTTATAATATACCCTGAAAATATTTTTAATGTGAGTTTTGGAATGGATTCCCCGGAGTTTATATGGAAGTATAAATGATTATATTGTAAACACATAGGCTAAGTTTGGGGGCTTGGGATATGCATTTAAACCTTAGAAATAACAACTCTAAAGCTTAATTTTTAGAATTTTTTATTATTACCTGAATTTAGGAAAGCAAAGTCTGCATCCATTTTTATAAACCTAATGTAGTTAGGAGAACTAAGCACAAAAGCTATATTATTTAATTTTGTTGTTTGGTCAAAGTAGAATAATATTGGGGAAAGGAGTGAGTGGCCACTCTGTTGGAAATTAGCTTCTGTTTCTATGCCTCATTCATTCTTCATTATGTTCTCCCTTTACCAGAGTGGTGAGTAGTGAAAAAAGTAGTTTTTGAGTTCAGATTTTAATTCTATTGTGAGTTATGCCACTAATTAGCTATGGGCACTTAACTGATCTTAAGTTTTCTTACCTGGAAAATGGGGATGATGTTATCTACTTTGTAGAATATTGACGATTTAATGAGGTAACTTATGTAAAGCATCTAGCTCATTGCCTAGCCTAAATGTTTCTTTTGCATTTTTTTCTTCTTTAAACCTAACCACTCTTGTCTACAAAATGTTCAATGTTTTTATTCATATCAGCTACAACACTTATAGACAACTATTAATTCAGTCCAGGGTCACTAACAATCAAGAATTTGGTGAGCTTGGTAACTGATTCTAGAAGCTAAAAACAACAATGAGGTATCACCTCACACCTGTCAGAATGGCCACCATCAACAAATCATCAAACAACAAGTGTTGGCGAGGGCGTGGAGAAACGGGGACTCTAGTACACTGCTGGTGGGAATGCAGACTGGTGCAGCCACTATGGAAAACACTATGGTGTTACCTCAAAAAATTAAAAATTGAACTTCCATTTGACCCCGTGATCCCACTTCTAGGAATATACCCTAAGAAGCCTGAAACACCAATCAGAAACAATATATGTACCCCCATATTCATAGCAGCACTATTTACAATTGCTAAGATCTGGAAACAGCCCAAATGTTCATCAGTAGACAAATGGATAAAAAAGCAGTGGTACATATACACAATGGAGTACTATGCAGCTGTAAGAAAGAAAGATCTTTTATCCTTTGAGACGACATGGAGGGACCTGGAGAGTATTATCCTAAGCGAAACAAGCCAAACAAAGAAAGACAAGTATCATATGATCTCATTTATTTGTGGAATATAATGAACATTACAGTCTGAGTACTGGGGTAGTCCCAGAGACACGGAAGTGGGGTTCAGACGGACAATCTTCAGAAGAGGGGGTGGGGGGGAGAGATAAACCACAGAACTTATATGCATGTATGAATGAACAATGGACATGGACAACAAGCTGGGGACAGGGCAGGGAGGGAGAGGGAGTGGGGAATCAGTGGGGGGAAAAGGAGAGAGATCTGTAACAAACATAAATTAATTAAAAATATAAAATAAAATAAAAGCAAATGTGAAGCCATGTTTCAAAGGATGCCTTTGAAGAATGAGAAATAAAAAGACAGTGTCAGGTAGTAGTCATAATATTTACCTCTAATCGGGCCAACTCTATCTTTTTTATCACAGTGCATTATTGAAGACATTTTAAAAAAAAGGAGATAGGGACACAGTTTGATGGAGAAAAATGTTCTGTCACCTATCCATTCCTTAGAATAAAGTTCTGCCTGTTACAGCAATATACTGTACAATCCTCATCATCAGTAAATGTTCTTTTTAAAAGGGCAAACGTGTTTTTCCACCTAGTTCTTTGGTGGTATTTAAACAAAAACAAGAATGGTGCAAATATATAACATCTTCTATATTTAAGTGAAAATCACAGGAGAAAATATAGGAAAAGGGAATAACTCAGCCTATTTTCTCCTTCTGAGCCTGAGGGATGTGTAAAGCCTAGACATTGCAGGGGTGAGATCTCATTCAATCTTTCTTCTGCATTCTCTTCCTCTTGTCCAAGAGAAAGAGTTCACCTAAAAAGTTGCATTGTTATTATTATTACAGCCCGCATAAGACTTTTTTTTCCATCTCCAGAGAGCAAGGGTTAAGGTGAGATCTACTATTTTGGGAACTACTTCTACACACTCCACCCCCTCATTCCCCACCATGCACTGAATTGCCATGTTTTCCAGCTTCATAACTGTTCCATTCTGAGTAACATTTTGTTTGTTTGTTTGTTTGTTTCTTTTTTTCAGGCTGTACCCCAGGACAAACACACTTACAGACAGTGTCCACATTGAGGCGCAATGAGTTTTAGAAGGACACATCACAGAATGTCTGGTCGTAGGACCAACTCGTATTTAAGCCTGTGCTGTTGCTTTCCATTTTTTGAACGTCGACAGAGACCTCAGAATCAGGTAAGAGCATCTAGAAACAAAGCTTTGGGTTTTTATTAGGCTGTGATCAAGGGGCAAAGGAGTGGGAAAAGTTGAATGTCTTCGTGTGCAGACCTACTAAATAGCTGTGTCATGACTGAGTCTTTCTCTGTGAAACTCATATAAATCCAAAGAATTCTGCTTTTGGGGGTGCAGGAGATTGGGAAGTGGGATAAAGTTGGAGTTTCAAACAAATTTAACAAGACTGAATTGAGTAAAATAAACAAGATAAAGTCTATTAAAGCAAGGTCACTTAGGAAGGAATACCAAATTACAGAAATGAGTACAAATGGTCCTGGATTGGTTATGTATAAGTACAGCAAATAATTGCCTTGAGACTGTGGGAGTTATAGGTCAATAGTGCTGTTACTATTATTTCATATAGATGAAAATGATGAACATTATCTCAGATATAGATGTAGATACAAGTGTATAAATATAAATATATTAATAGCATCAAGAAGGTGAGTTGTAATCTTTTTGTACATTCTACATCAGTTATATTTTTATCATGTGTTTCATGTGGCATAATACATTGTTTCAGTATTTATGGCTTAAACGAGATGTGCAGTGTTTAGAGAAAGGTCAAGATGTAGAAAATTAACCCTGTAAAAGAAGTCAAAGAGAACTGAAGGGTTTGCGTACTCACAAGTCTTCAAATAGGTGGAAAAATATTATATGAAGAGTAAAAAAGGTGGTTCAGGCAGTTGTTCAACTATCAGCTTAAGTCAGACCAGAGGAGCTTTAATTATAGTGAAACAAGTCAGAACTTTGTTTTTATGTAACACCTCTCCTCACTTTATAGTACTGAAAATGTAGAATTATTTAAAAGTAAATATAGATTAAAATTTTTCCTCTAAGATGTATCTGAGTAGGACAGCTAACTTTATAAAACGACTATTGCAGGTTAGCTATATGGTAAAGTTGATTTATTAGTAGATTTTTGAAAGTCTTTTAAGTAATGGAAGTCTGTGAAATAAAGTTCATTTACCTTGGTATCAACAATTCAAAGGGGAAAATTGGATTCCTAAATGTCAATTTTGTTTCTCATTATAATTTTTATAGCATTTGCCCTCAGGGTGTTTTTAAACAGTCCATAGACTTTAAGATTTCCCAGACCTCTTTTACATTTGTAAATATTTAACATCAACCTTTTTTTCCCAGTTCTGTGTGCCTACTAATTTGTCATTTGTTTATCCTGACTTCCAAGGCTGTTCTAGCAACATAAAAGTGACATATGTGAAAATATTTCTACTCAATCATCATATTTCTAGTTTATCAGCTTATTCTAGTTCTTAGGTTTTTTCTAGAATTTCTCTCCACATCTAAAGCAGATGTTTGTGACAATTGAGATAATGTTAGCTGCTAAGCTGCCCCCCAGCTCATTTTTTTTCTGTACTGACATAAATTCTCATAATATAAACCTTTCTTCAAGAGATAAAATTATAAATTATATAAAATAATTTTCAATGTGTTAACTCAGTGAGTATATATGATTGAGTAATGTGGTAGGCATGCTAAAGGGATGTTTATTTTGCCTTAATTCCAATTTCACCATGGCTATATCTAAATGTACCAAGACTCAATAATGAAACAACTGGTAATTTCATGCAATTAGCTAACTTGTTGGGGCTTAAAGATATTCAATACTGGTTTTGGAAGATTTTTTTTTTCACTGAAAGTTTCAGTGGAAATTTCACTTAATTAGTTGCTTCACCCAAAGCGAAGTGGAAAATTGGAGCAATTATACACATGATGTAAACAAAATGTTGTCCTCTTTGACCTCAACTACAGTACTTATATATTTTAAGCAAAATGTGAGTTTCACTTGAAATCTGGTAAGAATGTTGGTGTTAAACATTTACAACTATGAAATTTGTTCAGAAAACTGCCTAAATTCTTCACCTCTGCATTGGTTTATGTGTGTCTGAACATTAACTGCAATAGTGCTAATTAATGCAATGCATAATATACTTATTCTTGATAAGAAAGGCATTGTTGGAAGACAAATAGCAGTTCTAAATTATCCTTGCGAGAACAAGCTTATTAGGAAAGGAGAAAAAGATGACAGAAATTCTAAGATTTCTCATGTAGTTACTGCTGTGAAATTGTACCCAAAATGTGTAATGAGAAAAAAGAAGGCGCTAAAACTAAAATTTGCTCCAATATCAGTTAATTGGAAATATGAGCAGCAATAAGTCAACCATAGTCTTTTATGGCTGAGCAGTGTTTTAAGGCGATGGAAAATGCACGATAATTAATTCATCATCATTACTTGGCAAATAAGGAAAGCAGAAAATCAAATCAACACAGATAATGTGACTGTGGAACAAGTTGTAGATTCAATGAATTTAAGATTTTGACATTGAGGATGTTTGTATAATCACAAAAAAGCAAACCACATGACTATTTAAATTTTGGTGCAGTGTGATCAATATAAAGTAGTGACAGAATGGACATACATTTGCAATAATTAAACATTAATATGGTGTCCTCCAGCCTCATTTCCTCCCCCCTCCAAATGTAGATGTTTTCATACATTATGTTTTATAATTCTTACAACTACTCTATGAGATATGTTTGATGACGTAGTTTAAAAATTGGGGAACTGGAAGTTAAGAGACCTTAAAGTATCTTTCCCAAGATCACATAGTTAATATATGGTACAAGCCGCTCTACTACTTATTGATGAGAAAAATATAGAGAGAAGTAGTCATTAAAACAATTGTCAGAGAATAGATGCATCATTTACAAATACATGTATTATATTATGAAGTTTTATTTGGAATCCAACTTATAATATTTACTAGCTGTATGACTTTGGGCAAATTTTTAAATAAGGACCCAATTTTCCTCATTTATAGAAAAACCTTGCAAATCTATGAAGCCTTTCCTTGGAACTTCCATGTTATCATGTATATAATTTCATCAAAGCCTTTCTGCTTTCAAGCTAGTAGGAGAAATAGACATGTTTACAGAGAAGTACAATAAGAGAGGTATGTACAAAATAAAGAGGTGACACAAAGGATCCATATTTATTCATCCAAAATTATTTCCTGAGCATTTACTATATGCTAGGAGTTGTGCTGGATGATGGAGGTATACCGTGGTAAGAAAAAGCAGACATGGCCATGCCATCTTATAGCTCACATTTTTAGTAGAAGAATCAGACAATAATAAAATAATCTCATAATCAATGTATGTATACAGACTGTGAACGCTATAAAGGAAAGGTACATGATGTTATTAGGGAAAAAAGACAGGAATTTGACTTAATCTGTTGAGTTAAGATTTCAGAGAGAGGTTGTTGCTCAAATTAGGCTGTGAGAGAAGCTTTCTAGTCATTTGGATAAGGTGGAGAATGGAGAGGTACAGAAATGGTTTATATAAAGACACATAAGCTTAAGCAACATGGCATAGTTAGGGAAATATAAGATGTAAATGATGATTTATCAGAAAATGAGGCTGCAGAGTTATATAGGTACCAGTGCATAGAGGGCCTTGTATGCTACTGAGTTTAGATTTAATACTGAGTTAATGGGCAATCACTGAAAGTTCCTAAGCCAGGAGATGATGTGATCATATATATGTGTTAGGAAGATCATCGTATTCTTCCTCTAATGTCTGACTTAAATCTTAAATTCTATAAAGCCTTCTTTGATTTTCCCATATTCTAGTAAAAAAAATATTTTCATTTTCCATACTGACAGTATACAATCTGCTTTCTATTAATATTACTGACGTGCATCTGTCTCCTACATTAGATTGTGGACTTCTGAAGGTCAGGAAATATCTTGGTCTCCTCTGTAGCACATCTGCAAGGAAAAGGTGTGTGAGGAGCCAGAGTGATGAAAAGAGAAGAGTCTCAGAGGCCTTATAAGCTAGACTACCAGGATAGGTCCAGAAAGCAAGTTAAGGAGTTTACTTGGAGGTTCACAAAATAGTCCTTGTGAAATATGATGAATGACTGAACTGGGACAAATAAAAGGAGGAATGGAGAAGAGAGAAAATATCTAAGAGATTCATTCATACACACATTAATTCTTTCACAAATATTTATTGAGCACCTTCTATGTGCCAGGAACCAACTTAGCTGTTGACAATACAGCACTGAACAAGACAGATATTTATTGTCCTGTGAAAGTTGGATGAAGTATAATATGGTGGTTCAGAGCACTGGCCACCAGTGGGATTACTAGGATTTGAACCCAGGTTCTATTACTTGTTAGTTGTGTGACCTGGGACAAGTTACTTAACCTTTTCAAGCCTCTTTATTTATTAAATATAGATACAAATATCACCTGCCTCATAATAAGTTCTCATTAATAAGTGATATAAAGTAAAATAGACAGAGTGCCTTGAAAATATTAGTCAGGAGATTCTAATCCAATGCAAGAGATGAAATCAGAAAAAGCTTTCCTAAGGAAAGGAAGGGGGCAGTTACATTGGACACTCACGTATTAGCGAAACACAATCTAAGGCATAAGGAAGAAGGTAGGAAAAGGGTCAGTGTGGCTAGAATTTACCAGTAAATGAGGCTAGAGAGATACATAGAGCCTTATAGACCATTGGATGGGGTTTGGATTTTGTTTTAAGTATATTGAAGGCCCAGGGAACATTTTCAAGAAAGGAGATAGAATGGTCTCATTTGTACACAAGTGTCTATATTTGTCAACTGAATGTGGGAAATGAGTAAGATGGAGGAATTAAAGATAATGGCAATGTTTCTAGCACAAATAACTTTGTGCAAGATGATGACATTAACAGAGCTAGCACAAAATGCCAATAGTAAGATTTTTATGAGAGAAGAAATAACTTTTGTTTTTGACACATTGGATTTGAGGTGACTTAAAATTTCATATAAAAATGTTTAACAGTTATTCAGAGTTTATATTTCGAGCCTAGTAAAGTAATCTGAAAAAAGATATTGATTTAGGAGTAATCAGTTTATAATGAGACTATTGAAGCTGTATGAGTAGATTATTGATAGGATGGGGGATGAAAGTTAAAAAAAAAAACAAAACTCTATATTTATAGGTCTTCATAGAAAGAGTAGTCACCATAGAAGAGTGGGGGAAGGTCAGAATATGAGGGAGCCTAAAGGGTACATGAGGAGAGAAACTAAGCTCATATATAGTAAAAACCAAGGATATTTTATAATCATTCAGACACATTCGGAAATGAATTACCCTGTTGAATATTTCTTGTAAGCTTTCATTTATAGTCCATTTTTCCCTGATGAAATCTATAATCTCCAGCTCTGGAATCTTCTAAAAGCCAGTCCAGCTCCAAACTCATCTTTCATTTGTTGTATTCTTGGAAATTACCATTCATCGTTGAGCAAATAATTTATCTCTATAGAGTGCTAAATATTGCTAATTTTCATTATTTAACTACCTGGATAGTTATATATGGATGGAAGAATATAGGAAAAATGCAGAATGGCTCATCTACCAAAAGAAAATGATCAAGTTGCGAGAGTAAATTCAATGGATGAACAGAATGATGATAGTATAAATCCATACTTTTCAGAAACATGCATCATGCATGAAGGAGCACACACATACATACACGCAAACTTACTTTTGCTCCAACACAAAGAAACTATATTTGGTTCCCTCAAAGCAACAGACTTTCTTATGCATCATGACTTTTTCACATGCTGTTTCCTTTGTCTGGAATATCTTTATCTCTAGTAATTTTTCTCTCTCCCTCCTTTCCCTCTCCACATTTTCAGGTCATGCACAAATCAAGTCAAGCAAATTCCGATCTTTTTTTTAAGACATATCTTGGAAACTCTCCAAATATATTTCTCAATAAGCCCACCCAATAATTGCCACAACTATAATTTAACACCTCTTTTCTGTTATCTTAATCGCCTCACAAGTATTTAGATTATAAAATTTATCATACTGATATAATTATTATTTTTTCTTTTAGTGATTTTAGAGAGAGACAAAGGGAGAGGGAGAGAGATAGAAGCGTCGATGAGAGAGAACATCTATTGGCCGCCTCCTGCATGCCCCCCGCTGGGGATCCGGCCCACAACCTGGGCATGTGCCTTGACCGGGAGTCGAACCAGCAATCTCTTGGTGCATAGGTCGATGCTCAACCACTGAGCCACACTGGCCGGGCACATAGATATGATTTTATTTATTTATTCTTCAGTGTTTTTTCCCCACTATACTGTTTCATTTTTAATAAACGTATTGTTCAAAACAGTTTTAGATTTATAGAAAAGTTGCGACAATAGTATGGAGTTCTCATATACCCCACATCAATTTACTCTACGGTTGACATTTTATATTAACAAGTATATTTATCACAGCTAATATTGATACATAATTGCTAATTAAAGACCACAGTTTATTCAGATTTCTTAAATTTTACCTATTTTTTTGTCTCAGATTTCCATCCAAGATTTCACATTGCATTTACTAGACTGTCTATTGACATGAGCTGCTATATTTTGTTCATTTTGCTATCACAACTACCTAGCAGAATGCCTGTGGATGCTTAAGAAATATTTGTTGGGCCCTGGCCGGTTTGGCTCAGCGGTTAGAGCATCAACCTGCGGTCCTGAGAGACCCGGGTTCGGTTACCGCTGGGGGCACGTACCTCTGTTGCAGTTTGTCCCCGGCCCTGGTTGGTCGTGCGGGTGGCAGCCACTCGATGTGTCCCTTTCACGTCGATGTTTCTCTCTCTCTCTCTGTTCCTCTCTCTCCCTCCCACTCTACCTGAACAAAAAAATGGGAAAATGTCCTCAGGTGAGGATAAAAAAAAAAAAAAAGAAATATTTGTTGGATTGATAAAATAATGAATGAATATATAAATTGGTGAATAGTATTATATAAAATATCAGGTGTAGATTGACTCTCTCATTATATGTATACTATATATATTATATACATACTCTCCATATTTTATATATATGCTATATAGTATATATGTACATATTTGGTGTATATATAATATATATAAATCTTTGTAGAAGAGAATCAAGAGGTAATATGCTCTCCATTAAGGACAACTGTTATCTCTCCTAATAAAGATATGATTAGAGAATAGATGTGTGACTTTAACAACAGCAAGATAACAAAAAAAAATATTGCCGATTTCATAATACACTACACATTATTAAATCTTTAATTACAAAATCAGATATTCAGAATGGCTATGAAAGTCAAAATTTGAAAAACGATGCTTTCAAACAAAGCTAAATAATTAAATAGCATAGTAATCCCCTGTAGTTCTATAATTTTTGCAAAGCTTTTAGACATTTATTATTTTACTTGAGCTTCACAACAACCTGGTGAGTTATCTTAATAGTAAATAGTTTTAAACACCATTGCCAAGTATAGTGCTGTGGTGACACAGCTTTAATAAAATTTACAACTGTCAGACTGGCACAGAACTGCCCAGTAGGAGCCAATGAGTATCAATTATGCTAGCAAGGCTCAGGTGAACAGAGAAGAACTGAAGTGAAACTATTGTGGATTCCCCTACTTATGCACACTTAGGACATTGTGAAAGAAAGATCTCATAAACCATGTAGCCAAAACAAAGCTGTTGGCAGCTTATTCCTGTTTCTAGGATCTTCCCTGTGGAGTTGGTCCCAGGCTGGGTCAATGAAAAGGATAACATAATTGCATAATCAAACGTAGTAGGTTAGCTATTAGTTCTGATAGAGATTAGGTCTGGAGGGAACAAACAGTAAAGGATCTCCTGTGGCAAGAAGATTTTCTCTGGCTAAATGGGCAGAAAGTGAAAGTAAAAGGGTGCATGGGGATATGACAGAGATATCTTTTTGCAGAAAGTGCAGCTGATCCTGGACCAAATGTTACAATGGGGGAAATTTCCCAAATGGAATACTTGTGCTGAGAGAAGTTTGTAGCCAAATGTTTCTGGCAACAGGGTGGTTGAGGCCTTTCCTTCATATACTATGCACAGACTGAGCAATTCTGACTTTAAAGACTCACTCTTTGAGTACAAGAGTTTATACCTTTTAGTCTAGGAGTTCCCACCTTCCTCACCCCTGAAATCTGTTTTAGAGCAAAAGCATTCTGGAGATTCAGACAGGGACTGGTTGGAAGTTGAAGGACCTAGAAGTTGTCACTCTTTGATCTGTCCTTTGCAGTAAAGTCAGCCTCCTTACAGCATTGCAGTTTTACCATGATACTGACAACTCAAGCTCAATGGGGAAAAGTACTGGCAATGTGAAACAAGTTTTATATTATGGTATTTTATTTATGATTTTTCTACAAATTATCCTTACTTATTTTATCCATTTAATTCTAGGATAGACTAAAGCAGAAAATAATCATAAATGTTTTAGCTATTAACAAGTTCTTTTTCCCAATGATTGGGGGAAAAAAAAAACCTGCCAGAACATGTGTCAGTGATAATACAAAGTTCATTTCTGTAATGGCTATAAGGTCAGGTTGACTAAATATTTTTCTAGAAGCTTGATATTTATCTCTAAACAAGATTGGATATTTATCATGATGAATGAATATTTCTAAATCAAGATCTCTATTCAAGTAAATGGGACACACTATATACAATGGATCTAACTCTAATTTTATCCATTAGGCAAATAACTCAAAATGCAGATTAGTTTTAGGAGTACCAGTAGAAAAGCAAAAGTAATCTTCTTTTAAAATTGCAAGTACATTAGCTTCTATGCTAGATGGAGATGATCTAACCTAATCAGGGCCCTTTGCCTCTGATAAAGGTTTTAGTGCTAGTTCTAATCAAGTCGAGATCAATAGGGCATTGTTCTTTTTCTATAGTGCAGATGAAATAAAAGGGTGACATTAATTCAGGCCTGAGTACATGGATATCCATATCAGACTAAGACAATTGAGACAGATAAGTATCATTATTTGAGGAGTTAACACATAGATGCAAGGACTAGATAGATAAATTCTAAAGACTCCACTTACCTGTCTACTCATTTGTGTAGAGATTATCAAAATAACAACTGCCTGAAATCTCTGGGTAGTAGCAGACAGACTTAGCATGCTAGGAAGAAAAGCATAATACGGGTGGATAAATGGACTGAAAATGCCCTTTGGCAATAGCAGATGGTAGCCATTGGTGGGCCATTATGTAGGCTTAATAGTCTTATGGTCACTGCTTATTTCCTCATGTCAGAATTAAAATATTTACTGACTGTATGTACTGTACTGACTCTTTTAGGTCACTGAAGCTCAATATTGCAAAAATAGGTTATTTACTACAGATTTCATGATAAATCCTGCATTTTCAGAGAGTGTGGTCCAAAGTTTTTTTTTTTC
Organism: Molossus molossus; assembly: GCF_014108415.1. Lineage (NCBI taxonomy): Eukaryota > Metazoa > Chordata > Mammalia > Chiroptera > Molossidae > Molossus > Molossus molossus. The sequence continues at coordinate 12,193,114 of NW_023425355.1, read as the reverse complement.
ATTTTTTAAAAACTTTATTTCTTTAGTGAAGTTTCAGATTTACAACAAAATGGAGAGGGAGGTATTGATATTTCCTATATGCCCCCTGCCCACACACATGCATAACCATTTCTGTTATCAACATCACTCACCACAATTGTCAGGTTTTGTACCAAGGATGAACCTATATTGACACATAATAATCAACCAAAGTCCACAGTTTACTTTAGATTTCACTCTTGATGTTGTGTTGTACAGTCTAAAGATTTGGAAAAAATGTATAACAACATGTATATTATTATAATATTATACAGAATAATTTCTCTGCTCTCAAAAATCCTCCATCCTTTGTGCCCAAATTCTTATTTCTTTTACCTAAATTATTGATGATCTCTATTTTTTCCATAGTTTAGCTACCACCAGTTCTTCTTCCTAGTGACTAAAGGAGAAATGTATTTAGATTTCACAGTGCTATCTTATCCAGGAAATATAAATCATTATCATAGATCATAAGAAGAATGGAAAGATTTCCATATGCAACTGGATATTGCATGAATTACTTCCTTATTGGAATCAAGAGTCTTTTTGGGAACTGTGACATATATTTTCAAATTTCTAACTTTAAAAGCATGCTTGTTGGTTATTAAAAATTTGATTATTTAACATAAAATATGTTCTAAAGTTTCTTATCTATTTATTAAGCATATTCAGCTGTTCTAGCATCCATATTTATATTACATTGTATTGTAAGGAGAATAGCAATCAGAACATATGATTACCACTGTTTATGTAAAAATGTGAACTCTTTCCAAAGCATGATGGCCTATATGCCATGACAGGTGAGTAACTGGCATTTTACATGCCCAGTAGGATAACCACATTGGAGTAAGTTTAGATTCAGATAATAAAACAGACAGAATAGAAGGCAGGTGGAAATGTTCAGAGGACATAGTGATAATTAATAGGTGGTAATCAAAGTAGTATTAGCGAGGTAATTGATAAGTGTTCCACAAATCAGATGAGGGCCTAGAGGATAAGGGCTATAGCGTGGGAGATGAGGAAAAACATAAAGGAGTGAGAGAGAAGATGACAAAGAATTAGGGCTGGGTCTGGTGAGAAGAGATCTAGGTAGTAAGGAGACCGTGCAAAGGAGAAAGAGTGGGTTGTTTGGGAGCAAGAATGGAATAAGGGGGTGGAGAGAGTGCAAAGGGGCTGAGGGAGCCTGAACATAGAATGGGGACAGAAGGAAGTGGGAAGGCAGAAGTGGGAGGGGATTGGGAAAGGAGGAAAGTGAGGTTGAAGGAGATGGGCTATTGTGAAGGCAACCAGCTGGTTATTACAAATTTGATGTATTCCAAGCAAGGAGGATGGGTGGCATCTGTGGATAATTTAACTTCTATTAATTTGAATAATTTATTTATTTCCCATTTTTCTGCTCCAGTGAATATAAAAAATGTGGCTCCTCAGATCATTTTGAGGCATAGGTAGGTTAAATAAATTATATGTAAATGATGTATTAATAAATAATTCTAACCCTTCCACTAGTAATATCCCTTCTAAAAAAGAGCTATAATTAAGATTGAGCAATGGGATAATTAACAATGGCATGTAGCCACCTGGTTGGGAGGAGTGTCAGTTACTGAACAGACTGGTATTATGGCTATTTTTCCTGTTCAAAGAAGCTTAACGTGTTGCTTTCTTAAGTGAAATACTTCTATCTTAAATTTGACATAATGTGAAATGTGCTAATGTAATAATCAGAGTCAGTAGCATAGTCCTATTAGGGGTGGGGAATGTCTGGCCCACGGACCGCATAAGGCCTGAGAAATCAATACCACATAACATCACATGTCTCACCAAATTAGCCTGAGCAAATATAGCAGGCTGATTTTTAAGTTGATAATTTTGTATGGCCCAAGAATGATATTATAAATATCCAAATGGCCCTTGGCAGAAAGAAGTTTCCCCACCTATGTCAGAGCTAAATGGTCATAAGAAACTACAAAAAGAAGTATGTAAGAAGTAGCATCATCTTTTATTTTAAGAAAATATTTCCAACATTAGTATTTATTGGATCTATACATACAGCATATTTATTTCTGTGATATCAAATATGACTGTAACATTTTAAGATTTTTAAAAAATATGTTTTTATTGTTTCTTTAGAGGAAGAGGAAGGGAGAGTGAGATAGAAACAAACATTGATGTGAGAGAGAACATCAGTCGGCTACCTCCTGCACGCCCCCTACTGGGGATCAAGCCCACAACCGGGGCATGTGCCCTGACCAGGAATGGAAGGAACTGGACCTACCTCTCAGTCCATGGGACGATTCTCAATCCACTGACCACACCAGCGGGGCTGAATGTTACATTTTAAAGTTATTGTCTTTCCCAAATATACATTCTAAATCACATACATTTTAAACAGATTCCAAAGAAAAATGAACTTAAGAACACTTAAATAATGATTTCTATTCCTCTTGTGTAATGTTAACTGAATGTGAGTAAAATATACTTAAGAAAGGTAAATCATTTCTCTGCCTTTTCGAAAGTAATTTAAGCTATACTGTAGCCACATTTTAAATATATATATATAGATATAGATATAGATATATAGATATAAATTTTAAAATCTCTAAATTTAAATATGCTCTTTTCTGAAGGAATCCATAAAAATTATTTAGGGGGAACAGTTGACCCTAGAGTAGAGCATATCAGAGCAAACCCTTTGGGTCTCCAATTTTAGGATGTTCTGCACTATAGCAGGGAATGTATTGCTTGTGCTGCACAGATACTCTGGAAAAACAGTGACTCAGTATGTTAGTGGGAGGGAAAATCAGGTGACATAACAGGCTATTGCTAAAAAGGATTTGATGTGTTCTTATATAATCAGCACATAAACACCCACACCCATAACCAAGGTAACAAGGCTAGTTTGGTCACAAAGGTTTCCTGTCTTTAAATACTCTTCTTCAGCCTCAAAATGTCATGTTGCAAAACTACTCCTTGTTGTCCCAACACAATCCTCTACCCTCTTAACATCATCCTCTATTATTGTTCATATTTTGTGTATCTACTTATATTTCCTTTTTTTTTTTGGCCTATTTGACACCCTTTTATAAGTCAGGTTTATTGATGAAAACTTTTTATACAATAAAACACCATTTTCAGAGTACACTTCTATAAATTTTGATAAACATTTACAATCAGGTAACCACAACTACAGAACATTTTCATCACCTCTCCCCAAAATTTCTGACCCTTTGTATAAAACTCTTCCCTTCTTCTCGAGCCCCTGACAACCACTACTATGTTTTCTGCTCCTATAGTTTGCCGTTACTAAGATGTCATACAAATGAAATAATAGAATATGATGCTTTTTGAGGCTGGCTTTTTTTTTTTTCATTTATAATGGTATAGTATCTGTAATTTATGCATGTTTTGCTGGTATCAGCACTTCATTCACTTGTTTTGCTGTAGTAGTATTCCTTTCCATGGATGTACCACAGTCTGTTTATCCATTTTGTAGTTAAAGGACATTTTGGTGGTTTCCAGTTTTTGGAGATTATGATTAAAACTTCTATAAACATTCACATACAGGTTATTATGTGAACAAATATTTTCACTTCCTTGGGTGCTAGGTTATTTGATAAGTGTATATTTAACTTTATAGGAAACAAACTGTTTTTCAAAGTGGCTATGAAACTTTGCATTTCAATCAGCAATGTAAGAGAGTTTCAATTGCTGCACATTCTCTTTAACACTTGATATTACATTTTCTTGTATGTTTGTTTTTCTAGTCATTCTTATAGGTGTTATCTTCATCCATTTGGGCTGCTATAACAAAATACCACAGAATGAGTGGCTTAAACAACAAACATAATTTTTAACAGTTCTTGAGGCTAGAAAGTCTAAGACTCAGGTGCTAGAAGCACCTGCTTCCTGGTTCTTAGATGGCCATCTTCTTATTATGTCCTTATATGTCAGAAAGAGAGAGAGAGAGAGAGAGAGAGAGAGAGAGAGAGAGAGAGCGCGCTCTGCAATACCTGTTATAAAGGCACTAATTGCATTCATAGTGCTCCACCCTCATGATCTAATTATCTCTCAAAGGCCTCACCTCCAAATACCATCACATTGGGTGCTAGGAATTCAAAATATCAATATTGGGAGAAAACATGCATTTAATCCATAACAGGTATTCAGTAGTATCTTACTGTGGTTTTCATGTGGATTTCCTTAATGATTAATGTGCTTAGCATTTTCAAATGTGCTTTTTTCCATCAGTATATCTTGTTTGGTGAGGCGTCTGTTCAAACCATTAGCACTTAAAAAATTGTTTTTCTTCTTATTATTGGATTTTTAGAGTTCCTTATGTGTTCTGGTTACAAGTCCTTTGTCTAATATATGATTTGAAAATATTTTTGCCCAACCTGTGGTCCATCTCTTTATTTTCTTAGCAGTGTATTACAAGAGCAGACATTTAAAATTGTGATGACTTCCTTATTTTTTTCTTTTATGGATAGTGAGTTTAGTGTCAAATATAAGAAATACTTGCCTAACAAAAGGTCACAAAATTTTCTTGCTCTTCATATTGTTTCCTCTAGAAATTTTATGGATTTAGGTTTTACGTTTATGTTAATGATTCATTTTGGTTGCTCTTTGTGTATGCTACAAAGAATGGACTGAAGTTCATTTTCTTCCACATGGGTGTCCAGTTTGTTGAAGTCTATTCTTTCTCCATTGAATTGCCTTTGTAATTTTGTGAAAAATCAGTTGACCATAGGTGTCTCAGATTTCAAGACTTATTAAGCTACAGTAATCAAAACAGTGTATTAATCTGTATTTTTTCTTGTAATTTCTGTCTTTTTTCTCTCTCCCATGCTTGTATTTATTTTATTTGCTTCTTTTCCACATCTTCCATAAGTTACTCTTTCTTTTTTTTTTATCCTCACCAGATGAATTTTTCTTTATTCTATGAATTTTTTATTTATTTTTTTTGTTACAGATATTTTACCTTTTTACCCCATTGGCACCCCCCACCCCACCCAATTTCTGTCTTTTTTGGTATTAGGTTAATATTGAAATTACAAATAACTTGGAAAGTATTTCCTTATTTTTTATTTTCTGGAAGATCTTATGTAGAGTTGGTATTATTTCTTAACTAAATATTTGTTAGAATTGAACTGTCAAGCTATCTGGGCCTGAATTTTATTTGTTGGAATATTTTAAAATATGCATTTAAAGAAGCAATGTCAGACTTCCGGTCAGGATTGCGGCGTAGGTAAACGTGGTATTGCGTCCTCCCACAACCACATCAAAATTACAACTAAACTACAACATAACCATCATTCAGAACTGCCTGAAATCGAACTGAATGGAAGTCCTACAACTACAAAATTAAAGAAGCAGCCACACCAAGACTGGTAGGAGGGCGGAGGTGGAGGGGCTGGTCCCACACCCATTTGTGGCGGATAAAAATCAGGAGGGACACCTTGGCTGGAAAGGTCCTCCCTGGGAAGGGAGGGGTCCCCATCCCACACCAAGTACCCAGCTCAGGGTTCCAGTGCCAGGAAGAGAATCCCCATAACTTCTGGCTGGAAAAACCAGTGGGAACTGAGGCTGAGGCTGCTGAATCCCCAGGCAATTCCTCTTAAAGGGCCAGTGCACAGACTTACTGGGACTTGCTCCCTCTAAGCTTGGAGGGGAGGCAGCTTGAGGGGCGCCAGAGACATACAGGAAAGTACTGAGCTGTTTGCCCTTGGGATGAGGGCTGGAGAGGAGGGTTTCTTCTAGACAGATGTGCTGGTGGAGGCTGATGTTCCTTTGGTGAGCCCTTCCCTGGGGCGGCAGACAGCCACCATATCTGGGACTCCAGCAACCTGGCTCACACTGGCAGACCCACCCTGGTGATACCCTGAGGCCCCACCCCACCCAACTTTCAGGCCCACCCAAGCTGTTTCCAAAGACTTTAACACAGAATTGACCTGTCTTGGATCCTGCTTCAGAGTTTCCTAAAATCTCCCATACAAGCAGCATCTGGTCTCAGTGAAGCCCATACCTCTCATTAAGTGACCCCAGGCCTGGCACTAGAAGCAACCAGCCTTGGTTCACAACTTGGCTTTTCCTGGGCACTTCCAAGTCCAGCACAAGAAGCAGATCACTTTGTAGCTTGTGCCAGTGGCCCCGGATAGAGCCCAGGCAGTGGCTGACCTTGCCCCAGAGTCAGCATACCCAGTGGACAGCTTCAGACCACATAAAAACACCACCACCCAACCACCTGCACAAGCGACATACTCAATGAGCAGACTCAGTGGGTGCCAGAGCCCTGCTGAAGTAAGTCTTGCTCTGTGTGATGGCCCCTGCTCAGCTGATTCTCCAAGGTAGTCAGTGGCCAGTGGTCAGTGGGCACAGCCAGTCCCTGTAGCTGATCAGCCTGAGCAAATCACTCCCATTGACATGCCAACAGCAATCAAGTCTCAATTACAACAGAAGGATGTATAGTCCACACTAGGGGTACACCTCGAAGGCCCAGCGGGGGTGATCAGGGAGGCTGTGCCACTGGATCCTACAGGCCACCCTAGGAAACCTAGGAGACATAGCAACTCTACCTAATACATAGAAACAATCACGGGAAAGCAGCCAAAATGAGGAGACAAAGAAACATGTCCCAAATGAAAGAAAAAAACAAAACTCCAGAAAAAGAACTAAACAAAATGAAAATAAGCAGTCAATCAGATGCAGAGTTCAAAACACTGGTTATAAGGATGCTCAAGGAAGTTAGTGAGAACGTCAAGGAAATTAGTGAGAACATCAACAACATAAAAAGACCAGTCAGAAATGAAGGATACACTAACTGAAATAAAGAATAATTTACAGGAAATCAATAGTAGAATAGGTGAAGCCAAGAAGCAAACCATTGATTTGGAATATAAGGAAGCAAAAAACAATCAGAACAGCAAAACAAAAACAAAAAATCCCCCCCAAAATAAGGATAATGTAAGGAGCCTCTGTGACAACTTCAACATGCCAACATCTGCATCATAGGGGTGCCAGAAGGAGAAGAGAGAGAATAAGAAATTGAAAACCTATTTGAAACAATAATGGCAGAAAACTTCCCTAACTTGGTGAAGGAAACAGACATACAAGTCCAGGAAGCACAGACAGCCCCAAACAAGATGAACCCAAAGAGGTCCACATCAAGGTACACCATCATCAAAATGCCAAAGGTTAAATACAAAGAGAGAATCTTAAAAGCAGCATGAGAAAAGCAGTTAGTTACCTACAAAGGAGCACCCATAAGACTGTCAGCTAATTTATCAAAAGAATCTTTGCAGGCCAGAAAGGAGTGGCAAGAAATATTCAAGGTGATGAAAAGCAACAGCCTACCACCAAGATTACTCTATCCTGCAAAGCTATCATTTAGAATCGATGGACATATCAAGGGTTTCCCAGACAAGCAAAAGCTAAAGGAGTTTATCACCACCAAACCAGTATTATATGAAATGTTGAAGGGTCTTCTTGAAGGAGAAGAACAATAAAATGGCAATTAATACATATCTATCAACAATTGAATCTACAAACAAAATGAGGAAACAGAACAGAAACAGACTCATAGATACAGAGAACTTTTTGTTTATTTGCTTGCCAGATGGGCGGGAGCTGGGGGCATGGGTGAAGAAGATGAAGGAATTAAGAAGTACAAATTGGTTGTTGGACTGATGAACCTCAAAGGGAAGGGGGAGGGAGGGAGGGATAAAATAAACCAAAGAACTTGTATGCATATATACATAACCAATGGACACCGACAATAGTGTGGAGAAGGCAGGAGGGGGGCAGGATTGGGTAGAAGGGAGTTAATGGGGAAAAAAGGGGGGGACATCTGTAATACATTCAACAATAAATATGAGTTAAAAAATAAAATAAAATATACATTTAATGACTTTAATAGATATAAGACTATTCATGTTATTTATTATTTTTTATTGTGATATAATTCACATACTGTAAACTTCACCCTTTTGAAGTGAAGAATGTAGTAGATTTATAAGACTGTATCACTATCACCACTATGATTCGAGAATATTTTTATCACCCCAAAAAGGAACATGGTACCCATTAGTAGTCACTCTTCATTTCTCCCTCTTCTCAGACCCTGAAAACTGCTTATTTACTTTATATCTTTATGGATATGCCTACTTGGATATTTCATATATGATATTTTGTGCTTGGCTTCTTTAGCTTAGCATAATGTTTTCAGGGTTCCCCATGTAAAATGTTTCAGTACTTTATTCCTTTTATGGCTGAATAACATTCCATTGATTATTTGTTTAGTCTTGAGTGAGCTTTTGTTATTTGTTTCTTTTAAGAAATTGATTTAAATTGTTGGATTTGTAAGCATAAAGTTGGTTTTAGTATTCTTTATTATCCTTTTTATATGCATAGCATTTGCAGTGATACACCCTTTTTTCTTGATTGGTGCAGATTGTGGTTTATCAATTTGAATTACCTTTTTAAAAAGAATCAACTTTGGTTTTATTGTTTTTCTTTTTTGTTATCTCACTTCAATTTCATTGATTTTCACTCTTATTGTTTTATTATTATTTTCTTCCTTTTGCTTCCTTGAGTTTAATTTGCTCTTATTTTACTACATTCTTAAGGTAGAACTTTAGATTGATTTGAAATGTTTAATGCTATCAGTTTTTTCTAAGCATTAATCTGATTTTGAGGGGAAGACAAAAACTTCATGCCATAGCAATAAGTTTTATTTTTAAAATAGACATTTTCAAGAGCAATTTTGGGTTCACAGCAAAATTGGAAGGAAGATGCAGAAATTTTTCATATATACCTTGCCTGCCTCCCTCATTATCAACACTTTATACCAGAATGGTATATTTGTTGCAGGCCATTGGGCCTACATGGAAACATTATTATCACCAAAGTCCATAGTTTACATTATGGTTCACTGTTGGTGCTGTACATTCTATGGATTTTGACAAATATATAATAGCCTGTATACACCACTATAGTATCACACAGAATAGTGTTACTGTCTTAAATGTCTATTTTTTTTATCCTCACCCGAGGACATTTTTCCATTTTTTGTTCAGATACAGTGAGAGGGAGAGAGAAGAAAAGAGAGAGAGAGAAACATCTACGTGAAAGGGACACACCGAGTGGCTGCCACCCACACAACCAACCAGGGCCTGGGACAAACTACAACTAAAGTACATGCTCTTAGCGATAACCAAACCCGGGTCTCTCTGGATTGCAGGCTGACACTCTAACCGCTGAGCCAAACTGGCCAGGGCTTAAATGTCTTCTGTGATCCACCTATTTATCATTCCCTCCCCAATAAACCCTGATAATCATTGGTCTTTGTATTGTCTCCATAGATTTGCTTTCTTTAAAATGTCATATAATTGGAATCATATAATATATGACCTTTACTGATTGGTTTCTTTCACTTGGTAATATGCATTTAAAGTTTTTCCATATCTTTTCATGACTTGATAGCTCATTTCTTATTAGCACTGAATAATATAACATTGTCTGGAAGTATGACAGTTTATATATCCATTCACTTACTGAAGGATATTTTGGTTGTTTCCAAGGTTGGCAATTATGAACAAAGCTACTATAAGCATCCATGTGCAGGTTGTTTTTGTGTGAATATATATTTTCAATTCCTTTGGGTAAATACCAAAGAGTACAATTTCTGGATTGTATGTTAAGTTTGGTCTTCCAAAGTTGCTGTACCATTTTACAATCCCTCCAGAAATGGATAAAAATACCTGTTGCTCTATATCCTTGCTAGCATTTGGTGTTGACAGTGTTGAATATATTTTTGTGAGCTTGTTTGCACATATCTCCTCTTTGGTGAAGCGTTTCAGTATTTTTCTTACTTTTAAATGGGATTCTTTGTTGTTTTTTTCCTGCTTGTTCACAGAATTCTTTATATATTCTGTAAACAAGGCCTTTGTCAGGTATGTGATTTGCAGATATTTTTCCGTTTGTGGCTTATTTTCCATACTTTTTTTTCTTTTTATTGAATTTATTGGGGTGACATTGGTTAATAAGATTATATAGGTTTCGAGTATATAATTCTGATAACATCATCTGTATATTGCATTGCATGCCTACCCAAAAGAAAATCATCTTCCGTAACCATATATTTAACCCCCTTTACCCTTTACTACCCCCCCACTCCCCTTTCCTCTGGTAACCACTATACTGTTGTCTGTATCTATGAGTTTTTTTCTTGTTTGTTCATTTATTGATTTCAGTTTCATATCCCACATATGAATGAAATCATGGTTTTTAACTTTTTCCATCTGACTTATTTTGCTTACCACAATATTCTCAAGATCCATCCATATTGTCTCAAATGGCAGTATTCCATCTTTTCTTATGGCTGAGTAGTATTCCATTCTATTTATGTACCACATCTTCTTTGTCCAATCATCTTTTGAAGGACACTTTGGTTGTTTCCATGTCTTGGCCACCAAAAGTAATGCTGGAGTGAATACAGGGGTGTACATATCTGTGAATAAAGATTTTCAAAATTTTCAGGTAGGTACCTAGAAGAGGATTTGCTAGCTCCTATGGTAACTCTATTCTTAATTTTTTGAGGAACCTCTATACTCTTTTTCACAGTGGCTGTACCAGTTTATATTCCTACCAGCAGTGAATGAGGGTTCCTTTTTCTCCACAACCTCACCAACATTTGTTATTACTTGTCTTGTTGATAATAGCCATTCTAACAGGTGAGAGGTGGTGTCCCATTGTAGTTTTGATTTGCATTTCCCTAATTGCTAGTGAGGTTGAACATCTTTTCATATACCTGTTGGCCATTTGTATGTCTTCTTGGGTGAAGTATCAGTTTAATTGGATTATTTGTTTGTTAAGTGTTGAATTGTATGAGTTCTCTCTATATTTTGGGTATTAACCCTATGTCGAAACTATTATTTGCAAATATTATCTGTCATTTGTTTGGGTGCATTTTTGCTTTGTTGGTGGTTTCTTTTGCTGTGCTGAAGCTTTTTAGTTTGATATAGTCCTGTCCATTTATTTTTGCCTTTACTTTCCTTGCCTTTGTGGTCAAATTCATAAAACCCTAAGACCAATGTTCATAAGTTTAGCACCTATGTTTTTTCTTCTATGTAATTTATTTTTTAGGTCTTCTATTTAAGTTCTTGATCCATTTTCAGTTAATTTCCATATATGGGAACAAACAGTAGTTTAGTTTTATTGTTTTGCATGAGGTTCAGAATAAAATATTTTAATTTGATGAGGTCTAATTTATCAATTTGTTCTTCTATGGATCCTGGCCTTGGTGTCCTATTTTATAGCTCTGCATTTAAGACTTATGACCCTAAGTCATAAAGATTTGTTTTTCTGTTTTCTTCTAAAAGGTTTAGTTTTTCATTTTACAGCATGACCCATATTTGATTGATTTGTTGTTGATTTTTATTTAGTGCATGCTAGCATGATGGTGGAATGTCCTGGTTTAGCCTCTGTCTTAGGCCCTGTGTCCCCAGTTTTTAGAGTGGACTTTTTTTAGTGATAGTGCCTGTCTTCCATGGGGGTGCCAAATTTCACCTTGTATATTTGGTGGGTCTTTGTTGGAAACTAGTTTTCTGCCCCTTCCCATTGGTAGGAAGCCTCTAATTGTCTGAGTCTAGGATAGCTTTCTGCCTCTCTGTTAAGGAATACAATGATTTGTTTTCCTTTTACCCTTCCTTGAAAGAAGTGAGTGTTTACATGTTTCCTAAGGGGGACAGTGAATGCTGTCCCTTCCTCCTTCATCACCCAGTAGGATTTGTGCAGAATTTTTTCCTGTGCTGCAACACTGGTTGTCCCTCTCTTTCATGCCTACAATGTTCAGGAAGGCTTTATCTGGTGTTCTGCCCTGCCACTCATTTCTCTCATGTTCACCAGATGTAAGTCAGTGGGGAACAGTCTGAGTGTGGACGCTAACTTTCCTTGTCTTTGCAGCTCCAAGAAACTCTATATAGCCTTAGGCTTCTAGATATATGGCCTGTATCACTTCATTAAATATTTTAATTCCATTCTCCTTAGTACTTTATAGCAGCCTATGTCTTTTATCCCTGTTTTCTGCTAGAGGTGAACCAGTGCTTTTCTCTTCTCCTTAGATTTTAGGCTACTCTGTTGCCCTGTGACCTCAGCTATCTTATGGTTTAAAAAGTTATTTTGTTGTGTATTTGCCTTTTTGGTTGTTGTTAGTGTAGAAGTGGTGAATTTTACATCCTAGGCTGAAATGGAACTGTGGTTGCTATCATCTTAAAAAAATAAATTTGTTCAAAAAATGTTGATGAAGAGGACATATATGAGTTTTCTTTGGTGTAATGCTTCCTTGTGTGTAGGCCTAGTAATCTATTCTAGTTCTAAGACATTTGCAGCATTAATATTTTATTACTATTTAAAAGACTGCCAAATCTTTTCTGACAAGGTATATTATTTATGTATTTTTACTTTTTAATGAATTTATTGGGGTGATACTGGTTAACAAAATTATAAATGTTTCAGGAGCACAATTCCACAACACACCATGTGTACACTGGATTGTGTGTTCACCACCCCAAGTCAAGTCTCTGTCCATTACCATTTATTCTCCCTATATCCTGTTCCACCTCCCTTCACTTATTTATGTTTTTAATGAGTTTTCTTCTCATTTCAATGTCATATGATAATTAAGAAATGTGTCCTGGCTGGTTTGGCTCAGCGGTAGAGTGTCGGCCTGCGGTCCAGAGAGACCCGGGTTCGGTTCCCGCAAAGGGCATGTACCTCGGTTGCAGTTTGTCCCCGGCCCTGGTTGAGTCGTGCGGGTGGCGGCCACTCGATGTGTCCCTTTCACGTCAATGTTTCTCTTTCTCGCTCTCCCTCCCCACTCTATCTGAACAAAAAATGGAAAAACGGCCTCGGGTGAGGATAACAAAAAAAAAGAAAAAAAAAAAGAAAAGAAATGTTTCTATGGTATGATATTAAATTCAGTTTGAACAGCTTTTTATTTAAGTAAGACCTTAAATTATTTTCTTCAAATGGATTAAAATTCAGAAGACAAGAAATGCCATTGTTGGACCTTGATTAACGGTAAATTTCACTAAAGCTAGAACTATGATGTAATCCAGCAATCCCTCTTCAGCTCATATACATGAAGGAAATGAACTCAGTGCTTTACAATGATACCTGTATTCCCATTTTAGTTGCAACATCATTCACAACAGCCAAGATATGGAAATAAATTAAGTGTCTGTCGATGGATAAATGGTTAAAGAAATATTATGTTGGAATATTATTCAATCATAAAAAGAAGGAAATCCTACTATTTGCAACAATATGGATGAACCCATAGGCCATAATGCTAAATGTAATCACTCAGACACAGAAAAATCTTTCTAATATGTGGAATCTAAAAAAAGCTGCATACATGGAAGCAAAGAATGGAATGGTGGTTACAGAAGCTAGGAGGTGAAGGAAATGGGGAGCTCAAAGGATACAAAGTTGCAGTTATATAAGATGAATAAGTCTAGAGATCATTTACAGTATGATGGCTATAGTTAATAATACTGTATTGAATACCTGAAATTTGCTGAGAATAGATTTTAGGTGCTACTATCACACAAAAAGTGATAACTGTAAGGAGATGATATTTAAATTACCTTTACTGTAGTAACACTTCACTATGTATATGTGTATCAAATAATCATATTGTACACCTTAAGCATGTGTAAATTTTATGAAAGATAGGTTTTCATTGTGCTTCAGGTAAATGTCCACTTAAATATACTAGATCATACTGAAAGACAAAAAGCAAAGACAACAGTGTCGTGAAGGCAGGGAGGGACAGGAGCGGGGAGGAAGGTGTCAATGGGGGAAAAAAAGGAGGACATCTGTAATACTTTCAACAATAAAGATATATTTTTAAAAAGTTTTTAAAATAAGTTAGGTAGAACCTGTGTTGCCTTTAATAACTTTTTATGGTTACATAGGATATATTTTCTAAAAATTTGTTAAGTTACATAATTATTTGGCATAGTATTTACTTTGAAAACAGCTTGAAACTAAACCATAGTTCAATTTAATAAATAATTTAGGAGCTAAACAAACTCCAAATCACTATGGGTAGAAAAATAATAATAAAAATAATTCTCAGTTTTAGAATGAAAAAACGGCTCTTGGTTAAAAGTCTTGTTTTGTCTAAATATGTCAGTATTCTCACATAGGCCTACTTGGTATTATGGATGTCTCTGTTGCTTTAAATTAGGTTAAAATATATACCTCTTTCATCTGATAGGGTGTCTGATGAAAATTAAAATAATTCTCTACCCCCTTGTTCCCAGGTGCACAAATTTACACAAATGCTTGGACTCCTTTAATATTCAGAATTCTATTAGGAAATGGAGCTATAAATGGGGGGAAAAGGCTTATTTAGGTAAGGCCTGGCTTAGACTCAGAGCAACTTCTCTTCCACGGAGCTATCCAGGGTACTACACTACATTTACCTGAAGTTTTCCTGATCCACTGGACAAGAACCCTCTGCCCATACCCATATCAGTGTCTAACTTATCTTCCTAATTTTATTGCTTATCTCTGATTTGTTGACTACAACTAATCTAGAATCTTGACATCTGCCCCTATCTTTTTTTTTTTTTTGTAGCCACTTCCAAATTTTCCCATTTTCCCAGTTGAATTCTTAAAACAGGGCATGAGGAAAAAGGCATTTTTATTACATTCAACTATGTGCACAAATAATTAGCTTTATCATACCAACTGTTTTTATATAATGATGTTTTAAAGTGGCTCAGTAGAGTTTACACCTTATATAAAATGTCCTTTATAAATTCTTTTGCAATTTAAATTTTCATTTACTTTCCAAGTCCCTATTAATTTTTGCTATGAATTTAAAATATCTAAAATTTGAATGAATCATCTAGGCTTTTTGAACAAAATTACTTTAAAAAATCTGTCTCTTACTTACTTTAGCTAATTGTAATTTAAAGCAGTGTTTCTCAAAGTGTAGTCCCATACTAGCGACACTAGAATCACCTGAGAACTGGGTAGAAAGGCAAGCACTCAGCCTCCAACCCAGATTTACTGAATCAGAAACACTGAAACTCAGTGATCTGTTTTGTCAAATCCCTGCAGATGATGCATGCTTACCAATGACTTAGAGTATGATATTAATAACATGATGATCATTAGTCTGAAGTTTTCTGGTTTAGTTTAACATAAATTCTATTTCAAAACCTAAATACCAGTGAACCTAATGAGCAGGTATGGATGGACCTATGGAAATCCTTTTTCTTTACTTCAGTCATGGTGTTTCTAATCAAATGTTTTATTGTAGGTGACAACAGTTTTGTAAATTTTTTTTTTTTAATGAATTTTTATTTATTTTTTTGTTACAGATATTTTACCTTTTTACCCCATTGGCACCCCCCACCCTACCCCCCCTCCACCCTGTTCCCGGCTTAGTTGTCCATGTCCATTGGTCATGCATACATGCATATAAGTTCTGTGGTTTATCTCTTCCCACCCCCCCACCCCCCATCCCCTCTTCTGAGGGATGTCAGTCTGTGTCCTACTTCCATGTGTCTGGGTCTACTGTATTCCTCAGACTGTTATGTTCATTATATTCCGTATATAAGCTATGGAAAACAATATGGTGCTACCTCAAAAAATTAAAAATTGAACTTCCATTTGACCCAGTGATCCCACTGCTGGGAATATACCCTAAGAAGCCTGAAACACCAATCAGGAAGAATTTATGTACCCCCATGTTCATAGCAGCACTATTTACAGTTTTGTAAATTATACGCAAAAGACAGTCTGAAACTAGTAAATTGATAGATGTGCAAATTTATATTTTCCTTGCTTTACAGATTCATGAGTATGTTGGAAGTTTGAATAGGGTAACAGTTACTCCTGTATCCTTAATCAAAGACTGGTCCAACTTTGTCTCAGAAGAATCTCTCCTCAACAAAGTTGCAATATTTGCAAGGGTCTCAAATGGAAAAAAATGTGAGTTGGGAAGAATAATCAATCACATTGGCCGATTCAACCTTGGTGAACCTATGAAAGATATGGGCAGCCAGATTACCTTTATATCTTGCATTATTGCTTTGGCTTATAAAACTGTATCTTTTTTGTCAGTTATGGCTGATTATTACATTTATGTATGTCATCCTTAGAGTTCATTTTTTATTTAGCAAATCCATCATTCTAACATTTTGGCAAACCCACTAGTAAGATCAACTGTGTTTTCTCCCCAAAAAATAACATTATAATCAAATATGTTGACCTGATTTAAAAATATTTAGAAATAAAAATAAAATTAAAAATTTACTATTTGATATTTTGCTCATATATAATATAGTAGAACACCTTTGTAGTAGGTTCCATTGTTAAAATAAAATGAATTGGAGTTCTAGCCAAATCATGAATTGGAGTATCTTTCATAAAATCTTAGGAGTTGGACTACAATCAATGGTTACTACTCCTCCTGCTCTCTAGTATTTTTAAGGGATTTCACTCTCTATGTACTATAAACTCTTCTGTCAAAAGAGAAAAAACTATGAAACTATGATTGTATTTATTTATTATTTAATCTCATTGATTTAAACAAAAAGGAAATAATTAGCTTACATTTCACTAGTAGTGTCAATTGCTCCCCCTTTGGAAATTGATTTTTAGGGGACCCAATGTTACTTAGTATTTTAGAGAATAAAAGTTCTCTGACATTCTTAAGGAGTGAAAAATAATAAGTACTTGTTAAAACTTAAACACTAAAAAATTTCCTGTTTCTGTACCCGATTTTCACTTTTATATTTTTAATCAGATTATCTTCAAAATAAAATATTTGAATATTTTTCTAATATTGCTTTTATGCTCTGTGTCGGCTTACCATTTCCCAGCTATTTGGATTATAAACTTTGGGAAATAAGTAGTGAATACCAATAGACTATATGACTCGTTCTGTAATTATACCTCAAATATGCATTACTTTGCATATGTCACAATATGGAAATAAGAAACACAGTATAGGATCTGTGGGTGGTCTGTGAACTGCTGATGAAAGGTCCTTGATTCATATTTCACTCTCTTAATGGGGCAAGGTGAGTTGGTTTTTATCTCTGTATGGACCAGTTAGCAGTTTTTTTCAGTTAAATTACATGACCACCCACTTTCACCTCTGACACTAGTCATCCAATGTGTGTCATTTGTCCCAAGGTAAAGAAGTCAGTGTGAAGGTTTAAGTGTACCCTTCCCCAGTCCTAGAAATACTCAGAACACACGTTCTAATAGTGGTGGAGTCAATCTGACCATCTTTTTTGTTTTTTATCCTCACCAGAGGATATTTTCCCATATTTTGTACAGATAGAGTGGGAGGGAGAGAGAGGAAGGAGAGAGAGAGAGAAACATCTACGTGAAGGGACACATCTAGTGGCTGCCACCCGCACGACCAACCAGGGCCGGGGACAAACTGCAACCGAAGTATGTGCCCTTAGCGGGAACCGAACCCGGGACTCTCCGGACCGCAGGCTGACGCTCTAACCGCTGAGCCAAACTGGCCAGGGCCATCTTACCATCTTTTATTATGAGCAATATATATTATTTAGAAACTAGATATAGTACATCCCAGTTCCAAAAGCACCAAAATATTGTCAAATTTTGTGTAATTTTTCATCGGAAATCCAGAGATACCTAGGTATGTAAAAAACTTTAGGTGAGACCTGGCCGGTTTGGCTCAGCACTTAGGGTGTCGGCCTGCGGTCCGGAAAGACGCGGGTTTGGTTCCCGGTAAGGGTGCATACCTCGGTTGCGGTTTGTTCCCGGCCCTGGTTGGGTTGTGCAGGTGGCAGCCACTCGATGTGTCCCTTTCACGTCAATGTTTCTCTCTCTTCTCTCTTTTCCTCTCTCTCCCTCCCACTCTATCTGAACAAAAAAATGGAAAAAATGTCCTCGGGTGAGGATTAAAAAAAAAAAAAAACTTTAGGTGAAAAAATTCCTGAAGACAGAAAAGAAAGCAACAATCTCTGTTGTGAATACTTTGCAGAAGACTGAGAAGCTCAAACATTCCCTAATACTTACCCATGTGCTAAAAATAAAGTCATCATGGTTTTCACCAATAATTCAATGACCTTCTCAGCTAGTAGAAAATTAGATCCAGTAGGCCATGGTTACTAGTAACTTAAAATTAAACAATATGTCTTTGATATCGGGAGTCAACATAGAATAAGTAAGCATTAAACTCTAAACGTTAAGTGTTGTCGTACATTTTTATATCAGTGTCTGGCTACAGTACAGAAGTATTGTCTGTCCATTCAGTATCTTTATTGAGCACTAGTCAAATGCTGTGAATGCAGAGCTTAATACGTTAATTCATTTACATTAAAAAAACTCATAGTTCGCTGGTAAGGGACAATAAAGACATGCTGAAATGAGAATATGGAAAAGATGTTGTTGAAGCACAAAGGAATGGGTGACTAATTTTCCTCAGTAATGAGTGAAATGAGGGTACGGGGTGTGCAGGGAGAGGGGTGCATGGGTAAGATCAGAGAGTCTTCACAGAGTATCAGAGTCGGGTAAAACATTTTACATCCGGGCACACCTAGTTTTAATTCTAGATTTTCCATTTAATTTGTGTGCAGTCTTGGAAAAAAAATCACTGAAGCTTTTTAGACTCAGTTTCCTCATCTGTAAAATACAGATAATATAATTTTTTACAAATTGTTATGGGGATTAATGATTTCATAAAGAATATATGCCTGGAGCATAGTGGGTTTTCAATAAATAATAGTTGTTAGTAT
Source organism: Molossus molossus (assembly GCF_014108415.1). Lineage (NCBI taxonomy): Eukaryota > Metazoa > Chordata > Mammalia > Chiroptera > Molossidae > Molossus > Molossus molossus. The sequence continues at coordinate 12,174,305 of NW_023425355.1, read as the reverse complement.
TGATTGCTTTTAAGAATAAGTTGTCCAGGGAGACTAGTATAGGGAAGAGACAATAACATGTGTATGTATTTGACTGGAATATGAGGTGGTAAATGAAGCTAGAAAGAGAGTCAGAGGCCAGATGATGAAAGCATTTGCATTCAGAGCTAAGGAATTTGGATATTTTACTGGAGATGATGGAAAATTATTGAAAAATTTTGAACACTGTGCTACCAGTGAGGAGGATGGATTGGATAGAGAGACAATGTGTATAAATTTAGAATCAGAATGACCAGTGAAGAGGGATCATTAGTATCATTAGTTTAAGAAATGTATGAGGTGAACTGAGGCAGTCACCATGGGGATGGAGCAGACATTTTAACAAAATATTTGAGATAAAAGTAAAAAGACTTGGCCCTGGCTGGTTTGGCTCAGTGGTTAGAGTGTCGGCCTGTGGTCCAGAGAGACCTGGGTTTGGTTCCCGCTAAGGGCGCGTACCTCCCTTGTAGTTTGTCCCCAGCCCTGGTTGGTCGTGCGGGTGGCAGCCACTCAATGTGTCCCTTTCACGTTGATGTTTCTCTCTCTTTTCCTCTCTCTCCCTCCCACTCTATCTGAACAAAATATGGAAAAATGTCCTCGGGTGAGGATAAAATAAAAAAAGTAAAAAGACTTGTTAACTAAATAAAACATTTGAGAAATATCTGTTAAGTCTATTAAAACCATGTGGAAGGCGTTATAATATTTTTTTAAATGAAAGAGATGTGTGCATGTCTATATGTTAAAGGGAATTTTGAATGAATGAATATATATATAAAGGTTACGTTTTATATAGAAACAGAGTAATACATTCACCTTGAGTGAATTTCTTAATATAGGTGATGTGGTGTATTTATCAACTGCACAAAACAATGGCAAAGAACAAACTTATTCATTCAGAAATGAATGTTCTGGACTTTATGCTAGATGCTGTGGGGAATAAATTAAAAATGTGTCATAACCACATGTTGATTGGTGTTATAAAGATAAAGCAGGATGAGGCTAGAAACTTATAAGGATGGTGTTTTAGAAAGGAGGGTTATAGGACTTCAAAGTGACATTTGAACAGTAAACTAGGTGGATGGTGGAGGTCCTTAATTTCCCTGGAAAAATCTGAGGATCAGGTTGGTTGGGGTGTAATTAAGAATTCGTGTTTGCCCAGCCTCTGTGGCTCAGTGGTTGAGCATCAACCAATGCATCAAGAGGTCGCTGGTTTGATTCCCGGTCAGGGCACATGCCTAGGTTGTGGGCCTGATCCCTAGTGGGGGCATGCAGGAGGTGGCCAATCGATGTTCTCTTTCATGGATGTTTCTGTCTCTCTCTCCCTCTCCTCTCCTCTCTCTAAAATCAATAAAGAAAAAAGAATTCAGGTTTGAATCGGTTAAGTTTGAGATATCTACTAATATCCAAGTAGAGTAGGCAAGTTGCATGTATAAGTATTGATGTCAAGAGTTTGTCATTGAAGATAAAATCTGAGAGTCTTTAGTATACACATGGTAATGTGGTGTGGATTTAAACCAGTGGAACTGAATGGGATATGGGAATATCCCATATTGATATTGGGGGAGATAGAGGTGGAGGGCTGAGTCCTGAAGTTAACAACTTCTAGAAATTGGGAAGACGAGTAGTGATCCAGTAAAGGACACTGAGGAAAACAAACAATAAAGAGCAATTCATAAACTGTACCAAATGCTAACATGTGGTTCAGCAAGATGAACTCAGTAACAGCATGCTTTTTGCTGATTCGGAGAAGTACAGTAGTGGATAGTTGCTGTGAAAGAGAAAGGACAAAGCCTTTGAACAGACAAGGAGGGATGTAATCCAGTGCTCAAAAAGTTTGGCATTAGTTAAAAACACTGTCATTTCAGCCAAACACAACTTCATGCATGCGTGTGCGGACACAAATATTTTTATTGTTTGTAGACCCATGTACTCACTATTTCTGAACCTTTCACTTTTACAGAATCATAATCATAAAGCTTTTTTTCTTGGTATTTTAAACAGAGTAGTTGGGAGGGCACTATTAGTGATCCTTGTTTGCAATTCAGTGAGTCAATCACTGTGGTCCGCTGGAAGCCAGGTGGTGAAATAAATTGAGGGCATAGTTCATTGTTTTCCCGGAGCACAACACAATAGTGTTAGGTGTAGTAGAGGGTAGGGGGTACTGTGTTGTATGTCACACCATTAGAAACCTCTCCAAGGTACTGAGCCAGCTTAGTCACCTTTACAGTTGCTCTTTTAAGTATCTTTGAGGTGTCAAAGGCATAACAACTTTACTTTGGGGTCTGAAGTGTTTTGTTGAGAAGGATCTTGATCATTTACCGTGTATGACAATGTAGTTTATCTCAGTTAAGTCGCTAGCACTCAGTACAGTGTGGCTTCCAGAAGCAAAGCAGTAAAGCCTAGTGGGGGTGAGGTTCTCTTTTATACTGGGGTGGGCAAAAGTAGGTTTACAGTTGTTCTTATGAAAAATAATACAATAATCAATAAATAATAATACAAGCATGAACTCTGTGTTTCACGTACTCATACCATAAGCCTATGTTTGCCCATCCCTATACATTCCACCTTCATCGCCACTAGTAGAGTCCCACAAGTGTTGTGTGTGTGTGTACACTAGAAACACTGTGTGTCATCAATACTATGAAGGCAAACAGCAGAAACAGCCTGAGAGGGACAAGCGGGAGAGGAGGGGAGTTAGAGACCGCAGATATGCTAATTTATTTTAAAAGCATTTTCTTCCTGCCTCCCGCTTCTAGGAGGCTAATGTATAAAGGACTAAAATCCCTGCCCTAGTATCTGTCACTGAGTATTAAAATGGGCGTGGTTCGGTGTAGAGAACACCTGCTTTTGTGAGCCCTGCAAGCAGATACTCCTGGAGTCCTCCCCGACACGGACTCCTCCGACGTTCAGAAGGGTCCCCAAGTTTCCGCATCTTTTTTGGGAATCCTCCCGCCCGCAAAGCTGCTTCATAGACTTGAGGGCCTGCTGAGCATGTGTGAACAGCGCTGCGCATGCTCCGTGGAGTGGGCAGGTTTACCCAGGCGCTAGCAGTGGCTTTTACTATTCCTCTCCCGCCTCCCCCGCCCAGCACGCCCCCCTCCCCTTCCCCCCACCCCCCCCCCACCACGCGGTCCTCCGCATCCACCCCCGCCCCTCTTTCCCACACCCCTATCACCCCAGGCTAGGGAATCTCCATTGACGTTCCGGTGACGCTGCTGTGCCGCCGCTGTGGGGGGGTTCCAGGCGCCGCACAGGTAACGCCGCCGCTGCCGCCATATTGACAGAGCTGGGAGCGGGGAGGGGGCCCGGGAAGCAGGGTGGGGGCGGGGGTAGTCACCGCCAAGCGACAGTCGCGGTGGCGGCAGTGGTGAGCGGAGCCCAGCGGCAGCTCCCGGAGATACAGCACCAAATTGTCTTCTCTATGGGGAGCAGCAGCCTGCGGCGGAGGTGACCTCTCGCTCCCAGCCTCTGAGGGACTCAGTGGCTAGGGTAGCGGTCGCTGAAGGCGGGGCTGGGGTCTCGGCGGCGGCAGGCAAGCTCCACAGACAGGATGCACGGCGGTGCCGGCGGTCGGCAGCTCCGGTTCGAGTGCTCCTGAAGGGGCGATGCTACCATTCGCTCCTCAGGAGGAGCCCTGGGACCAAGACATGGAGGTGTTCGGTGGCGGCGCGAGCAGCAGCGAGGTTAGTGTGCTGGCCAAGAGGGGCTGGAGCCACCCCCTCCTTCCCTCCGGACCCTGGCGGGGGCTCCAGAAAAAAGGGGCGTGGGGCTGGGGAGCGGGGTGCCCAGGCAAGCCCCCTGGAGGCTGCAGGACGGTGGAACGAGCGCTGCCCCAACTGTGCCTTCACTCCGAGCCGGCAGGGACTAGATGGCAAGCTCGGGCGTGGGGAGAGTGCCTGCTTCGCGGGCTGCGCGGGAGTTGTGACTAAGTTTCTGCACTTTGCGACCTAGAGTGGGACAAGGGGACGCGCCAGGTGTCGCGCCGGGTACGCAAGTCTCCCCGCTGCTCCTGGTTTGCTCGTTGGGAACACATTGGGGGCCAGCTGCTAACTCCAGCTCCCTATTGAATCTTGGGTGCTTTAGGAAAACGGCGCAACAAAAACACACCAACCTAAGTAACTCTGGGGACATTTGCACCCAGGAACGAGTGCTTCTTAGTTACTTAGCTTTCTTGTTGCTGTGTGGCTTGTTGTGGTTCTTTGTAACAACGCAGGTGCCCATTAACTGGACGCCAGATTTCTTAATCTACATTCAGGTGTTGTTCTGCTGGTCCCTTCATTCTACCCCTTCTTCCCTCCGCCCCTTCTTTCTGCCTTTGGCAGCTGTTGTACACGCCCCACTGGTCCATAAAGGACTCAAAGTAAACCCCAGCCCTTATAAGATGTATCTTTGGTAAGAGAGCAAGGTTTAACCATAATGTTTTGGTTCTGTCTTCCCACTCTTCTGAAATTGCTCTGGTTGAACTTTGATCAGCTGTGCAGTAAGAACTTAGATGTGCACAGGTACTCTGCTTATTGTTGTTTGTTTGTTGTTGTTAGTGCTAAAAGCAGGCAACATTTAAACACAATAATGAGCCTTTTGGGATAGAAAATCCAATCCATTTCTGATGACTTAATCGATTGACACCCTAGTATTTCCAATAGAGGCCACCACAGACCTCCTAAAAATACTTGAATGCCAAACCAACTCCCAGTAGGATATTTTGAGGTAGGACTTGAAATCCTCAGCATCTCAAGGTGCAAATTTGTCTTTAGGCATTGCTCCACCCCGAAAAACACACTTCGGACTCTTGTCTATTTAACTCATTCTTTTTTCCTTTCAAATTTCCAACTGAACTGGGTTAAAATTACGTTCCTGGATAACATTTAACAAGAAATGTAGTGGAAACACATTCAGGAGTCTAAAGTTGAGCCCTCTCTACTTATAGGAAACGTTTTACTACAAAACTAAGCAATTCCAAAATATGTTTTAATATTTTACATCTCTTAAGGACAAGACAACTGAAGAGGTTTTCATTTCTTCTTGGAATGTAGGAATTTTCTATACTTGTAAGAATTTTCCTTTTCTTTCTTTCTTTTTGTTTTTTTTTGTTTTTGGTTAATCCTCACCCAAGGATGTGTTTTCCATTGATTTTTAGAGAGAGGATGGGAGGGAGGGAGGGGGGAAGAGAGAGAGAGAAAGAGAGAATGAGAAAGAGGAAGAGAAAGAGAAAGAGAGAGAAACACCTTTGTGAAAGAGACACATCAATTAGTTGCCTCCCACACTGCGGCTGGGGATCAAACCTACAACCCAGATACATTCCTTTGATGGTGACTCAAACCTGAGACCCTTCAGTGCATAGACTGACACTCCAACCACTGAGCAACACCAGCCAGGGCTATACCTGCAAGAATTTTTTACAAGACTATTCAAGAGCAGAGGAATTTTGTTCTATTCATGTATGTAATCTATTGACATAGACCCAGGCATCTGGTTTATAAAAACAGTTGAATGCTTGGCTCTAAGGATGGGGTCCAGTGTGGGGAGCCTTTCACATGCCTATTATTTTGTTATTTTTTAATGTAGAAATGTTTCTATTGTAATTACCACATATATATATATATATATATATATATATATATATTGTTTGCCATATGTTTTAGGTATTATAGAGATTTAACTATGGGTCTTTCTAACTCAGCAATTTGGAAAATTGCTTGAGTGGAAATTGTTAATCCCTATGAAGTAGAATGAAGGGTGAAGGTAATGTGCTGAAGATAGAATTTTTGCCTTCTTTGCCTAAAACAGTTATGACTGGTTAGATTTAACCCTGCAAGTGATTGAATTAAAGCTATTCTAGGTGAAAACTAAATGCTACATATAAACAGACCTGCTTAGTACTTAGTAAAAGTTTTTGTTTGTTTTGTTGTTATTTGTTTATATTGATATTCTTTTGACAAGAAGGAAACAATTTTAATTCCAGAATTTATATTTATTTTAATTACATGTTTGTTGATGTTGGCTTTTGAAATGCTAACCTTTGAGCATGAGCTTTGCAGCCCTCAATTGTGATAGTTTTGGGGATTAAGGGTACTTTCATTGTAGAATATATATTTTGAAAATATTGTTGGAATTCTTTAAGAAAATGTAAGTAAGAATCTATTAACTTTAATGTCAAAGGAAATAATTTCTGTTACTTTCTGTGTGTGTTGAATCATGGTAAAATTCAAAATTATATACACTATCATATATTGTGAAGTCTTTTTCAATATATTTTACTTCTCTTGTTTCATGGGTTGTTGTTAACCTTTGAGTTATCATTCAGAAGTGTGAAAATTGGTTGTTTGAGACTTAACATGTTTTCCCACAGGAAAAATTATTAGGAGTAGTTACATTTTCAGATCAGTGCACAATAGAGAGGTATAATGATGAAGAGCCTAAACACCGTAAAATGGTCCTATGGAAAAATGTGTCAGAGGTTTCAAACAAGAATTAGCTTGCTTCCAGTGGGAGGTGGATAATGGGCCTGAAAAGGGGCAATATGGGTTTTGTTGGCTACTGGGAAATGGGTTTTTGCTAGAAGGGAAATAGGATAAGCAAGAAGATTTCGGTTGTGAAAGCTCTTGCAGGGACTGTCTCAGGTCTACTGAGAATAAGAACTTCAAAGGGCATTACCCCTCAGGCATCCACAATTGTACCTCTTGCCTGGATTCTATCAGGATCAGAGAAGAGATGTTACTTGAGGTATGATGGGTATTGGTTATCTGGGCAAGGGTCATAAAAGAACATCCTGTTTTATAATAAAGTGAACTTTTCATGAGTTATTGCCATGTTCATTACAGTGTGTGCAGTGAGTTGTGTGTTTTTGGTGAGAGTGCTTGTTTCCTGATGGAGGAGTTAACTATAGAGTTTTCAAATTGCATATGATATACATATTAAGTTATATCATAATTAGTACTTTGATATTTCTTTATCAATGCTACTTCTGTCTAAGTAAGTTAGTTTTGAGAGTAATACAGGTCACAGATAAAAACAGTATAGGTATAAAGCCACATACTTTAGAAATTTAACTAGGATTGTAAATATATGGCAAATTAGGAAAAAAAATGAAAATAACATGGGCTTTAGAAAGTGATAAATCTGTTTTCCAAACTCAATTCCATTTATAGTAGTTGTGTGATACAGTGCAAGTTACCTAACCTCCCTGAGCCTCAGTTTCTTCATCTGTAAATTGGAGAAAAATATCTTTAAGATTTGTTATATTAAAAGATGTTGTACTGGGTTTAATACACTTTTTAAGGTGCTTTGCAGGTAATAGGTCTCCAGTATACAGTAGTTTCTTCTCTTTTCCCGCAATCATTGTGCCCCTTTCCTTGCCCCTAAACTCTGAAGTGTTGTCACCTGTATTAAAACCTTGGGTTTTAAATAGCCACAGCCATAGCTCTAGCTTTCCCTATTATGAGCAGTTTTCCTTAAGACCTCCTTCCTAGATCTGATCATTTCATTTATAGCAATAACATTTATAATCACAGCTAAGGTGATTCAGGGATAAAAATGAGATTATATTTAGGAATACTTTGGTATATAAGAAGACACAATTTCATTTGTTATTACTGGCTAATGGGGTGTTTCACATTTAATTTTTAGATTTTTTTCCCTCTTCTGAACTTTTGTCATGGTAAGAATTGGTTTACGTCATCCAGTGTTAGTTGGGTACAAGACAGGTAGTCCACCCCACCCCCAATGGGTTTACATTCAGGTAAGCAAGATAGACATACTCAGAAATTGTTATACAATTTATAAGACCATCAACAATGAAGTAAAGTTGTGGTGGTTTAGGGACGGATCTGGTAAGGCCTTGTCAAAGAGGCAGAATTCGATCAGGGCATTAGAGAGTCAATAATATCTTCACAGAGTTTAAAGGAGTGTATTTATGGTGGATATGGACAATATAAGCAAAGGCATGGAGATACTTGTGGAGGAAGGAGGGCCCTTGATATTGCTAGAACATAAGGCTGACGTGAGAGTGGGGATATAGTGTGATATAAGGTAGGCAATGTATTCGATACGCTAGGCCCATATGTTATGGGGCTTTTAAAGCCAGTTTAAAGGTTCAGTGTAATTCTGTAAATGAGAGCTACTAAAGGTTTTTGAAGACATGAGTGACATGACAGATCTATGCTTTGAAAAATAACCAATGTCATTGTGTAGGATGGATTGGAGTTTGGGAGAGAATAAAGGTGGGGAATACCAGCCAGGAGGCTATTATATCAGTCAGAGGAAGTAGTAGTGAGGTTTTTGAACTATGGCAGAAGGGATGGAAAGGATAGGGCTGATGGTAGAGACCTTGCAGAAATAAAATATAATTTGTCAACTGATTAGATATTGGTGACTAAGAGGAAAGAATGCAAATCCACAGAGATTAGGAGTGTTGTGGTAGGACTTATTACATTTAACAGATATTTAATGCCTGCTTGCCAATGTAAGTGTCTATGCTAGCCACTGGAATAGTACAAAAATAAACAGCTATTTGCAGCATAGGGAGATAGAAACCTAAAATGAACCCCTTTGTTCATATTGTCTTGAATGAGAGGAAAACATTCTAAAGCTTTCTGGTCATGCTTGGCATGCTTAACATCTTTACTACCAATGGAGGGTGTACTTATTACAAGCTAAAAAGTTTTTCATACTTACAATTCTTGCTTTTTAAAAATATATTTTTATTGATTTTTTTAGAAAGAGGGGAAGGGAGAGAGAAGCATTGGTGTGAGAGAGAAATATCCATCGGCTGCCTCCTGCACACCCCCTACTGGGGTTCGAGCCTGCAGCCTGGGCATGTGCCCTGACCAGGAATCGAACCAGGACCTCTCCGTCCATGGGATGATGCTCAACCCACTGAGCCACACTGACCAGGCAATTCTTGCTTTTTTTTTAATCAATAGTCAACTTAAATAGTCAGCAGCTCCTGGGTGCAGAGGGCGTTCCTGAAATAGTGATTGGTGCTTCTTTCTGTAATGTGGAAAAGAGAACAGGGACATCTGTATTTCTTACATGCTTTCATCCGGTTTATTTCTAATAGTAAGGCTGCTTTTGGCCCCTCCCCCCTTACTAGTTCCTTCCCAGTTCCTCCAAGACTATCTTCTTTTAAACAAGTTTGGTCTGGAAATATTCAGGTCAATTCCTTCAGGGCAGGGCCTCTGTATTTCCCTACCTTGATTATTTAATCAAGAGAGCTAATCATTACCTCATTCCATAATGAGGCCTGACTTGGTGCTGCTGCTTTCTTGGGCCATATTGTTTTAATACCACCCCTCTCATAATTTTCCTCATCTATAATTTTGAGGAGGAAATATAAGATTTTTTCTCTTCCTGTAATTTCTCTTTTGGTGGATGCTGTCATTTATCTTCAGCAACATTTCTGAAGATCTGCTGAGCACTTGGGATCTTGAGGTAAGCCTTATAGTACTTTATCAGAATTTTTCAATGTACAATATTTACACATTTATGTAATTTTCAAAGGATTATTTAATGTTTTTGCTGATAGTTTTTATTCTTTGTGTATTTTGTTTAGTTTTGGTTTGTTTGTAGATGGGGAAGGCATTGAATGTGAGAGAGATTTGGAGCTAAGCTTAATTTGGCTTATGTAGGTAATAGAGAGATTTTCTGAATTGTGCTGGAGGTATTCTATGTAACTGATTTTGCTGCTAGATTTTAGCCTCTGTATATTTGTGTGTGTGTGTGTGTGTGTGTGTGTGTGTGTGTGTGTGTGGTGGGGGGGAGAGCAAATGTTTTACGTATAACTTGCTTCATTTCATAAATTATTTGAGATGGTTTATAAGAAATACAATTTAATACACGCATACCTTGGAATTCTTTCTGGTTTGGGTCCGTACCACCATAATAAAGCAAATATTGCAATAAAGCAAGTCACATGAATTGTTTGGTCTTCCAGTGCATATAACAGTATGTTTACACTATACTGTAGTCTATTAAGTGCTTGATAGCATGGTGTCTAAAAAAAATGTATACAACCTTAATTATAAATACTTTATTTCTAAACAGTGCTTACCATCATTTGATCCTTCAATGAGTGGTAATCTTTTTGCTGGTGGAGGGTCTTGCCTGGATGTTGGTGACTTTACATATCACAGTGGTGTTTGCTGAATGTTGGAGTGACTGTGGCAATTTCTTAAAATAAGACAACAATAAAGTTTGCCATATCAATTAATACTTCCTTTTACAAACAATTTCTCAGTAGCATGTGATGCTCTTTGATAACATTTTACAAACAGTGGAACTTCTTTCAAAATTAGGGTCAATCCTCACAGACCCTGCAACTGCTTTTTCAATTAAGTTTATGCAATATCCTTTGTTATCATTTCAACAATCTTCACAAAACCTTTACCTTTACCAGAAGTAGATTCCATCTCCAGAAACCACATTCTTTGCTTGTTCACAACAAGCAGCTACTCTTCCATTACAGTGTTATCATGAGACTGCAACAGTTTAGTCACATCTTCAGGCTCCACTTCTAAATCTAGTTCTCTTGCTATTTCTACCACATCTGCATTTAGTCCCTTCACTGAAGTCTTGAACTCCTGAAAGTCTTCCACGAGGGTTGGAATCAACTTCTTCAAAACTCCTGTTAATGTTGATATTTTGATCTCTTCCCATGAATTACTAATGTTTTTAATGGATTCTAGAATGGTGAATCCTTTTCAGAAAGTTTTCAGTTTACTTTGCCCAGATCCATCAGAGGAATCACTGTGGTAGCTATCACATTATCAAATGTATTTCTTAGATTCAACGTCTTAAAAGTCAAAATTACCCCTTGTTGCATGGTTTTCAGAATGGATGTTGTGTTAGCAGGCATGAAAACAACATTCATTTTGTTGTACATGTCCATCAGAGCTATGCATAGGGGTGGTCAGGTGCATTGTCAATGAGCGATAATATTTTGAAAATTATTTAGTAAACCATGTTGTAAACAGATGTGCTGTTTTTCAGGCTTTGTTTCTTTTCTTTTAAACTCAATACATTTTTCTTTCTTATTCTCCACTTTAGTCACAAGAAGTGACTAAGTGGGTCATAGGTAAGTTGGTGGTTTCAAGACTTTTGACGGTTATATGGAGTCCTTTTTTTGCCTTTATTGTTGAAAGTGGTATAGATGTCTCCCCCCCCCCATTGAACCCCTCCTCCGTGTTCCTGCCCCCCTGCCTTCACCACACTATTGTCTGTGTCCATTGGTTGTACATATATACATATAAGTTCTTTTATTTATCTCTTCCTGCCACCCCCCACCTTTGCCTCTGAGGTCCATCAGTCTGTTCCCTGCTTCCACGTCTCTGGTTCTATTTTGTTCGTCAGTTTATTTTGTTCATTAGATTCCACATGTAAGTGAGATCATGTGGTACTTGTCTTTCTCTGATGGGCTTATTTCACTTAGTATAATACTCTCCAGGATCCTCCATGCTATCTCAAAGGGTAAGAGATCTTTCTTTCTTACAGCTGCATTGTATTCCATTGTGTAAATGTACCACTGGTTTTTTATCCACTCATCTACTGACAGACACTTGGGTTGTTTCCAGATCTTAGCTATTGTAAATAGTGCTGCTATCAACATAGGGGTGCATATATTCTTTCTGGCTTTGTTTCTTTTTCTAGAGCACAGGTAGAGTTGATTTGGCATAATTCTTAAAGGCCCTAGGAGTTTCAGAATGGTAAATGAGCATTGGCTTCAACTTAAAGTCATCAATTTTATTAGCCCCTAATAAGAGATTCAGCCTGTCCTTTGAGGCGTTGAAGTCAGGCATGACTTCTTTGTAGCTATGAAAGTCCTAGATGGCATCTTCTTCCAATATAAGGCTGTTTCATCTGCATGGAAAATCTATTGTTTAGTGTAGCCACTTTCATTAATAATCTTAGCTAGATCTCTGGATAACTTGCTGCAACTTCTACATCAGCACTTGCTGCTTCACCTTGTACTTTATGTTGTGAAGATGACTTCTTCCTTAAACCTCATTTACAACTTGGCTAGCTGTTAGGCTCAAAAGGATTGTTTTTTGGCTTATCTAGGCTTTAACATGCCTTCCTCACTAAGCTGTATAATTTCTAAGTTTTGATTTAAAGTGAGAGATATGCAACTCTTCCTTTCACTCCAACATTTAGAGGCCATTGTAGGGTAACTAATTGGCCTAATTTCAATACGGTTGTGTCTCAGGAATAGTAAGGCCCGAGGAAAGGGAGAGAGACTAGGGCATGGGTGGTCAGTGTAGGGGCTAGAACATACACATTTATCAATTAAGTGCACCCTATTTATATGGGCATGGTTTGTGGCTCCCCCAAATAAATGCAGTAGTAATATCAGAGATCAGTGATCACAAATCACCATAAGATATATAATAATAATCAAAAAGTTTGAAATGTTGTGAGAATTACCAAAATGTGACACAGAGACAGAAAATGAGCAAATGCTGTTGAAAAATGGCTTGTATAGACTTTCTTGATGCAGTGCTGCCACAAAACTTCAATTTGTAAAGAAAATGCAATATCTGCAAAGCACAATAAAGCAAAGTACAATAAAACGAGGTATGCCTGTAATAAACTATTTTGATGTTGAAAGTAAGGTAAAATATGAATTAGGTAGTGTATGGAAAGAATGGAGGATGGGTTTGGAGAGTGAAATAGAACACAGATAAGCAGGCTCTAAGGGTATATTACACATTTGAAATTTAGTTGGATTGCAAATTTGATTTTAACTTTCCTCAGGCTGGTATTTCTCATTACTCTGTGCATTAAATATACTTGGGGGTTTGCCCTGGTGAGTGTGCCTTCGTGGATAGAGTGTTGGTACAAGCACCAAATGGTTGTGGGTTTGATTCCTGGTCAAGGACACATACCTGGGTTGCAGTTTCAATACCTGACCCTGGTTGGGTGCCTGTGGAAGGCAATCAATCCATGTGTCTCTCTCACATCAATGTTTCTGTCTCTTTCACCCCTTCCTCCCTCCCCACCCCTCCCCTCTCTAAAAATTAATAGAAAAAGATACTCAGGTGAGGATTAATTACACACACACACACACACACACACACACACCTGGGAGTTTAAAAAATGCCGTGATAGTCCCTTACTCACTAAGATTCATAATAAATTTATCTGGTGGGGGCCTGGGCATCATTTCCCAGATTCTGTATCCTTGGCTATATGATGTACAGCCAAGGATACAGAATCACAGCTCGAGGCCAAAGAAAGAAGAGAAATAGTCATATAGTTCTTATTATACAACAAGAAAAACAGTATCAGTTCCTAAGCAATTAGTTTTAAAATACATTTTTTGTGAATTGTAATGTTTTGCAGCATATTTTATTCTGTTGTTTTGAGATTCAATTGAGGCAAAGGACATATTTGAGCTGTCTTGTATGCTCTTGCTGTGTAGTTTTGAAACTTTTCTTTTTCATAAAAATAAAAACAAAATTTTAGTGTCCTAGCTGATTTTGATGTAGTTTAGCCTTATAATTCAGCAGTTGTATAATCTGCATAGCTTATTACTAGCTAAGTAAGGGGATAGTGACTCCATTTTGAATAAAATATCTTAGCACATATGTAACAAAATTTCCAAATGTCATAGATAATTATTTTTACTTTAGGACCTATCTGCCTCTCCTATACAATGATTGGGGACAGACTTTAAGAGGAAATATAGTAATTTTAATGCACCATGTAAATTTTTTTACCTAGACATTCCATTTTAATTTTGTCTAAACTTAAGGGAGAACGGTATGACATTTATTGATCACATAATATCTATTTAGTTTTATTCACTCTTCAGTACAGCTTGGTAAGAAAAAGTTGTGTCTTTTTAACAGATGAGATGTACAAATAAGTGGGATTTACATATTGAATTTGAATCTAGATAATTTTAAGTCCATATTCTTTCTGGTGTACATTGTTATCTCCCTTATAATGACCATATTGAAGATAAGGAAAAGACATAGACAATTTGTTAGAAACCATATCAGATCACTAAATCATATGTGCTGATTCAATAGCCATGTCTACTCAAAAGTCAACAACTTTGTCCTAAAATTCATATGTATAAGTATAAAACCTAGAATATTTAAAACCATTTTGAAGAAATAAAGTCCTAGGAATCCCTCTCTATACTGGATATTAAGGTTCACTGTGTTACTGTAAGTAATTAAGACAGTATGGTATTGGTGGAAGGATAGACACATAGATCAATGGAACAGAATTGGGAATTCATGAATAGATCCATACCAATATGTTCAATTGATTTCTGAGACAAGTGCAGAAGCAAAATAAAGGTCTTTGATTTCTTCATATATAAAATAGAAATTAATGTGTTTATGATTATTTGGAGAAGTAAATGAAAACATTTTGTTTTGTATATAATGTTTGAGAAGAATAATGCAGTTCTTGTTTTCATACAAAGTAACTGTAAAATTTAGGTGTCCTTCTCAAAGTACTTACTCAATGGACAAGTTAAACTTATTTTACATTCCCAAAGGTACTATATTAATGAAATTACATGGACCTCATATCTATAAAGAGCTGTTACAGTGAAAATAAATATATCTAAAGCATGTCATGTGTGTACACATGTATATATGTGCATTTATCTGTGTCATACATAATGCATGTATCCTTTGCAAGTAAACTTTCCAAACCATATGCTGACTCTTATGAGACTGACCAGATTGCCAGTGCCTTGGCATTGGGGACATTTTGGGACTATTCAAAACTATTAAATTCACTAGCCCTGATTTCAATCAAGCAGAGTAAACAAATTTCTACCTGAATAATAACAAGAGAAGCTGTTTTTCTGACATTGAACCCAAGTTTAAAAAACCCAAATGTTCCATAAATACCTTCTAATGTGTATATAATATTGGCATGCTTATTCAACTCATAGTAACCGATCATTTGTAAAATGTTCTTTAAGCATGATGATACTTAAATTGGTTTTAAATGGTTCTAAATAGTATTAAGCATGCATGTATCCAGATAATAATTATTAAATACCTATGCATGTGTAAGGAATTGTAGTAGTTACCAGATAGGATTCATTTGGTTGCTGCTCCAGGTTTCTGCCTTGATCACTGAAAACTAATAGGCTGTATATCCATCCATTCTTCCATAGTACAGGGAAAGGTCTGAAAGGACAATAGTATATTATATCTCAAAGAACGACAAATTTAGGCTTATAGAAGGCTTTTTTTAAAAAAATAATTTTCTGTGGTATTAATGTTTGAATTCCATACCACTGTGTCATTCATTATTTACAGATTCATTGATAAATCCTTTCTACTCCTTTGCTTTTCAAATATTAACAGTTTTTAAAATTATTAATAGGATTCCTCCTATTTAAATAGAGTGTCAAGAGTAGAGCTTCAGTATGTATGAGGATTCAATTTGTACTTCATTTTTGCTTTACATACCTCTCCTTATTCCTGAAATTCAGTTGTGGCAGATGGAGAGGATTATAATGTTTGGGCATATGTTCCTCTTGCTTTTATTTAGTGTTCTTGTACAAGCATTTTTACTACATGGAAAAGGAAACTTATTTTTATTAATGAATTGCCTTTGAATTTAAGTTTTTTGGGTCTTTGAAATTGTTTCATTGATGTTGCAATAATGAGATTTCTATTATTTTGTTTTCTGGGTTAACAAATCACTTTTTGAGTTGCCATTGATTGCTTTAGTTCAGTAATGTTTGATTTTGTGTATTTCACCTCCAACTTATTGAGGTGTATGCTAAACTATGGTAGAAAATATAATTGGCTATTATAGCAATAGTAGTAAAATTTTGAAATTAGGCTGATTCTTATTATTTTCATAATGAGACTGTCAAGAACCTGGATAGCAAGATGAATAATAGCTTATGTGACCCATTTTAATACATACATGTAAGCAGTCCCTGGGAAACATGGGCTTGGCTAAATAACAAAGGGCTGACATTAGTTCTTTTACTTAAACTATTGGGCAGTATGTTGCAGAATGATGTGCTATTTTGCTACAAATAACAGCATCTCTGAAGACATAAAAAAAGTGATCTTAAATTAGAGTATTGTTTTGGAGACCTGTCCCAGTTGAATAACTTTTATAACTTTAGGGTCATCTCTCTTTAACTTGAAAGAAACATAAGTGTCATCAAGCCACAGCAATCTTGAGAAAGAAGAACAAAGTTGGAGGAATCATGCTACCTGACATCAAACTATTCTACAAAGCCATAATAATCAAAACAGCATAGTGCTGGCATAAAAACAGACATATAGATCAGTGAAACAGAATAGAGAGACCAGAAATAAACCCACGACTTTATGGTTAGTTAATATTTGAAAAATGATGAAAAAACATACAATGGGATAAAGGTAGTCTATTAAATAATGAGCATTGGGAAAATTGGACAGATACATGGGAAAAAATGAAGCTACACCACCAACTTACCCCATACACAAGAATAAACTCAAAATGGATTAAAGGTTTAAATATTAGACTCAAAGCCACAAAAATCCTAGAAGAAAACAGGAAGTAAAATCTTGTACACATTTTTTCTGATATACTTTCTCAGGCAAAGGTAACAAAAGAAAAAATAAACAAATGGGACTACACCAAACTAAAAAGGTTTTGCACAGGGAAGGAAACCATCAACAAAATGAAAATGCAACCCACTGAATGGGAGAACATATTTACAAATGATACATCTGATAAGGGTTTAGTTTCCAAAATATATAAAGAATTTATCCAACTCAACACCAAGAAGAAAAAGAAATTAATTAAAAATGAGCAAAGTTTCTGAATAGACACGTGTCCAAAGAGTACATATAGAAGTCCTATAGACATCTGAAAAGATGCTCAACATCACTAATCATCAGAGAGATGCAAATTAAAATGAGATATCATCTCACAACTGTCAGAATAGATGTCATCAATAAATCAAACAAGTGTTGGCGAGGATGTGGAGAAAAGGGAATGGTTGTGCACTCTTGGTGGGAATGCAGATTGGTGCAACCACTGTGGAAAGCAGTATGGAGTTACCTCAGAAAATTAAAAAGAAAACTACCTTATGACCCAGCAATTCCACTTCTGGGAATATATCTGAAGAAACCTGAAACACTAGTTCAGAAGAATATATGCACCCCTTTGTTCATTGCAGTGTTATTTACAATAGACGAGATTTGGAAGTATCCCACTATATGAGTGGATAAAAAAGCTATGGTACATTTACACAGTGGAATACTACTTGGCTGTACAAAAGGAAATCTTACCTTTTGCTACAGCATGGATGGGCCTAGAAAGCATTATGCTGAGTGAAATAAGCCAGTCAGAGAAAGACAAGTACCATATTATTTCACTCATATGTGGCGTCTAATGAACAAAATAGACTAACAAAATAGAAACACACACATAAAGAACAGATTGACAGCTGTCAGAGGGGAAAGGGGTTGCAGGGCTGGGTGAAAAAGGTTAAGAAATTAAGCAAAAAATAGTGAAGGAGGTTGCCCTGGCCTGTGTGGCTTAGTTGATTAGAGTGTTGTACCATATATCAAAAAGTTGAGGGTTCAATTCCTGGTCAGGGCACATACCTAGGTTGTGGGTTCAATTCTCAGTCAGAGCACATATGGAAGGCAACCAGTAGATGTTCTCCCTCACATCGATGTTTCTCTCTCTATTGCAACTCTCCCATCTTCTCTCTCTGGAGTCAATGTGCATATCTTCCAGTGATGATTAAAAGGGAGGGGAGGAAGAATGGGGAAAAGGGAGAATAATTGATGATGGAAGGAGACTTGGTTTAGGGTGATGAACACGGTGCAACATACAGATGCTGTATTATAGAATTGTACACCTGAAATCTGTATACTTATATTAACTGATGTCACTGCAATAAATTTAATAAAAGGTCATAATTATTTTAGTTTTTACATTAGATTCTACATTTTTAAAAAACAGTATGCTTACTTCTTTTTTTTTGTTAAATCCCAATGACAGTATGGTGCATGTTAAATATTCTAAGTGATTTGGCTATATTATCCCAGTTTCAAAAATTGAACTAAGTATTTTTACCCATTAGTCTTTTATTAGGATTAACAGCTTCTAAAATCTAATGCAGTCATCTTCCTGCTGTCAATGAGGTGTATTTCACAAGTTTCTGCCAATAAAGTTCTTGATTTCAAAAAGCATGAAAATAATTCATTGTGTTGGTCTTTTTTTTTTTTTTTTAATTTAGAAGAATATAACAAACATTGGAGTAAAAGTAAGTTGTGATTAATTACAGGTTGAGTATTAGGAAATTATGAATATATTGTGGGTGAAGCAATATTCTGTGTGTACTGTGACAATTATAATCACATAGAGTATTTAATTATAGTTTATTCTAGGCCAACATGGTACTCTTCTTGTGTATTTAAAATTTATTTAATTTTAATTAAATTTATTTGGGTGACACTGGTTAGTAAGATCCTATAATTTTCAAGTGTACATTTCTATGATACATGATACTATACATATATAGTATTGCGTGGCCAGCACCCACAGTCAAATCATCTTTGGTCACCATATATTTGGTCCTCTTTTCCCTTTACTAATCCCATACCCTCTTCCCTCTGGTAACCACTATACTGTTGTCTGTGGCTATGAGTTTCAGTTTTATATCCCAGATATGAGTGAAAGCATATGGTTCTTGACTTTTCTTGTTGGACTTATTTAGCTTAGCATGCTGTTCTCAAGATTCATCCATGTTGTTACAAATGTCAATATTTCATCTTTTCTTATGGCATAGTATTCATAGAATAGATGTACTACATCTTCATTGTCCAATATTCTATCGAAGGACTCTTTGTCACCATGTCTTGGTCACTGGGAACAGTGCTGCAATGTAGATAGGGGTGCATGTATCTTTAAAAATAAATGCTTGCGAATATTTTTGATAGAAACCCAGAAGAGGGCTATATGGTAACTCTGTTCTTAATTTTTGAGCAACTGCCATACTGTTTTCCATAGTGGCTGTCCCATTTTACTTCCCACCAGCAATGAGTGAGGGTTTCTTTTTCTCCAGAACCTCCCCAATGCTTGTTATTACTTGCCTTGTTGATAATAACCATTCTAACAGGTGTGAGTTGGTGTCTCATTGTAGTTTTGATTTGCATTGTGAAGTTGAGCATCTTTTCATATATCTGCTGGCCATTTGTATGTCTTCTCGGGAGAGGTATCTGTTCAGGTCCTCTGCCCATTTTTTAATTGGGTTGTTTGTTTGATGCTGATTGTATGAGTTCTTTATATATTTTGGATAGTAACCCTTTGTTGGGGATGTTGTTTGCAGATAGCACCTCCCATTGGGTTGGTTGCCTTTTTGTTTTGTTGGTGGTTTCTTTTGCTGTGAAGAAGCTTTTTAGTTTGACATAGTCCATTCATTTATTTTTGCCATACTTTCCTTGCCTTTGGGGTCAAATTCATAAAATCTTCTTTAAGACTAAGGTCCATAAGTTTAGTACCTATTCTTTCAAATCTTATATTTAGGTCTTTGATCCATTTTGAATTAATTTTTGTACATCAGGACAAACTGTAATCTAGTTTCATTCTTTTGCATGTGACTTTTCAATCTTTCCAGCATGGTTTACTGAAGAGACTTTCTTTTCTCCACTGTATGTTTCGGTTCCTTTGGGTTCTCAGTTCTGTTTCATTGGTCTGTGTGTCTGTTTTTCTGCGAATACCATGCTGTTTTGATCATCATAGTTCCGTAGTATAATTTGAAGTCAGATAGTGTGCTATTTCTAGCTTTGTTCTTTTTTACTCAGGATTGCTTTGGCTATTCAGGGGCTTTTGTGGTTCCATACACATCTGATGATTTTTTTTTCTATGTCTTTAAAAAAATGTCATTGGGATTTTAATGGAGATTGCATTAAATCTGTATAAACTATGTTGATTGCTCCAATCCATGCACACAGAATGTCTTTCCATTTCATTGTGTCCTTTTCTATCTCTTTTAATAATGTTTTGCAGTTTTCAGTATATGGACCTTTCACATCCTTTGTTAAGTTTATTCCTCGGTGTTTTATTCTTTATGTTGCAGTTGCTGAAGGAATTGCTTTTCTCGTTTATTTTTTGAATTTTCATTGTTAGTATTTAGGAAAACAGTGGATTTTTGTACATTGATTTTGTATCCTGAAAGTTTACTGTTACTGTGTTTGTTTATTGTTTCTAATAGTTTTTTTTTTTTTTTTAATGGAGGCTTTAGGGTTTTCTACAAAGAGTGACAGTTTTACTTTTCATTCCCAATTTGGATTTTTTTTTTTTTTTCTTTCTCTTGCCTTATTACCCTGGCTAGGACTTTCAGTACTATGTTGAGGAGTAAGAGTGGTGAGAGTGGGCATACTATTTTTCATAGTAGTTGTAACATTTTACATTGCCAACAACAGTATACAAAGGTTCCAGTTTCTCTAGTCTTTACCTGTGGTGGAATTATTTTGAAAAAGCAGGATATGTTGTGGGCTGGTATAAATTGAACTTTTATTTGATCTTCTGTTTGATTTATGGTAACAAAGCTGCATCATTGAAAATTCATGTCCAAAGGGATAGCTCAGTATCCCTGATTGTTAAAGGACTATGACATTATGTTCTCTATGCTGTGCTTATTAAATTAGTAATTGATTTTTTCAGGAAGCAGGATAAAAATATAACCACTCAATATTTAGGTAATTAAAATAAAAATTAATTATGCAGTCCTATTGTATTTTAACAGAAATTTAGCTCTATTTGATTATTTTTTCTTGTTCATTTACTAGTATGTAATTTATAGTTTTATGTCTACCCAAGGGAGAACAAAGACATGAGTTTAATAAGAAAAGATATATTCCAAAAATTAAACTGTAATTTCTTTACACAGTCCATTTTTAGAGGATAATTTTAAATCACACTTTTATCTAATAACAACACTGATTGTATTAATTAACCATTGTTGCATAACAAATTATCACAAATTTAGCAGATTAAACTAATACACATTTATTATTTCACATTTCCTATGAGTCAGAAGTTTAGGCATTGCTCAACTAGATCTTCTCCTTAGGGTCTCATAAGCTGTAATCAAGGTTTCAGCTATCCTACATTCATATCTGGAGGCCTGACTGGATAAGAATCTACTTCTAAACTTCCTCAGATTCTTGGCAGAATTCCTTTTCTTGTGGTTGTAGCACTGAGGACACTGGCTTCTTGCTGAGTTTTAACTGAAGGCTGCTCTCAGCACTTAGAGGCTGCCATGCTATATCGGCTTCTTCAACATGACCACTTCAAGCCAGCAAAGAGTCTCTTGAGTCTTATATAACATAACATAGAAATGAAATTCCATCACCTTTTCAATATTCTATTGATTAGAAGCAAGACACAAGTGCAATCCACACTCAAAGAAATGAGGATTATGCAAGGGCATAAGCACCAAGGGGTGAGGATTGTGGAGGCCCATCTTAAAATCTGTTTGCCTTATTGGTGAACTGGGAGGTTTCTTTCATTTTGTCATGAGATTAATTCAATATACTGACATAAACCTTTATTCTAGGCAGATGTGGACCCACCTCTAAGTTTATATCTAATTTGCTGTAGTTATTTAAAGGAAGTGAGAAAAAAAATTGAAGAACTCTTCTTTCCATATGTGTCAGTGGCTATCCTGTAAACATGAAGCTCATTTGAGAGGGAATTTTTTTCTCTAGATGTGAACTTCTTAAACATTTTTAACATTAGGTACTATATAAATATAGTGCTTTTGTTTACTAGATGGAATTTGGAGATCCTGGAGACTACTTGAAAGTTTATAATACTGTCAAATTTGTTGTGAATACTTGTTTCTTATATATGTTTTATTAGTAAGTTATGTCACCCATATTCTCACTAACCTTGTACCTTGCTATTCTTTACTTATTTATTTCTTCAGTTCTTTCTACATTATACCTTTTAGCACCAATCTATGAGCTCTGTTAATTGGTCTTGAGTTTAACACTCAGGAAAAGTGTGTACCTAATAGAGTTATTGTGGCTAGATAACAACTTTTTTTTGTAAACTATATGTACATATGTTCATTTTCCACATTATCTCAAATTTTAAGGATCTAAGGAGGAAAAATGTATTTTTCTCAGTTCAGTATTCCACGCTGAGCTGCTTTTGTCATTAGTTGTAAGAAAATGACAGGTTTGAGATGACCAATGTGATTTTCTGAGATCAAGTGAGCACAGCAACTTATTTTAGTATTTCTATTTGCCAAGAATCTTTTAAAATGATCTATTTCATGATTTTCTCTTATGGAATTAATTCTATTAAAGAATTCTTCACTAGAAGAGTCTGTTCACTTGGATTTTGAAGTATCTGAGTTTATTATTACTACTTTTATAATTGTTCATAAGCTTTCCAGAGTCTTTTGTGAGAAATTGTTTTTTTTTCCCTTTTTGGCACTTAACTGGTGGGAAACAGCATGTCTGCTTGTCTATTCAACGTACAAATGTTATTTTTGAAATAAATTTCTAATGTCACATAGAATTCTGAAAATATTTTTGTTTTCATTCAAAAGGTGAAAATGACTTACATTTTAGTAAATATCAGTGAATACTGAGGTCCTCTATAGGAATGGATAGTCTTAGAGTGACAACCTGGTACCTTGTTGAATGTTGTTGAGGTGGTAGTAATGGAATGTCTATTTTTGAGGGCTATTTCTGTAGACTGAAATGATTGTTGGGATACAGTGATCTGTTTGATTCATTGAGATTCATTTTATTTGTAGTTCCCTTGGACCCACATTTTTATAATAAATTAGTGATAAGATGGTATTAATAGAAAGTAACCAGTAACTAAGGTAACTGAGGAAAGCAGTATTACCTTTTTCTATGGGTCTTCCTGAGAGTCATTTTGTAGTAAAATTTCAATTACAAGACTTCTTTGTTAATATTATTTTGTGGACTGTTTTCTTTAATGTGCCTTTTCCTATATGTTAATGATAAATCCATCATAGTTTTTTTTTGCCCCTATAGTCTATTTGTGTTTTTGAAGTAAGGTGGTAGATGGTGTTTTATATAGAAATTGAGATTTATGTATAAAATATGCTGGAGGAAAGCGTGTGTGTGTGTGTCTGTGTACATGCATGTTTTGGGGGGGTCACTAATTCCTTTTTGTATTGGTTATTTTTTGAGAGACATGTGAGTTAAGCAAGTGGAAATGTCAAATAGGCAGTTGGGTATAAGGATCAAAAGCTCAGAAGAGTAGCCTCAGTAAATGTGATACATGTTATAAATTAGCTGTCTGGAAAAATAATATGGAGTGAAATGAGGAGACCAAAGTCCATTTCCTGAGGATCTAAAGTGTTTCAAGGACATTGAAAAAGAGCAAAGAAAATGGAGTAAAAGAAAATGAAAGTATGTTATTACAGAATCTAAAGACTCAAATAGGAAAGAATGGTCAATTGGGGCATGATGCAGCAAGATCAAGTAAAATAAGGACTGATGGATCTATCAGCAAAATAGACATTATTGGTGACTTTATTTAGTCCTCATTCAGTTTTTTAGAAGAAAAATCCTAGACACATAAATAATGCTGGGTAATTTACTTCTTAATACATTTTTTTTTTTTTTTACTTCTTAATACATTTATTTTAAAATTTACATATACTGAAATTCACTGCTTTTCATGTATAGTTCTGATGTTAGACAAATGCCTAGAGTTGTATAACCACCACCACAATCAAGATATAGAATATTCCCATCACCCACCCCCCTCCCAATTTCCATTGCTTCATCTTTGTAGTACACCGCTACCCCTAGGCCTAGCCTCTGGCAACTGCTGATCTCTTCTCCATACTTTATAGTTTTACCTTTTCCAAAATGCCATATGTATGGAATCATACAGTATGTAGTCTTTTCAGACTGTTTTTTTTTTTTTTCATTTACAATAATGTATTTGAGGTTCGTCTATGTATGTATCAATAGATAATTGTTTTTATTGCTGAGGAGTATTCCCCTTCTTCTACCTCCTTTCCCTGGAAACCAATGATATGAATTCTTGCCCTATAGGTTTGAATTTTTCAAATTTTCATGTATTTGTTTTCTTACACTATTTAGACTTTTAGGTCTATATTCCTTCAGTTAGCAAAATGCATTTAGGATTTATCCATTTTGTTACAAGTGTCAATAGTCCTTTCCTTTTTATTGATGAATGGTTTTCTATTTCTCTACTTAACAGTTGAAGGACATCTGGAATGTTTCCAGTTTTTTGTGTTAACATTAGTTTATATTTATCTCAGGTAAATACTCTGTTTTCTGACCTCCATGACTTCTCATGAGAAATCTGTAGTTATTTAATTTGATATTTAAGTAATATGTTGTTTTTCAATGATTTCAAGATTTTTCCTCTTTTTCCTTTTGGTTTAGAGTTTCTTAAGATATGTCTTAGGTGGCTTTCTTTAATTATATTCTTCTCAGTGTTCATTGAGCTCCTTTAAACTGTTAATTTGTATCTTTAACCAAATTTTGGGAAACTCTCATCCATTTTTTAAGAGCAGCTTAATTGAAACAATTTGCATAGCTATACAATTCACCCATTTAAAATGTACAATCTAATTGGTTTTAGTATATTGTCAGATATGTACAGTCCACACAATGGTCAATTTAAAAACTTTTTTTTATCACATCAAAAATAATATTTTTATCTTTTGCTATCACCCACATCTACCCATCCCTTGCCCCAAGCAACCACTAATTTATTTTTTGTTTCTTTAGAGATTCCTCGTCAACATTTTATATTAATGCAATTGGATTTATTTATTTATTTATTTATTTATTTATTTATTTATTTCTGTACTCCCCTTTTCTTTTTCTGGGATGTTAATGCTATTGATTTTAGATCTTTTTATATTCCACATGTCCATGAGGCTCTGTTCATTTGATTTGGATAATTTTTCACTCTTTTCTTCATATTGGTTAATTTCTGTTGATCTTTCTTCAAGTTTACTATTACTTCTGCCATTTCTATTCTTTTATTGATCCCATCCAATATTTTTTAAATTTCATGTATTATTATTTTTAGTTCTACAATTATTTACATTTGGTTATTTTTATAGGTTCTATTTCTCTGCTCATAACTTTTATCACTCCATTTAAGTGGATTTTTTACTCAAAAGAGCATATTTACAATATTTGCTTAAAGTCCTTATTGGATACTTCATCATTGGAGTTATCCTGCAATTGATGCCTGTTGATTTTGATTGTCTTTTTTTCTTTTTTTCAGCTGTCTACCTGATTAGGTTGAGACTTTCAAGTTCTATCTCACCCTTTCTGGATGATGGTTCCATGTTAATTATGTTTTCAGAGTGTTTGTGTTAGCACCCTGCATGTGCCACTCAGAATGTGTGCTAACTCTGGTTAGTCTGAGACTTGAACAGTATTTGATATTGCAGCTCAGTTTTCATAGGTTTCCTTGGTTCTTTTCCACAGTTTGTTGTTGAGACCAGGACTTCTGTCCTCTTCATACATAGAATTAGGGGATCTCCTTCTCCCATCTGTCCTCCCCATGATCGCTTCTTCGGAATGTTTAGTTACCATGGGGCCTTTATCGTGTTCCTTTGACCAGAAAGGTGAGTTTCTCTCAGGGTCTCAGCCTTTCATGTTGTCACACATTTCTGCACCTTTGGGGTTATCTTTGGAGTGAAGTGTGAAGGATAGGATTAAAAAAAATAACAGTTATTACCTCCATACTTTTCTTATCCTATGGGCCTCTTTTGCTGGTTCCTCTGACTAGAGGTATATAGGTCTTTCTCTTGATTGGGGCTTGCCTTGGAGCAGGACTGGGAGTCAAAAAACTGGGGGGAAAAGAAAATTTAGGATTCTTATGCTTACCTGCTCAAAAGTGCATCTATTCTTGGTCCTCTGTTCAGAAAGTGGAGTTTATCTTGGAAATTTTGCTTATGCTCACTGTAGACTGCTATGAATTAGTCTTTCTTTGGGTCAAAGTCAGGTGACAAACTCAAGAAACTCACTAAAGTACCAGTTATTCTTCAGATTTTTAATCTCCCTCCCTAAACTGCTTGTTATTGCTTAATTTTCAGAGTACTTAGGTAGTTCCTTTTTGTACTTTGTCTAAAAGTTTTAGTTTATAATCAGAGAAGAGAGAGACTTATTCCATCTTGGCTATCACCAAAAACTATTTAATTTACTTCTTTTTATTTTTTACTTTTCTGTAGACTTATAAATGGACTTTGGTGAAATTAAATTTGTCTAGACCATCGTTCTGTTGCTTAACTTTCAAATGTCTTGGTTGGTAGACTTTATTTTTTTAATGGCCAAATAGTAAATATTTTAGTGTTTGCATACATAGGGTCTCTGTCAACTGTCAACTCTGCTGTTGCATTGAGAAAGCAGCCATAGATAATATGGAAACAAATGGATATGTCTGTGTGCCAGTAACCTTTTATTTACAAAACAGATAGTGGGCCACATTTGTCCCATGGGCTAATTTTGCAGACTCGTGATCTAAGTCTGCTATACTTACTCTTTCTTGAAGTAGTGCTTGAAGGGTAAATATTATTATCTACTGAGCTTTGTATGTTGAAATAGTTTTTCCCATGGCCACTCACATTTTTCTCCTACAGTTTATTCTTCTGTAGAGTAGCTCAAAATTTAATAGAACTGAATGAAAGGAAAGGGATTCACAACAATGTAATTATGTAAAACTCTTCCCTTCCTAAATTGCCTTGAATATATTCCCACTGTGGCACTTTTTCCTTGTCTTATAAGTATTAGGTTGGGGACAGTTTTAATGCAAGTACACGTATCATATGTTTAGTTTATGTTCATTCATCATTGCAAGGCTCTAAACAATATGAAATGAAACTGATAGCAGTGAAATTCAAGGACTATCTGGAAACTATTAATAATGTTCCTTTTCTAAGTACCTTCTATGTGTCCTTTGTTCTTCTGTTTCAGTAAGTGTGGATCTTGTTTGATTGTGAAAAGAAATACCTAGGGTTATATTCTACTTATTATTACTCTTGTTCTGGTACTCTTGAACTTCAGTTTTGAAAAATATTTTGCAGGTACATTGTCTTAAAATGATTGAAGAGCCAATGGAAGAGGGAGAAGCAGATTCTTGCCATGTAAGTACTCATGTTAACTTATTAAGCTACATTTTTAGAATAAATGGAAAGAGAATAATGGGAAAGGAGAAAATATTTTATCAATTAAAGAAATTTATTCAAGTATGTTAATAATAAGCAAATCCAAATATTAGTAAAACAATAGCTGGTCATAATGTAAGGCATATTTACCTACCAGAAACTCTTATACATGAATTTTTAATTGACTTTTTTTAGAGAGATAGGAAGGGAGAAGAAGTGAGAGAGAGAAACATCAATGTGAGAGTGGGATTGAACCCACAAACCGGTCATGTGCCCTGACTAGGAATCGAACTGGCAACCTTTTGATGCATGGGACTACACCCAACCCACTGAGCTACACTGGCCAGGGCTATGCATGAATTTTTATTTTTTAATGTTTTTTTCCTTTATTGATATTAGAGAAAGAGAAAGGGAGAGGGAGAGAGAGATAGAAACATCCATTAGGGGGAACATCGATTGGCCACCTCCTGCATGCCCCCCACTGGGGATTTGGCCTTCTGACTGGGAATCGAACCGGTGACCTCTTGGTGTATGGGTTGATGCTCAACCACTGAGCCACACCGGCTGGGCTGCATGAATTTTTAAAACAACTTTATTGAGGTATAATTTACATCTCATGAAATATACCCATTTTAAGTGTAATGGGTGAAATTTATAGTTGACAGTATATGAGTAAGTAAATTACTTAAATACATAATTCTCTGAATTAAGCTCTCACTCATATGTGGACTCTAGAAAAACATAAAAAATGAACAAACAAAACAACAAGAACAGACTCATTTTCTCTCCTTTTTTAGTTAAAATAAGTAAAATTAAGTAAAGTATTTTCCAAATTACATGAATATCTATCACACAATTAACAAAGCTGGATTATTGTTAACATAATTTTAATAGGTTAAGATTTATTATGAGGAATTGTTCCACTTCTCAAGACAGCCTTCACATTTGGGAAGTACTAAGTAACAGTTCACCAATGAAAGATATCTGATATAATGTTTCACCACCTGGTCCTATATTTCCAACAATATCTGTGTTAGAAAAAATATGTTAAGATTTTTCTTTAGTAGATGACTAGTAAGAATTACTTATTTATGTTGTTAAAACAAGCATAAATGTCTTCTATTAGTTTATTATTTATTTATATTTACTTTTAAAGTTTGTATGGAATGGTTGTTATTTCCTGAAATAAAAGACATATTTTTAATGCTACCAATATTTTAGGAATTAAAAAAAAAGGTTCACTTGACAATTGAATTTTTGCTTGACTCCATTAGCACAAGGTCAGCAATATGTTGTCTCTAAATTGATTTATATTTGTACTACCCAGAACTATAAATGTTATATTTAACTGAAAATGTATATTAAGAATCTGATTTCCTGTTATTTTAAGCCCTGTTTCAAATTTTAGAAGCCATTCTTGACATATGTCTCTCATAGTATCCTTTAAAATATTCTTTCACAAGTGCATTTTACTTAAACTCATGTGTATCCATAAGTAGTGAGTATTGTAAGCTGGAGTTCCTGCTTTCTGTATGGTAGATATTTTCTTTCTCTATTTGTTTTTCTATTCTGATAGACATTTAGCTTTGCTGTGGTTCAATTATTTTTTCCTTCCAAAGTTGACTCTTCTTTTTTAATTTTTATTTTATTTTTTGCAATTTTTATTAATTTATTTTTGTCACAGATGTTTCTTCTTTTTTTTTTTAATCCTCACCCGAGGATATTTTTCCATTTTTTGTACAGATAGAATGGGAGGGAGAGAGAGTGAGAAACATCGACGTGAAGGGACACATCGAGTGGCTGCCACACGCACGACCAACCAGGGCCGGGGACAAACTGCAACCGAAGTACGTGCCCTTAGCGGGAACCGAACCCGGGTCTCTCAGGACCGCAGGCCGACGCTCTAACCGCTGAGCCAAACTGGCCAGGGCGATGTTTCTTCTTTTTTCCCCTCATTGACACCCTCCTCCTGATCCCGTGCCCTGCCCCCTACCCAGCATTGTTGTCTATGTCCATTGGTTATGCATACATGCATATAAGTTCTGTGGTTTATCTCTTCCCTCCCCACGCCCCCGTCTTCTGAGGTTTGTCAGTCTGTACCCTACTTCTATGCCTCTGGGTCTATTTTGTTCCATCAACTTGTATTGTTCATTATATTCCACAAATAAGTGAGATCACGTGATATTTGTCTTTCTCTGATTGGCTTATTTGCTGAGCATAATACTCTCCAGGACCCCCCTGTTGTCTCAAAGGATAAGAGATCTTTCTTTCTTACAGCTGCATAGTATTCCATTGTGTATATGTACCACAGCTTTTTTATCTACTCATCTATTGATGTACACTTGGGCTGTTTCCAGATCTTAACAATTGTAAATAGTGCTGCTATGAACATAGGGGTACATATATTCTTTCTGATTGGTGTTTCAGGCTTCTTAGGATATATTCCTAGAAGTGGGATCACTGGGTCAAATGGCAGTTCAATTTTTAATTTTTTGAGGAAACACCAAATTGCTTTCCATAGTGGCTGTACCAGTCTCCATTCCCACCAGCAGTGTGCTAGAGTCCCTGTTTCTCCACACCCTCGCCAGCACTTGTTGTTTGAAAATTTGTTGATGGCAGCCATTCTGGCAGGTGTGAGGTGATACCTCATAGTTGTAATTTGCATCTCTTTGATGATTGGTGATGTTGGGCACTTTTCATATGTCTTTTGGCCATTTCTGTGTCCTTTTTGCCACCCCAGCTTTTTCTTCCTTTCTGTTTGCTTGGAAATTTTTTTAATCTCTTCACTTTCCACCTATGTGAGTATTTTGTTGTGAGGTGGGTCTCTTATAAAAAACATATATATGAGTCATGATTTCTTATCCGTTCAGCTACTCTGTGTCTTTTTTAAAATTTATTTATCCTCACCAGAGGACATTTTTGCATTTATCTTCAGATAGAGTGGGAGGGAGAGAGGGGGGAAGAGAGAGAGAGAAACATTGATGTGAGAGAGACACATCGACTGGTTGCCACCCGCATGACCCCAACCAGGCGGGGGACAAACTGCAATGGAGGTAGTGCCCTTAGCAGGAACCAATCCCGGGACTCTCTGGGTCCACAGGCCGACACTCCAACCACTGAGCCAAACCGGCCAGGGCTACTCTGTGTCTTTTGATGGAAATGTTTAATTCATTTATGTTTAAGGTTATTATTGATATGTACTTATTTATTGCCATTTTTGTTCATTCTGGTTATGTTTCTCTTCCTATTTCTTCTGTTTATTACAGCAGTCCTTTAAACATTTCTTGGAGTACTGGTTGGTGCTAATATATTTTCTTAGCCTTTTCTTTTCTTATTTATTTATTTTTTTTGGTCTGGGAAGCTCTTTATTTCACCTTCTATTTTGAATGCTAGCCTTGTTGGATAGAGTAGTTTTGTATTCAGATCCTTGTTTTTCATTATCTTGATTACTTCATGCCATTCCCTTCTGGCCTGTAGTGTTTCTGTTGAGAAGATAGCTGATAGCCTCGTGCAGCTTCCTTTGTAGGTAACTTGTTTATCTCTTGCTGCCTTTAGGATTCTCTCTTTGGCTTTAATTTTTGCATTTTAATTATTATGTGTCTTTGGGTTCTTATTACTTTGGGCTCTTTGTCCTTCTTGAACTTGTATGCCTTTTTCCTTCACCAAGCTAGGGAAGTTTTCTATCATTAATTCTTCAAATATATTTTCTAACCCTTGCTCATTTTCTTCTTCTTCTGGCACACCTATGATGCAGATGTTATTTCAGTTCATATTATCCCACCGTTCTCTTATGCTATCTTCCTGTTTTTTATTGTTTTTTCTTTTTTGTTTTTCTGATTGAGTGATTTTTTTCTACCCTGTCTTCTAATTCACTGATCCGATCCTCAGCTTTCTCTAGTCTGTTGGTTATTCCTTCCAATGTGTTCTTTATTTCTGCTATGTCATTCTTCATTTCCAATTGGTTGGTTTTCAATGTTTCTGTATCTTGACTCATGCTGTTGAGCTTCTTCATGACTATTACTCTGAACTCTCCCTCTGATCTCTTGCTCAATTCCATTTCATTTATTTCTTCTCCTGTCAAATATCTTATTCTTTCACTTGGGATTGGTTTATTTGTTTCACCATTTTGGCTGTTTCAGTGGGTTTTGGAGCCTGCCAAATTTTCCCTGTGGGTGTTGGTGTTCTGCTGTTTGTGGCTCCCTCTACTGGGTTTGGATGACTATGGGAGGACTCATGCTCAACACCACTGTCAAGTCACTTTCCTGGGTAGATTTTCAAGCCCAGGAAAGGTTCAGTTGTCCTCTAGCTTTTTTTCCTTAAGGTTATTAGTTTCAGTTACTTGATGAGTCTCAATTTGTAGCCCTCAGCTGAATGAAACATCCCTCAGCTGTAAGAGAATTTCCATTGGGTGGGGCACTTGGTCACTATCAGACTTTATGTTAGTGAGCCTCAATTTGCATTTCTCTGGCCTAGCCTGGTGGTGTTGAATTCCTGTGGGAGGGGCCATTGCTTCTCCCAGAGACTCTGGGAAGGGGTTCTTTGAGTAAATGGCTACTGTCTTATGAGAGAGTGATACAGTACAAAACTCCTGGTGTCCTCCCATCCAGCTCTCTCCTGAGCCAGGATCCCCGGACTTTCTCCACACAGTTCCAGTCCAGTCCACCCTCCCTCTGCCGGAGCCCAAGGTGAGTGGCTGTAGCTGATTTGGTGCTTTAAAAAAACCCCGCTTTCTCAGTGGGAAGTGCACACCACTAATACAGCTGTCTGCTACTGTCCATGGGCTCCTAGCCCACCCCCACGTGCCTTCACAGTTTCTACCAGGCTCTGTTTGGCATTTTCTCTCTGTCCCTGGTTGTACTGGCTCTCTTCAGCTGCTCTTAAATTGTTTTTTCTCAGTGATTTGTATTTTTTTTAGCTGTGATTCCAATTTGGTCCTGGGAGACAGTCTGTGTAGCTCCCATTCACTCTGCCACCATCTCTGTTCTCTCTGCTTTTCATTTATTATCTGATCTATTCTGATAACTCTAGCCACAACTTCTTACAGCTATCTCCCAAATCTACTCTTCTGGCTCTGGCCCCCTCCAAAGCTCCAGACTCTCTCAGTTATCTGCCTATGGAATCAACACCGCCCTTAACTATTTCACTGACACCTGAAATGTAACACATCCCAAAGTAAATTCCCAGCTCTTCTTTTTTAATGGCTTACCTTTATTAAAAAACTGGAAAATTTATGCTATATATACAAATTTATGGATAAACAATTATTTTTAACTAAATATTAATGTTCAGCCATTATAACTTAGAGTTATAGGCTATACTGCAAGGGATGCAAAGATAAATAGTATAAATAAGTTCAGTAACTTCAATTTTTATAGATGTTTTATGGTTTTCAGAATTCTCAGTTGACTTTCAAAACTGAGATCTGAAATGGATAGAGCAAGTTTTCTTCCCATTTTATAGATGAGGGAACTAAAGAGCTCATCCTAATAAGTAGAAAAACCAACCCAAGTAGGAATTTATTTGCCACCCTTTTTTAGTTTTCAGTCATCATACAAATTGATACTATTTGCAAACCTAAATATTTTGTAATTACTTTCCAGTGTGTACATCATTTAATGAGATTAGTTCACCCTCATGTCATTTTGACATTTATATTACTGTTAGCCTTCTTTGAAAGTGTGCTGATACTTGTCTTGTATTTCAATGACCCTGGATTATGCATTGCCTAAGAAGGGTACATCAGGCTCCTTTTCCAGATCTCCACATGTATGTTTTAACAAATCCACACCTAAATGCTTTGTGGAATCAAAGGGTGATCAAACTGGCCTGTTTACCCACAAAAAAACAAATGTTTGAACAGTTGTTGTATTATTACATAAAAGCAACAACAACAACAACAACAAATTTGTTAGGGCTTTGCAGATCGTGTGTCTATATGTTTCTTTTTTAATGATGCAACTAGTTGGACATTTAAGTATTTATATATCACTAATTAAAGGGGTATAGTGAAATACTATTTAAAAATCTTGAGTTTCACATTTATTTACCATATTCTACAGTTTAAAAAGATTCATGTCTTGACTTTCTCTGCATCCACCTAATAAGTCATATTTCATTGAAGGTCTTAAGACTCTTTGTTGTTTATGTTTTTCTTGTACTTAGCTGGAAGGGAAAGCTGAAACATAGGTTTTATGTGCTTTTATTTACGTGAAATTATATAATAGGGCTACTGGTGGTGGTTATATGGTAGGAAATAGGGATACCAGCAGCCCATAAAACTGTGCTAGATTGAAGGAGTTGGGTATTAAATTATTTCTGGCCTGTTTGCTAACTTTAAGCTTATCATAAAATGTTTCAACTGGATATGATATTCTTTGGATTTCCTTTTTACAGGATGAAGGAGTTGTTAAAGAAATTCCTATTACTCATCACGTTAAGGAAGGATATGAGAAAGCAGACCCTGCACAATTTGAGTTGCTCAAAGTTCTTGGTCAGGGATCCTTTGGAAAGGTAATGAATTGTGTTGTCCACATTTGTTTCTCTCCTAAATATTTAGCAAAAAAGTGTACCATAGATAGAAATCTGTTAATTTTGCTTTTTCTAGATTTGTCAAAGTTTATATACAAAGATAGCTTCCTAGTTTTACTCTTTTTATTTTTGTTGTATTTTTAGTACCATTCATTTATACTTCTCTATAATAATCAAGGTTTTCCAGTTCCCTGGGCTCACTTATTTTTCTAGGGAAAAATATAGCATGATATTTATTAGCTGCTAAATCAATATAGTTTTTTTAAAAAATATGTTTTTATTGATTTTTTAGAGAGGAAGGGAGAGAGGGATAGAAACATTGATGTGAGAGAGAAACACTGATTGGCTGCCTCCTGCATGACCCCACTGTGGATCAAGCCCACAACCTAGGCATGTGTCCTGACCAGGAATCAAACTGGGACCTTTCAGTCCATGAGATGATTCTCAATCTACTGAGCCACACCGGCCAGGCAAGGTAGGTTGTTTGTTTGTTTGTTTATTAAAGTTGTTCTTTCACCTTGGCTGGTTTGGCTCAGTGATTGGAGCGTTGGCTCTCAGACAGAAGGGTCTTCGGTTCGATTCCTGGTCAAGGGCACATACCTGAGTTGCAGGTTTGATCCCTGGCCCTGTTCGGGGTCATGTGGGAGGCAACCAATTAATGTGTTTCTCTCACATTGCTGTTTCTCTCTCTCTCTCTCTCTCGCTCACTCTCTCTCTTTCTGTCTGTCTCTCTTTCTACTCCTCCCCTCACCCTCACTTCCACTCTATCTAAAAATCAATGGAAAAAATATCTTTGGGTGAGGATTAACAATAGCAATAAAAAAGGTTGTCCTTTCCCTGTTCATTACATGCTAACATGATTATAGCTTGCTCTGTCCTGGTGATTTAATCTGTATTCCTTAGCTTTATCACAGAAGTCAGAATGTATGTGTCAATTCATGTCTAAATGTGTGAATTAATCTATCATCTGCTAAAGCACTATGTGTGAAAAGTACAGCAATAGTAGTTACTGAGTGATATGTGAATTATGGAAAACTCCTTTCTTTCAGGGAGCTTACATTTCAAGAGAGAAAACAAAATTGAGAAAGATAATCTGTGAAATTTATTATTAAAATTGTTTTTTTAAGTGCTCAGTGGCATATAATATTTGGAGAAGTATATAGGTCTGATTCCTGACTTTTGTGCACCTGACATCTAATACATGAACATCGTTGCCTACACACAGTAACAGCCTTTAGGAGAACAACAACAACAACAATAATTTAAAGTAAAAAGATAAGGACAAACTACTAATTCCAGGATGTTTGAAATTTAATTTCAAAGAAGAAAAGTAAAGCAGTTGAGCAGTGGTGATTTATTATGCTCTTAAACATTTAAAAAGAAAGACATTTATTGAACGCCCAGTACATGCCCAACAGTTGCAAAAGCAGTATTGGTGAATATAAAATAGACATTAATTGTCTTAAAGTAGCCTAATATGTATGTGGTATCGATATAACATTTAAATCTGGAGAAACATTTCCAGACACAAAAAGGACAAATTAAGGTGGATTATAGTTTATCAGTGAATTGGTACAAGAGATATATGAAGACAAGGAGATAGGATTTGAATAGTTGTTCTGGGGTGAGTAAAACTAGAAGGAGCTTCTAATAGAATGTGTGTGTGGTGGGGGATGTTTTTAGAATTGACCTATAGTGTAGGTGTGTGCATTCTGCATATCTTTATTTTTTAAAGTTTCTAAAGTACAATATTTATTTAACTATATTACATTATATTTTTATGATGTGAATTTCAGAAAACAGAGATGAAGGTCTTTCATATCCCAAATGTATAAGTGTTTAAATATCAATTTAAACAAAACCATACCAGGCAAATATTTAAAGCAATTCTATATTGTTTTGTCACTTGATGTATATATTTATTTATATGTACATTTATTTATATCAAACTTTGTTCCAGAAAGCAATTAACACTTTCATAGATGAATGGCAAAAAACAACAACAACAACAAAAAAAACACGTGAAATTAAAATAAATGGAGAAGATGCTGGAAGCCAATAAATTAGAACAGGAAAGATAAGATGAGATCCGGAATACATTCTGTTGTTCACAAATGCATGGCATAAGTGCCTATTATATCTTCTAGAAGTGGGACAAAGATGAAGTTTTAAATTTTCTGGCAGCCATTATTAAGAAACTGATACACTTAATTATATGATTATTTGACAGTATCTTCAGTGTAAAAACAGATCAGACAGACCAGAGAAGCTTTTCTCATGGGTCTTTATAAAAGAGAATACTGTATAACATAATGAAATGTCTTCAATAACATCTTCACATTAAATATAGTAGCACGCTGACAAGTTGTCAATGTAGTCATTAAATTCAGGAAACACTCAGCTTTGTCTGTGCAGGAACTTTGCTTTAACAAGGATATCATGGAAGCCTTTAAAAAAAACCCTAATAATAAAATACAGAATAGTGATGTTTATGCAGTTCATCAACCAAAGAAATATTAAGGAAGTAGTTTATTTCTTTTTTCCTAGCATGTGAACATGTTTTCTTGTCAGTATTGCATCATTTGTGTAGGCATTGTGTGGGTGTGACTTGTTATATGCTCAACCTATTTAGGAATTTGGCCAAGGCGATGAATCAGAAAAGTGTAGGAGCAATTCCAAGAAATTTTGGGTTGCAGCCTTATTTAAGTTTTTATGCAAAAGTTCATTGTTAAAATGCAATAAATCCTTGAAACATTAAATATCTTTATAGTTCATTTAATATGGAAAAACCCTACTATAGTCAGTGGTACAATTGCACTTTAAAGAAGGATGCATCATCATCATTAAATATGAATATAAAATTCTGTATTAAATACACCAACTATAATGCTATTATCATTAAGGTACAGATTGAAATTAAGTATACCAAACTACTTATATTAATTATTTTAAAACACTATCAAATTAAACACATGAATACCTGTGTCAGACTAGCCTTCCTTGTATTTCACTTGCCAAGGCATATGTATACCAAACATACATTTTAACATCCTTGGATTATAATTTTTTTTTTGTGACAGTAAACTAGGACTTACAATGATTTTTTGAGAATATTAAACACTTGTCTTCTTAAGTAATTGATGCATTATCAAAAGCTGGTTTTAAAAAAAACATGTTTACATCTTAAAAATGTCTTGCAGTTGGTCCTTTGCCTTTAATCAACATTAAATCAAGGTGATTTTTCAGTTTTCTTCAACAAACACTTAACTAAATAATTCTTAATGGAAAATATAGAAGTCCATATCATCAAGAAAAAAGTATATTGGAATAACTCACTCACTTATTGATCTTCTGGACAATTTCTAATATTTGTATTAGAATTAATGAAAATAAACCTTTCAGATCAGGATAGATATACATTTTAGATATAGCAGTTTGAAGCCGTACCAACTTCTATAATTGATCATGGGGAATAGAGCTGAGTGACATGTTTTCTTTTGCTAAGAAAGTTCACCCATAAAGAATAAATCAGGTGATGAACAAATAAACAATTACTTCTCTAGACTGTGAATGATGGTTTCTATTCCATGCCATATTAGGATACTAGTGTTAGAAGAGCTAGGGGAAAAGCAGTTGTTTTGTGCAAGTGTCTTTTTGAAAGTATGGGCTATCTTTTTCTTTATTCCTTGGCTGCCTCTTTTTGCCTTCTATACTCCATTCTTTTCAATCCTTCTAAGGGTTATGTTCTAGATAAGTGGTTCTCAAAGTGTCCTCAGTCTATCCCTGGGCATCTGTAAGATGCCTTCAGAGCATCCTCAGGATCAAAAGTATTTTATAATAATAATGAGATACTATTTGTGAAATTTTTTGCACCTTGACACAATAAAGCAGTGACTCCAAACCATGTCAGTAGTTATTATATTGTTCACTATCACATACTTGCAGATTTTTTAAAAAAAATGCAGGTTTTACTTCAGAAGGCCTTTGGTGAGGTGAGAACAGTGATTACATTTACCAAATGTCAACCCTTGAGTACACTTCTTTTTAATATTGTGTGATGAAATGAGGAGTACACATACAGCACTTTAGCTGCATACCAAAAGATGGTGATTGTGTCAAGAGAGCACTTTTATGACTTTTTAGAGGTTTGAGCTGAACTAGCCACTATTTCAATGGAACAACATTTTTGCTTGAAAGAATGATTAACAAACTGTGGTTACTTAAAATTGAGTATTTGGTAGTGATTTCTGAAAAATGAAATGGAATAAGCCTGTTATTTCTTGACAACATTTTTTGAGCTTTGAAGCAATAAATTAGAATTGTGGAAAAATTTTATTTGTCACCATAAGCTTGATATCTTCTTAATACTCAAAATATTTTTTTTCTGATGAGATTGCTGCTGTCAACATTTGGAAGATCTTCAAAACTCACATGATATTTTAAAATTAGTCATGAGTACAAAATCCATTTAAAGTGTAACGTAGATCAATGGATTATTACATAACAGAATATGGACAATTATTTGATATGGTTTCAGATTCTCCATTGCAACTAATCTTTAAGAAACTGCCACTTGTTAAGTTCTTGTGTTGTATCAAAGAAAAGCAACCACAATTCTATGAAAAGGCTATTAGAATACTCCTTCATGTCTCAAATACATATCTGTGTGAGGTTCGATTTTTCTACGTATACTTCAAGCAAAACAACTTAATTGCAATAGATTGAATGTAGAGGCAGTATGATTATCCAACTGTTTTCTGTTAAGGCAGATATTAGAGATTTGTGAAAATGTAAATCAGTGTCACTTTTTTTCATTTTTCAGGGGAGAATATAGTTATCTTTATAAAATATTTATATTCACATGTAACAGGTTTATTATTTTAATGAATCAATAAATAGTTATTTGTCTGTTTTAATTTCTAATATGATAAATGTCACTAGATTTAACCCACAAAAACAAAAGTATTTTGGAGTGTTCAATAATTTTTAGCACTGTTAAGTATTTCTGAGAACTGCTTTCCTGGAAGATTCTGAGTTCTACTTGTGATAGAGTCATACTCACAAAATGACTTGACCCCTTTGTTTTCATCCTCTTGGTCACATGATATTGATTAGGGAAAAGGAAACTTTTTGGTTATCTTTATTTATTTGCCCTTGTCAGTAAAATTGAGTGAAACTTTGAGTTTGGTTATTAGGGTTAATGCTATTTGCTTACCTTTGAAGGTGTGTGTGTGTGTGTGTGTGTGTGTGTGTGTGCACGCACGTGTAGGTGAATGCACGTGATGGCAATCATTTAATCTACTGTTTGAAAAATTGATGAAGACTGACCCTTAAATCAGCTATAATAGTAATTCTTACAAGTCCACTTGTTTCCCAACAACGGCAAAACTTGGGAAAAATCAGATCAGAAAATGTGCATTTGGGGTCTGAGCTTCTTGAACCTAATCAATAGGTATTATATGACACTTAGAACACCATGATAATCTAGTACTTGTGTGTAGTCTGTCTAACCCAGGTTGAATGATATTCTCTTGTAATGAAAAAGTGAGATTCAGCACTGTTCATTTATAAGAAATTAATTTTATTTTTTAATGCTTCAATTTTATAAAAAACACTGAGGGTAGACTATATGTATGCTAAATTTAACATTCTTTGCTCAAATGATTACCATTTTCATCAGTGAAAATTATGGACTTTTAAGAATATCCTTTCCAAGAGTAAATCCAGTAAAAATAACTCCATGGAATGAAGCTACTATAATCTTCTATGGCAGTATAGTACACACTTTCCCAGGGTTCTATGTTGTTTGGGGAAATCATGTTGGAGTTCGGACTAGATTTTAGATGAGGAAGTAACAGAGGGTAGCAGTTTTAATTTGTTAGCTTTTTGAATACAAAAATATTTATGGTGATATGCAAAATTTATTATTTGGTTCAACTCTTAAACTCTTTTTTTCCCCCTGCAAAGATAGTTTTATGTTGCAAAAAAAAAACAAAAAAAAACAATCCATTGTTAGTATGTGGATTTTCTTGAATACTCTTCTCCACATGTGCTATGAATTCTTTGTTACTGGTTCACTATATGACATGTTCAAAAACTGAGAGTAAGCATTTAGAAACTTTTACAGAAATTTAACAGAGTAATTTTATGTGTGGAATCTATTAGTTTAAGAAGGGATTGTATTTTGTATGACATTTAAATTTTATGTCCTATATATTTCATTTAAATTATATTTTATAAAATATAGTCCACAGTGGGTTAGAGGAAAGGGAAAAATAATACTGGTTTATCTGCACAGAAAGTGTGGGAAGCAGTATCCTACATGACTATGAAAGTGCTAA
Organism: Molossus molossus; assembly: GCF_014108415.1. Taxonomy (NCBI): domain Eukaryota; kingdom Metazoa; phylum Chordata; class Mammalia; order Chiroptera; family Molossidae; genus Molossus; species Molossus molossus. Next base: position 12,134,276 of record NW_023425355.1, on the reverse strand, counting down.
ACCTGAAATGGTCCTTGAGTTTTGGTCTGAAATAAAGCCTTACTTTCAGGGTAAGAAGAAAGCAGAGATTCTATGAAGTACACATCTCCTCTTGAAACTCAGTTGGCAGATATGTGATTACAAATAAAAGATCTGCAATAAAGGGTTGTGAGCTGTACCTTGGAAAATAGGCAAAACAAAAAATTACTCAACAGCTCTCCCATCTGCATTTTTATGTGAACAAATTAGTTACTTGATCACATTTTTGATTTAAGCAATGCTTGAATAGAACTTGCTAGAGTTGGGGATGGCATGTTGAGGCAGTGAACAGACTTTACTAATTACTTTTCTAAAATGCATTTTACTAATAACTCTTATAAAACTGAAATATATTTATGTTTATAAAAGGCTTTTAAAAACTTAGCTTTTAATGACTGATAATATTAGTTTAAAAATATGATATATTATTTAGCAAGCCAAACAACTTTAAAGAGTTTAATTTTTATTTGTTTACTGAGATAATTTGCCATCATAATTCTTTTACTGGGCACACGGGTAAGAATTGCACCTGATTTCTTATTAGAAATTTAAATGCCTGGTAATTTCTAAAATGGACCAATCAGGAAGTAGGAATGAAGATATCAAATTAACAGTCATCACATAGTTTGCTCTTCATTAAGGTAACAAAAAGGATCTTGGGTCTTAAAAGGAGCTCCCATAACTCAATTTTTTTGTTTGTTTGTTTTTTTGTTAATCCTTACCTAAGGATATTTTTTCCATTGATTTTTTTTTTTTTTAAAGAAAGTGGAAGAGAGGGAGGGAGGGAGAAAGAGGGAGCAAGAAACAGAAATTGGTGTGAGAGAGACACATCTATTGGTTACCTCCTGCATATGCCCTGACCTGGTCCTGGATCTAATTTGCAACCCAGGTACATGCCCTTGACCTGGAATCGAACCTGCAGTGGTTCTCGGGCCTATGCTCCAAGCACTGAACGACACTGTCCAGGGCTGTTTTTATTATATTATCTTTTATATCAGAAACTTTTCAAAGTCCATGACCATATCATCTCTTTTTAAATTTTTCTTTTCACAGTAGTATGTATGAGAGTGTGATTTACTAAATGAATGTGACAAAATATTAAGAGTATATAATTTATAGGGAAAGTTATTTCTTTATGAAGTTAAAAAAATGCAAGGACACATGTATGTGCTAATGTGTGTGTATAGTAAAAGTGGCTTGAAAGTTAACTTTTTTTAAATTCCCCTATTAGGTTTTCCTTGTTAGAAAGAAGACCGGCCCTGATGCTGGACAGCTCTATGCAATGAAGGTGTTAAAAAAAGCTTCTTTAAAAGGTAGAAAATTAGAAAGCTTATTAAAATACAATTTGTTACAGCATGTTTTAAGACATATACTGTGTATTGCTTGTATAAGTTGAATAGATTTATTTTTCAATTAAATTTATTGGTGTAACATTGGTTAATAACATTATATAGGTGTCATGTGTACATTTCTATGATACATCATCTGCATATTGCATTGTGTGCCCATCACCCAAAGTCAAATCATCTTCCATCAACATACCATTTACTCCATTTACCCTTTACTAACCCCTGCCCCACTTCTGGTAGCCGACATACCATTGTCTGTGTCTATGAGTTTTTGTTTGTATGTTTTTATTGTTCATTTGTTACTTTCAGATTTATATCCCACATATGATTGAAATCATATGGTTCTTGACTTTTTTGTCTGACAGCTTTTTAAATTAGTAATCATTGCAGTTTTCTAGCTGGTAATTTATATTTCTAGGGTTGATATTTACATATGTCCTAATTTAGTGAGAGTATGACATAATAAAAATTTATTGGTATAAAAAGTGACACATTTAATTAAAATAACTTATTTTATTAAGCTATATTATTTTGTTTTCTGTTTCATATGTGTTGGTATTACCTATTGAGAATGCATAACTGCCTGGTATACCCTTATATACACTAACTTCTAGACTCTGATAACAAGGCACTGTGCTCAGTTTTAATCACTAAACTCATTTGAACAATTAAAGACTACTATGTAATAGATGCATATTAGCCAAATACCTTTTTATGTCACTTTAACCCATCTTGAGATGTAAACTGAATGTATTTGCTTTCTGAGAATATGGTAGTTACTGTATAGGAAGATATAGACTGAAGTTTAGGCACTTGTAAAGTTCTATTTTATATTTTTATATTTTTGTTTGATGGATTTTTGATGGGATCACTATGGAAATTATATACAATAGTAATATATTCTAACCTTCTGTTATTTTTAGTTCGAGACAGAGTTCGGACAAAGATGGAGAGAGATATACTGGTGGAAGTAAATCATCCATTTATTGTCAAATTGCATTATGGTATGTAATCTGCAGAAATCCCTAGATGTAATGATAGTGTAATCATTTTGAATTGTATGTACTATTATATCAAGGAGTTAAATATCTTGCATGAATATTCTCTTTGGTGTTTAGGTACCCTATGCCATTCTTGCTATGAAATTGAAGTGCATGTAGAAAAAAAATACTATATGAAACTTTACAACACTTGTGACCATTCAATTTGGTTTATGCACAAGTATAATATTTCTCCAGTTATCATCCAAGATTCCTTACAGACAAGGCTTTTGTCCTCCTTAGGTGTTGGCCTCAGCCTAACCACCAGGACTGTTCTATTAAATTACTGCCAGGATATTATATCTAGTTACCTCCAATTTCTAGAACATATTCTCTACTAATGTTATTGAAACCAGTTTCTAGTTCATACAGATGTTTTTTGCAACAGCAATTAAAGTTTTTCTTCAATGAATTGAGTCCTCTTAAGGAAGTGATTGCAGTTAACCATTTTGTGTATTACTATTTTAACATTATTGATTTCTGAGCTTCTATTTCTTTATTTATTTTTTAAATTATTTTTCTTCATTGATTTTAGAGAGAGAGGAAGGGAGAGGGAGAGAGATAGAAACATTGATGAGAGAGAACATTGATCGGCCACCTCCTGCACGCCCCTCACTGAGGATCGGGCCCATAACCTGGGCATGTGCCCTGACCAGGATCATACCGGCGACCTCAACACTCAACCACTGAGCCACACCGGCCAGGCTGAGCCTCTATTCCTTTAATTGATTTTGTTCCTCACCAGGGTGTCTCCCTCCCAACCACACCCCAATAAAGCAATACACTCTTACACTGTGGGTTTATACCAACATTATATCTCATTGGGGGAAAGGAAGTAGATTCTACACTTAATTCTCTTTTAAGGTTAAGGGGATTTGGCTTTTTACAAATTGGAATTGGCTCTTTTAGAAGATAGTGACAAAAATAAACTTGTAGTGTTGATTAGCAAGGAAGACACATGGATTAATATTAGAATATACTGACATAACTATTTGGGAACTGTATGCTATTCTGTGCTCTTCAGTAAATAAGATTAGCTTCTCATGAGTACCATGTCTTTACTAACTTGCTATGTACTAGTATAAAAAAATTTTATCACTAAGTTTATTAGCAAGGAAATTTTCAGATAAAGGTTGTGCTGGATTCAGTAAGTCAAATCAGATCATTCACCCTAATTTTTATTTTAGCAGCCATTTCCAATAATTTCGATTAATAATATACCATAAACTTTAGTTCAAAGTGCCATTAATGTCATTGTCATCTTGTGACATCAAGTTCTGTGACTTTATGATACATGTGATAGTGTTCTGACTTCATGTGTTCCTCTTATTGGTGGTGTTTTTTTCACCATGGTTTCAGAGGATCAAGTGAATGACCAGAATGAGAATTGTTCAGGTTATTCAGACATACACAGTGAAGCAGAGTGCTATCCATAAAACATAACACAGAATTCTAAAATGGTCAGATGGAACTGACTGGAAATACAGGCTTCCACGAGTTGGCATTTTAAGCTATATTTGCAATTACTGTGCTATTTAAGCAGCCAAGAAAACAGCAACACTGACTAAATTTTGTATTTTTGTCCTTATTTTTAAAAATTATTTGTGGCTTGATGCAATGATGTTTTTGTTCCATATTTATAAATGAAACACCTTTTTCAGTGTTTCTAAACATAAAATATACTTGGTTTGAAATTTAGTGTTTGGAACACATTTGAATTTTATTTTAAGCATGTTCTTGATTCAAAGTTTCATTGAAGAAGCTTTCAATCAATGGATCAGTTTGATTCTGTAATTAGCATACAGTACCTAATGTTTTGGTGCTGTTTTGAGGCCCAAAACTCAAAGTGGATTTTGTTCTTGAACATTGTCCCAGTAGTTTTGATGACATGTGTTGCCTTGAGGTCTAATTTTTTTCTAATAGATTTAATATTTCTATCAAATGTTGAAAAACTGCACAAATTTGTATGAAACAATACCTAGAAAAATGAAAACTTTAGATTAAATAGTAATTTAAATTAATCCTAGAATGTTATGATAGAGGGAAAATTTTCGTGCCATAATTTCTCTTCATGGTGGTGTTGGACTTAAGTTGGTCGACATGTATTTCTATACCACCATTTAAGCTTCAATAAATATTTGCTTAATTGATTGTCTAGTGACATAAAACAAATTTCCTTTCAGACAATAATATAATAGGAAATAAATACTTCAAACAGATTTAATATATTCAACTATATGAAACGTATTTATCTGAAGAGTCAATAGCTAGATTCTAGTTGTATTTCCTATATTTGTTGATTAACTTGTCTAAGGTAACAAGATAGTGTCTTCTGATTATTTGTCTGATAATATTTCTATACCTATACCCTACTAGGCTCTATCTCCAGTGACATGAGGCTATACAATACTGTGATAATTTATTTAAAACATTCTGGTGTTTGGCTGTGTCCCTCTTAAATGTTTACAGTGAGCGTATTTATCTTATTTCTTGGGTCTATTTAAGAGAATCATGTAGTTTTATTAGTCTACTTGAATTATTCTTCCTTATATGTAAGGGGAGAGAAATAGTAGTGAGAAGTAGTAGGTATTATAGAAAGAACATGAATTTGAAGTCAGAGAGTTATAAGATTGAATCATAGCTCTATAGCTAATTTATTGTGTGCATGATATTGTTGGCTTCCCTGGGAAATTCAATGGTATGTACATCATTAAATCACTGATACAGACTACTATGTAACTTACAATTTTTAAAATTTAAAAAAGTATCAGCTATTGACTTTATTCTTAGGTAATTTTGGCAAATAATACATTAATATATATATGTATATATATATATATACACACACTATATATATACACACTATATATATACCCAATTATATCTATAATAACCTTTAATAAATTGACACCCATAAATAAACAAAATCAGAAAAGAAAGAGAAGTAACAACTGACACCACAGAAATATAAAGGATCATCGAAACATACTATGAACAATTATACGCCAACAAATTGGACAATCTAGGAGAAGTGGACAAATTTCTAGAAACACACAGCCTCCCAAAACTGAACCAGGGAGAGAGAAAACTTGAACAGACCAATAACAACAAATGAAATCGAAGATGTAATCAAGGAACTCCCAGAAAACAAAAGCCCAGGCCCAGATGGCTTTACGGGTGAGTTTTACCGAACATTCAAAGAAGGTCTAATACCCATTCTCCTCAAACTATTCCAAAATATCCAAGAAGATGGGACACTTCCAAACTCATTTTATGTGGCCAGCATAATTGTAATTTCAAAACCAGATAAAAACACTTCAAAGAAAGAAAACTATAGGCCAATATCCCTGATGAACACAGATGCCAAAATCCTTAACAAAATATTAGCAAATTGGATCCAGCAATACATCAAAAATATTATTCATCATGGCCAAGTGGGTTTCATCCCAGGCATGCAAGGCTGGTATAATATTCACAAATCAATAAATGTGATATACCACATAAACAAAAGAATATATAAAAAACATATGATCATATCAATAGATGCTGAAAAAGCATTTGACGAAATTCAGCACCCATTTTTGATAAAAACGCTCAGCAATGTGGGAATAGAGGGATCATATCTCAACATAATAAAGGCCATATATGAAAAACCTAGAGCCAACATCATACTCAATGGACAAAAAACTAAAAGCATTCCCCTTAAGAATAGGAACAAGACAGGGATGCCCACTTTCACCACTCTTATTTAATAATACTACAAGTCTTACCCACAGCAATTAGACATGAAGAAAAAATAAAGGTGATCCAAATTGGAAAGGAGGAAATGAAACTGTCATTATTTGCAGATGACATGATATTGTACATAGAAAACCCTAAAGACTCCATCAAAAATCTACTAGACTTAATAAATGAATTTGGCAAAGTAGCAGGATACAAAATCAACATCAAGAAATCGATGGCATTCTTATACACCAATGATGAACTCACATAAAGAGAAACTAAAAAAACAATATCGTTTACCATTATGGCAAAAAAAATTAAGAAACCTAGGAATAAACTTAACCAAAGAAGTAAAGGACCTATTTGTAAAAAAAAAAAAACTACAGGTCATTGAAAAAAGAAATAGAGGAACATATAAAAAAGTGGAAGCATATACCTTGTTCATGGATTGGAAGAATTAATATCATTAAAATGTCCATAGTACCCAAACCAATCTGTAGATTCAATGCAATCCCCAAAATACCAATGACATACTTCAGAGAACTAGAACAAACACTCCAAAAGTTTATATGGAACCGAAAGAGACCCCAAATAGCCACAGCAATCTTGAAAAAGAACTAAGTAAGAGGGATCACATTACCAGATTTCAGGTTATACTACAAAGCCACTGTATTCAAAACAGCCTGGTACTGGCACAATAACAGGCACATAGATCAATGGAACAGAATAAAAACCCAGAAATTGACCCAAGACAATATGCTCAATTAATATTTGACAACAGTGGCAAGAGCATACAGTGGAGTCAAGACAGTCTCTTTAATAAATGGTGTTGGGAAAATTAGATAGCTACTTGCAGAAAAATGAAACTGGAACACCAACTTACACCATACACAAGAATAAACTTAAAATGGATAAAAGACTTAAATGTAACTTGTGAATCCATAAAAATCCTAGAAGAAAATGTAGGCAACAAAATCTCAGACATCATATGTAGCAGAATTTTCACTGATACAACACCTAAGGCAAGAGAAACAAAGGAAAAAATGAATACATGGGACTACATCAAACTAAAAAGCTTATGCACAGCAAAAGAAACAACCATCAAAACAGAAAGGGATCCCACTCTATGGGAGACCATAATTGCCAATGATGCATCAGATAAGGGGTTAATTTCCAAAATATATAGAGTGCTCATACAAGTTAACAAAAGGAAGACAACCCAATTAAAAAATGGGTAGAGGACCTAAATAGACACCTCTCCAAAAAGGACATACAAATGGCCAAGAGACATATGTAGAAATGCTCAACATCACTAATCATCAGAGAGATGCAAATTAAAACAACTATGAGGTATCACCTCATAGCTGTCAGAATGGCTGCCATCAACAAATCGTCAAACAAGTATTGGCAAGGGTGTGGAAAAAAGGGGACTGTACTACACTGCTGGTGGGTATGCAGACTGGTGCAGCCACTGGAAAACACTATGGTGTTATCTCAAAAAGTTAAAAATTTAACTACCATTTGACCTAGTGATCCCACTTCTAGGAATATGCCCTAAGAAACCTGAAACACCAATCAGAAAGAATATATGTACCCCTATGTTTATAGGAGCTCTATTTACAATAGCTAAGGTCTGGAAACAACCCAAGTGTCCATTAGTAGACAAGTGGATTAAAAAGCTGTGGTACATGTACACAATGGAATACTATGCAGCTGTAAGAAAGATCTCTTATCCTTTGAGATGGCAGTGAAGGACCTGGAGAGTATTTTGCTAAGTGAAACCAGACAAGCAGAGAAAGACAAATACCACATGATCTCACTTATTTGTGGAATATAATGAACTAAGCAAACTGCTGAACAAAATTAACCCAGAGACATAGAGGTGGGTTACAGACTGACAGGCCTCAGAGGAGCGGGTGTTTGTGGGGGAAGAGATAAACCACAAAACTAACATGCATGTTTGCATGACCAATGAACATAGACAACAAAGCTGGGGATGGGGTGAGAGGGAAGGGGAGGAGGGTGTCAATGGGGAAAAAATGAGAAATATCTATAATAAAAACAAATTAAGAAATAAAAGAAAAAAAAAGAAAGAAATTGCCACCCATTATTCTTTTACTTTTTGTTACCCAAATGGAATGAAAATGGTAGTATCTAAAAACTTCCTTGATTTTCCAGGATGTTATTAGTTTAGTTTGGAAATACTAATTGTGTGCAAAACACTGTATTAAATGGAGTGCTCTCTAAAGGTGAAACAGTCTCTGCTCTCAAGAAATTTGTAATCTATGAAGAATACAGACATGTAAACAAATTAATTATACACATCAAATGGAATCAGTACCAAAAGAGAGGCATACATAAAGTACAATGTGATCTCAAAAGTAGTAGCAAGTAATGCTGATGGGGAGGAAGGTAAGGGTGCTGTAGAGAAATGTGAAAAGGGGGAAATCCTTAATAGAGAAAAGCTTAATAGAGAAAGGAGGTGGCATTTTGGTTGAGCTTGAAAGATTTAGTAAATTCTTAATAGGTGGGAGTACAGAGTTCAGGCAATAGTAGTATAACATGATGCTCAATAAATCAGGAAAATGAGGGTGGTGGAAGTTTCTGTGTAAAGCCACATGCAAGGTTGGCTATGTTCTGGGAAAGGTTTTATAGCTATTTCAACACCAGATTTAATTTTGACATAATGTGATCCAGTAATGGACCAGGTGAGTAAATGCTTGATTGGTATATAGTGTTTAGTGATAAAATTCTAAACTTATATATTAATTTAAAAGTATACTAAGCTACTTAAGTTATTAAGATTGTTATGTTACTGTACTCTATTTTTTAATTAGCCTTTCAGACTGAAGGGAAGCTGTACTTAATACTGGATTTTCTCAGAGGAGGAGATGTCTTCACAAGATTATCCAAAGAGGTATCTCTTTGTAAATCTTTACTTTGTTTTCTTGAAACAAAACTAAGAAAAAACATTTTTTTTCTCTTTTCTATGTAAATTTTAAATGATACTTATTCTGTTTGTTTCATTGCATAGTGTTTAGTGGGTATGCCAATTAATAGCATTTTCTGTCTGCCTGTCATTTAGATCATCTCAGTGTGCTAATTATTATTTTCTTAGTCACAACATCAGTTTAAATAACTGGATGAAGCATTGAAGGGTCTTTGGCTACACAAGCTACCAACGTGCCTCTGGGAGTAGTGTTTAATTTATTTGTTTAAAACCATTTTATGGTGGTATAAATGATATACAATAAACTGCATATATTAAAGCACACAGTTTCATAAATTTTGACATTTGTATATACTCATGAAACCATCATCATAAAATAATTAGCTTCTCTATCATCCCAGTAGTTTTTTTTGTGCCCCTTTGTAAAGCGTCCATCGTGTTTTACCCCTACTGAATCTGTGTTCTGTTGCTGTTTGGTTTGCATTTTCTAAGACATTATATAAATGGAATTCTATAGTATGTATTTTTTGTCTGATTTATTTATCTCAGAATAATTATTTTGAAACTCATCCATGTTGTTACATGTACCAATAGTTTATTCATTTTTATTATTTAGTAATATTTCAATGTATAGATACACCACGATTTGTTTATTCATTCACTTGTTGATGGATGTTTGAGTTTGCAGTTTTTGGATATTACTAATAAAGCTGCTACAAACATTCACATACAAATGATTATATGGACATGTGTTTTCATTTTTCATGGTTAAATACCTAGGTATAATGACTGGGTTATATATTTTATTTTATTTTTATTTTTTTGCATAGTTTACATTAGGGTTTATTCTTGGTATTGTACATTCTGTGGGTTTGGACAAATGTGTAATGACACGTATCTACCATTATAGTATAATACAGAGTAGTTTCACTGTCCTAAAAATTCTCCATACTTTGCTTATTCTTCCCTTTTTCTCTCCAAACATGACTGGGTTATATAGTAGGTGTATGTTTTAACTTATTTTAAAGACACTGTTAAACTGTTTTCCAAAGTGGTTATATAATTTTTTCATTCCCACCAGCAGCACATGAGAGTTTCAGTTGCTCCACATCCTTGCCAACAGTTGATATGATCAGTCTTGTTTTAATTTTGGACATCTCATAAGTGGTACTATACTAGTACCTTGTTGTGGTTTGAATTGTATTACCCTAAAGACTAATGATGATCATCTCTTCATAAACTTATTTGACATCTATATATATTCTCTTTGATAAAATGCCTGTTTAAATCTTTGGCCCATTTTTTATTGGGTTGTTTCTTACTGAGTTTTGAGAGTCTTCATATATTTTGGATGGTAAGTCCTTTATCATATAGGTTGTGTGGAAATATTTTCTTCTGGTCTATGGTTTATCTTTTTATTCTCTTTAACAGTGTCTTTCTAAAAGCAGTAGTTTCTTAATTTTGATGAAGTCTTATTTATATGCCTTTTAAAATGAATTATGCTTTGGTGTCCTATTTAAGGGATATTTGACTAATCCCAGGTCACAAAGATTTTCTTCTGTTTTCTAGAGGTTTTGTAGTTTTAGGTTTTACATTTAAATTTATAATCCATTTTAAGTTCATTTTAGTATGTGGTGATAGGTATGTGTTGTAGTCGAAGTTTTTTTTTTTTTTTTTTTTTTTTTTTTTATACAGGGTGGGTCAAAAGCAGGTTTACAGTTGTTCATATAGAAAATAATACTATAATTAATCATTAGTACAAGAATAAACTGTATTTCATGTACTCACACATGTAAACCTGCTTTTGCCCCACCCTGTATATAGATGTCTGTTGTTCTAGCATCATCATTAGAAAATACTATGCTTTCTTCACAAAATTGCCTTTCATTTTTGTTGAAATTCAGTTGACTGAAAAAATGAAGATATATTTTTAGACACTTTATTCTGTTCCACTGATCTATTTGTCTGTCTTTATGCCAATTACATATATTTTAATTGAATTTACTGTGGTAACATTGATTAATAAATTTAGAGATGTTTCAGGTGTACAATTATATAATACATCATCTGTATATTATTTTTTGTGTTCACTATCCAAGTCAAGTCTGTTTTCATTACTATTTATCCTCCTCCTTAGTCTTTTCTACCTCCCCACCCCCTCTTCTCTCATACTATTGTCTGTGTCTATAAGTTTTTTGTTTTTGTTTTTTGCTTAATTTCTTTATCTTTTTCACACAGGCCATCAATCTCTCTGACAGCTGTCAGTTTGTTCTCTTGCTATGAGTCTGTTTCTGGTTGGTTTGTTAGTTTATTATACTTGTTAGATTCTACATATGAGTGAAATTATATGGTACTTGTCTTTCTCTAACTGGCTTATTTCACTTAGCATAATACTCTTCAGGTCCATCCATGCTGTTACAAAGATAAGATTTTATTCTTTTTTATGGTTGAGTAGTATTTCATTGTGTAAATGTACCACAGCTTTTGTATCCACTCATGTATTGATGGGTACATGGGGTACTTCCAAATCTTGTATATTATAAATAATGCTAAAATGAACACAGAGGTGAATATATTCTTTCAAATTAGTGTTTCAGGTTTCTTCAGATATATTCCCAGAAGTGGAATTGCTGGGTCTTAAAGTAGTTCCATTTTTAATTTTCTGAGGTAACTGTAACTCCATACTGCGTTGTACAGTGGGTGCACCAATCTGCATTCCCGCCAAGAATGCACAAGAGTTCCCTTTTCTCCACATCCTTACCAAAATTTGTTTTTTGTTGATATACTGATTTGATTTTTGTTGATATATTGATGATAGTCATTCTGACAGCTGTGGGGTGATATCTCATTTTCGTTTTAATTTGCATTTTTCTGATGAGTAGTGATGTTGAGCATCCTTTCAGATGTCTATTGGCCATCTTTATGTCCTCTGGAGAAATCTCTGATCAGGTCATTTGCCCATTTTTTAATTTGTCTCCCTGGTGTTGAGTTGTATACATTCTTTATATATTTTGGAAATTAACCCCTTATTAGACATGTCTGTTTTTATGCTAGTACCATGCTGTTTTGATTATAGTGGCCTCGTAGTATAATTTGATAGTAGGAAGTGTGATTCCTCCAACTTTGTTCTTCATTCTCAAGATTGCTGTGGCTATTCAGGGTCTTTTAAGGTTCCATATATATTTTTGGAAGATTTGTTCTAGTTTTGTGAAATACACCATTGGTATGTTGATAGGAATTACATTGAATCTATAGATTGTTTTGGGTTTATGGACATTTTAATGATGTTAATTGTTCCTATCCATGAACAAGGTATGTGCTTCTACTTATTTTTGTCTTCTTCAATTTTTTTCTGCAGTGTCTTATAATTTTATTAATGCAGATCTTTTACATACTCGGTTAAATTTTGAAATCCATTCCTAGGTATTTTGTTTGTTTGTTTGTTTAAGTAGGCTTTTAAAAAAAATTCCATTTGCCTGGCCAGTGTGGCTCAGTAGTTGAGCATCAACTCATGTACCTAGAGGGTGCCAGTTCGATTTCCGGTCAGAGCACATGCCCAGGTTGTAGGCCAAATCCCCAGTGGGGGGCATGCTGGAGGTAGCCAGTCGATGTTCTCTTTCATTGATGTTTCTGTCTCTTTCTCACTCTCCCTTCCTTTCTCTCTAAAATCAGTAAAGAAAAAAAAATGTTTAAATTTTCATTTGCATGAAATATCTACATCCATCCTTTTACTTTAAGTCTGTTTGTATCTTTTGTTCTGAGTAAACTTTCTTGTAGACAGCATATATATGAGTCTTATTTTCTTGTCCTTTCAGCTACCCTATATCTTTTGTTTTGAGCATTTAAGCCATTTACATTTAAAGTGGTTATTGATAGGTAGATATTTATTGCCATTTTAATTTTTTAATTGTTACTTTTTCTTTTTCTTCAGCCATTTACATAAAGTGATTATTGATATGTAAGTGTTTATTGCCGTTTTAGTCTTTTAACTATGTTCCTCTTATTTTTCTTCTGCTTCTCCTCCTCCTCCTCCTATTCCCCCTTCTCTTGCACTATTCTCCCCCATCCTTACCTTCCCTCTTCCTCCCTTTTACATTTCTTGTAATAATGTTTTGATGGTAATGAACTCCTTTGGCCTTTTCTTGTCTGGGAAGTTCTTTATTTTTTCTTCAGTTTTAAATGATAGCCTTGCTGTTTAAGTAGTCTTGGTTGTAGGTCCTTGCTTTTTATCCCTTTGAATATTTCATGCCAATCCCTTCTGGTCTGAAAAGTTTCTGTTGAGAAGTCAGCTGACAGTCTATGGGAACAAACTTTTAGGTAAATAACTGTCTTTCTCTTGCTGCTTTTAAAATTCTGTCTTTAACCTTTGTCATTTTCATTATGATGTGTCTTGTTGTAAGCCTCTTTGGATTCATCTTGTTTTGGACTCTCTGTGCTTCCTGGGCTTGTGTACCATTTTTCTTCACCAAGTTAGAAACGTTTTGGTCATTATTTCTTCAGTTTCTCAATCCCTTGCTTTCTCTTTTCTTTTTCTGGATGCAGATGTTGTTATGCTTTATGTTGTACCAAAAGTAAATTAAACTATCCTCATTTATTTTAAATTGTTTTCCCCTGCTCTGATTGGGTATTTTCTGCTACCTTGTATTCCAAATCATTGATTTAATACTCTGCTTCCTTCAACCTACTCTTTTTTTCTTTCTACTGAACTCTTCATTTGAGATATTGTAGTCTTCATTTCTGACTGGTTCTCTTTTATGGTTTTTATGTCATTTTCATGGTGATGTAGTTCTCACTAAGTTCCTTGAGTATTTTTATAATCATATTTTTGAACTATGTATTCAATAAACAGCTTGTCTCCATTTCATTTAGCTCTTTTTCTATAGAATTCTCTTGTTCTTTCATTTGAGTCATGTTTTTTGTTTCCCCACTTTGGCTGCCTCTTTGCATTTGTTTCTATGGCTTCCAATCTTGGTAGGATTGCATTTGTTTCTATAGACATCTATGGCTCCCAATCTTGGTAGGATGGCCTTATGTAGTAGGTGTCTTATGGGACCCAGGGGTGTAGTCACATTGATTACCTGAGCTGGGTGCTTCAGTAATGACCCTTGTATGGGTTATGTGGTCCCTTCTGTTGTAATTGAGTTTTGATTGCTATTTGCCTGTTTGTGGGTGGGGTTGATTCTCAGGCTGGCTGATTGTGAATATTAACCCTAACCACAGTGTATGAGCTACTGTATATGTGCTGGCCACACAAAGCGGAATTCACCTCAGCAAGGTCTGGTTCCTGCCAAGATCTCCCTTTGAATATGCAGCTTGTGAAGCTAATTGGATCCTTCTCGGATTGTTGTTTGAAGCTGGTTATTGGATGGGTTGGTTCTGGGCCTCTTGGGAGGGACTCTGGTGCAGGCCAGTGTCAGATGCTGTGTGTGACTGGCCCTGGGTAACCTGTTTGGAGCTACAAAGTGATCTACAGTTTGTGGCTTCCTCTGCTGGGCCTGGGTGTGCATGGGAAGGACCAATCTGTACACCAAGTTTGCCTTTACCAGCACCAGGCCAGGGGGCAGGTCAATTAAAGTACCAAGGCACCCCAAGATCTGACTTAGCCTTCCTCTGCCTGCCTGCTTCCTGTTAGGCTCAGTCACCAAAATAAGCTCTGGAAATACTCGAGTTGCTTGTAGTTTCTCATTGAGTCACCAGGTGGGAGCAAGTGGTGTTCACCTGATTGATACAGGTTCAAACTGGGTTCCAGTGCTGGCAGGCCTGAGGCCACTCAGCAAATGTCCCAGGGTATACCAAGTATAACTGCCACTGCTACATGCTTACATACCTTTGTGGTGGGGAGAAGTCTCAGGGAGTTGTCAGAGTGAGGACAGCAGACTTCTCAGGCCCAAACAGAACAATATTTTGCCATGTGAAGGCAGGGCTCTGTACCACTTGAACATGTGAGGGAAAACTGGCCCCTGTCCTAGAGCCACACAACTCAAATCTGTCACAGATTCTGCCAGGAGCTAGATCTCAGCAGGGTGGGGCTGCCAGGATTTTGGAGAGTAGGGCTAGTGGTTCTGTGAGTGGGATTTGCCTGTCATGCTTGGGGGAATGGGGGGGAGTGGCCCCTCTCCCATAGTCAGACACCTCAGTTTTTCCCCGGATTCTGCCCAGACCTCACCAGGGTGGAGCCCATAGGAGACGGGAGGGTGGGGCCACCTACAACCAGGAGAGTGGGACTATAGGATCTTTCCTGTTCAGGAGGTGCCAGTCAGGTTTGTGGGAAGGTGGGAGGAATATTCCCTGCCCAAAGCCACACAACTCAGTCACTGACACCCCCTGAGTTTGCCCAGACTTCTGTATTCAGACCCAGACAGCTGACTCCACAGCAGGGCACAAGCCCCACAGGGTTGGTCTACAGGAAGTTGAGGGCGGGGCTATTGCATTCTTCCTGGCTGATTACATAAGGAGGGGAGTGCTGATTACATAAGGACATATGCAGTGTGGGGAGAGGGACTCAGCACAGATATCCTGGATGTTGTCCCTTCAACTTTCTCCACAGAGCTACAAACTTCACTCTCTCCTCATCGGACTCTATTCCACTCAGGTTTCCCTCTGCATGAGCCCAGGGTGAGTAGCTGCAAATGAGAATTTGTACACTGACCCTTAAAGAGGGTACTTGTTTCTCTAGTAGACTTGCATCTCTCCATCATGGACAGAATCCCCACTGATTTTCACAGCCAGATGTTATATGGTCACTTCTTCCTAGCTCTGGTGTTCTGAACTTGGGAGCCTGGCTTGGGGTTGAGACCCCACACTTTTCATGGGGAACCTATGCAGCTGACATATCTTTCTGGAATCTCAGCCACTAACTATGGGAGTGGGGTCAGCCCTTTCCGTGTCTCCACTCCTCCTACCAGTCTCAGTGTGACTTCTTTAAATCTTTGGTTGTAAGACTTCTCTCCAGCTAGTCTTAAGTTGATTATTCAGGTTGATGGCTCTATATTTAGTAGTAATTCCAGTTTGGTCCTGGGAGGAGGAGAGTATAGCTTCTACTTACTCTTCCACCTTCTTGATCTGCCCCAGGTTTTTCTTTTTTTTAAGTCATGCAGATTCTCTAAAGTTATCTAAGCAGCAAACTAGTAAACATGAGGATGTTTGAAATGTCTCTTCTTCATTCACTTTTTCAGTGATTCCCCTTGATAACTCTGAGTCCCCACCAGCCTTCAATCTGTTTTCCTTAGGTAGACATCCAGCCTTTCTTTGACCCTCTTCCTAATCAAAACTCCATTTCCACACTTTTGATCACTATACTTTTATAATATGTTTGAAATCATGTAGTGTAAATTGAGTTTCGCTCTTCTTTTTCAAAGTTGTTTTATCTTTTCTATATCCTTTGTATTTCTATATCAATTTTAAAATCAACTTTCACTTTTTACAATAAAGCCTGCTGGAATTTTGATTGGAATTGCATTGAATCTTTAAGTCAATTTCCAGATATTTCACCTTTTTACAATATTGAGTCTTCCAAATCAGGAGCATGTTATCTATTTCTATTTACTTGAGTCTTACACACCTTTTGTTAGATTTTAAGTATTTCCTTTTTTCATGACTTTCTTATTCCATTTTCAAATTGGATGGAAATATGATAGATTATATTTTATTGAACATTTATCCCACAATCTAAACTTACTTATTGCATCTAGGAACTTTATTGTAGATTCCATAGAATTTTCTATTTGTAATCTGCAAATAAGAACTTTTACTCCTTCTTTTCCATTATGGACATCAATTATTTCTTTTACTTGTCTTGGTTGAACTGCCTTGACCCTCCAGTCCAGTGTCAAATACAATTAGTAAGAGCAGACATTCTTTCCTTATTCCTGATCTTAGGGGAAAAGCATAATTTTTATTATACATTACAGAGTTAAGATAGGTACTTTGAGTTTTTAATTTTATTTTAATTATAGTTGACATAGACTATTATATTAGTTTCAGTTGTACAACATAGTGATTCGACATTTGTATACCTTGAAAAATGATCAATAAACTCAGGAGCCATCTGTCATCATACATAGTTATATTATTGACTATTCCATATGCTGGAAATTACATCCCTGTTACTTATATCTGAAAGTTTGTACTTCTTAATCTCCTTCCCCTTTTTAGCACAACTCCCCTCCCTTCTCTTCTTGGGCAACCATCAGTTTGTTCTCTGTCTATAAGTTTGTTTCTCTTTCATTTTGTTGGTTAATTTATTTTGTTTTATTTTAGATTCCACACATAAGTAAAATCATATGGTATTTGTCTTTCTCTTCTGACTTATTTCACTTAACATAATAATCTCTAGTTCCATTCATGGTGTCAAAAAAGGGCAACATATCATTCTTTCTTATGAAATAATATTCCACTGTATATTTATACCATATCTTTATCCTTTCCTCTATCAATGGACACCTAGGCTGCTTCCATATCTAGACTGTTATAAACAGTGCTGCAGTGAACATAAGAGTGTATATATCTTTCTGAATTATTGTTTTCATTTTCTTTGGATAAATATCCAAGTGGAATCGCTGAGTTATAAGGTAGTTCTATTTTCTTTACATCCTTGCCAACACTTGTTATTTCTTGATTTTTTTTTTTTTTAATAATAACCATTCTGACAGGTTGAGGTGATATCTCATGGTTTTGATTTCAATTCCCTGATGATTAGTGATGTTGAGGATCTTTTCATGTGTTTATTGGCCATTGATATACCTTCTTTGGAAAAATGTATTTTAATTTCCTCTGCCCATTTTTTAACCAGATGTTTTTTTATGTTTAGTTATAGGAGTTATTTTTATTTTATTTTTTCTTATTTATTGGTGAGAGAGAGATCAATTTGTTGTTCCACTTATTTATACATTCATTGTTTGTTTCTTTTCTTTTTTTATTTTATCCTCACCCAAGTACATTTTTCTGTTTTTTTTTTTTTTTTTGTTGTTGTTGTTGTTCAGATAGAGTGGGAGGGAGAGAGAGGAAGAGGGAGAGAGAGAAACATAGATGAGAAAGGGACACATTGAGTGGCTGCCACCCTCACGACCAACCAGGGCCGGGGACAAACTGCAACCGAAGTACGCGCCCTCAGCAAGAACTGAACCCAGGTCTCTCTGGAATGCAGGCTGATACTCTAACCACTGAGCCAAACGGACTAGGGCCATTGTTTCTTTCTTGTATGTGCCCAGATGAGAGATTGAGCCTACAACCTTGGCATATCAGAACAGCTGTCTAACTTACTAAGCTGTCCTGCCAGAGCCTGAGTTGTATGAGTTCTTTATGTATTTTGGATATTAACCTCTAATTGGATATATCATTTGCAAATATTTTCTGCCATTTACTAGGCTGCCTTTTTTCTTATGATGGTTTCCTTTGGTGTGCTAACGCTTTTTAGTTTAATGTAGTCCCATTTGCTAATTTTTGCTTTTGTTGCTCTTGCCCAAGGAGACAAATAAAAAAATTATTGCTAACACTGATGTTAAAGAATTTACTGCCTATGTTTTCTTCTGAGAGTTTTATGGTTTCAAGTTTTATATTTAAGTCCTTAATTCATTCTGAGTTTATTTCTGTACATGGTGTAATAAATATGTCTAGTTTAATGTATCTATCTAGTTTTCTCATAAACATTTATTGAATAGGCTGTCATTTCCCTGTTGTATATTCTCACCTCTTTTGTTGTAGATCAATTGACAATGTAAGTGTGGGTTTATTTCTGGGCTCTCTCTTCTCTTCCATTTGTCTATGTGTCTGTATTTGTTCCAGTGCCATACTGTTTTGATTACTACAGCTTTGTAATGTAGTTTGTAACTAGGGAACATGGTACCTCTAATTTTGTTCTTCTTTCTCAAGATTGTGTTTGCTAATTGAAGTCTTTTATGGTTCCATAAAAATTTTAGGATTATGTGTTCCAGTCATGTGAAAAAGGCCATTGATATTTTGTTAGGGATTGCATTGAATCTGTAGATAGATTTAGGTGGTCTGTTCATTTTAATTATATTAATTTTTCAAATCCATGAACATGGTATATCCTTCCATACTTTTGTGTCTTCTGTTTCTTAGTCAGTGTCTTATAGTTTTCAGAGTACAGGTCTGTATCTCCTAGGTTAAATGTATTTCTAGGTATTTTATTCTTTATTGATGCAATTGAAAATGGGAGCGTTTTCTTAATTTTTCTTTCTGATTGGTCGTTATTTATGTATAGAAGTGCAACAGGTTTCTGAATATTAATTTTATTTCCTGCAATTTTATCAATTTAATTTATCAGTTCTAATAGTCTTTTGATGGAATCTTTATATAGTATATATAATATATTACATAGTATGATGCCATCTGCAAATAGTGACAATATCACTTCTTCATCTCTAGTTCAGAAAGCTTTACTTTTCTTTTCCTGTGTGATTACTATGGTGGGACTTCCAATACTATTTTGAGTAAGAGTAATGAAAGTGGGCATCCTTGTCTTGTTCCAGATCTTAGAGAAAAAGCTTTCAGATTTTTATCATTGCATATGATATTGTCTGTGAGTTTGTCATATATGACCTTTAATATGTTGACGTATCTTTCTTCCACAGCTACTTTGCTGAGAATTTTTGTGATAAATGGATGTTGAATAGTTCAAATGCTTTTTCTGAATCTGTTGAGATGCTCACACAATTTTTGTCCTTCATTTTATTTTTGCAGTGTATCATGTTGATTGATTTACAGATAATGAACCATTTTTGCAACTTTGGAATAAATCCTACCTGATTATGATATGTGATCGTCTTAGTGTATTGCTGAATGTGGTTTTCTAATACTTCGTTGAAAATTTTTGCATCTATGTTTATTAGGGATATTGACCTATAATTTTTTTGTAGTGTCTTTGTGTGATTTTGTTATCAGGGTAATGCTGGCCTTGTAGAATGAGCTTCCAAGAATTCCTTCCTCTTGAATTTTTTTTAGCACAGTTTGAGAAGGATAGGTATTAATTCTTTTTTGGATGTTTGGTAGAATTTATCAGTGAAGTTATTTGGCCTAGACTTTTGTTTGTTGGGAGGTTTTTTGTTTTGTTTTGTTTTTAATTACTGATTCAATTTCATTTATAATAATCAGTTTGTTCATATATTCTGTCTCTTCCTGATTCAATCTTGGAAAATTATATGTTTCTATGAGTTCATGCATTTGTTCTAGGTTGTCCAATTTGTGGGTGTGTAATTGTTAATAGTATTCTCTTACAACATTTTTTATTTCTGTGATATCAGTTGTTACTCCTCTTTCATTTATGATTTTATTTATTTGAACCCTCTCTCTTTTTTCTTGATGGGTGTGGCTTAAGGTTCATCTGGTTTTCTTTATCATTCAAAGAACCAACTCTTTTTTTTTTCTGATCTTTTTATTGTTTTATGGTCTATTTCAGTTATTTAAGTATAGGTCATTTTACATATTTTTTATCAGGTTGAGAAAGTTTTCTTCTTTATTAGTTTGTTGAGAGTTTTTATCAGAAATGTATATAAGATTCTATCAGATGTTTTTCTGCAGTTATTGATATGATTATATGTTTTTAATCTTTGAAAATATTTTAGTATGGTTGATTGTCAAATATTGAAGCAACTTTGCATCTGTGGATGAATGCGACATACTCATGATATGTTACCCTTTTTCATATTGTTGAATGATATTTGCTAAAAATTTGTTAAGAATTTTTGTAATCTGTTTTCATGAGTGATATTTGACTGTAGTTCTCTTACATTGTTTATGTATAGTTTTAATATGAGATCAATTTTGATTTTATAGATGGAGTTGGGTAGTGTTTTTTACCCTTCAGTTTTCTGGATGACTTCAATGTAAAATTGTCATTGAATGATTGGTAAAAACTCACCAATGTAACCATCTGGGCCTGTTTCTTTTTTTTTTTTAATGGTAAGATGGTGAACAAAAAAAAGTCAACTTATTTAAATGACTTGAGGCTATTTTACTTTCTTTTTGCATGACCTTTGTTATCTCATATCTTTTAAGAAATTTGTCCATTTCATCAAAGTTGTCTAATTCATTGGCATGAGCTTGTTCATAATATTCTCTTAGTATCCTTTTCATGAACTGTAGAAACATTAGTTATGTTGGTATCATTTTTCCTGATGTTGGTGTTTTGTGTCTTCACTCTTTTTCATCCTGCTTAGCCTTGCTAATAAAATTTATTAATTTTATTGTTCTCAAAGAACCAAGCAGGTTTTGAGTTTACTGATTTTCTCTATTGTATTTCTGTTGTTTTCTATTTCATTGCTTTCCACTTCAATTTTTATTCATTCATTTTTCAGCTCACTTTGTGTTTCACTAGGTTTTCTGTTTTTTTTTTTTTTTTAAAGATGGAAGGTGAAGTTATTGATTCAAGACCTTTCTTTTTTTCTAATATAGGCGTGTAACATGATAAATTTTCCTCTAAATAGTGCTTTATCATCATCTCTCAAATTTTGCTATGTGGTGTTTTTCTTTTCTTTCAGTTCAACGTACTTTCTAATTCCTTTTTATTTCTTCTTTGATTCATGGGGTATTTAGAAGTATGTTATTTAATTTGCAAATATTTATGCATTTTTCAGATAACTTTCTATTTATTTTAAATTTAATTTGTGGTCATAAAGCATACTTTGTATGACTTATGACTTGAATTCTTTTGCATTCACTTATTATTGTTTATTGTTTCAGAATATGGTGTATCTTTGTAAATATTCCATGTGCACTTTAGAAGAGTGCGTATTCTGCTCTTGGGTAGTGGAAGGTTCTGCAGATGTCAATTGGATCAAGTTGGTTGATAATGGTATTAAGTCTATTTAATATTCTTCCTAAATTTTTGCTATGTGTTCTGTAAATTTTTGAAAGGCAGGTATTGACACCTTTGTCTACAATTAGGTAGTTATCTATTTCTTCTTAAATTTCTGTCAGTTTTTGCTTCATATGTTTCAAAGTTCTGTTTTTAAGTGATAAACCTTTATGATTACATTCCCTCTTGAAGAATTGACCCCTTTATTATTATGAGATGACTTACTTTATTCCTATAATATTCATTGCTTTGAAATCTACTTTGATATTAATATAGTAACTCCATCTTTTTTTTTTTTTTACTAGTGTTGGCTTGGTATATTATTTTTCATAATTTTATTTAATCTACTTGTATATTTATATTTAATGGACAGTACTTAAGGCAACATATAACTAACTGTCTTTGCTTCTTATCCATTTTGAAAATCTGTGACTTTTAATTTGGATGTTAGATGTGTTGCATGTAATATGATTATTAATATGGGTGAGTTTTAATCTCTCATGTTGTTATTTGTGGGTGTTTTTTTTTTTTTTTGTCACATCTGTTCTTCATCTCCCCCCATTTTCCTACCTTATTTTCACTATTTTATTTATTTTTCTGTGGTTGGCTTATTTACAACATTTGTGTTATTTTAGGAGTTGCTTTAGGGTTTGTAGTATAAATCTTTAAAAAAAACTTAATTGATTTTAAAGAGAGGAAGAGAGAAAGAGATAGAGAGATAGAAAGACATTGAAACATCTTTGTGAAAGAGGAACATTGATTGGTTGCTTCTCATGTGTACCCTGACTGAGAATTGAACACCCCACGTTTTGGTGTATGGGACGATGCGCCAACAAACTGAGCCACACCAGCCAGGGCTATAGTTTAAATATTTAACTCAGGAGTCAGGTATTTATAGTCTTAGGCTAAATATGGCCAATTTTTTAAAAAATAAAGTTTTAGCCCAGTCACAGTGGCTCAGTGGTTGAACATCGACCCATGCACCAAGAGGTCTCTGGTTCGATTCCTGGTCAGGGCACATGCCCAGGTTGTGGGCCAAATCCCCAGTGAGGGGCATGCAGGAGGTCGCCAGTCGATGTTCTCTCTCATCGATGTTTCTATCTCTCCCTCTTCCTTCCTCTCTCTCTAAAATCAATAAAGAAAAATAATAAAGTTTTACTGGAACACAGCCACATCCATTTGTTTATGTTTGTGGCTCCTTTTGTGCTTCAATGGCAATGTGATTGCATGGTAATTTTATATTCGATGGTAGGCATTACAAATTTAATTTTCTTGTACTCTAATACTTATGTTTTCTTATAAGTAGTATGTAGCTTTGTTCTGGGATACAGTTAACCTTTTAAGTCTTGTTTTTAATCTTTGTTATGTGGGAACAGAGCAGAATTTAATATAGGATTAGCTTTTTCCAATAATGAATTATAATTCATACCACCATGTGAATTACGAAGTTTTTCACTCTTACTTTTGGGAACAGGCCCTATCCCGGTTATTTGAAAGTTCTGTGTATTCTTTTACTTATTCTTTTTGGGTTGTATATTTCCTGAGCCCAGGTAGTTTCCTCATATCCATGATTTGGCAACTTTTTATAGGATGACAGACATTCTGAAGTGTGCCTTGTCAGGTGATGGATATTTTTGTATTTTTATAAATATTATTGAGCTATGTTCAAGAATGTGGAACTAGATTGATTCATTCAGGTTGTTAAACTGGATCAGTGCAGCATTTAATCACTGGTTAATTTTTCTCTACTCTGAAGTAAAACCCTTGTGAATATCCAATACCCTTTGAATTATGAGGTTTTCTGCTTTGGCCAGAGGTAACAGGAATTCTTCCTGGCCTTGTGTGAGTTTCATGCATTAGTTCCTCTAATTCTTTCATTGGTTCTTTTCCTGGATCAGGATAGTTTCCTCACTCACATTTGTTGAGTATTTTTCTGCTGAATCTTTGAGGAAGATCATATACATAACTTTACTCTTCTCTCTACAATTTTCCCTTCTGTGCTCTAGCTAGTGAATTCTACCCCTCTTCTCTTCCCAGACTCTCAGTTTTGTATCATCAACTCAGGGAGTCTTCCAGACTCTGCCTGACTTAGCCGTCCCTGCAGTGCTGCTTGAAAACTCTTTCCAGGTAGTAAGTTAGGACAGAAGTAGGGCTTATCTCGTTTGTTTCCCATCTCTCAGTATTCACTGTCCTTTTGTTGCCTGATGTTTAATGTCTTGAAAGTGTCATTTCATATATTTTGTCCTGTGCGTTACTGGTTTCAGGTGGGAGAGTAAATCTTGTCCTTGTCTACTTCATTTTGTCTTAAAATGGTAGTGTTGGGGTAGCACTTTAATTGGGTGAATGTGGTTTAACATCTCACCTGCAGAATTAAAATGTTGAGTGTGGGGGAACTACTGTCAAATCCCAGAGCTTTGGAAGTTGTTGTGAAAAAGGAGCAGAGTGCTTCTGGGATGTTAGCCAGTGCTTAAGTGGCAGAGGTCTCTGGCTTATATATGTCTCCCTCCAGTGCAGATTATACCATGCATGAATATAGACTGTGGTCTTGGTATATTATTTACTATAGAACAGAATTCAGTATATGGTAGAATCTGTGTAGGACCCCCTTCCAAGGAGGGTCTTTAAAGGACCTTGTTAAAAGCTGGTCCCAAGATATAGAGGGACAAACAGTATAACAAGGCTCCAGTATTCATGATTTCTTGAGTTAGATTGTAGAAGTGTCAAGAATGTGTTTGAGAATTCTTGTAGTTATTTCTAATTTTCTTTTAAACTCTTCAGACCTCCATTCTCGATGTGGGACTATCTAAACCCATACTAGCACAGAGATGCAGTCAGTAAGTTTTGATTCCTAAGTCTGGAATATTAGGTAAGAGCAAGCATTTTAAATGCATTTCCCAAAAGACAATAAATTAGTATATGCATTGAATAGGCTTTGAAAAATGATTTAATGGTTACTTCTATAGAGAGCTTATTAATAAGAAGTTGTTTACTGGTTATACTTCACTTGTGTGTACAAAAACTGTTATATAATCAAAAATGAGGACTTACTATTTATGCCTTAGAAAAATACTTTAAAATTATATATTTATGTGTTAAAGAATTTTATAATGTGCCTCATGCATATTTTAAAGGTAATGGTACCTCCTCAAATTTCTCTTTTCCAAAATACACATGCACACAAACATACAAAACTCTTTTAAGTCATACCCTACTTTGCTAATATAAAGAAAATATATTGGGATGGGTGACTGATAATGGTAAAGTTGCCAATTCTTCCAGAATTAATGTATAGGCTTTGGGAATTCCAAATAAATTACCAATAAGAATTTTGATTTTTTTTTAATTAGACAGACTTATTTTGCCTGCTTATCTGGAGAGGCAAACAAGTGAAAAGAACCAAGGCATTTTATTTTACTTTTCTAGAGAGAGAGATAGAAACATTGATGTGAGAGAGAAACATCGATTTACTGCCTCCTACTGGGATTCAAGCCTGCAACCCCGGGCATGTGCCCTTACTGGGAATCGAACAGGAACCTCTCAGTCCAGGAACAATGCTCAATTTACTGAGCTATACTGGCCGGGCAAGAACCAAGACATTTTAAAATGAAAGAATACCCCTTTCTTGCTCAACCTCTTATTTAAAATGTTATAAAGCTGTTGTTGTGAGTAAAACATCATAGTGTCAACACAAGACTAGACACATGGTGTATAGCCCAGGAATATTCTGGTATATATGACTTAACATATATTATTATGACAGACATTCTAAAATGTACCTTGATAGAGAAATGTACTTATGATAGAGAAAGAATCAGAAGTTAATGACAAAGAGATTGATTGTTCAGTAAACAGTATATGAGAAATTGGTTACATATTACAGAAAAAATCATTTTAAAATTTTATCTCTACCCAAAGATAAATTTTACTTATGTTAAAGTGCTAAATCTGGGAAAATAATTATTATAAATGAAAATGCAACTGAACAGAGGTTCTCCTTAATCATTAAAGTAATGAAGGAAAATCACACAGAAATGATATATAAATTTGACTACTTAAAATTCTGAATTATTGAACATTAAAACCAGCACTAACTGGGGAAAATACTAACAAGTAATATAATGGAGAACTGACATTTTTAATATTTAAAAAGCTTTTATTAATTGAAAAAACAGTAAGTCAATACTGGAAAATAGGCAAAAGCATTACTGATAATTCATTAAAACAATATACCACTAGACGTGAAGAAAATGTATAGCCTAACAAAAATTTAAATTAAAGCAATTGATGCCATTTTTGGTATATCAAATTAGAAAAGATTTTTTGAAGGACAATATTCAGTGCTATCATGGATGTGGTAAGAAAATTGCTTTTATAAACTGCTGATGGGAGTGGGAATTATTGTAACCTTTTTGGAAAATAATTTTTTGTGTATGTCAAGAAAATTGGACTATTTCATCTCCTTGACCCAGTATTTCTTGTTTTATTTCTCAGGAGCTCATTTTGGAGAAATAATCATAAATATCAAAATATATATATACACATATTGAATAATTATTTAAAATAGTGAAAAACTGGAAATAACCTAAATGAACATTTAGGTAAATTATGGTAAATTAGTATGTTGATATTATAAGACTATTGAAACCTCTTTATAAATATATTTTAAAGATAACGGTCAGTGCTTATGATAATAAGCAGGGGAAAGGAGGCTACTAAATACTGTATATATATATATATATATATATATATGATTTCAAATGTGTTAAAACACACTCATATACACATGCACATATATACTTTTATACATGAATGATTTGATTGAGGATTAAACAGCAAAAGACAAGCATTGCTTACCTCAGGGTACTGGGGTTTTAGATTATTTTCATTGTTGGGGTATTTATGATACTATGATTAGTGAATAAGAAAGCACTAATAGTAGTGAACCTAAAACTGTAAAAAAAAAAAAAAAAGTTGTAACACAACTTATGGCAGAAGTGGTTTATGGGGAAGAGGTAGTTCTTAGGGAAAAGTATTCCTGAGTTTGAATCCTGGGCCTGCTGTGTTATTCTGGGCAAGTTAGTTTGTCACCGAATCTTTCTCCAAATATAAGATGATGATAATACTTACCTTATAGCATTGCTTGAAAGATTGTAATGACCTAATGAATGTAAAGTGATTGCCACATAATTTCTACTTAGCAAGTTTCTTATTTGCATCCATCATGAGGCTTTCCACAGGGAAAAAAAAAAACAAAAACTTGATTACAAGATAACATGCTTGCCATAAACTGTAACTTAGGCATAGTTTCTTTAATTTAGAAAGATTTTTGTTTAGGGTTTTCTTATGTGTTAAGTTTCAGTGAACATTTCATTAGCCTTCCTCAGAAGTTAAATAAAGTAATAAGTATTTTTATTCTTAATAAAATATCAAGTGAGAAAATGATGTTTCCATAATTTTATCATTATATCAACTGAACTTTCTTGAAACTTAGATAATGTACAATCTTTTTCTGTAAATCATTTTTAAAAATAGGTGGAAGTATCAAAATTTATCTTTAACTGCTTATTCTCTACAATTTTACTAGTAACCTGAATCTGCATTACATAATTTAGTGGCCATAATTCTAAATGGGCAAGCAAGTTATAAGACCTTTATGATATGTCATTCAGATTTTACCCCTTCCTAATAATGCAGAGATTTCTTTAAAGAAAATAACCAATTTCTAGACAAGATAGTTGTTTTGTCAATTGGAAGCCCCTGATAAATCTTAAAAGTTGCGTTTAATGATTGAGTATTGCCCGTTTGTGTGTAAATTAACACTCCCTTATGATGAACATAGACATTAATCTATAGTAATAATACCTCCTGGTTGCACACATAGCATTTTACAATTTAGGAAGCTGTCCCCCCCATATAAATTAATTTGACTCTCACAACAACTTTGTTAGATAGATAAGTAGATATTGTTATCCTTATTTTACAGGTTTAGAAACTGAAGGCCAGAGGGCTAAGTGACTTGTCAAACATTACACTCTTAATTCTATTTCCAAGTCCAGTGCTCTTTTCACATCATTGTAGCAGCTCTACTCCCAGGCACATAACGATTGAGGAATACAGTGCCATTAAACTCATATACGTTATTAGCAGAAGAGGCCTACAGCTACCCCTTAGGTCAGAGATTTGGTTTAAGACTTTGTTTAACAGAAATGCCTTGTGTTCGTATATTAGAGACTTTGAATTAATCGAGCTGCTCAAAGAGAAAAATCTGAAATGTAATAGACAGTGAAAGAAAAAAATTCTTGAAATACTGGAATTGCCATTGCTAAACCAAAATATCCTATATACTTCAAAGATCCTGCAGGTATCACTGGATTTTGGTGGAGTACTAAAATTAATAATTGTATTAAAAGAAAGGGGAAATCCTATGTAGTGCATTTTGTGTACGAAGATATGCAAACTACATAATATGTCTTAGGAAGATTTGTATTCAAATAGTTAATATTGAAGGAGATTCTTAAAGAAGTTAGTTTCATCTACCTACTTCTCATATTTTCTTTTTTTCTAAATTTGTCTGTTTACTGGCTTTTTAAAGAAGTAAAACTTTTAAAATACAATATTGAAGAAAAGATCAAATGGTAAATTATTATTTTATTTTAGGTTCTGTTTACAGAAGAAGATGTGAAATTCTACCTTGCAGAACTAGCGCTTGCTTTGGATCATCTGCACCGATTAGGAATTGTGTATAGAGACCTGAAGCCAGAAAAGTACAGTTATATTCTCCTTATATATCCCTATTACCAGTATTATATAATGCCTTTTTCTCCATTAAGTCTTTTATTTTAAAGATTATATGAACATATATATATGAATTTTAAATTATATGCAACTTATAAAAAGTAATCTTCATAAGATACTCATTGATTTTTAATTAATCATTTAATTTATTTTCAGTATTTCAAATAGATACTGACCTATTTTAATTTTGTGATGATTTTTTATATAATCTTTTATATAAACTATTATATTCTATCTTGTTGAATGTATATTTTGATTTACAGCATTTTGCTTGATGAAATAGGACATATCAAGTTAACAGGTATGCAAATTTTCTTATTCTACCCTAAGCTTCTTTTATATTTTTCATTATTTTAACATTTATTTATGTAAGCCTATTTTATTTTTTCCTCTTTCTTGATTGAATTTGCATTTTATTCATCTCTTTTATGTACTAAATTTATATAAAGCGTAGATAAGATAGCTCTCAATATGTTCTAATTATAATAACAAAAAAAATTATACAATAGAGTTGCTATACTAATTCAGAAATTATATTTGGTTTTCTAGGTAAAAACACACTGTTAGATTTAGTCTAGACTGAAAGGGTATTATAAGCAGTTATCACATTTGAAATACAGTGAATTATAAACTTTTAAACCAAGTGTTTAAAATCAAAGGTTAATTTGTTTTTTGATTGTAAAACATATGTTTTATTTAATTTTTAATATCAAAGGTTTATACACTGTGCTAATACAGGCTTCATAGGCATAAAGTATCCTTATTATACCATTTAAAACATTTTATTTGGAAATAATTATAGATTTACAATATGTTGTAAAATTAGTACCAAGAGTTCCTGTGTACCCATCACCCAGCTTCCTTCAATGGTGACATCTTCCAAAGCTGCAATGCATTATCAAGTCCGTGAAATTGGTATATTACAAGTGTACTGGACTATATATTTTACTTAGGTTTTACTAGTTTTTGCATACATTTGTTTTTTGTTCATCTTGTGTATAATTCTGTGACATTTTATCACATATATAGCCTTGAATACCACTAGCACAATCAGTATGCAAAACTGTCCTACAACCGCGAAAGATCTCTCTTGTGCTGTCCGTTTATCGTCACACCCACCTTCCCTCTTCCCTAACTCCTGGTAACCAATTATCTATTCTACATGTCTAATTTTGTTATTTTGAGAATATGATATAAATAGAATCACATAGTAGTCACACTTCTGGCCATTTGTCCTAGAGAAATAAAACCTTATGTGCACACAAAAAACTACACATGAATTTTCATAGCATCTCAATTTGTAATAGCCTAGGACTGGGAATATCCTAAATGTCCTTTAACGAGTGAAGGAATAAACAAACTGTGATATATCCATACAGTGGAATACTACGTCCTAGCTATGAAGAGGAAAGAATTAGTGATATATAGGGCAACTTGAATGGACTCAGGGCATTTTGCTGAGTGAGCCGATCTCTAAAGGTTACTTATGTGGGATAAATTCCATACTTAATGATCAGAATGTTAAAACAGATAAAATGAAGATGTGGTCTTTACACACAATTTTGGACCAGTACACTTTAAAGGTAAGTTGCTTTAAAATTTCTAAGTATACTTCTTCACTATAAAGGTAAAGTATGCAGCTATTAACTTGAAATCTCAAGCAAATGTGATAAAGTTCAAATAAAGTTCAGTGAATCTCACTGATTCATATCCTCATTCTCTTTCTCATATATAAAAAAAGCAGGGTAGATTTAAAAGAATTGAAAGGAAACAGAAAGAAAAAATATGAAGAGACAAGATTAGAGTTTTGAGGTTTTATATAAGTTTTATTTTGTAGTATTCAAACTTAATTGCAAAGCTAATTAGAATTTCTTTTTATTTATTCTTAATAAAGTATACCTGTTTGTCAGGGATAAGAAAGAAAGGTGGGGAAAGAGTAGAATAAATCATATCTATATCTCTATTCCACATTAAAATTAATTGGGTGAATAATTATTTCAAATTGTTTTATATTTAGCCTTTTTTTGCATTTGGTTGGTAAAACTATTTTTTTAACCCTTGGAGTCATAACTAGAGGATTTTTTTTTCTTTTTTTACCTTTATTGTAGAGAATACTACAAATGTCTCCCCTTTTTTTCTTCCTCCATTGTCTCCCTCTTCCCAATCCCTGCCCCACCCCAGGCCTTCACCACCCTATTGTCTGTGTCCATGGGTAATTCATGTATGCCTATAAACTCTTTGGTTAATCTCTCCCCACCCCCTACCCCCCTTCCCGCTGAGATTCTTCTCTCTGTTCCATGTGTCCATGCCTCTGGTTCTACTTTATTCATCAGTTTATTTTGTTCATTAAATTCCACTTATAAGTGAGATCATGTGAAACTTGTCTTTCTTCGATTGGCTTAATTTGCTTAGTATAATACTCTCATGGTCCCTCTACACTGTCTCAAAGGGTAAGAGATCTTTTTTATAGCTACATAGTCTCCCATTGTGTAAATGTTCCATAGCTTTTATATCCACTCATCTACTCGTGGGCACTTGGGCTGCTTCCAGATCTTAGCTATTGTGAATAGTGCTGCTATGAACATAGGGGTGCATATATTCTTTCTGATTGGTACGTATTAAGAATTCTAGGATATATTCCTATAAGTGGGGTGACTTGGTCAAACAGCAGTTCAATTTTTAATTTTTGGAGGAAATTCCATATTGTTTTCCACAGTGGCTACACCAGTCTGCATTTCCACCAGCAGTGTACTAGGGTGCCCTTTTCTCCACAACCTCGCTGGCAGTTGTTGTTTGTTGATTTGTTGATGGTAGCCATTATGGCAGGTGCGAGGTAGTACCTCATTGTTGTTTTAAAATTATCATCTCTCCACCCCAAGTCAAGTCTATGTTCATCAACATTTATTCTCCCTATACTCTCCTCCACCTTCACCCTCCTCACCTCCCCCTGGCAATCACCACACTGTTGTTGATGGTTTCTTTTGCTGTGTGAAAAAAATTTAATTTGATGTAGTCTCATTTCTTTATTTTTTTCTTTGTTTCCCTTGCCCTAGGAAATATATCTCCAAAAATATTGCTACAAGATATGTCTGAGATTTTACTGACTTTTTTTTCCCTAGGATTTTTATGGTTCCGCAATTTATGTCTTTAGTGCATTTGGGTTTATTCTTGTGTATGGTATAAGTTGATTTTCTAGTTTCATTATTTTGCATGTATCTGTCCAAATTTCCCTAACACCATATATGGAAGAGACTGTCTTTACCCTATTATATGTTCTTACCTCCTTTGTACAATATTAATTGACCATAAAGTTGTGGGTTTATTTCTGGACTCTCTATTCTGTTCTTAAGTCAATACCATGGTGTTTTGATTAAAATGACCTTGTAATATAGTATGATATCAGGTACTGTGAAATCTCTACTTGTTCTTCTTTAGGTTGCTGAGGCTATTTGGGTTGTTTTGTGATTCCATATAAATTTTTGGAATATTTATTCTGTATCTCCGATGTATGCAATTGGTATTTTAATAGGGGTTGCATAGAATCTATAGATTGCTTTGGGTAGTATGGACATTTTAATGATGTTAATTTTTCCTACCCAGGAACACTTTCTGTAGACTTTGTTTGTTGTTCTTGATCTAGTTCTTTTTAGTTCTTTTTAGTATAGGGTTAGATTGTTTATTTGAGATTTTTCTTCTTGATGCAGGCCTGTAATACTATGAACTTCCCTCTTGGAACTGTTTTTGCTGTGTCCCATAGATTTGCGGTTGTTGTGTGTTAATTTTTATTTGTCTCCAGGTAACTTTTGATTTCTTCCTTGATTTCATTGTTGATACATTCATTGTTTAATAACATGTTATTTACCCCCCATGTGTTTGAAAGTTTTTTAGTGTAATTTCTTATTGTGATTGATTTCTAGTTTCATACTATTGTGGTCAGAGAACATGCTTGATATGATTTCAATCTTGAATTTATTAAATCTTATTTTGTGTTTTTACTTATGGTTTATCTTTGAGAATGTTATATGTGCACTTGAGAAGAATATATTTTCTGCTGCTTTGTGATGAAATGTTCTTTAAATATCGATTAAATCCATCAAATCTACCATTTCATTTAAGGTCACTGTTTCCTTATTTGTCTGGTAGATCTATCCAATGATGTCAGTGTTACGTTAAAATCAACTACTCTGTCTGTATTTCTGTTTATCTCTTCCTTAATATCCACCAAGGTTTTTTTTTTTTTTTTTTTACATATTTAGGCGCTCCTGTGTTGGGTGTATATATGTTTACCAGGGTCATATCCTCTTGTTGGATTGATCTTTTAGTATTATGTAGTGACCTTCTTTGTCTCTTGTTATGGCCTTTTTTGAAGTCTATTTTGTCAGATATAACTGTTGTTTCCCCACCTTTTTATGCTTCCATTTGCATGAGTATTTTTTTCATCCTTTCACTTTCATTCTATGTGTATCTTTTATTCTGAGGTGGGTCTCTTGTAGACAGCATATGGGCTATGTTTTCTTATCCATTCAGTTACCCTGTGTCTTTTTATTGGAACATTTAATTTGTTCATATTTAAAGTTATTATTGATAAGTTCTTGTTTATTGCCATTTTATTTTTTATACCTATGTTTCCCTCTCTCTATTTCTTTTTTTTTTTTTTCTTGTTCTTCTTAAGAAGACCCTTTAACATTTCTTGCAATACTGATTTGGTGGTAATAAATTTCTTTAGCTTCTTTTTTTCCCTGGGAAACTATTTTTTCTTAAATTTAAATTATAGCCTTTCTGGGTAAAGTAGTCCTCTGTGTAGGTCCTTGCTTTTTATTACTTTGAATATGTCATGCCAATCCCTTTTGGCCTGAAGTGTTTCTGTTGACAAATCAACTGACATCCTTATGGGAGCTCCCTTGCAGGTAAGTAACTGTTTCTCTCTTGCTGCTTTTAAGTTTCTTGTTTTGTCTTTAACCTTTAACATTTTAATTAGTATGTGTCTTGGTGTAGGTCTCTTACATTTCATCTTGATAGGGACTCTCTTTGCTTCCTGAACTTGTGTGTCTTTTATTTCATGAGATCAGGGACGTTTTCTGCCATTATTTCTTCAAATAGGTTCTCAATCCCTTGCTCTTTCTCTTCTCCTTCTGGTACCCCTATGATGCACATGTTTTCCCAAAGGTCCCTTAGACTTTCTTCATTTTTCAAATGCTCTTTTTTGTTGTTGTTGCTCTGCTTGGGTTCTTACTGTTATCTTGTCCTCTAAATTGCTGGTTCAGTCCTTTGCTTCATCTAACCTGCTATTTATTATTCTAGTGTATTTTTCAATTCAGATATTGTATTCTTCATTTCTGACTCTTTCAAAATGGTATCTGTGTCCTTTTTAATGCTTACTACTTCTTTGTTCAAGTTCTCACTGAGATCATCCATTCTTCCCCTAAGGTCGTTGAGCATCTTTAAAACCATTGTTTTATACTCTGCATCTGGTATTTTGGCATTTGGGTCCTATTTGTTTTCCCCAGTTGGTCTGACATTTTGTGTTTGACTCTGTGTATTAGGTAGATCTTCTGTTGCTCCCAAGCTTTTTATGAGGCCTTTTTTATATATGTGCTTTGTGAGTCTCAGTAGCACAGTCTTCTAGATCACCTGAGGTAGGTACTCCAGAAATATTTCTTGGGTGGGTTATGTGGCTCCTCCTATTGTAGTCGGCTCTTTAATGTTGTTGGCCTGTTCTTGGTTGTATTTAACCCTTAGGCTGGTTGACTATAAGGATTGGCCTCATTCACCATGTATTATGAGTTGCTGTTCAGGGGTTGCCTCCCGAGGCAAAGTTGTTCCCAGCAGGGTCTGGTGCCTGCCATAGTCCCTCTTTTGCTCTGACATTGGTGTGGCTCATTGGGTTGAGCTCTGGTGTTGTTTGAAGCCCACCACAGTTTTTGTTAGTTCTCAGCCCATGTGGACCATGGATCCTAGTGCAGGTAGATGTCAGACATTGTATGTATCCTGCCTTGGGCTACCTATCTGGAGCTAACATACAATTCACTGATTTTGGCAGCATCTACTGGTCCTGGGTGTGTGTGGGAGGGGGCAAGCTGTTTAAAAGGTTTGGCTTCTGCCCTGGCCAGCTTGGTTCAGCGGTTAGAGCATTGGCCTGCGGTCCAGAGAGACTTGGGTTCAGTTTCCACTAAGAGCACGTACCTCAGTTACAGTTTGTCCCTGGCCCTGGTTGGGTCGTGCACGTGGTAGCCACTCAATGTGCCCCTTCCACATCGATGTTTCTCCCTCTCTCTCTCTTCCTCTCCCTCCCTCCCACTCTGTCTGAACAAAAAATGGAAAAATGTCCTCGGGTGAGGATAAAAAAATAAAAAATAAAAAATGAAAGGTTTGGCTTCTTACATCTGTGAACTGGGGACAGATCAATAAAACATCTAAGGCTCTCCGAGGTCAGCATCCACATGTTGGCTACTCCACCACCCCTGAGGTTGCCTGGACTTTCTACAGGACCTTTTAAAGAAAGACTGTAAAGTGGACCCAAGCTTGCTATGCCCCACTGCCCCTTCCACAGTGTGCAAACTGGATAGAGCCAGATGACAAGGTATGGACAACAGTGCTAGTCAGGTCCCTTGTTTGGGGGTAGTGTGGTCAGGGCCTCAGTGGAGTGAATGTGGCTCCTACTTCAGAGCCATACCACTCAGTCTCTGATAGAATCTCCAACTCTAGCTCCCCGTAGAGGAGTTCACCACTGGCTCAGTTTGGGTGTAGCCAACTGTCCTCACTGTAGGAGCAAGCTCAGCAGGGTGGGGCCTCTGGGATTTGGGAAAACAAATCAAAACTTCTATTGGAAGTGGCTCTTGGTGATCTTGCAGTAGGTGGGACAAGCCCCACACTTCCCCTTAGTTGCATAGCCTGCCCACTCAAACTCCAGACTGGAGCCTCTGAAGGAGACTTGCTCCAGAAGTCCCAGCTCTAAGCAGCATTCCCTTCCTTCCTCCGAGCTGAGCTCGGCAGAGCAGGTCCACTGAGACTTGGGAAAACAATTCAAGGCTGTCTTCTGGTGTGATTGGTGCTGGCTGACCCTATAGGAGAGGGACGAGCTCCTTGCCTCCCCTTTGCTCCACAGCTGTGCTCTTAGAGACCCAGATGGGGGCTCTGAGGAAGACCTTCTCCTAAGGTCTCAATGGAGTTCTCTTCTCCCCACAGAACTGAGCTCAGCCACCGGAACTTGGGAAAACACAAGACAGTCTAATGTATGGGGTGGGTCCAGCTGAGCCCACTGGAATGGGGCAAGCTCCACACTTCCCCTAGCTCCGTAGCCACACTCATGTGAGCCCCAGACTGGAGCCCCTGAGGGAAATGTACTCCAGATGCCTCAGCTCTTAGCTGCCCTTCCTTCCCCTGTGGAATTGAGTTCAGCAGTGTGTGGCCACAGGGACTTCGGAAGATAGAACAAAATAGTCTCCCATTGGAGGTGGTGCTGGCAGAGCCTACAGGTGAGGGGGATGACTGGCCCCCATTCCAAGCTTCACAGTTCAATGTCTGTCTGAGTGTCTGCCTCTAGTTTCCTCAGATAAAGGACACACCAAATGTCCCTGTTGGGTACAGCCAACAGTCCTTCCTGCTGGACTCAAGCTTGGAAAAGTGGCATCACCAGTGTTTGAAGGACTGGGTTAGTGCAGTCCCCCAGGCTAGTGCTGTAAAAATAGGAATTCCCAATCCTGGGATGATGGTGCCTGAGTGTACTGTGGGCTATTGACTCAGGACCGGGACTGCAGTAGCGGACCCTCCAGATCTCTCTTTGAGGACATGTAACCCAGATTTCCTCTTTATGATTCCTGTGTGCCCTGAGTTACTTCCCTCTACCAGAGCCTCAGGTGAGTGCCACAGAGCAAGGTCCAGTGTATTGCCCTTTAGTAGAGTGCATGGGATTCTAGGAGATTCCCTATAGCCTGTGGATAGAGTTCCCACTGACTTTCACTGATAGATGTTATGTAGACTTCTTTTCCCCAGCCTTGGTGCTCTGGGTTGGGGAATACCAACATAGGGTAGAGACATCATGCTCCTCATGTGCGACTTTTGCAATTGTGATATTCCTCTGGCTTCTTAGTTGCCACATGTGGGTACAGGGGCCAATCCCCTCCAAGTCTTTGCCCTTCTTACCATTCTTTATGTAGCTTCCTCTGTAAATCCTTATTTATTAATACTCCTCTTCATCTGTCCTTTAGTTGGTTATTCAAGTTGATTGCTCAATAATTTAGCTGTAAATCTGGTTTAGTGCTGGGAGGAGGTGAGTGTAGCTTCTTACTACTCTGCAGTCATTTTGAAAAATTTCTGTATATGTATATTTAATCCATTATCTTTAAAATGTCAGTAGTAATAAATATTGGATAATTTATACTGTAAATATATAGTGTTTATTTTATTAATTTATTTTTGTTACAGATGTTTCTCCTTTTTCCCCATTGACAGCCACTTCCCCATCCCCCCACCCCATCCCCAACTTTGTTTTCCATGTCCATCAGTTATGCATACATGCATGTGAGTTCTATGGTTTATCTCTTCCCTCCCCACCATCCCATTCTTCTGAGGGTTGTCAGTATGTACCCTACTTCCACATCTCTGGGTCTACCTTGTTCGTCAGACTGTTATGTTCATTATATTCCACAAATAAGTGAGATCATGTGATATTTATCTTTCCCTGCTTGGCTTGTTTCACTTAGGATAATATTCTCCAGATCCCTCCATGTCATCTCAAAGGATAAGAGATCTTTCTTTCTTACAGCTGAATAGTACTCCATTGTATATATGTACCACAATGTTTTTATCCATTTCTCTACTGATGGACATTTGGGCTGTTTCCAGATCTTAGCTATTGTACATAGTGCTGCTATGAACATGGGGGTACATATATTTTTTCTGAATTGGTGTTTCAGGACTCCTAGGGTATATTCCTTAAAGTGGGATCACTGGGTCAAATGGCAATTCAATTTTTAATTTTTTGAGGTAACATCATAATGTTTTACATAGTGGCTACACCAGTCTGCATTCCCACCAGCAGTGTACTAGAGTCCCCTTTTCTCCACACCCTCGCCAACACTTGTTGTTTGATAATTTGTTGATAGCAGCCATTCTGACAGGTGTGAGGTGATACCTCACTGTTGTTTTAATTTGCATCTCTCTGATGATTAGTGATGTTGAGAATTTCTTCATATATCTCTTAGCCATTTGTATGTCCTGTTTGGAGAGGTGTCACTTTAGGTTCTCTGCCCATTTTTTAATTGGGTTCTTTTTCTTCCTTTTGTTGAGTTGTGTGAGCTGTCTATATATTTTGGAAATTGACCCCTTATCTGATATATCATTGGCAATTATGCTGTCCCATACAGTGGGTTCTCTTTCCATTTTGATGGTTGTTTCTTTTGCTGTGCAGAAGCTTTTGAGTTTGATGTAGTCCCGTGTGTTCATATTTTCCTTTGTTTCTGTTGCCTTAGGTGATGTATCAGTGAAATTCTGCTGCATATGATGTTGGAAGTTTTGTTTACATTTGCTTACATTTTCTTCTAGGATTTTTATGGATTCATGGGTCACATTTAAGTCTTTTATCCATTTTGAGTTTATTCTTGTGTATGGTGAAAGTCGATAGTCCAGTTTCATTTTTTTGCATGTAGTTGTCCAATTTTCCCAACACCAATTATTAAAGAGGCTGTCTTTACTCCATTGTGTGCTTTTGCTACCTTTTTCAAATATTAATTGAACATACTGTCCTGGGTCAATTTCCAGGTACTCTGTTCTGTTCCACTGGTCTATATGCCTGTTCTTTTGCAGGACCAGGCTGTTTTGATTGTAGTAGGTTTGTAGTATAAACTGATATCCGGTATTGTGATCCCATCTACTTTGTCCTCCTTTTTCAAGGTTCCCATGGCTATTCAGGGTCTTTTTGGTTCAATATAAACTTTTGAAGTATTTGTTCTGGTTCTGTGAAATATGTCGTCGGTATTTTGGTGGGGATTGCATTGAATCTATAGATTGCTTTTGGTAGTATGGACATTTTAATGATGTTAATTCTTCCAATCCATGAACAAGGTATGAGTTTCCACTTTTTTATATCTTCCTCTCTTTCTTTTTTTAATGACCTGTAGTTTTCTGTGAATAGATCCTTTATTTCTTTGGTTAAGTTTATTTCTAAGTATCTTAATTTTTTTTGGCATGATGGTAATGGTAATGTTTTTTTAGTATCTCTTTCTGTGACTTCATCATTGGTGTATAAGAATGCCACTGATTTCTTGACATTAATTTTATATCCTGCTATTTTGACAAATTCATTTATTAAGTCAAGTAGATTATTGATGGAGTCTTTAGGGTTTTCTATGTATAATGTCTTGTAATTTGCGAATAATGACAGTTTTACTTCCTTCTTTCAATTTGGATCCCTTTTATTTTTTCTTCATCTCTGATTGCTGTGGCTAAGACTTCCAGTACTATGTTAAATAAGAGTGGTGAAAGTGGACATCCCTGTCTTGTTTCTCTTCTTAAGGGAAATGTTTTTAGTTTTTGCCCAGTGAGTATGATGTTGGCTGTAGGTCTTTCATATATGGCCTTTATTATGTCGAGATATAATCCCTCTATTCCCACATTGCTGAGTGTTTTTCTCAGAAATGGGTGCTGGATTTTGTCGAATGCTTTTTCAGCGTCTATTGATATGATCATGTGGTTTTTATCTTTTATTTTGTTTATGTGGTGTATCACATTTATTGATTTCCAAATATTGTGCCAACCTTGCATGCCCAGGATGAATCCCACTTGGTCATGGTGGATAATTTTTTTTTATGTATTGCTGGATCCGATTTGCTAGTATTTTGTTCAGGATTTTGGCGTCTATGTTCATCAGGGATATTGGCGTGTAGTTTTCTTTCTTTGTGTGTCTTTTTCTGCTTTTGGAATTAGAATTATGCTGGCCTCATAAAACGAGTTTGGAAGTCTTGCTTGTTCTTGAATATTTTGAAATAGTTTGAGGAGAATGGGAATTAGTTCTTAGAATGTTAGGTAAAACTCCCCCGTGTAGCTGGCTGGGCCTGGGCTTTTGTTTGCTGGGGGAGTCTTGATTACATCTTCAGTTTCCTTAGTTGTAATTAGTCTGTTCAAGTTTTCTGTCGCTTCCCAGTCCAGTTTTGGGACACTATATGTTTCTAGAAATTTGTCTATTTTGCATAGATTATGGAATTTGTTGCCAAATAATTGTTCATAGTATGTGTTAACGATCCTTTGTTTTTCTGTGGTGTCAGTTGTTACTTCTCTTTAATTTCTGATTTTGTGTATTTGGTTTCTCTGTTTGTTTCTTGATGAGTCTAGCTAAGGGTCCATCAGTCTTGTTTATCTTTTTAAAAAAATCATCTCCTTGTTTCATTAATCCTTTGATTTTTTTTTTTTTTTTTTTTTTGTCTCTTTGTCATTTATTTCTGCTCTGATCTTTACTATTTCCTTCCTTCTACTTGCTCTGGGGTTTTCTTTTTGTTTGCTTTATAGTTCTTTAAGTTGTGAGGTTAGAGAGTCTATTAGAAATTTTTTTTGCTTCTTGAGGTATGCCTGTAGTGCTATGAACTTCCCTCTCAGAACTGCTTTTTTGCATCCCATAGATTTTGTGTGGTGTGTTCATTTTCACTGGTTTTCAGGAAATTTTTCATCTCTGCCTTGATCTCCTCGGTAACCCATTCATTGTTTAATAACATGCTATTTAGCTTCCATGTGTTCAAATGTCTTTGCATATTATTGCAATTGATTTCTAGTTTCATGCCGTTGTGATCTGAGAAGATGCTTGATATGATTTCAATCGTCTTGAACTTGTAGAGACTTCGTTTGCGTCCTAGCATGTAGTCTCTCTTTGAGAAGGTCCCATGTGCACTGGAGAAGAAAATGAATTCTGTAGTTTTGGGGTGTAATTCTCTGTAGATATCTATTAAATCCATTTGGTCTAGTGCTTCATTTAGAGTCTCTGTTTCCTTGTTCATTTTTTGTCGAAAGGATCTATCCAGTGATGTGAGCGGGGTGTTGAAGTTCCCTGCTATGATTGTATTGCTGTAAGTTTCTCCTCTGACATCCTCCAGAAGATTTTTAATATATTTTGGTTCTCCTATATTGGGTGCATGTATGTTTACCAAGGTTATATCTTCCTGTTCGATAGATCCTTTCAATATTATGTACTGACCTTCTTTGTCTCTAGATACAGTCTTCATTTTGAAATCTATTTTATCAGATATGAGTTTTGCTACCCCAGCTTCTTCTTCCTTTCTGTTTGCTTGGAAGATTTTTTTCCATCTCTTCACTTTCAACCTATGTGAGTCTGTTGTTGTGAGGTTGATCTCTTGTAAACAACATATATGTTAGTCATGCTTTCTTATCCAATCAGCTACTCTGTGTCTTTTTATTGGATCATTCAATCCATTTACATTTAAGGTGATTATTGAATGTGCTTATTTGTTGCTATTTTTGTTTAGTGTGTTAATATTTTTCTTCCTATTTCTTCTACTAATTACAGCAGTCCTTTTAACATTTGTTGCAGTGCTGGTTTGGTGCTAATGTATTCCCTTAGCCTTTTTTTTTTTTTTTTTGTCTGGGAAGCTCTTTTTTTGACCTTCTACTTTGAATGATAGCCTTGCTGGATAGAGTATTCTTCGATTCAGATCTTTGTTTTTCTTGACCTTGATTACTTCATGCCATTCTCTTCTGGCCTGTAGTGTTTCTGTTGAGAAGTCAGCTGAGAGCCTTATGGGGTTTCCTCTATAGGTAACCTGTTCCTTATCTCTTGCTGCCTTTAGGATTCTCTCTTTGTCTTTAATTTTTGGCATTTTAATTACTATGTGTGTTGGTGTGGGCCTATGATATGAATATTATTAAGTTTACAGTTGTTCCATAGTTCACTTAAGCTGTCTTTCTGGTTTTTGTTTTTATTTTTTGTGTGTGTGCTTCTAGCTGGAACTGAACCCAGGACTCTCTGGTCTGCAGGCCCATGCTCCAACCACTGAACCAAACTGGCCCAGGCTGTCTTCCTGTTTTCAATTGTTTTTACCTTTTGGGTTTTTGATTGGTTTATTTTTTCTACCCTGTCTTCTAATTCACTGATGCAGTCCTCAGCTTCCTCTACTCTGTTGTTTAGTCCTTCCAATGTGTTCTTTATTTCTGCTATGTCATTCTTTATTTGTTTTTGGTGGTTTTTAATTTCCATTTGGTTGATTTTTAATGTTTCTATGTCTTTACTAATGGTGTTGATGTCCTTACTCATGCTGTTGTGTTTCCTCAAGATCATGGCTCTGAATTATACCTCTGATAGCTAGCTTAACTGCATTTCATTTATCTCATCTTTGGTAGAGGTCTCTTGTTCTTTCATTTGGGATTTGTTTCTTTGTTTCACCATTTTGGCTATCTCAGTGTCTTTTGGATCCTGCCAAATTTCCCCTGTGGGTGTTGGTGTTCTGCTGTTTGTGGCTCCCTCTACTGGGTTTGGTTGAGTATGGGAGGACCCATGTTAAACACCACTGTCAAGTCTTACTCCCCTGGGTAGATTTGCAAGCCCAGGAAAGGTTCCGTTATCCTCTAGCTTTTTGCCTGTAGGCTATTAATCTCAGGTACTTGAAGAGCCTTGGTTACTCAGTTGAATAAAAACTCCCTCAGGTGTTCTGCATAAGAGGATTTCCGCAGGGTAGGGCAGATGCTGTTTTTAATGAGCCTCAATTTCCATTTCTGTGGCCCACCTGGGTGGGATTGAATCTCCTAGGGAGGGGTCGCCACCTCTCCTCAGAGCCCTGGTTAGGAGTAAGATAGCCACCATCTTTTGTGGCCACAGCTCAGCAAAAGCTCTGAGTGCCCTCCAAATCTCAAGTGTCCTCACACAGTTCCAGTCCTGTCTGCCCTCCTTCTGCTGCAGCCCAAGGTGAGTGGCTGTGGTTATTTTAGCATTGTCTCCTGGTCCCATGCTCTGTAGAGCCGCTTGGGAGTTTAACACCTAGGGCACTGCTCACAGCTAAGACCGCTGCTGTCTGTAGGTTCCCAGTTCCCAGCTGCCATCTCACACCTTCACAATCCTACCAGGATCAATTTAGTGTCTCTCATTATATGGTCCTCTCAAGCTACTTTTATGTTGCTTTTTCCAAACAATTTGTCTTTATTTTAGTTGTAATTCCAGTTTGGTCTTGGGAGATGGTCTATGTAGCTTCCATTCACTCTGCCACCATTTTGGAAT
Organism: Molossus molossus; assembly: GCF_014108415.1. Taxonomy (NCBI): domain Eukaryota; kingdom Metazoa; phylum Chordata; class Mammalia; order Chiroptera; family Molossidae; genus Molossus; species Molossus molossus. The sequence goes on along the minus strand of NW_023425355.1, from coordinate 12,091,375 downwards.
CTTTTACTGTTTTATGATTGTAACCTAATGCAGACTTGTGCAATGAGTAATAAACTTACATATTCACTCCGTCTTTCCTTCCTTCTTTTTCTGTCTCCTTCTTTACTCCTATTTTGAATACTCTAGTCAAATGTACCAGATTAATTAATATTTGTCATTTATATCTAAGTAGACTTTAGTTATTTGGGAATGTCTCATTTAGGTAGGGTCTTCATTAGCATTCTGAGTTTCCCCAGAATAATCTTAGGTGAGGACGATACCTTAATTTTTACAAGTCTACTTTACTCCAGATACAAGAATGAACCTAATATTTAACAGGTTGCTCTGAATGGCAGTAGACTATAGAAAGATTCATTGGGCCCTGGCCAGTTTGGCTCAGCGGTTAGAGCGTCGGCCTGCGGTCCGCAGAGACCCGGGTTCGGTTCCCGCTAAGGGCACGTACTTCGGTTGCAGTTTGTCCCCGGCCCTGGTTGGTCGTGCGGGTGGCAGCCACTCGATGTGTCCCTTCACATCGATGTCTCTCTCTCTCTCTCCCTTCCTCTCTCTCCCTCCCACTCTATCTGTACAAAAAATGGAAAAATGTCCTCGGGTGAGGATAAAAAAAAAAAAGATTCATTGGTATAACTGTGCTTTGACTTTGATGTACCTCATACTGAGATTATGATTGTATAGCAGAAGGTCAGTAGAATAAGAGTGGATACCTCAAAATATCTGTGTATTTGCTAGTATTTTATTTATAATGTCTTTATATCTTAATTTTTCCTCTAATACCCACACTAGTCTATCTAAAAACTATATAATATGACTTCTCTGGTTTATAAAAAAAATTTACTCATAATATGTGCCATTAAAATTATAAACACACAATTGATTTGAACTGCCTGTGGTTGCAGTTATATGTTTTCTGAGGGGCATAATTCAGGGGTAATTTCTATAAAGAGGGGGAATGAATATATATGCCACGTCAGAAATTTAAATCACATTGTGCTTTAGCTGAATATTTAAGAGAAAAAAAATGTGTATATAAGAAAATAAGTTTGCCCTGGCTGGTTTGGCCCGCAGTCCCGAGAGACCTGGCTTCAGTTCCCGCTAAGGGCACGTACCTCGGTTTCAGTTTGTTCCCGGCCCTGTTGGGGTCGTGTGGGTGGCAGCCAGTCGATGTGTTTCTCTCATGTCAATGTTTCTCTCTCTCTGTCTTCCTTCCTTTCTCCCTCTTGCTCTATCTAAAGATGAATGCAAAAAATGTCCTTGGCTGAGGATTAAAAAATCAACAAAAAGAAGTTTAAGTAATTTTTATGGTTATCTGCAAAGTAATCACTGAGATTACTTGTAATAATAGTAAATACTCATTAAATTGCTGTGTTCTAGGAATGTTTTAAAATGTAAAGTCTCACAAAAAAAGTCATTTATTGTTACATAAATATACTGCCCCTAGTCCCCATACCCCAAAAAACTTTATTTAGCTGATTTCTAGTTTATTATTTTTCAAATTATTGACTTAGAAAAACCACTGATTAACATGTATCTTTTTAAATCCTGTAACTAACCCTTAATATTATTTTTTTTAAATATTCAATTCATTGCTGAACAAATTCTAGTGTTGAATATCAGTTTTGTCAGAAATAGTACATACAGCAAAAGACCTCTATGGAGTGGTATAAATCTCTGAAAAGTAATCGAGGATAAGAATTCTCTTTCCTTTCTTCTTCTCTCTGGAATGTCCAAAGTTGCCAGTGTTCTTCTCTACAAGGTTGTTAATATTCAACTGAACTGTCCTCGAAGACTAGCTTTTATTATATTTACTTTTAAAATGGGATGTGCAGAGTTTAAAAAGTTTCAAAATGTAGAGAAATAACACAGTAGGACATTTGAAATATTTTTTAAAAAATATACTGAAAATCATAATTATTATTTGAGGATAAGTTATTTTTAAATGAAAATATTGTGCATGATTAGAAAATCAGTTTCTAGGTGCTCTAAAATTATTAATGGTGGTTTTTTTGTAAACAATTTAGGGCTTATAGCTTTCTTCATTTATAGAATTAAGATATGGTTTGCATAGAATAAAACTCATTCTTTGGATTGTTACAGTGATGGAATTATTCTGTATCTTGACAGCATCATTGTCAATATTGTGGTTGTGACATTGTAATATAGTATTTGTAAGATGTTACCGTGGGAGAAACTGGGTGAAAGGTAAACAGGATCTCTAGTATTTCATATACCTGGAGTAAATTTGTAGTAGTCTCAAAATATAAAGTTTAATTTAAGAAAAATTACTATTTCATATATAGTTTTGCAAGCTTTGACAAATGTGTATAGTCTTAAAACCACCACCGCCATCAAGATATAAAACAGTTCCATCCCCCCCACCACCAATTTTCCCATTATAAATTAATCCTCCCTTTACCTATAGGCAACCACCAATCTGCTTTCTGACCCTATGCTTTTTCCTTTTCCATACTATAATATAGGCTTACAGCATATATGTTTGAGTTTGGCTTCATTTACTTAGTATAATACATGTGAGATTCATCCACATTGTTGCATGTATCAGTAATTTTTAAAAATTGCTGAGTAGTATTCCATTTTATAATGGTAGCATTGATTATCTAGTCCCCAATTAAGGGGCATTTGGGTTATTTCCTGTTTAATTCAGCATTGAGGAATAAAGCCACCATAGATATTCATGTACAGGTTCTATGTAAACATAAACATTTATTTCGCTTGAGTAAATACCAAAGAAATGGGATTGCTTGGTTATGTGGTACATGTAAGTTTCACTTAATGAGAAACCTTCAAACTGTTTTCCAATGTGGCTCTACCATTTTGCATATCTCCGAACAATGTATGAGAGCTCCATTTGCTCTGCATCCAAACCATTATTGGTACTGCCATCATTTTTTATTTTAGTTCTAATAGGCATGTAGTAGTATCTCATTGTAGGTTTAACTTGCACTTCCCTTAATAATTAATGATATTGAGTATCTTCACATATTTATTTCTTTATAGAAGTGTCTGTTCAGTTCTTTCTCCCATTAACAAAAATATTGTGTGTTTTCTTATTGACTTTTTGAGTGTTTTTAATATACCCTGAAATACAAGTCCTTTATCAGATGTGTGCTTTGTAAATGTTTTCTCCCAGTCTATAGCTTCTTTTTCATTTTCTGCATGGTATCTTTTGAAAATTTTTGATTTTGATAAAGTCCAGTTTTCAACATTTTTGTTTTATAGATTTCTTGTTGTATCTAAGAAATCTTTGCTAAATCTGGGATCACAAATATTTTCTCTTATATTTCTTTTGGAATTTTTACAATTTTAAGTTTTATGTTTTGCATTTAGTTCTATGATTCATTTTGAGTTAATGTTTTTAGTATTAGGATGTATTTTTTTATATCAATATCCTATTTTTCTGGCACCATTTGTTGAAAAGACTGACCTTTCTTCGTGGAATTGCTTTTAGGGGTTTGTGAGAAATCAATTCACAATATATAGCCAGTTCTGTTATAATGTAACACATGTGATCTTAAAAATCATTGCACTATTCACTATTGCATAATAAAAAGCATAGGACTAATGGAAAAAATGGAGTTAGGGGTTTAGCAGTAATCTATATAAACAGTGACACTTTAGAAAAAGATAAGAAACTGATAAAAATGATAACATTGTTTTGCATGGTCTAAATTATTAAGATTATATAACTACTACGAGAAATATGGCACCTTACCTTGAAAATTTTGTAAATTCCCTTATAGATAGTGTAAGAAATGTTCCAGTTTGTACGTTATTGTGAAGTAGTGGAAGGTAGATTACCTGGAATTGGGAGTAAAGTGTAACACTACAGGTGGACAGAAGTGGTCATACCACACATGATAAGCTAAAATAGTTGGTAGATGTTTGAGGTGTGTGTGTATGTATGTATGTATTTCTACTTGGCATGCATCAGCTAGGTGCAATTCTCTAGTGTTTTCAATTTGTGTTATCCTCAAATTATTTCCTAATATATCTATTTCATTGGATAAAATTTCCATTTTTAAAACAAGCATTATAGCAGAACTGACTATATGTGTCTGTCTATTCTTGCACACTATCCTGTTTGTATGTGTATGTCTAGCTTTTTTCTTCAGTACCACACTATCTTGATTATTGTAGGTTTATAATAAGGTACTGCAAGTCCTTCAACTTATTTCTTCATTTTCAAAATTGTTTGGGTTATTCTATTGCCTTTGTCTATTTATATAAATCTTAAAGTCAGCTTGTTGATTTCTATAACATAATTCTTGCTGGAAATTTTATTAAAGTTTAAATGAATCGTTAGATCAGTTTGGGGGGAAATGACATCTTTAATAACATCAACTCTTCCAAACCATACAATAGTATATCTCTCCATTTACTTACATTTCATCAGTGTTTCTAGTTTTCAGCATATAGATCTTGCATATACTTTGTATATTTAGACCTGTGGATTTCAAGGTTTTTTTTTTTTTTTTTGGTGTTATTATAAACGGCACTTTTAAAATTTCATCGTCTAATTTTTCATTGCTAGTACACATAAATAAGATTAATTTTTATGTATTGATACCTTCAGCTCTTTGAAGGCCTTAAATGAAAATGGAAGCTCACCAAAGCCAAAGCAAAACAAACTTTTTCAATATTTTAAAAATATGTTACTATCTCGTTTTTCTTAATGTATTTAAAAACTTTGACCACTATGACAGTTTTGATTTAATTCTTGTCTCAAAATTGTTGAATGATATTCTAGTATAGACATGAAAACATATTTTGAGGTGAGATGTAACTGAGCAATCTTTAAATGCTCTTATTATTAAATACAGACTATTTTCCGTTATTGATATCACAATTTAAGAGTAACTGTAGGCCATCTATGAATAATTTAAGGTTTAAATCCATAATTTTGTTTCTTTCAGTATTTTATATTTTTTGAAGATCTTCAGATTTTTTTGTGTGTAACATTGTTATTGTAGACTTTGGACTCAGCAAAGAATCAGTAGATCAAGAAAAGAAGGCCTACTCATTTTGTGGTACAGTGGAGTATATGGCTCCTGAAGTAGTAAATAGGAGAGGTCATTCCCAGAGTGCTGATTGGTGGTCTTATGGTGTACTTATGGTAAGTAGTGCTATTTTTTTTAAATTCTGATAATATAAAATTAATACCACTTAGAATTTTAATTTATTTCTATCACTTTTTATTTTTATTAAAAATTTTTTATTGATTTTTTTTTTTAGAGAGAGAGGAACAGAGAGGGAGAGAGAAACATCGGTTAGAGAGAATATTGATTGGCTGTTTCCTGCATGCCTCCCACTGGAGATTGGGCCCTCAACCTGGGCATGTGCCCTGACCAGGATTGAACGAGTGACCTCTTGGTGCATGGCAACGCTCAACCACTGAGCCACACCAGCCGGACATATTTTCCATCAATTTTTAATAAAAATGAAAAAATATATTTTAATTTAAAATTTGGGAGATATCAGGTGAGAATAGGGTTCTAATAATTCATGATTATCAATAAAAATCTTGTGTTTGGCCCTGGACAGTTTTCTCAGTGGTTAGGACCTAAGGGTTGTGGGTTTGATTCCCTATTAAGGGCGCGTGCCTGGGTTGCAGGTTTGATCCCTGGCTCTGGTCAGGGCGTGTAATGGAGACAACAAATTGATGTGTCTTCTCACATCGATATTTCTCTCTTTGTGTTCTCCTTCCTCCCTTCCATTCTCTCTAAAAATCAATGGAAAAAAATATCCTCAGGTGAGGAATAAAAAAATAAAATAAAACTTGTGTTTGATTAGCTGTTATATAATAAGAATTAGGATTTTGGTACTCTGATTTCTTTTTTTCCCTTTAATTAAGTAATTTATTTATTTTTATTAAAAATTTTAATGCTGACGTTGTTATAGGTGTCCCCCTTTTTTCCCACCTCCACCCACCACTGCCTCCCCATCCCTTGGCCTTCACCATTCTATTGTCCATGTCCATGGTGTATGCATATATGTTCTTTAGCTAATCCATTCACCTTCTTTATCCAGTCACCCCCCCACCTTCTACCCCTTGGGCACCAGCAAGTCTGTTCCATGTATCCATGCTTCTGGTTCCGTTTTCTTTGTAAGTTTATTTTGTTTATTAGACTCCACATATAAGTGAGATCATATGGTATTTGTCTTTCTCTGACTGGCTTATTTTGCTTAGCATAATACTCTCCAGGTCCCTCCATGTCATCTCAAAGGGTAAGGGGTCCTTCTTTTTTTTTTTTTTTTTTTTTTTTTTTTTTTTTTACAGCTGTATAGTGTTCCATTGTGTAAAAGTACCACAGATTTTTCATCTACTCATCTACGATGGGCACTTGGGCTGTTTCCAGATCTTTGCTATTGTAAATAATGCTGGTATGAACATAGAGGTGCATATATTCTTTCAAGTTGGTGTTTTGGGATTCTTAGGATATAGTCCTAGAAGTGGCATCAATGGGTCAAATGGCAGTTCTGTTTTAAATTTTTGAGGAAACTCCATAATGTTTTCCAGAGTGGTTGTACCAATCTGCACTCCCACCAACAGAGCACTAGTGTTCTCTTTTCTCTACATCCTCATCAACATATGTTTGTTGATTTATTGATAGTAGATTTGGAGAACAAACTGATGGTTGCCTGAGGGGAAGTTGGTGGGGGATGGATAAAAAGGTGAAGGGGATTAAGAGGTACACACTGTTAGTTATAAAATAAATAAGTCATGAGCATGTTATAATATGTACAACATAGGAAATATAGTCAGTAATATCAGAATAACGTTGTACAGTGCTGGATGGTTACTTGTAACCATATATATATATATACCATGTGATACATCAGAAACTAATTTAATATTGTATTTAAACTATAATAATAGAAAAAGGTTTACTAGGTTTTAGATTTCAGAATACTGTGTTTAGGAGTCATATGGTATTTTAATTAGTTATTACAGAATTTAATACCTTACCATATATTGTCTTATGGTCAAATTGTTTCAAGCATGTCCCTAGAAAGATTATAAACCTCTTGAGGAGAACAACCATGTTTTATACTACTTTTTGTCTCCTCTAGTACCTACTATAGTTGGTATTTTGATTAACTAATTTGGAAAAAGAGTAAGCATGCAATTTTCAGTGTTAATTAGGATAATAAATTAATCAGTTTGCTTTTGAAGCCTGATAATAAATTTTGCCTATTTACCACTGAATGACACTCAATATGACACATCAGTATATTAAGTACCTATTATAAGACTGGCATTTGGGGAAGGCAGTGGGGTGGGAACAGATTATTAGTACATTATTTGGCATTTTCCATGACTTAAGAAGGCATACGGTCTGGTTGAGAAACAATTGAGATAGCTAAATAAATTTCCTGGAAGTACCTTAGGAATTCAGGCTAAAATTAATTTAAACTGACATAGGAAAAGTGGAGGAAGGAACTTAAATTAAGCCCTGAAAGATGGATAAAATTTAAATAGCTGCATGTCAAGGAGGATAATATTGTGATCATATTAGCAAGGACTTGGAAAACCAGTTGCGTAGAGTAGCAGTGAAGAATGTATGTGATGGTAGAGGAAATGAGGCTATAAACTAAGCATTTTCATGATGTTCTCTAGGTAGCAGGAAACTTTTGCAGATTCTTAAACAGGATGGTAATTATAAGAAAAATGTATTTTAGGAAGATTAGCCTGGACAGAATTATATAAATGGATTGTAAATAGAGGAAACCAGAAGTAGGAAAATAATAAGTTGTCCTTATAAGACAGTTGCAAGGTTACAGAATATAAAAGTGGAAATCTTAGAGATACTTCAGTTTTTATTTATTGATTTATTTTTGAGATAGTGGGAGAGAGAAAGAAAAGGAGAAACATTGATTTTTGTTCCACTTATTTATGCATTCCTTAGTTGAGTCTTCTCTGTGTCCTGACCATGAATCTAACCAGCAACTCTGAGAGCCTAACAAACTTACCTGCCTGTCCAGGGTTTGTTAAAGACATTTAGAAGGTTTGGAGGTAGAGGACTAGAGCTTGAGAGAGATGATTCCCATATACCATAATTCCCTTCTTTTTTCTTTTTCTTTGACCCCATAGCTACCTCTTCAGTTTCCAGTTGAGAACCTTTACTATTGATTTGGGAGGGAAAACTGGGGCTTGAGAGAGATTGAGGCTGTATAAGGTTTGAGAGTCATCAGAGTATAGGAGAGTGAATGGATAAGCTAATAACAAAGGCTGTAGTTCCTAAAAGAACAGAGGACTAAGGCCAACGCCATTATTGAATCTAAGTTTAAGATTTTAATATTAGGTGTATACTGGCACAAGCAAGACATATAGATTGAACAGAACAGAGAATCCAGAGGTCGACTGAAGCCATTATATTCAATTAATATTTGACAAAGAAGGTGAGAGCATAGAATTGAGTAAAGATAGTCTCTTCGATAAATGGTGTTGTGAAAATTGGACAGGTACATGGAAGAAGATGAAACTAGATCACAAGCTTACATCATGCACAAGAATAAACTCAAAATGGATAAAAGACTTAAATGTAAGTTGTGAAACTAAAAAAAATCCTAGAATAAACCTTAGGCAGCAAAATCTCAGATATCTCACATAGCAGAATTTTTACCAATACATTGCCTAGGGCAAGAGAAACAAAGGAAAAAAATAAGCAAATAGGACTACATCAGACTAAAAAGTTTCTGTACAGCAAAAGAAACCATCAGAAAATGTAAACGGAACCCACTGTATGGGAGAACATATTTGCCAATGATACATCAGATAAGGGTTTAATTTCCAAAATATGTAAAATGCTCATATAACTGAACAAAAGGAAGACAAAGATCCAATAAAAAAAAAAAAATGGGCAGAGGACCTGAATAAACACTTCTCCAAAAAGGACATAAAAAATGGCATGGCCAAGAGACATGAAAACATGCTCAACATCACTAGTCATCAGAGAGACACAAATTAAAATGACAGTGAGGTATTCACCTCACACTTGCCAGAATGGAAGCCATCAACAAATCATCAAACAAGTGCTGGTGAGGATGTGGAGAAAAGGGTACCCTAGTACACTGCTGGTGGGAATGCAGACTGGTGTAGCCACTATGGAAAACACTATGGATTTCCTCAAAAAATTAAAAATGGTACTGCCATTGACCCAGTGATCCCATTGCTAGGAATAGACCCTAAGAAGCCTGAAACACCAATCAGAAAGAATACATGCACCCCCATGTTCATAGCGACACTATTTACAATAGCTAAGATCTGGAAACAGCCCAAGTGTCCATCAGTAGATGACTGGATAAAAAAGCTGTGGTACATAAACACAATGGAATACTATGCAGTTTGAAAACAGAAAGATCTCTTGCCCTTTGAGATGACATGGAGTGACCTGGAGAGTATTATGCTAAGTGAAATAAGCTAGTCAGAAAAGACAAGTATCACATGATCTGACTTATATGTGGAATCTAATGAACAAAATAAATTTACTAACACAATAGAGCTGGAGACCTGGAAGCAGGTAACAGACTGTGGAACCTCAGAGGGAAGAGGGTTGGGGGGGGGGGGGCCGTAACAGATAAACCAAAGAACTTATATGCATATATGCATAACCAGTTGACACAGACAATAATGTGGTGAAGGTGGGGGGCCAGCTGGGAGTAGAGGGTCTAAGGGGGAAATAAGGGTGAGCATCTGTAATACTTTCAACAATACGGACTAAAATAAATAAAGTAAAAACATTTTAATGAACTGTGATGATCTTTAGTTTTAGACCTAGTTTTTTTCATACCATTAGTTAATGTTCTACTTATCTGTATTTAATTAAATCTTTTAGGGAAAATATTTTCCATATGAAGTGTGAAACTGTCTCAGTATTTTTTCTTTTTTAAAGTTATTGGTGTGTGTGTGTGTAGATTCTGTTTTTTGGTTCCTGTTTTTAGAGTGGAATGAGAGTGGTTAAATCTTTCTTGATCATTTATGAATTTGAAATAGTTTTATGCTTATTTTTACTTTCTTTTGTCAGTTAAATTATTTTCTTTAAAAGCATGTCTTTGTTTTTAAAGAAATGTGTTTATTTCCAATTTTTTTTTTAGTAAGTTAACCAAATCCAACAGGATTGAAAAAAATTGGTTTGTTTCATTTACTACAGGTCTTCTGTCAGTTGAGTTATATGTAGTGAGGTATCAGAAGTATATTTTCTTAAGTGACCTAGTTTTTTTTTTTTTTTTTTTTTTTTTTTTTTGCTTCTATTTTGACATGCTGGCGTGTAGGTCCTGTATGATTTGACGATCATGTATTACAAGTCTCAAATTTTTCCCTAAAAATTTCATTGTACGTATATTCTAAGTTTTACTAAATTGATTGTTATTTTTTTGTTTGTTTTAGTTTGAAATGCTTACTGGTACACTGCCATTTCAAGGTAAAGACAGAAATGAGACCATGAATATGATATTAAAGTAAGTGTAACACTAGTTTTTTTCTTTTGGGAAAAATTTCTTGCTTTTAGTGTTTTTTCTTTCTTTTTTTTTCCATTACCATTTATCCACCCTATATTCTCTTCTACCTCCACCCACCCCCTGCCCTGTTGCAATCACCATACTGTTGTTTGTGTCCATGCGTTTTTTCTTCTTTGTTCAATCCCTCCACACCCCCAGCCCCACCCTGAACTGTTAGCCTGCTCTCTCTGAGTCTCTATTTTGCTCATCAGTTCAGTTTGTTCCTGAGATTCCACATGTGATTGTAATCATATGGTATTTGTCTTTCTCTGACTGGCTTATTTCACTTAGTATAATGCTATCCAGGTCCATCCATGCTGTTGCAAAGGGTAAAATTTTCTTCTTTTTACAGCTGAGTAGTGTTCCATTGTGTAAATGTACCATAGCCGTTTTATCACTAATCTACCGATGGGCACTTGGGCTGCTCCCAAATATGGCTATTGTAAATACTGCTACAATGAACATAGAGGTGCATATATTCTTTTGAATTAATGTTTTGGGATTTTTCAGATAAATTCCAAGAAGTTGAATCAATGGGTTATAAAGCAGTTCCATTTTTAATTTATTGAGGAAACTCCATATTACTTTCCACAGTGGCTGGACCAGTCTACATTCCTACCAATAGTACATGAGAGTTCCCTTTTCTCCATATGCTCACCAACACTTATTTATTGATTTATTGATGGTAGCCATTTTGACAGGTTTGAGGTGATATCTCATTGTGGTTTTAATTTGTATCTCTCTGATTAATGACATTGAGCATATTTTCATATGTCTGTTGGCCATCTGTATGTCCCCTTTGGAGAGGTGTATATTCAGATCTTTCACCCATTTTTAATTGGATCATTTGTTTTTTGGTGGGGATTTTTATAACTTCTTTATAAATTTTGGATATTAAGGACTTATCAGATGTATGGCGAATATGTTCTCCCATTCAGTGGGTTGTCTTTTTATTTTGCTGATGGCTTCCTTTGCTATGCAGAGACTTTTTAGTTTGATGCAGTCCCATTTCTTTGTTTGTTTTTTTGTTTTCCTTGCTTGAGGAGATATATCAGAAAAAAATATTGCTATGAGAAATGTATGAGATTTTACTGCTTATATTTTCTTCTAGGATTTTTAGAGTTCTTAGATGAATATTTAAGTCCTTAATACATTTTGAGTTTATTTTTATGTGTGGTATAAGAAGGTGGTCTAGTTTCTTTCTTTCTTTCTCTCTCTTTTTTTTTTTTTTTTTGCATGTATGTGTCTAATTTTCCCACCATCGTTTATTGAATAGATTCTCTTTAGCCCATTGTATGTTTTTTTTACCTTCTTTTTCAAATATTAATTAATTATAAAGCTGTGGGTTCTCTATTCTGTTCCACTGATCTATATATCTGTTCTCCCCCCCCCCCTCCCGTTACCATGCTGTTTTGATTACTATGGCCTTGTAGTATAGTTTGATATCAGGTAGCATGATTCCTTCAACTAACTAACTTTCTTTCTTTCTTTCTTTCTTTCTTTCTTTCTTTCTTTCTTTCTTTCTTTCTTTCTTTCTTTCTTTCTTCCTTTCTTTCATCAAAATCACAGTTGCTATTTGGAGTCTTTTGTGGTTCCATATAAATTTTAGGAATATTTGTTCTAGTTCTGTTAAATTCGCAATTGGTATCTAGATAGAAATTGTGTTGAATCTGTAGATTGCTTTGGATAGCATGGACATTTTAAGGATGTTAAATCTTCCTATCCATGGACATGGTACATGCTTCCACTTATTTATATCTTTTTCATTTCTTTCTTTAGTATCTTACAATTTTTTGAGTATAGCTCTTCCTTGGTTAAGTTTATTCCTAGGTACCTTATTTTTTGTTGTTGCAATAGTAAATGGGATTGCTTTCCTAGTTTCTCTTTCCAATAGTTCATTATTGGTGTATAAAATGTCACTGATTTCTGAATACTAATTTTGTATCCTACTATTTTGCCAAATTTGTTTATTCGATCTAGAAACTTTTTGGTGAAGTCTTTGGAATTTTCTATGTACAGTGTCATGTAATCTTCAAATAATGACAGTTTTACTTCCTCCTTTCCAATTTGGATGTCTTTTATTTCTTTTTCTTTTCTGATCACTATGGCTAGGACTTCCAGTACTGTGTTGAATAAGAGTGGTGAAAGTGAACATTTCTGTTTTTGTTCCCAATCTTAAGGATAAAGCTTATAGTTTTTGCCCATTGCGTATGATGTTGGCTGTAGTTTTGTCATATATGGCCTTTATTATCTTGAGGTATGTTTCCTCTATTCCCACTTTTCTGAAAGTTATTATCATAAATGGTTGCTGGATTTTATCAAGTACTCTTTCAGTTTTGAGGAACTTGTTGTAGGTTTAAATTGACACAAAAGCATTTTTCACACAGTCTTATTTCCTTCTCCTATGCTATGGGGGACATTAGTTACCAATGAGAAAGCATTCTTTAACATTCTTTTTGAAATTTGTAAATTTAGAAGTGTGGCTAGATTTTAATGAAATTTTCTAAAATCTTTTCCAGAGCAAAACTTGGAATGCCTCAGTTTCTTAGTGCTGAAGCTCAAAGTCTTCTAAGGATGTTATTCAAAAGGAATCCAGCAAATAGATTAGGTATTGTTTATTTCCTTAGCTTTTATGAAAATAATATTGCATTCTTTGGGATGATTATTATAACTTTATATTTTCTTGCTTTGGTTCCTTTACTGCTGCTATATATTTATACATAGAACTTTGTATGTTGTGTATGAAATATTCCAGTGAATTCTGTTACTGTCTATGATTAAAAAATGGAGTGATCTATTTATTCATTACTTTTGTTTAATATATATCATATAAATTTTCTTTTTTGAAATATTTCACAGAATTGTATATGTAATTCTTTTAGATATTTGACAATAATTATATTGTCCTTCCAATTTTCTTCAAGGTAAATATTATGTTTCCTAACTGCTTATAGTTTGGCCACTCTCAGTAGCCTTAGCCTGGATCCAGATGTAATCCTATCATCTATCCTATTTATACTCTTATGTTGAAATGTCAATGTCCCTTTATTATGTTGTATTTTTTAATTTGGCATATAGACATGAGGACATAAGTTCAATTATGAAGAACATAAAATGTACTTAAATTTTAGTGTTATATCAAACATGATTTTTATTTGATTTAGAAGGCATTTCAGTATTTCATGGTATTCTATCCGCTTCAATATGAATATCATTTATTTTTTCATATTAAATTGAGAGAAGCAATTAATAAAATATCAGATGAGAAATCATAAACCTTTCATTACAACGAATCTGTAAAATGTTTGTACTGCTGCTCTTTATTGATAACAGCTTTAAAAACACGTATAAAGATTTTTTAAAAAATTACACTAGTAAAAAAAGTCTTTCTGTTTTTATAGGTTCAGAAGGAGTTGAGGAGATCAAAAGACATCATTTTTTTGCAAATATTGACTGGAATGTAAGTTCAGTAGAAAGTTTTGTTACTGAGTAACTTTAATATAACCAAAAGCTGAAGAATAAATGGTAATATGTGGACTTTGCTGATAAACTAAATTCATTTGTTTTATTCTTACGAGATTTTTTTTATTAGGGTAACATTGGTTGATAACATAAGTTTCAGGTATGCAACATTATAATTTGATATCTGTATATATTATAGCATACTCACAATCAAAAGTCTAGTTTCCATCTGTCACCATATAATTGAACTCATCTACCTATTTCACCCTCCCCCCACTTCTCTTCTGGTAACAACCAATCTGTTGTCTGCATGATTGAGCTTTATGTTTTGTTTTTCTTTTGTGTGTGTGTGTGTGTTTTTCATATTTCACTTATGAGTGAAATAATAAGGTTTTGTCCTTTCACACCTGACTTATCTCACTTAGTATAGCACCCTCAAGAGCCATCTGTGTTGTTGCAAATTCATCCACACATCTGTGGTTCAAGATAATTGCTATGATATGCTACACCTTTAAATAAAAAGACTTGGAACCAGTAGATGTGTGGATGATATTTAGTACATTTTTGTTTCTCATTTGTTTTACCCATTAAGTATGTTTAATACTCTCCCCTCTTCTAGGTTGGAGAATGTAGAGGAGGAAGAGAAAGGGGAAAAGGGAAGAGTAATAGGATAAGTTCTTATAGAAAAAGAATTCTATAGAATCTAAGATGTTAATTTCAAGTGGTTCTTTGTCATGTCTTAGGAAAAATTAAACTTCTTAAGGAGTGAAGGAGTGAATGTTTGTATACAGGTATTTCACTAAATTTTGGAGGACATGAAAACAGAAACTGAAATTTTACTAAGTTTTGTATAAATTTTTTAAAAGTTACAACTCTTAGACTAATAAGATTTTCTTAGAAAAACACGTTTTTGTTTTCTGTTTTGCAATACAGCTTTATATATTTTAGATATTATCAGTTATTATAGATAAATGATTTTGATTTTCTAGTTCTGGTATTAGTATTGAAAATTTTTTTGAAAAGAAAAAGTCTCTTGATTTCTAGGGCATAGGTAAAGAGCCATTATTTAGTGACCAAATACTTATTTCATTTGGCTTATAGAATACATTTTAGAAGACTATATTTTGATTTATTTTTTCGTAAGTCATTGGTATTAATACCATAAAAGGCCACTCAGTTTGCATGGTACATGGGAGTTCCCTTAGTCATATCTGTGTGTATCCCTCTTTTGATGTCTTGTAGCCCCTTGTAATTTGTTTTTGTAATGCTTCTCTATTCTTCCTTTTCTTCTTACCTAGACAAACTGGAAATTCTTATTTTCTGTTATTCTTATATCTAAAGAGTTTATGTTTATTGTTCTTAATTTAAACATAAAAGACTGGAATGGTTATATAAATATAAATGAAAATTACTTTAAGTAATTCTCTGTTAATTTTTCTGTATTGTGGGTCTGTGAACTTTTAAGAAAATGTAGATTTTCTCAAAAGGTAGATGTTCATATATTGCAAGATTTTATATGTCTTTCATAAACATATACAATCTAGGATATTAGATTGTAAGGCAAGATTAAATTTTTAATTCTATAATAAGAGCCCTAGATAATACCTTTAATGCATATTTTTATGTGAAAACAAAATATTTAGGTGAAATATATAGTTATTGAAGATAGTCTAATCACTAATTTTGAAATATTTGAATGTTTTTAGTTAATTCTCCATGATAACATTGCAACATATTCGGTATGATTATTTTACCAATGAAAATTCAAGACAGTTTTTGATTTCCAAAACCCAACATTGTAACTACTGTGTTTCCTGGTGTCACTTGATCCTGTACATTATTTGTTAGATTTCTAGAATGTGGTTAATAGGCACCTGAGGCTTGTTGAAATTTCATTTATGAAATTGTAATTTTGTGTTCTGCTTTCCCTTACAAAGTATAATAATTTTTAATATGTTAATATGTTTTTGTGTTATTCTGTTGCTTCTAGAAATTATATAAAAGAGAAGTTCAACCTCCTTTCAAGCCTGCTTCTGGAAAACCAGATGATACTTTTTGTTTTGATCCTGAATTTACTGCAAAAACACCCAAAGGTAATGAATGTTTATGTGTAACATCAGAGCTTTTATTCATTTAGATCAGTGGTTCTCAACCTATGGGTCATGACCTCTTTGGGTGGTCGAATGACCCTTTCACAGGGATCGCCTAAGACTATCGGAAAACATATTTCCGATGGCAATTCATAACAGTAGCAAAATTACAATTATGAAGTAGCAACGAAAATAATTTTAAGGTTGGGTGTCACCACAACATGAAGAGCTGTATTAAAGGGTCGCGGCATCAGGAAGGTTGAGAACCACTGAATTAGATGGTTAAAAAGTAAACTAGCTTCCTGCATGTTTATGTGTAACATCAGGGCTTTTATTCAATTAGATGGTTAAAAAGTAAACTCACTTCCTAAGGAAAAACTAAAAGAATTATATGTTTGCATAGGGTTGGTTTGTCCCTTATGGAAATGTGGATTCTACAATGCAGCTTTGCTTGGGCACCTTTCAAATGCAGGCTTTAAATGTGAAATATTTATCAGAGAAACAGAGACTAGGGTGAAGGGTAAAAGCTCTTTTTGGTTTTGTTTTTAAAGTCTTTTGACATGCTAATGTATTTGGGGTAGGGGATATGAGATTTATCATTCTGACTCTTATAGTTTAGAATATAATGAGATTTACTTAGTGGAATCTGTTTTATACACGAACTCAACAAATATTGAAAACCTACAATGTACTCACCAGCGAGGATGCAGCAGTGAACAGAACAGACAAAAATTACAATCTACACGGAGCTGACATAATAGTGTGGGGAGACAGATAATATACAATACATCAAATAAATAATATAGTATGTCTGATGGTAATATTTAATGGTTTTATTTATATTCAAAGAAATGCTGACATTTTTATCATAGATGTCTGTGTAATTCTAATTAAATATAATTATTTGGACATTAGATTCTCCTGGTTTGCCAGCCAGTGCTAATGCTCATCAACTCTTCAAAGGATTCAGCTTTGTTTCAACTTCTATTGCAGAAGAATATAAAATCACTCCCATCACAAGTGCAAATGTATTGCCAATTGTTCAGGTAAATTCTATTTAATCTGATTACTTAGTTTAGGGATAATTATTTCTAATAGATTTATAATAATTTAAGTGATTTTTAACTTCATTTATTTCTTTGTATAATAATGAATTAAAGATGTTTCCATATGTTTTTAAACAGAGCAGACAGTAATAACATTTAATTTAATTATATTTATGTAATCTCTTTTGGCAAGAAAATATAATGATGATATGTAAGCTAGTTTATTTATTGTGTTGGCTTTGGGAATCTAGAAAGCCTACAATTTAGGATCAGCTCAGATCTGGTTAAGCCATTTATAAATACTGGTAAAACTTTTCTAGAATAGATTATTCATGATTTTTCATTTAAAAAAAATTAGTTTCCTTCATTGACCTTACAGAGAGAGGAAGTGAGAGGGAGAGAGAGATAGAAACATCAGAGAGAGAGAACATAGATTGGCCATCTTCTGTATGCTCCCGAATGGGGATTTGGCCCACAACCTGGGCATATGCCCTGACTGGGAATTGATCCAGTGACCTCTTGGTGTATGGGTCGATGCTCAACCACTGAGCGACACTGGCTGAGCTATTCA
The DNA here is from genome assembly GCF_014108415.1 of Molossus molossus. Taxonomy (NCBI): domain Eukaryota; kingdom Metazoa; phylum Chordata; class Mammalia; order Chiroptera; family Molossidae; genus Molossus; species Molossus molossus. The sequence goes on along the minus strand of NW_023425355.1, from coordinate 12,073,694 downwards.
TGATTTTTTTTTTTTTTTATCCTCACCCGAGGACATTTTTCCATTTTTTGTACAGACAGAGTGGGAGGGAGAGAAAGGAAGAGAGAGAGAGGGAAACATCGATGTGAAAGGGACACATCGAGTGGCTGCCACCCGCACGACCAACCAGGGCCGGGGACAAACTGCAACCAAGGTACATGCCCTTAGCAGGAACCCAACCCGGGTCTCTCCGGACCGCAGGCGGACGCTCTAACCACTGAGCCAAACCGGCCAGGGCTATTCATGATTTTTTAAAGATTTAAGATGAATGCAGGGTTAGGCACAACTAGGTTTACATTTGTGAGTGTGCAAAACAGTTTATTTTTAGTATTATTTATTAATTATCATATTTTCCATAAGAACAACTGTAAACCTACTTCTGCCACATCTTGTATATATTTAGGAGAGAAGATAAAAATGTGAAAATATTTCATTATTCTTAGTATTTTACTCTTAAAAAACAGATAAATGGAAATGCTGCACAGTTTGGTGAAGTGTATGAATTGAAAGAAGATATCGGTGTTGGCTCCTATTCTGTCTGCAAGCGATGCATACATACAGTTACCAACATGGAATTTGCAGTGAAGGTATTGTTCTTGAACCTAATGTTTTTGGGATTATATATGTAACTTAAATGACATGTTAACTGACGGACATTTTTTTGTGGAGCTTGCAAAGATAATGAGGAAAACCTCTTAAGACTTAATGTTTTCATTTTGAATTTCTTTCCAATAATTTATTTTGGAGAAACATTGTATTCCATGAATGTCGTGTTTTTGAATAGTTTTATTTTAAAGTAGTATGTTAAGATGAGTAATTGTGACAATTACTATTATATTTGTATCACATTATCAGTTAGTATAGTTTCAGTTTAATGGAATATAATGTTAAAGAATGTGGTCTTTTTATTATTGTTTTAGTTATAGGACATTTTTAACTGTTAAAATAATATGAGTCAAGCATCACTCTTGAGTTTTAAGCATTTGCTCAAAAATTTAACCAAATTGAAAATATATCATTAAATTTTAGACAAAGAAAATAATGTCTTTTTCTCTGAGATTGGTCTTGTCTTGTTTCTTAGGTCATTGACAAAAGTAAGAGAGATCCCTCAGAAGAAATTGAAATTTTAATGCGCTATGGACAACACCCCAACATTATCACTTTAAAAGATGTAGGTATTTAAAGTCTAAGCTAATTCAAAAGCTAAGCTAATGAAGTTATGACTTGGCACTTTATTTTCTTTTTGAAACTTTTCATATCTATGGTATATTTACTGTCATGCAACACAATCTCAAGATTCTTACATTTGCCACTTCAATCCCCCCACCCCCACACCATTTCTGTATTCCTACCCTAATAGAACACCAGAAAGGAATTGCAGATGTTGGTAAATGAGAGTGTCCTGATTACCTGAATATATTCTGGCTAGTTAAGTAGTTAACATTACAACCAGCACCATTTATTCTGTGGTACTATCAATACAGTCATTGGGAATCTGCCGAATTCTACATTTTACTTAATCTTAACTGTACAGAAATGGGCTGTTGTACCTTGGATTGTTTTTTTTAAGTGAAATTGTATTACTCTACAGTTTTTAAAAATGAACATATAACTCATACGAATAGATGTTACTCAGTTTACGCTCCCTGGTCAGTGCCTGAGACCTTTAGGGTTATGGCTGTCACAACGCCAATCACACTATGGCTTGAATCCCTACTACACCACAACCTCTACAGCAACATGGGTCCTCATACAATCTTTACTGCTGGAGCTCGGGCTGCAGGCAGCTCTGTAGCAGCAAAACAGAACCTCTGGAATATATGAACTCTTTCCAAGCAACTTAGCTAACTTACAGCATTTGGACAATGTTCCTCATTAATATCTGTCAGTGTAATAATCACATCATTTCACTCTGGTGGCAGGGACTCAGCACTGAAATCTATATAGAAAAAGCACCTGGATCCCAGTCTTTCAGTGACTTTGAGATGACCAGAAGTGCCTGGTGGAGGAAGGAGAGGCCAGTGTCTCCTCCCCTGCCATGACCCTGTCATTGGCCATTGACAGTATGGACAAGGTCCCGATGGTGAAAGCTAAAAGCCACCTGTGTCATCAAGAATTCTCTGATTATAAAACAGATCCAGGAGAGTATGCAGTGTTTTGAACAACAGGCAGGGCTGAGAGATGCTGACTACACGTTCCACAATGGCCTTACAACCTAGGAGACCAAGTACCTTCGAGTGGTAGAAGCGCCAAAAACTTAAAGTACAGAGTAGAGGAGAGCAAGAGAAGAGGAGAGCAAGAGAAGAGAAGCAGCTGGCCTCAGCCCAGCCCACCCCCAGCAGCACCTCCCACTCTTCCCCAAGCAGAAGCCTTGAGGCTTGTTCTTTTTTGGCTTTTCCACAGCCTTACCTGGCCTAAAGTGTAGCACTATGGATTCCGGAAGTGGGGATAAAGACAGAAACTTGGCAGATAAATGGAGTCTCTTTAGATCAAGATCCTTCAAGAAGTCTGATTTGGGAGGTTTTGCTTCCCAGCCCTACAGAGGAGCCGACACACCTTCTCTGATGGAAGTGATTTGCATGCAGGCCACCCAAATGGCCAAAGAACCAGCAACCTTCAAGACACTCAAGATAGATATCCCAGTGATGGAGGGGAAGAAACATCCACCATGGACTGATAATCTCAAATCCCATGAATTTAATGTGCTCATACCCACCAACTTCTAGATATTTTTTTCCAGGGATTCTGGATAGAAGGTGTCTTGCCCCCACTTCCCTATTACACTGGCTCTGACATAGGAAGAGTTTGAGTTTTTTTAAACCTCTTAAACTGAGGCTAGCACTGGAGACATAATTGGTTTTTGAGAAACATTAGTACAAAGCTTGTCCTTGCGCTGAAGAAGCCATTTTGTATTGCTTTAATTTAGACTAAATAATCTCAGCAGTGGTGTATGGGGGCCTCATCACCTATTTTTGCATCATTTAGCCTATACAAGAACTTGATCATTGCTTGTGAGGTACATAATATTTGTTTTATTCCCAAACCAAGGCTTTTTGATTTCTTGATTCATGGCCTAGAGGCGGTCGCTAACAAGTCTCTGACCCTCTCGACTGCTGGTGCTGTGTGTGCTCCAGCCTTGTCAGTGAGGGAACCTATGATCTGTTTGAGATCTGGACACAAAGAAAAGCCAGACTTGGCAAAGACCCTCCTGCGTGGAGACTGGAACCCTTGCTGTTGGGTAGAGCCAGTTCTTACTGCGGAGCCTTCAAGGCAGTTCTGCTGGACAGTACTTCTCTTTCATGTGTCAACAAGCACAAGTCTTGCATATCCTTTATTACACTTTACAGTAAAATTAACTCCAATTGGGTGGAAAACATTTTAAGGGAAAAAGTTCAACCTACTGATTTGGTATAGGTAAATGGATGTTAAGCTTTTTAAAAGTAAAAATGGTGGTAACTATACATAGATTATAGTCTGGATGTTCATGTGAAACAAGTGTCACCAGGACCTGAAACTTTTTCTTAGAAGTGAAAGGATAAAAAAAAAATTTATATGCAATTATTTTCCCCCAAATGAGCCTCATGTCTATATATACACAGATCTTACTGAGGAAAGGAACCAGACAAAGCACCTGTTCATTTCTCTTCACTGTGGACATGTTCAGTCAATGCCCTCAACACTGTCTCAAAATCCCTGCTGTTCTTACTTTGGAAGTATTGTGTCTACATAGCCAGCTGGGTTGACTTTTCTATAGAGAGGCCCGGGAGTCTCAAATTATGAGAACAATTAATTTATTTGTATCTTCTCTTATGCTCATGTATCTTTCATGTTTTGACAATAAAAATCTGTGCTACTTAAAAAAAAAAGATGTTACTGAATGCTGATATTTCACATAAGAAAATAATATTCTTTTCTCTTTAGAGAAGGCAGACAAATCAGCTATCACCTCAATCATTTGTTTCAGATAATATGATATACATTTTGATTAATATTTTTTATTGTTGCAAGTGTTACAAATGTCCCCCTTTTATCCCCCATTGACCCCCTCCTTCCTGATTAGTATTTTTAAATAGTATTTTACATCTACCTGTCTATCTATCCATCCATCCATCCATCCATCCATCCATCCATCCATCCAATTTCTATCTGTCTCACAAACCCTGAATGAAAGGGTACACCCATTTTTTCAATTTATTCTCCTTGCTATAGCATTTGAATTCAACAAACGTTTTAGACACCATGTCAGATAATGGACTATAGGGAGGATATTAAAAACTAATAATATATTTACTGTCAAAAAGAAGCTCACTGTCAGTCAGGAAGAGAAGTGTCTATAATACAGTTAAAAATGAGAGAGATGCCATTAGAGAGTCACAGAGTTCTATTTTTCCATTTATATCCTTTGATGAAGTATAAAGTGCAACCCAAAAAGTTAATAAAATGATATGTTTAACATGGTCTCATAGGACTGTGCAAGAGATTGTTTAGACAGTTTAATCTTTAATACAGCCTGTACTATATTAACAATAAAGAAGTAATGTCTTCTTTTAACGCTAGAGGTTCACTAGAAAAGCTAAGTAAATGTAATTTTAATATTTCAGAATTGTAATTATAAATAATAACATTTTAAAAATGTGTTCTTTTTTAGGTTTATGATGATGGTAGATATGTTTATCTTGTTACGGATTTGATGAAAGGAGGAGAGCTACTTGACCGTATTCTCAAACAAAAATGTTTCTCAGAACGGGAAGCTAGTGATGTAATGTTTGTAATAACTAAGACAGTTGACTATCTTCATTGTCAAGGAGTAAGTTGTAGTTATATTCTTCCCTTCAAATCTGGGATGTATATATTTATAAAATTATATGTAGGGGATGCCATTTAAAATGAATTACTTTTCAATAATATATTTTGTAGATACTATCCTAATAAAACTCATAAAGTAGTGAAGGTTATAGATTTAGGAAATTGGAAAATGTTTTAATTTTCTTCACTCTGCCTATTGACCCTGATTTAATAGCATATTCATTTTAAAAGTGGTTTGGGCCCTGGCCGGTTTGGCTCAGCGGTTAGAGCGTCCGCCTGCCGTCCGGAGAGGCCCGGGTTCGGTTCCCGCTAAGGGCATGTACCTCGGTTGCAGTTTGTCCCCGGCCCTGGTTGGTCGTGCGGGTGGCAGCCACTCGATGTGTCCCTTTCACATCGATGTTTCCCTCTCTCTCTTCCTCTCTCTCCCTCCCACTCTGTCTGTACAAAAAATGGAAAAATGTCCTCGGATGAGGATTAAAAAAAAAAAAAAAAAAAGTGGTTTGGATTATATAAAGGAACCTAACCTTGACTTTGAAATTATTAAAGCTAATCAGATCTAAAAGTGAAACATAAAAGAATTATCCAAGGGTATGTGAATATTATTCAAATTATGCTATAGCTAACATATAAAGTTCTGGCAGTAAGAGGACTATATATCATGATCATTGCCAACTCTTCCTGTAAATATAGTAAGAAATTTGGATTCTAAACATTTGAAGTATTAATCTATTAAAATTTGTAGTAGTGGAGCAGGCCTGTCATTTTGCTTTGTATCTGTTTATAAAGAAAGCAAATGTTACCAAAAGAGGTCAGCTTTTATTATATGCACTTCTGTAAGGAAACAAAGTCACAAATAATTTTAAATGTTAAGTTTGAATCAGTTGTAACAGTGGATATGTATACAAGTATAAACAATAAATTAATGGACAACTCAAAATTGGCACAGTGAAAATTCTATGTGGGCCCCTTTTATAAATAAAAAAATAAGCTAGTTCTCAGTTTTGTGTCTGGTTTAATAGACTATATTTTTCAATATCATAAAATATGAACTGTATAAGGCTAAAGGAATAGTTCTATTATAATTTAAATGCTTGATTGTTTTTATCAACATTCTCTAAAATAAAGGAGGACCAGAAATTTTGAGAAGAGGAAAATGATAAGTATCTTCTTTTTAAATTTATTTTTATTTTTATTCCTTTATTTAATTAAATTTATTGGGGTGACATTGGTTAATAAGATCATATGGGTTTCAAGTGTACACTTCTGTGAAACATGATCTGTATATTGTAAGGGGGTCAAATACATGGTGACAGAATTTGATTTGACTTTGGTTGTGAGCACACTGAGCATATTTAGTTTATTATTTCAGAAACATTTCAGTTTCTTATATCAATTCAATAAATTAATGACAGATATGTATTTAGCATTTCTATGTGCCAGGCATTATAAAAAGTGTTACAGATTCAAATATGAGTAAGACTTGGTCCTTGTCTTTAAAGATCTTTCTATGTAGTGAACTGCTGATTAAAGATAGAACTAGATTAAATTCAGTGAATAATTATCAGTAGAGAATTTTAGAATATTTTTCATTTCTAGCATTATATTTGGTTTTTATTTATTGCTTCTATATTTCTACTGATAGTTTCATGCATTGAAAGCATGTTTTGTTTTACTTTATTGAGATATAGTAGCAAGTTTATTTTTAATTTTTTATGTATAGTCTTGTGAATTTTTACTAATACATTTTATTGAGATTAATTCACAGATAATATTGTGTAAGTTTAAGGTATACAACATTTATGCATTTATATGATGCAATATTACCACCCTAGCTTTAGCTGTTACCTCCATCACATTATTTTAAAAATTGTCAGTATGTTCACCACCCCAAGCAATACAAAATACAGATGATGTATTATAGAATTGTATACCTGAAACCTATATAATTTCATTAAGCAATGTCACCCCAGTAAATTCAATTAAAAAGTAAAAATACTTGTCATTTAGTTCCAATGTGATTCATCTTGGATTTAGAATTGATTGTTTCTCTTTTTTTCTTGAAAGTGTTCTATTTTATTGGTTCTTTCTCATATATATATATATATATATATATATATATATATACACACACACACACACACACACACACACATATAATTTTGGATTGTATGCTACACATTTCAATATTAAATTATGGATATTTTTGTGTACTGTTGATTTTCTCCCATTATTATTACTGATTTTTTTGTTATGTTTTAGTAGATAATTTTCTTGGCATTGTTTGCACTGAAAACTCTGCTTTTTGGGTAGTAACTTTGATGTCTATCTTTCATCTTAGTATAAACTACTTTGAGTCTCTTCTACACATTTTAAAATTTTTTATTGAATTTATTTGGGTGACATTGGTTAATAAAATTATACAGGTTTCAGGTTTATAACTCTATAGTACATCATCTATAGAGTGAATCATGTGTTCAGCCCCCCCCCCCAAATCAAGTCTTCTTCCATCACCATTTATCCCCCCTTTACCTTCTTCTACCTCCCTTTACCCCTCTTCTACACATTGTTGATTCAGGGGTAGGTTCTATTTTTAAATTTTTATTTATGGATTTTTAGAGAAAGAGGAAGGGAGGAAGAGAACGAGATTGATTTGTTGTTCCACTTATTTATGTGTTCATTGGTTGATTCTTTTTTTCCCCCTTTATTGATTTTAGAGAGGGGAAGGGAGAGAGAGAAAGATTGAAACATCAATAAGAGAGAACATTGATCGGCCGCCTCCTGCACACCCCCCATTGGGGATTGGGCCCACAACCTGGACATATGCCCTGACCAGGAATCAAACCCACAACTTCTTGGTGCATGGACGCTCAGCCACTTAGCCACACCAGCCAAGCCATTGGTTGATTCTTGTATGTGCCCTGACCGGGGATCGAACCAACAACCTTGGTGTATCAGGACGACACTCTTAACGACTAAACTACCTGGCCAGGGCTCAGAAGTAGTTCTGACTTTTTTTTTTAATCCTCACCCGAGGACATTTTTTTCCATTTTTTGTTCAGATAGAGGGAGGGAGAAAGAGGAAGAGAGAGAGAGAAACATCGATGTGAAAGGGACACATCGAGTGGCTGCCACCTGCATGACCAACCAGGGCCAGGGACAAACTGCAACCGAGGTACATGCCCTTAGTGGGAACCGAACCCGGGTCTTTCTGGACCTCAGGCCGACACTCTAACCACTGAGCCAAACCGGCCAGGGCAATGACTTTTTGACTTACAGTATCCCTTCACCCAGCATCAAAGTTTGCCCAGCATGTCTTTTCTGGTTATTTAGGCCAGAAAGACTGGGTTTTTCCACATGTATCTTCACTACCACGCTGTGATGTAGGGACTATACTTAACCCTAGCTTAAAAGCCATTTATATAGTTCCCTGTATTCCCTACTTCAGCCAAGTGTGTACTCCTCACCAGTCTATTTGCTTCTGTTCACTCCCTAGCATCTTCAGGTAGTTTATTTTTCTATTATGTTCAGGTTTTTTGTTTGTTTGTTTTTTTTGTTTTTTTTTATTAATTAATTTTTGTTACAGATGTTTCTACTTTTTCCCCACTGATTCCCCCCTCCCCCTCCCTCCCTGCCCTGTCCCCAGTTTGTTGTCCATGTCCACTGTTCATGCATACATGCATATAAGTTCTGTGGTTAACCCCCTCTTCTGGGGGTTGTCATTCTGTACCCCACTTCCACATCTCTGGGACTACCCCATTCCTCAGAATGTTATGTTCATTATATTCCACAAATAAGTGAGATCATATGATACTTGTCTTTCTCTGTTTGGCTTCTTTCACGTAGGATGATACTTTCCAGGTCCCTCCATGTAGTCTCAAAGGATAAGAGATCTTTCTTTCTTATAGCTGCGTAGTACTCCATTGTGTACATGTACCACAGCTTTTTTTTTTTTTAATCCTCACCCGAGGACATTTTTCCATTTTTTGTTCAGGTAGAGTGGGAGGGAGAGAGAGGAACACAGAGAGAGAGAGAAACATCGATGTGAAAGGAACACATCGAGTGGCTGCCACCCACACAACCGACCAGGGCCGGGGACAAACTGCAACCGAGGTACGCGCCCTTAGCGGGAACCGAACCTGGGTCTCTCAGGACCGCAGGCCCACGCTCTAACCGCTGAGCCAAACCGGCCAGGGCTGTACCACAGCTTTTTTATCCATTCATCTACTGATGGACACTTGAGCTGTTTCCAGATCTTAGCTATTGTAAACAGTGCTGCTACAAACATGAGAGTACATATATTCTTTCTGATTGGTGTTTCAGGCTTCTTAGGGTATATTCCTAGAAATGGGATCACTGGGTCAATTGGCAGTTCAATTTTTAATTTTTTGAGGTAATACCATTATGTTCAGGTTTTATAGTTGTTTTCTGTGGAGAGGGGTATATTAAGTAGGGTGTTAGTCCATTTTAACTGGAAGTGGTACTGAGAATTGAGTTTTGATACTTTGTGTTTTGAAGTTGTTAACAAAACTGGTAGCTTGAATAGAAAGTGGAGTATCTATCTGATAGAGATTATTTCCTCTGTATACTTCAAGATTATACAGTGTGGACAAAGAATCATTTTCAATATTTTACAATTAAGAAAGTTATTTTCCTGGAAAAATATTAACTTAAAATGTTTTATTTCACAGGTATTTATTTCGCTATAGAAATATAATGCTTTTTTCTTTTATGTTCAAGGTTGTTCATCGTGATCTTAAACCTAGTAATATTTTGTACATGGATGAATCAGCCAATGCAGACTCCATTCGGATCTGTGATTTTGGGTTTGCAAAGCAACTTCGAGGAGAAAATGGGCTTCTCTTAACTCCATGCTACACTGCAAACTTTGTAGCACCTGAGGTATTCTTTAAAAATTCAGTTTTTGTTTTTCACTCTTTTCCTTTAGTTGAATGTATATGATAGCATGTATATGTTATTGTAGGTAGGTAAAAGATGAGTTACTGTGTCCACTCTCAATTATAAAGCTCTTTAAATCTGTGAATTCTGATAACCCCTAATATAAATATTTAGACTGAGAGCTAGCATCTGAAACCAACCTGAATGTAATAATTAGACTATTTTATTTTATTTGGTGATATACTAGTTTTAGCATCATATCCTTTTAGAGCTGGAAGAGAGAGTTGAGATAAACCATCTTCAACATATTATTAAATATTATAAATGAGGAAACTAAGGTTTAAAGTACTTAAATAACTTTTTCATGACCCAGCATTCACTTAGTAACAAAGCCAGGATAGATTTTCCGATATTTTAGTTTGTGCTGAACGTGATGTAATTTATATTGTTTAGCATTACACATACATATAAAGGCACAACATGGAGGAACCTAGAGAGTATTATGCTGAGCATAATAAGCCAGTCAGAGAAAGGCAAGTATCACATGATCTCACTTATTTATGGAATATCATGAACAAAATAAGCTGTCAACCAAAACAGATCCAGACTCATGGAAGTAGAGAACAGACTGACAATCCTCAGAGGGATGGGAGTGTGTGGGGAAGAGATAAACCAAAGAACTGATATGCATATATGTACAACCAATGGACATAGACATTAGTTTTGGGAAAGCAGGATGGGGGTGGGAGTGGGAGGAGGCAATCACTGGGGTAAGAAAGGGGAGACATCTGTAATACTTACAACAAATAAAAAATATCCTCAGTTTCAGGGGAAAAAAAGGGAGTAACAGAGAAAGTAACTGGCTTGCTTGAGATAAAAAGTCCTGCTGTATGAAGGCTCCAATAATGGCTGGGTCCTTACAGTCAGAGGCATATAGTACTTCTGTTGTTCAACAAAAAATAAAGCTGCAGTTTAAAGTAAAAATAAATAAATAAAGGCAGTGCAATCCCTGGTTCTTTTTTAAAATCTTCAGATTCCTGGAGAAAACAGCTTCACAGGGGTTTTTATAAGGAGTCAAGCTTTTCTTGCCAAATATCATTCATACATAGATCTTGCAGGGAAGAGTCAGGAAAGGTGAGGCTGAGGAGGTTCTAATCACGTGGAGTTTTGATGGTAGCAATTCTCATAGCATTGGAAAGTATGGTTTATAAAATAATAAATCAGGGATGGCATTGCTCATATAGATTCTTTTTAGATATGTTTGTAAATCAGGAACTGTTCATATATGTGGTGAATAATGCTATGAATCAATATATGTTCAATACAAATAAAACAAAAAAATCTTCAGGTTTGAAAATTTGAAATTTCTAAGTTAGAGAAGATAAAATAATTTCACAACAACTTTCTATCTCGACGACAAATTCTATCTTATGATAATATGGCACATTGCATTAGCATGAGCCATTTGTATTTAAATACCAACAAATATGTATTTTAATGTAGATATTAGAAAAATAAATACTATTTCTAAATAATGAAAATAGAAATGTAGAAAATAGAAAAATAACTTTCTAAAGAAAAATTCCCGAGTTAAAATTTATTAAATCTTTAAGCTGTGGATGATGAAGAAGGATAACACTTGTTTTACTGGGTTTTTAGGATAAGAGATTTGCCCTGTAAGAAATTATGTACATATACAGAGAATGTACTTTAATCTGTATTTTAATTAAATTCATGGAATAATTAATGTACACATTTTTATCAAACTAAAATATATTGAAACTATATTTCCCCAAATACAAATTAGAACACATGCAATATCCAAGGAAGGATTATTATATTTATCTCAGGTGGAAGAGATATAACTTATACTTTAAAAAATTAGCCTTTCTCAGACATTTTAATGATTTCATATAGGAGGACAGAATATTTGAAATCGGGGCTCTTCTGTTAATTATAGGGTATATAATTATCATAAATATTCTAGCATATTTATGCAGTAGACATGACAGAATGAAAAATAACCATTTTAATAGCCAAGTTCTTTATACTGACTTAATATTATGGATGTGTACCCTTGGTATAATGGAAACTTCACACTGGAAAAAGGTTAGGGATGAATGTGTTCCAAATAAACATCTCAAAAACAGACATTAAAGTAAAAAATATATTTTGTATCTCTGTGTTTAGATTAATGGCAAGATGGACATTTTTAGATTAATAGCTAGATAAACATTTTTAAATGAGTGTAAATTAACAGAGTAGAATACAGCCCATTGATGTTTTTTTATCCTAACAGACTTCCCTTGTAGTAAGTCACTTTCACCATAGTGATAGTGCAGTTTATCAGATGGACATGTGGACACCATTTCTCTGTAACTAGTGCTTGAAGCATCTTTGGCTAGTATTTGTATTTTCAAAATGCTTTGAGGTAGTCATCAAAGAGGGCAACAGAGTAGGTGGGATGTTACAGTCACCTCCTCTCAGGACCAAACTGGAATTACAAATAAAATATAGAGGAATAAACCTGAATAACTAACTGAACACTAGCTGAAGAGAAGTCTTATAACTAAGGATTTATAGAAGAAGCCATATTGAGACTTGGTAGGAAGGGCAGAGACCCTCAAAGGGCTGGGTCCACTCACACAGGTATGGCTGAGATTTCAGAGGGGTATCACAGCTGCAAAGGTTTCCCCTGAACCCCAAGCCAGGCTTCTCAACCCCAAGCCAGGCTTCTCAACCCAGAGCACCAGAATCAGGAAAAGGCACCCACATAACATCTCACTGTGAAAATCAGTGAGGATTCTATCTGCCAGGGAGAGACAGGAGTCCGATAGAGACACAGGCACCCTGTTAAAGAGCCAACACACTAATTCTCATTCACAGCTACTAACCCTGCACTCCACTGGAGGGAGGGTTTGAGTGGATATAGTCGCATGAGGAGAGATGGGTTTGTGGCTCTCGGGAGAGAACAGAAGGGACAGACGACAGGTTAGCTGTACTGTTCCTCTCTTACACCATATACACCATTTTTATTGGGTGGAACACTCCCCTCTATAAGCATCAGCCTGGGGGAATGCAATATCCCACCCTCTGGACTCCCTTGGCCCCCCAGGCATAGGTGATCAAGGAAGTTGTGCCACAGGTTCCCACAGGACACCTATTACATAAGGCCACCCTACCAAGACTGAAAGTCATAGAAGATCCACTGAATACACAGAGATAAGTGCAAAGATGCAGCCAAAATGGGGAGTAAAATAAACATGCCTCAAATTAAAGGACAGGAGAAATCTCTGGGGGAAAAAAAAGCTAAATTAAATGGAGGCAAGCAATTTACCAGATAATAGAATTCAAAAAATATTCATAAGGATGCACAAGGAGTTTAGTGAGAACTTCAACAAAGAGATAGCAAGCATAAAAAAAGACATAGAAAACTTAAAAAATAACCAGTCAGAAGTGAAGGATACATTATCTGAAATGAAGAATACACGAAGAGATAAAGAGTAGGTTGAATGAAGCAGAGGATCAAATCAGCAATTTGGAAAACAAGGTAGCAGAAAACACCCAATCAGAACAGCAAAAAGAAAAAAGAATTTTAAAAAATGAGTAGTTTAAGGGACCTTTGGTACATTATGAAGCATAATAACATCCATATCATAAGGGTACCAAAAGAAGAGAGAGCTAGGGATCAAGAACCTATTTGAAGAAATAATGACTAAAAACGTTCCTAACCTGGTGAAGGAAAAAGACACAAAAGCCCAGGAAACACAGAGTCTCAGACAAGTTGAAACCAAAAAGCTCACATCAAGACACACCTCATAATTAAAATGACAAAGGGTTAAAGACAAAGAGAGAATCTTAAAACCAGCAAGAGAAAGGTTAGTTACTTATAAGGGAACATAAGACTGTCAACTGATTTCTCAACAAAAGCATTTCAGGCAAGAAGGGAGTTGTATGATATATTCAAAATGATGAAAACAGAGGACCTACAGCCAAGACTAGATTACACAGCAAGGCTATAATTTAAAATCGAAGGAGAAAAAGAAAAAGAAAGCTAAAGGAGTTTGTTATCACCAGAAGATATTATAAGAAATGTTAAAGTATCTTTTATAAGAAGTACAAAAAGAAAAAAGAAAAAACAAAAAAACAGTGGAACATTTATTAAAAATTATCTTTATTGTTGAGAGTATTACAGATGTCCTCCTTTTTTCCCCCATGACACCCTCCTTCCTGTTCTCAACCCTTCCTACCTTCACTACACTGTTGTCTGTGTCCATTGATTATGCATATATGCATAAAAGTTCTTCAGTTTTTCTCTTCTTACCTCCCCCTACCCTCTTCACTCTGAGGTTTGTCAGTCTGTTCCCTACTTCCATGTCTCTGGATCTGTTTTGTTCGACAGCTTATTTTGGTATATTCCACAAATAAGTGAGATCTTGTGGTACTTGTCTTTCTCTGACTGACTTATTTCATTTAGAATAATGCTCTCCAGGTCCCTCCATGCCATCTCAAAGGGTAAGATATCTTTTTTTTTTACCACTGCATAGTATTCCATTGTGTAAATATACCACATCCTTTTTAACACCTCATCTACTGATAGACATTTGGGCTGTTTCCAGATCTTAGCTATTGCAAATAGCACTGCTAGGAACATATAGGTGCATATATTCTTTCTGATTGTTGTTTCAGGCTTAAATGTAAATGGCTTACATGCTCCAATCCTAAGACATAGAAGCGCTTAAATATATACAGCAAATCTTGATAGATACAACGGCAGAGTTAGACAGTGATACAGTCACAGTGGGGATTTTAACACCCCACTGAGAACATCAACAAGGAAAGAATGGCCTTAAATGACATACTGGATCAGATGGATTTACGTGATATCTTCAGAGCATTTCACCCCAAAGCAGCACATAAAATATTTTCTAGAATAGATCACATGTTAGACCACAAAACAATTTTCAATAAAGTTAAAAAGTTTGAAATCATATCAAGTATCTATTCTTACCAGAATGGTATACAATTAGAAAATATTCACAAGTAACAAAACTGAAAAACACACAACAACATAGAGACTAAATAACATGTTACTAAACAATGAATGGGTGAGCAATAACATCAAGGAAGAAAGCAAAAGATACTTAAAAAAAAAAAATGAAAATGAACACAATGACCCAAAATCTATGGGACACAGTGAAAGCACTTGTAAGAGTGAAATTCATAGCTTTACCTGTTTACATCTAGAAACATGACATCTCAAATAAACGATCTAACTTTACATTTATTAGTGGAACCTGAAAAAGAACAGCAATCAAAAACCAAAGTGAGCCCTGGCCAGTTTTTCTCAGTGGTTAGAACGTTGGCCTGTGGTCCAGAGAGGCCCGGGTTCGGTTCCTGCTAAGGGCGCGTACCTCAGTTGCAGTTTGTCCCCGGCCCTGGTTGGTCATGCGGGTGGCAGCCGCTGGATGTGTCCCTTTCACGTCAATGTTTCTTTCTTTCTCTCTCTCTCTCTTCCTCTTTCTCCCTCCCACTCTATCTGAACAAAAAATGGAAAAATGTCCTCAGGTGAGGATAAAAAAAAAAAAGTGAATGGAAGAAAGGAAATAATAAAGATCAGAGAAGAAATAAATGAACTAGAGTTTAAGAACAACAGAGAAGATCAATGAAACCAAGAGCTGGATCTTTAAAAAGATAAACAAGATCGACAAATCAGACAACTCATCAGGAATAAAAGAGAGAATACCCAAATAAAATCAGAAATGAAAGAGGAAAAGTAACAACTGACACCAAAGAAATTCAAAGGATTGTAAAAAAAATATTATGAACAACTATATGCCAATAAATTATACAATCTGGACAAAAATGGATAAATTACTAGAAACACCAATCTTCTAAAACTGAATCAGGAAAAATCAGAAAACCTGAGTAGACCGATTACAAGTAATGACATTCAAGCAGTAATTAAAAAAAAAAAAAAAAAAAAAAAAGACTCTCAACAAACAAAAGTCCAAGGCCGGATGCCTCCACAGGAGAACTTTACCAAATATTCTGTTCAAAGAAGGACTTATACCTAACTTTACAAACTATTTGAAAAAATCAATATCTGCTGAGGGAAGAATCCCAAGTTCATTCTACATGCCCAGCATTATCCTAATTCCAAAACCAAATAAAGACACTGTAAAGAAAGAAAATTATAGGTCAATGTACCTGATGAACAAAGATGCTAACATCTTCAGAAAAATATTATCAAGCTGTATCCAGCAATACATTAAAAAGATCATACAACATGAACAAGTGTGATTTATTCCCAGGACTCATTGTTGGTACAGTATCTGCAAATGAATAAACATGATATACTGCATAAAGAAAAATGAAGAATGAAAATCACATGATCATATCAATAAAGGCAGAAAACGCATTTGATAAAATCAAGCCCCCATTTATGATAAAAAGTTTTAGCAAACTGAGAATAAAGGGAATAAACCTCAACATAACAAAGATAATATATGAAAAACTCACATCATACTTAAAACGGCAAAAACTAAAAACATTTCCTCTAATATCAGGAACAATTACCACTTTTATTCAGTGTAGTACTGGAAGTTGAAAAAAATGCGATAGAGTGAAGCTGTGGAAGTCGAAGTACGAAGTGGAGAGGGACGACTATATATAAATAAAGAATCCTACTTTGTGGAAACTCATCTATCGTGGTAGAGTCTGGAACTGATTAACTGTGATAAACGAGGGCCGACTGTACTACAATCAGACAAGAAGAAATAAAAGACATCCAAATTGGAAAGAAAGAAATAAAACTGTCATTATTTGATGATGACATGATACTGTACATAGAGAACCCTAAAGATGCCATCAAAACTACTAGAAGTGATCAATGAATTCGACAAAGTAGCAGGACACAAAATAAATATCCAGAAATCAGTTGCATTTTAATATACCAATAATGAACTATGAGAAAGATAAACTAAGAAAACAATATAATTTACAATTTGTTGAAAAAGAATAAGATACTTAAGAATAAATTTAACCAAGCATGTAAAAAACTTTTATTCAGAAAGTTATAAGACACTGAAGAAAGAAATTGAAGAAGATACAAATAAGTGGAAGCATATACCATGTTCATGGATAGGAAAAATTAACATCATCAAATGTCCATAGTGCCCAAAGCAATCTATAGAGTCAGGACAATTCCTATCAGGATACCAATGGCATATTTCACAGAACTAGAACATATATTCAAAAAATTTAGATGGAACCACAGAAGACCCCAGATAGCCACAGCAATTTTTAGAAAGAAGAACAAAGTTGGAATAATCATTCTACCTGATATCAAACATACTCCAAGGACATAGTAATCAAAACAGCATGGTACTGGCACAAAAGCTGACATATAGATCAATAGAACAATACAGAGACAAGAAATAAACCCACACCTTTATATCCGATTAATATTTGACAAAGGAGGCAAAAACATAGAGTGGGCTTAAGATAGTCTATTCAATAAACAGTGCTGTGAAAATTCTACAGATATGTGTAAAGAACTCAAAATGGATTAAATATTTAAATATAAGTCACGAAATCATAAAAATTCTACAAGAAAACATAGGCAGTAAAACCTTGGACATTTGTCATAGCAATGTTTTGTTTTTTTTCTGATATTTCCCCTTGGGTAATGGAAACAAAAGAAAAAATAAATAAATAAATGGTACAAAATCAAGCCAAAAAGATTTTGTACAACAAAGAAAACCTTCAACAAAATTTAAAAACCCACTAAGTGGGAGAACATATTCACCAATGATAAGGGGTTAATATCCAAAGTTTATGAAGAACTTATAAAGTTCAACACCAAAACCTCAAAGAATACAATTAAAAAATGGGCAAAGGATCTGAATAGACACTTCTCCAAACAGGACATACAGATGGCCAATAGACATATGAAAAGATGCTTAGTGTCACTAATTATCCGAGAAATGCAAATTAAAATTACAATGAGATATCAGCTTACCCCTGTCAGAATGGCTATCATCAATAAATCAGCAAAGAAGTGTTGGTGAGGATGTGGAGAAAAAGGGAAACTTGTGCACTGTTGGTGGGAATGCAGACTGGTAAAGCCACTGTCGAAAACAGTATGGAGTTACCTCATAAATTAATAGTCTTATTGCCTTATGACCCAACAATTCCATTTCTGTGAATATAACCAAAGAAACCCGAAACACTAATTTGAAAGAATATATGCACTCCTATGTACATTGTAGTGTTATTTACAATAGACACAATTTGGAAGTATCTCATGTGCTTACCACTACATGAGTGGATAAAAAAAAGCTGTGGTACATTTACACAATGGAATACTACATGGCCATAAAAAAAAGAAGGAACCCTTACCTTTTGTAACAGCAAAGATGGACCTAGAGAATATTGTGCTAAGTGAAATAAGCCAATCAGAGAAAGACAAGTACTATATGATCTCACTGATATGTATAATCTATTTAACAAAATAAACTAACAAGCAAAATAGAAACAGACTCTTTCATGCTGAGAACATATTGACAGTTTTCAGAAGGGAGGGTAGTTGGAAGCTGGATTAAAAAGTTAAAGGTATCACCCTGGCCGGGTTGTCTCAGTGGTTAGAGCGTCGGCCTGCGGAGCAGAGAGTCCCGGGTTCGATTCCCGAAAAGGGCACATACCACGGTTGCAGTTTGTCCCTGGCCCAGGTTGGGGTTGTGTGGGTGGCAACCAGTCGATGTGTCTCTCCCACATCGATGTTTCTCTCTCTCTCTCTTCCCCCCTCTCTCCCTCCCACTGTATCTGAAGATAAATGCAAAAATGTCCTCGGGTGAGGATAAAAAAAACATTGAGGGTATTGAGCTGAAAAGTAAGACTCATAGACACAGACAACAGTATGATGATTACCAGAGGGAAAGCGGTGAGGAGAGGTACAAAAGGGTAAAGGGGGGATAAATGGTGATGTAAGGAGACTTTACTTGTGTTGGAGATCTGACTTGTGGTGGTGAAACACAATACAATATACAGAAGTACTACAATTAGAAATTAAGTACCTATGTCAATATTTGAATATTTAGTAACATGGGGATATAAATTTATTATTTCATTACAGTGCTAAAGAGTTCTCTTTTGCTAAGATATATACTAATTACTGCCATGGCTGGGTTTTTCAGTTGATTAGAGCATTGTGCCAGTATGCCAAGGTTGCAGGTTTGATCCCCAGTCAGGGCACATACAAGAATCAACCAATGGATGCATAAATAAGTGGGACAGCAAATCAATGTTTTTTTCCCTTTTTCTTTCTTTCTTTCTCCCCTCCTTCCTACTTTGCTGCCCCCTTCCTTTTTCCCTCTCTCAAATCAATAAACAAAAATTTAAAAATAAACCAATTATAATTTCAGTTTTACAATGAGGGAGGAATATTTATTCATTTTTATGTGCATCAATTCAGTCAGCCTCTTAGGATTTATACAGTAGATGAGCTTTTCTACTATACTTATGTCACAAAAATTAATATCTCTCTAAAATAGTTTATTTTATAAATGTAAATCCATTATTCAACTGATATTTAATGTTTCCTGAGGTCTAAGATTTATCCCGAATTAAAGGAATTTTCAATAAATTGGTTGTTGTTCCTGCAGTTCTTTATAAAATAAGTGTGAAAATACTTTGCATTGCTCTACTCTAAGTTATCTTGTTTTACTCTAAATATGAGTTAAGTTGGACTTTAGAGAAAAAGAGAATGAGAATCTTTGTCTATGCTACTTTTTGCTAATTTGGAAAACCAAATGAGAAAGAAGGCAATGACATTAACTACAATACTTCTGACTTTTCTTGTATTTAATTTGATGCAAGCAGGAGGGTATTAAACACACATCTGCACTGTACTCTTTCATTCATCCCACTACCTTGCCTTGTTTCTTTTATGGCTGTATATCAGTGGTTCTCAACCATGCCTCCACCCTTTAATATAGTTCCTCATGTTGTATGTGGATGTATCTGCATGTGGGCGGACCCACCTGGAGAAGGGTAGAGGAGCAGTGTCTTTCTTCCTAAGACTATCGGAAATATGTGTTTTCCCATGGTCTTAGGCAACCCCTGTGAAAGGGTCGTTCAACCCCTAGGTTGAGAACCGCTGCTATATATTCTTAATATTTTAGAGCATTAACACCCAGTCTAGAGCAAAAGTGGACTGCCTCTTCCTTACCCATACAAAATAATTTTTAATGTGTGTTAAATGTATAAAACCGGTTTTTCATGGTTGGCCCTAATTAAATTAAGCAATATGACACCTCCTGTTCCCTTTTTCTCATTAATTAGGAAGGTTATGGGAGTATGAAATAGTTCTAGATGACTCAGTGAATAACCCTCGCCTGTCAGATGGGTTCCTGGGTAGTCCTTCAACCTTGGCTATAAATCGGAACATCCTAAAAATACTGTCCTAGCCCTGGCTGAGCATCTTCCCCTTACACCAAGGTTGCAGGTTCAATCCTCCATAAGGGCCCATACATGAATCAGCCAATGAATACCTAAATAAATACGTAGGACAACAAATCAATGTTTCTCTCCTCTCCCTCTCCTTCTTCTATTTCTCAATAAATAAATAAATAAATAAATAAATAAATAAATAAATAAATAAATAAATAAATCTTAAGATATACTGTGCTAAGGGAACCAGGGGAAACATGGTGATGCCCGGAACCATAGGAATTAATGAGAAAAGAAATGAAATAAGGGGGAAAGGCAACAGAGGTTTAAGTTTTACTGAAGGATGCCAACTTAGGTTTACCATGATATGTATTATTTATTAGGGCTTTTGTAGTACCTATGTGGATTATTCATATAAGTATTTTGATAGCCTCTCTAGCTTTTCAAGTTTGTACATATGTCTGTTCTTAGAAATCCAATTTAACTAGGAAAAAAACATTATATCTTGAATTTTTAGTTAGATACTTATTATTCATGTCTGGCAATTGTCAAAGCCAAACATTAATGTATTTAGCCTTTTATAAATGAAATGTCCATGCTAGTG
This sequence comes from Molossus molossus, assembly GCF_014108415.1. Lineage (NCBI taxonomy): Eukaryota > Metazoa > Chordata > Mammalia > Chiroptera > Molossidae > Molossus > Molossus molossus. The sequence goes on along the minus strand of NW_023425355.1, from coordinate 12,052,918 downwards.
GCTACACAGTCTCCATTGTTAATGCATTAATAATGTTTCTATTTTGTTCCAATGCCTAAAGGCTGTAACAGTGGTCTTATTTTTCTAAATAAGAAGGCTTCATTTCATCTATTTTCTAACAAACTCTATTAACTTCATTGAGAAAACTCACATGAATATATGATGAATATATTATTTGATTTTTATTAACACTAGTGCCAAGAGCAAAAAAACAGCTACCTAAATTATTGTATGAAAAATTAATGAAACCATTTAGAATGTATCAAATGTATATTTATGATCCAGAAATATACTGATCTGTTTGAGAAATAAACCTTGTATATAAAATAAAAATTCATCTTTCTTTCATAAGATCATGTTATCTTACTATCTCTTATGTAGCAAAGAGTCAGTTATCATAGATATTATAATCCCAAGCTCTAGAGTAAGAATACCTCCTCCATTACTAACTAGTTTTGTGGTATTGGGCAAATTACTGAACATTTGTCTCAGTTTCTTTGTCTTCAAAATGGAAATAATATCTGCCTCGTAGAGTCAGTGTCCAGATGAAAGACAGTAATGTGTGTAGTATATATTAAGCTTTATATACATATTAATCTTAAATTTTTATGTTTGTATTTGGTTTTCCTAAGAGAAAAAGTGAAAGATCATTAAGGTCAGGGATCATATTTTACAAGGTTGTTTATTGTATGACCCTTGTTACTTAACTTATTAATAGCCATTTATTCTATACTTGCTAATAGCAGGATATTTTTGCCTTTAACATTACATGAATCTATTTTTGAAAAGATTAAAATAATCTAATATTTTAAATTGTGAACATTTATGAGATTATTAGGAGCACAACTTACTTTGAGAAAAAGGAGTTTGTACTAGGTAATATCACATAATAAGTGTTTCTTTCTCAGGTTCTTATGCAACAGGGCTATGATGCTGCTTGTGATATTTGGAGTCTGGGAGTCCTTTTTTACACAATGTTGGCTGGGTAAGAAACCTTGTATACTCAAAATATATCACGTGATTATTTGAATTTTACCTGTATATTTTCATCTAGAAAGAGGACAGATGAAAATAACCTTAAGGAAAGTTCTATTAACATTTCAAAATATTGTATATTGTTTACTTATAAAATTTAAAAATCATAAAATAAGGTTTTTAATGAGGCAATGTTCAGATATATAATTAAAAGAGTTTTAATTGATATTGAATTAATTTTCTTAAAGTGCTTGAATTCTGTCTCTCCTGGCACTGGAGATTTAATAAGATTGAACTTTATAACAAATCTAACTAGTAACAGAATCCTAAATTACTGGAACACACACAGTTGCCCTCTCTGAAAAGGATAAAAACAAAGTAAAAAAAAAAAAAGCAATATTTGGATTATGTTAATGTTGCTAATTTGCAAGTGTTGTTTTACTCTTAATATTTTTGTTTAGGAGTAAAAATTTATGATTGTAGAAAAAGCCTGGTTTTAACAAAATCTAATGCATTGAATGGAATTTGATGAATTATAATGCAATTATAAAGTATTTAGATTTGACATTTTAGAGAAGGCATTCAGTATAATTGAAATATGCTTAATATAACAGAAGATGTATAAATATGTTATGAAATCATCACTAAGTTATTTATTGGCTTGGTGATAATTACATATGTCAGTATTCCATGTACTTTTAGATATTTTATAAACTTTTGCAAAATATTTAGCTATGGCCCAAATCAAGTGCTAAAGCTAAGAATGAACCATGGGATTCCAATTCTGGATTGCTGCTTTCAAATATTTACTTTATAAGGAAACAATATGAATGTTAGTGAATGTGTCTTCAGTGTTATATCAACTTAATTGTTACATGAGGAATTAAGATATTAACATGTTAAGACATATTTCTCATATTTTTAATAGTAAGTCTTTTCATTCCTAAATTTAAATTCCATTTTTAGTTCCATCTGTTAAAATGGTACAAAACTGATCACTTTTTGTCATACTATAATTAATTTTTAAACTACTTTAACTTTATGCAATGTATTAGTCTTCCTTTTATGTGAATATTGATCCACATAATAATTTTAATGGCTCTAGAGAGTTTTTTTTAAATGTTTTTATTTTTATTTTTTAGAGAGAGGGGAAGGAAGAGAGAGACAGAAACATCAATGTGAGAGAGAAACATTGATCAGCTGCCTCCTGCACACCCCTCACTGGGGATCTAGCCCACAACCCTGGCCATGACCAGGGATCAAACCAGGACCTCTCAGTCCATGGAATGATGCTCAACCTACTAAGCCACATCGGCTGGGTGTTATTTTGTTATATTGATATAAATATTTGACTAACCCATTTTTATGGACATTAATTGAAATTATTGTGAACCTGTTTTCACTAATAACATTTATAAAATGCTAAAGAATAAATTTGAACAAATAAAATAAATGCATTTCTATGTATATATAAAATTAACAATTTGCTCATAGTAGGTAAATTTGGTTTGGTAACTTATGCCTAGGAGAATACAAAATTTGTGTGTTTTATTCTGGTCTTACTTTAAGACTAGCTTTACATGAAAAGTCACATTTATTTTATTTTACATTGATTAACTGATCAAAGGCCAAAAGACATTGATATAGATAAGACTATTTTATTAAATAATGAATTAGGATTAAGTTCATTGTTTGAAGTATTAAATTTGATATGTACAGTGAAGGGAAATATTAGATAATATTCTTAATTTGCTATAGTAAATATTTGCATGTGGGCTTATGCTTTTGACTTTATATTAGATTTAATATGTATACTAAGCCCTTATGTCTATTAAAATCTATTTTATTAATAGCTACACACCGTTTGCTAATGGTCCCAATGATACTCCTGAAGAGATACTGCTGCGTATAGGCAATGGAAAGTTTTCTCTGAGTGGTGGAAACTGGGACAATATTTCAGATGGAGCAAAGGTATCAATTATAAATGTTTGTTACATTAGTGTGAAATTGCTGAAAATTTAAGTTATAGTCTAGTCTATATTTGCAGAGTACATGATGATGTTATATGTCTGCATTTGTTTTTGAGTTAATTCACATCTATGTGGGATTGAACAAGACAATGCCTAACTTTTTTTTGCCCTGCTTTCCAGGTAACAGTCCTCTTTTATTAACTCACATATGTTCAGAGAATATAAACTCAGTAGATCTACTGAGGAAAAATGCATAAGCCAATTAAGCTTTCTGTGTGTTTTTACACATCATTTCTTCTTTAGCACAGATATTGACTAGTGATGATGTAGGAAATTTTTATAATGTTAAATATTCTTAGAGAATGTACAGACTTTTCATCAGTAGCATCTTGATATTATTGATGGCTTAGAGCTGTCCAATAGAAATACAATGTTAAGAAACATGTGGAATTATAAAATTTCTAGTAGCTACATTAAAAAAAAGAAAATAATGAAATTAATTTAGTTACATACTTTATTTAACCTGGCATATTTAAAGTATTTTACCTTTTAATCAATATAAAATTAGGGAAATATTTTACATTCTTTTTTAATTTTAAGCCTTTCAAAATTTGCTGTGCATTTTATGCTTACGGTTTATCTGAGTGTGGAGTACCCACATTTTAAAAGTGTTCAATAGCCACATGTGGCTAATGAGTGCTGTAGTAGTGCAATTTCAAAGTAACTGGCCTAATTTAATTTAGGGGAAAAAGTGATCAAGCCTTGACTATGGATTGTTACAGTTATAATTCAAAAAATTTAAGTTTTAAGCCCTGGCCGGTTTGGCTCAGCGGTTGGAGCGTCGACCTGCGGTCCAGAGAGACCCGGGTTCAGTTCCCGCTAAGGGTGTGTACCTCGGTTGCAGTTTGTCCCCGGCCCTGGTTGGTCGTGTGGGTGGCGGCCACTCGATGTGTCCCTTTCACGAAGATGTTTCTCTCTCTTCCTCTCTCTCCCTCCTACTCTGTCTGAACAAAAAATGAAAAAATTTCCTCGGGTGAGGATTAAAAAAAATAAAAAATTAAGTTTTAAAACAAAATCCCAAAGGTTGTCAGCATGTAGTGTATAGGGACCTGAAGCTTTTAAACTGCATTTAAAGTAGAAAACATTTTCAGACAAAAGGAATTGCTTATATTTAATATCTGCTAATGATAAAACCTAATTATCTCAAGAGCACCAGTTAATTTGTAGGGTATATTATGGAATAAACATTGTATCCTGATCATTGTAGAATAAATAAGTTATGAATGTGATTGTCAATACCTTTTAAACATTAGAAAAACAGAGAAGGGATTGTGTTTGGATCTTAGCCATAATAATAAAAGTGTGCTGTGTGGTGTAGTAGAAGGAACACCTGATTAGAAGGCAGAGCTGAGTGCTAGTTTTGATCTACTAATTAGCTGCTTCAGTTTTCTCATCTGCAAAATGTGGGGACTCAGTTCTCCCTCTGGTTCCTTCTAACTCCACAATTCAATTTCTATGCATTTTGGTTTATTTATAATTTATTATATTTCCCCTTGTAAAGTGGTTGAAACTACTAGTATTATTCATTAACCCAATGTATTTTCTAGTTAGCCAGTTTGTACTTCACAAAATCACATTTTCACAAGGGACAATTTCAATGTTTAAAGCTATATATATAATCTTGCATTCCTTTAAAAATAATTGGTAAAAGTGACTATAATGCTTAAATACAGAGGAATTTATATGCCAATTGTGCTTAGAATTTTAGTTTCCCATTTTCCGTGTGTTTAACATTTAGGTCTGTCTAGTGCTTAAGGAATTTTACATATTCAAGTTAAGTTTTATTCTGACCTTCTCTTTTAGTCTGATAGTCTGGGGAAAGTATCATAGGAAATGATATTGTGAAATATTGTTGAAATATGTCACAAAGCCTTTCATATACTCTCTATATTTGGATAAAGTGACTTTAGTTTTGTCTTTGAAACTTTTTTGAAAAAGGTAGCAAATTCCTAAGCAAAGAGACTATATGAATCTTTTAAAAAACTATCTCCTGTAAATTTTAACTTGTTTTTTTCTGTTATGAGTTAGTGATAAGGTAAAGTATTGTGCAGTTGCCCCTAACCCCTTAAACTAGTTTTCTTTAGTTGCGAGAACTGTGGTATTGCTGTCATCGAATAACAATAGTTTTACTTAATTATAATTTCTTACAAGCTATTTTTCCTTTTGAATGTTTTTTCTTGCTTTTGGTTAGTACCACCACCAGAAGCATACGGAAGTTTACCTCCTGTCCATGCAGAGTTTCTAGATTTAGTTTATTCAATTAAATGGTGGGGGTCATAATGGAAGTCAGGATAGTTTTGTGTATCTTATTGCTACAATGTTTTCAGCTAACTACTCACCTGCAAACCCCAGGCTTAGAAAACATTGGCATCAATGCTTCCCTTTTGTAAACAAGGCGAGACAAGGAGAAGAATCTGGTAAACAAACTAAGAGTAGAAGAGGCAAGAGAGCAATGAAAATTTCATGGTGTCACTCCATATTAAAAATAAACACAATGATACTGATTAGCTAGAAGAGAATTCTATCTAAATTTTAGACTATTTAAAATAAGTAAAGTGTTACTTCTTTCAAGTACATATACCCTAGGCCAACAAAGAATTTACCAGTAAAAGTTTTTATGGAACAATTAATTATGGCTTCTTCCCTTGCCTCCTTTAAAAAAGAATAATTTCTACATTTCCTCTTACTTTATACCCATAACAACATTTTACTCAATGCATGGATATGTTCATCTTGTAAAAAATCACACAGTACATATAAAATTAAAATCTCCCCCAAGCAAATAATTTGTCTAGCAACATTAGAATTTTAATTTAATTATTTTTATTAAATATTTTCATGTTACATTATTGCAGGTGTCCTCCCTCCCCGCCCACCCCCCCCCCCCCGCTCCTTTGCCCACCTCCACCCACCCTGCCTCCCCATTGGCCTTCACCAAACTATGGTCTGTGTCCATGAGGTATGCATATATGTTCTTTAGCTAATCTCTTCACCTTCTTTATCCAATCACTCCCATTCCACCTCCCCTGGGGCACCAGCCAGTCTGTTCCCTGTATCCATGCTTCCAGTTTCATTTTGTTTGTCAGTTTATTTTGTTAATTAGATTTCAAATATTAGTGAGATCATATGGTATCTGTCTTTTTCTGACTAGCTTATTTTGCTCAGCATAATACTGTCCAGGTTCATCCATGCTGTTGCACAGGGTAAAAGTTCCTACTCTTTTACAGCTATGTTGTATTCCATAGTGTAAATGTATCACAGCTTTTTTATCCACTCATCTACTGATGGGCACTTTGGCTGTTTCCAGATCTTGGCTATTGTAAATAATGCTGCTATAAACATAGGAGTGCATATATTCTTTCTGATTGGTGTTTTGAAATTCTTTGGATTTATTCCCAAAAGTGGGATTACTGGGTCAACAGGCAGTTTCATTTTTAATTTTTTGAGGAAAATCCATACTGTTTTCTACATCTACCATAATGAATACTTTTTTGAATACCTTTTCATTAGCTACTTAATCTTTTTATATTATTTTTAAATTTTATTTTTCAGTTATAGTTAACACACAATATTATATTAGTTTTAGGTGTACAATGTAGTGATGAGACATTTATTTAGTATTTTCTTTCTTTTTTTTTTTTTTATCCTCACCCGAGGACATTTTTTCATTTTTTGTTCAGATAGAGTGGGAGGGAGAGAGAGGAAGAGAGAGAGAGAGAAACATCAACATGAAAGGTACACATCGAGTGGCTGCCACCCACACGACCCAACCAGGGCCGGGGACAAACTGCAACCAAGATACGTGCCAATAGCGGGAACCGAACCCGGGTCTCTCCAGTACGCAGGCCGTCGCTCTAACCGCTGAGCCAAACCAGCCAGGGCTATTTAGTATTTTCTTTATGTATACCTTGCATTGTTAATTTACACAGTAAGCTTTTGTCTACTATAAATATAAATATTGTCTTCTTGCCTGGCAGGTGTGGCTCAGTGGTTGAGCATCAACCCATGCACAAAGGGGTCACTAGTTCGATTCCCAGTCAGGGCACATGCCCGGGTTGCGAGCTTGATCCCCAGTGGGGGACAAACAGGAGGCAGCCAATCAGTGTTTCTCTCATTGATGTTTCTCTCTCTCTCTCTAAAAATCAATAAAAACATATTAAAATTTAAAAATATATATATATTGCCTTCTGTAAATTTGAAATAAGTCATCAAATTTTACATAAATATTTCTTTTCCATCTTGTTTTGAGGTTGCTTTTAATAAAAGAGTAGTTTGTTAATGTATTTACAAGTCATAGACTTCAAGATCTAGAAGGGAATGGGTGCATTATTTTGCAGATAGATAAACCAAGGTGTGTAGAATTTATCTGGCCCATAGTCACACAATAATCAGTGGCAGAGCCAGAACTATCAGTCCAGTATTCTTTTCAGTTTATCACATATTATAGAAGACACCCTGGAGGAAGTAAGGCTTTGTTAGCTTGGCTTGTATAGATGGAATGGAGGAGAAAAAGGTCTATAACCCAACCCTTTAATAATAGAAGGCTCAAAGGAAAGTTATTGTTCACTCACTTCTTTTCTATAATATGGAAATTCAGTGTACTGAATGAAGCTTATTATCCTTCACATAATCTATATTGCAGAGCAGTTTTACAATTAAAACATTATATTGAAATCCTTCTAGAACTTATAGTACCATTAGCTTTCAAATACCTTGTGCCAAATTATACTAGAGAAAGACTACAGTGTATAAAGTAAGCTAAGGAAATGCACAGGCAAATTAAATAATTAGAATTCTACTCTTAGTTTTATAGGAAGTAATAAATCATTTGTTGTTACCTGTGATCAAGGCACAAAGTATTATGTATGTATGAAACTCAATCCTTTTTGCTGAGGAAGTATGAATTGTAACACATTTGACCAAGTGAAATGCTTATAGTGTAATTAGTAATAAGTGTGATAAAAATGGTTTATATCAGTCACATGATTAAATGATGAATTATTAATCTCTACTTTCTAAACTTAAATTTAATTTGCCACCTGAGTACTGTGAGAATAGGAAATTACTCTTCTTCTGTATTCATATATGTTCAACGAATTTGGAGTCTTGCAGGCTTTTAGTTAAAATGGGTATAAAATATAAGAAATCCTTGTGGTCTAGGTTAAATTACATTAATCATTTTTCGTAGTGATGATTTTCTTCCAATTACGTTATCTAACTAAATGCCCAACTGATTATATATAAGTGATCATTCTTGTCATAGCTCAGTATCTTTTAAAAAAAAACCAAAAACTGGCCAGCACTATATCCATTTTGAAAAAAAATGCAAACATTCATATCAAAGTGACAGATTTTTGTGAACTGTAGGTACGCTCATTTTCCTCTTAGCTATCAAGAAAATTCAATGAATATTACTTAAGATAATGACACTGCAGCTTTTTCATTTGTCATCCATAATCTGCTTGTCATTTTGTCATGGAGATCTTGCTACTTATTTTGCGGGAAGGTTAAAAAGAAATAAGTTCTATTAAAATTACTTTAATTTCTTTTTTAAAAAAGTAGTAAAATGTTGATACTTCTGCTATGATGCCAGTTGACAGCATAAACCAATCAGCATTCTGTTCATATGTTTTCTAGAAACAGTAAGTATAATGTAGTGTAAGCATTTAGAATATGGCTGTATTTTCATTTTCATTTCAGGAGAATCCACTTTGCTCTTGGAAATCAGTCTTTGTTTCCAAATATAAATTGACCATTTTGTATGTTTAAATACCTGTGGAACTTTTATAATAGTACCTTGGTCTCATATGACTTAGCTGATTTTTACCCCGGGAATAATTACATCATTTTACTTTAACTGGGTTGACCATACATCCTAGTTTGCCTGGAACAGTCCTGGTCTATACCTTCCACTTTCAAGTGCTCTGGTTTAGATAACAGATTATATAACCACCCTAACTTTAACTGTCTTTAATTTCAGTTAATTTTTTTCAATAAGTATATAATAAAACGGTATCTTTGTACATCATTATGAAAAATTAATTTTTTAAATGGAGATTTTTATATTTTCCATGAATGCTTACTTAACGCCATGAACATTGAGCACTTATTGAGGGTATATGATAGTTATTACTTAAAAAGCAAGCTACAAAAATTAAATAATATAAAGTTCAAGCAACAATATTGAGTTAAATGGGGAAGAATGAGAAGCAGTATAGTTTAGTACTTTCAAGCCAGGCTCATACTGCCTGGATGCATATTCTTACTTACTAGCTATGTGACCTTGGGAATGATGCTTAACCTCTTTATATCTCAGTTTCCACATCTGTAAAGTGAAGATAGTAATAGTATCTACCTCAGGGTTGCTATGTAGATTAAACAGGTTAATATGTGTGGCACATAGTAAGTGTTCTATAAGTGTTAGCTGATATTAAGAATGTATAAAGCAGTCTGACAATCATTGTTACTCTTTGAACTTTCCATTAGCATAAAGACACTCATACATAAAATTTAAAGCATAACAGTATATTTCAATATTTATAGAAGCCCATCTCCTGATATTAGTTTTTATTCTCTCTCACCATCACTACCTGTATTGTCCAATAATCCCTCAGAATCCTCAGAAAAGAACAAAAGATCAGATAAGTTTTAACCATGAGCAAAATAGTGTTTTTTCTTATTAAATTTTTGTGTATATAGTTGATTTTATGTTGAAACTTTGGTTGGTGGGAGTAAGGGGGCCTATTGTTTTGTGCTAGACCGTTGATTATTTTTTAAAGAAAATTTTACTGAGGTATAACTAACATACTACAAAATTCATGTATTTAAAGTATATAATTTAATGTAATGACCTTTACACACCAAGAAACCATCACCAAAATCAGAATAATAAACATATCCCTTACCCCTAAGAGTTTCCTTTTAGTTCCTTATAATTTTCCCCTCCTGTCCCACATTGTAATACCTGATTACAATTCCCCAACCATCATTCTCTGGCAACCCAGAACCTAATACTTTGGGGTAGTTTACATTTTTCTAGAAATGTTTATAAATGGAATCATAGGATGCATACTCTTTATTTAGTCCTCTTTCACTCATCATAATTATTTTGAGATTCCTCTATGTTGTTGGAGTTTATCAATATTTTATTTTTTTACATTGCTGAATAACAGTCCATTGTGTGGATACACCACAGTTGATCCATTCACATCTGATGGACATTTAGGTTGTCAGCAGTTTTGCAATATTACCAGTAAAGCTGCAATGATTATCCTTGTGCTAGTGTTTGTATGGATGGATACCTTTTATTTCATTTTATTTTTTAATTACTTATGCCTTTTTTGTATAAATATTCAGGAGTGGAATTATTGGGTCATATATTTAATTTTTTTTTAAGCAGCCATGAAACTGTTTTTCATTTATTTTTATCCTCACCTGAGGACATTTTTCCATTTTTTGCACAGATAGAGTGGGAAGGAGAGAGAGAGAGAGAGAGAGAGAGAGAAACATCAATGTGAAAGGGACACATCGAGTGGCTGCCACCCACACGACCAGCCAGGGCCGGGGACAAACTGCAACCGAGGTACATGCCCTTAGCGGGAACCGAACCCGGGTCTCTCCGGACCGCAGGCCGATGCTCTAACTGCTGAGCCAAACCGGCCAGGGCTCATGAAACTGTTTTTTCAGAGTGCCTGTACCATTTTATATTCCCACCAGCAGTATATGAGAGCTTTAGTTCTTTCATATCCTTGCCAAAACTTGATAACGATCATTTGTTTTTATGTTTTATTTAATTTTATTTTTATTAACTAAAGTCCATGTTTTTAATATTTTAACTAAAGTCCTTAGTTTTTCATTTTAATTTTTCAATTACTGTTTACGTTCTATTTTGTTTTGTGTTGGTTTCAGGTACACAGCACAGTGGTTAGACAATCATATATTTTGCACAGTGATCCCCTGATATTGTCTACCTGCACCATATATAGTTGATACAATATTACTGACTATATTCTCTATGTTGTACTTTACATCCCCATGACTATTTTATACCTACCAACTTGTACTTCTTAATCCCTTTACCTTTTTCTCTCATCAGTCTGTTCTTTGTATTTATGAGTCCATTTCTATTTTGTTTGTTCATTTATTTTGTTCGTTAGATTGCACATAAAAGTGAAATTATATAGTATTTGTCTTTGTCTGTCTGACTTATTTCACTTAGCATAATTCCCTCTAGGTCCATCCATCTTTTTTTTTTTAATAATTTAAGGTACACAGCATATTACTTTGATACATTTATATATTATAATATGAATTGATGTGGTAACAATATTTATCATATTACACAATTATAGTACAATATTATTGTCTATATTCATTATACTGTGAATTAGAGGTCTGTGGCTTATTTACTACTTTTTACAAGGTTGTCTGCTCAAATAATATTCATCTTATCCCATATCCCCTATCTCCTGATAACTACCATTTTACTCTCTGGTTTTTAACAGGCTTGATATTTTTTTACTTTTTAATGAATTATTGGGGTGACACTGGTTAACAAAATTATACATGTTTCAATTGTACAAGTCCAAAACATGTCATCTGTAAATGGTTTTGTGTGTTCACCACCCCAAGTCAAGTCTCTGCCCATCACCATTTATCTCCACTAGATGTTCCTACACTTTCCCTAACACTTCCTCCACCCAGCAATCACCATACTGTTGTTGTCTATGTCCAAGAGTTTTTTCTCTTTATTTTTCTTTTTTGCTCAGTTCCTCCACTCCCCCTACCCAGCCCCCACCCCAACAGCTGTCAGCTTGCTCTTTATGAAATCATATGGTACTTGTCTTTCTCTGACTGGCTTATTTCACTTAGCATAATACTATCCAGGCCCATCCATGCTGTTGCAAAAAGTAAGATTTCCTTCTTATTCACAGCTGAGTAGTATTCCATAGAATAAATATACCATGGCTCTTTTATCTAATCATCTACTGATCGACACATGGGCCGCTTCCAAATCTTAGCTATTGTAAATAATGCTGCAATGAACATAGGGGTATATTTTTTTTTCAAATTAGTGTTTTGGGTTTCTTCAAATACATTTCTAGAAATAGAATCACTGGGTCATAAGGCAGTTCCACTTTTTATCTTTCGAGGTATCTCCATACTGCTTTCCACAGGGGCTTCACCAGTCTACATTCCCACCAACAGTACATGAGAGTTCCCTTTTCTACACATCCTTGCCCACACTTGTATGTTGATTTACTAATGATTGCCTTTCTGACAGGTGTGAGGTGATACTATAGTTTTAACTTTTGTTTTTCTGTTGACTAGTGAAGTTGAACAACTTTTCATATCTATTGGCCATCAGTATGTCCTCTTTGGAGAAGTGTCTACTCAGATCCTTGCCGATTTTTTTTTTATCCTCACCCGAGGACATTTTTCTATTTTCTGTCCAGATAGAGTGGGAGGGGGAGAGAGGAAGAGAGAGAGAGAGAATCCTTGCCCATTCTTTAATTGGATAGTTTGTTAATTTTTGTATTGAGCTGTCTTTGGGATTTTGGTAGTGATTGCATTGAATCTATAGAATGCTTTGGGTATTATGGACATTTTAATAATACTAATTCTTGCAATTCATGAGCACGTCATATCTTTCTACTTAGTTTGTTAACTTAAATTTCTTTTATTAATATTTTACTATTTTCAGTGTATGAAAATATTCACCTCCTTGGTTAATTTATTTCTAAATGTTTTATTGTTTTGGTGCTATTATGAATGGTATTGTTTCTTTATTTCTTTTTCAGATAGTTAATTGTTAGTTTACTGAGTTAGAACTGATTTTTGTATGGTGATTTTGTATCCTGCAGCTACTGATTTTTTGTTTTGTTTATTTTAACAGTTTTTTTGTTGGAATCTTTAGTGCTGTCGATATATAAGATCATGCTATCTGCACACATGATTTTACTTTTTTCTTTCTAATTTTGATGTATTTTATTTATTTTTCTTGCCTAATTGCTCTGGCTAGGATTCCCCATAATGTTTTAAATAAGAATGGTGAAAGTGGGCAGCCCTGTCTTGTTCCGATCTTAGGGAAAAGTTTTCAGTCTTTCACCAGAGTATGATATTTGTTGTGGGCTTATCATATATGGCCTTTATTTGTTAAGGTATGTTTCATCTATAACTAAAAGGACCTAGAGAAAAAGCCCACTATTAACAGATGAAAGGTGATAATAAAGATCAAACCAGAAATAGTGAAATAAGGAACAGTGTCGAGAGTTTTATCATGAGAGGATGTCATATTTTGTCAAATACTTTTTTCTGCATTTATTGAGAAGATCATATGACTTTTGTTATTCATTCTGTTAGTGTGGTGTATCACATTTATTGCTTTGTGTATGTTGAACCATTCTTGCTTCCCAGGGATAAATTCCACTTGATCATGGTGTATGTTCTTTTTAATATAATGTTCAATTCAGTTTGCTAGTATTTTGTTGAGAATTTTTGCATCTATAATCATCAGCAATATTGACCTGTATCTTATTATCTTGTAGTGTCCTTATCTAGCTTTGATGTAAAATTAATGTTGGCCTTATAATTTGAGTTTGGGAGTGTTCATGCCTCTTCTGTTTTTTGAAAGAGTTTTAGAAAAATTGGCATCATTTTACTTGAAATGTTTGGTAGATTTCATCAGTGAAACCATCTATCTTGTCCTGGGGTTTTCTTTGTTGTAAGGTTTTTGATTACTGCTTCAGTCTCTTTTCAACTTATTGGTCTTTTCAGTCTTTCTATTTCTTCATGAATCAGTTTTGGTAGGTTTTATGTTTCTAGGAATTCATCCATTTCTATTCAGTTATCCAGGGTGTTTTTGGCATGTGAGTTTTCATAGTAGTTTCTTATGATGCTTTTTCATTTTTGTGGTAGCTTTGTAATGTTTCCTCTTTTATTTTTATTGTATTTATTTGAGTCTTCTCTTTTACTTGTAGTCCAACTAAAAGTTTGTCAATTTGTTTACCTTTTCAAAAGTCAACTCTTAGTTTTGCTTATCTTTTCTACTGTTTTTCTGGTCTCTGTTCTATTATTCTTGTTTGATTTTTATCACTTTCCATCTGCTATTGGGGCTTTTTTTTAGGACTTTGAGATAAAAGGGTAGGTTAGGTATTTTTTGAAATTTTTTTTTCTTAATGTAGGCATTAATTGCATTAAACTTCTGTCTTAGACCTGCTTTTGATGCATCTCATAAGTTCTGCTATGTTGTGTTTCCATTTTTGTTTATTTTTTTTTATTTTCCTTTTGATTTCTTTACTGAGCCATTAGTTTTTCATGAGTTCTGTTATCTTCTCATTTGCTTTTTATAAGAAATCTGCTATTATCCTTGTCTTTATGTCACTAATTTTAACATGCCATTTTCCCCTCAGTTGATTTTTAAAATTTTATCTTTATTGTTGAAAGTATTACAGATGTCCTCCTGCTTTTCCCCATTAAGATCCTCCTTCCTGCTACCGCCTCCCCCTTCGCAGTATTGTTGTCCATGTCCACTGGTTATGCATATATGCATATAAGTTCTTTGGTTTATCTCTTCCTATCCTCCCACCCACCTTCCCCTCTGAGGTTTGTCAGTCTGTTCTCTACTGCCATGTCTCTGGATCTATTTTGTTCATCAGCTTATTTTGTTCCTTATATTTCACAAATAAGTGAGATCATGTGGTACTTGTTTTCCTCTGACTGGCTTATTTCACTTAGGATAATACTCTCCAGGTCCCTCCATGTTGTCTCAAAGGGTAAAAGATTTTTCTTTCATCTAACTGCATAGTGTTCCATTGTGTAAATGTGCCACAGCTTTTTTATCCACTCATCTATTGATGGACACTTGGGTTGTTTCCAGATCTTACCTGTTGTAAATGGCGCTGCAATGAATATAGGGGTGCATATATTCTTTCTCATTGGTGTTTCAGGCTTCTTAGGGTATATTCCTGGAAGTGAGATCACTGGATCAAACGGAAGTTTCATTTTTAATTTTTTGAGTAAACACCATACGGTTTTCCATAGTGGCTGCACCAGTCTGCATTCCATCAGCAGTGTACTAGAGTACCTTTTTCTCCACATCTTCACCAGCACTTGTTGTTTGATTATTTGTTGATGGCAGCCATTCTGGCAGGTATGAGATGATTATCTCATAGTTGTTTTAATCTATAGATTGAATCTATAGATTGCTTTGGGTAGTATGGACATTTTAATGGTGTTAATTCTTCCAATCTATTAACGTGGTATATGCTTTCACATTTTTATCTCGTGTTCTATTTCTTTTTTCAATGTCCTGTAGTTCTTTGAGAACAGGTCTTTTACCTCCTTGGTTAAGTTTATTCTTTTGTATCTTAATTTTTTGTTACAGTGGTAAATAGGATTTATTTTTTTTACTTTCTCTTTCTGAATATTCATTATTGTTGTATAAAAATGCTATTGATTTCTGGATGTTAATTTTGTATCCTGGTTCTTTGCTGAATTTATTTATTAAATCTAGTAATTTCTTGGTGGAATCTTTAGGATTTTCTATGTACAATATCATGTCATCTGTGAATAATGACAGTTTCACTTCTTCCTTTCCAAATTGAATGCCTGTTTTTTTTTCATGTCTTATTGCTGTGGCTAAGACTTCTGTTACTATGTTGAATAAGAAAGATGACAGCAGATGTCCCTGTCCTGTTCTTGTTCTTAAGGGAAATGCTTTTAGTTTTTGCCCACTGAGTATGATGTTAGCTGTAGGTTTATCACATGTGGCCTTTATTATGTTGATTTATGAATCTTCTATTTCCACTTTGCTGAGAGATTTTATAAAAAGTGGGTGGTAAATTTTGTCAAATGCTTTTTCAGCGTCTATTGATATGATCATGCAATTTTTATCTTTTATTTTGTTTATGTGGTGTTTCACATTTATTGCTTTGTGAAGACTGTACCAGCCTTGCATTCCTGGGATAAATCCTACTTGGTTGTGGTGAATAATTTTTTTTTAATATATTGCTGGATCCAATTTGCTAATATTTTGTTGAGGATTTTGGTGTCTGTGTTCAACAGGGATATTGGCCTGTAATTGTCTTTCTTTGTAGTGTCTTTATCTGATTTTGGAATTAGGATTATGCTGGCCTCATAAAAGAAGCATGGAAGTCTTCCTTCCTCTTGAATTTTTTGGAATATTTTGAGAAGAATAGTTTTAGTTCTATGAATGTTTGATCAAACTCCCCTTTGAAGCCATCCAGAGCAGGGCTTTTGTTTGCTGGTAGTTTATTGATTACTGTTTCAATTTCCTTACTTACTATCAGTCTGTTCAGATTTTCTGACTCTTTCTGTTTGACTTTTGAAAGACTGCATGATTCTTCTAATTTGTCCATTTTGTCTTGATTATCCAATTTGTTGTCATATAAGTTCATACTATTTTCTTACAATCCTTTGTATTTCCGTGTTGTCAATTGTTACTTCACCTCTTACATTTCTGATTTTATTTATTTGGGTTCTTTCTCTTTCTTTCTTGGAGACTCTGGCTGAAGGTTGATCAATCTTGTTTATCTTTTGAAACACCAGTTCTTGATTTCATTGATCTTTTGTATTGTTTTTATATTTTAGTCTCTATGTCATTTATTTCCACTCTGATCTTTATTATTTCCTTCCTTCTCTGTACTCTGCATTTTTGTTTATATTTTCTTTCTAAATATTCAAGTTGTGGGTTTATATAGTTTATTAGAAAATTTTCTTATTTCTTGAGGTAGGCCTGTGATACTATGAACTTCCCTCTCAGGACTACTTTTGCTATGTCCATGGTGGTGGCAAGCTCATCTGTTGCTGGAAGATCCTTGGGAGTGGGGAGAGGCAGTGGAACTGCACATGTCTGTGGCCTAGGGCTCTTGGTCTCTGCTGTCCCTGCAGCTTCCTCTCAAAGAGGACCCTACAGATCCTCCAAAGTGGTGCGCTCTCTTATCCTGAGAGGGGAGAAGCACCTACTTGGGGTGCTTCGCCTGGAGTGCCCAAATGGCCCATCTTGATTTACCCCACCAACAAGCAGCTTCCCACCCACACACACTCTCTCTAACACACACTCACCCACTCACACTCACTCTCACTCTGGCCCTGCCCACTGCCATGTTGAAATCATCCCCTTTAAAGTTGCTTTTAAAGTTTTCTTTTCTTGGGTATTGAGCAATTTCATTTAATGTGCCTTAATGTAATTTTCCTTAAATTTTTGTACTTGGGATTTATTGAAATTCTTGGATCTGTAGGTTTATAGTTTCATTCAGTTTTGGAAGTTTGGAGTTCATTATTTCTTCAAATAGTTTTTTCCCCTGTTTTTTTCTGGGACATTAATGTACTTAATGTATTATGCAACTTGAAAATGTCTCCTAGCTCACTGATGCTCCTCTCTTTTGGTTTTTGTTTTATACTCTGAGTCTCTTTTTTAGTATCTGATGCTGTCTTCACCAATCTTTTCATCCACCATATAAAATTCCCTGTTAATCCTATTAGTATTTTTTTTTTTTTGGTCTTTGGCTGTAGTTTTCATCTCTATCAGTACAATCTGTGTCTTATATCCGCTATGTCTCTACTTACCATTTGATCATATGGAATTGAATTTTAAATGTTTTAATGTCCTTACCTGCTGTTTAACATATGTCCGTCATGGGCCAGTTTTTTTTAATCCTCACCTGAGGACATGCTTATTGATTTTAGAGAAAAGGGAAGAGGGAGAGAGAGAGAGAGAAACATTAATGCAAGAAAGAAACATTGATATGTTGCCCATCGCACATGCCCTTACCAGAGATCTAACCCGCAATCCAGGTATGTGCCTTGAGTAGGAATCAAACCTGCTACCTTTTGGTTTACAGGACAATGCTCAAACCAACTGAGTCACACTGGTTAAGGCTCATGGGTCAATTTTGATTGATTTTTTTTTCCTCCTCATTATACATTTTATTTTCCTTCTCTTTTCTATGAATGATAATTTATTATAAGAAATCAGGCCTAGTGAATTTTACCCCAGTGGCTGCTGGACATGTTTTTATTTCTATAAATAGTCTTCAGATTTATTCTGGACCACAGTTAAGTTAGATTAAATATATAATACTTTTATGTCTTCCTTCTAACATTGTTTTTAATCTAGGGCTACTCACTACTCGGACAGCTTGCTTCTAAGTACTCTAACAAATATTCCATGAATTATGAGATTTTCCAGTCTGGCTGGTATGAACAGGCAATATTCTCCAAACTGCATGGGCTTTGATTTTTTTATAATCCTTTCAAATATTTTTCCCCATTGCCTTTGGTAGTTTTTTTTCCCCCCAGCACACTTTGGTTTATCAGTAATGTACTGAATACTTGAGGGAGACCCCCTACAGATCTCTGTAGTTTTCTCTTTGCTCCTCTCACCTCTCTGGTAGGTGTTCTACTAACTCTCTCTCTCTGCCTTGGTTTCCCCTAACTCTCAGTTCTTTCTCCTCAATTCAGGGAAACTACCAGGTTCTGCCTGGGTTTATCTTACCTCCACAGCAGCTTAAAAACTTTCTCTTCAATTTGATAAGCTGGATCAGTCATAGGGCTTACTTGATTTGTTTCCCATCTTTTAGGGGTCACTCTTCTTCATTGCCTAATCTCTGATCTCTTGAAAACTGTGTGTCCTATATTATGTGTTTTGTTGTTGTTTTAGGAGGTGGTGGTGGTGAGAGGGTTGTTTCAAGTAGGTTGGTGAATTCAGCCCCTGGTGTTCCATCTTGGCCAGAGGAACAAGTCCTTGTACTGTTGAACATTTATCATTTTTATGATTATCACTTAGGTCTTTTTAATTGAAGTAATCCCTGTTATATTTTTATATTATATTTCATTTATTTCTGCCCATCTGTCCTTTTTCCAATATATACTTTTTTTTTTTTTTTGGTTATTCTACTCCCTTGCATAGTTTCAACCAATTACATTATTCTTCAAATTCTGATGTTACTCCTTCGAATTTTTAGTTTCGCTGCTTCTGCTTTGGATGAAAAGTTTACAAAATTATGATTTTTGTTTCTATTTTAGAAGATGCTTGTTAAGGAGAGTATACTTCTTTCTCTAAAATATGCTTGGTAGAGAGTTTATTTATCACATAATCTTATATATTTAAAATTGTGTTTTACTATAAGGTTATAATACTTTTATAACATTTTATTATTGAAGATAAAATAATCATATTCACAGTTATTCTGATGAAAAACTTATGATACTCTGACTACTACTATGCTAGCTGTCAGTTACCAAACTTTGATTTATGTTTTGCTTTCTTTAGTATTTTATTCAATAAACCATTAGTTATTGGGTGTATTAACAACATGGAATTTTCCCTTCTATGTTGTATCCATATACACAAACCATTATACTTTGGGACCCAGCTTACCAGCAAAGATCAATATGTTCCTTTCTCCTCTTAACTATTTAACATATTCCAGGATAACTCTTTCTCTCTCACTAGACACATTCCAATTCCACAGATTTGGTATCCTCTAATTTAAAAATAATAACTAAAATTTTACTGTACATTGAAAAATCTTTCTCAAAATTATTTTTGACAGTTAACTGTTCAGAGTACATGTTTGTTTTTCCAAAGGGTAAGTTAAATAAAACAGATTGAAACTGTACTGATGCTCTCATATTTTGAGAAAATGTGCAATGGTATGTTTACTAAAATTTTTACAGATATGTAGTTTCATTTATATATTTTTTTAATTTAATTTAGGATTTGCTTTCCCATATGCTGCATATGGACCCACATCAGCGGTACACTACAGAACAAGTATTAAAACACTCATGGATAACCCACAGAGACCAGTTGCCAAATGATCAGCCAAATACAAATGATACATCATATGTTGTTAAGGTAAAACATACTTTTATGTACCTTCTTAGTGCTTGAAGATACCTTATAAAGCCATTGCAATCCTTTCACTGATGACACTTATATAATTACCTTAGAGTATCTTTATTTCTTAAAGATGTATTTATAGACTTGTTTTATTCTGTTTTGTTTTTTTTTAAATAACAGCCATAGACTCTTAACTTTCTTTATTATCTACAGCCTTTCTGATGATAAATACAAGTTTCTTGATTGTATTTGATTAGGTGTTAGAAAACACTAGGACTGGAAGTAGACTAAATGCAAGTTTCATATCAAAACAAAAGATTGCTATTGGTTCCTAAGTTACTAACCATTGGTGCATGTTTTAAATTTTATTGATTTATGCATTCATCCCTTTATGGACACTTAGGTTGTTTCCATATTGACTATTATGAATAATACTGCAGTGTACATGGGAGCACAGATATTTCTTTGAGGTATTGTCACACACACACACACACACACACACACACACACACAGAGGAATATCATTCAACTTTAAAAAATGAGATCCTACCATTCACAACAATATGGATGATGTACGTGGAAGACATTATATTAAGTGAAATAAGCCAGACACAGAAAGACAAAACTATATGATCTCTCTTATATGTGGAATCTAAAAAAGTGAAATATGTGGAAGCATAAAGTAGAATGGTGATTTCCAGGGTGAAGGGACAAATGGGGAGATGTTGGTCAAAGCATATAACATTGAAGTTGTGCAGGATGAATAAGTCTAGATATCTAATATACAGCATAATGATGGTATTTAATAATACCATATTAAATACTTGAATTTGCTGAGTGGATTTCAGGTACTGTCATCACACACAAAAATTGATAACTATATGAGGATATGCTGATTATCCTGACTGTAATAATCACTTACTATCTATATATATAAATATCATGTTTATATACCGTAATATGTATAGTTCCTATTAAAAATAAAATTTAAAAGAATTTAAAGAAAATTAGTGGTGAAACACTGATAAAATGATATATTATAAGACACACAGTTATTAAAATAAGAAATATGCAAGTAATCTGGTATTAATTCATCAAAGGAGCATCACTGTACAGATCAAATATTTTCAATTTTCAAATATTTTCCTGGGTTAAAAAAAGTTGTATTGTAGTTAAATCTCTGACGATATATTTGGAAGTCATTTTTTTTTTTTTTACCTCCAGAGATTGTACTCAGTTTTTTATATTTCTCATTATTTTAGAGAGCAGTGTTTGCCACATATTCAGCCCTGACTCACAAGACCTTCCAACCAGTCCTAGAGCCTGTGGCTGCCTCAAGCTTAGCTCAGCGACGGAGCATGAAAAAGCGGACATCAACTGGCTTGTAAGATTTCCAGTGTTCCTCTGCCAAACTGGATGAAGAGAAAGTTAAACATGTGGCTTTTGCCTGATCTTATATCAAAGGCATTGTTTTCTGCTACATTAGTTGAATATTCTGTTTAGGCCCCCTTATTTAGGGGAAGTGAGATTAAAAATTAAACATACACAGGTCCACAATATTCATAATATGTTGTTTTACAGTAGTGTCCAAGATTTATTTAAGTATATAAATGGTGTCCACAAGGTCTTAACAGCTTCTCTGCACACTAACTTCTAAATTTCCTTTTAAATAAAGTTACTTTAATACTTTTTCTGGTTTCATACAATAATGGTTTGGGGAATAATTACCAATAATCAAGATGCAAATATAATAGTATAATGTCAATCAATTTCAGTATTTTTTAACATAAGATCCTGAAGGATAGGCTTTTTAAAAATAAAAAAAAGAAAAACAGATCAAAAGTGAATTGTAGAAGCTCATTATTGTGTTCAGCCAAAGGACTCCATTCATTTGGTAGTAACTCCACTCTGTAATTACTAAAATGTAGATTAGACATAGTAGTTTGGTGCCAGAGCAAAATTTATTTGTGCTAATATATGAACTCCTGATATGGTTGGTGCCAAAGTTTTAATACAGAAGAATTAAATCATAGATAATGTGTGCAGTCAGATCTGTATATTATCCATAAGTGGCCTCATCTAGAAATAAAGGTTTCCATAAGGCTTCTATAAAGTTCACTTCTAATGGAATTGAACTACAAGAGAAGATTTTTTAGCCAAAGGCTTTTTATTGGTGTTGTGACCTACCAAACAGGTCATAATTAAGCCCTTGAAAATACAGTACATGGTGTTCACACTACCTTGGTGTTATGTAAGCTGACTTTAAAGTGAACCAGTTGGATATACTCATCATCTTCCCCACTTATAATGAACTGCACTGTTGTTTTTTTGACTTCCATGTGCTTTGAATTACAGTGTAGCATATTAGTCTGCCTTGAAATCTATGGCAATATAGTTGAAATTTTACTGTAGTGGACTTGTGAGCTTAGCACACATGATATAGTATAATGCATATCAGTAAACTTTAGATAATGCTACATAATAGCTATACTTCAGGAAAACTGACATTTTAAATAGGAAATAATATTAATGATCTACATAAAATTTGAACACATTTTAAAATTATATTATAAAAGAAATCTGGCCAAATTGGTCTGGTCTTATTAAATTTATGATTCAGAAACACTGTGTAATATGTATTATTTTCTCTAAATGATAAAATTTTAAAGAATCTTTTTTGTGTTGTTGAATGAAATACTATTACTGCTACTACTACTACTGACAGAAAGAACACATGAATGTAAACTGGAGGATATTACAGTTTTATTTAGTGAATATAAGTGAACTACTTGTATGTGCTAGGTGTACTGTTTGCTGTGTATTTTATTTTGCTTAGTTCAGAGAGAGAGTTGATTTCTAATTGCTGAAGTGTACAACTTAGCCTAGGAGACATAACTTTGGTATTTAATAAAAGAATCTATACATATTCTCTTTATAATGTAAGTGATATATATTCCATGCACAAAGATCTGTTTCTTGGGTGTGATATATAAAAGTATGTATCTTTATTTTGAGGTGTCTTTTTCCAGTAACTGAAAGACATTAAAAAACATTTAATGTCAAATGGAAGACAGTACTTAGAAATAGACTGGTATCGTATCTTACAGATTCTTATGCCCCAATTTGGCTTTTTCTTTCCTCGTTTTGCTTTATTACTAGAAGTATTTGCATGTAACAATTTGTGTTCATATATTCTGACTCTTTTTCTTCTTGCCATTATCTTCTTTGTGTAATTATGCCTTCCTATCAAAATTGATCTGACAAACTCAGAGGTAGGATTTTAATGTTGAACTTTTCAGAACAGAGATACTATTTCCATGTATGCTTTTCTAGTATAGAATTAGGGTAGGTAAAATTGGAAAATGAAAAATAATCAAAAAATTACTTTGTCTTTCCATCCGCAACAGTTTTTAAATAGATGATCTTAATTAATTTGTCAATGAATTTGCACAGAAGGATCATGCCATACAGTCCTTTTTTGAAAGGAACACAATCAGAATTAAGCAGTGAACAGCATGTTTCCTCATCACTCAGTGAGAATTGACAATGTGTAAAAGATACAGGTATGCTAATGGATTTTCCTTATAATTGTGCAAGAGTTTTCTGCTGGAAAACACAAACATACTAGTTTAACAGTAGTAGGGGGCAGCCTTGCAGGGGTGGGGGACCTTTTTCTGCCAAGAACCATTTGGATATTTATAACATCATTCGAGGGCCATATAAAATTATCAACTTAAAAATTAGCCTGCTATATTTGATGAGGCTAATTTGGTGAGGCGTGTGATGTTCGCTGGTACTGATTTTGCAGGCCTTATACAGCCCTCAGGCTGGATGTTCCCCACCCCTGTAAAGGAAAGCTTCAAACTATACCCTCATGTTGTAGACAGAGCCCAGTTAGGGATGCCTAATCATGTCCATTTTGCCTAGAACTCTAGAGCAACAAATGCAGATATGAATGGAACATTTTTCTCATGGGGATTCTATAAATGCTTAAGCAGTAAAATCCTTTTTATAAAATGTTAGCATACTACAGTTTCTAATGGATTCATGAACAATGATTTTTGCCTTGCTTTTTTTTTCTAGTTGATGCTTCTTGGTAGTATTTAATGATAGCACAGTTTGGGGTTTTTATTGTTGTCTGGAAGGGAGAGGATATTGTAC
Source organism: Molossus molossus (assembly GCF_014108415.1). Taxonomy (NCBI): domain Eukaryota; kingdom Metazoa; phylum Chordata; class Mammalia; order Chiroptera; family Molossidae; genus Molossus; species Molossus molossus. The sequence continues at coordinate 12,028,885 of NW_023425355.1, read as the reverse complement.
TTTTTATTCCTGAAAGGGAAAATACTAATTTTTCCAGATAGACTATCTAATGTCCTAAAGCACATAGTATCATGAATAAACTCAGGAAACCAACTATAAGAAAATTAAAATGTAGTGCCAGAGATGGTGATTTTTGTGGGGAAATAAAGGTTTCAGTTCTTTCATGAAAATTGAACTTAGCCTATTTTGTTAGACCCAGTAATACTTAAACATTGATTTTTATAATTATTACCTTTGGTAATTAAACATAGTAAAACATTTTGATAGAACCTTTGGCTAAACCAAAGGGATTTCATATGTGTAGGCAACCCACAAACTTAAGAACAGATGCTTGGTGTTGATTAAAACATCATGCTTAAGTAGTACTGACCACTTATAAACTTATTTATATTGATTGAATAGTATTTTCCTGACAATAAGAGACCCTTCATATCTGAAGAAGGAAAAGAACCACTTACCTTGGCCTTAAGGTTAACTAGAAAACTTAGGCCTTATACTAGGCAAAGCATGTCTATGGAATTCTCTACATTATCTTTCTCTGGCTTTCCAGCCCCTGCGTGCTATCCTATTTGATTACCTCACAGAGAACTCCATGATTAAATTATTCCTGAAAGATTCTGTACCCCAAAAGGAATTCACACCCTTCTTCCTCAAATCAGAACTTCCATTCTCACGGAGCAGCTATTTTCTGCTGAAAAGGTGAAACGAGAGCTATTTCATTGAGTTAATTCACATTTTTCTGTCAGTGGCTAATAAATAATTGGCATTTTTCAAGAAAGATGTCCATTGATCAAATGAGTTTCTACTTGCTGGATTTTTAGGCAATCTAACTGGATGAGAACAATTTAAAATTCAGTTATTATCAGGGAAGATATTTTAGGCGTGGAATTTGCACAGTATGCCCCAAGGACAGATTATCCAATATATAGATAGTGCATAGCTCCTTCCTTTCTACTTCTCAATTTACATTTATTCTTAAAACCTTCCACACTTTTTAATTACAATGAAATTTACAGTGAACTTCTATGATAGAATGGTGTGGAGGGAGGCAGTTGTTGTCAAGCCCACATTTATCTGTAGTCTTGTTTCTCATAGTGTATGACCTGTATCATAAGGAGTCTCCCCCTGCCCCCAGGCTCCTATTCCTATTGTGTTTATAGAGAAAAGTACAGCACAAAAAGGTTGAATGCAAACTGCTAGTGGGGTCAAAGTTTCCAGATCCTTTGTCTAGATTTCAGCACACAGAGATCCTATTTAACACAATGTTATTTCTAAACAAGAATGCAAGCCATGTTAAGTATAGGTTGGTCAACTACAATTAAACTTTTATAACAATTTCTTATATTTCACAGCTTATTCAGGTAATTTTGGCATGTATCTCAAAATGAATGATTGTTGAAATTAATAGAACAATTCAGTAGTGTGTTTTCTGCATTTCTATGCAAGACTATAGTGGCATTGATAGTGATTATTCACAAATACATTTTACTCATGGATGCACTGTTCCTGCTTTTAGTCTTACAATAGAGCAAAGTCCATCATATAATTTTAATAAAATGATAATGCTTGATCACTTAAAATTCAAGTTGGTTGCTAATACTTGAAGGTATAGTAACTCCTAAATTATAGTCATTAGTTTCTTTGACCAATGAAGAAAAACAAAATGGAAAAGTATTTTTAGAATACAGAAATTCAAGCTTGCTTATTTACATTCTAGTGCACAAATTAAGTACCTTTTAGTTTGTTGACCAGCAAGAAATCTTAGCTAAATGCTTAGAAATAAATATATATGTGATTGCCAAGTTAGGATTTGCTTTATATTCACATTTCTAAACCTTGGACAATAGAGCGTCTGTTTTACTTTCATTCTATTTGTCTAATTATGTAAATTAATCTCTTCAAAAGGTAATTTATTAAGCATCTAATTTTATGTGAGACAATTCTAGAGAATGTACTAAGTGCTTTAGTTTCTTAATAAACTGTCATAATGTGACTAATTAGATTTATTTGCTTTTTCCTTTGTATCAACTAATATTGCTCAGGCCACATTTGAGTTTTCTTTTCAAATTCACTTTCTCTGAAATTGAGACCACTTTTAGCAAACAAACAAACAAAAAAAACAAACAAACAACAAAACAAAGTAAGTTTGTTTTTTAATATAGTAAAAAATTTAATATTACAAAAGCATTCTAACAAGAAGCATCCATTTTAAAAGTTATGTAAGAAATCCTAATTACATATCCAAATGCCAGCGTGGTTTGGAAATGAGAATTTATCTTGCATTAAATTCCATAGTACAAAAAAGGAGAATGTGGTGTTTCTGTGTTTAATTTTTAAAAATAGTATGTACTGTTAGTTAACATCATGTTTATGTAGAATGAATATTTTCCTGTAGCCACCATTAAAAAAACAAAAAACAAAAAAAAAACACAAAAACACATTGTCTTGCCAACACTTCCCAAGCACTTTGGGATTCCTATACTTATTTTCTGATATTCACTGGCATTTTATTGCACTTCTTAAGACAGAAATGGCATTAAATAGAAGTTATGGGTAACTTTGATTCACATATACTTAAAAACTTAAATGCGGCTATTGAAAGTAAAAGTCCCCAATGTTCAGACAACTGTATTTTCTTTTTCTGACTACATTATGGAGTTTATATCATCATTTATTTTATAAGTGTTTTTTAAAGCATTGTTCCTTTTGACATGAAAGTTTTTATTGAACCACATTTTTCATGTAAGACCCAATCCAGTAGTGCATTTTGTAGTGTTTTTTCCCCTCACAGTGCTGCTAAAGAAATGGCTATCATTTTGAATTTACAACATGCCAAAGATGACATAGAAATTATGTTTATTTTGTTTTTGTTAAAACTCTATGAACAACATTTATCAATATATCATGTTAAATTACTGGCATTCTCTGGGTACTAAATAAAAAGGCTGCAACTTTTTAACATTTTACAGTTGACCTTGCTTGATCATTTATGGATACAAAACTGTCTGCTTTTATAAACACACACAGCTACTTTCAGATTTCATTGAAAGTACCTGTACATTGTTCAGGAGCCAGTTGTAAAAAAAAGTTTCAAGATATAATTTGTCTACGCATGTACCTTGGAATTTCTGGCACTGTAATCTTTTCTCACTTTAGAGTTATTCTCGTCTGATGTGCTTATAAGGGAAGAGGATTCAAGAAAATGAAGATGAAAAGTTACAATATTTTTGGACTTATCAGGAAAATGAATTTGCAAGTTAGTTAATGTGACAACCTTTTCTGCATTAAGGACAAATTAAAATCTTAGTCTCTAAGTATTGAAAAATTATTCTACTATGCCAAAATAAGCCATACATTTATAGACCATGTTAGGTTATAGCAGCTATTTGTACATGTAAAACTTAATTTCATTTAAGGTTCAGAAATGCATTTGGAGCCCAGCAATCAAAATCTCCATGCACCTCTTCTATTTTTCTCAACTTCTGAAAGGTAAACAGAATAGGCCCTAGGGCAACTTAGGGAAATCTGCAAAAATTGCTGGTTCATTGGCCACCTCTTTTTCATCTCTCTTCTGCTTTGCTTCTTTTATGTTTTCCATGCCTCTAAACATTTAGTAAAATACCTGATCACCATTTCTAATTATAATACTTTAAGCAGCTTATTCCCACTAAAGTATTACTTCATTCTGCATTTGTCTTTTTAGCATTAGCTAGCGAGATAATGCATTTCTGGTCATGGGGGCCCTGAAATAATTTAGGCCTACCAGGCTATACCCGATTTAATCTTAGGTTGACTTGTAGGGTAGGGTTAGGGGGTAGAAGTAGACCACAGATGGTTTCTCCCATGATTCCTTCAGTGCCCTCCTCTTTACTTGGACAGATACATTAACTTAAAAAGTTTAGACATACTTTTAAAATTAATTTTATTGTTGAGAGTATTACAGGTGTCCCACATTTACACCCCCATCCATCCCCTCCCCACCCCAGGTCTTCCCCTGTGCATTGTCTGTGTCCATGGGCTATGCATATATGTAAATAAGTTTTTTGGAGACATTTTTTGAACATAGAATTTATGTCCTTTTACTACTGGCTTCCTCTGGAATTAGAACCTGCTCTATTCAAGCCTATGACAGCCTCTATTTGTATACGTCTCCTTCCCTTTTCCCTGTGTTCCACCTCCCCGCCTAATCACTGGATATGACGCAGAGCTGGCCTTTCACTCTCTTGCTTAAGCTCTCAGATACATTTGTTATATTTTCTGAAATTAGTTATTTTTTATAATATTTTAAAGTAAGCCACTGTATTTGACGTCTGATGATTATTCAGATTCTGAAAAAAAACACATTATCTTTCTGTGTGTGTGTTAATCTTTATTGTAGAGAGTATATTTTTAACTCAACAGGTATATATTGATTTTTCGTGACATTATCACTGATTTATTCTCCCCTCTAAAAGAGATTCAAGGATGTTTATAGTAACAAACATATATGAAATACATCTTTTAAAATTGAAACATACTGCACAGCAAAAGAAGCAGCCACCAAAATGGAAAGGCAACCCACTTTATGGGAGAGCATAATTGCCAATGATACATCCGATAAGGGGTTAATTTCTGAAATATATAGAGTGCTCATACAACTGAACAAAAGGAAGACAAAGAATCCAATTGAAAAATGGGCAGAGGACCTAAATAGACACCTCTCCAAATAGGACATACAAATGGCTAAGAGACATATGAAGAAATGCTCAACATCACTAATCATCAGAGAGATGCAAATTAAAACAACAATGAGGTTATCACTTCACACCTGTCAGAATGGCCACCATCAACAAATCATCAAATAAGTGTTGGCGAGGGTGTGGAGAAAAGGGGACTCTAGTACACTGCTGGTGGGAATGCAGACTGATGCAGCCACTATGGAAAACACTATGGTGTTACCTCAAAAAATTAAAAATTGAACTGTCATTTGACCCAGTGATCCCACTTCTAGGAATATACCCTAAGAAGCCTGAAACACCAATCAGAAAGAATATATGTACCCCCTTGTTCATAGCAGCACTATTTACAATAGCTAAGATCTGGAAACAGCCCAAATGTCAATCAGTAGAAGAATGGATTAAAAAGCTGTGGTACATATACACAATGGAGTACTATGCAGCTGTAAGAAAGAGAGATCTATCTTTTGAGACAACATGGAGGGACCTGGAAAGTGTCATCCTAAGCGAAACAAGCCAAACAGAGAAAGACAAGTATCATATGATCTCACTTATTTGTAGAATATAATGAACATAACAGTCTGAGGAACGGGGTAGTCCCATAGACATGGAAGTGGGGTACAGACTGACAATCTCTTGAAAAGGGGGTAATGAGGGAGAGATAAACCACAGAACTTATATGCATGTATGCATGAACAATGGACATGGACAACAAAGCTGGAGACAAGGCGGGGAGGGAGGAGGAGGATGGAATCAGTGGGGGGAAAAGGAGAAACATCTGTGACAAAAATAAATTAATAAAAAAATAAAGTAAAATTGAAACAAAAACAAAATCATAGAAATGAGAAGAAAAGCATATTGACAGTAAGGACTAAAAATTTTTATTGAACATTAATTCAATAAAGCACTGAGATTCCTGATTTGCTACACTGCATCAATTTGCTCTTCTTATGGTTACCTCAATTTCTTTAACCATGGTTTTGCAACAAATCCATTAATATCTTTTTAGTTACAAGTGCTAATACCCAACTCAAAGTGGCTTAAACAAGCAAAGGGGATTCATTGCCTGGATTCATGTCTTTGGCAATATCATGGGGACATTTTTTCTCCATCTTTATCTGTTTTTTTTGTTGTTGTTGTTGTTGTTAACTCTATTGTTGAATGCATTACAGATGCCCGCCCCCTTTTTTCCCCATTGACCCCCTCAACCCCAATCCTGCCCTCGTCCTGCCTTCCCCACACTATTGTTGGTGTCTATTGGTTATACACATAATAAGTTCTTTGGTTTATCTCATCCTTCCCTCCTTCCGCGCTTCCCTGAGGTTCATCAGTGTAACAACCAATTTATACTTCTTAACTCCTTCATCTTTTTCACCTATCCTTCCAGCCCCCACCCACCTGGCAAGCAACAGAAAGTTCTCTGTATTTATGAATATGTTTCTGTTCTGCTTGCTCATTTTCTTTGTAGATTCAATTGTTGATAGATATTAATTGCCATTTTATTGTTCATATTTTTATTCTCCTTCAAGAAGATTCTTCAACATTTCATATAATACTGGTTTGGTGTCGATGAACTGCTCTAGCTTTTTCTAGTCTGGAAAACTCTTGATATGTCCATCGATTCTAAATGATAGCTTTGCAGGATAGAGTAATCTTGGTTGTAGGCTGTTACCTACATCACCTTGAATATCTCTTGCCACTCCTTTCTGGCCTGCACAGTTTCTTTTGAGAATCAGCTGAAAGTCTTATTGGAGCTCCTTTGTAGGTAACGAACTGCTTTTTTCTTGCTGCTTTTAAGATTCTCTCTTTGTATGTAACCTTTAGCATTTTGATGATGATGTGTCTTGGTGTGAATCTCTTTGGGTTCATCTTCTTCGGGACTGTCTGTGCTTTCTGGACTTGTATGTCTGTTTCCTTCACCAAGTTAGGGAAGTTTTCTGCCATTATTGTTTCAAATAGGTTTTCAATTTCTTGTTCTTTCTCTTCTCCTTCTGGCACCCCCATGATGCGAATGTTGTCCCAGAGACTCCTTACACTATCATTTTTTTGGATTCTCTCTTCTTTTTGCTGTTCTGATTGGGTGTTTTTTGCTTCCTTTTATTCCAAATCAATGGTTTGCTTCTTGGTTTTACATACTCTACTATTGATTTCTTATAAATTATTCTTTATTTCAGTTAGTGCATCCTTCGTTTCTGACTGGTCCTTTTTTATATTGTTGGTGTTCTCACTAAGTTCCTTGGTGGTCTCCTTCAGTTCCTTGAAGGTCTCACCAAGTTCCTTGAGCAACCTTATAACTTGTGTTTTAAACTCTGCATCTGATTGATTGCTTATCTCTGTTTTATTTAATTCTTTTCCTGGAATTTTGTTTGTTTTTTATTTAATTTGGGACATATTTATTTGTCTCCTCATTTTGGCTGCTTTCCCATGATTGTTTCTATGTATCATGTAGAGTTGCTATGTCTCCTAGGCTTCCTAGGGTGGCCTATTGTTATAGGTGTCCTGTAGGATCCAGTGGCACAACCTCCCTGATCACCCCAGCTGGGCCCTGGAAGTGCACCCCTAGTGGGGACTGCACACCCTTCTGTTACAATTGAGTCTTGATTGCTGTTGGCATGTCAATGGGAGGGATTTACTCAGGCTGATTAGCTGCAAAGACTGGCTGTGCCCACTAGTCACTGGCCTCTGACTACCTAGCTGTGTAGGGGCTCATGACACAGAGCAAGACTTACTTCATCAGGGCTCTGGCACTCTCTGAGTCCACTCACTGAGTGTGTCACTTGTGGAGGTGGTTGGGTCGTAGTGTTTTGATGTGGTCTGAAGCTGTCCACTGGGTGTGCTGGCTCTGGGGCAAGGTCAGCCACTGCCTGAGGCCACCCGGCATAAGCTACAGAGTGATCTGCAGATGGCTGCTTGTTGTGCTGGGCTTGGAGGTGTCCAGGAAAAGTCAAGTTGTGAACCAAGGCTGGCTGCTTCTAACGCCAGGCCTGGGGCCACTTAATGAGAGGTATGAGGCTCACTGAGATCAGATGCTGCTTACTTGAGATTTTAGGAAACTCTGAAGCAGGATTCAAGACAGGCCAATCCTATGGGAAAGCCTTTGAAAACAGCTTGGGTGGGCCTGAAAGTTGGGTAGGGCAGGGCCTCAGGGAATCACCAGGGGGGTCAAACAGTGTGAGCAAGGTTGCTGGAGTCCCAGATATGGTGCCCATCTGCAGCCCCAGGGAAGGGCTCACCAAAGGAACAAAGGCCTCTGAGAGCACATCTGTTCAGGAGAAAGCCACCTCTCCAAGCCCTTGTCCTGAGACTAAACAGCTCAGTTCTTCTCTGTATGTCTATGGCACCCCTCAAGCTGCCTCCCCTCTGAGCTCAGAGGGAGCAAGTCTAAGTAAGTCATGCTTGGGCCCTTTAAGAGGAACTGCCTGGTACTTAAGAAGCCTCAGCCTCCCTCAGCCTCAGTTCCCACTGGTTTTTCCAGCCAGAAGTTATGGGGACTTCTCTTCCTGGCACTGGAACCCTGAGCTGGGCACCTGGTGTGGGACAGGGACCACTTACTCCTCATTCCTCAGTGAGGACCTTCCCAGCCGAGGTGTCCCTCCTGATTTTTATCCACCACAGGTGGGTGCGGGACCAACCTTGGTGTGGCAGCTGCTTCTTTAATTTTGTGGTTTTAGGGCTTCCATTCACCTCAATTTCAGATGGTTCTGAATGCTGGTTGTGCTGTAGTTTAGTTGTAATTTTGATCTGGTTGTGGGAGGAGGCGATACCACATTTACTTATACCATCATCATGACTGGAAGTACTCTCTCTTATCTGTTTTCAAGGCTGATGCTTTCTAAGGCTCTACATGATGGTAAGATGGTTATAACAGGTTCAAACATTACCTCATTTCATGTTTGGCTCATGGGGGCAGAATAACTCCATAAGATATTGGGGGAGGGAGGCTGGATGAAGAAGATGAAGGGATTAGCAAAAGAACATACTGTATATGCATAACCCATAGACACATACAACAGTGTGGTGATGGTAAAAGGGAAGCGGGGTTTGGGCTGGGTGGAGGTGGGCAAAGGGGGAGAGGACATCTGTAATAGTATAAACAATATAAAGAAAGAAAAATGCTTGAATGGAAAAATAGGAAGAGGATGATCCTTCTCATAGAAATTTATATAACACAAGACAAATTGATGCAGGGTAGCAAATCATGTTCCCTGTGCTCCTCCTTTTAGCTACCCAGTATCTTATCCATAATACAGTTTTTAGAATACCTATACCTGCATACACTTTATATACCACTTTCCCCAGAGTACCTAGTTTAATCCTCTTACGTAATGTACCCTCAGGACAGGGAATTCTAGGTGATGGGCAGTTTCCTCAATCAGGAAGAGATGCTGGATAATTTAAGACTGTTTTGTTGTTTCTCTTCAGTGTAGTTATGTTTTTCAATTGAAATTCAATTTGGTTTATTTGTTTCTATTTAATTTCAATATTAACCCTCTCTTACCATTCTTATTAATTTAATTTAAATGTTAAAAATTAAGACATGTTGACATAATGTGTTCGTTTTAGGTGTACAACATAATGATTTGATATAGGTATGTATTGCAAAATGATTACAAGAATAAGTTTAGTTCACAGCTATCACCACACATAATGGCAATTTATAAAATTTATTATGATGAGAATTTCTAAAATTTACTTTCTTAGCAAAAGGTGAGGCAAAAGTAGTTTTACAGTTGTTTGTATGGAGAATAATACAATGATTAGTAAATATTAACACAAAAATAAACTCTGTTTTATGTACTCAAAGCTATAAATCTACTTTGGTTCAACCCTGTATACAATATAGTATTGTTACCTATAGTCACCATACTATACATTACGTCCCAGGACTTATCTTATAGTTGGAAGTTTGTACCGTTTGACCACCTTCATCCATTATATTAATTTTTTTTTAAATATGGAGAACTTCAACATGTTTTCATAAGTGAAAACTATGAAAAGGTATACTCAGAAAACCATCACTCTCTTCAGTATTCTCTCTATCTCATTTTTTCACACCCCTTGTAGGTAACAAACTTTACTGTTTTCTGGTTTATGCTTTCTATGTTTTTTTATACAAAGATGAACACACACACACACAGGCACACATATTCTTTCCTATATTTTTATTACACTGAAGATAGCATACTCAAGGGGTTTTTTTGCACTTTGATTTTTTATTTAATATATGTTGAATATCAATATCAGTTCATAGATATTCTCCATGCCCCTTTTTTCAGCTGCATAGTACTTCATCCTGTTTATGTGCTATAGTTTATTCAACCAAACTCCTATGCTTTGACATTTATGTACTTTCTAATATTTTACCAAATGCTTCCAGAAATAACCTTGTGCATATACATTTTCTTGTTGAAGCTGTATGGTCACAGGGTAAATTTCTAGAAATGAGATTGTTTGATTGAACAATATGTATGTGTGTAGTTTTATTAGATATTGCCAAAATCCCTTCTATGGGCACTATGATATTTTTGTTTGATTTTTATTTTTTAAATTTATCTTTATTGTTGAAAGAATTACAGATGCCCCCCCCCCTTTTTTTTTACCCCATTGACTTCTTCCACCCTGCTTCCCCCACCCTGGCCTTCACTGCACTGTTGTCTGTGCTCAATGTTTCAGTGCTATACTGTTTTACTTATGGAAGCTTCGTGATAGACTGTTTAAATATCTGATGGGGTAGTTCTCCTCTGACTTAAAAATCTTCCTTTTCATTGTTTTCCTAGATTGTGCATTCATTTTTCTGTATTAACTTTAGGATCAACTTGTCTCTGATGAATAATAATATGTAGCTAAATTTTACCTATCTCCACATACGGTGGTAGAGATAGAACAGGATTATTGAAATAACAATGCTCATTTGCATGATGGGAGAATCAGAAATTTATACTGTGGTCTCAGTTCATATAATATAACACATTTCTAGACTGGAATAAGGATTTCCTGCCCTAGCAGTTGAGTGAGGCCCTCGGTCACCTGATCTTTGAACAAATGGTTTTGCTCTCTTAGAGTACATTCATGTTCTTTGTTCTCCATGGCCTCATCTGAAATAGGCAATTTGATGATCTTAATGAAGATACTATCATTAGCAGCCTACTTTCTCCCAGTGCCCCTACCTAGGTCCTAGAGATTGATTTAGGCCAGTAATTCTCGAAGTGTGGCCTCTGAACCAGCAGGATTAGTTTCATCTAGGAACTTGTTAGAAATGAAGATTCTCGGGCCCACATTAGAGCTAGTGAATTAGAAACTCTGGAGCTGGGACACAGTGATCTGTGGTTTAACAAGGTGTTTCTTCAGGTGATTTTGATACGTGCTCTAGTTTCAAGAATACTGGCTTGGGGGTTACATATAAGCACAGGACATTATTTGCCAGTCTTGGATCATAGAAATGTACACTTGAAACCCATATAATCCTATTAAACAATGTCACCTTAATAAATGTAATTAAAAACTAAAAATTTAAAAATAAAGGAGGTTATTTTAACTCTTTTGTAAGATATTTTTAGAGTGTTGCTATCCATCTTTCTACCTAACTCCTCAAGTCAGGCCTTGACTTTTCTCTCCTTTTTATTTAATTTATTGGGTGAAATCGGTTAATAAAGTTATATGGGTTTCAGGTACACAATTCTACAATACATCATGTGTATATGGTATTGTGTGTTCACCACCCCAGTTCAAGTCTCCTTCCATCACCATTTATCCTCCCTTTACCCTCTTCTACCTCCCCCCTCCTCCTTTAGCTCTGTTGTTCACCATACTGTTATCTGTGTCCATGAGTTTTTTTGTTTTTGTTTTTGCGTAATCCCTTCACCTTTTTCACCCAGCCCCACAATCCCCATCACCTCTGACAGCTGTCAATCTTTTCATGCCTAAACTTTAATCTCCTTAAAATTTTACTCTTTATGACAGCATGAATGGACCTGGAGAGCATTATGCTATGTGAAATAAACCAGTCAGAGAAAGAAAAGTACCATATGATTTCGTGCATGTGTGTATTTTAATAAACAAACTGAACTACCAAGCAAAATAGACAGTCTCAGATAGAGAGCAGGCAGACAGCTCTGGGGGGGAGGGGGTGTTGGAGGGATTGAGCAAAAAAAGAAAATAAAAGAGAGAACTCATGGATAAAGACAATTATTGTGATTGCAGGGGTGGAGGGGGTGCAGGGAGGTAGAAGAGGCCAAAGAGGTGATAAATGGTAATGGGAAAGATTTAATTTAATTTTAAAAAAGAATCTCCAAAATAAAAAAATAAAAGAGATCTAGAACTAAACCATCAGTTCTATGTTCTAGTCTCATTAAAAATCTGATTAACCATATTAAATTATCTCTTGTCATTTGTTTCTCTCCAGCACTCACCTCTGCTTTAAGCTTAATAACTTTTCCATTTAAAGCACCCAGTCTGGCCAGTGATTTTCATCAAGTAATGATCATTATTTCTTTTTTTTTTCCATTTAGTAATATTTATTGTTTTAATTTGACCAGAAATATATTATCTGTGCAAGAGTTCCACTTAACCAATGATTATCTTGGAGACTAAGAAGTTTTTCTGTGATTCCAACAGGGTATTAACCATCTGCAAGTTTGAGATGTCAACTGGGAGACAAATCTAGCACAACTGTGTTGCATGGGATATTGGTTGCAATTTCATATGTGCTCATGCACTTGGAGGTTTGGTAGGTGTTTGATTTATTTTTGGCTACCCATAGATGGTTTCATTATTCCAAATATATATCAATTAGCAAATTGTTTCAAACATTTTCATTTCAGCTAATTTTTTTAGGTGTTTTAGTTTTTCTTCAATTTTTCAGTTACAGTTAAATGTTTACATTTAACATTATTCTGTATTAGTTTCAGATGTGCGGTATAGTGCTTAGACAATCAGGTACTTTACAGAGTAAATAATATTTCAAGTACTCACCTGGCCCATACATAGTTATTACAATATTATTGACTGTATTTCCTATGCTGTAACATACATCCCTGTGAATTCTGTAACTACCAAATTGTACTTCTTAATACCTTCACCTTTTCACCCAGCACCCCAAAACCCTCCCCTCTGTCATCTGTTAGTTTGTTCTCCATACCTATGAGTCTGTTTAAAGTTGGTTTATTTATTTTGTTGTTTATATTCTACATATAAATGAAAACACATGGTATTTGTCTTTCTCTGTCTGACTTATTTCGATGAGCATAATACCCTCTAGGTCCATGCATGCTGTCACAAAAAATAAAATTTCATTCTTTTCTGTGGCTGAGTAGTATTCCATTGTGTATATGTACCACAGCCTTTTTTTTTTTTTTGGTTGTACATGCCCCAAGCGGGAACCAAACCCGGGACTCTCTGGTCTGCTGGCCGACACTCAACCGCTGAGCCAAACTGGCCAGTGCTGTACCACAGTTTTTGATGGACACTTTGGAATGATCTTTCTTTACCCTCAGTCATTCCATCACACCATTTACCAACGGTTCTCAACCTGTGGGTTGCAACCCCTTTGGGGGTCGAACGACCCTTTCACAGGGATTGCCTAAGACACAACAGTAACAAAATTACAGTTATGAAGTAGCAATGAAAGTAATTTTATGGTTGGGGGTCAACACAACATGAGGAACTGTATTAAAGAGTCGTGGCATTAGGAAGGTTGAGAACCACTGATTTAGACAATCATTGCTTATGAATATAGCTAACTGAAAATCATTATTTAAGGCTTCCAGGCACTTTAAAAAGTAACTCAACTGGTTATCTTGACTTTGAGGACCCATATGACTTCAGCAAACATCAAAAGTCTGTAATCATACTAAATCTTTAATTGTTTTTTATCTTCCTGCTTATTTCTATATGGCATTTACAAAGTTTGAGCTATTGGAGCCTTAATAACTTAAGGATATCTGATACATAATTGCATTCCTTTCATTTCAAAATCAGGTACACATATGAAAACAACACTTACTTTGCCGATAGCTATTGCCCCAGCAGTACTATCATTCTCTTCTTTCAGACAGAATATCTAAAGGTTTGTTTTAGAATATTCTTTGGTGACTTCCTTAAAGCCATTGAATTGTTTCCAGGCCAGGGAACAAATTAATCACTAGTTTCTAATTTTTCCCAAGAAGAGTTCATATCAGAAAGAAAGACACTAGGTAGTGAAAACTTGCCCAGATTTTTTTCATCATATATTGACTTACATCGCTAACTTGTACTTTCTTGGATGTATAATAACTAAAAGCTGTATCACAATTTTATATAGACAAGATTTTGTTATGGTTTTCCATATAACATAGGAACCAGAAGATGATATAAAAATGTTTAGCACTGCAAAAATAATAAATACTAGGTTTGGATGAGCAGAAAACTTCAAAAACAGTAGGCCTATAACTCAAAATGAGTAACAATAATGGTGACCATTTATTAAGTGATTTCTATATTTGAGATATGGATCAAAGCACTTTTTATGCTAATAAATAGCCTCATTTAAATCACATGGCATACCTATAAATTCGATACTATTATCATCCTTATTTTTTCTGATGTGGAAATTCAATCTCAAAGAGGTTAAGTAAATCTCCTGCTAATGAGAAACTGAGCTGGAATTTGAACTCTGCTTTCTTTGAAACCAATGTCATTGCACCCAACAACTGATTCTTATAACCTCCCTCTTGTGGGCCTTTGATAAGATATAAAAGATGGGGAAGGATTTTACAAACAGAGAACACATGTTTATGTCCCTAAGGCATCAAGGGGTGTGTGTGTGTGTGTGTGTGTGTGGTGAGTGAGGAGTGAAAAGATCCAGCCTGAGTGGCACGGTTGTTTATACTTGTTCCTTTTGATAGGACAATTCTCAGAGACTTCATAGGAAGCTCTGAAAAGGCTAACTTTTCTTGGTTTTTCTTGCGAAAGAAATGAGTAAAGCTACTGTTTAAGTTTATACTAAAAAATAAGTAAAACTAATAAAAGTGGTAGAGCTTGATTTTTACACTGAGGTTTTAGGGCTAAAATATCCTCTAGGTTCTCAGTAGATTATGAATGTATTAAGTTAAAAGCAAAATTAAAATGTACAGGATCATAACCTGAATTAGTTCTCTTGCTTTCAACTGATTTGAAGGATGCTATTATAGAGCAAAAGGAAAAAAAATATTGTTAGTGGTATAGCATTTTTGTTTTTTTTATCCTCACCCGAGGACATTTTTGCATTTATCTTCAGATAGAGCAGGAGGGAGAGAGAGAGGAAGAAAGAGAGAAACATCAATGTGAGAGAGACACATTGACTGGCTGCCACCGGGGTCGGGGGCAAACTGCAACCGAGGTACGTGCCCTTAGCGGGAACTGAACCCGGGTCTCTCTGGTCCGCAGGCCGACGCTCTAACCGCTGAGCAAAACCAGACAGGGCTAGTGCTTTATTTTTTTTAAATAACTTGTAACCAACATGCTCTTTATTACTCATAGTCTGTTCATAGGAAGGTTTTGTTTTTTTAAGAAGGCAAGTCTCATCTATGATTTTAAAAATGTGTAATAAATTAACTTGGACCCTTTCTCTTTTATATACTCTATTTTTTTGCAACTTGTACAATGCCCATTTAGAGTTCCAGTCTAAGAGCCATTTTACTCACTAACTTACATGATAACCACATGGTTGGAAAGGACCCTTACCTTCCGAGTTTTCTAAAGCATTAGGTCCCTTTGCTGAAATGTTCTGAAGGAATCTTTGCAAACCTTAATCTGCCTCTTGTGAGTTTTGATCTAGAGCAGACTGTAAGTCTAACTTCCCCTTTTCAGAATAAGAACATGTAACAACACCATTGCCCCATTCAATTTCAGTTAGGCTGGTAAATTAGTTGGTAGTGTCCCTTCTATACTGAAAGTTCTGAGATCCTCTTACATGACAATAATTTGACTGTTAAAGGGCCACACTAATTCTAGCAGCAGCTGTAACCATGCAACATAGAATAGTGATTAAATATTTGAATTTCGGCTACTCAAGTTTAAATCTTATCTCTGCTGTTTGCTAGCTGTGTGGCATTAGGTAAATCACTTAATATTTGTATGCCTTGGTTTCCTCATATGAAAATTGGGGTTTTTCAAAGGGCTGATGTGAACGTTGAGTGAAATGATGCAAGTGTCTAAACAGTATAAATTCAATAAATGTTAGTTTTTGTTTAAAAAATAAAGCTTAGCCCTGGCCAATTTGGCTAAGCGGTTGAGTGTCGGCCTGCAGACCAGAGAGTCCTGGGTTCGGTTCCCACTTGGGGCACGTACCACCAAAATAAATAAATAAAAATAAATAAAAAATAAAGCTTATCAAATATATTTCTTTCCAATAGTGGTCTTAGGCCATGTAAGATAAAGATTCTGGTTTACAGTAAAAAAGGCTTTTGTCCTAGTGTGAGATCAACTTCTACTGACAAATATAAAAAAATTAAGCAGATCTTCTGTTTTGCCCATTAAAGGCAGAACCATACACCATTAAATAGACTAAGCTGAAGCTAAGGCTGAAATTCACCTACTAATCTTTACAAAACATAAACAAGCAAAAAGGGTAACTCACACAGATATGGCTTGCTGCCAGTAGTATCAAGAGACAATGTGAATAATTTTGAAAGGGTTAGGGAAACATTTAATGAGACATTTTATTAAAAACAACAACATATCTTGCAGAAGATGTACACAACATTATAAGTTGAAAAATATTGTAACCATCTGGCAGGTATGGCTCAATGGATTGACATCATCCCATGGACTGAGAGGTCCTGGATGGACTCCAGGTCAGGGCACATGCCTGGGGTGTGATCTCGGTCCCCAGTAGGGGGCGTGCAGGAAGCAGCCGATTGATACTTCTCTCTCGCATTGATGTTTCTGTATCTCTCTCTCCCTTCCACTCTCTCTAAAAAATCAATAAAGACATTTTTTAAAAAGGAAGAAAAAAAATATAACCACATAGACTTAAGAAATACCTATAGAACAATCCACCCAGCACTAGCATAATGCGCATTCTTTTCAAGTACACATGGAGCATTCCCTAGTATAAATCATATATTAACCTGTAAAATAAGTTTCAATGAACTTTAGATTATTGATATCATGCAAAGTATGTTTTTAAACTACAATAGAATAAAATTTAGAATCAATAACAGAAGAAAATCTGGAAAATTTACAAATACTGTACACATTAATTAACACCTAAATAAGCAGTCAAAAAAGAAATCACAATGGAAATTTGAAAACACTTTACAATGAATGAAAAATGAAAAAAAATTGTTAAAACATATAGGATGCAGTGAAAGCAGTGCTTAGAGAGAAACTTATAGCTTTAAAACACCTATATTAAATAGAAGGAAGATGACCATTTATCTCCCATTTACCCTTTTCTGCATCCTCCTCCCCTCTGGTAACCACCATGCTGTTGTCTAAATTCTAGTATTTTTTTTTTTTTTGCTTAATTCCTTCACATTTTAACCCAGCCCCCTCTCCCCTCCCCTCTGACAGCTATGAGTCTATTTCTATTTTATTTATTAGTTTATTTTGTTCGTTAGATTTCACATATAAGTGAAATCATAAGATATTTGTCTTTCTCTCATTAGCTCATTTCACTTAGCATAATATTCTCCAGGTCCATTCATGCTGTCACAAAAGGAAAGATTTCCTTCTTTATTTTATGGCTGAGTAGTATTCCACTGTGTAAATATGCCACAGTGTTTTTATCCACTCTACTGATGGGAACTTGAGCTGCTTCTAAATCTTGGCTATTGTAAATAAAGCTGCAGTGAACATAGGAGTACATATAATCTTTAGAATTAGTGTTTATATAAATGAGTATTAAAAATTGTCTCAAAAATAGAAGCAAAATAAAAAGAAGATCACAAGTTAGTAATCTAATCTTCCATCTTAAGACATTAGAAAAAGAGCAAACTACAAACCCCAAAGCAAAGGAACAGAAATATGAATATGAGGACAAACATAAGTGAAATAGAAAATTTTAAAACAATAAAAAATCAATGAAACCGAAAATTAGTTCTTGGAGAAGTTGGACAAAATTGACAAAACTAGTTATACTGACCCAGAAAAAAATGAGAGAAATGTAAATTATGAATATCAGAAATAAGAGAGAAGATATTATTTCTTACCTTGCCAAAATAAAAAAAAAGATAATTAGAAAATACCATGAACATCTACATGCTGATAAAATAGATGACATATATATAAAAATGAACAAATTCCTTGAAAACCACAAACTACTGAAAATGGCTAAAAAATAATTAAAAATTTGAATAGAACTATAACAAGTTTAGAGGTTGAATTAATCATCAAAGCAACCACTCACAAAGAAAATCCCAGACCCAGATGCCTTCACTGTTGAATTCTGACAAACATTAAAAGAAGAATTAGTAGCAGAATGACATCACCACGGTGACCATATAAATCATTCCTAACTTCACTCCCCTTCACAAGAAGGATAACTAATAATTATTCATGTACAAGACACCACTGAGAGAATCATAGAACACCCACATACACCACAGAAACTAAGACAAAATGGATTATAAGGGTTAGAGAGGAATGGCTACATGCTGACTGCATTGCCCCTCCCACAGGCTCATGCAGCACTGCACCAAGAAGTATCTCCTATTTCCAGGAGGGGCAATGGGGGAAAACTAGGGGACATCTGTAATACTTTCAACAATACAAATTAAAAATAAAGAAAGCTCTCCTGAGCCTATGGTTCCTCCAATGTGTAAAGAAAGCCCACGGTGCACATCTAGATACCATAACATTATGGGTCATTTCTTGGGAGTTCCCACTCTGATCTTGCCCATGGGAATTTTTCGGGAATCTGTGGGATTTGACCACTGGGAATCTGAGAAGGGGAGGGAGGCTTACAATAACCAACACTTGGAAATTGATAGACTGAGTTTCTATCTGCAGCACCCAAGTAGTAGTCTACATCAGCAGCTTTGCTCATCTGCAGAGTCAAGATGGTGGTGCAGTCTGAACAGGGAACTCAGCATGGCACAAGTTTGCATGATTCAAGTCCTCAAAAGAGCCTTATCCACTCTGAAATCTCGTCTACCCCTGCCCAGGAAGGGTAACTCTGTGTTAGCCTGGCCCATTTCTAATTGTAGTTCCTGCCTTGCCTGACCAGAAAGGCTGGCCAAAAATCATTGAAGCTGCATAGCCCAGCAATGCTTGAGCAGAGTATGGCAGGCTGAGATGACTGCAGAGCAAAGATGGTGGTCCTGTTGAGCCAGGGAACAAGGGAAGTGGGTTGCCTTGACTCAAGACCAAAAAACAGAGTCTTGCTGGACTTGAAATCAGTTCACCTACTTTGCCTAAGAAGGGGAGCTAAGTCACATCACTACCCTCTGCTGAGTCTACCTCCCTTCCAACCAAAAATCCTAATCAGGAATAATGGGTATACTACTTGGAGCTAGGTTTTTCATCCCTTCCAGGCAGGAGAGCTAAGTTATAGCCTGGTGCAAAGCTGAGTGTAGCTTTTGGCCCTGCCAGATTAGAAAGGCTGATCAGAACACTAGGAAGCTACATAGTCTAACAACACCTGAGCAGAAAAGTCAGCAGGGAAAGCTCATCATCTGCAGAACAAATTCAGTAGACCTGTTTTGCCATGAAACTTGGGACACAGATTGACTCAAATCAAGACCACAGAGAGCCTTGCTAGCCTTGGAGCTAGTTCTCCCCATTTGCTCAGGCATGGAAACAAATTCATAGCCCCTCCCATTCCTGAAGACAGCTTTTAGCCAGCCCAGCTAGGTAACCTAACCAAAGCACAGAGGAAGCTTCATAGCCCATCCTAAAGCTCTGCTTACAGTGGCACTGGAATAAAGAGTACAGCCTGTGGCTTTCTCTGTCCTTAGAGCAAAACTGGTGACCTCATCTGGCCAGAAAATTCAGTGTACAGTCCTGCCAAATCCTGGTCCCTAAACAATAAGTTATGCATTCCTTCAGATTCAACCTGCTACCTCACCAGGATAGGGAATTTAATTCATAGCCGTGTCTATCTCTGAATATAGTACTCCGTCCCAGCAGTTTAGGCAGCCTAACCAGAGAACCTAAGCAATCACATAGCCCACCCTACAGCATTGCTTAATCAGGGAATCAAGCCAACAGTCTTATCCAAATATTCTCACCCAGCAGCAACCCCTAAGACCTCAGAGTTTGGACAGTGGCCTCATCCAAATATAAACCCTGATAGCAAGCCTCACTTGCACAAGAATGTTACCAGCAGATACATCTAGAAGCCCAAACCAAGCTGACTATTGAAGAACTGTCTCTGGCAAACCAAATTTAAAAATTCTGGAAAAATAGATCACTTACACAAATGTGTATATACCAATATAAGTAATCAAGCAAGGATCATGAAAAGAAAATAAACATGACACAACCAAAAGAAACTAATAAAGCTCCAATGACTGACCCTAATGAAATTGAGAGCTATGTATTATCAACAAAGATTTCAGGATAATACTCTTTAGAAAGTTTAGTGAAGTACAAGAACACACAGAAAGACAATTAAATAAAATTAGGGAAACAACTCATGAACAAAATGTAATAGAAACAAAACAAAAAAAAATAGAAACCATTAAAACAACAAACAGAAATTCTAGACTGAAAAATACAATGCCTGAACTAAATAATTCAATAGAGACCTTCAAAATAAGACTTGGCTTTTCAAAAGAAATAAGGACAGTTCAAATTACCCAGTGAGAGAAATAAAAAGAATAAAAAAATAGTGAAGAAAGCCTAAAGGCTTATGAGAAGCAATAAAAAGAAACACTATCTACTTTCTGAGAATTCCAGGAGAAGATAAAGAGAAAGGAACTGAAATCTATTTAAAGCAATAATAGCTAAACACTACAAACCTGGCAACATAAATAGACATCTAGATCCATGAGTCCCAAAGGACCTCAAATAGGTTGAACTTGAACTAAAACACATTATAATTAAATTGTCAAAGGTCAAAAACAAATAGTTGTAAAAATACAAAGAGAAAAGAGATGGTACATGTAAGGGACCCCATAAGACCATCTGTTGATTTCTCAACTTTTCAGGCCAGGAAAGAATGAGATAATTTATTAAAATATGGAAAAAAAGTCAACCAATTTTATACCTAGCAAAGCTGTCCTTCAAAAATAAAAAAGAGATAAAGAGTTACCCAAACACACAACAGTGAAGGGAGTACACCAACACTAGATATGCCTTACAAGAAATGCTAAAGGGAGAAGAGCGCTGGCCGTGGCGGCGCCACGTTCCTTGTGATGGCTGCCCACGAATCATTTCGCCCTGAGTGTGGTTCCCAGTAACCATGGTGTTTACCCTGTACTCGCTGCTGCAGGCTGCCTTGCTCTGCGTCAATGCCATCACCGTGCTGCATGAGGAGCGTTTCCTCAAGAACATTGGCTGGGGAACAGATTAGGGAATTGGCGGATTTGGAGAGGAGCCAGGAATTAAGTCTCAGCTAATGAATCTTAATCATCTGTAAGAACTGTAATGAGAATGTCACTGATAATAGTAACTCAATTACAGTTGTATTACTTTTACTATTTGGGTGAAGATCAGTGAGGGAAATGGAGACTCAGAAGAAGAGATTCCAGCAGAAGTTATTACTTTGGTCTTTTTTGGAATATACATATCTTAGCTGGCTGTCCTTGGACTTGACAAAAATGTAAATGTGATGATAAAACCAGAGTCCCTATTTATCTGATTTTTTTTACAATGTTTTCAATTTTTGGAGTAGTATTTTAAGGAGTGTGATTCTTAATTCTTCTTTCTATCTGTCACTAGGGTATTCATGCTGGATAAATTTTTGTTTTGTTTTGTTTTGTTTTGTTTTGATGTCTTAGACCATCCTATATTTTGCTCATCCCATAATACAGTTTTATGCAGAAAGATTAAAGCTATGTAAATGTTTTTTTTTTTTTTTCTGGAAATTATTGGTTATACTATTTTAAAGGGGGTGGAATGGCAGCTTTGTTTATGGGACAACATTTGTAAATAAAGTAAAATTTCCAAGGCAAAAAAAAAAGAAATGCTAAAGGGAGTTCCTTGAATGGAAATAAAAGCTTACTAATTAACATAATTAGACATAAGGTGTGTAAAAATCACTGATAATGGTAAATATGTAGTCAAAGTTAGTATTTGTCATATTGTAATGGTGGCATATAATTAACTTACAACTCTAGTTTAAAAGTTAAAAAAACAGCTTTGTAAAAATGACCATGACTGCAAAATCTGTTTTTAGTTACACAATATAAAAAGTTCCAAGCTGTATAATTAATAATGTAAAATGTGAGGGAGAGAAAAGTATAAAATATAGAATATTATTGAAATTAAGTTGAATAAACCTCTTTCCTTCTCATCAGCAAAAAAAAAAAAAAAAAAAAAAAAGTTGTAATAAGTTTAAAACAAGGTGATATAATTTTAACATATTTTATGTAACCCTCACAGTAACCACAAAGGAAAATAACCTATGGTAATTACACAAAAGAACATGACATAGAAGTGAAACATACCAATACCAAAAAAATATTGAAACACAAAACAAGACAGCAGGTTGAGGAGTAAGAACAAGAAATCTATAAACCAACCAGAAAACAATGAACAAAATAGTAAGAGTAAGTCTTTACCTATCAATAATCACTTTAAATGTTAATTGACTAAGTTATCCAATCAAAAGACATAGAACAGCTGAATAAATCAAAAAACAAAACAAGATCAAATATATGTTGCCTAAAAAGAGACTCACTTTAGCCTTAAAGACACACATAGACTAAAAGTGAAGAGATAGCAAAAAATTAAAAATTGAACTTCCATTTGACCCAGTGATCCCACTGCTGGGAATATACTCTAAGAAGCCTGAAACACCAATCAGGAAGAATACATGTACCCCCATGTTCATAGCAGCACTATTTACAATAGCTAAGATCTGGAAACAGCCCAAGTGTCCACCAGTAGACGAATGGATAAAAAAGCTGTGGTACATATACACAATGGAGTACTATGCAGCGGTAAGAAAGAAAGGTCTCTTATCCTTTGAGACGACATGGAGGGACCTGGAAAGTATTATCCTAAGTGAAAGAAGCCAAGCAGAAAAAGACAAATACCACATGATCTCACTTATATACGGAATATAATGAACATAACAGTCTGAGGAATACAGTAGACCCAGACACATGGAAGTAGGGCACAGACTGACATCCCTCAGAAGAGGGGATGGGGGGTGGAGGGGTGGGAAGAGATAAACCACAGAACTTATATGCATATATGCATGACCAATGGACATGGACAACTAAGCCAGGGACAGGGTGGAGGGGGGGTGGGGTGGGGGGTGCCAATGGGGTAAAAAGGTAAAATATCTGTAACAAAAAAATAAATAAAAATTCATAAAAAAATAAAAAATAAATAAATAAAAAATAAAAGTGAAGAGATAGGAAAAAAAGGTATTTCCAGCACATGGTAACTAAAAAACAATCAGTGATAGCTATTGTTATTTCAGACAAAATAGGTTTTTAAAAATTGTGTATATTAATGCACTCAACATCAAAGTACCTAAATATATAAATCACAAACTAACAGTGCAAATAAAATAAAGAAATAACACTATAATAATGTCAGGGACTTTACTACTCTACTCTTAACAATGGAGAGATCAGTCAGACAGAAAATCAATAAGGAAACAGCAGATTTGAACACTATATACCAATTGGACCAAATAAAACATTGCATTCAACAACAGCAGCATGCGTATTTTTCTCAAACACACATATAACATTTTTTAGGATAGAACATATGTTAGGCCACAAAACAAGCATTAGCAAATTCCCTGTGATTGTAATCATACCAAGTATCATCTCTAACAACAATTTTATTGAACTAGAAATCAATAATAGAAGAATTAAAGCAAACTTTTCATGCATTCTTCCAAAATTAAAAGAAGCACAATTCAACTAATTTTGTGAGGCCAGTGTTATCCTAATATCAAAACCAGACAAAAACAAAAAACAGAACCACATACCAATATTTCTTATGAATATAGATATAGAAACCATCAACAAAATACTAATAAACCAAACCCAGCAACATTCAAAAATGATAATACACTATGACCAAGTGGGATTTATCCCTAGATGGCATTGTTGGTTCAACCTACGAAAATAAAGTAATTTAAAATACCATATTACTATAATAAAAAATAAAATCCATATGATCATCTCAGTAGACACAGAAAATATATTTGTCAAAATTCAACACTCTATAATATTAAAAACCATCAACACTCTAGAAATAGAAGTGAACTTCCTTGACCCAATAGAATACATACACAAAAAACTCACAGGTAATATAATATTTAATGGTAAAAGACTGGCTGTTTTCCCCACAAGATCAGAAATACAAGGACAGGCACACTCACCACTTTTATTCAACATTATACTGTAGATTCTAGCTAGGACAATTAGAAGAAAAAAATAAAATAAAAGTAATCCATGATTAGAAATGAAGAAGTAAATCAATCTTTATTTGCAGATGACATGATTTTGTATATAGAAAAGTGTCAAATTAAGAAAATAATTCCATTTATAATAGCTTCAAAATGAACAAAATATTTAGCACTAAATTTGACAAAAGAAGGCCAAGACACGTATTGACAACTGTAAATATCGTTGGAGTAAATTAAAGAAGACCTACATAAATGAAAAAAATCCCATTTATATGGAAATGCAAGGTAACCAGAATAGCCAATACAATCTTGAAAAATAAGAATAATTGAAGGACACACACTTGCTGGTTTCAAAACTTGCTACAAAGCTACAGTAATAAAGACAGTGTAGTACTGGCATAATAGTAGATACATAAATCAGTGGAATAGAATTGAGAGTCCAGAAATAAATGCATGTAGTTGTGCGTAATTGATATTCAACCAGGATGCCAAAATAATTCAATGGGGGAAAGAGCCGTCTTTTAACAAACAGTGCTGGCTCAAGTGGGTATAATAAAGTGCTAGTACAAGGTATAATGAGGATGAAACTTGAAACCATGCTAAGTGAACACAGCCAGACATAAAAGGCCATATATCATATGATTTCACTTATATGAAGTATTTAGAATATACAGTTCCATAGAGACAAAATGTAGTTTGGTGGTTGCCAAGGGCTGGAATAAAGTGAGAATATGGGTAACTGCTAATGAGTATGGGGTTTCTTTTGGGGGTAATGAAAATGTTCTCAAATTATATAATGGTGGTAGTTGCACAACATTGTAAATGTACTGGAATCCACTGAATTTTACACTTTAAATGGGTCAATTATATGATATCAGAATTATATCTCAGTGAAAAGGAAAATATTTGGGGCAGCTACTCTGTGCCAAGCACTGTACTAGGTTATGCCTTACCTAACTGTAGTGTGTATCACAATTGCCTAGCAAGTTTATTAACATGCAGATTATCAAGCTCCAGCCCAAGAATTTCTGATTCAATAGGGCTGTGTGAGAATCAGGGTGGGAAATTTATACTTTTTTACAAGTATCTCAGTAATTCTCAAACAGTTGGTTCCTTTGAGAAAATTGGAGGAAATCTTTCTTCTACGCTCAGGTTTTCTGGGTAGGAGAGCAGGATAGAGTTAGGAATATATGGAAGATGTATTTGTCATTGTATGCTCTGTGAACTGTTTGATTTTTTTTTTTTTTACCATGCTTGTGTATTTTAAATATGTTTTTCTATTATATTCATTTTAGACATTCACCATTGCTACCAATCAGCTGGGGAGACTTTTAAAAAGGCAGTTTTGACAGCACCACTGCTACTGGTTCTAATTCAATGTGTCTCAGGTGTGGCATGTGTCACCACATTTTTTTTTCTTTATTGATTTTTAGAGAGAGAGGAATGGAGAGGAAGAGAGAGATAGAAACATCAATAAGAGAGAACATCGATTGGCTGCCTCCTGCATGCCCCCTGACTGGGGATTTGGCCCACAACCTGGGCATGTACCCTAACCGGCAACCGAACTAGTGACCTCTTGGTGCATGGGTTGACTTTCAACCACCGAACCACGCCGGCTGAGCTGTCAACACATTTTTAACATGCTCTTAGATTATTTTGATGTAGATAGTCCTAAAATCACACTTTGAGAAAGTTTTTAATAAGGGATGCCCAGAGTGTAAGAGAGTCTTTGACCAGTGAGCATGGGACAGAATAATATGACACAAAAAGATACATTAATACTCTTAATTTTAGGGAACTCTAATTTCATTGAGCTGTATATTATGTTTTCCTTTGGATTTTATGCCTACTTTCACACACACACACACACACACACACACACACACACACACACTTAGCAAAAACATCTAAAATGCCAAAAAGTTAACAGTGTGGTGCTATTACTTCTGCAATGAAAATACATTTATAAGAAAACGAAGCACACACACACACAAACACAAAAGAAAACAAATCTAATTTGTTTATTACGAGCCTTAAAGGAAAAAAATGGCCTAATGCCCAGAAATGAAGTGTTTGGAATAGTAGATTTACTTACCAGACACACACATACACATGAAAGCTGATATATTCATTTTTCTATAAAAGCATTTTAATCAGCAACAGCAGCAAGTTTGACTCATTCTATTAGAAAATAAATTTAAAAGGGGGTAAGGCTGAATGACAGCAATATCAAAGTGGCAATAACCAGATTGCTTCCTCATGATTCTAGAAATGCTGCTGAGTATACTAATAAGAACACCTTACATTTTTATTGTGCATTATGAATTTGTAAAGTACTTTTATATTCTCATCTATTTTTTCTCTGGAGCACGTTCAACAACTTTGTAAGTAAGGCGAGAAAACTGAGATCTGAAGAGTTTGAATGACTTGCCCAGAGTCACATAACTAGCTTCTATGTACTGACTCCTAGAAAGTAATCACATTTCCTTCATAGGATTATTTGGAAACTTCAGTGATATTATAAATAAAAGGTGCATGGATGACAGTGTGAACCAACAAATACAACTTATATTCTTTCTGCCCTTCCCAAGAGGTGCAAAGAACTAACGAAAAGAATGCTGGTTACAGCTGTGAGTGTTTTGTCCTTTGTATACACGGGCTGCATGTGCTATTTCAAAAGTTCCTCAAAGCACCTGTTACATGGTTAGTCACCTTGTAGGTAGATCATAAATGCTGTTCACTGGCTTATAAAACATAACATCCCTAGGAATTAAGCACCTTCTTTGGAGATTATTTGTATAAAAATTTATTTGATGACATTATGATAAATGAAACTATCACATGTATAGGAAACTGGTCAGGTAGGCTTTTAGAATAAGGTATCTATGACTGTGTTAGAAGCACTGGCTATAAAGCAGGAGCTGGGCAGTATATTGCACTGTGGTTTTCCTACTGATTTCCCATTCAAAATTTGGGAAACCATAACCAGAGAAAGAAGAAAAACATGGACAACAAATAGTATAACTTCAAATTTAATAATGAAAACTATAACAAAAAGAAGTAGAATGCCCAAATGCTACTCCCAACACTTTTGGCACCAGTTTGGAGAAAAACTGACAAGAAAATATGTAGTCAAAAGGATCACAAATGCCAAAAATTTCACAAATTCCAATCCTAGATGCTCCTTATAGATTCTTGAGCTGCCACAGTGAGCTTTGTGGTAGCAGGAAGGAAATTTATGATTAACTTCACTCTGTGAGTTAGCTGCAGCCCAGTGGTCCCCGCTACTTTGGACCTCCCAGAACACATGCTCTTTATGCTGTCTGGCTGGTATGATTGTTATTTTTGCAGCTACCTCTACCCCCAGACTGTGAGCTCCCTTGTCTCCCCTACAGGCCAAGCACAGTTCTCCACATAATAGTCACTCAGTAAAAGTTTGTTGAATAGAACAAATGAATGAATAAAAGATAAATGAGTGATTCAGGCTATGCTACTAGGGTGGGATGGAGGGGAAAATTATGTGGTTTTCTCTGTATCTGGCCATTTCAATCAAGTTTTTATTTTGTGTTTGTTCTATTCCCTCTAGTTCTATGGTATCTTTATAAAACTTTCCATGTTTTTGTTAACTCATTCTTGCTTTCCTTCCCTTTCTCTTTTGTCTGGAAAATAATTTGAAACATATTAGTCTGAAAAACTTTAAGCTTTCAGGATGAAAGACTAAGCTTACAACAGAACAACCTTATGTATACATAGCAGATTATCCACAAACCTTATTTGATTAAATAAGTATATTTAAAAATATTTTCAGTAAGCTTTCTATCTTCTTCTTCCTGGAATATACTCACTAGTTCCCAACTTTCCACCAAAGCAACTTAATATTGGAATTCTGGGGGGAAAAAAGAACCAGAATTATCTTCTTTCTAGCATTTTATTTGTAAATTCCAAGAGTTCAATTTAACACATTGATATTGAGCACCTATTGGCTACTTGCCACTGAGGGATAAAGGAGGCACAGTCCCTGTCTCAAGCACCTTATTGTCCCATGGAAAATTGCACAAGTACACAAAGGGTTGTAATTTTACTTCATGGGAGGCACTGCACACATACATTCATTAGGGGGACAAGAAATCTTATTTGAAACAGATGACATTTGAGTCAGACTTGCATGAAATTTGTTAGTAATAAAATGAAATGCATTTCAAGCATAAAGAATAGCATGAGTAAGTGTCTTAGTCAGCTTGGGTTACTATAACAAAATATTGTAGATTTTGGTGACCTAAATAATCATTTATTTCTCACCATTCTGGGCGTTAGGAAGCCTAAGATCAAGGTGCCAGTCAGTTTTGGGTCCTCATTAGAGCCATTTTTCCTGGTCTGCCGATGGCTATTTCTTCATATGACAGAGAAAAGAAGCTCTAATGTCTTTTCTTCTTATGCAATAATACTCTCATTACCTCATTTAAATTTAATTACCTTTCAAGTCCCCACCTCCTAATGCTATTGCATTGGGAGTTATGCTTTCATATAAATTTTAGAGGAACAAAAATGTTCATTCCATAACAGTAATATATGGAGGAGTAAAAGTGATGAACACTCTCACCAAACAGCAAGGGCTCCACATTGAGGAAAAGGTATTGAGGTAGAGAAGGCTGGAAATATAATATAGAATCAGAGAGTGGAGGATATAAAATGCTAGGCTAACTTTGGACTATATTTAGTGGGTAATGGGAGATAAAGATTTTTTAATATGAATAGAGAAATATCATGAGAAAAGCTGTCCTTTGGAAGACTAGTCTAGAAGTTGTATGGAAGTTGGAATAGGGATAGAACATGATTTAGAAATAAGAGGAGGGTCACAGTCTTGGTGAAAAGTGGGGATTGCTAACATAAATTGAGCTATTACTATGTATTTGGCACTTTGAAAAGTGGTTCTTAGGTACAAGCCATTTAATCATTACCAAAAACTTTTGAGGTAGACACTCTTATTATCATCATGATATAGGTGACATAAAGGAAGCACAGAGAAATTAATTAACTCACTCAAGTTCCCAAAGTTTGTGGTAGAGTCAGAATTCAAACTAGAACTATTTGACTCAAGAGTCCAAGGCTTGTTTGCTTGTTTCATATTTCTTTAAATATAGAATTTATACACATAAATAGTAGAAACTTTAAGACTCAGACTCAGACTATATATACAAGACTCAAAATACACATATACAGTGTGGGGCAAAAGTAGGTTTACAGTTGTTCATATAGAAAATAATAATAATACAAGAATAAACTCTGTATTTTGCATGCTCACAATTATAAACCTACTTTTGCCTCACCCTGTATATTTATATTTCATATACTTTGGAAAATTTATAATCACAATCAAATGAATACAACATATAACAATGAAATACTATAGTCGTAAATTTTGTCTTTTAATATAGACTTTTAAAACCTATGATAATAGCTATAGTCAATAGCTATTAAGTGCTTCCTGTATGTTAGACAATGTTTAAGAATCAATGTATTTAATCATTACAACAACCCTATGAGGTCATATTACTATTAGCTCTGTTTTACAGTTGAAAATACTAAGACATAGTGTGGTCAAGTGACTTGTCTAAGGTCACATAGCTATTAAGTGATGAGCTTTTGTTCATTTATTTATTTTTAAAAACATGCATTAATTACATAATAGGTATCAGGCATGATCTCAGGTGATGGGAATATAGTGGTATGGTGAGCAAAGCAAACATGATTTATGCCTGTATAATTTTTACAAGCATATACAATGATACAATCTTTCCATTGAGATATTTGGTAATTTATATTAACATTCTTATAATGTTCACATCCTCTAATTTAGTAATTTCACTCTAAAAAACCTATGCAAATGAGTTATTTAAAAATGGCAGATACAGATTTATTCCCCAAGTTTTTTGTTGCAGCACCATGAATTTATGCATCATGAGGGCTACACACATATATACATGTGCATATATGCTCACACACAGGTATTTCTGCTTTATTCCCTGTGACATTACAGAGCCTGGCTTATGGTACACACTTATTTGTTCAATGAATGAATCAAGAACAAGTATTAAGAGAAAATGGGTGTTCAGCAAGAAGGCATAATTAAGTGTGTTGCAGTATTTTCACATAATGAGACAACTATTAAAATAACTATTAAAATTTAAAGTAGTAGCTGTGGTCAAGATGGCAGAGTAGGTAAATGTTATGCTTGTCTCCTCCCATGACCACATTAAATGACAACTAAACTGCAAAACAACCATCAGAACGAATGGCCTGAAATCTCAATGAACAGAAGTCCTACAACTAAGAATATACAAAATAAGATGAGTCAAGACTGGAAGGAGGGGCAAAGATGTGAAACAGGATGGACATACACCCATGTGTGGTGGTTAAGAATCAAGATGGATATCTCAGCTGTGGAGGACCCCTCTGATAAGCAAGGAGTTCCATCTCACACCAGGCACCCCAGTCCAGGTTCCAGTGCTTAGAAGATAAGTCCCTATAACTTCTGGTTAGAAATAACAGCAGAGATTTTGACTAAGATGAAGGAACCCCAGGTGTTCCACTTAGAAGGCCCATGTGTGGACTTACTCAGACTCACTTGTTCTGAGCTCCAGCACTGGAACAACAGCTCTAAAGATTATAAGGGCATACTGGAAGGAACCGTGTTGTCTGGCTTTAGGGCAAGGGCTGGAGAGGCAGCTTTCTCCCTGACAGAAGTGCTGGTGGACGCCATTATTCCTTTGATAAAGCCACCCCGCATGTGCAGGCAGGTGCCATAGGTGAGTCTCTATCAAACTGGCTAACACTGTTTGCCCTGTCCTGGTGATTTCCTGAGTAATCCTCTCTGTCATCCACCCAACTTAAGGGCCTACCCAAGCTGCTTCTGTGGCTTTTCCATGAAAATGGATTGTTTTGGCTTATGTTGTGGACTTTCCAAAATCTTTTAAAGGTTCACAAATCCCCAAAAAGCAGCATCTTGTCTTGGTGTGTCCCATACTTCTTTTTAATCAGCCCCAAGCCCAGCACTAGTGACAGCAGGCTTCAGTTCTTAGCTTAGCCTCTCCCAAAACACCTCCAGGCCCAGGACAAGTGGCAACCATCTGCAGATCACTTTGTAGCTCCTATCAGGTGACCAAGTACAGGGCACAGGCAGTGGCTGACCTTGGCCTATACCTTCCCAGAGGGCCCAGAACTAAAACATCCGTTATCCAGCTTCAGACCACTCCAGAACACCACCCAACCATGTCCACAAATGATACTCAATGGGTAGACTTGGCAGGCACTAGATCCTCCTCTGAAGTGAATTCGGTTCTGTAGGGTCAAATCCTGCACAACAGCTCCTCCACTGTGGTCATGGCCAGTCCTCACGACCAATCAGCTGGAAGGTGAATTTTTCTCATTGATGTACCCAAAACAATCAAAGCTCAACAACTATAGGTGGGCGTACACATTCTTTTCAAGGGACACTCATGGAGCACCTGGCTCAAATGACTAGGAGGACTGTGCCACTGGGCCCCACAAGAAACTTACTGCATAAGGGCACTCTACCAGGACAGGCAGACATAGCAGCTCTACCTAATCTGAAGAAACAAACACAGAGAGGCAGCCAAATGAGGAAACAAAGAAACAGGTCCCAAATGAAAGAACACAACAAAACTTCAGAAAAAGAGCTAAACAAAATGAACACAAACAACTTATTAAATGCAGAGTTCAAAACACTGGTTATAAGGATGCTTAATGATCCTAGTGGGAACTTGAACAAAGATAGAAAATATGAAATTGGAGATAGAAAACATAAAAAAGAATCTGTAATAAATGAAGAACACAATAACTAAAATAAGGAATACATTAGAGGCATTCAAATATAGATTAGATGAAGCAGATAATTGAATTAACAATTTGGAAGATAAAGTAGCAGAAAACACCCAATCAGAACAACAAAAAGAAAAAAATAGATTAAGATCATTTAAGAGTATTCTGGGAGCAACATCAAGGCTACCAACATTTGCATCATATGGGTATCAGAAGGAGAAGAGAGTGAGAGAAAGGAACTGGAAATCTCTTTGAAGGAATAATGACAGAAAACTTCCCTAACCTGGTGAAGAAAATAGACATATAAGCCTAGGAAGCACAGAGTCCCAAATGAGATAAACCCAAAGAGGCCCACACCAAGACACATCATAATTCAAATGGGAAAGGTTAAAGACAAATTGTGAATGTTAGAGTAAGCCAGTTTGTTAGCTATAAAGAAGCTCTCATAAGACTGTCAGCTGATTTCTCTTTATTTTTATTTTTTCTATTTATTTATTTTTAATTTTTAATTTAATTAATTAATTAATTTATGTATTTATTTTTGTTACAGATGTTTCTCCTTTTCCCCCCACTGATTCCTCCCTCCCCCTCCCTCCCCACCCTGTCCCCAGCTTTGTTGTCCATGTCCATTGTTCATGCACACATGCATATAAGTTCTGTGGTTTATCTCTCCCCCACCACCACCTCTTCTGGGAATTGTCAGTCTGCACCCCACTTCCACGTCTCTGGGACTACCCCATTCCTCAGACTGTTATGTTCATTATATTCCACAAATAAGTGAGATCATATGATACTTGTCTTTCTCTGTTTGGCTTGTTTCGCTTAGGATAATACTTTCCAGGTCCCTCCATGTCATCTCAAAGAATAAAAGATCTTTCTTTCTTACATCTGCATAGTACTCCATTGTGTATATGAACCAGAGCTCTTTTATCTATTCGTCTACTGATGGGCATTTGGGCTGTTTCCAGATCTTACCTATTGTAAATAGTGCTGCTACAAACATGGGGCTACATATATTCTTTCCTAGAAGTGGGATCACTGGGTCAAATGGCAGTTTAATTTTTAATTTTTTGAGGTAACACCATATTGTTTTCCATAGTGGCTGCACCAGTCTATATTCCCACCAGCAGTGTACTAGAGTCCCCCTTTGTCCACACACTCACCAACACTAGTTGTTTGATGATTTGTTGATGGTGGCCATTCTGACAGGTATGAGGTGATACTTCATTGTTGTTTTAATTTGCATCTCTCTGATGATTAGTGATGTTGAGCATTTCTTCATATGTCTCTTAGCCATTTGTATGTCCTATTTGGGGAGGTGCCTATTTAGTTCCTCTGCCCATTTTTTAATTGGGTTCTTTGTCTTCCTTTTGTTGAGTTGTATGAGCACTCTCTATATATTGGAAATTAACCCCGTATCTGATATATCATTGGCAATTATGCTCTCCCATACAGTGGGTTGCCTTTCCATTTTGATGATTGTATCTTTTGCTGTGCAGAAGCTTTTGAGTTTGATGTAGTCCCATGTGTTCATTTTCTCCTTTGTTTCTGTTGCCTTAGGTGATGTATCAGTAAAAATTCTGCTGCGTATGATGTCTGAAATTTTGTTGCCTGTAGTTTCTTCTAGGATTTTTATGGATTCATGAGTCACATTTAAGTCTTTTATCCATTTTGAGTTTATTCTTGTGTATGGTGTAAGTTGATGGTCTAGTTTCATTTTTTCTGATTTCGCAATGGAACTTTGCAAGCTAGAAGGGATTGGTACAACATATTTAAAGTGATGAAAAGCAGGAACCTACAACCAAGGTTACTCTACCCAGCACATCTATCATTTAGAAACGAAAGACTGATAAAGAGCTTCCTGGACAAGAAAAGGCTAAATGTTTTCATCACTACCAAACCAGTGCAGCATTACAAGAAATGTTAAAGGGACTTCTTTAAGAAGAAGAATATATATATATATATAAAATAAAATGACAATAACTACATATCTATCAACAATTACTCTAAATGTAAATGGCTTAAGTGCTCCAATCAAGCGACATAGGGTAACTGAATAAATAACAAAACAAGACCCATATAAATGCTGTCTTCAAGAAACTCACTTTAGAGTAAAAAAATCCTGAATGTAAAGGGATTGTAAAGGATCATTAATGAAAATGGAAACAAAAAATAATAAATCTGGTGCATAAATATTTATACCACACAAAACAGATTTTAAAACAAAAGCTATAAACAAGAGACAAAGAACCCAGCAATTCCACGTAGCTAAGCCAATCAATTTAATTCAGTTAACCTGTGGTTTACTAAATCAGTGAGTTTTGCTGTATACCTGTCTACATGGTAGCATCTTGCTTAAAGTGTCAGTATGTTTGCCAGTAAAAAAGCCTGTGTTTCTAAATGTTATGGAATGTGTTTGCCAATGTAGAAACTATAATTACTCAGTTTCAGCTTTTTCTCCCTATCTGATCCCCCCAGAATCTGACAGTTCTTGTGAGTGTGTCATGGCAATGGATTTCTTTGCATAAATCTAATAAGACAAGTTACAAACTATGTGGTTTTATTGACCAAGACTGACTTGAATGCCATGTCTAAGAGAGACATGCTTGGGTTCTGGATGTCAGCAGAAAGCCTTAAGGAACTAAGATGGACTCTCACAACTGATCAAAGCCAATCAAAAGCCACTTGCAAGAAATGGCCTAATACCTTGCTTGGTTACATGGTTCATGGCAATCTTTCTAGGGAAGGAATGGAGGTTGCTTTCGTGAAATATGGCAAGAAGGAAACCTCAAGACATCTTTGGGGACCTCAAGGACTTGAGGACATGATCCAAACCTATAGATGTTCCAGGCACAGCCTGATAGTAATTGTCGCCTTGGCTTCTCTGACTTGAGGGGCTCACTAAATATCAGTTTAGAAATTCCTTATGAATAAATAAAATTTTAGCAAAGCAAATTTTGGATCAGTGTGATAAACTTGATCAACTGCTACTCTTGTTATGATTATTCAAGTAGTCCAGCCAAACTAAAACTGAACTTAATATCATCTCTTTGAACATAAGGGTAATCTTAGGGAGAATAAAAATGTATTTCAATAAAAACCACAATGCCCAATGTGGGTATTGAACTCCAGTGCAGTTAACTGGCTTCAAAGTTTTGTTTTTAAGGCTATGTCTGTATATGCCACACAGGCCTCAGCACTTGATGACATCACTAGAAATATTCTAAGACAATCTATCATATTGTCATGGCTTACTTTCATTCCAGCAGAAGTCTTGTATTTAGAAATCTTCGCATAGGTTTATGATTTGTTGAGTGCATTAACCTTTGTATTTTGTTTTCTTCTGTTTGCATAGAATGTATGCATATGTCCTTGTGTACCTAATTGCTTGCTCACACAATATAGGCCTCCTTTTAGAAGCCATCTGCATCACCATCCTAAAATGAGACTCAACAGCTTGAACTTATGGTTGAGTCAATGAAACACGGATGATCTATTGGCTTCACTTAAAACTGCTTTTTCTTTTCTGCCCAAACAGGTCAGGCAGAAAAGGCCCACAGTTTCTCATGGAAGAAATCTTAGAATATTTCCCTTATCTTAATTTCAGTTAAGTATGGTGGTCAAAAGGACTTCAGATAGGTATGACACACCCACCTCCAGAGAAGCCACTCCTCCAACCTAATTGGGGACACTGTGAGTTAATATTTCCCTTTATTGCATGGGTTTTTACCTCTCACTAGACCTTTAATTGTTATAATTATTCTCACTTTTGAACTGTGCATTTAATTTTTTTTCTTTATTGATTTGAGAGAGAGAGGAAGAGAAAGGGAGAGATGGAAACATCAATGAGAGAGAACATTGATTGGCCACCTCCTGTGTGCCCCCCACTGGGGATTTGGCCCACAACCTGGGCATGTGCCCTGACTGGGAATCGAACCGGCAACCTCTGGGTACATGGGTCAATGCTCAACCATTGAGCAACACTGTCCGGGCTTGAATTGTGCCTTTCAATCTTCTTGTCAGCTTTTCCAACATGTCAACCTTTGGACATTGCCCATGTCACCTCCCAGGGACACCAGACTAACTTGGACTTTGAAGAATCCCTCTTTCTTACATAAAGACTCCTTTCTTTCTTTCTTTCTTTTTTTTGCTTCCTCCTTCCTCTGTCAGACAAACAGAACTTCTAATCATTGGGATATGCAGGACTATGCCCCTTGACAGAAGGAAGCAGTTACAAGAAGATGAAGACCTGCATCCATTTCTCCTGTATAATATTATAAGAGGTTTGTTTTTTTCCTCAGGGGGAATGATACCATTGTAATAACCTGGTTATTAGTTAACAGAAAAGGAGTAAAGGAAGGGCAAGATAATATAGGCATGCCAGGAAGCTGTAGATTGATGGGGAAAGGGACTGGACAGAGGCAGTTTAGACTCATGCCCAGTAAACTCTGGGTGATATGAGAAAATTCTTACCTGTCAGTCACACCTGGAAACCAGTAATTGGCCAGAATGGGCGTGGCCACTGCAAGGGCTCAAAATCTGAGATACTTAAGCTCCTGAACTAAGGGGTTTCCTTCCTTGTTATTGCTCTCTTGCTTGCCCATGTACCTGGCTCTCTTGTTGCAGGGGGGGGGGGTACTCCTCTGCATTTGCCCATGAGGCCCACAGCCACGTGGACTCCACACAATGAACTAATGGACTGGAACTAGCCTAATGCTATGCCAGGATCAACTCCACCATGGAACAGAAACTCTGGACACTGGCTTTACTTTTAGCTCTGCTGAACCCACAGCTACATATTTTTCAGGACTGGTTTCAGGGAACTGGGGCTTTGCAACCAAAGTATATAACTTCATGCAAATAAAGCTTTGACCATATCTCATCCTCCCATGGGGTCCTCTGGAATTGCTTATTACAATGGCGCCCCAAGAACCCCACTCTCCATCTCTCTCTAGCAACAGAGAAAGGCCATCTACACACTTCTCTGATAACAATATGATTTCACTTATATGTGGAAATTATAAAACAAAATAGACATACAAAACAGAAACAAACTCATAGATAAAGATAACAGTTTGATGGTTGCCAGATTGTGTGTGTGTGTGTGTGGGGGGGGGGGGGTTGGATGCATTGGTATAAAATGGGCAGGGATTAAGAAATACAAACCAGTAGTTGCAGAATAGTCATGGGGATGTAAAAGATAACACAGGAAGTATAGTCAATAATATCATAAAAACTATGCATAGTATGAGATGGGTACTAGATTTATTGGGTGATCACTTCATAAGTTATATAAATGACTAATCACTATGTTGTTCTCCTGAAACTAATATAATATTGTATGTCTACTATAATTAAAAGTAAATAAAATAGTAAATATTTAAAATGCTAAAATGATTCAAGCATTTAAAAAAATCTATTTTCTGAGTATTCAGGTTAATTTCAGGTCTTAAAGTTTTTTTCAACAGAATTTTAGACTTTATTTTGATTTTTTTTCTATTTGTTTTACATTAAAATTAAAAAAAGGGGAAAGGAAAAATAATATTTATGTGTACTAGGCTAAGGTTTTTATATGTTATATAATCATAATAATCCTGGGTTAGTGTTATTAAATCAATTAAAATGATAAAAACACTTATATTCAGAAAAATTAATTATCTTTATCTGTAATCACACAGTCACTTAGGGTTAAAAATGATAGAATTTGATGTGACAATTGATTTGTCTGGCTTAAAGTCCTAAAACATTTTTAAACTATGAAGGGAGAAATTTATGATATAAAATTTGAAAAGGAGAATATCTAATTTTATTTATGCTATAATAATTATAATAGATCAAAAAGAAGAAAGGCAATTGTAGAAGAATAAATATAATGTGACATATCTGTTATAAAAAAGTAAATTTCTCTGCTTCTTGAGAAATGTCACAGGTAGCAGTTCTCTCCCAGAGGCATGGCAGTCATCCTTTAGACAGGATCTAGTTGATTTGAGAGATAAGCTATAGGTTGAGAGGTCTGGGTTTGTATCCCAAATCCAATTCCTTGCCCTTTGTGAATGTATAATTAGAAAGGTTTCTGTAAATTGGGCAATCCTAGTGTGGGAGCCAAAACCAGTTTTTCCTACAAGGTATCAAATGCCACCTGACAGTCTCTTGTTCATTCATAAGGTTCTGGGTCTAGTCCTTTCAAATAATTATACAATGGTTTTGCTATACGGGCAAAGTTTGGAATCCAAATTTGGCAAAAACCTATAATTCCTAAGAATCCATGAAACTGCCTCTGGTTCTCTGAGATTTTTATCGTAGCAATGGCTTATTTTCAATCAACCATCAAGTTCCTAGTGCCTTGTTTCATCTGGAATCCCAGGCATGCCACCTCTTGCTTGCTTGCAAATCTGGGCCTTGTGGTGCAATATTTTATATCCTTTTTGGCCAAAATATTCAGGACTGTGATGGTGTTGAGGAAACAGTCTTTGGAAGTATTGCTAGCTATTAGTAAACTGTCTACATACTGTAGAAGAACTCCCAATTTCAATTGAATGTCCTTTAAATCTCTTGCTAATATTCCCCCAAATGTGGCTGAGGAATTCATAAATCCTTTTGGTAACAGTACTGGAGTGTAGCCTTTGTTTCTGGGTCCTGCAATTCAAAGGTAAATAATAATTAAGCTTGTTCATTTATTGAGATGCAGAGAAGAGCTTCCTTCAAGTCTAGGACCGAAAACCATTTGCTATCCCCAGGCACCATAGTCAGCATAGTGTAAGGATTGGGCACAATAGGATGAATTTCCTGGATAGCATCATTTATGGCCCTAAGATCTGGTACAAATGAATATTCACTAGAGTGAAACTTTTTGACTTGCAAAATGGGTCTGTTATAGGGAAAATGGCATGTCTGAATTAATTCTGATTTTAAGAATTTCTGTAACACTAGCTGAATTTTCTCTCAAGCTTTCTTTTTAAGAGGATATTGTTTCTTCTGTGGGATCTACAGCCTTCTTTTAAGTTAATTTTCATAGGTTGGATGTTACCCACCCTACCTGGAGTTCTGTTGGCCCAAATAGCTCGATCAACTTGCTTAGATCTTGAGTGGGAAGAGTTCACTTCTGGATCTTTCCAGGCAAATCAGGAACATCTGGAGCTGGAGAGCATGTTCCAGTGAGACTTCTAAACATAATTGCTGCTTCTAAGGGGGAAAAGTTATTTGTGTATGCTGTTTACAAAGGAAATCTAGGCCCAACAATGCAATGTAGCAGTCTGGCACATAGAGAAAATTATGCATAAGTTTTTGATCCCCAAACTGGCATTCTAGAGGTTGAAAGAATACCTGTTTTGTAATTGTCCATTTACTCCAGTTATGGTCACCACAGCTGAACTTCTTTTGGTTAGTTTTGTATTTAGCACTGAGTATGTAGCTGCCATATCTATGAGAAAGTCAATTAGCTCGTTTCCCACTGTCAATTGTACCTGGGTCCCTGTGGGGAAATAGAAATAGGTCGGGAGTTGTCTAGAGAAGCCCTTAGGCCTCTTCACTCATCATCAGATTTGTCATTCCTTTCTAACATTTTTGGCAAGGTTTTCTACTCTACACTTTTTCTTTTTCTTTTTGAGTTCTGGGCAGTCCTTTCTCCAATGGCCTTTCTCTTTGCAATAGGTGCATTGATTGGCACCTGGTGAGTCTTTCCCTTTTTCTTTCAGGTCCCTGCTGTCCTTCTGGTTTCCCAGCATTGTTTCTAAGTAAATGGTGGCCTGCTTTAATTTCCTGGTTTTCTGGGCATGGTAAACTTTAAAAGTTATGTCCACCAGATGGAAGAAATTCATTCCCAACACCCTGTATAAACTTTGATACCTCTTAGCACTTTACCCAATAAAAGTCATGTTTACCATCCAGACATTTTCTGGTGCCTGTGGGTCAGCATCAGTGTGCATTCAATAGACCTGATAGATCTTATCTAAAAATTCAGAAGGATTTTCATTTGGTTTTGGTTAAATAGCACATATTATAT
The DNA here is from genome assembly GCF_014108415.1 of Molossus molossus. Taxonomy (NCBI): domain Eukaryota; kingdom Metazoa; phylum Chordata; class Mammalia; order Chiroptera; family Molossidae; genus Molossus; species Molossus molossus. Next base: position 11,988,834 of record NW_023425355.1, on the reverse strand, counting down.
TCAGGTTTGCTTAGGTTCCCCTTTCTTAAGACATTCGAATATGCACTTTTTCTAATGTTCTACAAAAGCTAGGTTTCCACTATTCAGTTCCCAGATAGGCTCTGGCAAGGGAATTGCCCTGGCTGGGTTGGGGTTCCCATTGGGATTCTCTTGATGGAGATGATGAGCTTCTTCATTGGCCTTATTTATAACTAGTAGGCTTTCACCTGCCATTCACAGGATGTTAAAGAGACCCTGTATTTTTGCTCAGTTTGGGTGGTAAATGGAAAAATGGAAGTGATAAAATCCACCATTTTCTGAGGATTCTCCCTATGAGGGACTGGAATTCTTCTAATTCAGTAAATGTGAAGTAGAAAATGGAGTATGGACCCAATAGTAACCAGCAGGCTGGTCTTCCTGGTTTATTCCACATATAGGGTATCATTCCAAATGGAGTTGTTCTGCTCCAGATAGGGATGATCCCTGACCAAATTGGGTGCCCTGCTGCGTCTTTGAGGGGAAAATCATGCCTTCCTAATACAGGGGTAAGGCTGTCACCCCTCTGGGCCTTAACTTAGGAGGATCTATCAGCAGGGGTGATGGTGGGGAAAATCCTGTTGCTAATCCTAGGTCCCCCAGGTTCAGGGCATTAAAGAGACTCTTCATTCTTTTCCTTTTCTTTTTGTGTCTTACTATCGAAGAGGGGTTTGGAAGTCAATTTCCTTCTCTGTGTCATTAGGTTGTTCCCTTTCTTTGTCAAATCCTTATTATGTAAATTAATAGACACCTGGACATAAGGGATTACATCCCATTTTCCTGACTGTTGGCAAAACAATTCCCACTCATGAGGTGTAGTAGTTTAGAGAAGCATTTAGGGGCCATTTTCCACCATAGTCTAAAGTAACATAGGCCAAGCAGTATTACTGTAGAAAACCAATTCTTTTTTAGCCATTGGTTCATAGCTGTACATGGACAAATCTGCTAAAATTCATCCCAGTAGGCTCTCTTTAGGAGTTTAAACAGAAACATTCCTGATGTCATGAAAGTACAAACCCAAAATCATAACCATAGCAAGACCACAGACAAAGGGGGGACATATAAACAAAACTTGGATCCATAATTCCATTATTCTAAATGAGTACTCAGAAGCAACTCTTAGTGTCTTATCTCCTGCCACTGATACCTCAAGTGGTTCTAACCAGACCCAAATAGTATGAAGCCCAAGTGGAACAAAGCCCAAGTGACCAGGATAGCTTGCGAACTAGTGCCACAAGTGGTCCTTACTAGACCCAAGTGGTACAAATCCCAAGTGGCACAAAGCCCAAATAGCAGGGATAGCCTGCCAACTGGTACTGCAAATAGTTTTTAACTGAATCCAAGTAGTATAAAGCCCAAATGACAGGGATAGAGGATCTCAGATGTACACACCACTTTGACATGTTCATTATTAAAATTCATCTACTCCCCACCCAAACCTGTTTCCTTTCACCATCCAAGCATTTCAGCCAGATGATGTCTAGATAAGGAGTGCAGGGTAATTCCCCAAGAAAAGCTCTCAGCAGCTGCTGGGAAATCCCCACAGTCCTGCTTTCCTGAGGTTGGTCTACCACGGGCAGTTGGTACCCCAAACTGAGACCTCCAGGACTTACCAAGGTACATGCTATCCCAGCAGAGTCACCAAAGACTGTACCCAAACAAAAACAATGGAGGTTTGGCTGCCTGACTTAATGAGGTAGGTGCTGGTACAAAAGGAAAGAGGTTTTATTTAGGAACCACACTACTTGGGACAGTGAACTCATGTCACAAAGAAAAGTCTGATCTCCCTCCAACTCAAAGACCATCTCTCTTCGTTCTCAAGCCTGCCATTCTTTTTTTTTTTTTTTTTTAATTTACTTCATTAATTTTAGAAAGAGAGGAAGGGAGAGGAAGAGAGATATAGAAACATTGATGAAAAAGAACATCGATTGGCCACCTCCTGCATGCCCTCCCCTACTGGGGATCAGGCCCACAAACTGAGCATGTGTACTGACTGAGAATTGTACCAGTGACCTCGTGGTACATGGGTCAACGCTCAATCATTGAGCCACACCAGCCAGGCAAGCCTGCTATTCTTATAGGGATAGGGAGAGGAGGGCTTTTTTCCCTATTCATTCATCTTCCTAGCTTTTGGTGCACTAGAGGCCCTATCTATTCATAATGAGACATCACCTCAAATCTGATAGAGTGGCTATTATAAAAACAAGAGATAACAAGTGTTGGCAAGTATGTAGAGAAAAGGGTACACTTTTGATGAGAATGTAAGTTGACATCACCACTATGAAAAAGAGTAAAAAAACTAAAAATTAGAGCCATCATTATCATCCAGTAATCTTATCTCTGCATATATAGCCAAAAGAAATAAAACCACTATTTTGAAGTGTTATTTGCACATCATGTTCATTGCAGTATTACTTGCAGTAGCCAAAACATGGACACAACTAAGTGTCCATCAATGTATGAATGAATAAAGAAAATGTGATATTATATGCAATGGAATATTATACAGCCATAAAACATAGGAAATTCTGCCATGTATGACAACATGAAAAGACCTTGAGGGCATTATGTCAGTGGAAATAAGCCAGACAGTGGGAGACAAACACTTGATCTCTGTTTTATACGGAATTGAAAAATAACCAACCTAAACTCATAGAGAGTGTAGAATAATGGCTTTTAGAGGCTTGGGTTTAAGAAAATACATAGATGTTGGTCAAATGGTACAAACTTTCATTTGAAAGAGGAATAAGTTTTGGGGATCTAATATTCAGCATGGTGACTATAGTTAACAATAATGCATTACAAACTTGAAAGTTGCTAAGAGAATAGATCTTAAATATTTTCACCACAAAATAAATGTAATGTGAGCTGTTGGATTTATTAACTAACCTTATTGTGGTAATCATTTCACAATATACATGTGTATTTAATTCTCATATTTTACACTTTTAAATTTACATTATGTTACATGTCAATTATATCTCAATAAACTTGGGGAAGGGAGAGGGAAAGGAGAGGAGAGAACAGACCTTGTAGGGAGCTTTAATAAATCTGTTTAAAGGGGATACTAATAAGATACATTTAAAGAGAGTCACAATGTTTGAATATATCATTAATTTTCTATATTTTTGTTGATACTACCTTTTTTCTTTTTTTTTACTACTCATATATAGTGCTACTTTATTAGAGGTTGGATTCATCATTATCATTTCCACTTGAAGCTTTATAATAACTATGTTAAACAGAAAATAATTAAGAAATGAGAAAATATTCTTACAAAAAATAAACAGAGGAGACTTGACTTGAGGCAGTGAACACAGAACACAAACTACAGATGATGTATTACAGAACTGTATACCTGAAATCTATATAATTCTATTAACCAATGTCATCCAAATACATTTAAAAAATAAACAGAAAATAATAAATGTTAAAATGTTCATGGAAGCAATTACATAATGAAATAGAGAATATTTGGTTTATGGACTATGCTAAATGTTTTCATTATGTAAAATATGCTTAATAGTCCAATACATAATATGAGTGTGTGAAGTAGGTACTGAAATAAACTGAAAAGAGACTGGCATTTCAATAACCACTTAGGACTATTTTGCGATAAAGTAAGTTACAAATAATCTGTATGCTCTAGACATCCAGGATTTCTGGGCCAAAAATATTTTGTGAAGTGAAAATGAAGGGAGCTATTTCTTTTCTGTACATATCTGAGTGGTGACTGTTTAATCAAAATGTCAAATTTTGATGACATTTATTCCCAACAATAACTGTGATCCCCCCAAATAACTGTACAGTTTAAAAGTACATAACATGGAATTATAACATTGAAATCACAGCAACATTTAAAAAATGTAGGGATGTTATGACCCCTAGTGGGCATGAAGAAGAATACCACCATATCTCCCATAAAAAAGCCATGATTCCTTGCATAGTCCCTGGATCTGCGCCAATATTCAAATTAACAACCCAATGAAAATAAAAGCAGGTTCATATGGGGGAAAACCCTGCAACACTGCAAGAAGTGCATTCTCTAAAGCTTCTTTCAGTCCTTTCTCAAAAATACGTAGAGCCATTTACTTGGGTGACTATACACTGAGAAAGAATACCCACATACTTTGAATACTATTTGACACAGGACCTAACCGAACATTGATCTCCAGGGGAACTGAAGCATTGCCATTCTAGTATGTTTCTTAGGAAGGACTTGTAGGTGTGTTATGTGTTGATTTACATCTCCTCCAAATTCATATGTTGAAGTTCTAACTGCTAGTACCTCAGAACATGACCTCATTTGGAGATAAAGTCTTTACAGAGGCAATCAATTTAAAATGAAATCAGGTTCTAATTCAATATGACTTGTGTCAATATAAAAGTAAAAAATTTGGACACAGAGAAATGCCTAGAGGGAAAACATGTGAACATGAAGACAACCATCAACAAGTCAAAGAGAGAGTCCTTCCCTCATCACCTTCAGAAGAAACCTACTATGTCAATACCTTGATTTTGGACTTCTGGCCTCCATAATAGTAGAATATAAATTTATGTCATTTAAGCCACTCAGTTGGTGCTGGCTTAGGCACCTGTCATTTTGCTAGGCATCTATAGCAAACTAATGCATGTAGACAGGTAATAAACAAAGTATTGGTTATAGTTCTGTTTACAGTGGATCTAAGGAATTTGTAATCCTACCCAATGGTCATTTCCTCAACTCCTAAGTATACAGAGGCTGACTCCATACTTTGCAGTTGGAGTGACCTTCTATTTGGTCCATGGACTTGAGTAAGAGGTAGATGGCAAGGAAATCCAAGTGTAAACTTTTGAGACTTTCCCTCTCCTCTCCAGGAGAGAAATACAAAAAACAGTATAGCTTTCCTAGGTCCAGTTGACAATGATTTGTACCACTTTTAAAGATCAAAGTGATTCATGAGTAGTAGTCCCAGTCATATCTCTGTTTACTTTGCTAGTCTGGCCAGTAAAAAAATAGATTAGATTGTGGAGAATGACTATAGACTACCACAAAGACATCTGTATAGTAGCCCCCATTGCAGCAGCTCTGATGGATGTAATATTATTGCTTGATAAGCTTAGTAAGTCCTCAGGTGCATTGATTTGGGCAATGAATTCTTTTCAATCCAATCACAAATTAGTAACAGAGAAAGTTCACCTGCACATGTGACAGACACTATTCATTTACAGCTTTTCTCAGGGCTATGTAAATTTCCCATTATTTCTCAACTAGAACATCTAGACACCCATTATTTTACATTGATAATATCATGCTGATAAGGCAGGGTAATAAAAAAGATAAATAGTATGCTGAAAAGCTTTATTAATGCACATGAATTTTAGAGAATAGAAGATTAAATCCTAAAAAAAATATTCAGAAACTTGCAACTCGAGTAACATTTTTACAAATCCAGTAGTCAAAGGCATGCTGAGAGAATGCCCTCTAAAGAAAAGAAAAATTGCTGCATCTTGAATTCAGTATTACATAGAAAGATGCACAATTCCTGCTATCCTTATTTGGATTCTGGAGCAACACGTTTCACACCTCAGAATACAGCTCCATTTTATCTACTGGGTAACACTAGGCTGCCAAATTTCAATGAGGCCTTGAAGCAGAAAAGGGTTTGGCTGGCAATAAATCCAGGTTGTGGCATCAGTACTTCTGCTGCTTGTTCCACATAGTCAAGAAGACACTATGATTTTGGGGGTGCCAGTAGTGGGAAAAGATGCAAGGTGGGCCTTAGGACAGGCTCCAGTGCAAGTATCTCAATGTCAATCCCTAAGATTCTGGAGCAAGACCGTGTCATCTACAGCAAAGAATTATATGTCCTTTGAGAGATAGCGCCTGGTATGGAACTGGGTCATAATAGAGACAAAATGCTATACCATAGGCCACCAAATGACCAGAATTGCCCCTTATAAACCAGAGCTGTTGGACTTACCAAGTAAAAAATTTAGACAGACACAGCAGCTGTCCATCATAAAACAGAAATTATCATTATGGAGTAAAGTCTGAGCAGAATCAGGGGGTATACATAAGCTTCATAAACAGGCAGCACAGACCTCTGTATTATGCTGCACACTTGCACCAGCACCTTCCCTCAACTTGCACCTATGAATATATGAAGGAAGAGAAAACCTGACCTTGATTTATAAATAGGTTAACTTGGTGGCTTCCAGCTGAAAGTGGATGGCATCTACATTACAGCAGCACATGGGTAACCTTAATGAGTAGAGTATCTGACCAGTGTATCAACTTCATAATAAAGGAGGTGTGGGAGTGGGCAACTGACCATAAGATCCACTGGCTATATTGCGTATTGCACTATCTAGAACCAGTGGCCTTAAAGAAAGCTTGGATCCAGAGACATGGAGGTAGGGAACAGATGGACAAACCTAAGAGGAAGGGCAGGAAGAGATAAACCAAAGAACTTATATGCATATATGCACAACCAATGGACACGGACAACAGTGCTGTAAAGGCAGGCGATAGCGGGAGAGGGGAGGAGGGCGTCAATGGGAAAAAAAGGAGGGACATCTGTGATGCTTTCCACAATAAAGCTTAAAAAAAAAGAAAAAGAAAACTTAAATGTCCTACTGAAGGTACGATATATTGCTTGGATGCAATACTCAGCAAGATTGGTGCTATCCTTTAAGATGCAATATATGCATTAAATCAAGAGACTTTTACAGGAAAAACACTTGTACCAGAAACCTGGGGATATGCTCAGGAGTGGCCTCACTTACTATCACTTCTAATGATTCACTTGGGGCTTGTGTTCTTGTCAGATAAGCTCTGGCAACTGTAGGGATATAGGTCTTGATCCTCCAAAAGAGACACATTCTTGCCAGGGGATCCAGCAACAGCCCCATTGGATTATAAATTATGGCTGCTGTCAGGACACTGAATTCCTAAGCCTAGAGGCCAGCTGTTGTGAAGAAGATTCACCATCTTGAAAGGGTAATTTAACTCGATGAATAGGAAGTAAAGTTGATTTTCACAGTATGAGAAAGAAGGTATATCTGTGGAAGCAACATGACCCATGTGGGTATTTCTTGGTCTTCCTTTGCCCAGTTTAACTGTGAATAGAGTTTGAGGAGGGTATGAATACTAGAAGGTCAGACCCTTCAGGAATAAAGTTTGGAATTGTACCTTCAGGTAAGGCATCAACACCTATAGAAAATGTAGCTGAGGAAAAGAACAATTTGGAATGGACAGTGTAGGAGGCTGACCAATTGTGACTCTAAAGTCAACTGCAGTAGTGGAAGATAAGTTTTTTTACTAGCCTTTCTATTTTAAATTTCCCCTAAGGAACAGAAGCCCCTGGGAACTTTGGAAGAGTGAATATAGACAGGGAAGTGGATCTGTTTAGTGACAGTCATGAGAGTTTGCTGCTCAAATCTCACTTAAAGAGAGCTCCTGATGTGAGGATCGTAGTCACCTGACAGTCTCTAGCTTCTGCAAATTGGAGATCTACCAGTGTGCAAGCTGGGGCCATACTGGCACTAGACTGCTCCAGGTCAATGACTGAGCATCACGGGGTACTAAGGCCAGCTTATTCTCATACAACACTGCTAAAGAGCAGTGTTTGTTCAGGGCTCCTCATTGGTCTGCTTGAGGCTTTCTCTGAGCTGCAGCATGTGTGAGACTTTTCTTACACAGCTTTCTATTCTTTCCTATCTTCTTTCACAAGGTTCAGAACTGCTTGGGGGTCTCAAGGCTCTCCCCACTACTCTTGCTCCCTTCTTCTTTTAACCTTCACCTGTGTTTCACTTAAAAAAAATCTTTTATGTGTCCCTTTCACATCGATGTTTCCCTCTCTCTCTCTCTCTTCCTCTCTCTCCCTCCCACTCTGTCTGTACAAAAAATGGAAAAATGTCCTCGGATGAGGATAAAAAAAAAAAAACTTTTATATTTCTCATTATGTTTTAGCCTTTGATACCTGGAGGATCCCTGGTATTCCAGGGGAGAAAACCAGAGCAACATTTAAGGTGGAGGGTGAACAGTGCAGCTGCCACTTATCAACTGTTTTGGAAGTATATTTAGCCCTTGAACAACACAGGGATTAGGGACCCCAAACCCCCATACAGTTGAAAGTCCACGTATAACTTTTGACTCCCTCAGATCTTAACTACTAATAACTTATTGTTGACTGGAAGCCTTACTGAGGATATAAACAGTTGATTAACATATTTTTTATGTTATATGTATTACATACTATATTCTTACAATAAAGTAAGCTAGAGAAAATAAATTGTTATTAAGAAAATTTTAAGGAAGAGAAAATACATTTAAAGTACTTTATATATTTATTTTAAAAATCCATGTATAAGTGGACCCACACAGTTCAATCTCATGCTGTTTAAGGACCAAGTGTATTTTATCAACCAGTACAGCTCTATCCTTGCATAATGAATATCAGTATTGGGTCTAAACTCATTCCTGCTCCTCATTTATTTATTTCTTGAATCATAATTTCTCCTTTATAGGTAATCAGTTTTATTTATTTTTTTTATCCTCCCAGAGCTTCTTTATACAAAGATAGGCAATATATATATATATATATATATATATATATATACACACACACACACACACACACACACACACACACACATATATGTATACACATATATATCTCTGTGTGTATGTGTGTATATATATATATATTCTCTTTTATGCTTTTAAAAAATACTATAGCTCATGGAGTACATTCATGGAATACATATGCTCTTCAGCACCTTGATTTTTTTCACTTACATGTATATTGGAGATATATCCAGCTCACCACACAGAGAGCTTCTTTACTTGTTTTCACATTCACATGGCATTCCCTTGTGCAGAATTAGTATTACATTTTCAATCAATCACTTATTGACAGACAATTTAATTATTTCTAAAGCTTTTCTATTTATAATGTTGCAATGGAAAACATTTTATTTGTGACTTAGGGCATGTGTAAGTGATCAAATGGGTGAGAAAAATGATACCTCTTAAAGAACTGCATCTGAAGTGTAGTCATTTCTGAGAGTAAATAGAAGTGATTATAACAAAAAGGCAGAAAGCAGACTAGGTGAAGTGAAAGAGGTCTCCACATTTATATCTAACTTTATCTGCATACATATTATTGATATAAATATTTATGTTCCCTAAAATTCATATCTTAAAATCCTAATGCCCAATATATCGGTATTAGGTAGGGCCTATGGGAGGTGCTTTGAGAGGGTATGGCCCTCATGAGTTAGATTAGAGTTTCTATAAAAGAATTTCACAGGGCTCACTAGTCCTCTTATACCATGTGAGGACACAATGAGAAGGATTATGTGTGAACAAGGAGGTAGGCTCTCATCAGACATTAATTCTCCTGGCCTTTTAATCATGGATGTCCCAGCCTCCAGAATTGCATGAAATAAAGTTCTATTTTTATAAGATATCCATTTTATAGTACTTAGACAGTAATCTATCTATTTATCTGTCTATCATCAATCAACTATTATTTATCTTTCCTCCACACCCCTTTCCTGATCTCAGGAAAAAATATGACAAGCATAATAATGGAAATATGTAAAATATTTGACAAATGTGTGTTGTTATTCCAGGGACACTCTCAGTTTATCATTAAATAAAGTAATAAAATAAAAGGACATTGTCTAAAGGTAAATTATTACATGGAGAAATCTGTATATGTATGTGGGAAATGACAGTTACTATATACATAAAACTCTATTTTTTTAAGGATATTAAAGATATGCTTCCTTCCTTCCATTCTATTTACTCTTTTTGTTGTTGTTGTTGTTCTTAATCTTTACCCGAGGATATATCTGTTTTTCCATTGATTTTCAGGGAGAGTGTAAGGGAGTGTCGGGGGAGGAGAGAGAGAGAGAGAGGGAAACATCGATGCGAGAGACACATTGGTAGCTTGCTTCCTGCGTGCACTCTGACTAGGGCCAGGATCAAAACTGCAACCCAGGTACGAGTATCCTTGACTGGGAATCAAACTCACTTAACAGGGAATCAAACCCATGACTTTTTGGTGCACGGGCCCATGCTCTAACCACTGAGCGGCACTAGCCAGGGTTCTATTTACTTTTTTTAAATGATAACTAGAAGAGAAATTTAACACAATATAATAAGTTCATCCAAAGGAAGAGCACTAAGTTTTAACCTAAACTAAGAAACAGCATCCAAAATGAAGCTTCAGAACATGGGGTAAAAATACTGCAGTAATTTGATTCAGACATTTAATAAATAAAGCACACACCTCTAGAAAGTACTTCTACAAATTACATGCAAAAAAATCAGAGCCTAGTGACCTGGGCCCTGAGGCTAAGGCGACTAGATTCCATTCTTATGTAGGCCTCTTGGCTAAGGTGACTAAATGATTCCATTTTTATCATCAGTGGACTTTCCTCAGTATTTTTCCAATAATAGGTTAATTACCCCTAGAAGTAAAGGAATTTTGCTTAAGATTATAGTTGCCCCACAGTTGGGAGGCATTTGCAGGTACTCGTGAGTCCGGTGAATAAAGCTACTTTTGACTTCTATAATCGCTGTCACACCCACTACTGTGCAGGTCCTCTGGGGGTGGGAGTGAGCAAAAGGAGGATGGGGCTTCTGTCTTTAAAATCAAATGAGCAAGAAGAATCTTGGCTGCTGATCTGAGGGGAGACTATGCCCTCCGCAGCCCACCAGTGAGAATAAAGTGCTCCTTTACAATTTGGCTGCGTGTCTCTGGTTATCTCGCTGACACATTATAACATTTGAAGGCCCCAGCAAGATCCCTGGTGTTTTGCTACACTAAGGGCTAGATGCCTGGGATGGGCAGCCTCTCCCAGTCTGGCCACCGGACCCCTATAGATCTGAGGGGAGGCCTCCCCTGGGTTCCAGGGCCCTGAAGATCCTACTTAGGTTTCGAACAAGTGGCCGGGAGATGCCAAGACATCCCCAAAATGATTGAAAGAGACCTGGTAGAAGCCTCCGGAGGTGAGTTGGGTGACGGGTCTATCTGGATGATAGTGAGAGGGCCGGACGCAGTGCAAACTCTCCTCTCCTGGGAATCCCCTTAAGATGTTAGATGGGGCTCAAATCTAGCAAATGCTGGTTCAAATCTGGCAAATTTTATTCATTCAGACCAACCACTGGGGTGGGAAGGGAGACTGATCACCTCCCAAGTGGCATAGGCGCTGCTCAGGATAGGGAGTTTCTGGAAGAAAATTCAATTGGTGTGTGAGCGTGATCGTGTGAATGCAATTGTGTGTGACTGACCGTGCTCCACGACGTTTGTTATGGAGCCTGTGTGAGTCCTACCCTGAGGTTCCATGATGGCCCTCATACGGCTAAAAGGCAGTATCAGGTTCTTGGAGCACTCTGGTGTTCCACCAACGAACCTGGTCCAAGTTGGGGCCTTATTCCAACCTGCCACATGCCAAGAGGCATCTGAAATCTCCACGAGGGGAGTGGCCTGGCGGACGAAGCCAAAGTTTCTGTCTCGTGTGTCTTCCCTTGTTTTTGTCCTCGTCTGCCTCCCTACTGTGTCTCCCTCAACTTTGTTACGGTTAGTCTAATCATGGACAGCAGCCCTAGTGCCCAGAAGACCTCATTGGGTTGCATAGTAAACATTCTTAGAGAAGGATTTGAGGAAGGTTCTGATTAGGGCACAAATACTGGTGATGGGCCCCGAGAAAAACCTGGGCAAAGGTAGGGAAGTGCCTGCAAGGCAGAGATACAGCAAAAGGCCTGGCCAGTATGGCTCAGAGGTTAAGCGTCGACCCATGCACCAAGAGGTGGCCGGTTCAATTCTCAGTCAGGGCTCATGCCCAGGTTGTGGGCCAAATCCCCAGTGGGGTGCCTGCTGGGGGCTAATAAGGTGGGGAAGCATGGTGTAGTGAAAGACCCGAGGAAAGCAGAGAAAGCTATGAGTCCTGAAAGACTCTCCCACCATCTTCCGCTACAGCTGTGAATAATTTTTGTGCTTTGAAGGCCTGGAAAGAGCTCCCAACAAAAAGGGGAAAATTCACTAGATCTTATATCCATCAGACAAAGACCTGAAGAGCCATGTCAAGATTTTGTAGCTTAGCTGCTACAGGCAGGTAACAGAGTAATAAGTGATTCCGGGGCGTCCCTGCTGGTGGGTCGCCCTGTGAGTCCTGCATGGCACTGTGCATCTTGACTGGGGTTTGGTGTGGAGAGCCCCTCGTCCTGGGAAATGGGGATGGCAGGCAGTGGGCAGGTGCACAGGCACTCACCTGGAGGCCACAGAGGCCACAGAGTTCCCGGGGAGGGCAGTCTGGTCACTGAGAGGGCATGTTCCTTCGGTGCCAGCCCTGGATGTTGGTCTGTCCCCCACACCCTGGTTTTGGCAGCAGCAAGTTTCCAACAGGTTTCTCTGAACTTTGGGAAGTTGAAAATAGGGATCCCAGGTGCGGCCACGAAGTGCTCTTGGAGATTTGAAAAACACTGTGCCCTGCTAAACAGGCACCCTATGATGACGCTTCCCTTTCCTGTGTCCTTTTGAAAACCTGGGGTCAGAGGAAATTTTCCCATCCCTTTGCCCATGGTGGGACCCAAATACTGCAGGGGGGAGGGCTTCCTTGGACACTTTTCACCATGTTCTTCTGTTAGGCCTAAATAAATTGTTTGAAATAACAAAGGTGGTAGTAGCAGCCTTAAGGGAAACAGGGCCCACAGGGAAGGATCACCCTAGGAAGGGTCAGGATGACAGGCCTATGTCTCGATTAGGGGTAGAACAGACAAGGGAAAAGTCAGGTGCAGAGGAACAAAGTAAAATCTTTAACTTAAAAAAATGACAGGGCCAGGGCTCCCTCCAACTGAGCCCTCCTAGCCAAGAATAACAAGACAATAGGGGACAAACTAGTTAGTTTTCTGGTAGATACTGGTGCAGCAGGCTCAGTCCTGACAGAGCCAATGGACCCCTAACCTACCCCTGGACTTCAAAGAGGACTATAGACCTTGGGAAAAATACTGTGACTCATTCGTTTCTGATCATGCCGGAGTACCCATACGCTCTACTCTAATGTGATCTTCTCCAGTGATTGTTCAATTGTTGGCCACTGCCACTCCAGGCCATTGGCCATCAGTCTTGCTGGTCTTCCTCCAGATGATGACCCGGAGAAACCTCTGCAGGACTGTCTAGAGGTAATTGACATAGTGTAGACGGCCTGCAAGGATGTCCCACTGCCATCATCAGACGAGGTATTGTTCACGGATGGGAGCAGCTATGTCCAGGGAGAAATTAGGTATGCTGGGGTAGCAGGAGTAACTCTGGACTGTGTTGTCTTGTCACAGTCCTTGAATAGGGGAACTCCAGCCCAACGGGCTGAACTCTTAGCCCTGATCCAGGCTCTGCGATGGGGCAAGAAATATCTGCTGTGGATCAGAAAGCTTTAGAGGCAGCCCTAAAACCAGTGGGGCCTCTCCAGATACACTAGGTCAGAAAATGACTTGGCAAAGCAGGGAACAAGCCACAAAGGAAAGCAATGGATGGTGGACACTGCCTGATGGGAGGTTGTTGGTCCCAGAGGCTCTAGGTCAGACGTTAGTCAACCAGCTGCACCAGACTACCCACTTAGGTTACACCAAGCGCACTGAACTCCTGAGAGGCAGGTACTGTCCAGTAAGGTCCCAGGGAAAGGGAGAAGGCGGAGGGGAGCAGGTATGTGTGGGTCTGAGTAGGGAGGGGGAGAAGGAAAGCTGGGGGATGTGCAGACGGCAGGTGGACTGAGCGAGCTCTCAGGTGCATGTCAGGGGAGGGACTAGGAAAGTCGCAGAGGGTCTATGCAAGAAATGAAAAGAGAAGGATTATGCAGAGAAAATAAAAGAAAGGGACATACATATTACATGGAGACAGGACATTGGAGGAATAATCAAGAAGGAAAGAAAACAGGACACTGAGAGAGGGAGAGCTTGTCTCTGGTGGTGGGATAGCAGTCTGGGATGTAGTAAAGGGAGGACCAGGTTTAGGCTGCTCCTGACCCTTGGATCAGACAATGGCCCCGCCTTTATAGCAAAGAGATCACAGGATATCTCTAAAGGGTTAGATATAAATTAAAAACTCAATTGTGCTTGCTCCCCACAGAGTTCCGGGCAGGTAGAGCACATGCACAGGACCTTAAAGGAAACCTTAACCAAATTTACTTTAGAAACCGGTGAAAACTGGACCACTCTGCTCCCTCTCGCCCTCTTACAGTTCTTGCAGGCCCTGCAGTCTGCCCAAAAAGCTGTCCATAAACATGTCTGCGATGCCCTGCCTGTGCCCACCTCGGACCCAGTGAACCTTTCCAGCCTGGGGACTCGATGTGGGTAAAGAAGTTCACCACCCAGGGACTAACTCCAGCCTGGAAGGGACCATACACTGTCATCCTGCCTGCACCAATGGCGTCCCCATCTATCAGCACCATTCCCGGTTGAGGGAGAAAAAAGCAAAATGGATGGTTCAGGCCTCTCCAGATAAGACTCTTGCATTTATTGGGACTCTGATTTTTCTGGTAATGACTGTACAGGGGAATCCTTATAGACCTGGGCCCCAATGAAACTGGGAACTTAGAAATGGTCCTACAGAACAGGAGAGGATTAGACCTCTTATTTCTTAAAGAAGGAGGATTATGTGTTGCACTGGGAGAAAAATGCTGTTTTTATGAGAATAATTTGGGGATTATTCAAGAAAGTTTATCACTAGTTAGGAAAAATATTGAGGAACAAGAAAGAAAAAGGCAACAATATGAAAACTGGTTTACAACTCTATTGTCTGCCATTGCCGGCCCTCTCGCTATATTATGTTTACTCCTAGCCTCTGGGCCATGTCTAATAAATGCCTCATAACAACTAAGTTGAGTCAATGATTTGACTTGTCAGGAAAACTAATGGGGAACGACCTGGGCCCCACGGCTATGGCGACTAGATTCCATTCTTATGTAGGCCTCTGGGCAAAGGTGACTAAATGACCCCATTTTTATCAGTGGACCTTCCTCGGTATTTTTCCAAGAATAGGTTAACTACCCCTAGAAGTAAAGGAATTTTGCCTAAGATTATATTGCCCCACGTGTTGGGAGGCATTTGCAGTTTCCTTCCGAGTACTGGTATTTGCAGGCATTTGCAGGTACTTGTGCCCAGGTGAATAATGCTCATTTTGACTTCTGTAATGCTGTCACTCCCACTATTGTACCAGTCCTCTGGAGGGGGCGGGGCAAAAGGAGGATGGGGCTTCTGTCTTTAAAATCGGGTGAGCAAGAAGAATCCTGGCTGCTGATCTGAGGGGAGACTATGCCCTCTGCAGCCTGCCAACAAGAATAAAACGCTCCTTTACAATTTGGCTGTGCATCTCTGGTTATCTCGCTGACACATTATAACAATAGTACTCACAGAAGACTTGTTTTTATTTATTACAGTCCCACAGAAGTAGAAATGCCCATTTGAGAGAAGCTAGTGTTCGCTGTGGTAAGGTCATTCTGTGAAACCAAGCGCCCAGTTGTTTTTTAAAGCAGCTTGTGAATCCACTTTGCTTCAGGCTAAGGAATAAAGTAAAACAAAAAAGAAAATAAAAAGTAAAGTGTTATTTATCTATTTTTTAAATCCTCATCCAAGGATATTTTTGCATTATCTCCAGACAGAGCAGAAGGGAGAGAGGGAAGAAGAGAGAGAGAGAGAAACATTGATGTGAGAGAGACACATGGATTGGTTGCCACGTGGGGATGAACCGCAACTGAGGTACATGCCCTTAGTGGGAACTGAATTCGGGACTCTCTGGTCTGTGGGCTGATGCTCTAACTGCTGAGCCAAATCGGCCAGGGCAATTTATCTATTAAACACAGAGTGCCATAGGTAGGAGAGAATTAAATATAAATTTTAATTAGTTCTTCTTAAAAATATAGGTCTATGGACTCTACCCAGACCTACCAATAAATTCTGAGATGGAGTTAATAATGTACATTTTCAACAACTTTCCTGAGTGATTTTAAAATCTACTGAAAGATGAGAAATACTGAATTCTAGTCCAACACCAGCATTTGTGTAAGAAACCAAGTCCTAGCAATGTAACATTATAAATCTAAGGTCTCACAACTATTTTAATATACTATAACTTTTAAATGGATAATAAACTAAAAAAAAAAAAAAAAAAACATTACAAATAGCTGATAGTCCAAATTATACCACACCAATACAAGTATTTTTATATTTGCATACTTTTGTCTACTCTTTCTACACAAACATGAAGATTTTTGCTTAGTTGCAACATCATAGTATGAAATTTTCCCTTGAATTCTCAAGGTTTTATAATGATCATTTTAATGAATATATACTATTCTGTTTTATGTTTTACTAAACAATTTTCTTACTTTTATACATTTAGTTTAATTTTAAAGATTTTTCTTATAGACAATATTGCACTCATCGTTTTTATGCCTAGAACTTGTTTTTCCTTCTGCTAATTTTTTCTTTTACAATACATTTCTAGTAATGAGGTTACTGAGTCCAATAGTATTTTCCAATTATGACCCTTTCTACATAGTCCCATGTAGATCAGAAGAAACTTAAGCCAGTTTATGTCATTCGTCTTCTGCAACAAGCAGTGAATAAATGTAGCACTAACCCTGAAGCCTCAACAGCTTTACATAAGATCTATTATCTATCTATCTATCTATCTATCTATCTATCTATCTATCTATCATCTATCTATCATCTATCTATCATCTAATCTTATCTCTATACAATATATCTTACATAGTTAATATATTAAATTTATGTTTTGTATTTACACACTACACACACACTGTATTATTAGATAAAAATGATCTCATGATGTTTATTTGATTACTAATACTACACAGTAAATATTTTTTCATGATTTTATTTTAATATTTATTTCATCCTGCAAAAAGTATTTGTTCCTATTTCTTGACCTTTTATTATAAGGATCTTGATATTATTCTCAGAAATGTTTTATCACTAACACTCTTATTCACAATTCAATATTCTTTCTGACACCATGATGCTTAACAAGTATTTGGATACATTGAACAAACTGACAGCTGTCAGAGAGGACAGGTTATTACAAAACACCATTAAAAGAGCACTTTTAAGGAAACAGGACTACTGTATATACGAAACTTTCTTTTTAACAAACTTAAAGGTTACCCCCACACACACCCAAAGCTGAAACACACAACTTAAAATAAAAGAGGAAACAGAGGAAACAATTATAGAATACCACCAAACAGAAACAACAGATAGAAATACAGGGGGAAAGAACCAATGGAGGCACAGAGCTAACAGAAAACAAACAATAAAATGGCTATAGGAAATCCTCATATATCAGTAATCACCCTAAATGTAAATGGACTGAATTTACCAATAGAGAGGCATGGAGTAACAGAATGGATCAAAAAGGACACCTAGCCCTGGCCAGTTTGGCTCAGCGGTTAGAGCGTCGGCCTGCGGTCCGGAGAGACCCGGGTTCGGTTCCCGCTAAGGGCTCGTACTTCGGTTGCAGTTTGTCCCCGGCCCTGGTTGGTCGTGCGGGTGGCAGCCACTCGATGTGTCCCTTCACGTCGATGTTTCTCACTCTCTCTCCCTTCCTTTCTCTCCCTCCCATTTTATCTGTACCAAAAATGGAAAAATATCCTCGGGTGAGGATTAAAAAAAAAACAAAAACAAAAAAAACAAACAAACAAAAGAACACCTAGCCATGTGTTATCTCCCAGAGACACATCTAATCTGCGAAGATAAAAATAGAGTTAAAATAAAAAGGTGAACAATAAGTAACTGGCATCCACAGAAATGCAGGTGCAGCCATATTTATATCTGACAAAATATATTTCAAGATAATAAAATACTAGAAATCAGATACAACACTACATTTTAAAAAATGATACTTCACAATCAGGTGGATTTATTCCAGGGCACAAGGATGGTTCAACATACGCAAATTAATCAATATAATACACCACATTAACATAACAAAAGATAAATAATATCATATCAATAGATGTAGGAAAAACATTTGATAAAATGCAACATCCATTTATGATGAAAACTCTCAATAAAATGGGTATAGAAGGAAAGTACTTCAACATAATAAAGGCCATATTTGACAAACCTTCAGCTAATATCATATTCAATGGTGAAAAACTGAAATTTTTTTTCTCTAAAATCAGGAACAAGACCAGGTTGACCACTCTTATTCAAGATAGAACTGGAAGTCCTAGCCAGAACAATCAGGCAAGAGAAGGAAATGAGAGGTATCCAAATTAAGAATAAAAAAGTAAAAGTGCAACTTTTTGCTTCTGAAATGATACTTTATATAGAAAATCCTAAAGACCACCAAAAACTATTAGAAACAATAAACAAAGACAGTAAAGTTGCAGGATACAAAAATCAATGTACAAAAATCCATTGTGTTCCTAAATACTAACAATGAAATTTTAGAAAAATAAATAAAAAATCAATTTCTTTTGAAATTGCAACAAAAAGAATAAAACACCTAGGAATAAACAAAGGATATGAAAGATCTATATACTGAAAACTACAAAGCACTATTAAAAGAAATAGAAAAAGACACAATAAAATGGAAAGATATTCTGTGTTTATAGATTGGAAGATTCAATATAGTTAATATGTCCATATTACCCAAAGTGATATACAGATTTAGTGCAATCAACATCAAAATCTCAATGACATTAAAAAAAATCATCAGATTTGTATGGAACCACAAAATACCCCAAATTGCCAAAGCAACCCTGAGAAAAAAGAACAAAACAGGAGGTATCACACTACCTGACTTCAAATTATACTATAGAGCAATAATAATCAAAACAGCATAGTACTGGCAGAAAAACAGACACACAGACCAATGGAAAATAATTGAGAGCCCAGGAATAAATCCACAATGAAGAGGCAGGCATGTAATAGCCTGACTGGGTGGTAGCTAAGCATATTGAAGTTTTTAAAGAGCCTTGGTGGTGAATGTATACAAGCCCAGAACATACCCTGAAGTTGTGTTTCATAAATAAAATTTATCTTTGGCCTTGACTTGTTTTTTTAAATTTTACTTACTTTTTATAAAAACTACTTGTGGAAAATAATCCAGCTATATGAGGTTATTTTTTTTCTCATTACCTTAAAAATTATCCAGCAATATATATTCATTCTTGTTGCCCTAATGGCTACCCCCTCATTGACTTGACCTCTAAAACTGACCTCTCAACAAAGGCATTATTAATTCAGCTTTGAGTCTCAAAGCTGACTTTTTGAGTCTAGTAAGAGAAAATGGAGTTAAAATCCAGCCTTTCTGAAAGAGATAAAATAAATTTATAAATTCCCCAAAATGAAAAATGTATGAAAAACAAATGAAGTTTCTCACAAGACTGAAGCTCTTTCAGAAAGAAGAAAAAAGACGACTAGGAGGACAAGGAAGAAGTAGAGAAAGGGGAGGAAGAAATTAATATTAGAAGCTCAAGGTCAAGAACCAGTCATATCTACAGATTCTCTGATTTTAGCTGTACAGACTGCAACAGCCCGATCATACTTAAAACAGACAAAAAACGCTGTGAGAAAGCAGAGAAACATAGGCTGATGTACAGAAACCATGCAAATGAACTACACCTCAACCAAAGATCAGAGAAAGCCATACAGGGAAGACAACATAGAGGGGCAGGAGCCCCCCTAACCCTATCCAAAGTGAGATGTCTAGTTAAACCTCTCCTTACTGCTGGATTTTGGATAAAGGAATATGAAAGAGGAGAACTCCTGGAGGACAGAAATGGAAAATTTAAATTTATGGCATATTTATCCCCAAAGAAACTGAGTTTACCTGAAAGAGACATTTATAAACCAAAGGAGATAGAGTTACTTCTGGCAAGTTAGCCATTTTTCTGATCATCAGTAAGAATAATGCCTCATGAAGAAGTTTAACTCAGAGATGGATTAAATAATTAATATTTTGCCTATTTGAATCTTGGTATATTTCCAACCAGCTCTGTCTAGATTTTGGTTGGGTTTTTTACCATATTCAGCAACTTCCTAGAAAATGTATTTATATCTTACTTAAATATACCCCTGTACAAGTTTTAGTCAATTTTCATGTTTGATTTTTCTTAAGTATAGAGCAGTTAAACACTTGTAATATGACTCCCCTTACAAGTAATTTTAAATGTTTTCTTAAAGCACAAGCTAGTTCTCTATGCTGAAGCCTATATAACATTCTTAACTTTTTGACATTTCTTTTGCAAGTATTTTGAGTCATTTAAACATATTTTTTATTTTTCTTACCCAAGAGCCCCAAACTTGTCAATATTCCAGTAAAAGAGGACTATTCTCATAGCAGTGCTACTTACAATAGCTAAGATCTTAAAACAACCCAAGTTTTCATCAGTAGATGAGTGGATAAAAAAGCTGTGGTACAGCCCTAGCTAGTTTGGCTCACCGATTACAGCGTCGGCTGGCGAACCAGAGAGTCAAGGATTCAATTCCAGTCAAGGGCATACACCTCAGTTGCGGTTCATCCCTGGCCCTGGTCTGGGTCATGCAGGAGGCAACCAGTCGATGTGTCCCTCTCACACTGATGTTTCTCTCTCTGTCCCTCTCTCTCCCTCCCTCCCACTCTATCTGAAGATAAATGCAAAAATATCCTTGAGTGACGATTTAAAAAAAAAGCTGTAGTACATTTATACAATGGAATACTATGCAGCTCTAAAAAAAAAAAGACTCTTATTCTTTGAGACAAAATGGAGGGACTTGGAGAGTATTATCCTGAATGAAGTAAGCCAGTCAGAGAAAGACAAATGCCACGTGATCTCACTTATTTATGGAATATTATGAACAAAATAAGCAGTCGATCAAAATAGATCCAGAGACATGAAACTAGGGAACAGACTGACAAACCTCAGAGGGAAGGGAGGCAGGGGGTGGGAGGTGGGAAGAGATAAACCAAAGAACTTATATGCATATATGCACAATCAATAGACACAGACAGTAGTTTGGTGAAGGCAGGAGGGGTGTGGGAACGGGGAGGAGGGGGTCAATGGGGGAAAAAAGTGAGAACATCTGTAATACCTTCAACAATAAAGATTTAAATAGAGGACTATTCTTTAGAGAAAATAGAAATTTGAATATCTAATATATCTTTCAGTTCAAATACAAATCTCTAAAATAAAAGAGGAGTAAACATACCAAAGGAGCATATCTTGGTTTTGGTTGTGGAAGAACAATCTTGCACACACAGCGATGTTTGATCTTAGGTGATAGTTGCAGAGGCTCACAAGGAGATGGTAGTGGACTTTCTCTTGATGGAGGAATTCTACCTGTAACTGGTATTTTTTCTTTTTCTTTGAATGTGGTCCTTCTGAATGCCAATTTAACATTTTTTTTCAGTTCCAGTGCTTCCTTCTTAGAATCTGTAGATGTTACATCTGATTCATCATCTTTCTTTTTAGCCCCAGCTTTATTCATTTTTTCCGATTCAGCATCTGAACTTTTTCTCATTTTGGTCTTCTTTATGTCTTTTTTGGAAGACTCATCAGATTCATCACCAGTAGACTCTATTTTTTTCTTTGTGTTCTCTTTCATTGAATTTTTCTTGGCGTTCTTTAAACCTTTCTTATCCTTTTTATACTCCCAATCAGATTCAGTTTCACTAGACTCTTCAGACATATTTTTGTCACCTTTCTTCTTTTTCTTTTTCTCTTTTTCACTATTTTTTGAAATCACCCCAGATTCAAGATCATCATCAGTTGACAATACGTCCGTCTTGGAATCCTTTTTATTGTCATCTTTCTTACCTTTCTTTGAAACTTTCTTACCCTTTTTTGGCTCTGATTCAGACTCAGATTCTACATCAGTAGACACTGCGTCCTTTGCATCCTTCTTCTTCTTGTCTTTCTTTGAACCTTTTTTATCGTTCTTTGCATCTTTTGAATCTAAAGACTCAGCATCAGAGCTTTTCTTTGCTTCCTTC
The DNA here is from genome assembly GCF_014108415.1 of Molossus molossus. NCBI lineage: Eukaryota > Metazoa > Chordata > Mammalia > Chiroptera > Molossidae > Molossus > Molossus molossus. The sequence goes on along the minus strand of NW_023425355.1, from coordinate 11,966,830 downwards.
TTTGAACCTTTTTTATCGTTCTTTGCATCTTTTGAATCTAAAGACTCAGCATCAGAGCTTTTCTTTGCTTCCTTCTTTGAACCTTTTTTATCCTTCTTTGCATCTTTTGAATCTAAAGACTCAGCATCAGAGCTTTTCTTTGCTTCCTTCTTTGAACCTTTTTTATCCTTCTTTGCATCTTTTGAATCTAAAGACTCAGCATCAGAGCTTTTCTTTGCTTCCTTCTTTGAACCTTTTTTATCCTTCTTTGCATCTTTTGAATCTAAAGACTCAGCATCAGAGCCTTTATTTCCTTCCTTCTTTGGAAGCTTCTTTGAATTATTCTGTGAGTAATTATTTAACCACATATCAAATTCCATGGATTCAGGACCAGTCTCTTCTAAATATATCACTAAATCCATATTTGAACAATTTTTTGAGCAAGCTTCAGTTTTGGTATTAGAATTGTTCTTTGAGGTCTTAGAATCCTTTTTTGTACATATGGATTCCATGTCTGTCTCCTTGGAATTTTTGAAATCACTCCTACTTTTGTATGGATGCTTCATTAAGAAGATTGCCTGAAAATCTTTGGATTTTGGATTTGTTTCTGACTTGTACTTTGATTTCTTAGATACTTCACTTTCATGTGATGATTTTGATGGAGTTTTATCTGCTTTGTCTCCTCTTTTAGGTTTTTTATCATTTCCCGTGTCCTTGGATTCTGGAGTTGTTTCATGTGGGCCGGTATTTTTCTTGGAATTTTTCTTAAAATTTGTTCCCTTTTTGTCATTTTCTGACTCTTTCGATTCTGCCTTATCAAGATGGGTTTTAGGAGTACAGGGATGTCTAAATGGAGCCTGTCTCCTGACAGTGAAGTAATTAGATGGTCTTTGGGAAATTTTTCTTAAAAAATGCCTTATCCATATATGAGCTGGCTTATGCACTTCCTCCAATTTTCTTTCGTCATATGTCTAAACATTTGGTTAGAATGATAACAAGAATTTTTGACAATGCAATATACTGATGATATATCATAGAATTGTAAGCTTGAAACCTATATAATTTTATAAACCAATGTCGCCCCAATAAATTTAATTTAAAATTTCATAAATTATACATTGAAACTTGAAAATAGTCTAGTTTCTTATTAACCATCCATTTAAAATGGATTTTGTTTTTATTTTTCAATACCCTATGTATGCTTGTGTGTTTATGTGCGATAACTCTACTTTGTAAATAAAATTACTTTAGGAGAAATGTTATTCATATATCAATTCATATTGGGATTGAAGCAGACCCACAAGAATTCATGATATTTCAGGGCCTGTACATAAAATTGATTGTGAATCCATTTTGGACCACAATATGGGAGAGATTTTTTTTTTATCATGTTGTGCACCCTTCACCCTCAAGTTAGATAAAAAATAAGCTTATGCCCATCAAGATTGCCATGACAATTCTTGTGATAGCTGTAGGCTTCAGACCTAGCCTCATTTGTACTCCTGTTTTGATGCCTCTGATCAAATTAAAAGCTTGTGAGCCCTGTTGTATAGTATTGTCAAAAGCAAGGAGATAAAATACAACAAATGTTTGATTCATGTTAATTTGTGTAGCAGTAGCGTAATTTATTTTAGTCTTCCATCCAAACATTTGTCAAATCAGAATGTCATACTGGCCACATAGATTAATTTTACACTTGCTTCTTACATTGATTCAACTATTCTGTAGAGACATCACCAGTCAATGAAAGTCATATAGAATTAAAGAAAGACCATGAAAAGAAGCATCTACTTAGATCACTATGGATATAATGATTAATTCTTGAATAAATGCATCTAATTTAATTCTGCTTTGGGAAATGCTTTTAAAACATATTTTGATAACAGCATGGGTTGATATCTGAGCACTAATCTTTCTTTTTGCTGTTGATAACTCCATTTTATAAAATCAGTAAATAAAACTTGATTCTCCTAGTATCTAGTATCCTTAGCACCAGATTAAGGAAAATAGAGAGCCTCTGAAAACTCATCAAGATCAGCCACTCTTCTAAATTTCAAACTTTATGTTTTTTCAGCTGGTAAAAATTTCCTGAGAGATTCCACCATTTGCAATATTTTGTTCTTTAGCTTGCCTATTCTATTAGCTATATAATTCCTTTGAAATGGAGAGCTACATATAAATAAAAGTTTAATCTAAAACAGGTGAGGAAAACCTGTTTTATGGGGAATTATACATTTTAAAATATCTGCTACCAATAGTTAGTAAAATCCAAATTACACATATCTATCTATATTTATTTAATACATAATCTTAGATTTCATTTTTAAATGACCTTTTCAGTACTTACAGGAACTGTGATGTGTAATTCTGAGGTTCTTGATCTCTTTTTTCTACATGGCTGAGGTGGTTTGGGAAATGTCAAGGTGAAGTATTCGCGATTCCATAATTTTCTGTTTGATTCACTGACTAACATAAAAAAAGATAATAGACAGTTTGCTATTAGGAGACAAACTTTCATAACTACTTAGATATTCATGAGTAAGAAATACATTGTTTAAATTAAACTAAACTATAACTCAAAATATCTCTTTTCCTTCTGGAGTATGTAGTTTCTTTGACTATCAATTAGGAATTTCAATGAGATTGTCCCATAAAAGAATATCTCCCCATTTAGCAATAACTATGTTTCAAAATGACATTTGTAATTTTGAAAAATGTAATGAAATTTGTTGAGATGACAGTGGTTAATAAGATTATATAAGTTTCAAGTTTACGGTTCTATGATACATCATCTGTATATTGCAGTGTGTGCACACCACCTAAAGTCAGATCTACTTTCATCACCACATATAATATTATTTTCTAAATAACACACATTTTTACAGATAGATATTTAAATCATGATAGTTAAAATAATACGATCAACTGTAAGAATGAAAATTGAGAAAAAATTACTGTTTCTTTTTAAACATCTTCATAGTCTCTATCATGGTTTCTTTCTTTTATGTACTTTTGATTATATTATAATCAGTATGACTATTGTATAATTTCCATAATATCTAGCACAATACTGAGCATAAAGTAATTAGTAAAAATCTCAATTGGTTAAATATATTAATTTATCTCAGCATTCCTCTAACCTCAGTGATATTCCAAGATGCAAGAATTAGGACCACATGCCAAAATACTGCATTCAGTTCTGTGAACTCTATTTTAAAAAGGGAAGGAGACTTGACATTGTTTTGTGAAGATACAATCTAATAAAAAGATGATGTGTTGTAGAATTATGTACTTGAAACCTATATAATTTTATTAACTAATGTTACCCCAATAAATTTAATAAGATGCATTAAAGGAACATATACAAATTTGTAGGTATCTAGAACAGAGTAATCAGGAGGATCACACTAGCTAGTAGCTATGTCAAAAGAGCAACTGGTAATGTAACAAAGGACAGTTCTCCTGGAGATGGAGAGATTAACCAAAAATGTGATCTCTATATTCAAATATTTAAGGAGATACTATATGGAAGAATAGTAGTAATAGTATGTATAGAATAGCTGCAACTGTTAACACTAATCTAGGGTTTACTTTGTGCCAGACAGTGTTTTGAACACTTTATACATAACTCATTTAATCCTCAAACAACACTTTTTTTACAAGTTTTTTTTTCTTTATTGATTTTAGAGAGAGCAGAAGGGAGAGAGAGAGACAGAAACATTGATTGGCTGCCTCCTGCATGCCCTCCACTGGGGATTTGGCCTACAACCTGGGCATGTGCTATGACCGGGAATCGAACCTGCAACCTCTTGGTGCATGGGTCGATGCTCAACCACTGAGCCACACTGGCCAGGCTCAAACAACACTTTGAATTAGATAATATAATTTATAATTGCCTCCATTTTATAGATGTGGAAAAATAAAGCACTGAGAGAGCTTAAATTATTTTCTCAACATCAGAAAGTATAAGAAAATTCAAACAGACAGTTTGGCTCCAGCGTCTATTCTCTTAATCACAAAGTTAGAGACTTCTTTATGCGTTTCTTGAAGAACCAATGGGTAAACATTGTAGCAGTTCAGACAGATTTAAACTCAATTTATTAAGAACTTTCTTAAAGTTGTATATGTGTAATAAATGGATTATCCACTTTCATCTTTCTAACTGTATTTTCCTTGTCTACTTTTGGTTTTGTTATTGTGGATTTTAAACACAAAGGAGCCTTCTGAAATTAAGGTTGTTTTTTGTAATGAGAAAGAACAAATTAAGTATTTCCTTTTAAAATTATGTGTGCAAACTCATAAGGTCAGAAATATTTTACACATATACACATACCAATATATAAATACACACACATATATGATTCTCTTAAATTTTAACAAAAGTCCAAGACATTTTATATTTTATTGCTTTGAATGAAACATACTAATAATTTATCCATAAACTTATTTTCAAATAAAATCTAGATGATATTGAACCCCAAAAACTAAATTCTTACTTGGCATGGAATTATCATATGCTTTGATGTTTACTTCTTGTCTGTTAAAAAAAAATACTTTAATTGAATTTGTACTATAGCTAATAATAATAATTCTTATTATTAATAATAGGCCCTTAATAATACAACTCAGAAATATTATGAATTTTCTGAATTCCATTATCTAAAAATGTATATTTGTAATTTGTATTACATCTGTCCTCTAAATCAAGTTATAGATGAACAAAACTGTATTTTCACCACAACCTTAAACAAAATTTTAAAAAAAGATAAAATACAAACAATAATTTGAGAGAACCCAGAAAATGACCCAAGACAATATGCTCAATTAATATTTGATGAAGGTGGAAAGAGCATACAGTGGAGTCAAGATAGCCTCTTCAATAAATGGTGTTGGGAAAATTGGAAAGCTACTTGCAAATAAATGAAGCTAGACCAGCAACATACACTATACACAAGAATAAACTCAAAATGGATAAAAGACTTAAATGTAACTCATGAATCTACAAAAATTCTAGAAGAAAATGTAGGCAACAAAATTTCAGACATCACACGCAGCAGAATTTTCACTGATACAACACCTAAGGCAAGAGAAACAAAGGAGAAAATGAACACATGGGACTACATCAAACTAAAAAGTTTCTGCACAGCAAAAGAAGCAATCATCAAAATGGAAAGGAAACCCACTATATCGGAGAGCATAATTGCCAATGATATATCAGATAAGGGGTTAATTTCCAAAATATATAGTGTACTCATACAACTCAACAAAAGGAAGACAAAGAACCCAATTAAAAAATGGGCAGAGGAACTAAATAGACACCTCTCCAAACAGGACATACAAATGGCTAAGAGACATATGAAGAAATGCTCATCATTACTAATCATCAGAGAGATGCAAATTAAAACAACAATGAGGTATCACCTCACACCTGTCAGAATGGTTGCCATCAACAAATCATCAAACAACAAGTGTTGGCGAGGGTGTGGAGAAAAGGGGACTCTAGTACACTGCCAGTGGGTATGCAGACTGCTGCAACCACTATTGAAAAAACTATGGGGTTATCTCAAAAAGTTAAAAATTGAACTGCCATTTGTCCCAGTGATCTCACTTCTAGGAATATACCCTACGAAGCCTGAAACACCAATCAAAAAGAATATATGTACCCCTATGTTCATAGCAGCACTATTTACAATAGCTACAATCTGGAAACAACCCAAGTGTCCATCAGTAGATGAGTGGATAAAAAAGCTGTGGTACATGTACACAATGGAATACGATGCAGTTGTAAGAAAGAATGATCTCTTATCATTTGCGATGACATGGAGGGACCTGGATAATATTATGCTAAGTGAAACAAGCCAAGCAGAGAAAGACAAATATCACATGATCTAACTTATTTGTGGAATATAATGAACTAAACAAAGTGAAGAACAAAATTGAGCCAGAGACATAGAGGTAGGGTACAGACTGACAAACCTCAGAAGAGAGGGTGATAGGGGGGAGAGATAAATCACTGAACTTATATGCATGTATGCATAACCAATGGGCATAGACAACAAAGCTGGGGATGTGGAGGAGGGTGTCAATGGGGGAAAAAGGAGAAACATCTATAACAAAAAACAAATTAATAAAAATAATTAAAACAAACAAAACAGCCCCACTATTTTGATATCTTTTTTTTTTTTTTCAATACGAGGCTTTTATTGCATCTTTAAAATATCACAAATAAGTGTGAAAATCATTCGGCATCTTGGTGTTTCTATAGCTGGAAAACTCATATCTTATTCATCAGCCTGCTGAACTGTTTCTTTTTCAGAAACATAAATATCATCCAAAAATTTTCTGATATCCTTGTTTTTAACTGTCGTGGCTTGCTGAATCAAAGCAGCTGAATTTGATACAAGTTCAATGTCATTTCCTTCTAGAATCAACTCATCTTTCTGGGCTTGAGATACTGAACAAGCAACACCTGACCTCATCCAAACTCTGCGGATGTATTTTTAGCCCAAGAGAACATTCTCCTGAATAACGACGTTGATGGGGAAGTGAGCATACACAGACCTCATCTTGTAACAGAAGCCCAGTGTAACACCCTTGATCATGCTCTGCACATGGCTGCAGACAGTGCGAACGGTGGCCAGATCCTTTCTATTTCCCCACCATTTGTCAACCCGGAGCCTCTTCTTTTTCTTTCCAAGGAGACTGAGTTCTACATTGATGTGGTGGAAGTCCCTCTGCAGGGTGCCTCTGGGGCCCTTCACAATAACTGTGTGTCCCTTCAGAGTGATGTGACATTTTCTGGGATGTCGACAGTCTGATTGCTGAGAATGGTCTTCATCCTCGCAGTAGATGCGGCAAAGAGGCCTATTTTGATATCTTAAAATATTTTATTGAATTATATAGAACAGTAAATCCAACCAGTATATCTCCAGTTTTCTAATAAAAAGGTCTAAAACAGTAGTAAACTCAGATTTATTTTCTTTTTTAAAAAATGTTTTTATTGGGAAGGAAAAATGGCGGCGGAGTGAACGGAGCTACACAGACCGTCTCCCAGAACCAAACTGGAATTACAACTATAACACAGACAAATCGACGGGAAAAACCAACAGAAAAGCAGCTTGCGAGGACCATACAACGAGGGACACTGACTCCATCCCGGTAGGCTTGCGAAGGCGCGAGACGGGGCTGGGAGCCCACGGTCGGCAGCTCGGCAGCAGCCTTAGCTGTAAGCGGCGCCCGCGGGTTACACTCCCAGGCGGCCCCACAGCGCAGCCGGGACAGAGGCTGAAACAGCCACAGCCACTCACCTTGGGCTCCGGCGGAGGGAGGGCAGACTGGACTGGAACTGTGTCGGGACACTCGGGGTTTGGAGGGCGCTCAGAGCTTTGGCTGAGTGCAGCCACTCAGGACGGTAGCCACATTGCTCCTTCCCAGGGCTCTGGGGAGAGGCAGCAGCCCCTCCCTCGGAGATCCAACCCCACCCTGTGGGCCATTGAAGTGTTAATTGAGGCTCACTAACGACCAGCATCTGCCCCACCCTCGTGAAAGCCCCTTGGCTGAGCACCAGAGGGAGTTTTTCAATCAACGGAAAACCCAAAACTCATCAATTAACCTAGACTGCTAGCCTCCAGGCAAAAAGCTAGAGGATAACAGTACATTTCCTGGGCTGGCAACTTTAACCAGGAAAGTAAGACTTGACAGTGGTGTTCAACGCGGGTCCTCCCTCGCTCATCTAAACACAGGAGAGGGAGCCACAAACAGCAGAACACCAACACCCACAGGGAGAACTTGACAGGCTCCAAAGCCCACAGTGATAGCTAAAATGGTGAAACACAGAAACAGAAGCCAAATGAAAGAGCAAGACACCTCCACCGAAGATGAGATCAATGTGGAGCAATTAGGCATGTTAACAGAGCTAGAATTCAGAGCCATGATCTTGAGGAAGCTGAACAGCATGAGTAAGGACATAGAGACACTGAAAATAAGCCAAATGGAAATTAAAAACCAACAAGAAGAGATAAAAAATGACATATCCGAAATGAAAAACACATTGGAAGGTTTAAAAAGCAGAGTAGGGGAAGCTGAGGACCGGATCAGTGAATTAGAAGACAGGGTAGAAAAAATCAACCAATCAGAAAAACAAAAGGAAAAAACTATTAAAAAACAGGAAGACAGCTTAAGAGAACTATGGGACAACTGGAAACGTAATAATATTCGCATCATAGGAGTCCCCGAAGAAGAAGAAAAGGAGCAAGGGATAGAGAATATATTCAAAAAATAGTGAGAGAAAACTTCCCTAATTTGGTGAAGGAAGAAGGCATTCAAGTTCAAGAAGCACAGAGAGTCCCAAGTAAGAAGAACCCAAACAGGCCCACACCAAGACACATAATAATTAAAATGCCACAAATTAAAGACAAAGAGAGAATCCTAAAAGCAGCAAGAGATAAGCAACAGGTTACCTACAAAGGGAACCCCATAAGGCTTTCAGCTGACTTCTCACAAGAAACACTACAGGCCAGAAGAGAATGGCATGAAGTAATCAAAGTCATGAAAAACAAGAATCTGAATCCAAGACTACTCTACCCAGCAAGGCTATCATTCAAAATAGAAGATCAAATAAAGAGCTTCCCAGACAAAAAAAAGCTAAGGGAATACATTGGCACCAACCAGCACTGCAAGAAATGCTAAAAGGACTGCTGTAAATAGCAGTAGAAATGGGAAGAAAAATAGAACCACACTAAACAAAAATGGCAATAAATAAGTACATATCAATAATCACCTTAAACGTAAATGGATTGAATGCTCCCATAAAGAGACACAGAGTAGCTGATTGGATAAGAAAGCATGACTCATCTATATGTTGTTTACAAGAGACCCACCTCTCAACAAAAGACTCACATAGGTTGAAAGTGAAGGGATGGAAAAAAATTTTCCAAGCAAATGGAAAGCAAAAAAAAGCTGGGGTAGCAATTCTCATATCTGATAAAATAGATTTCAAAATGAAGACCATAACTAGAGACAAAGACGGCCACTACATAATATTGAAAGAATCTATCCAACAGGAAGATATAACCTTGATAAACATATATGCACCCAATATAGGAGCACCAAAATATATTAAAAATCTTCTGGAGGACTTCCAAGGAGAAATCGACAACAATACAATCATAGCAGGGGACTTCAACACCCCGTTGACAGCACTGGATAGATCCTCTAGGCAAAAAATTAGCAAGGAAACAGAGACTCTAAATGAAGCACTAGACCAAATGGATTTAATAGATATCTACAGAGAATTACACCCCAAAACTACAGAATACACATTCTTCTCAAGTGCACATGGGACATTCTCAAAGATAGACCACATGATAGGACACAAACTAAATCTCTACAAGTTCAAGAAGATTGAAATCATATCAAGCATCTTCTCAGATCACAATGGCATGAAACTAGAAATCAATTGCACAAAGAACATGCAAAGACATTTCAACACATGGAGGCTAAATAGCATGTTATTAAACAATGAATGGGTCACCGAGGAGATCAAGGAAGAAATTAAAAACTTCCTGGAAACCAATGAAAATGAACACACAACAACACAAAATCTATGGGATGCAGCGAAAGCAGTTCTGAGAGGGAAGTTCATAGCACTACAGGCCTACCTCAAAAAACAAGAAAAATTTCTAATTGACTGTCTAACCTCACAACTTAAAGAATTAGAAAGCAAACAAAAAGAAAACCCCAGAGCAAGTAGAAGGAAGGAAATAGTAAAGATCAGAGCAGAAATAAATGACATAGAGACCAAAAAAACAATTCAAAGGATCAATGAAACAAAGAGCTGGTTTTTCGAAAAGATAAACAAGATAGATGGACCCTTAGCTAGACTCACCAAGAAACAAAGAGAGAGAACCCAAATACACAAAATCAGAAATGAAAGAGGAGAAGTAACAACCAACACCACGGAAATACAAAAGATCGTTAACAACTACTATGAACAACTATATGGCAACAAATTCGACAATCTCAGCGAAATGGACAAATTTCTAGAAACACACACTCTCCCAAAACTATTCCCGGAAGAGATAGAAAACTTGAACAGACCAATAACAACTAAGGAAATTGAAGAGGTAATCAAGACTCTCCCAGCAAACAAAAGCCCAGGCCCAGATGGTTTCACGGGGGAGTTTTACCGAACATTCAAAAAAGAACTAACACCCATTCTCCTCAAACTATTTCAAAAAATTCAAGAAGAAGGAAGACTTCCAAACACGTTCTATGAGGCCAGCATAATTCTAATTCCAAAACCAGAAATAGACACTACGAAGAAAGAAAACTACAGGCCAATATCCCTGATGAACATAGACGCCAAAATCCTGAACAAAATACTAGCAAATCGGATCCAGAAATACATCAAAAAAATTATTCACCATGACCAAGTGGGATTCATTCCAGGGATGCAAGGCTGGTACAATATTCGCAAATCAATAAACGTGATACACCACATAAACAAAATGAAGAATAAAAACCACATGATCATATCAATAGATGCTGAAAAAGCATTCGACAAAATCCAGCATCCATTTCTGATAAAAACGCTCAGCAATGTAGGAATAGAGGGATCATATCTCAACATAATAAAGGCCATATATGAAAGACCTACAGCCAACATCATACTCAATGGACAGAAACTAAAAACATTTCCATTAAGAACAGGAACAAGACAGGGATGTCCACTTTCGCCACTCTTATTTAACATTGTACTGGAAGTCTTAGCCACAGCAATCAGACATGAAGAAAAAATAAAAGGGATCCAAATTGGAAAGGAGGAAGTGAAACTGTCATTATTTGCAGATGACATGATATTGTACATAGAAAACCCTAAAGACTCCATCAAAAATCTATTAGACTTAATAATTGAATTTGGCAAAGTAGCAGGATACAAAATTAACGTCAAGAAATCGACGGCATTCTTGTACATCAATGATGAACTCACAGAAAGAGAAACTGAAAAAAGAATCCCATTTACCATCGCTCCAAAAAAATTACGATACCTAGGAATAAACTTAACCAAAGAAGTAAAAGACCTATTTGCAGAAAACTACAGGTCATTGAAAAAAGAAATAGAGGAAGATATAAAAAAGTGGAAGAACATACCCTGTTCATGGATTGGAAGAATTAACATAATTAAAATGTCCATACTACCCAAAGCAATCTATAGATTCAATGCAATCCCCATCAAAATACCAACGACATATTTCATAGAACTAGAACAAATACTTCAAAAGTTCATATGGAACCAAAAAAGACCCCGAATAGCCACAGCAATCTTGAAAAAGAAGAACAAAGTTGGAGGGATCACAATACCAGATATCAGGTTATACTACAAAGCGACTGTAACCAAAACAGCCTGGTACTGGCACAAGAACAGGCATATAGACCAGTGGAACAGAACTGAAAACCCAGAAATGGACCCAAGGCAATACGCTCAATTAATATTTGACAAAGGTGGCAAGAGCATACAGTGGAGTAAAGACAGCCTCTTTAATAAATGGTGTTGGGAAAACTGGACAGCTACATGCAAAAAAATGAAACTAGACCATCAACTTACACCATACACAAAAATAAACTCGAAATGGATAAAAGACTTAAATGTGACCCGTGAATCCATAAAAATTCTAGAAGAAAATGTAGGCAACAAAATTTCGGACATCATACGGAGCAGAATTTTCACTGATACATCACCTAAGGCAACAGAAATAAAGGAGAAAATGAACACATGGGACTACATCAAACTAAAAAGCTTCTGCACAGCAAAAGAAACAATCATCAAAATGGAAAGGCAACCCACTGTATGGGAGAACATCATTGCCAATGATGTATCAGATAAGGGGTTAATTTCCAGTATATACAGAGTGCTCATACAACTCCACAAAAGGAAGACAAAGAACCCAATTAAAAAATGGGCAGAGGAGCTGAATAGACACCTCTCCAAACAGGACATACAAATGGCCAAGAGACATATGAAGAAATGCTCAACATCACTAATCATCAGAGAGATGCAAATTAAAACAACTATGAGGTATCACCTCACACCTGTCAGAATGGCCGCTATCAACAAATCATCAAACAACAAGTGTTGGCGAGGATGTGGAGAAAAGGGGACTCTAATACACTGCTGGTGGGAATGCAGACTGGTGCAGCCGCTATGGAAAACAATATGGTGCTACCTCAAAAAATTAAAAATTGAACTTCCATTCGACCCAGTGATCCCACTGCTGGGAATATACCCTAAGAAGCCTGAAACACCAATCAGGAAGAATATATGTACCCCCATGTTCATAGCAGCACTATTTACAATAGCTAAGATCTGGAAACAGCCCAAGTGTCCACCAGTAGACGAATGGATCAAAAAGCTGTGGTACATATACACAATGGAATACTATGCAGCGGTAAGAAAGAAAGATCTCTTATCCTTTGAGACGACATGGAGGGACCTGGAAAGTATTATCCTAAGTGAAAGAAGCCAAGCAGAAAAAGACAAATACCACATGATCTCACTTATATACGGAATATAATGAACATAACAGTCTGAGGAATACAGTAGACCCAGACACATGGAAGTAGGGCACAGACTGACATCCCTCAGAAGAGGGGATGGGGGGTGGGGGGTGGGAAGAGATAAACCACAGAACTTATATGCATGTATGCATGACCAATGGACATGGACAACTAAGCCGGGGACAGGGTGGAGGGGGGGTGGGGTGGGGGGTGCCAATGGGGTAAAAAGGTAAAATATCTGTAACAAAAAAAAATAAATATAAATAAAATAAAAAAAAAATGTTTTTATTGTATTTTTTATAGAGAGAGGAAGGGAAAGATAGAAACATCGATGTGAGAGAGAAAGATCGACCAACCTCCTCCTGTACACTCCCCACTGGGGATTGAGCCTGCAACCTAGGCATGTGCCCTGATTGGGAATTGAACTGAGACCTCTCCAGCCTCTCTGAACTAATATATTTTCTAAGTTCACTAAATATGTTCTGAAAATAATCCTCATTCCAGACCCTTGTGAATGTATCTTAGACAAGACTTGGTAAATGCCCCAAATCTAATCAAGGTGTCTAGCATGTATCCTCAGGACTGGAATGTAATAAAGAAAGCAGTGACCTAAAAAAAAAAAATTTTTTTTTTCTCAGTACTTAGATGAAATCAAACCACTAATGATGTGTGATAGTGGTACAGTTGTCCCTCGCCACTTCGTGCTTCGAATAATTGAAAAAAAAAAAAAAACGCAATAGGGTGAAGGCGCGAAATTCCAAGCGCCAAGTGGTGAGGGAGGACAGTATAAATCTTGGAAACTTATTTATCGTGGTAAAGTCTGGAACTGATCAACCGTGATAAATGAGGGCCGACTGTATATGTAACTGTTGATCTGGATTTTGAACTGTTCTAACTCACAGAGAAAGTTGGTACATGAAATGTTCCATTTGGAAAGTGCCAATTTGATCTAGTAATAATCATATTGTTTACTGAGGATATACATGGCATAATTTATTTTTAAAATAATGCTTCCTTATTAGTTAGAAGGGACAGTGAGTTGTGACCATTTCTGATTCTGGGATTGTACATATATATATGCTTTAGAACTTTTTGCTGGTTTTTTTTTTTTTTTTTTTTTTTTTTTTACTTTTCTAAACCATCAAGTTTAGTAAGCAAAAAAATAAATAAATAAATACATATATAAGTAAAAAGTCAAATATATTTATGCTTGAGTCAAATATATTTTCATTTCCTAAGTAAAGCTCTAGTATTCAGCACAAAGCTTAGTCCATATTCATCATTAAATAACTAATAATTTACTTAGGAAATAATTTGGAGACACTAAGTAATAAAAATATCTAGTTCAGCTGTTCTCAATTAAAGGTAAATGTCAGAATTAACTTAGAAATTTTAAAAATGTAAACATTCCTGAGAACCCCTGGATCCATGAAGCAGAATCACTGGATGTGCTTAATCAAGTCTGCATTTAAAAAATTCTCTCTGGTGATTTGGATACTCAGTTCTGATTAAGAATCACAGCTCTAAATGGTCTTGAAAAAGAAACCTTCATTGATACCTGAAATATTCAATCTTGTCCTCTGTGTTGCGATCACATTCACTCAATAGTGTGACAATAAAAACATAAAAGGAGAGAGGGTTAAGGTCTGAATTTGGAAAGGGGGATGCAGATTAGATGCATGAAAAAGAAATAAGAACTGTATATATGAAATATTCTTTTTTATAAACCTAATGGTCATGGTGCATATCCCAAAATTGACACACATAACTTAAAAAATGAGGAAACAGAGGGGAAAAATTACAGAATACCACCAAACAACAAAAACAGAAAAAATAGGCAGAAACAAGAAAGAATCAATGGAGGTAAAGAGCTACCAGAAAACAAAAGATAAAATGGCTGTAAGAAATCTTCACACATTGATAATTACCCTAAATGTAAATGACTGAATTAATCAATAAAGAGGCACAGAGTAGCAAATTGAATAAAAAAATCACCCAAACATCTGCTGCCTTCAAGTGACACATTTAAGTTGCAAAGACAAAAATAAACTCAAAGTGAAAGAGTGGAAATTAATTCTCCAAGCGAATAGCCTCCACAGAAAACCATGCATAGCTATACTTATATCTGACAAAAAAGATTCCAAGATAAAAAAAGGTAAGAAGAGACAAACACGTATATTTTATAATGATAAAGGAAGCATTACATCAAAAAGACATGACATTTCTCAATATATGCATACTCAATCAGGGAGCACCAAAATATGTACAGCAACTACTATCAGAACTACAGGGAAAAACTGACAAAAACACAACTATTGTAGGGGACCTAAATACTCCATGGACACCACTAGATAGATCATCTAAAGAAAAAATCAATATAGATATATCAGCCCTAAATGATATATTAGTCCAAATGGATGTAATTGATCTTTACAGAGACTTTTATTCCAGAACATCAGATTATACATTCTTCTCCAATGCACATGGAACATTCTGAAGGATAGACACAGTTAAGAATATAAAAATTATACCAAGCATATTCTCTGATCACAATGCCTTGAAATTAGAAATCAACTGAAAAAAAAAAAAAAAAAAAAGAAGTAAAAAATCCCACAGATATACGAAGATAAAACAACATAAACAACATAGTACTAAAACATGACTGGATCAAAGAAGAAATAAATAGTGACATTAAAAGATATATAGAGACAAATGGGAATGAAAATATGACATATTAAAATATCTGGGATGCAGTGAAAGCAATAATAGGAGGGTAGTTTATATCATTCCAGGACTACCTCAAGAAACAAGAAAAATCTCAAGTAAATAAGCAAATATTACATTTTAAAGAACTAGAAAAAGAAGAACAAAAGCAACCAAAAGTCAGTAGAAGAAAAAGAAATAATAAAAATTAGAGAATTGAATGAAATAATGCACAAAAACACTATACAAACAATTAATGAAACAAAGAGCAGGTTCTTTGAAAAGATTAATAAAATTGAAACCAACCGCCCCCCACCCCTCCCTGGCTAGACTCACCAAGGAAATAGAGAAAAGATTCAAATAAAGTCAGAAATGAAAAGAGTTACCACAGATATCACAGAAATGCAAAGAATCATACCAGAATACTAGGAAAGACTATCTGCTACCAAATTCAGTTACTTAGAATAGATGCACAAATTCCAAGAAATATATCACCTTCCTAGGTTGAATCATGAATAATTTGAAATTTTAAATATACGATCAACAGTGAAGAAATTAAAACAATCATACAAAACCTCCCCCAAAATAAAAGTACAGGACCAGATGTCTTTACTAGTGAATTCTACCAAACATTCAAAGAAGATTTGATACCTATCTTTCTCGAACTCTTGCAAAATATTAAAGAAGAGGCCTTATAACACATTTTAGGAGGCCAACATAATCCTAGTAAAAAAAACCTGGCAAGGGTAACACCAAAATAGAAAACTATAAACCAATATCTCTGATGAATACAGATGCAAAAATCCTAAATAAATACTAGCAAATCAAATACAATACATTTATAAATACTACATCACAATCACTTGGGATGCATTTCAGTGGCACAAAAATGGTTGAACATACGCAAATTGATCAATGTAGAACACCACAATAACAAAACAAAGGATAAAAAATTATGCAATCTTTTCAAGAGGTGCAGACAAAGCATTGTTAAAATACGACATCCATTTATTCTTAAACACTCAATAAAATGTGTGTGGAGGAAAATTACCTGAGTATAATAGAGATCATATATGACAAACACCTAATATTATATTCAATGTTGAAAAACTGAAAGTTTTTCTCCTGAGATCAGGAAGGAGACGAGATTGTCTACTTTAACCACTCTTATTCAACAAATAACTGAAAGTTCTACGAAGAACATTCAGACAGCAGAAAGAATAAAAGACATCTAATTTAAGAATAAAAAATGGTAATTAACATCATTAAAATGTCCATATTACACAAAACAATCTATAGATTCAATGCAATCCTCATCAAAATACCGACGACATACTTCACAGAACTAAAACAAATACTTCAAAAGTTCACATGGAACAAAAAACAACCTCGAATAGCCACGGCAATCTTGAAAAAGAAGAACAAAGTAGGAGGGATCACATTACCGGATTTCAGGTTATACTACAAAGCCACTGTAACCAGAACAGCCTGGTACTGGCACAAGAACAGGAATATAGACCAGTGGAACAGAACAGAGAACCCAGAAATGGACCCAAGGCAATACGCTCAATTAATATTTGACAAAGGTGGCAAGAGCATACAGTGGAGTCAAGACAGCCTCTTTAATAAATGGTGTTGGGATAATTGGACAGCTACATGCAAAAAGAAAAAAAAAATGAAACTAGACCATCAACTCTCACCATACACAAGAATAAACTCACAATGGATAAAAGACTTAAATGTGACTCATGAATCCATAAAAATCCTAGAAGAAACTGTAGGCAACAAAATTTCAGACATCATACGCAGCAGAATTTTCACTGATACATCACCTAAGGCAACAGAAACAGAGGAGAAAATGAACACATGGGACTACATCAAACTCAAAAGCTTCTGCACAGCAAAAGATACAATCATCAAAATGAAAAGGCAACCCACTCTATGGGAGACCATAATTGCCAATGATGCATCAGATATGAGGTTAATTTCCAATATATATAGAGTGTTCATACAACTCAACAAAAGGAAAACACAGAACCCAATTAAAAAATAGGCAGAGAAACTAAATAGACACCTCTCCAAACAGGACATACAAATAGCTAAGAGACATATGAAGAAATGTTCAACATCACTAATCATTAGAGAGATGCACATTAAAACAACAATGAGGTATCACCTCACACCTGTCAGAATGGCCGCCATCAACAAATCATCAAACAACAAGTGTTGACGAGGGTGTGGAGAAAAGGGGACTCTAGTACATTGCTGGTGGGAATGCAGACTGGTGCAGCCACTATGGAAAACAATATGGTGTTACCTCAAAAAATTAAAAATTGAACTGCTATTTGACCTAGTGATTCTACTTCTAGAAATATACCCTATGAAGCCTGAAACACCGATCAGAAAGAATATATGTACCCCAATGTTCATAGCAGCTCTACTTACAATAGCTAAGATCTGGAAACAGCCCAAATGTCCATCAGTAGACGAATGGATAAAAAACCAGTGGTACATAACACAATGGAGTACTATGCAGTTGTAAGAAAGAAAGATCTCTTATCCTTTGAGACGACATGGAGGGACTTGGAAAGTATTATCCTAAGCAAAACAAGCCAAACAGAGAAAGAGAAGTATAATACGATCTCTCTTATTTGTGGAATATAATGAACATTACAGTCTGAGGAATGGAGTAGTCCCAGAGACATGGAAGTGGGGTACAGACTGACAATCCCCAGAAGAGGGGGTGGTGGGGAAGAGATAAACCACAGAACTTATATGCATGTATGCATGAACAATGGACATGGACAACAAAGCTGGGGACAGGGAGGGGAGGGAGAGAGGGGGATCAGTGGGGGGAAAAGGAGAAACATCTGTAACAAAAATAATTAAATTAATGAATAAAATATTAAAATTTAAAAAATATTTTTAAAATGTATAAAAGAATAAAAAAGTGGTGAATAGCCCTGGCTGGTTTGGCTCAGTAGTTGGAGCATCAGCCTACGGACCAGAGAGCCCTGGGTTTGGTTCCTGCTAGGAGTCTGTACCCAAAAAATAAGTGTTGAATAATTTTTGTAATCTATTGCTGGATCCAATTTGCTAAGATTTTTTTGAGGATTTTGGCATCTATGTTCATTAGGGATATTGGCCTGCAGTTTTCTTTCTTTGTTGTGTCTTTATCTGGTTTTGGAATTAGGATTATGCTGGCCTCATAAAAAAAGCTTGGAAGTCTTTCTTCCTCTTGAAATTTTTGGAATAGGTTGAGGAAAATAGGTGTTGTTCTTTCAGTGTTTGGTAAAATTCCCCAACGAAGCCATCCAGAGCAGGGCTTTTGTTTGCTGGGAGTTTATTCATTACTGTTTCAATTTCCTTACTTATTATTGGTCTGTTCAGGTTTTCTGATTCTTCCTTGTTGCATTTTGGAAGCTTGTATGATTCTTGGAATTTATCCATTTTGCCTATGTTGTCCAATCTGTTGCATATAATTTGTTCATAGTATTTTCTTACAATCATTTGTATTTCTGTGGTGTCAGTTGTTACTTTACTTCTTTCATTTCTGATTTTATTTATGTGGGTCCTCTCTCATTGTTTCTTGGTGAGTCTGGCTGAAGCTTCATCGATCTTGTTTATCTTTTTAAAAACAGTTCTTGGTTTCATTGATCTTTATATATATTTCTTTGTCTCTGTGTCATTTATTTCTGTTCTGATCTTTATTATTTCCATCCTTCTACTTGGGTTTTTGTTGTTGTTGTTGTTGTTGTTTTTCTCTTTCTAATTCCTTGAATTTTAGGGTTAGATAGTCTATTAGAAATGTTTCCTGTTTCTTGAAGTAGGCCTGTAAAGCTATGAACCTCCCTTTCAGGATGGTTTTCACTGTATCCCACAGATTTTGTGTTGTGTGTTCATTTGCATTAATTTCCAGGAAGATTTTTATTTCCTCCATTATGTCATTGTTAACCTATTCACTGTTTAATAACATGCTACTTAGCCTCCATGTGTTTGAATGTTTTTGAGTGCTTTTATTGTCATTGATTTCTAGTTCATAGCTTTGTCATAGATTTCTACTTCATTGTGATCTGAGAAGATACTTGATATGATTTCAATATTCTTGAACGTGTATAAACTTAGTTTGTATCATAACATGTGGTATATCTTTGAGAATGCCCTGTGT
This sequence comes from Molossus molossus, assembly GCF_014108415.1. NCBI lineage: Eukaryota > Metazoa > Chordata > Mammalia > Chiroptera > Molossidae > Molossus > Molossus molossus. The sequence goes on along the minus strand of NW_023425355.1, from coordinate 11,947,425 downwards.
GCACTTGCAAAAATGTATATTCTTCAGCTTTAGGGTGAAATGTCCTGTAAATATCAATTAAATCCATCTTATCTAGTGCATCATTTAAGGTCTCTGTTTACTTGTTAATTTTTTGTCTAGAAGATCTATCAAATAATGTCAGTGAGGTGTTAAAGTTCCCTACTATGATTGTATTGCTGTTGATCTCTCCCTTAAAATCCTCCAGAAGTTGTTTTTTTTAAAATATATTTTGGTACTCCTATATTGGGTGCATCTATGTTTAACAGGGTTATCTCCTCTTGTTGGATTGATCATTTTAATATTATGTGGTGACCTTCTGTGCCTCTTGTTAATGGCCTTTATTTTAAAGTCTATTTCATCAGATATGAAAATTGCCACCCCTGCTTTTTTCTTTCATTTGCATGGAATATTTTTTTTCCATCCCTTCACTTTCATCCTGTGTGAATATTTTGTTCTGAGGTGGGTCTCTTGTAGACAGCACATATATGGGTTGTGTTTTCTTACCCATTCAGTTATCCTATGCCTTTTGATTGGAACATTTAATCCATTTACATTTAAGGTTATTATTGATATGTACTTATTTAATTTCATTTTTTTCCTTTAAACTTATGTTCCTTTCTCTCTCTATTTCTCCTTAAAGTAGTCCCTTTAGCATTTCTCACAATGCTGGTTTGGTTTACTGAACACCTTTAGCCTTATTTTGTCTGAGAAACTCTTTATTTCACCTTAATTTTAAATGATAGCCTTGCTGGATAAAGCAATCTTGGTTGCATGTTCTTGCTTTTCATTACTTTGAATAATTCATGCCAATTCCTTCTGCCCTGAAGTGTTTCTGTTGAGAAAACAGCTGGCAGCTTTATGGGGGCTGCTCTATAGGTAACTAATTGTCTCTCTCATGCTGCCTTTAATATTATCTTTGTCTTTAGTGTTGGACATTTTGACTAAGTGAAATTTATCCCATGGATGCAAGGCTGGTACGATATTTGTAAATCAGTAAATAGGATATACCATATTAAAAATGACAGAAAAAGTATCTGATTATATAAATAAATGTTGAAAAAACATTTGACAAAACCCACCACCCATTTTTTATGAACTCTCAGCAAAGTGGGAATAGAGGGATCATATCTCAGCATAATAAAGGCCATATATGACAAACCGATAGCCAACATCATTCTCAATGAGCAAAAAGTAAAAGCATTTCTGTTAAGAACAGGAACCAGACAAGGATATCCACCCTCACTACTCTTATTCAACATAATACTGGAAGTCTTAGCCACAGTAATCAGACAAGAAAAAAAAAAAGAAAGTTATCCAAATTGGAAAGGAGGAAGTGAAATTGTCGTTATTTGCAGATTACATGGTATTGTACATAGAAAACCCTAAAGAGTCCAGAAAAATACTGCTAGATATAATAAATGAATTCAGCAAAGTAGCAGGATACAAAAGTAACATCCAGAAATGTATGACATTTTTGTACACCAGTAATGAACACACAGACAGAGAAACTTAAAAAAAAAAATTCCCATTTATCATTGCAACAAAACAATTAAGATACCTAGGAATAAATGCAACCAAGAAGATAAAAGACCTGTTTTCAAAAAACTACAGGACATTGAAAAAAGAAATAGAGGAAGATATGAGAAAAAGTGGAGGCATATACCCTGTTCATGGATTGGGAGAATTAATGTCATTAAAATGTCCATACTATCCAAAGCAATCTATAGATTCAAAGAAATACCAACTGAAATACCAACAGATATTTCACAGATCTAGAAAAAATATTCCAAACATTTATATGGAACCAAAAACACTGGAATAGCCACAGTAATCTTGAAAAAGAAGAAAAAAGTTGGAATGATCACATTACTGAATATCGGGTCATACTACAGTACCATCATAATCAAAACAGCCTGGTACTGGCACAAGAACAGGCATAAAGACCAATGGAACAGAAAAAAGACACCAAAAATCAACCCACACCATTACAGTCAATTAATATTTAACAAAAGAGGCAAGAACATACAACGGAGTAAAGACAGTCTCTTCAACAAATGGTGTTGGGAAAACTGGACAGTCATGCATGAAGATGAAACTAGACACCAACATACACTATGCACAAGAATATACTCAAAATGGATAAAAGACTTAAATGTTAGTCATAAAACCATAAAAATCAAGAAGGAAACATAAGCAGTCAAATCTTAGACATCTCGTGTAGCAGAATTTTCAACAATACATTTCCCAGGGCAAAAGAAACAAGGGAAATAAAAAAAAAAAAAATGGGAGCACATCAAACGAAATAGCTTCTGCATAGCAAAATAAACCACCATCAAAATGAAAAGGGAATCCATTGTATGGGAGAACATCTTTACCAAAGATACATCTGACAAGGTCTTAATTTCCAAATATATATATAAAGTACTCATACAGCTAAACTAAAGGAAGACAAACAAGCAAATTTTAAAATAGGCAAAAACTTGAATAGACACATTTCCAAAAAGGATATACAGATGGCCAACAGACATATGAAAAAATGCTCAACATCACTAATCATCAGAGAAATGCAAATTAAAACCACAAATAGATGTCAACTCACACGTCAGAATGGCTACTATCAATAAATCAACAAACAACAAGTGCTGGCAACATATGGAGAAAACGGAAACCTAGTACACTGCTGGTGGGACTGCAGACTGGTGCAGCCACTATAAAAAACACTATGGACTTTCCTTAAAAAACTAAAAACAGAAATGCCTTTTTACCTAGTTTTCCCACTTTTGGTAATGTATTTTAGAATCCTGAAACACCGATCAGAAAGAATATATGCACCCCTATGTTCACAGCAGCATTATTTACAATAGCTAAGGTCTGGAAACAGCCCAAGTGCCCATCAATAGATAAGTGGATAAAAAAGCAGTGGTACATGTACACAATAGAACACTATGCAGCTATAAGTATGAAGGATCTCTTACTCTTTGAGATGACATGAAGAGACCTGGAGAGTATTACGCTAAGTTAAGTAAGCCAATCAGAGAAAGACAAACATCACATGATCTCACTTATCTGTGGAATCTAATGAACAAAATGTATTGACCAACAAAATAAATCCTGAGGCATGGAGGCATGGAACAGACTGCCATATCTTGGGGGGGGAGGACAAGAAGACATAAACCAACAATTTTATATACTTACATGCATAGCTCATGGACACTGACAATAATGTGGTGAAGGCCTTGAGCGTTAAGGACTGGCCAGAGGCTGATTAACGAGTATCTGCAATACTGTCAACATTATATATATATTATTATATATATATAATTATATATAATTTTAAAAAAAGATTTTTATTTGATTTTGAGACAGAGGAAGGGAGAGGGAGAGATAGAAACATCAATGAGAGAGAAACATTGATCAGCTGCCTCCTGCACACCCCCTATTGGGGATCAAGCCCACAACATGGACATGTGCCCTGACCGGGAATTGAACCAGCAACCTCTCAGTGCATGGGTCACCGCTCAACCACTAAGCCACACCAGCCAGTCTAAAAAAGTTTATATATATATATATAAATAAATATATATATATATATATATATATATATATATATATATAAATAAATGGAACCCTATATTACACAACTCACAAATATTAACATGAAATGAATTATAGACAAACATAAGTTGAAAATATTTGACTCCTACAACAAAACACAGGAAAAAAAGCACTCATATTTTCTTTTTTAAAAAAAATTTTTATCCTCACCCGAGGACATTTTTGCATTCATCTTCAGATAGAGAAGGGGGGGAGGGGAGAGAGAGAGAAACATTAACGTGAGAGAGACACATCGAGTGGTCACTACCCACAGGACCCCAACCTGGGCCGGGAACAAATTGCAACCCAGGTATGTGCCCTTAGCAGGAACCGAACTCAGGACTCTCTGGTCCGTGGGCCGACACTCTAACCGCTGAGCCAAACTGGCCAGGGCTCATATTTTCTTTACATTGATTTTTTTTTCATGTGTCACAAACAGTACAGGGAACATAAGCAAAAAGAATCAAGTGGAAATGCATCAAACTTAGCGGCCTCTGCACAGCAAAGGAACAGTCAATAAAATGAAAAGACAGTCTTTGGAATGGGACAAAATATTTGCAAACCATCTGTGTTATGAGGAGTTACGTTGCAAAATACATGAGAAACTCATATAACTCAATAGCAAAAATTAAAATCTGATTTAAGAAACGTGCAAAGATCCGAATAGACATTTTTCCAAAGGAGATATACAAATGGCCAACTGTTGCATAAAGAGGTGGTCATTATCCCTAATTATCAGGGTAATACATAACAAAACCAACTTGAGATAGTCACCTTATAAAAAAGAGAAGAGACAATAGTGTTGGTGAGGCTCTGGAGTAAAGAGAACGCTTGTGCACTCTTGGTGGAAATTTAAATTGGTACCACCCCTATGAACAACAGAATGTAGGTTCTTCAAAATAAAAATAAAATGAAAAAGAACTACCATGACATACAGCAATCACACTTCTGGGGATATTTCCAAAGGAAATAAAATCACTCTGTCAAGGAAATGTTCATATACATATATATTGCCTTGAGGGCATTATGCTAAGTGAAATATAACAGAATTGTGATGGGGCTGGGAGGTGGGGGAAATACAGAGATGTCATTCAATGAATACAAACTTACTTTCATTAAATTAATAAGTTCTGGAAATCTAATGGACAGTGTGGAGACTACTGCTAACAATAATTCTGTATCGTACGCTTGAAATTTGGTAAGATAATAGACTTCAAATGTTCTCATCACACAAATAAATGCTAACATATTCTTTTTTTTTTTTTTTATCCTCCCCCAAGGACATTTTTCCATTTTTGTTCAGATAGAGTGGGAGGGAGAGAGAGGAAGAGAGAGAGAGAGAGAGAGAGAGAGAGAGAGAGAGAGAGAGAGAGAGAGAGAAACATCAATGTGAAAGAGACACATCGAGTGGCTGCCACCCACACGACCCAACTAGGGCCAGGGACAAATCGCAACCAAGGCACATGCCCTGAGCGGGAACCGAACCCGGGTCTCTCTGGACCGCAGGCTGATGCGCTAACCAATGAGCAAAACTGACCAGGGCGATGGTGACATTTTCTTCTTGAGAAAAATGGGGATGGAATGAGGCTTTGCTTAGGGTGATGGGTGCATGACACAGTGTGAAGACAGTGTTTTATTGAGTTGTACACTTGTATGGTTTTGCAAACCAATATCACCCAAATAAATTCAGTTTAAAAGTGAATAGTGAAGAAACTGAAGATGGTGGTGGGTAGTACCGGAGCGAGGGTGAGTATGTGAGAGAGTGAGCGAGTGTGTGAGAGAATGTGAGTGGACTTGAAGGTGGATGGCCAAATCCAAGCAGTGCAGAACCCTGGAGCAGAAGGTTCCTGTGCTGTGGATGGGAGCAGCCAGCTACCGCGGTAAGCAGCCCTTCAGGGCGCTTCTCTCTGCACCATGGGGAGGTCCCACCATTTTGGAAGATCCCGGGTCTTCCCTGGGAGGAGGCAGTGGGAGTGTCTAGGGCCCAGCAACCTGAGCCCACCAACACACCTGGCACCATTGGACCAGTGGATACTCTGTGTCAACACAGACCTGTGTACAGTAGTGGAACTCCCAAGGTGCTGGTTGTGGTACCCAGGGACAGCCGGGAGCCCAGCACCATCCCCCATAGTAGCAGCTCCATCAGAGTCCAGATATACCCCCAGCAACAGAGGCTAGGGAGCAGACATCCATCCCCAGGCAACAGAAGCACAGACCAGCAGCTGAGACCCATCCCAAAAAACTACAGCAAAAGCTGAGCAGGAGTTGAGCCCCACAGGGCAGCAGCACTCCCCAGCTGCCAGCAGCAAGACCTGGAGCTCCACAGAGGCCACTGTGGTCCAGTAGCTCACAAGTGCAGTGCTAAGCCAGAGCCCTAGAGAGACTGGTGTTATCCAGCTGTCCACCCACCAGAACAGCAGGGTGCAGGGGCACCAGAGAGTCCTGTGCAACCCAGCAGGGACTGTGCTACCCAGTTACCCATGGGACCTGTGGGGTGCTGAAGCTCCAGAGAAGCCTGTGCCACTCAGCAGAGACTGTGAGATCTAGTTACCCTCAGGACCTGTGGGGTGCTGAAGCACCAGAGAGGCCTGAGCAACCCAGCAAGGACTATGCCATCCAGTTACCCACAGGACCTGTGGGGTGCTGAAGCACCAGAGAGGCCTGTGCGAACCAGAAGGGACTATGCGATCTAGTTACCCGTGGGACCTGCGGGGTGCCAAAGCACCAGAGAGGCCTGTGAGACCCAGCAGCCCATAACATAGGCATAGAGCCGGGTTCCCAAAGGGACTGTGCGATCCAGTTACCCACAGGACCTGTAGGGTCCTGGAGCACCAGGAGGCCTGTGCAACCCAGCTATGCACAGGCTTAGAGGATGTGAAAATGGAGGTTGAGTGAATAGAAGGTATGCAGATGATCTCCCAGGACCAAATTGGTATTACAACTAAAATAAAGACAAATCCTTGGAAAAAAGCAAGAGAAAAGCAGGAGGACAGGAACATAGAACCAGGGACACTGGTAGGATCTGCAGAGGCATGAGAGTGTGGCTGGCTGGGAGCCCACAAATAGTAGCAGTGTTAGCTGTGAGCAGCGCCCTTGAGAAATAATGACCAAGCCCACTCCACAGCCCAGAGAGACAAAACAGAGTACTAAAATAGGCACAGCCACTCATCTGAGGGCTACAGCAGAGGGAGGGCAGACTGGGCTGGAACTCTGTGAGGACACCAGGATTTGGAGGGCACTCAGAATTTTTCCTGAGTTGCAGCTGGAAAGGATGGTGTCCAGTGTGCTCTTTCCCAGAGCTGTGGGGAAAAGCAGCAGCCGCCCCCTGCCCCCTGCCCCCCCCCCCCCCCGCTTTAGAGATTCAGCCCTTCCCAGGTGAAGCAAAGAAATGTAAATCAAGGCTCATTAAAAACCAGCATCTATCCTACCATCTGGAAATCCTCTCATGCAAACACCAAGGCTATAGTCCCAGGCACTCAGTAATGGAGACTACTAGCTACCAGGGAAAAGGTAGAGGATAACTGAACACTTCCTGGCCTTGCAAATCTACCCAGGAAAGTAAGAATTCACAGTGGTGTGTAACATGGACCCAGGCTCATCCAAACCCAGTAGAGGGAGCCACAAAGAGCAGAACACCAACACCCAAAGGGAAAATTTGGCAGGCTCCGAAACCCATTGAGATAGCCAAAATGGTGAAACAAAGAAACAGATCCCAAATGAAAGAACAAGAGAACTCTATTGAAAATGAAAAAATGAAATGCAATTAAGCAAATTATTAGAGGTAGAGTTCAGAGCCATGAACTTGAGGAAGCTCAACAGCATGAGTAAGGATATCAGCACCATGAGTAAAGATATAGAAACATTGAAAACCAACCAAGTGGAAATAAAGAATGACATAGCAGAAATTAAGAACACATTGGAAGGACTAACCAGCAGATTAGAGGAAGATGAGGACTGGATCAGTGAATTAGAAGACAGGTTAGAAAAAAATCAACCAATCAGAAAACCAAAAGGAAAAAAACAATTAAAAAACAGAAGACAGGTTAAGAGAACTGTGGGACAACTGGAAACGTAATAACATTCGCATCATAGGAGTCCCTGAAGAGGAAGAAAATGGGCAAAGGTTAGAGAATATATTTGAAGAAATAGTGACAGAAAATTTCCTAACTTGGTGAAGTAAGAAGTCATTCAAGTTCAAGAAGCACAGAGAGCCCCAAGTAAGAAGAACCCAAACAGGCCCACACCAAGACACATAGTAATCAAACTGCCGAAAATTAAAGACAAAGAGATAATTCTAATGGCAGCAGGAGATAAGCAACAGGTTACCTACAAAGGAAACCCCATAAGGCTTTCAGCTGACTGCTCGACAGAAACACTACAGGTCAGAAGGGAGTGGCATAAAATCATCAAGGTCATGAAAAACAAGAATCTGAATCCAAGACTACTCTATCCAGCAAGGCTATTATTCAAAATAGAAGGTCAAGTAAAGAGCTTTCCAGACCAAAAAAAAAAAAAAAAAAAATGGGCTAAGGGAATATATTAACACCAAACCAGCACTGTAAGATATGCTAAAAAGACTGCTGTAATTAGTAGAAGAAATAGGAAGAAAAATAGAACCACACTAAACAAAAATGACAATAAGTAAAGAAATATCAATTATCACCTTAAATATGAATGGTTTGAATGCTCCGATAAAAAGTTACAGAGTAGTTGACTGGACAAGAAAGCATGACTCATATATATGTTGTTTACAAGAAACTCACCTCACAACAAAAGACTCACATAGGTTGGAAGTAAAGGGATGGAAAACAGTCATTCAAGCAAATGGAAAGCAAAAACAAAGCTGGAGTAGTAATACTCATATCTGATAAAGTAGATTTAAAAATGAAGGCCATAACTAGAGACAAAGAAGGTCAGTACATAATATTGAAAGGATCAATCCAACAGGAAGATATAACCTTGGTAAACATATATGCACCCAATTTAGGAGCACCAACATATATTAAAAATATCCTGGCACACTTCAAAGGAGAAATCAACAGCAATACAATCATAGCAGGGGACTTCAATACCTCGCTGACATCACTGAGCAGATCTTCTAGACAACAAAATTAACAAGGAAACACAGACACTAAATGAAGTGCTAGATCAAATGGATTTCATAGACATCTACAGAGAATTATACCCCATAACTGCAGAATTCACATTCTTCTCAAGTGCACATGGGACATTCTCAAAGACAGACCATAGTTTAGGGCACAAACTAAGTCTCTACAAGTTCAAGAAGACTGAAATTATATGAAGCATCTTCTCAGATCACAGCGGCATGAAACTAGATATCAATTGCAAGAAGAACATACAAAGACATTTGAAAATGTGGAGGCAAAATAGCATGTTATTGAACAATGAATGTGTTACCATGGAGATCAGGAAGAAAATAAAAACTTTCTGGAAACCAATGAAAATGAACACACAACAACACAAAATCTATGGGATGCAGCGAAAGCAGTTCTGAGAGGGAAGTTCATAGCACTATGGGCCTACCTCAAGAAGCAAGAGAAACTTCTAATAGACTATTTAACTTCACAACTTAAAGAACTGAAAAGCAAATAAAAGGAAAACCCCAGAGCAAGTAGAAGGAAGGAAATAGTAAAGATCAGAGCAGAAATAAATGACATGGACACCAAAAAAACAATTGAAAGAATCAATAAAACAAAGAGCTGGTTCTTTGAAAAGATAAATAAGATTGATGGAACCTTAGCTAGACTCACCAAGAAACAAGAGAGAGAAACCAAATATACAAAATCAGAAATGAAAGAGGAGAAATAATAAAGGACACCACAGAAATACAAAGGATTTTTAACAAATATTATGAACAATTATAGGGCAACAAATTCGAAAATCTAAGTGAAACGGACAAATTTCTAGAAACACATGGTCTCTAAAAAATGAACCAGATAGAGATAGAAAATTTGAACAGACCAATAACAAAAGAAGAAATTGAAGATATAATCAAGACTCTCCCAACAAACAAAAGCCCAGGCCTTGACAGCTTCACGGGGGATTTTTACCGGATATTCAAAGCAGAAGTAATACCCATTCTCCTCAAACTATTTCAAAAAATTCAAAAAGAAGGAACACTTTCAAACTGGTGTTATGAGGCCAGCATAATTCTAATTCCAAAACCAGTAAAAGACACTACAAAGAAGGAAAACTACAGACCAATATCCCTGATGAACATAGATGCCAAAATCCTGAACAAAATACTAGCAAATCGAATCCAGCAATCCATCAAAAAAATTATTGACCACGACCAAGTGGGATTCGTCTCAGGGATGCAAGGCTGGTACCATATTTGCAAATCAATAAATGTGATACACCACATAAACAAAATGAAAGATAATAATCATATGATCATATCAATAGACTCTGAAAAAACATTCGACAAAATCCAGCACCCATTTCTGAGAAAAACACTCAGCAATCTGGGAATAGAGGGATCATATCTGGACATAATAAAGGCCATGTATGAAAGTCCTATAGCCAACAGCATACTCAATGGGCAAAAATTAAAAGCATTTCCCTTAAGAACAGGAACAAGACAAGGATGGCGACTTTTGCCACTCTTATTTAACATAGTACTGGAAGTCTAAGCCACAGCAATCATTCAGGAAGAAAAAATAAAAGGGATCCAAATTGGAAAGGAGGAAGCGAAACTGTCTTTATTCGCAGATGACATGATACTATACATAGAAAACACCCAAGACTATCAAAACTTTACTAGACTTAATAAATGAATTTGGCAAAGTAGCAGGATACAAAATTAATGTCACGAAATCGATGGCATTCTTATACACCAATGATGAACTCACAGAAAGAGAAACTAGGAAAACAATCCCATTTACCATCATGGCAAAAAAATTAAGATACCTAGGAATAAACTTAACCAAAGAAATAAAGGACCTATTTGCAGAAAACTACAGGTCATTGAAAAAAGAAATAGAGGAAGATATAAAAAAGTGGAAGCACATACCCTGTTCATGGATTGGAAGAACTAACATATTAAAATGTCCATATTGAAGAAAAAATGGCCGCGGAGTGAATGGAGCTACACAGACCATCTCCCAGGACCAAACAGGATTCACAAGGAAAATAAAGGCAAATCGTCAGGAAGGGGCAACCGAAAGACACCTTGGAGGACCACATAACCAGGGATACCGACTCAATCCTGGTCTGCTTGCGAGGATGCGAGAGGGGGCTGGGAGACCACAGTCCGCAGAGGCCTGGGTGGAGACAGGGGATTCCGCGGCGGGAAGTTGCTGCTAAAGCATCTGCTGCGACCCCACCCCAGTCCTGCGAACTCTCCTGCCTCCCAAACCCTCAGCTGGTGCCACAGGGAATCGCTGGGGCCAGGGAACACGGGGGCGGCGGTGGGAAGTTGCTGCTAAAGCCTCCGCTTCGACCCCGCCTGAGGCCTGCAAACCCTGCTGCCTGCTAAGCTCTCGGCTGGTGTCGCATGGGCTGGCACAAACTGGCTCTGACCAGGGAACTCTACTGGACATTGCTACCCAGGCTGACTCCTGTGAACTCTGCATGCTAAGCCCTCGGCTGGTGCTGCACAGACTCGCGGGGACCAGGGCACTCTGCTGAAAGCTGTTGCAACCCCAGCAGAGTCCTGCTACTGCGGCTCAGTCCTGGGGCTTCTGCTGAGTGCAAAACCCTCTGCTGGTGCCAAAGCCATGGCCACCCTTGGCAGGAAGCAGCAATCTCAGGTTAAAAGTCCCAGGCGGCTCCAAGACGCAGAGTCTAGACAGAGGCTAAATTGGCAGCAGCCACTCACCATGAGCTTCAGCAGAGGGAAGGCAGACTGGACTGGAACTGTGGGGGACACTCGGATTTTGGAGGGTGCTAAGAGCTTTCACTGAGTGCAGCCACGCAGGACTGTGGTAATTTTACTCCTTCCCAGGGCCCTGGGGAGAGGCAGGCAGAGGCCCCTCCCTCAGAGATTCAATCCCACCTGGTGGCCATTGAAATGCTACTTGAGGCCCATTAACAATCAACAGGTGCCCCACCCTCAGGAAATCCTCTTACACTGAGCACCTGAGGGAGTTTTTCAGGTAACTCCTACTAATAGCCTCCAGGCAAATAAAAAATTGAGGATAATTACCATTCCCTGGGCTAGCAACACTAACCAGAAAAGCTAAGACTTGAAGATGGTGTTTAAAGTGGGTCCTCCCTGGCTCATCCAAAACCAGGAGAGGGTACCACAAACAGCAGAACACCAACACCCACAGGGAAAATTTGGCAGACTCCAAAGCCCACTGTGATAGCCCAAATGGTGAAAAACACAAACAAAAGCCAAATGAAAGAACATGAGAACTCTATGGAAGATGAGATAAATGAAGTGCAGTTAAGCAAGTTAACAGAACTAGAATTTAGAGCCATGATGTTGAGGAAACTCAACAGCATGTGTAAGGATATGAGCACCATGAGGACAGACATAGAAATGTTGGAAATCAACCAGATGGATATTAAAAACCAACAGGAAGAGCCCTGGCCGGTTTGGCTCAGCGGTTAGAGAGTCCGCCTGCGGTCCTGAGAGGCCCGCGTTTGGTTCCCGCTAAGGGCATGTACCTCGGTTGCAGTTTGTCCCTGGCCCTGGTTGGTCGTGCGGGTGGCAGCCACTCGATGTGTCCCTTTCACATCGATGTTTCCCTCTTTCTCTCTTCTTCTCTCTCCCTCCCACTCTGTCTGTAAAAATGTCCTCGGATGAGGATTAAGAAAAAAAAAAAAAAAACAACAGGAAGAAATGAAGAATGACATATCAGAAATGAAAAACACATTGGAAGGTCTAAAAAGCAAAGTAGAGGAAGCTGAGGACCGGATCAGTGAATTAGAAGACAGGCTAGAAGAAATCAACCAATCAGAAAACCAAAAGAAAAAAATGATTAAAAAACAGGAAGACAGCTTAAGAGAACTGTGGGACAACTGGAAACGGAATAATATTCGCATCATAGGAGTCCCTGAAGAAGAAGAAAATAAGCAAGGCTTAGAAAATATATTCAAAGAAATAGTGACAGAAAACTTCCCTAATTTGGTGAAGGAAGGAGGCATTCAAGTTCAAGAAGCACAGAGAGCCCCAAGTAAGAAGAACCCAAACAGGCCCACACCAAGACACATAGTAATCAAACTGCCAAAAATTAAAGACAAAGGGAGAATCCTAAAAGCAGCAAGAGATAAGCAACAGGTTACCTACAAAGGAAACCCCATAAGGCTCTCAGCTGACTTCTCACAAGAAACACTACAGGCCAGAAGGGAATGGCATGAAGTAATCAAGGTCATGAAAAACAAGGATCTGAATCCAAGACTACTCTACACAGCAAGGCTATCATTCAAGTAGAAGGTCAAATAAAGAGCTTCCCAGACAAAAAAAAGGCTAAGGGAATACACTAGCACCAAACCAGCACTGCAAGACATGTTAAAAGGACTGCTGTAATTACCAGGAGAAATAGGAAGAAAAATAGAACCACACTAAACAAAAATGGCAATAACTAAGTACATATCAATAATCACCTTAAATGTAAATGGACTGAATGCTCCCATAAAAAGACAGTGTAGCTGATTGGATAAGAAAGAATGACTCGTCTATATGTTGTTTAAAAGAGACCCACCTCACAACAAAAGACTCACATAGATTGAAAGTGAAGGGGTGGAAAACAATCTTCCAAGCAAACGGAAAAGAAAAAAAAGCTGGGGTAGCAATACTCATATCTGATAAAATAGATTTCAAAATGAAGGCCATAATTAGAGACAAAAAGGGCACTACACAATATTAAAAGGATCTATCCAACAGGAAGATATAACCTTGACTAAAATATATGCACCCAATATAGGAGCACCAAAATATATTAAAAAAAACTTCTGGAGGACTTCAAAGGAGAAATCGATAGCAATACAATCATAGCAGGGGATTTCAACACCCCGCTGACATTGCTGGATAGATCCTCTAGACAAAAAATGAGCAAGAAAACAGAAACTCTAAATGAAGCACTAGACCAAATGGATTTAATAAATATCTACAGAGAACTAAACCCAAAAACTACAGAATTAATTCTTCTCAAGTGCACATGGGACATTCTCAAATATAGACCACATATTAGGGCACAAACTAAGTCTCTACAAGTTCAAGAAGATTGAAATTATATCAAGCATCTTCTCAGATCACAACGGCATGAAACTAGATATCAATTGCAAGAAGAACATACAAAGACATTTGAACACATGGAAGCTAAATAGCATGTTATTAAACAATGAATGGGTCACCGAGGAGATCAAGGAAGAAACCAAAAACTTCCTGGAAACCAATGAAAATGAAGACACAACAACACAAATTCTGTGGGATGCAGCGAAAGCAGTTCTGAGAGGGAAGTGCATAGTACTACAGGCCTACCTCAAAAAAAAAAGAAAAATCTCTAATAGACTATCTAACTTCACAACTTAAAAAACTAGAGAGCAAACAAAAAGAAAACCCCAGAGCAAGTAGAAGGAAGAAATTAGTAAAGATCAGAGCAGAAATAAATGACATAGACACCAAAAAAACAATTCAAAGGATCCATAAAACAAAGAGCTGGTTTTTCGAAAAGATAAACAAGACTGATGGACCCTTAGCTAGACTGACCAAGAAACAAAGAGAGAGAACCCAAATACACAGAATCAGAAATGAAAGAGGAGTGATAACAACTGACACAACAGAAATACATAAGATCGTTAACAACTACTATGAACAATAATATGGCAACAAATTCGACAATCTAAGCGAAATGGACAAATTTCTAGAAACACTTATTCTCCCAAAACTTGATCAAGAAGAGATAGAAAACTTGAACAGACCAATAACAACTAAGGAAATTGAAGATATAATCAAGACTCTCCCAGCAAGCAAAAGCCCAGGCCCGGATGGTTTCACGGGGGAGTTTTACCGAACATTCAAAGAAAAACTAATACCCTTTCTCCTCAATCTATTTCAAAAAATTCAAGAAGAAGGAAGACTTCCAAAATCGATTTATGAAGCCACCATAATTCTAATTCCAAAACCAGAAAAAGACACAACAAAGAAAGAAAACTACAGGCCAATATCCCTGATGAACACAGATGCCAAAATCCTAAACAAAATACTAGCAAATTGGATCCAGCAACACACCAAAAAATGATCCACCATGACCAAGTGGGATTCATCCCAGGGATGCAAGGCTGGTACAATATTCGCAAATCCATAAATGTGATACACCACATAAATAAAATGAAGAATAAAAACCACATGATAATATCAATCGTTGCTGAAAAAGCCTTCAACAAAATTCAGCATCCATTTCTGATAAAAACACTCAGCACTGTGGGAATAGGGGATCATATCTAGTCATAATAAAGGCCATATATGAAATACCTACAGCCAACATCATACTCAATGGGCAAAAACTAAAAGCATTTCCCTTAAGAACAGGAACAAGGCAAGGATGCCCACTTTCGCCACTCCTATTTAACATAGTACTGGAAGTCTTAGCCACAGCAATCAGACAGGAATAAAAAATAAAAGGGATCCAAATTGGAAAGGAGGAAGTGAAACTGTCATTATTTGCAGATGACATGATACTATACATAGAAAACCCCAAAGACTCTATCAAAAGTTTACTAGACTTAATAAATGAATTTGGCAAAGTAGCAGGACACAAAATTAATGTCAAGAAATCGATGGCTTTCTTATACACCAATGATGAACTCACAGAAAGAAAAACTAAGCAAAAAATCCCATTTACCATTGTGGCAAAAAAATTAAGATACCTAGGAATAAACTTAACCAAAGAAATAAAGGACCTATTCGCAGAAAACTACAGGTCATTGAAAAAAGAAATAGAGGAAGATATAAAAAAGTGGAAGCACATACCCTGTTCATGGATTGGGAGAATTAACATCATTAAAATGTCTATATTACCCAAAACAATCTATAGATTCAATGCAATCCCCATCAAAATACCAATGGCATACATCACAGAATTAGAACAATTATTTCCAAAGTTCGTATGGAACCAAAAAAGGCCTCGAATAGCCACAGCAATCTTGAAAAGGTAGAATAAAGTTGGAGGGATCACAATACCAGATTTCAGGTTATACTACAAAGCGACTGTAATCAAAACAGCCTGGTACTGGCACAAGAACAGGTGTATAGACCAGTGGAACAGAACAGAGAACCCAGAAATGGACCCAAGGCAATATGCTCAATTAATATTTGACAAAGGTGGCAAGAGCATACAGTGGAGTAAGGACAGCCTCTTTAATAAATGGTGCTGGGAAAATTGGACAGCTACTTGCAGAAAATTGAAACTAGACCATCAACTTACACCCTACATGACAATAAACTCAAAATGGATAAAAGACTTAAATGTGACTCATGAATCCATAACAATCCTAGAAGAGACTGTAGGCAACAAAATTTCAGACATCATGAGCAGCAGAATTTTTACTGACACATCACCTAAGGCAACAGAAACAAAGGAGAAAATGAACACATGGGACTACATCAAACTCAAAAGCTTCTGCACAGCGAAAGATACAATCATCAAAACAAAAGGCTACCCACTGTTTGGGAGAGCATAATTGCCAATGATATATCAGATAAGGGGTTAATTTCCAATACATATAGAGTGCTCATACAACTCCACAAAAGGAAGGCAAAGAATCCAATTAAAAAATGGGCAGAGGAACTAAATAGACACCTCTCCAAATAGGACATACAAATGGCTAAGAAACATATGAAGAAATGCTCATCATCACTAATCATCAGAGAGATGCAAATTAAAACAACAGTGAGGTATCACCTCACACCTGTCAGAATGGCCACCATCAACAAATCATCAAACAACAAGTGTTGGCGAGGGCGTGGTGAAACGGGGACTCTAGTACACTGCTGGTGGGAATGCAGACTGGTGCAGCCACTATGGAAAACAATCTGGTGTTACCTCAAAAAATGAAAAATTGAACTTCCATTTGACCCCGTGATCCCGCTTCTAGGAATATACCATAAGAAGACTGAAACACCAATCAGAAAGAATATATGTACCCCCATGTTTGTAGCAGCACTATTTACAATAGCTAAGATCTGGAAACAACCCAAGTGTCCATCAGTAGACGCATGGATAAAAAAGCTGTGGTACATATACACAATGGAGTAGTACACAGCTGTAAGAACGAAAGACCTCTTATACTTTGAGACTACATGCAGGGACCTGGAAAGTATCATCCTAAGTGAAATAAGCCAAACAGGGAAAGACAAGTTTCATATGATCTCACTTATTTGTGGAATATAATGAACATAACAGTCTGAGGAAGAGGGTAGTCCCAGAGACGTGGAAATGGGATATAGACTGACAATCTCCTAAATAGGGTAGTGGTGGGGAAGACATAAACCACAGAACTTATATGCATGTATGCATGAACAGTGGACATGGACAACAAACTGAGAAAAGGGCAGTGAGGGAGGGGGAGTGGGGAATCAGTGGGGGGAAAAGTAGAAACATTTGTAACAAAAATTAATTAATAAAAAGTAAAATAACATAAAATAAAATAAATAAATAAAATGTCCATATTACACAAAGCAATCTATAGATTCAATGCAATCCCCATCAAAATACTAATGAAATACTTCACAGAACTAGAATAAATACTTCAAAAGTTCATATGGAACTAAAAAAGACCTCAAAAAGCCACAGTAAACTTGAAAAAGAAGAACAAAGTCAGAGGGATCACATTACCAGATTTCAGGTTATACTACAAAGCCACTGTAGTCAAAACAGCCTGGTACTGGTACAAGGACAGACATATAGACCAGTGGAACAGAACAATGAACCTAGAAATGGACTCTAGGCAATATGCTCGATTTATATTTGACAAAGTTGGCAAGAGCATACAGTGTAGTAAAGACAGCCTCTTTAATAAATGGTGTTGGGATAATTGGACAGCTACATGCAGAAAAATAAAACTAGACCATCAACTTACACCATACACAAGAATAAACTCAAAATGGATAAAAGACTTAAATGTTTCTCATGAATCCATATAAATTCTAAAAGAAACTGTAGGCAACAAAATTTCAGACATCATACACAAGAGAATTTTCACTGATACATCACCTGAGGCAACGGAAACAAAGGAGAAAATGAACACATGGGACTACATCAAACTAAAAATCTTCTGCACAGCAAAAGATATAATCATCAAAATGAAAAGGCAACCCACTGTATGGGAGAGCATAATTGCCAATGATGCATCAGATACGGGGTTAATTTCCAATATATATAGAGTGCTCATACAACTCAATAAAAGAAAAACAAAGAACCCAATTAAAAAATGGGCAGAGGAACTAAATAGACAGCTCCACAAACAGGACATACAAATGGCCAAGAGACATATGAAGAAATCCTCAACATCACTAATCATCAGAGAGATGCAAATTAAAACAACAATGAGGTATCACCTCACAGCTGTCAGAATGGCTGCCATCAACAAATCATCAAACAACAAGTGCTGGCGAGGGTGTGGAGAAAAGGGCACTCTAGTACACTGCTGGTGGGAATGCAGACTGGTGCAGCCACTATGGAAAACAATATGCTGTTACCTCAAAAACTTAAAAATTGAAGTTCCATTTGACCCCGTGATCCCACTTCCAGGAATATATCCTGAGAAGCCTGAAACACCAATTAGAAAGAATATATGTACCCCTATGTTCAGAGCAGCAGTATTTACAATAGCTAAGGTCTGGAAATAGCCCAAGTGTCCATCAGTAGATGAATGGATAAAAAAGCTTTGGTACATATACACAATGGAGTACTATGCAGCTGTAAGAAAGAAAGATCTCTTATCCTTTGAGACGACCTGGAGGGACCTGGAAAGTATTATCCTAAGCAAAACAAGCCATACTGAGAAAGAAAAGTATCATATGATCTCACTTATTTGTGGAATATAATGAACATAACAGTCTGAGGAATGGGGTAGTCCCAAAGACGTGGAAGTGGGGTACAGACTGACAATCCGCAGAGAGGGGGTGGTGGGGAGATAAGCCACAGAACTTATATGCATGTATGCATGAACTATGGACATGGACAACAAAGCTGGGGACAGGGCAGGGATGGAGAGGGAGGGGGAATCATGGGGGAAAAAGGAGAAACGTCTGTAACACAAATAAATAAATTAATTAATAAAAAAGAGAAAGAAAATAAAAGTAAATTATAATTATGTTATATAATAAAGGTGTTAATTAATTCTGCTGCGGTAATCATTTTGAAATATATACATACATCAAATCATCACATTTTACACGTTAAACTTACACAATGTTCTGTGTCGATTATGTCTTTTCAAACCTTGGTATACAGAAGTGAGTTAATTACAGGAGTTATATCCTTAAGCATTGCTGAAAATTTAATATCCAGTGTTGTGAGTTGAATTGTTTTTCCCATAAAGATATATTAAAGTCCTACCATCTGGTACCTGTGAACTTGACTTTATTTATAAATAGATCCTTTGAATATGTAATCATGTTAAAATGAGGTTATACTGGATTAAGGTGGTCCCTAATACAATGCCTAGTGACCTTATCAGAACAGCACCATTTGCACATAAACACAGTCAGGGAGAGTACGCCCTGGAATGATGGAGGCAGCAACTGGAGTGATGCACCTACAAGTCAGGTAACACCAAGGACTGCCAGCAACTGCCAGAAGTTAGGAGAAAGGCATGAAACAGATTTTCCCTTAGAACACCAGAAGGGATCATTTCTACTGACACCCTGATTTTGGACTTCTAGATTTCAGAGGTGTGAAAAAAATAAACTTCTGATGTTTTAAGGCACCTGGTTTATAGTAGTTTGTTTTACCAGCCCTAGTAAACTAATATAGTCTAAGTTATACTTAGGTATGAACATGAAGAGGGCATCTGCTCTAATAGTAGAAAAGGCGCCCTGGCCAATGTGGCTCAGCAGTTAGAGTGTTGGTCTGCGGATCAGAGAGTCCTGGGTTCAGTTCCCGCTAAGGGCATGTACCTCGGTTGCAGTTTGTCCCCGACCCCAGTTGGGGTTGTGCGGGTGGCAACCAGTCGATATGTCTCTCTCATGTTGATGTTTCTCTCTCTCTCTCTCCTCCTCTCTCTCTCCCTCCTGTTCTATCTGAAGATAAATGCAGAAATGTCCTCGGTTGAGGATAAAAGAAAAGATTGATAATAGAAAATACAGAGAATAGGTATTAGGTATTTAAAGATGCATGTAAACTATTGCATTCAGTGGTGATAATGGTGAAATTTTTCTCTATTTTATTTTTTTATTAGCTCAGAGTGGGGTGGAAAGAAGTTATTGTAGATGTGAGTGAGAAGCCAGGGACATTTGAGAAATACTCATCTTTAAGAGTAAAAATTCCTTGAACAGACAACAGAAGTTTAGTACCATTGCCAGATTAACATTAATGGATCACTTTCAGTTTGTCATAATAATTTTAAGTTGAAGCCCGTTATCATGGTTATAGATTTTTCCTCAATCACATTCAGCTTGCAAAGGTTCTACTTGGGAGTAATGGCATATTTTGATTTATCTAAAATAAAAGTTTTGCCAGCATAAATGTCAAAAGAGAACGAGAAAGGAGAAAGGGAATTGAGGATAAATACAGACAAGTATTTGTGCTGATTGATCCTGAGTCTGTAAGGATCAAAAATAGGTAAAGATGTAAAATTGGTAAAAACATAAGTAAAAACACTGAGAGGGCATTGGTGAGCAACAGTTCAAAGGTGGTAAAATCAATGGTTGGCTTCAGAGGGATGGAAGAATTGTTGGTGTACAGTTATTAGAGGTATCTAAGGCAGTATTGGAGAGTAAAATGTTTAAAATTGAGATTTAGGAGGGGTGTATATGGGTGTGAGCCACTGAAGTAAGATGGAATTCAAGATAATTGGAGAAGATACAGTCAAAGAATTGAGATGTTAGTATGTGATAATGAATATATAGAGAGTAAAATAATCAGGAATAAGACAATACTATTAAACGGAAAGGGAGTGAGTGGGTCAAACAGAAAATCATGTCAAAATTAAAGGAAGTGACCTAGGTGTCAGTCGATAAATATAACAAGGAAAGTTAGCAGGTTATAAAATCTGATGACATGAGATTCACAACTGGCTAATTTTAGGTAATAGAGAAGAAATATTCCTTAGAAATGCCATTGAGTCACCAAGCACACACCTACTTCTTCCCTGGGTCTATAGGTAAGAGAGAATGCCAGGAGAAAAACATTCTCTACTACCCTGGCTGCTGTGGCTCAGTGGTTGAGCATCAACCCATGCATGCACCAATAAGTTGCGTGTCTGATTCCTGGTCAGGGCACATGCCCAGGTTGTGGGCCAGATCCCCAGTGGGGGGCATGCAGGAGGCAGCCAATCGATGTTCTTTGAGAGAAAGCTAAGTTTCAGATAGGACAAGAAAGTGGAGGTATTATTCAAATAGGAGGCAAAGGATTTTGTGGTTGATAATGTGTTTTAAAGAGATAATGGCCAATGGTAACATAATCCTGAGGCCTTTGTGATGTAAGCAGAAAGATCAGATGTGGGCAGCATCAGGCTGAGAATATCTTTATAAAAGCATCAAGGAACTTAATTTTAATTTGTAGATCAAATCATTCTTTTTTAAACTTTATTTTCATTGTTGACACTACTAGAGATGTCCTTATTTTCCCATTCTATTTCTTTCAGTTACTGAATTTTCCTGTTCTAAAAGTGATACATACACATAGAAAAGATCCAAACAGTATGTATCACTTAAAAAGGAAAAAGCCCTGTCAATTTTTAGAATTTAAATTTTGCATTCAAAGATTTTCTAAATTTTTTTTCATTATTAAGTTTGTACACCATTTCATGTGTTTCAATTTGTCATAATAATTTCTTCTACACCTATCTTCTATAAATTACCTGTTCATATACTCTAAGTATTTTTATTCCACCTTAATTGTATCTTTCATATTGATTTTTTATTTACAAGATTTTTATATTCGATTTTACCAAAAGAAATTTTCACTAGTCAAACATGGTTGAAAATAATCTCACATGGTTTACCTTAATGCACATGGATATTAATTGGTAGCTCCAAATCAATGTGCTCTATATTATCCTAATGTTTTGTATTACTTTTAGCACTATCTTTTAGAGAGCATTGTCATTTTTGTTGCTGTTGTTAACCCTCACCTGAGGATTTTTTTCCATTGACTTTTAGAGAGAGTGGAAGGATGGAGGGGGAGAGAGAGAGAGAGAGAGAGAGAGAGAGAGAGAGAGAGAGAGAGAGAGAGAAAGAGAGGTGAGAGAGACACATTAATTGGCCAGCCAGGGTCAGAAATAGATCTTGCAACCTAAGTACATGCCCTTGATTGGGAATTAAACCCGCTTAGTGCATAGGCTGACACTTTAACCACTGAGCAACACTGGCCACAGCAAAAGGACATTGCCTTTAAAATAATGACCAACAATTGAAAGGTACAACCGCTAAAACCTGCAGAATACTGTTGTTTAATTCCGTATGAAAAACATTTTTTTTTATCCTCATCCAAGGACATTTTTGCACTTATCTTCAGATAGAGAGGGAGGGGGAGAGGGAGAAAGAGAGAGAGAGAGAAAGAGAGAAAGATCAATGCTAGAGACACATTGACTGGTTGCCACCCACAGGGCCCCAACCAGGGCCAGGGACAAACTGCAACCAAGGTACGTGCCCTTACCGGGAACTGAACCAGGGCCTCTCTGATCCGCAGGCAGATACTCTAACTGCTGAGCCAAACCAGCCAGAGCTATGAATAACATTTTATTATCCACTTACATTTTATTGTCCATTGAATGATTTTTTTAAAAAAGTCAACTCACTATGCTTTCCTTCATTGGAAATAATACTAAGTTTTCCTTCTTATCATGACATGGAATGACCAAATTTTCCTGATACATAAAATTAACTATATCAAAGTATAATACAATCCTACTATGTTTTATCCTGCTTTACCTTTTAAAGTGCTTCCACACACATTAATTACTTCCCTTTTTTTCTAAAATAAGCTGTGGTTATAAATACACACACACACACACACATTGAGGGATAAAATGGTCAAGGTCATGCAGCTATTTTGTGAAATAGCCTGAGTTAGCTAAATCTCAAAACAAAACACTCAAGATATTGATGGGAATTTCATTTATCTGTTTAAAATAGAAATTTTAATCTGTAAATACAATTATGATGAGAGAAACATTATGTATATTAAACAATATAAATATGTAGCTAAATTGAGCATATTAGTCATTAAAAAGACTGAAAAGTATTAAAAAGAGTACTTACAATCTTAGAAGAGACATTTTCCCTGCCTATATGTAGCCAGGACTGCAGCAAAGTAAGTTTCAACTGGTAATGTTTACTGATGACATCATAGAGAGACTGTGAACAACAGGAAGTTAAAGGGAAAGGACAGAGTAATTATATTTTACAGTGCATAGGTGTTTCTGAAACCTAAAATTGTAGCTCTTTTCATACATAGTGTTGAACAACTTGAATGGGAGAATTAATTTTCATCAATTAAATCTATCTGGCTGTTTAATAAACATATACATTTGATATTCTAACACTAGTTTGGAACATGGATACGTGCATACAGAAGGAAGGGGCCTTGACTTGGGATGGTAAACACACAATACAATATACAGATGATGTATTGTAGAATCATATACCTGAAACCTGTATAATTTTATTAACCAATGTAACTCAAATAAATTCAATTAAACACAAAACAGATGCATATAAATGTGTGTATGTGTGTATAAAAGAGCTATATTGACTTAAAGAAAAAAAGAAAAATATATACATTTCCCTACAAAGAGCAACAGTAATTCTACACATTTTCTTCATATTCAGGCTTTTCCTCTTATAAGTTATGTATATGTTCACAATGATTTTCCCTCAAAATTACTTGAATATAGTTTATTCCTAGATTTTTAAATTAAGCAAAGATAAAATGACTATTAAAATAGTACTAGCAGATCATATGTTATAGAGTTTTATACTTGAAACCTGTATGGTTTTATTAACCAATGTCACCCCAATAAATCCAATAAAAATTAATAAAATAGTACCGACAAGCCTGAAAAATGTGTTTTTTCTCCCCAAACCTGAAAAGTTTATGTTACAACAAGTTATCAAATGCTACTTGGTAGGAAATTTCCAAATCTGAACTTTTAATTATATGAAATAGAAACTTGTGTGAGAGGTAAAGATGTGTACAGACAATTGTCTTTTATGTATTCTAAATTACAGAAACTGAGCATCTTTGGCCCCAGGAGAAGCCATTTCATTATTTATTTTTCGCTTTTAACCACCTTTTGCCATTACATTTTTCTTTATTTTTGAAAGTTTATATTTTTATGTAATACTGACACTATTTCATTTTTAGAAAATAGAAGGAAAATATAATTCAATATATCAAAGCTTGAGAAGTGCTATAGAGTGTGAGATCTCAGAAACCTTCCGTTGGCCAAACTAACTTTACAAGCCTGTCACATAGTATTGCTTTATGAAGGGAAGTAATACAAAGCCATTCATTTTTTTAAACTTGAACCCTTTCGGTTTATTCTTTTTAAAAAATATTTATTATTGAAAATATTACAGATGTCTCTCCTTTCCCCACTATTGACAACCTCCTCCTGGCTCTCACACCCCCTCTACCTCCCTACCTTCACTGCACTATTGTCTGTGTCCATTGGTCGTGCATATATGTATATAAATTATTTGGATTATCTCTTCCCACCCCCACTCCCCTTCCCTCTGAGGTTTGTCAGTCTGTTCCCTACTTCCATGTCTCTGGATCTATTTTGTTCATCAGCTTATTTTGTTCATTAGATTCCACAAATAAGTGAGATCATGTGGTATTTGACTGGTTTCTTTCTCTTAGCATAATAATCTTCAGCCTTTAGAATTTTAAGTGAAAAATGAACCATAAGCATGTAAAGGAATAATTATGTGTAGAGTCTTAAAAAAATCTTCCTACCCTTAGATTCAGTTTTTCCACTCCTAGGAAAGCATCCTAAGTAACTTATTCTTTCAGCATAAAGATGTTCATAATAGCTTCACATAAAACATTAGAATTTAGAAATACTTTAAATATCTAACATTAGAAAATGGTTTCAGTAATAACTAGGTTAAAATTCCATTAAGGGTAGGAATCATGTCTTTTTTATACTAATTTTGTCCTTAACATTTGCATAAAAAATAAACAGTAACAGCTCTTCTGGTGTGGCTCAGTAGACTGAGCATCGTCCCATGGAGTGAGAGGTCCTGGTTGGATTCCCCGTCAGGGCACATGCCTGATTTGTGGGCTCAATCCCTAGTAGGGGGCGTGCAGGAGGCAGCTAATGAATATATCTCTGCCACATTGATGTTTTTATCTCTTCCTTCCTCTCTCTTTAAAAAAATCAATAAAAAACATAAAAAGTAGAAGATGATTAAAAAAAAAACAGGAACCTATAACTGTATATACAGCTTGATATATACTACATAAAGCAAATACAATTATTGGGCAAGGAAAGAAAATAAAAATAAAAATTTTGATAATAGTATGAATAGTTTATTTTCTCTATATGTTTTGCATTTTAAAAAATTCCTACAAAATATGTATATATAATTTGTAGATCAAAGCATTGGGGTTGTTTTGCCCCAGTAGCAGGGATGTTTATTTCTGGAGGTCTGGAGAAGAGATCATTCTGACCTTTATAATATGTAATCTTGGATGCACAAAAAAAATGAATAAGGCTTGCTTAATGTAAATATTAATCTATCACATAGGTCTTAAGATGTTACTTTCCAATATAAACTGCTCAGTTAAGAACTGTTTTTTGATAAAAACATCCTGTGTGGTTGCTTTCAGTTGCTTTCATTGTCAGGATTAGCAAGGTAGCCCCTTTTTTTTGTTCAAAATTTCACATGTACAGCTTGTATGCTGCACATTTTTCATATATGTTGTTTGTTATTGCAGCATAGATTTTCATAGTTATTAGAATAACATACATTATAGAACCACAAAGTATTTTCTCCCCTTCTAATATACAATAAAAAATGTTGTGCTTACAGCATTCTTTTATTTATTTATTTATTTATTTATTTATTTATTTATTTATTTTCCTCACCCAAGGACATTTTTACATTTCAAATAGAACAGGAAGGAGAGAGGGAGGAAGAGAGAGAGAGAAACATCGATGTGAGAGAGACACATCGACTGGTTGCCACCCACACAAGCCCTACCGGGGCTGGGGACAAACTGCAACCGAGGTACGTGCTCTTAGCAGAACTGAACCCGGGTCTCTCTGGACCGCAGGCTGATTCTCTAACTGCTGAGCCAAACCGGCCAGGGCCTAACAGCATTCTTAATATAATTTTTTAAAAATTTAGTCCTGAATTTCTTTTTTTTAATTTTTTTTATTGATTTTAGAGAGAGAGGAAGGGAAAGGGAGAAAGAGATAGTAACATCGATGAGAAAGAACATCTATCAGCTGCCTCCTGCATGCCCCCCACTGGGGTTTGGGCCCACAGCCTTTGCATGTGCCCTGACCGGGAATCAAACCGGCGACCACTTGGTGCATGGGTCGAAACTCAACCATTGAGCCACACCGGCCGGGCTAATCTTGAATTTCTTAATATATTTTATTGAAAACTCCTTTTGATAAAACAAAAGATTCAATTTAATGGACATTTTTTGAGTGTGTCTTATGGACTAGGCACTGTAGCTGGATATACAAATGAACACAAATAATTTTCTCCTTTTAGTAGAGGTGACAAAATATACATAAATTATATTTGATTAAGTGTAACACAAAGCAGAATATAACAATGTAAGAGCAGTCTAAAAATGATTTGGTAGGAATTATGAAACGATTGTTTAATTTACATCCAGAAGAATAGGTGGTGTTTTAATAAGCTGAAAATATTTCAGAAGAAAGAAATATCATGAACACATGTAAATTCAGTAAAGTTTTGAAGGAGGAGTCCTAAGATGGCAAACATTTGATTTGACTAAAATGTAAGGTCGGAATGCAATATGCAGTAGTGTTGGGATGATATGTTTAGAACCACAAATGGAGTAATTTGAATTTCATGTGAAGTAGTTTGGACTTGATTCTTTGGGCAATATACATATTGTATGGTTTCAAATAAGTGTATGCCATGATCAAAGAAAATGTTTTAGAAGCATTATTCCATTGGCAATAAATAAGTTGTATTAGAATTATAAACCTGTTAGGGAGCCTTACAATAAGTCAGATCAGAAGAAATTAGGCTTGGATGGAGTAGATTAGGAGAAGGGAGAATGATTAGGGATAGAGATAAGAGCTATTAAACACTCATCAGTTATTTAATAAATTTTACATTCAGGTTTGTTGTCTCCACCATTGACCCTAAAAATCAGAATATGTCATATTATGCTCTTTTTCAATGAAAGACAGAAAATTTAATAGTAAGAAAGGTGCATGATCAGCCAAGTATCTGCAAAGAAGATACCTCACCTCTGTGAAGATATAAAATAAGCTAGAGGGAGGGTTCTATTTATCTTTTATTACATAATCTACTTTGACAGTGTCTTGAAGAGTATCACTGATCATAGGACCAGAACCTCTTAATTTTGCTAATGACCTTGAACATCCTTTAGCCAAATTATTTTGAATATAAAAAAAAATTATTCAAGAAGAATCATGGTTTCCTGGGGCTATAGAGATGGAAAAATAGTGTTGCTGTACAATAGATATAGTGTCTCAGTTATGAGAGATTAAAATTTTCTAGAGATATGCTGCATATAGTTAACATTACTATTCTGCACACTTGCATTATTTAATAGGGAAGGTTTAATGTCATGTCTAGGCTTTACTTTTACAACAATAAAAACAATGTTAAATGTCTATCTGCTTAGTTCTGTGTTAGGTAAAGTACATAACAAATATAAGGTATGTCCATTCTTATTGTCAACTTATAGTCAAAAAAAGCAAAATATAAGTACAACAGGTCCTTGAATAACGTTGTTTTGCTCAAGATTGTTTGTTTGTTTGTTTGTTTTGTATCATTGATGAGATGCCATAGAACTTAAATCTTGTTTATATCAATTAGTCTATGGTAAAATTGGTTTTGTTATATGTCGTTTTGGTTAAAGTTGCAGAACCTATCGACAACGTTACGTGGAAACTTACGGCATATAACTCAATAGCAAACAATATGAGAGCATAACGTACATTGTTACTCTCTGGAGAGACTTTTTGAAGGGTATGGAACTTGACACAGGTCATAAGAACTTGATAAGATGTAAACAGGGTGGCCTTCAAAACTACATGTGAATAGTTCTTTTATGTTTTTCAGAGTGCTTCAAATTAACTTACTCAACTACTCTGTGCTGGACAAGCATTATGATTTGCTTTTGAGAACGACATAAATGTATGTGTAAAGAGTTAAAGTGCTTGTCCAATGTCACTTTCTTAACCTAAAATGTACAACCTTGATTAAGGTGTTGGGTCCAGAGTAAAGATCTTTTTCTGTGGTGATTAAATGATTGTTTTAGTTTTTTTTTTAAATCCTCACCCGAGGATATGCTTATTGATTTTTAGGAGAGGAAGGGAGGAAAGGAGAGAGAGAAAGAGAGAAACATCGATGTTAGAAAAACATCAATAAGTTGATTCTCATACTTTCCCCAGACTGGGGATCTCACCTTCAACCTAGGTATGTACTCTAACCAGAATTGACCCTACAATCTTATGCTGCATGGGACAATGCTCCAACTAACTGAGTGACTCAGCCAGGGCTGGGCCGCTTTAGTTTTTAAGATTTTGACCAGGGTTCCACTACAATCAATAAAATCTTATCTATATGAAAAATCTACAAGCCAAATAACTCTTTGTCTTTCTATAGTGAAATATTATGGACTATAAAATGCACACTTTTCCAGATCTTAGCTATTGTAAATAGTGCTGCTATGAACATGGGGGTACATATGTTCTTTCTGATTGGTGTTTCAGGTTTCTTAGGGTATATTCCTAGAAGTGGGATCACTGGGTCAAATGGCAATTCAAATTTTAATTTTTTGAGGAAACACCATATTGTTTTCCATAGTGGCTGCACCACTCTGCATTCCCACCAGCAGTTACTAGAGTCCCCTTTTCTCCATACCCTCACCAGTACTTGTTGTTTGATGATTTGATGATGGCAGCCATTCGGGCAGGTGTGAGGTGATACCTCATGGTTGTTTTAATTTGCATCTCTCTGATGATTAGGGACGTTGATCATTTCTTCATATGTGTCTTGGCCATTTGTATGTCCTTTTTGTGGAGGTGTCTATTTAGGTCCTCTCCCCATTTTTTAATTGGGTTCTTTGTCTTCCTTTTGCTGAGTTGTATGAGTCCTCTATATATTTTGGAAACTATCCCCTTATCTTATGTATCATATTAGATGTGTATACTTATCTTTTATCTCATCCATTGCACCCTATAATACTACACACATTATGTTCAATACTGATTTTTGCATAGGCATACGAATTTGAAACTCTAAACCCCATTAACAAAACCTTCTAAAAAAAAGTTTTGTCCTAAAAAAAGTTTTGTCAGCAATAGATGGACTCTATTATTTGGAATGGTCAGAAATTATTCCAAATGTTGAAAGCATTTAATATTTAAATTTAAACCATCTCTTACTTTCTTAACAAAGGATTCAGCTATCCAAGAAATATCTAAATCACTAATAAAAAATAAATTATATTTCAGTCTA
Source organism: Molossus molossus (assembly GCF_014108415.1). Taxonomy (NCBI): domain Eukaryota; kingdom Metazoa; phylum Chordata; class Mammalia; order Chiroptera; family Molossidae; genus Molossus; species Molossus molossus. The sequence continues at coordinate 11,917,988 of NW_023425355.1, read as the reverse complement.
GAATTGGTTTGAAATAAAATAATGAATTAAATTCATGTGTTATATCAAATAAATTCTGATAGACTGGTTATATTGTTACAGTGGTTTTGCAGAAGACACAGGCTTACTACAATTTTTAACAATTTCATAATTTTTTTAGTTTTATTTTAGTTCATATTTTATTTGGAGGTCAGCAAGTAGAGTTTCTGCAAGGTTTTGATTGACTAGTTGGTTTATATTAGGATTATAATTCTACTTACTCAACTATTGTGGTATGAGTGGTTTCTTAAAATGAGCCTTGAACTAGATTTTCCATTTAGGAGGACTGTGAATAGGTCCAATCTTCTGGGTATAACCTCATTTAATTACTTTTCTGATTGAAATTGAGCCAGTATGTCAACAAAAATATAGTTTCCAAAATTGATTATATGGATAATTTACAAAAATCCATCCACTATTGATCTATTCTGTCAAATTTCAGTTATCTATAGTTTGTTTCTGGATTGTTTGTGGTGAATTTACAATAAGTTTGAACTAAAATCTATCAGAAAATAAATCTTACACATACATGAAAGCTATATAACGACATGTGTACAACAGCAGCTTCCGTTGTGTCAGACAGAATATGATGTTCTGTAATTTAGATGATAATATACTAAGCATTGTATAATACCTAGGGTGAGGATATCCAAGTTCATAAAGCTCATACACACCTCCCCACACACATCTGACCCAGTCAAATCTTCTCCAAAGCACATTACGATAAAAGTGTATAAAATCAAAGACAAAGAGACAATTTTAACAGTAGCAAGAGAAAAATTTCTTAATATAAGAGCACTGCCATAAGTCTATCCTTGTTGTTGTTTTCCCAAAAAAAAAACCTTGCAGGCCATGAGAGAGTGGGGTTAAAACTTCAAAGTGCTGAAAGAATAAAATAACCAACCAAAAATACCCAGCAAAGTTGTCCTTCAGGAATGAAGGAGAGACAAAGAGTTCTCCAGTCAAATAAAGGCTGTTGGATTTGGTCACAACTAGACCTGCTTAACAATAAATGATAAAGGGAGGTCTTCATGCAGGAAACAGATTGTGGAAACTCAGAGGGAAGGGGGCAAGGAGGGCAGGAAGAGATAAACCAAAGAACTTTTATGCATATATGCATAACCAGCGGACACAGACAATAGTGTAGGGAAGGTAAATGAGGGCAGTAGCAGGGAGGAGGGGTCAATGGGGGAAAAATGAGAACACATATAATATTTTCAACAATGAAGATAAATTTAAAGAAAATTAGAATATAAAAGTAAAAAAAGTTCTCTACCTATGGGGAAAAAAAAAGAAAGATGGCAACAGCATAAAAATATAATGCATGATGGTACATAAATAACATTTAGTATACAACAGTTAGAAGAAATTAGTCTTAAAATAAATATAGATACACCATACACAAAAGATGTAAAATCTGATTTCAATAACAAAATATGAGGGGGAAATTAGTTCAAGTATAGTTTTTATCCAGTAGAAGTTAAGCTGTTATCAGCTTAAATGTAATATTATATCTATATAATGATTTAAATAAACCTAATGTTAACCTCAAATTAACAAAACTATAATAGACACAAAAGACTTTAAAAATGGAATCAAAGCATACCGATACCAAATATCAAGTAACAAAGAAGACAGCAAGAGTGGATGAAAAGTACCAAGTAACTACAAAGCAGTCAGAAAACTTTAAAAAATAGGAATAGTAAACACTTAACTGTCAGTAATTATGTTAAATGTAAATAAATTAAGTTATCTAGTCAAAAGATATAGAGTAATTAAATAGATAAATCAACAAGATCCAATAATATGTTGCCTATAAGAGACTTACTTTAGTATAAGGACACACATGAGTTAAAAGTGAAAATATGGAAAAGGATATTTAGCTCAAACAGTAAGCAAATAATAACAAAACTGTATATACTTATATCAGACAAACTAATTTTTTTTCTTTATTGCTTTTAGAGAGAGAGGAAGGGAGAGGGAGAGAGAGATAGAAACATTGATGAGAAAGAACATTGTTTGGCTGCCTCCTGCATGCCCCGCACTGGGGATTGGGCCCACAACTTGGGCATGTGCCCTGACCTGGAATCAAACTGGAGACCTCTTGTGCATGGGTCAACATTCGACCACTGAGCCACACTGGCCGGGCAGACAAAATAAAATTTAAGTAGAAAGCAATAAGAAGAGACAAAAAGGTCATTACATAACATAAAGTGGCCAATTATCAATAGCCTATAAGAACTGCAAACACATATTTACCCAATATTAGAGCGTATATATATATATATATATATATATATAGTAAATATTAAGAGAACTGAAGGGAGTAATAGACAGCAATACAATAACAGTAGGAAACTTTAAATCTCTACTTACATCAATAGATAGATCATCCAGATATAAAGTCAAGGAAACGTTGGCCTTAAACAACACATTAGACCAGATAAGCTTAATAGATATTTAAAGAATATTCCATCCCAAACAGCAAAATACACATTCTTTTCAAATGCACATGAAATATTCTCCAGGATAAATCACACGGTAAACCACAAAACAAGTCTTAATAAATTTTAAAATATTAAAATAATATCAAGCATCTTTTCAGATTACTATGGTATGTAACTAGAAATCAAGTCCAGATGAATCAATGACAAATTTGGCATAAAAAGTATCTGACTTGCTAAAACAAGCACTTGATAAACTTAAACTGTCATCAGGGAATGAAGAAAGAAGACAGTGATAAAATTAAGATTGGGCTGTCATGTAAAAATGAATGGTGTTCAAAATCATAGCAGTGTCTACAGAGTCTAGAAGAAGTCAGTGTACATAATTCTGGAGAACCTATTTTCAATGAAGAGATGCAATACTGGAGCTGTTACAGGAAAAAAAAACTGATTTAATACATTTTTACCCCAAGACAGCTGTATAACAGAGAAACATATGTGGATTTTAAAGGATGCTGAGAAAAACTTGTTCCATGTACATATAACTGGCTCAGAGTCAGGGTGAAGTCACCATTTCAGTATATGCTAAAAGTACATTTCTAGAACTTAGTCAAGTGTTAGAAAATAGTACATTGTTAAACGTGCACATTATATTGGAAGGAGACAAGGGATTTGATCAAAATGTGAAATTATGGAGTGTGACTGATGTACAGTGAAGTTATGTAACAATGACTGCAACAACTGTTGAGATCACCATGAGAAAAGCTGAACCGGTACAATGGGCAAGCCTTGAACTGTCTGCAACCAAAACCAGTAAAAGCGAAAAGAAGATAAAACAGAATGAGTAGTGAGAATAAACAGTTATTGCCTGTTTCAGAATTCTTAATATGTGGTATAATGGTGACTTGCTGCGGTAATGCTTTGTTTACTGTTGTTATGGTTAAATTTGGCATTTCAGGGTCAACAGTAGGTTCCTTTCTTTTTTAACAGTAAGTTCTTTCTTTCTTTCTTTCTTTCTTTCTTTTTTTTTTAATCCTCACCTGAGGATATTCCTCCATGTATCTTCAGATAGAGTGGGATGGAGAGAGTGAGAGAGAAAGAAACATTAATGTGAGAGAGACACATTGACTGGCTGCCCCCTGCACAATCCCAACCAGGGCTGGGGACCAATCTACAATCGAGGTACATGCCCTTGACCAGAATCACAACTGCAACTCTTTGTTCTGCGGGCTGACACTCTAACCGCTGAGCCAGACTGGCCAGGGCAACAGTAAGTTACTGATTGCCAAAATCAATTTATGTTTTCTATGCCTTTCATTTTTCTTTTGAGTTACCTAAGCTTGATTATTCATTTCTCCTCATTAATAGAACAGTAGTTCTGTCCCATACTTGAAGAAGCTAGAAAATAGCTCATAAACAGTTACAGTATTTCTTAGCATAATATTATGTTAAGCAGATAAATATAAATAACATTTGTTCATATCTCTTTCTGTTATTTCATAATTAGTAAAACAAAATAGAATGTCAAAATTTTCATTAGCTTTTTTAATGACTTTGTGTTCCTATAGTACTTGAAAATGTTTAAGGAAGAGCTAAAACTCTGCAATGTTTTTTCCACTCTGGATGATTACTTTCTTTCAAAGGATTAATTCTGGAATAACATAGTTAAGTAGTTGAAGAGGACTATATGCACTGATTAACAAATTAGAATTTTTTTACAACTAAATGAGATAAAACTTATATCAGCACCTATGCTATTTGCTAAGCAGCATTATATAAGCATATAGGAAACATTATAAATAAGAGCATAGAGATATCAATTTGATGAACATTCACAATTTTATAAGATTAGGCAATACTGTTAAATATTTCTTTCCTGATTCTTTCTAAGTTCTTATGACTAAATTGTTTCTGAATTATAGTCTACACCCCTTAAAATATTTAGTTACATATAAAGAGAAATTAACTACATACATAAATGGCAAACTAAATCTATAAACGTATATACTAAAATGCTAATGGCAATACAATAGAATAGCAAAACCTAAATATTCAAGCTTTACTTTATGAAAACTATCTATTACATGTTGCATAAAACAGCTTAATTGTTTTGGAGCATTTTTTTAGGCCTTCAGGAACAGTTCAACAATTCTAGGAGATACAATAATTGTTTATATTTTATTTTATTAAATAGGTATCACAGAATTATATGATTTATTCTAATTGAATCCAGGACAGGATAGGTTACTTTTTGAGGTAGTACACAGATCACAAAGAAAATGAAAATAAGATATGTTATGTAGGCCAAAACTCTGGCAGAACTTAATAAGTTTGGGCATAGATTATGCTTAATAGATTAAAATGATTATTTCCTAAAAAATTAATAATTAAAAAATATATAAATAATAAAAAAATAAAATTTTATTCACAATAGTATCAAAAACACTAAGACACTTAAGAAACAACCATCAAAATAATAAGGGAACCCACTACATGGGAGAGAATAATTGCCAAAGATACATCAGATAAGGGGCTAATTTGCAAAATATGTAGAGTACTCATACAACTCAACAAAAGGAAGAAAAAGAACCCAATTAAAAAATGGGCAGAGGAATTAAATAGACATCTCTCCAAACAGGACATATAAATGGCCAAGAGACATATGAAAAAATGCTCAACGTCACTAATCATCAGAGAGATGTGAATTAAAACAACTATGAGAATCACCACACACCTGCCAGAAGAGCTTCCATCAACAAATCATCAAAAAACAGGTGCTGGCCAATACCAGATATCAGTTTATACTACAAAGCCACTGTAATCAAAACAGCCTGGTACTGGCACAAGAACAGGCACATAGATCAATGGAACAGAACAGAGAACCCAGAAACTGACCCAAGACAATATGCTCAATTAATATTTGACAAAGGGGGTAAGAGCATAGAGTGGAGTCAAGACAGCCTCTTTAATAAATAGTGCTGGGAAAATTGGACAGCTACATGCAAAAAATGAAGCCAGACGACCAACTTACAGCCTACACAATAATAAACTCAAAATGGATGAAAGATTTAAATGTGACTTGTGATTCCATAAAAATTCTAGAATAAAATGCTGGCAACAAAATTTAGACATCATACACAGCAGAATTTTCACTGATACAACACCTAAGGCAAGAGAAACAAAGGAAAAATGAACACATAGGACTACATCAAACTAAAAAGCTTCTGCACAGCAAAAGAAACAACCATCAAAATAGAAAGGGAACACACTATATGGGAGAGCATAATTGCCAATGATACATCAGATAAGGGGTTAATTTCCAAAATATATAGAGTACTCACACAACTCAACAAAAGGAAGACAAAGAACCAAACTAAAAAATGGGCAGATGACCTAAAAAGACACCTCTTTAAACAGACATACAAATGGCCAAGAGACATATGAAAAAATGCTCAAGGTCACTTATCATCAGAGAGATGCAAATTAAAACAACAATGTGGTATCACCTTACCGCTGTCAGAATGGCTGCCATCAACAAATCATCAAACAATTGCTAGTGAGGGTGTGGAGAAAAGGGACTCTAGTACACTGTACACTGCTGGTGAGAATGCAGACTGGTGCAGTCACTATGGAAAACACTATGGTGTTACCTTAAAAAGTTAAAAATCAAACTGGTATTTGACCCAGTGATCCCACTTCTAGGAATATATACTAAGAAGCCTGAAACACCAATCAGAAAGATTATATGTACCCCTATGTTGATAGCAGCACTTTTTCAATCACTAAAATCTGGAAACAGCCCAAGTGTCCATCAATAGATGAGTGGATAAAAAAGCTGTGGTACATATATACAATGGAATACTATGTAGCTGTAAGAAAGAAAGATCTCTTATCCTTTGAGACAACAATGAGGGACCTGGAAAGTATTATCCTAAGCGAAACAAGCCAAGCAGAGAAAGACAAATAGCACATGATCTCATTTATTTCTGAAATATAATGAACTAAACAAACCAATGAACAAAATAGACCCAGACTCATAAAAGTAGGGTACAGACTGACAATCCTCAGAAGAGGGGGGGGGTGTAGGGAAGGGATAAACCAAGGAACTTATATGCATGTATTCATAACTGATGGACATAGACAACAAAGTTGGGGATGGGGTGGCAGGGATGGGGATGAGGGTGTCAATGGGGGAAAAGGAGAAACATCTGTAACAAAAATAAATTTTAAAAAACCAAGTGCTGGCAAGGGTGTGGAGGACAGGTGGTTCTAGTACACTGCTGGTGGGAATGCAGATTGGTGCAGCCACTATGGAAAACAATATGTTGTTTCCTCAAAACATTAAAAATGAAATGCCATTTGATCCAGTGATTCCACTTCATATCCTAAGAAGCCTGAAACACCAATAAGAAAGAATATATGTACCCCTATGTTCATAGCAGCACTATTAACAATTACTAAGGTCTGGAAATAACCCAAGTATCCATTAGTAGATGAGTGGATAAAAAAGCTGGGTCTCATATACACAATGGAATACTATGCAGCCATAAGAAAGATCTCGTATCCTTTGAGACAACATGGAGAGACCTGGAGAATATTAAGCAAAGCAAAATAAGCCAGTCAGAGAAAGACACATATCACATTATCTCACTTATTTATGGAATATAATGAACAAAACAAGCTGAGGAACAAAATCAACACAGAACTAATATGCATGTATTGGTAAACAAAGACATAGACAATAATGCTGGAAGGGGGCATGATTGGGAGGAGGCTGTCAATGGGGTAAAAAAGGAGAAACATCTGTAACAAAACAAACAAAAAAAGAATATATTTAGATTTTTTTCAAGTTTTTAAGGGCAATGATGCAGTTGGCTTTTAGATCTTATTGAAAGCAGCCACATCCACTGATTGAACATATTCTTCAAAAGCAGTCACCCACTCCTCCCATGTCTATCCCAACTTTATCATCTTCCACTACACTGTATTTGAAGGTTTTTTTTGTTTGTTTGTTTTTTGTTTTTTTTGTTTTATCCTCATTCGAGGACATTTTTCCATTTTTTGTACAGACAGAGTGGGAGGGAGAGAGAGGAAGAGAGAGAGAGGGAAACATCGATGTGAAAGGGACACATCGAGTGGCTGCCACCCGCACAACCAACCAGGGCCGGGGACAAACTGCAACCGAGGTACATGCCCTTAGCGGGAACCGAACCCGGGTCTCTCTGGACCGCAGGCAGACGCTCCAACCGCTGAGCCAAACCAGCCAGGGCTGTATTTGAAGTTTTTAAATTCCATACCGCACTGGAATCAGTCTCGAAGATCCTCTGAGCAAGCCATCTGTTTGAGTACTCCTCACACACTCCTCTAATTTTGCCATATCCATATCATCATCTCAAGGTTTCACATCTAATAAGATGGAAGACTTGACATGTGCAAGTTTTCTGGCTTTGCTTGATTCATACTGCGCAAGGCATTTTTCTCTTAGACTCTTTGTTTCTTTACTTTCCTTCTCCTCATCGAATCCAAAGAGATCAATGTCATCATCATCTTTACTATCTGTAGTTCCACTTCCTGTGGTGTCTTCCACATTAGCAGGGCCGTATTTCCTCAAAGCTTTATATACTCTGGGAAGGTTGGCCTTTTTCTTTTTGTAAGATTTGATATAATTATACCAACGTAGGGCATGAAACGAGTCAGCAGGTTGTGGGCCAGAGACTGCTTCACATACTGCCACATCTGCTTGTGATGGCATGTACTACTCAAGATAGCTCTTGTGTATCAGGTAGTTATTGAGCACCTGGAGACGAGAGAATTTTCAGGTCTCCAATCCCATAGCAAAACCTGGTCACAGAAGTGTGGGTCAGCAGAGGAAAGAAGAGCTCAGTCAGTGAGCTGAGGAGTCAGTGAGCACTAAAAGGGAAAACAAAGGCTGCAAAAAGATGAGAAATTTCTCTGCCACCAAGGTTAAAGGTTAAAATACGTTAATCTTCTCATTGTTCAATATAAAAACCGGGGCTCTGAATTAAATGGCCCATAAATTATCCGAAGGCCTTTCCTTGTGTTTGGAAACTAATTAATAAAAAGTGCATTTTTAAATTACTACCTCTTCAGCCCCCAAAAGTTACAGGAACCACCCTCTGAAGCATCAGAGAATGGAATTTCCTCAAAAAATTAAAAACTGATCTGGCATTTGACCCAGTGATCTCACTCCTAGGAATATATCCTGAGAATTCCAAAACACCGATCAGAAAGAATATATGCATTCCTATGTTCATAACAGTGCTATTTACAATAGCTAAGATATGGAAATAGCCCAAGTGTCCATCAGTAGATGAGTGGATGTCAAAGCTGCAGTACATTTACACAATGGAATACTATGCAGCTGTAAGAAAGAAAGATCTCTTACCCTTTGTGATGACATGGAGGACCTGGAAAGTATTATGCTAAGTGAAATAAGTCATTCAGGGAAAGACAAGTATCATGTGATCTCACTTATATGTGGAAACTAATGAACAAAATAAACTGATAAATAAAATAGAAACAGAGGCATAAAAACATGGAACAGACTGAAGAACCTCAGAGGGAAGGGGGAAAGAGATTAACCAAAGAAAAGATATGCATGTATACGTTACCCATGGGCACAGATAACAGAGTGGTGAAGGCCTGGGGTGGAATGGCAACCAGGAGAAGGGGAATAATTGGGGGAAAAAAAGGGGGACATCTGTAATTTTCTCAACAATAAAGATTTTAAAAAACAATATATTTAACCAAAGAAATTAATAATCTGTACATTGAAAACTATAAAACTTTAATAAAAAATTAAGAAGATACCAATAAATTGAAAGCTACCCATATTCATGGATCAGAAATATTATTTTAAAAAAAACACATACTTTTAACAGCCTTTATAGATTAAATGCAATCCTGATAAAAATCCCAAAGTTATTTTTAATAGAAATTAAAAATAAAATTTTAAATGTCTATAAAATTACAAGAGTATAAATAGCCAAACAGGCCCTAGAAAATGAAATAAAACTAGAGGTATCAAACTTTTGTTTTGAAAACTATATACAAAACTATATTATACAAAACACTATGTTACCTTTACAAAAACAAAAAATGTAGATAAATAAACAGAATCGAGTGTCCAAAAATAAACCCATGTCTATATGATCAACTAATTGTTTACAAGGACACCAAGAATACACAATGAAGAAAGCATAATCTCTTCAATAATGGAATATAGATATCCACATGTAAAAGAATTAAACTACACCAATATATTATACAACCAAAACAAACAAACAAACAAACGCTAACTTAAATAGACTATAGACTTAAACGTTAGAAATTAGACTACACACCTTTTAGAAGAAAATAAAAAAAGAGCTTGATAGTCTCTTGACATTGAGTTTTTTTGATATGAGACCAAAAAGACAAGCAAATAAAGCAGAAATAACATGTGAAGCTAAATCACTTAATTTCTGTCCAGCAAAATAACAATTAAATGAAAAGGCAATATATAGAATAGGAAAATATTTGTAGGGAAATTATCTGAAAAGGCATTAATATCCAAATTAGTTAAGAATCTCATACAACTTAGTAGTAAAATAGTAACTTGATTAAAGATAAGCAAAGGACTTAAATGGAAATTTTCAATGAAGACATACAAATGGCCTATAAGTACATGAAAAAATACATTAAATGCTTAAAAAATAATTAAGAGAGACTGCATCAAACTGAAAAGATTCTGTTCAGCAAAAGAAATAATCATCAAAATAAAAAGACACACTACAAAATGGGACAACATATCTGCAAACTGTCTGTATGATAAAGAATTGGTAGTCAAAATACATGAGGAACCCTATACAATTCAATAGCAAAAAAAAAAAAAAAAAATCTGATTAAAAATGGGTAGAAGGCCCTGGACAGTTTGGCTCAGCAGTTGGAGTGTTGGCCCACGGAACAGAGAATCCCGGGTTCGATTCCTGCTAAGGGCACGTATCTCGGTTGTGGTTTGTCGCTGGCCCCGGTTGGGGTCATGTGGGTGGTGACCAGTCCATGTGTACCTCTCACGTCAATGTTTTTTCTCTCCCCACCCACTCCTGCTCTATCTGAAGATAAATGCAAAAAAATGTCCTTGAGTGAGGATAAAAAAATAAATGAAAAAGGGCAGAGGAACTAAATATACATTTTTTCCCAAAGACAGCATGCAAATAGTCAACATGTATATAAGAAAGATGTTCAACATCCCTAATCATCAGGAAAATCCATATGAAATCCAGAATAAGATATCATCTCATACTTACTAGAATGACTCTTACCAAAAAAGAGAAAAACAAAACAAGTGTTGTAGAGACTGTAGATAAAAGGGAACCTTTGTGCCCTCTTGACACAAATGTAAATTTGTATAACTCCTGTGGACAACAGAATGGAGGTTCTTCAAAAGATAAAAAGTGGAACTGCTATAAGATCTAGCAATACCCCCATCTTTCTGAGTATATAAGCAAAGGAAATAAAATTACTTTATTAAAGAGATATCTGTACTCCTATATTCATTGCAGCATTTTCACAATAGCCAAGATATGGAAGCAACCTAAATATTAGCCTCTAGATAAATGGATAAAGAAAATGTGACAGGAGGGATTCCAAGAGGGCTTCATAATAGCTGGAAGCTGTGTCCACTTGCTCCCAACTTCAAAATGGAATTACAGCTAAATTACAGAGCAATCAGCTTGAAAAACAAATTGAAATATAGCTGATCTGAAATATTGTAACCAAAATTATAGAAGAAGCCACATATAGACTGGTAAGAAGGGCAGAGACACAGAAAGGGAGAGCCCCCTCACACAGGGGCAGTTTAGAGGCTGGAGAGATAGTGTAGCAGTAAGACTCCCTCCCATTAGGAGTGTGGGGTCTCAACCCCAAGCTGGAATCCCCAACTCATAGCAACAGAAATAGGAAGAGGAGCCCATATAGCATTATGTGGTTGGGATCAGTGAGTATTCTGTTCACCTGGGAGATTTGGACTGTATCATCCCAGGTGAAGAGTGTTCCCATTGTTACAGCACCAATCTGTAGTTTGCTCTGGACTCCAACTGCTGGAGAGGCTTGGCTGCATTATTCAGGTCCTGTGTTGGGGTCTGGGGCTACACCCAGCAATGACTTTGAGGAGCCCTCTGTTCTCTGGAAAGGCTTTGGGCAGAGACCCAGTGAGTGAACAAACTGTGTGGCTTGGTAGAAAGGAATGGTCTCTCCCACCTCAAGAGCATGGTTGGTGCTTCTCTCCCTACCTGTTGTGTTTCTTGTCTTGTCTTGTCTTGCTGGGTTCAATGGCACAAGGGAATGGTGCAACACTGGGTTTTTTTTGTCCATACTACTGGGTTAGTGGCTTGAGCAGAGCGTGGTATTTTAGCCACACCCTGCTGAGACTAGCCATGTGGAGAGATTGGAGTGTCACACTGGGCTATTTTGGGGCCTACTCCTGCATAGTTTGGTGGTATTGGGGTGCTGAGGAGGTATGAAAGAGTTAGATTTTTGGACTGTATCTCCTGGGGAGACTTTTGCCTGGGAGCCAGATGGTTGAATGCTGGGTTCTGTGGCTGCATTGCAGGGATGTGGATCCGAGCTCCCTTGTGAGTTCAGCTCACACTGTGGTGACTCCCCAGCCTCCTACAAGTTGTAGGCACCACTCCAAATGGGAAAATGTTTGAGTCAGCCCTGTCAAGTCCTAGATACTACTGTTGGGCACGTTCCATGGGGGAAGGTAGAGTAACTCACAGCAGGGACATTTAAAGTGTGAGCCCCACAGAAGCTATTGTCTGGGACTAGGAAGAAGTGCTTAGCTGTCTTTTGCAGAATAGGCTGTCATCATCCTCAATGAGAGACTTCTTTTATCTATCCCCATGAGCCTTCTGTGGCTGAACTTGCTTCTGTAGAGGAGATGGCTGGCTCTATTCAACATGATCCTGGAGTGAGCCCCACTAAAGGAAACTAAAGCTGGAGACTATGGCAGAGATGGAGAGGTTTGGATTTAAAAAAGGGACCGATTTTCCCTCATTGAGTGCAACCTCAAGTGGGAGGTGGAGTAGCTGACAGATGAAGTTAATAGAAAGCCTTGGTCCCATCACAGATCTGACCCCAGATCTAAGCTGAAAGAAGCTGACCTTTTTACACTGATTGGCCCCTCCCATACCCACGCAGATCTAGAAGAAGTGGACACAGTGACCGACAGCAACCTGTACCTGAAACCCAGCCTTGTGGACCAAAACCTACACAAGCAGGGATGGACTGCAGACCACACCAGAGCTTATCTCAAGTAGCCACTCAAGTGGCACACCCATAGGAGGATCCTGGCAGGCACCAGACCTACTGGAAACAACCCTGCCTAGGGGTGGCTTCCTCTTTAGAGTTTCTTATACAAAGTGATAGAGGTTTACCCTTATAGTCACCCAGCCTGAAGGGTTAACTTTAACAATGAAAGGGACAACAGCAATAAAACCTGAACTACAACAAGGAGTGAACATAACTCACAAGAGACATCCTGGAGCACAGAGCTCAGGTGACCTGGGAGATTGTGCCACTGAGCCCAACAAGACACCTTGAGGCTGCACCTGCACAGCAGCTTGCATGCCATGGTCAAGACTGAGCCTCACAGTCAGTCAGCCTGAGAATCAATCCTACCTATGAACTGGCCAAAATCAACTAAGACCCAATTACAACAGGAGGGACCATATAACCCACACAAGGGACATTCTTAGAACACCAAGCTCAGGAGATCAAGGAGACTGCACTGCGGGGCACGATAAGAGACCTACAACATAAGGCCACTCAACAAAGAGAGGGAGTCATAGCCAATATTTCTAATACATAGAAACAAACACAAACAGACAGCCAGAATGGGGAGACAAAGAAAGAGCTCCCCCAAAGAGAACAGAAGGAATCTCCATAAAAAGAGCTAAATGAAGAGAAAGCAAACAGTTTATCAGATATAGAGCTCAAAGTAACGATTATAAGAATGCTCAAGACAATCCCCAGAAGAGGGGGTGGGGGGGGAGAGATAAACCACAGAACTTATATGCATGTATGTATGAACAATGGACATGGACAACAAAGGTGGGGACAGGGTGGGTGGAGGGGAGGGGGAAATCAGTGGGGGGAAAAGGAGAAACTTCTGTAACAAAAATAAATTAATTAAATAAAAAAAAAGAATGTTCAAGAAACTTAGAGAGAATGACAACAGCATGAAAAAGAACATAGAAATCATGAAAAATAACCAGTCAGAACTGAAGAATACAACAATTAATATTGAGAATACACTAAAAGGTATAACTAATAGGTTTGATGAAACAGAGGATCAATCAGCAGTTTGGAAGACAAGGTATAAAAATACCCAATCAGAGAAGAAAAAAGAAAAGGGATTAAAAAAAAAAAATGAGGATAGTTTAAGGCAGTGGTTCTCAGCCTTCCTAATTCTGCAAGCCTTTAGTACAGTTCCTCATGTTGTATATGGGTGTATCTGCATGTGAGATGGTCTTAGGCGACCCCTGTGAAAGGGTCATTCGACCCCAAAAGGGGTCATTAACCACAGGTTGAGAACCGCTGGTTTAAGGAAACTTAGGAACAAAATGAAACATAACAACATCTGCATCATAGGGGTACCAGAAGGAAAAAATAATAATAATCAATGGACAGAGAACCTGCTTGGAAAAAAAAAAGACAGAAACCTTTCCTAACATGGTGAAGGAAAATGTCACAAAAGTTCAGTAAGTACAGCAATGCCCAATCCAGATAAACTCAAAGACGCCCACACTAAGACACATCATAATTATAATGGCAAAAGCTAAAGACAAAGAAAGAATCTTAAAAGCTCCAAGAGAGATACAGTTAGTTACCTACATGGGAGTTGCCATAAGGCTATCAGCTGATTTCCCAAAAGAAACACTTCAATCTTCCCAATGCCCCCCTTCCCTCTGAGGATTGTGAGTCGGCTCCCTACTTTCATGTCTCTGGATCTATTTTGATCAACTGTTTATTTTGTTCATGATAGTCCATAAATAATTGAGATCATATGGTACTCGTCCTTCTCTGACTGGCTTATTTCACTCAACATAATACTCTCCAGGTCCCTCCATCTCATCTCAAAGGGTAACAGATCTTTCTTTCTTAGAGCTGCATAGTATACCATTGTGTAAATGTACCACAACTTTTCTATCTACTCATCTACTGATGGACACTTGGGTGGTTTCTAGATCTTAGCTACTGTACATAGCACTGCGATGAACATAAGGAGGGTGGTGGGATTGGGGAGGAGAGGGTCAATGACGGAAAAAGTGAGGTATCTGTCATACTTTCAACAATAAAGGTAAAAAAAAAAAACTAAAAAGACTTGAAGCATTCTACCCTTCCAAAAAGAAATACTTTAAAGCAAAAGGGATTAGCATGACATATTCATAGTAATGAAAAGCAAGGACCTGCATATGAGACTACTCTATCCAGCAAGGTTATCATTTGAAATGGAAGAGCTATCATTTGAAAATAAAGAGCTTTTGAGTCAAAACAAAAAACAAAAACAACTAAAGGAGTTTATAACTACTAAAGGGGCATTGCAATAAATGTTAAATATCCTGTTTAAGAAGAAGAAGAACTAGGGAGATGAAAATATAGGTATAAAGAAAAAATGACAATAAATAAATACCTATCAATAATAACTTTATATGTAAATAAGTTAAATGCTCAATCAAAAGACTTAGGATAGCTGAATGGTTAAGAAAACATAACCCATGTATATGCTGTCTATAAGAGACCCACCTCAAAACCAAAGACTCAAACAACATGAAAGTGAAGAGATTAAAACAAATTTTCCTTGCACATGGAAACAAAGAAAAATAGCTGGGGTAGCAACACTTATATCTGACAAAATGGGCTTCAAAACAGGTCATAACAAGAAATAAACATGGTCACTATATAATATTAAAGGAACCTATCCAACAAGGTATAACCCTAGTAAACATATATGCAACCAATATAGGAGCACCGAACTATATTAAAAAACAAACAAACAAAAAATTCTCTGTTGATTTTAGGGGAAAGACCAACAGTAATAGAGTCATAATAAGGAACTTTAACAAATTACTGACATCACTGGATAGATCTTCCAGACAAAACATCAACAAGAAAAGTGAATCTTAAATGACACTCAAGATTAGGTGGATTTAATTGATATTTACAGAATACTTCATCCCAAAGCAGCAGAATATACATTCTTCTCAAGTGCACATGGGACATTCTCAAAGACAGACCACATGTTATAACAGAAAATAAGACTTAACAAATTCAAGAAGATTGAAATCATATCTAACATCTTCTAGGGACACAATGGTATAAAACTAGGTATCAACTATAATAAAAAACAAAACAAAAAAAAACTAAAAAACATTAGAACATATGGAGGTTAAATAACATTTTATTAACCAATTAATGGGTTACCAATGAGATCAAGGAAGAGATAAAAAATTATGTGGAAACAAATGAAAATGAACACACAACAAGTAAAAACCTATGGCACACATCAAAAGCAATACTGAAATGGAAGTTCATAGCAGTAAAGGCCTACTTCAAAAACAAGTAAAATTTAAAATAAACAATTTAACCTTACACCTAAAAGAACTAGAAAAAGAATATTAAGAAAGGACTAGAGTAAGTGGAAGGAAAGAATAAAGATCAGAGCAGAAATAAATGACATAGATATTTTTAAAACTATAGAAAAGATAAATGAAAACAAGAGCTGGTTGTTTGAAAAGATTAAGAAGATTGATGAACCCTTAACCATGCTCATGAAAAAAAAAAAAATGAAAAGAAAAGAGGACCCAAATAAATAAAATCAGGTATGAAAGAGGAGAAGTAAAACAAACTCCACAGAAATACAAAAGTTGTAAGAAAACAATATGAAAAACTATATGCCAACAAATTGGACAGCCTGGTGGAAAAGGACAAATTGCTAGAAAGATACAAGAGCCCAAATGTCCATCAGTAGACAAATGGATAAAAAAAGCCGTGGTACATATACACAATGGATTACTATGCAGCTGTAAGAAAGAAAGATCTCTTATCCTTTGAGATGACATGGAGGGACCTGGAAAGTATTATCCTAAGCGAAATAAGCCAAAAAGAGAAAGACAAGTTATCATATGATCTCATTTATTTGTAGAATATAATGAACATAACAGTCTGAGGAATGGGGTAGTCCCAGAGACGTGGAAGTGGGGTACATACTGACAATCCCCAGAAGAAGGGGTGGGGGGAGAGATAAACCACAGAACTTACATGCATGTATGCATAAACAATGGACATGGACAACAAAACTGGGGACAGGGCGGGGAGGGAAGGGGAGGGGGGAATCAGTGGGGGAAAAAGGAGAAACATCTGTAACAAAAATAAATTAATTAATTAAAAAAAAGGAAAGATACAATGTTCTAAAACTGAATCAGGAAGAATTAGAAAATCTGAATAGAAGTATTACAACTAATAAAATCAAAGCAGTAATAAAAACTCCCTGCAAAGTCTGGACCAGTGTCTTCACAGGGGAATTTTACCAAACATTAACAGAAGAAATAACACCTATCTTCCTCAAACTATCCCAAAAATTCAAGAGGAGGGGAGACTTACAAGGTCTTTTTTACGAGGACTGCATTATCCTAATTCCCAAACCAGATAAAGACACTACAATAAAAGGAAATTATAGACAAATAACCTTGATGAATATACATGATAAAATCCTCAAAAAATATTATCAAATCAGGTCCATTTATATATTAAAATAATAATATACCATGACCATGTGGAATTTATTCTGGGGATACAAGGTTGGTATAATATTCACAAATAAATAAATATGATATACCATGTAAACAAAATGAAAGCTAAAAATCACATGACCGTATCAATGGATGCAGAAAAAGCTTTCAATAAAAGCTAGCACCAATTTATGATAAAAACTCTCAGCTAAGTGTGAAAAGAGGGACCATACCTCTATATGATAAAGGATCTATATGAAAAACCTACAGACAACATCATATTCAAAGGGAAAATTATAAAAGCATTTCCCTTAAGATAAAGAACAAGACAAGGATGTCCACTTTCACCTCTCTTATTCAACATAGTACTGGAAATCTTAGGCCACAGAAATCAGACAAGAAGAAGAAATAAAAGGTATCCAAATTGGAAAGGAGATATTAAAAATCTCATTATTGGCAGATAGCATAATAACGTACATAGAAAACCCTAAAGAGTCCACCAGAAATCTATTAGATCTAATAAATGAATTCATCAAAGTTGAAGGATATAATATTAACATTCAGAAATTGTTGGCATTTTACATACCAATAATGAACTATCTGAAAGAGAAACTACAAAACAACCCCATTTACTATTGCAACAACAACAAAAAAATAATGTACCTAGGAAAAAAAATTAACCAAGGAGGTAAACATGTACTAGGAAAACTGTTAGATATTAAAGAAATTGAGGAAGATAGAAGTAAGTAGAATCAAATACTGTATTCATAGATTGGAAAAATCAACATCATTAAAATGTCCATAATAACCAAACAAACTATAGATTCAACACAATTTTTATTAAACTACCAATGGCACATTTCAAAGACCTAGAACAAATATTCCAAACATTTATATGAAACCCAAACATACTCTGAATAGCCTTAGCAATTTTGAGAAGGAAGAACAAAGTTGGAAGTATCACAGCACTAAACATAAAACTATACTACAAGGACATTTTAATTAAAACATCCTGGTACTGGCATAAGATCAGGCATATAGATCAGTGGAACAAAACAATGGAGAGAAAACAGTCTCTTCAATAAATTGTGTTTGCAAAATTGGACAGATATTTGCAAAGAATTGAAACTAGACCACCAACTTACACCATACACAAGAATAAACTTAAAATGGATAAAAGACTTAAATGTAAATGTAGAAAAAAGTTTTGAGTTTTCTCATGAAATAAAAAATGAAACTTCCTTTTGACCCAGTGATCCCACTTCTGGGAATATATCCTAAGAATCTAGAGACATCAATCAAAAAGAATATATGCTCTTCTATGTTCATAGCAGTCTTATTTATAATAACCAAGATCTGGAAACAGCCCAAGTGTCCATCAGTAGATGAGTGGATAAAAAAGCTCTGGTATATTTACACAACAATAGAGTAGTATGCAGCTGTAAAAAAGAAAAAAAAACTCTTACCTTTTGCAACAGTATGGATGATCTTGTAGATTGTTATGCTAAATGAAATAAACCAAACAGAGTAAGGCAAATATTATATGTTCTCACCTATATGTGGAATCTAATGAACAAAATAAACTGACAAGCAGAAGAGAACCAGAGGCATGGATACATGAAACAAACTAACAAATGTCAGAAGAGAGGGAAATAAGGGGATTGGATGATATAAGGTGAAGACATTGACCAAGGAACATATATGCATAGCCAATGGACACAGACAATAGTTTGGTGATGGCCAGAGGAAAGGGGAAGTGTGTGTGTGAAGGATGGTATAGGTGTGGAAAATAGGCTACGACTCTAATTTTGTTAATAAATAAAAAGAAAATATGATATATAATGAATGTAATTCAGCCATGGGAAAGAATAAAATCTTACCATTTGCACAAAATGAGTGGACTTAGAGGGCATTATGTTTTGTGAAATAAATCAGAAGGAGATAAAAATAACATATGATCTCATTTATATGTGAAATGTAAAAAAAGTCGTACTCAGAAACAGATAATAGAATGATGGTTTCCGGAGCTGAGGGTGTGGGAAATGTGAAGATGTCAAATGTTACAAACTTCCAGTTATAAGATGAGTAAGTTCTTGGGCTCTTATATACAGCATGGTAAATATTGTTAACAATATTGTACTATATTCATGAAAATTGCAAGGGGAGTAAACCTTAAATGTTCTCACCACACACACAAAAAAGGAAAATGATAATTATGTGGTGTGATTAGGGTGATAACTAAAAATACTGTGGTAATCATTTTGTAATATACAAATCACCCCATTGTACACCTTAAACCTATATAATGTTATATGTCAATTATGTCTCAATAAAGTTTGGAAATAAAAATAAAAAATGATGATATACTAGAGATTCAGTGTTGTAGATTGAGTGGTGTTCAATATAAACGTATAGTCAACTCCTACAATCTGGTAACTGTGAACTTAACCTAATTTGGAAATAGGGTCTTTGCAGATATAATCAAGTTAAGATTAGGTCATACTGGGCTAAAGTGGGCCCTAATATTACATGTGAATTCTTTATGAGAAGAGCAAAATTTGAACATATACAGACACAGAGAGACAGTGTGTCATTTGATGATGGAGGCAGAAATGGTGTGCAGTGTTCTGATTAGTCAGTTAGAAAGGAAGCATAGGCAGGAGTACAATGAACAGAGAACAGGAAGTGCTAGGATCATTCAAGGTAACAAGTAGCTTCAAGTGCAGGGGAGGGGCAACTTCGTTGAGAAATCAAGCTGAAAATGTGTATTAAAGCCAATTTCTCAGTATCTTGACTTATATTTGATTTTTCAAATAAAGTTTCCATCTTCTTCAGTCTAAACAAATGTGATCTTCCTTTCAGAACTGTAGAGGGCAGTCTGACACTTGCTACTGGAAATCAGAAACTAAAATGCAAATTCATTTATTGTAAATAGTAACACTTCCTATAACTTACCGTGTTTCACTACAGGTTACCAAAAGGAATTAATCAATTTTGTTGAATAGTTAAGAAAACCTGTTTTTTCTGGTTTCATATTGAGAAAAACTGGGTGATTGACAAAATTTTTACATTACAGGCTGATTCTTTGGTATCACACAGCCTGCTCTCCCCGATCCCATTGTGAAAACTGTTTCATAATGACCAGAGCAATAAATATCAGTTTTATTTATGTGTAAAAAAATAGATACAGTGTGAGGCAACAGCTTAATGACATTTATACAATGAATAAAAGATAGGACTAAAACAATCGATTTTCGTGAAACTTATTATTTGCTTTCAAGGAGATTGAAGATACATTCCCCTTTCAGTTTGTTTTGTGGTAGCATTTGAATACAGATAAAAAAAAACCTGTAAATAAAACCATTTGTTTCTTCTATAAACAATTATATACACATAAGTGCTTCCACATGTACTTCCTCATTTAACCCTCACAGCATATCCACATAATAGATACTGAACATATTAGTATTCTCATTTTACAGACTGATAATTGATAATTAAAGCCATTTTCATTCAATGTAAAATACACTATAAACTTTCTGTAATATTTTTGGTCATTGATCTGAGTTTTCTTTGAAATTAAGGAGAAAACTATATAAAGTTAAAATATTTTTGTTGTTATTAATTATAGGACCAGTGGGTTAACTAAAAAAAAAGTAGCACTTTAGTTGTAGCTCTGGGTCATTTTGTTCCCTAATTATAATATAGAGTATTGAGTATTCACCCTCCAATTATTGGAGCCAAATGTATCACTAGGAAGAAAAGGTTGTTAAAAAGAAAAGATAATATTATTATTGTTGGAAATTATGATGCTTGTTTCAGTAATTCAGGTTTAGTACTGTGATTATTATTCTTGCCAGCACTTTTTAAAAACTATTGACAATAGGAATACCAACTCAGGATGCAATAGATATAATTCTATTTAAATTCTTCTCCCTTCAGCAGTCTCTCTCATTCTGGGAAAGAGTCCAATTTTGACAATCTCATGTGTTCTAGGGTGTAGAATATTTCATTTGAGGAGCATCAAAGCAGTCCTAAGGGGCTCTTAAAAAAGGGACAGAAGCCCAGGAGGGAGACTTCAAAATCTTGGCTAGAAGACAAATAAAATATACTTCTTTTTTAAATGAATGCAAAATGTTGTGAAACTGTGTCTTAGAGATTATTCCCAATGTGTAATTTAAAAAATATTGGCTTATGTTCACAGAGAAGGGGGCATGCTTACCACTAACCTTCAAATAGTAAGTATTAAAAATGCCCTTTTCATTAAGATTCTCATTTATAAGTTTAGACTTGTCATTTTTAGTACTCAAATGACATTTGAATATCTTGGGAAAAGGGAAAACAAAACTGTTTTTCTCTTTCATTCTATTTTAGGTGAAATAATTGAAATAATTATCTTCCATTCATATTTTTTCTAGACCTTTTATATATTTTAATAACCTAAATATTCACACATAAATGTCAGTTTTTTTAAAAAACACAAAGTAAAATTATATGAAGTTATACTCATTGTTCTGCAACCTGAATTTTTCTACCTAATGGTGAATCTTAGCAATCCTTCCATGTCACACATGGGCTCGACCATGGTCTTTACCACATTCTATAGCACAGATATACCAGAATTATTTTAACCATCTCCTCAATAAAGGATATTTAGTGATTCCCAATCTCATGTTATTACTAATTATACAGCTGCAAGCATCATGGGAAACAAATCTTGTGTCTACATACAGTGTTTCTGAGGCTACATTCCCTAAGAAGAATCTCAGAGTAAAAGGGAATGTGCATTTACAATTCTGAGGGTTACCCTATGGGTATCTTTAAGGTTTACTGATGCAGAAAAAGCATTCAATAAAATCCTGCACCCATTTACAATAAAAACACTCAGCAAAACGGGAATATAGGGGATCAAAATTCAACATAAAAAAGGCCATATATAACAAACTTAAAGTCAACATCATACTCAATGGGCAAAATCTAAAAGTGTTTCCCTTAAGATCGGGAACAAGACAAGGATGTTGGCAATCACCACTCTTATTCAACATAATGCTTGACCTTCTACCATAGTGATCAGACAAGAAGAAATAAAAGGCATCTAAATTGGAAAGGAGGAAGGAAAATTGTCATTATTTTCAGATGACATGATCTTGCGTATGAAAAACCCTAAAGAGCCCTGACCAGTTTGATCAGTGGTTAGACCATCAGCCCTTGGACCAAAGAGTTTCGGGTTTGATTCCAGTCAAGTGTATGTACCTTGGTTGTGGTTCGGTCACCACTCCTGGTCCCGGTTGTGCGGGAGGCAACAAATTAATGTGTCTCTCTCACATGAATGTTCCTCTTTCTCTCTCTCTCTCCCTCACACACTATCAGAAGATAAATGGAAAAATATCCTTGGGTGAGGATTAAAAAAAAAAAACCTAAAGATTCCACCGAAAAATACTAGATACAATATATGAATTTGGCAAATTCGCAAAATACAAAATCAACATCCAGAAATCAATGGCATTTTTATACACTAATTATAAACTATCAGAAAGAGAAACTAAAAAAAACCAACAATAACCTCATTTATTTATTTATTTATTTTTATCCTCACTCGGGGACATTTTTCTATTTTTTTTTTATTAATTAATTTTTGTTACAGATGTTTCTCCTTTTTCCCCCACTGATTCCCACCTCCCCTTCCCTCCCTGCCCTTTCCCCAGGTTGTTGTCCATGTGCGCTGTTCATGCATACATGCATGTAAGTTCTGTGGTTTATCTCTCCCCCACCACCCCCCTCTTTAGGGGATTGTCAGTCTGTACCCCACTTCCGCGTCTCTGGGACTACTCCATTCCTCAGACTGTTATGTTCATTATATTCCACAAATAACTGAGATGATATGATACTTGTCTTTCTCTGTTTGGCTTGTTTCACTTAGGATGATACCTTCAAGGTCCCTCCATGTAGTCTCAAAGGATAAGAGATCTTTCTTTCTTACAGCTGCGTAGTACTCCATTGTGTATATGTACCACAATTTTGATCCATTCGTCTACTGATGGACACTAGGGTTGTTTCCAGATCTTAGCGATTGTAAATAGTGCTGCTACAAACATGGGGGTACATATATTCTTTCTGATTCGTGTTTTAGGCTTCTTAGGGCATATTCCTAGAAGTGGGATCACTGGGTCAAATGGAAGATCAATTTTTAATTTTTTGAGGTAACACCATATTGTTTTCCATAGTGGCTGCACCAGTCTGCATTCCCACCAGCAGTATACTAGAGTCCCCTTTTCTCCACACCCTCGCCAACACTTGTTGTTTGATGATTTGTTGATGGTGGCCATTCTGACAGGTGTGAGGTGATACCTCACTGTTGTTTTAATTTGCATCTCTCTGATGATTAGTGATGATGAGCATTTCTTCATATGTTTCTTAGCCATTTGTATGTCCTATTTGGAGAGGTGTCTATTTAGTTCCTCTGCCCATTTTTTAATTGGATTCTTTGTCTTCCTTTTGTGGAGTTGTATGAGCACTCTATATGTATTGGAAATTAACCCCTTATCTGATATATCATTGGCAATTATGCTCTCCCATACAGTGGGTAGCCTTTCCATTTTGATGATTGTATCTTTCGCTGTGCAGAAGCTTTTGAGTTTGATGTGGTCCCATGTGTTCATTTTCTCCTTTGTTTCTATTGCCTTAGGTGATGTGTCAGTAAAAATTCTGCTGCTCATGATGTCTGAAATTTTGTTGCCTACAGTCTCTTCTAGGATTTTTATGGATTCATGAGTTACATTTAAGTCTTTTATACATTTTGAGTTTATTCTCATGTAGGGTGGAAATTGATGGTCTTGTTTAATTTTTCTGCAAGTAGCTGTCCAATTTTCCCAGCACCATTTATTAAAGAGGCTGTTCTTACTCCATTGTATGCTTTTGCCACCTTTGTCAAATATTAATTGAGCCTATTGCCTTGGGTCCATTTCTGGGTTCTCTGTTCTGTTCTACTGGTCTATATACCTGTTCTTGTGCCAGTAGCAGGCTGTTTTGATTACAGTGGCTTTGTAATATAACCTGAAATCTGGTATTGTAATCCCTCCAACTTTGTTCTTCCTTTTCATGATTGCTGTGGCTATTCAAGGCCTCTTTTGATTCCATATGAACTTTTGAAGTATTTGTTCTAATTCTGTGAAGTATGCCATTGGTATTATAATCGGGATTGCATTGAATCTATATATTGCTTTGGGTAATATGGACATTTTAATGATGTTAATTGTCCCAATCCATGAACAGGGTACATGCTTCCAGTTTTTATATCTTCCTCTATTTCTTTTTTCAATGACCTGTAGTTTTCTGCAAATAGGTCCTTTATTTCTTTGGTGAAGTTTATTCCTAGGTATCTTAATTTTTTTGCCGCGATGGTAAATGGAATTGTTTTCTTACTTTCTCTTTCTGTGAGTTCATCATTGGTGTATAAGAATGCCATTGATTTCTTGACGTTAATTTTGTATCCTGCTACTTTGCCAAATTTGTTTATTAAGTCTAGTAAACTTTTGATGGAGTCTTTGGGGTTTTCTATGTATAGTATCATGACATCTGCAAATAATGACAATTTCACTTCCTCCTTTCCAATTTAGATCCCTTTTATTTTTTCTTCCTCTCTGATTGCTGTGGCTAAGACTTCCAGTACTATGTTAAATAGGAGTGGCGAAAGTGGGCATCCTTGCCTTGTTCCTGTTCTTAAGGGAAATGCTTTTAGATTTTGCCCATTGAGTATGATGTTGGCTGTAGGACTTCATATGTGGCCTTTATTATGTCTAGATATGATCCCTCTATTCCCACACTGCTGAGCGTTTTTATTAGAAATGGATGCTGGATTTTGTCTAAGGCTTTTTTGGCATCTATTGATATGATCATGTGGTGTTTATTTGTCATTTTATTTATGTGGTGTATCACATTTATGGATTTGCGAATATTGTACCAGCCTTGCATCCCTGGGATGAATCACACTTGGCCATGGTGGATAATTTTTGTGGTGTATTGCTGGATCCAATTTTCTAGTATTTTGTTCAGGATTTTGGCATTTATGTTCATCAGAGATACTGGCCTGTAGTTTCCTTTTTTTGTAGTGTCTTTTTCTGGTTTTGGAATTAGAATTATGCTGGCTTCATAAAACGAATTTGGAAGTCTTCCTTCTTGAATTTTTTGAAATAGATTGAGGATAATGGGTATTAGTTCTTCTTTGAATGTTCAGTAAAACTCCCCTGTGAAGCCTTCTGGGCCTGGCTTTTTTTTTGCTGGGAGAGTCTTGATTACATCTTCAATTTCTTCTGTTGTTATTGGTCTGTTCAAGTTTTCTATCTCTTCCTGATCCAGTTTTGAGAGACTATGTGTTTCTAGAAATTTGTCCATTTCACTTAGATTGTCGAATATGTTGCCATATAATTGTTCATAGTAGTTGTTAACGATCTTTTGTATTTCTGTGGTGTCAGTTATCGCTCCTCTTTCATTACTGAATCTGTGTATTTGGGTTCTCTCTCTCTGTTTCTTGGTCAGTCTAGCTAAGGGTCCATCAATCTTGTTTATCTTTTCAAAAAACCAGCTCTTTGTTTTATGGACCTTTTGAATTGTTTTTTTTTGGTCTCTATGTAATTTATTTCTGCTCTGAACCTTACTATTTTCTTCCTTCTACTTGCTCTGGGGTTTTCTTTTTGTTTGCTCTCTAGTTCTTTAAGTTGTGAGGATAGATAGTCTATTAGAGATTTTTCTTCTTTTTTGAGGTAGGCCTGTAGTGCTATGAACTTCCCTCTCAGAACTGCTTTCGCTGCATCTCATAGATTTTGTGTTGTTGTGTCTTCATTTTCATTGGTTTCCAGGAAGTTTTTGATTTCTTCCTTGATCTCCTCGGTGACCCATTCATTGTTGAATAACATGCTATTTAGCTTCCATGCGTTGAAATGTCTTTGTATGTTCTTCTTGAAATTGATTTCTAGTTTCATGCCATTGTGGTCTGAGAAGATGCTTGATATAATTTCAATCTTCTTGAACTTGTAGAGACTTAGTTTGTGCCCTAACATGTGGTGTGTCTTTGAGAATGTTCCATGTGCACTTGAGAAGAATGTGAATTCTGTAGTTTTGGGGTGTAGTTCCTTTTAGATATCTATTAAATCCATTTGGTCTAGTGCTTCATTTAGAGTCTCTGTTTCCTTGCTCATTTTTTGTCTAGGGGATCTATCCAGTGATGTCAGCGGGGTGTTGAAGTCCCCTGATATAATTGTGTTGCTATCGATTTCTCCTTTGAAGTCCTCCAGAAGTTTTTTAATATATTTTGTTGCTCCTATATTGGGTGCATATATGTTTATCAAGGTTATATCTTCCTGTTGGATAGATCCTTTCAATATTATGTAGTGGCCTTCTTTTTCTCTAATTATGGCCTTCATTCTGAAATCTATTTTATCAGATATAAGTATTGCTACCCCAGCTTTTTTTTTCTTTTCCGTTTGCTTGAAAGATTTTTTTCCATCCCTTCACTTTCAATCTATGTGAGTCTTTTGTTGTGAGGTGGGTCTCTTGTAAACAACATATAGATGAGTCATCCTTTCTTATCCAATCAGCTACTCTGTGTCTTTTTATGGGAGCATTCAGTCCATTTACAGTTAAGGTGATTATTGATATGTACTTATTTATTGCCATTTTTGTTTAGTGTGGTTCTATTTTCCTTCCCATTTCTCCTGTGCTTCTTGAACTTGAATGCCTTCTTCCTTCACCAAATTAGGGAAGTTTTTTGTCACTATTTCTTTGAATATATTCTCTAACCCTTGCTTGTTTTCTTCTTCTTCAGGGTCCCCTATGATGCGAATATTATTCCGTTTCCAGTTGTCCCACAGTTCTCTTAAGCTGTCTTCGTGTTTTTTAATCGTTTGTTCCTTTTGGTTTTCTGATTGGTTGATTTCTTCTAGCCTGTATTGTAATTCACTGATCCGGTCCTCAGCTTTCCGTAGTCTGCTTTTTAGACCTTCCAATGTGTTTTTCATTTCTGATATGTCATTCTTCATTTCTTCCTGTTGGTTTTTAATTTCCAACTGGTTGATTTTCAACATTTCTATGTCTTTACTCATGGTGCTCATGTCCTTACACATGCTGTTGAGTTTCCTCAAGATCATGGCTCTAAATTCTAGTTCTGTTACCTTGCTTAACTGCACCTCATTTATCTCATCTTCCGTAGAGGTCTCTTGTTTTTTCATTTGGCTTTTGTTTCTGTTTTTCACCATTTTCCCTCTCATGGTGGGCTTTCAAGTCTGCCAAATTTTCCCAGTGGGTGTTGGTGTTCTGCTGTTTGTGGCTCCCTCTCCTGGGTTTGGATGCGCCAGGGAGGACCCACTTTAAACACCACTGTCAAGTCTTAGCTTTCCTGGTTAGAGTTGCTAGCCCAGGGAATGGTAGTTATCCTCTAGCGTTTTTTGCCTGGAGGCTATTAGTAGAGGTCACCTGAAGAACCTTGGTTTCTGAGTTGCCTCAAAAACTCCCTCAGGTGCTCAGTGTAAGAGGATTTCCTGAGAGTGAGGCAGCTGTTCGTTGTTAATGGGCCTCAATTAGCCTTTCAATGGTCACCAGGTGGGGTTGAATCTCTGAGGTAGGGGCGCTGCCTCTCCCCAGGGCCCTGGGAAGGAGTAAAATGACCACAGTCCTGCGTGGCTGCAATCAGCGAAAGCTCTTAGCACCCTCCAAATCCCGAGTGTCCCCACACAGTTCCTCTCCAGTCTGCCTTCCCTCTGCTGGAGTCCAAGGTGAGTGGCTGCTGCCAATTTAGCCTCTGTCCAGACTCTGCTTCGTGGAGCCGCCTGGGACTTTTAACCTGAGAGTGCTGCTTCCACCCAAGGAAGGCTGCGGCTGTGGCACCAGCTGAGGGGGTTGCACTCAGCAGAAGCCCCAGGACTGATCCACAGTAGAGGGACACTGCAGAGGTGGCAGTAGCGTCCAGCACAGTCCCCTGGTCCCCGTGAGTTCGTGCGGCACTCGCCGAGGGTTTAGCATGCAGAGTTCGCGGGACTCAGCCTTGGTAGCAGCGTCCCGCTGAGTCCCCTGGTCCCCGCTAGTCTGTGTGGCACCAGCCGAGAGCTTAGCACGCAGAGTTCGCGGGACTCAGCCTTGGTGGCAGTGTCCTACCGAGTCCCCTGGTCCCTGCGAGCCTGTGTGGCACCAGCTGAGGGCTGAGCAGGCAACAGAGTTCCCGGGACCCATGCAGGGTCACAAGGGAGGCGGTAGCAGTAACTTCCCGCCGAATTCCTGGTCCCTGCCCAGGCCACTGTGGACCGTGGGCTCCCAGCCCCCTCTCGCGTCCTCACAAGCCTACCAGGATTGAGTAGGTGTTTCTGGTTATGTGTTCCTCCAAGGTGTCTTTCAGTTGCCCCTTCCTGACGATTTGCCTTTATTTTCATTGTAAATCCAGTTCGGTCCTAGGAGATGGTCTGTGTCGCTCCGTTCACTTCGCCGCCATTTTCAGGAGTCCTCCCAATTTTTCTATTTTTTTGTTCAGATAGAGTGGGAGGGAGAGAGAGGAAGAGAGAGAGAGAGAGAAACATCGATGTGAAAGGGACACATTGAGTGGATGCCTCCCGCACGACCCAACCAGGGCCGTGGACAAACTGCAACTGAGGTACACGCCCTTAGCGGGAACCAAACTCGGGTCTCTGTGGACTGCAGACCAATGCTTTAACCGCTGAGCCAAACTGGCCAGGGCCCCATTTATTATTAAAACAACAAACAAAAAAAAAAGAAGGTACTTAGTAATATATTTAACCAGAGGGATAAAAGACCTTTACTTGGAGAACTGTACATTGGAGAAAGAAATTAAGGAAGATACAACCATGTTCATGGATTGAAAGATTAACATCATTAAAATGTCCTTACTGCCCTTGCTGGTTTGGCTCAGCAGTTAGTGCGTCCGTCTGTGGTCCAGAGAGACCCGGTTTCGGTTTTGCTAAGGGCACGTACCTCGGTTGCAGTTTGTCCCCAGCTCTGTTTGGTCGTGCGGGTGGCAGCCACTCGATGTGTCCTTTTCACATCGATGTTTGTCTCTCTCCCTCCCACTCTATCTGAGCAAAAAATGGGAAAATGTCCTAGGGTGAGGATAAAAAATAAATAAATAAAATGTCCTTACTACTTAACGCAATCTGTAGGTTGAACAGAATTACTATTAAAATACCAATGGCATATTTCACATAACTAGAACATATATGTCAAAAATTAATATGGAACCAAAAAAGACACAGAATAGCCACAGCAATCATGAGAAAGAAGAAGAAAGTTGGTGGTATCACAATGGTGGATATCAAACTATGCTACAAGTCCATTGTAATAAAAATGGCCTGGTACTAGCATAAGAACAGGCATACAGACCAATGGAACAACACAGAGTGTCCAGAAATCAACCCACCCCTCTATGGTCAAATAATATTTGACAAAGGAGGCAAGAGCATACAATGGAGTAAAAATAGTCTCTTCAATAAATGGTGTTGGGAAAACTGAACGGGTACATTTGGAAAAAAATAGAACTAGAGCACCATCTTACTTCATACACAATACTGAACTCAAAATGGAAAAAAGACTTAAATGTAAGTCACAAAATCATAAAAGTCTTAGAAGAAAACATAGGCAGCAAAATCTCAGACATCTCTTATAGCAGTATTTTTGCTAATATGTCTCTGAGGACAAGAGAAACAAAGGAAAAGGTAAACAAATGGGACTGCATAAAGCTAGAAAGCTTCTGCACAACAAAAAACAAGACAAAAACATCAATAGAATTAAAAGAGAACCCACTGTATGGGAGAACATATTTGTCAATGATCTATTTGGTAAGGGGTTAATTTCCAAAATATATAGAGGCTTATACAACTGAACACCAGGAAAACAAACAGTCCAATTAAGAAATTGGGCAGATGACAGATGGCCAATAGATTAATGAAAAAATACTCAAGGTCACTAGTTACCAGAGAGATGCAAATAAAAACTACAATGAGGTATCACCCCACACCTGTCAGAATGGCTATCATAAATAAATCAACAAACAAGTGCTAAGGAGGATGTGGAGAAAAGGGAACCCTAGTTCACTGTTGGTGGGTATGCAGACTGGTGAGGCTGTAGAGAAGAAGAAACTCTTCTTACTCTTTGTGATAGCATGAATGGACATGAAGAGTATTATGCTAAGTGAAATAAGCCAGTTAGAGAAAGACAAATACCATGGTATCTCACTAATATGTGGAATCTAATGAACAATATCAACTGATGAGCAAAATAGAACCAGAAGCATGGATACATGGAAGAGTTTGGATGGTGCCAGAGGAGGAGCATAGAATAACTGGATAAAGAAGTTGAAGGGATTAGCTGGAGAACATATATGCCTATCCTATGGAAAGGGGCAGTAGTTTTGTTAAGGACAAGGGAGGGGGAGAGGGAGGTGGGTAGGTTGGGAAGGGGGAGAAGAGGGAGAAAAAGGGGGGACACCTGCAATAATATTAACATTAAAAACTATTAAGAAAAAAATAAAATAAATAAAAGCGGGCAGTACATTTACCCAATGGAATACTACGTGGCCATAAAAAGAAGGAAATCTTACCGTTTGCAACAGCATCGATGGACCTGGAGATTATTATGCTAAATGAAATAAGCCAGTCAAAGGAAGACAAATACTATATGATGTCACTTATGTGTGGTATTTAATTAACAAAATAAACTGATGAACAAAATAGAAACAGAGGCATGGATACATGGAACAAATTGACAGCTGTCAGAGGGGAGGCCCGAAGGGGAACTAGATGAAAGAAGGTGAAGGGATTCGCCGAAGAACATATATGCATAACCTGTAGATACAGACAACAGTATGGTGATGGCCAGAGGGAAGGGAGGGTGAGGGCTGGGTGGAGGTGGGCAAAGGGGAAAGGATAGGGACATATGTAATAGCGTCAACAATAAAAATAAAGTAATATAATTTCATTAACAGTAGTATAATAAATAATAAAATATTAAGGAATAAACATAACCAAGGATGTGAAAGAGTTGGACACTGAAAACTACAAAAACTGCTAAAATTAAAGAATATAAATAAATATAAAGACATCCTGATTTCATTAATTGGAAGGCTTAACAGTTCAAATATTTCAATATTGACTAAACTGACCTACAGATTCAGTGCAATTCCTATTAAAATCCAAATGACATTTTTTGCAGAAATAAAAAAAGAATAATAAGTCAGAAAAAGCTAAGAACCATCCCTGGGTTCTGTGGTTCAGTTGGTTGGAGCATTGTCCCTTACACCAAAACGTCAGAGTTCAGTTCCCTGTCAGGACACTTACCCAGGTTTCAAGTTCGATCCCAAGTTGGTGTGTATATAGGAGGTAACTGATTGATGTTTCCCTCTCTCTCTTTCTCCCTCTCCCTTCCTCTCTCTGTAAAATCAATGAAAACATATCCTTGAGTGAGGATTTAAAAAATCTAAGAACCATATAAATTCACTTATGTGTGGAATATAAAACTGAAGCTAATAGACACAGACAACAGTATGGTGGTTACCAGATAGAAGAAGGTTGGAAGGTACTATAGAGTAAATGGAGTTAAATATATGGTGATGGAAGATAACTTCACTTTCAGTGGTGGGCACATAGTGCAATATACAGATGATGTATCATAGATATCTACACTTGAAACCTATATAATCTTATTAAACAATGCCACCCAATGCATTTAATAAAAAATAAAATAAAAAAAATTTTAAATGTATCCTAAAATTAATGTATAAGCTCAGGGGATATCAATTAACCAGAGGGAAAGGGAATTGGGGAGAGGTTGCAAAGATTAAAGAGGGTCAAATGTATGGTGATGGAAGGAGATTTGACTTTGGGTGATACACACACAATGCAATATATAGATGATGTATTATTGAATTGCATACTTGAAACCTACATAACTATATTAACCAATGTCACCCTATAAATTTAATTAAAAAAAATAACAGAGTTGACTTTTTTATACTTTTTGATTTGATAACTTAGTACAAAGCTACCATAATCAAAAGAGTGTGATGATACTGTCATAAAGACAGACATATTGACCAATAGAGTAGAATAGAGAACACAGAAATAAACCTTTATATGTATGGTCAAAAAATTTTCAACAAGTTTGGCAAAAACATTTAATAGAAGAAAAGACCATATTTTTTCTTTTCTTTTTTTTTAATCCTCACCCGAGGACATTTTTTTTTTTTTTTTGCCTTTATCTTCAGATAGAGTGAGAGGGAGAAGGAGAGAGAGAGAAACATCGATGTGAGAGAGACACACATCGAGTGGTTGCCACCCACACAACCTCAAGCGGGGCCAGAGACAATCTGCAACCAAGGTACATGCCTCTAGCGGGAACCGAACCCAGGTCTCTCTGTTCTGTGGGCCGACGCTCTAACCGCTGAGCCAAACCTGCCAGGGCAAGACCATATTTTCAAAAAATAATGCTGGAAAATGGGACATCCACATGCAAAAGAATGAGGCAGGACTTGTACCTTACACCATATATTTTTATTTTACACCAAAAGTTAACTCAAAATGGATCAAAGGCATACATTTAGAAAAAGTAACTATAAATAGATTCTTAGGAAAAAAGCAAACAAAAAGCTTTATGACATTGGATTTGGCAAAGATTTCTTGAATATGGCACCAAAAGCACAGGCAACATAAGAAATATAGGTGAATTGAACTTCACAAAATTAAAAACTGCATCAAAAAACACTATCAAGAGAGTTAGGAGAAGCATTTTAAATCATGTATCTTGTAAGAATGGAAGAACATATAGCATATATCTGATTAGGAGACTGATACTAGAATATGTAAAAAACACCAAGACTTCAAAAACTAAAAAAAATAATAATAATCAACCCAATTAAAATTAGTCAAAGGACTTTAATAGGCAAATGCTCAAAGAGGATATACAATTGCACAATAAGTACATTATAAAATATTTAACATAATTAACCCTTAGGGAAATGCAAATCAATACCACAAGGAAATACCATGTCACACAAATTAGGATAGAAAAAATAAAATAATAAATGTTGATGTTGTAGAGAGATTGAAACGCTTATACATTGCTAGTGGGAATGTAAAATGGTGCTGCTGATGTGGAAGACAATATGGTGGTTCCACAAAAATTTTAAGCACAGAGTTATTAATATAATTCAGCAATTCCACATTTAGGTATATAGCAACAGAATTAAAAGCAGGGATTTGAACAAACATGTGCACATCAATGTTTATACCAGCATTATGAAGAATAGCCAAATGGTGAAAATAGCCCGTGCGTAAGTCAGTAGATGAATGAATAAAAAAAAAATGTTGTATATACATGCAATGTAATATTGTTCAACCGTTGAAAAGAATGTAGCAGTTGTACACTCAACAGGGCACCCATCAATTTATTGAATCTTTGATAGAGAAGCTGAATGTAAACTATAAGTCATCAAATTTATTGTTTTTCTTGGAGTAAATATTTCGTTTCTCTATCTCTAACAAGGGTTTTCCAATTAAAAAAAAAAAATCTAGAAGCCTTAATGATTCAAAAAGCAGGAGAGACTATTTCCTTGTGAAAATAAACATTATTCTTATTTACTCTAAAAAAAGAATGTATTTATAATACATGCTACAACATGGATGAACTTTGAGAACTTTATACTAAGTGAAATAAAACAGACATAAAAGGACAAATACTGTAGTATTCCACTTATATGATGTAACTAGAATTATAGAGACAGAAAGTAGAATGTTAGTTACCAGGACCAGGGGCAGGTTATAGGGAAGTTATTGTTTAGTGGGTATGGAGTTCCAATTTGAGATGATGGAAACATTCTGTAGACAAATATAGTTGCACAATAGTGTGTACTGAATTGTATATTCAAACAGAGTTAAACTGGTAAATTTAATTATATATATATATTTCCACAATAAAAATTATTAAAATTAGGCATATTGCACTTTAGTTTAATTTAATCCTATAGCTATAGAGTTTGCTAAGCACTGTTCCTCTAAGGACAAATTGTATCCAATTTTAGTAACAAAAAAATCCTTGAGTATTTCTCAATTATTGGTGCCTTTTTGTGTCCTACCTTTATTTCTATCTCTGAAGAAATGTATCTGCTTATACCCAAGGCTGACAAGTCCTGTAGGTATTGATCTTATCCCATCTCATCTTTTTTTTTTTTTTTTAATTTGGCTTTTATCCATTAATTAACCTCAGTTTAATTTATTAACTATTCATTTGTTCATTGGTTGATTCATTGATATATTCATTCCACAAACATTTATGAGAATTTGCAATGTGCCAGGCATTGTGCTATGTACCAGATGTAAAGCAGTGAGAAAACGGATACTGTGATTGTAGTCTTTTTTCTTTACATACATAGTTGGATCTTTCCAGCTTCTGCTGTTGCCAACAGAATGAAATCCCAATGCTAGCTCGTTAAAAAGTTTTTCACAATTTGACTCAAGTGTACTTTTTCACATTTCCTGCTACTTTTAGCCTCACTACATGTACTACACTTCTTACCATTCCTTGGTGTTAAGCAATCATAGCAGGTAATCTTCATGATTAAAACAACCATAGGTTAAATGGATACATTAGAAGAGTCGAATATGTTTCCAATTTATATATTTTCACCTGGTTCCCAGTGTTTGTTAAGTGTATTCTTTTTGTTGTTCCTTGTTGCATTAGGGGTATCAGTATAAGTATAAAATGCTGCAGGATTATATTGGTTTTTTTGTTTGTTTTTTTTTTGTAATGTTCTTGTTTGCCTTTGGTATAAGGATAATGTTGACCTCATATAAGTTTGGGGTTTTCACTCATCTTCAATATTTTGAAACAGTTTAATAAGGATTAACTTTAAATTTTCTTAAATACTTGTTAATATTCACCGGGGATATCATCTAGGTAGTATATAATATAGAGGGGATTTTCTTTTTGCAAGGTTTTGGTTACTAGTTTAATGCTATTACTCATTATCAGTTTGTTCAGATTTTCTCTGTTTTCATGATTTAGTCTTGGTAAGTCTCTGGGAATTTTTGCATTTATTCTTGGTTCATTTATTTTACTTGTAGTTGCTCATAGTAGACTGTTATGATTCTTTGTATTTCTGGAATTCAGTTGTAATGCCTATTCTATATTTATAATTGTGTTTATAAATTGTTGTTAGTTTAGCTAAATCTTTGTTAATTTTGCCTATCTTCTCAATGAACCAACTCTTACTTTTGTTCATCTTTTCTATTCTCATATTCTTTATTTATCTCTACTCTAATCTTATTAGTACTTTCCATCTGCTAACTTTGATCCTAGGTTTTTTTCTAGATCCTTGAGGTGTAAACTGAGGTTGTTTATTTGAGATCTCTCTTTTTTTCTTTATATATATATTTTGATCACTAAAACTTCTTAGAACTGTCTTTGCTATGATCCATACAATTTGCTATGTTGTGTTTCTATTTTTCCTTGTCTCAAGATACTTTATTATTTCTCTTTTAATTTCTTCTTTGATCCATTGGTTGTTCAGGGGTGTGCTGCTTGATATCTATATATTTTTGAGTTTTCCATTTTCCTCCTGTTATTGATTTTTTGTTTTATAGATTATGGTAAGGAAAGATATTTTGTATGATTTCTACTTTAAATTTGATAAATCATGCTTTGTTGCTAACATATACTCTATCTTAAAAAATGTTCCATGTGCGCTTAAAGAGAATATATTTTCTTCAGCTGTTGGGAAAAAAAAAGTTATCTTTATGTCTGTTAGGTCCATTTGATATATAGTGTAGTGGAAATACATTGTTTTCTAATTAATTCTCTGTCTGGATGATCTATTCACTGTTGAGAAAGAGAGGTATTAAAGTTCCAAACTATTGTTGCATTGCTATTCATTTCTGCTTTTATTTCTGTATTTGCTCAATTTATTTAGGTACTTGAAGGTTAGGTCCCTAATTTTTTACATTTGGTTAAGCAGTTTTTTCTTATGGGTGAATTGACATCTTTGTCATTATTTAGGCCTTCTTTGTCTCTTTTAGTCATTTCCAGTTTGAAGTTTATTTTGTCTCATGTAAGTATAACTACTTCTGTTTCTTTGTGTTACCATTTGCTTGAAACCATATCTTTTCTATCCCTTCACTTTCAGTCTACTTGTGTCTTTAAAGCTAAAGTGAGTCTCATGTAGGAAGACTCTTTGTAGTGTACTCTTTGATTTCTTTTTCATAAACTTTTGTGTAACTACTAAATGTGTTTCCTTTTTGGTTTCCCTGAGGCTTACATTATATATATTTTAAGCTGATAGCAACATAAATGTGATAGGATACATAAACTGTATACTTTTATTCTCTCCTTATCACATTTTAGGTTATAGATGTTATAAATTACATATGTTTTATACTGTGTCTCCAATAACAAATTATTGTAGTTACGGTTATTGTTAAAACATATGTTTTCTAATTTTTAATCAAGGCATGCAAGTGAATTATGCACAACCATCACAGTATTAGAGAATCTGATTTTGACTATATATTTACTATCGCCAGAGGTGTTTACAACTGCATTTAAGTTTCTTATTATATTAATTAGCACCTTTTAAATTCTGCTTGAAGAATTCCCTTTAGGATTTATTTTAAGGCAGACCTAGCAGTGAACTTCCTCAGTTTTGGTTTTTTAAGGAAAGACTTTAGCTCTCCTTTAATGTTTAGTTACTTATTTTTTAATTGAGCATATTAAGGTGACATTGGTTAACAAAACCATACACGATGCAAGTGTACACTCAACAAAACTTCATCTGTATACAGCATTGTGCACCCATCACCCAAAGTAAAATCTCTTTCTATTCCTATTTATGCCATCTTTGCCCTCTTCCAAACTCTCCAATCTCCTTTCCTTCTGGCTATCACAATATTGTTATTGTTATTTGTGTCTATGATTATATATATATATATATATATATATATATATATATATATATATATTATAATATATTATATATACATAGGGCTACAGTGAGTAGAAAGGCAGGCCAAGTGATTCAACAGGTTGGGGGACACCAGCTGCGCAGTTGAGGTAGGGAATAATGGTTCCCTTTCCAAAGCTACACAGTTCAATCACTGCCTGAGTTCTGCCAAAATCTTTTCCAGAAAAAAAGAGCTCCCCAAACGTCTCTGTTATGTACAGCCAGCAAAACTTTCTGCAGGACTTGAGCTTGGCAGGGTGCTACTGCCAGTAATTGGAGGACCGCACAGTGCACTTCCCAGGCTAGTGCTGTAACAATAGGAGTGTTCGACCCTGGAAAGGTGGCATCTGGGTCTCCAGCAGACTAGATTCACTTCTCTCCTAGGCAGACTGATTCCTCATTGAGTTTCACCAGCCAGTGCTCTGCAGGCTCCTCTTTCCATGTCTGTTGTTCTGGGTTGGAGATCGCTACATAGGGTTGAGACCTTACATTCATTCCTGGGAGGAGGGAGTTTTGCAGCCAAGATATCTCTTTACCTTCTTAGCCACAGCACATCATCCTTTTCCCACATCTTTGCCCTTATTACAAATCTCTAAGTGGATTCTTCTGTAACTCCTTGGTTATAACATTTCAGTTCATTTAGTCTTCATTTGGTTATTCAGGTTTATTGCTTTATAATTTAGCTTAAAATCTTGATTGGCCTCAAGAGCAGGTCAGTGTAGCTTCCACCCACTCTGTAGCCATCTTGGAATTCACTGAATCACACTAACTTTCTTAAGCAGTTTCCAACTGACTTCCATTTCCTGTAACTGGCTGGGCAATCTGTTTTCCTGTGTAATATCTAGATGTTGAATAAAATATAAATCATGTGCAAATGTCTTCTTCTGGACTTACTGCTCCTAAAAACTGAGGTAACCACATTGTTCTAGAAGTTCTCTGAAGTGGTAACTAAGGAAGACTTAGTAGTCTATTGGGAACTAAGATTGACCCATCATTCTTCAATCTTACCCAGCTTTGTAGGTTCTAGTGCGAAGCTGATGGCCTTTCCCAATGGGCTGACATCAACATCAAAGGGAACGACATTGAGGAGTATTCTTATGTGTGTCTTTGCTGAGCTGATATGGAAAAAAGTTCTTCAAGGCTTCTGAGCTTTTAAAATGGATGACTAATGTTCCCTAAGTTGTTGACACTCTCTGTCCTTCATTTTAAAATCTTTAAGGAGCACTGGCCAGTTTGGCTCAGCAGTTAGAGCGTCCGCCTGTGGTCCGGAGAGACCCGGGTTCAGTTCCCGCTAAGGGCACGTACTTCGGTTGCAGTTTGTCCCCGGCCCTGGTTGGTCGTGCGGGTGGCAGCCACTCGATGTGTCCCTTCACGTCGATGTTTCTCTCTCTCTCTCCCTTCCTCTCTCTCCCTCCCACTCTATCTGTACAAAAAATGGAAAAATATCCTCGGGTGAGGATAAAAAAATAAATAAAAATCTTAAAGGAAAACCATTTATTAATGAAATTTGTTAAAATGCAGAATACTAGAAGGAAAATATGTGAACTGTTAAAATAATCAGGAATATGTAAAGAAATAGGTGACACATTCAAATCCAGTTAATTATGGTAATTTGAAATGAACTAGCACAAGTTTGGAATTAAAATAATTGGGGTTGAATTCAAAATAGTTGGGTTTGAATTCAAATGTTACACTAAAAGTGCAATGTCTTTGTAAAATTAAAACAATAACATGTAACTTATAGCGCTGTTTTGAAGTTTAAATATCAAGTGCCTATCCCAGTACATGGCACTCAAAATATGGCAATTATTAACATAACTAGAAGAAGAAAAATTTAACTGGTTACCACAACCAGGTAAGATACAAAAGATTTCACATCCAGACAAACACATCCATCATTATTAATTGTAGTTTCTGGAATAAATGAGAACATATTATTAAACAGGTTTTCAGAGGACAGTATTGTAATGAACTTCTAAAGACTGAAGTCCAGAAAATACTAAACTTTTCTAAATTCCTTCAGTCATTGGCAGTTCTTCTTATCCAGCCTCAGGAAGTGAGCCAAACCATCTCCTGTTCACACAATGCTCTTTCTGATGTTTTCCACAGAAGTTTACCTGGAGAGAAGCATTAAGTGTCTATGTGTATTCTGACTATTAAATGATAAAAAGATGATATAGAATTCCCCAGTTTTCTCACTATCCTTTGACCTATCTTGTCCCATTCAGGAATGTTCTTAGGTAAAGAATATGTGACAGCCCTGGCCGGTTTGGCTCAGCGGTTAGAGCGTCAGCCTGCGGTCCTGAGAGACCCGGGTTCGGTTCCCGCTAAGGGCACGTACCTTGGTTGCAGTTTGTCCCCGGCCCTGGTCGGTTGTGCGGGTGGCAACCATTCGATGTGTTCCTTTCACATCGATGTTTCTCTCTCTCTCTGTTCCTCTCTCTCCCACTCTACCTGAACAAAAAAAAAAAAAAATGAAAAAATGTCCTCGGGTGAGGAAAAAAAAAAAGAATATGTGACAAACTTTGTCCTACCTTTCTATACTTCCTTCAATCCACTATCAACTACCTCATCCCAAGTCTCTTCAGCTGAAAGTTTCACTGATAATTTTTGCGGTTGCTGGTTAAGAACTTAACGTTTGACCACCCTGGTATATTTAAATTTCTACAGTGGACAATATAATACACACACACACACACACCCCTCAACATTTAACAGAATGATATTATAATCATGAAATGAAATGTAATAATGTGTATGGGTATATGTAGGTATATGAAATTTTATTCATATGGCTATTCACACTGCTGCTTTAGAAATATACCTGAATTTTGTCTTATTGCTTTAGAACTGTAGGAAAAAACTTGATTAAAAATTCTAATTTAAGTACTCTTTCAAAGAATCTACCCTGAATAACTCAGAAATCATTTAATCTATAGTAACTTCAATATTTGTTGTCAAATGTATCCTTCCCTATCTTCTTACCCTTAAGGAGCAGCTGGGGTTCAAACTGCACCCTTTCTGGCACATTGAGATTTTGCTGTTAAAAAAGTATAAGCCCCCCTAGCATGGATTACATATGGGCCAGAGAAGAATGAAGCTATGAGAATGTTATTCCCAAAGCAGCCATCACCAGGGTTCTATTGTAGAACGTGTCCATTTCCATTTCTTCTTCATAATGCTGTGTTTTTGTCATTGACATCCAACTTTGAGAACTATCCAGTGTGATTCAGTATTGGTAATACAAATAATTTCTGGGACTGCTTCAATACAGTGTTTTTATCACTTTATAAAATTAAAGCCATAGGTACTTTTTGATTAAAAATAAAATGGGAGTGTTAATTTTTAGAAACGTGGAAGTGAGTTCTGTTTTTTTTATTTTTTTATTTATTAATTTGTTTTTGTTACAGATGTTTCTCCTTTTTCCCCCATTGGCACGCTCTTCCCCTTCCCCCCATCCCATCCCCAGCTTTGTTGTCTATGTTCATTGGTCATGCATACATGCATTTAAGTTCTGCGGTTTATCTCTTCCCCCACAAACCGCCCCCCTCCTCTGAAGCTTGTCAGTCTGTACCCCACCTCTATGTCTCTGGGTTAATTTTGTTCAGTTTGTTTAGTTCATTATATTCCACAAATAAGTGAGATCATGTGATATTTGTCTTTCTCTGCTTGGCTTGTTTTGCTTAGCATAATACCCTCCAGGTCCTTCCATGCCATCTCAAAGGATAAGAGATCTTTCTTTCTTACAGCTGCATAGTATTCCATTGTGTACATGTACCACAGCATTTGAATCCACTAATCTACTGATGGACACTTGGGTTGTTTCCATATCTTAGCTATTGTAAATAGTGCTGCTATGAACATGGGGGTACATATATTCTTTCTGATTGGTGTTTCAGGCTTCTTAGGGTATATTCCTAGAAGTGGGATCACTGGGTCGAATGGCAGTTCAATTTTTAACTTTTTGAGGTATCATAGTGTTTTCCACAGAGGCTGCACCAGTCTGCATTTTCACCAGCAGTGTACTAGAGTCCCCTTTTTTCCATACCCTTGCCAACACTTGTTCTAAGTTTTCTCATGTTGTGTATATGTATGTGTGTGCATATAAACATATTGTGTATATACTTCTAAACAGATTGAAAATGTAGGCTACTACATAATTATGAGCTGTTATAATGACGGTATTAATTTTCTATAACTTCTATAACAAAGTACCATAAACTGGGTGGCTTAAGCACCAAAATTGTATTGTCTCATGGTTCTGGAAGCTGGAAGTCTGAACTCAAGTTATTGGCAGGATTGGTTCTTTCTGAGGGCTGTGAGGGAAGGATTTGTTCCAGGCCTTTCTCATTAGCTTGTGGTTGTCTGCCTGTCTATCTGTTCACATTATGTTCTCCATGTATACAAGTTTGTCTCAAAATTTCTCCTTTGTGTAAGGACATAAGTCATATTGAATTAAGGCCAACTCTAATGGCCTCAGTTTAACTTTCTAAAGACACTATGTCCAAATAAGGTCACATTTTGAGGTTCCAAAGGATAAGACTTCAGCATATAAATTTTAGAGGGACACATTTCAACTCCTAACATTGACTGAGATCTTTTAAAATACACTATACTTCAATAATAAGCTTTTATTTCAATGTCTTTAGGCAAAATTGAATAAACAGACAGACTGTCTATTTAAACTTTAAGTACAGAACCTGTACTGTTTTGCTTTTTTCTCTTAGGTAGTAGAGGATTATTAACTCAGTCTGTTGACCAGTGTTTTTCATGCAATAAATATTCAATAAATATTTTGAGAAAGTATTAAACCATTATAGTCTAGAAGAAGCAAATGGTGATCATAAGGTTCCTTGATTTGCTTTATTTTATTTTTTGTACCCAGGAAACATGGGGTGTTACTATTCTGCAGCGGTTATCAACCTGTGGGTCAGGACCTCTTTGGGGGTCAAATGACTTTTTCACAGGGGTTGCCTAAAACATAACAGTAGCAAAATTACAGTTATGAGGTAGCAATGAAAATAATTTTATGGTTGGGGGTCACTACAACATGAACTGAATTAAAGGGTTGTGGCATTAGGAAGGTTGAGAACCACTGTGTTGTAGAGATTTTAGATAGGAATCATATTCAATTACCAAAAGCTCTGTATGGAATAATTTTTCCACACAGTTTTCTAGTGTAAGGCTTAGAACAATGAGCTAAGCAGTTTCCCTGCAGTGTAACCTTAGTCTTAGATATATAGACTTGTGGGTAAATGGAGTTTTCACATATTTTTTTATTTTGGCTTTTTTATTGGTTTGGTCTTTGACTAGAAGTAGACCGAGTAGGAGGGTCTTGAATGGGACTTATGAAGAAAAACATTAGCAATTTGGCTTAAAAAATGATGCAGTTTATTGTTGATACCTAATCTTAAATAAGTTAGACAGAGAGTTTGCTCTAATATTTAGGAACCAGGGACAATTTAATGATTGTAGCTCACATTTAACCAATTAAAATTTCATTCTGATTCAGAGTAAAGTGAAGTGGTAATTCACAATTCCTTGTGAAATATTTAAAATCACTCAACTAATCAATCCAAGGGGAAGGGGGAAAACAGTGACCCCTTGTACTATAACCTTTCCTTGACTGTTTGTTAAAAAATGGAATAACCTTTGTAAAGGTCAAGGCTTATGTGTTGGCCTTCAGAATTGTCTGCCAGATTTTTCAACCAGTAACTAGATCTATTCTTAGTCTTCCAAGGAGAAACTCCTCTTCTCTTAGGGTCATTTCCATCTGAAGTGAGACTATTATATCACTATATATATATATATATATATATATATATATATATATATATATATATGATTTTTGTTTTAATATTTTGATATTCATGTATTTTTCAAACCATTCCAAACTTTCCTTTGCATTCTCATGTTTCTGTCATTCAAGATGGTTATTGTCAGACAGTTTGGTAGATTAAGCAAATTATATGTGGTAGTATTTGTGATGGAGGCAGTGATGGAGTACATATATTTGAAGTATATGCTTATTTGGCATTAATGTTTTAAAATGTCTTCTTAAATTCAAATGAGACTTTAAACCAAGGAGCCAAAAAATGTCAAGTCTAACCCAGTATAACCTTTGCATTAGAATTACTGAAAAAAACTTATGAAAGTTTGTGGTTACCAGCCAAATTAAATCTTTCTTTGTGCTCTACATGCTGTTTGAAATTAGAATCATGTCCTGGGCAGTTTGGTTCAGCAGTTGTAGCACTGGTCCACCGACCAAAGGGTCTCAGGTTTGATTCCAGTCAAGGACATGTGCCTGCATTGTAGGTTTCCCAGGCCCCGAATAGGGTCATGTGGGAGGCAACCAATCAATGTGTCTCTCTCACATCGATGTTGCTCTCTCTCTCTCTCCCTCTCTTTCTCTCTCTCCATCTTTTCCAATCTCTCTAAAAAAATAAATGAAAAAATATCCTCAGGTGAGGATAAATAATTAAAGTTAGAATGACAAATTTGATGTAATAGCCTACTTAACATCATGTTGGCATATAATATTTGGATGTCAAATGCTTCTCCCCTTTCACTAACCTAGTAGACAACAAAATAACAAAATAGAATTGCAGCTGACTCTATTTACAGGTGGAGAGACAGACTTGCAAGTCTTTAGAAAGTTGTCTGACAGCTGGAGTTTTTATGCATCCACCTTACTTTGTGGAAACCCAGAGATATAGAAATAGGTGAAATCCCATTCATTGTGTTCATTAAAACTGTACTTCATGAGCATATGACAGTAATAACAATAGCTAACATGCATATGACATTCATTATCTTTCAACAGAGCACCCACATTGTCCAAATTTAGGAAGTACCATTCACAAGGCATTCTAGGTAAATAATATCCTCTGGAGTTATCCAATGCCATGCTACCGAGTATCAGGCTCTGTTCGAAGCACTTTACATAAATTACCTCAACATAATACTTATAACAACTCTGGAAGGTAAGTACTATTATTATGTGTACTTGATGAATGCAGAAACTAAGGTACAGAGTAGGTAAATACCTTCCCCATGGTTACATATAAAGCAACATAAAGTAGAATCAAACACAGACAATCTACTGTAAAAGCTATGGTTATAACCACTACACATATGACTTCAGTAAAGCTTAGAAAAATGTATGTCTTTAGAAATGAGAATATAGCAGTGATTGAATTAACAATGTCTGAATTCAGTTAATTTGCAAAATGCTGCTTGA
Source organism: Molossus molossus (assembly GCF_014108415.1). Classification (NCBI taxonomy): domain Eukaryota; kingdom Metazoa; phylum Chordata; class Mammalia; order Chiroptera; family Molossidae; genus Molossus; species Molossus molossus. Next base: position 11,873,510 of record NW_023425355.1, on the reverse strand, counting down.
AAATATATTCACATTTGCTCAACACGAGCTACAAATTTGATTCTGAACTTTAAGCTATCAATGCAGAGAGGGAAACCTTATCGTTGTATGATTCAACTGTTCTAAACAAAAAATTTAGACTAGTTTCTAAGAAGTAGAACTATTGTTACTAAGATCAGAAAACTATTCTCTCATGAGAACTCTTTAAGAAGATGTTGAGCCCTGGCCGGTTTGGCTCAGCGGTTAGAGCGTCGGCCTGCGGTCCGGAGAGACCCGGGTTCGGTTCCCGCTAAGGGCACGTACTTCGGTTGCAGTTTGTCCCCGGCCCTGGTTGGTCGTGCGGGTGGCAGCCACTCGATGTGTCCCTTCACATCGATGTTTCTCTCTCTCTCTCTCCCTCCAACTCTATCTGTACAAAAAATGGAAAAATATCCTCGGGTGAGGATAAAAAAAAAAAAAAAAAAAAAAAAAGAAAGAAGATGTTGAAAAAATAAAGAAGATATTGTGAGCAATATCAATCGCACCTCCTTGGTGAACATAGCGACATGTTTCTTAAAACTTGTTTGTAATAATTTTGCAAGTTATAAACTGATGCCATAATATCAAGTTGTTTTCCCCAAAAAATCATCATAGAGCTATGCAATGTCAAAATAAAGTAATTCAATGGTCTATATTCACATTTCTCTGGTGGACTTGCTTAATTCAGCAATAGATTGTAAAGCATCCAAGTGAAAGAAAGTAGCAATTCAGAGACTTCTCCATAAATATAAGCTCTGTCCATTTAGAGTTTTAAAATGTTGAGCAACAGTAAGTTTTAGGTTATGCTCTCTGATGAGAACCTAATGTAAAGGTATTGCATGTTGCTGATTATATGAAAGACTATGTACTTTAAAAGTTGGTGATTATTTGGCCATGAACCAGTGCTGCTACCAAGAACCGAGTATATACTCTAACGAGAATCAGTGCAGTGTAGTGGTTAAGCATCAAAATTTTTGAGCCAATCATACTTGACCTCAAACCACTTAGTGGCTATGTGATCTAAAATAAGTTATCAATTTCCTCATATGTCCTTCTTTACTGTTAAAATGGAAATATTGAGAGACTGAAAATGGCGGCAGAATGAATGGAAGCTACACAGACCATCTCCCAAGAACAAACTGGAATTACAACGAAAATAAAGACAAATCGTCAGAAAAAGGCAACCGAAAAGCAGCTTGGAGAACCACATAACCAGGGACACTGACTCAATCCTGGTAGGCTTGCAAAGACATGAGAGGGGGCCGGGAGCCCATGGTCCGCAGCAGACTGGGCTGGGAGCTGCAGTGGACTCGGCTGGGAGCTGCGCCCTGGCCCTGGGCTGGGACCTGCGGCCTCAGCTTGGACCTGCGGCAGCCTCTGCTGGAAGCAATGGCCTTAGCTGGGGGCAACGCCCACGGGTTACAGTCCAAGTGGCTCAACAGCGCAGAGCCAGGACAGAGGCTAAAATAGCAGCAGCCACTCACCTTGGGCTCTGGCAGAGAGAGGGCAGACTGGACTGGAACTGTGTGGGGACACTCTGGATTTGGAAGGGGATCTGAGCTTTTGCTGAGTTGCAGCCACGCAGGACTGTGGTAATCTTACTCCTTCCCAGGGCCCTGGGGAGAGGCAGCAGCACCTCCCTGAGAGATTCAACTCCACCTGGTGGCCATTGAAATGCTAAATGAGGCCCAATAACAACCAGCATCTGCCCCACCCTGGGAAATCCTCTTCCACTGAGCACCTGAGGGAGTTTTTTATTCAACTCAGAAACAAAGGTTCTTCAGGTGACCACTACTAATAGCCTATAGGCAAAAAGCTAGAAGATAACTAGCATTCCCTGGGCTAGCAACTCTAACCAGGAAAGTAAGACTTGACAGTAGTGATTAACTTGGGTCCTCCCTGCCTCATTCAAACCCAGAAGAAGGAGCCACAAACAGCAGAATACCAACACCTACAGGTAAAATTTAGCAGGCTCCAAAGTCCACTGTGATAGCCAAAATGGTGAAACATAGAAACAAAAGCCAAATGAAAGAACAAGAGACCTCTACCAAAGATGAAATAAATGAGATGCAGTTAAGCAAGTTAATAGAACTAGAATTCAGAGCCATGATCTTGAGGAAGTTCAACAGCATGTGTAAGGACATGAGCACTATGAGTAAAGACATAGAAATGTTGAAAATCAACCAGTTGGAAATTGAAAACCACCAAGAACAAATGAAGAATGGCATATCAGAAATAAAGAACACATTGGAAAGTATAAATAGCAGAGTAGAGGAAGCTAAGGACCGGATCAGTGAATTAGAAGACAGGGTAGAAAAAATCAACCAATTAGAAAACCAAAAGGAAAAAATAATTAAAAAACAGGAAAACAGCTTAAGAGAACTGTGGGACAACTGGAAACATAATAATATGCGCATCATAGGAGTCCCCGAAGGAGAAGAAAATGAGCAAGGGTTAGATAATATATTTGAAGAAATAGTGACAGAAAACTTCCCTAATTTGGAGAAGGAAGAAGTCTTTCAAGTTCAAGAAGCACAAAGAGCTCGAAGTAAGAAGAACCCAAACAGGCCCACACCAAGACACATAGTAATCAAAGTGCCAAAATTAAAGACAAAGAGAGAATCTTAAAAGCAGCAAGAGAGAAGCAACATGTTACCTACAAATTAAACCCCATAAGGCTCTCAGCTAATTTCTCACAAGAAACACTACAGGCCAGAAGGGAATGGCATGAGATAATCAAGGTCATGAAATACAAGGATCTTAATCCAAGACTACTCTACACAGCAAAGCTATCATTCAAAATAGAAAAGCTTCCCAGAAAAAAAGAGGCTAACGAAATACATTAGCACCAAACCAGCACTGCAAAAAATCTTAAAAGGACTGCTGTAATTAACAGTAGAAATAGGAAGAAAAATAGAATCACACTAAACAAAAATGGCCATAAATAATTACATATCAATAATCACCTTAACTGTAAATGGATTGAATGCTCCCATAAAAAGACACAGAGTAGCTGATTGGATAAGAAAGCATGACTCATCTATATGTTGTTTACAAGAGACCCACCTCACAACAAAAGACTCCCATAGGTTGAAAGTGAAGAGATGGAAAAAAATCTTCCAAACACACGGAAAGAAAAAAAAGCTGGGGTAGCAATACTAATATCTGATAAAATAGATTTCAAAATGAAGGCCATTACTAGAGACAAAGAAGGCCACTATATGATATTGAAAGGATCGATTCATCAGGAAGATGTAACCTTGATAAACTCATATACATCCAATATAGGAGCCCCAAAATATATTAAAAAACTTCTGGAGGACTTCAAAGGAGAAATAGATAGCAATACAATCATAGCAGGGGACTTCAACACCCCACTGAAATCACTGGATAGATCCTCTAGACAAAAAATTAGCAAGTAAATGGAGACTCTAAATGAAGCACTAGACCAAATGGATTTAATAGATATCTACAAAGAATTACACACCAAAACTACAGAATTCACATTCTTCTCAAGTGCACATGGGATATTCTCAAAGATAGACCACATGATAGGGCACAAACTAAGTCTCTACAAGTTCAAGAAGATTGAAATCATATCAAGTATCTTCTCAGACCACAATGGCATGAAACTAGAAATCAATTGCAACAAGAACATGAAAAGACATTTGAACACATGGAAGCTAAATATCATGTTATTTAACAATAAATGGGTTACCGAGGAGATCAAGGAAGAAATTAAAAACTCCCTGGAAACCAATGAAAATGAAAACACAACAACACAAAATCTATGAGATGCAGCAAAAGTAGTTCTGAGAGGGAAGTTCATAGCACTACAGGCCTACCTCAAAAAACGAAAAAAAAAAATCTCTAATACACTATCTAACCTCATAACTTAAAGAAATAGAGAGCAAACAAAAAGAAAACCTCAGATCAAGTAAGGAAGGAAGTAGTAAAGGTCAGAGCAAAAATAAATAACTTAGAGTCCAAAAAAACAATTTAAAGGATCAATGAAACAAAGAGCTGGTTTTTCTAAAAGATAAACAAGATTGATGGACCCTTAGCTAGACTCACCAAGAAACAAAGAGAGAGAACCCAAATACACAAATTCAGAAATGTAAGAGAAGTAACAACTGACACCACAGAAATACAAAAGTTCGTTAACAACTACTATGAACAATGATATGGCAACAAATTCAACAATCTAAGAGAAATGGACAAATTTCTAGATACAAATAGTTTCCCAAAACTGGACCAGGAAGAGATAGAAAATTTGAACAGACCAATAACAACAAAAGAAATTGAGGATGTAATCAAGACTCTCCCAGCAAACAAAAGCCCAGGCCCGGATGGCTTCACGGGGGTTTTACCAAACACTCAAAGAAGAACTAACACCCATTCTCCTCAAACTATTTCAAAAAATTCAAGAAGAAGGAAGACTTCCAAACTAGTTTTATGAAGTCAGCATAACTCTAATTCCAAAACCAGAAAAAGACACTACAAAGAAAGGATACTACAGGCCAGTATCCCTGACGAACATAGATGCCAAAATCCTGAACAAAATAATAGCAAATTGGATCCATCAATACACCAAAAAAATTATTCACCGAGACCAAATGGGATTCATCCCAGGGATGCAAGGCTGGTACAATATTCACAAATCAATAAACGTGATACACCACATAAATAAAATGAAGACTAAAAACCACATGATCAAATCAATAGATGCCAAAAAAAACCTTAGACAAAATCCAGATTCCATTTCTGATAAAAACAATCACCTATGTGGGAATAGAGGGATTGTATCTATACATAATAAAGGCCATATATGAAGGACCTACAGCCAACATCACACTCAATGAGCAAAATCTAAAAGCATTTCCCTTAAGAACAAGAACAATACAAGGATGCCCACTTTGCCACTCTTATTTAACATAGTACTGGAAGTCTTAGCCACAGCAATCAGACAGGAAGAAAAAATAAAAGGGATCCAAATTGGAAAGGAGGAAGTGAAACTGTCATTATTCACAGATGACATAATACTATACATAGAAAACCCCAAAGACTCCATCAAAAATTAACTAGACTTAATAAATGAATTTGGAAAAGTAGCAGGATACAAAATCAACCTCAAGAAATTGATGGCATTCTTATACACCAATGATTAACTCACAGAAAGAGAAACTAAAATAACAATCCCATTTACCATTGCGGCAAAAAAAAAAAAAAAAAAAAAAATTAATATACCTAGGAATAAACTTAACCAAAGAAATAAATGACCTATTCACAGAAAACTGCAGGTCATTGAAAAAAGAAATAGAGGAAGATATAAAAAAGTGGAAGCATGTACCCTGTTCATGGATTGGAAGAACTAACATAATTAAAATGTCCATACTACCCAAAACAATCTATAGATTCAATGCAATCCCCATTAAAATACCAACGGCATTCTTCACAGAATTAGAACAAATACTTCAAAAGTTCATATGAAACCAAAAAGACCTCGAATGGCCACAGCAATCTTGAAAAAGAAGAATAAAGTTGGAGGGATCACATTACCAGATATCAGGTTATACTACAAAGTCACTGTAATCAAAACAGTCTGGTACTGGCACAAGAACAGGCATATAGACCAGTGGAACAGAACAGAGAAACCAGAAATGGACCCAAGAAAATATGCTCAATTAATATTTGACAAAGATGGCAAGAGCATACAGTGGAGTAAGGATAGCCTCTTTAATAAATGGTGTTGAAAAAATTGGACAGCTACATGCAAAAGAATGAAAATAGACCATCAACGTACACCGTACACCAGAATAAACTCAAAATGGATAAAATACTTAAATATGACTCATGAATCATAAAAATCCTAGAGGAAACTGGAGGCAACAAAATTTCAGACATCATACGCAGCAGAATTTTCACTGATACATCACCTAAGGCAACGGGAACAAAGGAGAAAATGAACACATGCGACTACATCAAACGCAAAAGCTTCTGTTCAGGGAAAGATACAATCATCAAAATGGAAAGGCTACCCACTGTATGGGAGAGCATAATTGCCAATGATATATCAGATAAGTGGTTAATTTCCAATATATAGAGAGTGCTCATACAACTCAACAAAAGGAAGACAAAGAACCCAATTAAAAAATGTGTAGAGGACCTTAATAGTCACCTCTCCAAACAGGACATACAAATGCCTAAGAGGCATATGAAGAAATGCTCAACATCACTAATCATCAGAGACATGCAAATTAAAACAACAATGAGGTATCACCTCACACCTCTCAGAATGGCCGCCATCAACAGATCATCAAACAACAAGTGTTGGAGAGGGTGTGTAGAAAAGGGGACTCTAGTACAGTGGTGGCAGGAATGCAGACTGGTGTGGCCACTATGGAAAACAATATGATGTTACCTCAAGAAATTAAAAATTGAACTTCCATTTGACCCAATGATCCCACTTCTAGAAATATATCCTAAGAAGCCTGAAACACCAATCAGAAAGAATATATGTACCCCCATGTTGGGAGCAGCACTATTTACAACAGCTAAGATCTGGTAACAGCCCAAGTGTCCATCAGTAGACGAATGGAAAAAAAAGTGGTGGTACATATACACAATGGAGTAGTATGCAGCTGTTAGAAAGAAAGATCTCTTATCCTTTGAGACTACATGGAGGGACCTGGAAAGTATTATCCTAAGTGAAACAAGTTAATCAGAGAAAGACAAGTATCATATGATCTCACTTATTTGTGGAATATAATGAACATAACAGTCTGAGGAATGGGATTGTCCCAGAGATGGGGAAAGTGGGTACAGACTGTCAACCCTCAGAAGAGGGGGTGGTGGGGTAGAGATAAACCACAGAACTTATATGCATGTATGCATGAACAATGGACATGGACAACAAAGCTGGTGACAGGGCAGGGAGAGAGGGTGAGGGGGAATCAGTGGGGGGGAAAGGAGAAACATCTGTAACAAAAATAAATAAATTAATTAAAAAATAATTAAATAAAATAAAATGTAATTATAAAATAAATAAATAAAATAAAATGGAACTATTTATACATATCACATAAGGTTATTTTATCATTAAGAGTATAAAATACCTAGCACAGTACATGGTATAAGTAGGGCTCAGTCTTTGTAAATATGCAATAGTAATAGTAATAACAACATACTATAAAATTATAGGTACTTAAAATGGGAATGACGTAATTATTTGTCAGGTGTCAGAAATATAGAAATATTCATTATTTTTTAATATTTGACACAAAGTTTATGTATCACAGCTAGAATCAGGCTTTGGAAAATAATTAGATAAAAGTGATATATCTTCATCTTCCAGCCTTCCTTATTCCAGTTCCTATATATAATGACCCACCTTGCCTCCACCAGGAAAAAGTGGAACAAAACTCATTTATACTGAGGTACTAGTGAATCAGTGTGGTGGTATAGAATGGTGAATGTTTTTCAGTCCAACAGACACATTCTCAAGCTCTGAGCCTTACTTCTGTTGTTGTTTTTCTTCAGTCCCAAAGACAGCATCTCCTTCTTCATAGTGTTGTTGAAAGTGTTAAAGGTAATAAATGTGAAAGTATTAACACAGAAGTGCCACATATAGTGTTGAATAAATTGTAGTTGTTATATTATTGTTATACCCTCCTCTAATATGTAACTTTGGCAAAAGGAGACCTGAACTTTAGAACCAATTTTTATCCTAACTCATAGTGTGTTCTTAGGTGATATATAAATGATAGTACTACAAGTATTATTAATAGTAGTAGTGATATTTAATAAAATGTGAATGACTAGAAAAATTAGTGTCTACCATGTGCCACACACCCTATAAAATTATTTTATTTCATTCTCACAATAACAATAACTGAGGTTAAGCTAATTTATGTGTCCGTTGTAAAACCCCTCACAGTGGTTTTAAGAGGAGGACATTTATTGGTCGACATGGTAAGAAGATATAAGGTTCCTTCCCTCCATTCTTTGTCTGTACTCTTAACTTAAAGACATTGCAAATGAGAAAAAGAATTCAGGGAGTGTTCCCATTCTTTTATGGTGCATTTTGTTCCTCCAGCTCCTTTCTTCCTGCTGCTTTTATGGAACAGTGCATAGACATTTTGCTTTAAGAGTTTTACTACATTTCTCTTTGGTGAAACTGATCATATAATAAAACAATAAATAAACATGAGGAAATTTATGTTTGTTGTTGTTGTCGTTGTGGCTGTATAACAAATCACCACAAACATGTTATCTTTAAACACCATCTATTTATCACTTCACAATTATGGGGATCAGAATACCGATGGGTGAATTTGACTAAATTCTGTGTATAGGCTAAAATCAAGATGTTGGACAGACTGAGTTCTTCTACAGGAGATTCAAGGAAAAATCAAATTCCAAGCTCATTTTTGATATTGACAGTATTTATTTCCTTGCATTTGTAGGAATGAGGTTTCTATTTCCTTGCTGGCTGTCAGCCAGGGACTGCTCTTATTTCCTAGAATCCACCCACATTCTTTGACGCATAGTCACTTTAATCTTAAAGCCAACATTAATGCACAAGATCCTTCTCATGCTTCAACTTTCTCACTTACTCTGTCTCTGACATATAAACTAAGAATTAAAGATCTCATGGGAAAAGGTTAGACTTATCTAGATAATCTCACTATCTTAAAATTAGCTGTGCCAAAAAATAAATATATGGGACTCTACGAAACTAAAAAGCTTCGGCAATGAAAAAGATATCATAAAAAAAAAAAAGGCAACCACCTGAATAGGAGAAGATATTTTCAAACAGCACCTCTGATAGGGGTTAATACCCAAAATACATAAATAAGTCATACAACTCACCAGCAGCAACAAAACAATCCAATTAAAATATAGGCAGAGAACCTGAAAAGACACTTCTCTCAAGAAGACATACAAAAGGCCAACAGATATATGAAAAGATACTCAACTTCACTAGCTATTAGAGAAATGCAAATCAAAACTGAAACCACCTCACATCTATTAGAATGACTATCATTAACAAGACAAGTAACAATAAGTATTGGAGATGTGGAGAGAAAAGAACCCTCATTCACTGTTGGGGGCAATGTAAACTGGTACAGGCACTATGAAAAACATTATGGCGGTTTCTCAAAAAATTAAGAATAAAGTTACTGCAAAACTCAACAACCCCTTATTTGAGTATCTACCCCAAATTTTTAAAAATATTTATTTGTAAAGATACATTATACTTATGTTCATTGCAGTATTACGCACAGTGGCCAAGACATGGAAACAACTGAAATGTCCTTTGAAAGATGACTAGATAAAGAAGATGTGGTACATATATACAATGGAATATTACTCAGCCATAAGAGAAGATAACATGCTGCCTTTTGTGAGAAGATGGGTAGATCTTGAGAATATCATGCTAAACGAAATAAGGAATATTGAAAAAGTCAAGAACCATACGATTTCACTCATATGTGGGATACAAAACTAAAAACAATAAATCAACGAAGAAGACAAACAAACAATAAAACCCTCGTAGACACAGATAGCAGTATGGTAGTTGCCAGAGGAAAGCAGAGGTGAGGGGGAAGTAGTAAAGGGTAAAGCAGGTCAAATATGTAGCACAAGAAGATTTAACTTTAGAAGATAAACACAAAATACAATACACAAATAATCTATTATAGAAGTGTACACTTGAAACCTAAATAATTTTGTTAACCAACATTACCACAATAAATTTAATAAAAAATAAAAAATAATAAAATGAGCTGTGCCATGTAACACAGCCTAATCATAAAATCAAGAGTCACCATAGTCCCATGGATTACGTAGGTCATGTACATAAGGGAGAAATGATCTGGGATGCCATCTTAGAATTTCATAGTAGGCATACTATAAAATGTTAAATTCTTACAATTGTGTTTCATAGTTATTAGTACTACTACTCCTCTCCTCTTCTCTTCTACTTTTTCATGCTACTAATAACAACTAACATTTTTAATGATTATTATATATTCAAGTAATGTTGTGTACACTTTGCATGTATTAAATTATTCAGTCCTCACAATAACCTTGTGAGTGGTGATGTACTGGTAAATCTTTAGTTCTGGGGAGAAAAAATAATCTGAATGTGTAATGTCTCTGATTTATGTGGTAATAAAAGCTCCACTATGGTCAATTTCAAGCTGGCAGCATGGTGTCAGGGGAAGAGATGTAGAGTAGCAAATCCTTATATAGTATTTCCATCATATAAATAAAATAGATGTAAATAATCTCAGGAACATAGTAAAATATATAACATGATTAGGAAGTGTGGGAAATAAAAAATAACTTAGACTATACATTTTTTCCCTGCTAATGACTATGCTGGAATAAAAGATGAGATAGACTGGCCAGTTTGGCTCAGCTGGTTAAACGTAGTCTCATGCACCAAGAGGTCACCAGTTTGATTCCATCAGGGCACTTGCTAAAATTGCAGGCTCTAACCCCAGCAGGGGGCATGGAGGAGGCAGCCCATTCATGTTTCTCACTGATGTTTCTCTCTCTCCCTTTCCCTTTCTCTCTCTCTAAAATCAATAAAAACATATTTAAAAAAAGAGATAAAGTAGCTTGCAATGTAAACAAGAAATAATACATTTCCCAACAGCATTTGCAACTGTAAATGTCATATATGCCCCTTTGAGTGGCTACTGCTGTCTTACTCACCAGAGAACATTGTTTCCTAAAACATTTTAGAAACTTGGCTGTTTGAAATTATACAGTAAGAACAAAATATCCCACTCCTGTATATAATATCCAAGTCAATTTGACCTGAGAAGCAGTCTTGATTTTCAGCTCCGGTGCTGAGATTCAGATAAAGAATCTCTAGACACAACATCCATATGTGTCTTTTATTTATTTATTTATTTATTTATTTTATTTTTGTTACAGGTGTTTCTCCCTTTTTACCCCATTGGCACCCTCCTCCCCATCACCCCCCCCACCCCAGTAACCAGCTTTGTTATCCATGTCCATTGGTTATGCACACATGCATATTAGTTCTGTGGTCTATCTCTTCCCACCCCCCACCCCCTCTTCTGAGGGTTGTCAGTCTGTACCCTACTTCCACGTCTCTGGGTCTACCATATTCCTCAGACTGTAATGTTCATTATATTCCATATATAAGTGAGATCATGTGGTATTTGTCTTTTTCTGCTTGGCTTCTTTCACTTAGGATAATACTTTCCAGATCCCTCCATGTCGTCTCAAAGGATAAGAGATCTTTCTTTCTTACAGCTGCATCGTACTCCATTGTGTATATGTACCACTGCTTTTTTATCCATTCCTCTACTGATGGACACTTGGGCTGTTTCCAGATCTTAGCTATTGTAAATAGTGCTGCTCCCAACATGGGGGTACATATATTCTTTCTGATTGGTGTTTCAGGCTTCTTAGGGTACATTGCTAGAAGCGGGATCACTGGGTCAAATGAAAGTTCAATTTTTAGTTTTTTGAGGTAACACCATATTGTTTTCCATAGTGGCTGCACCAGTCTGCATTCCCACCAGAAGTGTACTAGAGTCCCTTTTTCTCCACACCCTTGCCAACACTTGTGGGAAAATTCCCAGTGAAAGTGGAATGAGGAAACTAAGAGTAATGGCTAAACAAACAGCTGGAATGACTGAGCAATTAATAGTCAGCTAATAAATCACGAGACCCTATCTTCCTTATTTTTTTTATTTTATTTTTTATCTTCACCTGAGGATTTCTATTTATCTTAAGACAGCTTAGAAGGGAGGGAGGAGAGAGAGAGAGAAACATTGATGTGAGAGAGACACGTCGACTGGTTGCCTCCTGTGCCACCCCGACCAGGGCCAGGAACAAACCACAATCGGTACTGCCCTTGGCACGAATCAAACAGGACCCTATCTTCCTTAAATAAAGATGCCTAAGAGCTGATGATTTAAATCATGAAAGTCAGGATGGTAGATAACAAAAATTCGTTAGATCCAGACTAATCCAAGATGGAAGAAAAACTGACCAAAGAATGACCCCAAAGCTCATTGTACCATCATTATATTAACATTGAAACCACAAGTAGAATGGGAGCCGACAGGGACAAACTCCATGCCATTTCTGAATGGACCATATTAGGAACAAGAGTCCCTCCCAAGGGGGAGTCAGAATTTGGTGCCACAAAACTTGGAGGCAACCCCCCTCCCTGAAAACATATAAAATCCCAAGAACTAACTGACCATGTGCACAGGTTTCTAGTGAGTTGGCCCACATCCACTTGGATGCATACTTTTTGTTTCCTTCATACTGGTGCCTGCACCCTGGCCTCTTTCTTTTTTTCTCTACCCGAATAAAACTAGCTTCTTACCCAGACTCTTCCTTGAAATTTTTCCTAAGCAAGTCAAGAACCTGGAGTTTGCCTGACATCTGAAAGTTCCTAGAAAGGGCCAGCTTCTGTCATGGAAGTGGTCTAGTAACAATATGTTTTGAGTATTTATTCATTTTTTAAAAATACAATTTACTTAATATTAAGTTTATATACTTCAAATTTAGTATTGGCTATGTTTAACATCCCGTTCACAAAATACCTGAAAATTAAAAATTGATTCTTTCTGAGCAGATATGATTCAGCTACAGCACACTATGAGGTGTATTCTATCTTCTCCATTTTACAAACGAAAAAACAGAAACAATGCAAAATTAAACAATATAACCTATGACCTGAATCACATAACCAGTACAGGGTAGAGCTGAGATTTGAACCCAAAATTTGGGTTCTAGTTCCCATCCTCTTAATCAACTGTTCCCTCTGATATGTTAAGTTGCATGAAGATTTTGCCCTTGATTTTAATTTGTGAGAGTGGGGCCTGCTAACTTTGTGGCCCCCCTTTCCCAGGAAAAATCTACTGTAGACTGGGAAGTCTACATATGCAGTTCCTGTGGAATGCCAGATATCCTCTGCCCCAAGTGAGTGATTTGCTAATACTAAGCCACTCTCAAGTTCAAAATAATACTTGCTAGAAATGTACTGCCACTTTAAATATATATATATTTTTTTATTTTGAAATATAGGTGATACCAAGCTCAGTTAGAACCTTGCTTCTTAAAGGGTATACTTTTGAAGGCCCACTAAATGCTATGTGCTTTTTGTACATTATATAAGAGATACAAATATTATATTCCCATAGAAAGGTTAGAAAACTCAGGAATTACTTAGAAGTATATTTAACACTGTTCCTTTGAAATCTGCAAATATTTTGCAGAAAAATATTAAATGTACTTAACTTTAATAAAAATAAATAAATAAGTATATACATACACACATAAATAATAAATGTTAGAAAGTCAGAATCATGCTTAATATTAACCAATTAAAAACATAGGGAAACTAAGATACAAACTTAGGACTATTTAATACAAAAGCTCATGTTCTTTCTGCTAGTTTAGATTTGGAAATAGCTGATCTTTCTCTCAGCAAAGTATGTTATAAGAAAAATATAAGAAAAAATTATGTGAACCTTCCTGACACTTTTGGATTGTTCTGCAAATGTAAACTTTGCCTAGAAAGGGACCTAGTCCTTTGGTTAAATTTTAGCACTGGTCCGTTTTAGTCACACTTCTTATTCACCTTCTCCCTTTTGTCTGCTGCCTGAGCCTTAGCCTTGAGAAATGAAAGGATTGAATTGGACTTCCCCTTTGTTGAAATGTGAATTTAAACATTTATTAGTCATACTCATCTTCCCAACACATTTAGTCCCTTGAATAGGAAGCAATTATTTTTTAAGTTAAACACTTATTCTATCTACAAAGTTCTGGTCCAAGCAAAGAAAAATGGAATCTTAACTCTTGAATACTGATTCTTCCCCAAGGAGCAATTGCCTATATGCTTTTGTTTGTATTCAGGAATGGCTCTGGGCTGCTAGTTAAATTTAGATTTCTCTAGCAAGGTTTTAGAGAAGAAGGCTCTTTAAAACAAATAATTTAAAAAATTTAATATTAAAGTACCCAGGCCGCAACCATGATCATCTTAGTTTGATGGAATTCTGGGGAAATGTTGTCATCACTGCCTTCTACTTCTTCTGAAAGGTTGGTTGTTCAAAATTCAAATATAACACAGTGCTGCTTGGATACTTAAGTAATAACATATTTTAACCTTTTGTCTGAAAGCTTAGTAATGTTAATGATCTCATTTTTTACCCAGCATTGTGATGTATTGGGAGATGAGGTTAATATAATCCAAAAGGTGGTGATTTGTGGTTTGTCACCAATGCATTTTCTTAAGAAATAAATATAAAAGTGAGCTTTTGTATTCCTCCATCTGATCTCCTCCATGAATCTCCTCAAAGTGTTGCCTTTAGTGTTTATCTCTTTTGAAAATCTCAAGACCTCTTAATGAAATTATTTCTGCTTTTAGTTTTGGTGTTGGTCTCTTCTTTAACATCCACTGTTTTCTAACTCAGTAGCCAGTTACTGTGATCAATGATTTTAACTAAACAAAAAAGCATAATAGAATTATTAGTGATTTGACTGAGAAATATAAGTCTAAAATCCTTGGCTGTAGCCTTGATTGGCAAAAGCAAAGTTTGTTTCTTAATGATTGCCTTCCTTCCCATTTCTCTAAGTTAACAATAATTTTTACACACCTACAATGTCAGGAATATTTTTAGGATATTAGTGAGTGGTTTTATAAAGTTTACTGAGATCATACATTGCTAGAAATGTTCTATGTGTGAAATATTTTTAAATTGTCTGATGGAGAAAACCAAAGGCACAGATGGATTCTATTTGTAACCCAAATATTTTATCTTGAGCAGTCTCATAACTCATGTATGGTTGAAGCTTTGGAGGAGGTAATGTGTCATGAGACCAAGACCATGAGGTTCCCAGTTCTCTGAGCTGCCTGCTGTTCTGCAATTCCTGAAGCCAACTTTTTATAAAGTCTTGGAGTCCTGGTGAAGCTTCTCAGATGTTTGCTAAAACAAATGTGTTACTGATATTTATAAATGAAAAAAATACACTGTAAATTAGGTTTCTAAATCTACCTAAGTCTAAGCTAATGGTTGAAACATTCATAAATTTGCAACCTAAATGCAAAAATAAATATTGATAAATGTCTACAGAAGGTTGAACTATGAGTCAACATTATGAGGAGGTAAATCTCAATGAATTATTCCCAGATAGTACTTCTAGGAGCAAGGGCCATCTACAAAATGGTTTATCAACCTTAGTATTACTAACATCTTAGATTGGATAATTCTTTGTTGTAAGGGCTGTCCTGTGCATTGTAGTATGTTTATCAGCATCCCTGTTCTCTACCCACTTGATGACAGTAGCACCACTCAGGAACTGTAACAATCAAATATCTTTGGACATTGCCAAATGTCCCCTGGGGAGAAAAATCACTTTAAGTTGAGAGCTACTGATTTATATGGTGTGAATAAGAGGCCCCTACTTCCCTGTCCCACTGCCTTAAATTCAACAGTTGGAGATTCCTTTCCTCAGAATAAAGCATTGTATTATGGGTAGTCCTCTTTTAAAATACACACACTTGGATCAAATAAGTAAATTCTAAGTGGTCATTAGCACTTAACAATGATTTAGTTATAAAAATTATAATACCTGACATGCTTACATATATATCATTAGTCGAACAGCAAGACCAAACAAAACTAAATTCCGGTTTGAGATCTACGACTTACCTAAATGACTGAGAGCAAGTTTACTTAACGTCTACTTCAGTTTCTTCATTTGTAAAGCAATACAATAAAACTATTAATCTTTGTTTTTTATAGAAATAAATATAATGATTATAAGGTGTTCACAGTGTATGATTCAATAAATATTACTTCTAATGTTGTTACTTTATTCTTTTTAAACTTTTTTTCTCCATTAATTTTATTTATTTATTTTATTGATTTTAGAGAGAGAGGAAGGGAGAGGGGAGAGAAATAGAAACATCAGTGAGAAAGAACATTAATTGGCCACCTCCTGCATGCTCCCCATTGGGGATTTGGCCCACAACTGGGGCATGTGCACTGACCAGGAATCAAACTGGTGACCTCTTGGTGCATGGGTTGACACTCAACCACTGAACCACACTGACCGGGCTTTATTTTATTCTTATATTTAATAAGAACCATATGAAGAAGATATTTGTATTAACTCCATTTGATTTATTTTGTACATGATAATATAGGGTGCAGCAAAAGTAGGTTTATAGTTTTGAGTACTGGAAACAAAGTTTATTCTTGTATTATTAATTATTACTAAATTATATTGTTTTTCCTTACAAATAACTGTAAACCTACTTTTGCACCACGCTGTATTGTGAAAATACTTTGCACATAATGTTATCATTTATAGAGGTAAAATAACTTATTCAAGGTTACATAAACTATAAATATAGGCTCATATGTAGTTCTGATTTCAAATCCTTCTTTCCTGTTTAACAGAATTTGGAATTCTACAGAATATAAAATTTGACTCAGAAAAGTGGAGAAAGACGATTATTTTTTGTTGGATCTGAGAAAGGTCTATGTAAGTCAGTTCTGTTAGAAGCTCTGACTAATGAATAGACTAGGGGGAACTCAGAGGAATCAAATTAGGTATCCTAAGAAGAGGGAAAGCTGGAAAATATTTTATATTTGAGCCAAGCCCATTATCTGTCTTCTGATTGGTTAACCAAACTACATAGACTTCTTACAGTCTCACCTTTAACATTTTCTAGGTCCAGAGAAAGGATATAAATGGAGGAATATTGAGCCACATATTTCACTTTTTTTCTCTTCCCCACTATAGTTCTGTCCTGCACCACAAAGGCCTCTTGGGTATGTGTACACATGCCTGTTCATATACTCAAGCTCCATCCATTTCTTTCAATCAGAAAACAACTGCTTCTTGGCCACCTCTAGGCCTAAGGATAAACATACCCGTGGATCAATCTGTTCTTAGAAGAATGTCTGTAAGCAAGAGCACACTCGGTCCTGGACAGCAGATTCTGGAACATTCCATGGAAAATTATACCAATATGTGTACCTGAAACATAGTCTAAAAAAGGGAGTTTAAGTCTTCAAGTGGAATACATATCTTTGGCCTTCTAGAGGGAAGTGCTGTATGATAGCCAAAAGCACAAGGTCTGGTTACCTAGCACGAGGATGATATTGAGCTACTGTGTCTGGAGTTCTATGCCTGTCTAATTTTTCCTCAGTAAATTCTGCATGTCAGTAAAGCACTTACATTCTCTTGTTATATCCAGCTAATATTAATAATGAACCTCTAGTCTTTAGGTAAAGGGAAGTAGGACAAAGACTTGTTAAATTTTTACTGAGGTTCTTAGTTGTTAGGTATAGTACTAGAACTTGGGCATTCTGGGGCCCAAACAAATACTTTAGATAGTGAATTTTTTTTTCTTTATTGATTTTCAGCGAGAGAGGAAGGGAGAGGGAGGGAGATATAGAAACATCAATGAGAGAGAACATCGATTGGCCGCCTCCTGCATGCCCCCACGGGGGACCAGACCTAACAACCTGCATGTGTCCTGACAGAGAATCGAACCAGCGACCACTTGGTGCATAGGTCGATGCTCAAGCACTGAGCCACACCAACCAGGCCAGATAGTGGATATTTGAATACCTCTTCAAATTCAGGAAGAAAACAACACTGGAAAGAAGGGAGTAGCTAATGATTCTCGTATCTGGCAAAATAATTAATTAAACTACAGATATTTATATTTATAAGAGTCCTACTTAATTAATTCAACAAATCTTTATTAAGGATCTTATCTAGTGTCAAGCACTGTTCTAGGTATTGCTACCACATGGGATAACAGAAAAGTTTTAGGTAGAGTGGGGAAAAGATGGTCATAGTCTCCAAAGGATATGGTGTTTAAATATGATTTGTTAATAAATGAATTAGCCAAAAGGTATATGTGTGGGTGTATATTAACTAAGGGAAATGATAAGACATTCTAGGTAAGCGAGCCTTAATTTCAAATATTAATATCAATATAAATTATTTAGTTTCTATTTTACAGATGGAGAAACTAAGGTTAAAGAGATTAAGTAACTTTCTCAAGGCCACATAGCTACTACATTTTGGAAGCCCAAATAATGCCAAGCATATCTATGTAACTCCAAATTTTATTCTTCTGCAATGCACATTGTCCTCCTTTGAGTGAAGTCTTGCTATTCAGAGGGATCCTAAGCTATAAAAAATGTTCTGGGAAACTTTCTGTGGCATTTTGATGTTGTTGGATTAAATTCTATCTAAATGTAACACACACACACATGATTGCACTTACACACATCCATTTACATTTTGTTTATTAAGTAAATAAATAAATAATAAGTGAATAAAATATTTGAGTTAATAAACATATATTTAAAGTCTGCTATATGCAAATCATTGGGATCCTAATACATGCTGTAGGTGAAAGGCTTCCTAATCATGTGTTAAAATTCTAGTTCTGCCCATTACTAGAAATGAGACTGGTGGATAGTTACTTAACATCGCTACACTTTATGTTTCTCATCATTAAGGATATAAGGATAAATTTGACAAAGTCTTAAAAGCATCTAACAAGATGTCTGAAACTTGGTTATTTGTACAAAAATTAATTTATTATAAATAATAAATACAAAACAAAAAGTATTTTATTTCGGCTAGAAATGGGATTAAAGGGATAGTTTGTTACCTATTCTAATATTAAATATATTCTTACTACACACTGAACCTGAAGGCCTGGGCTTAGAGATAAACTGTTTTCCCCAGGATAGTTAGTTAGGATGTGTCAAACAGAAGAAAATAGCTCTGATTTCTCTTAAGCATTAAAGAACAGTAAGCGCTTACTACTTCAAAACCAAAGGGTCATGTGTGTTAGAAACTGAAGCTTTATTTCATTATTTTCAGGCAGAAAGCCTCATGCAATCCTTTGGCCTTCAAAACCTTCCAAGCAGCATGCAAATTTTTCACCAGCTCTTCCAAAATGTCAGAAAGAGAAGGTGTGTCATAAATAACATAAGGGTAGCACTTTGCATTTTTATCAAATTGACTAGGCTCTAACCAGGTTACTCTTCTGGACATGGTCCAGAATTCTTTGACAACTAGCTCCAGCCCTTGGCAACAGTGGTTTGTTTATTCATTTATTTCGCTCTCTTCTTATTTCAGGACACTTCTCACTTTCTTAGATGGCACCGTCACAGTCCTTCTTAGATTTGGCAAACAATAGTCTAATTTTCCTCCTTTAAACAATAGCAGGTTGTGGCATTACCACTTCTAGACCCATTTCTATTTTTTATAAAGAAGTAAAATAAAGAAGATTTTTTTGCAGATGAAGAAACTAGTTAAAATACAAAGGAAGGCACTTACATAATACAATTTCAGAGTCATCTTTTCAGTCATACCACTTAAGTGTGTTCCTCTATACTTTGATGGATTATTTTATGTAATAGCATTTTTATAGGGGCAAACCTCTTAATAAAATGGTGAGTGTGTTTTATAGTGTCTATTTGCTTTCTACTCCCCCAATATCTATTCTCCATCCTCCTCTAACTGCCCTGTTCAATAGGAGACTGATCTCCATTAGCTATAAAACCGAGAATCTCTTGCCTCCTGATTTTCAGTTGGCCTCAGCAATATGAGACAATAAATTGGGTTATAGGAGAAAGAAGTCATGGTATATTTTTCTTTGTTTCTGCAACAGCTGTGTGACCAGGGTTCCTGTTGTTCAGCTTCTCTCTTACAGCTCTAGCTCTTGCCATATTCTAGTAATACAGTTCTTTCTCATGCCCCTTCAGACCCTTCAACTAGAAAAGATTTAACACTCTTGCTAAACTCAGTATATTTCATAATTCTTTTTTTTTATTGATTAATTTTTGTTACAAATGATTCTCCTTTTTTCCCCCACTGATTCCCCCCTCCCCCTTCCCTCCCTGCCCCTTCCCCATATTGCTGTCCATGTCCACTGTTCATGCATACATGCATATAAGTTCTGTGGTTCATCCCTCTCCCACCTCCCCACTCCTTAGGGGATTGTCCTCAAACTGTAATGTTCATTATATTCCACAAATCAGTGAGATCATATGAAATTTGTCTTTCTCTGTTTGGCTTGTTTCACTTAGGATGATATTTTCCAGGTCCCTCCATGTAGTCTCAAAGGATAAGAGATCTTTCTTTCTTACCGCTGCGTAGTACTCCATTGTGTATATGTATCACAGCTTTTTGATCCATTCGTCTACAGATGGGCACTTGGGCTGTTTCCAGATCTTAGCGATTGTAAATAGTGCTGCTACAAAGATGGGGGTACATACATTCTTTCTGATTGGTGTTTTATGCTTCTTAGGGTATATTCCTAGAAGTGGGATCACTGGGTCAAATGGGAGATCAATTTTTAATTTTTTGAGGTGACATCATATTGTTTTCCATAGTGGCTGCACCAGTCTGCATTCCCACCAACAGTGTACTAGAGTCCCCTTTTCTCCACACCCTCGCCAACACTTGTTGTTTGATGATTTGTTGATGGCGGCCATTCTGACAGGTGTGAGGTGATACCTCATTGTTGTTTTGATTTGCATCTCTCTGATGATTAGTGATGATGAACATTTCTTCATATGTCTCTTAGCCATTTGTATGATTCTTTATGGATTATTTAATCCTGATGACACCTCTGGAAAAAGTACTTTTATTAAAGTTTCATAAATTAAATATATTTGAGTGTGCCATGTGTTTTCTGCTGAGATATTAGGTGATAAAGTAAAAATCATCTTAGCTTCTCTATCTATGGGGCTCAGAAAAAAAAAAATAGTAAAACATTTCAAAAGGACCGTATATGCTTCATAAATTTTTCTAATATCACATTTCTCAAAGTCTGCCTGTTGAAGGTAAAATGATCATGTATGTGAAGTATTGTTCAAGTATAAAAGGATGATGATGATGGTCCCTTACATTTAATTTTATTTTTTATTTAAAATTATATTTATTGAGGTATAATTTATGTACAATAACTTTATAATAAAATTATCTAATTATGAGTAAATTGATGAGTTTTTAATTAAATTTATTGAGGTAGTGCTGATTAAATACATATATATTTCAGGTGTGCAACATTATAATTAAATATCTATATACTCTATTGCATGTTTGCCTCCCAAAGATTAGTTTCCTTCCATTACCATGTATTTGACCTTTACCCAAATGACTCTGCCCCCATCCCCCTTCCCCTCTGGTAACCTACATTCTTTTGTTTGTATTTATGAGGTTAGGTGCGTATTTTGTTAGGATATTTGTTATTTTTTTGTTTTATATGACACATAAGAGTGAAATTAAATATTTTTTGTCCTTATTCATTTGACTTATTTCACAATACTCTCAATATACCCATGTGGTCAAAATGTCAATATTTCATCTTTTTAATGGCTTAGTATTCTAATATATACATAATAAAAATGTGGTATTGATGGACACTTAGGTTTTTTCCATGTCTTGGCTATTGTAAATAATGCCACAATTAAAATATATACATATACATATACATACACATACACATACACATACACATATATATATATATATATATATATATATATATATATATGTATATGTGGATTGTTTGCTTTTTTGTTGGTGCTGTTGAGTCGTATGAGTTCTTTATATGTTTTAGATATTAGCTCCTTACTGGAAATATCATTTGCAAATATCTTTGCTCACTCAGTTGGTTGCATTATGTGTTTGTTGATGGTTCGTATTGCTGTACAAATGATTTTTAGTTTGATATACTCCCACTTGTTTATGTTTGCTTCTGTCTCCCTTGTCTTTGGAGCCAAGTTCATAGAAAAAACTCTGATAACCATGTCCATAAGATTAGTGCCTGTGTTTTCTTCCATGCATTTTGTTGTTTCAGGTATTACATTCAAGTTTTTACTAGACTGCAGATACCAGTTTAGTTTTATGCTTATGCATGTGGTTGTCCAATTTTCCCAACACCATTTATTTAAGAAGCTTTCTTTCTTCATGGTAAGGCCTTGGCTCCCTTGTCAAAAATTAGTTGTCCATGTATGTGTGCATTGATTTTAGGGATCTCAGTTCAGTTCCATTGGACCATGTCTGTTTATCTGCCAATACCATACTGCATTGATTACTAAAGCTTTGTAGTATAGTTTGAAGTTGGGGGATGTGATAGCACTAGCTTTGTTGTTGTTGTTTTTCCTCAGGGTTGCTTTAGCAATTCAGTATCTTTTGTGTTCCAATACAAATTTGAGGATTTGCTGTTTTATTCCTGTGAAAAATGCCACTGGGATTTTGATAGGCATTGCATTGAGTCTGTAATTTTTCTTAGGTTATATGGACATTTGACAATGTTCATTCTTTTAAACCATGAATACAAATAAACTCCATTTCTTGGTATCTTCTTCAATTTCTTTCAACAGTGCCTTGCAGTTTGCAGTGTACAGGTCCTTGAACTCCTTTGATGAGTAAATTCTTAGGTATTTTACTCTTTTCTTTGCATCTGTAATTGGGACTGGTTTTGTACTTCTCTTTCTGATATTTTGTTGTCAGTATATAGAAATGCAACAGATTATTGCATATTTAATTTTGAACCCTGCTACTTCATGTATTCCTTTATTTTTTTTTTCCTACTAATTTTTGGTAAAATCTTTTAGGGATTTTAGATGTAGAATAATTTTATCTGAAAATATTGATAGTTTTACTTTTTTACCAATTTGGATACTGTTTATTTATTTTACTTGCTTAGTAGTTCTGGCTTGGGCATCCAGTATTATGTTGAGTAACAGTGCCAAAATTGGGCATCCTTGTCTGGTTTCTTGATCTTAGAAGAAAAAGCTTTCAGTATTCCACCATTGCGTATAATATTAGCTAATGTTTGTGCTATATGGCCTTTATTATGTTGAGATATTTTCCTTTTCTACTAATTTTATTGAGTGTTTTAATAATTAATACATGTTTTTTTCTTGTAAATGTTTTTTTAAAAATTGATTGACATAATCATAATTTTTTCTTCAAGTTTTAAATGTGGTGTATCATATTGATTGATCTGTGGATGTTCAACCATCCTTGAATCCCTGGTGTATGAAAGTTTTAATGTATTGTATTTAATTTAGTTATATTTTGTTCTAGATTTTTGCATCTATGTTCATCAGAGATATTGGCCTATAATTTTAATTTTGTGATGTCCTTGCCTGGTTTTGGTATCAGCATATTTAAGCCTCATAAAATGGGTTAGGAATCATTTCCTCTTCTTCAAATTGTTGGAGGAGTTTGAGAGAGATAGATATTAAATGTTCTTTCAATGTTTGGTAAAATTCACCAGTGAAGCCATCTCTTCCTGCACTTTTGTTTTTGGAGATGTTTTTATTACTGTATCAATTACCTTACTAGTGACTTGTCTATTTAGGTAGTCCAGTTCTTCATTATTCAGTCTAGAGAGATTGTAAACTTCTAAGAATTTGTGCATTTCTTCTAGGTTTTCTAATTTCATGGCATATAGGCTTTCATATTATTCTTGTATAACCCTTTGTATTTCTGTGGTGTCCATTGCAACTTCTCATTTTTCATTTCTGATTTTATTTATTAAAATTTTCTCTCTTTTTTCCTTAGTGAGTCTAATTAAAGATTTGTTAATTTAGTTTATCTTTTCAAATAACCATCTCATTAACGATATTTATTGCCTTTATAGTCTGTATTTCATTTATTTCCACTATGAGTGCTGTTTATTTCCTTCCTTCGACTGACTTTGGGTTTCATATGCTCTTTTTTTGGTTTCTTGGGGTGTATGTTTAATTGTTTGAGATTTTTCTTGTTTCTAGAGTAGGCCTGTTTTGCTATAAACTTTCCTCTTTGTACAGCTTTTGCTGCATCACAAAAATGTTTGTATGTGTATAGTCATCATTTCTTTTTTTTTTTTTATGAATTTTTATTTATTTTTTTGTTACAGATATTTTACCTTTTTACCCCATTAGCACCCCCCACCCTACCCCCCCTCCACCCTACCCCCCCTCCACCCTGTCCCCGGCTTAGTTGTCCATGTCCATTGGTCATGCATACCTGCATATAAGTTCTGTGGTTTATCTCTTCCAACCCCCCCACCCCCCATCCCCTCTTCTGAGGGATGTCAGTCTGTGCCCTACTTCCACATCATTTCTTTCTATGTGTCTTTTGATTTCTTCTTTGATTTCTTCTTTTACCCAATAGTTATTCAGTAGCATCTAGTTTATTCTCCACATATTTGTTATTTTTCTAGTTTTCTTTTTTATTAAATTTATTGGAGTAACATTGGTTAATAAGATTAAATAACTTTCAAATGTACATTTGATGATACATGGTCTTAATATTGCATTGTATCTACCATCTAAAGTCACAACATCATCCAACCATATATTTGACCTCCTTTACCCTTTACCAAGCACTCCCACCTCCCTTCTCTCTGGTAACCACCATACTGTTGTCTGTGTATATAAGTTTTTGTTTTTGTTTTGTCTTATTTGTTTGTTTGTTGCTTTCAGTGTTATATCTCACATGTGAGTGAAATCATAAAGAATATTTGGTACATACATACAATGGAATATTATTCAGGTGTAACAAAAGATGAAATACTGCCACTGGTGACAATATGGATGGATCTTGAGAATACCATGTTAAGTGAAATAAGTCAGATAGAAAAAAGTTAAGGTAATTTAAGATTCAACTTTCTTGTAAATGATTTTCAGTTGCATACTGTGTGGTCAGAAAAGATACTTGGTATTATTTCAATCTTCTCAAATGTATTAAAACTTGTATTTCTTTCCAACATATGTTCTATTCTTGAGAAGTTCAATTTGCATTTGAGAAGAATGTATATTTTGTCATTGAGGGATGGAAATATCTATAAATATTAACTAAGTTCATTTGATCTAATATGTCATTTAAGGCCAATATTCTCTTGCTCACATTTTACCTAGATTATCTACCCATTGTTGTTTGTGAAATATTAAAATTCCCTGCTATTATTGTAATATTTTCTATTTTTCCCTTTAGGCCTGTTAATAATTGCTTTATATATTGTGGTGATCCCAGGTGGGGTGCATATGTATTTTTAAGTGTATATTTTCCTGACAGATTGCCTTAATTATCATTATAAAATATTCATCTTCGTCTCCTGTTTCCTTTTTTGTTTTAAAATACATTTTGTCTGCCATAAGTATGAGTA
The DNA here is from genome assembly GCF_014108415.1 of Molossus molossus. NCBI lineage: Eukaryota > Metazoa > Chordata > Mammalia > Chiroptera > Molossidae > Molossus > Molossus molossus. The sequence continues at coordinate 11,848,300 of NW_023425355.1, read as the reverse complement.
TGGCTACCTCCACTACATTTTCCTCTAGATGCCTTGCTTGGAATATTATTTTCCAACCCTTCATTTTAAACCTACATTTGCCTTTGAAGCTGAGACTGGTCTCCTGAAGGTACCATACAGTTTGATCTTGTTTATTAATCCATTCTGCTATTACGTACCTTTTGATTAGTGGGTTTAGTCCACTTATACTTAGGGTGATTACTGATATATGAGGACTGGATACAGCCATTTTATCTTTTGTTTTCTGGTTGCTCTGGATCTGAAGTACTTTTTTTTTCCCTTTTGTTTCTTTCTGTTATTTTAATTTTGTCAGTTTTCTATGACTCTTTCCCCATATGCTGTTTTTTATTTATTTATTATTATTATTTTTTAATCCTCACCCGAGGATATTTTTCCATTTTTTGTAAAGATAGAGTGGGAGGGAGAGAGAGGAAGGGAGAGAGAGAGAGAGAGAAACATCGACATGAAGGGATACATCGAGTGGCTGCCACCCGCATGACCAACCAGGGCCGGGGACAAACTGCAACCGAAGTACATGCCCTTAGGGGGAACCGAACCCGGGTCTCTCCGGACAGCAGGCCGACGCTCTAACCACTGAGCAAAACTGGCCAGGGCCATATGCTGTTTTTTAAATGGTTTTCAAAAAGTGTTTTTTGAAGCAGCTCTGAATTTTTGCTTTGGGGTTACCATTAGGTTTGTATAAAGTGTCTCACAGATACAATAGTCCTTTTTCATTTTTGCATTTTACCTTCATTCAGCTATATAAGTTCAAATTTTTACTTCCTCTCCTTTTGTGTTTTTGTCACAAATTAGTTCTTTTTATGTTGTGCATTTGTTACCAAATTGTAATAATTATAGTTATTGTTAATATTTTTTTCTTTAACTTTCATGTTTTAAGTGTTCAATACCTTATTCTGAAAGTAGAGTTGCAATTTTCTATTTCTGTCTGTTTGTCATCTTACTGAAAGTTCTGTATACTTTTGTGTTTTTGTTTTAGGTAGAAGAGGCTCTTTAAACATTTCTTGTAATGTCAGCCTTATGGTGACAAATTCCCTCATCTTTTGTTTTTCTGGGAAAACCTTTATTTTTCCTTCCTATCTAAATAACTGTTAGATATATTATTATTGTCCAGTAGTTTCCTTTTTTCAACATTTTTAATATATCATTCTACTATCTCGTGGCTTGTAGGGTTGCTACTGAAAACTCTGATGATAATTTGATAGAATGTTTAGCATAGTTTACTGTCTTTTTCCCTGGTTATTTTAATAATTCTTTATTTGTCATTAACTTTTGATAATTTTAATATAATCGACATTGAATGAGGTCTTTTAATATTAAGATTCTTAAGTGCTCTATTAACTTATTGGATTTGAATGTCCAGTTTTTTTCCGTAGATTTAAGAAATTCTCATCAATTATTCTTTTGAATAGATGCCCCGTTCCTTTCACTTTCTCTTCTGTTTTTGGTATATCTATTATCCTTATGTTGATTTTTCTAATGGAATCAGACAGTTTTTGTAGAGTACTTCAATTTGTTTAACTTTTTAGTTTGTTTGCTTCTTCTACCAAAATCATTTCTAAGTTTTTAACTTCAAGCTCACAAATTCTCTTTTCCATCTAGTCTACTCTATTTCTAATGTCCTTTAATGTAGTCTTCATCTTAATTATTGAGTCCTTCAGCTCCAGATTTTCTGAAAAATTTTACAGATCCAATCTATATTTTACAGATTCATTAATTCTACTTATTGATTTTTATTCCTGAGCTAGTTCAACTGTTTTTCTGGGTTTTCTTGTATGTCATTGATTTTGTTAATAACCACAATCTTGAAGTCTTTGTCATTTAAATCACAGTCTTTCTTGATCTGAATTTGGTTCTGGAGACATTTAATTTTCTTTTAGTCCTGTCATGCTACCTTGGTTATTCGTGGTACTTGACAAATTAATTTTTCAGCCTCTGCATTTTGACTAGTCATTTTTTTAAAATTTACATACAGTTTTTGCTTTTAACAATTCAGCAAGTTTGTTAGTACAGATTTCCCCCCTCTCTTCCCTTTACATGTCTCCTCTTTGGTACTCATCTGTTTGTTATCATATCTACAGGCCAGTTTCTGTTTTGTTTTGTTTATTCATTTGTTTTGTTTTGAGATGCAACATATAAGTATATCTTATAATATTTGTCCTTCTCTGTGTGATTTATATACCTCTAGGTATTTTTCAGTATATGATAGTTCTAGGTATCCAAATCTTTGCCAACACAAGATATAATCAGCCTTTTTAATTTTAATCACTTTAATGAGAATGCAATAGTAGTTCTGCATGGGTTCAAGTTTACTTCCATAATGCCTTTTTGAGAATATTATACATTGCAAACACAAGAATATAGCCTTTTTAGACAGCCTTCTTTCATTCAGCATAGTGTCTTTGAAATATATCTATATTTCATGGGTATCAGAAATGCATCCCTGGGAAATTCCAAAATGGCAACGTAGTGAATGGAAGCTACACAGATCATCTCCCGGGACCAAACTGGAACTACAACTAAAATAAAAACAAATCATTGAGAAAAAGCAGCAGAAAAGCAGCATGAGAGGACCCATATAAAAAGGACAGCAAAAGAGGACAATGAATCAAGCCTGGTAGGCATGCAGTGGTGTGAGAGAGGGCAAGCTGGGAGTTCACGGACAACAGCTGATTTAGCCGTGAGCAGCTTCCTCAGGGTTAAAATTCCAAGCCAGCTCCACAGTACAGAGGGTCGCTTCAGAACACTAAATTAGTTATAGTCACTAAACTTGGGCTTTGGCAGAGGGAGGGTGGACTGGACTGGAACTGTATGGGGACACTCAGGATTTGGAGGGAGCTCAGAGTTTTCACTTAGTCATGACCTCACTGGCAGGTGGCCATTTTGCTCCAGAAGCTCTTTCCTGCAGCTCTGGGGAAAAGCAGCAGCCCCTCCATTGGAGATTTAACCCCACCCAGCTGGGCCAAAGAAATGCAAATTGAATCTCATTAACAACCAGCATCTTCCCCACCCTCTGGAAATCCTCTTACACTGAACATCTGAAGAAGTTTTTCATTCATTGGAGGACTACAACCCAAAACTCATCAGGTAACTGAGACTAGAGAATAAATGAACTTTTCCTGGGCTTGTAAATCTACCCAGAAAAGACATGACAGTGGTGTTTAACATGGATCCTACCACACTCATCCAAACCCAGTAGAGGGAGCCACAACCAGTGGAACACCAAAACCCACAGGGAAAATTGGACAGGCTCCAAAACCCACTGAGACAGCCAAAATGGTGAAACAAACAAACAAAAAAATTCCAAATGAAAGAGCAAGATAATTTGATAGAAGATGACATAAAGGAAATACAGTTAAGCAAATTATCAGAGGTAGAGTTCAGAGCCATGATCTTGAAGGAGTTCAACAGCATGAGTAAGGACATCAACACCATGAGTAAAGATATAAACATTGAAAACCAAGCAAGTAGAAATGAAGATGACATTGCATAAATAAAGAACACATTGGAAGGACTAACCAGCAGAGTAGAGGAAGCTGAAGACCAGATCACTGAATTAGAATACATGGTAGAAAAAAAAATCAACCAATCAGAAAACCAAAAAAATACAAATAAAAAAACAGTAAGACAGATTAAGAGAACTGTGGGCCAACTGCAAATCTAACAACACTCACATCATAGAGGTTCCAAAAGCAGGAGGAAATAAGCAAGTGTTACAGAATATATTTGAAGAAATAGTGACAGAAAACTTTCTTAACTTGCTGAAGGAAGATGGCATTCAAGTTCAAGAAGCACTGAGAGCCCCAAGTAAGAAGAACACAAACAGGCTCACAGCAAGACACATAATAATTAAAATGCCAAAAATTAAAGACAAATAGAGAATCCTAAAGGTAGCAAGAGATAAGCAACATGTTACCTACAAAATAACTGCCATTAGGCTGTCAGCTGACTTCTTAACAGAAACACTACAGGCCAGAAGAGAATGGCATGAAATAATCAAGGTCATGAAAAACAAGAATTTAAATCCAAGACTATGCTATCCAGCAAGGCTATAATTCAAAATAGAAAGTGAAATAAAGAGTTTCCCAGCCAAAAAAAACCTAAGGGAATATATTAGCACCAAACCAGTACTGCAAGAAATGTTCAAAGGACTGCTGTAATAAGCAGAAAAAATAGAAATATATATATATATATATATATATATATATATATATATATATATATAATCACACTAAAAATGGCAATAAATAAGTACATATCAATTGCCACCTTAAATGTGAATGGTTTGAATGCTCTAATAAAAAGACACAGAGTAGTTAACTGGAAAAGATAGCACGACTCATCTATATGTTGTTTACAAGAAACCCACCTCACAACAAATGACTCACATAAGTTGAAAGTGAAGGGATGGAAAAAAGTCTTTCAAGCAAATGAAAAGGAAAAAAAGGGGAGGTAACAATACTCATATCTGATAAAGTAGATTTCAAAATAAAAACCATAACTAGAGACAAAGAAGGCCACTAAATAATATTGAAAAAATTTATCCAACAAGAAGATATAACCTTGGTAAACATATATTCACCCAATATGGCAGCACCAAAATATATTAAAAATCTTCTGGAGGACTTCAAAGAGAAATTGACAGCAATATAATCATAGCAGGGGACTTCAGCACCCTGCTGACATTACTGGGCAGATGCTCTAGACAAATAATTAGCAAGGAAACAGAGACTCTAAATGAAGCACTACGCCAAATGGATTTAATAGACATCTACAGAGAATTACACTGCAAAACTGCAGAATTCACATTCTTCTTAAGTGCACATGAGACATTCTCAAAGATAGACCACATGTTAGGACACAAACTAAGTCTCTACAAGTTCAAGAAGATTGAAATCATATCAAGTATATTCTCAGATCACAATGGCATGAAACTAGAAATCAATTGCAACAAGAACATACAAAGACATTCGAACACATGGAGGCTAAATAGCATGTTATTAAACAATGAATGGGTTACCGAGGAGATCAAGAATGAAATTAAAAACTTTCTGGAACCAATGAAAATGACCAAACGACAACACAAAATCTATGGGATGCAGCGAAAGCAATTCTGAGAGGGAAGTTCATAGCACTACAGGCCTACCTCAAGAAACAAGAAAATTTTCTAATTAAATATCTAACCTCACAACTTAAAGAACTAGAAAACAAACAAAAAGAAAACCCCAGAGCAACTATAAGAAAAGAAAGAGTAAAGATTAGAGCAGAAATAAACTACATACAGTCCAAAAAAAAACAATTCAAAGTATCAATGAAACAAAGACCTGGTTTTTCGAAAAGATAAACAAGATTAATGGACCCTTAGCTAGTCTCACCAGGAAACAAAGAGAGAGACTCCAAATACACAAAATCAGAAATGAAAGAGGAGAAGTAAAAACTGACACCACAGAAATACAAAAGATCGTTAACAACTACTATGAACAATGTTATGGCAACAAATTTGACAATCTAAGCGAAATGGACAAATTTCTAGAAACAGATAGTCCCCAAAACTGGACCAGGAAGAGATAGAAAACTTGAACAGACCAATAACAACAGAAGAAATTGAAGATGTAATCAAGACTCTCCCAGCAAACAAAAGCCAAGGTCAGATGGCTTCACGGGAGAGTTTTACTGAACATTCAAAGAAGAACTAACACCCATTCTCCTCAAACTATTTCAAAAAATTCAAGAAGAAAGAAGACTTCCAAACTCGTTTTGTGAAGCCAGCATAACGCTAATTCCAAAACCAGAAAAAGACACTACAAAAAAAGGAAACTACAGGCCAATATCCCTGATGAACATAGACACCAAAATCCTGAACAAAATACTAGCAAATCGGATCCAGCAATACTCCAAAAAAATTATTCACCATGACCAATTGGGACTCATCCCAGGGATGCGAGGCTGGTACAATATTTGCAAATCAATAAACGTGATACACCACATAAATAAAATGAAGAATAAAAACCACATTATCATATCAATAGATGCCAAAAAAGCCTTAGACAAAATCCAGCATCCATTTCTGATAAAAACACTCAGCAATGTGTGAATAGAGGGATCATATCTAGACATAATAAAGGCCATATATGAAAGACCTACAGCCGACATCATACTCAATGGGCAAAAACTAAAAGCGTTTCCCTTAAGAACAGGAACTAGGCAAGGATGCCCACTTTCGCCACTCTTATTTAACATAGTACTGGAAATCTTAGCCACAGCAATCAGACAGGAAGAAAAAATAAAAGGGGTCCAAATTGGAAAGGAGGAAGTGAAACTGTCATTATTCGCAGATGACATGATATTATACATAGAAAACACCAAAGACTCCATCAAAAATTCACTACACGTAATAAATGAATTAGGAAAAGTAGCAGGTTACAATACTAACGTCAAGTAATCGAAGGCATTCTTATACAACAATAATGAACTCACAGAAAGAGAAACTAAGAAAACAATCCCATTTACCATTGCAGCAAAACAATTAAGATACCTAGGAAAAAACTTAACCAAAGAAATAAATGACCTATTCGCAGAAAAATACAGGTCATTGAAAAAAAAAAAAAAAATAGAGGCAGATATGAAAAAGTGGAAGCACATACCCTGTTCATGGATTGGAAAAATTAACATCATTAAAATGTCCATACTACCCAAAGCAATCTATAAATTCAATGCAATCCCCATCAAAATACCAACGGCATACTTCACAGAATTAGAACAAATACTTTAAAAGTTCATATGGAACCAAAAAAGACCTCGAATAGCCACAGCAATCTTGAAAAAGAAGAACAAAGTTGGAGGGATCACATTACCAGATTTCAGGTTATACGACAAAGTCACTGTAATCAAAACAGCCTGATACTGGCACAAGAACAGGCATATAGACCAGTGGAAAAGAACAGAGAAAGCAGAAATGGACCCAAGGCAATATGCTCAATTAATATTTGACAAAGGCAGCAAGAGCATACAGTGGAGTAAGGACAGCCTCTTTAATAAATGGTGTTGGGATAATTGGATAGCTACATGCAAAAAAAATAAAAATAAAACTAGACCATCAACTTTCACCATACACAAGAATAAACTCAAAATGGATATAAAAGACTTAAATGTGACTCATGAATCCATAAAAATCCTAGAAGAAAGTGTAGGCAACAAAATTTTAGACATCACATGCACCAGAATTTTCATTGATACATCACCTAAGGCAATAGAAACAAAGGAGAAAATGAACACATGGGACTACATCAAACTAAAAAGCTTCTGCACAGCAAAAGAAACAATGATCAAAATGGAAAGGGTACCCACTGTATGGAAGAGCATAATTGCCAATGATATATCAGATAAGGAGTTAATTTCCAAAATATATAGACTGCTCATACAACTCAACAAAAGAAGACAAAGAACCCCATTAAAATATGGGCAGAGGAACTAAAGAGACACCTCTCCAAAAAGGACGTACAAATGGCCAAGAGACATATGAAGAAACGGTCAAAGTCACTAATCATAAGAGAGATACAAATTAAAACATCTATGAGGTATCACCTCACACCTCTCAGAATGGATACCATCAACAAATCATCAAACAAGTGCTGGGGAGGGAGTGGAGAAAAGGGGACTCTAGTACACTGCTAGTGGGAGAAAAGAGGACTCTAGTACACTGCTAGTGGGTGCAGCCACTATGGAAAACTGTATGGTGTTCTCCCAAAAAATTAAAAATGGAACTTCCATTTGACCCAGTGATCCCACTTCTAAGGATACATCCTAAGAAGCCTGAAACACCAATCAGAAAGTATATATGTACCCCTATGTTCATAGCAGCACTATTTACAATTGCTAAGATCTGGAAACAGCCCAAGTATCCATCCATAGATGAGTGTATAAAAAAGCTGTGGTACATATACACAATGGAATACTAAGCAGCGGTAAGAAAGAAAGATCTTTTATCCTTTGTGACAACATGGAGGGACTTCGAGGGTATCATGCTAAGGAAAATGAACCAATCAGAGAAAGACGAATATTACATGATCTTACTTATTTGTGGAATGTAATGAACAAGGTGGGTTGACGAATAACATAGACCCAGAGATATAGAAAGGAGTATGGTTCAGACTGACAAACCTCAGAATAGGGATGCCGGGTGTTGTGTGAGATGAACCAAAGAACTTACATGCAGGTATGCATAACCAATGGACATAGACAAGTATGCTATGGGGGGGGGGAGTGGCCCAATGAGGTGGAAGGTGTCTAGGGGCAAAAAAGGAGAAACATCTGTAACAAAAATAAATTAATAAAAATTGGCAAAAAATGCATCCTTGAATCTACCAGTCTGCCTCCACTTTGTTATTTTATTTTATTTTTCATTAGATTCCACATATTAGGGAAATAATATGGTCCTTTCCTTTCTCTGACTGGTATATTTTACTTAGCATAAGGCTTTCCAGATTTATCCAGAGGTTAGAGTGGAGGGTGCTGGTGGCTGTGTGAGGAAGGTGAAGGGATTAAGCAAAGAAAACAAAGACTCATGAACACAGACAATAGTATGGTGACTACCAAAGGGAAGGGGGTGAGGGGAGATAGAAGAGGTTAAAGGGAGAAATAAATCGTGATGGAAGGAGACTGGACTTGGGGTGGTAAGCACACAATACCATGTACAGATGATGTATTTTAGAATTGTATACTGAAACCTGTATAATTTTATTAACCAAATCACTTCAATAAATTCAATAAAAAAGACATTTATTAACAAAGCAAGTCTATACAAATTTAAGAATATTGAAATCATATCAAGCATCTTCTCAGATCACAGTGGCATGAAATTAGAACTCAATTACAATAAAAACAAACAAAAACATTCAAATGCTTGGAGGATAAACAGCATGTTATTAAATAACAAATGGGTTACTAACGAGATCAAGGAAGAAATTAAAAATTTCCTGGAAAGCAATGAAAATGAACACACAACAAGACACAGCGAAAGCAGTCCTGAGACAGAAGTTCATAGAACTACAGGCCTACCTCAAGAAACAAAAAAAATTCCTAATTGACTCTCTAACCCTACAACTTATAGAACTAGTAAGTAAGCAAAAAGAAAAACCCAGAGCTAGTAGAAAGGAAATAGTAAAGGTCATAGCAGAAATAAATGACATGGAGACTGAAAAACAATTCAAAAGATCAAAGAAACAAAAAGCTGGTTCTTTGAAAACATAAACAAGGTTGATGGACCTTTAGCCAGACTCACCAGGGAACAAAAAGAGAGAAACCAAATAAACAAAATCAGAAATTAAAGAGGAGAAGTAACAACTGACACCACAGAAATACAAAGGATCATCGAAACATACTATGAACAATTGTATGCCAACAAATTGGACAATCTAGGAGACATGGACAAATTTCTAGAAACACACAGCCTCCCAAAACTGAACCAAGAAGAGAAAGAAAACTTGAACAGACTAATAACAACAAAGGAAATCAAAGATGTAATCAAGAAACTCCCAGCAAAAAAAAACAAAAAACAGAAAAAAACCCCAGGCCCAGATGGCTTCATCGGGGAGTTTTACCAAACATTCAAAGAAGATCTCATACCCATTCTCCTCAAACTATTCCAAAAAATTCAAGATGATAAAACACTTCCAAACTCATTATATGACGCCAGCATAATTGTGATTCCAAAACTGGATGAAGACACTACAAAGAAAGAAAATTAAAGGCCAATATCACTGTTGAACACAGATGCCAAAATCCTTAACAAAATATTAGCAAATCGGATCCAGCAATACATCAAAAAAATTACTCCTCATGATCAAGTGGGTTTCATCCCAGGCATGCATGGATGGTATTTGCAAATCAATAAATGTGATACACCACATAAACAAAATGAAAGATAAAAACCATGTGATCATATCAAAGGTGCTAAAGAATCATTCAACAAAATCCAGCACCAATTTTTGATAAAAACACTCAGCAATGTGGAAATAGAGGGATCATATCTCAACATAATAAAGACTATATATGAAAAACCAACAGCCAACATCATACTCAATGGGCAAAAACTAAAAACATTCCTCTTAAGAACGGGAACAAGACAGGAATGCCCACTTTTGGCACTCTTATTTAACATAGTACTGGAAGTCTTAGCCACAGCAATTAGACATGAAGAAAAAAATAAAGAGGATCCAAATTGGAAAGGAGGAAGCGAAACTGTCATTATTTGCAGATTACATGATATTGTACATAGAAAACCCTAAAGACTCCATCAAAAATCTATTAGACTTAATAAATGAATTTGGCAAAGCACCAGGATACAAAATTAATGTCAAGAAATCAATGGCATTCTTATACACCAATGATGAACTCACAGAAAGAGAAACTAAAAGACAATCTCATTTATCATTGCAGGAAATAAGATACCTAGGAATAAACTTAACCAAAGAAGTAAAGGACCTCTTCATAGAAAACTACAAGTCATTGAAAAAAGAAATAGAGGAAGATATAAAAAAGTGGGAACAAATGCCTTGTTTATGGATGGGAATAATTAACATAATTAAAATGTCTATACTACCCAAAGCAATTTAGTTTCAATGCAATCCTCATCAAAATACAAACAACATACTTCCGAGAACTAGAATAAACATTCCAAAACTTTATATTGAACCAAAAAAGACCCCAAATAGCAACAGAAATCTTGAAAAATAACAAAGTAGGACGGATGCCATTACCAGATTTCAGGTTATACTACAAAGGAACTTTAATTAAAACAGCCTGGTACTGGCACAAGAACAGGCACATAGATCAATGGGCCACAATAGAGAACCCAGAAATTCACCCAAGACAATATGCTCAATTAATATTTAACATAGGTGGTAAGAGTATACAGTGGAGTTAAGACAGCCTCTTCAATAAATGGTGTTGGGAAAATTGGACAGCTACTTGCAAAAAAAAAAAATGAAGGTAGAACACCAACTTATAACATACACAAGAATAAACTCAAAATGAATAAGAGACTTAAATGTAACTCGTGAATCTATAAAAATTCTAGAAGAAAATGTAGGCAACAAAAAATCAGTCATCATACCCAGAATAATTTTCACTGATACAACACCTAAGGCAAGAGAAACAAAGAAAAAAATGAACACATGGGACTATATCAAACTAAAAAGCTTCTGCATAGCAAAAGAAACAAGCATCAAAATGGAACGGGATCCCACTATATGGGAGACCATAATCTCCAATGATGCATCAGATAAGGGGTTAATCTCCAAAATATAAAGAGTGCTCATACAGCTCAACCAAACGAAGACAAAGAACCCAATTAAAAAATGGGCAGAGGACCTAAACAGACACCTCTGCAAACAGGATATACAAATGGCCAAGAGACATATGAAAAAATGCTCAACATCACTAATCAGAGAGATGCAAATTAAAACAACAATGAGGTATCACCTCACACCTGTCAGAATGGCCGCCATCAACAAATCATCAAACAGCAAGTGTTGGCGAGGGCGTGGAGAGAAGGGGACTCTAGTACAGTGGTGGTGGGAATGAAGACTGATGCAGCCACTATGGAAAACACTATGGTGTTACCTCAAAAAGTTAAAAATTGAACTGCCATTTAACGCAGTGATTTCATTTCTAGGAATATACCCTAAGAAACCTGAAACATCAATCAGAATGAATATATGTACCCCTATGTTCATAGCAGCACTATTTGCAATAGCTAAGATCTGGAAACAACCCAAGTGTCCATCAGTAGATGAGTGGATTAAAAAGCTGTGGTACATGTACAGAATGAAATACTATGCAGCTGTAAGAAAGAAAGATCTCTTATCCTTTGAGATGGCATGGAAGGACCTGGAGCGTATTATGCTAAGCAAAACAAACCACGCAGAGAAAGACAAATATCACATGATCTCACTTATTTGTGGAACATAATAAACTAAACTAACTGCTGAACAAAATTATCCCAGACATAGAGGTGGGGTACAAACTGACAAGCCTCAGAGGAGAGGGGGTTGCGGGAGGAGGAGCTAAACCACAGAACTTACATGCATGTATACATAACCAATGAACATAGAAAACAAAGCTGGGGATGGGGCAGGAGAAGAGGAGGTGGGTGTCAATGGGGGGAAAATGAGAAACATCTGTAATGAAAACAAACAAATAAATAAATAAATACATTTTTTCAAAAGAGAATTATTGTTAAATGGTGTGGAGTGTATGGAGTAATAAAAATGTTTTGGAAATACATAGTGGTGATAGTTGTACAGTATTATGAATGTAATCAGTGCCTCTGAATTACATACTTAAAATATTTAAAATATCAAGTCATATCTATTTCAATACAAAATTTTAAAATTTGCACTGTATCTAATTATCATTAGTCTTAAGAATTTTGTAAAATCTAATTTGTAGGATCAATCACATGATTAAAATATGTGTTAACAAAATTTATGTATATTGAAATCATGCTAAGTGAAAACATTTGCATTTGGCTTTATAGATCAAATTAAATGAGTACTGTGTTGTGAAGAAATTTAGTTAAACTATATGAAATTACTCTTAAGATATAGCAAATAGCCTGGCCAGTGTGGCTCAGTGGATTGAGCGTTGTCCCATGGACTGAACGGTACCAGTTTGAGTCCAGGTCATGGCACATGTGCAGCTTTTGGGCTTGATCCCCAGTAGGGAGCATGCAGGAGACAGCTGATCGATGTTTCTCACATTGATGTTGCTCTTTAAAAAATCAATAAAAACATATTAAAAAAGATATAGAAAGCATTTTCATGAAATTCTTCTCTAAAGGAAATAATACATTTCTATAAATAAAATATCTGTACTTTAAATACAGTAAGTGTGACATAATTTTTTCTAAAATTAAAATAGTCAAATTGACATCCGGCTGGTGTGGCTCAGTGGTTGAGCATTGACCCATGCACCAAGAGGTCACCTGTTTGATTCCCAGTTAGGACACATGCCTAGGTTGTGGGCCCAATCGCCAGTGGGGGCATGCAGGAGGCGGCCAATCAATATTCTCTCTCATTAATGTTTCTATCTCGCTCTCCCTCTCACTTCTCTCTTTAAAAAAATCAATAAAGGAAAAAAATTTAAAATATTGTTTTAAAATAAATAAAGAAAATAAAATAATCAAATTGAAAATATAAGATGCAAATAAAGATTAAGACCTGAAACCAAATATTAAATCAGAATTTTTGCTACATTAAATTTTGGAGACAGCCTGGCCAGTGTGGCTCATTGGTTGAGCTTCGACCCATGTACTAGGTGGTCTCTGGTTCGATTCCCAGTTGGGGCACATGCCCACGTTGTGGGCCCTATTCCCAATGGAGAGCATGTAGGAGGCGGCCAATTGGTGTTCTCTGTCATCAGCGTTTCTGTCTCGCCATCACCTTTCCTTCCTCTAAAGATTTCGATAGTAATAAGTAGAGGAATATGATACCCAAATCCCCAGGGTATCTAAGGCTCTGTATATATTCAAATTACATTAGATCTTTGTCTATATATACTTACATCAATAGTTTTCTACAATGAGAATTATTTTTTTTCAAAATAATACTTCTAAGCACCTGTATATCTTTAATTACAAAGAAACATTTAATTATATTAATTTCACCACTCAATAAGTTTGAAAAAGAGACTCATAGGTTTTAGAAAGGTTTTTAAGAATTGAGATAATTTGGGTATTCTGTTAACTCTGTTACCTAAAAATTAATTAATCTCAAATATATATTTTACCTTTTTTTCTCTCTCACTTATCTCATTCATTGCATCAGTCCATTAGTCCTGTAAATTATTTCTTCATATTTTCTTATACTGGCCCCTTACTTTCCATTCCCACTGCCATCACAATATCTCTTTTGTCCTTTCCTTATAATCCAATATTCCCACTGGAATGAGAATTATTTCTATAAACCGTCAGTCCAAACATGTTGCTTGGATTCTCACAAATTAGCAGTAATTTACTGTCAAGCATTGTATTCAAATTTGGACATTGCTTCATTTGGACACTTTATGTCTCTATTGATCTCTGTGTTATGGACTTACCGTTAGTGTCTCTCTGTTATAGACTGACTGTTCACATCTCCCCTTCCCTCCCCAACCAATAATTATGCTGAAGTCCTAATCCCCAGTAAAATGGTATTTGGAAGTAAGACCTTTGGGAGGTAATTTGGTTTAGATGAGGTCATTGAAGTGGGGCTCTTGTGATAGGATTAGTGCTCTTGTAACAAGAAATACCAGAGAACTTTCCCTCTTTTCTTCTCCCCTCCCCTCCCCTCCCTTCCCCTCCCCTCCTCTCCCCTCCTCTTCCCTCCCCTCTCCCCTCCCCTCCCCCCTCCTTCCCCCTTCCCCTCTCTATCTCTCCCCACCACCTCCAGCAAGTGAGGATACAATGAAAGTAGGTCATACCTCATTTAGAATTAAATTAGCCAGCATTTAATCTTGGACTGCAGCCTCCAAACCTATGAGAAAATAAATTTATGTTATTTAAGCCACCCCATTTATTGTATTTTGGTATAGCAGCCTAATTTGACTAATAGATATTTTAATATCAAAACATTAGGTACCATTGTAACAAATACCTAAAAATGAGGATGAGGCTTTGGAACTGGATAACAGTTTGAGGCTGAGGTGCATGCTAGAAATATGGATGTAAAAAACACTTCTGTTGAGGTCTCAGATGTGAATGAGGAACGTGGTTTTGGAAACTGGAGAAAGGGCAATCCTTGTTATAAGGTGGCATATAACCTGGCTGAACTAAGTTCTAGCTTTTTTTGTGATAGGTAGAAATTCTGATCAACGAAACTGGATATTTAGCTAAAAAAGATTTCTAAGCAAAATGTTGAAAGAATCTATTGGTTCTTTCTGACGGCTTACTGTAAAATGTAAAAGGAGAGATGAGTTGAAGAAGGAATTGCTCAGCAAATATGACTCAAAACTTGAATGTTTGGAAAATTTGCAGCCTATTCATAGTGTAATAAATGAGAAAGCTTTTTTTTTTTTTTTTTATCTGAAAGGAACACTAAGAATGTGGCTGAACAACCATTTCATAAAAAACAAAATATGGGTGTGACTTAGAGATTCACTCAGACATCTCAACAGAATCCAGAAATAAAGACAGGGTTATACTAGTAAAATCACTGCCTATTTGAACTAAAGGAGACTGAGGAAGCCAGACAGAATGGAAAGAGTATTCAGAGTTCATCATTGTTGCCACTCCCAAGAGTGTTTCCTCCTTGGTTTCAAAGGTGGAGCCACCTGTTCTGTTTAAGTAGGCCAGGAAGACATCACCCAGTGTTGATAGCCACTTGGGTGGGGCCCACGCTGAGGCAAAAGGAATAGAATCTCCCCACAGAGCCATGGAGGTGACACTGTTTCCCCATTGGGTATAGAGGGCAGAGTATCAAATCAAAGAGGAATGTTCTTGAGCCTTAAGATCTAATTAAATTTACCTTGCTAGGTTTGAAACTTCCATAGGACCAATCAGCCCTTTCTTCCTTCTAATTTTTCCCCTTTGGAATGGAAATTTCTAACCTATGTCTATCCAGCATTCTATTTTGGAAGTACATAACTTGTCTGGTTTCACGGGTTCACAGCTGAAAAGGAATTTTACCTCAAGATAAATCATGCCTCTAACTTCTAACCTTATCAGGTTTAGATGATGCTTCAATGAGAAGTTGGGCCTTACACTAGAGTTGATGCTGGAATGAGTTAAAACTTTGGGAGCTATTATGATAGAATTAATGTATTTTACATGTGAGAAGCATGTGAATTTAGAGGGGCAAGAACTATAATGTTATGGAATAAATGTTTGTGCCCCTGTAAAATGCATATGTTAAAACCCTGTTCTCAATGTGATGGTATGTAGAGATGAGGTCTTTGGAGATAATTAAGGCTAAATAAGATCATGAGGGTGGGACATTCAAAATGGGAATAGTGCCCAATAAGAAGAGACACCGGAGAAGCTGCTCTGTTTTTCCTCTTCTCTGCCATGTGAGGAACAGCATAGAGAAGAAGGCAAATGTATAATGGCCAGCAAGACAACTGTCACTATGATCAGAACTTTACCGCCTCCAGAATGGTGAGAAAATAAATTTCTATTCTTTAAGCCACCTTTCTACAGTATTTTGTTATGGCAACCCAAGCTGACTAATATGCTCTCCTAATTACTCCCTTAAACTATACATATGTCTAGTTATATGAGTTGATGTTATATCCTCCAGCACATGTTGTCCCTTTATTCATGCTCTTCTGTCAGCCTGGAATGGCCTCCACTGACTCAGTTTATATATATCCTGTACATATTTTAATCCTGCCTCAAATATCGCCACCTCTTCCATGGAGCTTTTCCAATTCACAAACTCAGAATTGATTCATTTATTCTTATGACCCTCTTATCTGTTTATATCTCTAGAATAATACTCAGTTTGTTCTATTTTATATCCAAGATGATTTAAAGAGGTCTGTCAGACCCATTAAACTGTATGCACCTAGAGGGCAGAATGCTATGTACTTGTGTTTCCCTATAATTTATAGCATAGAGCATACTTACAAAAAATAGGTACAAATATTTGTAGAATTGACTAGATCCTTTATTTCCTGAATTTAAAGATTAATGTAATTTGACTATGAATATTTTTATTTTCAAATTATAAGAGAAGTTTTTTTTGAGGTAGCACCATATTGTTTTCCATAGCGGCTGCACCAGTCTGCATTCCCACCAGCAGTGTATTAGAGTTCCCTTTTCTCCACACCCTCGCCAACACTTGTTGTTTGATGATTTGTTGATGGCGGCCATTCTGACAGGTGTGAGGTGATACCTCATTGTTGTTTTAATTTGCATCTCTCGGATGATTAGTGATGTTGAGCATTTCTTCATATGTCTCTTGGCCATTTGTATGTCCTGTTTGGAGAGGTGTCTATTCAGCTCCTCTGCCCATTTTTTAATTGGGTTCTTTGTCTTCCTTTTGTGGAGTTGTGTGAGCTCTCTGTATATATTGGAAATTAACCCCTTATCTGATACATCATTGGCAATGATGTTCTCCCATACAGTGGGTTGCCTTTCCATTTTGATGATCGTTTCTTTTGCTGTGCAGAAG
Source organism: Molossus molossus (assembly GCF_014108415.1). Classification (NCBI taxonomy): domain Eukaryota; kingdom Metazoa; phylum Chordata; class Mammalia; order Chiroptera; family Molossidae; genus Molossus; species Molossus molossus. The sequence continues at coordinate 11,831,132 of NW_023425355.1, read as the reverse complement.
CTTTTTAGTTTGATGTAGTCCCATGTGTTCATTTTCTCCTTTATTTCTGTTGCCTTAGGTGATGTATCAGTGAAAATTCTGCTCCGTATGATGTCCGAAATTTTGTTGCCTACATTTTCTTCTAGAATTTTTATGGATTCACGGGTCACATTTAAGTCTTTTATCCATTTTGAGTTTATTTTTGTGTATGGTGTAAGTTGATGGTCGAGTTTCATTTTTTTGCATGTAGCTGTCCAATTTTCCCAACACCATTTATTAAAGAGGCTGTCTTTACTCCACTGTATGCTCTTGCCACCTTTGTCAAATATTAATTGAGCGTATTGCCTTGGGTCCATTTCTGGGTTTTCAGTTCTGTTCCACTGGTCTATATGCCTGTTCTTGTGCCAGTACCAGGCTGTTTTGGTTACCTCAAAAAATTAAAAATTGAACTTCCATTTGACCCAGTGATCCCACTGCTGGGAATATACCCTAAGAAGCCTGAAACACCAATCAGGAAGAATATATGTACCCCCATGTTCATAGCAGCACTATTTACAATAGCTAAGATCTGGAAACAGCCCAAGTGTCCACCAGTAGACGAATGGATCAAAAAGCTGTGGTACATATACACAATGGAGTACTATGCAGCGGTAAGAAAGAAAGATCTCTTATCCTTTGAGACGACATGGAGGGACCTGGAAAGTATTATCCTAAGTGAAAGAAGCCAAGCAGAAAAAGACAAATACCACATGATCTCACTTATATACGGAATATAATGAACATAACAGTCTGAGGAATACAGTAGACCCAGACACATGGAAGTAGGGCACAGACTGACATCCCTCAGAAGAGGGGATGGGGGGTGGGGGGGTGGGAAGAGATAAACCACAGAACTTATATGCATGTATGCATGACCAATGGACATGGACAACTAAGCCGGGGACAGGGTGGAGGGGGTGGGGTGGGGGGTGCCAATGGGGTAAAAAGGTAAAATATCTGTAACAAAAAAATAAATAAAAATTCATAATAAAAAAAAAAAAAAAAAAAAAAGAATAATATAGAAACATCAATTATATTTTTATACACTAGCAATGAAAAATCCAAAAATGAAATTAAGGAAAAAAGTTACATTTGTAATAATATGAAAAAGAATAAAACACTTGGGAACAAGCTCCCGAAAATTTAAGCCAAAAAAAAAAAAAAAAATTATAAGAGAAGTTTATTTATAAAGTTACTGAGGTAGTAGAAGTGAGCCAGCTGGGCTGTGTAGGCTCAGGAAACAAGTTACAGAAGCAGAAGAAGTACCCCCTAGAGCTTAGGAGAAGGAAGGGTGAAGATACTGTGCCTGGGGTGGGGGTGGGGGGTCAGAAGGGAAAAGCACAGGCATGCTCCCAAGAGTGACAATATATTTTCATAATCTTGTGTCCTTTTTCCAGCATAGATGTTGTGATAAAGCCCTAAAGAACTCTAACCCTGATCGTTGGCTTGTAAGGACGTTTCCCTAATAGGAGTATATATACACACAAGACTGAAACCATGTGTGTGCAGCCTATGCAAATGCATAGAGCCACATGCACAGAAGAGCTCCATGATTGATTTAAAGCTCTGTTGTCAGTGTCTTAGAACTCTTAATTTTATCTTCAAAGGGTATTTTCTAAATTAACTGTAGTAACAATAGAGTATGTTTGTGAGTAGAGGAAATATGCACAATATACACATCTATTATTTCTTGTCACTCCTTTTCATATGGCTTTTGTGATGCCTCAAAAGTACCGAATGCTGTTGGTCCCACCATATGTGGGAGGTGAGGAAGATTCAAAGCAAGTACAAGTTAATTGAGTTATGTCACTATGAATGAGTAAGCCTGGCCCTAAGAGCCACACTTTTCTTTCACAACAAAACTTGCTTCAAACAGAAAGAAGATGATGACATTCTAAGAAATAAAAACAACCATGAAACCTTATAATATTCTTTCTTACTCATGTTATTTTCTTGTGTTAGCCAACCTCATTCACTGAAAATGATGACGTAGAACAAAGGGAAAATGTAGGGCAATCCATAGTTTCTTTTCTTTTCAGTCCTTTCTTACTCATTAGGAGGCCAAAGTAGAAAGTGAGAGTGTTGGGTAGAAGTTGCATCTACCAAAAAGTGAATTAAAAAACGGTTGAGTTAGTTTTGTGAAGCATTTCCAGTGCTCTGGTAAGAACAAAAATACATGTGTTTATACAAGCTACAAAATGATAATTTAGTAATATAAGTAATTCTGCATATAATTTATATTTGCGTTTAAACTGACATTGCACAATACAAAAATGTATATGTTAATAATTTTATTTTTAGTTTGTTTTTGCCTTTAACAACAATAAATAGCAAATAAAAAACACTATGACAAGTACAGAGAAAGACCATAGAAGAAAGGAACAATTTTACATTTTAGTAACTTTAATGGCGCATTTCTTTCTGTAGTAAGAACGAGGCTCCCCAAATGTTTATTTTTCATTGAGTCTTGCAAATTATATAGTCAGAAAAAAATGTCCTTTGTTTTGTGGCTACATAGTGAAAATTGCTATTTGTTTAATTAATCTTCCTTGGTTATCTTTATAGGCAATTTAATTTTTTCTCACCAGAAAGCTTAATCATCCCATTCTAAATTTTGCTAGTATGTCTTCCAGCTTCCTCCAACAGGCAAGTGATATATAAAGCTACAACTGATATTTTCCCCCTGACATTCCAGCTCACATCTGCCCCATTTAAGTTAATTTGTGGCAATCATTCCTGCAGAGAGGATAATGAAATTAATAGTACAAGTTTTATAATCAGTGGATCTGGATTTGAATCACTTCTCCAAACCCTATTTGCTGGGACATCTTGAGCAAGTTACTCTCTTTAAATCTGTTCATTAAGTTCCACCCTCAGAGATTCTAGTTTAATTGGCCTAGTGTAGGGGATTATGAATCTGACTTTGTAACTAATTCTTCATATGACTCTGACGTAGCTAGTCTGTATACTGGTATTTGGGGAGCTTTGGATTAGATAATTTTTATGAAGTGTACAGGATCCTCAATTCCTTGCTATAATTGTGCCTTAGAATGGTATCATTTTTGTGCCCTAAAACCAGGGTCAAATGCTTCATTATAACACAGTCCTCAATAAAATAGTATGAAGGGAGAAGTAGGTTCTTCTTAACCTGATTCAAAACCAAATATATATATATATATATATATATATATATATATATATATATATATATAATATATTTTATTATTATTAGTTTATAGAATTTTCTTGTGGTATCAAGTTGTATTACATAGTTCTGGTATGCAGCACCACAAAACAAAAAGTTGAATATGCGACCTAAGGAAATAATCCTTAGAACAATAGGTACCAATATATGATTCCCAAACCTTCTGGTATATGACATTGATGGAAGTACTGCATACTAGGGGACTAGGCATAAAATACAAAAGGACAATTTTTCTATGTGAGTGTATGTGTATATGTGTGTGTAGGCAACAGAAGATTAGTGATGCATAATTAATTTGGGCTCATAAGCAGTGCTTTAAAATGGGAAAATCACATCTTTTTAAAATTTTTAATAATACTTTTTGTAAATAGTGCTGCTAACACTGTGGTACATATACACAATGGAGTACTATGCAAGTGTAAAAAAGAAAGATCTCTTACCCTTTGAGATGACATGGAGGGACCTTGAAAGTATTATGCTGAGTGAAATAAGCTAGTCAGAGGAAGACAAGTATCACATGACCTCACTTATATGTGGAATATAATGAACAAAATAAACTGATTAACAAAATAGATCCAGAGACATGGAAGCAGGGACCATACTGAAAAACCTCAGAGGGAAAGGGGGAGGCAGGGTCGGAAGAGATAAACCACAGAACTTATATACATATATGCATAACCAATAGACACAGACAATACTGTGGTAAAGGCAGGGGCGGGGAGGGAGTGGGGAAGAGGGTGTCAATTGGGGAAGAAAAGGAGAACATCTGTAATACTTTCAACAATAAAATACATTTTTAATTAATATTTTATTTGATTTTTCCTAATGGTTTTGCAGGATTGGGAAAAGTCACACCTTAATTAATCAAATTTCTATTCCTCTGGAAAATCAAGGCTTACAGGGAACAAAAGTGGTTTGTGTGGTTGGGACTTTGGGGAAGAATTGGGAAAACAATATTTTAAAGTAGGGCTCTGTGTGAGGGAAAGAAGTATCAGGGTAAATTGGTGTTGGTCAGGATAGAATTCTGACAGCCAGAGTAAAATATGAGAAGGATTTAGGTGAGAAAGGGTCACAGAAGATGAAGTGGGGAGGTATCAATGTAATTTCAGCAAAGGCCCCTGTGGCAGAAAACATGTGAGTGTCCTCTTAGTGCTCCTCCCATGACTTACTCCTACCCAGATATAACTGTTATATTAATTAAAGAGCATTACAAGAACACATGGAAACCTCAAACAAATCAAAATGCAACGGACCAAATGTGAGATGATAATTGCAAACAACAGCTCTGACAAAGAATTAGTATCCAAAATATATAAAGAACTCACAAGACTCAACACCCAAAGAAACAAACAATCTAATTCTTCTCCCAATCTAATTCTTCTCCCATATTGACCATATGTCTATGGTCAATAGACATATGAAAATATGATCAGCTTCACTAGCTGGTAGGGAAATGCAAATCCAAACTACAATGAGATACCCCATCACACCTGTTAGAATGGTTATTATCAACAAGGCAAGAAATAACAAGTGTTGGAGAGGTTGTAGAGAAAAAGAAACCCTCATTCCCTGATAAAGGGAATGTAATCTGATAAAGCCACTATGGAAAACAGTATGGAAGTTCCTCATTTAATTACCATATGACCCAGCAATCCCTCTTCTGGGCATATACCCCCAACAAGGAAAATATTTATTCACAAAGATAGATGCACCCCTATTATTACTGCAGCACTATTCATGGCAGCCCAGACATGAAAACAACCAAAGTGTCCTTTGCTAGATGATCGAATAATAAAGATGTGGTACATATATACACAGTGGAATACTACTCAGCCATAAGAAAAAATGAAATACTTTCATTTTCAACAAAATGGATGCACCTGGAGAATATCATACTAAGTGAAATAAGTCAGTCAGAAAAAGCTAACAACCACATGATTTTACTCATATATGGGATTTAAAACTGAAACTCATAGTCACAGACAACAGTATCATGGTTACCAGAGAAAAGGGTGTTGGGAGAATAGTACAAGGTAAAGAGGGCCAAAAACATGATGGTAGATAATTTGACTGTGTATTGTGGGCACATAATGCAACATACGGATCGTGTATCATAGAAATGTACTACTTTCATGTCTCTGGGTTTATTTTGTTCACCATCTTATTTTGTTCATTATATTCCACAAATGAGTGAGATCATGTGATATTTGTCTTTCTCTGATTGGTTTATGTTGCTGAGCATAATACTCTCCAGGTCCCTCCATGTTATCTCAAAGGATAAGAGATCTTTCTTTCTTTCAGCTGCATAGTATTCCATTGTGTATATGTACCATAGCTTTTTATCCTTTGATAAAAGGATTCCCACCAGCAGTGTACCAGAGTCCCCTTTTCTCCACACCCTCGCCAACACTTGTTGTTTGATGATTTGTTGATGGCGGCCATTCTGACAGGTGTGAGGTGATACCTCATTGTTGTTTTAATTTGCATCTTTCTTATGGTTAGTGACGTTGAGCATTTTTTCATATGTCTCTTGGCCATTAGTATGTCCTGTTTGGAGAGGTGTCTCTTTAGGTCTTCTGACCATTTTAATTGGATTATTTGTCTTCCTTTTGTTGAGTTGTGTGAGTAAATTTTAATTGAATTTATTGGGGTGACATTGGTTAGCAAAACCATACAGGTTTCAAGTGTATAACTCAATAAAACATTGTCTGGACACTGTATCATGTGCCCATCGCCTCAAACAAAGTTTCTTTCTGTCCCCATTTCCCCTTTCCTTTACCTACCTCAACCTACTCCCCATCCCCCTTTCCCTCTGATTATCACCACACTGTCGTCTGTAATATGAGTATGTATTTATCATTATGATTTTAAATATTTAAATGTAAGGGCCTGATAGCTTTGGAAAGTCATATTATATTTGTATCTCTTTGCAGGGAGGAAGAGTGACGTTTATATTGGTTTCAGATTTGTGTCCCTTTCCCCATCACTCCTCTTTCCACAGCACTGCTTTCCTGATACAAGGAAACGAAAGCTGATGGACATAATTTACAGGTGCTTGACATTACTTTAGGCCCTTAACTAATGTCTGATCATTTAGCTGCTTTATCCTTCTTGTCAGATTCATTTCTGGTCCATCTATATTGCAAAGCCCTGGAAATTAAAAAATTGCTTGAATGACAAGTTGGGAGTTATATTTTATTTTGTATTAGTTTTTGGAAAGTCAGGAGAAATTGGTTCATTATAAAGGGTACTATGTAAGAATAACTCATTTTTTAATTTTTTTTATTTCTAACTTGCCCTGTTTCTTTCTAGTCTCTTGTTCTCTCGTTCTCTCTCTCTTTTTCTCTCTCTCAATTCCTCTCTTCTTTCCTGCTTCCTGTATTTGTTTTCTTTTTTGCCTTTTCCTGTCTTTCTTTTTAATTTATTGGGGTGACATTGATTAATAAGATTGTATAGGGGTCAAGTGTATATTTCTATGATATATGATCTGTATATTGCATTGTGTGCTCACCACCCAAAGTCAAATCATCTTCCAACACCATATATTTTATCTTCTTTACCCTTTTCTATCTCCCCACCCCTCTTCCCTCTGGCAGTCACCATACTGTTGTCTGTGTCTATGAGTTTTTGTTTGCTTGTTTTTCTAGTTTGTTCATTTGTTACTTTCAATTTTATATCCCGCATATGGGTGGAATCATACGGTTTTTCTAACTGCCTTTTCTTTTTTTCCCTGGAGGTACGTCTATGTGCCATTAACATATGACAATCACTCACACAAAAAGTAGGTATGAAATGGAAAGTGGTTTCACATCGAATGTTCCTTTCAAATACAATGTCCTGTTTTTCCATGATACTGCCATTTTTAATCATTTCTTCTATTTTTCTGTGTTTAATTATTTTTCTTGATATAACACATCTACAATATCATTAGGGACAGACAGAGGATGAAATTTGATGCTGAAAACATAAAGATTTACAGCCTTGACCAAGTGGCTCGTTTGATTGGAGCATTGTCTGGTGCACCAAAAGATTGTGGGTTAAATTCCTGGTCAGGGCACATACCTAGGTTTCAGGTTCATTCCCAGGTTGGGGTGCATAGAGGAAGGCATCTGGTCGATGTTTCTTTCTCACATTGATGTTTCTCTCTCTCTCCAAAAAAAAAAAAAATTAATAAAAAATGTCTTCAGTAGAGACTAAAAATATATATAATGTACAGATTTCTAATGTGATTGAAAGTCCTTTGCAATTGCTTGGGAGGAAGAGGGATTCAGAGATCTCTGGACTATGGTTTTCCATTTTGAACAGAATTTCTAGCTTCTTTTTTTAAGATTCTTATTTCCCGATTCCTTTTTTCTCCTGTCTGTGTTGATTTTATTACCATTGCAATGAATTGAAAGTACCAAGGGAGGGAAACAGGGTTGTTTTCTGTGTTATTTATTTCTCCTTTTGCAATCAGATGGCTTAGACTTCAGAGACATGTGTAATGCATCTTTTTTCTTGATGCAGTTTTGAGTACCATTATTGCAACTACCAAACTCTCACGAGCTCTTTTGCTCTGAGGAAAATATATATTTACTTATATATTAAAAGGTGTCCTAAAGTTTTTCCATATGTATGCTGTTCAATCAATTTGATATGGAAATATGACCTATTGGTTTCAGAAATATGTCTCTGCAAATTAGCAAAAAGTAGCTACCATGGTGATTTTGGCAGCATCCAAATTAATGGGACTGAAAAAAAAAATGAATGAAACAAAAAAAATGAATGTAGTTGATCAATTTCACCCAAAAGAGGTTCATCTCCAAATACTGATTATCCTTTAGTATCACCTTTTCCAAGAAACCTTCCCTAAACACCTTAGCCTTCACTGATCTCTGCTTCCTCCAAGTTCTTCTGTTGCTAGATGTTTATGTAAAGCAATTTTAGGGCAACATAAAACTGGTATTTTTAACTTAGTAATATGGTTTCATAGGCTGCCTGAACTCTTAGCTAGCATTATATACCACCTTCCTATTACAGGACCTCTGATATGAGGGAAAACATCGATTAAGTAAATTTATAGCTCTGAAAGAAAAGTGGATAAGAAATGCTGTACATATTGCTTTGCTCTCCACATATAATTTTCTTTAAATCAAAGCATGCTATGCTTTTAATGGCTATAAAAAGTTGATTTCAATGAAGAAAAGTATTGAGATGCTTATGCTTCAAACTGACTTCTGAATTTTCTTGGTATTTGCTGGGGTATAAAGATTAAAAAGAGAGATGGTGATAAGAACTGGAGAAATGTTTCTGGCCAGGGTTATCTTGGAAGCCCCAGTGGCAGAAAAGATGAAAATAGCTATATAAGCCTGGCTGAAAATAGTACTGGACCATGGAAGAAACTCAATTCTCTAGGCTACTCTACCTTGATTAGCACGCCTTGTCTTCATTGGTGTTATTTTTTTGCTTTCCAATTTACTGATATTTGTGGGGTTTTTTTGTTTGTTTGTTTTGTTTTGTTTTTTATCTAATCCCCCTAGTCTCTTACCTCACTTCTCAGAATACCACAATATTTCTGAAATGTCTTCAGGTTTCTAAAAGATCACCCAGGGAATATTCCTCAAATGTCACCTCTTTATTTTTTCTAGCAAGAAAAAAAAGGTAAAAAATGGTAAAGTTTTAAACAAACGGAAGAAGAAGAAAATGATCATGAATAAATGATTGTTTATATATGCTGGGTGACAAATGAAAACATACCTCATTTATTAGATTCAAGCTGGTCTCTGGACTTTAAGCTTCTCTAGGTCCCAGCCATCTTGTCCAGCTCTGTTGCTTCATAGCAGTATAACTTTGAAAAAATTCACTCCTCTTTTTAAACTTATGTCCTCATTGATAAATGAGGTGATTGGAACAGCAAATAAAAGAGTCCTTCAAATGCATTGATGTTGTAATTATTATTTTAAAAATATGTTTTTATTTATTTTTTAGAGAGAGAGGAAGGGAGAGATAGAAACATTCATGTAAGAGAAAAACATCAATCAGCTTCCTCCCACATGCCCCCTACTGGGCATCGAGCCTGCAACCAGGGCATGTACCCTGACTGGGAATCGAACCAGGACCTCTCAGTCCATAGGAAGACACTCAGTCCACTGAGCCACACCAACCAGGTGATGTCATAGTTCTTTAATACTAAGGTAAGCTCTAGCAGAAAATTACCCTTGAGTATCTCTAACTTGTACTGATTTTCACCTTCTAATGTCAATCTATGCCCTTACACATACATACCACCAAGGAAAATGAAATAATAATTATAGCTACAACTTAGAGCGGTCTTCACAATGCTGCAGGTACAATTATAATCAATTCCTGAACATTTAGTCTTCAAAACAACACTAGGATATGCACAGCATCACTTACCTTCATTTTACAGCTAAGGACACTTAACCTTCTACCATAAAAGAGGCTAACACACTTGACCAAATTCATATAACTAGTAAGTTGTAGTTAAAATTTGAACTCAGCCAAACTGGCTCTAGAGACTGTGAACTCAACTACTATGTTACACTGACAACACTTCTTGATAATAGTGGTGAAAATAACAAAAGTTGATTTTAAATCTTTTTAAATATACAAAATGAGATGTCTTATAGCAAATATTTATAAACTCTTTTCTCTCCACAGGAGTCCAAAGTTTATACACAAATGTCCAGGTATTTCTTCACTATGTTCCTTTCCCCAAGCTAAAAGCAAGCAAATGTTATGAAATTTTTGTTTCTTTAACATTTTCAAATTTACTTTAATGGGAACACAATAAAAACCCAAAAGGGAATGGATTATCCAGAGTAAATCCCATCCATCCATTTGTTAAATAGCCACATCTTTGTATGGAGAAGAGGTATATTTAGACATAGCTGATCTGTCTATTTGCAACTAAGCTCTTATCTGAAAATAAACCATAATGTATTTTGTGTAATGTGTGAAAGTCACTTAAATTAACCTCTTTTAAAAAGCTGGGGTGGTCACTAGCCAAGCAGAGAAAGACATATATCACATCCTCTCACTTATTTCTGGAATATAATGAACTAAACAAACTGATGAACAAAATCGACCCAGAGTTATAGAAGAAGTAGGGTACAGACTGACAATCCTGGGGCCGGGGGAGGAATAAACCACAGAATTTATATGCATTTATGCATAATCAATGGACATAGACAACAAAACTGGGGATAGGGTGGAGGGGGGATGGGGAAGAGGGTGTCAATGGGGGAAAAATGAGAACCATCTATAACAAAAACAAAGTAATAAATAAAATTAAAAAAGAAAGAAATTGCCACCCATTATTCTTTTACTCATCAATAACAAAAATAAATTAATTTAAAAAAATACAGCTAGCCCTGGCCGGTTCAGCTCAGCAGTTAGAGCATAGGTCTGCGATCCAGAGAGACCCAGGTTCGGTTCCCGCTAAGGGCATGTACCTCGGTTGCAGTTTGTCCCTGGCCCTGGTTGGTCGTGCGGGTGGCAGCCACTCGATGTGTCCCTTTTACATCGATGTCTCTCTCTCTCTCTCTCTCTCTCTCTCTCTCTCCCCCTCCCACTCTATCTGAACAAAAAACTGGAAAAAATGTCCTCGGGTGAGGATAAAAAAAAAATGCAGCTAAAAAAATTAAAAAAATAAAAAGCTGGGGCGGGATCAGGAGGAGGGTGTCAACAGGGGGGAAAGGAGAAACATCTGTAATAAAAATTAATTAATACATAAAAAAGTCAGCATTACCTCAAACAATCAGAAAATAAAAATAAAATAAAAAGCTGTTAACCTTGGTTTTTCATAAGAGAAATATATATATATTGGTTATATATATATGCAACTAAATTAAATTCCTTCACTCAAGGAAGATGCAAAGTACTGTTGCTCTCTTGTACTTAGGTAATGACAAATCCTTAATGGTTGATTTTGACGACAGGTGCAATTTCTAAATTCAAAGTGATTTCACACACACACAATTCACACACTCCATTTCAAAATTTCTATTATTTCTGCAGATACTTAAAGGGCACTGCAATCTATTTCCCACACCTCTTCAAGTTGCCTTTAGGTTCACATTTACTGGTGTTACAGTAGGTAGCTAGTTAGATATTAATAAAAGGAAGGGATTCAACATCTAATTAAGCTGGATTAACTAGAAAGGGACAGCTTCACAGACACCCCAGGGGACAGCTGTATCCTTAGCCAAATGAACTGATCCCAGAATGGGTAGGAAAGACCAATTTTCCAATCTTCCCAGGAAACAATCAGCCCCTCCCCATAGATTAATAAGGGGGGGGTTAAAACAGTAAGGGGGGCATTCCTTTGTTGGGTGCTTGCACAGTAGAAGCCAAAATGGTGCAGGAGGAGGTCCTTCTACTGAGACATGAAGTAGATGCCCAATGACAAAGCAGATATTTATAGGATAAGGACATGGAAACTCTGGAAGATCAAGGAAAGGGACTGAATAGGAGAAAGTCCAGCACAACCTGGCAAAAAAAAAGAAAGAAAAAATTCGGAAGAAGATTGGATAGTTTGAAAGAAACCCTGTTCTCTCCCAAGCCTAAGGAAATATAATCAAAGCTTAACAAAGGCCTAAGGTTTGTCCATGCGCTCTTTTTCCTAATAGCTCTGGAGGCCCCGGTGTGGCAGTGGCACGTGCAGAAGCACAGGCTGAAAAGGCCCTGGATGGGAACAGAGACTGTGCTGGACTATTAAAGCCTCAGATGCCAGGCTAATGGCACAGCAGCTCTGGGTCCTGGCCCTCCTTCTGGGCTTGGTGAGGCAAGTACTGGCTTGCAGCCCTAGAGGCTGGACTTCTTTCACTGTGAGAAGGAGCTAAGCCACCTGGTGGTGGATGAGGCAGTGTGGCAGCCTCTATGCTCTGTGTAACCTTCCATTAAATCTTGTCACTATAACTTAAATTCTTCTATGCATCAGTCCCTGAAATGCTTTTCTTGTGACTTTACAAGAACCCATTTCCAGACTAGTTTAGCAGACTAGACTTGGTCCTGGTCCATGTCCGACAACATTGGTAACTATTTTACAAGAGAAGAGATCAGATTAAGGTCAAGTAGTTATAATTATGATCTTTCTGACTGGTTGAGTCTATACACACTGTGAAGTAGATAATTGATACAACTATCAAGATAATTCAAGGCAACAAATATTGCTTCAATTATTTGGTCATTTAAAATGAGTGTGTTTTGAACTAAATTACTTACCCAATTGCTTTGATATTCTACTTCACTTTGGGTGGGGAGTCCCCAAGTTGATAGGGTGCTGAGCTGATGAATATGCCTACTCATATCTACTATTTTCCCCCTTTCTTTACCAATTTTTACACTAGCTTGCCTTTTCAAAAATCAAGTCCTCAGCAGACATTTTAAGTTGTGACAGAGTTAGAGCTTTGAATTCCAATGAGACCTTCAGTGGTTAATAGTACCTTTCAGGACCCTCTGGAAAATTTAATAATCTCATAGGACTCTTCTAGCTCTGACATTCTGTGAATGTTTTCGTCTCATCAAACTAGGTTAAGAGATGTCTGGACAAACAGTAAAGCTTAATGTCAGGCCACTTATATCCATATAGCCCACATCCATGCTAATGATGCTGAACACTGACAATCTTTGCCTGGATACTCATCTCCATAGGTGCAGTCCCAGAAACAATCTTTATTTTGCTACAGTGTCTTTCTAACTATGCTCTGTTCTGAAAATTTGCCTGGGAAATCACTTTAATATTCAAGGGAAATATACCTTGTGTTTGTTCATACATACATTAGAGTGTTTGCTGTTGATTCTCCTATAAAGCATTTTCTCTCCACAGCAATGACTGTTAACAGGCAACAGAGACTGGTTGCAAGGAACACCAAGAGGAAAGTGAAAGGTGAAAGAGTCTAGTTGAGTTGCCTGTAAGTGTTGAATACTTATTAAATGAAACCATCAAGATGGTTTTCAAAGGCCTCTGTTTCAAAGAACTATTAATGAGTTGAATTAATTTTCCATGTCAACTACTTGGAATCCAAGTTCCTACATTAGCCTGCTGTTAGCTTCTCATTTAAATACTATCAACTGCTTTTGTAACTCTTCTTATAGAATCAAGCAGACTCAATAGCTGGGCTATGTTTCACTTACAAATAAAAGACTATTGATAAATTTTTCACCCTTGCTCTGGAAAAGTAGTCATCAAACTCTGTCTCCCTAGGTTCAACTTGTCCAGATAATTATTAACAAACTTCTTGATGATCTATAATCCTACTGGTAGAATATTCCTAACTGAGTTGACAGTTATATCTGTAAGTATTGCCTTAGCCATCTTGGAATCGTTTGAATGTAGAGGGAGAATTAATGGAACATCCCCAGACTACATTCAAATGATTTATGATGCTGTCTAAATGAATAGTTGAATATATGATCACATTTTTTTCAAACTTCTTGTTTTGTTTATAGTTTCTCTAGGTTTACATAAATTGAAGTACAGAGGTTACATGCCAGATTTTTTAAAAAAGAAAATATACATATTCTCCTATTTCTTGCCCTATGCTCTCACCGTGAGACCCAAAGTTTGAAATACCTTTTTTTATTACAAATTCATGAGACTTATGTAATGTACTGTCCCCTGTTATCACAATTACAGTTTCCATGGTTTTGTCCACCCATGGTAAACCATGACCTGAAAATATGAAGTAAAATTTCTAGAAATAAACAATTTATAATTTTAAATCACATGCCAATCTGAGTAACATAATATAATCTTATGTCACCCCAATTCAGTCTGCCTGGGATGTGAATCATCCCTTTGTCCAACATATTCGGCTGTATATGCTACCTGTCCATTAGTTACCAATTATCATATTGGTTATGAGAGCGAGGGGGAGAGACCATAGTCATGCACATTTCATTGCAGTGTATTGTTATAACTGTTCTGTTTTATTCATAGTTATTGTTATCTCTCACTGTGCCTATTTCATAAATTAAATTTCATCATAGATATGTATCTATAGAAAAAGCAAAGTATATATAGGTTTTGGTATTATCTGAAGTTTCAGGGAATCACTGGGCATCTTGACAAGGGGTTTCCAATGGATAAGGAGGTACTACTTTATTTCTCTTGTACTGAGTACAATGAAAACATCCACAATTTTGTGTAAGTTATAGTTATTTGGTATATTTTCTCAGAGTTCAAAACCTTGCAAGGAATCATAATGATATTGTAAAATGTGCTTTCCAAAGAACCCCCCACCCCCAACTCCTTAAATGATCATGACTGCAGAGTGGATCATGATAAAACAAAATTGGCAGTAATTATTTTCCTGTAATAAAAGATAACATTGTTGAATTTGCTTTTTAGAATTTTCATTTTAGATAACCATGTACTGGTAAATTTTACATTCTAGTTCTGTTGAGCAGGTAAGTAATCATGGGCATACTACCAGTGCCATGGTACATAGAACCTCACTCAGGAGGGGTTCCAACGCATAGGGTTTAATGCTCTGAAGTCACCATCTAAAAATTCTTAGAAATTTTATCTTTGAATTGTGGGTTGTTGTTGTTGTTGTTGTGTGTGTGTGTGTTTACAAAAAGTTTAAAAAGACAACAGAATATGTGACAGGAGTTTGGAGTCCAATCTCACATGTAACCTTCTTCTCATTGCATCTTTGCCTCCTGAGATAACTTCTTGGTATCCATGGCTGCAGAGCAAACACTGAAGCTTTCTGCCCACTATGGAAAAGGAAAGTCAACAACCTGGGCATGGTGTTGGCCATTTCTGCCCTGGGATGACAGTTTCATGGCCTTGGTGAGTGAACCTCTGCTTGTCCACCACTCTCAATCACCTTCTGGGCTCCTTCATCAACTGCGAGTAGGGTTGTGGGAAAGAAAGATTCTTTGCTCATCTTCTTTTCTATCTCTGGAAAGGCATGGTACGTTTATCCAGAGGTTGACAGGAGTGAGAACACAGCAGAGCAGCTGATGGACATACACAAAGTAGTGGGGCAGGCCCTGGCTTGCAGTTACCTGACAAGTATCCCCATTCCTGAGGGATTGCAATAATAGAGATCAAATAAAACACACTATGACAGGTCAAGATAGCAACCATGAAAAGGAAAACAAACAAACAAACAAAACAAAACAAGTTTTAACAACACTTTTCCTTGTGTTTAGAACAGGGGTCACACATTTTGATTTTATACTAAGACCTACAAATTATGCACCCAGTCCTGAGAAAGGCTTAGTCAGTCAACTAATTTTAAGAGGTAACCCAATTGACCTACTGGCAAACTGTGACAATGTTGAAAGGATTTCCTAATTTGAGCATGCTATGTAGAGTTCAAGAAATTTCGTATAACTCCGGCAATTAATTCACTTGCTGACTGTGAAGAAGTTTCTGTATTCTCTGACCTTCAATTTCTCTATTACAAAAACGAGAAAATTATCTTCTGTTTTTTTTGTGTTTTTTTTTTTTTTGCTTTTTCATTTTATTTCTTTCTTTCTTTATTATTTTTTAAAATTATTTTTATTAATTTGTCTTTGTTACAGATGTTTCTCCTTTTTCCCTCATTGACATCCTCCTCTCCATTCCCCCCACCCCTTCCCCAGCTTTGCTGTCTATGTCCATTGGTTATGCATACATGCATATAAGTTCTATGGTTAATCTCTTCCCCCCAAAAATCCCCTCTTCTGGGGTTTGTCTGTCTGTACCCTATTCTATGACTCTGGGTCTATTTTGTTCAGCAGTTTGTTTAGTTCATTATATTCCACAAATAAGTGAGATCATGTGATATTTGTCTTTCTCTGTCATAATACTCTCCAGACCCCTCCATGTCATCTCAAATTATAAGAGATCTTTCTTTCTCACAGCTGCATAGTATTCCATTGTGTACATGTACCACAGATTTTCTATCCACTCATCTACTGATGGACACTTGGGTTGTTTCCAGATCTTAGCTATTGTAAACAGTGCTGCTATGAATATAGGGGTACATATATTCTTTCTAATTAGTGTTTCAGGCTTCTTAGGGTATATTCCTAGAAGCGGGATCACTGGGTCAAATGGAAGTTCAACTTTAAACTTTTTGAGGTAACACCATATTGTTTTCCATAGTGGCTGCACCAGTCTGCATTCCCAACAGCAATGTACTAGAATCCCCTTTTCTCCACACCTTCTCTAACACTTGTTGTTTGATGATTTGTTGATGGCAGCCATTCTGACACGTGTGAAATGATACCTCATAGATGTTTTAATTTGCATCTCTCTGATGATTAGTGACGTTGAGCATTTCTTTATATTTCTCTTGGCCATTTGTATGTCCTGTTTGCACAGGTGTCTATTTAGGTCCTCTGCCCATTTTTTAATTGGGTTCTTTGTCTTCCTTTTGTTGAGCTGTATGAGCACTCTATGTATTTTGGAAATTAACCCCTTATCTGATTCATCATTGGCAATTATGGTCTCCCATATGGTGGGTTCCCTTACCATTTTAATAATTCTTTCTTTTGCTGTGCAGAAGCTTTTTGTTTGATGTAGTCCCATGTATTCATTTTCTCCTTTGTTTGTCTTGCCTTAGGTGTGGTATCAGTGAAATTCTGCTGCATATGATGTCTAAAATTTTGTTGCCTACATTTTTGTCTAAAATTTTTATATATTCAGGAGTTACATTTAAGTCTTTTATTCATTTTGAGTTTATTCTTGTGTATGGTGTAAGTTGGTGGTCTAGCTTCCTTTTTTTGCAGGTAGCTGTTCAATTTTCCCAACACCATTTATTAAAGAGGCTGTCCTTACTCCACTGCATGCTCTTGCCACCTTTGTCAATTATTAATTGAGCATATTGCCTTGGATCAGTTTCTGGGTTCTCTGCTCTGTTCCATTGATCTATTTGTCTGTTCTTGTACCAGGCTGTTTTGATTACAGTGGCTTTGTAGTATAACCTGATATTTGGTAATGTGATCTATCCTACTTTGTTCTTCTTTTTCAAGATTTCTGTGGCTATTCAGGGTCTTTTTCGGTTCCATATAAACTCTTGGAGTGTTTGTCCTAGTTCTGTGAAATATGTCATTAGTATTTTGATGGAGATTGCATTGAATCTATAGATTGCTTTGGGTAGTATGGACAATTTAATGATGTTAATTCTTCCAATTCATGAACAAGGTATGTGCTTCCACTTTTTTATATCTTCCTCTATGTATTTTTTCAATGACCTGTAGTATTCTCTGAAGAAGTTCTTTATTTCTTTGGTTAAGTTTATTCCTAGGTATCTTAATTTTTTCCTGCGATGGTAAATGTTATTGTATTTTAGTTTCCCTTTCTGTGAGTTCATCATTGTTGTATAAGAATGCCATCTATTTCTTGACGCTAATTTTGTATCCTGGTATTTTGCCAAGTTTATTTGACTTTAGTAGATTTTTGATGAAGTCTTTAGGGTTTTCTATGTACAATATCATGTCATCTGCAAATAATGACAATTTCACTTTCTCCTTCCCAATTTGGATCCCTTTTATTTTTTCTTCATGCTTAATTGCTGTGGCTAAGACTTCCAGTACTATGTTAAATAAGAGTGGCTAAAGTGGGCATCCCTGTCTTTTTCATGTTCTTAAGGGCAATACTTTTAGTTTTTGCCCATTGAGTATAATGTTGGCTGTAGGGCTTTCATATAAGGCCTTTATTATGTCGAGATATGATCCTTCTATTTCCACATTTTATCAGAAATGGGTGCTGAATTTTGTCAAATGCTTTTTCAGATTCTATTGATATAATCATATGGTTTTTATCTTCATTTTGTTTATGTGGTGTATCATATTGATTGTGAATATTATACCATCCTTGTATCCCTGGGATGAATCCCACTTGATCATGATGAATAATTTTTTTGATGTATTGCTGGATCATTTTGTTAATATTTTGTTAAGCATTTTGGCATCTGTGTTCATCATGGATATTGGCTTGTAATTTTCTTTCTTTGTAGTGTTTTCATCCGGTTTTGGAATTAGGATTATGCTGGCCTCATAAAATGAGAAGTATTCCATCTTCTTGAGTTTTTTGGAATAGTTTGAGGAGAATGGGTATTAGATCTTCTTTTGATGCTCGGTAAAACTCCCCTGTGAAGCCATCTGGGCCTGGGCTTTTGTTTTCTGGAAGAGTCTTAATTACATCTTCAATTTCCTTTAGTGTTATTGGTTTGTTCAAGTGTTTTATCTCTTCCTAGTTTAGTTTTGGGAGGCTGTGTGTTTCTGGAAACTTTTCCATATCTCCTATATTGTTCAACTTGTTGGCATATAATTGTCCATAGTATGTGTTGATGATCCTTTGTATTTCTGTGGTGTTAGTTGTTACTTCTCCTCTTTTGTTTCTGATTTTGTTTATTTGGTTTCTCTCTTTTTGTTTCTTGGTGAGTCTGGCTAAAGGTCCATCGATCTTGTTTACCTTGTCAAAGAACCAGATTTTTGTTTCATTGATCTTTTAAATTATTTTTTTTTGTTCTCTATGTTGTTTATTTCTTTTTCTTATTTATTAATTAGTTTATGTTACAGATGTTTCTCATTTTCCCCCCATTGACACGCTCCTCACCTTTCTGTCATTTATTTCTGCTCTGACATTTACTATTTCCTTCCTCCTACTAGCTCTGGGCTTTTCTTTTTGTTTAATTTCTAGTTCTTTAAGTTGTAGGGTTAGAGAGTTAATTAGGAATTTTTCTTGTTTCTTGAGGTAGGCCTGTAGTGCTATGAACTTCCCTCTCAGGACTGCTTTCACTGTGTCCCATAGATTTTGTGTTGTTGTGTGTTCGTTTTTATTGGTTTCCAGGAAGTTTTTAATTTCTTTCTTGATCTCATTAGTAACCCATTCATTGTTTAATAACATGCTATTTAGCCTCCAAGTGTTTGAATGTTTTTGTGTGTTTTTATTGTAATTGACTTCCAGTTTCATGGCACTGTGATCTGATAAGATGCTTGATATGATTTCAATCTTTTTGAGTATAGAGACTTGCTTTGTGTCCTAACATGTGGTCTATCTCTGAGAATGTCCCATGTGCACTTGAGAAGAATGTATATTCTGCAGATTTGGGGTGAAATGCTCTGTAAATATCAATGAAGTCTATCTGATTAAGTTTGTCTTGTAAGGACTCCATGTCCTTGTTAATTTTTTTTTGTCTAGAAGATCTATCCAATGGTGTCATTGGCGTGTTAAAGACACCCACTATATTTGTATTGCTACTGATGTTTCTCTTGAAGTCCTCCAGAAGTTTTTAAATATATTTTGTTGCTCCTGTATTTGGTGCATATATGTTTACCAGGGTTATATCCTCTTGTTGGATTGATCATTTTAATATTATGTAGTGACGTTCTCTGTCTCTTATTATGGTCCTCATTTTGAAGTCTATATTGTCAGATATGAGTATTGCTACTTCAACTTTTTTTTTGCATTTCCATTTACTTGGAAAATTTTTTTCCATTCCTTCCCTTTCATCTTGTGTGTCTTTTGTTGTGAATGGGTCTCTTGTAGACAACATAAATATGGGTCATGTTTTCTTATCCAATCAGCTACCCTATGTCTTTTGATTGGAGCATTTAAGCCATTTACATTTAAGGTAATTGTTGATAGATAGTTATTAGTAGCCATTTTAATTTTATGCCTGCGTTGCTCTCTCTGTCTCTCTTTCTTTGTTTCTTCTTCTTACAACAGTCTGTTCAGCATTTCTTGCAGTGCTGGTTTGGTGGTGGTAAATTTCTCTGCTTTTTTTTTTTTTAAATCACTTTCCCCAAATGATAACATCTTTCCTAACTATATAGTATAGTATAATAAACAGAAAATTGACATTAATTCAGATTTCACCAGTTGTACATGTGCTGGTGTGTGTGTGTGTGTTTAGTTCTATGCATTTTTAGAACTAAACATGTATAGGTTTGTGTGACCACTTGCACAGAAAAGGAACACAATAGTTCTATCACAAAAATTTCTTGTGCTGCCTTATTATATTGTGCCCTATTATAGCCAGGGACACTACCCACCTTCTAGCACAACCTCTTGTACCACTGACAACTACTAATCTGTTCCCCATTGCTATAATTGTATTATTTATAGTATTTATGAATGTAATCATTAAGTTTGGAATGTTGTGAGATTGGCTTTTTTTTTTTTTTTAAACTCACTAATTCCCTAGAGAGACATCCAAGCTGCTGCATATATCAATAGTTGATTCCTATTCACTTCTGAGTGGTAGTCACGGTACAGAGATATGAGTTTTTTTTTTTTTTCTTTTTAAGTTAAATTATTTATTTATTTATTTTATTATTATTGGTTTTTTATTAATTTATTAATTTATTTTTGTTACAGATGTTTCTCCATTTTCCCCCACAGATTCCCCCTCCCCCTCCCTCTCTGCACTATCCCCAGCTTTGTTGTCCATGTCCATTATTCATGCATACATGCATATAACTTCTGTGGTTTATCTCTCCCCCACCATCCCCTCTTCTGGGGATTTTCAGTCTGTACGCCACTTCCATGTCTCTGGGACTACGCCATTCCTCAGACTGTTATGTTCATTACATTCCACATATAAGTGAGATCATATACTTGTCTTTCTCTGTTTGGCTTGTTTTGCTTAGGATAATGCTCTTAAGGTCCCTCCATGTAGTCTCAAAGGATAAGAGATCTTTCTTTCTTACAGCTGCGTAGTACTCCATTGTGTATACGTTCCACAGATTTTTTATCCATTCATCTACTGATGGAAACTTGGGCTATTTCCAAATCATACCTATTGTAAATAGTGCTGCTACAAACATGGGGGCACATATATTCTTTCTGATTGGTGTTTCAGGCTCCTTAGGGTATATTCCAATAAGTGGGATCAGTGGGTCAAATGGAAGTTCAATTTTTAATTTTTTGAGGTAACATTATATTGTTTTCCATAGTGGCTGCACCAGTCTGCATTGCCACCAGCAGTGTACTAGAGTCCCCTATCCTCCACCTCCTCGCCAACACTTGTTTGATGATTTGTTGATGGCGGCCATTCTGACAGGTGTGAGGTGATACCTCATTGTTGTTTTAATGTGCATCTCTCTGATGGTTAATAATGTTGAGCATTTCTTCATATGTCTGTTAGCCATTTGTATGTCCTGTTTGGAGAGGTGTCTATTTAGTTCCTCTGCCCAGTTTTTAATTGGGTTCTTTGTCTTCCTTTTGTTGAGTTCCATGAGCACTTTATATATATTGGAAATTAACCCCTTATTTAATATATCATTGGCAATTATGCTCTCCCATAGAGTGGGTTGCCTTTTCATTTTGATGATTTTATCTTTTGCTGTGCAGAAGCTTTTGAATTTGATGTAGTCCCATCTGTTCATTTTTTCCTTTGTTTCTATTGCCTTAGGTGATGTATCAGTGAAAATTCTGCTGAGTATGATGTCTGAAATTTTGTTGCCTACAGTTTCTTCTACGATTGTTATGGATTCATGAGTCACATTTAAGTCTTTTACCCATTTTGAGTTTATTCTTGTGTAGGGTGAAAGTTGATGGTCTAGTTTCATTTTTTTGCATGTAGCTACACAATTTTCCCAGCACCATTTATTAAAGAGGCTGTCCTGACTCCACTGTATACTCTTGCTACCTTTGTCAATTATTAATTGAGCATATTTCCTTGGGTCCATTTCTGGGTTCTCTGTTCTGTTCCACTAGTCTATATGCCTGTTCTTGTGCCAGTACCAGGCTGTTTTGATTACACTGATTTTGTAGTATAACCTGAAATCTGGTAATGTGATCCCGCCAACTTTGTTCTTCTTTTTCAAGATTTCTGTGGCTATTCGAGGTCTTTATTGGTTCCATATGAACTTTTGAATTATTTTTTCTAATTCTGTGAACTATGCTGTTGTTATTTTGATGGGGATTGCATTGAATCCATAGATTGCTTTGGGTGGTATGAACAATTTAATGACGTTAATTCTTCCAATCCATGAACAAGGTATGTGCTTCCACTTTTTTATATCTTCCTCTATTTCTTTTTTCAATGACCTATAGTTTTGTGTGAATAGGTTTTTTATTTCTTTGGTTAAGTTTATTCCTAGGCATCTTAAATTTTTGCCGCAATGGTAAATGGGATTGTTTTCTTAGTTTCTCTTTCTGTGAGTTCATCATTGGTATATAAGAATGCCATCAATTTCTTGACGTTAATATTGTATCCTGCTACTTTGCCAATTTCATTTATTAAGTCTAGTGAATTTTTCATGGAGTCTTTGGGGTTTTCTAAGTATACTATCATGTCATCTGCAAATAATGAAAGGTTCACTTCCTCCTTTCCAATTTAGATCCCTTTTATTTTTTTCTTCCTCTCTGATTGCTGTGGCTAAGACTTCCAGTACTATGTTAAATAAGAGTGGCGAAAGTGAGCATCCTTGCCTTGTTCCTGCTCTTAAGGGAAATGCTTTTAGTTTTTGCCCATTGAGTATGATGTTGGCTGTAGGTCTTTCATATATGGTCTTCATTATGTCTAGATATGATCCCTCTATTACCACATTGGTGAGCGTTTTTATCAGAAATGGATGCTGGATTTTGTCAAAGGCTTTTTCAGCTTCTATTTATATGATAATGTGGTTTTTATTCTTCATTATATTTATGTGGTGTACCACGTTTATTGATGTGGGAATATTGTACCAGCCTTGCATCCTTGGGATGAATGCCACTTGGTCATGTATGTTAATTTTTTTGGTGTATTGCTGGATCCAATTTGCCAGTATTTTGTTCAGGATTTTGGCATCAATGTTCATCAGGGATATTGGTCTGTAGTTTTCTTTCTTTGTAATGTCTTTTTCTGGTTTTGGAATTATAATTATGCTGGCTTCATAAAACAAGTTCGGAAGTCTTCCTTCTTCTTGAATTTTTTGAAATAGTTTGAGAAGAGTGGGTGTTAGTTCTTTGAATGTTCGCTAAAACTCCCCCGTGAAGCCATCTGGGCCTGGGCTTTTGTTTGCTGGAAGAGTCTTGATTATATCTTCAATTTCTTCTGTTGTAATTGGTCTGTTCAAGTTTTCTATCTCTTCCTGGTCCAGATTTGGGAGACTATGTGTTTCTAGATATTTGTCAATTTTGCTTAGATTGTCGAATTTATTGCCATATAATTGTTCATAGTAGTTGTTAACGATCTTTTGTATTTCTGTGGTGTCAGTTGTTACTTCTCCTCTTTCATTTCTAATTTTGTGTATTTGGGTTCTCTCTCTTTGTTTCTAAGTGAGTCTGGCTAAGCGTCCATCAATTTTGATTATTGTTTTTAAAAACAAGCTCTTTGCTTCATTGATCCTTTGAATTGTTTTTTTGGACTCTATGTCGTTAATTTCTGCTCTGATCTCTACTATTTCCTTCCTTCTACTTACTCTGGGGTTTTCTTTTTGTTTGCTCTCTAGTTCTTTAAGTTGTGAGGATAGATAGTCTATTAGAGATTTTTCTTGTTTTTTGACGTAGGCCTGTAGTGCTATGAACTTCCCTCTCAGAAATGCTTTCCCTGAATCCCATAGAATTTGGGTTGTTGTGTCTTTATTTTCATTGGTTGCCAGGGAGTTTTTAATTTCTTCCTTGATCTCCTTGGTAACCCATTCATTGTTTAATAACATGCTATTTAGATTCCATGTATCAAATGTCTTTGCTTGTTCCTGTTGCAATTGATTTCTAGTTTCATGCCATTGTGATCTGAGAAAATGCTTGACATGATTTCAGTCTTCTTGAACTTGTAGAGACTTAGTTTGTGTCCTAACATGTGGTCTATCTTTGAGAATGTCCCATGTGCACTTGAGAAGAATGTGAATTCTGTAGTTTTGGGGTGTAATTCTCTATAGATATCTATTAAATCCATTTGGTCTAGTGCTTCATTTAGAGTCTCTGTTTCCTTGCTCATTTTTTGTCTAGAGGATCTATCCAGTGATGTCAGCGTGGTACTGAAGTCCCCTGCTATGATTGTATTGTTGTCTATTTCACCTTGAAGTCCTCCAAAAGATTTTTAATATATTTTGGTGCTCCTATATTGGGTGCATATATGTTTATCAAGGTTACATCTTCCTGTTGGATAGATCCTTTCAATATTATGTAGTGGCCTTCTTTGTCCCTAGTTATGGTCTTCATATTAAAATCTATTTTATCAGATATGAGTATTGCTACTCCAGCTTTTTTTTTGTTTCCTTTTCCTTGGAAGATTTTTTTCTATCCCTTCACTTTCAACCTGTGTGAGTCTTTTGTTGTGAGGTGGGTCTCTTGTAACCAACGTATATGTGATTCATGCTTTCTTATCCAATCAGCTGCTCTGTGTTTTTTTGGGGGGGAGCATTCAATCCATTTTCATTTAAGGTGATTATTGATATGTAATTATGTATTGCAATTTTTGTTTAGTGTGGTTATATTTTTCTTCCTATTTCTCCTGCTAATTAGAGTAGTCTTTTTAACATTTCTGGCAATGCTGGTTTGGTGCTAATGTATTCTCTTAGCCTTTTTTTGTCTGAGAAGCTCTTTATTTGACCTTCTATTTTGAATAATAGCCTTGCTGGGTAGAGTAGTCTTGGATTCAGATCCTTGCTATTCATGACCTTGATTACCTCATGCCATTCCCTTCTGGCCTGTAGTATTTCTGTTGAGAAGTCAGCTGAGAGCCTTATGGGGTTTTCTTTGTAGGTAACTTGTTGCTTCTCTCTTGCTGCTTTTAGGATTCTGTCTTTGTCTTTAAATTTTGGCACTTTGAATACTATGTTTCTTGGTGTGGGCCTGTTTGGGTTCTTCTTACTTGGGGCTCTCTATGCTTCTTGAACTTGCATGCCTTCTTTCTTCACCAACTTAGGGAAGTTTTCTGTCACTATTTCTTCAAATATATTCTCTAACCCTTGCTCATTTTCTTCTCCTTCGGGGGCTCCTATGATGCGCATATTATTACGTTTCTAGTTGTTCCACAGTTCTCTTAAGCTGTTTTCCTGTTTTTTAATTATTTTTTCCTTTTGTTTTTCTAATTGGTTGACTTTTTTCTACCCTATCTTCTAATTCACTGATCCGGTCCTCAGCTTCCTCTACTCTGCTATTTAGACTTTCCAATGTGTTCTTTATTTCTGATATGTCATTCTTCATTTCTTCCTGTTGGTTTTTAGTTTTCAGCTGGTTGATTTTCAACATTTCTATGTCTTTACTCATGGTGCTCATGTCCTTACACATGCTGTTGAGCTTCCTCAAGACCATGATTCTGAATGATAGTTCTGTTAACTTGCTTAACTGCACCTCATTTATCTCATCTTCAGTAGAAGTCTCTTGTTCTTTCATTTGGCTTTTGTTTCTGTTTTTCACCATTTTGGCTATCACAGTGGGCTTTGGAGTCTGCCAAATTTTCCCCGTGGGTGTTGTTGTTCTGCTGTTTGTGGCTCCCTCTCCTGGATTTGAATGAGGCAGGGAGGACCCACTTTAAACACCACTGTCAAGTCTTAACTTTCCTGTTTAAAATTTCTAGCCCAGGGAATGATAGTTATCCTCTAGCTTTTTTTGCCTGGAGGCTATTAGTAGAGGTCACCTGGAGAATGTTGGTTTCTGAGTTGAATGAAAAACTCCTTCTCGTTCTCAGTGTAAGAGGATTGCCTGAGAGTGGGGCAGATGCTGGTTGTTAATGGGCCTCAATTAGCATTTCAATGGCCACCAGGTGGGGTTGAATCCCCAAAGGAAGGCCCTGTGAAGGAGTAAGATGACCACAGTCCTGTGTGGCTGAACTCAGCAAAAGCTCTGAGCACTCTCCACATCCCGAGTGTCCACACACAGTTCCAGTCCAGTCTGCTCTCCCTGGGCCGGAGGTGAGTGGCTGTTGCCAATTTAGCCTCTGTCTGGGCTCTGCGCCGTGGAGCCACCTGGGACTTTAACCCGAGGGCGCCACTCCAAGCTAAGGGCAGCTGAGGCTGCAGCAGCTCCCAGCCGAGGGCATAGTACCCAGGGAAGTTTGCAGGACCCAGCAGGGGTCGCCGGTCCCCGGCCAGAACGCTGTGGACCATAGGCTCCTGGCCCACTCTTGCATCCTTGCAAGCCTACCAGGATTGAGTCCGTGTCCCTGGTTATGTGGTCCTCCAAGCTGCCTTTCGGTTGCCCCTTCCTGACGATTTGTCTTTATTTTCGTTGTAATTCCAGTTTGGTCCTGGGAGATGGTCTGTGTAGCTTCCATTAACTCAGACGCCATTTTTCTGTCTTTCTCTGCATTTTTGCTTATCTGTGAAGCTCTTTATTTCTCCTTCAATTTTGAATGATTGCCTTGCTGGATAGAGTAGTCTTGGATTCATACTCTTGCCATGCATTACTTTGTATATTTCATGCCATTCCCTTCTGACCTGCATCGTTTCTATGGAGAAATCAGCTGACAGTCTAATGGGAGCTCCCTTGTAGGTAATTTTCTGTTTCTCTCTAGCTTCCTTTAAGATTCTTTCTTTGACTTTAGTGTTTGCCATTTTTATTATGATGTGTCTAGCTGTGGTTCTTCTGAGGTTCATTTTGCTTGGGACTCTGTGTTTTCTGGACTTCTGTGACTTTTTTCTTTACTAGTTTATGGAAGATTTCTGTCATTATTTCTTCAAACAGGTTCTCTATTCCTTTTTCTGATTCTTCTCCTTCTGGTACCCCTATAATGCAAATGTTGTTACATTTTGTTTTGTCCCACAGCTCCCTTAAACTCTCCTCCTGCTTTTTATACCCTTTTTTCCACTTGCTGCTCTATTTGAGTGTTTTTCGTTACCTTGTCTTCTAAGTCGCTCATTTGGTCTTCAGCTTCTTCTAATCTACTATAGAACCCTTCTAAGGTATTTTTCATAACATCTATATCATTCTTTATTTCCTCTAGATTTTTATGCATAGCTTCTACCTTTTTATGTGTAGCTTATTCTTTTTGCTTTTAAAAACAGTTCTATTAAGGGAAATTTTAATATATATAACAGTAGAAAATTAGTATAGTAAACTCCATGTACCCATAATCCAACTTAAACAATTTTCAAATTGACAAATCTTGCTTCATCTGTAGTCCTATTTTCTCCCTTTCTCTCTTTCTCCCTCTCTTTTCTTTCTTTCTTTCTTTCTTTCTTTCTTTCTTTCTTTCTTTCTTTCTTTCTTCCTTCCTTCCTTCCTTCCTTCCTTCCTTCCTTCCTTCCCTCCCTCCCTCCCTCCCTCCCTCCCTCCCTCCCTCCCTCCCTCCCTCCCTCCTTCCTTCCTTCCTTCCTTCCTTCCTTCCTTCCTTCCTTCCTTCCTTCCTTCCTTTCTTTCTTCCTGTCTTTCTCTTTCTCTCTTTCTTTCTCTCTTTCTTTCTCTCTTTCTTTCTTTCTTTCTTTCTTTCTTTCTTTCTTTCTTTTCTTTCTTTCTTTCTTTCTTCTTCCTTCCTTCCTTCCTTCCTTCCTTCCTTCCTTCCTTCCTTCCTTCTTCTTTCCTTTTTTCTTTCTTTTATCTCTTTCTTTCTCTCTTTTTCTTTCTTTCTGTTAGAGATGTCACTCCTTTTTCCCCCTTTGACATCATCCTCCCCATCTCATTTCACCCCAACCTTCACAGTATTGTTGTCTGTGTCTATTGTTTGTGTATATATGCATATCATTTCCTTGGTTTATCTCTTCCCACCCTCCCACTCCCTGCCCTCTAAGGTTTGTAGTTTGTTCCCTGCTTCCATGTCTCTAAGTCTAGTTTGTTCATCAGTTTATTTTGTTCAATATATTCCACAAATAAGTGAGATCATGTGATATTTGTCTTTCTGTGACTGGCTTATTGCACTTTGTGGAATACTCTCCAGGTCTTTCCATGTCATCTCAAAGGGTAAGCAATCTTTATTCCTTATAGCTGCATAGTATTCCATTGTGTAAATGTAGCAGCATTTTTATCCACTCATCTACTGATGGACACTTGGCATGCCCTTATTTTCTATTTCTTCACTCTCCACTATGTTAGTTAAAAGCAAATGCCAGATAAATATCACTTCATATAAAAAAAATATCTAATAGGTAAAGGTTCCTTATTAATATAAAATTTAAACAAATTAGTATTTTTCTAATACCTTCATATATTAAGATCACATTTCCTTGATGTTCTCATAATTCTGTTTTTTCTTTAATTAATCTTTATTGTTGAACATATTACAAATGTCCTGACTTTTCCTCCCCATTTTCTTCCTCCACCCTGCTCGTGCCCCTATCCCAGACCTTCATCTCACTATAGTCTGTGTTTTCAAGTCCCTTTCAATACTAAAATTTTGTGATTTCTGTTATTTAATTAGAAATCATTTTCCCTTCAGTGTTAGAATATGGTAGAGTAATTATATTCTTTTTGTATTGGTGGTTCTGAACAGGGGCAATTTTTCCTCCAAAGAGTATTTGATTATGTTTTGCTTGTCACATTGGGGCAGGGGTTGCTACTGGCATCTAGTACATAGAAGTCAAGAGTGCTGGTAAATATCTTAAAATTCACATGGCACCCTCCCCTTTGCCCACGACACATAGTTTTCCAGCTTAAAATGTCAATAGTACCAAGGTTAAACATTTTAGTAAGATATACTATCATTTTGAATTCATATTGGTTTCCCATTTTTTCTAACAATGAGTTAAAGTCTGCTAATGTTAGAATTAAGGCTCAATAACCAAATCAAAACACAAAAGATGTTGACTAAAGTTGTTATTGGAGTCTGGTGTCTAGAAATGGGAATATCTGTCTTTGCCAAGGTAGAAAGAGAATGAGTAAAAGCAATTATAAAAGTCTCTTACATATAAAGTATGTAGAAGCATAAAAAGTTAGTGTTGCATTCTTGGACTAATGATTAAACAATTTTTCTACTGGTGAACTTTATTGTGTTGGTGGAATGTTAAAGGTGATAATTTATTTGCAGTGCTTATTTTTACACAGCAAATAAGCATAGAACTTTTTTAACAGAGCTAGGCATCACTATCATTAATAACATGTGGAAATATAAGGAGGATGCTGCTGGCTAACTCCAAGATTTATTTATCTATTAATTCATTATTGTATTCACTTTTTCAATATTTTTTTATTAAAATTCTACTGCTTTGAAAGAATAGAGTGATTATTAATAATGATAAAAACTCTAGATAGAGCCTCATTTGCACTCTAATAGTTATAGTAAGACATACACAAATAATTAAACCAAAATTTAACTAATAATGTGATAGCCACAAAAAGAGTATGGAGTAAATACCATAGATTGTAAAACAAAAGAGAGAGAGAGAGAGAGAGAGAGTTCTTCAGGCGTTCGGGGAAGAAAAAGATTGTTTTTTACTAAGGCGCTCAGGAAGTCTTTGTGCAATCGATGATTATTGATCTGGATTTTATTCATATGGTAGAATTTGAATAGCTGTATTATGTGTAATATAGTGAATACACAAATGAAGAAGGTAAAAAATGCAAATTAATTCTTGAAATCAGAATTCTATAGTGGGATGGTATATAGACAGATCTTTTGTGATTGGAAGTATTGGAAGCCCATCTCAAAATAATTTGACCTGAAAGAGCAGTTTATATTAAGGATCCTGGAGTACCTCATAGAAACCAAAGACAGGAATTAAAGAAGGAAAGAAAAAATGAAGCATGTTATCAGAAAGAAGCAGAGGCTAGAGGAGTATTTTGATTGAATTTCAGTTTCCAGTGGTTCCCGAAACCCAGCTTCATTTCCTCTGAATACTCAAAACTGACTGGTGGCAATGTCCAGAATGAAAGCATTCTGCAGGAATAGGGGAGAATTACTGGGGGGAAAGTGTCCACCAGATATATTTAATTCTAAAACATTCCCATAAATCTCACACTATCTCTTAATAATTAAAGTACATACTTTACATTTGTAGGGTGATATGCCAACCAATGTGTACACATGTAAATTGTCTCACCTAAACTTCAGTGTAATCCTATGAGAAATATTACAGTGATACCTCGGTTCTCGAACATAATTCGTTCCAGGAGGACAGTCGAGAACCAAATTGTTCGAGAACCGAAGCAATGAAACCCAATAGGAAATAATGGAAACTGGATTAATTCGTTCCAAGCCCCAGAAAATGCCTATTTACTGGCCTAATTTGTATATAATATGTAGAAAAACATAAGTCTCAACAAGAAATAAAGTGTACAGTATGTCTAAGGGTTAAATTCAGTGTAAAGCGTGACTCTCTCCACAAAGCGTGACTCTCTCTCTGCACTCACACTGACGACGCAAGCAAGGCGCGCTGGGCCGAATGAACGCCATTCGGCTCAACTCGGCTCATCTCGGAAGTTCAAGTTCCAAATATTTGTTCGGATTCCAAGACAAAAGTTTCTCAAATCTCCTGGTCGAATACCGATTTGGTCGAAATCCGAGGCGTTCGAGAACCGAGGTATCACTGTATTTTATTATTACAATAACTACAGATGAATAAACCCAGTCTTAAAGAGATAAAATAATTTGATTAAGGTACCATACAAATGTGATAATTCAAGGGACCAAGACTCAAAAACAGGATACTCTAACTCAACAACTATACAACACTGCCTTAAACATTTTTGTGAGATAGTTGTGAGGCCAACTTTATGGGCATATAACCAGTACAGTCACAAAAGGCCACATCCTAAAAAGGTTCCCATGGTTGGGGTCTGAGATCATTGTCATAAAATTCTTAACATATTTATCTTTGAATTTATGTTTTCTAAGTGATGTCTAATGAGGAAATGGAACATGTGCTAGGGGACTGGAATCTTTGCTCACATACAACCCAGCCTCATCCCATCTCTCTGTGCCTAAGAGACTGTGACATTCAATAGCAAATAAAAATAACAGGTCAGATTATGGAAAAGACTGCAGAAAAAAAAGAAGAACTTTTGATTTTATTATTTTTAACAGCACTTTTCCGCTACCTATTTTTTTTTTTCCTTTGGTACATGCCCCTAGCAGGAACTGAACCCAGGTTATCTCTGGTCCGCAGGCCAATGCTCCAACCCATGAGCCAAACCAGCCAGGGCTTCCCCTACCTTTTGAACAAGGGGCCATGCATTTTTATTTTTGCACTGGGTACTA
Organism: Molossus molossus; assembly: GCF_014108415.1. Lineage (NCBI taxonomy): Eukaryota > Metazoa > Chordata > Mammalia > Chiroptera > Molossidae > Molossus > Molossus molossus. Next base: position 11,799,902 of record NW_023425355.1, on the reverse strand, counting down.
AAAATTATGTACTTAGCCCAGAATAGTTGTTAAGAATGTTTCAATAGTCAAATAGAGTTTCTGTGGCCCAAAGCTAATTGCCTAATAAAAAGAGAAAAACACTGTCTGTAGTCTAAAATCTCAGATCACTGTTCAAGAAAAAAATAACTAATACCAACAGATGTGATTAAAGCAGGTATATTAGGTCCTATTATATAACTCTCCAGAAGCATCATAGCAAAGTGATTTTGAGGGCATATTCTAGAACTAAACGTCTTAGTTTAAATGCTATTTTTTAAATGTGTATCCTTGAGCAAGTTTGTTAACATCTCTTTCACTTTCTTATCTATAAGAAGGATGAAGATGATAATACATATTTATAGGACTACTATGAGGATTAAATGAGTTGATGCACTGTGTAAATTTATGTAATTTATGTAAAATATACTTTGAACATGGCCTGGTACTTAACAAATACTCAGTAAATTTTATTATTCTGAGTAGTTATGGACTCAACATATGAGGACAATTCTATAGTATAATTAATAAATGTTATCACAGAACTTGTATCCAAAGAAATACTATTGACCTAAAATTTGAAGTTTATATATCTCAATTCTTTTTTTTCTTTTTTTTTATGAATTTTTATTTATTTTTTTGTTACAGATATTTTACCTTTTTACCCCATTGGCACCCCCCACCCCACCCCCCTCCACCCTGTCCCCGGCTTAGTTGTCCATGTCCTTTGGTCATGCACACATGCATATAAGTTCTGTGGTTTATCTCTTCCCACCCCCCACCCCCCATCCCCTCTTCTGAGGGATGTCAGTCTGTGCCCTACTTCCATGTTTCTGGGTCTACTGTATTCCTCAGACTGTTATGTTCATTATATTCCGTATATAAGTGAGATCATGTGGTATTTGTCTTTTTCTGCTTGGCTTCTTTCACTTAGGTATATATCTCAATTCTAAAAGCTTACTAACTACATTAATTTCCCAGAAAATGTTTCCAATGCTTTACTAAGTCATGGAATACATTGTTTAAGGTAATAAAATTTCAATTCATGAAGAAATTAATAATGAGGGCACAGTGTGGAGCATGTTTAATTTTGAAAACTATTTAGACCTCAAGGGAAAATATTTAAATTAGATTGAACTTTAGTATCAGGTTCAGTACACAGGGTTTTAATAATTGTCTGTGTTTATTCTTGCAGCCCAAGAGGCCATGACTATAAATGCCCACAGGAAAGATCATTGCTTAAAAGAAATTACACATATAAAGCATTTACCATAGTTTCTGGCATAAAATAGATGCTCAATAAATTATAGCTATTATCATTAATATTGAAGTCTGCTGAAACCTCAGTAACTGGGATGTAATTCAGCTCTCTGACCACTGGGTCATCTCTTGAGAGTGATTGAAACTGAAGCTCTTTTAAAGGACTTCAGATCATCCATTATCATGCTGAGTTTTATGGCTGAATAAATCAGAGGCTATTACCTTTTGGGGAAGAACATGAAGAAAGGAATGTTATGAGAAAGGTCACAGATGTGAATTTTATGAACAGTTTTATGAAAATGCCATTAGATGGCAACATTAGTTCACAGAGTTTTTCTTCTATTTGGTATTGTTACCTACAGGTGCTGACATGCAATATAAAATCATAGAAACATAGACTCCCAGAGCTTCAAGAACCTGTAGAAACATACAACACAGTGTAAGACACATAGAAGTTACTCAGTAATTGCCAGTATCTTTGTCCCCTCCTTTTGAGATTGTATAGTTCAACTCCATAATTTTGCAAATAAAAAAATGGAGGGGATAATTTGTTAAGCTTATACAGGTAATTTTCTGGTTAAGTAGGAACTGAAATACCTACAAAATATCTCAGATAACCAGGCTTATGTTCTTCACCATTTTGAAACAAATGATTAAACCCTGAGATCAGAGCTTGGGATATGTAACAACATGAACAATTATATATATATATGTTTTCTTTTAAAAGCAAAGCAAACAAAAGCAACCCGTACAATGTATAGAAATCTTACCCTGTGATCAAAATCTCTGCCCCACCAAATCTACTGCACTTCTCTTCAGTCTGCTAAATAATACTTCATGCAAGGAAATGTCTAAAATAACCATATACTCTCCTAGAGCTAGAACATACTTTATCCAGACTTTTCACCAAAACAATAATTTATTTTCTACCATTCCTAACAGGTTTTATCTTCTGCAGACTAAAATTTCCAGCTCGTTCAGCAATCTTTTGTATTATCATTTCCCAAAATTTACAGAGGCACTATAATTAAGCAGAGTCAATATTGATGTACCTAACTGTAATAGATTGGATTATTGGTCATGATTTTTCACTTCATTGCTAATAGAACTATACATCCACACACTTTGACAAGTACATTTTTAGAATTCTCCCAATATGGGTGTTGTATGTCTGACCTTGTGACTTGCTTCAGCCAATAAAAGGATATTAGAAGTGATGTCAGTAGATGCTGAAAATATACGGGAATTATTTGTCCTCCTGTGATTTGTCTTAATAAATGTATGCCCTGATGGTCCAAGAATAAATGAAAAAAATGAGAAACAGATTTAAACCCAATTTATAGAATATCCAAGTCCAATCAAACGAGAGTCTAAGTCATAAGCTTGGCAAAAAAATAAAAATATTTGGGTTATAATTCATTGTGTTTTGGAGGTGGTTTATTAGAGTATTATTGAAACAATAGCCAACCAAGACTCCTTATGGTTGACTGCTGAGCAGAAACAGTTATTTAGAATCTAAGAATGATGTGGGCTAGTAGATTTCTTCATTATATCTATGAATTTTTTTTTCTACAGAAATCACCCCTAATGTGTAACATATTTTAGTTTTATATCTTTCCTTTTATTATAGAGGTATGATTGACATACAAAACTGTACATATTTTATGTATACATCATGATGAGTTTGAAGATAAGTATATGTTGTCACAAATGGCAGTATTTCCTTCTTTGTAAGGCTGTAAAACTTTCCTTTGTATGTGTATAACACATTTTTCTTTATCCATTCATCTGTTAATGGATATTTAGGTTATTTCCATATCCTTGCTATTGTGAATAATTATGTATTGAACATGGGTGGGTAGATATCTCTTTGAGATAATCATTTCACTTTGTTTGGTATAAGTCCAGAAGTGTTAGATAATATGGTAATTCTATTTTTTTGAGGAACCTCTATACTGTTAATGGCTGTACTAATTTTCATTTCCACCAACAGTGTACAAGGATTCCCTTTTCTGCACATCCTCACCAACACTTGTTTCTTTTTCTTTCTTCTTCTCCTTTTTTGATAATAACCATCCTAATAAGTGTGAGGAGATATCTCATTGTGGTTTTGATTTACATTTTCCTGATGATTAGTGAAGTTGAGCACATTTTCATATAGCTGTGAAATATTGATTCAGTTATTTTGCCTGCTTATAAAAATACTTAAGAATAGACCTAACAAAGGAAGTAAAAACAATGTGTACACTGAAAACTATAAAAATTGGTGAACAAAATAAAAAAACACAATAACTAAATGAAAAGGCATACTGTCCTGATAAATTGGAATAAATAATATTGTCAAAATACTAATATTAGCCAAAGTAATCTAGATATTCAAAGCAATCCCTTTAAAAATTCAAAATGGCCTTCTTTTACAGGAATAGAAAAATACTATACAAAGTTTCATATTAAGCCCTACGAGACCCCAACTAGCCAAAGCAATCTTAAAAAAAGCAGAAGGCATCACATGTCTCCATTTCAAAATATATTATAAAACTATAGTAATCAAAACAGTATGGTACTGGCATAAAATTATATCTATTGACCAACAAGACAGCACAGAGAGATAAAAAACAAATTCATGCATTTATGGCAAACTTATCTCTGTCTATAGGAGAAATGATACACAACAAGGAAGGGATAATGTCTTCAATAAATTGTATTGGGAAAACTGTATATACACATGCAAGATAATAAAATTGAACCTTTATCTTACATTGTACACCAAAATTAACTCAATGTGAATTAAAGACTTAAACATAAGGCCTGAAACTGTAAATGTTCTATAAGAAAATAAGAATAAAACTTCTTGATATTGGCCTTGGCAATGTTTTCTTGAATACGACCCAAAAATACAGGCAACAAAAGCAAAAATAGACAAGTGAGACTACAAAACTTAAAAAAAAATCTGTACAGCAAAAAAGCAATCAGCAAAGTAAGAAGTCAACCTATAGAATGGGAGAAAATATTTGAAAATCACATAGTATGCAAAATATATTTTTCCTTTAGGTAAGCCTCTATCATGTGAAGCTTTAGGTTGGCTGAAAAGGTCCACTACTGGGCTTTTGAATTCATCTTGCATAATTTGTCCTAAAACTGTACAAAATGTGAATTCACTCAAATAGGAATTTTCTGTAGAAGAGAAAAAAGTGGTTTCTAAAATGGAGATTTTACTCAAGTCTACTTTCAATCTGCCAATGCCCCTTGATATAGTTTCTGCAGAAATTGGTTTCCAAGATATATTTTTCATTGTTTTCTTTTTCACTTACATGTTCTAATTTTATTTAAGAACAAATCACTTTTTCAAACTTCCATAAAATCACTGACAATGAAGCTGAGGGAAAATATTAAAGATTTGATGGTTGCAAGAGTTAGAACACCATGAGACAAATTATCAAGGGATCACAGTCGGCTTCTAAATTTTTTTGCATTTCTTTTTCAGCTGCAACTAGTTATGGGTCCCAAAAGTGCACCTACACTTTGCCACTGAATACCCTAAAAAATAAAATAGGCCAGTGGCTAATTGTGTTCACAAGTGACTAATTAAGCATACAAGGAGTTAATTGCAGAAGTGAAAATACACACACTGAAACTAGAAGAAATCTTTAGCACATTGAATCTTAGAGTACCTTAAACATACGGTCAGTTTATCATTTAATAAAGGGGATATCAATTATGATCAAATATCACCAAATATTTATTTATGTCTATAGGAATTGATTTATTACTTTTTAAAATTAATAACTGTTCTATGTGCAAAGGAAGATACCAAGATTAAATACACTCTGTTTCTGCTTTCAAGAAACAAAACAAAACCAAAAATGAAACAGTTTTGCTGAGACATGACATATACATGAATCAAAGCCAGTGTTTAAAGATAGTATATCAGAGGTTGTCTCTTTTTTAAATATGTTTAAAATGAGATAAAATAAACTGCAGTGTCCTAGATCAACAGCTTCCAATGTCCATTATTAGTTTAATGTTAATACATTGTCCAAATTCATGCATAGGTACCTTGAATACACTGAAAAATAAACTGGAACACTTCTGAGAAAGGAAGGCTGAAAAAAAGTGATTTGGGATAGCCAGAGGTGAGAATGAGACCTGTAGATAATATGGAGAATGATGGTTTAGAGTGAGGAGTTCGGGAAAGACAGAAAGGAAGATGCTAAAGGCAAACACTGGAATACTACTTTATAGCAAGGCTTCTGTGTCTCCTAGACCATAAACTGAGTGAGAATAGATCTGCTAGTCTTATTTGTGTATCTCTTTCAATGAACTGTGAGAGATTATCATTTTATCTCTAGGGCTTAGCCCAATATCTACACATATCAGACACTCAAAAATCATTTGTTGAATGGAAAATATTTCAGACATTTGTTTAAATGAAGGATAAATATTTTTCTCATCAATTTCTATTTATATTTAAGTAATTGGAGACCAGAGTCTTATACTCCCCTCCCCTTCTTAGGCAAATCCAGCTTGTAAAGAAAATTTGTTTAGCTAATATCTAGTTTTAATTTTATTTTTTACATAATGCTTTTAGAAGCGGTATGTGTTCTCCAGTTCACCTCAGTCACTGTTACTCCCTAAAGTCTAATACTCAGCTTGCATCACTTTCTTAAATTACTTGCATTAGCCTGAAGGCATTTGAATTTGTTAGCCTGTCAGGTACATGTTTGTCCCATTGCAGCTCTTTGCTCCAGAATTTTTTGTATTGCTTCTTCTCCTTTTTTTTTTCCTCCAAATTTCATTTTCTCATTTATTCCACAAATGTTTTTGATCATTTATTATGTACCAAATCCTGCAGTAAGCAATTGTATAATGAAAGATACTTGCCTTGTCCTGGGGAAGTACACAGTATAGTTGGAGAGATGAACAAGTAAATAACCTATTATAATAAAGCATGACTAGAATTATATATAGCATGCTGTGATAATATATAGCTACTCATTCCTTTCATCTGCTTTATTTTCTACTTTAATATCTTTATAAATGTTTTATTGATGTTTTAGAGAGAGAGAGACAGGAAGAGAGAGAGAGAAACATCCATGTGAGAGAGAAACATCAATCGGCCGCCTCCTGCACGCCCCCTACTGGAGATCGAGCCCCTAACCTGGGCATGTTCCCTGACAGGGAAGCGAACAGGGTTCTCTCGGTCCATAGGATAATGTGCAATCCACTGAACTACATTGGCCAGGATAATGATTTATTTTTCTTTTTGAAAATTTTTTTTATTTATTTTTTTGTTACGGATATTTTACCTTTTTTACCCCATTGACACCCCCCTCCCCAACCCACCCCCGCCCCATCCCTGGCTTAGTTGTCCATTACCATTGGTCATGCATACATGCATATAAGTTCTGTGGTTTATCTCTTCTCACTCCCCCACCCCCTTTTCTGAGGGATGTCAGTCTGTGCCCTACTTCCACGTTTCTGGGTATAATGTATTCCTCAGACTGTCCTCAGTTATGTTCATTATAATCCGTATATAAGTGAGATCATGTGGTATTTGTCTTTTTCTCCTTGACTTATTTCACTTAGGATAATACTTTCCAGGTCCCTCCATGTCGTCTCAAAGGATAAGAGATCTTTCTTTCTTACCGCTGCATAGTACTCGATTGTGTATATGTACCACTGCTTTTTTATCTATTTGTCTACTGATGGACACGTGGGCTGTTTCCAGATCTTAGCTATTGTAAATAGTGCTTCTATGAACATGGGGGTACATATATTCTTCCTGATTGGTGTTTCAGGCTTTTTAGGGTATATTCCCAGAAGTGGAATCACTGGGTCAAATGGAAGTTCAATTTTTAATTTTTTGAGGTAACACCATATTGTTTTCCACAGCGGCTACACCAGTCTGCATTCCCACCAGCAGTGTATTAGAGTCCCCTTTTCTCCACACCCTCGCCAACAGTTGTTGTTTGACGATTTGTTGATGGCGGCCATTCTGACAGGTGTGAGGTGATACCTCATTGTTGTTTTAATTTGCATCTCTCTGATAATTAGTGATGTTGAGCATTTCTTCATATGTCTCTTGGCCATTTGTATGTCCTGTTTGGAGAGGTGTCTATTCAGCTCCTCTGTCCATTTTTTAATTGGGTTCTTTGTCTTGCTTTTGTTGAGTTTTATGAGCACTCTATATATATTGGACATTAACCCCTCATCTGATACATCATTGGCAATGATGTTCTCCCATACAGTGGGTTGCCTTTCCATTTTGATGATTGTTTCTTTTGCTGTGCAGAAGCTTTTTAGTTTGATGGAGTCCCATGTGTTCATTTTTTTCCTTTGTTTCTGTTGCCTTAGGTGATGTATCAGTGAAAATTCTGCTCCTTATGATGTCCGAAATTTTGTTGCTTACATTTTGTTCTAGAATTTTTATGGATTCACGGGTCACATTTAAGTCCTTTATCCATTTTGAGTTTATTCTTGTGTATGGTGTAAGTTGATGGTCTAGTTTCATTTTTTTGCATGTAGCTGTCCAATTTTCCCAACACCATTTATTAAAGAGGCTGTCTTGACTCCACTGTATTCTCTTGCCACCTTTGTCAAATATTAATTGAGCGTATTGCCTTGGATCCATTTCTGGGTTCTCTGCTCTGTTCCATTGATCTATTCGTCTGTTCTTGTGCCAGTACCAGGCTGTTTTGATTACAGTGGCTTTGTAGTATAACCTGATATCTGGTAATGTGATCTATCCTACTTTGTTCTTCTTTTTCAAGATTTCTGTGGCTATTCGGGGTCTTTTCCGGTTCCATATAAACTCTCGGAGTGTTTGTCCTAGTTCTGTGAAATATGTCATTAGTATTTTGATGGAGATTGCATTCAATCTATAGATTGCTTTGGGTAGTATGGACAATTTAATGATGTTAATTCTTCCAATCCATGAACAAGGTATGTGCTTCCACTTTTTTATATCTTCCTCTATTTCTTTTTTCAATGACCTGTAGTTTTCTGCAAATAGGTCCTTTACTTCTTTGGTTAAGTTTATTCCTAGGTATCTTAATTTTTTTGGCGCAATGGTAAATGGGATGGTTTTTTCAGTTTCTTTTTCTGTGAGTTCATCATTGGTGCACAAGAATGCCGTCAATTTATTGATGTTAATTTTGTATCCTACTACTTCGCCAAATTCATTTATTAAGTCTTGTAGATTTTTGATGGAGTCTTTAGGGTTTTCTATGTATAATATCATGTCATCTGCAAATAATGACAGTTTCACTTCCTCCTTTCCAATTTGGATCCCTTTTATTTTTTCTTCCTGTCTGATTGCTGTGGCTAAGTCTTCCAGTACAATGTTAAATAAGAGTGGTGAAAGTGGACATCCCTATCTTATTCCTGTTCTTAATGGAAATGTTTGTAGTTTCTGTCCATTGAGTATGATGTTGGCTGTGGGTCTTTCATATATGGCCTTTATTATGTCGATATATGCTCCCTCTATTCCCACATTGCTGAGCATTTTTATCAGAAATGGATGCTTGATTTTGTCGAATGTTTTTTCAGCATCTATTGATATGATCATGTGTTTTTTATTCTTCATTTTGTTTATGTGGTGTATCACATTTATTGATTTGCGAATATTGTACCAGCTTTGCATCCCTGGAATGAATCCCACTTGGTCATGGTGAATAACTTTTTTGATGTATTTCTGGATCTGATTTGCTAATATTTTGTTCAGGATTTTGGCATCTATGTTCATCAGGGATATTGGCCTATAGTTTTCTTTCTTCTTAGTGTCTTTTTCTGGTTTTGGAATTAGAATTATCCTGGCCTCATAGAATGTGTTTGTATGACTTCCTTCTTCTTGAATTTTTGAAATAGTTTGACGAGAATGGATGTTAGTTCTTTTTTGAATGTTCAGTAAAACTCCCCCGTGAAGCCATCTGGGCCTGGACTTTTGTTTGCTGGGATAGTCTTGATTACCTCTTCAATTTCCTTAGCTGTTATTAGTGTGTTCAAGTTTTCTATCTCTTCTGGGTCCAGTTTTGGGAGACTGTGTGTTTTTAGAAATTTGTCCATTTGTTGCCATATAGTTGTTCATAGTAGTTGTTAACGATCTTTTGTATTTCCGTGGTGTTGGTTGTTACTTCTCCTCTTTCATTTCTGATTTTGTGTATTTGGATTCTCTCTCTTTGTTTCTTGGTGAGTCTAGCTAAGGGTCCATCAATCTTGTTTATCTTTTCGAAAAACCAGGACTTTGTTTCATTGATCCTTTGAATTGTTTTTTTTTTTGGTCTCTATGTCATTTATTTCTGCTCTAATCTTTACTATTTCCTTCCTTCTACTTGCTTGGGGGTTTTCTTTATTTTCTTTTCTTTTTTATTTCTTTTTTTTTTTTTTTTTTTTTTGCTTTCTAATTCTTTAAGTTGTGAGGTAGACAGTCAATTAGAAATTTTTCTTGTTTTTTGACATAGGCTTGTAGTGCTATGAACTTCTCTCTCAGAACTGCTTTTGCTGCATCCCATAGATTTTGTGTTGTTATGTGTTCATTTTCATTGGTTTTCAGGAAGTTCTTAATTTCTTCCTTGATTTCCTCAGTGACCGATTCATTGTTTAATAACATGCTATTTAGCCTCCATGTGTTGAAATGTCTTTGCATGTTCTTGTTGCAATTGATTTCTAGTTTCATGCCATTGTGATCTGAGAAGATGCTTGATATGATTTCAGTCTTCTTGAAGTTGTAGAGATTTAGTTTTTGTCCTATCATGTGGTCTGTCTTTGAGAATGTCCCATGTGCACTTGAGAAGAATGTGTATTCTGTAGTTTTGGGGTGTAATTCTCTGTAGATATCTATTAAATCCATTTGGTCTAGTGCTTCATTTAGAGTCTCTGTTTCCTTGCTAATTTTTTGCCTAGAGGATCTATCCAGTGCTGTCAATGGGGTGTTGAAGTCCCCTGCTATGATTGTATTGTTGTTGATTTCTCCTTGGAAGTCCTCCAGAAGTTTTTTAATATATTTTGGTGCTCCTATATTGGGTGCATATATGTTTATCAACGTTATATCTTCCTGTTGGATAGATACTTTCAATATTATGTAGTGGCCTTCTTTGTGTCTAGTTATGGTCTTCATTTTGAAATCTATTTTATCAGATATGAGAATTGCTACCTCAGCTTTTTTTTTGCTTTCCATTTGCTTGGAAAATTTTTTTCCAATCCCTTCACTTTCAATCTATGTGAGTCTTTTGTTGTGAGGTGGGTCTCTTGGAAACAACATATAGATGAGTCATGCTTTCTTATCCAATCAGCTACTCTGTGTCTTTTTATGGGAGCATTCAATCCATTTACAGTTAAGGTGATTATTGATATGTACTTATTTATTGCCATTTTTGTTTAGTGTGGTTCTATTTTTCTTCCCATTTCTACTGCTTATTACAGCAGTCCTTTTAACATTTCTTGCAGTGCTGGTTTGGTGCTAATGTATTCCCTTAGCCTTTTTTTTGTCTGGGAAGCTCTTTATTTGACCTTCTATTTTGAATGATAGACTTGCTGGGTAGAGTAGTCTTGGATTCAGATCCTTGTTTTTCATGACTTTGATTACTTCATTCCATTCCCTTCTGGCCTGTAGTGTTTCTTGTGAGAAGTCAGCTGAGAGCCTTATGGGGTTTCCTTTGTAGGTGACCTGTTGCTTATCTCTTGCTGCTTTTAGAATTCTCTCTTTGTCTTTAATTTGTGGCATTTTTATTACTATGTGTCTTGGTGTGGGCCTGTTTGGGTTTTTCTTACTTGGGACTCTCTGTGCTTCTTGAACTTGAATGCCTTCTTCCTTCATCAAATTAGGGAAGTTTTCTGTCACTATTTTTTTGAATATATTCTCTATCCCTTGCTCGTTTTCTTCTTCTTTGGGGACTCCTATGATGCGAATATTATTCCGTTTCCAGTTGTCCCACAGTTCTCTTAAGCTGTCTTCCTGTTTTTTAATAGTTTTTTCCTTTTGTTTTTCTGATTGGTTGATTTTTTCTACCCTGTCTTCTAATTCACTGATCCGGTCCTCAGCTTCATCTACTCTGCTTTTTAAACCTTCCAATGTCTTTTTCATTTCTGATATGTCATTTTTTATCTCTTCTTGATCTTTTTAATTTCCAATTGGCTTATTTTCAGTGTCTCTATGTCCTTATTCATGCTGTTCAGCTTCCTCAAGATCATGGCTCTGAATTCTAGCTCTGTTAACATGCCTAAATGCTCCACATTGATCTCATCTTTGGTGGAGGTCTCTTGCTCTTTCATTTGGCTTCTGTTTCTGTGTTTCACCATTTTGGCTATCACTGTGGGCTTTGGAGCCTGTCAAGTTTTCCCTGTGGGTGTTGATGTTCTGCTCTTTGTGGCTCCCTCTCCTGGGTTTACATGAGCGAGGGAGGACCCACGTTAAACACCACTGTCAAGTCTTACTTTCCTGGTTAAAGTTGCCAGCCCAGGAAAGGTACTGTTATCCTCTAGCTTTTTGCCTGGAGGCTAGCAGTGGAGGTTACTTAATGAGTTTTGGGTTGTCAGTTGATTGAAAAACTCCCTCACCTGCTCAGCACAAGGGGATTTCACGAGGGTGGGGCAGATGCTGGTTGTTAATGAACTTCAATTAGCACTTCAATGGCCCACAGGATGGGGTTGGATCTCTGAGGGAGGGGCTGCTGCCTCTCCTCAGAGCCCTGGGAAGGAGCAATATGGCCACCATCCTGCGTGGCTGCACTTAGCAAAAGCTCTGAGCACCCTCCAAATCCGGAATATCCCGACACAGTTCCAGTCCAGTCTGCCCTCCCTCTGCCAGAGCCCAAGGTGAGTGGCTGTGGCTTTTTTAGCCTTTGTCCCGGCTCTGCGCTGTGGAGCCGCTTGGGAGTGTAACCCAAGGGTGCTGCTCCTATCTAAGGCCGCTGCTGAGCTGCCGACCGTGGGCTCCTAGCCCCCGTCTCGCGCCTTCGCAAGCCTACCAGGATGGAGTCAGTGTCCCTCGTTATATGGTCCTCGCAAGCTGCTTTTCTGTTTCTTTTTCCCATCAATTTGTCTGTGTTATAGTTGTAATTCCAGTTTGGTTCTGAGAGATGGTCTGTGTAGCTTCCGTTCACTCCGCCGCCATTTTTCCTCTCTATTTTTCATTCTCCTTTTATCTTTCTTAATCTTTTTTGTGCTAAGAACTATATTTAACTCAGAACTGAGACATGAAGCTGGATGAAAATTTGTGTTCATCCAGAATGGAGAAAAATTGACCATCTACTCATTCACTTATCCTGGCAAAATGATGTCATAAGAAGTACATAGTCTTTGGAATATAACATAAGTTTGAGGATGCTTCTGTCAATTAATAATTTGTACAAAAGGATTCAAAAGGATTAAACTTTCTAGACCTCAATTTTCCAATTTATAAAATCAATATAATGATACCTATCATATTTGGGTTGTTAAAGTATTCGACATAATATAGTTAAATCATGCTGCACAGTACCTTCTACTTGGTAAGTAATCATTACTAGTAGCTCTAGTTCACTTACTCAGTATACTTATTAAATATCCATTAAGTGTATTCATTATGTGTGTGTATATTTATATAATGACTAAGTCCTGCCTCTAGGTTTTGGGGAAATAAGGTATGGTACGGTCCCTGACTTCAGTATTGGATAGTGACTATTTAATCTAAGACAGATAACTGAAACTGTTGTTTTAGCATCTGATCATAAAATAAAAATAATTGTGTAACATAATAAACTTATATTGTATTTACTTGATCATTATTATAGAGATCAAAAGTGGTTTATTAAATGTTATAATGTAGTTTCCAAATTTAAAAATTCAAATGGAAGCTTTAAATTGGTTAAATTAAATATATAACACAAATAGACTTTGGGAAACCTCCAAATTACAGGCTTTTACTCTCATCATGAGCCACAGCCACTAAAACTTTCTAATTTTTAATTTATTACCTCATTTCTCAATCCTGGAAACTAAAGATACATTATTATGGGAAACACACATGCATACAATCTGCATATATGAGGAAAACGCCACCAATCAAAGAAAAAAATCAACAGGAAGAATTGAGAACCCAAATTAAGTTGTATTGCTTACAGTTTCTGCAGGAAGACAATATAATAGAATGCTTAAGAGCACAGATTCTAGGGCCAGATGTCCAAGTTTGAAGCTCACTGACACTTATTAGCAATATGACCTTAGGCAATTTCCACAATCTTTCTGACCTAAGCTTCCTCTTTTCTAAAATTAAGATAAAAATAAGAACACTTACATTTTAAGGTGATTATGAAAATAAAATGACCTAAAACATTTAAAGTATGTACTTAGTATAATGATACATAATATGTGTTAACATAAGCTGTAGCTATCATTGTTGCTTACATAAAGCCACATCCCTCAGGTAAACATCTGATATTAAAATAGAAAAAATAAGAATCTTTTCTGTGACTATTCTAAATTAAAGAAAGGGTGGGCTTCTGGGACAAGGACTTAGATATATAAGTAATCTTTTTTTTTTTAATGGGAAAAATACCAAGAGGACATCTGTTCCAAAGGTGGTGAGTACATTCAATGAGGGCACAATCTTCCAATGGAGTGGGAAGGAGAAAGGAAGAAACATTTAGGTGATAGTTAGGACTTGGTAGGGTGCTATAGTGCTTGGGCAGCCAAGAGTAACTGTGCATGGTATTCCATTGTGTAAATATACCACAGCTTTTTTATCCACTCATCTACTGATGGGCACTTGGGCTGTTTCCAGCTCTTAGCTATTGTAAGTAGAGCTGCTATGAGCATAGGGGTGCATATATTCTTTCTTATTGGCGTTTCAGGCTCCCCTTAGGACATATTCTTAAAAGTGGAATCATTGGGTCAAATGGTAGTTCCATTTTTAATTTTTTTGAAGAAATACCATATTGTTTTCCATAGATCTCTCACCCTTTCCTGGAGAGTATCATGTTAAGCAAAATAAGCCAATTAGAGAAAAACAAATATCACATGATCTCACTTATTTGTGGAATATAATGAACAAAATAAACTGATGATAAAAATAGATCCAGAGACAGAGACAGGGAAGTAGGGAACAGACTGACAAACCTCAGAAGGAAGGGGAGGGGGCAGGAAGAGATAAACCAAAGAACTGATATTCTTATATGCATAACCAATGGACAGAGACCCCAGTAAGGTGAAAGCAGGGCTGGTGGAGTGCGGAGGAAGGTGTCAATAGGGGAAAAAGGAGGAACATCTGTAATAAAAACATTAATTAATTTAAAAAAGGAAGAGTAACTGTGCAAGAAGTCCAGAGATAAGTGCCTAAGTTAAATTTTATCCTCCTTAAAATGTTTTTTGGGAGAAGCTAGAGGCCTTTAGTATAAAAATTGTTATTCATGCCCTGGCCGGTTTGGCTCAGCGGTTAGAGCGTCGGCCTGCAGTACAGAGAAAAATTGTTATTCATTCATTAAATATACTAAACATTCTTCTATTAGAATGAAGCATCTAGACTTGCAAGGATTTTTAGCTCATTATGATAGTTCTATATTAATTTTTATTTTCTTTCCAACTTTTATTGACTTGAGTGGTTGCTTTCTCTAAAAATTCTGGAAACAGAAAAAAAAAGATGATGTATGTCATTTAAAAGCAGATTAGAATTCTACTTCTCTACTTAAGTTATATGTTATTCACTAGATCTTATTGTGTTTGGTGATTAGTAATTAATTTTTTCCACCAACATTCTCAAAATGGTATAATTTTAAATGTGGGTATTGTCAAACTGTATTATATACTTTAGCTGTATATAATAAAAATCACATTTCCAGAGAACCTAAAATGTCTCTTTATTCCTCTCTGGTACAAGAAAACTTACTTGTAACAGGAGTGTTTACTGCTCTTTTTGGTAGGATTTGTAGTATAATTTGGAAATTTTAAAAAATATATTTTTATTGATTTTTTTTTTTAGAGAGTGAGGAAGGAAGAGGGAGACAGAGATAGAAACGTCGATGTGAGAGAGAACCATTGATTAGTTGCCTTAATTTGGAAATTTTTATAAAATTCACTTACAAAACAAAAAATTAATTAATATATTTCAACCTTGGTCAGTGTAGCTGCAGCTGACATCTAGCAATCTGTGTCATTTACACTGAGATATTTTAGCTTTTCTGAAAGGAGGAATTCTAAATATAGTTAGCTTAGGTGATAATAATATACAGAAGATATTTTTCTTTACTTATTATGCGGACTAACATCTGATCTAAGGATCAGACAAAAACAGCATTTTTATATCATATAATTATGCTATGAAGCTGTAGATGCTTCAAGATGTTAGGCAGGCAAATAACAATAAGTTTCAAATGTAAAACAGACATGTAAATAATATCACATGAAGCCTGACAAATGAAAATCACATTGGTGACCAGTCTTTGGCTAGAAAAGCTAGAAATAAATCTTGGTTCATGGTTACGCATTTATGGGAGTTTCCAAGTTCCTTACCTTTCTCCAAAACATCAAATGTAAGTTGTCACTCTAAGTTTGTACTATTTTCTATTATTCTTAAAGTTATTGTCATGGGAACAAATTAATACCTACATTTTGTAATATCATTACAAAATTTGCCTTAAGAAGGAGATTGTCCATTTCTTTCTTGCTGCAATGTTTAATACCAGAATGAGACCCAATAGTTTTAATGCCTAGTACAGTCTGTGAAAACTATGAAAATTTAATAGACTCATAAACACAGACTTTAACCTTTTCAATATTCTGTATTTTGATTGGCTGCACATAATGCTTTAATCCTACAGTTCACTGAGACTGTAAACAGAAAGAATAAGAATGGATAGTGAACCAAACTGCAGAAATCCTGTAAAGGTCAAAATTTTTCTTTCACCTAGAACAGTGATTTTCAACCTTTTTCACCTCATGGCATGCAAACTAGTTACTAAAATTCTGCAGCACACCAAAAAGTATAGTATATATTTTGCCAATCTGGCAAAAACAGTTATCATTTTTATTGATTTACAAAAATATAACAATAATAATTACCTATCTTTAAAAAAAAAGAAAGATAAATGCAGGTGCCAATACTTGTATAATACAATAAGGATTTCTGGTACCAAAAATTAACCAATTAGACACAACCTTATTGTGCGACGAGACCAATAAGATACAACTTTACCATGTGACCTATATATTTATGGTTCAAGAAAAGACATTCCCACTGGACAACTACTGTTGTGTTGGCTGTTGTCATTTTTTTAAATTTGGAAACGTAAGGAAAAAGAGTCAATGCTCCTGACTAAATCATCAGGTATTGCATGTTTTACAAATTCTTGTTGCACGCCGGTTGAAAATCTGTCATCATAAAGAGTATATAAGGTAGCACAATTTCAGGGAAACCATTTTGGATTTAAGTTAGAAATGTGTACGAAAATAAGATAGTGTGATGTTGAACACAAAAGAGATATTTAACACTCTTTTCAAGAAATTCCTACATTGTTATAGTGGAGATACTTTTGAATTCTTTTTCTTAATGGGAATAGGACACATTGGTCATTAAAATGCTTAAATCCAGAGGATACCATTATTTGTTGCCTGTGCTTTAGTTTAAGAAATTTATGGACATCCCTGTATAAACAATTTTCAAAGTTGGTGTGATAACATACTATTGTGTTTAATGTGTTGTGAGTTGTGTCACAAAGAATGTGCTATTGATGATAGTTTTAAGAACAAAGTATGTGTATTTTTTGCTTTTAAAAAAATTAAATCAGAACATTTCAGATTCTCTTCATGCTGTAACTCTCAAGCTCCTGCATTACAATTAATGTCCAGGGAATTCAAATTAACCCTGAGAAAAACCATCACCTGTGTTGTTCATATAAATGTCAACTGTCACGTGTATTGCCTTGGGGGGGGGGGGGCGGGTGAATGTTGTGAAGTACAACAGTAGTCATTACCAAAAAGGTTTTTTTCTTTCCATTCTGTTTGGATAAATTCCAACCATATTTCAATGTTCTTTATAACTATAGCACATAGAAAAAAAGAAGAAGTGAGCAAAGCAATAAGAGCCAATATCAAATGATTACTTACTTACTGTGTGTCAGGCAATAAGTTAAACATTTGGCATAGATTATATTTTTAATTTTTACAGAAACCCTATTAGTTAGATGAAATTATTATCGTTCCTATTTTACAGATGAGAAAATTAAACACAGAAGTTAAAGAATTTGCTCAATATCTTATAAGTAGTTAAGTTGCAGACCTGGATTTCCAAACCAGGTCAAAATTAAGAGTCCAAAAAATATATACCCAAAAGCTGTACTGATTATAAAATTCTGGGATATAGCAGGTGCTCAATATATATATATATATTTAATTTATCTTTATTGTTGAAAGTTTTACAGATGTCCCCTGATTTTTCCTGTACTGACCCCCTCCACCCCGCTACCATTCCCCCAGACTTTCATCATATTTGTTGAATTAATGAATTGTTCTTGAATCATAAAAACCCTATCCCCTCAGGAAGTCTATATCTGTTTTTTGAGGAAGTATTCATTGGGTATTCAGTTAATTGTGTAGCCTTTCCCTGAGTTGGAGCTAAGACTGGTTTTGTAAGCAGTCAACTCAGCTAAGAACAGACTATATTAAACAAACCAGAAATAATTTCAGGTAAATCACCAGGTTTCCAGAGTCAGAGTGTGTTTGGGAGCTCTATAAGCACCAGCAACAGGAGCTTATTTCTAGTTTAAGAAGAACTGAGGGCAGAATGTTTTTATTATGACACTGCTCCCCAACACCATCTCCTTTCCCTTAAAAAAAAAAAAAAAAAAAGCAGAAAAATGAAGGATCAATGTTTAGGGTCTTGAAGTACTGAATGGCAAGAAAATAATTTATATCAGCTATTTTTCATTGTTAAAATTGTACTTTGGTTTTTGAAATAAATTTTTTATGGATATAATTTAGATATATACAAGGTTGTAGGGAATACTATAGAAAGACTGGTGTACACTTTACCAAGTTTCGCCCAATGACATCTTGCAAAACTATAATGCAATATCACAACTAAGATATTGATATAGATACACCTGGGTTGTTTTTTGACAAACTCAAATGCATTTGCTTAGTCAATTAGGTTCCCATTGGCCCACTGTCTATTATTGCACTTATGTGACTCTACCCAAAGTTTATCTCTGTTCCCTGAAGAAAGTGGCAAGCAGCAGTGGCACTCTGTCTTAGAAAGCTTATCTAAGAAGACAGTACAATCATGAACTGTCCACTGTGTTTCTAGCCCTTTCCCCTAAGATAATCATGTCTCTACATCTTATTACTTTTGCTTATTGAATTCTGCAAATATAGGTCCATTGAGAATGATTTTCTTATTCCGCTACTTATTTATTTTACCATTGTTAAGGAAAATATTTCCCCCAAAATAATTGGACATTTTGAAGTAGTGCTACAAGTCCCACTTTGTTGAGTGCATTTGGAAAAGGAAAAAATATATAAAGAAAAGAAAAAAAAAAAGAACAGAATGCATTTCACACTTAATGAGTCTTAGTGAGAAATTTAGTTTTCTTCAATATCTAAAAATCATCCTAACAAGTAAACTAAACAGTTACACTTTAAGTATCAATGCCATTTTCCCACAGGTTTCTGAATTCATAGATATTATTTTACCTATTGCTAATCAAAAGAAAGACACAAACAAATCTCAATAAGGTTGGCTTTTATCTGGGAACAATTTGATTACAAAAAGAAAGTGATTGCCAAACTTGTGTTTTTCTATTTTATTTAAATCACAACACCCTTAAATTTTCCAACAGGAATTTTGGGTCTGGAAATATATATTTCATGCTCTTCTTTGCCTACTGTTTGTACCATGTCATAAATCTAGTGCATTGAAATCCATAGGGAGAGTGAAATACTTGCACAGCATCTAGCTGTTTTGCAGTATGATTCTCAACATCTGCTAGTGAGGATTTCACTTCTCTAAATTCAAGCCGAACTTAATAGTTGCAGAACTGTGGAATAGACTAATCTTCTAATGAAGAAAGAGATGAAAGTAGGAAAACATTTTGTTTTGCTCATCTTACCTGATATTTATCCCAAGTTTTCAAAATGTGCAAAAGAGAGAAAGGAAGCAAGATTTAGAATCTTGCCATGTGTTTATCTTTCCACACTTTATCCCCTTTTAAAAATTTTTCTACAAGAATAATTCAAGCTCATCAGGGATAAATTCAATTTTAGGAATTAATAAATCATGCTATAATTTTTAGTGTGTTTACAGATAAGTTAATTAACTATTGCATTTATCTGGGAATTAACAAAGATGCACAATACTATGAAACTAGTATAAATACATGCTTTTTTGAATATTAAAGTGTATTATAAAAATTAACAATAAAAATATAGAGTAGTGGCATTGAAATTGACAATAATACATATCTCCAGCACTCTCTGAATATCATTTAATTAATAGTTAGTGTGTACATTTCTCTTATTTTTATTTTCACTAGGCATTACTAGCTCCTCAAAGCAAAGTTCATACCTTCCTCCACATTCTTTACATCCCACTCCAACAATGTCTTCTAAATAGTATGCAGTTAATAAATGTTTGTTAAATCAGATGTTGTTGCTTTTTTTGTATTGTAACATTTTTTACATATTTTTTTTTAGCTAAAACATTACTTGGTTTTGAAATTCATATGTGTGTATGTGGAAAGGTGGAGAATAGCTTTAAGCTATTATTATGCTGCCCCATTCTTGTCACTTTTTAATTTGACATTGAGCTTTGAGCAGGCCCTACACAATTCTGACAGCCAGAGGCATGCAGTAGGGTCAGGGCAGGCACAAAGAGTTTAGAGCAACAAATAGTTTCTTGTAAATAATATGCTTCATTTTAAGGAGGTTGATATTTGATGTGTTTTTCAGAAAATTAAGAAAAATGTTTGCATACCATCGGAAGGTAATGACAGTATAGTTTGCACTGCTTTCAGTAAAGAGGAGTCACCATTTTCATCACATATCTCATTGTCAAAAGGGTTAAAAGTGAGCCAGAAAATAAATTACTCTCTTTTAAGTATTAAGGGTCTCTGCCCTCAAAGTCCCCTTTACCTAAATACATTTAAAACATATCAAGTCTGCCGCCCTTCATCTGAACAGCTTGGTCATTTTCACAAAATACAGACTGAAATGTGGGTGGTGTTAGTGGGGGATAAGGGAGTTTCTCACACAGTGATTATTATTAGCTTAAGAATAGTTTCAATGGTTACTTTTAAAATAAGAAATCCTGAGTGTGTGTTATAATGTTGTGTGTCTGTGTATAATTAGGAGTAGCCCAAAGACTGTGATTTTAAAATTAACTATTTATCCTTTTAAGATTTTTCTATGATGTTTGCAACGATTTTAATTTAAAATATTACACATCCCAAATACATAATTACTTTCAAATATCACTGCTTTTTCACTTACCAAATAATTTGTTTTTCTCCAAAAGGCTAAAAACTAATTTAACCAATATTATTGAATGTGTGTGCATTCTATTTGTCTTTATTCCTCCTATATGACATGAGTTTAAAATATAAGACTTTATTTCTTTGCAGTGTGAGCCCATGTACTTTTATACTCTCACACACCAATGAATGCAACCCATGGCATATACTGCCCTTCGATTGTGCACAGAACTCCTATTGATATTAATGAGTTTTTGCCTGGACTGAGTGTGGTCATTTTATATGGCCTGAAGTGGTCGTTTTTGTTGTGATTTGCATATTGCTTGTTGCAGAGTATAGTGTATACATTATTTCTAAGGCGCCTAAGGATCTTTACAAAGGAAACTTAGGTGCATAAATTAAAAATATTATCGTTGCCTTTACTTTAAATTATTTTATTTGCAAGTTTTCTAAAGCACGCATAAATATAGTACAAAGTGCAAATGCAGTGCAAGAGAAATCTGTGGAAAATAAAATTATTTCTGAATAGCAATTTTGAAATCTCCACTTGTAGACATATTTTCAATTCATTGAAAACAAAGCTAGTTGGCTTTCTAATTCTACATAAGATACTATACCAGGACGTGCAGAAACAGAACACTAAGCAGTAGAGGAGAATATACTATTTGAATTTCCATTGTAGATGAGAGACTGGAGCACTCAGGGTGGGCAGCAGGCCCTTTGTCCTGAAATCCATTCCATGACAATTTTCTTACACCTGCCTTAAGGAGGCCAGTGGGGAGAATCTGCAGAGCTAACACTGCCCACTCATTGATGGACAGCGATAGAGGGAGAACTCAAGGTGGATAAAGAGCTACTTTGAAATAGCACTTTAGTTTCATGGTTAATGTAAAATCTGGAGAAGTTCAGGTTTTCTCTCCCAGGATATAACAAAAAATGAAAGTGAATAAAGAAAATATGTTCATCTAGAATTTCAAACACTCTCACCCCAAAAGGTCAGAATTTAGAATTCTAGGTTAAACACATGTGACTCCTTTTCCTATGATGAAAGGAATTCATTTATAGAAAATTGCTCTTCACTTTTGAGCAAGTCAATCCTTATCCCTTAACAGTGGCTATGTACACTGTTTTGAACAAACACAGTCCTTGATTATGCCAATAGGTCTCACAAATCTTATTCTACTTTCTAGGCAATCACAGGTTCAAGACAGACCACTTTCCTTGATAATGACTTTTTCTACATGTGAATATACATGTGCTCCTGTGGCAATTAAAAAAAAACAAACACAAAAAACTGCTGTCAGACTCATGAAGAAACAAAGAGAGAGGACCCAAAAAATAAAATAAAAAACGAAAGAGGTGATGTAATAACTGACATCACAGAAATACAAAAGAATGTAAGAAAATATTATGAACAATTATATGCCAACAAGTTGGACAACCTAGGTGAAATGGACAAATTCCTAACATCATACAAGCTTCCAAAACTCAATGAGAGAGAGTCGGAAAACCTGAACAGACCAATAACAATTAAGGAAATTGAAGCAGTAATTAATAAACTTCCAACAAACAAAATCCCTGGTCCAGAGAGCATCATAAGAAAGTTTTACCAAATATTCAGAGAAGAACTAACAGCTATTCTCTTCAAACTACTCCAAAACATTCAAGAGGAAGGAAGACTACCAAGTCTTTTTATGAGGCCAGCATAATTCTAATTCTAAAACCAGATAAAGACATTATAAAGAAAGAAAATTACAGGCCAATATCCCTGTTAAAAATAGATGCCAATATCTTCAACAAAATATTAGCAAATAGGATGCAGCAATATATTTAAAAACTATTCACAAAGACCAAGTGGGATTCATTCCTAGGGTACAGGGATGGTACAATTTTTGCAAATCAATAAATGTGATACACAACAAAACAAAATAAAAGATAAAAACCATATGATCATATCAACAGATGTTGAAAAAGCATTAGACAAAATCCAACACCCATTTTTGATTAAAAACCCTCAGCAAACTGAGAATAGAGGGACCATACCATCATACCTTAACACAATAAAGGTCATATATGAGAACCTGCAGCCAACATCATACTCAATGGGCAAAATCTTAAAACATTTCTCTTGAGAACAGGAACATGACAGAGATATCTGATTCACCACTTTTTTTCAACATAGTACTGGAAGTCTTAGCCACAGCAATTAGACAAGAAGAAAAAATAAAAGGCATCCAAATAAGAAAGAAGGAAGTGGAACTGTCATTATTCGTAGATGTTATGATATAGAAAACTCTAAGGACTCCACCAAAAGACTACTAGATTTAATCAATGAATTTGGCAAAGTAGCAGGATACAAAATTAACATCCAGAAATCGGTGGCATTTTTATACACCAATAATGAACACTCAGAGAAAAAACAACAACAATCCCACTTACTATTGCAACAAAAAAATTAAGATACCAAGAAATAAACTCAACCAAGGTGGTAAAAGACCTGTTCTCAGAAAACTACATGACATTGAAAAAAAAAAAAATAGAGGAAGATATAAAACAGTGGAAGCATATACCACGTTCATGGATTGGAAGATTGAACATCATTAAATACTCATACTACCCAAAAACAATCTATAGATTCAATGCCATTCCTATTAAAATATCAATGGCATATTTCACAGATTTAGAAAAAACTTCAAAAGTTTATATGGAACCAAAACAGACCCCAAATAGCCATAGCAATCTTGAAAAAGAAAAACAAAGTTGGAGGGCTCAAAACACAGAATATCCAACTATATTAAAGCCATTGTAATCAAAGCAGTCTGGTACTGGCACAAGAAATGCACATAGATCAGTGGAACAGAACAGAGAAACCAGAAATTGGCCCAAGACATTATGCTCAATTAACATTTGACAAAGGAGGCAAGAGCATACAATGGAGTAAAGATAATCTCTTCCATAAATGGTGTTGGGAAAACATATACATGCAAAACAAAAACAAAAAACAAAAACTAGACCACCAAATTACACTATACCAAGAATAAACTAAAAATGAATAAAAGACTTAAATGTAAGTTGTAAAACCATAAAATCCTAGAAAAAAAATGTAGGCAGCAAAACCTGATATTAAACATAACAGAATTCTCAATGATGCATCACCTAGGAGAAGAGAAACAAAGGACAAAATTAATAAATGGGACCATATAAAACTAAAAAGCTTCTGCACAGCAAAAGAAACCAGCATAAAAATGTAAAGAGAATCCACTTTACGGAAGAACCTATTTGCTAAAGTTACATTGCATAAGTGCTTAATTTTCAAATTATAGAGAGTACACATACAACTCAACAAAAGGAAGACAAACACTCCAATTAAAAATGGGCAGAGGACGTGAAGAGACACTTCTCCAAAGAGGACATACAGATGGCCAAGAGACATATAAAAAAATGCTCAGTGTCACTAAGCATCAGAGAGATGCAAATTAAAATGACTATGATGTATCACCTCACATTTGCCAGAATGCCTGCCATAAACAAATCATCAAACAACAAGTGCTGGCTAGGGTGTGGAGAAAAGGGGACTCTAGCACACTGATGGTGGAAATGCAGCCACTACAGAAAACAATATAGTGTTTCCTCAAAAAGTTTAAAATGAAACTGCCATTTGACCCAGTGATCCCACTTCTAGGAATATATCCTAAGAACCTGAAAAACCAAGCAGAAAAAAATACATGCACTTATATGTTCATAGCAGTGCTATTTACAATAGCTAAGATCTGAAAAGAGCCTGTGCCCATTAGTAGATGCGTGGATAAAAAAGCTGTGGTACATTTACACGGTGGAATACTATGCAACTATAAGAAAGAAAGATCTCTTACCCTTTGAGACACTATGGAGGAACCTGGAGAGCATTATGCTAAGCGAAATAAACCACTTAGAGAAAGACAAGTACCACATGATCTCACTTATTTGTGGAAAATAATGAACAAAATAAACTATTGAACAAAATAGGTCCAGAGACATGAAAATAGGAAACAGATTGACAAACCTCAGAGAGAAAGGGGGTGGGGGTGGAAGAGATCAACCAAAGATCAATTTATATGTATATATGCATAACAATGGATACATACAACAGTGTGATGAAGGCAGGGGATACAGTAGCAGGGAGGAGAGTGTTAATTGGGAGATAAAGGAAGGGTATCTATAATACTTTCATCAATAAAGATAAATTTTTAAAAAACTGATGTTAATTAAACAATACTACCAACATCTCCAAAGATAGACTGAATAGTAAAACATTAAGAAAAATAACATTCCTCTGTGCATTGAATTCACCCAGGTAGCTATTATTTTATTGATTTTTTTAAGAGAGAGAGGAAGGACAAAGGGGAGAAAGAGAAGGAGAAACTCTGGTGTGAGAGTGGGGGAGAAATATCCATCAGTTGCCTCCCAAACATGCCCTGACCAAGTGAAACCTGTGACACTTCAGTGACGGTCCAACCACCTGAGCCTCACCAGCCAGGGCCCCTGGTAGCTTATTCTCTGCACTTTGAAATTATGTGCCATTTGAAGTTCAGTAAACTACTGCCCTTGTCCATAGCCCACTATTTTTGGTGCCTTAAAAAAAAGACCTCAAGAAGTAATCTTAGCAGGTGGTATGTATATGTGGGTGGTTTTCTGTGCTTAGATTGCAAGTATAAGGTAAAGGAAAATCTTTTACCAGATATAAATTCTGTGGAAGAAAACTATTTTTAATATTGGTCTGTTGGGGTGATACTAAAACCCAGTTTACATGTTCACTTTTATAGCAGACTTTTCCATGTCTGTGGAAAGGGGGGTGCAGAGCAAAGGCTCATCTCTGGTCTGGTCAAATATTGGAGATAATCAGCCATATTATAATGAGATTTTCCAGCATGTGAAAAATAACTGGAAAGACAAGAAAAAAAGCAATTTAAAAATGTTTATATGAACCCAGTCTCAAGAATCGATGCTGAAATCTAGCAAACATTGTTTACAAGATGATAATGCAAGCCGTCAGTTCAGGGTGTATGTCAAGAGTTTGGGGCAGGACACTCAAACTAGGTTTTTTGACATTATACAGATAAAACAAGAGTTTGATAGACTTTTTTTTTTTTTTTAATTTCAATTGCCTGTGTCAGAATAGTGTGGACACAGTGTAAGTAGCTGGAGAGATGAAAAGACATACCTAATGAATTGGTCAATGAGTTGATTTCTTTCCTGTCTTTGAAGACAGTCTGCTTTCTGTTAAATCACCCTGTCTCTGTGCAAGGGCAGGGATAAAGGGAGGGTGAGGGAAAAGAGAGCGTGTTTACAGCTGTCCCTATGTGTCTACACACATATATTAAATACTGTAGTTTCACCCAAAAGCAAACTGTCCCATGATTTCCTCCTTTAGAGAGTAAAGCCACCTCTCACAAGGTCCCTTTGATAGTTGAGTAAACAAGCCCCATTGGAAGCTATCCAAAATGAACCCATCTTATATTAAATCCTCCTTGATAAAAAATAGTGTTGTAAAGGGAACCTAGTTTTCTAGTCAGTGAGTTATATCATGTCTAAATAGGTAGAGGTTCTATACTCATGTTTATGAAAGAATGCTTAGTGATTTAATGCATTTTTTCACCAGAAGGCGCAAGAGTTTAATTTTGTGAATTCTCTTTACAAAAACAATAGTTGAAGTCTTGTATGGGTTACCCTAACCTCCACCTTTTCAGATGTAACAGAAGTTAACTGGAATTCGTTTTTGAGACTGTATTCTTTTAAATAATTGCCTAATATTGGAAATGTTCTATCAGCAGTGCTCTTAAGAAAAGATACATTTATTTTCTTTCATAAAAAAATACCTTAATTGATTTCACATATTTTATATTCACTTTTCTTAATGTTTTAAACATTAATATATGTAAATGAGTAAATTGGAAGATTGCTGTTTTTAAAACTACTATCTGGGACATGTATAGTGTTCTATCTTTTTATTTTACACAATGGATGAGTGTGAGTGTTATCGATTCACATGATATTGTTTTTCGTTGTTACTTTCTCTTCCTTTCAAGGCTTTTTTAAAGGGTGACATGTTTGGATTTTTACATATCATATCATAGATGTAATTTCTCAATTCTGAGGTACCGTACGTGTATTTAAAAAGACCCGACAGGTGGAAAAATACATTTGTTTCTTTGGAACACTATATCTTAACCTCTTATAATTTTCTATATCTTCATTCTTCTTCTCTTCCATTCTTACTAAAAATATAAATAACATAAAAACAGAAATTTATGTTAAGGCTACTTATAGCCTACGGAAAATTAAAACAACAACAGCACCCTGACTTGAGAGCAAGGGAAATATCTAAATGTTAAACAGTTCCAAGGGAAATGTGTTTTATTTTATTAAAGACAACCACAGTTCAGGTACTAATTTAGGCAATGGTTTCCCCTACCCTTTTTTTTTTAAGATAAGAACTGACTTCCAGGCATGACATTTATTTTCTTTTCTTGTTCGAAAGATAAATGCTAAAGTTTAATAATCCATTTCCCTTTTGTTACACATGCGGAAAGTCACAGCCATATAGACAATCAATCTATGTCTGTCTACCATAAAAATGTATACTTGATTTGCATTTGTGACTTTGTTTACATATTTGTAGCACCTAAATGTTTACTCTTTTCATATCCCATTCCACTATCCAACATCTTTATTTTCTATTGCTCTGATTAGGTGATAAGAATGTAGCTTTTTTTTTTTTTTCTGTTATCCAATTAAATAAGGTAAAGAATTATTGTTGTTTTGAACCCACAAATTCTTATTATGGGAGAGAGAGCCACTGTTACCCAGGCCTGAGAGAAACTGAGGTTAAAGCTGTTTCTCCTACAAAGGCCTGGTTGGAATTGGGGTGGTGGTAACCTTAATGCAAAGAAAGTCCCAGGCAGAGGCACCAACATCCCCTAAATTTTAATGAAAATGTAATGTTGATCAAATAATGAGGTTGTTAAGGAGGTCACCATGAAAGCCAACTAAACTATGGTTATATTTTAAGAGAAAGAAAAGAGGCAATAAAGGAAACAAGTCCTATAAATATGTGTTAAATATATGTATCAGTAATACTTAGTAAAAATTCTTATAGTGACAAATGTCTATTTATATTTATATAAGTATTTCCTAAAATATCTGCTTTGTGGGTTCATTAAAGAGTTCAGAATACATTGCTAGTTGGATTCTGTGTACTTTATTAAGATAAGCTATAACTTTTATAATCAAATCAAGACAACAGACTCATAGTTGTCAGAGGGAAAAAGGTTGGGGGGAACTGGGTGAAAAAGGTGAAGGGATTGAGGAGTACTTATTGTTAGTTACAAAATCATTTTGGGAATGTAAAGTATAGCATAGGAAATCAATAATATTGTAATAGTTAAGTATAGTGTCAGTTGGGCACTGGAAATATCAGGGAGAATATTTTGTGAAGTACATGATTGTTTAATCACTACACTGTACACTTGAAACTAATACAAAATAATATTGAATGTAAACTGTAACTGAAAAGAAATTTAATGTTATATAATATTGAAAGAGAAAGAGGTTAGTTGGTCTGAACCGATAGAGGACCAACAGGTTTAAGACTACGGATTTTGTGTCTGCAGATACATCTCTATAAAATCTGTGTTATTTATAAAGAGAAATATGCCCATGAGTATACAGACAACATATAGCATATTTTCTATACAACGCTCATATGTGTGTGGTGCACTGTGTAGCTGTAAATCATGGCAATCTGAAAAATGCAAGACATTACACATGATAATCATTACTTATTAAATGATTAAGTAATTTTGCTTTGTCTAAAAAAAAAAAACACTTCAAAGTATGAATTGAGAAGGATTTTACTGTTGGAAAATTATAGTTAAATATTTTATCTATTGCTTGATATGCATCTACCAAATAAAAGTTGGAAAAGCCATGCTTGTACATACAAAGCCTTAACACATAACTGCTTCTCATTTAGTAAATTACTCCTCAGTCATCACTACAGCTTAACTCTCCCATATTTTATGGAGAGTCTTGTGATAAAATAACAGAAGTGAAATGGTATGCAAAAGTAGGATGAAGAGTAATAAATCGAACTTTTCTTCCTAATGTCTTTGTGTAATCTTTTTCCTTCCTCCAAAACTCAGATAAGAATGAATAGAACTTAGCTTTAGTGGGAAACACAAGGTGGACAATTTACCCGAGTTTCTGGGTCCAAGGAAAAGGAGAGCATTTCTCCTTTCATATGGTCACCTGCCTATCCCTTCTCAGGAGAATGGGGGCTCACCTACCAGAAGAGCACTGGGCAGGCATGGGAAAGAAAAAGAAGAGGGGTGGTTGCAACTAGATGAGATAAATGCCACAGAGAAGGTCTGGGTCCAATTTCAGGAGGCACAGTTTCAGAGAAGTATCTATCTTTTAGACTAGAGAGACAGACACTGCTTTAGAAGAACATTAAAATGATAGCACCTCCTGAAATGAACCTCCTGCCCTGCCAGCCTTCCCTAAGCCACAGTGTTTCCCAACATTTGGGGTGTGTTTTGTCTGAGTATGGGTGTGGGCGTGGGCATGATAACGGGCCCTGCTGTGTGTGCAACTGTATGAAAGGCCAAAAATCAGAAGGAGAGAATCAGGAATCAAAACATTGACTAATGATTTCTAACCTGAAGCAAAGCAGATGCAATGTTCACCCAGAATGTGCCTCTGCTTCAATGTTTCACTTCACACACTACCACACGATACAGCCAGGAAGAAAAAAAGAAAACAGATTTTTTTTTGGAAAAATGTTTTATTTAAACGTTTTTAATCTTTTACAACAATAAAATATTGTGTCAATATAAACCCCTTGCTAAAACTGTTCACATCAAACATTACAGCGAATTGTTTTCTTTCTGACACCCAACTCATCTTTGAAAGAGTCTCCTTTTTAACACAATGCAGAATTTATTGAAAATAAATAATTGCTGGCAACTGCAATAGGCAATTTGAATAAAATAGTTGAAAAAGCAACTCTTAATGAAAATAGCGTTTATTATACATCAGTTACTAAATGAATAAACTAAATGATCTTTCTTTAAATTAATAACTTCAAAAACGTTTAATATACAAAACTGTACAATTATAAAGTTGGCAGAAATATTTGGGTTAACTCAGGTTTGAACCATAGCATTTAACTGCAAAGAAAAAAATAGAAACAAACGAATAATCCTAACAGTTGTAAAATATAAACTCAATGTGGAAAAAAAATCACAGAACTAAACCCAAGTACCAACAGAGTGCAGAGGCTTGACAAAAGAGAAAAACGGTTCGGGATTTGAATTAACTCGTGCTCTTGGACCTGCAGCTGTGGAACACAGTGTGGTGGACCAGAGTTCTGGCAATTCATACTGGAGCATCTTCCACAAGGGGCCCTAGGCTATCTGGTCCTTAGGTAGTTTGAAGTTTTGTCTACTGCAGCTGCGCCTGGAGGCCCAGCTAGGCGGCCAGCCAGGGCATACAAGTTCCCAGGCATTTCTGGCGGGCAGCGGCTGGGTGTTGGGTGCTTGACTGGCCAGCACATGTATGCTCCTTGGAAATGAGGTCTGTCTGTGGACCTGGCATGTGGACTTCAGAGCTAGCAGTAAAGCCACAGCAAATGCATATTTTTGGATATCTACATAGCCTAGCGAGATTTTTTTGTAGTTTTTGTTTCTTGTAAATAGTAATAATATACACACAACTATCTACACACATACGTTTGCACGCTCACACACGCACACACAGAGAGACGCATACACACAGAGAGATAAAAAACAGAAACCCAGCCACCCAGACGCTCACTAGCTAGCTCAATAGTCTGCATGGACTTTCCACCAGCTGTGCTTGTCCGAGGCATGGAGATGGCTCCACCCGTGTGAGCCCACTCAGCAAAAGCGGTATATACACGGGAAAGGATGTGGTAAAAGGCTAGACCAAAATCCCTGTGACCTTTGCCAATCATTTCATTGTCGTTCTTCACAAAGCAGAGAGCGCCCTCGCTACCCTTTCCCCAGGATTTCTCATTCAAGGAGCAGGCATTGAACTGGAGGTGAACTGAACGGGGAGGCGCTGACCCAGTCTGTCGCCAGCGTCTCGGCATCGTAGTCTCCAGCGAAATTCATAGCATGTGAAGGCAAAGTCCTTCGCTTAGGAGGGTCGAGGTGGGGTAGCGCTGGTGGTTGACCTGGAGAGGCTCTGGGCCTTTGGGGAGCTCCGAATGCAGGCATTCCAGACCTCGGTACCTTCAGAGTCCCCTCAGCTCCTTTCGCCGCCGACCTCTATCGCTGGAGCACTGCTGCCGAATTCTTCTCTGGCACCCAGATCTTCGCTGCAGAAGCCCAGCAAGGGCTCAACAGTTCTGGCAGGGAGGGCAGAATCCCTCAAAATATCCTCTCCTACTTCGCACTAGTTTGCAAACCCAATCAGCTTGCCTATTCTGCCCATTCTAGGCGCTCCACCCATGGGGAAAAACAAAAAACAAAACAAACATATATATATATACACGTGTGTGTATCATCAATAACTCTTTCCATTGTATTCTCTCTTCTCCTTACAGATTTGGGATGGGGGAGGGTGAGTGAATGGTGGTAGGCACATCTCTCCGCTCCTCCCAGCCTCACCTCCCTTTTCTAAGCAGTTAAAAAACCATCAGCTCAATGAAGGAATAATAATAATACCAATAATAATATGGAGTGGTCGATTAGATACAAATTATCTCACAAATATTGTGTACAGTTTGTAGTAAAACACCGCAGACATTTAGAAATGCTATAGAAGTTTTAAAAAATGCAAAACTAGTCTATTGTAATACAGATTTCACCTGAAATACAGCTGCTATAACCAAGGCGCTGAAAGGTTATTCAGAGGCACACATCTGTCTTCCCACCTCCCTCCCACATCCCTACCCCGCCCCCAAGTTACCCCACTCCTTGCTCTTCCTAGAGAGGAGCAACCAGACAAATCTTACTCAAAGTAAACAATATGTATTGATCAGTAGAAAAAGCCGGAGAGAAATGTTGCCTGGGCCGCAGGGGATAAGAAGTCCCCACCTGGACTGCTTAATGAAACTGTGTATCAGCGTTAAGAAGCCTTGAATGTGTGTGTGTTTCCTTTCTTAACATAAGTTAGGATCCCCTGTTGAAAGGGGGGAAGGGTAAAGAAAGAAAATTAAAACAAAACGAGAGAGAGAGAGAGAGAGAGAGAGAGAGAGAGAGAGAGAGAGAGATCTAGAAAATGGCAATAATGAAGCTGCATTGAAAGGAAGGGAGTGGGAGAGAAAGGAATCCGCGCTGCTCCCAGTGCGGCAGGTCACTTGCTTGCTTCCTGCAGTCAGAGATCGTGGCAGGATGTGTCTGTTTTCACGGTGTGCGAATAAACCTCATGTGGCTGCTGATCCCCTGGTGGAGTCATTCTTTTTTCTTTCTGTCTTCTATTACAGAACCAGACACGCACCACTTCTTTCTCCAACTGGAGACTGTCTGCCAGCGAGGAAATCTCCTGCGCCGCAGGCTTGGGACACTTGAGGAAATGCGTCTCCAGTACACCCTTGACACTCACCTCGATGGAGGTTCGCTTCTTGCGCTTGCGGCCCTGCGCTGCGATCTTGTCAATGCTGGTCGGGCTCCCTGTGGACGAATCAGCCTCCTCCAGCCACTTGTTCAGTAGCGGCTTCAGCTTGCACATGTTCTTGAAACTCAGTTGCAAGGCCTCGAACCTGCAGATGGTGGTCTGCGAGAACACGTTTCCATATAATGTGCCCAGTGCCAACCCCACGTCGGCCTGTGTGAAACCCAACTTGATTCTTCTTTGTTTGAACTGTTTGGCGAACTGTTCCAGTTCATCCGAGGTTGGCGTCTCCTCGTCGGAGTGGTCCTGGCAGTGGTGTGAGCCTAGGTCGCTGTGGTCTGGGGGCTCTCGGAGCACTGGGTGTAGGCTCTGTGCGGTGGCAGAAGCCGGTGGTGGGGTGAGCCCCCCGTGCTCTAGCATGCCGCTCACGGTGAAGCCCGGCTGCGAATACACGTTAAGGGGTTGGCTGCTCGACGTGATGGACGGGTTCGAAGCTGGGCTCGTCCCCCAGGCATTGGGGTGGTTAGTGTGCGGAGAGTGGTGGGCGACGTGAGGCGAGCGGTGATGGATGATCGCGCCCAGCTGTAGGTCTTCTCGCCCGGGTTTCACGTCCTGCTGGTCCAGGGGGCTGGTGGCCAGTGTGGAGGACCATGGGCCTCCGTCGCTCAGACTGGTCACCCAGTGATGTCCGAGGGGGTGCCCATTGCTCGGAACTCCCTGCAAGTAATCACTTTGGAGAAGTTTCTGAGGGTTTCGGAAAGGGCTCCCCTGCTGCATGCCCGCAGAGTCCGCATGGACCAGAGAGCTGGAACTGAGGATGCTGTAGGGATTCGAGGCAGCTGTGGCCATGGTCGGTGAGGAACCCCTACTAGTTATAATGTGGCAAAGGGAGCAGCTTCAGCCTTTGACATCTATCGTGCGGGGGAGCCAAAGCAGCCAGAGCGAGTTACCGGCACTCACCGCGGCCAATCGCAGCGGGTCTCGGCCTGGCCAGCCATGGGTTCGGCCAATGGCTGTGCGGGAGGCTGGGCTAGCTTTCCAAATTAGGCTGGCGAAGCTCTGAGAGTTTCAGTGAGATCCAAGCAGGAAGTGAATCAAATCTTTCTGCTTCGTTGACTGCCTCGCGCTGAGTGGCGGCAGCAGATTATTTGGTTAACCCACCACCAGGACCACCACCACCACATACTTCGTCCCTGTCTGTAGTGGAGGGGGAAGAATTAGAGGGATGGGTTTGTTTGTGTGTGTGTGTTTAGGCTGATAGGGGGTGAGGCTGCAAACTGGCTTTTACATTATTTAGGTTAACTCAAATGGAGAACGAAAAATATATTAAGAAAATAATGTAACCAGTTTAAATGCCATCTATATATTAATTCATATGGATTTTTTTCCTCAGATTCATTTGGCTTTCTGGGTTGGTTGTGTGTAAAGGACTGCAAAATAAAATTTCGCTACAAACTTTGAGCAAAGGGGATGTCTTCGGTAGGAACTGGAATCTATAGACTGAAGTCCATGTTTCCAATAAGAGTTATTTTGACTTATATATTTCATTTTACATTTATAACAAACTTGATGCCAAGGTCAGAAAGCCATGTAAGAAAGAGATGCCCAGTTTCTTCTGGAGAAAAAGAAAAAAACAAACAAACAAAAAAAAAACATTGTTTAAGGCATGAAGAACTGGAATATTCTTGGAAAGTGAAATCTAATGGGATACTGGCAAAATTCAAAGTTATTTTGAAGTTTGCCTTCCAATCCTGTTGGTTAATTGGAAGACTTGGTTTTTATTATGGCTGTATGTCAGCTCCCATCAAAGGTCCCACAACTTCTGTCAGAGGCAGAAGCTGGCAGCCCTTCCTCATACTCACCCCGGACTCTCAGCAGACCGATTCCCAATAGGTACACATGAGAAGTTTCCGCTACCGCGACCTATGCTGTCTTTTGGGAAAATTGTTTTTTAACACGTATCTATTTCCTCCACCATCATCGAAGACCAGTTGAAGTAAGTGGGAATTATTTAGTGTGCCCTGGAGAAAAAGGGGGAGGGAGAGGGGAGGGAGAGGAGAGAGAGAGAGAGAAGGGAGAGGGAGAGGGAGAGGGGGAGGGAGAGAGGGAGAGAGGGAAAGAGGGAGAGAGATTGCTTGGCATTAATACCGCTACCCTCATCATCCCCATCAAGCTTGAATTTGTTTCAGCTTGAGAGAACAAGACTGTTTTAATTTTTAGTTAGAAGAAAGGGAGAAAGACTTGC
This sequence comes from Molossus molossus, assembly GCF_014108415.1. Classification (NCBI taxonomy): domain Eukaryota; kingdom Metazoa; phylum Chordata; class Mammalia; order Chiroptera; family Molossidae; genus Molossus; species Molossus molossus. Next base: position 11,765,351 of record NW_023425355.1, on the reverse strand, counting down.
ACTCCTCCTAAGCTTTTAGAAGTTAGGGAAGGATAAGTTCGTGTGCTCCAGAGCCCCACAGTAAAGGTTTTGCATGTAAGCAGAGTGGGATGAAATACAAAGATTTGCTCTAGCTGGGATAAGGAAACACCGGATACACAATGCGATCTCTGAATTTTAAAAATGACCTTTCATTGCATAATATTTGAGGTAACCTAGCTGCATAATTATTTTTGCACTTACAGAAGACAGCATTAGAGTTCCCTTATTGGTTTGAAATTCCATTAAATATATTGCAAGAGCTCCTAGGTTAAGCTTGATTTAAATTTGCATACATTTTCATATATTTAGCAGAAATAAAAGAAGGCTTGCAGCTACCAGAAAGTCATTAAGGCATTAGTTTCTCTAAGAAGACAGATCTGAAGAAAATGCAAGAAAATGAGAAAAATAAAAACAAGGTGAGCTTATTCTGCCATTCCTTTATATAGCTAAAGAGCATCTATTTCCTGTGAAATAAGTAATTACTTATGAGAGCACAGAGCAATAGGAGTTTATGTTGGTAAATGTAAATTGTGTCTTAGGCAGAAAAACCTGGCATCTGGTTGAGATGTATTTCTTTCTTTTTCTCTTTCTTAAAAAAAGGATAAACGTTTAATAATTATTGGCAGATAGGATCGTTTGCCATTTTCCTCCCTCCTCCTCCCTCACTGAAATTGTGCTTTCATTTGCTGGTATCCTATTGTAAAGGTTTATCTGCTTTTAACCTAGAACCAGTCTCTCGCTCTCTCTCTCCGCTCTCTCCCCCCCCCCTTTTTTTCCCTGCCAAGCTACCTCGTTTCTTTACTGCCACTGCATGTATCTTCCTTTGCAAGAAGGCAGCCTTATTTGTGCTTGAACTCTTGCTTCCTGAAGAAAAAAAGAAATTGTTAAAATCAAACAAAAATAAAAGTTTTCAGGTGCTCTATTAGGCTGCCTGTTTGAGGATCCATTTGCCAGTCTGTTGGGTCACTTTAGAGGTCAGAAGGAAGCACATTGAAAAAAAACCTTACCAGCAAAAAATCATGATCATTGCCACGTTGTTGTTGGCGGCGGTAGGTTCCCCACCCCCACCTTGCAGCTGCCTTTGGGTGAAAGAGTTGCTAATCTTAGTCTGACCATTCAGGGGGTTAAGGCAATTATCAATTGATAAGGCTTTTGCATGAAGAAGAAGGGGGTCCTTTTCCAAGTCTGATTTGCCTGAGTTCTTACAATCAACCTTCCTCTTGCCCTTGGCCTCTGCTCTGGGCAACTGGTTTGGCCAGACACGCAAAAAAGGTTCAGACAATTTGTTCCCAGGCTTGCGGGGGCGGGGGTGGGGGGGATTATGGAGTAGGAGGCATCTGTGCCCAGCGACAGGTTTTTACACCCTTGTTTTGCATTCTTTTAATGCAAGAATACCTTCTGTTAGGAGCAAAACCTGACTGCAGTGTTTTTCTTTCCTTTCCTTTTCTTTATTTTTCCCTCCCTCCTTCCCTCCCTCTTATTCTTCTCTCTCTCTCTCTCTCTCTCTCTCTCTCTCTCTCTCTCTCTCTCTCTTTGTTTCTATTTGTTTAAAAAATAGTTCCCATGAATACAGATAACACCTATGAAATTTAGGTGCAAGCACATCCTACAGCAGCTGTGGTAGAATCTTCTCTTCCAAGTAAGGTGTTCTGTTTTTGAAGAAAATATCTGAATATAGCCAAATCTTCTTGCTGTTCTAACTAATCTACTGGAGAGGTTTCCTTGGCCCTCTCCTGTCAGTCTAACTTCCCAAGTGTAACAGATGCCGCTCTCAAGCGCTCCTTTCTGCGGCTTCTCTTTATTTAGCTTCGCATATTTCTCCCCATGATCTGGGTTTCCATAGAGAGAGGAATAAAAGGGGGGACCATGGTCACAAATCCCCTGCCCCATGCAAAATAAAAGAGCCTCATTCAATAGCCGACCCCATCTGGACATGGGAGAAAAATAAGTCCATGTGAAGCTACTGTTGCAAATAGTTGGTAACTTATTTTTCATAGACTGAATTTTGCTTTAAACTCAACATTGACACTGGTAAACTGCTCTCTTGCATAGCTGGCAATATACACAGATTAGTGTTTTCCTCACCTTGATCTTGAAGTCCACTGCTGGGTCCTCAGATCTGCTTTACCCCACCCCCTCTAGAGCTATGGTTTTAATATAATAATAGCTGCCACAACCCTGTCAGGTTGGGGCAGCTAAAAGTTCCCCTGGAGAAGAGCCTGACTTACAAGTGGACGAAATGTAATTTTAGTAAATCCACACACCCATCTCCAGCAAGGCAGCACAAGTTTCCCTTCCCTTGCCAGGCTAGTACAAGACACCAACTTCATTCTTCCTTGGGTTGCCTTCATACCTCAATTAGCCAGCCACCTCACACTACCCATCATGTTGCTTGGTTTCTAAGAGGGCAATTCAGTTAATTTACAAAAGCAAGTCAGATTGGCTTGATTTACTTGTATGTTTTTCAATTATTTGTAACCTGGGAATTCACAGTGGCTCTCTTCCCTCACAACATCTAAGGATATATAACAACTCTTGAGAGTCTTCCCAGGAAACCCCCTCCCTCCTTTCCGGCAAGAAAAGACTCACAAAATAAATTAAGCCTATTAATGTGGTTCAGGTTGCACTCCTGTGGAAAAAAGGAGAGCATGTTTGCAGCTGGGCAGCCTGTGCCAGGCTCTTTCAGAAAGTGCCCCAGCCACGGGGATTATGCCTCTTATAGATTTCATATATGAGTATAGATTAAGAAGCATACTCATTATCCCTACAAATTGGAGGAAGGGGAGGCAGTCTGGGGTTGGGGCTGTTGGACGTTGGAGAGCAGGGTCAGGAAAGTCCAAAAGGCCAGATTTTAATGTCTATAATACAGCATGAAGCTCCAGATCATAGAATGTGGAACATAGGCGTGACCTCACGATAGAGAACTTCACCTTCAACACAAGTTCACTTTGGAAACAGGATGAGTTAGATTGGGTTTGGTAGCGATAAGCATACATTTTCTTTTTATAACCGGGGAGCTCATAAGGGAAGGGAAACAATTGAACAGCTTTTGAAAGCAGCAGAGAAAGAAGCCTTTTTCTTGGTGTTTGTACATAGAGCTCATGAGACTTTCTTGGTGTGAGACACAGCTGCCCTTCGGAGCACCAGCCCACTCTAATAGTTGTCATTGTTGTCCTTCTTCTTCTTCTTTTTTAATTCTTGGCAAACTGCGTGGGGGAAGGTAAGAGGCTCATAATATTCTGGGGAAATTAAAAAAAAAAAACCCGCATTAGCAGACATTAGCCAATAAGGATTCAAGCTCAATTAGTTTATTTTTTAGATCTCTGTTGGCTTTTCTTAATGTGAGGAAAAGAATCTTTAGAGGAAAGGCAAGAGGGAGGAGAAGGAGTGGTAGAATACAGCGAATGCCACAGAAAATACAAGGTAATTTAAAACATAAAATATTCACCATAAAATTTTAATAAAAATACCCCCGACCTTCAAGAACACTGGTCATTTGCTAGCAAAATCGAATGTCAGTGGGGAAGTGCTGAGGTATTGTGTAGCGGCTGCCGACAGGATGGTTAGAGGATAGGCTGGGACAATAGAGACCCTCACTGTGGAGGGAAAGGATTCTAGCTCCCACCGCTGAGTTGGTAAAGTCATGTTGATCCAGTCTCAGTTTCTCTTCTGAGGTCACTTCTTCTCTTGCCATTGCCATTGTCAGCGGTTGAACCCTGCTCTTCCAGGGTCCCAGGGAAAGAGCTTTATGGATACAGAGCTATTGTGCAGTACTCTGTGTGGCTATAATTTACCCTGCACCAGTATTTGGGGTGTCTAGGAATTATTGTGGGCATTTGCCAGTCACTTGTTTTGCATTGCAGACAGAGCATAGTTTTGAAGAATCCAGTTGACGGTTTTACAAAATACAGACTCCATGTGAAATTGCCTTGTTTTTCTTTTTTTTTTTTTTCTTTTTTAAAGGAGTAGCAGAATGTTTCCAAATTTAAATCGTGGTGGTTGTTTTTATTTGTATCTTGACTTTTTCTTAAGGTCAGAAATGATGGAGGTATTTAAAGATAAGAAAAAATAATTCCAGCTGCGTGATAGATCAGAAGGCATGTAGAGATGATCTATTACTTTAAAGTCTGTGGATCAGTATTCAAAGCATCAATAAGTCACCTTGTTGAACAACAGAAGCTTTTTATAAGTCACTTTAGTAGTTAATAGAGGCACCCAAAATTGCAATTCACTTCCTTCTTTGTGGATGGATTAATGTTTTAACATGCAAAATTGTAAGAATGCTCTGACTTCATTTATAAATGAGAGACCTTGTTTTCCTTGCACTGGCCCCCCACCTTCCTCAGCAAATAGTATTTATTGAAATAACTGGCATTCTTTGTCTTCGTGAGTTGAGGTGATGGAACTATGGAAAACGCGATTACCGGGCAAAATATAGGCTCCTTCTAGGAAAACACTTTAAGTATGTAATCTGCTGAGTGTTGGGGGCTCATGGTAATATTTCTGGGCCTCACATTGGTAAAGAACACATATCACGTTTGAAAATGTGCAGGCAACCAGATTTAACCTGCTATCATTATTACAAAATTTATATTATTTTTATGGGATTAGGCAGAGAAAAGGGCTGAGGATTCTGAGAAAAACTGATTAAATACATATATATAATATCTATAGCTATACATCTATATCCATGTCTATATCTCTCTGTTGAGAGAGAGAGAGAGTAGAGGAGAGAGAGGAGGGAGAGGAGAAAGAGGAGAGAGAGAGGAGAGAGGAGAGAGGAGAGAAAGAAGGGAAAGGAAAGGGGGGGAGGGTGAGAGGGAGTTTAGGGAAAAATCCACTTTGCAAAGACTTTTGAAAAGCCTTTGTTTTTTACAAGAATGATAATGCTTCCTATGTTGTTATTGTTGTGTCAGTTATTGGGGGAGGGGTGTTGGTTTCCCAGGTGCTCTTAAAATCTCCTGTAACTGTCTTTAGGACATCTTTTGCACTTTGCCTCACTCCCCGTTGGGGCAATCAATGTGGCTTCCCTGCTCAGAAAGATCTACTTTATCTGGTATTTGGGATTTCTGCTGCCTGCACATACATGCCATTGTGTGTGTGTGTGTGTGTGTGTGTGTGTGTGTGTGTTATAGCTAATAACTTTTTGGAATCCCTTTAAGTTACTGCTGCTCAGGCAGCCAGAAAAAGAACCTAACCCCTAACAGTTTTTCCTCTTGGTGGGTCTGATACCCAGGCCATGACTCCCTCTTGGCTAGCCTGTCTGATAGCTCCACCCTGCAAAAAGTCACAGCCAGAGAGAATCCAGGAACTGATTCCAAAGTTCAGTGCACCACCTCACTGATGGGAGGGGGAGCTATCTGAACAATAACAGGCTCCCTCACCTCTTGGATTGCCTGGCTAAAATACTGGATTGAATCCCAGTGACTAAAGCAGACCTAAGCCTTCTAAATAGAGGTTTTTGGGCCATAACCAGGGTGGCAGTGTTCAGTTGAGAAATCCTGTCTTAAGATAACTTGGTGGGTTGACAGTGAGAGGGACTAATTTGCCAGCCCCCTGGCCCTCACTGCCCTGCCTTTCCCAGGCTCTTGTCCTCTATTTGGAGCAGGGTTCTTAGGATGGATGTGAAGCTGAATTTCCCTGGTTGGAAGTGAATGGAGGGAGTGAAGGTCTAGAAGAGCTGGCACCAAGGCAGCTGTATGAGCTGCATGAGAGCGGTACATGCTAGATGTGAGTCTCTCGGAATCCTCTGGGCCTGATCAGGGAAGCCCAGCATTTTTGTCCCTGGAAGACTCTGTCTCTTGCCAGGTGGGACCCTTGAGCATTCCTAATGCCAATGTACCCCTCTCTAGGCAGGCACAAAAGTACTCAAGGAAACCCTTTCTCAGGAGGGAATTCCCAGCCCCTTCATTGCCAAATGCTGTATGTTACTACAGCTCTGCCTCAGTGACACCCTCCCTTGAAGTATGCTTAGAAGAGCAGCACCCCATGACTTTTCTTGTGTGTATTGGGGGTGACAGTCACCCTAAAATATTTTGTTCGGGCACTAGGATATTCACTCAGATCACATTGAGGTTAGCAGCATTGAAACCTGCCTAATCCTCCTTAAAAAGAACAAATTGCTTGTTTTTTAACAATTAACAGGAGCAAGAGAAACCTTAGGCTTCTAAAAAAACAAACAAACAAAAAAACTCTGGATAATCTAAATACCAACAGCTCAAATTTCTTTTGTACATTCTAAATATTGGTTTTTAACTTACTCAAATGATAGTGAGAATAAAGCTCTCTCTTTTCTCCCACCTACCCTCTTTTTACTACTTCTACTTTTGGAGAAAAAGAGGGTTTCCTGTTGTTAATCTATAATTCAATCACATCTGCTGTCATCTTTATCTTTAAATACAATATTTCCTCAGGCGCTTGATGTAAACATTAGATATTCCCCCTCTCCTTAAACAAATGGATCCTGAACAGCTTTGTGTGTGTATGTGTGTGTGTGTGTGTGTGTGTGTGTGTGTGAGAGAGAGAGAGAGAGAGAGAGAGAGAGAGAGAGAGAGAGAAATTACATGGCTCAAGTTTTGCATATTAATAACAAATAAATTTGAGTGTAAATTGCCTTCAAAAATAATCTGAACTCTACTTATGGATCTGAACTCTCCAGAAACTGAGTTTTATAGCTGTGGAAGTTTAGTTTTCTTTGAACATCTAGTTTACAGCTTTGTGAAGAACTAATATTTGTCCTATACAAACACCCACATTAGTGATGGAGAGAAGCATTTTAGTCCTCCCTCACTTTCGTTACCGCTTAAAGTAACAGAACTGCGTTGTCAAATACATTCTGTTATCAATATTATCAAAAAATCTGCAAATTTTTCTAAAAATGAGGGAAATAAGTCATAACACACAAATAGAAACATGTTAGAAAGGATAGAATATTGTTTTTCTGAGATTTTACTACTGGAAATGGAAAGTGACCAAGCTTTCTAAAAACCCTTCTCATGAGATGACTCACATTATAAATATATTTTCTCTTCTCTTTTTATCGCTTTAGAGAAAGTCTCATCCCAGACAATTGGATTAAAAACTCCTTTATAATCAATTCTACTATATTTTAAAATATATGATACATGTAAATGCTATTAAAGGAAACCAGAATGGAGTTATTATAAGGTGTGGGGGATGCTGGGAAACAATACAATAAAGTTTAGAGAGAAAAAAAAAAGTGCAGTTAACTTTTAGTAGCCTTTAAGCATTCTTTATAAACTCTTCCAAGTACTGGTTTGGAAGTAAAAATCATCTCTTCCATTTACAACATATCAGAGAGCATTGTGCCTTCATGGGATGATACTTTTGGAGTTGATTACTGGAAGTAAATAATGATCATTAAATAAGCTAGTTATGATGAATGATGGAGGTTTGTTGAGGAGGATATATTAAAGTATTCTTAGTTTACATACTTATAGCTGGACACTGTTTTCAGATGTGTTGGAGTATTTCTGAATTAGTGGATTTACAAACTGCTTTGAAATGACTAGTAGTATATAAGTAGATTGCAAGTAAATCTAGTGAATTGAGATGATTCTGTATCAGTTTATTTTATGTTTTATAGTTAGTTTAGCATTCTGATTTGATTGCTTTAGTAATGTGAATTGCCTACAGCTGCTGATGATACAGCTTTAATTCTGTTTTAAAGGTCATGTAAACACGTGCCTGTAGCATAAGGAATGCAAATTCAATTCCCTTTTAATGTTTCCTCACATTCACTTCACAGCCTTCACCTAGAAAATTAGCGGGATTTAATATAAAACTATTTTAATGTTATGATTTCATTAATATTATTTTTCAATGTTTTACTTTTCCTTTTGCAGGGTAAAGAAGTCTCCCTCCGCTTTGCAGTGCATAGCTTATGCAACATACATCACTCATACTGGAGGCAAAAACAAACAAACAAACAAACACACACACACACAAAAAAAAATTTCTGTTAAGATCTATTTACTTTTCCATTGCATTTTACTAATAAAGTACTGAGAACTTAATTTCAGTCTCCCTGTAGCTGCAGGTAAAAAGAACACAAAACAAATTAGATAATCTAACCACATTTTAGATTGCAGTGGAGAGTCAGAACATTGTGCACGTGTGTAGGAGTTTCTAATCATAAGCAGTTTTACAATATGAAGTATGATAAAAACTGAACTGTGGAAAGCATATATCAAGAGGAAAAAACATTTAAAATATAGTTGACATGGACAAGAAAGCTTTAGTTGTTCCAAATTAATATAACTATGCCTTAAACTTTCTATGACTTAAATATTTTTTTGCTATGGGAAGAGTTATTTTTAAATATATTAAAATTTGCAGACTTATGCAAGATTATCCCACTAGATCACATTAAAACTTTTAAAAATTTGCTTTGATAAATTGAATAAGTCTTTATAAAATATGGAATTGTTAGTCAAAGAGACAGTCATGTGGGGGTGATGGAAGTGGGGATGTAAACATACAGGGTGAAATAAAGTAGAAAGCTTAATCTAATGCTGTGGTGACATGATTGGGTGGTTTTAGTTTATATCTTCATATATCTCTAAGGTAAGACATGTTCCCACTGAATTTTAGGTGGAGATAAAGTTTTCAACTATCTTCTAAATCGGACTGACCACATGATGGGAGTGTTAAAATATAAATTGAAAATATATAAATAAATTGAATTGTTAGCATATTGTTAATATAACAACATTTAAATAAAAAAAAAAAAAAACGCAAATGAAGCCCCAACATGAACAGTCTCAAATGTTGTTTCATTTGGTATTGAGGTACAATAATTCAAAATTAGGACTTCATCTTTGAAAGAGAACTGCAGCTCTAGTATAGGAAATGGGTTTTGTTTTTGTTTGTGTTTTAAAATTGAGTGTTACCAACAACACACGCATAATCTTGAAAGTCCATAGAGGAAATGAGCTATGGCCATAAATTCTTAGGTGCTGATCTTAGTGTTTGCATTTTTTTAATAAAAATTAACAAAATTAAAAAATTAAGTTTGCTGCTTAAACTTTCAAGCACTCTTTTTTTTCTTTTTTCTTAGTAGCAGGGAACTCAATATGCAAAGTTCATATTTAAAACCTGAAAAAACTGCTATATATTCATTAACAGTTTGGACACTAGCAATATAATACTGTAGAGATAGCTGATTGGTGATAAAATCAGTATGAAAATAGACTGTTTTCTGTGACTTGGTCCTCCTGCCTTGTGTCAGTATAAGTTAGAATCAAACTTGCATGGACATGGATTTGTTTTTTGTTGTTAATTTTATATAATATTACTCTCCATATACTATATGTGTTCTTAGAATGAAAACCACAATCGGGAAAGCTGTTTTACATACAAATTGTAAAAATTCTCAATGTGTTTGCCTTTGATATTAGATCTTTAGTTACATGAAGATTTTCTTGCTTAAGAAAATTAAAATTGTGCAATAATGCAAGCCTACTTTTTTTTGAGAATTTGCATTTTGAGCAATAGATTTTAATGAGAAAATTTCTACTTTTTCATCCTGAGTTAAAAGATTAGGGCCTGTACTCAAAAAATGCCCCTGTAAATGGAAATAAAAATAAATAAAATGGACTCTTCAAACGAGATCACTGCATGGAGGTCTATGTGTTGTGTCTGAGCCTATGATCATCACTCACTCATTTGGTTGTGTGCATTTGCTGCCATCTTAGTCAGATGATACTGTATCCACAGGTGTCAGTTTCAATGTATGTACACACTTTCCTTTGGTGGTACTTTCAGTACCATTTTCTGTCAAAAAAATTCGGAAAAACTCTCACACGTGAAACTTAGCTATTTTGTGACTGTGTGCTTTCACAGCAAAGGAGATAATCTTATTCATATGTGAGTAGCATGTATCTCAGCAAATTATTTTGCCTTGAGTAGTTGAACTAAAAATAATATTTAAAATAAACCTCAGCTTTACATCTAATCCAGACATGTTGTATTCTACTTGCTAAATAGTTAATGGCCATGCTTCTTTAACTTGTGTGCATTCATACACATCCTAAAAACAAGCCAGGGTGCTTTTTCATTCAGTTAAACCTATCATAATTTATTTTTAGGTTTCTTTCAACTGCAGTCTGTTTCTACAATTTTCTAATATCCTATAGCTTCCTCCATTGAACAATGGCACTTTCTACTTTTGTTCTGAGAATGAGTGATTTGAACACAAACAGATTACATAGAAGCAGTTTGTGGCTAATTCTATTAATGTTGCCTTCATCTGTAAATAGCTGCAAATATGAAGAAGTTTAAATGATTGTATTGAATTAAATATGACATTACAAAACACCTATCTCTAGTCAAGGCACCACTTTTTATAGTAATACACACAGAAATTCTGTTATATGTATTCAGAGAAAGTTTACACACTTACTTAAAATCAACTTTATTAGAACAACTGAGAAACACAACGTGCTTGAAACAATGAGCCCCAATTCGACATTTTCTAATAATGTATGTTCTTGTATGTTCTATGCGTTTTTCTTCATTATCTTCTTATATATGAAGTTCTATTCCCACCCCTTTCCCTCCACCCCATGCATTTGATCATTTCTCTAAGTCCCTTGGCTGAACCAATCTCTTTTCATGCAGAGGATAAGAAGAGAAGAACTTCAAAGTAGGTTCAGGTAATTAACAGCTGAGGGGAATATAATCTAAACCATAGGCCCTGCTTTGCACCCAGGCTGGCTCTCTGAGCCAGCCGGCAAGGGAGTGTCTATTCCCTACAGCATCTAAATCTGCTTCCTCTGAACAGCACTGCCAGGCCTCCAGTTATCACATCTGCATTTCAAACACCATGGCTCTGGCATTAATTATTAATTAGCCTACAGTCACCCTAGAGGATTCAAGTTCCAGTCTGCACATACTTATTCATTGACCTCTATCTTAGTTTCTGTTGGGGAAAAAACTCAGTAGAATGCTTAATAATTTCCTTTCTCTTAGACCTTCTGTTTAGTTTTATGGAAGGGAAACAGTATAATTTTCAAGTGGGAATAATCACACAGTGGCCCCCAAATTTGTTTACACTATAATGCTTTGTCAAAGGTTGAGGGGCGTAGAAGTGAAATGATTGATAGACAGTATTGAGTAGTGAAATACACTTTTTAATATTCAACACATTGACTAGCTGTATATTTCTCCAAAATGGGAGATTGGTCATGGGACAAAGCCAGATATTCTTTAGTTCTCAGTGAGAGCAAGTGCATAGAATAGCATAGAGTTTCATTGAGTTTAGCTGAGAGTTAGGCAGACTCAGGTTTCTATCTCAGTCCTGCCACTTAATAAATGAGCATAAATCACATATAGGTTTTGAGGCTTTGACTTCCCTTTAGAGAAATGAATATAGCGTCAGAACTTACTTCATGGGTTTGTTATTAGAATTAAATGACATGATATATATAAAATGCTCATCATGGTGCCTGACTTATAGTAATGCTTAGTGAGTGTTAATGATTTTAAAATATATATGTTTTATTATTTTATTGTGATATTTCTATAATTCATCTTAATTTTATTTTATTTATTTTATTTTTTGTGGTATGTGCCCCTAGCAGGAACCAAACGTAGGACTCTCTGGTCGGCAGACCAACGCTCAACCACTGAGCCAAACTGGCCAGGGCTTAATTTGATTTTATTTAAATATCAATTTTACATTGCATGTCTTTCCCAATATGGGTTTTTAAAATAACTATGTAGAGGAATGGCCCTTGCTGTCCTACTCAGAAACTACTATCACTAGTATCCCTACCAACAATCACTTGCCATCATAATTTCCCTCTTCTTTACCCCAAGTCCTATTTTCTATTCTTGTTTGTATTCTGGCAGTTCTTCTGGAACCTCGTCAATACTGCTGCAAATCTTTTCCTTTAATACAAGAGCCCCTGTGGGCCTTTCCCAAACATTTCAACTTTTATCCTTGGCATGCAAAGCCTCCTATAGAACCACAGTCCCTGTAAGATGTTTCTTTTTCCTGGAATTTATCCAAAAACCCCTTCCAGAGGAAATGTGACAAGAGTAGGATTGGGGCACAGGTCTTGCTACTTCTGCCAAGACTGAGTCTGTTTCTAATACTTAAGTGGAAGAAGATTTTTTCCTATTGGCCTGAGCTTAAATTCAGAAATACTATCTCACAAAAATAAAGTTATAAATGGTAGTTAAGGCCTGTTTCTATGAAAAAATGTGCAATGTTTTAATTATTTTTTTTGTGTATAAAAAAATAAGTGTTTTTCTCAAAGACATAAGTTTTAAAATTCTTATCATGGATTTCATTGTCACTATTCACATTTGCAGAAATTAGGTTTTAGTCAAATAAATAGATCAGTTGAGGTAAGAATATTAATTTTTATGAACAGACAATAATGTCAAAGTGGATTTTAAACAAATAACATAAGTATAGGTATAGATAACCAGCAAAAATTATCACATAAAGAACAGCTGTATTATGGAAATTGTTAATGGCTAGTGAATCCAAATTTTCTAGGAGTGTGGGATAAGGCTCTGTATTAGGCCTTGCTCTATATTTCATTTTTAATGAATGACTGAAATGAAAGCATAGATATCATATTTAGATATTTTTAGGGATAATTAATATTTTGTATGAGAATTAAAATTTCAAAAACCTTTAGCAGTGTGGAATGTTAGGATAAAACTTCGACCCAGAGAAAGTTGAAATTAATTGGGTCTTCAAAAATTATCTAAATTAATGCACAGATATCCTCTACAGCAGTGGTTCTCAACCTGTGGGTTGCGAGCCCTTTGTGGGTCGAACGACCCTTTCACAGGGGTCGCCTAAGACCACCGGAAAACACATTTTTCCGATGGTCTTAGGAACCAAGACACCACTCCTCTATCCATCTCGAGGCAGGTCTTCCCACATGCAAATATGCCCACATACAACATGAGGAACTATATTAAAGGGTCGAAGCATTAGGAAGGTTGAGAACCACTGCTCTACAGCATTCCTGAGCAATGGTCCTCTAGTTTTTACTGGGACATGTCTACTAGTAAGGAGCTCTCCACTTCCAAAAGCAGCTCATCTTATTTTGGCATAGCTTTATTAGAAATATATTTCTTATATTGAACCCATCTTTCAACCTTCTAGTTTGACAAGATTACTTCTGTTTCCACATAACACATCTTTAAATATTTGAAAAAAAATTACCTGCCCCACCTTGCTCCTCTTTTTCCTCATTCTTTTTTTTTTTTTGTACATGCCCCTAGCAGGAACCAAACTTGGACTCCCTGCTCTGCAGGCCAACACTCCAACTGCTGAGCCAAACCTGCCAGGGCTTTTTCCTCATTCTTAATAACTTTAGTTACTCCACCCATTCATTACTGAAGTGATTTTTAAGATCACTTTATATATTAGCCTGCTAATATATAAGAGAGAGAGAGAGAGAGAGAGAGAGAGAGAGAGAGAGAGATCTTCCTCATAAATCCTATAGTGTTAGGGTGCCACCCCTGTGACCTCATTTAACCCAATTACCCCCTAAAGACCATATCCCCAGGTAGAGTTACATGGGGGATTGGTCTTCAACATACGACTGGGGGAAGAGCACACTCAGTCCATAACACTCACTATCCTGGATTCCGTACACTTTACTTTCTGGTATAGTCAGTTACTCTTAAAATGTAGTGACATAAAGCAGGTGAGATCTGAGAAGTGGGATTGTTGTTCTTTTTGAATAATAAGCTATAATTTCACTAATATGACCTAAGACTGCATTCAATTTTTCAGTAGCTATTTGTTTAAGATTCATACTTGCCCTAATGTAGAAAATAAATATCCCATCACTCCCATTTAACATTTTGGTGACTTTCTCCTTTTTTTTTCTTTGCTTTTAATTATCGGTAAACATAATTGTGATAAAACTTTATGAGCAAGTTTATCTGCTTATATTTTTGACTTAACATTATATCATATGAATTTCCTATGTTATTACAAACTCTTCCTAAATGTATATTGAAATATTGCATACTAATTTATCTTGAGGGTATACCATAATGTACATATGATTTTTTAAAAACTTTTCAAATACTATATATAGTGTCATTTATATTTGAACCCGAATTTATTTGTAAAAGGTTTTATGATTTAGAGAGAGGGTAAGGTACAGACACAGAGGGAGGGAAAAAGGGAGAGAGGGGGAGGAGAGAGAGAGAGAGAGAGAGAGAGAGAGAGAGAGAGAGACATTGATTGGTTGCCTTCCTGTATGCACCATGACCAGCAATCGAACTCACAACCTAGGTATGTGCCCTGACTGCGAATAGAACTTACAACACTTTGGTGTATGGGACGACACTCCAAACATCTGAGCCATGCCAGCCAGGGTGATTCCAAATGTATTTTTGAAAGCAGTTTAAAACTTTATTCAATAGAAATTTTAATTATTTTATGAAAAACTGAAAACGTATAGAAATATGTAAGTGATGATTAATACACCTATGGAGGTAGTGGACTGAGTTTCTAAATTGCCTGAAAAAAATGCCATATGTGGCATATTTAAAGCGATAATGACATATCTACAAGTAACAAAAGAATCAATTGTTTAAGTTGTGAAGATTTAAAGATGATTAATAAAAAGTATCATATGGAAATGGCCAATAGACATATGAAAAAATGCTCAAGGACACTAATCTTCAGAGAGATGCAAATTAAAGTGACATTGAGGTACCAATTCACACCTTCCAAAATGGCTATTACTAATAATCAGAAAACAACAACTACTGGCAAGGATGTGGAGCAAAAGGAACCTTACCTAGTACATTGCTGGTAGGAATGCAAACTGGTGCAGCCACTATGGAAAACAGTATGGAGTCTCCTCAAAAATTAAAAATGAAATTGCTGTTTGACTCAGCAATCTCACTTCTAGAAATATATCCTAAGGATCCTGAAACACAAATCAGAAAGAATATAGACACTCATATGTTCATTTAATAGCCAAAATCTGGAAACAGCCAGAGTGCCCATCAATAGATGAGTAGATATAAAAGCTGTGGTACATTTACAGAATGAAATACTATGCAACTGTAAAAAAGAAGAATCTCTTACCCTTTGCAATGGCATGAATGGAACTAGAGATTGTTATGCTAAGCAAAATGAGCAAGTCTGAGAAATGCAAATACCACGTGATATTACTTATATGTAGAACCCAATGAATAAAATGAACTGATGAACAAAATAGGACCAGAGGCATGGACGCATGGAAAAGTCTGGCAGATATCAGAGGGGAAGAGGGTTGGAGAAACTGGAAGAGATTACCCAAAGAACATATATGCATAGCCTATGGACAGCAGCAATAATGTGTTGAAGGCAGGGGGTGGGGTTGGGGGCTGGGTGAAGGAGAGTAAAAAGGGGAAAAAAAGGTACATTTGTAAGTGTCAACAATTTAAAAAATTTAGAAAATATGTGTGTGATCACATTGCTGTATGGTGTTAAATAAATATATATGAAAGTATCTGGCTTTGTGACTGGTCCCCAAAACTACTTGTTCCACTCTAGTAAGCATAGAATCACATTTGTCACTTTGGGGTGAATAGATATAGCTATTCTCAATTTACAGATGGGAAAATGTAGGCTCAGGAAAGTTCAGAGACGTGCCCAAGATTTTACAGTCTGATTCAAGCCTAATTATTTTGACTAAAGACTTCATAAAATATATTTTGGCTAATCAATAACTTATATTTACATTTTATTGTGAATTGTAACCTGCATACTATACATAACAATATAAATTTAAAATAATTGTAAAACAACTCCAAGTATAATTCCCCAGGTGAAGAAACAAAACATTGTCAATACTCTAGAATTCCCTGTGTACCTTTTCTTTAATATAGTGCTGTCCTCCATTTGGAGATTACTGTTCTTCTGACTTGGTTTTCTTTTTAATTTTGTAGTTGTGTTTACTTCCTTAATCACATAGTTTTATTTTCATTGTATTTGAACGTTATATAAAGAGAATCACACTGTATATTATATTTTTTGTCTGGCTGCTTTTTCTCAATAGAATATTGATGAGATTCATCCACACTGTTGTACAAGTTATAGAATATCCATCAAAATTGCTGTATAGTATTCCTTTGGGTGAATATATTAAAATACATTCAGCTCTTTATTCTTGTTGAACATTTTTGTTGTTTCTAGTTTTGTCTATGTGCAATGGTGTTATGAGAATTTTTATATGTGCATTAGGCATATAGAATTAGAGTTGTAAGATATCGCCAATTTTACTAGAATATTCCAAAATGGTTGTACAAATTAGCAACCCTTACTCCTTCCATACCATCTTGAGGGTAAGAGATTTCTCATTGTTCTATATTATTGATAATATTTGATTTTTTAAGTTTTAAATTTTAGACACTTGACATGTGTATATGGGTATTTAATTATTTTAATTTGCATTTATCTAATTGTTAATAAGGTTAAAGGAATTTCAATATATTTATTGACTAAGTGGATTTCTTCTTTTGTAAAGATTTTAAGTAGTATGCACATACTTATTGAATGGCCTGATTTTTTCTTATGGCTTTGGGATATTTCTGTGTACTGAAAAAGATCCCTTTGTTGATTATGTTTTTCCAATTATCATCTACCATCCTGCGCCTTCCCTTTTCACTCTTTTAATGTGTCTTTTAATAAATATAAAATTTTAGTTTTAGAAGTCAAATATATTCATTTTTCCACTTATGGTTAGTGCTTTTTATGTATTAAGAAATAGTTTCTTATCCTGAGGGCATAAAGACATTCTTTTATGTTATCATCTGAAAATTTGTTCTTTGTGTTTTACATTTAGGTTTATAATCTACATGGGATTTATTTTGTGATGGTATGAGGTTGGGCTCTAATTTCTCTTTCTCCTATATGTATACTTACCTGTCTAACCATTATATATTGAAAAGACTACTTTACAGTGTTCAAATAGCATAAATCAAAGGGTTCTATGGGCATTGTTCTATTTCAAGAGTCTCAATTCTGTCTCTTTAGTATTTTTGTCCAAATATTGTATTTTTTTATTACTAATCTTTATCAATCTTATTAACAATCTTGTTCCAATTTGTTCTTCATAAAGGATGTCTGGTCGATTCTTAGACTTTTGTGCTTCAATGTAAATTTTAGAATAATCTTGTCAGTTTTCACAAAAATCCTACTGTCATATTAATTGGGATATCATTACATTTATACATGTTTTTATAGCATATGGGGTCTTTCAATCCATAAGCATGGTATCACTCTATATTTTTAGGTCTTTATTTTCTGTCATTAAAGTTTTATATTTTTTCACAAATTATTTGTCTTATTATTTGTTGATATTTTGTATAGGGCACGCTTTTGCAAAATTTATTTTATAAATATTTGTTACTATTCTATAGAAATACAATAAATTGTTTTTCACTTTGTTGTTTTATTTAGATCAATATTACTAAAATATTTAATGAATTTAAAATTTTACATGTAGATTCCGTGGAATTTTCTAGGAGCACAGTCACATAATCTAGAAGTATTTTATGTTTGCCTTTCAAAGCTATAGAGCACTGGATTATTTTCCCCAGCTATTCATTGTCTCTGTGCAATAGGATTATACAACCTAGACCATTGCTACGTGACTTGTTTGTGTATCCCTTTTCATCCATTAGTACTCACGGAAGGGCTATACTTTTCACATCAATGACTTGGGAAGTGGACATATGACATGCTTCGGCTAATGGCATGTGAATTAATATGTTTTTCATGTTTCAATCAAAGCTTTAAATGACACCTTGTTGATTGGCTTAAGCTCTCTTACACTTGTGTGATCTTTGTCTGAAGAAGAGTATATCCCAGATAGGGGCTGGTGCTTAAACTGGGGCCAAGACCAAGAAGACAGTTGAAGCCAAGCAGAGCTGACTATAACTTCAGCCAACCCGCAATTCTTAAGTCATGTGAACAAGATATAAATGTTGCTGAATTATTAGAGTCATTACCATAGTAAAATCAGATGTAATTTTTATTTATTTATTTATTTTATTTTATTTTTTATTCTCACCCGAGTACATTTTTGCATTTATCTTCAGATAGAGCAGGAGGGAGAGAGGGAGGAAGAGAGAGAGAGAGAAACATCGATGTGAGAGAGACACATTAACTCGCTGCCACCCACACAACCCCAACCAGGTCCTGGGACAAACTGCAACCAGGATATGTGCCCTTAGCAGGAACTGAACCCAGGCTTTTCTAGTCCACGGGCCGATGCTCTAACCGCTGAGTCAAACCGACCAGGGCAGTAATCTTTACTTTTTTTTTTTTTTTCATCAAATTTATTGGTTAACTTGGAGGGAACTGACATCTTTATAATATTGCTATTCATTCTAAGAATATGGCTCTGCATTTATTCAAATCAACTTCTGTGTTCTTCATAAAAGGTTTTCTTTTTTAACAAGACATTTTATATAGTCTTCATTAATGTCCAAACACTTTACATATTTTTGCTTATTATAAATAGTACTTTATTTATTTTTAAATTGAACTTATTCTGGTGACATTGGTTCTCAAAACTATGCAAGTTTCAAGTGTACAACTCAATAAAACATCATCTGTACACTGTATCATGTACCCATCACCCCAAGGAAAGTGTCTTTCCATCCTTATTTCCTCCTCTCCTTTTGCCCACCACCACCTCTTCCCACCCTCATTTCTCTCTGGCTATCACCACACTGTTGCACCACACAGTGAATTTCTCTTTGCAAGATAGTTACACCTCAGATATATTCAATAGTATACATTAGAAAAAGATTTTAAAGTTAGAGAAGAGGAAAAGGAATTTTCTATTTCTTCATTGCTTCCTATTCCTGTGAACATCATTCAACCAATGTCCCTTTATTGCAGAAGTGACATTTGGTTTCAGTAGCAGTTGGCTCCAGTGTTCAGTAGTTTTCCTGCTCCAAGAACCAGGTTCATTGTACTTTCTCAGAGGTATTAACGAAAGTTGCTAATATTAATTATACCCTCTCATCAAATATCTGAATCTTAACTCCATTAGGTCCCCCTTCAAGCTCCTGAGTACCGTCACTAACCAGGCAGCACACCTCATATAGAACTGGATACCAGACTCTTATGACCTTTCCTCAAAACTTCTAGGATCCGATGACCCTAAACTCTTTCTTTGGTCTCTCCAGCCCTAGGGTTGGTATCTGTTACTAAAGTTACCCTCTTGTCACCTCAGTGTTCCTAATTGGCTTTTCAGTCTTCTAATATCTCTTTAACACAGTCATATTATTAAATTATCTCTGTTAAGTTAACCATTTTCTTCACTTTCTGTGCTAGTTAAGACTTCCTGTTTTAGGTTTTATTGTACTTTTCCTTATCTCAAGTAAAAAGCTTTCAATATACCATGAGTAAGTATGATTTTGTAGTGGATTGTAGTATTTACTTTTCAAAAAACATGAAGAAGGTTTCTTTTTATCATTGGTTTACTAAGTCTTTTTTAAAAAAATCATCAAGGGCTGTCAAATATTACCAAATAAAGTTTCTCCATGTATTCAAACAATCATATTATTTTCTTCTTTATTGTTATATTGTGGGTCTCTGAGGGGCAAATGGACATTTGGGGACTGTTCAATGTGGCAGCATAGGAAGCTTCTGAGCATACCACCTCCCAACAACACATCAAAATTACAAGTACATATGGAACAACTCTCCTTGAAAAATACTGGAAGACATGCAGAACAATTACTCCCCAACTTAAGAGAAAAAAGAATAAGCCACATTGAGATGAGTAAGAGAAGCAGATATGTGGTCTTTTCAGTTTCCACATCCCCAGCATGTCAACCCACATTTAAGATGGATATCACAAACATATAACTTCTTCATGAGGAGAAAAGGGTTTGAATACCACATCAAGCATCCCAGGCCTTGGGACCTACATGTGGAATATGAGTTTCCATAACATCTGGCTTTGGAAACCAGTGGGGCTTATGTCTGGGAGAAGCAAAGCCCGTAAGAAACTGAGAATCTCTTCCTAAAGGGCTCGTGCACAATTCACTTGCTCTGAGTCCTGGCACAATGGAAGCAGTTTGAAAACTGCTTAGCCCAAAGACTTAAATACTAGGCTCGAAACCATAAAAATCCTAGAAGAAAACATAGGCAGTAAAATATTAGACATTTTTCATAACAATATTTTTTTCTGATGTATCTCCTTGGGCAATGGAAAAATAAACAAATGGAACTAAAGAGTTTTTGCATAGTAAAGGATACCACCAACAAAATGAATAAACAACCCACTGAATGGGAGAACATATTCACCAATGATACAACTGATAAGGGATTAATATCCAAAATTTATAAAGAACTTATAAAACTCAACACCAATAAAACAAACAATCTAACTAAAAATGGGCAAAAGACTTGAATAGACACTTCTCCAAAGAGGACATTCAGATGGCCAAAAGATATATGGAAAGATGTTCAACATCACTAATCATCAGAGAAATACAAATTAAAACCAAAATGAGATATTATCTCATAGCTGTCAGAATGGGTATCATCAATAAATCAATGAACAAGTGCTGAAAAGCATGTGAAGAAAAGGGAACCATTGTGCACTGTTGGTGAGAATGCAGAGTAATGCAGCCAATGTGGAAAGAAGTATGGAGTTACCTCAAAAATTTAAAAATGGAACTACCTTATGACCCAGTGATTCTACTTCTGGGAATTTATCTGAAGAAATCAGAAACACTAATTTGAAAGAATATATGTACTCTATGTTCATTTCAGCATTATTTACAATAGCCAAGATTTGGAAGCCACCCAAGTGTCTATGAGTAGATGAATGGATAAAGCTGTGATATATTTACACAATGAAATTTTACTCTGCTGTAAAAAGGAAGAAAATTTTACTCTTTGCCATGGCATGGGTGGACATTATGCTAAGTGAAATATGCCAGTCAGGAAAGGCAAGTACCATATGATTTCATTCATATGTAGAATTGAATGAACAAACTGAACTACCATGCAAAATAGAGACAGACTGATAGATAGAGAGCAGGCTGACAACTCTGGTCCAGGGGGAGTGGAGGGATTGAATAAGAAAGAAAAAAAAGAGAGTACTCATGGACATGAACAACAGGGAAGTGATTACAGAGGGGGGATGACAGGGGGATGGGTGGAGTTAGAAGAAGGCATAGAGGAAATAAATGTTGATAAAAAAAAAAGAAAACTGCTTGGCCCGCATATGAAGGATATTTATTGACTAATCTTGGGCATACACATAAGGGTCAGGTATATTTCTAAACTATCTCCAACGTATGAAGGTGATGTCAGGTATTATTTTTGTATGTTCCTTCTACCTTGCTAGATGGGTTCTGGTGGGCACCATTTTTAGTGCTCTCCATGTTGCTAGTGTGTCTTTTACAGCCTTGGTGTTCCTCTGCAGCCCTGCCTCATCCAATATGCATGTCCCAGCCTAGCACTCCTCCTTGGTTGTGCCCATCCTGATAATCCTTCACACTGGCCCACACATTATAAGACCCAATTGACAGATTTTTCCCAGCTTGGTTTACTTCCAACATGGCACCTCCCCCTGCCACACCTAGCAAGTGGACTCTGCCTAGCCTGATGCTCTTCCATCACAGCACTGCCCTGCCAGAACCGGAGGGTGCATATACTCCATATAGAGGATGCATGTTGAATGCCTAGTGCTGGTGTCCAGGGGACTTATTTTTCTGGGCCCAACTAGACTGAAACAATCAAAGAGAGAGTTTATGGCAAACTACCACTTCAGGGTATTGTACATACAATAGACTAAAGCACAAGCCTAGTCTTCCTGTGAAGACTCCCATAAGACTAGGAGAGACAGCAGTTTCACCTAATATTTAGAAACAAACACAGAGTCAAGCAAGAAACAGAAACAAAGAAATTTGTTCCAAAGGAAAAAAGAAGACAAAACGCCAGTGTGGGGGGCGAACTAATGAAATGGAGATAACTAATCTACCTTTTATGTTTTTTTTCAATCCTCACTCAAGGCTACTTTTCCATTTATCTTCAGATAGAGTGGTAGAGGTGGTAGAGAGAGAGAGAGAGAGAGAGAGAGAGAGAGAGAGAGAGAGAGAGAGAAACATCGATATGAGAGAGACACATTGACTGGCTGCCTCCTGCATGACCCCATCCAGGGCTGGGGACCAAACTGCAACCAAGATATGTGCCTTTGACTAGAATCAAACCCACGAATCGTTGATCCGTTGGCTGACACTCCAACCGCTGAGCCAAACTGGCCAGAGCAGTAATTTTAAAGAGTTTAAAATAATAATTATATATGTGTGCATTGATGTCAGGATAAGATTGGATGAACACATAGATAACTTCAAATAAGAAATAGAAAATAGCCCTGGCCAGTTTGGCTCAGCGGTTGAAGCGTTGGCCTGCGGACCAGAGAGTCCCAGGTTCGGTTCCCGCTAAGGTCACATACCAAAAAAAGAAAAGAAAGAAATAGAAATAGAAAATATAATAAAGACCAAAAAGAGGTCACAGTGTTCCAGAATAATTAAACTGAAAAATACAATGGAGGGATTCAACAGTAGACTGCATGAAGCAGAAAGAATGATCAATGACCTGGAAGACAGGCAGTGGAGCTCACTAAAATAGATCAGAAAATGAAAAAAAAATAATAATAAGTAAAGACAGCTTATGATATTTTTGAAATAATATTAGGCAGAATAAATGTATATTATACTGGTCCTAAAAGGAAAAGGGAGTAAGAAAGAGACAGATTTATTTGAAGAAATAATGGCTGAAAACCTCTTTAACTTGTGGAAGGAAACAGACATTCAGATCCAGCGAGCACAGAGACTTTCAAATAATATAAACTCAAAGTGATTCATACCAAGACATTTTGTAATCAAAATATCAAATGTTAAATTAAAAAGAAAATCTTAAAAGCAGCAAATGAAAAACAACATGTTATATACACAGAAACACCCTAAGCCTCTAAGCAGTTTTCATCCCCCCCCCCCCCAAAAAAAGGAGGTCAGAAAGGATTGGCATGATATAGTCAAAGTACTGAAAGCCAAGATTGCCAACCAAGGATACTCTACCAGCAAGATTATCAATCAGAATGGATGGAGGGATAAAGCTTTCCAGACAAGCAAAAACTAAGGAAGTTCATCACAATTATATTAATCTAAAAGAAACTTAAAGGGACCTTTTAAGCTGAATAGAAAGGGTAGTAATAAGTGATAAGAAAACACAAGTGAATATAAATTTCACTGGTAAAGATAAATGTATAATGAATGTAACGGACTAAATTATTTTATTTTATTTTATTTAATAATTGGTTTTAAGGACTTATTTGTTTCTTTTCATTTATTTTTATTTTTATTGAATTTATTGGGGTGATATTGGTTAATAAAATTATATAGATTTCAGGTGTACAATTTTATAATACATCATCTGTATATTGTATTGTGCATTCACCACCCCCAAGTCAAGTCTCCTTTCATCACCATTTATCCCCCCTATATCCTCTTCTGCCTCTTCCCAACTCCCTTTACCTCTGATAATCACCATGCTGTTGTCTGTGTCTATGAGTTGTAAATTAATTATAACTAAAACAATTAATGGGGTATGTAAAATTAAAAGATAGAAAATTTGACATAAAACATAAAATGTGAACAGGAGAGTAAAAATGTAGAGTTCTAGAATATGTTCAAACTTAACTTACTATCAATTTAAAATAGACTGAAATATATATAGGCTGATATATGTGAGTCTTATGATAACCACAAAACAAAAACCTACCGTAGATGCACAAAGACACTGGGAATGTAATTTAACACTAAAGTAATCAGGCCCCAAGGAAAAACAAAGAGAGAAGAAGAAGGAAGAAACAGATAGATATGGACCAGAAAACAGCCAGAAAAAAAAAATTAACAAAAAGGCAATTTGCATAAAGCTATCTAAAATAACTTTAAATTAAAATAGACTAAATTATCAAATTAAGTCCATAGAATGGCTAAACTGATTTTAAAAATCAAGGCTTACATATAGTCTGTTTACAAGAGACTCACTTCAGATACATGGACACAGACAAAAAATGAAAAAATAGAAAATATTGCTTCATGCAAATGGAAACCAAAAGTAAGCTTGGGTAGTTATACTTACTTTAGACTTGAAAACAAATACTGTGATAAAGGACAAACATGGACACTAAATAATGATAAAGGTGTCAATTCAACAAAATATAACATTTATAAATATATATGCACCTAATATAAGAACACAAACATATAAAGCAAATATTAACAGACATAAAGGAAGAAATTGACAGTAATACAATAATAGTAGGGAACTTTAAGAACCCACTTTTTTTAATGGATACATCATTTAGATAAAAACACATTTGACTTAAATTAAACATTAGATCAAATGGAAATTAGATATAACTTTAGTCAAAAGCAGCAGGATACACATTCTCCTGAAGTGCACATAGATCATTTTCCAGGATAGATCATGTTAGGCAACAAAAAAAGTTTCAATAAATTTAAGATAATTGAAGTAATATCAAGTATCTTCTCAGATCACAATGGTATGAAACTGAAAATCAATAAAAAAGAAAACCGGAAAAGTCACAAATTATATAGAGATTAAAAGACATGGCACTGAACAACCAATAGGTCAATGAAGATATAAAAAACAATATAAAAATCTCCTGAGAAAAATGAAAATAGAAATACAACATACTAAAACCTATGGGATTCAGCAAAAGCAGTTATAAGATAAATGCTCATAGTGATACAAGCTAATTTAAGAAATAAGAAGCCCTGGCTGGTGTGGCTCAGTTGATTGAGCATTTTCTTGTGCATGGAAAGCTTGCTGGTTCCATTCCTCGTCAGGGCACATGTTCTGGTTCTGGGCTCAATACCCAGTCGAGGGCATGCAGGAAGCAGCCGATGGATGTTTTGCTCTCACATCGTTGTTTGCCTCTCGTCCTCTCTTTAAAAAAAAAAAATCAATAAAAATATCTTTAAAAAAAAAAGGAATAAGAAAAATCTCAAATAAAGAATCTAATGTTACACCCAAAGGAACGATAAAAAAATTAACGAAGCTCAAAGTTCATAAATATCAGAGTAAAAAATAAATAAAATAGAGACTAAAAAAGATTTAACAAAACCTAGGAGCTGGTTATCTGAAAAGATAAATGAAACTGACAAACATTTACATATACTCATCAAGTAAAATAGAGGGCTCAAATAAATAAAATCATAAATAACATAGAAGTTATAACTGATACCACATAGATACAAAAAAACCCATAAAAGTCTGCTATAAACAGTTATACACTGATAAACCTCAGAGGGATGGGGGTGGGAAGGGTGGGAAGAGATAAATCAAAGAATTTATATGCATATATGCACAACCAATGGACACAGACATTAGGTTGGGGAAAGCAGAAGAGGGGTGGGAGTGGAGAGGAGGAGGTCAATGGGGGGAAAAGGATAGATATCTGTAATACTTTCAACAATAGAAAAAAAAGAATGCCATAAAAAAATAAAAACAGTAATACACCAACAAATTGTATAACTCAGAAGAAATGAATAAATAGCTAGAAACATGCAATCTTCTAAGACAGAAACATGAAGAAATAAAAAATCTGGATAGACTCTTTAAGGAGATAGTATTGCCCTGGCCAGTGCGACTCCATTGGTTGAGCATTGCCCCATGCACAGAAAAGTTGCCAGTTTGATTCTTGGTCAGAGCACATATCCAGGTTGCAGGTTGAATCCCTGGTCGGGGTGCATACAGGAGGCCACAGATTGATGTTTCTCTTGCTTTCTCTCTCTTCTTCCCTCTCTAAAAACCAATAAAAATATGTTTAAAAAATTTACCTTCCAGCAGACAAAAATCCAGGACCAGATGGCTTCACTGGTGAATTCTACCAAACATTCAAAGATTAAATACTTATTATTCTCAAAATTATCCTAAAAGTTGAAAAGTAGAAAAAGCTTCCAAATTTACTTTACAAGGTCAGCATTACCCTAATACCCAAAGCAGACAAGGATATTTCACACACACACACACACACACACATGCACACACAACACACACAAGCACAGATATATATCACAGGCCAATATCTGTGATAAACAGATATGAAAATTCTCAACAATATATTATTAAACTGATGTCAACAATGCATTAAAATAATATACCATGGTCAAATAGTATTTATTCCAGAGATGCATGAATGGTTCAACATTCACAAATTAAACAGCATAGTACACCGTATTAACAACATTAATGATAAAACTTATATGATCATCTCAATAGATGCTGAAAAAGCATTTGACAAAATCCAGCATTTTTAATGATAAAAATTATGAGCAACTAAGGTACAGAAGGAATATAACATGTTAAAGTTCATATATGACAAACTCACTACTAACATCATGTTTAATGGTGAAAAGTTAAAATCTTTTCTTCTAAGATTAAGAACTAGACAAGAATGCTCACTCTCTAGCCCAGCTGGTGTGGCTCACCGATTGAATGTTGACCCATGCACCAAGAGGTCTCCAGTTCAATTCCTGGTCAGGGCACATGCCTGGGTTTTGGGCCCAATCCCCAGTGGGGGTCATGCAGAAGGCAACCAATCGATGTTCTCTCTCACCCATGTTTCTATCTCTGCCTCTCCCTTCCTCTCTCTCTAAAATCAATAATGAAAAAGTATTTTAAAAGATTAGAGCAAAAATGAAGGAAATAGAGAATAAAGTCCTAAGCCCTGGTCCCTGATTAGCCCATTCTCATGCAAATGAGGATTCTAAATCCTAGCAGTTTGGTCAGAGTAGAGTTGCTCTGATTGGTTGGTGAAATTGATGATAGGATTTTACTGTCCATCTCTGATTGGATGGAGAAAGCCTCAGTCTTATCAGTTGAAAAACAATTCTGGGAACTCCTTTATAAGAACTAGCTCAGATAGCAGAAAGAGAGAGCAAGCAGTACATTCAGTGCGAAAGGCAGGAAGTTCAGTGCAAGCTTCTCTCTGAAGTGCAGTTTCCAGAGAGGTCCTTGTTTATACATGGTTGCTAAGCTCTGCTTTTATTTATTTATTTTCTTTATTATCTTTATTACAGATGGGAGTTAATAACATCTTTTCCCCCATTTATTTTGTATTTTTATTTAAAAAAATTTTTTGCCTTTATTGATTTTAGAGAGAGAGAAAGGAAGAGGGAGAGAGAGAAACGTTGATGAGAGAGAACATCTATTGTCCGCCTCCTGCATGCCCCCCACAGGGGATTGGGCCCACAACCTGGGCATGTTCCTTGACCAGGAATCGAACCAGAGACCTTTTGGTGCATGGGTCTATGTTCAACAACTGAGCCACACTGGCCGGACTATTTTGCATTTTTATTAAAAAATTTTAATGTTTATAATGGACGGTGTCCCCCTTTTCCCCAGCCTTTGCCCACCTCCACCCACTCCTGCTTCTCCCTCCCTTGGCCTTCACCAAACTATTATCTGTGATCATGCAGCATGCATATAGATTATTTTTATTTATTCTGTAAGTTTATAATTTATGTAATTTTTATTTTAAAAATATTTTTAATGTATCTTTATTATTGAATATGCTCTGCTTTGAAATTTGAGCCTAGTTACCCACCAGAAGTCCTTGTAGATATCTTCTTTCTCAAGTTCCACATTTCCTTATGCTAACATTGGACTTAGATTGTTTATTTCTAATATCTTGTGCTTTAAAGTTAGATTGTCTTCTAAAGATCTCTCTCCTTTTTTAATGTATGTATTTAACACCATAACCTTTCCTGTCAATATTGCTTTTGATGCATCACATAAGATTCGATATGTGCGTTATTTTCATTTGTCTCAAAATAGTTACTAATTTCTCTTTCGATTTCCTCTTTGACACATTAGATATGCAAGAGTTAATTTTTATATATTACTTATTTTTTTTAGTTTTTCTTTAGCCATTAATATGTAGTTAATTTAATTATTGTCAGAAAAGATACTTGGTATAATATCAATCTCTTAATTTTTAAAGAAATGCTTTGCGACCTGATGTCATTTATCTTGGATAATGTCCCATATTCACTTAAGAAGAATGCGTATTCTGCTGCTGTTTGGTGGAATGTTTTGTATATGTCTGTTAGGTCCATGTGATCTATTGTGTCATTCAATCTTTACGTTTTTTTTTTTTTTTTCCCGTTGATCCTTTGTGTGGATGTTTTATCTGTTATTGAAAGCGTGATATTAAAAGTCCCCACTATAATTGTGCTGCTGTCTATATCTCTCATTAGTTCTATCAATGTTTGCTTCATATATGTGGGTGTTGTAATGTTGAGTACATAAACATTTATAATTATTATACCTTCTTGGTTAATTGACTCTATAAACTTTTGCTGGCGACTTATAGTTTATTCTGTTTAACTTTGGCCACCTTTGTTCTCTTTTGGTTTCCATTTCTATGGAAAATCTTTTCCCATCCTTTTACTTACTGCCTTTGTGTGTACTTAAATATAAAGTGTGTCTCTTCTACACAGTACATAGTTGGATCTTGTTTTACTATCCATTCAAGAACTTATTAGCTTTTGACTGGATATTTTATTCTATTTTAATTTTTTTTCTTTTTTATTGATTTTAGAGAGAGAGGAAGGGAGAGGTAAAGAAAGATAGAAACATTTTTTTTTTTATCCTCACCCGAGGATATTTTTCCTTTTTTTTGTTTTTTGTTTTTGTTCTGGTAGAGTGGGAGGGAGAGACAGGAACAGAGAGAGAGAGAGAGAGAGAGAAACATCGATGTAAATGGGACACATCGAGTGGCTGCCACCCGCACGACCAACCAGGGCCAGGGACAAACTGCACCCGAGATACGCGCCCTTAGCGGGAACCGAACCCGGGCCTCTCGGTACCGCAGGTCGACGCTCTAACCGCTGAGCCAAACTGGCCAGTGATGAGAGAGAACATTGATTGGCCACCTCCTGCATGCTCTCCACTGGAGATTGGGCCCACAACTGGGCATGTGCCCTGACGAGGAATCAAACTGGAGACCTCTTGGTGCATGGGTCTAAGCTCAACCAGTGAGCCACACCCACTGGGCTTGACTGGATATTTTAACTCATTTACATTTAAAGTAATTATTGATACATAAAAGCTTACTATTTCCATTTTGTTGTTTCCTATCTTTCTTGTATCTTATTTTCCTTCAGTTACTTTCTTGCTGTTTACCTTTGTGTTTTGTTGATTTCTTTGCCATGACATGCAAAGAAATACATGTGTATTTTCTATAGGAATATTTTCATGGTTAGAATAAATTTATATAATATGTTTTATAGTTATAACAACATATTTTAAGCTGTTAACATTAGTCACATACAAATAACCTACAGTTTTACTTCTTTCCCCCACACTTTATTTTATTGATGTCACAAATTAAATAATGTTTATATTGTGTATCTTTTAACATTTTATATAGTTATTTTTCTCTTAAATTCTATATAAAATTAAATTAATTTATATATCACCATTATAGTACAACAATATTCTGTTTGTCTATACATTTACCTTTATCATCACCCTTTATACTTTAATATGCTTTCGTTTTGCTGTTTAACATCTTTTAATTTCAACTTTGGCTTCTTTTGGCATTTCTGTTAACATAATTCTAGGGATGATGGATTCCTTGAGATTTTGTTTATCTGGGAAAGTCTTTACCTCTCTTTTATTTTTCAAGCATTATTTTTCTATGTATAATATTTTTGATGAGAATATTTTTCTTTCAGCACTTTGAATCACTCTCCCTTTTCATCTGCAAGGTTTCTGTTGAGAAATTACTGCTAGTTATATGTAGATTATTTTTGGTATGTGCTGAGTTGCTTTTCTCTTGCTTTCAAATTCTCTTTTATCTTGATAGTTTGATTAGTATATATTGGTGTGGATTTTATTGGATTCCTGTTTGTTGAATTTCTTTTGGATACTCACATATGAATGTCTACTTCCTTTATTTTGGATTTGGGTAGTTCTTGGCCATTAGTTCTCTAAATCAAACATTTGGCCTTTTTTTTTTTTTTTTTTTTATCTCTCTGCAATTATAATAATGCTTATATTGCTCAGCTCCATGGTGTCCCATACGCCTTTTGAATTTTCTTTACTTTTCAAATTGTTATTGATATTATTGTTATTTATTCCCCTGAATGGATAATTTCAAATGCCATGCCATTCCTTTCACTAATTCTTTTTCTCTTTGTTCAAATCTGCTGTTGGTACACTCTACAGAATTCTTATGTTCACTTCTTGTATTCTCTAGCTCAAAAAATTTTCATTTTTCTAAAAAAAGTCTCTATACTGTTGTTCATATTCTCATTTTATTTATATATTATTTTCACAAGTCTGGAGAGGAATTTTATGACAGAAACAGAATTTCTTTAGGATAATTTTCTGGAAACTTATTTTGTTCTTTTATGGAGGCCACAATTTCATGTTTTCTTTTTTCTTTTTTTTTAATGTCTTTTAACTTTGTGTTGGGATATGTGCATTTGATGAAACAACCATCTCTCCCGGTGTTTATGGACTGAATTTTTATAGGTGAAGACTGTCACTAATCAACATGGCTAGACATTCTGGGGGTTATGAAATCATTTGAGTAGGGAAGCAACTTCTCTTGGTCTCTTTGTTCAATTTCTTAATAAAAGGGGATTTGTAATTTTTTTCTTTCAGGAGCTCATAATCTCTTGCTCCTTCTAGTGTCTCTTTCTACCACTGCAAGTTTTCTGGTTTTACAAGAGTAAACAGCCCTTCTCTCTTTAGATTTCCTGGCCAGCAAACATCCAAACTATGCCAGTTCCCCATTAGTACCCTGAGTCGGGTAAGATTTGTACTATGTCACAGGAAGTTCTCTAAATATCTGGAATGCTAGACATGCATTCTCTTCTTTTTCCCTCCCTCCTGAGAAAGAAACCTCATGTAGTGTGCCTTCACCCAATTGTGCTAAACCATGCTGATTACAGCAAGCTGTCTACAATTCGATTTTTTTTTTTTGCTGTGAGTGGCTCCCAGGCTTCCAAACTATATTGGTTATATTAGCATTCCAAATGAGATGAAACAGAAACCAGTCCTTTGGAAAACCCTCCAAAAACTAGAACTTTGGACTCATGCTCAACTCTTCTGTTTCTCTCCGAAGGTAGGAGTCATAAGCTGGAGCATTATCTCCAAGTGCAGACCTGTGCTGGCTTAGGGCTGATATGGAAAAATTAAAATGACTTTTCTTAGTCATCTCAGTGTGGCTATTCTCAGCTTTCTGCATTCATGGAATGCAACAATTTCTTATTTGGATTCTGGTAATCATATATATTTTTGGTGTTTATTTTATTGTTATGTTGATGTTTCTGTGTTCGAATGACTGTTGGTACTTTCTAGCCCTCCATCTTGCTGATGTCATTGTCCTCTTTTTGACATTTTGGTATCAACAATGTGGTAGCCTCTTAAAATAAATTTTGAAACATATCTCTTCTTTACTCTTTGGACGAGCTTGTGTAAAATTGAAGTTACTTCTTTCAGTGGTAAAGTCACCTGGTCATGGATTTCTTTATTGGGAATGTTTAGCTTATGTATTAAATTTATTTAATAGTTACAGTACCTTTCAGTCATTCTATTTATTTTGGGGATATTTTTGATAACCTGTATTTTCTTAGGAATATATTTTGACTAAACTTTCCACTTGAATTTTCATATATTTATCAATAACAATCTCTTTATCTTTATAAAGAAGTAAGGATTTGTGGTTTTGTCTTTTTTTATTCTTGATGCTGGTTACTTGTGCTTACTTTTTTTTGTGTGTGTGCTCCTTTCTAAAAAGTGTGTTTGTTATGAACCCTTCAAATAACTACATTTTAGATTTTTGTTTTTCTTTATATTAAATTATTCCTCTATTAATTTGTGTATTTATCTATTTCCCCGACACTTTATTATTTGGGCTTATTTTGATATATATTTCCTAATTACTTAAAACTGATTATGAGCAGATTAATTTTCACATTTTTCTAGTACAACTTTATAAGTTATTTATTTTCTTTTACACTCTACATTGACTTCCCACAAGTTACAATATTCAGAATTTTCATTATTATGTAATTTAAAATATTTTAATTTTCTAATTTCAAAAATACTTATGTAAAATGTATTCTTAATTTTCAAACATATGGGGACGTTTCTATTTATCTGTTACTGTGTTTGAGCATTCTTACATTGTGACAGAGGGCATATTCTGTACTATTTCAATTCTTTGGTGCATATTGATATTTGCTTTTAGGCCACATACATGGTCTTTCTTTTAAAACAAATATTACATGTATTATTTTTTTTCCCTTCACCCTAGGACATTTTTCCATTTTTTGTTCACACAGAGTGAGAGGGAGTAAGAGGGAGAGAGAAAGAGAAACATCGATGTGAAAGGTACACATCGAGTGTCTGCCACCTGCACAACCCATCCAGGGCCGGGGACAAACTGCAACCGAGATACATGCCCTTAGCAGGAACCGAACCAGGGTCTTTCTGGACCACAGACTGATGCTCTAACCACTGAGCAAATGGCAAACCGGCCAGGGCATATTTCATGTATTTTTTAAAAGAATGTATATTCTGTTGTATTGGGTATATATATAAACATAATTGCCTTAAGTCAAATTGGTTAATTATAATATTCAAATCTGGGTTTATAATAAGTTTTTTTCTGCTTGTGCTCTTAATGACACACAAAAATATATTAAAGTTGTGGATTTGTATACTTGTCCTATAGGTTTATCAAGTTTTACTTTGTAGTACTTAGGTGCACAGCCATTTAGAATTTTTATATCATCCTGATAAAATAAACATTTATCATTCTATATTTAACTTTTTGATATTAGCAATATTTTTGCTCTAAAATGTGTTTAAGATTTCTATAGTCACATCTGCTTTCTTTTATTTAATGCTTTGTCTTTTTCTATCTTTTTATTTTTACGTTTCTGTTTCCCTGTATTTTTTATTTGTCTTTTGAAAAGAGCATATAATTTAGTTTTTTTCAACCAGGCTGACTATATATACAAATGTATGTATATATTTGTGTGTGTGTACCATGGTAGAATTTAGTCCATTTACATTTACTGCATTTAATTCATTTATATTTAATGTGGTCAATGATGCATTGGGTTTTAAATCTATCATCTTATTTTGTGCATTTAATGTCCTATTTTCCATTTCTTCTCATTTTATTGCTTGCTTTTTTATTTTTAGGTAATTTTTATTATTACATTTCACCATCTATTTGTTTCAAAGTTACACACACTTTAGTTACAGTAAAAATTACATAGATATCCATGAAATATGAAACAGAATGATGATTGTTATTTTTAGCTTTCTCCAGAACAATGCATGGACCTTATAACACTTGAACTCAGTTTTGCCACCCTGTCCATAGCTTTTATTTTAATCTTCCTCCTTCTTCTCCCTCTTCTTTCTCTTCTGTGTCTTTTTTTTCTCTCTCTCTCCACATATATATATCTCCACACGAGATATTATTTGTCTATAAGTCCAATATTTATATAGACTTCTCTACATATTTGTCACTTTTTGTCACTCTTCATTTCATTTCTACTTGCTTCTGTGATCATCCATTTGGGATTACTTTTCTTACCTGGTGAACACTTTAGAATTTCCTTTAGTGAGTGTCCTTGTGGCAAACATTCTTTATTTTTATGCAAGTTGTTTTATTCTATCCATATTCTTTTTTAAAAAATTTATTTTTTTGTGTTAGACGTTTCTCCTTTCCCCCCATTGATTCCCCCTTTCCCTCCCTCCCCACACTCTCCCCAGCTTTGTTGTCCATTCATACATACATATAAGTTCTGGGGTTTATCTCTCCCCACCACCCCCTCTTCTGGGTATAGTCAGTCTGTACCCCAATTCCACGTCTCTGGGACTACCCCATTCCTCAGATTGTTATGTTCATTATACTCCACAAATAAGTGAGATCATATGATACTTGTCTTTCTCCGTTTGGCTTGGTTCATTTAGAATGACACTTTCCAGGTCCCTCCATGTTGTCTCAAAGGATAAGAGATCTTTCTTTCTTACAGCTGCATTGTACTCCATTGTGTATATGTACCACTGCTTTTTTATCTGTTCATCTCCTGATGGACATTTGGGCTTTTTCCAGATCTTAGCTATTGTAAACAGTGCTGCTATGAACATGGGGGTATATATATTCTTTCTGATTGGTGTTTCAGGCTTCTTAGGGTATATTTCTACAAGTGGGATCAATGGGTCAAATGGAAGTTCAATTTTTAATCTTTTGAAGTAACAACATATTGTTTTCCATAGTGGCTGCACCAGTTTACATTCCAGTGTACTAGAGTCCCCTTTTCTCCACACCCTCGCTAACACTTGTTGTTTGATGATTTGTTGATGGCAGCCATTCTGACAGGTCTGAGGTGAAACCTCATTGTTGTTTTAATTTGCATCTCTCTGATGACTAGTGATGTTGAGCATTTCTTCATATGTCTCTTAGCCATTTGTATATCCTGTTTGGAAAGGTGTCTATTTAATATGAAGAAATGCTCAACATCACTAATCATCAGGGAGACGCAAATTAAAACAACAATGAGGTATCACCTCACACCTGTCAGAATGGCCGCCATCAACAAATCATCAAACAACAAGTGTTGGCGAGGTTGTGGAGAAAAGGGGACTCTAATACACTGCTGGTGGGAATGCAGACTGGTGCAGCCGCTATGGAAAACAATATGGTGCTACCTCAAAAAATTAAAAATTGAACTTCCATTTGACCCAGTGATCCCACTGATGGGAATATACCCTAAGAAGCCTGAAACACCAATCAGGAAGAATATATGTACCCCCATGTTCATAGCAGCACTATTTACAATAGCTAAGATCTGGAAACAGCCCAAGTGTCCACCAGTAGACGAATGGATAAAAAAAGCTGTGGTACATATACACAATGGAGTACTATGCAGCGGTAAGAAAGAAAGATCTCTTATCCTTTGAGATGACATGGAGGGACCTGGAAAGTATTATCCTAAGTGAAAGAAGCCAAGCAGAAAAAGACAAATATCACATGATCTCACTTATATACGGAATATAATGAACATAACAGTCTGAGGAATACAGTAGACCCAGACACATGGAAGTAGGGCACAGACTGACATCCCTCAGAAGAGGGGATGGGGGGTGGGGGGGTGGGAAGAGATAAACCACAAAACTTATATGCATGTATGCATGACCAATGGACATGGACAACTAAGCCGGGGACAGGGTGGAGGGGGGGTAGGGTGGGGGGTGCCAATGGGGTAAAAAGGTAAAATATCTGTAACAAAAAAATAAATAAAAATTCATAAAAAAAAAAAAAAGAAAGGTTTCTATTTAGTTCCTCTGCCCATTTTTTAATTGGGTTCTTTGTCGTCCTTTTGTGGAGTTGTATGAGCACTCTATATATATTGGAAATTAATTCTTTATCTGATGTATCATTGGAAATTATGCTCTTCCATACAGTGGGTAGCCGTTCCATTTTGATGATTGTATCTTTTGCTGTGCAGAAGCTATTGAGTTACATGTAATCCCATGTGTTCATTTTCTCCTTTGCTTCTGTTGTCTTAGGTGATGTGTCAGTGAAAATTGTGCTGTGTATGATGTCTGAAATTTTGTTGCCTACATATTCTTCTAGGATTTTTATGGATTCATGAGTCACATTTAAGTCTTTTATCCATTTTGAGTTTATTCTTGTGTAGGGTATAAGTTGATGGTCCGGTTTCATTTTTCTGCATGTAGCTGTCCAATTTTCCCAGCACCATTTATTAAAGAGGCTGTCCTTACTCCACTGTATGAACTTCCCAACTTTGTAAATTATTAATTGAGCATATTACCTTGGGTCCATTTCTGGGTTCTCTGTTCTGTTCCACTGGACTCTATGTCTGTTCTTGTGCCAGTGCCAGACTGTTTTGATTACAGTGGCTTGTAGTCTAACCTGAAATCTGGTAATGTGATCCCTCCAACTTTGTTCTTCCTTTTCAAGATTTCTGTGGCTATTTGAGGTCTTTTTTTGTTCCATATGAACTTTTGAAGTACTTGTTCTAATTCTGTGAAGTATGCCGTTGGTATTTTGATGGGGATTGCATTGAATCTATAGATTGCTTTGGGTAATATGGACATTTTAATGATGTTAATTCTCCCAATCCATGAACAGGGTATGTGCTTCCACTTTTTAATATCTTCCTCTATTTCTTTTTTCAATGACCTGTTATTTTCTGCGAATAGGTCCTTTATTTCTTTGGTTAAGTTTATTCCTAGGTATCTTAAATTTTTTGTCGCAATGGTAAATGGGATTGTTTTCTTAGTTTCTCTTTCTGTGAGTTCATCATTGGTGTATAAGAATGCCAGTGATTTCTTGACATTAATTTTGTATCCTGCTACTTTGCCAAATTCATTTATTAAGTCTAGTAAATTTTTGATGGAGTTTTTGGGGCTTTCTACGTATACTATCATGTCATCTACAAATAATGACAGTTTCACTTCCTCCTTTCCTATTTGGATTCCTTTTATTTTTCCTTCCTGTCTGATTGCTGTGGCTAAGACTTCCAGTACTAGTGAAATAAGAGTGGCGAAAGTGGGCATCCTTGCCTAGCTCTTGTTCTTAAGGGAAATGCTTTTAGTTTTTGCCCATTGAGTATGATGTTGGCTGTAGGTCTTTCATATATGGCCTTTATTATGTCTAGATATGATCCCTCTATTCCCACACCGCTGAGTGTTTTTATCAGAAATGGATGCTGGATTTTGTCGAAGACTTTTTTGGCATCTATTGATATGACCATGTGGTTTTTATTCTTTATTTTATTTATGTGGTGTATCACGTTTATTGATTTGTGAATATTGTACCAGTCTTGCATCCCTCGGATGAATCCCACTTGGTCATGGTGGATAATTTTTTTGGTGTATTGCTGGATCCGATTTGCTAGTATTTTGTTCAGGATTTTGGCATCTATGTTCATCAGGGATATTGGCCTGTAGTTTTCTTTCTTTGTAGTGTCTTTTTCTGGTTTTGAAATTAGAATTATGCTAGATTCATAAAACGAGTTTGTAAGTGTTCCTTCTTCTTAAATTTTTTGAAATAGTTTGAGGAGAATGGGTGTTAGTTCTTCTTTAAATGTTCGGTAAAACTCCCCCGTGAAGTCACCCGGGCCTGGGCTTTTGTTTGCTGGGAGAGTCTTGATTACATCTTCAATTTCTTCTGTTGATATTGGTCTGTTCATGTTTTCTCTTTCTTCCTGGTCCAGTTTTGGGAGACTACGTGTTTCTAGAAATTTGTTCATTTCCCTTAGATTGTCGAATGTTGCCATATCATTATGCATAGTAGTTGTTAACAATCTTTTGTATTTCTGTGGTCAGTTGTTACTTTTCCTCTCTCATTTCTGAGTTTGTGTATTTGGGTTCTCTCTCTTTGTTTCTTGGTGAGGCTAGCTAAGGGTCCATCAATCTTGTTTATCTTTTCAAAAAACCAGCTCTATGTCGTTGATCTCTATGTCATTTATTTCTGTTCTGATCTTTACTATTTCCTTCCTTCTACTTGCTCTGGGGTTTTCTTTTTGTTTGCTCTCTAGTTCTTTAAGTTGTGAGGTTAAATAGTCTATTAGAGATTTTTCTTGTTTTTTTGAGGTAGGCCTGTAGTGCTATGAATTTCCCTCTCAGAACTGCTTTTGCTGCATCCCATAAATTTTGTGTTGTTGTGTCTTCATTTTCATTGGTTTCCATGAACTTTTTTATTTCTTCCTTGATCTCCTTGGTGACCCATTCATTGATTAATAACATGCTATTTAGCCTCCATGTGTTCAAATGTCTTTGTATATTCTTCTTGTAATTGATATCTGGTTTCATGCCATTGTGATCTGAGAAGATGCTTGATATGATTTCAGTCTTCTTGAACTTGTAGAGACTTTGTTTGTGCCCTAACAAGTGGTCTGTCTTTGAGAATGACCCATGTGCACTTGAAAAGAATGTGAATTCTGTAGTTTTGGGGGTGTAATTCTCTGTAGATATCTATTAAATCCATTTAGTCTAGTGCTTCATTTAGATTCTCTGTTTTCCTGCTAATTTTTTGTCTAGAGGATCTATTCAGTGATGTCAGAGGGGTGTTGAAATCCCCTACTATGATTGTATTGCTATCTATTTCTCCTTTGAAGTCCTCCAGAAGTTTTTAAATATATTTTGGTGCTCCTATATTGGGTGCATATATGTTTTTCAAGGTTATATCTTCCTCTTGGATAGATCCTTTCAATATTATGTAGTGGCCTTCTTTGTCTCTAGTTATGGCCTTCATTTTGAAATCTATTTTATCAGATATGAGTACTGCTACCCCATTTTTTTTTTTTCATTCTGTTTGCTTGGAAGATTTTTTTCCATCCCTTCACTTTCAACCTATGTGAGTCTTTTGTTGTAAGGTGGGTCTCTTGTAAACAACAGATAGATGAGTCATGCATTCTTATCCAATCAGGTACTCTGTGACTTTTTAGGCGAGCATTCAATCCATTTACATTTAAGGTGATTATTAATATGTATTTATTTATTGCCATTTTTGTTTAGTGTGGTTCTATTTTTCTTTCTATTTCTCCTGCTAATTGTAGCAGTCCTTTTAACATTTCTTGCAGTGCTGGTTTGGTGCTAATGTATTCCCTTAGCCTTTTTTTGTGGCGGAAGCTGTTTATTTGACCTTCTATTTTGCATGATAGCCTTGCTGCGTAGAGTAGTCTTAGATTCAGATCCTTGTTTTTCATGACCTTGATTATCTCATGCCATTCCCTTCTGGCCTGTAGTGTTTCTTGTGAGACGTCAGCTGAGAGCCTTATGGGGTTTTCTTTGTAGGTAACCAGTTGCTTTTCTCTTGATGCTTTTAGGATTCTCTCTTTGTCTTTAATTTTTGGTAGTTTGATTACTATGTGCCTTGGTGTGGGCCTGTTTGGGTTCTTACTTGGGGCTCTCTGTGCTTCTTGAACTTGAATGCTTTCTTCCTTCACCAAATTAGGAAAGTTTTCTGTCACTCTTTCTTTGAATATATTCTCTAAACCTTGCTCATTTTCTCTGTCTTCGGGGACTCCTATGATGCGAATATTATTACATTTCCAGTTGTCCCACAGTTCTCTTAAGCTTTCTTCTTGTTTTTTAATTGTTTTTTTTCCTTTTGGTTTTCTGAGTGGTTGTTTTTTCTACCCTGTCTTCTAATGCACTAATCCAGTCCTCAGCTTCCTCTACTCTTCTTTTTAGACCTTCCAATGTGTT
This sequence comes from Molossus molossus, assembly GCF_014108415.1. NCBI lineage: Eukaryota > Metazoa > Chordata > Mammalia > Chiroptera > Molossidae > Molossus > Molossus molossus. The sequence continues at coordinate 11,725,993 of NW_023425355.1, read as the reverse complement.
TTCATTTCTGATATGTCATTTTTATCTCTTCTTGGTGGTTTTCAATTTCCAATTGGCTTATTTTCAGCATCTCTATGTCCTTACACATGCTGTTGAGTTTCCTCAAGTTCATGGCTCTGGATTCTAGTTCTGTTAACCTGCTTAACTGCATCTCATTTATCTCATCTTCGGTTGAGGTCTCTTGTTCTTTCAGTTGGCTTTTGTTTCTGTCTTTCACCATTTTGGCAATCACAGTGGGCTTTGGAGCCTGCCAAATTTTCCCTGTGGGTGTTGGTGTTCTGCTGTTTGTGGCTCCCTCTCCTGGGTTTGGATGAGGCAGGGAGAACCCACTTTAAACACCACTGTTATGTCGTAACTATATTGGTTAGAGTTGCTAGCACAGGGAATGGTAGTTATCTTCTAGGGTTTTTTGCCTGGAGGCTATTAGTAGAGGTCACCTGAAGAACCTTGGTTTCTGAGTTGCCTGACAAACTCCCTCAGGTGCTCAGTGTAAGAGGATTTCTTGAGGGTGGGGCAGATGCTGGTTGTTAATGGGCCTCAATTAGCATTTTGATGGCCACCAGGTGGGGTTGAATCTCTGAGGGAGGGGCCGCTGCCTCTCCCTAGGGCCCTGGGAAGGAGTAAGATGACCACCGTCCTGCGTCGCTGCACTCAGCAAAAGCTCTGAGCACCCTCCAAATCCCGAGTGTCCCCTCACAGTTCCAATCCAGGCTGCTCTCCCTCTGCTGAAGCCCAAGGTGAGTGGTTGCTGCCAATCTAGCCTCTGTCCGAACTCTGCATGTTGGAGCCGCCCGGGATTTTTTCTTGTTTGTTTTTTTTTTGTTTTTTGTTCAGGTAGAGCGGGAGGGAGAGAGAGGAACAGAGAGAGAGAGAGAGAAACATTGATGTGAAAGGGACACATCGAGTGACTGCCACCCGCACGACCGACCAGGGCCGGGGACAAACTGCAACCGAGGTACATGCCCTTAGCGGGAACCGTACCCGGGTCTCTCAGGACCGCAGGCCGACGCTCTAACCGCTGAGCCAAACCGGCCAGGGCACCGCCCGGGATTTTTAACCGGAGGGCGCTTCTTCCAGCTAAGGGTGTCGGAGTCTGTGGCACCACCCGAGGGTGTAGCACCCAGCTGAGTTCTCAGGACTCATCCATGGTAGCTGGACGCAGCCAAGGCCCCAGTAGCTTCCAGCCAAGTCCGCTGGTCCCAGTCCAGGCCACTGAGGACCATGGGCTCCCGACCCCCTTGCGTCTTCACAAGCCTACCAGGATTGAATCAGTGTCCCTGGTTATGTGGTCCTCCAGGCTGCCTTTCGGTTGCCCCTTCCTGATGATTTGTCTTTATTTTCATTGTAAATCCAGTTTGGTCCTGGGAGATGGTGTGTGTAGCTTCCATTCACTCCGCTGCCATTTTTTTTTCCTTAGCTTCCGTTTTTTTTGGGGGGGGTGGGGAGGACTATTTTATATTCTATAATGTCAGTATCCTACAGTTACCTAAACATATATACTGATAATTATTTTTAGAGTTTTCATTGATGTTAAAGATGCTTCATGCAGAAAGGAGACATCAAGTGTGAAAGTTTCCTTGTTTTGCTGATAAATGTGGTTTGAAAATATTTAGCCATAGGAAATATATACCAGACATAGAGTCATGAGTTTTTCCTCTTTTCCTAATTGAGGTGGAAGGAGAGTTGATTTGGAGTGGTAAACACACAATATACAGATGATGTATTGTAGAATTGCATACCTGAAACCTATATAAAGGAGTTCATCACTACCAAACCAGTATTACATGAAATGTTGGAGGATCTTCTTAAAGAAGATAAAAATATGAACAATAAAATGGCTTTAAATATATATCTATCAACAATTGAATCTACAAACAAAATGAACAAGCAGAATAGAAACAGACTCATAGCTACAGATAAGTTTTTGTTGATTGCCAGATGTGAGAGCGGTTGGTGGGATGGACAAAAAAGGTGAAGTTATTAAGAAGTATAAATCAGTTGTTAGACTGATGTACCTCAAAGTCAACCTGTGAACCAAAGCTGGCTGCTTCAAGTGCCAGGCCTGGGGACACTTATTGAGAGGTATGGGGCTCGCTGAGGCCAAATGCTGCTTGTTTGAGAGAATTTAGGAAACTCTGAAGCAGGAGCCAAGACAGGCCAATCCTATAGTAAAGCCACTGAAAACAGCGTGGGATGGCCGGAAGGTGGGTGGGGCAGGGCCTCAGAGAAATACCAGGGTGGGGCAAACAGTGTGAGCCAGGTTTCTGGAGTTCCAGGTATGGTGCTCATCTGCCTGCCCTGTGGGAGAAGAGTTCACCAAAGGAACAATGGCCTCCACCAGCAAGTCTGTCTGGGAGAAAGCTGTCCTATAATTCTAGCCCTGATGCCAAACAACTCAGTTCTTCCGGATATGTCTCTGGTGCCTTTCAAGTTGTCTCCCCCATGCTGGCCTGGAAGGAACAAGTCCAAATTAGTCCAGTGCATGTGCAGGCCCTTTTAAGAGGAGCTTCCTGGGCTTCTAGGAGCCTCAGCCTCCCTCAGCCTCTATTCCCCGCTGGTTTTACAGCCAGAAGTCATGGGGACTTCTCTTCCTGGCATCGCAACCCTGAGTTGGGGGCCTGGTGTGGGACGGGGACCCCTCACTCCTTAGGAAGGACTTTCACAGCCAAGGTATCTCTCCTGGTTTTATCCACCACATGTGTATGTAGGACCAGCCCACCACCTCCACTCTCCTACCAGTGTCCATGTGGTTCTTGTTTTATATTCTTAGTTGTTGGACTTCTGTTTGGCTAGATTTCAGATGGTTCTGAATGGTGGTTGTTCTGTAGTTTAGTTGTAATTTTGATATAGTTGTGGGAGGAGGCGAGTACCATGTTTACCTACAGTGCCATCTTGACCGAAGTCCCTATTATTTTATTTTAAATGTCATTACCTAAAATTAAAAGCCTATTGACTTTATCGTGTACTTTATTTTGTTTTACTTCTTCAAGGTACTCCTCCCTGTTCCTGCATCCCCAGCAATCTATACAGAGATACTTATATAGTGTCTCCATTGATCCTGCATTTGATAGATAGTATTTGAGGAACACTGGGTTTCTATAGATATTAATTTGTCCTGAAAATAGACCTAAATATTGGAGTCTAGGGATAACTTGGCAAATTCCCTTTAAAGTAAGCACATTAATAAACAGAAAACTGGCAATGAGAGTTCTAAAAGACCACACAGAAGAAAAACCAAGAATAGCTTTGTTAAATTACCTTTCAGAAAATGTGTGTATTAATATTTGTACATTATAAGAATGTTTTTATACTATATCATTCAACATATACTACCAACTTTCATTTCAAACTGATCATTTAAGCAAAATAATAACTTTAGTTAACAAGAGTATATTATAGTTATCTGATGTGATTTTCATATTTGCATTTTTTGAGAACAAATTTTCAATATTATATTATAATTCAGAATTTAAAACTATTTGTTTAACATTATTGAAAAGTTTTAAGGGAAAATTTGGTGTGTGCAAGTAATGATTCAAAAATCATTTAGTAGTAGTTTAGTATTAGGTACTAAAGAACAATATTTCATGTGCCTATTACAGTTTTTCATTCAAATTTTGAATTTTATTTAAATACATTTAAAATAACAATTTGTTAATACCTTTATAGATAGAAAAAGCTATGTGGTTGTAATACTGCTGTTTTATTTTTACACAGATTTTTCTCATGCTAAGCTATTAATTGAATATAATTCTTTCTAGGATTCATGTTTCTCTTGTATTTATACTATATTTATTATATGCTACTTGCACTAATTTTTCTTTCTGTTCTTTTAATGGATAACCTGTCATGCCAAAGACAATAAAAGAACATAATCAAATTGGTAACTGGAAATGTGTAACTTGCCAATATATGTATGAAAATGCCATTCTTTGATTATTAATGACCTATAAGGTCTCTTTCAGTCCCATGATTTTATTTTTAATGTTTGATAAAATCTTCCAAGAACTTTTGCTTCTTCACGCTGAAGACATACAGTAAAATAAGAATGAAATATAAATGTGTGGATGATAATATTTCAAACTCAAGAAGAAAATTTGAAAGTAAAGCCTAATGTTTATTTCAGTGACCAGGGATGTGTTCTGAGTCAGACTTTCACTGCACACAAAGGGGTAGGTGAATGTATTTTTAAAGCAAATTAGAGTGTTTGACAAGCACAACATGTATCTAATCGCATGAGTAGTGTAGAAATATTTCAACCATTTCAAGTTGTTATTTAGAATAAATGTTGGCTATTTCTTGAACAAAATCAATGCATATTTCTTAAAAATAAATTATCTTCCTCACACAAACTTTTCAAAGAAAACATGCATGTCTTGTGACAAAAATAAATAGTAAAGTTGTAAATCTGAAAATCTTAGTGAAAAATGAGACTAAGTTAACCAACCCAAAGTTCCACTGTACAGGGACAATTAGTAGGCAGGATCGTGTGGTGGGAGTTTTGATATCACTATGTTAGGTTGGTGGCCGTTTGCTAGCATTTCTATAACTAAGGACTGGAAAGGGCTGTGTTTAGCATTTTAAAAGCATGATATATATGTTTAATTGGACATTTCTCACTGCACATTTCCAACACAGACATTTTCCATACACAAAAAAATAACCAGGTAACTACTAAATTTCAAGTTTTAAGCTTAATCCATCTCCTGGGAAAACAAACAAATAAACAATGCTATATATTAATGCCTATTAATGATTTGTGCAGAAAAGTTCATATATTTCTATTGATTTATGTTCTTTACTAATACAGTTCATATTCATACTTAGATACATTTATTGTATATGGAACAATTAAAATGATTAATTTATGTGCTTTCTAATTAATAGTTCTATCTTTTCATAACAAAACCAGATTAGACTACCATTTCTTTAACGTATAGTTCTGTAACAGACCAAAACCATGTAAAATAAATTTTGTTACATACAATCAACTCAAACGTTTCAGAACACATGATAAATATTTTTAGTTTAGATTAGCAGAGTCATTATATTTTTTTCAGTTATGTTATTTTTCTAAGCTTACTTATCTGATTGAATTGATTTTTCTGTATATTAGCTGATGGTCTTACAAAAGCAAAAATAAACTTTTGCATATGTTTTTATTCCATTTGAATAAAAGCCCATATATGCCTGAGACTGTGTCCTAAAGGCTGATTTCCCTGGGGAGTCATTACCATGCAGCTCACGTTGTCACTCACCTACACTGTTGAACTTGCTATCAAATAACCTGCAAAACAGTACAAGTTATTATGTGTCATAGGGCAGATTTATGATAAACTAAGTTTGAAACAAAGTAATGAATTCTTGACATTTATCCTGTCTCTAATAACATGACTACTAATTCCATCAGATTTAATTTTAAATAAGAAGGTTACATTTTATGTTTTATATCATATAGAAATTCCCCACACAATCCCTAGTTGGATTTGATTTATGACTATATGTATTTTGCTATAAAGAATAAAAATGAGGAACATTTTTAAACTACCAAACTCGTTACCAGAGGTCATTGTGACCCTCTATTCAGATTAAAGTTTGGAAGCTCTTTTCACTCTGCAAATTAAAGCTAACCATCTCCTATCAAATTTAAGAGACAGTAATTCTCTGTAAAAAATGAGAGATGTTTTATATTATGGCATAGTGTTAATAGTGCACATTAGGAAAATAAACTCTAAAATAGTAAAACTCAAAAAATTGTAAGCACATGCAATGTTTTTAAAACCGTTTGATTGTTGAGTTCCTTCTGGTCCTTATGAGAGTAGGATGGATTTGTGTGCCCATGTTGGAGGGGTACAAGGTGTGGGTTGACACAGAGTGTAGAGGAATATGGTGGCTGATAGACATAGGTTCTATAAAACACTTCTCAGAAGCAGGAGGACTTAATCCTTCAAGTTTGTCACTGGGCCCTTTATATTACTGTCATAATGAAGCTCCAGTATGTGAAGCCACAAACAGGGAAAGAAGTGAGGATATGGGAAAGGAAAATAAGTTTCTATCATAGTTCAGTGATTCAGCATTGGGAATGGAACCCCTCTTTGAATTTATTTAATATTTAAGAATACTGTAGTGCATTATATATTTGAATAAATATATTTGAGAATAATTTGTATTCTCATCATGAAAAGTAATGTTTGATGGAGAGAACAGTGGTATTTAGAGATAAACCAAAGAACTTATATGCATATGTGCATAAACAATAGACACAGACAACAGTACGGTGAAGGCTGATAGGGGTGGTTGGGAGCAGAGAGGAGGGTGTCAAAGGGGGAAAAAGGAGGGACATCTGTAATGAAAATAATAATTTCAGTATTTAAAACTAAAATAAAAAAAAATTAAAAATAATGCTTATTAATAATTCAACCTGCTTGAATTCACTAATTTAACTGATTGTTTTAGTATATACATATTTTACTTTATTTTTATTTACATTATTACAGATGTCCCCATTACCCACTTCCCTGTACACCTCCACCCAGCTTTTGCACCCCCCTTCCCTCTGGCCAACACCACACTGTTTTCTATGTCAAAAGGTTATACATATATGTTTTTTGGCTAATCCCTTCACCTTCTTTCTTCTAGTTCTCTCCCTCTGCTCTCCCCTCTGACATCTGTCAGTCTGTTCTATGTATCCATGCCTCTGTTTTTATTTTGTTTATCAGTTTATTTTTTTCATTAGATTTCACATACAGGTGAGATCAAATGGTATTTGTCTTTCTCTGATTGGTTTATTTCACTTAACATAATAGTCTCCAGGTCCCTCCATGCTGTCTCAAAGAGTAAGAGATCCTTCTTTTTTACATCTGTAGAGTACTCCATTGTGTAAATGTACCACAGCTTTTGGATCCACTCGTCTACTGATGGACACTTGGGCTGTTTCCAGATCTTAGCTATTGTAAGTAACACTGCTATGAACATAGGGGTGCATATATTCTTTCGAATTAGTGTTTCGGGATTCTTAGGATATATTCCTAGAAGTGGGATTGCTGGGTTGAAAGGTAGTTTTAAGTTTCTGGGGAAACTGCATACTGTTTTCCACAGTGGCTGCACCAGTCTGCATTCCCACCAACAGTGCATGAGGGTTCCCTTTTCTTCATATCCTCACCAGCATTTGTTTGTTGATTTATCGATGATAACTATTCTGACAGTTGTGAGGTGTTAACTCATTGTGGTTTTAATTTGCATTCTTCTGATGATTAGTGACATTAAACATTTTTTTCATATGTCTATTGGGCATCTGTATGTCCTATTTGGAGAAGTTTTTATTCAGTTTCTTTGTTCATTTTTTAATTGGGTTGTTTATCTTCTGGGTGTCAGATTGCGTAAGTTCTTTACATATTTTGGAACTTAACCCCTTATCAGATGTGTCATTGGCAAATATGTTCTCCCATTCAGTGGGTTCCCTTTTCACTTTGTTGATGGTTTCTTTTGCTGTGCTGAAGCTTCTTAGTGTGATGCTGTCTCATTTGTTTATTTTTTCCTCTGTTTCCCTTGCCATAAGAGATATATCAATAAAAATGTTGTTATGAGAGAAAAATGAGGTTTTACTACCTAGTTTCTTCTATGATTTTAGTTTTGCTCCTTATCTTTAAGTGTTTTATCTGTAAAATTTTTAAGAGTATAATTTCATCTAATTGCTAAATATGATTTTTAGTATGATTACTATTTTTTTGTTTTTAAACTTTATTGAGGTATAATTGATATACAAAAATGCAAATTTTTACTGTATACATTTTGATTAGTTAACATACCTGTGATATCATCACCACAGCCAAGGTACTAAATATATCCATCACCTCCAAATCTTTCCAGTTGCTTTTTTTTGTTGTTGAAACACAGTACAATTGTGTTTTAGTCATCACTTTTTAAAAAGGTTTTATTTATTTCCTTTTTAAAATATGTTTTCATTGACTTTTTTAGAGACAGAGGAAGGGAGAGAGAGATAAACATCCATATGAGAAACATCAATCAGCTGCCACTTGCACGCCCCCTACTGGGGATCGAGCCCGTAACCCAAACATGTGCCCTGACTGGGAATCAAACCAGGACCTCTCAAGCCACTAAGCCACACTGGCCAGAATTTTGTCATTCCTTTTAACAGATCATAGCAATAACAAAATCAGTAAATTGCTGTAAAGTTTGTAAGGCATTTTCATTAAATATTTATATATTGGCTACTTTGTATCATTCACTGTCCTCTTCTCAAAGATACAGTAGTATGCAAGACAGTAGGCATTTCCTGTTCTCAAGGAGTTTAATCTCAAGAGGAATAAGAACCATTAAAAAAATAACATAAATTATTGATTTAAATGAAAATTTATACTACAAAAAGACATATAGAATGCTTCTAACAACACTATAATCTGGGGGCCTTATGTTACCTGGAGGGTGGCCAGAAAAGGCATCCCCCATCTCCTTTGAAATTCACAAAGTCTGTGAGATAGTAAGAGCCAGTACTATTATTATCTCAATTTTGAACATGTGCTAACTGAGGGCAAAGAAAGAAGCAAAATGGAGGTTCAAACTGAGATATTTAAGACTTTCATTGTCATGCTCTTTCTGAAGCAATAATTTGGCAATTGAATAGTATGACAAATTCCCTCAAAAATTACTCCTGAAATATTTGTACACTATGAGGAACTCTTATTTTCTGCCTTTTCCAAATCATCTCTTTACCTTAAAGTCTTAGGCTATAAGTTAAGCTCTCTTATGTTATTAAAGTACAAATGGTGGATAATATTGAATGAATGAATGAATGTTTGAAACTCTAAATTGTCATATCAGGATTTATGACAGAAATTAATTTCAGAATTGGAAAATAATTATAACATTTGCATAAATGGAGTAAATACTTTATTCTTATTCTTTTTTTATCTTTATTGTTGAAAGTATACAGATGTTGCCTCTTTTTTTTGCCATTATCCCCCTCTACCTGGCTCCTGCCCCACCCCAGGCCTTCGCCATCCTAGTGTCTGTGTCCATGGGCAACACATATATGCAAATAAGTTATTTGGTTATTCTCTTCCTGCCCCACCCCTTTCTCTCTGAGGTATGTCAGTCTTTTTCATATTTCCATGTCTCTGGTTCTATTTTATTTATGAGTTTATTTCGTTTATTAGATTCCACATATAAGTGAGATCATGTGATATTTGGCTTTCTCTGACTGACTTATTTTGATTAGCATAATCTCCAGGTCCCTCCATGCTTTTTCAAGGGGTAATAAATCCTTCTTTTTTACATCTGCATAGTATTCCATTCTTAAATGTACCACAGATTTTTTATATAATTTTTTTCTTTATTGATATTAGAAAGAGAGAGGAAGGAAGAAGGAGAGATAGAAACATTGATGAGAGAGAACATTGATTGGCTACTTCCTGCATGCCCCAGGCTGGGGATCAGGTCTATAACCTGGGCATGTGCCCTGAACAGGAATTAAACTGGTGACCTTTTGGGTTGACGCTCAACCATTGAGCCACATTGGCTGAGCTGTACTACGTTTTTTTTTGTTGTTGTTTGTTTTTATCCACTCTTCTGCTGGGCACTTGGGCTATTTCCAGATCTTAGCTATTGTAAATAGCACTGCTATGAACATAGAGGTGCATATATTCTTTCTGATTGGTGCGATAGGCTTCCTAGGATAGATCCTAGAAGTGAGATCACTGGCTCAAATGGCAGTTCAATTTTTAATTTTTTGAGGAAACACCACACTATTTTCCATAGTGGCTGCAACAGTCTGCATTCCCACCAGCAGCATACTAGAGTCCCCTTTTTTCCACACCCTCGCCACCACTTGTTGTTTGTTGATTTATTGATGGCAGCCATTCTGGCAGGTGTGAGGTGATACATCATTGTCATTTTTATCCGTTACTTTTTAATAATTATAAAAATACTCTCAAAATACACTCTTAAAAGTAGTGCATGCAATGAAACATAACAGAAATTTGGTATGATTTTTATTATCTTATCAAAAAGCAAAATAAAACATCATACAGACAAAAAACAAAAACAAACAAACAAAAAAACCACATAGGGGTCAGAATGGAAGCATACAGAACATGGAATGAGGAAAAGTGAAAAAATCTTTCCTTTCTCTTATTCACTGCAAACTTTGCTGAAAAGTCAAAAGAGAAACCTACTCAATGAAACAGTATTTCCTCCCAGAGGTAAGATAAATGAATAATACATTGAATAAAAGTTAAATTTGAGAGGAAAGTGTCATTTTTATAGCTAACTACTTAAAGTGGATGCAGATGAGTTATTCAACATGTGCAAGGAAGGAAACCATGAAGAATACTGCTACTGTATTTTACAACGGGCAGAGTCTGTGCATTCAAACAACTGTCCTACTCAGTAAAGAATTGCTGAATTAAGTTACTTGAGAAAGTTGACTGTTTAGATCATTGCATTTAATAGTTAAGGAAACATCATGTGGCTGCTCCCTATAGTCAAGGCATTGTGTTTAACAGAGGTAATAACTGTGTTATGCTCCATGCACTTCAGACTACACTTTGAATGCAGGTTTCATTTCTGGGTACTGTCATTGTGTACCAAGTAATACTTAAATTTCAGCACTCATATGATTTTGTGTCATTTATAAAAATAATACTTTTTTTCTGATGTTTAGTTGTACCTTATTTTATATTACATGTAGAGGTACAGAGAAAATGAACTATAATCTTCCTGATATGGAGATCCTCTAGTAATTGAATCCAGTTATTGGTGCTATTCTTGAAGAGAGTCATTGATAAACTGAAGTCTATTCAGAGTAGTATAAATATTCAGTCAATCAATCATGTCAGTCATAAAAACAAACAAACAAAAAACATGAAGTGGTAAGAAAGTGACCAAGATGATTAAGTTGAAGCTAGCCCACATCACATGAGGAGCAGCTAAAATAAATGGAGGCTATTTAGCTTGGAAATAGATTACTCTGTTTGCTTAACAAAGATTTGGAATGGGACAAAATAGAGGTCTTCAAATGTCTAAGGGACCATCATGTAGAAAACTAATTACACTTGATTTTTATCACTTCAAGAGTCAGAATTAAATCAATAGATGGAAGTCAAGGGGAAGCAAACTTTGTTTGAATTCCAGCAAGAACTTTCTAACAGTCACAACTGACAAAAACTGGAATGGATTGTCTCAGGAAATTGCAAATTCTGTCACTTGATATGTTTAAACATCTGTATAAGTGCATGTAGGGCTTATAGAGAGAAGAATCAAATGCTGGCATAATGAGGAACTATATAGAACATGTAGTGAATTTTATGCAACTAAATGTATTCTTAATGTTGGTGTTAGAAAAAAATGACATGTTCTTCTCTAGCAAAACAATTTGACAACTCAATGTAAGTTTCCTCATAAACATTTACAAAGTAAAAGCAGTCTACTGGTCTCTATAATTGAAGTTTTTGGAGGCACTGGAATAGATGACCCGCAAGGTTCTTTCCTATGTTGAGTGTCTATGATTAATTTTTTTGAGAGAATGACAGAAAAGGGTGGACATCTCTTTACAACCATTTGATAACAATAGCAATCTTGAAGAAGCAGAACAATATTGGATGGATCACAATCCTGGAAATCAGGTTATACTACAAAGCCATTGTATTTAAAACCACATGGTACTGGCACAAAAATAGTCACATAAATCAATGGAATGCAAAAGAGAACCCAGAAATCAACCCAAGACATTATGCTCAATTGGTATTCGACAAAGGAGGCAACAACGTACAATGGAATAAAGACAGTCACTTCAATAAATGGTGTTTGGAGTATTGGACAGGTATATGCAAAAAACAAAACAACAACAAAAATATAAAGCACTAATTTACACCATACTCAAGAATAAATCAAAATGGATAAAAAGACTTAAATGTAAATTGTGAAACCATAAAAATCCTAGAAGAAAATGTAGGCAGCAAAATATCAAAAATCTCACCTAGTGGAATTTTCACCAATACATCACCTAGGGCAAGAAAAACAAAGGAAAAAATTAATAAATGGGACTACATCAAACTAAAATGTTCCTGCACAACTAACAACACCAACATCAAAATAAAAAAGGAACCCACTCTCTGAGAGAACATATTTGCCAGTGGTACATCGAATAAGGAGTTAATATCCAAAATATATAGAGTACTCATATAAGTTAACAAAAGGAAGACAAACAATCCAATTAAAAATGGGCAGAGGACCTAAATAGACTCTTCTCCAAAGAGGACATACAAATGGCCAAGAGACATATGAAAAAATGCTCAACATCGCTATTCATATGAGACATGTAAATTCAAATGACTATGAGATATCACCTCACACCTGCCAGAATGGCTGCCATCAACAAATCATCAAACAAGTGCTGTTGAGGGTGTGGAGAAAAGGTGACTCTAGTACACTGCTGATGAGAATGCAGACTGGTGCAGCCACCATGGAAAATAATATGGTGCATCTTCAAAATATTAAAAATTGAAGTGCCATTTGACCTACTGATCTCACTTCTAGGAATATATCCTGAGAAACCTGAGACACTAATCAGTAAGAGTATATGCAACCCTATGTTCATAGAAACACTATTTACAATAGCTAAGATTTGGAAACAACCCAAATGTCCATCAGTAGATGAGTGGATAAAAATATCTGTGGTACATTTACACAATAGAATACTATTCAGCTGTAAAAAAGACAGATCTCTTACCCTTTGAGACAACATGTAGGGACCTGGAGAGTATTATGCTAAGTGAAATAAGCCAGTCAGAGAAAGATAAGTATCATATGATCTCACTTATTTGTATAATATAATGAACAAAATAAGCTGATGAACAAAATAGATCCAGAGACATGGAAGTAGGGAACAGACTGACTAACATCAGAGGGAAGGGGTGGGGGCGGGAAGTGATAAACCAAAGAACTTATATGCATATATGCATAACCATTGGACACAGACAATAGTGTGGTGAAGGCAGGGAGGTGGCAGGAGCAGGGAGGAGGGTGTCCATGGGGAAAGAAAAAAAGACAGACATCTGTAATACTTTCAGCAATAAAGATAAAAAAACATCTCCAGGGACAAGCCATGCTGGGGCTACCTTGCTAACTGGCTAAAGATGTAGCTGTATAGGTTTCAGACCAGGAAAAGACTCAGGGACATGCTGAACTGGGCTAGCCTTTGCAGGCTGGTTGGAGTTGGAGTTGGAGTGGGCACCGGCTGCAGGGAATCCCGAGAGTAAGCCAATCTGGGGCCCAGAGCTATAAATATAACAAGTTCAAGCCACAGGGAGTCTCAGGGGTAAGTCATGCTGAGACCTCTTTGTAGGGCTTTTGGAGCTGTAGTTGTGGTGAGCTCAGGATAAAGAGTATACCAGGGGTGCCCTGGCCAGTTTGGCTCAGCGGTTAGAGCGTCGGCCTGCGGTCTGGAGAGACCCGGGTTTGGTTCCCGCTAAGGGCACCTACTTCGGTTGCAGTTTGTCCCCAGCCCTGGTTGGTCGTGCGGGTGGCAGCCACTCAATGTGTCCCTTCACGTCGATGTTTCTCTCTCTCTCTTCCTTCCTCTCTCTTCCTCCCACTCTATCTGTACAAAAAATGGAAAAGTGTCCTCGAGTGAGGATAAAAAAACAAAAAAAAGAGTATACCAGGGGCAAGCTTTGCCAGAGTCCAGACTTATAGCTCAAATGGGTGTGGTATATGAGAAATCAAGGGGACAAGCTGTATGGGGCCATCTTAGCAGGCTGGTTGGAGTTTTATTGAGGGGGCCTCAGGTCCTGGGAGTCCCAGGAACAGGCCACAGAGCTGCTGTTGGCTCTGGGTGCTGGGGCACACTGTGAGTACCTTAGCTGGCCAGCAGAGTACCTGGATCATGCTCCTTTGTATAAAATGGAAGTGGGGGAAATACAACAAATGTCACTGTCTAGTGCTTCCAACATTATAGAAATTTTCCACAGGTCCCCTCCTGTTTGGCAAATGCTCCAGGGTTAGTAAATGGATTTCCTACTCATACATTCTAGGTGCCCATGAAGCGACTGTTTTTCCCTGTATTTCCAGGACAAGACAATCTGTACATGTACTTCTCAGTGATTCCTTCCTAATGCACGACAAGGTGTTGGGTGTGTTTTTCCTACTATATACCATGTCTCAATCTCTCTCACCCATATTTATTTATTTAATTATTTTGTATTTATTTATTTATTTTTATTAATTAATTTATTTTTGTTACAGATGTTTCTCCATTTCCCCCCACTGATTCCCCCTTCTGGCTCCCTCCCTGCCTTGTCTCCAGCTTTGTTGATCATGTTTATTTTTCATGCATACATGCAAATAAGATCTGTGGTTTATCTCTCCCCCACCACACCATCTTCTGGCGATTGCCTGTCTGTACCCCACTTCCATGTCTCTGGGACTACTCCATTCCTCAGACTGTTATGTTTATTATATTCCACAAATAACTGAGATGATATGATACTTGTCTTTCTCTGTTTGGTTTGTTTCACTTAGGATGATATTTTCCAGGTCCCTCCATGTAGTCTGAAAGGATAAGAGATCTTTCTTTCTTACAGCTGCATAGTACTCCATTGTGTATATGTACCACTGCTTTTTTATCCATTCGTCTACTGATAGACATTTGGGCTGTTTACAGACCTTAGCAATTGTAAATAGTGCTTCTATGAACATGGGGGTACATATATTCTCTCTGATTGGTGTTTCAGGCTTCTTAGGGTATATTCCTAGAAGTGGAAACACTGGGTCAAATGGCAGTTCAATTATTAATTTTTTGAGGTAACACCATATTGTTTTCCATAGTGGCTGCACCAGTCTGCGTACCCATCAGCAATGTACTAGAGTCCCCTTTTCTCCACACCCTCGCCAGCACTTGTTGTTTGATGATTTGTTGATGGCAGCCATTCTGACAGGTGTGAGGTGATACCTCATTGTTGTTTTAATTTGCATCTTTCTGATGATTAGTGATGTTGAGCATTTATTCATATGTTTCTTAGCCATTTGTATGTCCTGTTTGGAGAGGTGTCTATTTAGGTCCTCTGCCCATTTTTTAATTGGGTTCTTTGTCTTCCTTGTATGAGCAATCTATATATATTAGAAATTAACCCCTTATCTGATATATCATTGGCATTTATGCTCTCCCATAGAGTGGGTTGCCTATCCATTTTGATGTTTGTATGTTTTGCTGTGCAGAAACTTTTGAGTGTGATGTAATCCCATGTGTTCATTTTCTTCTTTGTTTCTTTGCCTTAGGGGATGTATCAGTGAAAATTCTGCTGCGTATGATGTCTGAAATTTTGTTGCCTACATTTTCTTCTAGGATTTTAATGGATTCATGAGTCACATTTAAGTCTTCTATCCATTTTGAGTTTATTCTTGTGTGTGGTGTAAGTTGATGGTCTAGTTTCATTTTCTGCATGTAGCTGTCCAATTTTCCCAGCACCATTTATTAAAGAGGCTGTCCTTACTCCACTATATGCTCTTGCCACCTTTGTCAAATATTAATTGAGCAAATTGAGCAAATTGACTTGGATCCATTTCTGGGTTCTCTGTTCTGTTCCACTGGTCTATATGCCTGTTCTTTTGCCAGTACCAGGCTGTTTTGATTACAGTGGCTTTGTAGTATAACCCAAAATCTGGTAATGTGATCCCTCCAACTTTGTTTTTCCTTTTCAAGATTGCTGTGGCAATTTGGGGTCTTTTTAATTCCATAAGAACTTTTGAAGTATTTTTTCTCATTCTGTGAAGTATGTCATTAGTATTTTGATGGGGATTGCATTGAATTGAATTTAGATTGCTTTGGGTAATATGGACATTTTAATGATGTTAAGTCTTCCAATCCATGAACAAGGTATGTGCTTCCACTTTTTTACATCTTCCTCTATTGCTTTTTTCAATGATCTGTAGTTTTCTGTGAATAGGTCCTTTATTTCTTTGGTTAAGTTTATTCCTAGGTATCTTATTTTTTTTTTTTTTTTTTTTTGCTGCGATTGGTAAATGGGATTGTTTTATTAGTTTCTCTTTCTGTGAGTTCATCATTGGTGTATAGGAATGCCATCAATTTCTTGACGTTAATTTTGTATCCTGCTACTTTGCCAAATTTATTTATTAATTCCAGTAAATTTTTGATGGAGTCTTTGGGGTTTTCTATGTATAGTAGCATGTCATCTGCAAATAATTACAATTTAACTTCCTCCTTTCCAATTTGGATCCCTTTTACTTTTTCTTCGTGTGTGATTGCTGTCGCTAAGACTTCCAGTATTATGTTAAATAAGAGTGGCAAAAGTGGGCATTCTTGTCTTGCACATGTTCTTAAGGGAAATGCTTTTAGTTTTTGCCTATTGAGTATGATGTTGGCTGTGGGTCTTTCATATATGGCCTTTATTATGTCGAGATTTAATCCCTCTATTCCCAGATTGCTGAGTGTGTTGGGTTTCTTCAAATGCTTTTTCAGTGTCTATTGATAAGATCATATGATTTTTATCTTTCATTTTGTTTATGTGGTGTATCTCATTTATTGCTTTGCAAACATTGTGCAAGCCTTGCATTCCTGGGATGAATCCCACTTGGCCATGGTGAATAATTGTTTTGATGTTCATCAGGGATATTGGCCTGTGGTTTTCTTTCTTTGTAATGTCTTTTTCTGGTTTTGGAATTAGTGTTATGCTGGCCTAATTAAACGAGTTTGGAAGTCTTCTTTCTTGAATTTTTTGAAATAGTTTGAGGAGAATGGGTATTATTTCTTCTTTGAATGTTTGGTAAAATTCCCCATGAAGCCATCCAGGCCTGGGCTTTTGTTTGCTGGGAGAGTCTTGATGACATCTTCTATTTATTTTGTTGTCATTAGTCTGTTCAAGTTTTCTGTCTCTTCCTGGTCCAGTTTTGGGAGACCATGTGTTTCTAGAAATTTGTCCATTTCGCTTAGATTGTCAAATTGTTGCCGTGTAATTGTTCATAATATTTGTTAATGATCCTTTTGATTTCTGTGGTGTCAGTTATTATTTCTCCTCTTTTATTTCTATTTTGTGTATTTGAGTTCTCTCTGTTTGTGTCTTGGTAATTGTAGCTAAGGGTCCATCAATCTTGTTCATCTTTTCAAAGAACCAGCTCTTTGTTTCATTGATCCTTTGAATTGTTTTTTTTTTTTTTTTGGTCTCTATGTCATTTATTTCTGCTCTGATCTTTACTATTTCCCTCCCTCTACTTGCTCTGGTGTTTTCGTTTTGTTTGCTTTCTAGTTCTTTAAGTTGTGAGGTTAGATAGTCTCTTAGAAATTTTTCTTGCTTCTTGAGGTAGGCATGTAGTTCTATGAACTTCCCTCTCAGAACTGCTTTCGCTGAATCCCATACATTTTGTGTTGTGTCTTCATTTTCATTGGTTTCCATAAAGTTTTTAATTTCTTCCTTGATCTCCTCGGTAACCCATTCATTGTTTAATAACATGCTATTTAGCCTCCATGTGTTTAAATGTCTTTGCATGTTCTTGTTGCAATTGATTTCTAGTTGCATGCCATTTTGATATAAGAAGATGGTTGATATGATTTAAATTTTCTTAAATTTGTAGAGACTTGTTTGTGCCCTAACATGTGGTCTATCTTTGAGAATGTCCCATGTTCACTTGAGAAGAATGTGAATTCTGTAGTTTTGTGGTGTAATTCCCTGTAGATATCCATTAAATCCATTTGGTCTAGTGTTTCATTTATAGTCTATGTTTCCTTGTTAATTATTTGTGCAGATGATCTATCCAGTGATGTCAGCAGGGTGTTGAATTGCCATGCTATGATTGTATTGCTGTTGATTTTTCCTTTGAATCTTCCAGAACATTTTTAATATATGTTGGTGCTCCTAAAATGGGTGCATATAAGTTTACCAAGGTTTATCTTCCTGTTGGATAGATCCTTTCAATATTATGTAGTGTCCTTCTTTGTCTCAGGTTATGGTCTTCATTTTGCAGTCTACTTTATCACATATGAGTATTGCTACCCCAGCTTTTTGTTCCTTTCTGTTTGCTTCAGAGATTTTATTCCATCCCTTCACTTTCAACCTATGTGAGTCTTTTGTTGTGAAGTCGATCTCTTTTTTTTTCCTTTTTTTTTTTTTAATCCTCACTGGAGGACATTTTTCCATTTTTTGCACAGATAGAGTGGGAGGGAGAGAGAGGAAGAGAGAGAGAGGGGGAAACATCGATGTGAAAGGGACACATCAAGTGGCTGCCACCCGCATGACCAACCAGGGCCGGGGACAAACTGCAACCGAGGTACATGCCCTTAGCGGGAACCGAACCCGGGTCTCTCCGGACCGCAGGTGGATGCTCTAACCACTGAGCAAAACCGGCCAGGGCGTGAAGTGGATCTCTTGTAAACAACATATATATGAGTCATGCTTTCTTATCCAGTCAGCTACTCTGTGTCCTTTTATTGGAGCATTCAAACCATTCACATTTAAGGTGATAAATGATATGTACTTATTTATTGCCATTTTCGTTTAGTGTGGTTCTATTTTTCTTCCCATTTCTTCTACTAATTACAGCAGTCCTTTTGGCATATCTTGCAGTGCTGGTTTGGTGTTAATATATTCCCTTAGCCTTTTTTTTGTCTGGGAAGCTCTTTATTTGACCTTCTAATTTGAATGATAGCCTCGCTGGGTAGAGTAGTCTTGGATTCAGATCCTTGTTTTTCATGACCTTGATTACTTCATGCCACTCCCTTCTGGCCTGTAGTGTTTCTTGTGAGAAGTCAGCTGAGAGCCTTATGGGGTTTTCTTTGTAGATAACCTGTTGCTTATCTCTTGCTGCCTTTAAGATTCTCTCTTTGTCTTTAATTTTTGACATTTTAATTACTATGTGTCTTGTTGTGGGCCTGTTTGGGTTCTTCTTACTTCGGGCTGTCTGTGCTTCTTGAATCTGAATGCCTTCTTCCTTCACCAAATTAGGGAATTTTCCTGTCACTATTTATTCAAATATATTCTCTAACCCTTGCCCATTTTTTCCTCTTCAGGGACTCCTATAATGAGAATGTTATTACGTTTCCAGTTGTCCCAGTTTTCTTAAGCTATCCTCCTGTTTTGTAATTGTTTTTCCTTTTGGTTTTCTGATTTGTTGATTTTTTCTACCCTGTCTTCTAATTCACGGATCCAGTCCTCACCTTCCTTTACTCTGCTGATTATTCCTTTCAATCTGTTTTTAATTTCTGTTATGTCATTCTTCACTTTCACTTGGTTGGTTTTCAATGTTTCTATATCTTTACTCATGGTGCTGATGTCCTTACTCATGCTGTTGAGCTTCCTCAAGATCATGGGTCTTAACTCTACCTCTGATAATTTGCTTTGCTGCATTTCCCAGATATCATCTTTGATAGAGTTGTCCCATTCTTTCATTGGGGATTTGTTTGTTTGTTTCACCATTTTGGCTATTTCAGTGGGTTTTGGAGCCTGCCAAATTTTCCCTGTGGGTGTTGGTGTTCTGATGTTTGTGGCTCCCTCCACTGGGTTTGGATGGGCCTGGGCGGGCCCACATTAAGCACCACTGTCAAGTCTTACTGTTCTGGGTAGATTTGAAAGCCCAGGAAAGATTCAGTTATCCTCTAGCTTTTTCCTGGAGGCTAGTAGTCTCAGTTACTCAGTGCCTTGTAATGTAGCCCTAGTGGTCTGCATAAGAGGATTTCAATAGGTTCGGATAGATGCTGGTTGTTAATGAGCCTCAATTTGCTCTTTGCCTCACCTAGGAAAGGCTGAATCTCTGAGGGGCATGGCTGCTGCTTTTACCCACAGCTCAGGGAAGGAGCATATTGGCCACTGTCCTCTGTGGCCACAACTCAGCAAAAACTCTGAGTGCCCTCCAAATCCCAGTTGTCCCCACAGAGTTCCAGCCCAGTCTACCCTCCCTGTGCTGTAGCCCCCAGGTGAGTGGCTGCGGCTATCTTAGCGCTCTTTCCCTGCTCTCTGTGCTGTGGAATGGGCTTGGTCTTTATTTTCCAAGGGCACTGCTCACAGCTAAGACTACTGCTGTCCGTAGGCTCCCAGCTCACCACCTCCTTGTGCCTCCATAGATCCTACCAATGCCCCTAGTTATATGGTCCTGTCCTGCTGATTTTCTGTTGCTTTTTTCTGAGGATTTGTTTTTATTTTAGTTGTAATTCCCATTTGGTTCTGGGAGATCGTTTGTGTAGTTTTTATTCACTCTGCCTCCATTTTCACATCCTTTATGCCTATCTTGTGTGTAGTTGGGTCACACAGGCCTCTGTGGTGCTCCTGCACCCTGTAGGTCCGATGGGTAACTGAATAGCAGAGTCCCTTTGGGGATCCGGCTCTATGCCTGTATTATGGACTGCTGGGTTGCACAGGCCTCTCTGGTGGTTCAGCACCCCACAGGTCCCACGGTTGGGCAGCTAGATTGCACCAGTCCCTTCGGGCTCCGACTTCCCACTGCTCTTGTGAAAACTGCTATTTTAATAGGGTAAATAATGATGGCATAATGTTGCACACCTTGCCTGCTCACAAATATTCAGATATATCTTGCAATGAAACACTTTGTTTAACCAAGAGTTATTCCTAGGCCTTTCTACTTTAGTGTGATTCTTTGTCCTTTGTGTATAGTTAAAAGGATTGCTTTGTTCCAGATTACTTTCCTTGACTATGATGACTATGGAAACAAAGGGCACTAATGAATACATAAAAAGCATAGCCATGAATACAATAAAAATTACTGCATTGAAAACAAAATGTATATCTCATCTCTGAATTCTATCTTTGTGATAGACAAAATCAGTTAATAAAAAATAATTATAAATGGACAAATCAGATCCCTCTTTAAAAACTACTTGAATTCTAGTGCTTCTTATAACTGAGACATTATGCATTCAAGTTGCTCTAAGGTGCTCAAGTTGTATCAGTAAAAGAATTAGTTTTTAAAAATTAATTCCACTAACAATAATAATGGTATATATTAGTAAACAGAAAACCTAAAGCCCCAAGACACCATCAAGACTACTGAGAAACCACCTTGGATTTTATCTAAAGTGAAATAAAATTTAAAGGTGTATTTTAAAGCAAATTAAAATGTATAAATGGAATGAGAAAATATTGAAAGATATAACTTGCAGGTAGAAAATACAGATAAATTATGTGCTTGCTGTTAACAGTTTGAAACTAATTACAATGCAAGAAATTCACTTTATAGACGTCTGCATAGAAAAATCATTAGTGGTAAGAATGTACTACATGTATTAGGCATTCATCTACTCTGTAACTTAAATATATTCTCTTTTTATGTAAATGTTCAACTCTAAAACATTCACAAGTAGTTCTTAAAATATTTGATAAACTAGCTACTTCCTAGTCTTAGTCACAAGCCAGATTTTAAAATAAAGATCACTTAATACATCTGAGAAGCTTTAATAACATCGATAGAAGGAATAAGAGGGAAAATCAAGCTCTCTGAAGTTTGAACTTTTTGATGGGAGAAGCAGAATTTTGGACAGCAAGAGGAATATAAGTAATTAAGGCAATAGTATTTCTTATATCTTATGGCTAACAGAGTGAAGCTACAAGTTAGTTCTGGGCAACAAAAAAACTAAGCTTAGTGTTCTAATGCTGTTGAAAGCTAAATGAGAAGGGTTAAAGGGACATTTTTTTTTTTTTTTTTTTTTTAGAAAGAAGAAAGTCAATTGGTCTAAGTTGCCAGTTCTCTCTGGTCATGTATACATTAAAGAACAAAGTCAACATAATGAGATAAGTAAGCATTTGAGAGCTAAATAAATTTTGAAGGACAAAAATGGAAGGCAGGACCAAACAGAGGAAATTAAATTGGGAGATAAATTCAAAATGATCTATAATGAGGCTTTAAAGAACTTATATGCATATATGCATAACCCATGGACACAGAAAATAGTGTGGTGAAGACCGGGGTGGGAGGTGGGTGGGATGGAGGGCATCAATGGGGAAAAAGAAGAGGGACACCTAGTCTGGCTGATGTGACTCACTGGTTGAGTGTTGACCTATGCACCAAGAGGTCGCAGGTTCAAATGCTGGTCAGGGCACATGCCCAGGTTGTGTGCACAATCCCCAGTGGGGGGCATGCAGGAGGTGGGCAATTGATGCTCTCACTCATCGATGTTTCTATCTCTCTTTCCCTCTCCCTTCCTCTCTCTCTAAAATCAATAAAGAAAAAATTTAAAAAGGGGGGGCACCTGTAATGCTTTCAACAATAAAGATAAATTAAAATAAAGTCATATATCAGATTGCACAATGAAATACTACATGGCTGTAAAAAAGAAGGAAGTGTTACCATTTGGGACAGCATGCTTGGACCTAGAGAGTATTATGCTAAACAAAATAAGCCAGTCAGAGAAACACAAATATCACATGATATCAGTAATATGTGAGATCTAATCAACAAAATAAACTGATGATCAAAATGGAACCAGAAGTATGAATACATAGAACAGACTGGTTCCCAAAGGAAGACGGGTGCGGGGGGTGACTGGATAAAGAATGTAAAGGCAATAGCTAAAGAACATATATGCATACCCCATGGACATGGACAATAATTTGGTAAATGCCAAGAAAGTAGGAGGCAAGGGAGTGTGGAAGTGCGTAAAGGGGGTAGGAAGGGGAACTCCTGCAATAATGTCAAAATAAAAAATATGTTATTTAAAAACAAATAAATAAATGATAATGTTTCACAATAAAGTGAAACACAAAATAATACAAAGCATGTTTATCAAAGGGCTCTAGGCAAAGAGAATAAGGGCAACTCTGATAAATTTTCTTAGATATTAAAGTTTTTGAAGGTTTTGTCGCTAATATTTTTCTAATCTCTCCCATTGTAACTATTTTAAATTATTATGTATAAATCATTTTTCAGATGAATTTCAAGTGTCTGATTTTTAAAAAATAAAGCTTTAATATCTCACCTTTTGACAGATAAGATTGATGGGGTATTTTTAATATGTGAAATAAAATTTTCATTTTTACTTTAAAATATTTTCATTAACCATTTTGTAAAGAGTAAAAGGTAAATGGGCAGTTTCAATACAATTGCATAAGTTCTGCTTTTAGAAAATGTCTCAAGGAAGTTAATTGTGAAATGACTACGCATCAAAGTTCTTCAGCTTTGGTTACCAAGTCTCCTCTCTTTTATTCATGGGAAACTTAACACAGGATTTTCTTGATTCAGTCACATTCTTATCTATCTAGAAAGTGGCATTAAATAAAACATAATCAATCAGAGAAAAATTACTGTCTACTATATTTAAAAGTTATTTAGAAAGGATAGATTTGAAAATAAATTTTGTTGAATGACAAGAATTTTTATATGTGAAGCCTGTAAAATATATTGAATAATTGTTCTTCATAAATTATCTTTAGAATAATATATTTTTTAAATTTTTTATTTATTTTTTTGTTACAGATGTTTCTCCTTTTTTACCCCATTGGCACCCCCCTCCCCACCCCACCCCCGCCCCGTCCCCGGCTTTGTTGTCCATGTCCATTGGTCATGCAAACCTGCATATAAGTTCTGTGGTTTATCTCTTCCTACCCCCACCCCCCTTCTGAGGGATGTCAGTCTGTGCCCTATTTCCATGTTTCTGGGTCTACCGTATTCCTCAGACTGTTATGTTCATTATATTCCGTATATAAGTGAGATCATGTGGTATTTGTCTTTTCCTGCTTGGCTTGCTTCACTTAGGATGATACTTTCCAGGTCCCTCCATGTCATCTCAAAGGACAAGAGATCTTTCTTTCTTACCGCTGCATAGTACTCCACCAAACTAAAAAGCTTCTGCACAGCAAAAGAAACAACCATCAAAATGGAAAAGCAACCCACTGTATGGGAGAACATCATTGCCAATGATATATCAGATAAGGGGTTAATTTCCAATATATAAAGAGGGTTTATACAACTCAACAAAAGGAAGACAAAGAACCCAATTAAAAAATGGGCAGAGGAGCTGAATAGACACCTCTCCAAACAGGACATACAAAAGGCCAAGAGACATATGAAGAAATGCTCAACATCACTAATCATCAGAGAGATGCAAATTAAAACAACAATGAGGTATCACTTCACACCTGTCAGAATGGCTGCCATCAACAAATCATCAAACAACAAGTGTTGGCGAGGGTGTGGAGAAAGGGGGACTCTAGTACACTGCTGGTGGGAATGCAGACTGGTGCAGCCACTATGGAAAATAATATGCTGTTATCACAAAAAATTAAAAATTGAACTTCCATTTGACCCAGTGATCCTGCTTCTAGGAATATACCCTAAGAAGCCTGCAACACCAATCAGGAAGAATATATGTACCCCCCTGTTCATAGCAGCACTATTTACAATAGGTAAGATCCGGAACCAGCCCAAGTGTCCATCTGTAGACAAATGGATGAAAAAGCAGTGGTACATATACACAATGGAGTACTATGCAGCTGTAAGAAAGAAAGATCTCTTATCCTTTGAGACGAATGATATTTTTATATACACTAATGTTGAGATATTTTGCTCTATCTTTTAAGAAAAAAAAGGAACTAAAATTTTTAAAATTAAGTCTTCTAACTATCATAAATATACCATATAATCTTAGAGTTTAAATTGTATGCATTCTGATTAAGAAAATTAAGTTTTAATCTGTCTAAGATAGCAGTGTAGGAAGACCCTAAACTCACTTTTTTCCACAAACACATTGAATCCACTCCTATAGACAGAGCAATCCACACTGAAGAATATTTGAGGAATGACTAGATAAGTTCTGCGCACAAAATGATTGGGAGAGAAACCATGTTAATATGGGTGGGAGACAACTTAAAGAACTAGAAAGCAAAAAAAGAGAAAACCCCAGAGCAAGTAGAAAGAAGGAAATAGTAAAGTTCAGAGGAGAAATAAATGACATGGAGACCAAAAAAACAATTCAAAGGATCAATGAAACAAAGAGCTGGTTCTTTGAAAAGATAAACAAGATTGATGGACCCTTTGCTAGACTCACCAAGAAACAAAGAGAGAGAGAACCCAAATACACAAAATCAGAAATGAAAGAGGAGAAATAATAACTGACACGACAGAAATACAAAGGATCATTAACAAATGTTATGAAAAATTACACGGCACCAAATTCGACAATCTAAACGAAATGGACAAATTTCTAGAGACACATAGTCTTCCAAAACTGAACCGGGAAGAGATAGAAAACTCGAACAGATTAATAACAACAAAAGAAATAGAAGATGTAATGAAAACTCTCCCAGCAAACAAAACCTTAGGCCCAGACGGGTTCACAGGGGAATTTTACCAAACATGCAAAGAAGAATTAATACCCATTCTCCTCCAAATATTTCAAAAAATTCAAGAAGGAACACTTCCAAACTCGTTTTATGAGGCCAGCATAATTTTAACTCCAAAACCAGAAAAAGACACTACAAAGAAAGAAAACTACAGGCCAATATCCCTGATGAACATAGATGTCAAAATCCTGAACAAAATACTAGCAAATCAAATCCAGCAATACATCAAAAAAATTATTCACCATGACCAACAGGGATTCATCCCAGGAATGCAAGGCTGGTACAATATTCACAAATCAATAAATGTGGTACACCACATAAACAAAATGAAGGATAAAAATCATATGATATCAATAGAGGCTGAAAAAGCATTCGAGAAAATCCAGCATGCATTTCTGATAAAAATACTCAGCAATGTGGGAATAGAGAGATTCTATCTCGACATAATAAAGGCCATATATGAAAGACCCACAGCTAACATCATACTCAATGGGCAAAAACTAAAAGCATTTCCCTTAAGAACAGGAGAAAAACAAGGATGCTCACTTTTGCCACTCTTATTTAACATGGTACTGGAAGTCTTAGCCACAGTAATCAGACAGGAAGAAAAAATAAAAGGGATCCAAATTGGAAAGGAGAAAGTGAACTGTCATTATTCGCAGATGACATGCTACTATACGTAGAAAACTCCAAAGACTCCATCAATAATTTACTAGACTTGATAAATAAATTTGACAAAGTAGCAGGATACAAAATTAATGTCAAGAAATCGATGGCATTCTTATACACCAATGATGAACTGACAGAAAGAGAAACTAAAATAACAATCCCATTAACTATCATGGCAAAAAAATTAAGATACCTAGCAATAAACTTAACCAAAGAAATAAAGGACCTATTAGCAGAAAACTACAGTTCATCGAAAGAAGAAATAGAGGAAGATGTAAAAAAGTGGAAGCACATACCTTGTTCATGGATTGGAAGAATTAACATCATTAAAATGTCCATACTACCCAAAGCAATCTATAGATTCAATGCAATCCCCATCAAAATACCAACGACATACTTCACAGAACTAGAACAAATACCTCAAAAGTTCATATGGAACCAAAAATGACCTCGAATAGCCACAGCAATCTTGAAAAAGAAGAACAAAGTTGGAGGGATCACATTACCAGATTTCAGGTTATACTACAAAGCCATTGTCATCAAAACAGCCTGGTACTGGCACAAGAGCAGGCATATAGACCAGTGGAACTGAACAGAGAACCCAGAAATGGACCCAAGACAATATGCTCCATTAATATTTGACAAAGGTGGCAAGAGCATACAGTGGAGTAAAGACAGCCCCTTTAATAAATGGTTATGGGAAAATTGGACAGCTACATGCAAAAAAATGAAATTAGACCATGAACTTACACCATACACAAGAATAAACTCAAAATGGATAAAAAAACTTAAGTGTGACTCAAGAATCCATAAAAGTCCTAGAAAAAACTGTAGGCAACAAAATTTCAGACATCATACGCAGCAGAATTTTTACTGATACATCACTAAGACAACAGAAACAAAGGAGAAAATGAACACATGGGACTACATCAAACTCAAAAGTTGCACAGCAAAACATACAAACATCAAAATGGAAAGGCAACCCACTCTATGGGAGAACATAATTTCTCGTGATACATCAGATATGGTGTTATTTTCCAATACATATAGAGTGCTCATACAGCTCAACAAAAGAAGACAAAGAACCCAATTGAAAAATGGGCAGACGAACTAAATAGACACCTCTCCAAACAGGACATACAAATGGCTAAGAGACATATGAAGAAATGCTCAACACCACTAATCATCAGAGAGATGCAATTTAAAACAACGAGTTATCACCTCACACCTGTCAGAATGGCCCACCATCAACAAATCATCAAACAACAAGTGTTTGCGAGGGTGTGGAGAAAAGGGGACTTTAGTACACTGCTGGTGGGAATGCAGACTGGTGCAGCCACTATGGAAAATAATATGCTGTTATCACAAAAAATTAAAAATTGAACTTCCATTTGACCCAGTGATCCCACTTTTAGGAATACACCCTAAGAAGCCTGCAACACCAATCAGAATGAATATATGTACTCCCATGTTCATAGCAGCACTATTTACAATCGCTAATATCCAGAAACAGCCCAAGTGTCCATCAGTAGAGGAATAGATAAAAAAAAGCAGTGGTACAGATACACAATGGAGTACTACGCAGCTGTAAGAAAGAAAGATCTCTTATCCTTTGAGACGACATGGAGGGACTTGGAAAGTATTATCCTAAGTGAAACAAGCCAAGCAGAGAAAGACAAATATCACATGATCTCACTTATTTGTGGAATATAATGAACATAACAGTCTGAGGAACAGGGTAGCCCCAGAGATTTGGAAGTGGGGTACAGACTGACTATTCCCAGAAAAGATGTGGGGAGGGAGGGATAAACCACAGAACTTATATGCATGTATGCATGAACAATGGACATTGACAACAAAGCTGGAGAGGTGAAGATTGAGAGGGGTGAGGATGGGGGAAGAGGGTATCAGTTGGGGGAAAAAGGAAAAAATCTGTAACAAAAATAAATAAATTAAATAAAATAAATAACTTTTAAAAGTAAAATAAATTTCTACAGTGGAGATTAATTTTTGTTTTTATCATAGTCATGAAATCTTTTACCTTATCCACTAATAAGATATCAGCCTCGAGAAAAAATGATAGTGGATCTGAAAAATATATCACAATGACAAATGTCTTGTTTTAAAGGCACCCTGGGCTACAAATACACATTTCACGATCCCTGAAAAACAGTAGTTGGGCCAAGCCATAAAAATGCCTGTCACGAAGTTATGACATTTATTTATATTTATTAAATTTAAAATAATTAATACTTGTATATTTCACACAAGACAGATATAATGACTAAGAATAATAATATTTACCCATACCCAATGTTCTTTCTTGTTGTATGACCAGCAATCCAGCAGAGGGAGCACATGTTAGTAAATGATGACATATTGTACTAGGTGGAAGAGACCTCTATGGATATCGATAATAATGTAGGTATACACATGAGAGAGTTAACTTGTTGGCTTATACTTCATGAAGAAATTACTATGAATATCTGCTGATTTTTAAAATATATCATATCTCCTCACTCTTGCAGTAAATCTTTTCTATCTGTGCACACTGTTTCATTGAAAGGACAGTTTCCAATTTCTTCATTAGAGGTTTCTCTGAGATGTCTCAGGTAGGAGGAAAAAATGGTTTTATGCAATGTTCTCCATTAAGAATGCCAATATTTTTTTCTGACATGGTTTTCATTTACAATTTTGCAGACATAATATTTTATGAAACAGTTTATCCTTTCAACATTTATTTATAGTGGACAACTAATATACTAAGTACTTAAGGCTGAATATGTTAATCTTGAGGAAGGATGGAAAATAACACAAATATCCTTTTATTTTGGAAGGATAATATTTAGTTTTATGGATTTGGGGTGCATATTTATACTGAAAAATATAAACTCAATTTATGAAGATCAGGCCATGTCAACTGTAGAAACAGTTAGGTATTGTTTCCTAGATTCAAAAACTAAATGAACAACACAGTAGAAGCCTTTTATGTAAATGTAAAACATCTTTGATATTTAGTTAATTAATGCAAACATATACTGCTTGAGAACAGAAATACGTCACCAAAGTCCTAATGATCTTTACTTACTGATGTTTTTCCAAAATAGAAATAGGTTTACCATTTTTACAACTTGTACAAAATTACAAATTTAGAAAATAATGAATAAAAAATTTGTAAATATTCAAAGAAAATCACTACTATTATTTTGATGTAGAGCTTTTTATATAGCGACAAATGTATATTTATGTATACTTTATGTTTAATAAAGCATCATACTGTGGATATTATTTGCAGCCTATGTTTCTTTTTACTTTTTATGTTAATGTAGTTTAAAATAAATTTTGTTTTTAGAGTCATTTAAGTTCACAGCAGAATTGAACAAAAAATTTCCATGTACTCTCCCACCCCCACACATGAATACCCTCTTGGATTATCAGCATCTCCCAATAACGTGGTACATTGGTTATATTGATAAACCCACATATCAATAATCATCCATTGCATATAGAGTTTACTCTTAGTTTTGTACATTCTGTGGATATGGAAAAATGTATAATGACATATAATTACCATTATAGTATCATACAGAGTAATTTCACTGCCTTGAAAATCTCCTGTGCTCTGTCTATTCATGCCTTCCTTGCCCCTAACTCCAGGCAATCACTTATTTCTTTTTACTGTCTCCATAGCTTTAGCATTGTCTTTTCTAGAATACCATAAAGTTGGACTCATTCAATGTGTAGGCTTTCCAGATTGGCTTCTTTCACTTAGTAATATGCATTTACAGATTCTCCATGTCTTTCCATGGTGTGATAGCTCATTTTTTAAGTACTGAATACTATTCTATTATTTGAATGTACCACAGTTTACCTATTCACCCATAGAAAGACATCTTGGTTGCTTCCAAGTTGTGGTAATTATAAATAAAGCTGCCATAAACATTTATGTAGGATTTGTGTGGATAGAAGTTTTCAAGACCTTTGGGTGAATACAAGGAGCACAATTACTAAATTGTAAGAGAAGAGTATGTTTAGTTATATAAGAAACTGTTAAACTGTCTTTTAAATTGGTTGTACCATTTTGCATTCCAACCATAAATAAATAAGAGTTCCCACTGCTCCACAGCTTCATCAGCATTTATTGTTGGATTTGGACTTTCTGAAGAGTGTGCTGTAGTACCTCATGTTTTGATTTACATTTTCTTGATGATGTGATATTAAGCATCTTTTCATATGCTTATTTTTCATTGTGTATTTTCTTTGGTGAGGTATCTGTTAAAGTTTTGGTCCACTTTTTATTTGGGATATTTGCTTTCTTATGTTGAGTTCTAAAAGTTATTTGTATATTTTTGATAGCAATTCTTTTTGCAGATACCCTTTGAAAATATTTTCTTTTTGTCTATGGCTTGTCTTGTCATTCTCTTAACAATGTCTTTCACAGCATAGAAATTCTAAATTTTGATGAAGTCCAGTTTATCAATTCTTTTTTTTAATAGATTATACCTTTAGAGTCATATTTATAAAACCACTGCAAATCCAATGACTAGCATTTCTCTTATGGAAATTCTCTAGGAAATTTATAGTTTTGAATTTTACATTTATGTCTGAATCATTTTGAGTTAATTTTGTAAAGAAGGTAAGGTTTGTGTCTAAACTCATTTTTTTTTTACATGTGAATGTTCAGTTTTTCTAATACCATTGGTTAAAACAACTATGTTTGCTTCATTGTATTACCATTGCTCTTTTGTTCAAGTTGATTATATCTATGTGTGCCTATTTCTAGGCTCTCTCTTCTGTTCTGTTGATCTGTCTGTCTATTCTCTCTCAAATTATAATAAATAATAAAGTCAGGAAGTGTCAGTTCTCTAACTTTTTGGTCTTCTTTAATAGTATGTTGACTATTCTGGGTCATTTGTGTCTATATGAACTTTAGAAACATGTTTTCAATAGTCAAAATTATTTCCTGAGATTTTTTTCAGACACCAGTACATTTTTTAAAAAAAAAAAATGCTTGTATTTTTCAATGACAGTTTACTTTTAATATTATTTTGTATTGATTTCAGGAGTACAATATAGTGGTTAGACAATCATATACTTTACAAAGTGTTCCCCTCAATATTTCTAGTATTCATCTGGCAACATATGTAATTATTACATTATTATTGACTGTGTTCACTATGCTGTATTTTATATCCTCATGATTATTTTGTAACTACCAACTTATATTTCTTAATCCCTTCACGTCTTTCACTCAGTCCCCCAAACCTTCCCCTCTGGCAATCACCAGTCCACTCTCAATGTCTATGAATCTTTCAATTTTGTTTGCTTAATTATTCTTTTCTTTAAATTCCAAATGTAAGTGAAATCATGTGGTATTTGTTTTTCTCTGTCTGACTTAATTTACTGAGCATGATGTCTTCTCGGTCCATCCATGCTGTTGCAAATGGTAAGATTTCATTCTTTTTTTATGGCCGAGTACTATTCCATTGTATATATGTACTGCAATTTCTTTATCCATTCTTTTATTGATGGGCACTTGGGTTGCTTCCATATCTTGGCTATTGTAAATAATACTGCAATGAACATATGGGTACACATATTCTTTCAAATTGTTGTTTTGAGTTTTTTCAGATAAATCCCCAGAAATGCAATCACTGGGTTATAACGCAGTACCATTTTAATTTTTTTTTGAGGACCCTCCATAGTCTTTTCCCTAGTGGTTGCACCAGTCTACATTCTCACCAGCAGTGTACAAGTGTTTCCTTTTCTCCACATCCTCACCAACACTTACTCTTTGTGGATTTATTGATGATAGCCATTCTTTTTTTTTTTTTTTTTTTTTTGGTATGTGTCCTTAGCGGGAATCTAACCCAGGACTCTCTGGTCCGCAGGCTAGAAATGATGATAGCCATTCTGACAAGTATGAGGTGATATCTCATTGTGTTTTTAATTTTAATTTCTCTGGTGATTAGTAATGCTGAACCCGGGACTCTCTAGTCCACAGGCAAATGCTCAACTGCTGAGCCAAACTGGCCAGGACTGATTTCCTATTTTAAAATTATATTAAATTTATTGGGATTAGTTTAGTTAACAAAAACATTATATATATGTTTCAGATGTATGTCTTTGTAATGCAGTGTCTGTATACTTTATTATGTGCCTACCACCTTAATCCAGGTTTTCTTTCATTGCCATATATTTTTTATCCCTTTTACCCTCTTTGTCTTCCATCACTCCTTTCCCTCTTGTAACCATCAAATAAAATTTTCTTGTTTCTACTTCATTTGTTCTACTCTAATTTTTATTATTTATAGTTTTCTTCTTATGTTTGAGTTAAACTTTCTCTTTTTTTTTCTAGTTTCCTAATAAGTAAGTTTACATTATTGACTTTTAGACCTTTGTTCATTTCTATTATATGCAATCAATGCTAATACTTCCCTATAAGCTTTCACTGCATCCCATAAATTTTGATAAATTGTGTTCTTGTTTTTACTTAGGTCTCAATGTTTTTAAAATTTTTTTCTTGGATTTCATCTTTGACTCATTCGTTATTTGTAAGTGTGCTGTTTAATCTCTAAGTATTTAAGGACTTTCCAGTTATTTTTCTGTTAATGATTTCTAGTTAAATTTATTGGGTCTGAGAGTAGATATTGTATGATTTTCATTATTTTAAATTTGTTAAGTTGTGATTTATGGCATGGAATGAGGCCTATCTTGGTAAATGTTTTGTATTAATCTGAGAAGTATGTATATCTTTTGTTGGATGAAGTAGTCTATAGATATCCAATATATCAGTTTGAGTGATGCTGTTATTGATTTCAACTACATTCTCATTGATTCTCTGATTGTGAGGTCTGTTCATTTCTAATAGAAGAACAATAAAGTCTAAACTATCATAGGAAATTAATCTATTAATCCTTGCAATTCTATCAGCTTTTGTCTCACATATTTTGATGTTCTGTTATTAGGCACATACGCATTAAGAACTGTAGTTTATTCTTGAGTAATTTACTTCTTTGTCATTATGGAGTAAGCGTCTTTATTTTTGATACGTTTTCTTGCTTTTAGGTTTGTTCTGTCTGAAATAATAAAGTTACTAGTATTTTATTTTTATTAGAGATATGATGACATATCTTTTTCTATCCATTTACTTTTAACGTATATGTGTATTAATATTTAAAGTGAGTTTTATGCAGAGAATGTATCATTGAGTCTCGCTTTTATTATCCACTCTGACAATCCCCATAATTTAATTGATGCCTTTAAATCACTAATGTTCAAAATGATTATCAACATAGTTAGATTCATACCTACCATACTAGTTGCTATTTTTCTCTTGGTTGCCTTTGCTCTTTGCTTCCATTTTTGTCTTCCCATCCCTTTCTGCCTTTTGTGGTTTTGAATGTTTTATATGATTCATTTTTCTCCTTTCTTGGCATACCTGTTATATGTCTTTTGTTTAATTTAATGGATGTCCTACTTTGCAATATACATTTAAAACTAATGCAATAACTTTTTTTTTTTGTGGTACATGCCCCTAGCGGAAACTGAACCCGGGACTCTCTGGTCTACAGGCCGACACTCAACCGCTGAGCCAAACTTGCCAGGGCTAATGCAATAACTCTTTAAATAACACTATACCATTTCATTGACAGCATCAGTACCTTAAGATAACAAAATAATTTAAATTCCTCCTTCTTGTCCCTTGTATAATTGTTGTCATTTACTGTGCTTATATAAAAACATACACAATAGGGAATTAAAATGGCTGTGGTGTAGCAGGTGACTGAGTGTCCTTGCTCCCAGCCATGGATCAGATTTACAGCTAAAATACTGCATGATCAGTATGAAAAATCAGGAGAAGTGTATCTGATTGGATATATTTTGTCTAAGGGGTGCTGAAGAAACACCTTAGACACTGGTTAGAGAAGGGGAGTAGCAGAAAGGGGGAACCTC
Organism: Molossus molossus; assembly: GCF_014108415.1. Lineage (NCBI taxonomy): Eukaryota > Metazoa > Chordata > Mammalia > Chiroptera > Molossidae > Molossus > Molossus molossus. The sequence goes on along the minus strand of NW_023425355.1, from coordinate 11,692,055 downwards.
CCCTGGAGCTGGTTCTTGGCTGACAAGCACAGGTGATATTGATTGTAAAGCTCCCTCCATTTGAGAGTGTGGGCTCCCATCCCCAAGCAGGGATCCCAAACCCAGAGCAGCAGAGACTGGAAGGAGAGCCATGCAGCATCAGGCAGATGGATTTGGTCTGCCTGGGAGGCTGAGTCCTTACCTTATCAGATAAAGAGTGCACCTAATGGTGGCAGCCCCAATGGGAAAGATTCACCCTGGGATCTGACTGCTAGAAAAGCTGTGCCACAGTGTGTGGCTACAGCATAGAAAGGGAGGGGTCTGAGGGCTGCACCCAACAGTGACTTAAAGGGACCCTTAGCTTTCCTGAAAAGCCTTGTACAGGGCCCCAGAGAGCAACTGGGCTATACAGCATGGGGACTAGGTAGAGTAGAATCCCACCTCCAGGGCTGTTTTGGGATTCCTCAACCCACCTGTGGAATGCAAAAGCTGTTCCATCCAGTGGTGCTGTTAGCAGGGCAGATCTGGGATTCTTGGCACACAAAGAGGAGTTTTGGGAGAGTGAGCAGATCTGGGACTCTCTCTAGCTTTACTGAGACCAACTGTGTGCAGAGAGTGGAGTCCTGTGAAGGGCTGACTTGGTAACCCATTCTGTTTGGATCTGTAGTGTGGGGGTGATGGGCCCTAGCAAAGCAGGGATTTTTGATTGTTTGCTTGTTTTTATTCTTAGATGGCCTAGAAGGGAATCCCCAGGGAAGGCTTGCACTCAGGAGACTTAGCTGGGCTTTGTGACTGCATTGTGGGGAGGCTGAACTGGGCATTCTGTGAGTTCAGCCAGTCAGCACTAGGAAGGAGGAATTCAGGACTTCTGCCCCTCTTGCTGGCTGGGAACACTACCTCCAAAAGGAAAGGTTGCGGATCAGCTCTCTGAAGCCCCAGATAAGCCTACAGTTTAGTGGGGATAGGGAAAACAGTTCAGAGAAGGATATTCCAAAAGTAAGACGCTTAGAGGCTATTGTTTGGCATCAGTAAAAAATGCTTAGCCCTTCCTGTGGGTTGGACAGCAACATGCTCAACTGAGACTATTTTCATCAATCCCACTCAGCCCAGGGCAACGTAAACTACAGTAGAAAAGGTGGCAGACTGTATCCAATCTGAACCTGCACCAGGACACCTTATGGAGAACTAGAGTTGGAGGATAAGGCAAAGACTGAGGGGTTTGGCTTTGAAGAAGAGATTAATCCCCCCTCATTGAGTACCTGACAGGAAAATCTATAAGTAGGAGGCTCACTAGCCCCAGCTGTGCTAGCCTGGCTCCACACTAATGATTCTCTTAGGAAGATACAAGAGGAAAACCAAGCAACCTGGGAGGGGGTTGTAGAGTAGCTGACAGGTGAAGGTGGTGCTCAGAGAAGCTTCAACCGACCACAGCTACAAGATTCCCAGAGACAAATATGGACAACTCCTGACACTGGCTGACACAAAAGTACCTCCCAGGAGGCCTAAATTATTATACAAAACAGTGAGTTTCAGACAACATAAACTTCCCAGACAACCATCGCTTGACTTAAAATTTTAAAAAAAATTTTGTTTTGTTTTTTGTTTTTTTTCAATAGATTCTGCATTTTTCACTTTAATATTATTATAATTATTGTTAATAATTTTGCTCTTTTCTCTTTTGTTATATTTATATCCATTATTGGCCTCCTTCATTTTCTTACTCTACCTTGTTTTGGTGTATTTCTGCCTTTTTATTTCCATTATTTCTTTTGCTTTAACTTTTTCTCACTGCTATTTAACTTTGCATAACTTCTTTTCATTTGTTCCCTGTCTTCTTCTTTTTTATTAATTTATTTTTGTTACAAATGTTTCTCCTTTTTCCCCATTGACACCCTCCTCCCCATCCCCCTCACCCCGTCCCCAGCTTTGTTGCCCATGTCCATTGGTTATGCATACATGCATATAAGTTATGTGGTTTATCTCTTCCATCCCCCCCCAATCCCTCTTCTGAGAATTGTCAGTCTGTACCCTATTCCACATCTCTGGGACTACCCCATTCCTCAGACTGTTATGTTCATTATATTCCACAAATAAATAAGATCATGTGATATTTGTCTTTCTTTGCTTACCTTGTTTCATTTAGGATAATACTCTCCAGATTCCTCCATGTCGTCTCAAAGGATAAGAGATCTTTCTTTCTTACCGCTGCATAGTACTCCATTGTGTATATGTACCACTGCTTTTTTATCCATTCGTCTACTGATAGACACTTGGGCTGTTTCCAGATCTTAGCTATTGTAAGCAGTGCTGCTATGAACATGAGGATACATATATTCTTTCTGATTGGTGTTTCAGGCTTCTTAGGGTATATTCCTAGAAGTGAGATCACTGGGTCAAATGGCAATTCAATTTTTAATTTTTTGAGGTAACACCATAATGTTTTCCATAGTGGCTGCACCAGTCTGCTTTCCCACCAGCAGTGTACTAGAGTCCCTTTTTCTCCATACACTCACCAACACTTGTTGTTCTGACAGGTGTGAGGTGATACCTCATTGTTGTTTTAATTTGCATCTCTCTGATGATTAGTGCTGCTGAGCATTTTTTCATGTCTTCTGGCCATTTGTACGTCCTATGTGGAGAGGTGTCTATTTAGCTCCTCTGACCATTTTCAATTGAGTTTTTGTCTTTCTTTTGTTGAGTTGTATAAGCACTCTATATGTTTTGGAAATTAACCCTTTATGTGATGTACCATTGGCAATTATGCTCTCCCATACACTGGGTTCCATTTCCATTTTAACGGTTGTTTCCTTTGCTGTGCAGAAACTTTTCAGTTTGATGTAGTCCCTTGTGTTCATTTTTTCTTTTGTTTCTGTTGCCTTAAGAGATGTATCAGTGAAAATTCTGCTGCGTGTGACGTCTGAAATTTTGTTGGCTACATTTTCTTCTAGGATTTTTATTGATTCATGAATCACGTTTAAGTCTTTTATCCATTTTGAGTTAGTTCATGTGTATGCTGTAAGTTGGTTGTATAGCTTCATTTTTTTGCATGTAGCTGTCCAATTTTCCCAACACCATTTATTTAATAGACTGTCTTTACTCCATTGTATGCTGTTGCCCCCTTTGTCAAATACTAATTGAGCAAAATGTCTTTGGTTAATTTCTGGGTTCTTTGTTCTTTTCCACTGATCTATATGCCTGTTGTTGTGCCAGTACCAGGCTGTTTTGATTACAGTAGCTTTGTAGTACACCCTGATATCCGGTATTGTGATCTCACTTACTTTGTCTTTCTTTTTCAAGATTGCTTTGGCTATTTGTGATCTTTTTTGGTTTTATATAAAGTTCTGAAGAATTTGTTCTAGTTCAGTGAAATATGTCATTGGTATTTTGATTGGATTGCATTGAATCTATAGATTGATTTGCATATTATGGACATTTTAATGATGTTAATTCTTCCAATCCATGAACAAGGTATGTGCTTCCACTTATTTATATATTGCTCTATTTCATTTTTCAATGACCTTTAGATTTCTGCAAATAGGTTCTTTACTTCTTTGGTTAAGTTTATTCCTAGGTATCATAATTATTTGCCACGATGATAAATGCGATTGTTTTTTTAGTGTCTCTTTCTCTGAGTTAATCATTGATGTATAAGAATGCCATCGATTTCTTGACGTTAATTTTATATCCTGCTAGTTTGCCAAATTAATTTATCAAGTCTAGTAAATTTTTGATGGAGTCTTTGGGGTTTTCTACGTATAGTATCATGTCATCTGCAAATAATGACAGTGTCACTTCCTCCTTTCCAATTTGGATCCTTTTTATTTTTACTTCCCGTTCGATTGCTGTGGCTAAGACTTCTAGTACTATGTCAAATAAGAGTGGCAAAAGTGGGCATCCTTGTCTTGCTCCTGTTCTTAAGGAAAATGCTTTTAGTTTTTGCCCATTGAGTATGATGTTGGCTGTAGGTCTTTCATATATGGCCTTTATTATGTCTACATATGATCCCTCTATTCCCACGTTGCTGAGTGTTTTTATCAGAAATGGATGCTGGATTTTGTTGAAGGCTTTTTTGACATCTATTGATATGATAATGTGTTTTTTTTTCTTCATTTTAGTTATGTGGTGTATCACATTTATTGATTTGCAAATATTGTACCAGCCTTGCATCCCTGGGATGAATCCCACGTGGTCATGGTGGGTAATATTTTTGGTGTGTTGCTGGATCCGATTTGCTAGTATTTTGTTCAGGATTTTGGTGTCTATGTTCATCAGGGATATTGGCCTGTAGTTTTCTTTCTTTGTAGTGTCTTTGGAATTAGAATTATGCTGGCTTCATAAAACGAGTTTGTAAGTGTTCCTTCTTCTTGAATTTTTTGAAATAGTTTGAGGAGAATGGGTATTAGTTCTTCTTTGAATGTTCGGTAAAACTCCCCCGTGAAGCCATCCGGCCTGGGCTTTTGTTTGCTGGGAGAATCTTGATTACATCTTCAATTTCTTCTGTTGTTATTGGTCTGTTCAAGTTTTGGAGACTATGTGTTTCTAGAAATTTGTCCATTTCACTTAGATTGTTGAATTTTATGCCATATAATTGTTCATAGTAGTTGTTAACCATCTTTTGTATTTCTGTGGTGTCAGTTGTTACTTCTCCTCTTTCATTTCTGATTTTGTGTATTTGGGTTCTCTCTCTTTGTTTCTTGGTGAGTCTAGTTAAGGGTCCATCAATCTTTTTATCTTTTTGAAAAACCAGCTATTTGTTTCATTGATCCTTCGAATTTTTTTTTTTTTTTTTTTTGCCTCTATGTCGTTTATTTCTGCTCTGATCTTTACTATTTCCCTCCTTCTACTTGCTCTGGGGTTTTCTTTTTGTTTGCTCTCTAGTTATTTAAATTGTGAGGTTAGATAGTCTATTAGAGATTTTTCTTGTTTTTTAGAGATAGGCCTGTAGTGCTATGAACTTCCCTCTCAGAACTGCTTTCGCTGCATCTCATAGATTTTGTGTTGTTGTGTCTTCATTTTCATTGGTTTCCAGGAAGTTTTTAATTTCTTCCTTGATCTCCTCAGTAACCCATTCATTGTTTAATATATGCTATTTAGCTTCCATGTGTTCAAATGTCTTTGTATGTTCTTCTTGTAATTGATTTCTAGTTTCATGCCATTGTGATCTGAGAAGATGCTTGATATGATTTCAGTCTTCTTGAACTTGTAGAGACTTAGTTTGTTCCCTAATATGTGGTCTATCTTTGAGAATGACCCATGTGCACTTGAGAAGAATGTGAATTCTGTAGTTTTGAGGTGTAATTCTCTGTAGATATCTATTAAATCCATTTGGTCTAGTACTTCATTTAGATTCTCTGTTTCCTTGCTAATTTTTTGTCTAGAGGATCTATCTAGTGATGTCTGTAGGATTTTGAAGTCCCCTGCTATGATTGTATTGTTGTCAATTTCTCCTTTGAAGTCCTGCAGAAGATTTTTAATATATTTTGGTGCTTCTATATTGGGTATATGTATGTTTATCAAGGTCATATCTTCCTGTTGGATAGAACCTTTCAATATAATGTAGGTGACTTCTTTGTCTGTAGTTATGGACTTTGTTTTGAAATCTATTTGATCAGATATGAGTATTGTTAGCCTGGGTTTATTATTTTTTCCTTTCCATTTGCTTAGAAGATATTTTTCTATCCCTTCCCTTTCAACCTATGTGAATCTTTGGTTATAAGGTGGGTCTCTTGTAAACAACTTATATGTGAGTCATGCTTTCTTATCCAATCAGCTACTCTGTGTCTTTTTATCGGAGTATTCAGTCCGTTTACATTTAAGGTGATAATTGATATGTATTTATTGCAATTTTGTTTATTATGGTTATTTTTTTTTCTACTTCTACTAATTACAGCAGTCCTTTTAACATTTCTTGCAGTGCTGGTTTGGTGCTAATATGGTCTCTTAGACTTTTTTTTTTTTTTTTTTTTGTCAGGGAAGCTGTTTATTTGACTTTCTATTTTGATTGATAGCCTTGCTCGATACAGTGGTCTTGGATTCAGATCCTTATTTTTCATGACATTGATTACCTTATGTTATTCCCTACTGGATTTTGTTGAAAAGTAGCCTGATAGCCATATAGGAGTTCCTTTGTAGGTAACCTGTTGTTTATCTCTTGCTGCCTTTAGGATTCTCTTTTTGTCTTTAATTTTTGACATTTTAATTATCATGTGCTTTGGTGTGAACCTATTTGGGTTCTTCTTACTTGGCGCTCTCTATGATTCTTGAACTTGAATGCCTTCATCTTTCACCAAATTGGGGAATTTTTCTGTCACTATTTCTTTAAATATATTCTCTAACCTTTGCCCATTGTCTTCCTCTTTGGGGACTCCTATGGTGTGAATGTTATTACGTTTCCAGTTGTCCCACAGTTTTCTTAAGCTTTCTTCTTGTTTTTTAATTGTTTTTTTTTTTCTCTTAGTTTTCTTATTGGTTGATTTTTCCTACCCTGTCCTCTAATTCACTGATCTGGTCCTCAACTTCCTCTAGTTTAGTCTTTCCAATGTGTTCTTTATTTCTGCTATGTCATTTTTCATTTCTTCTTGGTGGCTGTTTATTTCTAATTGTTTTTCTTTTCAATGTTTCTATATCTTTACTCATGGTGTTGATTTCCTTACTCATGCTGTTGAGGTTTCTCAAGATCATGGTGCTGAACTCTACCTCTGATAACTCGCTTAACTGCATTTTATTTATCTCATCTTTAGTAGAAGTATCTTGTTCTTTCCTTTGGGATTTGTTTCTTTGTTTCATCATTTTGGCTATCTTAGTGGGTTTTGGAGCCCGCCAGATTTTCCCTGTGGGTGTTGGTGTTCCACTGTTTGTGGCTCCCTCTACTGGGTTTAGATGTTGTGGGAGGAACCATGTTAAACACCATTGTCAAGTTTTACTTTCTTGAGTAGATTTGCAAGCCCAGGAAAAGGTTGAGTTATCCTCTAGCTTTTTGCCTGGAGGCCATTAGTCTCAGTTACTTGAAGAGCTTTGGGTTCTCAGTTGAATAAAAACAGCCTCAGGTCTTCAGTGTAACAGGTTTTCCCAAGGGTGGAGCAGATGCTGGTTGTCATTGTACCTCAATTTGCATTTCTTTGACCCAGCTGGTTGGGGTTGAATCTCAGAGGGAGGGGCTGCTGCTTCTCCCCAGAGCTCTGGGGAGGAGCATGATGGCCACTGTCTTGCATGGCCCCAACTGAGCAAAAACACTGAGAGCCCTCCAACTGCTGAGTGTCCCACACAGTTCCAGTCCAGTCTGCCCTTCCTCTGCCAGAGCCCAAGGTGAGTGGCTGTAGGTAATTTAGTGCTCTCTCCCAGACCTCTGTGCTGTGGATCCAGCTTGGGATTTAAACCCCGAGGGTGCTGCTCACAGGTAAGACTGCTGCTGTCCATGGGCTTCCAGCCCCCATCTTGTGCCTCCACAACCTACCGGGCTTGATTCAATGTTCCTGGTTATATGGTTCCTTCCAGTTGCTTTTCTGTTGCTTTTTTCCCCACATTTTGTCTTTATTTTATTTGTAACTCCAGTTTGGTCCTGGGAGATCATCCATGTTGCTTCCATTTACTGCACCACCATTTTGGAATCCTCTTCTTCTTCTTTTTTTTTTTTTTTTATCATTTTTTATACTCTCTACTTTTAGTTTTTGCTTTCCCTTCTTTTATTTCAGAATATTTTTCTGTCCTTTTTCTCTTCCACTATTCTTTTTATTTTTTATTAGCAATATTAGCATTTTCTCTCTTCCTTTGTTATTTATAATTCATTTTCTTATATCTCTTTCCTTATACTATTTTCTTTAGTGGTTGATTTCACTGTTATTGTTGGGATCTTCTGTATGTTCTTGTCTGTTTCCTTCCTGTTTGTTTGGTTTGTTTTGGTTTTGCCCTGTCAGCACCTTTATAATAAGTTGCATGACATGGTTGTGGCTGAGCCTTACAGTTAACCAGCCTTAAAGGAGAGCCCAACCATGAATGGGACAACAATAATCAAGACTAAATTATAACAGGAGAGGCCAAAAAACCCACAAAAGGGACATTTCCTGGAGCATAAGAAAAAGGCACCACTGGGTCACACAAGACATTTACTACAAAAGATCACCCCACAAAGACTTGGATTCTTAGCAAGTATATCTAATATATATATACGAACACAAAGATACAACTAAAATGGGGAGACAAGGAAAAGAAACCAAATTAAAGAAAAGATGAGTCACCAAAAAAAGACCTAAATGAGATGGAGGTGAGCAAGTTATCAAACATAAACTTCAGAGTAATGGTTATAAAGATGCTCAGAGAACTAAATGAATACTACAAGAAACTCAATTGGAGCTACAGGGAGCTTGGTGGAAGACACATCAGCATTAAAGAAGATATAGAAAGTATGAATAAGAACCAGGCAGAAATGAAGAACGCTATATCTGACATCAAGAAGATGCTGGAAAGGCCCAGCTGGTGTGGCTCAGTGGTTGAGTGTCAAGCCATGCAATAAGACATCCCAGTTTGATTCCCGGTCAGAGTACATGCCTGGGTTTCGGACTCAATCTCCAGTGGAGGGCATACAGGAGGCAGCCAAACAATGTTGCTCTCTCATATCTATGTTTCTATCTCTCTCTTCCTCTCCCTCTCTCTGTAAAAGTCAATAAAATATATTTTAAAAAATAATACACTGGAAATAATTAAAAGCTGGCTTGATGAAGCAGAGGCTTGAATAAGTAAATTAGAAAACAAGGTAGGAAAAAATGCTCAATCAGAGCATCAAAAAAAATAAAAGTACTCAAAAAGCATGAAGAGAGTTTAAGGGAACTTAGGGGCAATTGATACAAAACAACATCCACATAATAATGGTACCAGAGGGAGAAGAAATTGAGCAAGGAATAGAGAGCCTCTTTGAAGAAATAATGACAGAAAAATCTTCCTTAAGCTAGTGAACTAAAAAGCCACACTAGTTCAGGAAGCACATTTCAAGCAAGATGAACCTAAAGAGACCCTATTCAAGACACATCATAATTAAAATGCCAAATATTAAAGACAGAGAATCTTAAAGATGGCATGAGAAAGACAGTCAGTGAACTACAAGCCAGCTCCCATAAAGCTGACCTCTAATTTTTTTTAACAGAAATACTACAGGCAAGAAAGGAATAGCATGGAGTATTTACAGTAATGAAAAGCAAGGATGTAAAACCAAGACTCCTCTATCCAGCAAGGCTATCATTAAAAATTGAAGGTGAAATAAATAGCTTTCCAAACCAAAAAAAAATGGTTAAAGGAGTTTCTTGCCACCAAACCTGTAATGCAAGAAATGTTAAAGGGACTGCTATAAGAAATAGTAAAAATATATATTTAGAGAGAGCAACATAGACACAAAGAATAAAAATGACAATAAATAAGTACCTATCAATAATAATCTCAAATGTATTTCAAATGTTTCCTTTCACTTCTCTAGCCAGAAGCATGAAAGGATTTTCTTTTTCTGATATTCACTATGAAAGTATTAGAGCTCCTAGAGGTAACATTCACAAAGCTGTGGGGGTCCCCAATCATTGAGTCCTTCTAGAGTTTTAATTTCTCAGTCTTGTCTACAATGAACCTCCAGAAATTTGTAAATTACCTTTCAGATTTTTCCATCTTGGCATTGGTTCTAGTAGAGGTTTGAATTGGCAAATTCCAGGAAGTAGAAATTCTCTGTATTCATCTTTTAATCTCTCCAACTTTGGGGTCAGTGGTTTGTCCCACGACATCACTTCTTGATAAATCTGGGAAGAGTTTCTTTGTTTCCAGATTGTTCAGGTTTTTACTTGTCAAGATGGAATATACACTACTAAGCTTCTTACATACTGCATGAGAAACCAGAAATCTTGCTGCCTGTTTTTATGTTTCCCCCAGTTTACTGAGGGACAAATATATTTGTGTATATTTAAAGTCTACAGTGTGTTAATTTGATATACATATATATTGTGAAATGATTACCAAGATCAAGATAATTATCACATCCATCAGTTCATGTAATTAACAATTTTTTTGTAATTGAAATGTTTAAGATCTACTCTGAGCAACTTTCAAGTACACAATACTATATTATTAACTATAGTCACCACGCTGTGTATTAGATCCTCAGAACTCATTTTTTCTAATCCTAAAAGTATGCACATTTTGAACTACGTCTCCCTATTTACCACTTTCCCCAGGCCCTGGAAACTATTATTCTATTCTCTGTTTCTATGAAATCAACTTTATTTTTCTGGATTCCATATATAAGTAATAACACATGGTATTGGTCTTTGTCTGGATTATTTTGTATAGCATAATTCTCTCCAGGTTCATTCATACTGTTGCAAATTATAAAATTGCATTCTTTTTATGGATGAATAATATTAAATTGTGTGTGTGTGTGTGTGTGTGTGTGTATCACATATTTTATCCATTCGCATGTTGAAGAATATTTAGTTTGTTTTCATATCTTAGCTCTTATAAATATTTCCACAATTAATATGGGTGTGTAGATATCTCTAAGATATTTATTTTATTGTTTTGGATATATGGCCAGGAGTAGAACTGCTAATTCATATAATTCTTCTATTTTATTTTTTGAGAAATTGTAACATTTTATTTATGTAATGGCCCTACAAATATTCATTCCTACCAACATTGTATAAATGTTTCCTTTTCTCTATATCCTTGTCAACATTTGTTATTGCTTGTGTTCCTGATAATAGTGATGCTTACAGGTGTGAAGTGATACCTCATTGTGGTTTTGATGAGTTTCCCTGATAATAAGCAATGTTGAACATTTTTTCACATACCTACTGTCTTTGGAAAAAATGTATACTCAGGTCCTTTGACAACTTATTAGATTATTTGTTTTATTGTTATTGAGTTTCATGTATTTTCTAAAGATTTTAAATAATAACTTCTTTTAAGGTATATGGGCTTATTTTTATGCCAGTATCATAATGTTTTGATTACAGCAGCTTTGTAATATAACATGAAATTTGCAAGTGTGATATCTCCAATATTCTTTCTTCTCAAGATTGCTATGATTATATGGGATTTTTATTGCATCCATACAAATTTTAGGATAGCTTTTTTTTCTATTTTTAAGAAAAATATCATTGAAATTTTCTTAGAGATTGCATTAAATCTGTAGATTACTTTGAGTAGTATGGACATTTTCACAATATTAATTATTTGAGTCCAAGAACACATTATATTTTTTCCATTAATCTGAGACTACTTTAATTCCCTTCATTAATGGCATATAGTTTTCAGTGTACTAGTAATTCACTTCCTTGATTAAACAGGGGTGGGCAAAAATAAGTTGTGAGTACATGAGAAAGAAAGTTTATTCTTCTATTATTATTTTTTAACATATTTGTATTACAACCAAAAACCTATTTTTGCCCACCCCCATATTTATTCCTAAATCTTTTATTGTTTTTCATTCTTTTTATTATTGACACTATTGGAGATCTCCCACATTTTCCCCCTTTTAACTCACTCCACCCAGCACCCAATTCCCTCACATTCTTTACCACATGGTTGTATGTGTCCAGTCTATGCATATATGTTCTTTGTCTAAATTCTCCCATTCCTTCACATAACCCTCCCCTCTGAGATTTGTCAGCTTTCTTTGTGTATCCATGTCCTTGGTCCTATTTTGTTTGTCAACTTATTTTGTTCATTAGATTATACATATAAGTGAGATCATATGGTATTTTTCTTTCTATGACTGACTTATTTTGCTTAGCATAATAACCTCCAGGTCTATGCATGCTTTCAAAAAGGGTAAGAGTTTCTTTGTTTCTTCCTTCCTTCTTTCTTTCTTTCTTTCTTTCTTTCTTTCTTTCTTTCTTTCTTTCTTTCTTTCTCTCTCTCTCTCTCTCTCTCTCTCTCTCTCTCTCTCTCTCTTTCTTTCTTCTTTCTTTCTTTCTATCTTCAGCCATGTAGTATTCCATTTTATAAATATACCACAGTTTTTTGTTTGTTTGTTTGTTTGTTTTTATCCACTCCATCTACTGATGGGTATTTGGGCTGTTTCCAGATCTTGAATAATGTAAGTAATGCTGATATGAACATAGGTGTCCATATATTCTTTCTGATTGGTGCTTCAGGCTTCTTAGGATATATTACCAATCGTGGGATCACTGGGTCAAAGGACAGTCCATTTATATATTTTTGAGGAAACACCATAGTGTTTTCCATAGAACTGCACCAGTCTGTATTCCCACCAACAGTGTACTAGAGTTTGCTTTTCTCCACATCCTTGCCGGCACTTGTTTATTGATTTATTAATGCATGTGTGAGGTGAAACCTCATTGTACAGTCATCCCTCACCACTTCGCACTTTGAATTTCGCAGCTTTACTCTATCGCGTTTTTTTCAAAGACTATACTAAAGTCAAAGCAGGAAGTGGCGAGGGACATCTATGTATAAATAAAGAATCCTACTTTGAGGAAATTCACTTATTGTGGTAGAGTCTGGAACTGATTAACCGTGATAAACCAGGGCTGACTGTAGTTTTTATTTGCATCTCTCTGATAATTATTGACCTTGAGTATTTTTTTCATATGTTGATTGGCCATTTGTCCTCTTTGGAGAAGGGTCTATTCATGTCTTTTGCCCATTTTTTAACTGGGTTTTCATCTTCCTGGTGTTGAGTTGTATAACTTCTTTATATATTTCAGAAATTAACCTCTTATAAGAGGTATCATTGGAAAATATATTCTCATACAGTGGGTTCCCTTTTCATTTTGTTGATGGTTTATTTTGCTGTACAGAAGATTTTTTGTTTGATATAGTCCCATTTGTTTATATTTTCATTTGTTTCCCTTGCCCTAGGAGATATATAAGCAAAATGTTGCTATGTGACACATCTGAAATTTCACTGCCTATGTTTTCCTCCAGGGTTTTTATGGTTTCATGACTTACATTAAAGTATTTTATCCATTTTGAGCTCATTCTTGTGTATGGTGTTGGATGGTTGTCTGGTCTCTTTTTTTTTTTTTTGCATGTACCTGTCTAAATTTCCAACACCATTGATTGAAGAGGGTGTCTTTTCTTTATTGAATGCTTGGTCTCCTTTTTCAGATATTAATTGACCATAAAATGGTGGGTTGATTTCTGGGTTCTCTGTTGTGTTCCATTGGTCTATATGTCTGTTTTTATGCTATTACAAGGCTGATTTGATTAAAATGGAGTTGTAGTACAGTTTTATATATGGTATTGTGATACCTTTGACTTTGTTCTTGTTTCTAAATATTGTGGTGGCTATTTGGCATCTTTTTTGTTCCATATACGTTTTTGGATTTTTTAAAATTCTGTGAAATATGCCATTAGTATTTTACTAGAAATTGCATTAAATCCACCACTTTAATATTATGATTAATGTTGTAAAGAACATGTCTGTGCAAATATTTTCATGGTCTAGTTTTCAATTCTAATATATATTAGAATAGTCACAAGTGGGATCAAAGGGTGATATGTAGTTTTATTTTTAATTTTTTTTTTTTTATCCTCACCCGAGGACATTTTTTTTTTGATATTTTGTTCAGATAGAGTGGGAGGGAGAGAGAGGAAGAGAGAGAGAGAGAGAAACATCGATGTGAAAGGGACACATCGAGTGGTTGCCACCCACACGACCCAACCAGGGCCGGGGACAAACTGCAACCCAGGTACATGCCCTTAGCGGGAACCGAACCCTGGTTTCTCAGAACCGCAGGCCAATGCTCTAACCGCTGAGCCAAACTGGCCAGGGCTATTTTTAATTTTTTGAGTGGCCACCATGCTGTTTCACATAGTAGCTGCACCATTTTGCATTACCACCAATAGTGTACAAAAGTCCCAATTTTTCTAAAACTGTGCTATGACTTCTTGTTTTCTGTTTTGTTTTGTATAGTAGCCATGCTAATTGGTGTGAGGTGATATTTCATTGTGGTTGTGATTTGCTTTTCTGTATTTATAAGTGACCTGGAATGTATTTTCATATGTTTAATGGTCATTTATTTTTAAAATTATTTTCTTTATTAATTTCAGAGAGAGAGGAAGGGAGAGGAAGAGAGATAGAGACATCAATTAGAGATAACATCGATTGTCCACCTCCTGCATACCCCCCCACTGGGGATTGGACCTACGACTTGGGCATGCACCCTGATCAGGAATTGAACCAGTGACCTCTTGGTGCATGGGTTTGATGCCCAACCAATGAGCCACACAGGCTGGGCTGATCATTTACTTTATATTTTTTTTATTTATTGTGGATGCCATTACAGATGTCCCCCATTTCCCCTCCCATTATCCTACTCCACCTAGCACCCACCCCTCCCTTTCCTTTAGCTATTACCACACAATTGTCTGTCTCCACGGGCTATGAATATACAGGATGTCCTAAAAATGTATAGAGCATGTATGTAGAATCTGTTACATTTTGAAAATAAAATGTATTTTAATAAACACTGGCTTTTAAATTATTCAAAGTTGTGTATACATTTTTAGGACATCCTATATATTCTTTCACCAATCTCTTCACTTTCTTTTGTCTAGTTCCCCCATCTGCCTTCCCTCTGACCAATGTCATTCTCTTCCCTGTATCCATGCCTCTGGTTCTATTTTGTTTGTTGGTTTATTTTGCTCATAAGAGTTCATATATAAGTGAGATCATATAATGTTTGTATTTCTCTGTCTGGTAACCCATTTATTATTTAATAGCATACTATTTAGGTTCCATGTGCTTGAATATTTTTTAGTTTATTTTATTGTAGTTGATTTCTAATTTCATGTTATTGTGATCTGAGAAGTTGCTTAATATAATTTCAATCTTCTTAAAATTGTTAAGATTTATTGTGTGTTCTAATATAGTTTATTTTTGAGAATGTTTCATGTGCACTTGAGACTAATGTATATTCTTCTGCTTTTGAATGAAATGTTCTGTAAATAGCAATGAAAAATGTGATCTAGTCTGTCACTTTAGGTTGCTGTTTTCCTGTTGAGTTTTTGTCTGGATGATCTGTCCAATTGGGTATTAAACAACGAATTGGGTATTAAAAGTTTAGGTGCCATTCTATTGGTACATATATGTTTACAAGAGTTGCTTCTTTTTGTTGGATCTAGCCCTTTAGTATTATGTAGTGAACATTTTTTTGTCTCTTGTTTTGGCCTTTGCTTTGAAGTCTATTTTGCCAGATAAAATATTGCTCCCCAGCTTTTTTTTTTTTAATTGCTATTTGAATCAATTTATTTTTCATCTCTTCACTTTTAGTCTGTTTGAATCTCTTGTTCTGAGGTGAGTCTCCTGTAGATAGCATATATATGGGTCATGGTTTTTCTTTATTTTAATGATAGAATGTTTGTTTTTATAATTTTATTTTATTTTATATTTTTTGGAGAGACGAAGGGAGAGGGAGAGAGAGAGAGAAACATCAATGTGAGCAACACATCGATCTGATGCCTCCTACACACCCCTTAGTGTGAACCAAGCCCACAACCCAGGCATGTGCCTTGACTAGGAATTGAACCAGCGACTCTTTGGTGCATGTGATGACACCTAACCAATTGGGTCACACTGGCTAGGGCTGGGTCATATTTTCTTATTCATTCAACTACCCTACGTTTTTTTATTGGGACACTTAATCCATTTACATTTAAGTTTATCATTGATAGATACTTATATAGCATTTTTTATACCTATGTTTCTCTATTTTTTTTATTTTTTATTGTTTATAAAACAGAATTTTAACATTTCTTGCAATGCTGATTTGGTGGTAATAAACTCCTTTAGCCCGCCCCCCCTTTTTTTGGCTGGGAAGCTCTATTTCACCTTCCATTTTAAATGATAGCTTTGCTGCATAGAGTAGTCTTGGATTCAGGTCCTAGCTTTTCATTACTTTGAATATTTCATGCCAATCCCTTCTTCCTGAGTTGTTTCTGTTGAGTAATCAGCAGACAGTCTTATGGAAACTCCCTTGGAGGTAACTAAGTGTCTCTCTCTTGTTGCCTGTAAGATTATCTCTTTGTCTTTAACCTTTGACATTTTAATTATGATGTGTCTTAGTGTGGGATTCTTTGAGTTCATCTTAATTTGGATAGTTTGTGCTTCTTGAACTTGTGTTATTTTTTTTCTCCTTCAACAGGTTAGAAGGTTTTCTGTCACTATTTCTTCATACACTTAATCTATTCCTTGCTCACTTTCTTCTTCTTTTTGGCCACTGTGATGCAGATATTGTTACATTTCATATTGTCCCAAAGTTCCCTTAAGCTAGGGGTTGGGAATGTCCAGCCCAAATGCTATATCATGCCCATGAAATTAATACCAGCTAACATCACATGCCTTACCAAATTAATCTGACCAAATATAGCAGGCTAATTTTTAGTTGATAATTTTATATGGCCCAGTAATGATGTTATAAATATCCAAATGGCCTTTGGCAGAAAAAAATTTCTCCACACATGCAAGCTATCCTCATGTTTTTTAATTCTTTCTTCTTTTTGTTGCTCTTATTGTGTGTTTAATTCTACCTTGCTCTCCAAATGAAGAAGTCAATCCTCTGTTTTATCTAACCTACTTTTTATTCCTTCCAGTGTGTTCTTCATGTCAGTCTTAATTTTTGTCTGGTTATCATTCATGATTTGTGTTTCTTTTTTTATTCTGGTGTGGTTCTCACCAAGTTCCTTGAGCATCTTTATACTCATTACTTTGAACTCTATATCTCATAATTTGCTTGCCTCCATTTTATATTTTATTTAGCTTTTTTTCTGGTGATTTCTTCTGTTTTTTTTCCCCCCCTTTTGCCCTGTTTCTTTGTCTCTCCCACTTTGGCTGTCATGGGGTAGCCTTTTTTTAGTAAGTGTCCTGTGGGGTTCTGTGGTGTAGCCCCTTTGATTTCTTGACCTGGGTTCTCCTGCTATAATTGGTTCTTGATTACTGTGGGCCCATTTATGGGTGGGATCAAACCTCTGGCTGGCTGGCTGTGAGGCTCAACCCCAACCATGGTGTGCAAGTGCTGTGCAGGTACAGTTTTGAGGCTTATTATTGGGCTCAGTGGTTCAATCCTGCAGATCACCTGAACTCTGTGCTCCATGTCTCTTGTAGGTTATGTGTACCCCCTGTTATTAGTTAGTCTTGATTGTTGTAGGTTTTTTCATGATTAGAGTTAAACCTTCAGACTTGGTTGACAATATGGTAACTCTTGATCACTGTGTTTGAATTGCTGTGCTAGGGCTGCTCATCAGAGGTAGGATTTTCCCCAGCAGGTTCTACTGCATGCTAGCTTCCTCCCTTTGGGTGTGCTGCTTGTGCTGCCAGTTGGGGCAAGTTCTGGTATGATCTGAAGCCCACCTCTTGTCTACTGGGATATGTTTCAGGTGCAGATCACTGTCAGTCACTCTTTGTTTCTGCATTTACTAGATCTGTGTGTGCATGGAATGGGCCAATCTTTGTAAAAAGGTAGCCTTCTTCCAGCTTAGAGATGGGAAAAGAGCTGTGATAAGAGCAAGGCTTTTTGTCACCTCTACCTATCAGCTACTCTGTCTCCCTACTGAGGTTTCACTCAATGACAGAAAATTAGGCCCTGCTTCAAAGCCAAATCCCTCAGTCTCTGCCAGCACCTCCAACTCTAGTTTCCCATATTAAGGCTCAATATAAAGGTTGGATACATCCAGCTGTCTCCTCTGTAGGAGCAAATTCAGACACCCTGGGCACAGGGGAATAGATCAAAACATTATTTCATTGGGGGTGATGCCAGCTCAGCCTGCGGGAAAGGATTAAGCACTCCCTCCTACTTTGAGACTATAGCTTTCGAGGGTCTCACTCTGAATTTCTCTGCTCTGAGTCATTCTACCTTCCCCCATGGAACTGCACCCAGTGGGGGTGTCTGAGACTTGGCAGGGCTAATCCAAAGAATCTTCCATTGGGGTTGGTGCCTATAACCTGAGGGTGGGGGCAGAGGTCGGCCCTCTTTCTCCTTCCCAAGGCAGCACCAGTTGAACTCACAGTGGAGCTTAAATTTGTCTCCCTGAAATGCAACCACAGTGCCAAGAACTCACCCATATTGCTCTAAAATTGCAGCTTCCTCAGTTGACATATTCTAAAAAATCCCAGCCCTCTGATTCTACCCAGCACCACCATGCTACCAAACCAAGAAGGAGAAGCCAAACACCAGCCCTGTAACGTACTCTAGTCTTTCCAAGAGGCTTGTCACAGCAGGGCAGATCCAAAATTTCCATCTTCACGCAGGCTCCTAACTAAACAGGATAGGCTCCTAACTAAACAAGCTGCCCCCACCATCAAACCTAGCAGTACATGCCAAAAGTCCCAGTCCAGCGCTGTTTCTTTGTGCCTCTGAACCCAGCAGGACTGGGCAGACTAAGAAGTTCAACATGTGTGTGGGGGGGGGGGGGCTGGGACAAAATTTTGCTCCTCACTAAGCCACACTGTTCAGTCACTACCTGGGTTTTTGTCCAAAGCCTTCCCCAAGAATGGAAAGCCCCTCAAAATCATTGCTGTATTTAGCCAGCAGAGCCCTCCACAGGACCCGAATACAGGAACATAGCCACTCCAGCAGTCAGAATTCAGAGCAGCCTGTTGCTGCAAAAATGTGAGTGCTCCTTCTTTGAGAAGATAGCATTAGAATCTCCCATTTGGGAAAAATCCCCATTGATTTCCACCATCCGATGCTATACAGTCTCCTTCTCCCATCTCTATCACTCTGGGTTGGGGATCCCTGCATAGGTTGAAACCCAACACCTAGGGAGAGGCAGTTTTGCAGCCACTATATCCCTCAGGTTTCTCAGCTTTCCCTGCCTGAGGGGGTTCGTTTTCTCTTTCTACATCTCCACCTCTCTTACCAATATCTAAATTGCTTCTTCTGTGCTCCTTGGTTATACTATTTCAGATCAGCTATACTTCAATTTGTTTTTTCAAGTTGATAGTTCTGTAATAAATTCAGTCTGAAGCTGGTAGCAAGTGGATAAAGCTACCAGAAACTCTGCAGCCATCTTGGAATTGCTTACTGGTCATTTAGATATCTTCTTTGGGCAGTGTCTATTCAGTCTTTTGCCAATTGCTAATTTTTTTTTCTTTATTGATTTTAGAGAGAGAAAAAGGGAGAGGGAGACAGAGATAGAAAGATCGACATGAGAAACATCGATTGGCTGCCTCCTGCAGGTCCCTACTGGGGATCAAGCCCACAACTGGGCATGTGCCCTGACTGGGAATCAAACCAGGACCTCTCAGTCCATGGGACAATCCACTGAGACACAATGTCTGGGCCAACAAGTCATTTCTAAGATCTTAGACAAGGATCTATTTTCCTGTGATTTCTTCTAGGAGGTTTTTATTATTTCTGGCCTTTAATCTATTTCATGTTATTTTTTGTTAGTCATGTAAGATAGAGTCTACCTTAATTCTTTTATATATGAATATTCATTACCTCAGAACCACTTATTGAAGAGACTATCTTGGCTGTCTTCTCAAATATTATTTGACCATATATGCATGCATTTATTTCTGGAATTTTGATTCTGTTCCATTCACTGATGTTCTTTACTATATACTATACTATACTGTTTTCAATACTATACTGTTTTGATTACTGTAGCCTCAGAATATAGCTTGAAATCAGGAAGTGTGATACTTCCCAATTTGTTCTTTCTCAGAGTAACTTTGGCTATTCAGTGTCTTCTGTGATTCTCTTCAAAATTTAGGATTTTTTTCTATTTCATAAAAGTGCCATTGTAATTATTGATAATGCTTATATTGATCTATAGCTGGCTTTGGGTACTATGATCATTTTAAGAATATTGATTCTTCTAATCCATGAACATGGGTTATTTTTCTATTTGTGTGTGTCTTCTTAATTTTCACTAATCAGTGTTTTTAAGTTTTCAGTGTATGAATCTTCCACTGGCATGGTTAAATATATTCTTAAGCATTTTAATGTTTTAAATACTATTGTAAAATTTTAAAAAATTTTCTAAAATAATTTGTTCTTAGTGTATA
Organism: Molossus molossus; assembly: GCF_014108415.1. NCBI lineage: Eukaryota > Metazoa > Chordata > Mammalia > Chiroptera > Molossidae > Molossus > Molossus molossus. The sequence goes on along the minus strand of NW_023425355.1, from coordinate 11,672,068 downwards.
GAAACTTTACTATTTTTTTTAGGTTGATTTTTTTCCCTGAAAACTTGATGGATTTGTTCATTTCATCCAACTTTTTTGGTGGAGTATTTATAATATTCTTCATGAAGATAATGCAAATACAGACAATTTTACTTCTTTTTAATTATGATACATTAATTATTCTTTTATTTTATCCTTACCCGAGGATATTTTTCAATTTGTTTTTGTTCAGATAGAGTGGGAGGGAGACAGAGGAAAAGAGAGAGAGAGAGAAAGAGAGAAACATCGACATGAAAGGGACATAGCGAGTGGTTGCCACCCGCACAGCCCAACCAGGACCGGGGACAAATTGCACCCGAGGTACATGCCCTTAGTGGGAACCGAACCTGGGTCTCACTGGATCGCAGTCTGATGCTCTAACCGCTGAGCAAAACCGCCCAGGGCACATTAATTATTCTTTAAATGTGTTTTACAGTTCTCCAATAAAGACAGCTGGTTTTGGACTTTTCTCTGGTGTGAGATTTTGGATTATTTATTTAATACAAACTATTATTTTGTCTGTTCAGATTTTTATTTCCTTCTGATTCAGTCTTGGTAAATTGCATTATTATAAAAATATATGCATTTTTCTATGTTGTTCAGTTTGTTGGTATAGCATTGCTCATAGTAGCTTCTTATGATCATTTGTATTTCTGTGATATCAGTTTTAATGTGACCTCTCTCATTTATAATTTTGTTAATTTAGGTCCTGTCTCCTTTTTCTTTTGTTAGCTTAGCTTAAGGTTTGTCAATGGTGTTTATCTTTTCAAAGAACCAACTCTTTGTTTTGTTAATTTTCTATTGTTTTCTATTCATTAATACTTTTTTCTAATCTTAATTATTTTCTTTCTTCTGTTATTTTGAGTTTAGCTTGTTTGACTTTCTCTGTTTCCTTGAGGTATAAATTTAGTTTCTAGCTTTCAATTTTTTTGATGTATGTTTGTTGCTAAAAACTTCCCTCTTAAACCTGCTTTGCTGTATTGCATAAATTTTGGTATATTGTACTTCCATTTTCATTTGTCTCAAAATACTTTCCCCCTTTACTTTTTTCTTTTGATTCCTTGGTTGTTCAGGAGAATGTTGTATAATTTCCGTATATTCATGAATTTTTTATTTTCCCTGTTATTAATTTCTTATTTTATACCATTGTGGTTAGAGAAGACACTTGTTATTATTTAAATCTTTTTGAATTTGTTTATACTTGTTTTGTGGCCTAACATATGATCTATTCTAGAAAATGTTTCATATACACTGAAAGACAATCTATTTGCTATTGTTATATTGAGCTTTATTATTTATTTTTGTTTGGTGGTCATGTTTACCTGATTTTTATGTTACTTGATTTCTTACATTTGAATCTGTGCTTTTGTATGTGAAGTCTTCTCTTCTGTACTTTAAAGGTTTGTTTTGGCTGTAATAGTTCTTCACCAGTCTACTCTGTTTGGGGTTGTGTACAGGTGAGCTGTTAGTATCTTTTCACAGGTGGAACTTCCTATTAAATTATATTTTTAGGTGAAGCAAGTAAACATGCTCTGAGGTTAGGAGAGATGTGTCACTCTCTGAGTACAGTTGGGTAGGACTGATGGTTTGGTCCACTGTCTAAGCAAGATTATAAAATGGACTCTGAAGATAGCTGGGTCCTCAAGTTCAGTTTCCTAGATATTTGGGACTGTAGACTAGCATATGAGTTATCTTCCCTGACCTGGTGGGGTAGCCAAATGTACCCCAAGGCTCACATGGCTCATTTTTGGGGGGAACCAAAACAGGGAATGTTATACATTGAATTTCCTGGCCATACAAGGGCAATAGTTTTGCTATGCAGATACAGAAAGGCACAGGCTCCGCTCTCTGTTCTTGTGGCACTGTAATCAGTGCTGTAGGATGGGTATGCAGCTTCCCATAGTCTCTGGTTACATTACTTTGTCAGTATGGCTAAGAGCCAGATTCAACAGTGGGCATGAGTATAAATTTGTTCCGCTATGGAAGCAGAATCAGTATGACAGAGTACGTGAATCCTAAACTCTGCACTTTCTATGAACACATCAAAAATATAACTAAATTATAGAATAACTGTCACTGGGAACTGAATGAAGTCTAACCAAACAGAGTTACTGTAACTAAGTATATAAGAAGAAGCAATGTTGAGATAAGTAGGAGAAGTGGCGATATGTGTCCTGGGAAGATCTCACACCCATATTCTGGTGACTGATAAACTGGAGAAATATCTTGGCTGAAGAAGTCCTCCCAGAAGAATGAGTGGTCTTAATCTGTTACTGAAATCTCTAGCCTGTGGAATCTGTGACAGAAAAAATGAGTCCTACGATATTTGGCTTTGAACCCTAGGATGGATTACATCCAAGATTGAGGAAATCTTATGGGAGAATGAGATGATGTACTTAGATGTTTCATGTACAACTCACTTGCTCCATGCTCCAGCACAAAGGCAGCAGTTCAAAAGTGCCTAAGTAAGACAGGGAGACAATAAATTAACTTTAGGGCAAAGGCTGGAGTGCAAAGATTCATTGGAATTCTCTCAGGGGTGGAAGCACTGGTGGAGTCCGTTGATATTTTGTTGAACTCTACTCCCATCCAGGAGGCATGGCACTGGTGAGTACAAATATCTGTCACTCTCCATTAATATGGATAACAATATTTACCCTGCCTCAGTGTTTTCCTGAATTTTTACCTCACCCAACCTGCTTGTCTGATCAGAGATTATTCTAGTGGCTCCAGACACTCTATACAAACGTGGCCTTTCTTGGCTCATACTGCATTCTCTCCCAAATGTCTTTAAGCTACACACAAGTGGCAGTTTGCCTCTGCATGCACTGCACTCTCTCTCAAAGACCCTTAAACTCCACACAAGTGATGGCCATCTTTGGGGCACACAGCAGTCTCTTCCAAACACCCCAATGCTCCTACCTAATGACAGCCAGCCTCAGTGTACCTTGCAGTCTTGGCCAAATATCCTAAGCACAAGTGATAGTCAGACACAGCTTATATTGAAGCTTCTATGAAGCGGCCCTAAGCCTGACATAATTAACTGACAGCCTTGGCTCACATATCACATATAAGCACTGTCAAGTTTGACACAAGAAAGAGTCAGTGTTGACTCACATTGTAGCTTCTACCAAGTTACCCAAAGCCTGGAAAAATTGGCAGCCACCTAGGATTACATTGTGGCTCCAACCAAATAATCCTAAACCTGACACAAATGGTGGCCAGCCTTGGCTCACACAAGAGCTATTCTGAAGAAGCTACAAACATGAAGGATCTTGAAGAATGAGTTGACCCACAAAAAAGCTCCAGCAAAGTGGCTCCAAAGCCAACACACTTATTGGATAACTCTGCTGGCACCAGATATACACTTAAGAGAGTCAGCCCCTGCATAACAGCTCATCCACTGTAGTTATGGTTGATCCTCATATAAAGTTGGCCTGAGTGTCAACCCCACTGGCCAACATGCTAGCAGCAATTTCTGACCAACTTCAACAGCAGGCCCTGTGAAACCCACAGAGACAACCCCAGAGCACATTGCTCTGTTAAGAAGAGGAGACTGTGTCACTGAAAACCACATGACACCTTCAATATAAGACCACTATATCAATACTGGGAGATATAGCAGATCTATATAATAAATAGAAAACACAAACACGCACACACACACATACACACACACACAGTCAAACAAAATCAAAATGAGAAGACAAATAGATTCCCAATGAAATAACAGCACAAAGCTACAAAAAAGAAGAACTAAATGAAATGGAGACCAATAATCTATCAGATCAAGAGTTTAAAACAGTGCTTGTAGCCCTGGCCAGTGTGTCTCAGTGGTTAGAGCCTTGGTCATGGGTTTGATTTCCAGTCAAGGACAAGTACCTGGGTTGCAGGATCGTTCACTGGCCCTGGTTAAGGTGTGTACAGGAAGCAACCAATCGATGTGTCTTTCTCACATAGATGTCCCTCTCTCTCTCTTTATCCCCCCTCCCTCCCTTCCACTCTCTCTAAAAATCAATGGAAAAAAATATCCTCAGGTGAGGATTAACAACAACAACAACAACAACAACAAAAACAACCAGTAGTTATAAATATACCCAACAGACTTGGGAGAAGAATACATGAATTTAGTAAGAATTTTAACCAAAAAACAAAATATACAAAAACCTATCAGTATAAAATGATACAATACAATGAAATAAAAATTCATTATAGGGGATCAACTACAATTAGATCTTAGAGAAGGCTGAATTCATAATTTGAAAGACAAGATAGTTAAAAACACAATTAGAACAGCAAAAAGGAAAAAAAAATGAGGGTAGTTTACAGGACGTCTGGAACATCAAGCATACCAAGATTTACATCATAGGAATCTCAGAAGGAGAAGAGAGAGAAAAAAAGAAAACTTATTAATAAAATGGGAACAAATACATATCTGTCAAATAATTGCTTTAAATATAACATGACTAAATGCTCTAACCAAAAGACATGGGGCATCTGAATGGATAAAAAACAAAAACTATACATATGCTGCCTAGAGCTGACACACTTGAGATCTGAAGACACACACTGACTGAAAGTAAAGGAGTGGAATATGATATTTTATGCAAATAAAAAGCTGTGATACCACTACTTTATCAGAAAAAATAGAATGTAAAACAAAGTCTGTAGTAAGAGACAAAGATGGGCATTTGATAATAATAAAGGAGTCAAGCCAACAGTAGGATAGAACTATTATAAACATTTAGGAGCACCTAAATACATAATGCAAATGTTAACAGGTGTAAAGGGATAGATCAACAATATTACAACTATTCGGAAATTTCAACATTTTATATAAATTGTCCAGACAGACAATCAACGGGGAAACAGTTGTCTTAAATGATACATTAGAGCAGGTGAAATTAAGAGATATTTACATACAGTTCAACTCATGAACAGTAGAATAAACATTCTTTCCAAGTTCACAGAAACATTTTTTGTTTTCTTTTTTTAATTGAATTTATTTTGGTGACATTGGTTCAGAAAATCATACATGTTTCAAGTGTACATCTCAATGAAATATAATTTGCAGACTACAGTGTATACCCATCACCCCAAGCAAAGTCTCCACTCATTGGTATTTTACACCCCTTTGCCCACCTCCTCCTACACCTCACCCACATTTCCTCTAGCTAACATCACACTGTTGTCTGTGATATATATATCTCCATTCACCTTCTTTCATCTGGTTCCCCAAACCCCTTCCCCTCTGACAGCTCTCAGTCTGTGCCATGTATCCACACCTCTGTTTCCATTTTGTTTGTAAGTTTACTTTATTAGATTACACATACAAGGGAGAGCAGAAGGTATTTGTCTTTCTCTGATGGGCTTATTTCACTTAGCATAATAATCTCCAGGTCCATCCATGCTATCACAAATGGTAAGATTTCCTTAATTTTTACCACTGTGTAGTATTCCATTGTGTAAATGCGGCACAGTTGTTTTAAACACTCATCTACTGATGGGCACTTGGGCTGCTTCCAAATCTTGGTTATTGTAAATAATGCTGCAATGAACATAGGGATTCATAAATTCCTTCCAATTAGTGTTTCAGGTTACTTCAGATATATTCCCAGAAATGGGATTGCTGGGTGATAAGACAGTTCCATTTTTAATTTTTTGAGGATACTCAGTACTGTTTTCCACAGTGGCTGCACAAGTCTGCATTCCCACCAACAGTGAGAAAGAGTTCCCTTTGTTCCATATCCTTATCATCACTTGTTTGTTAATATATTGATGGTAGCCATTCTGACAGGTGTGAGGTGATGTCTCATTGTGGTTTTAATTTGCGTCTCTCCAATGATTAGTGACATTGAACATTTTTTTCATATGTCTTTTGGCCATCTGTATGTCCTCTTTGGAGAATTGTCTACTCAGATCCTTTGCCCATTTTTTAATTGGGTTGTTTGCATTTTTGGTGTTGAATAGTGTAAGTTCTTTATATATTTTGGAAATTAACCCATTATCAGGTGTGTCATTGACAAATATTTTCTCCTGTTCAGTGGATTCTATTTTAATTTTCTTGATGGTTTCTTTTGCTGTACAAAAAGCTTTTTAGTTTAATGTAGTCCCATTTGTTTATTTAAATTTTTTTGTTTTTCTTGCACAGGAAGATATATCGACAGAAATACTGCTATGAGAAATGTCTGAAATTTTACTGCCTATGTTTAATTCTAGGATTTTTTATGGTTTTGTGACTTACATTTTAGTCTTTAAATATTATTGTGTGTGATGAAAGTTGGTGGTCTAGTTTTATTTTTCTACATATATATCTCCAATTTTCCCCAAACCATTTATTAAATAGACTGTCTTTACCCCATTGTATGTTCTTGTCTCCTTTGTCAAGTCTTTTCTTTTAGATTTTTTATTTGTTTTTATTTATTTATTTTTAATTAATTAATTTATTTTTGTTACAGTTGTTTCTCCTTCCCCCCCCACTGATTCCCCCTCCCTCCCTGCCCTGTCCCCAGCTTTGTTGTCCATGTCCATTGGTCATGCACACATGCATATAAGTTCTGTGGTTTATCTCTCCCCAACCACCTCCTCTTCTGGGGATTGTCAGTCTAAAAGACATATGAAGAAATCCTTTGTCAAGTCTTTAACAGACCATAAAAGCATAGGTTTATTTCTGTGGTCTCTATTCTCTTCCATTGACCTATATGCCTGCAATTGTTCCAATACCATGATGTTTTGATTAAAATGTCATTGTAGCATAGTTTGATATGATATAGTATGATACCTCCAACTTTGTTTTTCTTTCTCAAGATTTATTAGGCTCTTTTCTGATTCTGTACAAATTTTTGAAATATTTGTTCTGTATCTGTGGGATATGCCATTAGTATTTTAATAGGAATTGTGTTGAATATGTAGATTGCATTGGATAGTATGGGCATTTTAATGATTTAATGGGCACATGGTATGTGCTCCCACTTATTTCTTTTTCAATTTCTTATTTCAGTATCTTATACTTTTCCAAGTATAGTTCTTTTACCTCATTGATTAATTTATTCCTAAGTAGCTTATTTTTTGTTGTAATAGTAAACTGGATTGCTTTTTAAATTTCTCTTTCTTATAGTTCATTATTGGTTTATAAAAAAGCTACCCATTTCTGAATATTAATTTTGTATCTTGCTACTTTGTTTAATTCATTTATTAGACCTAGTAGCTTGTTGGTGCAGTCTTCAGTGTTTTCTATATATCATGACATTTGCAAATTATGATAGTTTTACTTCCTCCTTTACAATTTGTATGGCTTTTGTTTCTTCTTCTTTTCTGATTGCTGTAGCTAGTCCTTTCAGTACTAGTTTGAATAAGACTGGTGAAAGAAGACATCCCTGTCTTGTTCCTGATTTTAATGGAAACATTTTCAGTTTTTGCTCATTGATTATGATGCTGGCTATGTGTTTTTCATATATGGCCTTTATTATGTTTAGGTATGATCCCTCTATTCTCACTTGGCTAAGAGTTTTTATCATAATTTGGTGCTGGATTTTTGTCAAATGCCTTTTATTCATCTTTTGATATGATCATATTATTTTTGCCCTTCATTTTGTTTATGTGATGTATCACATTTATTGCTTTGTGAATATTGTATAAACCTTGCATCCTCCAAATAAATTACATTTGATCATGATATATAATCTTTTAATGTATTTTTAGATCTGGTTTGCTAATATTTTGTTGAGGAATTTGGCATCTATGTTCATCAGGGATACTGGCCTATAATTTTCTTTTTTGCAGTATCTTTATCTGCTTTCAGATTTATGATAACGCTGGCCTTATAAAAAGAGATTGGAAGTCTTCCCTCTAGAATTTTTTTGGAATTGTTTGAGAAGGATAGGTTTTAGTTCTTCTTTAAATATATGGTAAATTTGCCTCAAGTTCACAGGTAACATTTTACAATATGGAGCATATGTTAGACCACAAAATAAGTATCAGTTGATTTATTTACTTTGGAATAATTTGAAACACATTCTCTGATTACAACAATATGAACTAGAAATCAATTGTAAACCAAAACCTGGAAAAATCTCAACCTTGTGGATTTTAAACAATACAGTACTGAACAATTAATGGGATAATAAAAAATGAAGGAAAACATTAAAATATATCTAGGGAGTCATGTAAGAAGAAACAAAATTACCCTAAATATATCAGCCACACTGAAAGCAGTTCTAACAGGGAAATTGAGAACATTACAGACATATCTCAAGAAACAATAAAAACATCAGATAAGCAATCTGATCTTTCCTAAATGAATTAGATTAAGAAGAAGAAAGCCCAAACTAAGTAGAGGACAGGAAATAATAAAAATCAGCATGGAAATAAAATATATATTTAAAATATAAATATCAATGTTACAAAGTTCTAGTTCTTTAACAGGTAAATTAAATTGATATATCTTCATCCAGACTCATAAACAAAAGAAAAAAAAAAGAGAGGACCCAGATAAGTATAATCAGAAATGAAAGATGAGGGGTGAAAAAGACACCTCAAAAATACAAAGGATGGTAAAGGAATACTATGAACAATTATATGTCAACAAAATGGGCAATCTAGAAAAATTGGATAAATTTCTAAAAAGATATAATATTCTAAGACTTTATAAAAAAGAAATAGATACTATGAAAAGAAAAACAACTACTAACAAAATCTAATTAGTACTAAAATAAACTCTCAAAATAAATGTTTTGAACCAAACAGCTTCACAGGTAAATTCTATCAAACATTCAAAGAAGAATTAATATTTATTTTCCTCAAATTATTCCAATAGTTTGAAGAGAAAAGACATACCCCAAACACATTCTATGAGTCTAGCATTACCCCAGTACCAAAAGCAGGCAAAGACACTACAAATTTAGAAGATTATAGGCCAATATCCCTGATGAACATGAATGTAATAGTCTTTAACTAAATATTTGCAAATTATTCAGCAATATAGTAAACTGGTCATATGCCATAATCAAACAGAATATACTTCAGAGATACAAGGTTAGTTCAATATTTGCAAATAAATTAATGTGATATAACACACAAACAAAATGGAAGATGATATTATATAATCATATCATAGATGCAGTAAAAACATTTGACAGAATTTAATATCTATTAATGATAAAAAAAAATCAGCAAAATAGGTACAGTAGGAACATACCTCAAAACACTAAAGATTGTAGATGAAAATTTCATAGCTAACATTGTACATCATAAAGAAAAGCTGATAGATTTTTCCTAAGATAAGGAATGAGAAAAGAATGGCCACTCTCACCACTTTCTTTGAGCACAGTATTGGAAGACCTAGCCACAGCATTCAGACAAGAAAAAGAAAGAAAAGGCATCAGAAATGAAAATGAAGTAGTAAAACTGTCATTATTTCTGCTTGCATGATACTACATGTAGATAACCCTAAAAATCCCACCAGAAAAACTGTTATAAACAATAAAATAATTTGGTAAAGTTGATACACAATTATTAGTCAGAAATGTTGCTTTTATACATTAGTAACTGATTGTCAGAAAGATAAATTAAGAAAACTTTCCCATTTATAATTGCATCAAAAACATCTAGGAATAAAGTAACCAAGGATGTAAAATACCTGTGCTCTAAAAATTGTAAGGCATCATTGAAAGAAATTAAAGAACGTAAATATAAATGAAAGGAAACACAATACTCATTAAGTGGAAGAAGTGATATTTTAAAGTATTTACATTACCCAAAACAATCTACAGATTCACTGCAATCCCATCAAAATATGAGTGTTTTTTTTAAGCAAAACTAGCATAAATAATCCTAAAAGTTATATGGAACCAAGAAAGATCCCAAATAGCAAGAGTAAACTGTGGAAAAGAGCAAAGTTGTAGGTATCACGTTACCTGTTTCAAACTACATTACAAAGTACAGTAATGAAAATGGTATGGTACTGGCCCCAAAACAGACACATAAACCAATGAATCATAATGGAGAGCCCAGAAATTAACCCACATTTATATGACCAATTCATCTAATGACAAAGGAGGCAAAAAAATCAAACAAAAAACTATGGGGTAAAGACAGTCTCTTTAAAAAATGCTGTTAGACAAACTGTATTATTTGTTCTATGTTGTCTGCCTGAATCTAATAAAATATTATATGTCGATTATAATGACTATATATATTTGTAATATGCTTCATATACTAAATGTTTAAATTAAATTTATTGGGAGTGACATTGGTTAATACAATTATATAGACTTCAAGTGTGCAATTCTGTGATATATCATCTGTATATTGCATTGTGTGCCCACAACCCAAAGTCAAATCTTCCACCATTACCATATATTTGATCAACTTCACTATTTATGACCCACCATTTACCTTCTCTCTGATAACCACCATACTGTTGTTGTTTTCTATGAGTTTTGTTTTTCTTGTTCATTTGTTGCTGATAACATACATATGAATGAAATAATATGGTTTTTAACTCTTCTGTCTGACTTATTTTGATAATCTTGATATTCTCAGGATATATCTGTGTTGTCACAAATGGAAATACTTCATCTTTTCTTATGGCTGAATAGTATTCTGTTGTATATATGTACCACATCTTTATTTTATCTTCTATCGAAGGACATTTTGGTTGCTTCCATGTCTTGGCCACAGTTAGGAATACTGCAGTGATTACAGGGGTACATAAATCTTTGCAAATAAATGGTTTTAGATGTTTTGGGGTAGATACCCAGAAGAAAGGTGACTTTCTCATAAAGTAACTCTTAAAATTTTTGAGGAATCTCCATACTCTTTTCCACAGTGGGTGTACCAATTCGATTCCCACCAGCAGTGAATGAGGGTTCCTGTTTTTCTACAACCTCTCCAACACTTGTTCTTACTTGTCTTGTTAAGAATCATTCTAACAGGTGTGAAGTGGAATCTCATTATAGCTTTGATTTGTATTTGCCTAATAGCTAGTGAAGTTTAGCATCTTTTCATATATCTGTTAGTCATTTGTATGTCTTCTTGGAGGAAGTGTCTCTTCAGGTACCCTTCTCATTTTTAAATTGGATTGTTTGTATTGAGTTGTGTGAGCTCTCCACATATTTTGAACACTAACCCCTTGTTGGAGCTGTTGTTTACAAATAGTTTCTCCCATTCAATTGGATGCTTTTTTGTTTTGTTTCATTCACTGTGCAGAAGCTCTTCAGTTTGGTATAGTCCCATTTATTTACCTTTGTCCTTACTTCCTTTGACTCTTGGGACAAATTCATAACACACTCTCTAAAACCAAGGTCCATATGTTTAATATCTATGTTTCTTCTGTGTAATTAATTGATTCAGGTTTTATATTTAGGTCTTTGATCCATTTTGAGTTAATTTTTTATATGGTGGCAAACAGTAGTCTAGTTTTTTTCTTTCACATGTGGCTTTCCAGATAAGCATTTGGCATAATTTCAATTTTAATTTGTAGCCATTGTTACTTTAATTTAAATATTTATTCATTCATTTATTTTGTTCTATGAATGTTTGAAACTAAATGCAGCTAACATCTGTCAAGTTTGTTGGCAAACTACTGAAGTATGAAATTAAATTTAATATTAGATAAATACAATTTTTGATTTTACAATGCTCTTGGTTTCTTGCTTTGCATATCCAACGGTATATGGACACTTACTCTGCAATGAACATAAGAGTGCATATATATCTATTTAAACCAGTGTTTTCATTTTCTTCACATCAGTACTTAGAAATAGAAATGTTGAATCATAAAATAGTTCAATTTTAATTTTTTGAGGAACCACCATACTATTTTCTCATAGTAGCTGTAGCAATTGATTGTCCCATCAACACTTGTTATTTGTTGACATTTTAAAATATTTTAATTAAATTTAGTGAGGTGATAGTATTTAATAAAATTATATATGTTTCAAGGATATAATTTTATGGTACATCATCTGTGTCCATTCTGACAGGTGTGAGGTTATATCTCATTGATTTGGTTTTGATTTGCGTGTCCATGACAATTAGTGCTTTTGAGCATCTTTTCATATGTCTGTTACCCATCTGTATGTTTTCATTAGATAAATGTATATTAGGTACTGTGCCCATTTTAAAATCAGATTGTTCATTTTTTTGATGTTTCATTGTATGTGTTCTTTACATATTTTAGATATTAACCCCATATCCTCTATATCATTTGCAAGTATCTTCTCCCATTCAGTACATTGTATTTTAATTTTGTTGATGATTTCCTTCACTGTAAAAAAAAAAAGCTTTCTGTTTTGATGTATTTTCATTTCTTTTTTTTTTTTTTACAAAAATTATATACTTTATTTTTTTTTATTTTTTTATTGATTAATTTTTGTTACAAATGATTCTCCTTTTTTCCCCCAGTGATTCCCCCCTCCCCCTTCCCTCCCTGCCCCTTCCCCCGATTGTTGTCCATGTCCACTGTTCATGCCTACATGCATATAAATTCTGTTGTTCATCCCTCTCTCAGCTCCCCACTCCTTAGGGGATTGTCCTCAAACTGTTATGTTCATTATATTCCAGAAATCAGTGAGATCATATGAAATTTGTCTTTCTCTGCTTGGCTTGTTTCACTTAGGATGATACTTTCCAGGTCCCTCCATGTAGTCTCAAAGGATAAGAGATCTTTCTTTCTTACCGCTGCGTAGTACTCCATTGTGTATATGTACCACAGCTTTTTAATCCATTCGTCTACTGATGGGCACTTGGGCTGTTTCCAGATCTTAGCGATTGTATATAGTGCTGCTACAAAGATGGGGGTACATATATTCAAAGTTGGAGGGATCACAATACCAGATTTCAGGTTATACTACAAAGCCACCATAATCAAAACAGCCTGGTACTGGCACAAGAACAGATATATAGACCAGTGGAACAGAATAGAGAACCCAGAAATGGACCCTAGGCAATATGCTCAATTAATATTTGACAAAGGTGGCAAGAGCATACAGTGGAGTAAGGACAGCCTCTTTAATAAATGGTGCTGGGAAAATTGGACAGCTACTTGCCGAAAAATGAAACTAGACCATCAACTTACACCCTACACCAAAATAAACTCAAAATGGATAAAAGACTTAAATGTAACTCATGAATCCATAAAAATCCTAGAGGAGACTGTGGGCAACAAAATCTCAGACATCATACGCAGCAGAATTTTTACTGACACATCACCTAAGGCAATAGAAACAAAGGAGAAAATGAACACATGGGACTACATCAAACTCAAAAGCTTCTGCACAGCGAAAGATACAATCATCAAAACGGAAAGGCTACCCACTGTATGGGAGAGCATAATTGCCAATGATATATCAGATAAGGGGTTAATTTCCAATACATATAGAGTGCTCATACAACTCCACAAAAGGAAGACAAAGAATCCAATTAAAAAATGGGCAGAGGAACTAAATAGACACCTCTCCAAACAGGACATACAAATGGCTAAGAGACATATGAAGAAATGTTCATCATCACTAATCATCAGAGAGATGCAAATCAAAACAACAATGAGGTATCACCTCACACCGGTCAGAATGGCCGCCATCAACAAATCATCAAAGAACAAGTGTTGGCGAGGGTGTGGAGAAAAGGGGACTCTAGTACACTGTTGGTGGGAATGCAGACTGGTGCAGCCACTATGGAAAACAATATGGTGTCACCTCAAAAAATTAAAAATTGAACTCCCATTTGACCCAGTGATCCCACTTCTAGGAATATACCCTAAGAAGCCTGAAACACCAATCAGAAAGATGTATTTTCATTTCTTAATTGTTGCTTTTGTTGCCCTTGCCTGAAAAGACATAAAAAATGTTTATCCAACTAATGTCAAAGACTTTACTGCCTAGATTTTCTACTAGGAGTTTTATGGTTTCAGGTCTTACATTAAGCCTTTGATCCATTTTGAGTTTATTTCTATACATAGTGTAAGAAAGTGGTCCAGTTTCATTTTTATGAATATAATTGTCCAGTTTTCCCAAAATAATTTATTGCCCTGTCTTTTCCCCATTATATATTCTACATTCCTTTGTTGTAAATTAATTCACAATATAAATGTGGGTTAATTTCTGGGCATTTTATTCTGTTCCATTGATATGTTAGTCTGTTTATGCCAGTACCATCCTGGTTTTTTTCAATCTTTTTTAAAATAAAATTGAATTCATTGAGGTAATATTGGTTAATAAGATTATATATGTTTTAAGTGTACAATTCTATGATACAGTACCATATTGTTTTGATTACTATAGCTTTCTAGTATACTTTGAAATCAGGGAGTGTGATATCTTCAGTTCTGTTCTTTTTCAAGATGTCTTTGTCTATTTGGTGTCCTTTTCTGGTCCCAAATAAATTTTAGAGTTATTCGTTCAAGTTCTGTGTAGGATTCCATTGTCATTTTGGCAGAGATTGCACTGAATCTGTAGTTTGCTTTGGGTAGCATTGCCATTTTAATAACATCAATTATTCTAACCTTTAACATACCCTTTCATTTTTTTTGTCATCTTCACTTTTTTCATCATTCTCTTTTGTCTTCCTGGTTAAATTTATTGCTAGACTAAATGTTTATCAGTGTTGTTTATCTTTGTTATTGAGAGTATTAGATGTCCTCCCTTTATTCCCCACTGGGCTCCGCCCAATTTGCACCCCAGCCCAGGCCTCTACACCCCTATTATCTGTGTCCTGGGCAATGCTTATATGTATATAAGTTCTTTGGTTAGACTCTTCCTGCCTCCCCACCCCCACTTCTCTCTGAGATTCCTCAGATTGTTCCATGGTTCCATGCATCTGGTTCTATTTTATTTATCAGATTATTTTGTTCCTTCGATTTCACATATAAGCGAGATCATATGATACTTGCCTTACTCTGACTGGCTTATTTTGCTTAGCTTAATACTCTCCTGGTCCTACCATGCTGTCTCAAATGGTAAGATGTCCTTTTTTTTTTTTACAGCTGCATAGTATTCCATTGTGTAAATGTACCACAACTTTTCTATCCACTCATCTACTGATGTGCACTTGGGCTGTTTCCAGATCTTAGCTATTGTGAACATTGCTGCTATGAACATTGGGGTGCATATAGTCTTTGTGGTTGTTGTTTCGTGATTCTTAGGATATATTCCTAGATGTAAGATTACTGGGTCAACAACAGTTCCATTTTTAAGTTTTTGAGGAAATTCCATACTGTTTTCCATAGTGGCTGTACCAGTTTGCCTTCCCACCTGCAGTTTACTAGGATTCTCTTTTCTCTACATCCTCACCAGCACTTGTTGTTTTTTGATTTGTTAATTGTAGCCATTGTGGCAGGTGTGAGCTTCTACCTCATTGTTGTTTTAATTTGCATCTCTCTGATGATTAGTGACATTGAGTATTTTATCAGATGTCTCTTAGTCATCTGTATAATTTTCTTTGGAGAAATGTCTATTCAGGTCCTCTGCCCATTTTTTTAATTGAATTGTTTGTCTTCCTTTTGCATGAGTACTTTATTCATTTTGAAAATTAACCTCTTATCAGATGAATCATTGGCAAAGATGTTCTCCCATACAGTGGGTTCCCTCTTCGTTTTGATGGTGGTTTCTTTTGCTCTGCAGAAGCCTTTTAGTTTGATATAGTCCCATTTGTATATTTTTTCACCCTGTTTCTCTTTCACTAGGCAATGTATTAGTGAAAATTCTGCTATGTTTCTCTTTTTCTTGCCTGATTGCTCTGGCTAAGACGTCAGTATTATATTGAATATGCACAGTAAGAGTGGATCATCTGGTATTGCTCCTCTTGTTAGAGGAAAGTATTTCAACCTTTCACATAGACTATGATGTTTTCTTTGGGTTTGTCATCTAAGGTCTTTATTATGTTAGGCTATGTTCTGTTTATACCCAATTTGTTGAAAATTTTTATTATGAAAGGATGCTTTATTTTATCAAATTATTTTTCGGAATCTATTGATATGATTATATGACTTCTATCTTTCATTCTATTCTAAATGTGGTGTATCACATTTATTTATTTGTGTATGTTAAAACATTTTTGCATGTCCGAAATAAATCCCACCTGGTCATGGTTTATGATTCCTTTAACGTGTTGTTGAATTTGGTTTACTAATATTTTGTTGAATAGTTTTGCATTTGTATTCAATAGGTATATTGGTATACTGTTTTCTTTTCTTACAGTGTTCTTATATTGCTTTAGTATCAGAGTACGGCTGGCCTTATAAAATTAGTTTGGGAATGCCTCTCCTCCTTTTCAATTTCTTTGAAATAATCTGAGAGAAATTGGTATTAATTTTTCTTTAAATGTGTGGTAGAATTCACAAATAAAGTCATCTGGTCTTGGATGTTTCTGTGCTGGGAAATTTTTTATTACTGAGTCAGTATCCTTATTCATTACTGGTTTGTTTATGCTTTCTCTTTCTTCCTCATTCAGTCTTTGCAGGTTATATGTTTTTATGAATTTATGCATTTTTGTTGTCTAATTTTTGGCATATAATTGCTCATAATAATCTGTTATGATCTTTTATATTTCTATATTAGTAGTAAAGTCTACTGTCATTTCTGATTTTATTTATTTTAGTTTTCTTTTTTATTTTTTGATAAGTCCAGCTAAATATTTTTCTATTTTTGTGTATCTTTCCAAAACTCCAGCTCTTTATTTTCTTAATCTTTTTTTTTTAGTTTTTTAGTCTTTATTTTATTTATTTCCACTCAGATCATTATTATTTCCTTCCATTTACTAATTTGATAATTAATTTTAATAGTCCTTTGACATGTATAGTTAGATTATTTATTTCAGATTTTACATTTTAATGTAGGTATATATTGCTAAAACTTCCCACTTAAAACTAATTTTGCTGCATCTCATAAGTTTTAGTATGTTTTGTTTCCATTTTCATTTGTCTCAATTTTTTAATTTCACTTTTGATATTTTTCTTTGATTCCCCTGATTATTCAGAAACATATTTAATATATATTTTTATGAATATTCTGGTCTTCTTCAATTAAAATTTAGTTTTATACTACAGTAGTTAGAAAAGATGCTTATATGATTTCAATCTTCTTAATCTTCTTAAGACTTATTTTGTTGTCTAAGATTTGATGTATCCCAGAGAATATCCCAATTACCCTTGAGCAGAATGTGTTTTCTGCTGTTGTTGGATGTAATGTCTGTTAGGTCCATGTAATCTAATGTGTAGTTTGATTTCAAAGTCTCCTTATTAACTTTCTTACTGGATGATCTATCTATTGTTGAAAGTGGGGTATTGAAGTCCCCTGCTATTATTGTATTACTGCAATTTCTCCCTTAAGGTCTGTTAATACTTTCTTTATGTATTTAGGTGCTCTAATATTGTTTACATAAATATTTACAATTGTTATATCCTCTTAATGAATTGACATCTTTTTATTATATAACATTTTTGTCTCTTTTAAATACATTTAATTTAAATATTTATAGAAATAATAATCCCATTGTATATGAACATAAATAACAGTTTTGAAAAATAAAATTACATTTTTCCAAACCAAGTTAGGATTACTGAGAACTGTGGCTTTGTAGTATAGCATTTGCAACTTTTTTGAATGTTTTATGTAATAGAAAATATCTTGTAATAAAGTATTTGATTCTTGAAAACTTGCAAATACTTCTTGTCCCTCCTTTCCTCTTGTCCTAAATCTGGGCCAGCTGATAAAGAAGCATACACATTATACACTTGACACTAGTGGGAAGTTCAAAGCATGCAAAATCCAAGCCCATTCTTTCTCAAGACATTTTTGGACCGCTTGGAAGTCTTCCTTGCTGTCCTCAGAAAGCCTTATTATGTGAGTAATAAACCTTTGCATACTATTTTGGTATGTGTGTGCAACATTCTAACCCAATTTTGGGTGGAGATTCTATCCCAGCCCTTTGTTTTGACCATAATACGGCTGAATTCTGATATCTCCTTCTGCATTTAGTCTTTTGCGATATCTTGTTTCAGTCGAAATATTAAAAGAAAATTCAGCATTTCACAAACATGTAATTTTAAAAAATAATATTTTAATAACTTTTTTAGATATTGTGGATATACCTCTTTGATATTATACCAAAACTTAATAAGTGTTAGTTTTAGTAAGATAGCAGCAATATGGAATACAAAACCATGTTGATCTATTTCACATTTTCAAAATGTTTGTTAACTGAGTTATACAAATCTCTAAATATTGATATATTTTATTATATAATAACCAAAAACCATAATCCTTAACTTCAACACCCTTGTCATAACAACAATTTTAATTATTGGGAGCTTGCCGAGCTCACAGTGCCAGATGCAAATTTTTTAAGCTATAGATTTTTGCTTGAAAGATCAAATTTTATTACTGGCAAAAAATGTCAGTTTTTTTCATTAAAATAGCTATTTTATTTTCTTAATTTAAGAGACAATATCTGCTAAATACTCAAATCTAAATAACTATATTTTGTGTATTAGCTATTATTTCAAATAAAAAATATGCTTTATTAAAAAACAAGTAGCAGATTATACCTCACATAACCAGACAACTATTTTTTTTGGAGACAACCATCATTCTGCAGTATACAGCAAACATGCTTTATGTGTATTTGACATTTTATCACAAAATTATTATACATTTGTATCTTTAGGAATTAAAATTTAATAAAATTGATGGTCTATTATTTTATCAAGAATATTTTTTTGTGTGAAACTGGCTTTATTTTTTACGTGCACGTGTGTGAAAATGAAGACTACAATGACTAGTAGCAATTTGGTGACACTGCTTTGCTTTTTGCTAAGGTGCCGGAACATTTATTCCTGCTGCTTTTGTACCAGTGGTTCACACAGTAAAAAACAGGCAGATGAAGATTAGTACCTTTATAGAAAAAATTTTACTGTCACAACCTACATGAAAATATATTAGAAATTTCAAACATTATTGAACCACTCTTTGAGAATCATATTTGGGGGTTTAGAAAAGGGGACAATTTGTATGAGTTGGTGCAGAAGTATGATTTGAGCTGGAACCATAAAGATTGAGAACTGGACAGGAGCATGAGCCAATATGATCAGGTATATGAGAGAGACAAGTGTTCTGATGTAAGATTTCAAAGTAAAAGAAAAGTCGAAATAAATAACCCATATAGAATGAATGGGATATGAGTACAGAATCAGGCAGTCTGATAATGTGTCATATAAATATAAACAAATTAAGTATCTTTGAATGTAAAATGAAATATTACCAATTAGTGGAAATCAAATATTAAGTAAAACGAAGGCTCTTCATTGTTTATAAGGACTATTAATTAACACTTTTCAAATATCTTATTAGAAATTAAGTGGAAAAAATATGATTTTGACAAATGATTTTGACATATTTCCATGTAGGAAGCAAATAAACTATACATCTCCAAAAACATCACTTTAGTAGTTTCAATTAGTGGCTTTGCTCTTATTTGATTTAATCACTCCTTCAATTTTCTAAGAGTCATGTTTGTAAAGAAAAATTTCCAAAATAATTGCTTAATACTTTTCTCTTCTTCACTTGGGAGGGTTTGTTTGTGTTGATGGCTTCCATACTCTGTATAGGCCAATAAAATAATGCTTGCTCTCAGCATGGCTAACAGATGGAATGCAGAGAGGACAACCACACATATCAGCTTTGCCCAGACTGAGTCCTAATTTAGGACAACAAAAAATGGCAGGAGCCTTAGAAGATAATGTGTAGAAAGCATTAGAATATATTAATAATATTTGTATGCAAGCAATAGCTTTGATAATTTTCTTGGACCAAGTGAAGAAGTTCATATGTGTTTGTCTTAATTAGCTTTGTTTTTGCCTATAAAGATTTAGAGGCAAGCAACATTTGTAAGCAAACTACATGGAAAATAACAGTTGCTTTATATTTCTATGGATGTGTCAGTCAACAAATTAGACTCTTTCCACCCTCAACTAAATTGATAAGTTGATTGAATGAATGAATTGCCTAGTTTCTTGGTGATTATAATTGATCTCCTTTATTTACCTTTCCTTTCCACAATTAAACACAAATATTTCATAGCAGAAAAAAAATCACCCCCAAGAAGTTAAGGTTTTATTTAATATTTTAATATTTTTTATTGATTTGATCAGTAGGTTTCGGTGTTTGGAGAGAGCTCTAATTTTATTTTAAAAAGAAAAAGGTCTTTGTGGACATCTCTGTTAAACACATGCATGTGTGGTTATAATGTGTGCATGTCTTCTCCAACTTCTTTTGGTCATAAAATATCATTAAATGGATTTCAGAAACAAATGTAAATGAACCAAATCAGTAAGATTTTTGTATAGATATAACATAATTAATTAGGGGATATGAAAAAGGTCTGTGATCCTTCAATTATTAAAAGAACAAATAAAACAATAAAACCATTGTATTTATCCAGAAGTATTTAATTAAATATTTAAAGTGAAAATCAATTAATTTTAAAATTAAAAATTACATTTCTTATGACAAACGCAGTACCTATTCATTATGAAAATCTTGAATCAGACTCTACTTAGTATTTCAAACCTATTTTTGAAAGGAAGTACTGCAGATTTGAGAGTTATTCTCCGTTGTAATGGATACAGTGTTTTACATATGTTTGTCAGTGTTTATTAAAACCTTAATTCACTTTAACCCTACTACAATATCATACTAATTTAGGATTGCCAGATTTAGTAAATAAATATATAGGATTCCCAGCAAAATTAGCTAATTTTTAGTAAAAATACACCTCAAATAGTGTATTGTATTTTAACTTTCAACTTTATAGCTTGAACTTTAATGACAGTCTCTCCATTTCAGAGAATGAAAGGTGACAATTAAAAATAACAAAAATCTCAAAACAATTGCTTAATAGGAATTAGTAACACACAAAAGAAACACAAATACACTCAAGATCTTAGCACATATTTAGCCTACTCTCCAATATTTACTAGTGTCTCCAGTGTCAAACGATGACAGACAAAGCCTTATTAAAGTGGAGAGGTCCAGAACCCAGAAGTTTTTGTTGTAAGACAGGCCTGCACCAATTCTCAACTTTCAATTTTTTGTCTGTAACAATGGATAACATCTTCATAAAATGATTGCTGTGAAAATTAAATGAGATAACATGTAACATGTAAGGCATGTAGTTATCTGAATGTGTTTTCAGTCAAGTAAAAGAAGATTAAATTATATTTATCAAACTCCACTGGGACAAAATCTTGTCAACAAATACGTTTTAGACTTTACTTTTACATTTATTATGAAACATTTCAAATATATCTAAAGGTAGAAAGATAGTGACAATGAAATTTCATTAACTTAACTTCAATAATTATGAACATTTTGCCATTCTCAACCTTCCTTTTTTTATTCCCGGAGAATTCTAAATGATATCTCAGACAAAATATACTTTTATCAACACATACTTCAATGTTTATTAGAAACACACTTAAAAATAAGGATTAAACTCCTTTTCCAAATATTAGCTGGAAAGTAGAATCACCTCTCCCATTATTTGAACCTTGATGTTAATTGTTGTATCTTATAAATTCAATATTTACAAGAAGTCAGTATTGAGATATCTAGATTTATAGTACTCCAGACTGAAAATGCAAATGTTGTTGCAAGATTTTATTTTACATAATAAAATCACAAAACTTCACCACAAAAATTTAAAAGCAGTATAACATTAAAAAAAATTCTCAGAAAATAAGAAAATTTTACTTGTTATAGCAATTGTATTTTTGTACCAACGGGATGAAATAAGAACTAGGAGCTAACTGAAGACTACTATTTAATATAGTTTACACTAAAATCCTTCAGTTCTTAAGGTGACTTGAAATCTACATAGCAGTAAATGAAGTAAGATCGCCTGAAAAAAATTATGTGGGATTATTCTTCTAATGAACTAATTCTTTGATCTTCCGTAGCTGTGTAAACATTAAAGCTAAATGCACCATTACTGACTCACATACTGTTTGAAGCAAGACTTCCATAATAGTAAAGTAAAAGTCAAAAGCCCAAATGAAGAATAGATTATACATATATATATATATATATATATATATATATATATATATATATGCCTTCTATTCAAATATGTAAGGACAATTGGGAAAAATTTTAACCAATATTAACACACTGAAAATCTTACAAAATCCAGTGGGATTAGAGTGGAAATTGGGAAGAGACGCAGCATTGAAAGACCTCGAATACGTTCTACCATTAACTAGCTAGACAGCATCAACAAGGATGTTGCAAGGTGAATGCTCTCCACTATAAAAGGGTTATACACAGCACACTGTTTTTCCTGCTATTTACATCTATTTATTTTTCTATGAGCAAATATCTCATGACTTTATTGCAAGAGCAATGCTGCCAGGTGAATGGGAGGTTGCTGTGGTAACAGTTTTCCACCTAACAGTGGAATACACAGATGTAAATATGCATATGAGTTGAAGGTATCAATGCCTGAGGGCAGCATAAAAACCCACTGTCAATTTCAGTATCTATTTTCAGGTTTTGTGCAGTTTTACTCAAATAGGCTTGCAGTCAAATACTTCCTCTTTCCTCCCTTCTTTCATCTAACCCCATGTGGGGTTGTGCACCCTTCTGACCTCCAGAGGTGAGGTGATAATGGAGAAGGGCAGGGGGAGAAAAAGATTGATGAATTTTCTGAATAGACCTAATTGAAAAACAAAACTAGCTACATTTTATCCTTCCTTGTAAACAATCATTGAACACAGTAGAGTTAGAGAATTTTCTTTTTAAATCAATGAATGCTTTGTACTTTAACTGGGAATGTATTAGACTCTAAATTCAATAGGTTTGCATCACCAACGTGAGCCAAACCATTCCAGTCTGTTAAAATACTGGCATCTGAGCAGAACTTTGCTGGGGTGTATGTTCTGTATGTGCAGGTATTATTTAACTGGAAACTGGAAACCGGTCCAAATGGGAACGGATGTCTTCTCCACTACTAGTTTCCAGTTTCAAGTTCAATATCTACACATACTAACTACAATCAGTGTTTTATTTAAACATGTAAATTTCTTAAATTTACACCAGTGAATTTTAGGAAAGGAGCCTTTTTGGGACCTCTTTTTCTACTTGTCTCTCCACTCTGTTATAAAATTCTCTTTTCTGAAGTTTTTTTTCCCCCCTTTCACCACAGTGCTTAGATTTTACAAAGTAATTCATGAATGCAGCTAAAGAGAAGCCTTTAATAGCTAATTTGTGTTTTTGTTTCAGTACAATATTGATATGACAGTAACAGTTTTAATAAGGTGCATGTTTTGTCGCATGGAACAAAGAACAATACACTAGTTTTGAATTTTTGTGATCTTGTATTATAGTCTACAACAGATGCTCTATTAAAATCAATTGTCAAAGCGAAGAAGGATTAATAACTGTTATACTGTATAACCTTTTGCATAACTGCAGCCTGAGGAAGTGTACACTTTAAGATCTACTGCCGTATTTCATTAATGTAATTACAAATAAAAGACCCTTTCAATTATAGAAAAAGTTACCAAAGAAAGTAAGAAAAAAAAGCAACTACTTATTTTATAGGTTTGTTTATAAAATTTATGTTAATATAAGATCTCCCTTTTTCCTTGACATAATCAGTAAATGAAGTTAAAAGCAGGCCCAGAGAAGAAAACTATCCAGAATAATTTTTTAAGTTGGAGGTCAAAAGATAGATTGAATAGCAGAGATGCTGCTGCTTTTCAGGAGACATCAAGTTAGATAATATTGTCCTTTTGTTCAGTTATTACTGATGGGGTGCTTTTCATCCAAAAATCTTGAAAATTCCTACATATGTAGTGATTTTCATGGGCCACAGGGTCATACGTAGGTGACCTCAGAACCAATATTGCTATTTTCCAGACAAAGAAACTGAGTCACAGAGTAGTTTAGTTACAGCTCCAAGATAAACTACTTAGCCTGATTCTGTTCTATATTTTAGTAGCTGGGTTAAAGAAGAAACTCAGACCTTCAGACCCCTGTTTTAAAGATGATTTCCTTCACCTTGGAAATTATGGTCCTATCAGAGAAATTCTAAAATAAATTTCATCCTCAATGTTGCTAAGAATTTCTGCATAATAAAATCAAGAGATCTCTTTTGACCCCAGAGACCACTAGATTATAATACAGTTTAGCAAAGGTAAAGAGGTTGACTTTTCTTTTCAAATTGTTCAAACTTTAAGCAGCTTGGCTCTTAGATATTATACTTATCTTAAACCATATGGGAGTCTGAGAGCTCCCTTAAGATACTTGGGCCTAAACAAATACAGTGACAGGACAATAGCCTAAGATGGACTTTAGGACCGATCTTAGGGATACTTTAGGGAACTTAGAGATAGCAGACTTAAACTCCAGACCCTAACCAGCTATGCACCTTTGTGCAATTCCCTTTATGCTTGTAAGCCTCAGTCTTCGTATCTTTAGTAGGAGGTAATTAGACTACAATTAGTGACTCTCTTTATGGAGGTGGAGCAGTGGTGGTCACAAAAAGTTTCAAACACTGATGAAAACACAGGACCCTCTCAGTAGGAAATGGCAAATAGTCACAGAACCACACCCACACCCACACCCACACCCACACCCACACATATTTAAACATTATACCAAAATTTTAAGATTTGTGACCCCCTAAAAGCTCATACATAGACTCCAATTCAAGAACCTTGCAGTAAAATCTCTTTGGCACTAACAAAATTTGATTCATTTTTCTAATTCAATTAAATATGACTCATTTATGCACACTGCACACTAATAAAGATTACTGTCCAGTTAAAATATGTAAAACCTTAGAAAGACCGGTCTATTTCTCAGAATTAGCTGCCCTATTTGATAGTCTTATATTTTCACATCCAGGCCAGGGACTTCAAGTTTTTCAAGAACCTGTAAACATTCTCAGAACCTGAAATATATACAGTAGCTTTAAAATATGCAAAGAAAATGTTAATATAAAAATTTAAACACATTTAAATTTCTATATAACTCATCAACTAGTTAACTCTTACTCAATTCTTAAATAATTATATATAAATAAAATAAAAGTTAAATCACAACATATTTTTCCTACCTACCAAACAAAATTATATTAATAAAATTGTTTATATTTTTAAATCAAAATTATATATAATTATACACTTGATATATTTTAATATTTTGTCATATGATATGGGATAGGACTTTCAAATCTAAGAATATCTAAAGTTTAAAAAGGTCTCAGAACAATTCTGATTCAAGACCAACCCTCTATCTTTCTGTAAGAAAGTAGCTTTCTGTATCAAGGCCCTTATATTCACATATACCAGGACCATCACCTGAGAACTTTATTTTCAAGGAGGAACTAGAAAGCAGTTGCAAGAGCAGGGAAACAGTGAATGTTGTTAGGGTTTGGATCCTGAAATTGGGGGCTGGGGAGAGGGAATTGAATGCAAGTGGAGAAAGGAGAGAAAACAGGAAACGTTTTGTTTTAGAATTTCAATGTTGGTTGAAGTAGTCTCCGTTTTCTTTTTTTAAGGTCTTTGGATGTGTGCATGTGTTTTTAACTCTTTATTATAAAATCCAGTATGCAGAAAAGCTGAAAGAATTACATAATGAGCTTCATATACTCACTGAAAAAATTTAATGAGCCTTAATATTGCTCATATTTATTTTATATGAAATATTTTACAGATAATTTTAGATATCGTGATGTTTTAAGCATATATTTACTCATATGATTCCTTCAATAGTAAGGACAATTTTGTATATCATAAAATGTATCATTTTTATACTTATTAATGAATAATAATTCCTTGATGGAATTTAATTTCTAGTCTATATTCAAATCCCCCTATTGTCCACAAAATATTTTATATAGCTTACTCAAATCAGTATCTGATCAAACATCATGAATAATTTTTCTAATCTAACAGATCCCCTCACCTTTTTTTTTTCTTTCTTTACAAACATGAACTGTTAAAGAGATAGAGACTGTGGTTATACAGAATGTTTGATCTTCTGAATTTAGTTACTTCCTTTCTTGTGTTATTTAATTCATTTATCACATCCCTGTATTTCCTGTAAAATTAAAGTTAGGTCTAAAGGCTGAATAACATTTTTGGCAAGTATGTTGCATAGGTATTGGTGCATATTTCATATTGCCTTTTATAAAAAAACTACCTACTCTCCGGTTGTTCCACTGTTAGTAATGGTGAGTGGTTAGTTACTGGTAACAACTTGATTGCCAATTTTCAAGTTTTATTTTCTCTCTGGCAGCTAGCAAGTGGAATGATACTTTTGGCCATATGGTTTTTGAAGGATGAAAAGGGGTAATGGTAAGAAGTGTATGAGAAGAAACTTGAAATGTGTATTAACTTATTAATTGTTTTCAAAAGTTATTTTTTATTTTTGGTGCTTAAGATTGTCCTTTCTCCTTCTTATATCCTTGTTTTCTCTATGAAATATTGGCAGGTTTCCACTGATTATATTATTTTAGAAATAAATGTATAAAGAAAATTTGAATAGTTGTTTTTAACTGTTATAATAAATAAAAGGAAATTACCTAAAAATCTATTCATTCAGGCAACTGTTTTAGAGTAAAATAGAGTGGTTTTTTAAGACCATGATATAGGACAAAACTTATTTAGGAAAACAATTTTAAAACAAGTTTTTTGTTGTTGGTTATCTCGTTTCAAATCAGAGTATGCTAATAACTTCTATGAATGCTTATACATGTTTTTTTTTTCCAGCTCAGTTGCAGCAAAGCGCTTTTTATGATTATAATAATGTCTTGTCTCGCCTTATATTAATATATCATTTGTGCTGATTTTACTGACCTATTAAGAACTGCTAAAGCTGTAGAACTTCGTAGTTTGGATGTGTCCTCAGTGTATTGAAGTGCCCTACCAATTGAGTAATCACAACTGGTTGCTATATTTAATGGAAAATAATTTTATTTTTATAACAAACATCTATAAAATGATCACAAAAGTTGCCTTTGAGGAATTCTTTTTAATGACTGGTTTTTAATAAAGTCACCTGCTTAACTAAAGAATTTGAGTGTAGAAACAAAAGAATCTAAAATTGCCTTAGGGAGTGAGGTCAGGTGAAGGTTAATAAAAGGAAGTGACAGTGAAATGACATTCATGGCTTTTGGTAAATTTTTAATCATTACATACACAAACACACACTGGAGCACGTGCATGTGGGCATGTGTACTCATCCTCACGGCATTGAAACTGCAACTCCTTAGATATAATTTTATAAAATTAGATGACTGTTTTATTTTATTCTTATGATTTGGTTTTTTGCCTGCATTTGTGATTCAAACTAGAAGTTTTTAATTTGAAAAATAGAGTAGATTAAAGTAGCTAAGATGTGTAGAGGTATTCAAATTATTTTTTTGGCATGGAATGAAATGAATTTTAAGATAGCATTGAAACAAATAATTTTACATATTTATAATTTATAGGGGACATTAAAGGAGAAATATGAAGATTTATTAGATTAAAATATTTTGGTCCAAAAAATCTGCAAATAGACAGTGACTGTTTCTCTACACACTTAAATGGAAATTGAGGCTATGTGTAGAAATGCCCTTTATTATGAGGCAGCTTTCACATAAGAATGCTTTGTTTTCTTCTTTTTTCCCAATTTTCAATTTATCTTTTTTTTTTTTTTTCACTGAATTGGGGTGACACTGGAAGAATTATTTATTTATTTTTTTAAATACAATTTTTTGTTAGGTAATCCTTCAAGTAGAGTGTTATGTATGTTCTCGAATAATATTGTAGTATTTAAAAAACCCTGATAAATATTAATTCACCTTTTTTGCTGTTTTTACTTTACTTTTCTAGATAAAATAAAAATTAAATGAATAAGAAAAAAA
The DNA here is from genome assembly GCF_014108415.1 of Molossus molossus. NCBI lineage: Eukaryota > Metazoa > Chordata > Mammalia > Chiroptera > Molossidae > Molossus > Molossus molossus. Next base: position 11,644,141 of record NW_023425355.1, on the reverse strand, counting down.
GACGTTTTAAGATCAATAAGCATATTTCACTAAAAGAAAAATTCTGTTGGCTATATTTAGTTTCTACAACAATCAGTTTGGTATACCTTGATTTAACAAGATGGAATCCACTATTAGTGACTTTATTACTACCTGAGACAACTGCCTCTAAATAAGAATTGTTTTCTTTTCATTTGGCTATATACAATTAATTTTATTTAGAGATTTTGTGGTTGTAGGGTAGGGATTTCTTTCTTTTCTGATTTCCTCCAAGTATATTGCCCCAAAAGAAAAAGAAAAGAAACTAAAGTTTTACTTTATTCATAATTACTAACATGAAATTTAGGGAACAAAAACTATTTTTCCACTCTCTTAAAGTGTTAGATCACCACAGTTATTAATTTTCTAATAAGATCTTCTAAAGATTTATTTCTTTTATTAACAAGGATAACTGCAAGTCCTGCATATCTGAGCACACATTGCAGGACTTTGCAAACTTAATCAGAATGGATAAGAAGGAACTTGTACTGAACAGGAAGCCTTTCATGTGAAGCAAAACTGATGAAATTTACACTTTGTTGGGTCTGTAAAATTATGGAAATGAAAACAAGTTGTCATTGCTGCTATAACTTTGCCGAGATTCTTTCTCTGTAAAAATATGTTTGTTTTCTCTTTTGAATTCTCCTCCTTGTGGCAGAAAATGAAGCTAGTGAGATATACAGAATAGCAATGACGAGTGTATTTTAACATTTTTAGAATATGTATTTTCCCTACATAAAATCTTTGTGAATGACACCAGTAAGATGCTGCTAAAAGCGGAGTGTTACAACACAAGAGATTTAAAAAAGGGAGGGGGCACCAAAAGAACTGGGCATTTGTTAACTTAATTAAACAGTCTATCAATTTAGTAACAAAATAATTTAAGCAAACAACCTTGGAAAAACTGTCCAGCTGTTAGTTCTGTTCCCAACAGAGCTTTGTAACTTATTTTTCTTTTAGGTTGGGGTGAGAGGGGATTCACTCTTATTACCCTTAGACAAAGAGAAAAGGCATTACTTTGAATGCCTGGACAGTTAGAAGTATAGCATTTATAGAAGGGGAACCTAATCAAAAAGGGGGTTAAAATCTGAGAGTACCTTTAGTTTCTGTGTAGTAATTGCTCATAATTTACACTGGCTCTATGGAATTATGAGTGACTCAAATTGGAACTAAAAACTAGACAGACAGGTCTTATTCGATGGTGAATAATTTAATGTTGTCTAAGGACTGGTTTCATTACCTATGGATCTTTAATTGTGTAACTCCTAAATGCAGATGAATATTGCACCTAAAGAAAATGGACAAGTCATCTAATCTCTGAGTTTGTTTCCTACATATGACAGTAAATCAAATAATATCTAATTCATAGGGTTATTGTGAGTGTTAGAATGGGAAGAAATAATTTTTAAGCCATCTCTGATTTGCAGGCTCTGTGTGTGTGGGGGGGGGGGGGGTAAATTGAATAATTGTCCAGAGAATCTGGGTAGAAAATTCACTTTAATATTAGATTTTTTTGATGATTTTAAAGGAAATCATATTATATGACTTCAGTCAGTGTTACATTTAACTTTCTTTTTTATGCAAATTCTATAAAAATAAATTTTTACTCCCATATCAAAAGTTTCAAAGCTATAAAACAATTTCTAAATTCCTGTTAGTATTTAAATTTGTGAAATTCTGCTTTTTCTTGTAGGACTTAATAGGGCTCATCATAGCCTGGAAAAAAAAAAAAAAAAAGATAGCAAAGGTTTTCTTCCTTGTAAAATGAAGGTAACTCTTTGAACAGTTATGAAAATCAAGCACCCTGGTATTTGTAAATATATTTTACAAAAAAAATATGTTATACCAATGTTACTTTTTTCACTTATTTTTCATTCTGGCTTCCGTACATGTAGTTTATATAGAGAGCTTACCCTTTGAAAGAATTTTTCTGATCATGGGCCTGAGTTTGCACTGAACCAGTCACACTCACCTGATTTTCCTTGGCACAAAATTAGGTGTTTGCTTTTGGTTCACTAAGGTGATAGTTGCAATTTGTTTTATTGAAAATAAGTGATGCAAATTGGCCATCAGGCAGATAAAACTTGTTGCCATGATCTTATTAATGTCATGATGTAGCCAACAGAGCTAGCTAGCCACAGAATAAATGACAGAATGACTACTAACTTCTCATTATATGATTTTCCCATACTCTGTGTTTTCACATTTACATTTTTACTACATTAGCAAATAGACATACATGTATGCACCTAAAGATTTTTCAGGTTATAAAAGACTGACAGTGAACATTTATTGTACAGAAAGTGGTTTGGAAATGTGTTTGAAACTTAACAAAAATGTATAGTTTAAAGACTTGGCAGTGTTTTAATATATGCACCTCCCAAGTTTTACCCAGCTGGAAAGAGGAAGCCCTGATGAATTTTCATGCCTTCTGGAGAGCTAATGACGATATTTGTTGGTGTGGAGATTTTCTTGGGAGCTCTCCAGAAGAAACTCTTCTCCTTGAGCTGGTGAAATTTGAAGAACAACTTCAAACAGCAAGGCTGTTGTCAAAAGAAACAGATGGGGCAATATCTGAGGTCACTTCTTACAATATCTAAAATTAATTTACAGTAAAATACTTACCTAACTAGGGGCTAATTTCTTTTAAGAATTTCTGAACTGGAAAATGAGCTCACCAGCTTCCTGCTTCAAATTTCTCTTTGTAGAACTGATCAAGTGGAATGATGGGTATTATCTGAAATGTAGATCTGGAAAAAGAACATTAACAATAATGGTATTTCTTCAAGGTGCTCACTTGGGAATATGAGTGTAGCAAGACTATAGATAGGAGATGCCTTCACTTACAATCCATCTGTTCTCAATGGGGTTATCAGAAGGTCAGATGTTGTACCACCTTGGGCCATTTAGCAAAAACTAAAGCCTTTTCTCTAAACTCTAGGCCTTCTTTTATTTTCTTGGAGATTGGTTTCCCCTTGGCAACAGTCCAAAGTGTTAATTCTATGAGTTGAAGACCTTTAAAATGGAAAATGAGAATCCCTCTTGACTTCCAGTGACTGATTAGTTTGCTACTAGAGTTAGGTGAAGGACAAGAAAAGCTGCCATTTTTTTTTCCAAAGAAGAAAGGATAAGTGGGACACTTAGGCTGCAGAATTGATTGCAATTAAAATATGTTTTAAAGGACATGAAAGAGAGTTAGAATAATATGTGCAGTACATTCAATTTTACAAATTATTTTTATAATTTAAAGTAATAGAGTTTTTATCATCATGCTATTTTTTGACTCATTTTACAAACACTGTAGAAATATTTTTTGCTTTCTGGACTTCTGCAGAAGTGTGTTGTGACCTAGAGGAAGTTATAATGGTACATGTTATCCCATTAATGCAAATCAAAGTTTTGGCAAATGTGTGTGTCTAGGTGCTTTGGTAACACCATTCACTCTTAAAATTCTTCCTTGAAATATTGTCTGAAACAGATGGCTTCAGCAATAATGAAGTATGTAGCGTAGACAAAATGTTTGACCAACAGGCAATTTTTCTTAAATTAAAAAAAAGTTTATTTATTGATCTTTAGAGAGAGAGAGAGAGAGAGAGAGAGAGACTGATTTGTTGTCCCACTTATTTATGCATTCATTGGTTGATTCTTGTATGTGCCCTGTTGTATGTGCCCTGATTGGGGATCACAACTTTGGTGTATCTCTAACCAACTGAGCTACATAGCCAGGTCCCAAAGTGAGTAGAACTTAATTTTTTTTTACACAAAAAGGTAAATATGTGTTGTAATGGATGTGTTAATTAACTAAGTTGGAGAAGATTCCTGTTGCAATGTATACATATTTCAATATGCTGTACACTTTAAATATCTTATAGTTTTACTTCTCAATGATACCTCAGAAAAGTTTAATTAAAAAATGAAATAAGCAAAAAATTTGAAACAATCTAACATTAAACATCAAGGAACCAGATAGTCATTTATTTATATAAATATTTTTAAATTTTCTGAATTTTAATTTTCAATATAGCAAATATCAACAGAAAGAAATAAGCTACCCAGCTAAGGATAAACGGGCAACTTTGTATGACTATGATAATGTGAGAGAATAGTGACCAGGTTTGAAAACCTTTATAATAATTTTAATTGGCTATCAATAATGCATAGGTAAGTGATGCTCCATGAAGTAAACAATGAAGTGGTATAAAAGGTGAAATGGCCCTTAAAGACCGTCTTGTCCAACCCACTTATTTTATGGATAGAAAACTTGGACCCAATATAAGTAAATCATCTTATTAAATAAACAGAGGTAATTCATATACAGTTTTCCTGGACTTGTGTTCCTTCTACTACACTATGCAAATATGTATAGGTCATTTGTTTTAATTTCAGCCATTTGCCACCATTATCACGGATAGGTCAGTTTGGTTGCTTGCTTTGTAGATAAACAACATGAAGTTTGAAAAATGTATAGTTCAAAACAGTAATTTATTTGTCTCACATTAATATAATTTCTGCCCTGTATAATCAGATAATGTTAGAATTGGAAAAGAACTGTCCCTATTGTATAAGAATCTATTTTTCATTATCTTTAATGGTGAGTCACTTAGTTTCTGTTTGGGTACTGTCCGAATGAGGATCTTGTAATTGTTTTTTTACAAGGCAGCCAAATGTATTATCTGATAACATTGTTAGAAAATGTTTTATAATATTAATTTGATATTTAACCCTTTGTACTTTGCATCTAGAGTTCTTTTTTTTTCCTCACATGGGACCATACAGAAGTAATCTAATTTATTATTTTCTATGATGGCATTTCAACACTTAAGAAAATACAGTCATGCCCTTCCTGCCTTCCAATCTCTCTCAATTCCTTATATAAGAGCATTTCCAGATCCTTTAAGTCCCATGGGCTGTTGCTGCATAATCTTTGTCTCCAGTGAGTCAGCAGCATTCCTCTAAAAAATGGATCAGAAACCAAGATGATATTATAGATTTATTCTGAGCAGTGCAGATGCAGAGGGGAACTTTTGTCCAGAGATACTTATTGCCATAGGCTATAATTATTTTTAGTGTTTAATATGTGTCAGAAACTCCTATGCAGTTTGCATGAATTATATAATATAATCTTCATCAGAGACCTATGAGGTAGGTGCTTTTGTTATTCCTATTTAACAGTGGAAAACATTGAGAACCACAGACATTGAGTGATATGTCTAAATATTCAAAACTAATAGATGGCAGATTTGAAATTAAGCTTGCTTAACTCCAAGCAAGGCGCTGACTCACATAACACATGAGTGGATTATTTGACTTCCCTTCTATTGTTGGAGCATTTTAATCTTATACACAACCTTGAGGTCTTATATTTACAGCAAAAGTTAAATTTTGTCTGTACTTACGCAATTGACTTTAAATGAATCTTTAGTAGAGAACTTACAATTTTCTTGTCTATTTTCCATCCTGTTCATTTTGGTCTAACTTTCTACATTTTAAATTTTGCTTTATATCTTAGATTTTTGTTATCCATTGAGTTGTGACCATGATAGGGAATGTCCTCCAAATATATATGGGGTCATTAACTCATATCCTTTATATGATTATAAAACCTTGTGCAACCTTGCCTCATAGTACTGTCATATAGCTTATATTTTCTATCTAGGTTAAAAAGATATAAAAATCTATCAATGACTTTGCTAAAATAAAGCTACATTTTAGCTGTAGCCTCCTTCCATCGATTGAACGATTATTTTTTGAGCATTTGCTAGACAACAATAGGATGCAAAGATGACTATTGACCTTAAGGCACCCACAGTTTAGTAAAAAAAAACAAAAACAAAAACAAAAAAACACTATGATATCATGAACTGTAATGCACAGTGAACAGTACATTGAAAAATGGGTTTATATAATATACTTTGATGGGTCAAGGTAAGGAGGTATTTGTTTTTTTATTTGTGAAGACAAAGAGGATACTTAATAAATCCATGGACCCTTCAAAAAGGGAGATTTGCTTAATTTGGCAGGATTCCGCATTAGTGAACCTAGGCCGAATCTTGGTGATCACTCTAACATGAGTTACAAAGCATAATACTTTCACTTTTCTGTCAGAACCAACTTTTGGATATTTGAGAATTTAAGTTAGGGTAAATCAATTTGGGGAACTTTATGCCTTGGAATTTAGGACACAGTTATTTTGTGCTCCACTAAAAAGTATAAGCTGTCTCCTTAAACTGGGAAGTGTTGGCTATTTTAAGACTTTTCTTTTCCAGTAACCATAAGAAGCATTTTCTTTTCTTTATGGGTCATTTACATCATACGGGATCATGTTGGCCAAACTCTACATTTTCCAATCTGGCTTCCACTCAGAACTCTACTGCTCCTCACAGCAGGCTCTGCCCTTTTGTTGTTCTGAATATTTTAAACACTTAAAACAGACAGAACCAAACAATTTTAAACACAGCTAGAGAGTGCTTTTCTGAACATGCATAAAATCTTTACAAATTAAATCTATGCCTGCATGGTGCTAAAGCATCTGCTCAATTCAGTCCTACTTGCATTTTGTTATATAGATATAGTGACCATATGCTCTGGATTTTCCAAGACAGTTCTAATTTCAAATATTTTGTCCCATTGTTCCCATAATTATGCTCATATCTGTAGGCGCATGTGTCCTAGTTCAAGGGTGAGAAATTATATTAGCTGACTTTATAAAATATTTTGAGAATTGATTGAATTACTTAAATGAGTCAGATATTTTGGTGTCCTATAAAATAAGTCTAGATGTCTTCATAATTTGATATGTTGTTCTTTTTATTCATGTCCCTCTCCTTAACCTAACACATGGTTTAATAACTTGTGAACAAATTAAAATATAAAAATATAATCTTGGCAACATTAAAGATAATTTCATTCATTATAAGCAACAGGATGTAGGCAAGGATATAAAATTTGTTGAAATAAGACAATGGCAGAGATATAGTCATTCTTTAGTATTTCTTAAGGTTCCATGAAGGTAGTTCACTATATAGCAGCACATAAAAATTAATTATTAAACATGTTCTATACACTAAAGTTACAGTCATGTATCATCTCTGATCCTCTTTTTTTTTTCATAAAATGAGTATGACAATAACAACTTATATCATACAGGCATTATAAAGAATAAATAAGATAATTGTAAATTGCTTATGAATGACCCTGCTAACATAGTAAGTGTTCCATAAATATTAGCTCTTAATATCATCATGACAGGAAAATCTATCTTTGTCCGATTAAATAGAATGATACATCGAAGTGGAAAGTAGGGTTTAAAGTAGAGGAAAAGTCCCTAGAGGAGATGAGTCTTGAGGCGATGAGTCTTGAACAGTGAATTAGGAAAGGAAAATACAAAATGGGTGGATGTTAGGAGGATAAGGGAATACACTTACAAAAAGACGAAATGAACTACTATTTGAAAATGAAGTCTGGTTGGTTATAATAAACAAAGCATTCCATGTAGTAATTTGACATATTGACAATCACATGTTGAACTTTATGCTTCTTCTTATTGTTTTTCCAGGTAGAATGTTTTAGTCATATATAGTAGCTAGAGCCATAGTTTATAATGCACAGCTATGTGAATCCACTATTGCTAGGGTCACTCGTATATGGGAGGCTCATATTCTTCCTTTTTACTTTTTTATTATCCAATTTCTGTAGTGTATCAAAGTTTTTGTTAGGATTGTTATTTTTGTCATAGTTTAGACTGTAGTTCCAGTCTTTACATGGTTTGTTGGTGATTTACCTGGATGAAGAATAATTATTCTAAAAATTACATTTTAGCATTTTTATAACAAGTCTTCGTCCAAGTGCTTTACTTCAATTACCTAATTTAAAACTTATAGCACCCTATGGATAGCAAATATTTTCATCCTCATTTTACAGATGAGTAAACAGAGGCACAGAGAGGATAAATAAATTATCCAAGGCCACCCAGCTCTATTAATTAATACAACTAAATTTTGAACCTTGGCAGTTTGGCACTAGCATCCATAATACTATACTGTACTATTCCTTGTTAAAAAGTTTGGTAGCTTATGACTTAGCTGACACACACAGTACATGAGACAAAAATAAATTAATTAATTAGGATATGGACTAAATTTGTAGGACAATCTGCTCATGTTAGCATAGTAATATAGAAGAAGGTTTGGTAATTATCCATTATACTTAATCAATGAAAATGATGAAGCAAGACAGATTGCTTACTTTTGACTCAGTAATAAATTATTTCCTGAGCTCTTCTTATAATTGCCTAAATTTTACACTGAAGACTTCCTAAAACAAAATAAAGGAAGAAGTAATAATTTCAGATTTATCTGATACTTAACTCAAGACCAATATTTCACATTTTAAATTATTCCAGAGCAATTATTAAGATCCCAACATAACTACTGTCAAGGTGTACAGGGTAGAAAGCAATCTTGGAACTAAATATGTAACTCTCTGAACTAATTTATGAGATTGCTGCTTGGAAACACTGCTCTATACTGCATAATTCAAACTTTACATCATACTATGTGCGTGCATTTCTGTCTGTCTATCTGTATTGGGTTTTCTAGTTTGAAAATGGACATTATTCTAGTTATCTGATTAATTTATAAGTCTCTTTTTTATTTTATCATGGGTAGAATTAGCCTTAATTTGTATTTCACAATGCCTGTGTATAGATGCAAAAATCATTCTATTAGAGAAGAAAAAGGACCTGCCTTATAGGAAAGGAGTTTCCAGAAGGGATCTCTTAGTTTCTGAGAAGATGGCAAGGTTAACAGTAATGTAATTAGAATCTTCATCATAAGACAGCCACATTTAGTTATGGACTTACTGCCTCCTGGACACTTTAGGTTCAATATGGGATTGCCTCAGACAGGGAATTAGTAGTCTGTCTATCTATATCTATCTATCTATCTATCTATCTATCTATCTATCTATCTATCATCAATCATCTATCTACCTATCATCATCATCATCATCATCATCATCACCTATTTATGTATAGTAATAGAGTTTCATCTTTAAAACAAGGGAAGAGAGAAATCTGAAATTTGTTTACTGTATTTTTCATTTTTAAAAAGAGAGTTAAGCTTTATTTAAAAAATAAGTAAAATATATATAGTTGTATTTTGGTTTCCCTTTCCTCTAGCTCTTTTTCAAAGGTAGCTTAAACAATACCTTACTGAGTGAATATTTATTTGAAAGAAATAATCAATTTTCAGTTTTCTGCAGAGGAAAGTTGAATAATCTCTTTGCTGATTATGCTCTCAAAAACATTCTATAAATAAAATATCCTTTTTTTACATAATTTGTTTTTGCATTAATAAATCTTCTTTGAATGTTTGACAATTAGTCCATCTATGTACATTTTGAAATAATAACCTTTTGAGACATTTCCATGTTGTAATATTAGTCTTTGTATTATTTTCTGTATTTGCAACTCTATGCATAGTATATATAATTCAGTGGCTTCAGATATAAAACTTGATTTTTCTAAGTATAGCTGCATTAGCATTCAGCTGTGAGTATGTAAGATAATAGTATTAAACACAACCTTCCATTCTGTTGTCATGGATGCAGCACAACCCAATACTGGTGGCACTATACCACTAGTCTTTGTACAATCTCATTTTTATCTACTAATTTTAATTTAATTACATGTGAAATTCAATCACTGTTATTTAAAATCCTTGATATTTATTTGATATTTCAAGCATTAAAATATTAGAATTTATTGACTATCTTTGAATGTGAGAATCTTTTTTAAAAAGCTTCTTTTAAGCAAAGGATTTCTGTCACTATTAGTTATGAAAATCAGAAATAAAAACCCTGAAACATATTGCTTATTATCAAGAAGATTATTTTTTCTTGACTGAGTCAGTGAGTCAGTGCATTCTCTCTTGAGGATATGTTATGTGGGAAGAAGTAGAAGTATTCTATACATAATTGATATAAACAGCATGTATGTTTTTCTGAATTTATAGATAATATTACAGTTTTTATATGCTGTTTTACATGATCTATGTCATCAATTCTAAAGAACTTGTTTAGTCAGAATAAGTATAAATTTTCTTGATGTAACTAGTATTGGTAGTAAAAAAAAAATGATCGCAAGAATTCTTGCCCCAAACCTGATGGCCACATCTAGCCTTTAAAAACAATTCACAACTCTATAGGAGGTAGGACTTTTATGACTTATCAAGAACTCAATTTCTCTTTTGCAATAACACAAAGTGTCTCTAATGACAGATTAAGCTAATCTAAAATTAGCCAAATCTATAGTTATTTGCCTAGAAACTGTAATTTACAATAAATCTTCCTCTTCTTGGTGAGTATGTATTTATTTTTTTCTTGTTTTGAGTAAAATATCATTTTGGGTTTTTTTTTTCCATAAAAGAGGTCTGTCTATGTTCCTCCCCCTCCAAACAAAACAAAACAAACAACAACTGGTGTTAAAACTTTAAATGACATATAAAGATATCTCTATATGTTAAAAATATTTTTCTTCTCTGTTAATTTAATTTTGACTATTTGAATTTTGATAGGATACTGTGAGTCCTCCATAATATTTTTAAACTATTTTTTAGTTTGTTGGTTGTTTTTATGCATAACTTGAAAGTGTAAAAACAATTAAAATTTTAGAATGTTTAAAGTAGCTTCTGATATTTACTTTTTATATATTAATAGTAAAATAATTTGATTTATGTAAATGAATATGCCTTCTGTTTTTTAATGATTTGAACCATGCAGGCTGACTTTTTTGTTATGATTACACTAAAAATGTATTACCTTATATGCATAAAGATACCTTAGATTATGTATTGTTTTGGCTGAGGGTGATTAGAAATGGGGGAGTTTATGGGGTGGGGAGAATCTGTGCCCACTCATAATTAAACAACCACAAAAATACATGCATCAGTCAGCAAAAGCAGACATTAACATTATGGAGTGAAAATTAAAGAGTCAAACACTGAGTGTCTACAGTATCTGCCTGCTGCTTGACGCTGAAGCATGGAGAACAGGATACACCTCTATGGATGGATAGCTTTCCTTATTAAAAAAACACAGTGGGAAGCACAGTAGGGGAACCTACTAAAACAAGGCTTTGTAGTAATTTCCTTGAAAGAAATTTCCCAAGATAGCAACTTGAAAAGCTTTTAATCTTATGACTAGCTATAGAGTGTGCTTTGTATTAGGTGGTATTTAAAAATTCCATTAGTTTGCAACAGATCTGGTAGAGTTTCCCAAACTCTTCTCTTTTCCTTTATTTGTTCCTTATAAAACAGTTGTTATCCAGACTCATTAAAATGCACACATACTTCAGAGTCTGAATCCCTTTAATAAATTTTCTCAATAATATATTAGCTATTTTCATTTTGGATGAAAAATTTGACTTAGAAACTGCCATAATTGAGTCACTGGATAAAATTATAAACTTTTATGGCTGCATTTTCTGCTTCATTCATTTAATGTCTCACGTGTTTCAGCAGGTGAATACCGAAGGCAGTGTGGCATTCTTTTTCTTCTTAAAAAATGTGTGGAAGATAGACTTGAGTCCTGTAAACTTGTCTCACTACAGAATATTTATTCTTAATGGTTGAAAAAAATATTCAAAGGCTAATTTTGAATGCATGTTCACAACTTAAAATAGTAGTTTCTATTTTATTATGGATTTTTTTTTTAACTAAGAAGACTCTACTTGTATTTGGAAAATAATTTCTTTCTTTTGAACTTGAAAATGTCTGTTGTTTACATCATCCATTAAATATATCTAAATAATCAAGACCTTGAAATACTACTATGTGAAACTATCAAAAGCAGGTTTTGTGATTTGTAAACCATTGATGGAGCATGGCTAAGTTCCTTGTGGGTAGTTAATATTCCTTAAGCAGATCTCTAGTAATGTGACCAAGGATTTTTAAAATCATGAATCTATTTACATATAATACATGTTTAGGTAAATGTTAACGTTTTTATTAGAGTAGATAGGAAGTGGAAAATATAATTTGGAGTAAGCTAACCACAGTCTCAGAGACTTTAAATCAAAAAGACACAAAATTTTATATTGAAATAGTTATTCTATTCTTTTTAAAATTGTATTTAATTTTTAAATTAAATTTATTGGGGAGAACTGAAACCTGCATAATTTTATTAATCTATTCTTATTTATTATTGGTGGATTAACATAAATGAACCCAAATACCAAAGATACATCCTGAAATTTACATGATATTTTCAGAAACTTATAAAGATAGAACTTAATAAATATAATTAGACTAGGTAGCAAACATGTTGTGAAGCAGTAGATAGCACAAAGCTTTCTTCTAATGTTGACTTGCAGATATTTAATTTTTTTGCAACCATTAGTAGCAACACTTTAAAATTGATTTCCCCATTTGAGTACTCATAAATATACACACAGAAAAACTTTATTGCTTAAGACATCAGTTTTTACCTTCTTGTTTAGCGATGCCATTATAATCTGGAGGTTTTTTTGCATTTTCCTCATAAAGAGGTGTCACAAGAATATTTCATAAATATGAAATAGTGAAAACAATCTGCTTATATGTTCGCATGTTTTTAACACATATTTTTAATATGTTGGTAGTACTTCTGTAATTAGTATATATCAGATAATTTAAATTAATTTTCTTTCTTCCAGAGTAACATTTGTAAAATTCAGTTGTACTGCTTTGATTTTTCTTTTATTATATTTGATCATTTTCCCAGAGAATTGAATCTATATGTAAATTTACCTATGCCAAAAAAAAATTGTCAAAATTGACAGGCTTGGATTGTGTGTCTGAACTCTGAATTTTACCTATTTGATTTTTTGTCTGTGCTCTGGAATTGCATTAGAAAAACATTTCTTTTTTTATTCTGGGTATATTCCTTAATGTCAGGAATAAAAACTATTTCTACATTAAAGTAGAAGTACTCAGATTTTGGATTTAAAAACAATGTTTAACTGCCTTAAAATTAAATTGCCAATTTTATCGAGAACTTTATAATATTCCACGTTTGAATATATATATATATATATATATATATATATATATATATATATATATTTAAATTATTATAAGTCATTTTTGAATAGTTTTGATTAACTTTGATTTCTAAAATGAAATAGTGAAACTAGCTATGAGATGATTATTTGATTATGAGATAATTTCTTATAAAACTCATGCAACTTACTATTTTAGTAGTTTTATTTACTGTAACCTTAAAATCTATATGTGCTTTTGTAGTTACGGAATTCAGACTAAAATATATCCATTGTTTCTTAAAAAACAAAAACATATTTTTTAGATTGAGTTTTAAAAATCTGATGCTCATAAAATAATGTAAAACAGCTTTCACATCACTATTGCACTGTTGCCACTATAACAAATGCATTTTGTAGCTCTTATAATGTGATGTAAATATAGAATGTTATAAATATGTAATATTTTCATAGGTATAGAGTGCATATACATTTCTATACTTCCAAAACCTCAATAGATCTGTGAAGCCAAAGGGACATTTCAACCTACATTATAAGCATAAGTTACAAAAAACAATTTGATTTTGTTTTATATATTTGGGGGGATTAAATAATTCCTGCAGGGAAACAGTTAATCTATTTTTAACTAAAGCTTTACTTTTGTAATCTATCCAGTGCTTTGAGTTCTGTCATTGATCTATGATTTATGTGATTTAAACCACCTCTTGGCTGTAACACTGGTTTCTGTCCAAGATGCTGAGTTGAATACTAATTACAAGATCAAATTTATGCTGTTGGGCTAAGCAGCTGAATGAGTTCTCCATGAAGGACTGACTCCCTTCTCTATCCCTGCCACAGTTAAACCTTAGGGAAATATTTGTCAGAGAAAAGGATAAGAGGAAAAAAATGAATAAAATAAAAATGTCTTATTCTGTATGTTTTAGCGTATGAAATATTTGTTTTTGAATCACACAAATGCAGTCATGAATGAATATGAGGTTTTTCAGATAGAAGACATAAATTGTATATTTATTGATTCTGTGTGTGTGTGTTTCCATGCCTGAGAACATAGAATAAACACTCAAATTAATACCAATGGCTTTATTTGAAACATAAGTTAAATTAATAGCTAAGATCCACTCCAAAAAGTGATAAAACTTCCATTCTTTAACTGCATTCCAAAATTCCAAACAGAAACCAGTATTGGGCCATAGATAACTGATTATTCCAGTGGAATGGGAAGAGTAATTTAAGACAAGTAGTTAACTGAGTAAAGTTTTGTCCAGAGCATTGGTACTCAACTGAGAGTGATATTTTCCTCTAGGGGACATTTGCCAATGTCTAGATATGTTTTTGGTTAAAACAACTGAGAGGACAAAATGTTATTTGACATCGAGTGGGTCGAGGCCACTGATGTTGTTTAACATATACAATGTATAGCACAACTCTCCACAACAAAGCATTATCTCACCCCATCTGACAAAAGTGATAGTGTTGAAAAACCTAGGTCTAGAAATTCAGTGTACTTGCCAGCTACTATTCATATTCATATATATTGCTGAAAATGATAATAATTGTCATTATTCACTTCACAAATAAAAATCACTCTAAATAACTGGGCCAAACAAATGGCAGGATTGGCATGGTAGCTGTGACCCAGCAGCACAATCATAGAAGAATGTAAAACTAAAAAGACCACTATCTGAAATGTGACTTTTTAAAATTTGTAAGGCCTCTGAATTCAGTTTGGTTTGGTTTTAAGGAGATGCTGGAGTCCTCTTTCTCGATATATACGCATACTGACTTCAATTATTTTCTTTGAGCTCACCCAAATACACATTATATATTTGTTGATATATGAACACATTTTAATTTATTATTATTATATTTGTAATGTTTTAATTGATTTTTTCAGAGAGAGAGAAAGAGAGAAACATCAATGTGAGAAAGAAACATCCATCAGCTGCCTCCTGCACACCCCCTACTAGGGATCAAGCCCACAACCCAGGCATGTGCCCTGATTGGGAATCAAACCTGGACTTCTCAGTCCATGGGTGATGCTCTATCCACTGAGCCACTCCAGCTGGGCTATGTACCCATTTTTTTTGTTGTTCTTTATTGATTTCAGAGAGATAGGAAGGGAGAGGGAGAGAGAGATAAAACATCGATGAGAGAGAATATGGAATGGCTGTCTCCTGCATGCCCCACACTGGGAATTTGGCCCACAACCTGGGCGTGTGCCCTGAGCAGGAATTGAACTGGCGACCTCTTGGTTCATGGGTCAGTGCTCAACCACTGAACCCCACTGGCCGGGCTATGCACCCATTTTTAATTTGAAGACTTGTGTTCTTATCTGTGTGTGAATCATATCCTATTAGGCATCTTTGTAATGCTTGCCAATTTATAGAGTTAGATCACTCTTGGGGTTGTGGACACTTATTCTTGAGATAGGTGTGTTATTTAACTAGGCCTTGTATTGTTTCTCCAGGAATTGACTATATTTCAGACTGAACTCATTCAATAAATGTCAATTTTGATATTATCAAACCCAACATATCAGAAGCTATTTTAACTACTATATTAAAATGAATGCTGCTTCTTCATTAATATACAAGTTCCCAAAAAACTAATAGGTTACTAAGTTGGTTGTCTTAGCCAGCATAGGCTATTATAACAAATTACTGCAGACTAGGACCTTTATAAACAATAAAAATGTATTCCTCGTAGTTATGGATGCTGGAAGTCCAAGATCCTGATGCAAAAATGGTCACATTCTGGTGAAGGCTTTCCTTTTGGTTTGTAGATGGTAATTTCTTGCTGTGTTCTCACATAGTGAAAGGGGTGAGGGATCTATGTGTGGTCTCTTTTGTAAAACAAACAAACAAAAAAACTAATTCCATTCATGAAGGCTCCATCCTCTATATTTCAAAATATTAATTTGTGTGGGGGCCACAAACATTCAAACCATAACAGTGGCCCATAGGTGTATCTGGGGATGAGGGAGAGCTTATTTACCAAAATGGTTCCATAACCTGTATGTGGAAGTCTTGCATTTGTTCCTTTCCTAGAACTAAGGATAGCTATCCTTGCTTCCATACATTGCCAACACTAGTCTTATTCTCTTTCTCTAACCTAAGGCCTCCCTCTACTCTGATAGATCAATATCACTCATTTCCCTTATTGTCTCCTCCTTTTGGTGCCTCCAATTAGTCTTACAGGAGAGTGAGCTAGGGATATTGGGAAAATAAGGTGAGATTGCTTGGGTATGAGAACACATGATATGGATTCAGCTCCAAGTTTGGAATAGCCAAAACTTAGAGCCACCTGAAGGGAAGCGGCAAAAAACAATTTGGGTAGATAGATCACTATGAACCAATTAACTCTTCAAAGTTGCATTGTGGAAGGGGAAAATGAATTCTGCAACTCATTCGAATCTTTATATTTCATCAAATAGACAGTTTATTTGCTGAAACACTTTTGCTTTTGATTTTTGTGTTCTCTCTCTGTCTCTCTCTCTCTCCATATTTAAGAGTGACCTGTGCCCTGGCTGGTTTGGCTCAGCAGTTAGAGCGTCGGCCTGCGGTACAGAGAGACCCAGGTTCGGTTCCCACTAAGGGCACGTACCTCGGTTGCAGTTTGTCCCCGGCCCTGGTTGGTCGTGTGGGTGGCAACCACTCGATGTGTCCCTTCACATCGATGTTTCTCTCTCTCTCTCTTCCTCTCTCTCCCTCCTGCTCTGTCTGAACAAAAAATGCAAAAATGTCCTGGGTGAGGATTAAAAAAAATAAATAAATAAATAAAAATAAAATAAACAGCTGTTAAAAAAAAAAAAGAGTGACCTGCTTTATAGAATAATATGCAGTGCTTTTTATCAATTATGTTAATAAATTATGTTGATAAATATTATTTATAGTTGTCACTTCTTTCCAACCATTTGTAAGTAGACCTTTTTGACATCAAAATATTTATTTTTTTTAGATAAAATTTGGAAATGATTATTTCAAATTGATTTGGAACTTTTAAAAAATGTTTGTGTATTTTTTCTAAAGTGAAATGAAAATGAATTATGAAGAAATCACTGAAAATGATTTAGAAAATAGGGTTTCATACATGATTGCTGAAATGTTCTGCCTCAAAATGTCTTTCCATGTCAATGTTACTACACAGTGTTATATGTTAAGTGAACATCAAATGAAAGATACTGTTATGTTTTCTTCTTTTGTTTTAATTGGTCCTAATTAAATATTGATCTTCCCTTTACAATTTTTTCTTATATTTATGGCTCAGTCGATACATTTTACATCATCTATTACGAACATTGGAAAAAATAACTAAATAAAACCATATTGAATTTGATCCATTGTAGAATAGTAAATAAAGAAAGAAGACTTGCTCTGGCCGGTTTGGCTCAGCGGTTAGAGCGTCGGCCTGCGGTCCGGAGAGACCCGGGTTCGGTTCCCGCTAAGGGCATGTACCTCGGTTGCAGTTTGTCCCCGGCCCTGGTTGGTCGTGCGGGTGGCAGCCACTCGATGTGTCCCTTTCACATCGATGTTTCCCTCTCTCTCTCTTCTTCTCTCTCCCTCCCACTCTGTCTGTACAAAAAATGGAAAAATGTCCTCGGGTGAGGATAAAAAAAAAAAAAAAGAAAGAAGACTTTTCATCACTGTTCAAAAACTAGGATAGGTAGTAAAAGTTTTCCTACAATGCCTGGCCATTACGGTTGGGCAATTTGCAATGTAATACCCAACTACAGAACAGACATTTTCAAGGTTTCGTAACATTCTGCCAAATGAAAATTTGAATTTGTGGAAATTCACACCCGATTTTATTCAAATTTTTCCCCATTGGCCTATAATGAACATAATATGATATATTGCTAGTTTTAGGTTTGCATTATAGTGATTTTATATTGATATAAAATATTTTATATCAGCATTATGTATAAAACCACATGATAAGTGTAGTTACCAGCTGTCACCATACAATTTTATTGCAATATTATTGACTTAATACACTATGCTGTACATTACATCCTCATGATTTATTTATTTTATAATTGAAATGTGTGTCTCTTAATCCCTTCACTTACTTTACTCAAACTCCAACTGCTCCACCCTCTGGTATCCACCAGTTTGTTTTTTGTATCTGTGGGTATGTTTTTAATTTGAAGACTTGTGGTTTTTTATATTTAGTATATAGGTATGTTTCCCTTGTTTTTAAGATTCTACATATAAATAAAATTATATCATATTTCTGTGTCTGACTTATTTCACTTAGTATAATACTTTTACAGTCCATACATGTCATCACAAATGGCATAATATTGGAATACACTCGCACACACAAACACACACACACTCAGGCTGTCTGTAGAATCTATTACATTTTAAAAAATAAAATGTATTTCTGTAAGCACTAGCTTTATAATTATCCAAAGTTGTCTATACACTTTTGATTTATATTGGATATAAATATATATACACACACACACACACACACACTCACACACACACATATATTTTTCACACCTTCTTTATCTATGCATCTATCAATGGACACTTAAAATGCTTTCGTATCTTGTCTGTTGTAGACAATGCTACAATAAACATAGTGGTGCATATGTCTCTTCAAATTAGTGTTTTTGTTTTATTTGGATAAATACCTAGATGGGAATTGCTGAATCATGTGCTAGTTCAATTATTTTTTAAATTTGTTTTTTAAATTTTATTTTTGTTACAGATGTTTCTCCTTTTTTACCCCATTGACACTCTCCTCTCCATCCCACCCACCCTGTCCCCGGCTTTGTTGTCCATGTCCATTGGTCATGCATACATGCATATAAGTTCTGTGGTTTATCTCTTCCCACCCCCCCGACCCCCTCTTCTGAGGGTTGTCAGTCTGTACCCTACTTTCGTGTTTCTGGGTCTACCCTATTCGTCAGACTGTTACATTCATTATATTCCATATATAAATGAGATCGTGTGGTATTTGTCTTTTTCTGCTTGGCTTGTTTCACTTAGGATAATACTTTCCAGGTCCCTCCATGTCGTCTCAAAGGATAAGAGATCTTTCTTTCTTTCAGCTGCGCAGTACTCCATTGTGTATATGTACCAAAGCTTTTTTATCCATTTGTCTACTGATGGACACTTGGGCTGTTTCCAGATCTTAGCCATTGTAAATAGTGCTGCTACTAACATGGGGGTACATATATTCTTTCTGATTGGTGTTTCAGGCTTCTTAGGGTATATTCCTAGAAGCGGGATCACTGGCTCAAATGGAAGTTCAATTTTTAATTTTTTGAGGTAACACCATAGTGTTTTTCATAGTGTTTTTCACTGTCTGCATTCCCACCAGCAGTGCACTAGAGTCCCCTTTTCTCCACACCCTCACCAAGACTTGTTTGATGATTTGTTGATGGCGCCCATTCTGACAGGTGTGAGGTCATACCTCATTGTTGTTTTCATTTGCATCTCTCTGATTAGTGATGTTGAGCATTTCTTCATATGTCTCTTGGCCATTTGTATGTCCTGTTTGGAGAGATGTCTCTTTAGTTCCTCTGCCCATTTTTTAATTGGGTTCTTTGTCTTCTTTTTGTTGAGTTGTATGAGCACTCTCTATATATTGGAAATTAACCCCTTATCTGATACATCATTGGCAATGATGTTCTCCCATACAGCGGGTTGCCTTTCCATTTTGATGGTTGTTTCTTTTGCTGTGCAGAAGCTTTTTAGTTTGACGTAGTCCTATGTGTTCAATTTTTCCTTTGTTTCTGTTGCCTTAGGTGATGTATCAGTGAAAATTCTGCTGCATATGATGTCCTAAATTTTGTTGCCTACATTTTCCTCTAGAAATTTTATGGATTCACAGGTCATATTTAAGTCTTTTATCCATATTTAGTTTATTTTGTGTGTGGTGTAAGTTGATGGTCTCATTTAATTTTTTTGCATGTAGCTGTCCAATTTTCCCAACACCTTTTATTAAACAGACTGTCTTTACTCCACTGTATGCTCTTGCCACCATTGTAAAATATTAATTGAGCATATTACCTTGGGTCCATTTCTGGGTTCTCTCTTCTGTTCCACTGGGGTATATGCCTGTTCTTGTGTCAGTAACAGGCTGTTTTCATTACAGTCTATTTGTAGTATAACATGATATCTGGTATTGTGATCCCAACTACTTTATCCTTCTTTTTTTCAAAATTTCTGTGGCTATTCGGGGTCTTTTTTGGTTCCATATGAACTTTTGAAGTATTTGTTCTAGTTCTGTGAAATATGTCTTTGGTATTTTGATGAGGATTGCATTGAATTTATAGACTGCTTTGGGTAATATGGACATTTTAATGATGTTAATTCTTCCAATCCATGAACAAGGTATGTGCTTCCACTTTTTATATCTTCCTCAATTTCTTTTCTCAATGTCCTGTAGTTTTCTGCAAATATGTCCTTTACTTATTTGGTTAAGTTTATTCCTAGGTATCTTAATTTTTTTGCCGCGATGATAAATGGGGTTGTTTTCTCAGTTTTTCTTTCTGTGAGTTCATCATTGGTGTATAAGAATGCCATCAATTCCTTGACGTTAATTTTGTATCCTGCTACTTTGCCAAATTGATTTGTTAAGTCTAGTAGATTTTTGATGGAGTCTTTAGGGTTTTCTATGTATAACATCATGTCAAAATGGTGGCAGAGTGAATGGAAGCTACACAGACCTCTCCCAGGACCAAACAGGAATTACAACTAAAACACAGGCAAATCGACAGGAAAAAGCAACAGAATAGCAGCTTTCGATGACCATATAACCCGGGACACTGACTTGATACTGGTAGGATTGTGAAGGCGCGAGATGGGGGCTGGGAGCCCACAGTTAGCAGCTCAGCTGTGGCTTTAGCTGTGAGCAGCGCCCTTGGGTTAAACTCCTAGGGGGCTCCACAGGGTAGAGCTGGGACAGAGGCTAAAATAGCCCCAGCCATTCACCTTAGGCTCAGGCAGAGGGAGGGCAGACTGGACTGGAACTGTGTGGGGACACTCGGGATTTGGAGGGTATTCAGATGTTTTGCTGAGTTGCAGCCACGCAGCTAAGTGGCCATATTGCTCCTTCCTAGGGCTCTGGGGAGAGGCAGCAGCCCCTCCCTCGGAGATTCAACCCCACCCTGTGGGCCATTGAAATGCAAATTGAGGCTTACTAACAACCAGCATCTGCCCCACCCTCGGGAAATCCCCTTAGGCTGAGCACCTGAGGGAGATTTTCAGCCAACTAACAACCCAAAACTCTTCAAGTAACCTGGACTGCTAGCCTCCAGGTAAAAAGCCAGAGGATAACAGTACCATTCCTGGGCTAGCAACTCTAACCAGAAAAGTAAGACTTGACACTGGTGTTTAACGTGGGTCCTCCATCACTCATCTAGGCACAGGAGAGGAAGCCACAAACAGCAGAACACCAATACCCACAGGGAAAACTTGGCAGGCTCCAAAGCCCACTGTGATAGCCAAAATGGTGAAACACAGAAACAAAAGCCAAATGAAAGAACAAGAGACCTCCACCGAAGATGATATCATTATGGAGCAGTTAGGCAAGTTTAACAGAGCTAGAATTCAGAACCATGATATTGAGGAAGCTCAACAGCATGAGTAAGGACATAGAGATGCTGAAAATAAACCAACTGGAAATTTAAAACCACCAAGAAGAGATCAAGAGTGACATATCAGAAATAAAGAACACATTGCAAGGTCTAAAGAGCAGAGTAGAGGAAGCTGAGGACCAGTTAAGTGAATTAGAAGATAGGGTAGAAAAAATCAAACAATCAGAAAACCAAAGGGAAAAAAACGATTAAAAAACAGGAAGACAGCTTAAGAGAACTGTGGGACAACTAGAAACAAAATAATATTTGCGTCATAGAAGTTTCCAAAGAAGAAGAAAATGAGCAAGTGTTAGAAAATATATTCAAAGAAATAGTGACAGAAAACTTCCCTAATTTGGTGAAGGAAGAAGGCATTCAACTTCAAGAAGCACGGAGAGCACCAAGTAAGAAGAAATCAAACAGGCTCACACCAAGATACATAGTAATTAAAATGCCAAAAATTAAACACAAAGAGAGAATCCTAAAAGCAGCAAGAGAGAAGCAACAGGTTATCTACAAAGGAAACCCCACAAAGCTCTCAGCTGTCTTCTCACAAGAAACAGTACAGGTCAGAAGGGAATGGCATGAAGTAATCAAGGTCATGAAAAACAAAAATCTGAATCCAAGACTACTCTACCCAGCAAGGCTGTCATTCAAAATAGGATGTTAAATAAAGAGCTTCCCTGGCAAAAAAAAAAAGGCTAAGGGAATACATTAGCATCAAACCAGCACTACAAGAAATGTTAAAAGAACTACTGTAATTAGTAAAAGAAATAGGAAGAAAAAAAAATAACCAAACTACACAAAAATGGCAATAAGTAACTCCATATCAATAATCACCTTAAATGTAAATGGATTGAATGCTCTGATAAAAAGACACAGAGTAGCTGATTGGATAAGAAAGCATGGCTCATATATATGATGTTTACAAGAGACCCACCTCACAACAAAAGACTCACATAGGTTGAAAATGAAGGGATGGAAAAAAATCTTTCAAGCAAACGGAAATAAAAAAAAAGCTGGGGTAGGAATACTCATATCTGATAAAATGGATTTCAAAATGAAGACCATAACAAGAGACAAAGAAGGCCACTACATAATATTGAAAGGATCTATCCAACAGGAAGATATAACCTTGATAAACATGTATGCACCCAATAAAGGAGCACCAAAATATATTAAAAATCTTCTGGAGGACTTCAAAGGAGAAATCAACAGCCATACAATCATAGCAGGGGACTTCAACACCCTGTTGACACACTGGATAGATTCTCTAAACAAAAATTTAGCAAGGAAACAGAGACTCTAAATGAAGCACTAGACCAAATGGATTTAATAGATATCTACAGAGAATTATACCCCAAAACTACAAAATTCACATTATAATCAAGTGCACATGGGACATTCCCAAACATAGACCACATGATAAACACAATCTAAATCTCTTCAAGTTCAAGAAGATTGAAATCATATCAAGCATCTTCTCAGATCACAATGGCATGAAACTAGAAATCAATTGCAACAAGAACATGCAAAAACATTTGAACACATGGAGGCTAAATAGCATGTTATTAAACAATGAATGGGTTACCGAGGAGATCAAGGAAGAAATTAAAAAATTCCTGGAAACCAGTGAAAATGAACACACAACACCACAAAATCTATGGGATACAGCACAAGCAGTTCTGAGAGGGAATTTCATAGCACTACAGGCCTACTCAGAAAACAAGAAAAATTTCTAATTGACTGTCTTACCTAACAACTTAAAAAACTAGAGAGCAAATAAAAAAAACAAAAACCACAGAGCAAGTAAAAGGAAGGAAATAGTAAAGATCAGAGCAGAAATAAACAACATAGAGTCTAAAAAAATAATTCAAAGGATCAATGAAACAAAGAGCTGGTTCTTTGAAAAGATAAACAAGATTGATGGACCCTTAACTAGACTCACCAAGAAACAAAGAGAGAGAACCCAAATGCACAAAAACAGAAATGAAAGAGAAGAAGTAATGACTGACACCAGAGAAATACAAAAGATTGTTAACAGCTACTATGAACAATTATATGGCAACAAATTCAACAATCTAAGGGAAATGGACAAATTTCTAGAAAGAGATAGTCTCCCAAAACTGGACCAGGAAGAGAGAGAAAACTTGAACAGACCAATAACAACTAAGGAAATTGAAGAGGTAATCAAGACTCTCCCAGCAAACAAAAGCCTGGGTCCTGATGGCTTCACAGGGGAATTTTACCAATCATTCAAAAAATAACAAACACCCATTCTCCTCAAACTATTTCAAAAAATTCCAGAAGAAGGTAGACTGCCAAACTCGTTTGATGAGGCCAGCATAATTCTTATTCCAAAACCAGAGAAAGACACTACAAAGAAAGAAAACTACAGGCCAATATCCCTGATGAACATAAATGCCAAAATCCTGAACAAAATACTAGCAAATCGGATCCAGCAATACATCAAAAAAATTATTCACCATGACCATGTGGGATTCATCCCAGGGATGCAAGGCTGGTACAATATTCGCAAATCAATAAATGTGATACACCACATAAACAAAATAAGGAATAAAAACCACATTTATCATATCAATAGATACTACAAAAGCATTCGACAAAATCCAGCATCCATTTGTGATAAAAACGCTCAGCAATGTGGGAATAGAGGGATCTTATCTCAACATAATAAAGGCCATATATGAAAGACCTACAGCCAACATCATATTCAGTGGGCAGAAACTAAAATCATTTCCCTTGAATACAGGAACAAGGCAGGGATTTCCACTTTCACCACTCTTATTTAACATTGTACTGGAAGTCTTAGCCACAGCAATCAGACATGAAGAAGAAATAAATGGGATCCAAATTGGAAAGGAGGAAGTGAAACTGTCATTATTTGCAGATGACATTATATTATATATATTTTTATGTATCTGAGGAAATTCCATGCTCTTTTCTGTAGTGACAGCATCATATATATTCCCATCAACAGTTTACTAGGGTTCCTTTTTTCTCCACATCTTCACCAACACTTGTTATTTATTTATTTTTTGATAATAAACTTTCTGACAGGTATGTGGTGTCATCTCACTGTGGTTCTGATTTGCATTTATCTATATGATTATTTGTGTTGAGCATCTTTTCATGTACCATTAGTCATCTGTATGTCTTCTTTGGGAAAATATTTATTTTACTTATCTGCTCATTATTTAATCAAAATATACTATGTGATGTACTTTCTTTATATACTTTTGATTTTAACCTTTATCAAATATTCAATTTGCAAATATAGTATCCCATTCAATAAGTTGTCTTTTTTTTTTTTTTTTTGCCCTGCCAAAGTTTTTCAGTGCAAACAATTTTCATTTGTCTAGTGATGCTTTTGTTGTCCTTACCTTAGGAGACATATAAAAAAAAATTGTTAAAATCAATGTCAAAGAGCTTACTGCCTATGTTTTCTTCTGTGAGTTTTGTGGTTTCAGGTTTTATATTGGAGTTTTCTAATTATATTCAATATATTTTGTAAATTGTGTATGATAGTGATCCATGTTCATTTTTTTTTAATGTAGCTGTCCATTCATTTGTTTTCAGTTTTACACCTGCTACTGAAGGAGCATACATACATTTTAAAGATCACCCTGAGATCCTTACTTCCAGTTACAACTAGGCCTATACCTATGGCAAAACATTAAGATATACTCTACTAATTAGAATATTTCATTAAACATCTCTATCTAGACAGTGTGAAAAACAGTGATAATTAGTGTTTAGAGTGATAACTCTGGGGCACTCTAAGATCTTAAAGTGCATTCCAAATCCTGATAATAAAATGTAGATAAGCTAGCTCAGTGTGGTTTTAGTATTGTATGTTTTTGCTTTATTTATCTTATTGGAAGTCTTCAAAATCTGAGAATTCATGTGTATACTCAATGTGTAAACTCACTGTTCACCAAGAATAAATTAAAACAGAATGTTACACTTTTCAATTACTTTGAGTAAAACAACATTTACTGCATTTGATTTGATATTTTCATTCATCTACATTTTCATCAATTCTGTATTTTTAAGAAACTGGACAGTGTTTTATTTGAATCTTCTTGTTTGCAATTTTTAAATTTAAATCTCCAAATTTGGTTTTTGGTTGAAAAGCAAATATAGAGCCCTGGCCAGTTTGGCTCAGCGGTTAGAGCGTCGGCCTGCGGTCTGGAGAGACCCGGGTTCGGTTCCCGCTAAGGGCACGTACTTCGGTTGCAGTTTGTCCCCGGCCCTGGTCGGTCGTGCGGGTGGCAGCCACTCGATGTGTCCCTTCACATCGATGTTTCTCTCTCTCTCTCCCTTCCTCTCTCTCCATCCCATTCGATCTGTACAAAAAATGGAAAAATATCCTCAGGTGAGGATAAAAAAAAAAAAAAAAAAAAAAAGAAAAGCAAATATAGAAATCTTGAACTTCTTTTTAGTGTAGTACAGGGTCCAATAGAAAGTCATGTCTCAAAGGCATTGATTATACTCTTACTACATTTTCAACAATGTGCTAGATAATGCACAGAACTATAAAAATAAAGATTAAACAATTGATTCACCTACTTATGTAATAAATATTGGGCACTTACTACATGAAAGAGTTGAAGAAGAAATGTTAATGTTTAAAAGGCAAGGTTAATAATATAAGAAGAGTAAGAGTTTGTAGTAGGACATTTTTGAGGAATTTAATATCTTGTGTGAAGGGAGTGAAGAGATTTCAAGGAAGACACGGGAGATGAGGTAATAGAGGGAAATATTTGTTAGTTCATACAGGCACAAAAGGAAGCCTTTAATGGGTTTTAAGCAGGAATTGGTGAAGTGACACCAATTATGGTTGATGTGTAGAGAATTGAGGAGAGAATGGCAGAATAGAAGCAGAAAGGCTAATTACAATAGTACTGTGGTGGCCAGTATAAAAGATGATGGCAGATTTTTCTTTTTAAATTATAGTTGATATACAATATTGTATTAGTTTTAGGTGTACAACATAGTGATTCAACATTTACTTTCTTTACACAGTAATCACTGCATTTATTCTAGTAACCATCTGTCACTGTATGTACTTAAAATTATATTTATTATATTCCCTACGTTGTATAATACTTCCCTATAACTAATTTTATAACTAATTTTGTACTTCCTAATCCCCTTTCCTCTTTCTATCCATTCTTCTACCCTCTTCCCTATGGCAATTATCAGTTTGTTCTCTATATGTTTGAGTTTGTTTCTGTGTTGTTCTGTTTGTTCATATGTTTTGTTTGCTTTTGTATATTTTGCATATAATTTTAATCTTACAATATTCATCTTTCTCTGTCTATTGATGGATACCTACGTTTCTTCCATATTTTGGCTATTATAAGCAATGCCGGAAAAAAATAAAACAAAACAAGGTTGCACATGTCTTTTTGAATTAGTGTGTTTTTTTCTTGTATAAATACCCAGAAGTACAATTGCTGGATTTTTTTCTTTTTTTTTTTCTAGGATTATTTATTTTTTATTAGTTAATTTTTGTTACAGATGTTTCTCCTTTTTCCCCCACTGATTCCCCCTCCCCCTCCCTCCCTGGCCTTTCCCCAGTTTGTTGTCCATGTCCACTGTTCATGCATACATGCATATAAGTTCTGTGGTTTATCTCTCCCCCACCACCCTCCCCCTTTAGGGGATTGTCAGTCTGTACCCCACTTCCGCGACTCCTGGACTACCCCACTCCTCAGACTGTTATGTTCATTATATTTCACAAATAAGTGAGATGATATGGAACTTGTCTTTCTCTGTTTGGCTTGTTTCACTTAGGATGATACTTTCCAGGTCCCTCCAAGTAGTCTCAAAGGATAAGAGATCTTTCTTTCTTTCAGCTGCGTAGTAGTACTCCATTGTGTATATGTACCAAAGCTTTTGTATCCATTCATCTACTGATGGACACTTGGGCTGTTTCCAGATCTTAGCTATTGTAAATAGTGCTGCTACAAACATGGGGGTACATATATTCATTCTGATTGGTGTTTTAGGCTTCTTAGGGTATATTCCTAGAAGTGGGATCACTGGGTCAAATGGAAGTTCAATTTTTAATTTTTTGAGGTAACACCATATTGTTTTGCATAGTGGCTGCACCAGTCTGCATTCCCACCAGCAGTGCACTAGAATGCCCTTTTCTCCACACCCTCGCCAACACTTGTTCTTTGATGATTTGTTGATGGTGGCCATTCTGACAGGTGTGAGGTGATAACTCATTGTTGTTTTAATTTGCATCTCTCTGATGATTAGTGATGATGAGCATTTCTTCATATGTCTCTTAGACATTTGTATGTCCTGTTTGGAGAGGTGTCTATTTAGTTCCTCAGCCCATTTTTTAATTGGATTCCTTGTCTTCCTTTTGTGGAGTTGTATGAGCTCTCTATATGTATAGGAAATTAACCCCTTATCTGATATATCATTGGCCATTATGCTCTCCCATACAGTGGGTAGCCTTTCAGTTTTGATGATTGTATCTTTCGCTGTGCAGAAGCTTTTGAGTTTGATGTAGTCCCACGTGTTCATTTTCTCCTTTGTTTCTATTGCCTTAGGTGATGTGCAGTAAAAATTCTGCTGTGTATGATGTCTGAAATTTTGTTGCCTACATTTTCTTCTAGGATTTTTATGGATTCATGAGTTACATTTAAGTCTTTTATCCACTTTCAGTTTATTCTTGTGTAGGGTGTAAATTGATGGTCTAGTTTCATTTTTTTCCATGTAGCTGTCCAATTTTCCCAACATCATTTATTAAAGAGGCTGTCTGTACTCCACTGTATGCTCTTACTACCTTTGTCAAATATTAATTTAGCATATTGCCTTGGGTCCATTTCTGGGTTCTCTGTTCTGTTCCACTGGTCTATATGCCTGTTCTTGTGCCAGTATGATTACAGTGATTTGTAGTATACCCTGAAATCTGGTATTGTGATTCCTCCAACTTTTTGGTTTATATACTTTGGATATTAACCTCCCATTGGATAAATCATTAGCAAATATATTCTTCCATTCAGTATATTTTCTTTTCATTTTATTGATGATTTCATTCATTTTGCAACAGCTTTTTAGTTTGATGTAGTCCAATTTGTTTATAATTGCTTTTGTTGCCTGATGAGACATTTCTAAAAAAAAAAATATTAAGACTATTGTCAAAGAGTTTACTGTTTATGTTTACTTCTAAAGTTTTATGATTTCAAGTCTTTATTTAATTTTATAAGTGATGAGATATAGTGTTCCAATTTCACTTGATTGCATGTATCTGTTCAGTTTTCTCAAGAGACAGTTTTTTTCTTGATAGTATATACTTGCGTTATTTCTCATAGATTAATTGACCATATACATATGGGTTTATGTCTTGGCTCTTTATTCTGCTCTATTGATCCATGTGTCTGTTTTTATGTTGGTACATTACTGTTTGATTACTATCACTTTGTAATATAGTCTGAAGCCAGGAAGTGTGATGCTTCATCTTTATTGATTATAAATATATATATATATAATTTAGGAGTATTTATTCTAATTCTGTGGGGAAAAAAGTCCTTGGTATTTTTGTAGGGATTACATGGAATCTGTAGTTTGCTTTAGTTAGTATGGGACTTTTATTGACATTAATTCTTCCAAGCTGGTATAACCTTCCATTTACTGCCATGTTTTTAATTTTCTTTCACCAATATTTTACAGTTTTTAGAATAAGGTCTTTTACCCCCTTGGTAAAATGTATTCCTAGGCATTTTTTGATGCAGCTGTAAATGGGAATCGGATTATTTTATTAATTTATACTTTGATAGTTTATTAGTATATAGAAACACAACAGAGTTCGGATTATATATCCTGCAATTTTACTGAATTAATTTATTAGTTTTAAGTGTGTGTGTGTGTACTCTGTAGAATTTTCTATATATAGTATGAGGTCATCTGCCAATAGTGACAGTTTTACTTGTTCCCTTCCTATTTGGATACATTTTTTTTCTTGTCTGATTAATGTGGCTATGACTTCCAATGCTGTGTTTAGTGAGACTAGTGAGAGTGGACATGTTTGTTTTCTTTGTGATTTTACAGAAAAATATTTCAGCTTTTCATCTTCAGTATGATGTTAGCTGTGGGTTTGTCATGGTCTTTATTATGTTGAGTTATGTTCCCTCTATATCCACTTTGTCGAAAGTTTTTAGAAATAAGTGGGTGTTAAATTTTGTTAAATGCTTTGTTGGATTTATTGAGACAATTATACAATTTTTTCCTTCATTTTATTGTGTGGTGTATATTTTGATTGATTTGTGGATATTAATCCATCCTTGAACAACTGGAATAAATTTTACTAGGTCATGATGTATAATCTTTTTAATATATTTCTGAATTTGGTTTGCTAATATTTTGTTGAGAATTTTTGCACCTATGTTTATCAAGGGTATTGATGGGTAATTTTTCTTTCTACTTTTTCTTTTGTAGTCTCTTTTTTAATTTAATTTTTTATTTAATTGATTAATTTATTTTTGTTACAGATGTTTCTCCTTTTCCCCCCACTGAAACCCACCTCTCCCACCTTCCCCGCCCTGTTCCCAGCTTAGTTGTCCATGTCCATTGTTCATGCGTACATGCATATACATTTTATGGTTTATCTCTCCCCCCACACCCTCTTCTGGGGATTGTCAGTCTGTACCCCACTCCCACGTCTCTGGGACTACCTGTTCCTCAGACTGTTATGTTCGTTATATTCCACAAATAAGTGAGATCATGTGATATTTGTCTTTCTCTACTTGGCTTGTTTCGCTTAGGATAAAACTCTCCAGGTGCATCCATGTCCTCTCAAAGGATAAAAGGTCTTCCTTTCTTACAGCTGCATAGTACTGTATTGTGTGTATGTACCACAGCTTTTTTATCCATTTGTCTACTGATGAACACTTGGGTTGTTTCTAGATCTTAGCTATTGTAAATAGTGCTGCTACACACATGGGGGAACATATGCTCTTTCCGATTGGTGTTTCAGGTTTCTTAGGGTATATTCCTAGAAGCGGGATCACTGGGTCAAATGGCAGTCAATTTTTAATTTTTTGAAGTAACACCATACTTATTTTGTTATTGGTCTGTTCAAGTTATCTATCTCTTCCTGGTTCAGTTTTGGGAGACTATGTGTTTCTAGAAATTTGTCCATTTTGCTTAGATTGTCAAATTTGTTGCTGTATAATTGTTCATGATATTTGTTAATGATCCTTTGTACTACTGTGGTGTCAGTTATTATTTCTCCTCCTTCATTTCTGATTCTGTGTATTTGGGTTCTCTCTCTTTGTTTCTTGATGAGTCTAGCTAAGGGTCCATCAATCTTGTTTACCTTTTAGAAAAACCTGCTCCTTGTTTCATTGATCCTTTAAATTGTTTTTTGGTCTCCATGTCATTTATTTCTGCTCTGATCTTTACTATTTCCTTCCTTTTACTTGCTCTGGGGTTTGCTTTCTAATTCTTTAAGTTGTGAGGTTAGACAGTCAATTAGAAATTTTTCTTGTTTTTTGAGTAGGCCTGTAGTGCTATGAACTTCCCTCTCAGAACTGCTTTTGCTGTATCCCATAGATTTTGTTTTGTTGTGTGTTAATTTTCATTGCTTTCCAGGAAGTTTTTAATTTATTCCTTGATCTTCATGGTCACCCAGTGATTGTTCAGTAACACGCTATTTAGTCTCCATGTTTCCAAATGGCTTTGCATGTTCTTGTTGCAATTTATTTCTAGTTGCATGCCATTGTGATCTGAGAAGATGCTTGATATGATTTCAATCTTCTCGAACTTGTAGAGACTTAGTTTGTGCCCTAACATGTGGTCTGTCTTTGAGAATGTCGCATGTGCACTTGAGAAGAATGTGAATTCTGTAGTTTTGGAGTATAATTCCCTGTAGTTATCTATTAAATCCATTTGATCTAGTGCTCAATTTGGAGACTGGGTTTCCTTGTTAATTTTTTGTCTAGAGGATATATCCAGTGATGTCAGTAGGGTGTTGAAGTCCCCTGCTATGATTGTATTGCTGTTAATTTCTCCTTTGAAATCCTCCAGAAGATTTTTAAAATATGTTGGTGCTCCTATATTGGGTGCATACATGTTTATCAAGGTTATATCTTCCTGTTGGATAGATCCTTTCAATATTATGCAGTGACCTTCTTTGTCTCTAGTTATGGTCTTCATTTTGAAATCTACTTTATCAGACATGAGTATTGCTACCCCAGCTTTTTTTTTTTTTTTTTCCTTTCTGTTTGCTTGAAAGATTTTTTTCCATACCTTCAATTTCAACCTATGTGAGTCTTTTGTTCTGAGGTGGGTCTCTTGTTAACAACATATACATGAGTCATGCTTTCTTATGCAGTCTGCTACTCTGTGTGTTTTTAATCGGAGCATTCAAATGATTCACATTTAAGGTGATAATTTATATGTACTTATTTATTGCCATTTTTGTTTAGTGTGGTTCTATGTTTCTTCCTATTTCTTCTACTAATTACAGCAGTCCTTTTAGCATATCTTGCAGTGCTGGTTTGGTGTTCCCTTAGCCTTTTTTTTTTTTTGGTCTGGGAAGCTTTTTATTTGACCTTCTATTTTGAATGATAGCCTTGCTGGGTAGAGTAGTCTTGGATTCAGATCCTTGTTTCTTATGACCTTGATTACTTCATGGCACCCCCTTCTGGCTTATAATGTTTCTGTCGAGAAGTCAGCTGAGAGCTTTATGGGGTTTCCTTTTTTGGTAACCTTTTGTTTATCTCTTGCTGTCTCTTGGCTTCTCTCTTTGTCTTTAACTTTTGGCATTTTAAATATTATGTGTCTTAGTGTGAGCCTGTTTGGGCTCTTCTTACTGGGGGCTCTCCGTGCTTCTTGAACTTGAATGCCTTCTTCCTTCACTAAGTTAGGAAAGTTTTCTGTTACTATTTCTTCAAATATATTCTCTAACCCTTGCCCATTTTCTTCCTCTTCAGGGACTCCTATGATGCGAATGTTATTACATTTCCAGTTGTCCCACAGTTCTTTTAAACTATCTTCCTGTTTTTTAATTGTTTTTTTTTCTTTTTTTCTTTTTGGTTTTCTGATTGGTTGATTTTTTTCTACCCTGTCTTCAAATTCACTGATCCAGTCCTCAGCTTCTTCTACTCTGCTGTTTAGTCCTTCCAACGTGTTCTTTATTTCTGCTATGTTATTCTTCATTTCCACTAGGTTGATTTTCAGTGTTTCTATATCTTTACTCAAGTGTCTTTGTTTTTAGTATCAGGGTGATACTGACCTCATAGAATGAATTTCAAAGCTTTTTCTTCAATTAAAAAAATAATTTAAGAATAATAGTTATTAATTTTTCTTTGTGTGTTCGGTAGAATTCACCTGTGAATCTAGGTTAACCTGAATTTAGTTTGTTGGGAGTTTTTCATATTACTGTTTTAATTTTGTTTATAGTATTTGTTTAGCTATGTTTTTCTGTTTCTTCCTGAAGATTGTATGTTTTTATATTTTCATCCACTTTTTGTACTTTATCCAGTTTGTTGAAATAAAGTTGTTTTTAATACTCCTTTGTAATCCTTTATGTTTTTAATTCAATTTATGTCGACTGTGATTAATGAGATTATATAGATTTCAAGTGTACATTTCTATGGAATATAATTTATATATTGCATTGTGTGCCCACCACACAAAGTAACTCCCATCAGCAGTCAATGAGACTGCTTTTCCACTATAACTTCACCAACACTTGTTATGAATTGTCTTGTTGATAATATCTATTCTACGGGTGATGTGGTATCTCATTTTAGATTTCATTTGCATTTCCCTACTATCTAGGGAAGTTGAGCATCTTTTCATTTATCTTTTGGCCATTTTTATGTCTTCTTGTTTGAAGTGCCTATTCAGGTTTTCTGCCCATTTTTCAGTTGGATTTATTTGTTTGTATGTTTGGTATTGAGTTGTATGAGTTCTTTTTTATATCGTGGACACTTACCTCTTGTTGGAGTTGTTGTTTGCAAATATATTCTCCCATTAGGTTGTAACCTCTCATGATTTTGATTATGTGGACTTGTGTAAGCACCTCCCTTTGTATACTGTGTATACCAAGTGTCCTTCACAGTCCAGCTATAGCTAAGCTAGAGAGCACAGGTTATGGGGATTCCTAGGTAACAGCAATACCAGGACCACCCTGGCAGGTTGGTTGGAGTTAGAGCTGGAATGAGTACAGCCTTGGGGAGTTCTGGGAGCATGCCAAACCTGGGCTTCCTTGGCAGGCCAGCTGAAGCTGAAGTTGGTGTTGGCACAGGGTGTGGGGAGTTAGAGGGGCAGAATTCACTGGGATCACCTTGGAAGGCTGGCCTGAGCTGTAGTTTTAGCAGTCCCAAACAGCAAGGAGTCTTAGGTATAAGCCACACTGAGGCATGGAGCTGGAGCTGGAGCTGGAGCATATCCAAAGAGCAGAAAGTCCTCGGGGCAAGCCTCACTTGAGCCACTTTGACAGGTTGGTTGAAGCTCTGGCAGTCGGGGGCTAGGGTTGCAAGGAGTCCTTGGATCGAGCTGTTCTTGGGGACACCTTGGCAACCTAGCTGTAGCTGAAGCAGGTGTGGGCGGTGGGAAGTCCTTGGAATAGGCCATGTAGGGGCAGGCCATGTAGGGGCTACCTTAAAAGCTAGCTGAAGTTGTAGCTATATGGGGTACAGGCCACAGAAACTTCTGGGGCAAGTGGCATAGAGCTGCTTTGGCAGGCTGCTTGGAAATGTTTTTGGAGTAGGTTGGGGCAGCAGAGAGTACTGGGGACAAGACCAGTACTCTCTGTAGACATTGTAGAAAGTGGGGGTATAAACCTCTGCAGTCCCAGGAACAAGTTGTGCCAGGGCCAATTTGACAATCTGCTAGAGCTGTATTTGAAGCAGGCTATGGGGAGTCCCAGGTATATGCTGTACTGACCATGAGCCGTAGCCGTAGCTGTAGCTGTTGTGGTCTGGAGGGAGTTCCATGGAGAAGCTGTGCTTGGGGCCAACTTGGTGGGCTAGCTGTGGCTGTAGTTGTAGCTGAGGCAGGCATAGACCACAGGAAGTCCTGGAGGCAACCTGTGCCAAAGCCAAGAGCTGTGGCGGGAGCTAGGGAATCTATGTGGGGTACTGTGGGAAAACCTGGAGAGCTGGTGTGGGCCTGGGGCCTGGGGTTTTGGGATGACTTTGGCCTGATGTGGGAATACCTTGATGGAGTTCCTGCCTGCACAATCAAGGTGGAAAGGAAATACGACAAATGGTACTCTTTTATTCTTCCTAAACCAGGGAGAATTCCTGCAGTTCTCCTCTCGTTTGGCAAATGATCTGGGCTTAGTAAATAGATTTCCTTCCCATATAGTATGGGTATTCTTTAAACAACTGGTTGTTTGTTTTGTTTTGTTTTTG
This sequence comes from Molossus molossus, assembly GCF_014108415.1. Classification (NCBI taxonomy): domain Eukaryota; kingdom Metazoa; phylum Chordata; class Mammalia; order Chiroptera; family Molossidae; genus Molossus; species Molossus molossus. Next base: position 11,609,085 of record NW_023425355.1, on the reverse strand, counting down.
TTTTTTTGTTTTTGCTGTGCCGAGAGCAAGATTGTCTGTGAGTGACCCCTCAGTGTTCTTTTCTTACTGCAGGTCAGTGTGTTGGGGGTGAGTTTCTCATGATACTGTGTGTGTGTGTGTGTGTCTCTTTCTCCTACATTTTTCTGTATAATCTCTTTGTCATTTGCTACATAGAACATGTTCAGTCAGCCCTCAGTTCTTGTTCAGAAGTTTCTCTGTCTATTGGTGTAAACTTTGATGTGTTTGTGGAAGGGTATTCAGGGTTTTTCTATGTTGCCATCTTGGGCTTCTCAAATGATGATGACAATTTTAACCATAGTTCTCTCAGTGGAGGAAGGAAGCTCACATTTTAGAGTTATATTTAGGAGGTAAAGTTTCAAATTTTGAAAGTAGAAAAGTAGTTCCTAAAATGGGGAAGTCTAAAAGCCTTGGACACTTTCTTTTAATGATTCGGGTTGGCAGGGAGTAAGTTAGATTTTAGATATATTTACTTCTGAGTTATATAGTGCTTTTGAGAACCCAAGCAATCCATAATAGTGACATGCTAGAAGATAGTTCAGCTATTAGGTGCTATGAGATTTTCAGTAGAGGAATGGCAAGTTCTATTACACCTTCCGTGAGTACATGAATTTGGGCATCATAGTGATGGTGGTGTAGTAAATCTATTTTAGAAGTTGCTCATGGAAAGGATCTAAAAGTAGATAAGAATCCATCTATCCCTGAAGTTAAGTCAGTTTCCCCATGCTATCTATTGATGCCTGTCATATAGAATGAAAGAGTGGGAATTATATATTTGGATTGTTTTAAGACCAGTTACACTGACTGAACTCTTGACACTGATCACTTATATTATAAATTTGTCTTTATTTTCTACTAGCAAGTTGTATGATGACTGGAGGAATTAGTCAGAATGAGCATATAATACCCAAGGTAGAAAATTGTTAGCAAACACTTAACTAGAAGTCTATTTTGATTGCCCTCTCTGAGAACCACAGTCAGATAAATGCATCCCAAGTCTAACAGTAAACATCCCTGGGCAACTCTATCTCAATTTATTCCATTTATAGTTTATCTTTCAAATATGTAATATTATTAATGACAATAAACCTAGAAAACTATGATGGAAAAATAAAAAAAATAATAAATCATTGCTTTAGTATTCTTTAAAATGAAATTATTGGATTATATGTTTTGGGTCTTTATTAACTTCTTTAAAATTAAAAAAATTATTTTCAACTTCAGTTTACATTCAATATTTCATTGTATTAGTTTCAGGTGTATGTCATAGTATTCTGGATCTTTCCAAAACTCCTTACAAAAATTTAATCTTCTATATTAAAATAGTAGAGAGTTTAGAAATTAAATTACTGTTTTCATCATCATATACTTAATTGAGATGAATAATACTCTTCAAATAGTTGATTAGTAAACCAATTCACCATTAGAAGTCGTTTTACATTTAATTAGACTTAAAATGGCTTTGCTATAAATAAAATTTCTGTCACCAACCTGTTTTGCCCCCACCCCATTGCAAAGTAACACAAAAACAATAAACTTTTCTGAATCTCTAGTTAACGATAGATATGCTTATGTGTAAATTGTCACATGGGTCAGTCCTATGGTTCATCAGGGGCAGAATTTTGTTTCTGTCATGGATATTTGTCTCAGTGTCATCTTATAGGAAAGTCTGGGTGCTTTTCCTGCTTTCAACTTAAATTTGAGCTGATCTACCACTTAAATAGATTGTGTATTTAATATCCCATGATAGTTTATTTAAAACACATTTGGCCTGAAGTATGCACAGCTTCATCCCACTACCTGTCTATTCTGCAATTTTGGGGTACCCAGACAAATTTGTCTTCAGGACACATTATTTATATTCCATTGGACTGAGGAATAAGTTTATAAATTAATTTTTTAAATTGTTGTACTAGGTTATGGTTCTTTAACTTTGAATAAAATTCCTGAGGGCAATGAAATGTCAAAATAGGCATGGTTGGACACTACTTTGAGATAATAATTTGTTCCCCTCTGCCATAATCTTCTTTACTTTTTCCATATTCTATTTTATTGTCTCTGGGGAAGTATGTGGCATAGAGTTATCTGTGGGGATTTCTAACTTTGTTTATATAACTCAAACACGTAAGAAAATATAAAGTTTGTAAAAATATTTTAGAGTTATTCTTGACACATCCGATTCTCCCATACTTCAAATCTCATCCATCAGCTAAGTCCATTGACTCTATCTTCAAAATACAACAAGAATCATACTACTTTCACTACTCATTCTGCTACAATTCTGGCCTGAGTCATCATAATCTCCACCCTCGGTCACTAAAATAATCTTCTAATTAATCTATCTCTCCCATAAATAGTTTATTCTTAAAAAATACACAGAGTGATACTTTAAAATGTAAATTAAATTATCACTCTGTCCTAAACTCCATAGTCTAGGGGTTCTTAATCACATTTGTATCATAAACCCCTTTTGTAGTCTGGTGAAACCTCTGGATTTCTTCTCAGAATATTTAAAAATACAGTTAAAAAACAAAACAAAACAAAGTAAATGAGTTGTTCAGAAATATATAGCCAAAGTATATTTGAAAAGAAAATTTATGAGAGAGTAATATATATGATTCTTAATGCATTAAACAACAAGATCTAGGATCGGGTCCAATAACTATCAAAATTGTAATAAGTATGAACGATATTTTAAGATATGTGCAATAACTATTATATGATATAAAATTGTATTTATTTTCTATTTGTGACAAATTACAGGTAATATTAATAGTAGTGTGGTTTGTTGCTACATTCATAATGGAAGGAAATGCCAAATTTTAGTTAAGGATTAATGAAAATAAAGATGTAATTTTTTTTCCCAGCTAGGTTTAGCAACCTTCTGAATTCTATAAAAGACTTTCATACATTTGTGTCCTACATTTGTGTCCTCCCATTTCACACAATGTAAAAGTAAAGTCCTCAGCATTTATAAAGTCCTAATGATCAATTCTCTTCTATATTATTTTCCATTTTTTCCTCCTTTAGTCACTGCTCTCTTGTCACAGTAGCTTCCTTCAACAAGCTAGGTATGCCTCCACTTTAGAGTGTTTTCACAGGCTATTTCAAGCTTTCTTATTAGTGAGTCATAATGGTTCTTTACATATTCTGCATACAAGACCTTTATATGATATATATTTTAAAAATATTTTATCCCTATCTATGAATTGTCTTTTCATATTCTTAGCAGCCTCTTTGTAAAAAAGCAAACATATTTAGAAGTAGGAAGCCTCAGAAGGTGTACAATAGGATGGTTTTATTAGCATAAACAACTCACATAGAGAAATGCATTATATCCCTCTTAATTCCCTAATCCAAGTGTTGGGATCCACCAATCAATCTGCACATTAGATAAATGAATACTCCGATCTATAATGTTTACTGTACATTAATATTCAAGATACCATTAGCTGATGGAAGTACCCCCCCCCCAAACATCAAACATCTATGAATGACTTTGGGAAAGGCCCATGGTGATTATTTAGATTAATTTTGGCATTAAAATGTATTTATTCAGCTTCATTTGAACTATTCTCTGAGAATTTTAACAGTACTTTTAGTTTATGATGATACCTCACATCCATCTAAAAGTTGAGGTGCCTGTTTCTAATTTGGATAGTTTTATAGCAAAACAAAAACCAAAAAAAAATAAAATAAAATAAAACTGAAAAAAAAATCAGAATAATGGGATTTCAAAAATTACCAGGCTTCCAGGAGTTGGGTCCTCCTGCGTGGCACCATTTTTTGACTTAAAAAATGGCTACAATTTAAAACCTGTTGATGTGAACATGTAAATCTGAAACCAGGTAGAAATTACTTTTTAGATTTATGAAAGAGAGGAACAATTACCTCCAACAGTGCTCTTTTAAAGCTTTTTTTCAAGCATGGTTTTAGAACCACCTGCATTAGAGTCGCTTGCACACCTGTTAAAAAAAGTAAATTCTTAATCAAAATTTTACATGTCAGTACCGAGAAATCTGTACTGTTTATATTTTCCTGGTATATTTATTTCTATCACATTTTTTTCTGTCTGATGTAGTGTGATATTGTTTTAATTTGACTTCTAATAAACAGCATATAGCTTGGTTAAAAACGACAACCTGAAAATTAATGTGACCATTCAACATATTCCAATTTTGTGATTAATGATGTATTGGAATTATTTTTGTCATCTTATGTTTTCCACATAGTTTTGTTTTCCTTTTTTCTCCTTTCTCACATTTTATTGGATTGTTTCCCTGTATCCCCACTTTAACTCTTTTGAAACTTGTATTACATTGATATTCTTCTATTAACAACCAGACACATTTCTGAAAATATCTTTGCCAAATATAGTTGATTAATATTTAACAACACTGTCTTATATTTAAAAAATTAAGAAATGTAAATTTCAAAGGCTGATTTAAATAATCTCTCATAACACCCACACACCAAATATATGATTTAGTTTATAATATTTATTTTCGAAATGTGGTTAAGAAACTACTGACATTAGAATCACCTGAAGTGATTATTAAAGTTGCAAATACCGGAGCCAATTCCAGTTCGACTGAATTAGAATCTCTGAGGGAAGAGTGGCTAGAAATCTACATTTTAAAATAGGTTCCTAGGATATTTTCTATGCATAATAAAGTTTTAGAATACTTACATTAATGCCCAGTTCAGCACTTGGCACCTAATGAATGAAACAAACTGATGAACAAAATTGACCCAGAGACATAGAGGTAGGGTACAAACTGACAAACCTTAGACGAGGGGATAGGGGGAGGAAGAGATAAACCACAGAACTTATATGCATATATGAATAACCAATAGACGTAGACAAAAAAGCTGGGGATGGGGAGGAGGGTGTCAATGGGGGAAAAAGGAGAAACATCTGTAACAAAAACAAATCAATAAAATAATTTAAAAAAATAAGTTCCTAGAATATTTTCTATGCATACTAAAGTTTTAGAATACTTACCTTAATGCCCACTTCCGCACTTGACACCTAATTTCTTAACAAACACTTGCTGGTATTATTTTTATTGAATTTCATATTTTGGGAAGATAACAGAAATGCTGATTTCTTTCATCATTGCAGGTAATAGCAAAATGAATACTTATAATTTCTCTCAGAACATCTGTGCTTATATCCAAAAGATCTATCTATATGTGTAAATAAGCAACTACTATGTACTATTCTTAATTAAAGAATAGGTATGTTACATATTTCTTACCTGCTGCCTTTGTAATTGGTTATTGCTTGGTTTACTGAAGTAGAAGGAGAGACATATAGAAGACAATAGTGTAGAACCGCACAGAAAGAATTGACAAGAGCTGTCTTTAAGATAACGGAAAATGCCGCTCTATAAAAGGGAGCAGGAACGTTTGATCTAAAGTTCACCTGTCCGGTATGAAGGTCAAAATACATCCACATGCACCCCTGGCCTCTGACTTTTTAGAAGCAAAATTAGTATGGGCTTTGGAGAATTTAAATCTAAATTTTGCCATCTATTAACTGTTTGGCTGTGAAAAAGTTACTTAACCAATATAGGCCAATAGTTTATCCAAATCTAATATTGGTGGTAGCGATAATACCTAAGCTATTGGGTTGGTTTAAGTACAAATGAGATTGTGTATATGAGACCACATAGCAAAATTAAGGGGTATAGTATTATCAATCGATAGTAATTTCCTTTCTATTTATTTCACCTATTTGCAAGTGTGCTTTGGTCAGTAACAAAATTTTATACACCAATGTTACTGGTGAGCTACTTGCTACTTTGAGCCCCTGATATTTACAGTTTCTCAGCCCAAGTCTTGTACTCTGACTTATGAACAGATCATATAAAACCCTACTGTTTCTGAAGAATATTGCTTGTCTCTCAGAACATAATGCTCTGATTTGCTTTTCCAGATATACAGCATTTTCTCTCGGGTCAGAGAATGCAAGAATAAAACTGTATTTAGGGCCCACCTTATCTTGGTTAGTGACGGGGATGGAAAGAATTAGATTAAGAATTTATTGAAATCCTTTTTTCAGAAAACCTGATCTGGTGGTCTCTTTTGCTTATAGCAGGACTTAAACTATACTAATACAGTAGACAAAGTGAACTGTACTGATTAACATACTTTTTAGTGAGTTATGATCTGAACAAGAATGTTTTACAAATACACACACACACACACACACACACACACACACACACACACACATAGAATTTAGCTTAGGCCAGAGCCAAATCTGTGTGTGTGTGTGTGTGTGTGTGTGTGTGTGTGTGTAAATAATTAATCCTCACCTGGATATTTTTTAGGCAGAGTGGAAAGGAGGGAGGAAGAGAGAGAGAGAGAGAGAGAGAGAGAGAGAGAGAGAGAATGTAAGAGAGACACATTGATTGGTTGCCTCCATATGATCCCAACCAGGGCTTGGGATTGAACCTGTAACCCAGGTTTGTACCCTTGACTAGAATCAATCCTGTGACCCTTTGGCCCTCTCTCTAACCACTTAGCAAGCTGGCCATGGCTCTATATATTTTTGAAAGCTATTATACTGCAACTAAACTAGAACTTCAACTGCTTCTAACTAAGCCTAAGTGCCCTACACCTCTGTATCAGTTGGTCTGTGTTCTTGGTAGATACAAAGCACAATATTCAAACTGAACATTCAAACCCATACCTCAACCAAGTTGTATTACTATGAACTATGGCTGACTAACAGGGGAGCTGGTACTTGGCATCAAATATTTTTGAGGAATTTGGATGTATAAAAATTCTTGATATAAAAAAACAAACAAAAAATACGCGGAATTTCACTTAACATAATACACTCTAGGTCCATCCATGCTGTCTCAAATGGTAAGATTTCTTTTTTTTATGACAAAATATTATTTCATTTTATATATGTATCACGACTTTTTTCTCCACTAATGTATTGATACTAAGTAAAATAAGTCAGAAAAAGACAAATACCATATGCTATCACTTATATGTGGAGTCTAAAGAACAAACTGAGCAATCAATATAGAAGCACTCATAATTACAGAGAACAAACTGACGGTTGCCATTGGGGATAGGGGTTTAGGAGATAGGCAAAAAATGTGAAGGGAATGAGAAGTACAAATTAATAGTTACAAAAAATAGTTATGGTGATATGGAGTACAGAGTGGGGAACACTGTATAAAGTACATGATTATTTGACAACTATGCTGTATCTGTGAAAATAATACAAAATAGTGTTGAATGTACATTGTAATTGAAAAATAAAATTAAAAAGAGAATACTTGAAATGTGTCAATAGTTTCTTGGCTTGTGTTCACAGATCTTTTCTCTATTTTGAAATTTGAAAATCCACTGAGTTCAACAAATGGAAACTATCCCTAAAGAGCAGTTCACATTTGTTGTCCTCTTACTGATATTTATTTAATGCTTTGTTCTCCTCATGATCTAAGATTTCCATTCAACATCAGCTAAGATGGTTATTTTTCAGTGGAAATGTATTTATTTGCCACTTGTGTAGTAAATATGATAGTTGGAGAGTTGCCTCATAGCCACAAAACAGAGAAAATTATATATAACATCAATGTGAATTGTCTCTGGGTGTGAGGGCCAGAAGCATTAAAGGGATCCATTTGTACATGGCCTGACCAAATGCAGAGAAAGTGTGTTATATAATTTCCAAAAGAAACAACGATAATATATTTTAACTACATAAAAACAATTTTTAGAAAATTATATAAAATATTTTACTTGGTTTTAATTAATTTCATTTCAATTTGTTAAATAAACAAATATTTTTAAATGAAATAATTTATTTTCAGAAGCATAAATTGGACTCAGAATATGTCCTCATTCATAATTAAAACAGAGAATATAGGTTTTCTTCTGAATTTAGGAAGTTCCTTTTTGCCCATTGACACGTGCACTTATTTTTAAAGGTATGCCTTATTAAATGCAATACAGTTTACTCCCTTCCTCTCTTCTACTTTTGTCTCTTGGCTATAATGTTATGGAGCTGTTAAAAGTAACCATATTAGTGTAAAATTATAAACACCAGTTTTGCTTGTTTTTTAAATAATAGCAGTGATAGAGAAATTTGTGATAAGCTATGAGGAAGGTACTCATTATGGCAATTTCTTTTCCAGCCTCTTCCTATGGGACAAATCCTTCATGCTTAACTGGGAGTTTCAAAACTTCATTTGAAAACTCCCACAACTATGGATTTTCTGTAAGGAGGTTGTGCATTAAATATTGCTAAAATAGCCCTGGCTGGTTTGGCTCAGTGGTAGAGCATGGGCCCTAGGACCAATTAGTCTCGGGTTTGATTCCAGTCAAGGGCATGTACCTGGGTTGTGGTTTGGTCCCTGGCCCTGGTCAGGGTGGTGCAGGGGGCAACCCCTCTCATATCAGTGTTTCTTTCTCTCTTTCTTTCCCACTCTATCTGAAGATAAATAGAAAAATATCCTTGGGTGAGGATTAAAAATATATATTGCTAAAATATCTGATAGAATATAACATTATAAGATGTTTTATAAAAAGGTTTGAAATTTGAAGAAACTGAAAATACTAGCAAAACCATAAATTACATAGATTATTCTATGCATATATGATTCTTAGTAAAAAAATAAATAAAAAATAAATTAATTAAAAAGCTGTTGCTTATTTAGTGGTAAGAATGACCACATGGTTTTGTGTTCCTCTTCAGAATCACTCTTAATAAATAACTAAAAAATTAACTCAGTAAACAATTATTATTTAACTAGATAATTTATTGTCCTTTTTTTTTTTTTTTTTTTGGTGGAGAAAAGTATATTCCCTCACTGACTCATTCATTCATTAACTCAATCACTTATTTATTATGCTTTTGCAAACATTTTCTTCAATAAAAGTACTGGAAATGCAGATGTAAAAAATAGTAAGTCTTTTGACCATAGCTGTATGTGTTATTTAAAATCCTGATAAAAAGTCGAATTATTATACATGGAATTTGCAGCATGTTACAGATTCTCCCATTCTGTCTGCAAAACAGATATTTTACGTCTGATAAAATGTCAATGAAGACTGAAATTTAATGAGAAGCTGAATTTCAAGGAATGACTGAAAAAAAGTACTAAGTCAATTTGACTGATTATGCCTTTGTTTATTTGCATCTGTGGCTTGTTGGGATAATCTGGAAATATTTTATTCAATAGGTCAATTGTTGGAAGGACAACGTAGGCTGTCTTGATTCAGGCTGGTGATCTGGCAAAAGGGGACTTTATTTACAAGACTAGATGATGCAATGAAAATGATTTCTGCAAATCCATTGCTACTACTGATGGAAAACAATTGAGAACACATGTTTAACTTTGGGTGGGCTGAGTGTGTCATCTTTGTGTGCAGTGTCAGCATGTCATGATTCCAAGCTATAAAATGTGCCTGGAGAGATAATTGCTTGTGAAAATCATACCACATGAGAAATGTGGATTTCTCATATATTTATAAGTAATAACTAACCTTTCCAAAACACTTTCTGTGTTCCTGGTTTTATAGAACTACAATCTGAATAAACCCTATAAAGCAGATACTACTATGTCCTTCTTTTATAGATGAAAAGACTGAGGCTAAGAGAGATTAAGTAATTTGTCTAAGATTCCAGATTTATTAAGGAATTAGGGTAAAATTTAATCAAATAATCTGACTTTAGAACTCAGTTGCTTAACCATTATGCCAGATCTATGAAGAGTGCTTCAACTTCAGTACATCTAGAAATTTACAATTTATTATTATAGATGTGGCTTTAAGACAGGATTTCCTCATTTAGTTTTCCAAACTTTCAGATCCAACTTCCTAACCTAATTAACATTTCTATACCTCAGTGCTCTCACCTAAAACTGGAAAGATAAATATCTACCTCATAGGGTTGTTTCAATTTTTAAACAAAATAAGGTCAGGTAATATGGTATGCACCAGATAATGTGTGTCATAGAAAATGTTAATGAATTTAATATTTTAAATAAGAATAATAATGATAATAATAAAAGTACTTGACATTTACTGATGAATTACTATGAATCAGTCATTGAATTAAGCATATTTTATTGTGTCTTATAATCCTCACAAAAATATGATGAGGCAAACATATATTTTGCTAATGAGGCCACTGAGGCAGAGTAAAGTTAATTAAAATTATGAACATCACAAAACTAGAAAATTTTAGAGACACAATTGGAAACCCAGGAAATTTGGTGTATTTTTTTTTTATTATATAGACTGGGCCTTGCTTTTCTGTTTTGTTTTTTATTTATTTATCTTCTGTTCAGTAATGGGGCAAAACTGACCAGTAACTATGTTCTTACTAACCTCTATGCAAACACTTCTGTTATTTGCAACAGCAAAACTTTGTTCCTTTCTGGAAGGATGGTGAAGGAAAGTAGCTTGCTGAAGAATCAGCCAGACGTAGTATGGGTGAAACACAGTAAGCAAGGGAGGGAGTTGTTGGAGGAAAGAAGAAGAAGGGATGATAGAGGAACAGGATGTTAACAGGGAGAGTAGTTGGGCAGCTGTTGTGGTAATTACTTCTCTTTTTCCTTATGTGACAATGGCTATATTGTTTTATTCCACTTAGAATTTCTTTATGTCTAATTTAAAAGAATTGATTAATTTACACAACTATTAAGTATAACCAATGACTTTGTTTCATGAGCCCTTTCCCATATGGTGTGGGTGATGTTTTTATTCAAATGAATAGTTGAGCTAGTTGATTTTTTTTTCAGAATCACATGCACTATTTTTTAGTATTACTTATTTGCTAGGATACCATCACCTGAACCAGGGAAGTGGTTATTAGATTTTATTCCTCTGGCCCAGCCTGTATGAATCAGTAGATTGAATGTTGTCCCATGGACTGAGAGGTCCAGGCTCCATTCTTGGTCAGGGCACAGCCCGGGTTGCAGGCTGAATCCCCAGTAGGGGGCATGCAGGAGGCAGCCAATCAATGTTTCTGTCTCTCCCCCTTCTTCTCTCTCTATAAAATCAATAAAAACATATTTTTTTAAAAAGATTTTACTACTCTGCAGTCTCCACAACATAACTTCAAAGGATACATAAAGCCCCTAAAAGTATTATTTAATGAATAATTGACCTGATTCAATCTATAAAAAAGATTACCCTAAAATTATATGTCTTTAAAAGGAAAGGAACCACTGCTATACTTATCCTTGATGCCTGCAATTTACTCCTTTATCTATCACCTAGTGTGGAGATATGGGGAAAAAAATTGACCCCTCTGTTTCAGTGCTTTCAAATGCAAATCGCCCCCTCTCCTATTGTGTTTGTCTTATAAAACTATTAAATGAATTACTGCATGAAAGTGCTTACAACAGTTCCCGGTAGTCAGTATGCATTCAATAAGTAATTTTCCCCTTTTATTGTTTTCTGGTGTTTAGCCTTTGCTTAGCATTTTAAAATTTATGAATGACAATTTTGCTTACTTTTAAGAACTATTAATTGAGCACCTCCTATGTAGTAGACATTTGGTATATTTTGGAGCTAAAGAAAAAATACAGAGCTTATTCATTTTTTTAAAAGACTCATGATTTGTTGATGGTGGCCATTCTGACAGGTGTGAGGTGATACCTCATTGTTGTTTTAATTTGCATCTCTCTGATGATTAGTGATGATGAGCATGTCTTCATATGTTTGGAGAGGTGTCTATTTAGTTCCTCTGCCCCTTTTTAATTGGATTATTTGTCTTCCTTTTGTGGAGTTGTATGAGCACTCTATATGTATTAGAAATTAACCCCTTATCTGATATATCATTTGGCAATTATGCTCTCCCATAATATACCCTAAGAAGCCTAAAACACCAATCAGATAGAATATATGTACCCCCATGTTTGTAGCAGCACTATTTACAATAGCTAACATCTGGAAACAGCCCAAGTGTCCATCAGTAGACGAATGGATAAAAAAGCTGTGGTACATATACACAATGGAGTACTAGGCAGCTGTAAGAAAGAAAGATCTCTTGTCCTTTGAGACTACATGGAGGGACCTGGAAAGTATCATCCTAAGTGAAACAAGCCAAACAGAGAAAGACAAGTTTCATATGATCTCACTTATTTGTGAAATATAATGCACATAACAGTCTGAGGAAGGGGTTAGTCCCAGAGACACAGAAGTGGGATACAGATTGACAATCCCCTAAATAGGGGGGGGGGATAAACCACAGAACTTATATGCATGAATGCATGAACAGTGGACATGGACAACAAACTTGGGAAAGGGCAGGGAGGGAGGGGAAGGGGGGAATCAGTGGGGGGAAAATGAGAAACATCTGTAACAAAAATTAATAAAATAAATAAATAAATAAATAAATAAATAAAAGACTCATGGATAACAGTGGATATAGACATGTAAACAACAAATTCTAAAAGTGGTATGAGGAATGCATAAGTACATTATTGAGAGTAAGAATAAATTTGAACTATAAATCTCACTTTAGGGCTAGTGTGCTCTAGATAACTAAATCCTATCAGAGTTTGATTCCTACAATCCTTCAACTTCTCAAAGAAAGGCCATGCTTTGTTGAACTTTTGGTAAGGCATCCAGTGACAAAGGAGCAGATTCACTTCCTCTTAACAGTAAACTGTGCAAGATAATCATTCAATTCCATATTCATCTTCACAAAGTACAATATTGTCATAGAGTTTTACACATTTAAATTGATATTTTGGCTTCCTCCATGATTCACTGCTGTGTAACATCAGCATGATCACAAATGGGTAATTCCTCAAGTGGTTAAACAAAACCTATAATTTATTGAGAAAAACAGCTGAGAGTGTATGTAATGACTCCATCTTCCAACATATTTGAAAAGGTTCAGTACGCCTTTGGAAGTCTATTCTGTCAGAGAAAAATAAATCTTAAAGTATTTTCCCCACTAATGAAAATAAAATGGTAAATGGAAGGATGCATATTTTATTAGGTATCTCTTTAAACCAAGGGTACAGGACATTCAACATTAATGACAATAAAAATAAACCAAAATATAATATGTAAGCATATGATGCAGGAATTGGTGGAATACTTGTTTCTTTCTTTGTTTATATGTAGCTCTCACTATTGATTGAGAAATAAGTGGATTTGCTGTGATATTCTCATCAATTAAGCCATAAAATGCCACAGTATCATTCTGTAGAATACAATGTCATGGAACCATGTGATTATATGGCTGTGATTCACAATGAATTTTGTCCTAGGCTCAAAGTATTATGTGATATTTTTATGCCCAATATATAGTGATTAATAATGGAAAATAGGTCTAATAGAGTAAATAAGCATATTTTATACATTTATCTTTGACAAACAGCAATACTTATGTGTTAGAATTTAATTACAAGAGAGTAGAACTTCTGGAATGGTGGAGTGAAGACCTTATAAATACACTACACCAAAAAAAAAAAAAAAAAACCTGGAAAAAGAAAATGACAAAATCATTTTCTTAAAATCCTAACTTGAAGATATTTTTCCATTGATTATATTTTTAGTTAGAGTGGGAGGGAGAGAGAGTAACATAGATGTGAGAAAGACATATCAAATGGTTGTCTTCTGCACAACCCCGACTGGGGCCAGGGATCAAACCCGGAACTGAGGTACGTGCCCTTGACTGGAAATTGAACCCATGACTCTTTCGTCAGCAGGTCAATGATCTAACCATTGAACCAAACCCTACAGGGCTGTCAAAATAACTTTTTACAGAACTCCTGTAATTAAGCTAAAGTTTGCAAAAATCTAAGGGGTATTTGTTTGAGAAAAAAATGTTAAAACTGAGTAAGAACTGTAAGGATTGTGGTGGTTTAAACTGGCCTACCTTTACCCTACTCTTTTCAGTTACACAATAGCATCAAAAAGCAGCAATCTTGCAACTATGATAGTTAGTAAAACCATTGGTCTTGTACTCACTGGAGAAAGAAAACCAGGTTTGGAGGTCCTGAAGAAACTCCACCCCCAGAATGGTATCACTATTCAAAATGCCTCCCAGATCTCTTGAGAAGCCCCTCCTATCAAAATGTTTTTGTCTTTACTTAATTCAGAGCTAATTCTGCAGGAAAAAAAAGTAAAACATTCTGTATTCTCAGCATGTTTGTCAAAAGCAATATACAGCAATTATTTAACATTAGAGCTGCTTAAAGCTATGATATCTGTTGGGTTTAACAAGTACCTGGCCAAAAATTAAAATAAAAGTCTGGGAAACAAAATGTCTACAGAGGGCTTTGGAAAACTAGTATGTTTGTAGGGAGATAGACAGCCACACACATGTGCAAGGATATGTGCATTTTGAGGCAAGAATTGATAGGGCCCAGATTTTTCACCTCTTGCTGACACTGAGCACCTGTGCATACACGACGTTTATGGCAAAATTCTAAACTACATGAGTGTTGAAGTCATGACACAGCATGCACACAAAGCTCCCTTGGCAAAATGTGGAAGGGCTTTTGGTTTAAAATACTTAAGGAAGCATCTGAACAATCATTATCTGACAAGGTAATAAAGCAGAGACTTCAGTGGTCACACACAACAAAGATTATGAACAAAGAAGGTGTCTAGGAAAATCACTAAACAAACAAGCAGCAATAGTAACAACAATAAACAACAGTAATTATATGAAATCTTGGGGGGACTTTTTATTTCCATAGTTGCCACATTATATTGCCCTATAATATTTAAATTATTCAGTTTTCAAGAAAAAATAAAGGAGGCATAGAAAAAAAATACAGGAGATTATGGTCCATATGCAGGGGAAAAAAAGAGGAAGAAGAAGAAGTAAAAGAAAAAAAGAAAAGAAAAGAAACTGTATCTGGCCCTGGCCAGTTTGGCTCAGCAGTTAGAGCATCAGCCTGCGGTCTGGAGAGACCGGGGTTCAGTTCCCGCTAAGGGCATGTACCTCGGTTGCAGTTTGTCCCCGGCCCTGGTTGGGTTCTGCGGGTGGCAACCACTTTATGTGTCCCTTTCACCTTGATGTTTATCTCTCTCTCTCTCTCCTTCCACCTCCATCTGAACAAAAAATGGAAAAATGTTCTCGGGTGAAGATAAAAAAAAATAAAAAAGAAACTATATCTGAAGAAGCCCAGAGTTTGGACTTACTAGACAAATATTTTAAATCATCTATTACAATCTGGTCAAAGAACAAAAGCAAAATATTTATATTAAAATAGAAGAAAGCATAAGGAGGACATCACATCAAATAGAAAAGATAATTGAAGAGACAATCTATTTTTTAAAAAAAGAACCAGCAAGTTTCCTCAGTTAAAAAATAAAGTATTATAATTAAAAAATCACTATGTAGCCTGGCTAAGAAAAAAATTACTAGTCTTGAGGCTAGGTCAATTTATATTATCTAGTTTGAGGAACTAAAAGAGAAACAAATGAATAAAACCTTTTTTTTTTTTTTTTTTTTTTTGGTACATGCCCCTAGCAGGAACCGAACTTGAGATTCTCTGGTCCATAGGCCGACACTCCAGCCACTGAGCCAAACTGGCCGGGGCCAAATGAATAAAACTTAACAAAGCCTCATATCCTATGGAATGGGAAAAATCCTTGTAAAACATATATCAAGCAAGGGGTTAACATTCAAATTATATAAACAACACAAAATTCAGTAACATTAAAAGAAACAATCTGATTAAAAAATGGATACCAGGCCCTGGCCAGACAGGTCAGTTGGTTAAGTGCATTGTTTAGATTCACCAACATTGTGGTTTGATCCCTGATTAGGACACATATAGGAATCAACCAATTAATGCATGGATGGGTGGAACAATTAATTTCTCTCTCACTCTCCCTTTTCTGCATTCTCTCTCAAATCAATAAATAAAAATTTACAAATATATTTTATAAATTGGGCACAGAAACTAAATAGACATTTTCCTATATAAGACATCTAATTAAACAAAAAAGTACATGAAAATTTGCTTATTATTATTATTATTTATCAGGGAAATGAAAATCAAAACATAAAATTATATCTCACACCAGTTAGAATGATTATCATCTGGAAGTTCAGAGATAAGTGTTGGTGATGATATGGAGAAAAGGGAACATATATACACTGTTGGTTCCACTGCTATGAAAAAGAGTATAAACTTTCCTTGAAAAATTAAAAATAGAACTACCACATTATCCAGACTTCCCACTTAGGGGTATATATCCAAAGAAATAAAAACATGATATTGAAGAGATATCTGCACTGGCATATTCATTTCTGTATTATTCAAAATAGCATATATATATATATATATATATATATATATATATATATATATACTAAACTAAACTAAAAGTCCCTCAATATCCCGCATAATAGAATAATTTTCAGCCATAAGAAAAGAAATCTTGTCTGTTGTAACATATATGGACCATGAGGACATTATGTTACGTGAGATAAGTTAGTTAGAGAAAGACAAATATTATATGTAATGTCTTACATGTGGAATATAAAAAAGCTAGATTTTTAAAAACAGAGAGTAGAATAATGCTAACTGGGGGTTCGGGGGTGGGAAAATTAGAGTGATGTTGTTTAAGGATACAAATTTGCAACTAGTATATAAATAAGTCCTGGAGATCTAATGGGCAGCATAGAAATGATAATCAAGAATACTGTGTTATAAACTTCAAATTTGCTAAGAAACTAGACATTATTTGTTCTCATCACCAAAAAGAAGTAATATTTATGTGATGGGATACAGACATTAGCTAATACTATGGTGGTAATCCTATTGAAATGCATGAAGGCATAAAATCAATGCAGTGTACACCTTAAAGGCACATACTGTTATATGACAATTATATTTCAGTAAAAATAAAAGAACAAAGATTCAGATACCTGTTGAACACCATAAGGTTTACCAACATGTACATAATGGTTTTCCCAGAAGAATGAGTTACTTTATAATGGAAAAAAGAGTCATTTCAGCAGGAATATATTAATTCTAAATTAGAATAAGTATAGTAATTAGGATTCATACAGAAATTATAATTCTGGCTTTGTGTATTTTTTTCTTCTTTTCTCAGAATTGCTTTTGTTTCTGGTGGAAATGGAGTCCTTTCTCAGAGTGAAGAGAAAAACATCTCAGGAGACTCACATGTGGGAGGATGAGTTTTAGTGGTGAGATTCATTGCAGAAGCAAAATCAAAGGATTGCCTCTGGGTTCCCTGTGTCTCATCTCTGTCAGTACCCCCATGGAAAAAGTCAAATATTTTCTTCATCAAGCCCAGTGTAAAGACCAAGGTCCAGAAATTCTGTGCCATTGGTCCAGTCCATATCAAAGCTTAGCCTTCGTTTCTGTCTGGCTAGTTTAGCTTCTATTCCTGGATGTAGTCCATACTGTGCTGTGTACAGGTATAAATTTGGAATCTGTGTGGCTGCTGTGCCATAGGTGGCTGCTAGGTCCACGTAAGTGATCAGTGTGAGCACGTGTTACAGAGAGAGAGAGCACTCTGTTAAATTTGGGTTATATTATCCCAGGCTTGGGAAGGACTAGGCAATTCTTCAAACTAACCGATTAATTTCCCAGACTTTTGTAGGGTTCTGCTGGTTCCTACCCTTAACCAATCCATTTTCTAGAATTTTCTTGGGTTCTGTGTTTCCTATCCAAGCCAATCCTCTTCCCAGGCTAGACTCTGTCCCTTTATGGTCACCATCTCAGTTCCTACTGCACACGCCTCAAAGTGGAAACACCTCTCCCTGCACCATTTTGACTTCTACTGGGCATACACACAGCAGAGGAATTTTCCCTTTATTGTTCTATCCTTCCCCTTACTAATCTGCAGGAATTGGACAAGTGGTTTCCCAGGGAGTGTGTGAAGCTGTAGCTTGTAGTGAAGCAGGCCCAAAATTGGATTCAGCTTCTGAGCTTATTGGGCTTCTTAGTGTCTGATTCCCTTTGCTCCCTTCTTTTATTAAAATCTAGCAACCTATGCTAATACTTTGACTATTCATGATCTTTTCTGGACTAAGCCTGAGGTATCACACTCCCTGAACTCAAATTATATTACAGGGTGAGAATAATCAGAGCAGCATGGTACTGACTGAAAGATAGACACACAGACCACTGAAAGAAAATTGAGGGCCCATCTACTGATATGATCGTATTATTTTTATCCTTTACTCTGTTAATGTAGTGTATTACGTTGATCAATTTCTATATGTGGGACTATCCTGTTCCTTGCAATGAACCCCATTTGATCATGATGTATTATTTTGTAATGTATTTTTGTAATTTATAAGTGCAGAAACATTTGATAAGATGCAGCATTCATTATGATTAAAACGCTCAATAAAACGGGTATAGAAGAAAAGTACCTCAACACAATAGAGGTCATGTGTGACAAATCCTCAGCAAATATTATACTCAATGGTGAAAAACTGAAAGCTTTTCCTCTAATATCAGGAACAAGATAAGGGTGTCTATTCTTACCACTCTTATTCAATGTAGTAGTGGAAGTCCTAGCCAGAGCAATCAAGCAAGAGAAGGAAATAAAAGGCATGCAAATTTGGAAATAAAGAAGTAAAACTAGGTGGTTACTTGTGTGCTCATTCGGTAGGGACCTGGTATATCTTTTGTAAATCAGCAGCTAAGGAGATTCCAGTGTTCACCATGGCTCATAAAAAGCCCAAGGAAAGAGTCAAGATGGAGAACAATAGTCATATTAATTTGAAAGTGGCAGGGCAGGAGGTTCTGTGATGCTGTTTAAGATTAAGAAGCATATGTTACTGTCCTGGCTGGTGTGGCTCAGCTGGTTGGGCATTGTCCAGTGCACCAAGGGGTTGCTGGTTCAATTCCCTGTCAGAACACAGTTGTGGGCTTTGGTCCCTGGTGGGGGACTTTCAGGAGACAGCTGATTGATGTTCCACTCTCACAGTGATGTTTCTCTTTCACTGTCTCCCTCTCCCTTTCTCTTTCTAAAAATCAATTAAAACATTTTTTAAAAAGTAGCATGCATTACTTAATAAACAAATGAAAGCCTATTGTGAAAAACAGGGTTTGTCAATGAGTCAAATAAGATTCTGATTTGCCCAGCAGCCAATCAATGAAATAGATACACCTGCACAGTTGGAAATGGAGGATGAAGATACAATTGATATGTTCCCGTAGAAGACGGCAGGTGTCCACAAAATGGGAACCTGCTACTTTACTCCAGAACTCTGTTCCTCCAGACCAAGAAGACATTCTCAATTAGAAAGCTGCAATTTGGTTTGTTGTAGTCCCATTTGTTTATTTTTCCTTTTGTTTCCCTTGCTTGAGGAGATATATCAGAAAAAAATATTACTGCGAGAAATGTCCAAGATTTAAGTTCATTTTTATATATGGGAACAAGCAGTAGTCTAATTTCATTCTTTTGCATGAGACTTTAACTTTCACAGCACCATTTATTGAAGAGGCTTTCTTTTCTCCATTGTATGCTTTTTTACTTCTTTGTTGAAAATTATTTGCCCATATACATATGGATTTATTTCTGGGCTGTCAATTCTGTTCCATTGGTCTTGTGTCTGTTTTTCTGACAGTAACATGCTGTTTTGATTATTGTCCTTTTGAAGTCAGGGATTGCAATACCTTCAGCTTTGTTCTTTTTTTTCTCAGAATCGCTTTGGCTATTCAAGGTCTTTTGTGGTTTAATACAAATATGATGATATTTTGTTATACATTTTTAAAGAAAACTCATTGGGATTTTGATGGGCTTGCATTAAATTTGTATATTGCTTTGGGTAATATGGCCATTTTAACTATTTTGATTCTTCAATTCTATTAACAGAATATCTATTTATTTATTTTTGTCATTTTAATTTTTTTTCATAATGCTTTGCAGTTTTCTGTATATAGGACGTGCACATCTTATATTAAGCTTTTCTTTAAACTTTAGTTTGTTGACTTGACAGAGAGAGAGAGAGAGAGAGAGAGATTTGTTGTTCCACTTATTTATACATTTATTGATTTATTGGTTGATTTTTCTATGTGCCCTGACCAGGGATAGAACCTGCAACCTTGGTATATTGGGATGATGGTCTAACCAAATGAGATACCTGACCAGGGCTCTGTGCTCAATTCATTCCTAGGTATTTTATTATTTTTGTTGCAATTATAAAAGGAATTATTTTTCTAAAAGTTTATTGTTAGTATATAGGAAAACAGTGGATTTTTTGTACATTATTTTTTTTATCCTGCAACTGTATGTATTTGTTTATTGTTTCTAACATTATTTGTTGGAATCTTTAGGGTGTTCTACATAAAGTACTGCATCATCTTCAAAAGGTGACATTTTTACTTCTTTTTTAAAACAGGAAGTTAGATTAAACAATACGATGCTTGTCTTGAAAGGAAGACTATATAACATTCATTTATTTTAAAGTAATTTATTTTTTCTTAAAGACAGATTGCCCTACATGTAACAGTTATGAATTAAAAAGTTATAAAATTGTATGAGCAAGAAACCAACAAACAAAAAGTCATAGATACCAACAATAGTATGGTGGTTATAAGGAGGAAGATGAATGGAGGGTAGTAAAGGGTAAAGGAGGTCAAATATATGGTGATGGCAGAAGATTTGACTTTGGGTGGCGGGCACACAATGCAATATAGAGATCATGTATTATAGAATTATACACTTGAAACCTATATCGTTTTATTAACCAATGTCATCACAATAAATTTAATAAAAGAAAGAAAATAATGTTGGTTCTTTGAAAAGATAACCAAATTGACAAAACTTTACATAAACTAATCAAGAAAAAAGAGAATATACACACTATGGTAATTAGGAATGAAAGTGGAGCCCTGGCCAGTTTGGCTCAGCGGTTAGAGCGTCGGCCTGCGGTCCGGAGAGACCCGGGTTCGGTTCCCGCTAAGGGCACGTACTTCGGTTGCAGCTTGTCCCCGGCCCTGGTTGGTCGTGCGGGTGGCAGCCACTCGATGTGTCCCTTCACGTCGATGTTTCTCTCTCTCTCTCCCTTCCACTCTATCTGTACAAAAAATGGAAAAATATCCTCGGGTGAGGATAAAAAAAAAAAAAAAAAAAAAAAAAAAAAAGAAAGTGGAGACATTACCACTAACTGCAGGAATTAAAATAATTATAAAAAAAATACTATGAAATACTTTATGCCTACATATTTGTCAACCTTGATGAACTGGTCATGTGCTTATAAAATCACAGATTAACAATACTCCCTCAATAAAAAATAGAAAATATGAATAAAGTATAACAAATAATGCAATCAAATTAGTAATTAAAAATCTTGCTCTGGCCAGTTCTGCTAAGTGGTTAGAGCATCCGCCTGCGGTCCAGAGAGATCCCGGTTCGGTTCTTCTAAGGGCACGTACCTCAGTTGCAGTTTGTCCCCAGCCCTGGTTGGGGTCATGTGGGTGGCAGCCAATCGATGTGAGAGATCTCTCACATCGAT
This sequence comes from Molossus molossus, assembly GCF_014108415.1. Classification (NCBI taxonomy): domain Eukaryota; kingdom Metazoa; phylum Chordata; class Mammalia; order Chiroptera; family Molossidae; genus Molossus; species Molossus molossus. The sequence continues at coordinate 11,587,610 of NW_023425355.1, read as the reverse complement.
GTTTCTCTTTTTCTCTCTTCCTCCCTCTCTCCCTTTCGTTCTATCTGAAGAAGAATGCAAAAATGTCCTTGGGTGAGGATAAAAAAAAAAAAAATCTTTTCACAAACAGAAGCTTAAACTTGGATGTCGTAATTGGTCAATTTTATCAAAGATTTAAATAGAAAATGTAATTAACTTTTCAAAAAAGTTAGGATGATAGAATCCTTCCCAGGTATTCTATGAGACCAATATCACCCTCATTCAAAATGAAATATATCAGGAGAAGAAAACAAGAGACTAAATATTCACCACAAATATATATTAAAAAATGAAAAAAAAAAAAGCTATCCAAATCAACTACGTGCAAGAAAGACTATATACCATGACAGAGTGAGATTTGTCCTAGAAATTCTAGGTTGGTTTATCATCCAAAAATCCAAAAAATAACACCATATTAATAGAATAAAATACACAACTGACATAATAATTTCAATAGATTTGGAAGAAGCAGTTGACAAAATCCAATACCCATTCCCAATAAAGAGTTTTTATGAACTGAAATAGAAGGAAACTTCCTCAATCTTATAAAGATCATGATCTATTTTCTTCAAACCTATTCAACTACCCCTAACCAGAGAGCAGCAAGTATTCTTTTACTCATGTATTATTGTTAGTTGCACTCATTATTTACAGAGTTGAAATAAAGTAAAATTTAAAACAGGTTAAAGGGTTATGGTAATAAAGGAACTAAAACTCATTTTCATTAGTTATATAAGGATTTGTTTTTAATGATGAGTAAGTTACCAAATTCATTCAGTAATCAGCACATTTTGTTTTCTAAAATTGGAGGTTCCTTAAAAGGGATCCTCACAGTGGGGGAATAAGGCAGAGTTAGAGTAAGAAAAATATCCCCAAAGCACCTTTACCTCACATTATAGGCTTGCACCTTCACGACCTATGCATTTCTCAGATACTCTAGGCAAAAGGCAAGGAGGACATGACTTTGTCAGGGCAGAGCCAAGGCAGAGTTGTTTGCTTGCTTTTAATTTCTTTACCCCACTTCTCTTGTCCCTCATGAGTATATTTAGGCTGTATTCAATTAATGTTTAATTGATTAACTTTTTTTTAATACTCACCTGAAGATATGTTTATTGATTTTAGAGAGAGGGGAAGAAAGAGAGAGAGAGAGAAACATCAATCGGTTGCCTCCCATCTTCACCTCTACAGGGGATCCTGGGTATCAAATCCACTACGTAGGTATGTGCCCTGACCAGGAATCAAACCTGCAACCTTTTGGTGTATGGGATGACACTCCAACCTACTGAGCCACACAGGCCAGGGCTGTTTAGTTTGTTAGTTGTTTTGTTTGTGTGTTTTTGCCACAAATTGCATTCTCTTTATATTATAGATTTGTGGAAAGGATATATTACAGAATAAATCTACCTTCTTTAAATTCACTGTATGATGTAAGCTTGTGACAGGTTGAGAAGCCTGTTTTCTTGTAAGTCTATTATCATGTGATTTAAACCTCAGAATGTAATAGGCATCACTTCTGAGTGCTGACACAGTGGGGGCCCCTTTAGCACATGTGAACAAATGAGAAAAGTATTCCATATAATTATGATAACTTTAAGAAGATGATGAATATCCTGAAGCAAAGACAATCATTTTTATACTATTTAGAATATCATAAACAGACAACTAATCAACTTTGGAAAGAAATCATGTGTTAATAGATTTATAGTGTACTTTATGCATCTATATAATGCCCTTACCCTTTCATCTGGGAATGAATCTATTCATCTCAGTGGCTGCGACCTTGTTTGTAATTCCCACCATTAGATATCCTTTGCATTAAATGTTTAAAAGATTTATGTACACACAGGAGAAGGTTAACATATATATATTTTTTTTTTTTCATTTGCTGTAACATCTTTTATTAGATTAGTATATCACATTAGTTCCACATGCTCAAGAGGGACAAGAAGCAATAGGATGGATACAGAGAATATTAATAAGGGGAGAAAACACCTCAGTTTTGCCAGATAGAGACTTCAGAGTTGCCAGAATGTAGACTGAAACCTCTCAGCTTGTGGAATTATTAAGGAAATATTAAAAGCAGTATGGGGTCACAAAATCAATAGGAGAGAGATTCTGAGAACCAAAGTGCGTGAATCTACTGGAGGGTGGTCAGGGTGCACCTCACAGTCATTGGGTCTCCCAAGGCCCCAACTACAGTGGCTCTTCCTCAATTCATTTACATTCAAAGATAACCCTACCCTAATTTCAGTGTATCACTAGCTAGGCCACTGCTCTGTTCAAGCTCTAGGGTGGGAATTAGAACTTTAGTAAAAGCATGTTTTGTCTTTGCCTTTCAGAGCTCATTGACTAGTGAGGAAAACAACTCACTTCCAAGCTCTGCCACTTTACTAGGTACTTAAAACTGAAAAAAGTTATTTAACTTTTCTGAGGTACTGTTTTCTTAGCTGGAAAACGATGATGACAGTGTTGATGATATGAGCACGATGACAAGAATGCTGCTGCTGCTGCTGATGCTTCCTTCATAAGGTTTTTGAGAACATTCAATGGAATAAAGCTGATAAAAGATGAACTAAGATCTGTAAATGGTGCTCTTTTTAGTTGGGATAATGGCAAAGATGAAGCACTTAGTGAAATACCTGACACATGATAAGTACTCAATAATTAGTATCTGTTATATGCAATTATTACTGACAAAATTGTGGATTTTGTGAGTCCTAAAAGAACTACCTTGCCATAATGAACATAAGCATTAGCTATGCCAGAGGTTTTCCCAATGATCTTTCTTCCTCATTTTATTGTAATCCATTTTGTGTCTGACAGCAATTGTCATAATTTAGTATGTGTCAGAATCACCTGAGGAACTTGTAAAAAGTATATCTCTTAGGGCCATCTTCAAAGATTTTACCTCAATCATAGAAGTGGCTTCCAGTATCTGAATTTTAAACAAATATCTTAGGTGGCACTAATGTAGGTAGTTCTTGTAATAAATTTTGATGTAGTGTGACCTAGAAACTCTCCAGATACTTTTTATTGGGGGACAGTTTTTTGTAGTGTTTAACCATGTATATCCTAGCTCTTCCCCAAACAACTGTCATGACAAAGGGGAGAAAAGCCTATAAGAGATTCCTATAAAATCATCCAGGATGGAGAAGAAGGATTAATAGATACAAAGGAAGGAAAGTATTTACAGAGGGCAGGAACAGACACTTTCCAATTAGGTCCATGGGGCTGCTCCTGGCACAGTGGGCACTCAGGATGCAACAGTTTCTCACACTCACTTGGAGAAGAGGCCAGGATGCAGCTGGAGATGGTTATTCTGTGGCAAGAGCCGTGCCAGACCTTAATGGAAAAAAAATGTGGTAACGCAAAACCTTGCTAATTCAGTCTAACTGGGGACCTGAATAATTTTTTAATTAAACTTCTTTAATTAAAAAATGATAGAATATTGAAAGTCAGTTTTATTACAGTCAAGGAGCTACAGCAACCCGAACCAAGCTAACAAAATATTGCCAAGTATAGGGCCTCTGGGAGCTAATGTAATGAATTGAGAATTATTTGTCATCAGGAATTTGTATATAAATGGATTTATATGTAAATGAATGCTTCAAAGGTGCTTAAAAACAGTTTGTTCTCTTAAGGGGTATAAGTATGCTCCTGGTAGTCATGTTTGCATGATTTTACTTACACCCACTCCCCATTCCTCCATCAGACAGACAGTCCAACTTTTACTTCTGGTAGAACTTTTTCAAGTTTATCTGCAAAGCACTCAAAATCAAAATTTTCATGTGGAGGGTGAAAATATCATACATTTCTTTTTGAGTAAAATCAAAGTCTGAATTGGAAAGGAGCTTAGAGATCTTTAAGTCCGAAGTCCTAGTTTTACAGATGGAGAAACTGAGATTCATAGCAAGGATGTAACTTGCTCAAGGACATACAGGATTGTTGTAGAGCTAGGACTAGATCCCAGATCTCTCATATTCTTCAGCTGCCTGCTTCCTTCTCCATGGACCATGCTGCTACTTAATGTATGCCGTTTACTAGAAAGTATCCTGGCCAGGAATACTTGTTTTTATTGATTCTTCTGTTAAGCAGTCTCCATTGTTTACTGTCCAGATGTGAATTAAAGTGATTCTATATGAAGATGACAAGACCCACAAGGGGTCAAGAAACAGAAGCCCAATTTGATATTCAAATTTATAAAATAGAATTTGTTAATAAGAGAAAATTGTTACTTGAAAGTGCAGGGAAAACATACAGGTAAGCAGAAACTAATGAGGTAAGTAAATGGCAAGAGATTCAGTTGGAGCTGTACCTTTTCAGTAAAATCGTATCAGCAAGCTATATTTTCATCAACCACCCTCTCTTCCACCATTTGCTCTTTCTGTGCCTTATCCCTTCTGAGATAGTAAAGAAACATTTTCTTTCTCTTTTTTTTAATCCTCACCCGAGGATATTTTTTCCATTTTTTGTACAGATAGAGTGGGAGGGAGAGAGAGGAAGGGAGAGAGAGAGAGAAACATCGACGTGAAGGGACACATCGAGTGGCTGCCACCCGCACGACCAACCAGGGCCGGGGACAAACTGCAACCGAGGTACGTGCCCTTAGCGGGAACAGAACCCGGGTCTCTCCGGATCGCAGGCCGACCCTCTAACCGCTGAGCCAAACTGGCCAGGGCAAGAAACATTTTCTTGAAGGATAAAAAAATGTAAATTGATTCCAAAGTGTTCTAGCTATGCCATTCTTTTAAAAAACAATTTTATTGCTGACACTGTTACAGATGTTCCCCCAGCCTGGCACCCCCATTTGCCCACCTCCACCCAGCCCCAGCTTCTACCCCCAACTCTCCCTGGCCTTCACCACACTGCTGCCTGTGTCCATGGGCTATGCATATATATTCTTTGGCTAATCTCTTCACCTTCTTACATCTAGTCCTTCCCATCTCCCTTCCCTTTGACAGCTGTCAGTTTGTCCCATGTAGCCATGCCTCTGGTTCTATTTTGTTCATTAGATTCCACATATTGGTAAGATCAGGGGAATGCCCAAATGGGGAAAGTATTTTAATTTCCACTAACCACTTGTGTCACTGTAGGTCAAAGCTAGATGGCAAGGTAATTTTTCATCTAAAACTGAACATTTTTGAGATTGAAAGGGGATGGTATTAATACTTATACTGAGGTAGAAGGCAGAAACTGAGACTATCTGATAGAAATATGGTAATTTTGAAAACGGATGGAACACATTGTTAAAGAAAGCAGAGCACAGCACCACCTGATTCAGATGTCCACAATGAGGTGAAGGACATATATTAAATTGATTCCACAGATGTTACTATTATTTAACATTGGTTATTATCATAAAAACCCAATCCTTTCTTATCTTAAAAATGAGGTCCACTTAGATACAGTAATGATTAAGGTCATGGATTTCCATTTATACCCCAATTTGGGTGCCAGCTCTTTCACTTCTTAGTTGTGAACTTGGGCTTAAGTTACTTAATATTTCTAAATTTCAATCTGTCACTTATAAAATGGGGACAATAGTAATAGCTATTACTACATAGAAAGTGCATACCACATAGTAAGTGTTTAGTAAATGTAATAGCTGTGCATATTACCATCATTTTTATACAGATGTTAAAATGGTAAGTCGTTAATTACAGGAGGAAGGTTATTGCTTAATAATTGAATCACATAAACTGATTTGATCAGATTTTCTTTTTAGACAATGCTGTGAAGGTATATTATGTAAGAGAGAGTCAGTTCTCTTAATCAGTAACAATAGTGTTTATATCTGAAAATGACCAAAAATATAATTATACTAAAACAATACTAAGAGTAAAAGCCACATCTATTCGGGTTTGCTTTATGTGCTTATACCTAAAGATTTAAAGGATGACATTAACTTATTTAGTACTAGGGAATAAAATGTATTACTCTAGATACTCTGCCTGGCAAATTAGCCCTCGCTAATAGGAAGTTTGAAACAAAACAATGTATGTTCATTTACAGCAAACAATTTTTTAATTCCATTTATATATTGCTTACATTACATTGGCTCTCGTCCTTTTATTATAAAAGTCAAGTTGTATCTGTATTTTGTATTTTAAGGCATGTCAATTGATACTTTTTTGAAATGAAATTTAGATTGGGATTTTCACGTAAATGTTCCCTATTGTGTTGCCAGTATACAGATTGACATAATTTTGGTTTATGTTAGTTTGTTCTAATTTTAAAACTTCTCATCATCTGTATGACTGCTACCATCCTTTCTTGGATGACTGGAGGAGATGTTGAACTGGTATTTCTGCTTCTACAAAAGTCTCTTCTCAAAGGATTCCATCTGATCTTTTATTGTTTATTATTTTTATTGATTTTAAAAATTTATTTATTTATTTATTTATTTTAGAGAGAGAGGAAGGGAGAGACAGAAACATCAATTGGCTGTCTCCTACACGCCCCCTAGTGGGGATCAAGCCCACAACCCTAGGCATGTGCGCTGACCAGGAATCAAACCAAGACCTCTCAAGTCCAAAAGATGACATTCAATCAACTAAGCCACTCCGGCTGGGTCCATCTGCTGAACACAACAGTCTGAGGAATACGGTAGTCCCAGAAACATGGAAGTAGGGCACAGACTGACATCCCTCAGAAGAGGGGGTGGGGGGGGTGGGAAGAGATAAACCACAGAACTTATATGCATGTATGCATGACCAATGGACATGGACAACTAAGCCGGGGACGGGGCAGGGGTGGGGTGGGGAGGGGAGGGGGTTGCCAATTGGGTAAAAAAGGTGAAATAGGAGGAACCGAAAAATGGCGGCCGAGTGAACGGAGCTACACAGACCATCTCCCAGAACCAAACTGGAATTACAACTATAACACAGACAAATCGACGGGAAAAACCAACAGAAAAGCAGCTTGCGAGGACCATACAACGAGGGACACTGACTCCATCCCGGTAGGCTTGCGAAGGCGCGAGACGGGGGCTGGGAGCCCACGGTCCGCAGCTTGGCAGTGGCCTTAGCAGTAAGCGGCGCCCTCGGGTTACACTCCCAGGCGGCTCCACAGCGCAGCCGGGACAGAGGCTGAAACAGCCACAGCCACTCACCTTGGGCTCCGGCAGAGGGAGGGCAGACTGGACTGGAACTGTGTCGGGACACTCGGGGTTTGGAGGGCACTCAGAGCTTTGGCTGAGTGCAGCCACACAGGACTGTGGCCACATTGCTCCTTCCCAGGGCTCTGAGGAAAGGCAGCAGCCCCTCCCTCGGAGATCCAACCCCACCCTGTGGGCCATTGAAGTGCTAATTGAGGCTCACTAACAACCAGCATCTGCCCCACCCTCCTGAAAGCCCCTTGGCTGAGCACCAGAGGGAGTTTTTCAATCAACTGACAACCCAAAACTCATCAATTAACCTAGACTGCTAGCCTCCAGGCAAAAAGCTAGAGGATAACAGTACGTTTCCTGGGCTGGCAACTTTAACCAGGAAAGTAAGACTTGACAGTGGTGTTCAACGTGGGTCCTCCCTCGATCATCTAAACACAGGAGAGGGAGCCACAAACAGCAGAACACCAACACCCACAGGGAGAACTTGACAGGCTCCAAAGCCCACAGTGATAGCCAAAATGGTGAAACACAGAAACAGAAGCCAAATGAAAGAGCAAGACACCTCCACCGAAGATGAGATCAATGTGGAGCAATTAGGCATGTTAACAGAGCTAGAATTCAGAGCCATGATCTTGAGGAAGCTGAACAGCATGAGTAAGGACATAGAGACACTGAAAATAAGCCAAATGGAAATTAAAAACCAACAAGAAGAGATAAAAAATGACATATCCGAAATGAAAAACACATTGGAAGGTTTAAAAGCAGAGTAGGGGAAGCTGAGGACCGGATCAGTGAATTGGAAGACAGGGTAGAAAAAACCAACCAATCAGAAAAACAAAAGGAAAAAACTATTAAAAAACAGGAAGACAGCTTAAGGGAACTATGGGACAACTGGAAACGTAATAATATTCGCATCATAGGAGTCCCCGAAGAAGAAAAAAAGGAGCAAGGGATAGAGAATATATTCAAAAAAATAGTGAGAGAAAACTTCCCTAATTTGGTAAAGGAAGAAGGCATTCAAGTTCAAGAAGCACAGAGAGTCCCAAGTAAGAAGAACCCAAACAGGCCCACACCAATACACATAATAATTAAAATGCCACAAATTAAAGACAAAGAGAGAATCCTAAAAGCAGCAAGAGATAAGCAACAGGTTACCTACAAAGGGAACCCCATAAGGCTCTCAGCTGACTTCTCACAAGAAACACTACAGGCCATAAGAGAATGGCATGAAGTAATCAAAGTCATGAAAAACAAGAATCTGAATCCAAGACTACTCTACCCAGCAAGGCTATCATTCAAAATAGAAGTTCAAATAAAGAGCTTCCCAGACAAAAAAAAAGCTAAGGGAATACATTAGCACCAAACCAGCACTGCAAGAAATGTTAAAAGGACTGCTGTAATTAGCAGTAGAAATGGGAAGAAAAATAGAACCACACTAAACAAAAATGGCAATAAATAAGTACATATCAATAATCACCTTAAACGTAAATGGATTGAATGCTCCCATAAAGAGACACAGAGTAGCTGATTGGATAAGAAAGCATGACACATCTATATCTTGTTTACAAGAGACCCACCTCTCAACAAAAGACTGACATAGTTTGAAAGTGAAGGGATGGAAAAAAATTTTCCAAGCAAATGGAAAGGAAAAAAAGCTGGGGTAGCAATTCTCATATCTGATAAAATAGATTTCAAAATGAAGACCATAACTAGAGACAAAGACGGCCACTACATAATATTGAAAGGATCTATCCAACAGGAAGATATAACCTTGATAAATATATATGCACCCAATATAGGAGCACCAAAATATATTAAAAATCTTCTGGAGGACTTCCAAGGAGAAATCGACGACAATACAATCATAGCAGGGGACTTCAACACCCCGTTGACAGCACTGGATAAATCCTCTAGGCAAAAAATTAGCAAGGAAACAGAGACTCTAAATGAAGCACTAGACCAAATGGATTTAATAGATATCTACAGAGAATTACACCCCAAAACTACAGAATACACATTCTTCTCAAGTGCATATGGGACCTTCTCAAACATAGACCACATGATAGGACACAAACTAAATCTCTACAAGTTCAAGAAGATTGAAATCATATCAAGCATCTTCTCAGATCACAATGGCATGAAACTAGAAATCAATTGCAACAAGAACATGCAAAGACATTTCAACACATGGAGGCGAAATAGCATGTTATTAAACACTGAATGGGTCACTTAGGAGATCAAGGAAGAAATTAAAAACTTCCTGGGAACCAATGAAAATGAACACACAACAACACAAAATCTATGGGATGCAGCGAAAGCAGTTCTGAGAGGGAAGTTCATAGCACTACAGGCCTACCTCAAAAAACAAGAAAAATTTCTAATTGACTGTCTAACCTCAGAACTTAAAGAATTAGAAAGCAAACAACAAGAAAACCCCAGAGCAAGTAGAAGGGAGGAAATAGTAAAGATCAGAGCAGAAATAAATGACATAGAGACCAAAAAAACAATTCAAAGGATCAATGAAACAAAGACCTGGTTTTTCGAAAAGATAAGCAAGATTGATGGACCCTTAGCTAGACTCACCAAGAAACAAAGAGAGAGAACCCAAATACACAAAATCAGAAATGAAAGAGGAGAAGTAACAACCAACACCACGGAAATACAAAAGATCATTAACAACTACTATGAACAACTATATGGAACAAATTCAACAATCTAAGCGAAATGGACAAATTTCTAGAAACACACAGTCTCCCAAAACTCTTCCCGGAAGAGATAGAAAACTTGAACAGACCAATAACAACTAAGGAAATTGAAGAGGTAATCAAGACTCTCCCAGCAAACAAAAGCCCAGGCCCAGATGGTTTCACGGGGGAGTTTTACCGAACATTCAAAAAAGAACTAACACCCATTCTCCTCAAACTATTTCAAAAATTCAAGAAGAAGGAAGACTTCCAAACACGTTCTATGAGGCCAGCATAATTCTAATTCCAAAACCAGAAAAAGACACTACGAAGAAAGAAAACTACAGGCCAATATCCCTGATGAACATAGACGCCAAAATCCTGAACAAAATATTAGCAAATCGGATCCAAAAATACATCAAAAAAATTATTCACCATGACCAAGTGGGATTCATTCCAGGGATGCAAGGCTGGTACAATATTCGCAAATCAATAAATGTGATACACCACATAAACAAAATGAAGAATAAAAACCACATGATCATATCAATAGATGCTGAAAAAGCATTCGACAAAATCCAGCATCCATTTCTGATAAAAACGCTCAGCAATGTGGGAATAGAGGGATCATATCTCGACATAATAAAGGCCATATATGAAAGACCTAGAGCCAACATCATACTCAATGGACAGAAACTAAAAACATTTCCATTAAGAACAGGAACAAGACAGGGATGTCCACTTTCGCCACTCTTATTTAACATTGTACTGGAAGTCTTAGTCACAGCAATCAGACATGAAGAAAAAATAAAAGGGATCCAAATTGGAAAGGAGGAAGTGAAAGTGTCATTATTTGCAGATGACATGACATTGTACATAGAAAACCCTAAAGACTCCATCAAAAATCTATTACACTTAATAAATGAATTTGGCAAAGTAGCAGGATACAAAATTAACGTCAAGAAATCGACGACATTTTTGTACATCAATGATGAACTCACAGAAAGAGAAACTGAAAAAACAATCCCATTTACCATCGCTCCAAAAAAATTACGATACCTAGGAATAAACTTAACCAAAGAAGTAAAGGACCTATTTGCAGAAAACTACAGATCATTGAAAAAAGAAATAGAGGAAGATATAAAAAAGTGGAAGCACATACCCTGTTCATGGATTGGAAGAATTAACATAATTAAAATGTCCATACTACCCAAAGCAATCTATAGATTCAATGCAATCCCCATCAAAATACCAATGACATATTTCATAGAACTAGAACAAATACTTCAAAAGTTCATATGGAACCAAAAAAGACCCCGAATAGCCACAGATTTCTTGAAAAAGAAGAACAAAGTAGGTGGGATCACAATACCAGATATCAGGTTATACTACAAAGCGACTGTAACCAAAACAGCCTGGTACTGGCACAAGAACAGGCATATAGACCAGTGGAACAGAACTGAAAACCCAGAAATGGACCCAAGGCAATATGCTCAATTAATATTTGACAAAGGTGGCAAGAGCATACAGTGGAGTAAAGACAGCCTCTTTAATAAATGGTGTTGGGAAAATTGGACAGCTACATGCAAAAAAATGAAACTAGACCATCAACTTACACCATACACAAAAATAAACTCAAAATGGATAAAAGACTTAAATGTGACCCGTGAATCCATAAAAATTCTAGAAGAAAATGTAGGCAACAAAATTTCGGACATCATATGGAGCAGAATTTTCACTGATACATCACCTAAGGCAACAGAAATAAAGGAGAAAATGAACACATGGGACTGCTTCTGCACAGCAAAAGAAACAATCATCAAAATGGAAAGGCAACCCACTGTATGGGAGAACATCATTGCCAATGATGTATCAGATAAGGGGTTAATTTCCAATATATATAGAGTGCTCATACAACTCCACAAAAGGAAGACAAAAACCCAATTAAAAAATGGGCAGAGGAGCTGAATAGACACCTCTCCAAACAGGACATACAAATGGCCAAGAAACATATGAAGAAATGCTCAACATCACTAATCATCAGAGAGATGCAAATTAAAACAACAATGAGGTATCACCTCACACCTGTCAGAATGGCCGCCATCAACAAATCATCAAACAACAAGTGTTGGCGAGGGTGTGGAGAAAAGGGGACTCTAATACACTGCTGGTGGGAATACAGACTGGTGCAGCCGCTATGGAAAACAATATGGTGCTACCTCAAAAAATTAAAAATTGAACTTCCATTTGACCCAGTGATCCCACTGCTGGGAGTATATCCTAAGAAGCTTGAAACACCAATCAGGAAGAATATATGTACCCCCATGTTCATAGCAGCACTATTTACAATAGCTAAGATCTGGAAACAGCCCAAGTGTCCACCAGTAGACGAATGGATCAAAAAGCTGTGGTACATATACACAATGGAGTACTACACAGCTGTAAGAAAGAAAGATCTCTTATCCTTTGAGACGACATGGAGGGACCTGGAAAGTATTATCCTAAGTGAAAGAAGCCAAGCAGAAAAAGACAAATACCACATGATCTCACTTATATACGGAATATAATGAACATAACAGTCTGAGGAATACAGTAGACCCAGACACGTGGAAGTAGGGCACAGACTGACATCCCTCAGAAGAGGGGATAGGGAGTGGGGGGGTGGGAAGAGATAAACCACAGAACTTATATGCATGTATGCATGACCAATGGACATGGACAACTAGCCGGGGAAAGGGTGGAGGGGGGGTGGGGTGTGGGTGCCAATGGGGTAAAAAGGTAAAATATCTGTAACAAAAAAATAAATAAATAAAAAGGAAAAAAATAAAAAATAAATGTATGCCAAAGGGAAAAATAAATTGTAAATAAGATATTTCACTTCTTTGCTTAAAACTCTGTACTTTAAGTCCATTACATTTATAATAAAATATAAACAGCATATCATGGCCCTACATGATCTGACTTTCACCTATCTTACCTACCTCTCCATACTCTTTTTATCCTACCTTCTTTATCAATTACAATACTCTTAATACACAGGTTTCATATTTTTCCTCAAAAGCATAAGGCTCATTCTTGCCTTATGGACTTTGTGCTTTCTGTTCCTTCTATCTGGACAGCTCTTCATCAAGATCTTTGCTTGAACACCACTTTTGTTGCTGTTTAAATATCATTTGGAGTAGTATCCCCTAACAATCTAAAGTAGCTCTTCAATCTCTATCCCATCACATTGGTTTATTTTCTTTTGCCATTTGTTATGATCTAAAATTTATCAAAACATCTTATTTATTTTTGCATTATCTATCTTGCCATTTTAAAATGAAGTTTCTTATAAGCAGGTACCTTATCTGTCTCATTTTCTTTTGTATCTAATATAAAATAGTGCCTAATATATTGTAGGAACTCAATAAGTACTGTTGGATGAATGATTATAAATAAGCAACTAACTTTAAATTATTTGAAGAAACGTGAACTGATTGCTATTGTTAAGTAGGGTAGAACTTATCATTTAATATCCAAACCAAAAATAGATCTTTGATTATGATAAAATGCATGATCTATAACACTGAAAAAGACTTAATAGAATAATTAAGTCAAAGATCTGATATCTAAATGTTTTAATTTCAAAAATAAGATCTTAATTTAAAAAGCCTTATTCTATTTCATTTTTGGTTCTCTGAAATGTGTCTGATGTCCTGATGTTTATACTTTTTGAAAATAATCAGTCTAGGAAAGTGTAGTATCAAATATATTTTATATAATATGAGTAAACTAAAATGTATAATTGCTTAATGTCTCCTGATTAAGAATTGGATATCTCTGTTCTATTCTGTTAACATAAAACCAAAATCTTTGGGCATAAAGACTAATCTAAAGTGGTATTCTTTGCTGTTGAAATTAAATTGGTGTACTATATCCTGTCTGGAACTCTGTAGAACTTTCGTCAGTCTGTGAGCTCATTGGCAGAGGTAAAACTTTAAGTTGGATCAGTTTATCCTATTAGATATTGCCAAAGATGTGTTCAAATGGCAACCCAGACTTGGCATTTGTTTGACATGGCCATAATGGTTAGTTGTTTTAGACAGCAAATTGAAAACTATGTACATCTGTCCAGACAGGACCTCCTAACAGCTGTCAAAAAGAAAATATATGGCTGCTAGTTATATCCATTTTTTCTTTTACTTTTATAACCCAAGAACCTGCTGGAGCAAACTTCCCTACATTATTTTAGAACATGTGTTGACTAAGGCTGTTGACATAACTTATTATGCCAACAACCTGTGCTTGGAATGGCTTACAGCATCCAAAGGACTAATTCAGTCTCAGAGGTTGTAAGAAGAGCTAGGCCACATTTACTTGTTTGCTTGTTTGTTTATTTGACTCTATATAACTAAAAAAGGCTTAAGTCTCTTCTTTTTCTTGCTCTTTCTTCCTTTCCTCCCCTCGTCCCTCTTGTATTTTAAATTGATATGTGTTGCTCCTTTTTTATTTGTTTGTCTTTTTTATTTATTTTTTATTAATTTAATTTATTTATTTTTGTTACAGATATTTCTCCTTCTCCCCCCACTGATTCCCTCCTTCCCCTCCCTCCCCACCCTGTAACCAGCCTTATTGTCCATGTCCATTATTAATGCACACATGCATATAAGTTCTGTGGTTTATATCTCTCCCACCACCCCCTCTTCTAGGGATTGTCAGTCTGTACCCCACTTCCATGTCTCTGGGACTACCTCGTTCCTTAGACTGTTATGTTTATTATATTCCACAAATAAGTGAGATCATATGATACTTGTCTTTCTCTGTTTGATTGTTTCACTTAGGATGATATTTTCCAGGTCCCTCCATGTCGTCTCAAAGGATAAGAGATCTTTCTTTCTTATAGTTGCATAGTACTCCATTGTGTATATGTACCACTGCTTTTATATCCATTCATCTAGTGATGGACATTTGGGCTGTTTCCAGATCTTAGCTACTGTAAATCGTGCTGCTACAAACAAGGGGGTACATGTATTCTTTCTGACTGGTGTTTCAGGCTTCTTAGGGTATATTCCTAGAAGCGGGATCACTGGGTCAAATAGAAGTTCAATTTTTAATTTTCTCAGGTAACACCATATTGTTTTCCATAGCGGCTGCACCGGTCTGCATTCCCACCAGCAGTGCACTAGAGTCCCCTTCTCTCCACACCCTCACCAACACTGGTTGTTTGATGATTTGTTGATTGCGGCCATTCTGACAGGTGTGAGGTGATACCTCATTGTTGTTTTAATTTGCATCTCTCTGATGATTAGTGATGATGAGCATTTCTTCATACGTTTCTTAGCCATTTGTATGTCCTGTTTGGAGAGGGGTCTATTCAGCAAATCTGACCATTTTTTAATTGGATTCTTTGTCTTCCTTTTGTTGAGTTGTATGAGCACTCTATATGTATTGGAAATTAACCCCTGATCTGATATATCATTGGCAATTCTGCTCTCCCATACAGTGGGTTGCCCTTCCATTTTGATGATGGTATATTTTGCTGTGCAGAATCTTTAGAGTTTAATGTAGTCTCATGTGTTCATTTTCTCCTTTGTTTCTGTTGCCTTAGGTGATGTATCAGTGAAAATTCTGCTGCATATGATGTCTGAAATTTTGTTGCCTACAGTTTCTTCTAGGATTTTTATGGATTCATGAGTCACATTTAAGTCTTTTATCCATTTTGAATATATTTTTGTCTATGGTGTAAGTTGACAGTCTAGTTTCATTTTTTTGCATGTAGCTGTCCAATTTTCCCAGCACCATTTATTAAAGAGGCTATCCTTACTCCACTGTCTGCTCTTAACAACTTTGTCAAATATTAATTGAGCATATGGCCTTGGGTCCATTTCTGGGTTTTCTGTTCTGTTCCACTGGTCTATATGCCTGTTCTTGTGCCAGTACCAGGCTGTTTTGATTAGAGTGGCTTTGTAGTATAACCTGAAATCTGGTAATATGACCCCTCCTACTTTGTACTTCCTTTTCAAGATTACTGTGGCTATTCAAGGTTTTCTTTGGTTCCATATGAACTTTTGAAGTATTTGATCTAGTTCTGTGAAGTATGTCGTTGTTATTTTGATGGGGATTGCATTGAATCTATAAATTGCTTTGGGTAGTATGGACATTTTACTGATGTTAATTCTTCCAATCCATGAACAAGGTATGTGCTTCTACCTTTTTATATCTTCCTCTATTTGTTTTTTCAATGACCTGCAGTTTTGTGTGAATAGATCCTTTATTTCTTTGGTTGAGTTTATTTCTAGGTATATTAATATATATATATATGTATATATATATATATATATATATATATATATATATATTTGCTGCAATAGTAAATGGGATTGTTTTCTTAGTTTCTCTTTCTGTGAATTCATCATTGGTGTATAAGAATGCCGTCGATTTCTAGGTGTTAATTTTGTATCCTGCTACTTTGCCAAATTGATTTATTAAGTCTAATCAATTTTTGATAGTCTTTGGGGTTTTCTACGTATAGTATCATATCATCTGTGAATAATGACAATTTCACTTCCTCCTTTCCAATTTGAATCCATTTTATTTTTTCTTCCTGTCTGATTTCTGTGGCTAAGACTTCCAGTACTATGTTAAATAAGAGTGATGAAAGTGGGCATCCTTGCCTTGTTCCTGTTATTAACGTCAATGCTTTTAGTTTTTGCATCTTGAGTATGATGTTGGCTGCAGGTGTTCATATATGGCCTTTATTATGTCGAGATATGATCCCTCTATTCACACATTGCTAAGAGTTTTTATCAGAAATGGATGCTGGATTTTGTCGAATGATTTTTCAGCATCTATTGATATGATCATGTGTTTTTTTATTTTACATTTTATTTATGTGGTGTATCACATTTATTGATTTGCAGATATTGTACCAGCCTTCCATCCCTGGGATGAATCCCACTTGGTCATAGTAAATAATTTTCTTGATGTATTGCTGGATTCAATTTGCTACTATTTTGTTCAGGATTTTGGCATCTATGTTCATCAGGGATATTGGCCTGTAGTTTTGTTTCTTTGTAATGTCTTTTTCTGATTTTGGAATTAGAATTATGCTGGCTTCATAAAACCAGTTTGGAAGTCTTCCTTCTTCTTGAATTTTTTGAACTAGGTTGAGGTGAATGTGTGTTCGTTTTTGAATGTTTGGTAATACTCCCCCCTAAAGCCATCCGGGCCTGGGTTTAGTTTGCTGGGAGAACCTTCATTACGTCTTCAGTTTCTTCTTTTGTTATTGGTCTGTTCAAGTTTTCTATTTTTTCTCCGTCCACTTTTGGAAGACTATGTGTTTCTAGAAACTTGTCCATTTTGCTCAGATGGTCAAATTTGTTGCCATATAATTGTTCATAGTAGTTGTTAATGATCTTTTGTATTTCTGTTGTGTCAGTTGTTACTTCTCCTCTTTCATTTCTGATTTTGTGTACTTGGGTTCTCTTTCTTAGTTTCTTGGTGAGTCTAGCTAAGAGTCCATCAATCTTGTTTATCTTTTTGACAAACCAGCTCTTTGTTTCATTGATCCTTTGAACTGTTTTTTTGGACTCTATGTCATTTATTTCTGCTCTGAACTTTACTATTTCCTTCCTTCTACGTGCTCTGGGGTTTTCTTTTTGTTTGCTTTCTAGTTCTTTAAGGTGTGAAGTTACATAATCTATTAAAGAGTTTTCTTATTTCTTGAGGTAGGCCCGTAGTGCTATGAACTTCCTTGTCTGAACTGATTTTACGCATCCCATAGATTTTGTGTTGTGTTGTGTTCATTTTCATTGGTTTCCAGGAAGTTTTTATTTATTCCTTGATCTCCTCGGTAACCCATTCGTTGTTTAATAGCATGCTATTTAGCCTCCATGTGTTCAAATGTCTTTGCATGTTCTTGTTGCTATTGATGTCTAGTTTCATGCCATTGTGATCTGAGAAGATGCTTGAGATAATTTCAATCTTCTTGAACTTGTAGATACTTAGTGTCCTAACATGTGGTCTATCTTTGAGAATGTCCCATGTGCACTTGAGAAGAATGTGAATTCTGCACTTTTGGAGTGTAATTCTCTGTAGATATCTATTAAATCCATTTGGCCTAGTGCTTCATTTAGAGTCTCTGTTTCCTTGCTAATTTTTTGTCTAGACGACCTATCCAGTGATGTCAGCGGGGTGATCAAATCCCCTGCTATGATTGTATTGCTATCGATTTCTCCTTTGAAGTGTTCCAGAAGATTTCTAATATAGTTTGGTGTTCCTATACTGGGTGCATATATGTTTATCAAGGTCATATCTTCCTGTTGGTTAGGTCCTTTCAATATTATGTAGTGGCCTTCTTTGTCTTTAGTTATGGCCTTCATTTTGAAGTCTATTTTATCAGATATGTGTATTGCTACCCCAGCTTTTTTTTCCTTTCCATTTGCTTGGAAGATTTTTTCCATCCCTTCACCTTCAACCTATGTGAGTCTTTTGTTGTGAGGTGGGTGTCTTGTAAACAATGTATAGATGAGTCATGCTTTCTTATCCAATCAGCTACTCTGTGTCTTTTTATCAGAGCATTCAATCTATTATCTATTTACATTTAGGTGATTATTGCTATGTACTTATTTATTGC
This sequence comes from Molossus molossus, assembly GCF_014108415.1. Taxonomy (NCBI): domain Eukaryota; kingdom Metazoa; phylum Chordata; class Mammalia; order Chiroptera; family Molossidae; genus Molossus; species Molossus molossus. The sequence continues at coordinate 11,569,186 of NW_023425355.1, read as the reverse complement.
CATTTTTGTTTAGTGTGGTTCTATTTTTCTTCCTATTTCTCTTGCTAATTACAGCAGTCCTTTTAACATTTTTTGTAGAGCTGGTTTGGTGCTAATGTATTCCCTTAGCCTTTTTTTTTTTTTTTTTTTGTCTCAGAAGCTCTTTATTGGACCTTCTATTTTGAATGATAGCCTTGCTGGGTAGAGTAGTCTTGGATTCAGATCCTTGTTTTTCATAACCTTGATTACCTCATGCCATTCCCTTCTGGCCTGTAGTGTTTCTTGTGAGATGTCAGCTGAGTGCCTTATGGGGTTTTCTTTGTAAGTAACCTGTTGCTTCTCTCTTGTTGCTTTTAGGATTCTCTCTTTGTCTTTAATTTTTGGCACTTTGATTAGTATGTGTCTTGGTGTGGGCCTGTTTGAGTTCTTCTTACTTGGGACTCTCTGTGCTTCTTGAACTAGAATGCCTTCTTCCTGCCCCAAATTAGGGAAGTTTTCTGTCACTATTTCTTCAAATATATTCTATAACCTATGCTCATTTTGTTCTTCGTCGGGGACTCCTATGATGCAAATGTTATTACGTTTCCAGTTGTCCCACAGTTCTCTTAAGCTGTCTTCCTGGTTTTTAATTGTTTTTTTTCTTTTGTTTTTCTGAGTGGTTAATTTTTTCTACCTTATCTTCTAATTCAGTGATCCGGTCCTCAGCCTCCTCTACTCTGCTATTTAGACTTTCCAAAGTGTTTTTTATTTCTGATATGTCATTCTTCATTTTTTCTTGGTGATTTTTAATTTCCAACTGGTTGATTTTCAACATTTCTATGTCCTTAGTCATAGTGCTCATGTCCTTACACAATGCTGTTGAGCTTCTTCAAGATCGTGGCTCTGAGTTCTAGTTCTGTTAACTTGCTTACCTTCACCTCATTTATCTCATCTTAGGTAGATGCCTCTAGTCCTTTCATTTGGCTTTTGTTTCTGTTTTTTACCATTTTGGCTATCACAATTGGCTTTGGAGCCTGCCAAATTTTCCCTGTGGGTGTTGGTGTTCTGCTGTTTGTGGCTCCCTCTCCTGGGTTTGGATGAGGCAGGGAGGACCCACTTTAAACACCACTGTCAAGTCTTACTTTCCTGGTTAGAGTTGGTAGCCCAGGGAATGGTAGTTATCCTCTAGAGGCTATTAGTAGAGGTCACCTGAAGACCCTTGGTTTCTGAGTTGCCTGAAAAACTCCCTCAGGTGCTCAGTGTAAGAGGATTTCCGAGGGTGGGGCAGATGCTGGTTGTTAATGGACCTCAATTAGCATTTCAATGGCCACCAAGTGGGGTTGAATCTCAGAGGGAATCTCCATTGCTTCTCCCCAGGGCTCTGGGAAGGAGTAAGATGACCACAGTCCTGTGTGGCTGCAACTCAGCAAAAGCTCTGAGCACCCTCCAAATCCCAAGTGTCCCCACACAGTTGCAGTCCAGACTGACCTCCCTCTGTCGGAACCCAAAGTGAGTGGCTGCTACTAATTTCGCCTCTGTCCCGGCTCTGCATTGTGGAGCTGCTTGGGACTTTAACCCGAGGGTGCCGCTCCCAGCTAAGGGTGCTACTCCCAGCTAAGGCCGTTGCTCCAGGCCGAGGCTGTGGCAGCTCACTGAGGAGGGCATAGCACCTAGCCGAGGGCGCAGCTGCCAGCCGAGGTCTCAGGTCCCAGCAGATGCCGCATGTCTCAGCTGAGGTGGCTGTAGGTCCCAGCCAAGCCCGCAGGTCCCAGCCGAGGCCTCAGGTCCCAGCTGAGGCCACCGCAGGTCCCAGCAAAGCCCGCAGGTCCCAGCCGAGGCTGCCGCAGGTCCTAGCCGTGGCCACAAGTCCCAGCCGGGGGCACAGGTCCTAGCCAAGGCCGCAGATCTCAGCCAAGGCCTCAGGTTCGAGCCGAGGCCACCCACAGATCCTAGCCGAGCCCGCAGGTCCCGGTCGAGGGTGCAGGTCCTGGCCGAGGCCGTAGGTCCCAGCCGAGACCACCGTAGTTCCCAACGCAGGCCGCTGCAGACCGTGGGCTCCTGGCCCCCTTTCACGTCTTTGTCAGCCTACCAGGATTGAGTCAGTGTCCCTGGTTATGTGGTCCTCCAAGCTTCTCCCGGTTGCCTTTTCCTGACGATTTGTCTTTATTTTTGTTGTAATTCCAGTTTGGTCCTGGGAGATGGTCTATGTAGCTTCCATTGACTCAGACACCATTTTCCTCCCTCCAGATGCTGGTTGTTAATGGGCTTCAATTTGCATTTCAATGGTCACAGTGTGGGGTTGAATCTCTGAGGGAGGGGCTGCCACCTCTCCCCAGATCCCTGGGAAAGAGTAAGATGTCCACTGTCCTGCGTGGCCTCAACTCAGCAAAAGCTCTGAGCACCCTCCAAATCCTGAGTGTCCCCACACAGTTCCAGTCCAGTCTGCCCTCCCTCTTCCAGAGACCAAGGTGATTGGCTGTGGCTGTTTTAGCCTCTGTCCCGGCTCTGTGCTGTGGTGCCGCTTGGGAATTTAACCCAAGGGCCCTGCTCACATCTAAGGCCCCTGCTGTCTGTGGGCTCCCAGCCCCCATCTCACACCTCTGCAAGCCTACCAGGATCCAGTCAGTGTCCCTGGTTATATGATCCTCCAAACTGCCTTTGTGTTGCTTTTTCCTGATTAATTGTCTTTATTTTCTTTGTAATTCCAGTATGGTCCTGGGAGATGGTCTGTGTAGCTTCCATTCACTCTGCCACCATTTTGGAATCCCGTCATTTTGTTTGTTTGTTTGTTTGTTTGTTTTTTGTTTAATCTTTTTACCTTGATCTTTTTTAAGGAAAAAGTTTTCCTCTTATTCTTTATTAAAACTTTTCCATAGGGCAGTGATGGTCTAAATATAGTGAGTATTTCTTCTTGAGCTCTTACTATGTACCCAGTAATGTGGAACAGTATGGTATTATTTTTCAAGTGTGCTTCTCAGAGTTTGATATTATTCCTAGATATCATTCCATAACCAATTTGAGAGTAAGTTGTAGGGACTAAGTGGATTGGGGAAAAGAGTGGCTAAGTGGATGGACTCTGTCACGAACTTTTTGAATTAGGGCAGGCCTATTTTAGTCATTGGTCTTCCATGTTAGATATTTTCTGGAAGATAAAGTCTCCATTACTAAGAAAACAGGTGAAAATAACTAATATTTTGGAAAGAGCAGGCATGAACCTTGGAGCCAGACAAATCTTAGACCAAATTTTAGTTTGAAGTCTCTGTGGCCTAGAGCCTATCTATATATACTTGGGTGATCTTGTTTAAACTCTCTAAACCATTGAATCCTCATTTTGTATTTAGAGACAATAATGTTTATTGCACACAAATTCTCATGGATTAGATAAAATAAAATATAAATAAATGCACATATAACAGCATCTATCACACACTAGGCAGTCAAAGTTTTAGTTATCAAAGTGCTATGGTGGAGGGAGAAAATATATATAAGTGAATATTCACAGAAACCTTATATTCTAGCAAGGATGAACAGATCAATATATCTAAGACATTAAATTATATTTCACTATTGTGAGATGGTGTCTATAAGGAAATATTATTTCTAAGGAGATTGAACTATATGAATCAGAAAATTGATGATGACTTAATAGAGAAGGTGTGCCTTAATTTAGGTCAGTGGTTCTTATTTATTAGTATGCAGATGAATCAGTTAGGGAGTTTTAAAATAAATTAGACACACCTCAGATCAACAAAACCAGAATTTTAAAAATTTCTAGCACATAGTAAACTTTAAATAACTAGTAACTATTATTATTTACGTACTCTATCTATGAATATGACCAAAATTAAAGAAAATGTGATTGGGACAAGAGCAAATCTACCTTAAAAATGTATCAGTTTATTAGGGTTATCTGGGCTTTTTCAAATACAAATTTGTTTAGTGACTAAGTAACTATACTATTTGAGAATTAAAGATACATGTGAGGAAGAAAAAATGGCGGCGGAGTGAATGTAGCAACACAGACCATCTCCCAGGACCAAACTGGATTCACAACAAAAATAAAGGCAAATCTTCAGGAAGGGGCAACCAAAAGACACCTTGGAGGACCACAAAACCAGGGACACCGACTCAATCCTGGTAGGCTTGTGAGGACGCGAGAGGGGGCCAGGAGCCCACGGTCCACAGCAGCCTGGGCGGGGACTGGGGTAGTCTGCAGCGGGAAGTTGCTGCTAACGCTTCCGCTGAGACCCTGCCTGAGTCCTGCGAACTCTGCTGCCTGCCAAGCCCTCAGCTGGTACCGCACGGACTCGCTGGGGCCAGGGAACTCGGCGGCGGAAAGTTGCTGCTAATGCCTCCTTTGCGACCCCACCTGAGTCCTGTGAACTCTGCTGCCTGCTAAGCCCTTGGCTGGTGCAGCACAGGCTGACACTGACTGGCTCCGACCAGGGGACTCGGCGGGATGCTGCTACCCAGGCTAAGTCCTGCGAATTCTGCATGCCAAGCCCTCAGCTGGTGCCACACAGACATGCGGGGACAAGGGGACTCTACTGGAAGGTGCTGCCACTGCTGCAGTTTCCCGCTACCGCTACTCAGTACTGGGGCTTTTTCTGAGTGCAAAACCCTCTGCTGGTGCCACAGCCATGGCCGCCCTTGGCTAGAAGCAGCACTCTCGGATTAAAAGTCCCAGACGGCTCCACGACGCAGAGTCTAGACAGAGGCTAAACTGACAGTAGCCACTCACCTTGGGCTTCAGCAGAGGGAAGGCAGACTGGACTGGAACTGTGTGGAGACACTCGGGTTTTGGAGGGTGCTAAGAACTTTCACTGAGTGCAGCCACGCAGGAGTGTGGTCATTTTACTCCTTCCCAGGGCCCTGGGGAGAGGTGAGGTGGAGGCCCCTCCCTCAGAGATTCAATCTCACCTGGTGGCCATTGAAAAGCTAATTGAGGACCATTAACAATCAGCAGCTGCCCCACCATCAGGAAATCCTCTTACACTGAGCACCTGAGGGAGTTTATCAGGCAACTCATAATCCAAGGGTCTTCAGGTGACCTCTACTAATAGCCGCCAGGCAAAAAAAAGCTAGAGGATAACTACCATTCCCGGGGCTAGCAACACTAACCAGAAAAGCGAAGACTTGCAGGTGGTGTTTAAAGTGCGCCCTCCCTGCCTCATCCAAACCCAGGAGAGGGAACCACAAACAGCAGAACACCAACACCCACAGGGAAAATTTGGCAGACTCCAAAGCCCACTGTGATAGCCAAAATGGTGAAAAACAGAAACAAAAGCCAAATGAAAGAACAATAGTCCTCTACGGAAGATGAGATAAATGAGGTGCAGTTAAGCTAGTTAACAGAACTAGAATTTAGAGCCATCACATTGAGGAAGCTCAATAGCATGTGTAAAGACATGAGCACCATGAGTAAAGACATAGAAAAGTTGAAAATCAACCAGTTGGAAATTAAAAACCAACAGGAAGAAATGAAAAATGACATATCAGAAATGAAAAACACATTGGAAGGTCTAAAAAGCAGAGTAGGGGAAGATGAGGACTGGATCAATGAATTAGAAGACAGGCTAGAAAAAATCAACCAATCAGAAAACCAAAAGGAAAAAACAATTAAAAAACAGGAAGACAGCTTAAGAGAACTGTGGGACAACTGGAAACGGAATAATATTCGCATCATAGGAGTCCCTGAAGAAGAAGAAAATAAGCAAGGGTTAGAGAATATATTCAAAGAAATAGTGACAGAAAACTTCGGAAATTGGGTGAAGGAAGGAGGCATTCAAGTTCAAGAAGCGCAGAGAGCCCCAAGTAAGAAGAACCCATGCAGGCCTATACCAAGAGACATAGTAATCAAACTGCCAAAAATTAAAGACAAAGAAAGAATCCTAAAAGCAGCAGGGGATAAGCAACCGGTTACCTACAAAGGAAACCCCATAAGGCTCTCAGCTGACTTCTTACAAGAAACACTATAGGCCAGAAGGGAATGGCATGAAGTAATCAAGGTCATGAAAAACAAGGATCTGAATCCAAGACTACTTTACCCAGCAAGGCTAACATTCAAAATAGAAGGTCAAATAAAGAGCTTCCCAGACAAAAAAAGGCTAAGGGAATACATTAACACCAAAACAGCACTGCACGAAATGTTAAAAGGACAGCTGTAATTACCAGGAGAAATAGGAAGAAAAATAGAACCACACTAAACAAAAATGGCAATAAATAAGTACATATCAATAATCACCTTAAATGTAAATGGAGTGAATGATCCCATAAAAAAACACAGAGTACCTGATTGGATAAGAAAGCATGACTCATCTATATGTTGTTTACAAGAGACCCACCTCACAACAAAAGACTCACATAGATTGCAAGTGAAGGGTTGGAAAAAAATCTTCCAAGCAAACGGAAAAGAAAAAAAAGCTGGAGTAGCAATACTCATATTTGATAAAATAGGTTTCAGAATGAAGGCCATAATGAGAGACAAAGAAGCCCACTACATAAGCATCTATCCAACAGGAAGATATAACCTTGATAAACATAGATGCACCCAATATAGGAGCACCAAAATATATTAAAAATCTTCTGGAGGACTTCCAAGGAGAAATCGATAGCAATACAATCATAGCAGGGGACTTCAACACCCTGCTGACATCGCTGTATAGATCCTCTAGACAAAAAATTAGCAAGGAAACAGAGACTCTAAATGAAGCACTACACCAAATGGATTTAATAGATATCTACAGAGAATTACACCCCAAAACTACAGAATTCACATTCTTCTCAAGTGCACATGGGACATTCTCAAGGATAGACCACATGTTAGGGCACAAACTAAGTCTCTACAAGTTCAAGAAGATTGAAATTATCTCAAGCATCTTCTCAGATCACAATGGCATGAAACTAGAAATCAATTACAAGAAGAACATACAAAGACATTTGAACACATGGAGGCTAAATAGCATGTTATTAAACAATGAATGGGTTACCAAGGAGATCATGGAAGAAATAAAAAACTTCCTGGAAACCAATGAAAATGAAGACACAACACAAAATCTATAGGATGCAGCCAAAGCAGTTCTGAGAGGGAAGTTCATAGCACTACAGGTCTACCTCAAAAAAGAAGAAAAATCTCTAATAGACTATCTAACCACACAACTTAAAGATCTAGAGAGCCAACAAAACGAAAACCCCAGAGCAGTTAGAAGGAAGGAAATAGTAAAGATCAGAGCAGAAATAAATGACATAGAGACCAAAAAAACAATTCAAAGGATCAATAAAACAAAGAGCTGGTTTTTCGAAAAGATAAGCAAGATTGATGGACCCTTAGCTAGACTCACCAAGAAACAAAGAGAGAGACCCAAATACACAAAATCAGAAATGACAGAGGGGAGATAACAACTGACACCACAGATATATAAAAGATGGTTAACAACTACTATGAACAATTATATGGCAACAAATTCAACAATCTAAGCGAAATGGACAAATTTCTAAAACACTTAGTCTCCCAAAACTAGATCAGGAAAAAATAGAAAACTTGAACAGACCTATAACAACAGAAGAAATGGAAGATATAATCAAGCTTCTCCCATGAAACAAAAGCCCAGGCCCGGATAGCTTCACTGGAGAGTTTTACTAAACATTCAAAGAAGAACTAATACCCATTCTCCTCAAACTATTTCAAAAAATTCAAGAAGAAGAAAGACTTCCAAACTCGTTTTATGAAGTCAACAGAATTCTAATTTCAAAACCAGAAACGGACACAACAAAGAAAGAAAACTACAGGCCAATATCCCTGATGAACATAGACGCCAAAATCCTGAACAAAATAGTAGCAAATAGGATCCAGCAATACACCAAAAAAATTATCCACCATGACCACGTGGAATTCATCCCAGGGATGCAAGGCTGGTACAATATTCGCAAACCCATAAATGTAATACACCACCTAAATAAAATGAAGAATAAAAACCACATGATTATATCAATAGATACCGAAAAAGCCTTTGACATAATCCAGCATCGATGTCTGATAAAAACGCTGAGCAGTGTGGGAATAGAAGGATCATATCTAAACATAATAAAGGCCATATATGAAAGACCTACAGCCAACATCATACTCAATGGGAAAAAACAAACAGCATTTCCCTTAAGAACAGGAACAAGGCAAGGATGCCCACTTTCACCACTCCTATTTAACATAGTACAGGAAGTCTTAGCAACAGCAATCAGAAAGGAAGAAAAAATAAAAGGGATCCAAATTGGAAAGGAGGAAGTGAAATTGTCATTTTTTACAGATGTCATGATACTATACATAGAGAACACCAAAGACTCCATCAAAAGTTTACTAGACTTAATAAATAAATTTGGCAAAGTAGAGGGATACAAAATTAATGTCAAGAAATCGATGGCATTCTTATACACCAATGATGAACTCACAGAAAGAGAAACTAAGCAAAAAATCCCATTTACAATTGCGGCAAAAAATTAAGATACCTAGGAATAAACTTAACCAAAGAAATAAAGGACCTATTCGCAGAAAACTACAGGTCATTGAAAAAAGAAATATGGCAGATATAAAAAAGTGGAAGCACATACCCTGTTCATGGATAGGGAGAATTAACATAATTAAAATGACCATATTACCCAAAGCAATCTATAGATTCAACGCAATCCACATCAAAATACCAATGGCATACTTCACAGAATTAGAACAATTATTTCAAAAGTTCATATGGAACCATGAAAGGCCTCGAATAGCCACAGCAATCTTTAAAAGGAAGAACAAAGTTGGAGGGATCACAATACCAGATTTCAGGTTATACTACAATGCCACTGTAATCAAAACAGCCTGGTACTGGCACAAGAACAGGCATATAGACCAGTGGAACAGAACAGAGAACCCAGAAATGGACCCAAGGCCATATGCTCAATTAATATTTGACAATGGTGGCAAGAGCATACAGTGGAGTAAGGACAGCCTCTTTAATAAATGGTGCTGGGAAAATTGGACAGCTACTTGGAGAAAAATGAAACTAGACCATCAACTTACACCCTACATGAGAATAAACTCAAAATGCATAAAAGACTTAAATATAACTCATGAATCCATAAAAATCCCAGAAGAGACTGTAGGCAACAAAATTTCAGACATCATATGCAGCAGAATTTTTACTGACACATCACCTAAGGCAATAGAAACAAAGGAGAAAATGAACACTTGGGACCACATCAAACTCAAAAGCTTCTGCACAGCGAAAGATACAATCATCAAAATGGAAAAGCTACCCACTGTATGGGAGAGCATAATTGCCAACGATATATCCGATAAGGGGTTAATTTCCAATACATATAGAGTGTTCATACAACTCCACAAAAGGAAGACAAAGAATCCAATTAAAAAATGGGCAGAGGAACTAAAGAGACACCTCTCCAAACAGGACATCCAAATGGCTAAGAAACATATGAAGAAATGCTCATCATCACTAATCATCAGAGAGATGCAAATTAAAACACAATGAGGTATCACCTCACCCCTGTCAGAATGGCCGCCATCAACAAATCATCAAACAACAAGTGTTAGTGAGGGCGTGGAGAAAAGGGACTCTAGTGCACTGCTGGTGGGAATGCAGACTGGTGCAGCCACTATGGAAAACAATATGGTGCTACCTCAAAAAATTAAAAATGGAACTGCCATCTCACCCAGTGATCCCACTTCTTGGAATATACCCTAAGAAGCCTAAAACACCAATCAGAAAGAATATATGTACCCCCAGGTTCGTAGCAGCAATATTACTGTTTACAATAGCTAAGACCTGGAAACAGCCCAAGTGCCCATCAGTAGACGAATGGATAAAAAAGCAGTGGTACATATACACAATGGAGTACTTCACAGCTGTAAGAAAGAAAGATCTCTTATCCTTTGAGAGTACATGGCGGAACCTGGAAAGTATCTTCCTAAGTGATACAAGCCAAACAAAGAAAGACAAGTTTCATATCATCTCACTTATTTGTGGAATATAATGAACATAAAAGTCTGAGGAATGGGGTAGTCCAGGAGTCGCGGAAGTGGGGTACAGAATGACAATCCCCTAAAGGGGGGGTAGTGGGGGAGAGATAAACCACAGAACTTATATGCATGTATGCATGAACAGTGGACATGGACAACAAACTGGGGAAAGGGCAGGGAGGGAGGGGGAGGGGGGAATCAGTGGGGGAAAAAGGAGAGACATCTGTAACAAAAATTAATTAATAAAAATAAAAATAAAATAAATAAAATAAATAAAAAAAGTTAATCCTCAAAAAAAAAAAATAAAGATACATGCGAATAATAATAATGCATATGGTGTAAGAAGAAAATATGCTATTTAGGTGTATATAAACTTTCTCCAATGGGCCAAAGAGGTTTCCTATAAAATGTTGTTTATTAGACCATTGTTTTAATTCTGGAATGCATTTTTCATTGAATCCAAATGTCCTAATTCGCTTTCCCAATCTATTCTCATAAGTCAATATAACTTATTACTTTTTGAATTATTGTACAAATAGAAATGGCCACTCAGTTGAATGAATGCATTATAAGAAAAGTTATTTTGATCTTTAGTTTGGACAAGACAAATAGCATGATCAGGAGCTTTTTGCCCAGTCTTCCCTTTACTTTTGTTCTGTGATTTGTGAAGAATATCTTTGGTAGTGAGAAGAGAAGGGAAATAGTAGTCCTGGGCATTGAACTTGGTAACTATTTCACACTGGCTAAAAGCAATATCTTTCCAGGTTTAATGTTGTGGTTAAGGAACTAAAGAGAGTTAACTTTTTGTGATGGGAAGGCACAGGTTTAAGGAATTGGACACATTTTCTAATATTCTGTTCTAGTTTGATAAGCTTGTCATCCAAATATCTAAACATTAGTCCCAATTCATTTTCACACAATGTGGCTTTAAGCAATTCACCAAACTTCCCTGATCTTTTGCTTTATTATCTATAAAATCTAGATAATAATACCAGATTATTGTAATAGTGTCAATAATAAAAATAAACTTAAAAAGAGCTAGTGTAATTATGTTTAGGGAGAGTTCTGTTTATTATTTAATGTCCATTTTCCTCTTCCTCACTTAAATAATTTATCCCAAATAAAATTCTTCATAGAAAATTTAGAAAATACAGCTTAGTTATAAAAGAAAATAAAAATTCCTTGTTATCTTGTGGCATAGAAATTACTTTGATCATTTTGGTGTTCTTCCTTACTGACTTTTTTCTAAGCCTATTTATTTTATTTTCATCCTCACCCGAGGACATTTTTCCATGTTTTGTTCAGATAGAGTGGGAGGGAGAGAGAGGGAGAGAGAAAAATCGACATGAAAGGGACACATCGAGTGGCTGCTACCCACACGACCAACCAGGGCCGGGGACAAACTGCAACCGAGGTACATGCCCTTAGCGGGAACTGAACCTGGGTCTCTCCAGACCACAGGCCGACGCTCTACCCGCTGAGCCAAACCGGCCAGGGCTCTAAGCCTATTTTTATGCTTTAATAGATTGATATATTTGCATGCTGTGTATATTTAGTGTACTTGTGCATAAAGCATGAGGGTCTACCTACAATTTTGTAAAAACTTTTAAATTAAAAACTATATCAAGTCTCTCTCTCTCTCTCTCTCTCTCTCTCGCTCTCGTTAATCCTCACCTGAGGATATTTGTCCATTGATTTTTAAACAGAGTGGAAGGGAGAGAGAGAGAGACAGAGAGACAAAGAGAGAGAGAGAGGCCAGGGATGGAACCTGCAATCCAGGTATGTGCCCTTGACCTGGAATCAAACCTGAGACCCTACAGTCTGAGGGCTGATATTCTTAACTGCTGAGCCAAACTGGCCAGGGCAAGTTTATCTTTTTATGTTTCAATAAACTGAATCCTATCCTAAAAACCATAAACAGGTTTTTGTGAAGATCAAATATTCAAATATACAGTTTGGGAGATATATATTTTATTTGTGTTTATATATAAATTTTTCTATATTTCATATAAACTATATACATATATAAAACTAGAAAGTATAAACAATTTGTTATATACATTACTATTTTAAATGCATATAGATAGATAGATAGATTACAGTTTTACATATATCACAGGTACCATTAACTTAAATAAAATATCCAAGACCAGAAGGCCAATAAGTAATCATCCAGTAATGGTGGGAAGTTCAGACAATGGGTCCTGGGTGGAAAATAATTTTTGAGGAAAAAGAATCTTAACCTCCATCTATTTAAAGCGTATAGTCAGTGCCCACTGCACATACATCTTCAAATGCCTGGAACCAGGGTGATTGGTGGGCAACAATCAAATCAACAATTTCATAAGAATTTTAAGTAGCTGCTTTTTCTGCAGGACTTTGAAGATGCTCAAGAACTTTTCAGGCCCAATTAGTGTATTTTGGGATAATATAACAGCTTATGCTGCTAGGTTGGTTTATGAGAAAGAAATACTGTAAAGGATCACTAACAAAGCATATATGTTAATGTCCCTCATTGCCCATAACAATGAGTCTTTCAGAGATAACTTAAGGATATTTGACATTTACCTTCATTCTTAGAAACCAGCTATAAAGATGACACTTGGCATATAAAGTACCATAAATCAGCCTACACTTATTTTGTCACTTAGTATAATATTGTTAGGAGATTGTTTTCCATCTTTCTTCAGAGAAGAAGTGAGGGAAAGAATAATACTGCCATTTGCAACAACATTCATGGAATATGAATGTGAGAATATTGTGCTGAGTAAAATAAGTCAGACAGAAAGAGTTGAAAATCATAAATTTTACTCATATGTGTGATATAACACTGAAAGCAGCAAATTAACAAAGAAGTAAAACTAACAAAAATAGCAACAAAAAAACTCAAAGACACAGACAACAGTGTGGTCATTACCAGAGGAAAGGGAATGATAAAGTTGTACAGGGTAAACAGGTCAAATATATGGTGGGTGATGAAAGCTGTGACTTTGAGTGGTAAAACCACAATGCAGTATTAAGATGATGTATCATGGAAGTGTACATTTCAAACCTATATAGCTTTATTAACTAATGTCAACCCAATAAATTTATGAAAAGAAATACTTCTAGTTCTTTCTATTTGTATAGCATTTTAGTGATTTTGAATGACTTTAACAGGCTTTCTTCTAATTTTTAAAAAACGTTTTTCAGTACTTTTGAAAAGATTGTGTTTAAGAGGGAAAACTTGGTCATCAAACAACAAGTGCTGGTGAGGGTGTGGCGAAAAGGGGACTCTAGTACACTGCTGGTGGGGATGCAGTCTAGTGCAGCCACTATGGACAACAAAAGGTGTTTCCTCAAAAAATTAAAAATAGAACTGCCATTTGACCCAGTGACCCCATTTCTAGAAATATATCCTAAGAAGCCTGAAACACCAATCAGAAAGAATATATGTGTTCATAGCAGCATTATGTGCAATAAGATCAGGAAACAGCCCAAGTGTCCATTAGTAGATAAATGGATAAAAAAGCTGTGGTACATTTACACAATGGAATGCTATGCAGCTGTAAGAAAGCAGGATCTCTTACCCTTTGAGATAGCATGGGGGGACCTGGAGAGTAATATGCTAAGTGAAATAAGCCAATCAGACAAAGACAAGTATCACATGATCTCACTTATATGTGGAATCTAATAAAAATAAATAAATTGATGAATAAAATAGAACCAGAGACATAGAAGTAGGGTACAGACTGACAAACCTGGTCAGATTGACGGGGATGGGCGGAAAGGAAGAGATAAACCAAAGAACTTATATGCATGTATGTGTAACCAATGGACATAGACAACAATCCTGGGGGCGGGGGGATGGGGAGGAGAGTGTCAATGGAGGAGAAAAGGAGAAACATCTGTAACAAAAATAAATTAATAATAAAAAAGAGGAAAAATTTATTCTGACTTTCAAAGAATGTAGTTTGTAGTCTTTTTAAAAATTACTTGTAGAATTATAATGTAACACATTTTATTTATTTTTTATATTTTAATGTTTTTTATTTTATTTTTTATTTTTTTTATTGATTTTAGAGGGCGAGGAAAGGAGAAAGATAGAAACATTGATGAGAGAGAACATCGACTGGCTACCTCCTGCATGCCCCCTACTGGGGATTGGGCCCACAATCTGCACTTGTGCCATGACTGGGAATTGAACCAGCAACCTCTTGGTGCATGGGTCACTGCTCAGCCACTGAGCCACACTGGCCGGGCTATAATATAACACATTTTAAATATTGAGAAAAATTCCATTGATGTGAGAAAATTTATTTTGTTTTTTAAAAATAAAATGTAGCCCATATTTTCAAAAACTGTATGATTTAAATTATGTTAAGTTTATAGAGTTGCTGCATATTCTTCACTCAGCTTTACCTAATGACAACATACATAACCTTGGTATGACCATCAACTCTAAGAAATTAACAATAATACAATATGATTAATTCAATTACAGAATTTATCAGGATTTTCTAATTTATATTATTTTTCATTTATATTATATTTTCAGTTCTGAGATCCTTTCCCTAATGCATTTACTTTTCATGTCTTCTTAGTCTTCTTTGGTCTGTTATGGTTTCTCATTCTTTTCTTATTTTCATAACTTTAATGATTATAAGGAGTACTAATCAGGTATTTCGTCTAATATACTTCAGTTTGGGATTATGCAATGTTTTCTCATAACTAGATCAGAGTTACACATTATTGTCAAGAATAACTCAGAATGATGCTGAGACTTTTTCAGTGCATTATATCAGTAGGTATATGATTAAATATATTTTATTAGTGGTATTGTTAACTTCAATCATATGGTTAATGTGATGTCTGCCAATTTTCTCCACTGTAAAGTTACTACTTCCCCCTTCATAATTAATAAATATTTTTGAAGAGACATTTGAGGCTATGCAAATACCTCATTTCTGTCAAACTTTTGCCCACTAATTTTAACATCCATTGGTGATTATTTCCTACTCAGATGTTCTAATGTTGATCTGTTTCTCTCATTCTTTCTACAGTTATAGATTAGAATAATTCTGTAAAAAAGAGGTTGTATCTTTCCACCACTTCTTTATTTATTCTATCATTTATTTGTATCACTATGGAATTCATAAATATTTATTTTGGGGTTATAATGCTAACATTATTTATTTTGTTCAAGTTGCTTAAGCTTTAGCCATTGGGAGCTCCTTCAGGTCAGCTCCTCCATATTTTTAAAATGTATCTTCATTTTTGTTCTTTTTTTTTATCACTTCTTACTTTATGACAGCACAGGATACTCTAGGCTAATCTTGTACTTACCTTGCCCCAAGTCCTGCAATCAACTAAAACATCAAAGAGCATTGATTTCCTTTATCTGGTAAAGGTGTTTGGATACTAAGATTAGGTGTTATTTGTACCCACTGCTACTTTTAGTGTCATTGCTTCTAGAGTCTCTCTGTGCATAGAATGCTAGACCATTTTGGGTGCATGTTAACGTCTATCATCTATCTATTTATCATCTATATTTATCTATCTATATATCTATCAATCTATCATCTATCCATCTATCATCTTTCTATACATTTATATTTATTTCTATATATGTCTCTATGTATATACATTAAAACACATGAATTCATACTGATACATCTTATACCAAGCCATTACCATACAGTTTTTCTTCTTATTTTAAAATAATAAAACATATCTTTTGAAAATTTTCTTCTCATTAAGCACCCCCTATGTTGTGAAGACCTTGAAAGTATTTTTGATGTTTTTGAGGTACACATATTGCTAATTCTATAACTTTCCTTTCTATTAAAATGTTTTAATGTTGATATAATTGCAGGGGTCCCCCTCCCTTTGCCCACTTCCACCCACTTTCACCTCCCCTCCTCCTCCCTTGGCATTCACCAAACATTTATCCATGTCCATGGGGTATATATATATATATATATATATATATATATATATTCTTTGTATTTCTTAAATATGAGTTTATTGATTTTTAGAGAGAGAGGAAAGGAGGGAGAAATAGAAATATTAATTGACTGCCTCCTGAACACCTCCTACTGGGGATTGAGCCCACAAAATGAGCATGTGCCCTGATCTGGAATTGAACCAGTGACCTCTTGGTACATGATATGATTGCTCAACCCACCAAGCCACACCAGCTGAGCAACATATATGTTCTTTAGCTAATCTGCTCACCTTCTTTATCGAGTCACCTCCATCCTCCACTACACCAGCCAGTCTGTTCCCTGTAACCATGCTTCCAGCTCCATTTTGTTCCTCAGTTTATTTTTTCAACAGATTCCACATATTGGTGATATCGTATGGTATTTGTCTTTCTCTGACTGTCTTATTTCTCTTAGAATAATATTCTTCAGGTCCATTCATGCTGTGGAAAACAGTAAAAGTTCCTTCTTTTTTATAGCCACATAGTAAATGTACAATACCTTTTCATCCACTCATATGCTGATGGGCACGTGGGCAGCTTCCAGAGCTTGGCAATTATAAATAATGCTGCTATGAACATGGAAGCATATATTCTTTCTCATAGAGGGATCATACCTAAACATAATAAAGAGCATATATGAAAAGACTATAGCCAACATCATACTCAGTCTATAGCCAGCATCATACTCAGTGGGCAAAATATAAAAGTGTTTCCCTTAAGATCAGGAACAAGATAGGCATATCTGCTTTCACCACTCTTATTCAAAATAGGACTGGGAGTACTAGCCATAGTGATTAGATGAAAAGAAGAGAGAAAAGGCATCCAAATTGGAATGGAGAAAACAAAACTGTCATTATTTTCAGATGACATGTTATTATATATGAAAAACACTAAAGACTCCACCAAAAAAAGCACTAGATTCTAATAAAGGAATTCAGCAAAGTTGCAGGATACAAAATCAACATCCAGAAATCGATGGCATTTTTATACACCAGTCATGAACTATCAGAAAGATAAACTAAGAAAACAACCCCAATTACTATTGCAACAACAACAACAACAAAAATAAAGTACCTAGAACAAATTTAATCCAGGAGATAAAAGACACTGATAGAAAGAAATTAAGGAAGATACAAGTAAGTGGTAGCATATACCATGTTCATGGATTGGAAGAATTAACATCATTAAAATGTCCCTACTATCTAAAGCAATCTATAGATTCAATACAATTCCTATTAAAATACAAAAGCCATCTTTCACATAATTAGAAAAATATTCCAAAAAAAAAAAAAAACAACTAATATCCACAGATGATCTCCCAGGACCAAACGGGAATTACAACTAAAATAAAGACAAATTATCAGAAAAAAAGCAACAGAAAAGCAGCAGGACACGATGATATAACCAGGGACACAGGTAGGATCTGTGGAGGCAAGAGAGGGTGGTGGGCTGGGAGCCCACAGACAGCAGCAGTCTTAGCTGTGAGCAATACCCTCAGGGATAAAATACTAAGCTTGCTCACAGTGCAGAGGGCTGGAACAAAGCACTGCATTGCAATAGCCACTCACCTGGGGCTCCAGCAGAGGGAGGGCAGACTGGACCGGAACTCTGTGGGGACAGCCAGGATTTGGAGGGTGCTCAGAGTTTCTGCGAAGTCACAGCCACAAAGGAAAGTGGCCAGCTTGCTCCTTCTCAGAGCTGTGAGGAAAAGCAGCAATCCCTTACTTGGAGATTCAGCTCCTTCCAGGTGAGGCAAAGAAATGCAAATCAAGGCTCATTGACAACCAGCATCTGTCCCACCCTCTGGAAATCCTCTTATGCAGAAAAAAAAAGCTAGGGTAGCAATACTCATATCTCATAAATTAGAAAAATTTTGAATTGACTATCTAACCTCAAAACTACATTCCAAGGCCCTGAGTAACTGAGACTAATAGCCTCCAGGCAAAGACCTAGAGGATAACCGAACCTTTCCTGGGCTTCAAATCTACCCAGAAAAGTAAGATTTGACAGTAGTGTTTAACGTGCGCCCTCCCATGCTCATCTAAACCCAGTAGAGGAAGCCACAAGCAGCAGAACACCAACACCCACAGGGAAAATTTGGCAGGCTCCAAAACCCACTGAGATAGCCAAAACAGTGAAACAAAGAAACAGATTTCAAATGAAAGAACAAGAGAACTCTACAGAAAATGAGATAAATGAAATGCAGTTAAGCAAATTATCAGAGGTAGAGTTCAGAGACATGATCTTGAGGAAGCTCAACAGCATGAGTAAGGACATCAGCACCATGAGTAAAGATATAGAAACATTGAAAACAAACCAAGTGGAAATGAAGAATGACATAGCAGAAATTAAGAACACATTGGAAGGACTAACCATCAGAGTAGAAGAAGCTGAGGACCAGATGAGTGAATTAGAAGACAGGGTAGAAAAAATCAACCAATTAGAAAACCAAAAGGAAAAAAATAATTAAAAAACAGGAAGACAGCTTAAGAGAACTGTGGGACAACTGGAAATGTAATAATACTCACATCATAGAAGTCCCCAAAGAAGAAGAAAATGGGCAAGGGTTAGAGAATATATTTGAAAAAATAGTGACAGAAAACGTTCTTTGCTTTGTAAAGGAAGAAGGCATTCAAGTTCAAGAAGCAAAGACAGCCCCAAGTAAGAAGAGTCCAAACAAGTCCACACCAAGACACATAGTAATTAAAATGCCAAAAACTAAAGACAAAGAATTCTAAAGGCAGCAAGAGATAAGCAACAGGTTACCTACAAAGGAACACCCATAAGCCTCTCAGCTGACTTCTCAACAGAAACACTGCAGGCCAGAAGGGAATGGCATGAGGTAATCAAGGTCATGAAAAACAAAGATCTGATTCCAAGACTACTCTATCCAGCAAGGTTATCATTCAAACTAGAAGATCAAATAAAGAGCATCCCAGACAAAAAAAGTTTAAAGGAATATATTAGCACCAAACTAGCACTGCAAAATATGTTAAAAGTACTACTATAATTAGTAGAAGAAATCAAAAGAAAAATAGAACCACACTATACAAAAATGGCAATAAATAAATACATATCATTAAGCACCTTCCATGTAAATGGATTGAATGCTCCAATAAAAACACACAGAGTAGCTGACTGGATACGAAAGCATGACTCCCATATATGTTTTTTACAAGAGTCTCACCTCACAACAAAAGACTCACATCAGTGAAAAGTGAAGGGATGGAAAAAAAAAAAAGACCTTTCAAGCAAACGGAAAGGAAAAAAAAAAAGCTAGGGTAGCAATACTCATATCTGATAAATTAGAAAAATTTTGAATTGACTATCTAACCTCACAACTTAAAAAACTAGAAAGTAAAAAATAAGAAAACCCAAGAGCAAGTATATAAGAAAGGAAATAGTAAAAATCAGAGCAGAAATAAATGACATGGACACCAAAAAAAACAATTCAATGGATCAATGAAACAAAGAGCTGGTTCTTTGAAACGATAAACAAGATTGATGGGCCCTTAGCTAGACTCACCAAGAAACAAAGAGACAGGACCCAAATACACAAAATCAGAAATGAAAGAGGAGAAATAATAACTGACACCACAGAAATACAAAGGATTATTAACAAATATTATGAAAAATTATATGCCAACAAATTTGACCATCTAAGCAAAATGGACAAATTTCTAGAAACACATAGTCTCCCAAAACTGAAGTGGGAAGAGATAGAAAGCTTGAATAGACCAATAACAACAAAGGAAATTGAAGATGTAATCAAGAAACTCCCAGGAAACAAAAGCCCAGGCCTGGATGGCTTCATGGGGGAGTTTTACCGAACATTCACAAAAGAACTAACACCCATTCTCCTCAAACTATTTCAAAAAATTCAAGAAGAAAGAGTTGAAAACTCATTTTATGAGGCCAGCATAATTATAATTCCAAAACCAGAAAAAGGCACTACAAAGAGAGAAAAGTGCTGGCCCATATTCCGGATGAACATAGATGCCAAGATCCTGAACAAAATACTAGCAAATTGGATCCAGCAATATATTTTAAAAAATTATTCACCATGACCAAGTGGGATTCATCCCAGGGATGCAAGGCTGATACAATATTTGCAAATCAATAAATGTGATACACCATATAGATAAAATGAAGGATAAAAATCATATGATCATATCAATAGATGCTGAAATAGCATTTGGCAAAATCCAGCATCCATTTCTGATAAAATGCTCAGCAACGTGGGAATAGAGGGATCATATCTTGACATAATGAAAGCCATAAATGAAAAACCTACAGCCAACATCATATTCAATGGGCAAAAATTAGAAGCATTTCCCTTAAGAACAGGAACAAGACCAGGATTCCCACTCTTGCCACTCCTATTTAACATAGTATTGGAAGTCTTAGCCACAGCAATCAGACAGGAAGAAAAAATAAAAGGGATCCAAGTTGAAAAGGAGGAAGTGAAACTGTCATTATTAGCAGATGACATGATATTATAAATAGAAAACCCTAAAGACTCCATCAGAAATGTACTAGACTTAATCAATGAATTTGGCAAAGTAGCAGGATACAAAATTAACATCAAAAAATCAATGGCATTCTTATACCCCAATAATGAAGTAACAGAAAGAGAAAGTAAAAATACAAACCCATTTACTATTGGGGCAAAATAATTGAGATACCTAGGAGTAAACTTAACCAAAGAAGTAAAGGACCTATTCATAGAAAACTACAGGACATTGAAAGAAGAAATAGAGGAAGATATAAAAAAGTGGAAGCCCATACCTTGTTCATTGATTGGAAGAATTAACATCATTAAAATGTCCATACTACCCAAAGCAATCTATAGATTCAATGCAATCCCGATCAAAATACCAACTATATACGTCACAGAACTAGAACAATACTTCAAAAGTTCATATGGAACTAAAATAGACCTTGAATAGCGACAGCAATCCTGAAAATGAAGGACAAAGTAGGTGTTATCACAATACCGGATATCAGGTTATACTACAAAGCCTCTGTAATCAAAACAGTCTGTGACTGGCAGAAGAACAGGCACATTGATCAGTTGAATAGTATAGAGAACCCAGAAATGGACCCAAAACATTCTTCTCAATTAATATTTGGCAAAGGTGGGAAGAGCATACAATGGAGTAAAGACAGCCTCTGTAATAAATGGTGTTGGGAAAATAGGACAGCTAAAGGCAGAAAAAAAAAAATTAAACTAGACCATCAACTTACACCATATACAAGAATAAACTCAAAATGGATAAAAGACTTAAATGTGACTCATGAATCCATAAAAATCGTAGAAGAAAATGTAGGCAACAAAATTTCAGACATGATATGTACCAGAATTTTCACTGATACATCACCCAAGGCAACAGAAACAAAGGAGAAAATGAACACATGGGACTACATCAAACTCAAAAGCTCTGCACAGCAAAAGAAACAACCACCAAAATGGAAAGGCAACCCACTTTATGGGAGAGCATAACAGCCAATGAAACATCAGATAAGGGGTTAATTTCCAAAATATATAGGGTGCTCATACAGCTCAACAAAAGGAAGACAAAGAACCAATTAAAAATTGGGCAGAGGAACTAAATAGACACCTCTCTAAGTAGGGCATACAAATCGCTAAGAGACATATTAAAAAATGCTCAACATCACTAATCATCAGAGAGATGCAAATTAAAACAACAATGAGGTATCACCTCACACCTGTGAGAACGGTCACCATCAACAAATCATCAAACAACAAGTGTTGGCGAGGGTGTGGAGAAAAGGGGACTCTAGTACACTGCTGGTGGGAATTCAAACTGGTACAGCCACTATGGAAAACAATATGGTGTTACCTCAAAAAATTAAAAATTGAATTACCATTTGACTCAGTTATCCCACTTCTAGGAATATACCCTAAGAAGCCTGAAACACCAATCAGAAAGAATGTATGTACCCCCATGTTTATAGCAGCACTATTTACAGTAGCTAAGATCTGGAAACAGCCCAAATGTCCATCAGTAGATAAATAGATAAAAAAAGTGGTGGTACATATACACAGTGGAGTACTATGCAGCTGTAAGAGAGAAAGATCTCTTATCCTTTGAGAGTACATGGAGAGACCTGGAAAGTATTATTCTAAGCGAAACAAGCCAAGCAGAGAAAGACAAGTATCATATGATCTCACTTATTTGTGGAATATAATGAACATAGCAGTCTGAAGAATAGGGTAGTCCCAGAGATGTGGAAGTAGGGTACAGACTGACAATCCCCAAAAGAGGGGTTTGGGGAGTGAGATAAATCACAGAAATTATATGCATGCATACATAACCAATTGACATGGACAACAAAGCCGGTGACTGGGCGGGGAGGGTGGGGGAGGAGGTTGTCAATGGGGGACAAAGGAGAAACATCTGTAACATAAATAAATTAATTAATTAATAATCAATCAATCAATTAATTAAAAATATCTGACAAAGGAAGCAAGAACATACAATGGAATAATATAGTCTCTTCAATAAATGGTGTTGGAAAAATTAGACAGACACTTGCAAAAAAATAAAACTAGACCACCAACTTATACTGTATACGAGAGTAAACTCAAAATGGACAAAAGACTGCAATGTAAGTCATTAAACCATTAAAAACCTAGCAGAAAAAATAGGCAGTAAAATCCTAGACATCTCTCGCAGCAATATTTTTGCCAACAAGTCTCCAAGGGGAAGGGGAACAAGTGGAACTACATCATGCTAAAAATCTTCTACACCGTGAACGAAACCATCAACAAAATGAAAAGAGGACCCAGGTTATGGGAGAACATATTCATCAGTAATAGATATGATAAGGATTTAATTACCAAGACGCATAAAGAACTTGTACAACTCAAGGAAGACAAAATATCCAATTAAGAAAATGGCAAATAACCTGAATAGACAATTCTCCAAGGAGGACATACAGATAGCCAGAAGGCATATGAAAAAGTGTTCAAGGTCACTAATTGTTAGAGGGATGCAAAATAGATAATACAATGAGGTATCTCCTCACACCTGTCATAATGGCTACTGTCAATAAATCAACAAACAACAAATGTTGGTGAGGATGTGGAGAAAAGGAACCCCTGTGTGCTGTTGGTGAGAATGCAGATTGGTGCAGCCACTATGGAAAACAGTATGGAGTTTCCTCAAAAAATTAGAAATGAAACTGCCTTTTGACCCAGTGATCCCATTTCTGGGAATATGTCTTAAGAACCATTCTATTACTGTCTAAATCTATGACAAAATGTAACTTGTTTCATTTGTTATATGATTATAGAATATACTATTTATGTGCCTCTGAGAACCAATCTAATTAATAATCTATTCATTTGGAGACAAGACAAAAATATTTGTAAAATTAGAATTCATGTTTCTAAAATGTAAACAAAGGAGAAATTATTGTATTTAATTTTCAAGGAAAAATAATCTACTAAGGTTAGATATGAATTTTATGTGAAATTTCTGTCTCAAATGTTGCTGGGTAAACATTCAACAGGAATAAAAATTAATGATCTTAATGACATACAAGACAGTTAGTGACTCAGTAAATTACAGATACTCCCTGAGTCCTTTGAAAATAGCTAAGCATTCTTGAAAAGTAAGCATAAAGCGAGTGAAAGAGAAAATACATTCAATTTTTTAAAATTTTCAACTCAAAGAAGAGTTTGTAGAAAAAGAAATAGTCAGTTGTGTTTAGAATACTAATTTCAGTTTGAATAAAAATTAATTAGAACATTTTCCAATATACTTTTATATTCAGACTCTTCCCGTTGGTTATACTATATTCTTACATGTAAGAATATGAAAATATAGTATATTCTTATATTTAAGAATCTAATAAAACATATATTCTTATATTATACTATAGTCTTATACTTAGTTTGTTGGTTTCAGTGTAATATATTCTGATGAAAACACAAAAGCTTTATTTCCTTACTTTATAATCTGTGGATATAAGACTTAAGTATGAGATTTGAGCCTCTTAGTTGAAAACAAATGAAAAAAAGTGGGTATAAAAAAATTCAACAGAGTGTCCAAATAAAAATTATATTGTATCCAGAACTACATACAGACATCAACTACCAAATTAATCTTGATAATACCTGGTAAACTTGGTCATATACATCATGTATATTTATGGGCTTATGATATTTACCAACACATATAAATCAGTTGTTCCTGTTTGGCCATTAAGCACAGAACATTTAACAAAGGAGGGCAGATTCACAAGTAATACTTAAAAATATTTATAGTCAAATTGCTATTCATAATATTAATAGCAAACTAAATTTCTTATACTTGTAACTCAAGTTTTCAGAACAATACCTGCTTGGAGGCAAAAAATAGGGCCATAATAAATATGATAAAGCTAAATTTTTCTAAATTTAGGTTCACTTGCAATTTTAGGAGCCCAAACTCAACTCTCAAGTTCTTTTCTATTTAGGGAAAACATCAAGAATGACATGCAGGTACCCATAAACTAGTTTCCTTGGCTCCCATGTAGAATTCCAATTTTATCCTCTCCCGCTTTATATCACATTTGTCTACTGCTTAAGGTGCCAATGTCTCCACCCAGGATATTGATTTCCCAGGTCAAAAGTGACAATGTTTTCTAAGTGCTCATGCCTAGAAATACCAAGTGTTGCTCTCAGGTTATTTTGCCACTGAAACTGCAGGTATCCCTACATCTAAATACACTGCTATGACCTGGTGCATTTGGGTCAGTGGTTAGAGACTCAGCCCATAGACCAAAGGGTTGTGGCTTTGATTTCTGGTAAAGGGCACATACCTAGGTTGCAGGTTCAATCCCGGGCCCTGGTCAGGGTCATGTGGGAGGTAACTAATCAATGTGTCTCTCTCACATCAATATTTCTCTCTGTCTCTCTCCATCCCTCTCTTCTACTTGTCTAAAAATCAATGGAAAAATATCTTCATGTGAAGATTAACATGAATAATTAATTAATTAATTAATTAAAATAAATACACTGCTATTACCTTGCAGTTTCTAATGTCCTGCAGAAATTTTAATGAAATAATTACTTTAAATTTTCCCTTTTATAACTTATTGGTATATTTATTAATTAAATGTGTATTGAGAAATATCAGGTAATACTTTAGACACAGGAGGTACATTATTAAACCAAAACTGACCTAGCTTCTTCCCTCAGGGAGCAACAAACTAACAGGTGAGATAAGACAACAATAAAATAAATATACAGGCCTGGCCAGTTTGGCTCAGCGGTTAGAGCATTGGCCTGTGGCCCCAAGAGACCTGGGTTTGGTTCTCGCTAAAGGCATGTACCTTGGTTGCAGTTTGTCCCCGGCCCTGGTTGGGTCATGCAGGTGGCAACCACTTGATGTGTTCCTTTCACATCGATGTTTCTCTCTCTCTTTCTCTTCTTCTCTCTCCCTTCCACTCTATCTGAACAAAAACCGAAAACATGTCCTTGGGTGAGGATAAGAAATAAATAAAAAAATAAAATAAATATACAAGTAAATGCCACATTACAAGTATGATAAAGATTTTGGGGAAAGACTGGTGCTATGAGCATAATACTAAGTGGAAAGGAGATCAGAAAAATGTTTCTTGAGGAAGAGATGTGAAATCAAAGGAAGTATTTTTGGTGGGCAAAGAAGAATACTTCAGGGAGACTTTTCATCCTGAGACTCAGACTGACTGAAGAACAATCTAAACCAATCACCTTGATAGATATAAAATACTGTCCTCATCCTATGCTGGTCTGTTGTCTTTGGTCAATATTTTATGTGTTCTCTATCAATTTTCTGGTATGATTTTTCTGAGTAGGATCTTCAGGCCCTCATTATAGTAGTCTCAGGTGAGTCTGCAACATAGGCCTTCCATAGATGTATACTTGAATCCTAAATTGAACACAAAGACTTTCTCAAGGTAAGACCCTTACCATATACTGAGAATAAATTTTTTAAAAGTCTACATTATTTATTCATTTGCATTCAAAATATTTCATTCCAATTTATAATTGTGTTTTGGGATTTTCAAATGATAATAGTATTACTCTTTTGTTATTTTTAATATTTTTTTACAATATTACAGATGATCCCCATTTCCCTCAATTTTGCCTGCTTCCACCCAGGCCCCACCACAACCCAGACCTTTCACCACACTATTGTCTGTGTCCATGGACTATGCATATATGCATATATGTTCTTTGGTTAATCTTGTCCCATAGTATTACTGTCATATAAAGCATCAATGAAAATTATAACAAGATCCTATTTTTTCTCTCTGACTTCATTTACGGGTTGCATATGAGCCTCTGAAGAGGTACATGTGGCTCCAGGATCACACATTGGTTGTTGAGAGTTACTGAATTCAATTATTCATATTGAGCCTAGGAATACAAAACTATTATGCTCATTCAGTTATGGAATAAAGCCCACAGATCATTCTCATTTTCTCCTAATAATCCTTCAACTACATCTCAGTCATACTGCTAGCTGGCAGTTGAAAGAAATTTTTTTGCAGGAGAAATTCCTGACCTAAAAGAGCTAGAATTGGGTGCTCTTTGAAAGGTTCTTTAAATTTTTTTTTCCTTTATTGCCTTTAGAGAGATAGGAAGGGAGAGGGAGAGATAGAAATATTGATGAGAAAGAACACTGATTGGCCACCTCCTGCATGTCCCCACTGGGGATTTGGTCCACAACCTGGGCATGTACCCTGACCTGGAATCAAACTGGTGACCTCTTGGTGCATGGGTCAACTCTCAACAACTGAGCCACACTGACTGGGCTGGAATTGGGTGCTTTTTGAATGCTTGGTTATTTCCCCCTGACTTACTTCTTTTAAAACATCCATTTCCTGAGTCCATATTTTGCCACTGGAGAAAAATAATCCATCTTTTTATTTGAGAATTGAGTTTTTTTGTGTTTAAATTTGTATTATAAATAATTGTACAGTTGATAAGATAAGAACATAATGACCTCTTTCTTCTTCATGTATCCATTGCACATCTTGAAAAATTAATATCTTTCTTATGTTTTATTTCATTTATTGTTATACTTGTTTAAAATAATATACTTATATTCCTTCACTTTAAATTATATTATGTAAAAGAAGTGACTGCTAATGTATTATTATTATTTCACAGCAGAGACACAGAGGTTAAGTGATTTACACAAAGTCACAGCATTATAGCAAAACTTAAATTAAAACTTTGGAGTTTTGATTCCCTCTTTCTCTTTATTTTATTTTCAAATCAGGTTGCTTCTCTCCTCAAAGAAAAAGAGACTGATTCTATCTTCAGAGGGTTATAAAACCCGTCATTGCTCTTTGAAAAAAATAATCTGTCGGATACAAGATTTTTACTGTTATACTAGCATCTGCTATGCCCAGATCTTCACAGAGTAAAACTGACTTTCTGAGTTCAGTCCTTATTTGTTCAATAAAATGTGTTGCTTGTCTGTGAATATCTTTTCTGCTTACTTGGCAATCTTGAGCTCCATTTGACAAATTTGACTTTAGCAATTGTGTGCACAAAAGATTGCTTCCCAGGTATGTTTTTATATTTTTTCTAGTCCTTATTTGGTCTAGTAACCTAAGATTTTTAAATCTTGGCTTGTACTCTGGGGTCCTAGTTGGGCTATCTTCCTTTATCTCCTTCAGCCTGACTCCCAAACACTTACTACATTTGTCTAGTTTTCTGGTCTACTGCTTGGACTGCTCTCTCAGGCTCTTCACACCAAATTTCCCAATGACTGTTATAGTGTTCATTTTGCAATGTTAAGTGATGATCATAGTTCTCTCAACTCAACCTCTATTATACGATAGCTTTACCTTTTCAGTTTAGACTATGTTAGGTCACAGGGTTTGGTTGTGCTGAAAAAGCAGACTAGAGAAAAAATTCCACAGAATATGTTGTTGGGCTGAATTTTAGCCCTTACATCACCCTGCTCTTAGTATCAGGAATCTCTTGCCCAGAGAATCATCCCCTTCCCCAATCCATAATTGCAAACAGGAACTGAGATAGGTTGGACTAAAGTTTCGCCATGGATCATATCTTCCTTGCTATTTATCTGGTGTCATTCTTGGGCAAGTGTTTTGTTAACTGGACTCTTGCCTGGATTCTTGTCTTTATATCCTATGTGTGAACCCTTGTTTTTTTGCCCCTGTCTTTTTAGAATTAGAAAAAAAGAATGCTCATTGATACACTTCTCTGAAAGTCTAGAGTTCTTTTTCATGAACCGCAGATTAATACTTCGGATGTTGCTAGCTACTGGCAGAATTCCTATGAGCTAATTATATGAATTTCAGAGTTTCATAGCAAATTGGATTCCTTTCTCTGCTCTGCTAGCCTTATTAGATGGATTTAAATCATACTAATGAATAATAATGAATAACACTAATTTAATGCTAACTATGTGCTTAGATCTAATCTATGCACTTTCAAAGTATTTAAATCATGCATGACTCACAGCAAGACTGAAATAAGTAATGCTATTTTGCCTGAACTACCTGTTGTCTGTAACCATATCCTATAGATATATATTTTGATTCTAGATTACCTTAACACCTGTAACATTCTGTCTCTTTTGTCCCAATCCATAAATCACCATGTGACCCACTAATGGTTGATCTACTTTCATGCCTTTGTTTTTCTCGTCCTATAAAAGACCATTCATTCAATCAGGCATGGAGAGTCATGTTGTAACATATGACCACAATCACTCTGTGGTCCTTTGAGGATGATAATGTACCTAAGTGTTTGGGATCTCTGGTTAGAGATTGGGATCCAAGTTCTAGCTCTATAATTTTCTAATTGTATGATCTTGGGATCATTTTTTTAATCTACAAAATATAATTAGTAACAGTAATTATCTCTATAGGTATATTATGAAAATGAAAATAATGTTACATGTAAAGTATTTAGCATAGACAATATTGGCACACAAGGAGAGTTCTAAAATGGTAGATAATATAAATATTCATTGTTCTTTGTTTTTATTAAACACTGAATACCATTGGATTGTGTTCTGTCTTTAATATCCTTAGTCTGACAAGTGAAGCTGTGTAAAATATATACTTATTTAAAAACAGAAAACAAAATGTGGTTTTAACTTTAGTGTTTCCTCTATCTAAATATTAAGGATTAAATGAACAATAACCCATTTCTACACACCAATAATAATGTATTTCAAAATAATATTCATTTATATTGGAAAGAGTAAATATTTAAAACATTAAAGTGATTTATGGAAAAGAAGAGGATCAAATAATGATTAAAATAGAGTTTAGAATCAATTAATGGAATGTTCAACTTGCCTCTGTGTAATTGCCAAAGGAAACTTACTTTTAAATTAAAATTGGATGTGGTAATAATTAACACTAGTAACTAGAAATAAGAACACAATTAAGGAAGAAATCGATTCGAGACCCAAAAGACCATATCTTTATGTTATGTGCTTTCAGTTTCCTGGTCTTGTTCAATGTCTTTTGAATTTCCAATAGTTTTTCTCTTTAGTAGATTCCATATTTTTTAATTCATGATTATCCCCAATTAGTCAATACTCCTATACTAAGACCTTCTATATGTGAGTCATACTGTTAGTATTGGAGAGATGTTAAAAAGCTCCAAAAAGTCTCTAGTCTCAAGTAGCTAATTATCTAGAAGTATAAAAAATATAAACATGAAAAAAGCTGCTATAATATAAATAAACAAAAATCTAGAAAAAGGTGAATAACTATAAGGCCATATGATTAATCATCTGTATAATAATGAGTGATAAAAATAATATGTTCCAGAGAAGTTCAGAGAAGAACATATGCATTTGGGTTAAAGTGATGGGGAAAAGACTTTCTTAGGGGAGAAAGTATTGCAGCTGGCTTTGATGGGTCAATAAAATTCAGGCTGTCTGAAAAAAAAATAGGCTTTCTCAGAAACCTTTAATCTATTCTAAAATGATCTATTCTAGTATTAATATTAAATCTTGAAATGCTTTTAAAATTTCAAGGGAGCAGAGCAGGATAAAAGGACTAAAGAATAGAATATATAGAGGTAATAACTACAGTTTCTTTCTACTCTTACGATCAGCTGTTAGGAATTCTGTAATTTCAGTCCCCACATTTCTGAATTTTCCTGAGATCCTCCATCTATTAAATGTATTTCTCAGTTCCCGTGAAAATGTTTGGGCAAATGGTTAAAATTTACCCATGCCTCAGTCATCCTGATTGGAAAATGGGCATCTGCTCTAATCCTCAGAAATACTGTTTCATAAAAGAGGTGGATAGTGTAAAATCTGTATAAGGATTAGACATGCTCATTTGTTATTTTTGTCTTTGTTGACAGTATACAATTTGCCATTGCTCTCGCCTTTTCTAGTTATTTATTTTGATTTGGATGAGTCATATGCAAATAGCTCTCTCCTTCTCTTCCCTGGGCTTCAAATACTGTTTACAAGGCTAGAAATATGTGGTGGGCTTAGGGTAACTGAGAGTGCCTACATTTGGATATTTACATCAAGAAGATTCAAGGTTTTATGTACTGCTGATCAGTTGTTTGCTATGATGTGGTCCCTCAGAGGTGAAAATGCTCCTATTTGGGCAAGGTTGCCATGGACCTATTCATTATAACTTTAGACCAAAAACAAATTAAAATCCATGCTGCCATTGGGTTGAGGCCGGCCAATGTACAATTTCTGCTCCTGTAAGTTTCTTCTTTGGCATCAGCAAATGAAACCATTTAGTGGAAACAGTGCTGGTTATGGTAAGTTAAACTACTTGAGAACCTTGAGAATTTAGAGTTTTAAATTCCAATTTAAATTTAGGGTAGATTACATAGCTCTCTAAATAATGCAAAACTGTACCAGGTCAGTCCACTTTGTGAGAGCTCAGGTATGATTTCAAATTTCCCATGAATTCTAAATGAGGATCTCATTGTCCATGAATGACACATTTACTTTAATACAAAAAATTAATTTTATGTCCCCTAAGAAGCTGATTAATGATATTGTCCCTATGCTTCAGCAAAAATCAACACTATTAAAAAACAAATATTTGATTAAACATCTTAACTTTCATGAAATTAAGTAACATAAACACTTAGTGACTATCTTATAGGATACATCCATTGTAATAAAACAGAATATTGTACAATACCCTTCTATTTAAACAACTGGTGTTGATGTTTGTATCATCATTAAAATTAATATAAAAGAAAAATCTACAAATGTTCTGTGTGTGTGCATGTGTTTTCTGTCAACAAATTAAGAATTATTTTCTTGGGTATAAAGGATTTTGATAATAACAGAAATATCAATTTGTTGTGTTTTACAATACTTTAAAAAAGTTGTTACTCTGAATGCAATAATGAAGGAAATATATTAACTTAACAAAAGATAGTGTTTATTATAAGTTAGGTTGAGAAATCATAAATTTGAACCATACTATCTTAGAATAAAAACAGAATTCTTTAAATAATATGATGCATTTTTCCTACAAGATAGCAAAAGTGTTTTATATATATTCTTCTTTGCATATTTAATATTTTCAACTTTTGCTTAAAATATATTTGTAAGAATAAGATAAAAATATATTCTTTGAGAGTCAAAAATATTGAGGTGGTTATAAAATGATTTATAAATAAAATTTATTTTACCTGAAAAAAATCAGGCAACGAGTTATTTAAAGGAGACTTTTATATCTGCTTCCTTAAAACCTATTCACTTTACGAAACTGTCATTATTCGCAGATGACATATTATATGTAGAAAACCCCAAAGACTCCATCAAGAATATACTAGACTTAATAAATGAATTTGGCAAAGTAGCAGGATACAAAATTAACGTCAAGAAATCAATGGCATTCTTATACACCAATGATAAACTCACAGAAAGAGAAACTAAAAAAACAATCTTATTTACCATCGCAGCAAAAAAAATTAAGATACCTAGGAATAAACTTAACCAAAGAAATAAAGGACCTATTTGCAGAAAACTACAGCACATTGAAAAAATAAATAGAGAAAGATATAAAAAGTGGAAGCACATACCTTATTCATGGATTGGAAGAATTAAAATCATTAAAATGTCCACACCACCCAAAGCAATCTATAGATTCAATGCAATCCCCATAAAAATACCAATGACATACCTCACAGAACTAGAACAAATACTTCAAAAGTTAATATGGAACCAAAAAAGACCCCAAATAGCCACAGCAATCTTGAAAAAGAAGGATAAAGTAGGAGGGATCACAATACCAGACTTCAGGTTATACTACAAAGCGACTGTAATCAAAACAGCCTGGTACTAGCACAAGAACAGGCACAAAGACCAGTGGAACAGAACAGAGAACCCAGAAATGGACCCAAGGCAATATGCTCAATTAATATTTGACAAAGGGGGCAACAGCATACAGTGGAGTAAAGACAGCTTCTTTAATAAATGATGTTAAAAAAAATTGGACAGCTACATGCAAAAAAATGAAACTAGACCATCAACATAGACCATACACAAGAATAAACTCAAAATGGATAAAAGACTTAAACGTGACTCATGAATCCATAAAAATCCTAGAAGAAAATGTAGGCAACAAAATTTTAAACATGATACGTAGCAGAATTTTCACTGATACATGACCCAAGGCAACAGAAACAAAGGAGAAAATGAACACATGGGACTACATCAAACTCAAATGCTTCTGCACAGCAAAAGATACAATCATCAAAATGGAATGGCAACCCACTGTACGGGAGAGTATAATTGCCAATGATATATCAGATAAGGGGTTAATTTCCAACATATATAGAGTGCTCATACAACTCAACAAAAGGAAGACAAAGAACCTAATTAAAAAATGGGCAGAGGAAGTAAATAGACACCTCTCCAAACAGGATATACAAATGGCTAAGAGACATATAAAAAATGCTCAACATCACTAATCATCAGAGAGATGCAAATTAAAACAACAATGAGGTATCACCTCACACCTGTCAGAATGGCCGCCATCAACAAATCATCAAACAACAAGTGATGGCGAGGGTGTGGAGAAAAGGGGACTCTAGTACACTGCTGGTGGGAATGCAGACTGGTACAGCCACTACTGAAAACAGTATGGTGTTACCTCAAAAAGTTAAAAATTGAACTGCCATTTGACCCAGTGATCCCATTTCTAGGAATATATCCTAAGAAGCCTAAAACACCAATCAGGAAGAATATATGTACCCCCATGTTCATAGCAGCACTATTTACAAAACTAAGATCTGGAAACAGCCCTTTCGTCCATCAGTAGATGAATGGATAAAAAAGTGGTGGTACATATACACAATGGAGTACTATGCAGCTGTAAGTAAGAAAGATCTCTTATCCTTTGACACTACATGGAGGGACCTGGAATGTATTGTCCTAAGCAAAAGAAGCCAAGCAGAGAAAGACAAGTATTACATGATCTTACTTATTTGTAGAATATAATGAACCTAACAGTCTGTGGAATGGGGTAGTCCCAGAGATGTGGAAGTAGGGTACAGATTGACAATCCCTAGAAAAGGGGGTGGGGGTGAGAGATAAACCATGGAACTTATATGCATGTATGCATGAACAATGGACATGGACAACAAAGCTGGGGACAGGGTGGGGAGGGAGAGGGACGGAGTATCAGTTGGGGAAAAAGGAGAAATAGCTGTAACAATAATTAATTAATTAATTAATTAATTAATTAATTAAAAAAAACTATTCACTTTATATCTGCTAGACTCAAATCTTATTCACTTGTTAAGAAGCCTTCAGTTTTTCTCATTTTTACAACTCATCAGTGATACATTTTCCCCCTCAATCCAACAGTTCTTTTCCCTTTGATTTTTCATTAGAAACAATACTTGTTATATTTATAGTATTGCAGCTATTCCCTGAGCTGATTAGTAGAATGTCATCAAAACTGTCCTTTTGAGATCATGCAAACTTTACATGCCAATAAAAGCCAAGAACCCCATCTTTTTTTAAATTAGAGATATAAAGCAGATCTTCCTTTGCACATCACGTAGCCCTGCTTTTGCACCTCTGGGTACACTTTGCTTCCTTTAGTAATCTCCAAAAACAACTTTCCTCAATCTTTTTAATTTTTTAATTTAATTTAATTTTTTCAATCACCATTTATCCCCTCTATCTCCTCTTCCACCTTCACCCATACCCGTCCTCCTGCAATCACCACACTGTTGTCCATGTCCATGGATTCTTTCTCTTCTTTTTCTTTTTTGCTCAATCCCTCCACCACCCCAACTCCATCCCCCAACAAAGCTGTAAGCCTGCTCTCTATGAGTCTGTCTGTATTATGCTTGGTAGTTCAGTTTGCTCACTAAATTCTACATATGAGTGAAATCATATGGTACTTGTCTTTCTCAGCCTGGTTTAGTTCACTAAGCATAATGTTCCCCAGGTCCATCCATGGTGTTGCAATGGGTAATATATTCTTTCTTTTTATAACAGTGTAGTATTCCATTGGGTAAATGTACCATAGTTTTTCTATCCACTCATCTACTAATGGAGACTAGGTTGCTTCCAGATCTTTCTATTGTAAATGACACTGCAATAACATAGGGATACAGTTATTTGAATTAGTGTTTGAGGTTTCTTTGGATAAATTCCCAAAAGTGGAATCACTGGGTTGTAAGGCAGTTTTATGTTTAATTTTTTGAGGTAACTCCATACTGCTTTCCACAGAGGCTGCACCAATCTGCATTCTCACCAACAGTTTTGCACGGCAAAGGGAACCATCAGCAAAATGAAAGGACAACTCACAGAATGGGAGAACATATTCACCAATGATATATCTGATAAGGGGTCAATTTCCAAAATTTATAAAGAACATATAAAACTCAACAGCAAAAATATAAACAATCCATTTAGAAAATGGGCAAAAGACCTCACTAGAGACTTCTCTGAAGAGAACATATAGTTGGCCCCTAGACATATGGAAAGATGCTCAACATCACTAATTCTCACTCTTTTTAAATAACACCAATCCTCATCAATTTATTGCAAAAAAACTGTCAATTAATATCACCTCTTTCTAACAGATAAGAATCAAATATTTTTAGAATAAAAATATACTTATTGTTAAAGTCCACTAACCACTTGCTACTTTTATTATTGTTATTAATGCTGAAGTAAAGTAATGAGAACTGGCAACTGGTTCTCAGATACACTGAGAATAGATCCCTGGTTGCTTGGCTCATAATTAAGTTTACTATCTTACTTGTCGGACCTGAATATAATCCAAATAAAAATAAGTTCTAGTATGTAAATATTGTTTGAAAAATAGCTTTTCCCCAAACAATTTGATGACTAAAGTGAAAACCAGTCTACAGGGTCTAATTTAAAGAGGTTTCCAACCATCAAAACAAAAAAATAGCAAAAAAATAAATAAATGTAATGGATTATAATCTACAGAATAAAATATGAATAAATGAAACTATACTAATACAAATAAATAATCAAATAAATTAATCAATGAAGGAATATTTAGTTTAAACTAATAAATATAGAATGGATTATGGAAACAGTAAATCACCATGGTAAAAACTACAATAATTGTTTCAGTAGATAATTTACAGTGGTTCATAAAATTACTGGGTAAATGTATTAAGAGGAACAGGTTATTTATACATCCTTAAAGTATGTCCCTGTAAGATACTTATTAATTACAAAGGGGAAATAATTAACTCTGCACCTAAGAAGTCTGGTAACACCTTAAACCAATATTCAAATCTAACATCACTAATTATGAGTTATACCAATATCATGGACCTCCTAATATAATGCACTAAGAAGGCAGCCAATAAGATTTCTGTGATATATTTTCCAAAAATGCGTAACTTGAATTTTATCAGTAGGAAACATTAGGTAAAGCAAACTGAAAGGGATTTCATAGTCTTTACTTTTCAAGATAATGAAAGACTAAGAAATACTGGGAAACTGTTCCAGATTAAAGAAGACTGAAAACATAACAATTAGTGCATCATGGGATTTAACATCAGATTATAAAGCGGATAAAGGAAATCAGCAGGACACTTGAAAAATGTGAATAAGGAGCCTATATTGTATCAATGATAATTTACTGATTTTGTTAACTATAATGTGGTTATATAATATGATAACTCTGGGGAATCTGAGGCAAGACTATACAGGATTTTTTATACTACTCTTGCAACTTTTGTGTAAATATAAAATTATTTCATAATCCAAAGTTCGTATAATCAGAGACAAAAGGCATGATTGTCAGAAGGAAGGAATGGGGGAATGGGTGAAAAGATGAAGGGAAATATAATCAATAATATTATGATAAGTTTGTATGGTGACATAAATGTCAAATCCCTATAGTGTATATCTGTAACTTAACTTGTATACCTAATAAATTATCATATTTCAACTATATTTAATAAAAATAAATAAAGGGAACCTGTTTCATTAAACTTTCTTTTACAGTCAGGACCAGTGAATGAATACAATTGGCTAATTTTTATTGTTAGACTTTCCAAAGGTTTAAAATCCCAAGCCTCCTACAAGACTTCATTATTCTGTTATTTTACTTCTATTTTGCAGATTTTGGCTAATGCTTAAACTAACCCCTCACCTCTGCCTTCCTTCCATGTAAGGGCTTTTTATTTTTATTTTTTTTCTTGCCCCCTCAAGGGAAAATATAAAACTCCCATTTCCCAAGATTGGCTGGACCAAATATTGTCCTAAACTTAACATTTCAGCAAGCAAGGTCAAAAACCAACTTACCATGCATACACTGGGTTTATGAGACATTACTGTCCAAATCACATTGCCTCTTTTCACCTCAAATATGTTTCCCCTAATTTTAAGTTCACAAGAAATTAAGGTGCAGTTTGAAGATAAAGTATGGTAGGGCTAGCAATCAAATGGGAGTCTTTTCAATGAAAGCTTCCTTTCAACAAAATTTAAAAATAAAAGTTGAAAGAAGTTGAATGAGTCAATCACTTTGCCAATACTCTAATAAAAATACAAAAGGCAGGAATTGATTTATTTGTTAATAGATATCACTATCTTTAGAATTAAAACTCAGACATTGCAATAATAGCTATTGCTCACTTATTGTGTATTTGTTCCAGTCACTGTGATATCTGATATATATATATATATATATATATATATATATATATATATATATATATAATTTGTTCTGTTTGACTCTCAGAATCCCATGAAGCAAATATTACTGATATTCTTATTTTGTAAAGTTATCAAGATTGAGAAATCCTATATATTTTATCCAAGGTTTATATCTAGTAAAGTCTTAATGTTATGAACTAAGTTGTATATGTATTTATATACCACATATTTTGCACTATCCCACAGTAATCAAGCTGAGTCCAAAATATCTAGGTAATGATTTAAAAAAAGCTGTAAATATGTTGTAAATACTTCTTATATTTTATTTTTTATAATATGCAACATTGGGATATTTGATTCATGTAATATTTATTCATCATTAAAACACAGTATCTAAATATTTGACTGTTTTTTAGTTTGTGTCAAGAGATTGGACATCTTATAGAATTTAGACCCACAGATGAGTGTACATATTTTGGATAATGCAGTAAATTAAATATAATAATAGGATCTGATTCTCCCAAACTTATTCCACTGGATTAAAGTAGTGAGTTCTCCAGTGATTTCCATTTCAGACTGGTTCACATTGGGCTGTCTATTATCAAGCAATTACAAGTGTATGTGAAAAGACATTGTGGGAAGGCATGACTTGGTAAATGATTCCTACAAACACTGTTTTGCTCCTTTCTGGCTGAGAAGAATGGCAAATTCTCTTAGCCCTTCCTAATATTTTTTCTTTCATTTGTGGAAATCAGTAAGAGAATAAAGGAAAAAAGGCAAAACAATTGTGTGGATAAAAACAAAATTCTTTTGGGGAGTTCTTTTACTGTTTTTGTAGTTTGGCATCTCTCATCATCTCAAAATATCATCTCCCCCAAACTGTCGAAAGAAACAAACTCTTTGACTCCCCCCTGGAGACCATGAGAATGAAAATGGAAACTTTGTAGTTTTGGTTCCATTTCAGACAGTACTCCCCTGTATATCTTAGTTGGATGAAGCATGTAATTCCTAAGTAGTTAATTAAATGAGTTTTATCATTTTAACTTGGTTTCCAAAGGAAAAAAAATGTAAAGTAAATCTCCAACATGCTCTTCTCTTTATTACCAATCTTAGCAGACTAGACATCACATTACTTGCATCATTAATAATGCAAATTAGTTTTTGTTGTTATCTCACATAAGACTATAATTAGAAGCAAATATTTAATGCCCAGATCAGAAAATCAAATCTTATACCCCAGAAATTGTGTTCTCTAGCTACAGGAAGTTAATGTGAGAAAGATTGCATGTACTGCTATTTTTGTTTATTTAACATTTCCTGGTTTCTCTTCACTATAAATGGATTACTTTGTAACCATTCATTAAAGAATAATACATTCCTATACTCTTTCTCCCCTAATCTTTAGATATGCCAACAGCATGAAATGTTCTACATTTAACATTATTTAATATGAGTGAGTGTTTAGTAAGTATAACATCTGAACTTTTAATTTTACATAATTTTAACAATCTTGCCTAGCTGTGTGGCCAGTGGAATGAGCATCATCCCATGGACTGAGAGATCCCGGTTTGATTTCAGGTCAGGGCACATGCCCGGGTTGCTGGCTTGATCCTCAAAGGGGGGCATGCAGGAGGCAGCCGACTTATGTTTCTCTCTCACATGGATGTTTCCATCTCTCTCTGCCTTCCTATCTCTAAAAATAAATAAATAAATAAATAAATAAATAAATAAATAAATAAATAAATTATATGAGAGATTATTTTTGTTCCTCAGTCTTTGAGATTTACCATTCCAGATTCCCTTTTCTTAAGGAACTTTTTCTTGCTGAATGATATCTGCTAATCTGATAATGATTTTATACTAGTGCATTTATTGGTTGTGGTAGATTAATTTATCATTTGAGATAATTTAGCAAGAGTACATTGATGCACTCCCTTACTCAAAGCAGTAACTTTAAAGAATTGCAAGCATTGTGGCAGGCGAGTGGGAAAAGCAATATTTTATTTATCTATTTTAATTAATTAATTTATAATTAATTAATTTATTTGTATTTAATTAATTAATTTTTGTTACAGATGTTTCTCCTTTTTCCCCATTGACACTCTCTTCCTGTCTCAACCCTGCCCCCAGCATTGTTGTCTATGTCCTTTGGTTATGTGTATATGCATATAAATTCTTTTGTTTATCTCTTCCCTCCCACCATCCCCTTCTTCTGAAGTTTGTCAGTCTGAACCCTACTTCTATATCTCTGGGTCTATTTTGTTCATCACTTTATTTTGTTCATTATATTCCACAAATAAGCGAGATCATGTGACACTTGTCTTTCTCTGACTGGCTTATTTCACTTAGCATAATAATCTCCAGGTCCCTCCATGTCATCTCAAACGATAAGAGATCTTCCTTTCTTACAGCTGCATAATATTTTATTTAGTGTCATGATAATCCATTAAAAGTTCCTTAACTCCACTATGTAGGTGGCCACCTATTCTGCCCACAATAGAGACAGTCCCAGGCACACTAAAAGACATTTGTTTCAATCATCATCTCATTTGATGTTCATAGTAATATCCTGAAGAAAGCAGAGCCAGAATTATAGCTAGTAAGGGACAGCATACAAAACTGGAACCCAGGCCTTCTGGCTCCAGGCAGAATTCTTTCCCACTGTAACTGTAGTTTTCAAAAAATTTTAATTCTTTGTTAAAATAAAATCCTTACCAAAATCTAAAGATAAAAAATAAAAACAGGTACAAGCAGAGATATTTGTTTGAATAATAGTTTGGAGGAGCAGAGCCCTAACCTCTCATTGGTCTCTTCATAGCCCCTTTTACAACACTAAGGACCCTCTTTAGAATCTTGTAGCATACTTTAACAGCTATTGAACAATATTATGTTGCTGTACAACACAGCATTTCTAGTGTGTCAGCCCATATCGATGGAACTCTGTTTTTGAGGATTAAATTCCATGAATTTGCTGAAAATACCATCTTTCAAAGCTACTAGGAGAAACTCTAGGGGTGTTTGAAGACAGTGTTGCTTATTTTTTCTTCCTTAAAGTAATACATTGATTTATTCAATAAACATTTACTGAAAACCTACTATGAACCAATCACTCTTCAAGGCACTGGATATACACCACTGGAAAAAATACTCAAAAATCTCTGCCCTCGTAAGACTTATATTCTAAATGTACCATATTGTTAAAGTCGTGGACTCTGGGGCCATATAATTTGCATTATAATTCCAGCTCTACCACTTAATATTTGTATGACCTTGTTCAAATTAATTTATGATTGGTCACTTTCTTCATTTGCAAAATAGATGTATGAATAGTGTCTACCTCCCACAATAATTATGGGTATTAAAGAGTCAATGTTCAGCCCAGCTGGTGTGGCCCAGTGGATTGAGTGTAGTTTCATGGACTGAGAAGTCTCGGTTAGATTCCTGGTCAGGGCACATGCCTGGGTTTCAGGTTTGATCCCCAGTAGGGAGCATGCAGGAGCAGCCAATCAATGTTTCTTTCTAGCATCGATGTTTCTATCTCTCTCTCTCTAAAAAAAAAAAAAAAAAAAATCAATAAAATTTTTTTAAAAGAGTTAATGCTTATAAACTGTCACACATAATTAGCAATCAAATTAAAAATATTGGGAGGATGCAGACAATAAATGAACAAGTAAAACCTATAGAAAGACAGATGGTGATAAGTACTATGAAGAAAAATATACAAGAAAGATATAAGTGTTCCTGGGGTGTTCTAGGGGACAGCAAGGAAGTTATTGTGGCTGGGGCAAAATGAATAAGAAGGGAGTGTGGTTAAAACCACTGATAACATTTTTCGCCCTGGCCAGTTTGGCTCAGGGGTTGGAGTGTTGGCCTGTGGTCCAGAGAGACCCGGCTTCGGTTCCATTTGGGTACGCATGCCTTGGTTGGGTCGTGTGGAGGCGGCCACTCGATGTGTCCCTTTCACGTCGATGTTTCTCTCTCTCTCTCTTCCTCTCTCTCCCTTCCACTCTGTCTGGACAAGGAATGGAAGAATGTCCTCAAATGAGGATTAAATAAGTACAGAAATAAATAAATAAAAACAAAAAACATTGATATTTTAGATTTCTGTTCATAGTGGGTTGTTCTATGGCAATACAGTTTGCCCTCGTTTATCACAGTTAATCAGTTCCAGACTCTACCGCAATAAATGAATTTCCACGAAGTAGGATTCTTTATTTATATACAATTGTCCCTAGCCAAATACTATACTATATTTGGGAAAAAAAAAAAAAAACCAATAGAGTGAAGCCGCGAAGTCGAAGCGCGAAGTGGTGAGGGACGACTGTAGACACCCACGTCTTCAGTAAGCAATGTGCATCAATGGCAAACAGTGGATGTTATAGGCTTCCAGGATATTACTAACCACTATTAAATAGCTATAAACAGAGATTGCCTTGAGGAAGGAGAACACAGTTTTCTCCTTTAAATGAAGGACAAAATAATGACTTTCTGATTAAGATTAGGGGTAGAGGTGGGAGTAGGTGACGTTAAGGGTACTGTTGTGTGCCCTTAGTTTTCCCTTTGTATATGAGGGTCTGCTTCAGTTATATGCAGTGACACAGAGAGTACTAAAATTGTTCTTTTTAAATTTTGTTCCTTACATTATTTGTAGTGGAGTGCTATTATTCCCAAAGAGACCTGAGTTAAGTTTTAGACCTATGTACTACCATAGATAAGAAAAATTTGATTCTAAGTTTCAGAATGAGTTGGAAATAAGTATTATAATGTGACTAAAAACCAGACTTAGATTATTCTGTGAGTGACTCATTGTATAGGGAAAAAGCAGAGCAGCTATTATGATACCATTTGACAATCCAATATGGAATCACTGTCAACCATAACAGTTACGTAAAGTGGCAATACATCCAAGACTGGAGTAATGGGATATAATGAGAACGCCCATGGGAGGGACTCTCTACCCTCAAAACCACAAGGTCGCCAGTTTGATTTCCCAGTGAGGGCACATATATGAATCAAACCAATGAATGCATAAATAAGTGGAACAACAAATCAGTGTCTTTCTCTCTCTCTTTCTCTCTCTCCCCCTCCAACCTTCTTCCTCTTTCTCTCCAAAATCAATTTAAAAAACACACCTCAGAGCTCCAACCATTGCAAGCTTGAGCTTGGCTGTACATGGGTCAAGCTCGAAGCACAACCAGACTTCAACAAGACTTCAGCTCCACCGGACATATCTAGCCAAATATAGGCATCTGGCTTGAGACATATACCCACCTCTACATGTGCTGAGACACCAGTGATGGGGACTTTGAACTAGATGCTTGCTCTGCTCCCTCTGTCCCATAAGCTCCCCCTTTCTGTGAGGCATGTAACCCTATTGGCTTGTTGGTTAGGTCTGCC
Source organism: Molossus molossus (assembly GCF_014108415.1). Classification (NCBI taxonomy): domain Eukaryota; kingdom Metazoa; phylum Chordata; class Mammalia; order Chiroptera; family Molossidae; genus Molossus; species Molossus molossus. The sequence continues at coordinate 11,526,708 of NW_023425355.1, read as the reverse complement.
CTAATAAACCTGGCATTGCCAAAAGACACAAACCTGTGTGCATAATTCCTTTTGGGGATGCTCCCTTGCTCAGACACATATTAAGGGTCAGTAAGAAAAATTACCTAATTAATCATGTCTATACTTTTAAGTGTAATGTTTGAAACAATAATTGAACATTTATTCAATATATATTTATTAAGCATCCTCAATGAGACAGACACTGTTCTAGATGCTAAAATTGCAGCAGTAACCAAACAGGCAAGATCCTTGCCCTCATGGAGCTTACATGTAGCAGGGGAGGCAGAATTAAAATAATCTGAAAAGATATACTACACATATTTTGACAATTTTTGTGACTATCTTACTATCATACCAAATAAACCTTACAGTAGTCCATATTTATCAAAATTAAAGTAATAAAAGAAATAATTAGACTCTTGAGTGATGAATTTACATGCATAAGTTGTAAAATAATAACAAATTACACAAATATAAAAATGCTATTGTTTGATTCAGGCACCAATTGACAAACCCTTGACTGTCTTATAAGGGAATCTAAAACTGTTTGTTGTTATTGTAGCTGCTGACATTAAGGACCCTCTAGGCTTGTGTTTGATTTCTGATTATATCTCAGTAAGCAAAGATGGAAAGGCTCCAAAGGAGAAAAAAAATGAAAAGTAGTCCCATGATATCAAGAACACATGGGGCATTTGATTCCAAAATGGCAGAGTGAATGGAAGCTACACAGACCATTTCCCAGGACCAAACTGGAATTAAAACTAAAATAAAGACAAATAATCATAAAAAAGCAACAGAAAAGCAGCTAGAGAAGACCCATGTAACCAGGGACAGAAAAAAGGACACTGAATTGAGCCTGGTAGGTTTGTGGAGGCATGAGAGGGTAGACTGGGAGTCCATGGAGAGCAGATATTTTTAGCTGTGAGCAGCTCCCTCGAGGATAAAATCCCAAGCCAGCTCCACAGGGCACAGTGCTGAGAGAGAGCCCTAAATTAGCTATACCACTCACCTTGGACTCTGGGAGAGGAAGGACAGACTAAACTGGAACTGTATGGGGATACTTGGGATTTGGAGGGTGATGAAAGTTTTTGCTGAGTCATGGCCACACAGGACAGTGGCCATCTTGCTAATGGAGCCCCTTCCCATAGCCCTGGGAAGAAGCAGCATCCCCTCTCTCGGAGATATAACCCCACCCAGTTGGGCCAGAGAAATGCAATTTGAGTCTCATTAACAATCAGCATCTGCCTCACCCTCTGGAAATCCTCTTATGCTGAACATGTGAGGGAATTTTTCATTCAACTTAGGGCTACAACCCAAGGCTCATCAAGTAACTGAGACTAATAGCCTCCAGGCAAAAAGCTAGAGGATAACTGAACATTTCCTGCGCTTCAAATCTACCCAGGAAAGTAAGACTTGACAGTGGTGTTTAACGTGGGTCCTCCCTCACTCATTCAAACTCAGTAGAGGGAGCCACAAACAGCAGAACACCAAAACCAACAAGGAAAATTGGGCAGGCTCCAAAACCCATGGAGATAGCCAAAATGGTGAAACCAAGAAAGAAATCCCAAATGGAAGAACGAGAGAACTCTACTGAAGATAAGATAAATGAAAAGCAGTTAAGCAAGTTATCAGAGGTAGACTTCAGAGCCATGATCTTGAGGAAGCTCCACAACATTTAGTAAGGATCTCAACAGGATGAGTAAACATATAGAGACATTGAAAATCAACCAAGCGGAAATGAAGACGACATAGCAGAAACAAAGAACACATTGGAAGGACTAACAAGCAGAGTAGAGGAAGCTGATGACCAGATCAGTAAATTGGAAGACAGGGTAGAAAAAATCAACCAATCAGAAAACCAAAAGGAAAAATCAATTAAAAAACATGAAGACAGCTTAAGAGAACTGTGGGGCAACTGGAAACATAGCAACATTTGAATCATAGGAGTTCCAGAAGAAGAAAATGAGCAAGGGTTAGAGAATATATTTGAAGAAATAGTGACAGAAAACTTTCCTTACTTAGTGAAGGAAGAAGGCATTCAAGGTCAAGAAGCACAGAGAGCCCCAAGTTAGAAGAACCCAAACAGGCACACTTCAAGACACATAATACTTAAAATGTCAAAAATTAAAGACAAGGACAGGATCTTAAAGGCAGCAAGAAAAGGGCAACAGGTTACCTACAAAAGAACCCCCATAAGGCTATTATCCGACTTCTCAACAGAAACACTGCAGGCCAGAACGGAATAGCATGAGGTAATCAAGGTCATGAAAAACAAGGATCTGAATTCAAGACTACTCCATCCGGCAAGAATATCATTCAAAATAGAAGGGAAAATCAAAAGTTTCCCAGACAAAAAAGGCTAAGGGACTATACTAGCACCAAACCAGCACTGCAAGAAATATTAAAAGAACTATTGTAATTAGTAGAAAAAAATAGTAAGAAAAGTATAACCACAATAAAAAAAATGGCAATAAATAAGTGCATATCAATAATCACTTTAAATGTAAATGGATTGAATGCTCTGATCAAGACACAAAGTCATTGATTGGATAAGAAAGCATGACTCACATATATGTTGTTTACAAGAGACCCACCTCACAACAAAAGACTCACATAGGTTGAAAGTAGAGGGATAGAAAAAAAATCTTCCAAACAAATGGAAAAGAAAAAATGCTAGGGTAGCACTACTCGTATCTGATAACATAGATTCCAAAATGAAGGCCATAACTAGAGACAAAGAAGGCCACTACATAATATTGAAAGGATCTATCCAACAGAAAGATATAACCTTAGTAAACATATATGCACCCAATATAAGAGCACCAAAATATATTAAAAATTTTCTGGAGTATTTCAAAGGAGAAATTGACAACCCAATCAAAACTCTGCTGACATCACTGGGTAGCTCCTCTAGACAAAAAATTAACAAGGAAACAGAGACTCTAAATGAAGCACTAGACCAAATGGATTTAATAGATATCTACAGAGAATTACCCCCAAAATTGCAGAATTCACATTTTTCTCAAGTGCACATGGGACATTCTCAAAGATAGACCACATGTTAGGACACAAACTAACTTTCTACAAGTTCAAGAACATTGAAATCATACCAAGCACCTTCTCAGATCACAATGGCATAAAACTGGAAATCAATGGCAACAAGAACATGCAAATACATTTGAACACATGGAGGCTAAATAGCATGTTATTAAACAATGAATGTGTTACCAAGGAGATCAAGGAAACAATTAAAATCTTCCAGGAAACCAATGAAAATGAACACACAACATAAAACCTATGGGACGCAGCAAAAGCAGTTCTGAGAGGGAAGTTTATAACACTACAGGCCTACCTCAAGAAACAAGAAAAAATATTAATCGACCATCTAATCTCACAAGTTAACTAGAATGTGAACAAAAAGAAAACCCCAAAACAAGTAGAAGGAAAGAAATAATAAATATCAGAGCAGAAATGAATGACAAAGAGACCAAAAAACACATTCAAAGGATCAATTAAACAAAGAGCTGGTTCTTTGAAAAGATAAAGAAGATTGATGGACCCTTAGGTAGACTCACCAAGAAACAAAGAGACAGAACCCAAATACACAAAATCAAAATCAAAAGTGGAGAAGTAACAACTGACACCACAGAACTACAACGGATCATTAACAAATATTATGAACAATTATATGGCAACAAGTTGGAAAATGTAAGTGAAATGGACACATTTCTAGAAACACATAGTCATCCAAAACTGAACTGAGAAGATATAGAAAATGTAAACAAACCAATAACAACTAAGGAAATTGAAGATGTAATAAAGACTCTCCCAGCAAACAAAAGCCCAGGCCTGGATGGCTTCATGAGGGAGTTATACCGAACATTCAAACTATTACTCCTCAAACTATTCAAAAAATTCAAGAAGAAGGAGACTTTGAAACTTGTTTTATGAGGCAAGCATAATTCTAATTCCAAAACCTGATAAAAACAATAAAATGAAAGAAAACTACAGGCCAATGTCCCTGATGAGCATAGATGCCAAAATCCTTAACAAAATACTACCAAATCGGATCCAGGAATACATCAAAAAAATTATTCACCATGACCAAGTGGTATTCATCCCAGGGATGTAAGGCTGGTACAATATTCGCAAATCAATAAATGTGATACACCACATAAACAAAATGAAAGATAAAAACCATATGATCATATCAACAGATGCTGAACAAACATTCAATAAAATCCAGCACCCATTTCTGATTAAAAAAAAATCAGAAATGTGGAAGTAAAGGGATCATATCTCAACATAATAAAGGCCATATATGAAAGACCTACAGCCAACATCATATTCAATGGGCAGAAACTAAAAGCATTTCCCTTAAGAACAGGAACAAGACAGGGATGCCCACTTTCACCACTCTTATTTAACATAGTACTAGAAGTCTTAGCCACAGCAATCAGACAGGAAGAAAAAATAAAAGGGATCCAAACTGGAAAGGAGGAAGTGAAACTGTCATTATTTTCAGATGACATGATATTATACATAGAAAACCTGAAAGACTCCATCAAAAATCTGCTAAATTTAATTAACAAATTTGGCAAGGTAGCAGGATATAAAATTACCATCAAGAAATTGATGGCATTGTCATACACCAATAATGAACTCACAGAAAGAGAAACTAAAAAAAAAAAAAAAAAAATCACATTTACCATTGTGGCAAAAAAAAATTAAGATGCCTAGGAATAAATTTAACCAAAGAAATAAAGGAGTTATTTGCAGAAAAATATAGGACATTGAAAAGAGAAATAGAGGAAGATATAAAAAAGTGGAAGCATATACCTTCTTCATGGATTGGAAGAATTAACATCATTAAAATGTCCATATTACCCAAAGTAATCTATAGATTCAATACAATCCCCATCATAATACCGATGACATACTTCACAGAACTGGAACAAATACTTCAAAAGTTCATATGGAACTAAAAAAGACCTGTAATAGCCACAGCAGTCTTGAAAAAGAACATAACAGTCTGAGGAATGGGGTAGTCCCAGAGATGTGGAAGTGGGGTACAGACTGACAATACCCAGAAGAGGGGATCATGGGGGAGAGATAAACCACAGAACTTATATGCATATGTGCATGACCAATGGACATGGAAAACAAAGCTGGGGACAGGGTGGGGATGGAGGGGGAGGAGGGTGTCAATGGGAGAAAAAGGAGAAACATCTGTAACAAAAATTAATTAATAAAAAAGAAAAAGGACAAAGTTATAGGGATCACAATACTGTATATCAGGTTATACTACAAAGCCACTATAATCAATACAGCCTGTTACTGGCACAAAAACTGGCATATAAATCAATGGAACAGAACAGAGAACCCAGAAATTGACTCAAGAAATTATGCTCAATTGATATTTGACAAAGGTGGCAAGAGCAGCCCTGGCCAGTTTGGCTCAGTGGTTGGAGCATCTGCCTGCAGACCAGAGAGTCCTGGGTTCAGTTCCTGCAAGAGGCATGTACCCCCCCCATCCAAAAAAGTGACAAGTACATACAACAGAGTAAAGACAGCCTCTTTAATAAATGGTGTTGGGAAAATTGGACAGATACATACTAAAAAAATGAAACTAGACCATCAACTTACACCATGCACAAGAATAAACTCAAATGGATAAAAGGCTTTAATGTAACCTGTGAATCCATAAAAATCCTAGAAGAAAATGTAGGCAATAAAATTTCAGACATCATACACAACAGAATTTTCACTGATACACCACCTAAGGAAATAGAAACAAAGGAAAATAATGAACACATGGGACTACATCAAACCAAAAACCTGCACAGCAAAAGAAACAGCAATAAAAAGGGAAAGGGAACCCCTTGTAAGGGAGAGCATAATTGCCAATGATACATCAGATAAGAGGTTAATTTCCAAAATATATAGAGTGCTCATACAGCTCAACAAAAGGAATACAAAGAACCCCATTAAAAAATTGGCAGAGGACCTAAATAGACACCTCTCCAAAAAGGACATACAAATGGCCATGATACATATGAAGAAATGCTCAACATCACTAATCATGAGAGAGATGCAGATTAAGAGAAATATGAGGTATCACCTAACACCTGCTAGAAGGACTGCCATCAAGAAATCATCAGACAACAAGTTCTGGGGAGGGTATGGCAAAAAGAGGACTCTTGTACACTGCTGATGGGAATGTAGACTGGTGCATCCACTCTGGAAAACAGTATGGTGTTTCCTCAAAAAATTAAAAATTGATCTGCCATTTGACCCAGTGAACCCACTTCTAGGAATATATCTTAAGAAGCTTGAAACACCAATCAGAAAGAATATATTTACCCCCATGTTTATAGCAGCATTATTTACAATTGCTAAGATCTGGAAACAGCCCAAGTGTCCATCAATAGATGAGTGGATAAAAAAGCTGCGGTACGTATATGCAATGGAATACTATGCAGCTGTAATAAAAAAGGTCTCTTACCCTTTGAGAGGACATGGAGGGTCCTCAAGGGTATTATGCTAAGTGAAATAAGCCAATCCAAGAAAGACAAATACCACATGATCTCACTTATTTGTGGAATATAATGAACAAGATGGGCTGATAAACGAAATAAACCCAGAGACATAGAAAGGAGTATGGTTGAGACTGACAAACCTCACAATAGGGGAGCAGGGGGGATGGATGAGATGAACCAAGGAACTAGAATGCATATATGTGTGACCATTGGACATAGACAACAATGATGGTGGTTGAGGGGTGGGATATGGAGGAGGGTGTCTGGGGGGTGGGGAACGAGAAACATCTGTAACACAAATAAATTAATAAAAATTGAAAAAAGGAAAAGAACACATGGGGGCATCCTGGCTGGTGTTGTTCAGTGGTTAGGGCACAAGCCTGCCCACTAAAGGCTTGCAGGTTTGATCCCAGTCTTAGTCAGGGTGGTGTGGGAGGCAACTGATCGATGTGTCTCTCTCACATTGATGTCTCTCTGTCTCTCCCCCTCCCATCCTTCCATTCTCTCTAAAAATCAATGGAAAAAAATAAGCATATCCTCCAGTGAGGATTAACAAACAAACAACAAAAAACAACACATATGATGGCTTTTTAAAGGACACCTCCAGCAAGTATGCACACATCAAACACTGCCATTTACACCACTGAATGGTTCTGACATGGCTAGTTGAATACAATGTGTTTTATTCAGCCCTTCTCCCCCCTCATTTTGAAAGCCATTTGCTATAATTCTAAGAACAGGTTCATTTGTGTGGCATGCTTCAAATCAGATTTTGACAGAATTGGTTGAAGCTGGAGAACACTCACAAGCTTTTTGAAAACTCTTTTGCTAAAATCAACATGTCATAATTTTCCAAAAGAAGGTAGATATAAAAAAAAAAAAAAAATGATGACAGTTACATGAGTCGCAAACTTGGTAAAATGCCATGCCTTAAAGACAATGTATTATTGAAATTATTAAGACAATACTCAGAACAGTTTTCATGGAGCTTTGCTTCCTAGTTACTCAAACGCTATCATACTCATCCTATTTTGCATGTATAACCAGTTTCACAAGTTAAGCCAATCAATGTAGTCAGCTTAATGAAAGGAGAAAAGCACAAAATTCCAACAGTATCTATTCAGAGTGGTAGTTGTATTAACAGTGCATTGAAAACAATGAATTCTTGTCCAGCTGGTGTGGCTCAGTGGTTGAGTGTTAACCCATGCACCAAGAAGTTGCCAGTTTGATTCCCGGTCAGGGCACATGCCCAGGTTGTGGGACAAATCCCCAGTAGGGGGCATGCAGGAGGCGACCAATCGATGTTCTCTTTCATTGATATTTCTCTCTCTCCTTCTCCATTCCTCTCTCTCTAAAATCAATAAAGAAAAAAAAAAAAAGGAAAAACAGTAAATCCTTAACCTATTGGAGAAAGCACCATCCTTCATCACTGAGTGTTGAAGTAGACCTTGTAGATTCAAGAAATCTTCTCTTTGATACAGCTCCGTGAAATTAGAATAAGTGACAAAATCAAAATGCATGAAATATGACATTGCTGAAACATCCAAACATATGTTGAATTTTTCATATATTTTCATTTTAATTTCATGCTTTCAGTAATTTATTTTAAATGTATTTTACAAAAGTATACCTTTGCATCAAATTGGATATTTTTTAAAAAGAGAATCTTCACCACTGCCTGCTCTCATAATTACAAAGTTATAAATTTTTTTTAAATAAAAAATGTCCATCTCAGTGGTTGAGTGTCGACCCATGCACCAAGAGGTCACTGGTTCGATTCTCGATCAGGGCACATTCCCATGTTGTGAGCCAAATCCCCAGTGGGGGACATGCAGGAGGCAGCCAGTCGATGTTCTTTCTCATCAATGTTTCTCTCTCTACCTCTCCCTTCCTCTCTGACTCTATCATCAATAAAGAAAAAAATTTTAATTAAAAAATGTCCAAAGAGCTATGTAAGTGGGAAAGTCATCAAATGCATAATTTTTACTAGCCATACATTCCTTAGGAACCTATTTTTATGGGCACTACAATTATAGAAATGCATATACATGATGTTTTCCCATAGGAAGCTTACAGTCTAGTGATTTATGGCTGAATTCCTGAAGTTGTGGTTTACAGATTAGCAACATTATAGACTTAACCTGGTAATTTTCTAGAAATGCCAAACCTCAAATTCATTTCCAGAACTCTTAGAGCCTACATGTTAACAAGATTCCCAGGTGATCATATGCATATGAAAATTTGACAAGCACTGATCAAACGCATTTTATTAGTGCTACTCATTGAGTGTGTGAGGATGAGCTGGTTTGTGACTGAACATTGGCAAGAAAAAATGGAAATCAAGAAAAAGAATTTCTGTCCTTCCTGGTTTTGCCCAGTGGTTAGAGTGTCGGCCTGGGGACCGAAGAGTCATGGGCATGTACCTCGGTTGCGGTTTTGTCCCTGGCCCCGGTCAGGGCCGTGCGGGAGGCAACCAATTGATGTGTCTCTCTCATCTCTCTCTCTCTCTCTCTCTCTCTCTCTCTCTCTCTCTCTCTCTCGCTCTCTCTTCCCCCTCAAACACACATCCCACACTATCTGAAGATAAATGGTAAAATATCCTTGGGTGAGGATTAATAAAAAAAGAAAAAGAATTTCAAAACTTTTATGGCAACTTGACATTGGTGAATTTTGTATATATGTGCTTTTTAAATTTCACATATAGTAATTTATTTTATTGTACTTAACAAGAGTATATATTTGTTACAGATTGGATAGTTTGAGAAATAATAGACTGGATTATTTGATTATCTAGATGCCTGGGGGAGGTGAAAGTCTTAATTGTCAGAAATATACTCTTATGGTCATGAAACTAGCTGTAACTCTTCAGAAGTAGTCAAAATGTTTTATTTGGTGTAAGAAAACCAAGTTTTACTCAAAACAGTTTGTGGAAAGCTCTTTTACTGCAGCAGTTGTGAAAATTGTAGATTTTAAAAGCAAAGCTAAGTCTTTGATAAGAACTACTATTTTGTGCAAACAATTTTGTAAATACAAAGTAAAATTAGATTGTGAAAAAATTTTTGAGTGGAGAGAATCTAATCACCAAGGTGAATTGAAATTATGCTGTCAGTGTAGCTTCCTGCTCTGGCAGAGTGATGAAGTGTTAAGAGAGTTCTAACAAATGGAAACTAAAACTTACCATGAATCATTTTATTAGTATGCTATGAAAGGAAGTAATCACAGATAAGGTGATGTGCAAGAAATTGAGAAATCAAGTCAGTCTGAACTCACTTATGTGCAAAACAAAAACCCTAACATCAAGGAGTTGATAGTTTGGCCAAGGGGATAGACATTGAACAACAATTTAATTAACAATCTAGTTGCATTTGATGAAGGAAAATTAGTCATATGAAAACGTGTAATTGTATATGTAATTCAGATTGAAGTAGTGAAGGAAAGCTTCTCTGACAAAATGACATTTAAGCTGAAACCTAATCAATAAGTTAAAATGGTGAACAATGATAGGGCATTAATGGCTTACAAGCAGGATAGTGACATGATTAGAAATCAGGATTCTTTTTTTTTAAATCCTCACCCAAGGATATTTTTCTATTTTATCCTCAGATAGAGTGGGAGGGAGAAAGAGAGAGAGAGAAAAACATCAACCTGAGAGGGACACATCAACTGGTTGCCTCCTGCATGACCCCAACAAGGGCCGGGGACAAACCGCAACCGAGGTATGTGCTTTTGGCTGGAATAAAACTCGGGACTCTTTGTTCCATGGGCCAACACTCTAACTGCTGAGCCAAACCCGCCAAGGCAGAAATCTGGATTCTTTGAAGAGAATGGATTTGAGGGGTCTTGAACACCTGGAGACAAGATTCAGAGGAATTTTATTTAAAATTTTAAAAATTTATTTTTTACAATAATTACTTCTACTTATACCATCAAGAAACACCATTCCTAATGTTTTGGTTATTAATTACTTTCCTAGACATATTAAAAACACAATATAGTTTGAAACATACATGTTGTTGTTAGATCTGTGTACTTCACTCTTTCTATGAGCATTTTCACATGACTACTCAAAATCATGGTGTACATTATTTTTCCAAAATATTTATTTTGGTTCCAATTTTTTACTATCATAGGTAACACCATGAGCATAATTTTTGTGCATAAATCTTTGTTCAGTTCTCTAATTATAAAGAATACTAGATAAATTCTGAGAAGTGAAATTTCTTTTTTTCCCCTTTTAAGGAATTTATTGGGTTAATACTGATTAACACAATTATACAGGTTTAAGGTGCATAATTCTACAACACATCTTCTATATTCCATATTGTGTGTTCACCACCCCAAGTCAAGTCTTTGTCCATCACCATTTATCCCCCTATATCCTCCTTCACCTTGCCCCCAGCCCCTCATTCCCCAACCCTGCACAGCTGTCTGTCTGTATTTTGCAGGAGCAGGGATACTTTTAATTTTAATGAAACTTAGGGTAAAGACTTCAAGTGGAAAAAGTTGAGATTTGTAACAGTTAAGAGACAGAATGTTAATATTTTTCTCAAAGTCATTATTTAGTAATTGTCTTTATAAGAAATAGTTATTTTAATAGTGAATTGTAAGGTTACCTGATTTCATATAGATTGAGATAGAGAGTTAATATAAAATTAGATGAGATAGATACTAATCTAGGTTATTCAGAACAATAAGAATCCCAAAATAACAATCTGAGTGTGCTTAGATAAAATGCATTTACAATGTTTAAAAGTATTGAAAAGCAGACAAGACAATAAGAAATTAAAAATCCAAAATTTAATCCACAGCGAGAACCCAGAAGAGGAAAGAGAGCACTGAGGCTACTTTTTTTTTTCTTTGAGGGATTTGCCTTTCCTGGTGAACTGGAGCTTCCAGAGAGAGGTAAAACTATAGCGCCTCATACTTCAGAGAGTATGGTAAGAGACTCTCTTTCCAAAAAAATATTAATTCTAAAAATATATACTGTTGGGGTATAAATTCTTTAAAAATAAGTCCATTACCCACTTCCCTGGGAAACACAAAATTTTTTTTGGTACCCAGGTGAGCAAATTAACAGGGGTTGGGATAGGGCATCCTTGAAAAATTATAACGATGTGTTGGCCCTCCTTTGGAGTTATAGCCTAAATTCATATCACCTAAGTAGGTCAAACAAATCTCAGGGCATGATTATAGTATAATGCGATCCTAAACTGGCAATATCTTGAAGCATATGATAAAAGTAACCATAAATCCTATCTGGAGGAGAGCATTTCATTCTAGAACTCAAATCCCCTAAAACTATTTTTCAAGTACAACCAGCATCCTCCATTTAAAACTGAACACACACACAAACACACACAAAAAACGCACCATGAGTTAGAACTGAGAAAAATAATAGGCATCAAATAGATTAATAAACTCTTCAAATATTTAAATTATCAGACTATAAAACAAATATAAAAACCTGTGTTTGACAAAAATGCTACGAAGAATAGGATATTTTTAAATGACCTGGAGATTTGCAAATATGAAAAATAGAACTCTGCTAGGAATAAAAATGCGCAATAAAAGAAATTGTAAAATCACTGGATTAATTTCATGCAGATTTGACATAGCTGAAGATGTACCTAGTATACTTGAACATAGGTCAGAAAAAGTTTTCTGGAATGCATCATGGAGAGATAAGAGAAGAAAATATGAATGCAATTACTGTGAAGAGACAAAAATTTAAAGGTATTTTTTCTGAACTTAAGCAAGACAAAAATTTTCACACTTCAGGGTTTCTCATGCATGTCACTCCCATGACCTGAAATGCTTTTCCCCGAGATGTTAAAATGGCTAGTGGTTGGTCCTTTCTCACTATTGAAGTTTAATTTAAATATTTTTCTGGTGAAGTCTTATATAGTGCGTTACTGAGTATAGGATCACTCACCTACAACCTTTTGTTTCCTATAAAGCAATATCTGGAAAGCAAAAACAAAACAAAAGGAAACAAAATGTTATATTGCTCAGATTTCTTTTTACCTAGTCCTAAAGACAATGAGGTTGCAGCAATTACTGTAAATGCTGTCCAATTAGTATAGAAAAGCAGAAAGGAGACAGAAGTCTCTTCCTGTTACTATATATGTTGGCCAACAAAATCATGGATGTGTAAAGATTGAAAAGCAATTGTGTTGGTTGGACTCAGATTATTAGTGGTAATTATTGATTTCATGGGTGTCATGAGACAACTCTGGTAGTAGTAATGGTGGTTGTGGCTAGAGTAGCTTTGTGATTGATCTCTGGATCACAGCTTTGGTGATAGTCTCTCCTTTTGACATTATTTAAATAACAGATTTATTTAGATTTGATTCACATGCCATAAAATATACACTTCTAAAGTGTACATTACAGTGGATTTTAGTGGATTCTGAATTGTGCCACTCTCTACTTCAGAATGTTTTTATTATCCTTAAAAGAAAACCTGTATCTATTAGCAGTTACTTCCCATTTCCTCCCATTCTCAGGTCCTGGCAACTACTAATTTAATTTCTGTCTATGGATTTTCCTATTTTGGATATTTCATATAAATGATATCACAATAATGCCTTTTGGTCTGACTTCTTTCACTTAGCATAATATTTTCAAGGATTATCCATGTAGCATGTATCAGTGTTTCATTCTTTCTATGGCATAATAATGTTCCATTGTATAAATATATCACATTGTCTTTATCCCTTAATCAGCTGATGAACACTGGATTATTTCTTTTTCTTTTCTCAATTTTTGTTAACTTATTTTTGTTACAGATGTTTCTCCTTTCCCCCCCTAGACAACCTCCTTCCCATCACACCCTCAAACCCCTCAACACAGCATTGTTCTCTATATCCATTGGTTACTCATACATGCATATAAATTCTCTGGTTTATCTCATCCATCACCCCCGAACCCCTCCTCTGAGGTTTGTCAGTTTGAACTGTACTCCTTTCTATGTCTCTGGGTCTATTCTGTTCATCAGCTTATTTTGTTCATTATATTCCACAAACAAGTGAGATCATGTAGTATTTGTCTTTCTCTGATGGGCTTATTTTGCTTAGCATAATGCTCTCCAGGTCCTTTCATATTGTCTCAAAGGATAATTGATCTTTGTTTCTTAAAGCTGCATAGTATTCCACTGTGTATATGTACCAAAGTTTTTTTTATCCACTTATCTACTGATGGACACTTGGGCTGTTTCCAGATCTTAGCAATTGTAAATAGTGCTGCTATAAACATAGGGGTACATATATTCTTTCTTACTGGTGTTGCAGGCTTCTTAGGGTATATTCTTAGAAGTGGGTTAACTGGGTCAAATGGCAGATCAATTTTTAATTTTTTGAGGAAACACCATACTGTTTTCAGTAATGGCTGCACCAGTCTGCATTACCACCAGCAGTGTACTAGAGTCCCCTTTTCTCCACACCCTCTCCAGCACTTGCTGTTTGATGATCTGTTGATGGCGGCCATTCAGACAGGTGTGAGGTGATACCCCATTGTTGTTTTCATTTGCATCTCTCTGATGATTAGTGATGTTGAGCATTTTTTTTATATGTCTCTTGGCCATTTGTATGTCCTGTTTGGAGAGGTATCTATTTAGGTCCTCTGCCCATTTTTCTTTTTTAAATGTTTTTATTGCTTTTTTTGTTTTGTTTTTTTTTTGTTTTTTTTTTGTTTTTTTTGAGAGAGAGAGAAAGTGGGAGGGAAAGGGAGAGATAAAAACATCCATGATTACTGATTGGCTGCCTCCTGCATGCCCCCTACTGGGGTTCGAGCCTGCTACTCAGGCATGTGCCCTGATGAGAATTGAACTGGTAACCTCTTGGTACATGAGTCAGTGCTCAGCCACTGAGCCACACCAGTTGGGCTGGACTGTGTTAATTAAATTTCCAGGAAAGCCATTTGAGTGACTTAGTGTTTGTGAAAATCTACATCCTATTTAAATGGAAATTTAACTTTCTTCATATGAAATGAGCCATGAGCTAGCCCATTAGGTGGTTTTGCAAAACTCAGCATCAAGAACAGTGTTATCCAGGACTATTTCCAGAATAATATATGGTTGAAATTGGAATTGACAATTGATATTTCTTGAATTTTATGGCATGAATGTATCTTACATGTCTGTCCAAGGTTTGCTGTTTAGTTATTGATGTTAAACAAAAACACAAAGATTCATTTCAGCTGAGTGATGAAAATATAGGTCTAATCAGAAATTACAACAAGGAAGAAAAATATAGAATAGTTACATTAAAAGGATTTGGCATGATCTTCTGGTTTTTGTCATGAACTCAGGAGAGTACCACTCAATGTTGTTTGTTTCACTGTATGGACTCTTTTCACATAATTGCTTGTATATTCAAGAACCCGGTTGGTTCTGTCTAACTTCCTTTCTTTCTTGCCCTGGCTCTCATGTCCATGCAGCTACAGCAGTTTGGTGATGTTCACCTCTGCCTCCTGGGAGGCTGCTGCTATTTGATGCTTGTCTGAGAGCCCTGTCTCCTGATGGCATAGGACCTCTGTGTGCCAAGATGGTGTGCAGAACTCCTCATGTGCAGGTGTGTGCTGCTTCCTCAGGGGCTCTGCAGGAGTGGGCTGCAATCAGTGTCACCTTAGGAAACATACAGCTCCTCCCACCCCCAAAAGGGGATGTATTCTAGTTCACTTCATGGATCCCAAAGCTTTCCTGCATTGCACTCCAAGTGTTTCAAAGAGATTTTTCAAGCAATATCTTCTTTTCCTGTTTTTTTTGTTTGTTTGTTTTGTGTGTGTGTGTGTGTGTGTGTGTAGCATCTCCTATCCTGAGCTTTAGGACAAGTCCCAGTAAGAACTGGGAGGTAGAAACATCATGGGCTCAAGGGCACCCAGAGGACAAGCTGCCTTGACAATGTTTTTCTTCCTGCAGTGCTTATGGCCCCCTTTTTTTCTCCCCAGGATAATTTCTTACTGCAGAGGTCCCTTAGAAGTTAATAGAAATAGTTTCCTGGCAGACTGGACATGATTTGAAGTAAGGGTAATTTGGTATATACAATTACATGATGCTAGAATTGTTAGTTTTCAAACTTTCCTTTAAAGCCAAATATGTATTTCCTTTCAATACATATATGCACATATACATGAGTTGCTGTTGGAGCAGGTTGAGGAGCCTGCAGTCAGTCATCTCCCTAGGCTTCTGCATGGAATGTTCCAGATTCTCAGAGATCACTGATCTCCTCTAACTCCTTTCTCACAGATGAGAAAACCAATGTCCATGGCATTAATCCAGATCCATCTTCTCTTTCAGGGCCTTCCCCAACTTTTTCTACTTTCTTTGGCTATCATCATTTTCTCCTTTGTGAAATATGGTGGAATTGGCTGTTCCTGTAGCATTTTCTGTATATGTCTCATGCAATGCTTATTATGTCATTTTATACGTAAATGTGGGTGCTGTCTCCCTCACAGTCCCTAATATCAAAGAGTCTGATTTTTGAATTAATTAATTATTTATTTTTTGTTACAGATGTTTCTCCTTTTTCCCCCACTGATTCCCCCCACCCCTCTCATTCTTCCTTGTCCCCAGCTTTGTTGTCCATGTCCACTGTTCATGCATACATGCATATAAGTTCTGTGGTTTATCTCTCCCCCACCACCCCCTCTCTGGGGATTGTCAGTCTGTACCCCACCTCCACGTCTCTGGGACTACTCCATTCCTCAGACTGTTATGTTCATTATATTCCACAAATAAGTGAGATCATATGATACTTGTCTTTCTCTGTTTGGCTTGTTTCACTTAGGATGATACTTTCCAGGTCCCTCCATGTTGTCTCAATGGATAAGTGATCTTTCTTTCTTAAAGCTTCATAGTACTCCATTGTGTATATGTACCACAGCTTTTTATCCATTCGTCTACTGATGGACATTTGGGCTGTTTCCAGATCTTAGCTATTATAAATAATGCTGCTATGAACATGGGGGTACATGTATTCTTTCTGATTGGTGTTTCAGGCTTCTTACATATTCCTAGAAGTAGGATCACTGGGTCCAATGGCAGTTCAATTTTTAATTTTTTGAGGTAACACTATATTGTTTTCCATAGTGCCTTTACCAGTCTGCATTCCCACCAGCAGTGTACTAGAGTCCCCTTTTCTCCACACCCTCACCAACACTTGTTGTTTGATGATTTGTTGATGGCGCCCATTCTGACAGGTGTGAGGTGATACCTCATTGTTGTTTTAATTTGCATCTCCCTCTCTGATGATTAGTGATGTGGAGCATTTCTTCAGATGTGTGTTAGCCATTTGTATGTCCTATTTGTAGAAGTGTCTATTTAGTTCCTCTGAGCATTGTTCAATTGGATTCTTTGTCTTCTTTTTGTTGAGTTGTATGAGCACTGTATATATTTTGGAAATTAACCCCTTATCTGATGTACCATTGGCAATGATGCTCTCCCATACAGTGGGTTGTGTCTTCATTTTGATGGTTGTTTCTTTTGCTGTGCAGAAGCTTTTAAGTTTGATGTAGTTCCATGTGTTCATTTTCTCCTTTGTTTCTCTTGCCTTAGGTGTTGTATCAGTGAAAATTCTGCTGCGTATGATGTCTGAAATTTTGTTGCCTACAGTTTCTTCTAGGATTTTTATGGATTCATGAGTCACATTTAAGTCTTCAATTCATTTTTAGTTTAATCTTGTGTAACATGTGAGTTGGTGGTCTAGTTTAATTTTTTTGCATGTAGCTGTCCAATTTTGAAGAGGCTGTCTTTACTCCACTGTATGCTGTTGCCACCTTTGTCAAATATTAATTGAGCATAATTTCTTGAGTCAATTTCTGGATTCTCTGTTCTGTTCCATTGATCTATATGCCTGATCTTGTGTCATTACCAGGCTATTTTGATTACAATGGCTTTGTAGTATATAATCTTATATCCAGTACTCTGATTCCCTCCTCCTTTGCCTTTTTTTTTCAAGATTGCTGTGGTTATTCAGGGTCTTTTTGGTTCCATATGCACTTTTGAAGTATTTGTTCTAGTTCTGTGAAATATGCCATTGGTATTTTAATGGGGATTACATTGAATCTATAGATTGCTTTGGGTAGTATGGACATTTTAATGATGTTAATGCTTCCATTCAATGAACAAGGCATGTGCTTCCACTTTTTTATATCTTACTCTGTTCTTTTTTCAATGTCCTGAATTTTTCTGCAAATAGGTCCTTTACTTTTTGTTTGTTTATTCCTATGTATCTTTATTTTTTTGCCACAGTGGTAAATGGGATTGTTTTTTAGTTTCTCTTTCTGTGAATTCATTATTGGTGTATAAGAATGCCATCAATTTCTTGATGTTAATTTTGTCTCCTGCTACTTTGCCAAATTCCTTTATTAAATCTAGTAGGTTTTTCATGGAGTCTTTATGGTTTTCTATGTATAATATCATGACATCTGCAAATAATGACAATTTCACTTCCTCCTTTCCAATTTGGATCCCTTTTCTTTTTTCTTCATGTATAATTGCTGGGACTAAGACTTCCAATACTGTGTTAAATAAGAGTGGCAAAAGTGGGCATACCTGTCTTGTTCCTGTTCTTAAATAAATGCTTTCAGTTTTTGCCAATTGGGTATGATGTTGGTGTAGGTTTTTTATATATGGCTTTTATTATGTTGAGATATGATCCCTCTATTCCCACATTGTTGAGCATTATTATCAGAAAAAGGTGCTAGATTTTGTCTAATGCTTTTTCAGCATCTATTGATATGACTATATAATTTTTATCTTTCATTTTGTTTATATGGTGTATCACATTTATTGATTTGCAAATATTGTACTAGCCTTGCATCCCTGGGATGAATCCCACTTGGTCATGGTGAATAATTTTTTTTTAATCTATTGCTGGATCTGATTTGCTAATATTTTGTTAAGGATTTTGGCATCTGTGTTCATCAGGGATATTGACCTCTAGTTTTTGTTCTTTGTAGTGTCTTTATCTGGTTTTGAAATTAGAATTATGCTGGCCTCATTAAACAAGTTTGGAAGTCTTCCTTCTTCTTGAACTTTTTGGAATAGTTTGAGGAGAAGGGACATTAGTTCTTCTTTTAATGTTCGATAAAACTCCCCTGTGAAGCCATCCAGGCCTGGGCTTTTATTTCCTGGGAGAGTTTTGATTACATCTTCAATTTCTTTAGTTGTTATTGTTCTGTTCAAGTTCTCTATCTCTTCCCGGGTCAGTTTTGGGACATTATGTGTTTCTAGAAATTTGTCCATTTTGCTTAGATTGTCGAATTTCTTGCTGTATAATTTTTCATAGGACTTGTTAATGATCCCTTGTAGTTCTGTGGTGTCAGTTGTTACTTCTTTTTCATTTCTGATTTTGTGTATTTGGGTTCTCCCTCTTTGTTTCTTTGTAAGTCTAGCTAAGGGTCCATCAATCTTGTTTATCTTTTCACAGAACCAGCTCTTGGTTTCATTGATCTTTTAAATTGTTTTTGTATTTGTTTTTTTGTTTTGTTTTGTTTTGTTTTGTATTGTTTGTTTTTGTCTCTATGTCATTTATTTCTGCTCTGATCTTTACCATTTCTTTCTAGTTGCTCTGGGGTTGTCTTTTTGTTTTCTTTCTAATTCTTTAAGTTGTGAGGTTAGATCATCAGTTCGAAATTTATCTTATTTCTTGAGATGGGTCTGTAGTGCTATGATCTTCCCCCTCAGGACTGTTTTTTGTGTGTCCCATAAATTTTATGTTGTTTTGTGTTTATTTTCAATGGTTTCCATGAAGTTTTCTTTTCTTCCTTGATCTCCTTGGTAACACATTCATTGTTTAATAACATGCTATTGACCCTCCATGTACTCAAATGTCTGTGTGTTTTTGTTGTTATTGATTTCTAGTTTCATGCCATTGTGATCTGAGAAGATGGTTGATATGATTTCAATCTTCCTGAATTCGTAGAGACTTAGTTTGTGTCCTAACATGTGGTCTTTCTTTGAGAATGTCCCATGTGCACTTGAGAAAAATGTAAATTCTGCGGTTTTTGGGTGTAATTCTCTGTAGATATCTATTAAATCTATTTGATCTAATGCATCATTTAGAATCTCTGTTTCCTTGTTAATTTTTTGTCTACAGGATCTATCCAGTGATGTCAGTGGGGTTTGAACTCCCCTGCTATGATTGTTTGGCTGTTGATTTCTCCCTTGAAGTCCTCCAGAAGATTTTTAATATATTTTGGTGCTCCTATATTGGGTGCATATATGTTATCAAGGTTATATCTTCCTGTTGGATAGATCCTTTGAATATGATGTAGTGGCCTTCTTTGTCTCTAGTTAAGGCCTTCTTTTTGTAATCTGATTTATCAGATATGTGTATTGCTACCCCAGCTTTTTTTTTTTCCGTTTACTGGGAAGATTATTTTTCATCCCTTCACTTTCAACCTACATGAGTCTTTTGTTGTGAGGTGGGTCTCTTGTAAACAACATATATATGAGTCATGTGTTCTTATCTAATCAGCTACTCTGTCTTTTTATTGGAGCATTCAATCCATTTACATTTAAGGTTATTTTTGATATGTACCTATTTATTGCCATTTTTTTTATTGTGGTTATATTTTTCTTTCTATTTCTTCTACTAATTACAACTATTCTTTTAACATATCTTGCAGTGCTGGTTTGCTGCTAATATGGTCCCTTAGCCTTTTTTTTTTTTTTGTCTGGGAAGCTTTTTATTTCACCTTCTATTTTGAATGATAGCCTTGCTGGATAGAGTAGATTTGGATTCAGAGTGTTGTTTTTCATGACGTTGATTACTTCATGCCATTCCCTTCTGGCCTGTAGTGTTTCTGTTGAGAAGTCAGATGATAGCCCTGTGGGGGTTCCTTTGTAGATAACCTCTTGCCTTTCTCTTGCTGCCTTTATGATTCTCTCTTTGTCTTTAATTTTTGACATTTATTTACTATGTATCTTGTTGTGTGCCTGTTTGGGTTCTTCTTACTTGGGGCCCTCTGTGCTTCTTGAACTTGAATGCCTTCTTCCTTCACCAAGTTAGAAAAGTTTTGTTTCACTATTTCTTTAAATATATTCTCTAACCCTTGCTCATATTCTTTTTCTTCTGGGACTCCTGTGATTCGAATATTGTTATGTATACAGTTGTTCAAGAGTTCTCTTAAGCTGTCTTCCTGTTTTTAAATTGTTTTTGTTTGTTTGTTTGTTTGTTTGTTTTTGACTGGTTGTTTTTTTTTTCTATCCTGTCTTCTTAGTCACTCATCAGGTCCTCAACTTTCTCTATTCTACTGGTTATCCCTTCCAATGTGTTCTTTATTTCTGCTATGTCATTCTTCATTTCCACTTGAATGGTTTTCAATGTTTGTATATCTTTACTCGTGGTTCTGAGCTCTTTACTCATGCTGTTGAGCTTCCTCATTATCATCAGTCTGAACTCTACCTCTGATAACTTGCTTAATGTATTTTATTTATCTCATCGTCAGTAGAGTTCTCTTGTTCTTTCATTTGAGCTTTGTTTTTTGTTTCACCATTTTGGCTATCTCAGTGGGTTGGAGCCTGCCTACTTTTTCTTTGGAGGTTGATGTTTTTCTGTTCATGGCTTCCTCTACTGGGTTTGGATATGTTTGGAAAGACCCACGTTATACACCACTGTCAAGTCTTACTTCTGTGTGTAGAATTACAAATCCAGGAAATGTTTCAGTTATCCTCTAGTTTTTTGCCTGGAGTTTATTAGTCTCAATTACTTGATAAGCCTTGGGTTGTAGCCCTCAACTGAATGACAAAATCCCTCAGATGTTCAGGGTCAGTGAATTTCTGGAGGGTGGGGCAGGTGCTTACTGTTAATGAGCCTCAACTTGCATTTATCTGGCCCAGCTGTGTGGAGTTAAATTTCTGAGGGAAAGGGCTGATGCTTCTTCCAGGGGATTTGGGAAGGGGCTCTTTGAGTCAGGTGGCAACTGTGCTGTGAGGAAGTAATTCCGCACAAAACTACCAATGCCCTTCAAGCTCTCCAAGCTCCTGAGTGTCCACACAGTTCTGATCCAGTCTGCCCTCCCTCTGTGGGTTGGGTTCTGGGTTCTCTGCTCTGTTCCATTAATATATATGCTTGTTTTTATACCAGTAATCAGGTTGCTTTGATTACAATAGCCTTGTAGTATATTTTTATGTCTGGTATTTTGATACTTTAGGACTGTGTTCTTTCTCAAGATTGCTGATTGTATTCGCAGTCTTTTTTGGTTCCATATAGATATTAAGAATATTAGTTCTAGGTCTGAAGTATGTCATTGGCATTTTAATAATAATTGTGTTGAATCTATAGATTGCTTTGGGTAATATGGATATTTTAATGATGTTAATTTTTCCAGTCTATAAACATGGTATACACTTCCACTTATTTGTATCTTTCTCAGTTTCTTTCTTCAATGTCCTATAGTTTTACAAGTACAGGATTTTAACCTCCTTGGTTAAATTTATTCCTAAGTGCCTTATTATTTTGCTGTTGCAATAATAAATGAGTTTTTTTCTCTTTCTGAATCTTGTGGATTTTTTCCATGAATAATTTTGCCATATGTGAACAAAGAGTGTTTTATTTCTTCCTTCTCAATATGTATTTCATTTCCTTTACTTGACTTACTGCATCAGCTAAAACTTCCAATATAATGTTGAAAAGAAGTGATGAGAGTCAACTCTTGCCCTTCATCTTAAAGTGAAAGTTTAAATTTTCTCTTCATTATGTTAGTTGTAGGTTGTTTTTTTTTTTTTTACATAATCTTTATCAAGTTGAGAATGTTCCTCTCTTTCTAGTATACTTAGAGTTTTTCTATGGGTGTGTGTTGGACTTCATCAAATTCTTTTTCTGCATCTATTGATATCATTTTATTTTCTTGTTTAGCCTGTTGTGATACATTACACACATTGATTTTCTAATGGTGAATCAGCCTTGCATTCCAGAGATAAATTCCTTTTGCTTAGAGTGTATAATTATTTTCACACATTGTTGGAGTCATTTTGGTAATAATTTATTGATAATTTCCTTTTCTATTTTCATAAATGATAGCAGTATGTAGTTTTCTTGTCTCATAATATCTTTGTCTGTTTTTCATATTAGGGTGATGCTTGTCTCACATGATGATTCAGGAAGTATACTCTCTGCCTTTGTCCATTGAAATATATTTCAGATAATTGGTATAATTTATTCCTTAAAAGTTTGGTAGAATTTACAGATGTGCACATCTGGATATGTTATTTTCTGTTTGGGAAGGATAATTATTGATTTTTTATATTTAGTAGATATAGGACATCTATTGCATGTCTTTTTGCATTTTATTCTTCATATCCCCAAATTTTTTTTGGTTCTGTTTTAAAATTTTTATCTCTTTGTTAAACTTCTCATTTCTTCATGTATTTTTTTTTCTGAATTCATTGAGTTTTCAGTCTGTGTTCTCTTATATGTCATGTGCTTTTTAATGGCAATTATTTTATTTCTATACCAAGCAACTTGTAGATATCCTATTTTTTGAGATTGGTTACTAGAAAATTAATATATTCTTTTTGTGAGTTCATATATATTTTTTAATGTTCCTTGTGGTCTTGCATTGCTGTATTTACATTTGTAGAGATAGTCACCAGTTCCACACTTTACTGACTGGCTTTGAGAGAAAAATGCCTTCATCCATCTTCTCAGCTATGTTTTATGTGAATTTTTCAGACCTCACTGTGCATGTTTCCACTTTACATCTTTTGTTCCCTTCAGGGAAGTGTGCTAATTCTTAAGTCTTTATTTATTCTCTGAATCCTGCAACATCAGGCTGGGTGCTGAGAGCCTTTAATTTTTTTTTTTTTTTCTAGTTGGGTGCTACAAAATGTTTAAGTTTTTTTTGCCTTCTCCCAATTGTACAGAGATGAGTCAGGATTCTGCTTATTCTTGTGAATACTATGTAAAGGCTTGAACTTGGTGTCAGTGTTGTAGGGAGCTAAGCACTGTATATGAGTGAGGTGCACAGAGCATTGAGGGTACCCATGCACAAGTGAAGGGGTCATCAGGTAAGGCATCTCAAGAAGCTTTTGGGTGATTTTCCTCATAGGGTCCACAAAGCATTTAGGAAGATCAATGTTCCTTTCATAAGTTCTGAGCCCCAGTTGTTTTGCTCCTAGCCTGTCCTCTCCCAAGTTGCCAACTTTGCCAATAACCTCGGTATTCTAGGTGGAGCATGAAAGAGGTGAGCCTCTCGGACAGTGTCATACTTGGCTAGAGAAGCCAACCACTCACTGACTATACTCTCATTTTTCCATGTGCAGGAAATAACAGATTAAGTTGGTTTCTCTTGGCACTGAGCTGTGCAATCTTGTGGGAGGGATTGTGTTGATAAAGTGAAGCTGTTTTTACCCTATCCAATATATCTGTTCTTGAATTTTTTGCCCCAGTGGTGTTCTTGAATTTCTCTGCTAGACTTCCAGACTTCCACAAAGGTGCTGTTGACCATGGGTGGTTGTCAAAATAGATGTTCTGTGGAGGGATGACAGTAGAAAATTTCTATTCTGTCATTTTTCTATGCCATTCTTTCCCAATTTTTTTTAAAAAAAATATGTTTTATTGACTTTTTAGAGAAAGAGGAAGGGAGAGAAAGATAGAAATATCAATATGAGAGAGAAACATCAATTGGCTGCCTCCTGCATGCCCCCCACTGGGAATCGAACCTACAACCTGGGGATGTGTCCTGACTGGTAATAGAACTGGGACCTCTCAATCCATGGGATGATGCTCAATCCACTGAGCCACACCAGCCAGGCATTTCCCAAATTTCTTTGTCACTAATTTTATAATCATGTTCATGCCAAGTCCGTGGCCATCTAGCTGAACCATTGGAAACAGTCTAATGAATGTTATATAATTGTATGTATGGCCATATGTCATTCCAAGCAAAATGAACAATCAGGCTCCCTGCTCAAAAGTATGTTCACTGGTGGGATTTTTCTTTATCATTGTCCTTCAGGGATGTCCCGGAGATGGAATGTCCCAGAGAATCATTGTAGCAAGAATAGAGATTGTAGTCATTTGAGGCACATCTTCATGTAACTTATTTGTGTCATCAGTATTTGTTCTGTTTCAATAATATACACCATTTCCATTTGATGGAAGAGTTTTGCGGTTCACATCCATTTTTATAGCATGTTGGGTCAGATAATACCCTGTTTATTATGGGCAGCTCAGTTTGCATGGTAACTTGGTAAACCTTAATTAAGTGTTTAGTGTCTACTAAGCTCAGTAGCAGGCTAAGACCCGTTTCTCCATAAAAGAGTAGTTATCTGAAGATAATAGAAAGAAATTCTCTAAAATTATAAAGGACTGCTCTATAATTCACTTATTGAAAACTGACATGCAAATGTCATACCAGTAAGTATAGAGCAGTAGTTATTTCTCCTTTACCAGGTATGCCCAGTCAGCATATATAACCACATTCACATTGTTTCTTTACATTCTAGGATCCAATTACTTCCATTGCATTTAGGTTTTCTAGTTGAGTAAATGTGGTTCCCACTGTAAGGTTTGGTTTATTGAGAAGAGGCATCATATAGTTCTTCAAAGGTACTGGAGCACCCCTCACAAATTTATTCCTCAAAGTATTGATGAAAGGTGTGCCTTCTGGACCCTCCTAATGTGAGTAGATTGCAAATGACAAATTCATTCTAACATTTCAATTTCCTCAAACCCCTGAATCCTTTTCTCTACGTAAACCAAATAAGATCCAACATTTCCAATTCACTCATAGTGAGCCATATTTTTTGGTTTACCTTTTAGCCAATCAATCATAGTTTCAGAGTGCTTTTTAACTGTCAGAACTGCAACATTAATTCCATCATTTTTTCTTATTGGGCCCATAAAAATAAATACACCTTGATCTAACTTTATATTTCTTCTGTTATTAGCTTATCCCTTTAGTATCCATTCTCATACACATCTACCATATTTCTGCTTGTATAAATTAGAAATATCAAGTAATTTTTTGGAGTGTTCCTCACCTCCTCATGGATTATTATACTTTGTAACTTACTTTTAGGGGCCTAATGAGACTTTAGTCTAGTTATAGCTCTAGAAGCAAAGAGGGGTGGTGGGACTGGGCCTGAGGAGAATGAGCAGTTTTTCAAGATAACTGCCGCAGGTGAGGGAATTACCATGTGCTCAAGCCATATTGAGTTAATCCCTCTAAGACAGACATGGAAAGGGAAATACCACTGTGGGTGGTGGTGTCACTGGGCTTTGAGAGGTTACTTATGCTGGCGTTGGGAAGGCCTCTTTTACTGGTTGTTGGAAAGCCAATTGCACTGGGGGTAGTCAGACTTCTTCAAATTGTAAATGCAGCTCATAAGAATTTAGGGTCCCAAGGTCCCAGGCTTCATCAGAGTCTTTCTACATGCCCCATCCAAACTTACACAATCCCGTTATTTTCCTATTCATACCCTTACTTTAAAAGTAGATAACATGTTAGTCTAAGAGTTCAAGTTGCTTTATAATTTAGCCAATTATAGAATGAGTTTTGCTTCACAGGTGTGGCTCATTTGGTTTGGTGTCTTCCCATGCACCAAAAGGATGGTGGTTTGATTTGTGGTCTGGGTACATGCCTGGGTTGCAGGCCCAATCCCTGGTACAGGGTATACGGAGGCAGCCAATCGATGTTTAGCTCTCACATAAAAGTTTCTCTCTGGCTCTCCCTCTCCTTTCCGTGTTCTCTAAAATAAAATTTTCAAAAAATCAAACATGAGTCTCATGTTTTATTTTCAGAAATGCCAGCCCTGTGGCCACAAGAGCAAAAGCTCTTATTTAGGGTACATAAAGTAGCTCCTATATATTTATGTAGTTCTTTCATAAAGTAGAATTTTTGTCTATTCAACCATATTATGCATTTTTGAATTGTGTTGTTTTCTTTGTTGTTGAATTGTAGAACATTTCTCTAAAGAAGACATACAAATCACTAAATAAGCACATGAAAAATATGCTCAAAATCAGTAGTCATTGGGAAATACAAATTAAAATGGCAAGAAGATACTTCTTCATACTTAAGGTGGTTATTAAAACAATAAGAAAATAAATAGTATTAATGAAGATGATGAGAAATTTGAACTATTGTACATTGCTGGTAGGAGTATAAAATAGTGCAGCTACCATGGAAAACATTTTGGGGGGTTCTTAAAAATATTAAACATAGCATTACTAAATGATCCAGCATTTTATTCAAAGCAAGAACTCAAATAGATATGTGTGTGCACCAGTGTTCATAGCAGTATTACTCACAATAGTCAAAATGTGAAAGAAACACAAGTGTTACTATGGAGACTATTTGTAAAGATAAACAAAATTGAATATATACTACCTACAACAAAATATTATTCAACCTTTAAAAGGGATAACAAATTAATAACAAAACTGGATATAATATTTATGTTTTTGTTCCGGTTATTCACACTTTCCAATTTATCCTGGAAGAATTCTCTTAGTTGACTGGCAAGACCTACTCTATATATGGATATGAAGTTGTTTAAGTATATAATGAAAGCAACTGTCCAAGCTCTATTCCCCAAATATTTTTCTGCTGCCTGGTGGGTTAATGTGATTACTCTATTAAGAAATCATTTTAGAAGGGGGACATACTCTCTGATTCTTTTTTACCAAGCCACATAATCAGGATTAAGGTAAACTGTTAAGCTATTATTTGTCACTAAATTCTTAAGTGCACATTATAATTTTTATACCTTAACTATCCTCTTAAGAAGTAGTTAAACGTCAGTTTAAAATTGTGAGTGATGAAAAATGTCTAATTTTTATTTTATTCACTTATTGTTTACCCCTTAGTATAAGGAAATATTCCTAAGATAAGTTTATATGGTTAGCCAAACACATAATATCTTTCACTGGAAACATGAGTTCTACAGCAATACATTAGTCAATATACTCACAGATTAGAGGATGGGGAGACTTACATGGCATCTGGGGCCACATAAAGGTTGCATTTGAGAACAGAGTGAAAACAGGGGCATGGGAAGCAGACATTATAGTATTAAGATGGTGAGATGGTACCTGGTTCCCATGAGACGATATGATTGCCTTGTTTGAATAATTTCATGGTGTGGCCGAAAACTGAAGACTTGACATTCAAGGATAAGCTGGCATTGTCTTCCCTGTGATAATAAGGGTTATTTGGTTAGGGGACATTTTTACAGAATCACAATAGAGAGAGAAACTAGCAGTTAGGCCACTTAAGGCCAGTTTTTTCCAGATAACAATGAACATATAATATCGGGCTTTAAATTTAAGCATGGGGACATGTATAGGATGGGCACTCAAAGGTTTTTCAGTATCTTTAGCATAATGACTTAAAACTTTTAGCATAATCCAGAAAGCCTAATATACTATGTTTTTTGTCAATTTCTCCAGTCTTACTACCCAACTCCTCCACTTCCATGTTGACAGAGTAATACTGGTTTTGTTTTAGTTCCTTAAATTGACTCTATTGTCTCTTTAGTATCATGTTTTATGTTTAAGTTTTTATAACTCCTATTATCTCTTTTTGAAACTTTCTTCCCACACAATCCTATCCATGTGGCAAACACCTACTCTTTAGATTTCAGCTTAAAAATCCTTCCCTTAGGAAAATAGTTCCTGAACCTCTAAGTTAGGTTCTTCTTATAACATTTTTCAAATAATATT
The DNA here is from genome assembly GCF_014108415.1 of Molossus molossus. Classification (NCBI taxonomy): domain Eukaryota; kingdom Metazoa; phylum Chordata; class Mammalia; order Chiroptera; family Molossidae; genus Molossus; species Molossus molossus. The sequence continues at coordinate 11,498,498 of NW_023425355.1, read as the reverse complement.
CTGTACATTTTGTTTTATAAATTATTAGGTGTTTTATTTCCATTTTCTTCATGAAGTTAGAGGAATGATGGCTCCCCTAAGATGGGAATATCATTATCCCCCAAACCTGTAAATATGTTTACCATAGATTTCAGAAGGGACTTTGCATATATTATTGAGATTATGAATCTTAAGAGTGGGAAATTATCCAAGTGGGCCCTATATAATCACATTATTCATTGAAAGTAGAAAACCTTACTCTGTTGAAGTCAGAGAGATATGGTAGAAGAAAAGAAAGCAGATAATAAGAGGGAACTGAGTTTCCATTTCTGGCTTTGAAGATGGAGAAAGGAGGCCATGTGGGTGGCTTGGAGAAAATAGAAACAATCCTTCTAGTAGACAGCCAGCAAAAAAAAAAAAATGGTTAACTCATTTCTACAACCACAAGGAATTAATTCTGCCAATAACTTGTATGATCAAAGAAACTTAGTCTCCCTCTACAATCACCAGACGGGACTACAGCACTGCTAATAACTTGATTTCATCATTTTTAGACTCTAAGCAGTGGAATCAGTTGAGTAACACTGTGTTTAGGTTCCTCTTACCTATAGAACAGAAGAATAATAAATGTGTGCTATTTTAAACTAAGTTTATGATAATTTGTTATGGTAGCCATAAAAAGTTAATACCTCAATAGTGTGAAGACTCCATGAAGGCAAAGATTTTGTCTGCTTTTGTTCACACAGTATTAGCAGTGTGCAGCTCATTGCCTAGCAGAAAGTACCTCAGTTAAGATTTATTTAACTCTACAGAATCAAACAGGAGGGAGGTAAAGTTCTAGGGTCTTACTTAGAGGCAGGCAGATATTGTTTTTTGTTGTTGTTGTTGTTTAAATCTTTATGTTGAATGTTGAATGTATTACAGATGTTCCTCATTTTTCCCCCATTGACCCCCTCCTCCCCACTCCCACCCCCCTCCCGCCTTTTCCCACACTATTGTCTGTATCCATAGGTTATGCATATAAGTTCTTTGGTTTATTTCCTCCCACCCTCCACCCCTTTCCCTTTAAGGTTTGTCAGTCTAGCAATGAATTTGTACTTCTTAAGCCCTTCACCTTTTTCACCCATTCCCCCAACCCCCCCCCCCAATCTGGCAACCAACAAAATGTTCTCTGTATCTATGAGAATGTTTCTGTTCTACCTGTTCATTTTGTTTGTAGATTCCATTGTTGATAGATATGTATTCATTGCCATTTTGTTTGTTCATATATTTTATCTTTTTCTTCAAAAAGACCCTTCATCATTTCATATAAAAACGGTTTGGTGGTGATGAACTCCTTTAACTTTTTCTTGTCTGGGAAACTCTTTATATGGCCATCGATTCTAAATGACAGCTTTGCAGGATAGAGTAATCTTGGATGTAGGTTCTTGCTTTTCATCACTCTGAATATTTCTTGCCACTCCCTTCTGGCCTGCAAAGTTTCTTTTGAGAAATCAGCTGACAGCCTTATGGGAACTCCCTTGTAGGTAACTAGCTGCCTTTCTCTTGCTGCTTTTAAGATTCTCTCTTTGTCTTGAACCTTTTGCATTTTGATGATGATGTGTCTTGGTGTGGACCTCTTGGGGTTCATCTTATTTGGGACTCTCTGTGCTTCCTGGACTTGTATGTCTGTTTCCTTCACCAAGTTAGGAAAGTTTTCTGCCATTATTGTTTCAAACAGGTTTTTGATTTTTTGATCTCACTCTTCTCCTTCTGGCATCCCCAAGATGAGAATGTTGGCATGCTTGAAGTTGTCCCAGAGGCTCCTTACACTCTCCTCATTTTTTTGGATTTTTTTTTTCTTTTTGCTCTTCTGATTGGGTGTTTTTTGCTTCCTTATATTCCAAATCGATGGTTTGCTTCTTGGATTTACGTACTCTACTACTGAATCTGTGTAAATTATTCTTTATTTCAGTTAATGCCTCCTTCATTTCTGACTGCATCCATCATTTCTGACTGGTCCTTTATTATGCTCTTGAGGCCCTCACTAAGTTCATTGAGCATCCTTATAAGCAGTATTTTGAACTCAGCATCTGTTAGGTTGCTTATCTCCATTTCGCTTAGTTCTTTTCTTGGGGTTTTGTTCTGTTCTTTCATTTGGGACCTGTTTCTTTGTCTCCTCATTTTGGCTGCCTCTCTGTGTTTGTTTCTGTGTATTACTTCACGAGAGGTATGAGGCTATCTGAGACCAGATGCTGCTTGTTTGAAAGAATTTAGGAAAAACCTGAAGCAGGATCCAACACAGGCCAATCCTATGGTTAAGCAAGTGGCAACAGCTTGGGTGGGCCTGAAAGTTGGGTGGGGCGGGGCCTCAGGGAGTCCCCAGGGCAGGGCTACCAGTGTGAGCCAGGTTGCTGGAGTCCCAGATATGGCAGCATCTGCCGCTCCAGGGAGGGACTCACGAAAGGAACAAAGGCCTCTGACAGCACGTTTGTCCCAGAGAAAGCCCCCTCTCCAGCCCTCGCTCCAGTGCCAAACAGCTCAGTTCTTCTCTGTATGTCTCTGGTGCCCCTCGAGCTGCCTCACCTCCAAGCTTAGAGGGAGTGAGTCCGATAAGTCCGTGCGCAGGCCCTTTAAGGAGCTGCCTGGGGCTCCAGCCGCTTCAGCCTCCCTGAGCCTCAGTTTCTGCTGGTTTTTCCAGCCAGAATTATGAGGACTTCTCTTCCTGGCACTGGAACCCTGAGCAGGGCATCTGGTGTGGGACGGGGTCCCCTCAGTCCTCAGGAAGGACCTTCCCAGCCGAGGTGTCCTCCTGATTTTTATCTGCCACACGTGGGTGTGGGACCAGCCCGTCGCTCCTCCGCCCCTGGCACCTCCGCCCCTCCTACCAGTCTGGATGTGGCTGCTGCTTTAATTCTGTAGTTGTAGGACTTCCATTCAGCTTGATTTCAGGTGATTTTGAATGACGGTTGTTCTGTAGTTTAGTTGTAACTTTGATGTGGTTGTGGGAGGACGCGATACCGCGTTTACCTATGATGCCATCTTGACCGGAAGTCCCAGCAGGCAGATATTTATAAAAGGAAGAAAAACATATAAAATATAACCATGAAAGCATCATAAGCCAACCATGTCAATATATTCATGATTATGCCCAAGGAACGCTCTTATAGATAGCTTTTTTTTTTTTTTTTTATCCTCATCCGAGGACATTTTTCCATTTTTTTGTTCAGATAGAGGGGGAGGTAAGGAGAGGAAGAGAGAGAGAGAGAGAGAGAGAGAGAGAGATTGACGTGAAAGGGACACATAGAGTGGCTGCCTCCTACATGACCCAACCAGGGCTGGGGACAAACTGCAACTGAGGTAAGTGCCCTTAGCGGGAACCGAACCTGGGTCTCTCTGGACCACAGGCCAATGCTCCACCCACTGAGCCAAACCAGCCAGGGCTCTTCTAGATAGCTTTTTATAAATTAATTTTATTGGAGTGACATTGGTTAATAAGATTACATAGGTTTCAAATGTATAATGTATGATACATCATCTACATATTGCATTGTGTCTCCAACACCTATAAATAGTTTTATTTAGAGAAAATGGTATACACAGTCTGAAATGAAAAAAAAAATTAACTTACGATACCATCACTTTAATATTAGCAATTACTTTCACTCTCTTGTTTGAATGCATGATGAACTTCAATGAGTTTAAACAATGCAACTCAAGTGATTATTCCACTAGTTTCTTTAATTTTACTTTTTTTTAAAAAAATAATTGTTTTACCTTTATAAAGATTTTTTAGTAATACATTAGCAGGTTTTGGGTTCAGACCAAAGTTCCCTATAAAAGTCTTAAATTATCAGCTTCAATGACTCTATAGACCATGTAATCATATAAATAAGACCATAAAACCTATTCATCTTACACATAAAAAGTATAAATAAAAATTGCTCTAAATGCATTCACTGCTCCTGTATTCAAATAGTTAACTTGCACTGTGTTCTGTTCAGGAAAAGCAAAATTGTCACCCTGTCATTTTGGAGTCTGACACTAAGATTGTCAAAAGAGACAGCTGTTAAACTGAATTACTGTTGACATGAGGAGATATGGCCCTTGCCAGATGTAAAAGACATCTGCAGCAATGAAATGGTATGGGGTAGCTTTTCAAATATGGGCACACTGGTATTTGAATAGCATGGCTATGGCAGAAAAACATGTCCTTGACTTGATCCATTTAAAGCAGCAAACTGAAGCCAATGAGAAGCACAAAGAAACTCTGCTCTCTGTTGAAATATTCAAAACTTTTCCTGGGTATAAAAACAGTACAGTAGCAAAGTCTTTATATTATTATCATGTGTACAGAAACAGGAAAGCTTAAAGCACAGGAAGAAATAGTTTGAGTTTCTAGATCCTTGAGAATGTGGTTCGATGAGATTTAATTTTATCGAGTAGACTTCACAGATAATGAGTGAAAATATCCTGTTGGTGAACATACAATATTATATACAAATGATATGTTATAAAATTATACACTTGAAACATATATAATTTTATTAACCAAAGTCACCCCAATAAATTAAATAAAATTTTTACAAATAAAAAAAATTCAGAGGACTGAAGATTTTAAAGACAGAAAATTCAGATAAATATATAGTACACATGTGTTATATTCATAACCAAACAACAGAGGCTGTTAGTTCAAAAATATTTACTGATTGTCTAACATGTCCCACCTACTGTGTTATATATTACCCAGAATATATATAATGTCCAAAACAGTGGCTCTTTTTTCTCAAAGAGTTCCTTAGCTAGTGGAAAGACAGATATAAACAATAAAACGTTTATTTTGCTGCTAAGAACATGGGGGTACATATATTCTTTCTGATTAGTGTTTCAGGCTTCTTAGGGTATATTCCTAGCAGTGGGATCACTGGGTCAAATGGCAGTTCAATTTTTATTTTTTTGAGGTAATACCATATTCTTTTCCATAGTGGCTGCATCAGTCTGCATTCCCATCAGCAGTGTACTAGAGTCCCCTTTTTTACACATCTTCGCCAACACTTGTTGTTTGATGATTTGTTGATGGTGGCCATTCTGACAGGTGTGAGGTGATACCTCATCGTTGTTTTAATTTGCATCTCTCTGATGATTAATGATGTTGAATATTTCTTCATATGTCTCTTAGCCATTTGTATGTCCTGTTTGGAGAGGTATCTATTTAGTTCCTCTGTCCATTTTTTAATTGGGTTCTTTGTTTTCCTTTTGTTGAGTTGTATGAGCACTCTCTCTATATATAAATGTAAGAAAGAAAGATCGCTTATCCTTTGAGACAACAAGGAGGGACTTGGAAAATAGTATCCTAAGTGAAACAAGCCAAACAGAGAAAGACAAGTATCATATGATCTCACTTATTTATGGAATATAATGAACGTAACAGTCTGAGGAATGGGGTAGTCCCAGAGACGTAGAAGTAGGGTACAGACTGACAATCCCCAGTAGAGGAGGTGATGGGGGAGAGATAAACCACAGAACTTATATGCATGTATGCATGAACAATGGACATGGATAACAAAGCTGGGGACAGGGTGGGGAGGGAGGGGGACGGGGGAATCAGTGGGGGAAAAAGGAGAAAAATTTATAACAAAAATAAATTAATTAATTAATTTTAAAAGTTTATTTTGTTAGTTTTTCTCTTTAGTTCTGTTAGTAGTTGTTTTATGTATTTTGGTGCTCCCTGATTGAGTGCATATGTATTAAGAAGTGTTGTCTTGCTGTATTACACCTTTATCATTATAAAATGTCTAATTTTTTCTCTTGTTACATTTTTATATTAAATATTTTTTTATTTTGTCAAATATAAGTATGTTTACCCCACTTTTCTGTAGATGCTGTTTTCTGGCTGGATTATTTGCCATCCTTTCACTTAAAGTCTATATATACCCTTGCACATGACATATGTCTCTTGAAGAAAGCATGTGGTTGGGTTTTGTTTTTGACCTAATCTGCTATTCTGTAAATTTTTATTGGTGAGATCATTTTAGTTACATTTAGGATGATAATTAATATATGAGGATTTCCTATCAACACATTTTTCTTTTGTTTTCAGGTTCCTTTGTTTCTCCAGTATTTCATTTTCCTTGTGTTTCCGTCTGTTTTTGAAGTTTGGTTGTATTTTATAATTTTTCCCTTGGATTCCTCATTTTTATGTTTTGTGTCTCAATTTTGGATTTTGTGTATTGTTGTCATTAGGGTTATTCAAAAGAAATTTTCCTATATACAGTAGTTTTATCTCTTCTGAATTTTATCTTAATTATTCTTTGAAAATTCAGAATTTATTCACTCTGTTTTATGTTGTTTGATGTCAGAATTTATTCCTATTTATGTATTCAGTTCACTTCCTAATTGCAGTACCTATTGTCTTTTACTTTTCTATATTCCAAAAAAGGGTTCCAGTATTTTGCTTCTGTCTGTCTGTTAGACATTTTACACATAGTTTTGCACCTTTTTCTTAGGTATTTCATGTAAATAAACTTGAGAATTTTCAGTAATGGAGGTCTTCTTGTGTTAAATTATCCCAGCTTTTGTATGGCTGGAAAAGTCTTTATTTCTCCTTAATACCTAAAGCATAACTTTGCTGGATATATTATTCTTGGCTGGTAATTTCTCTCTTTCAATAGTTTGAATATTTGAATCCACTCTCTCCTAGCTTGTGAGGATTCTGTTGAGAAATCCAGTGATGACCTAATGGGATTTCCTTTATAGGTTACCATCTTCTTTCCATTGGCTGCCTTGAGAATTAGTTTCTTCTTTTTTTTTTTTTTTTTTTTGGTCATAATTTTTTACAGGTTTAATATAATATACCTTGGGGAAGCATTTTTTTTTTTTTTATATTGAGATGATTAGGTGTTCTGTTTCCTTCTTATATATGAGGATATAACTCTTTCCACCAGTTAGTCTTGTCAACTATTTGTTTGAATAGGCTCGCTGTTCTTTGTCCCTTCTCTTCTTCTTCTGGTATACCCATTATCCTTTCTTTTGTTAATCCTCACCCGAGGATATTTTTCCATTGATTTTTAGAGAGAGTGGAAAGGAGAGAGGGAGGGGAGAGAGAGAGAGACAGAGAGACAAAGACACATTGATTGGTTGCCTCCTGCAAGTGCCAAGAATTGAACCTGCAACCCCGGTATGTGTCTTTGATGGGCAATCGAACCCATGAAATTTTAATGCAAGGAGTGATGTTCTAACTACAGAGCCACACTGGCCAGGGCTACCCATTATTCTTACACTGGTCTTCCTAATGAAGTGAAATAGTTCTCATAGAGTTCTTTCATTTTTTTTTTTTTTTTTTAACTCTCAAGTCTCACTCTTTCAGTATCTGCATCATTTAAAAAGTTCTATCTTCAATAATCACTCATTCTTTTCTTCATCTGGTCAGCTCTACTTTTTTAACCTGTTAGTTCCTTCTTCATCTCTTTTATATTATTTTTCATCTCCACAATTTCTATTTATTTCTTTTATAACATTTCGTTTTTTTTTTTTCTTTTTTTTTTATCCTCACCCGAGGATATTTTTCCATTTTTTGTACAGATAGAGTGGGAGGGAGAGAGAGAGAGAGAAACATCGACGTGAAGGGACACATCGAGTGGCTGCCACCCACACGACCAACCAGGGCCGGGGACAAACTGCAACCGAAGTACGTGCCCTTAGCGGGAACCGAACCCAGGTCTCTCCAGACCGAAGGCCGACGCTCTAACCGCTGAGCCAAACTGGCCAGGGCTCTTTTATAACATTTCTATGTCTTTAATAAAGTATTATTTTTATTTGTTGATTCTATTTATGTGTTTATTAAATTGCCTGTGTTTTCTATTAACTCATTTAGTTTTTTCAAATCCACAATCCTGAATTCTCTATCATTTAGATCACATATTTCCATGTCTTTAAGCTTATTTTCTGGAGATATTTCATTTTCTTTCTAAGCTGTCTCATTACCTTGGTTATTCGTGGTATTTGATGGATTCCTTCTCTGCCTAGGTATCCATGGGAATGAAGTCACCTTTTTTATTTTTTATTTTAAGAGTGACACTTCTTCATTTAGTAGGGTGATAAGAAGGCTTTCTTTTGTTTTCCAGTAGGTGACACTAAAGCGCAAGATTTTTAAATTCTCTAACACTGCTCTGGCTCCTCAGATTTCTGCAGAGAAGTAAAAAAAAAAAAAAGTCCTGTATTGCCTTGGGTGGTGTGTGTCTCCTCTGTGACCAGGTTGCCTTGGCCTCAGGGCACTACCCATATAGGAGAATATGCTAGGCAATGGAGTTATGAGCTTTGAAATCTCAACTGTCTCCCCTGCAACCAGATATTGCCAACAGTACAGTCTTGATGGGTGGGTGCATGGTGAGTTGGGAGAGCTGGCTGATGCTTTTGTGGTTTTGTTCTCCCAGCAATGGTGACTGCCAGACATACTTTGTTCCACCTTTGTATCTTCACCCCTGTCATAGGGATGAACTGCAGCATGCACCTGTTGTGCAGGAAAAAAAAATGCTCTGCCTATCCAGTTCTCTGTGCTGCAGATAATGTGCTCTGTAGCTTGACACTCACTGCTACAGCTTCTTCTGGGCTGGCTGCTAGCTCTGTGATGGAGAGTGGATGTGGCCTGCCTCCATGGCTTGTTTTTCTGCTTGGCAATAGTGGCTACCAGGCAACCTGCCACATCTCTGCTTTCTGTCTCAGCCCAGGTCACTGGATTCATCCCCAGTGTGTACTAACCACATGGACAGGAACACCCACTGTGTCTCTTTGCTTCTCTGTAATGCAAGTAGTTCAGATGATAACCTGATTCTTCCCCTCTCTTGAGACCTGCAGTGAGTTTTGGGCTGCATCTGTGGCATCTTTCTCTACTCTTCTTCCTTTCTACCTCCCCTGTTTGCTTGACTTGCCCATCTTCAGTTTTTCAATGCATGGATCACTCAGATATTTTGTGTGTTCAGAATGGAATTCTTCATTGAATTACAGCTGTTCAAATTGTTGTAACTTCAAGAGAAAAGACCAGGGGAACGCTTCATGCTGTCATTCTTCTGATGTCACTCCCTTCTGTTTATTTATTTTTTATTTTATTATTATTATTTTTTAGATAGAGTGGGAGGGAGAGACAGTAAGAGAGAGAGAGAGAGAGAGACATCGAGGTGAAAGGGACACATCGAGTGGCTGCCTCCCACACGACCCAACCAGGGCCGGGGACAAACTGCAACCGAGGTACATGCCCTTAGCGGGAACTGAACCTGTGTCTCTCTAGACTGCAGGCCGATGCCCTAACAGCTGAGCCAAACTGGCCAGGGCCGTTCTGTTTGTTTATTTATTTATTTATTATCCTCAACCAAGGACATTTTTCCATTTTTTGTTCAGGTAGAGTGGGAGGAAGAGAGAGGAAGAGAGAGAGAGAGAAACATTGATGTGAAAGGGACACATCGAGTGGCTGCCTCCCACATGACCAACCAGGGCCAGGGACAAACTGCAACCGAGATACGCACCCTTAGCGGGAACTGAGCCTGGATCTCTCTGGATCGCAGGCCGACGCTCTAACTGCTAAGCCAGGGCTGTTTATTTTTTAATTGGATGGTTTGTCTTTTTGTTGTTGAGTTGTAGATGTATTGTTGTATTCTATATATTCTGGATATTAATTTTTTAGAAGATATATGATTTCCAATATTTTCTCCCATTCTGTCAGCTGTCTTTTCACTGTCTTGATAGTGTTATTCTTTGCACACATTTTTAATTTGAATACAGTCCATATTACATTTTCTTTATTTTGCTTCATCTTTTTATGGCATATTAAATAAAACATCACCAAATAGAACACAACTTATCTGTTTAAAAAATAATCATAGTTCTCTACATTTAGGTTTTTGATCCATTTTCAGTTGATTTTGTATTGGTGTAATATGAAAGTTTAAATTTCTTTCTTTCATATTTTGTCATATCCAGTTTTCCCTGTATCATTTCCTATTGTTTCTTTGTTTAATAATCTTGTGACACTTATTGAAAAATCAATGGACCTTAGATGTATAAATTTACTTCTGGGCACACAGTTCTATTCAATTGGTTTATATATTGGTCCTTATACCAGCTTTACATTATTCTGAGTACTGGAGCTTTGTAGTAAATTTTGAAATCTGGAAGTTTTTCACCTCTGACTTTGTTGTTCTACTTCAAGACTGTTTTTTCCATTTAAAGTCTCTTGAGATTTCATATGAAGATTAGGATGGGTTTTTCTATTTCTTTAGAAATGTCTTTAGGATTTTGATGGGGAGTACACTACCTCTGTAGATTACTTTGAGTAGTATTTCCATCTTAGCAATATTCAATGTTCTAATTCATTAACACTAGATGGCTTTCCATTTCTTTTGTTTTAATTTTTATAGGCAATATTTTATAATTTTCAGTGAACAAACATTTTGCCTTCTTGGCTAAATTTATTTTTCAGTCCTGTTTTTAGATGATATTATAAATTAAAACATTTAATTAATTTATTTTTAGGATTGTTTACGGTGGTATGGCAAAATATAGCTGATTTTTGCATGTTGATTTTGTATGCTGCAACTTTTATGAAATTGTCTTTGAGTTCTAAAATGTGTGTATGTTTGTGTGTGTATGCATTCCTTAACGTTTACTAGAAATAAAATCATGATATCTCAGATCATAATTTTACAAATTTATTTCAAATTTGAAAGCCTTTTGTTTATTGTTCTTGTCGAATTGCTTTGGCTATAGTTTCCAGTACTATGTTGAATATAAGTGGTAAAAGCAGTCATCCTAGTCTTATTTCTTATCTTAAGAGAAAATCTTTACTTCTATCACCACCAAGTCTGCTACATGTGGATTTTTCTATATTATTTTTATATTACTAGTTTATTAAATATTTTTATCATGAAAGGATGCTTTATTTTGTCAACTATATTTCCTGCATCATAAGGTAATTTTTATTTTTTTATTTTTCCTGTGGTACATGCTCCTAGCAGGAACCGAACCTGTGACTCTGGTCTGCAGGCTGACGCTCAACTGCTAAGACAAATTGGCCAGGGCAGGTCATTTTTCGTTAATCTATTCCTGTGGTGCATTACATTGATTAATTTTCCTGTTAAACCAACCTTACATTTCTAAAAAAAATTTCCCTGTTATACTATATGATTCTTTTAATATGATGTTGCATTAAGTCTGTTACAATTTTGTTGAGAATTTCTGAATCATTAATAAAAAACTATATTGATTTGCAGTTTTCCTTTCTTACGGTGTCTTTTTCTACAAATTTGTATCAGGGTAATGCTGGATTCATAGAAAAAGTTAGAATGTTCTCTGTTATATTCTTTAAAAATGTTAGAGAAAAATTAATGTTTATTCTTTTTTAAATGTTTGGCAGAATGTATTAATGAAACAGTTTAAGGCTTTTTTTGGTGTGTGTGTGTGTGGGGGGGGTTATTAGGGATCCATTCTTCTAAATTGTTAAAGGTCTATTGAGTTTTTATATTCCTTCCTGAGACAGTTTTGGTAATTTGTGTGTTTCTCAGAATGTGTCGATTTTATGTAGATATAAAAATTAGTTTCATAGAGATGTATATAGTATTCTCTTATGATAGCTTTTATTTATATAAAATTAGAAGAAATGTTACCTCTTTCATGGCTAAACTTTTTTTTTTAATCCTCATTTTTGCATTTATCTTCAGATAGAGAGGAAGGGAGAGAGGGAGGAAGAGAGGGAGAGAAACATCAATGTGAGAGAGACACATCAACTGGTTGCCACCCACAAGACCCCAACAGGGGCCAGGGATGAACTGAAAGCGAGGTACATGCCCTTAGCGGGAACTGAACCTGGACCTCTCTGGTCTGTGGGCCGACGTTCTAACAACTGAGCCAAACCGGCCAGAACTCATAGCTAAATTTAACGATAAATGTTTTCTTTTTCATTTAGTTAATCTAGCTAAAATTTGTTAATTTTGTTGATGTTTAAAAACAACTATTGGCTGTGCTTTTTTCTATTATTCATTTTTTATTTTATTTTACTACACTCTAATTCATAGTATTTCATTTCATCTTCTGGCATTAGGATTACTCTTCTGTTTATTTTCAATTTTTTAAACATTTACTGTTCCAAGATAGATGTGAAGTACATGGGAGCTACACGCATCTCCTCTCAGTGCTAAACTGTATGTATAGCTAAATTATAAATTATAAAATTATAATTTATAGTCCCCTTTTCTCCATACCCTCGCCAACACTTGTTGTTTAATGATTTGTTGATGGCGGCCATTCTGACAGGTGTGAGGTGATACCTCATGGTTGTTGTTTTTTTATGAATTTTTATTTATTTTTTTGTTACAGATATTTTACCTTTTTACCCCATTGGCCCCCTCCACCCTGTCCCCGGCTTAGTTGTTCATGTCCATTGGTCATGCATACATGCATATAAGTTCCGTGGTTTATCTCTTCCCACCCTCCCACCCCCCATCCCCTCTTCTGAGGGATGTCAGTCTGTGCCCTACTTCCATGTGTCTGGGTCTCCTGTATTCCTCAGACTGTTATGTTCATTATATTCCGTATATAAGTGAGATCATGTGGTATTTGTCTTTTTCTGCTTGGCTTCTTTCACTTAGGATAATACTTTCCAGGTCCCTCCATGTCGTCTCAAAGGATAAGAGATCTTTCTTTCTTACCGCTGCATAGTACTCCATTGTGTATATGTACCACTGCTTTTTTATCCATTCGTCTACTGGTGGACACTTGGGCTGTTTCCAGATCTTAGCTATTGTAAATAGTGCTGCTATGAACATGGGGGTACATATATTCTTCCTGATTGGTGTTTCAGGCTTCTTAGGGTATATTCCCAGCAGTGGGATCACTGGGTCAAATGGAAGTTCAATTTTTAATTTTTTGAGGTAGCACCATATTGTTTTCCATAGCGGCTGCACCAGTCTGCATTCCCACCAGCAGTGTATTAGAGTCCCCTTTTCTCCACACCCTCGCCAACACTTGTTGTTTGATGATTTGTTGATGGCGGCCATTCTGACAGGTGTGAGGTGAAACCTCATTGTTGTTTTAATTTGCATCTCTCTGATGATTAGTGATGTTGAGCATTTTTTCATATGTCTCTTGGCCATTTGTATGTCCTGTTTGGAGAGGTGTCTATTCAGCTCCTCTGCCCATTTTTTAATTGGGTTCTTTGTCTTCCTTTTGTGGAATTGTATGAGCACTCTATATATATTGGAGATTAACCCCTTATCTGATACATCATTGGCAATGATGTTCTCTCATACAGTGGGTTGCCTTTTCATTTTGATGGTTGTTTCTTTTCCTGTGCAGAAGCTTTTGAGTTTGATGTAGTCCCACGTGTTCATTTTTTCCTTTGTTTCTGTTACCTTAGGTGATGTATCAGTGAAAATTCTGCTGCGTATGATGTCCGAAATTTTGATGCCTACATTTTCTTCTAGAATTTTTGTGGATTCATGAGTCACATTTAAGTCTTTTATCCATTTTGAGTTTATTTTTGTGTATGGTGTAAGTTGATGGTCTAGTTTCATTTTTTTTTTTTTTTTGCATGTAGCTGTCCAATTTTCCCAACAACATTTATTAAAGAGGCTGTCTTTACTTCACTGTATGCTCTTACCACCTTTGTCAAATATTAATTGAGCATATTGCTTTGGGTCCATTTCTGGGTTCTCTATTCTGTTCCACTGGTCTATATGCCTGTTCTTGTGCCAGTACCAGGCTGTTTTGATTACAGTCGCTTTGTAGTATAACCTGATATCAGGTATTGTGATCCTACCTACTTTGTCCTTCTTTTTGAAAATTGCTCGTACACTGCTGGTGGGAATGCAGACTAGTGCAGTCACTATGGAAAACAATATGGTATTACCTCAAAAATTAAAAATTGAACTTCCATTTGATCCAGTGATCCTGCTTCTAGGAATATACCCTAAGAAGCCTGAAACACAAATCAGAAAAAATATATGTGCCCTCATGTTCATAGGAGCACTATTTACAATAGCTAAGATCTGGAGAAAGCCCAAGTGTCCATCAGTAGAAGAATGGATAAAAAAGCGGTGGTACATATACACAATGGAGTACTATGCAGCTGTAAGAAAGATCTCTTATCCTTTGAGACGACATGGAGGGACCTGGAAAGTATTATCCTAAGTGAAACAAGCCAATCAGAAAAAGACAAATATCACCTGATCTCACTTATATATGGAATATAATGAACATAACAGTCTGAGGAATAGGGTAGACTCAGAAACATGGAAGTAAGGTACAGACTGACAACCCTCAGAAGAGGGGGTGGTGGGGGTGGGAAGAGATAAACCCCAGAACTTATATGCATGTATGCATAACCAATGGACATGAACAACAAAGCCGGGAACATGGCGGGGGGGTTGGGGAGGAGGGTGTCAATGGGGTAAAAAAGGAGAAACATCTGTAACAATAATAAAATAAAATAAATAAAATATAGAAAGTTAATTCTCTGTCTCACTTAAAATGTTTTGCTAAATCTTAGAGCTTTTGGAAGCTTAAGATATTTTACAAAGAAAAGATGGTTGAACTAATAAACATAGTATCAGTTTTACATGGAAAATAAATAATACAAAGATTAAATAATATAATATATATAAAAAATAAAGCAATTTATAGCCAACTATAGACTAGCAAAAGAGAAGTATTATAACCTAGAATTACAGGAGAAGCCACATGGAGTCTGGTAAGAAGGGTGGAGACGCAGAAAGGGCTGTCCCCTGAACCAACATGTTACAGCTATGAATCTGGAGAGATATCTCAGCTGTAAAAATCCTCCCTGAGGAGTGTGGGGTCTCAACCCCATGCTAGAATCCCCAAATCAGAGTACCAAAGCCCATACAGCACTTGGCTGTGAAAATCAGAGAAGATTAAGTCTGCCTGGGAGAGAAGTTGTCTGCTAGATACCCAGACACCTTACCAGGGTCAAGCACTTCTATTTTCACAACACCAGCATGGGGGGTGCACTAGCCCAGTCCTCTAACTACTGGCAACACAACCCTGCTGAGCTTGAGTCCTGAATTAAAGTCTGCTGCCTGTACCCTATGGACTTTTGGTGTAATCTTTTGTTTTTTAAGAAGGTCTTTGCATATACTCAGACAGTAATTGAGCTGTGTAGCTTTGGACTGAAGGTCATTCTTTTCCACATCAAATGCACATCTAGTGCCCACACCCCAAACTGTTGATTCACTTGACTTGTCCTTTTGACAACCAGTGGTCTGACCCTCCTGAGCTCAGTCCCACAGGGGATTCAGAGTAGTTTGCAGAGCTAGAAACTTCACAGTGGATCTCTTGGGGGGCTTTTGTTTGAGACACAAACAAACACTGGTTTGTTTGACTCCAGTGCCAGGGTAATTTTTATTTTGCCTTCAAGCTTAGCCAGCACCACTCCTCCAATAGGAGACTCATTTGACCTGTCCCTCTGACATGCCTTGTTGAGCTTACTCTTGCAGAGGGGACAGCTGGCTGCAGCTTACCTATATCTGTGTTGTGCTCCTTCTGGGGAAGTTATGGTTGGAGATGCAGGCAAAGACTGAGTGACACTTTGGAGTTGAGACAACTTTCTCCCCATTGAAAGCCTGATCATGCTGTCCCTAAACAGGAGACACACTAGTTCTGTCCTTGCAAACCTAGTCACCATGTCCTATTGAACTTGCACTTTGTGGAAGGGCCTGTGAGCTGCAACCAGCTTGGGCTTACTCTATAATCTCTACAGATAGCTCATGAGGATAACCAAGCAACCTCAGTGGGTAGTGGGGTGGCTTATAAGTAGAGGTAGACATCAGAGTGCCTTGGACTTTTTATTCATATGCCCCCAGCTCAGAGCATGTGAAACTTGACCCATGTACACAGCTTGGTACTTCCTACATACAGTAGAGGCTGTCACAAACAGTGAATTATATGATAGCTCCAGACATGTAGCCCAAGGACAATTACAGGCAAGATCTAATATCAACCTGCATTGAAACCACACCCAAGTGGATCCAGAACCAACACAAACAGTGGTGGGCTTCAGACTACACCAGAGCTCAACTCTAGAAATCATACATGTGGAAAACAGAAAGGGAGATCTTGGCAGGCACCAGAACTTTCTGTAAACAACTAGGCCTCAGTGGGCAGCCTTCTCAGAAAGGCTTACACACTGTGATCAAGGTCTATAATTATAGTCAGTCAGCCTGAGCATTAATCACACCTATGAATTGGCACAATAGCAATCAATACTTAACTACAACTAGGGGTGCGCATGACCCATACAATGAGACATTCTTGAAGCACCTACCTCAGGTGATCTGGAATATTGCTCCACTGAGCACCACAAGATAGATACCACACAAAATCACCACAACTTTGGGAGTCATACAAAATAAAAATAAATAAAAAACTCAAAAAGGCAGACAAAATGAGAAGACAAAAATATGTCACAAATGAAGTAGAAAGAAATCTCCAGGAAAAAAAAAAATTGAATAACATGGAAACAACCAATATGCCAGATTCAGAGTTCAAAACAATGGTTATAAGGATGCTCAAAGTCTTAAGGGGAATAATAAATTATTTCAGTGAGAAGTTAAAGAGATAGTAAACATAAAAAAGGACATAGAAATAACTTTAAAAATCAGTTAGAAATGAAGAATACAAAATCTGAAATGATAAAAACACTAGACAAATTAATAACAGGTAAGATAAAGCAGAGAATCAAATCAGTGACACAGAGTAGAGATAACAGAAAACGCCCAAGCATAGCAGAAAAAGAAAAAGTAATTTAAAAAATGAGGAAAGTCTAAGGGACCTCTGAAACAACATCAAGCATAAGAACATATACAATAAAGAGGTACCAGAAGGAGTAGAGAGTGAACAAGGGATTGAGTGTATATTTTAAGAAATAAAGAATGAAAATTTTACTAACCTTTAGATGAAAACACACACTTAAGTCCAGGAATCACAGATAATCCCAAATAAGATGAATCCAAATATGCCCATCCAAGACACATCATAAGTAAAATGGCAAAGATCAAATATAAAGAGAAAATCTTAAGAGCAGTGGGAGAAAGACAGTTACCTGCAAGGGAGCTCCCATAAGATGGTCAGCTGAGTTCTCAACAAAAACACTGTAGGCCAGTCGGAAATGGCATGGCATGTTCAAAGTGATGAAAAGAAAGTGCCTACAACCAAGACAACTTTACCCAGCAACGTTTTCATTTAAATTTGAAGGGGAAATAAAGAGCATCACAGAAAAAAATAATCTAAAGAAGTTAATTACCACCAAAGTAATATTACAAAAAATGTTAAAGGGTAGTCTCTAGAAAGAAGAAAGGAGAGAGATAGAGCATAGGTATAAAAAATAAAATAGCAATAAATAAATATCTATCAATGATTACTTTATTATTACTATTATTTTTTGCTGACTGAGGTGTCATTTTCTATTTATTTTTTATTAATTAATTTATCTATTTTTGTTACAGATGTTTCACCTTTTCCCCCCACTGATACTACCCTCCCCCTTCCTCCCCACCCTGTCCCAGCTTTGTTGACCATGTCCATTTTTCATGAATACATGCATATAAGTTCTGTGGTTTATCTCTACTCCACTATACCCTCTTCTGGGGACTGTTAGTCTGTACCCAACTTCCACATCTATGGGACTACCACATTCCTCAGACTGTTATGTTCATTATATTCCACAAACAAGGGAGATCATATGATACTTATCCATTCGTCTACTGATGGACACTTGGGCTGTTTCCAAATCTTAGCGATTGTAAATAGTGCTGCTACAAACATGGGGGTACATATATTCTTCCTGATTGGTGTTTCAGGCTTCTTAGGGTATATTCCTAGAAGTAGGATCACTGGGTCAAATGGAAGTTCAATTTTTAATTTTTTGAGGTAACACCATATTGTTTTCCATAGTGGCTGCACCAGTCTTCATTCCCACGAGCACCGTACTAGAGTCCCCTTTTCTCCACACCCTCTCCAACACTTGTTGTTTGATGATTTGTTGATGGCGGCCATTCTGACAGGTGTGAGGTGATACCTCATTGTTGTTTTAATTTGCATCTCTCTGATGATTAGTGATGATGAGCATTTTTTCATATGTTTCCTAGCCATTTGGATGTCCTGTTTGGAGAGGTGTCTACTTAGTTCCTCTGCCCATTTTTTAATTGGATTCTTTGTCTTCCTTTTGTGGAGTTGTATGAGCACTTTGTATGTATTGGAAATTAACCCCTTATCTGATATATCATTGGCCATTATGCTCTCCCATACAGTGGGTAGTCTTTCCGTTTTGATGATTGTATCTTTCGCTGTGCAGAAGCTTTTGAGTTTGATGTAGTCCCATGTGTTCATTTTCTCCTTTGTTTCTGTTGCCTTAGGTGATGTGTCAGTAAAAATTCTGCTGCGTATGATGTCTGAAATTTTGTTGCCTACAGTCTCTTCTAGGATTTTTATGGATTCATGAGTTACATTTAAGTCTTTTATCCATTTTGAGTTTATTCTCATGTAGGGTGTAAGTTAATGGTCTAGTTTCATTTTTCTCCAAGTAGCTGTCCAATGTTCCCAGCACCACTTATTAAAGAGGCTGTCCTTACTCCACTGTATGCTCTTGCCATCTTTGCCAAATATTAATTGAGCATATTGCCTTGGGTCCATTTCAGGGTTCTCTGTTCTGTTCCACCGGTCTATATGTCTGTTCTTGTGCCAGTACCAGGCTGCTTTGATTACAGTGGCTTTGTAGTGTAACCTGAAATCTGGTATTGTGATCCCTCCAACTTTGTTCTTCCTTTTCAAGATTGCTGTGGCTATTCGAGGCCTTTTTTGGTTCCATATGAACTTTTGAAATAATTGTTCTAATTCTGTGAAGTATGCCATTGGTATTTTGATGGGTATTGCGTTGAATCTATAGATTGCTTTGGGTAATATGGACATTTTAATGATGTTAATTCTCCCAATCCATGAACAGGGTATGTGCTTTCACTTTTTTATATTTTCCTCTATTTCTTTTTTCAATGACCTGTAGTTTTCTGTGAACAGGTCCTTTATTTCTTTGGTTAAGTTTATTTCTAGATATCTTAATTTTTTTGCTGCGACATTAAATGTAATTGTTTTTAAATTTCTCTTTCTGTGAGTTCATTATTGGTGTGTGAGAATGCCATCGATTTCTTGATGTTAATTTTGTATCCTGCTACTTTGCCTAATTTATTTCTTAAGTCTAGTCCATTTTTTATGGAGTATTTGGGGTTTTCTACATATAGTATCATGTCTTCTGCAAATAATGACAGTTTCACTTCCTCCTTTCCAATTTGGATCCCTTTTATTTATTCTTCATGTCTGATTGCTGTGGCTAAGACTTCCAGTACTATGTTAAATAAGAGTGGTGTAAGTGGGCATTCTTGTCTTGTTCCTGTTCTTAAAGAAAATGCTTTTAATTTTTGCCCATTGAGTATGATGTTGGCTATAAGTCTTTCATATATGGCCTTTATCATGTTGAGATATGATCCCTCTATTCCCAGATTGCTGAGCATTTTTATCAGAAATGGGTGCTAGATTTTGTCAAATGCTTTTTCAGCATGTATTGACATGATCATATGATTTTTATCTTTCATTTTTTTATGTCGTTTATCACATTTATTGTATTGCAAAAATTGTACCAGCCTTGCATCCCTGGGATACATCCATCTTGGTCATGGTGAATAATATTTTTTGATGTCTTGCTGGATTTGATTTACTAGTATTTTGTTTAGGATTTGGGCATCTATATTAATCAGGGATATCAGCCTGTAGTTTTCTTTCTTTGTTTTGTCTTTTTCTGGTTTTGGTATTAGAATTATGGTGGCCTCATAAAACGAATTTGGAAGTCGTCTTCTTGAATTTTTTGAAATAGTTTGAGGAGAATGGGTATTAGGTCTTCTTTGAGTGTTCGGTAAAATTCCTCCGTGAAGTCGTCCAGGTGTGGGCTTTTCTTTGCTGGGAGAGTCTTGATGACATCTTCAATTTCCTTAATTGTTATTGGTCTGTTCAAGTTTTTTATCTGTTCCTGTTCCAGTTTTGAGAGACTATGTGTTTCTAGAAATTTGTCCATTTTGCTTATATTGTCGAATTTGTTGCCATACAATTGTTCATAATATTTGTTAATGATCCTTTGTATTTCTGTGGTGTCAGTTATTATTTTTCCTCTTTCATTTCTCATTTAGTGTATTTGGGTTCTTTCTCTTTGTTTCTTGGTGAGTCTAGCTAAAGGTCCATCAATCTTGTTTATCTTTTCAAAGAACCAGCTCTTTGTTTTATTGGTCCCTTGAATAGTTTTTTTCTAGGTCTCCATGTCATGTATTTCGGCTCTGATATTTACTATTTCCTTCCTTCTACTTGCTCTGGGGTTTTCTTTCTGTTTGCTTCCCAGTTCTTTAAGTTGTGGGGTTAGATAGACTATTAGAAATTTTTCTTGCTTCTTGAGGTAGGCCTGTAGTGCTATGAACTTCCATCTCAGAACTGCTTTTGCTGCATCCTATAGATTTTGTGTTTTTGTGTGTTCTTTTTCCTTGGTTTCCAGGAAGTTTTTGATCTCTTGATCTCCATGGTGACCCATTCATTGTTCAATAACATGCTATTTAGCTTCCACGTTTTCAAATGTCTTTTCATGTTCTTGTTGCAATTGATTTCTAGTTGCATGGCATTGTGTTCTGTGAAGATGTTTGTTATGATTTCAATCATCTTAAACTTGTAGAGACTTAGTTTGTGCCCTAGCATGTGGTCTATCTTTGAGAATGTCCCATGTGCACTTGAGAAGAATGTGAATTCTGTAGTTTTGGGGTGTAATTCTCTGTAGATATCTATTAAATCCATTTGATCTAGCGCTTCATTTAGGGTCTGTGTTTCCTTGTTAATTTTTTGTCTAGAAGAGCTATCCAGTGATATTAGTAGGGTATTGATGTACCCTGCTATGATTTTATTGCTGTTGATTTATCCTTTGAAGTAATCCAAAAAATTTTTAATATATGTTTGTGCTCCTATATTGGATGCAAATATGTTTACCAAGGTTATATCTTCCTGTTGGATAGATCCTGTCAATATTATGTGGGAGCCTTCTTTGTCTCTAGTTATGGCCTTCATTTCAGAATCTAATTTGTCAGATATGAGTATTGCTACCCCAGCTTTTTTTTTTTTGCTTTCAGTTTACTTGATAGATTTTTTTTTCCACCCATCACTTTCAACCTATGTAAGGCCTTTGTTGTGAGGTGGGTCTCTTGTAAACAACATATATGTGAGTGAAGCCTTCTTATCCTGTCAGCTACTCTGTCTTTTTATCAGAGCTTTCAATCGATTCACATTTAAAGTGATAAATGATATGTACTCATTTATTGCCATTTTAGTTTAGTGTGGTTCCATTTTTTTTCCTATTTCTTTTACTAATTAAAGCAGTCCTTTTAGCATATCTTGCAGTGCTGGTTTGGTGTTAATATATTCCCTTAGCCTTTTTTTTTTTTGTCTGGAAAGTTCTTTATTTGACCTTCTATTTTGAATTATAGCCTTGCTGGATAGAGTAGTCTTGGACTGAGACCCTTGTTTTTCATGACCTTAATTACTTCATGCCACTCCCTTCTGGCCTATAGTGTTTCTGTTGAAAAGTCAGCTGAGAGCCTTATGGGGTTGCTTTGTAGGTAACCTGATGCTTTTCCCTTGCTGTCTTTAGGATTCTCTCTTTGTCTTTAATTTTTGTCATTTTAATTACTATGTGTCTTGTTGTGGGCCTGTTTGGGTTCTTCTTATTTGGGGCTCTCTGTGCTTCTTGAATCTGAATGCCTGCTTCTTTCACCAAGTTAGAAGAGTGTTCTGTCACTATTTCTTCAAGTATATTCTCTAACCCTTGCCCATTTTATTCCTCTTTGAAGTCTCCTATGATGCGAATGTTATTACGTTTCCAGTTGTCCCACAGTTCTCTTAAGCTGTCTTCCTGTTTTTTCATTGTTTTTTTTTCCTTTTGGTTTTCTGATTGGTTGATTTTTTCTACCCTGTCTTCTAATTCACTGATCTGGTCCTCAGGTTCCTCTACTCTGCTGGTTAGTCCTTCCAATGTGTCCTTAATTTCTGTTATGTCAGTCTTCCTTTCCACTTTGTTGGTTTTCAATATTTCTATCCTTACTCATGGTGTTGATGTCCTTACTCATGCTGTTTAGCTTCCTCAATATCATGGCCGTGAACTCTACCTCTGATAATTTGCCTAGCTGCATTTTATTGATCTCATCTTCTGTAGATTTCTCTTGTTCTTTCATTTCAGATTTCTTTCTTTGTTTCACCATTTTGGCTATCTCAGTGGGTTTTGGAGCCTGCAAACTTTCCCTGTGGCTGTTGGTGGTCTGCTGTTTGTGGCTCCCTCTGCTGGGTTTGGATGAGCCTGGGTGGGCCCACGTTAAACACCACTGTCAAGTCTTACTTTCCTGGGTAGATTTGCTAGACCAGGAAACGTTTAGTTATCCTCTAGCTTTTTCCTGCAGGTTAGCAGTCTCAGTTACTCAGTGCCTTGGAATGTAGCCATGGTGTTCTGCATAAAAGGATATCTAGAAGGTGGGATAGATGCTGGTTATTAATGAGCCTCAATTTGCATTTCTTTGCTTCACCTGGGAAAGGCTGTATTTCCAAGGGGGTGGCTGCTGCTTTTTCCCTCAACTCTGCGAGGGAGCACACTGGCCACCATCCTTTGTGCCCGCAACTTAACAAAAACTCTGAGTGCCCTCCAAATTCTGAATGTCCCCACAGAGTTCCATCCTGGTCTGTCCTCCCTCTTCCATAGCCCCCAGGTGTGTAGTTGTGGCTATTTTAGCACTCTGTCCTGGCTCTCTGTGCTGTAGAGTTGGCTTGGTCTTTATTCCCCAAGGGCGCTATTCACAGCTGAGACTGCTGCTGTCCATGGGCTCCCAGCCCACCACCTTCTTGCGCCTCTGTAGATCCTACCACTGTCCCTGGTTATATCATCCTGTCCTGGTTCTTTTCTGTTAATTTTTTCCTGAAGATTTGTCTTTATTTTGGTTATAATTCTCATTTGTTCCTGGTGATAGTCTGCATAGCTTCTATTTATTCTGCCTCCATTTTCACATTCTCTAAGCCTATCTTGCATGTGGCTGGGGCGCACAAGCCTTCCTGGTGCCCCTCTACCCTGCAGGTCCCATGGGTAAGTGGATCGTACAGTCCCTTTGTGAACCTGGCTCTATGCCTATGTTATGTGCTGCTGGGTCTCACAGGCCTCTTTGGTGTTTCTGGAGCCCCAGGTCCCGCCGCTGGTGGCTGGGGAGTGCTGCTGCCCCATAGTGCTCAACTCCTGCTCAGCTTTTGCTGTAGTTTTTGGGGATGGGTCTCAGCTGCTGGTCTGTGCTTCTGTTGCCTGGGGATGGATGTCTGCTCCCCAGCCTCTGTTGCTTGTGGTATATCTTGATTCTGATCAGGCTGCTAATATGGAGGATGGTGCTGGGCTCCGGGCTGTCTGCGGTATCTGTGACCAGCACCTTGGGAGCTCCACTACTGTGCACTGGTCTGTGTTGACACAGAGTGTCCACTGGTCCATTTGTGCCAGGTGTACTGGTGGGCTCAGGTTGCTGGGCCCTAGCTGCTCCCAGTGCCTCCTCCCAGGGAAGACTTGGAATCTTCCAAAATGGTGGGACCTCCCCATGGCACAGGGAGAAGAGCCCTGAAGGGCTGCTTACTGAGGTAGCAGGCTGCTCAAGTCCATAGCACAGGAACTTTCTGCTCCGTGGCTCTGCACTGTTCGGGTTTGGTCACTCAACTTCATGTCCACTCACACTCTCTCACACGCTTTCTCACTCTCACACACTCACCCTCCCTCTGGCCCTGCTTGTGGCCATCTTCCAATAATGACTTTAAATATAAACAGAATAAAAGCATCTCTAAAAAGCATAGGGTAGCTGAATGAATAAGAATTCAAGACCCATGCATATACTGTCTTCAAGAGACCCACCCCAGAAGACTGAAAGTAACAGGGTGGAATAAGATATTTCATGAAAAAAAAAAAAAAAAGCTGGGGTAGCAATAATTATATCAGACTAAACAGATTTGTAAAGAAAGGCCATAACAAGAGACAAAAGAAGACAATTATGTAATACTAAATGATCAATTCAACAAGAGGATTTAACCCTTGTAAATATATACCCACTCAACATAAAGCACCTTCATATATAAAGTTAATCTTGGTGAAATTTAAGGGAGAAATTGACAGTCATAGTGGCAGATTTCACCACCCCATTGACATCAGTGGATAGATCTTACAGACAAAAAACAAACAAGGAAACAGGAGCCTTAAACATCATACTAGATCAGATTGATTTAATTGTTATTTACAAAGTATTTCAACCCAAAGCAGTAGAGTATACAGTCAAGTATATTTTGAACATTCTCTATGAGAGCACACATGTTAAAACACAAAGCAAGTCTATAAATTCAAGAAAATTTAAATCATATCAACCAACTTCTCTAAATATAATAATATGAAACCAGAAATCAATCACAAGAAAAAAGGGAAGACGCACAAACACATGAAGTTTAAATAACATGTTACTGAACAATAAATAGATCAACAGTGAGATCAAAAAAGAAATAAAAATTACCTGGATACAAATGAAAATGAAGACATAAAAACCCAAAATCTACACACAGCAAAAGAAGTTCTAAGAGGGAAATTTATAGCAATACAGAACTACCTCAAGAAGCAAAAAAAAATTGAAATTAGTAATATAATACTACATCTAAAAAAACTAGAATAAGAAAAACAGACAAAGACCCTGTCAGGGCACATATAAAAATCGACGAAAGAATGCATAAACAAGGTGAATAACAAATTAAAGTTTCTCTCTCTCTCTCTTTCTCTCTCTCTCTCTCTTTCTCTCTGCCCTTCTCTCTCTCTCTCCTTGTCTTTTTCTCTCTCTTCCTTTATTTTGCTGAAACCAATCAATCAGTAAAATGTTTTAAAAAGTGTTTTCCTTAAGATCAGGAACAATACAAAGATGTCTTTGGTTACCACTGTTATTCAATATAGTAGTAGGTGTTCTGGCCACAACAATCAGACAAGAAAAATAAATTAAAAGAATTCAAATTAGAAAGGAAAAAATAAAACTCTCATTATTTGCAGATTACATGACATAGTGTATAGGAAACCCTAAATATTACATTTAAAAAAATGACTAGAACTAAAAAAGAATTCAAAATGTAGCAGGATACAAAAGTATTAATAAGACTTTGGTAACATTTTTATATGTAAATAATAAACTATTAGAAAGAGAAACTAATTAAACATTCCCTTTTACTATTGTAACAAAAAAAGTAAGCTAAGAATAAATTTAATTAAGGATGTGAAAGTCTTGTACTTAAAAAATTATAACCAACAGAAGAGTAAAATTGAGGAAGATAGAAGAAATACATGAAATCCTATACCATGTGCATGGGCAGAAACAATATACATCATTAAAATGTCCATACTACCCAGAGCAATCTATAAATTCAATGTAATTTCTATCAATATACCAATGAAATTTTCACAGAATTAGAACAAATATTTCAAAAATGTATATGAGACTAAAATGATCTCAAATAACATCTGCATTCTTGAGAAATCAGAAAAAAATTAGAGGTATTATGCAACCTGATATCAAAATATACTGCAAATCCATAGTAATGAAAACAGTATGGTGATAGCATAAAAATAGACATAAAGATAAATGGAACAAAATAGAAAGCCCTGAAATAAACGCACAACTTTATGGTCAATTAATATTTGACAAAAGTTGCAAGAACTTAGAGTGGTGTAAAGAAAGTCTATTCAATAAATGTTGAAAAATGGGATAGATATAGGCAAAAAATGAAACTAGTCCACCTGATTACATAATATACAATAATGGATTAAAATTTAAATGTAAATTTCAAAACCATGATAATCCTAGAAGAAAACTTTGGCAGTAAATCTTGGACATTCCTCATAGCAATGTTTTTTCTTATAAATCTCCTTGGGCAATGGAAAGTAAAGAAAAAAATAAACAAATGGACTACAGCAAAATAAAAAAGTTTTGCACAGCAAAAGAAACAATCAACAAAATAAAAGAACACACCACTGAATGGAAAAACATATTCACCAATGATACATCTGATAAGGGGTTAATATCCAAAATGTATAAATACCTCAAACAACTCAACACCAAAAACAATAAAAATAATCCAATTAAAAATTGGCAAAAGAGGGGGACTGAGAAATGGCAGCAACGTGAATGGAGCAACACAGACCATCTCCCAGGACCAAACTGGATTTACAACGAAAATAAAGGCAAATCGTCAGGAAGGGGCAACCAAAACACACCTTGGAGGAACACATAACCAGAAACACCGACTCAATCCTGGTAGGCTTGCAAGGACGCGAGATGGGGCCGGGAGCTCACGGTCTGCAGCGGCCTGGGCAGGGACCAGGGAACTCGGCAGGAATTACTGCTACAGCCTCCTTTGCAACCCTGCATGTGTCCTGGGAACTCTGTTGCCTGCTCAGCCCTCGGCTGGTGCCGCACAGACTCGCGGGGACCAGGGGACTCTGTGGGATGGTGGGACGCTGCCACCAAGGCTGAGTCCTGCGAATTCTGCGTGCTAAGCCCTCGGCTGGTGCCGCACGAATGCGTGGGAACCAGGGGACTGTGCTGGACGCTACTGCCACCTCTGCAGTGTTCCGCTACAGCGGCTCAGTCCTGTGGTTTCTGCTAAGTGCAATGCCCTTGGCTGGAGCCCCAGCCGGGCCTCCCTTGGATGGAAGCAGTGCCCTTGGGTTAAAAGTCCCAGGTGGCTCAATGACGCAGAGTCCGGACAGAGGGTAAATTGGCAGCAGCCACTCAACTTGGGCTCCTGCAGAGGGAAAGCAGACTGGACTAGAACTGTGTGGGGACACTCGGGATTTGGAGGGTGCTAAAAGCTTTCGCTGAGTGCAGCCACGCAGGACTGTGGTCATCTTACTCCTTCCCAGCCCAGGGGAGAGGCAGCGGCCCCTCCCTCAGAGATTCAACCCCACCAGGTGGCCATTAAAATGCTAATTGAGGCCCATTAACAACGAACAGCTGCCTCACTCTCAGGAAATCTTCTTACACTAAGCACCTGAGGGAGTTTTTCAGGCAACGCAGAAACCAAAGGTCTACAGGTGACCTGTACTAATAGCCTCCAGGCAAAAAAAGCTAGAGGATAACTACCATTACCTGGGCTAGCAACACTAACCAGAATAGCTTAGGCTTGACCGTGGTGTTTAAAGTGGGTCCTCCATGGCACATCCAAACCCAGAAGAGGGTGCCACAAACAGCAGAACACCAACACCCACTGGGAAAATTTGGCAGACTCCAAAGCCCACTATGATAGCCAAAATGGTGAAAAACAGAAACAAAAGCCAAATGAAAGAACAAGAGATGTCTACAGAAGATGAGATAAATGAGGTGCAGTTAAGCAAGTTAACAGAACTAGAATTTAGAGCCATGATGTTGCGGAAGCTCAACAGCATGTGTAAAGACATGAGCACCATGAGTAAAGACATAGAAAAGTTGAAAATCAACCAGTTGGAAATTAAAAACCAACAGGAAGAAATGAAGAATGACATATCAGAAATGAAAAACACATTGGAAGGTCTAAAAAGCAGAGTAGGGAAAGCTGAGGACCAGATCAGTGAATTAGAAGACAGGCTAGAAGAAATCATCCAATCAGAAAACCAAAAGGAAAAAACAATTAAAAAACAGGAAGACAGCTTAAGAGAACTGTGGGACAACTGGAAACGGAATAATATTCGCATCATAGGAGTCCCTGAAGAAGAAGAAAATAAGCGAGGGCTAGAGAATATATTCAAAGAAATAGTGACAGAAAACTTCCCTAATTTGGTGAAGGAAGGAGGCGTTCAAGTTCAAGAAGCACAGAGAGCCCCAAGTAAGAAGAACCCAAACAGGCCCACACCAAGACACGTAGTAATCAAACTGTCAAAAATTAAAGACAAAGAGAGAATCCTAAAAGCAGCAAGAGATAAGCAACAGGTTACCTACTAAGGAAACCCCATAAGGCTCTCAGCTGACTTCTCACAAGAAACACTACAGGCCAGAAGGGAATGGCATGAAGTAATCAAGGTCATGAAAAACAAGGATCTGAATCCAAGACTACTCTACCCAGCAAGGCTATCATTCAAAATAGAAGATCAAATAAAGAGCTTCCCAGACAAAAAAAGGCTAAGGGAATATATTAGCACCAAGCCAGCACTGCAAGAAATGTTAAAAGGACTGCTGTAATTACCAGGAGAAATGGGAAGGAAAATAGAACCACACTAAACAAAAATGGCAATAAATAAGTACATATCAATAATCACCTTAAATGTAAATGGACTGAATGCTCCCATAAAAAGACACAGAGTAGCTGATTGGATAAGAAAGAATGACTCATCTATATGTTGTTTACAAGAGACCCACCTCACAACAAAAGACTCACATTGATTGAAAGTGAAGGGATGGAAAAAAAATCTTTCAAGCAAACGGAAAAGAAAAAAATGCTGGGGTAGCAATACTTATATCTGCGAAAATAGATTTCAGAATGAAGGCCATAATTAGAGACAAAGAAGGCCACTACATAATATTGAAAGGATCTATCCAACAGGAAGATATAACCTTGATAAACATAGATGCACCCAATATAGGAGCAACAAAATATATTAAAAAACTTCTGGAGGACTTCAAAGGAGAAATCGACAGCAATGCAATCATAGCAGGGGACTTCAACACCCCGCTGACATCACTGGATAGATTCTCTAGGCAAAAAATTAGCAAGGAAACAGAGACTTTAAATGAAGCACTAGACCAAAAGGATTTAATAGATATCTACAGAGAACTACACCCAAAACTACAGAATTCACAGTCTTCTCAAGTGCACATGGAACATTCTAAAAGACAGACCACATGTTAGGGCACAAACTAAGTCTCTACAAGTTCAAGAAGATTGAAATCATATCAAGCATCTTCTCAGATCACAATGGCATAAGACTAGAAATCAATTGAAAGAAGAACATACAAAGACATTTGAACACATGGAAGCTAAATAGCATGTTATTAAACAATGAATGGGTCACCGAGGAGATCAAGGAAGAAATCAAAAACTTCCTGGAAACCACTGAAAATGAAAACACAACAACACAAAATCTATGGGATGCAGCGAAAGCAGTTCTGAGAGGGAAGTTCATAGCACTACAGGCCTACCTCAAAAAAGAAGAAAAATCTCTAATAGTCTATCTAACCTCACAACTTAAAGAAATAGAGAGCAAACAGAAAGAAAACCCCAGAGCAAGTAGAAGGAAGGAAATAGTAAGGATAAGAGCAGAAATAAATGACATAAAGACCAAAAAAACAATTCAAAGGATCAATAAAACAAAGAACTGGTTTTTCGAAAAGATAAACAAGATTGATGGACCCATAGCTAGACTCACCAAGAAACAAAGAGAGAGACCCAAATACACAAAATCAGAAATGAAAGAGGAGAGATAACAACTGACACCACAGAAATACAAAAGATCGTTAACAACTACTACGAACAATTATATGGCAACAACTTCGACAATCTAAGCGAAATGGACAAATTTCTAGAAACACATAGTCTCCCAAAACTGGATCAGGAGGAGATAGAAAACTTGAACAGACCAATAACAACAGAAGAAATTGAAGATGTAATCAAGACTCTCCCAGCAAACAAAAACCCAGGCCCGGATAGCTTCACAGGGGAGTTTTACCAAACATTCAAAGAAGAACTAATACCCATTCTCCTCAAACATTTTCAAAAAATTCAAGAAGAAGGAAGACTTCCAAACTAGTTTTATGAAGCCAGCATAATTCTAATTCCAAAACCAGAAAAAGACACAACAAAGAAAGAAAATACAGGCCATTATCCCTGATGAACATAGATGCCAAAATCCTGAACAAAATACTAGCAAATTGGATCCAGCAATACACCACAAAAATTATCCACCATGACCAAGTGGGATTCATCCCAGGGATGCAAGGCTGGTACAATATTCACAAATCCATAAATGTGATACACCACATAAATAAAATGAAGAATAAAAACCACATGATAATATTAATAGATGCTGAAAAAGCCTTCGACAAAATCCAGCATCCATTTCTGATAAAAACGCTCAGCGGTGTGGGAATAGAGGGATCGTATCTATATATAATAAAGGCCATATATGAAAGACCTTCAGCCAACATCATACTCAATGGGCAAAAACTAAAAGCATTTCCCTTAAGAACAGGAACAAGGCAAGGATGCCCACTTTTGCCACTCCTATTTAACATAGTACTGGAAGTCTTAGCCACAGCAATCAGACAGGAAGAAAAAATAAAAGGCATCCAAATTGGAAAGGAGGAAGTGAAATTGTCATTATTTGCAGATGACATGATACTGTACCTAGAAAACCCCAAAGACTCCATCAAAAGTTTACTAGACTTATTAAATGACTTTGGCAAAGTAGCAGGATACAAAATTAACGTCAAGTAATCGATGGCATTCTTATACACCAAGGATGAACTCACAGAAAGAGAAACTAAGAGAACAATCCCATTTACCATTGCGGCAAAAAAAAATTAAGATACCTAGGAATAAACTTAACCAAAGAAATAAAGGACCTATTTGCAGAAAACTACAGGTCATTGAAAAAAGAAATACAGGAAGATATAAAAAAGTAGAAGCACATACCCTGTTCATGGATTGGGAGAATTAACATCATTAAAATGTCCATATTACCCAAAGCAATCTATAGATTAAATGCAATCCCCATCAAAATACCAACGGCATACTTCACAGAATTAGAACAATTACTTCAAAAGTTCATATGGAACCAAAAAAGGCCTCGAATAGCCACAGCAATCTTGAAAAGGAAGAACAAAGTTGGAGGGATCGCAATACCAGATTTCAGGTTATACTACAAAGCCACTGTAATCAAAACAGCCTGTTACTGGTACAAGAACAGGCATATAGACCGGTGGAACAGAACAGAGAACCCTGAAATGGACCCAAGGCAATATGCTCAATTAATATTTGACAAAGGTGGCAAGAGCATACAGTGGAGTAAGGACAGCCTCTTTAAGAAATGGTGCTGGGAAAATTGGACAGCTACTTGCAGAAAAATGAAACCAGACCATCAACACACACCCTACATGAGAATAAACTCAAAATGGATAAAAGACTTAAATGTAACTTATGAATCCATAAAAATCCTAGAAGAGACTGTAGGCAACAAAATTTCAGACATCATATGCAGCAGAATTTTTACTGACACATCACCTAAGGCAATAGAAACAAAGGAGAAAATGAACACATGGGACTACATCAAACTCAAAAGCTTCTGCACAGCGAAAGATACAATCATCAAAATGGAAAGACTACCCACTGTATGGGAGAGCATAATTGCCAATGATGTATCAGATCAGGGGTTAATTTCCAATACATATAGAGTGCTCATACAACTCCACAAAAGGAAGACAAATAACCCAATTAAAAAATGGGCAGAGGAACTAAGTAGACACCTCTCCAAACAGGACATCCAAATGGCTAAGAAACATATGAAGAAATGCTCATCCTCTCTAATCATCAGAGAGATGCAAATTAAAACAACAATGAGGTATCACCTCACACCTGTCAGAATGGCCACCATCAACAAATCATCAAACAACAAGTGTTGGAGAGGGTGTGGAGAAAAGGGGACTATAGTGCATTGCTGGTGGGAATGCAGACTGGTGCAGCCACTATGGAAAACAGTATGGTGTTACCTCAAAAAATTCAAAATTGAACTTCCATTTGACCCAGTGATCCCACTTCTAGGAATATACCCTTAAAAGCCTAAAACACCAATCATAAAGAATATATGTACCCCCATATTTGTAGCAGCACTATTTACAATCGCTAAGATCTGGAAACAGCCTAAGTGTCCATCAGTAGACGAATGGATCCAAAAGCTGTGGTACATATACACAATGGAGTATTATGCAGCTGTAAGAAAGAAAGATCTCTTATCCTTTGAGACTACATGGAGGAACCTGGAAAGTATCATCCTAAGTGAAACAAGCCAAACAGAGAAATACAAGTTTCATATCATCTCACTTATTTGTGGAATATAATGAACATAACAGTCTGAGGAATTGGTAGTCCCAGAGATGCAGAAGCGGGGTACAGACTGACAATTCCCTAAAGAGGGGGGTGGTGGGGGAGAGATAAACCACAGAACTTATATGCATGTATGCATGAACATTGGCCATGGACAACAAACTTGGGAAAGGACAGGGAGGGAGGGGGAGGGGGGAATCAGTGGGGGAAAAAGGAGAAACATCTGTAACAAAAATTAATTAATAAAAAAATAAAAAATAATAAAAATAAAATTGGCAAAGGAGCCCTGGCTCATTTGGCTGAGAAGTTAGAGTGTCGACCTGCAGACTGAATGGTTGTGCATTCTATTCCCTGTCAAGGGCATATACCTGGGTTGCAGGTTTTATCCCTGGCCCCAGTTGGGGTCATATGGGAGGCAATCAATGTGTCTCTCCCACATCGACATTTCTCTCTTTCTCATCTCTCCCTCCCTCCCTTCCTTTCTATCTAAAAATAAATAAAAATAAAAGGGAAATATTCTCGGGTAAGGATTAACCAAAAATAAAAAATAAAAGTGGCAAAGGACATGAATAGACATTTCTCCAAAGAGGGCACACAGATGTCCAATACACATATGAAAATATATTCAAAGTCAATAATCATCAGAAAAATGCAAATTAAAATTACAATGACATATTACCTTACACCTGTCAAAATGCCTATCTTCATTAAATCCACAAATGACAAGTATTGGTGAGGATTTTGAGAAAAGAGAACTCTTGTGCATTGTTGCTGGGAAGGCTGAGTGGTGCAGCCACTGGAAAACAGTATGGATTTTCCTCAGAAAATGAAAAATGGAACTGTCATATTACCCAATGATTCCACTCTTGGGACTATACCCAAATAAACCTGAAACACTGATTCAAAAGAATATAGGTACCACTAAGTTCATTGCAGCATAATTTACAATAGCCAGGATTTAAAGCAGCCCATCAGTAGATGAGCGGATATAAAAGCTATGGTACATTTACACAATGGAATATTACTCGGCCATAAAAAACTAAAAAATCTTACCCTTTGTGACAACATGGATGGACCTGGATATCATTATGCTAAGTGAAATAATCCAGTCAGATAAAAACAAATATCATATGATTTCATATATACGTGATATCTAATGAACAAAATAAACAAACAAAATAAAAATAGTCATAGATACAGAAAACAGACTGATGGCCATCAAAGGGAAGGACGCTGGGAGTCTGGGTGAAATAGGTGAAGGAATTAAGCAAAACAAATAAACAAACAAAAAACCTCATGGACATAGACAACAGTGTGGTGATTACCAGATAATGTTGAGGAAAGAAGACTAGATTTTGAATGGTGAGCACACAGTGCAATGTGCAGATGATATATTATTAAACTGTGTACTTGAAACCTGTATAATTTTATTGTCTAATGTAACCCCAATAAATTTAATAAAATGATTTATAGTTGTTACTTATTTCAGAACTTTTTCATTTAATAAGTACATTAATATACATTTTATCTTATCACGGTTTTTGTTGCAACATATGAGTTGTTGTACATTGTGTTTTCATTTTATAAATAAAATAAATATTTCAAAATAATATTTTATTGATTTACAATTACAACATATTTTTATTCCATTAAAATATTTTTACTATTTTTAAATTAGAACAATATATTTGAATATGCTTTATTAGTTTTTAGATTATTATTTTAGAATGTTGCAAAAAAGCAATTAAAATAGCTTTCAAATTAAAGTTCATTTTGAGACTTGGTTATCAGTTATTGTCATAATTGAGAAATGATACTCAAATATATGCAAGTACAATAATTGCATCATGGACTACACTTAATCATGTAAGTAAATTTTCAATACCAAAATCATCTTGCCTTTGTTTTCATTGAGAAAAAGAAATATGGTTATTCAATTTTCATCTTCTGTGATCTCAATTAGGTATTCTTGCAAAACTAATTTGAAGATAATGCATTCTCATGCTTTTAACAAAGGCATTTAAAAACCACTGAAACTCTGTATTTGGAAGATTTAAAAACATTCTTCAGATCTCAGAGTATTTATAGCTATATACTTACAGAATTTTCAAAAAAAGAAAATGCTGAAAACATTTCCAAACATTTATTTTCACAATTTTTTCCCTATACAGATTTTTTTCTGGCAAATTTTTATTTATATTTTATTAACCCAAACATTCTCTTAGCTTCATATGTACATAATAATTATTGGATATGTATATACATTTCAAATGATCTCCAAGGTAAGTCTAGTTCCACCTATCACCATAAAATGTTATTTTAATATTACTGACTATATTATTTATGCTGTATATTACATTCCTTTAATGAATTTATCTTATAATTGGAACTCATTTTCTCTAAATTGGTATCATTTATTTCATCTTCCACTCAACTTATCTCTCATCTAGTAACCATCTCTTTATTTCCTGCATCTATAAGTTTATTTCCTTTTGGTTTTGTTTGTTCATTTTTTAAAAACTTCTACACATCAGTGAAACAATATATTTCTCTTTCTTGTGTAACTCATTTTACTTAGCATATACTCTAGATCCAGCCATGTTATTGCAAATAGCCACTTTTTAATTGTTTTTATAGCAAAGTAATATTACATTATACATATGTATAAAATGTATTATATCTCACACCGGGAGCCTTAGTTCTGTGCAAGTAGTGTATATTTCCTTAGAAAAAATCTCATGGGTTATTTTGCCCACAAGGGAATACCAAATTGCCAATCACCTTAGAAGGTGCATGTGTGTGTGTGTGTGTGTGTGTGTGTGTGTGTGTGTGTGTGTGTGTTTATGGGATGGTGCTAAGTAGTGATGCTGCCTTGTTTTCAGTTCCATATCACTTCAAAGTTCCACATTTTTCTGGAGACTCTTTGGTGTTTCTCTGGAAAGATTGGATGCCATCTCCACAATTATCACATACTCTGTTCTACTTTGCTTGTCAATATGCTCTCATTAACTTGTAATTCCATTTCCTCTATCTCTTATAGAATTATTTCCTTTGTATATTTTTACTTCCTATTATTCTATAGATGTTTGTGGGAATATTACAATAAAATATACTTAGTCTATTATGTTGATATAGAAACATAATGAAATTCTTGAGTTTTTCAAGTGCTAGAGTATTTTAGAAAATGAAGGGATAAGAAGTGGTATTCTAGAGTGAAACTGTCTGGACTCTATTATACACTTCTTAAACAGATGTAAAGAAAGATCTGTAAAAGAGAAAAAAATAGAGGCTTTAAAATGTGAATTACACAAGTCTAAAATTCTTCTATTGGCAGAGTTTAAAATGGAAAAGAGATAATCTGGAAAGAATATACACTGAGTATTTTTTTTCTCCTGTGACAAATGGAAAATTATGAGCTGAAGCTTTTATTTATTCTGTTATGAAACTGTATTACTGTTTTAAGTTTATATAATTGAGAACAAGTGTCATTTTAATATATTAAAAGATCATGCTTCTGTACTTACTTTACATAAATCTTTACTGTAAAAGAACTGAACTTTGACCATCTGTAAATAGTTAGAAAGCATTTTTTTGAAAGTTGAAAATCATGTACCTCCTGTGATGAGGATTGCCTTAGTGGAATTAGCTATAACAAGATCACAAAGTTTTATTACAAGGAACAAATTACACAACACAGAAATTGTCTC
The DNA here is from genome assembly GCF_014108415.1 of Molossus molossus. Lineage (NCBI taxonomy): Eukaryota > Metazoa > Chordata > Mammalia > Chiroptera > Molossidae > Molossus > Molossus molossus. The sequence continues at coordinate 11,462,646 of NW_023425355.1, read as the reverse complement.
ATCATGTAGTAGCAGTTATGATAATTATATCTTTTATTTTGGTTTCAAAGAATATAGATGTTTAGTATAGAATAAGCCATTTCTAGATTTAATGCTATCTCATTCAGTTTTTGATTCAATATGTTTAGAGCACCTACGAAATCTCAGACATGTGAATGTGTATCATTTAAAAAGTGGTAAGCAATGAAGGTCACATAACTCATGAAGTCTGTGGAGCGGTCAGAAAACAATTTTAAAAATGTAAATAAGCACATAAAATGATAAATTATGATAAAATTGAACCAGAAAAATAATATTGTATTGGATTAGAGAATAAGAAAATAATGGTATTTTAGATGGGATAAAGAAAGAAGACCTGCCCTGGCTGGTTTGGCTCAGTGGTTAGAGCATCGGCCTGCGGTCCAGAGAGACCCAGGTTCAGTTCCAGCTAAGGGCACGTACCTCAGTTGCAGTTTGTCCCCAGCCCTGGTTAGGTTATGCAGGTGGCAACCACTCGATGTGTCCCTTTAACATCGATGTTTCTTTCTCTCTCTTTCTCCCTCTCTCCCACTACATCTGAACAAAAAAATGTCCTCAGGTGAGGATAATAAATAAATAAAGAAAGAAAGAAATAAAGAAAGAAAGAAAACCTTTTTGAGGTGACATATAAGGTAAAATCTGAAGGATTAGAAGGTACTAAACACAGAAAATGTAGTGAAAATATAGAAGTGTATTCCTGGCAAAAGTAATAGCAAGAGTGCTATCTTGAGATTAAAACCCTTGAACCATTTATAAATAATTTGTATTGTACTAAGATTGTGTGCTTATGGGTGAAATACAGCAATGGAGCTTAAATGTACGATTTCTGACTTTAAACAGTTGATGTTAAAATCACAAATTTACTGGCCCAGCCTTTGTTACTCAGTGGATTCAGCTGAGAGGTCCAGGCTTGATTACTGGTCAGGGCCCATGCCTGGATTTCTAGATCAATTCTCAGTAGGGGCCATGAAGGAGGCAACCAATAGATGTTTCTCTCTGACATGGATGTTTCTATTTCTCTCTCTAAAAAAAAATCAATAAAATCATACTTTAAAAAATTACAAATTTACTATTTTGCCTAAATTGTCACAATAGATTTAAGACTACCTGGACAAGCAACTTAATATCTGAACCATGCATATAATAAGAACTTAATGAATTGCAGTTATGAATATTGTTTTATGCTAATTTTATTAATATAACTGACATATAATAATGTGTATCTTTAAGATGTACAAAGTTTTATTTAATACATGTATAAATTGCAATATAATTACAACTGTGGTGTAAGCTTTCTACATTTCCTATTAGACTATGAACAATCTGAGTCCATAAACTATATATTAATAATTATTGTGACTCGAGAAACTAACAAGTGTTTTTACACATGGTAGGCTATAGTCCATGTTTGTTTAATAGATTAAAAATGAAAGATATTGGAGTCATTGGTTTATTTAGGTATATGTAAAATACATAACTTAGTGTTTGGATGGTTACTTTTTGGAACCGTCCAACTACATTGTACACCCATACAGCTACATGGCAATATGTGATTACTATCTATTAGCCTTAACTGTGTACACCTTAAAGCCAGTTGATGGTAACATATGTAAAATGTTCATTTCATCATGTTGCCAACTAACTTTTATATTTAACTAGATCACAAAAATCATTAGATATATTAACTATAGAACATTTATTTTATATGTGAAGTCATATTCAAATTTAACAATGATCTATGACATAAGTCATGTTATATCACTGGTTTGTAGAAGCATAAAAAAGATAAATAACTGGAGCCCAAGATCACACTATTAATAAATGATAGATTCAGGTCTTGAACTAGACAGGCAGCCTGTCGACCAATCTCTTTTAACCCCCATGTTATAACTTAAGAGAATCACAGCTGGCTCAGGTCCCTTCTGAGAAGAAAATTGAAAGGAGGGTAGATAATGCCTTTCTTCCCCTTTTAAATGATGATCTTAACACCAAGAAATAGAAGCATAAAAATATTATCTGGTAAATAGAAAGCCAGGTCCTGGACAGGCAGTTCAGTTGGTGAGAGTGTGGTTCTGATACACCAAGTTTGAGTGATACCTCGGTTCTCGAACATAATTCGTTCCAGGAGGACGGTCGAGAACCAAATTGTTCGAGAACCGAAGCAATGAAACCCAATAGGAAATAATGGAAACTGGATTAATTCGTTCCAAGCCCCAGAAAATGCCTATTTACTGGCCTAATTTGTATATAATATGTAGAAAAACATAAGTCTCAACAAGAAATAAAAGTGTACAGTATGTCTAAGGGTTAAATTCAGTGTAAAGCGTGACTCTCTCCACAAAGCGTGACTCTCTCTCTGCACTCACACTGATGACGCAAGCAAGGCGCGCTGGGCCGAATGAACACCATTCGGCTCAACTCGGCTCATCTCGGAAGTTCGAGTTCCAAATATTTGTTCGGATTCCAAGACAAAAGTTTCTCGAATCTCCTGGTTGAATACCGATTTGGTCGAAATCCGAGGCGTTCGAGAACCGAGGTATCACTGTATTTGATATCCTATTGGGGCACATACAAGAATCAATCAATGACTCAGCCAGTATGGCTCAGTGGTTGAGTGTAAATCCATGCACCAAGAGGTGGATTCCTGATCCAGGCAGGTACCCAGGTTGTGAGCCAAATCCTCAGTCAGGGGCAAGCAGGAGGCGGCTGATCTATGTTCTCTCTAATCGATGTTTATCTCTCTATTGCCTTCTCCCTGCCTTTCTCTCTAAAATCAATAAAGACAAAAAATTTCAAAAAAGAATCAACCAATGAAGGCATAAATTACTGGTACAACAAATCTTGGTTTCTCTCTCTCTCTCTCTCTCCGTTCCTCTCTGTCTCTAAAACCCAATAAATAAAAACAAGAAAAAAGAAAGCCAAATTAATCCAAAATCAAGTCCTTAAAGTAAAAGCATGCCTTGCTCTATTACAGTATATTTTTTGTTTCTATTTCATTTGAGATCATTTAGGCAGCATAGGACTTCCTTATTTATTTCACTGAACATTAGATCTCAGTAGCTTTGAATTAATGTAATATTATTCAACATTCATTGAATGCCAATAATAAAGTATGCATTCTAGAGAAATCGGGAAACAAATTCTTGTTCCAGTGCCTTAGACAATAAGTAAGTCTTTTGCCTGCTTTAGTGGAAAAACATAAGGCAAGAAGAAGGAAGTTAATTAAAGGGGAAAAAATAAACTAACAACCAAAAAAAAACACAAAATAAGCCCTTGTCTTGATTTACAGGGCTTGATATATGACAACCATGTAGTTGCTGACATTTGTCTTCAGTGCTCATTTTCTATTTTCCATTACCTAGCTTCTCTTTCTTTTTTTTCCACAAATATTTAGTAAATAAGAATCGTGCTTGCTGTCATGAAATACATGTATTTGTGCTAATCAAAATATATACTGAGTAAAGTGATATTTTATTTTTTACAGTTTTACTGATGGATAATTGACATGTCACTGTATCATTTTAAGTTGTGCAACATGATGATTTTGTTCACATATATTGTGAAATGATTACAACAAACTTAGTTAATATTTATCATGTCATATAGATACAATAAAAAATATCTGCGTGAATTCTCAGTATTTAAAACTTTCTTGTAAGTCATACAGCAATGTTAACTATAGTCATTATATTGTACTTTACATCCCTAGTATTTATCTATCTTATAACTGGAAGTTTGTACCTTTTCACCACCTTCCTCCAATTTTCCCTCCACCATCCCCTAACTCTTGTAATCAAAAATCTGATCTCTTCTTCTATAAGTTTGGTGTTGTTTTTGTTTTGTTTTGTTTTGTTTTGTCTGAATCCCACATACAAGTAAGATTAGACACTATTTATCTTTTTCTGTCTGACTTACTTCACTTACCATAAGTCTTCAAAGTCTAGCCATGTTGTCACAAATGGTAGAATTTCCTTATTTTTTTATAGTTAAATATTTCATCATATGTATATTATTTGTAATTCTAATATATTGTTTATAAATTATTTATATTTATAGTATGCATATATATTTTAAATAGGAATATATATACACATACGTGTGTGTATATATATATGTATATATATATTACACATATACTATAAATATAAAAACATATTTTTCCATTCATTTATCAGTGGACACTTAGGTTGGTTTTTATGTATTGGCTTTTATAATTGATGCTGCTATAAACATGGGGGTAGGTTGCAGGTATCTTTTTGAGTTAGCTTTTCCTTTGAATATATTCCTACAATTGGAATTGTTGGATCATATAAAAGTTCTGTTTTTAATTTTTTGAAAACCTTCCTACTGTTTCTCAGTTGAAGCTGTACCAATTTACAATCCCACCAACAGTACACAAGAGTTCCCTTTTCTCCACATCAACACTTGCATTTAATGTTTGTCATTTTTATAATAGCTGCTATAACACGCATGAGGTGTTATCTCATTGTGGTTTTAATTGTAATTTTCTTAATGAGTAGTGATGTTAAGGATATTTTCCTATACCTGTACCCATTTGTATATTGCCTTTACAAAAATATCACTTCGGGTCCTTTGCCCATTTTTAAATAGGATTATTTATTTATTTATTTTTGCTATTGAGGCATATGTATTCTTTATATATTTTGAATATCAACCCCTAATTAGATATATGCAAATATTTTCTCATACTATAGATTGTATTTTCACTTTACTGATGATTTTTTTGCTATCCAAAGCTTTTTAAAAATTAAATTTACTAGGGTAATATTGCTAATAACGTTATACAAATTTCAAGTCTACATATATTGTATAATACGTCATCTGTATATTGGATTATGTGCATATCACCCAAAAGTCCAGTCTTTCTTTGTCATAATTTTAACCCCTTTACCGTGTTCATCCTCCTTACACCCCTACCCTGCTGGTAACCAACATACTATTGACTGTGTCTGAGTTGAAGTTTTACAGGTGAACTTGTTTATTTTTTATTTTGGTGCTTATGCTTTAGGTATGGTTTCCAAAAATGCATTACCAAGACCCATAGCAATGAGCCTTTTTTAATGTTTTCTTCTTAGTGATCAATGTCACTAATCATCAGAGAGATGCAAATTAAAACAACAATGAGGTATCACCTCACACCTGTCAGAATGGCCGCCATCAACAAATCATCAAACAACAAGTGCTGGTGAGGGTGTGGAGAAAAGGGGACTCTAGGACACTGCTGCTGGGAATGCAGACTGGTGCAGCTGCTTTGTAAAACAATATGGTGTTACCTCAAAAAATTAAAAATGGAATTGCTATTTGACCCAGTGATCCCACTTCTAGGAATATATCCTAAGAAGCCTGAGACACCAATCAGAAATAATATATGTATCCCTGTGTTCATAACAGCACTGTTTACAATTGTTAAGATCCGGAAACAGCCCAAGTGTCCATCAGTAGATGAGTGAATAAAAAAGCTGTGGTACATATACACCATGGAACAGAGTATAGCAGCTGTAGGAAAGAAAGTTCTTTTACCCTTTGAGACGACATAGAAGGACCTGGATAGTATTACGGTAAGCAAAATAAGGCACTCAGAGAAAGACAAATATCACATGATGTCACTTATTTGTGGAATGTAATGAATAAAATAAGGTGATGAACAAAATAGACCTAGAGACATAGAAATAGGGTTCAGACTGACAAACTTCACAGGAGGGGGCTTGGGGGAGGGAAGAGATAAACCAAAGAACTTATGCATATAAGCATAACCAATGGACATAGACAAAAATGCTGGGGGTGGGGCAGGAATGAGAGGAGGTTTTCAATGGGGAAAAAAGGAGAAACATCTGTAACAAAAATAAATTAAGTAAAAAAACCAACCTTTTGAAATAGAACAAACTAAACCCATAGATAGCATTAGAAAATAACTATTAAAAATCAGAGTAGAATGCAGTGAAATAGAGAATTAAAAAAATACAAATCAATGAAATCAGATGCTGGTTTTTATAAATATCAATGTGATTAAAAAAATTTGACTAGATTGACAAAGTAAAAGAATATTAGGTTACTAAAATAGAAAATTAATGAGAGTGCATTATTATCAACCTTATAGAAATAAACAAAAGTATAATAAGGCAATTCTATAGAGGATTAGATTAAAAGAAAGTAGATAACCTAGATGAAATCAACAAATTCCTTGAAAGGCACAAACTATTAAATCAGACAATAAAAATAGAAAATGTTCTTACACATATAAGAAGTAAAGACTCTGAATTTGTAATGAAAGGGTCCCTATAAAAATCTCAAGAACAGTTGGCTGCACTGCATAATTATACCAAACCTTTAAAGTACAATTAATAACAATACTTCACAATCTCTCTCTTAAAGTAGAAAAGTGAAGCACTCCCAATTATTCCATTAGGTTAATATTACCCTGATACCCATAGGCAGATGATACTTTATTGAAGTATACACTTGAAACTTCTACAATATTGTGAACTCATATCACCCCAACACATTCAATTAAAAAAAAAAAAAGGACATACATCTACACACATTTCTTCATGAATATAGATGCAAAAACCCTTAAATAATACATACAGTATGAATGTAGTGACATATAAAAATATCACATTCTATGACCAAATGGGATTTATTCTCTGGAATGCAAGGATGGATAAATATGTTAAATTCAATCAATATAATATTTCATATCAATTTAATAAAAGACAAAAAACAAACACATTTATGCTAATAGCTACAGAAAAGCATTTTACAGGATTCAACAACCTTTAATGATATAAACACTCAGTAATCTTGGAATAGAAGAAAACTTCCTCAACCTGATAAGGGCACCTGCAAAAATTCACAGCTATATAATAATGGTAAGAGACTGCATTCCCCTCTAGATCATAAACAAAACAAAAACATCTGTTTTCACTATTTCCATTTTACCTGCTACTAAAGGTGCTAACATTAACAATTAGTCAAAAAAATAAATAAAAAAAAAGTATATAGATGGTATAATATTACAGTATGGAGGAAATTCTGAGGAATCAACAAAAATTATTAGAGCTAATAAGCAAATTTAGTAAGTTTTTAACAAACAAAATCAACATACAAAAATAAATTTTATTTCTATGCACTAGCAACAAACACTCCTAATATAATAACACTTTTAGTTACAACAGCATAAAAAAGAATTAAGTATTTAGAAACAAATATAGACAAAGAAATGCATGACTTGAACACTGTCAGCTGCAAAACATTATTAAAAGACATTAAAGAAATCTTAAGAAAATGAAATATTTTCTGAGGAAAGAGTGGAAGTCTTAATACTTATTAGATGTTAATACTCCCCAAAATAATCTACAAGTTTAATGAGATCCCTGTCAAAATTCCAACTACGTTTCTCCAGTGATTGATAAGTTAACACTTAAATTATTACGTAAATTCAAAAGATCTAGAATAACAAAATAATCTTGAAGAAAAATAGTTGGAAGGCTTACACTTCCCAATCTCAATACTTACTACAATAGTACAGTAGTCAAAAAGAGTGTGATTATCTCATAAGAATAGACATAGAGACCAATGGAATAGAATTGAAAGTATGGAAGTAAATTCATGCATTATCATCAATTGAATATCAATGTGGGTGATAAAATATTTGATAAAAAGTATTTTCAACAAATGGTGATGGAAAAATTAGATTTCCATAGGCAAAAGAATGAAGTTAGACCTATATCTCATATCTCACACAAAAATGTCTAAACCTAAATATAAACAATTATTACAAAACAACTGGGATATAAATTTTCACAATCTTATTTTTGGTAGCAGTTTCTTAAATAAAATAGCAAAGGCAAGCACAATTGCTATAGGCTGACTTTTTGTATGTCCTCAAAATTTATATGTTGAAGCTCTAACCCCTAATATGATGGTATTTAAGGTGAGGTATTTGGGTGATAATTAGCTTTAGATTAGTCCCTGAGAATGGAATGAGATTAGAATCCTTATATGAATAGAAACATACTAGGGCTTTTTATCTCTCTCCCATCATTAAAGATACAATGAGAGGCAGCAGTCTATTACTCAAAAAGAGGGTTCTCACCAGGAACCAAATGTGTTGACACCTTGATCTTGAACTTCCTGGCCTGAAGAACTACAAGAAATAAATGCCTGTTGCTTAAGTTATCTACTCTGTGGTATTTTGTTATGGCAGCCAGAGTTGACTAAGACAGCAACCAAAAAATAAACATATAAATTGAACGTTGTCAACATTATAACCTTTTTGTGCTTCAAGACACCATCAAGAGAGTAAAAAGAAATTACACAGAATGGTAGAAAATATTTTCAATTCAATAGACCCACACTTTAGAATATAACATAATACTTAAAATTCAATGAGAAAAATGTAAGGTACAAACTTAAAATGTGGGCAAAGGGTCTGAATAGATATTTCTCTAAAGAAGATATAAAAATACCCAAAAAGCACATGAAAAGATGTTCAACATTATTAGTCATTAAGGATCTGCCAATAAAAATACAATAAGATAGCAATTCATACCCAATAGAATGGCAATAATAATTATATTATTATAATAAAATAACAACTGTTATGAAGGAATGGAGAAATTGGAACCTTTCTACATTGCTGGTGAGAATGTAAAAACTGTAGCTCCTGTGTAAATGTTTGGCAATTTTCAGTATGTGAAACATAGAGTTACTATATGGTCCAGTAACTCCACTCTTTGTTATATATCCAAGAGAACTGAAAACATATATCGACACATAAACTTGTGCACAAATGTTCATAAGAGCATTAAGTAGAGATATACAAAAAGTAGAGATAGCCTGGCCAGTGTGGCTCAGTGGTTGAGCATCGGCCCATGTACCAACAGGTCACCGGTTCGATTCCCTGTCAGGGCACATGCCCAGATTGTGGGCCAAATCCCCAGTGGGGGGCATACAGGAGGCAGCCAATCAATGTTTTCTCTCATTGATATTTCTATCTCTATCTCCCTCTCCCTTCCTCTCTCTCTAAAATTAATAAAGAAAAAAACATTTTAAAAACAAACAAACAAACAAAAAAAACCAAAACCCCACAAAAAATAAAGATATACCAATTGCCTATCAAACTGATAGATAAACAAAATACAGTCTAACTGTACAATGGAATATTATTCAGCACTAAAAAATAAATTAGTGGTACATATTACACCCTGCATGAATTTTGAAAACTTTAGGTTTAGTGAAAGAATATAGACTACATACTAATCAATAATTACTTTAAATGTAAATTGATTAAATGCTCCAATGAAAATACATAGGGTGACTAAATGGATAAAAAAAAACAAGACCCACATATATGCTGCCTACAAGAGACCCACCTCAGAAAGAAAGATACACACAGACTAGAAGTAAATGAATGAAAAATGATGTTTCATGCAAATGGAAAAAAAAAAAAAACCCTGGGGTAGCAATACTTATATCTGACAAAATAGACTTCAAAACAAAAGCTATAACAAGAGACAAAGGAAGACCCAGCAATTACACTTGTGGCTATTTATCCGAAGAAATCCAACACATTAATTTGAAAAACCATATGCATCACTCTGTCCTTTGCAATATTATTTGCAATAGACAAGATATGGAAACAACCTGCATTCATTGATAGACGAATGGATAAAGAAGATGTGGAATATGTATACAATAGCATAAAAATAATGAAATCTTGCCATTTGCAACAACATAGAAATTTCTAGAAAGTATTAAGCTAAGCAAAATAAGTCAGGCAGAGAAAGACAAATACCATTTGATTTCACTCATATGTGGAAATCCAAAACAAAATAAGTGAACAAACAAAACAAATAGAAACAAATTAATAGATACAGAGAACAAATTAATGGTTGCTAGATGAGAGTTAACTGAGGATATGGCTAAAAAAGATGAAGAGATTAAGAATTACAAGTTGTCAGTTATAAAATTAGTCACAGGATTATAAATTATGGCATAGGAAATATAATAAATAATATTATGCTCGCTTTGGCAGCACATATACTAAAATTGGAATGATACAGGGAAGATTAGCATGGCCCCTGCGCAAGGATGGCATACAAATTTATGAAGCCTTCCATATTTTTATCTCACTTATTTGCAGAATATAATGAACAAAACAAACTGATGAACAAAATAGACCCAGACACATAGAAGTAGGGTACAGACTGACAAACCTCACAAGAGGGGCAGGGAGGGAAGAGATAAACCACAGAACTTATATGCATGTGTGCATGAACAATGGACATGGACAACAAAGCTGGGGACAGGGTGGGGAGGGCGGAGCAGGATTCAGTGGGGGGAAAAGGAGAATCATCTGTAACAAAAATTAATAAATTAATTTTAAAAAATTAAAATAAAAATAAAACATAACTAAATTAAAAAAAAAGAATAGTGAAGAAGGATTTAAGTGTTGAATAGTATAGAAGAATCTAAGCATGTAAGAGTATAGAAGAAGATGAAAGTGGCTACAATCTAACTGAGAGCCAAATTTTGTAGTTGTCATCATTGTTTAGGTTCTAGGTGCATTTACACATATACATTTTAAATGATAATCAATAGATACATTAGTAGTCATGCTGTGCAATACTCGTTACTCATTTATAGCCAAGACACTTGATGTATTTTATGGTTTATAATTGTACATATATTATTTTGTTTGATATATATAACACCCAACTTATGACATGATCTGGTATCCTCTTATTTTATGGACAAGTAAGGTGAGATTTGAAGACATGAACTTGGCTTTTAACAATTATATGAGGCCTACCGAGTGAGCAACCAATTGTACTCGCACTATGACACTTTCTGACCAAAAACTAATATTGTTGTTTCAGAAAACATTATGTTAGGCTTTATAACCTCTTATATTTTAGTTTTTATTTTGGGTTGCTTTTATGTTATAACGAATTGGATTTTATCATTTTTGGATCATTCACATATGCATGCCCATATACATGTACACACATTAGTATGTAGCTAGTTTCACTGAAATAGTTCAAACTTATTAGAATGTATATGTTTAATTCTAAATATTTTATTTTAGTAAAAATAGCATAAGAAAGGATCAGTTTTAGCTTCCAAATATGTCAAGACTTATATATCTTAATATGTTCTCTAATTAAATGAGATATTATGAAAAAAAAAACAATGAATCACAGTTTAAAATCACACAGTAGATTTTATGGTATTTGAATTACATCTCAACTTTAAAAAACCTTTGTTATTCAACTTGCATATTTATATACAACCTAACTCTTGGGGGATAGTTGGAGGGCAAAATTTTGTATAACCTTTTGGAAATCTTGAGTAACAACTTCAGTTTGTAGCCTCTGCTCTTTATGGAGCCATTGGTAAGAGGAGCTGATATTTAAATATTCCCAAACCTCCCAGGGTTCTCAAATTTCCCATGACAAAAACCTAGAGTACTTACCTGAATTTAGAAAGTGCTCGTGTTAGGACCACACCATAAAAATGGTAACTAAATCCTTTATTTCCTATTCCCCAGGCAAGGAGAAGTCAAGTGGATTTTAAATGCTTGAGGCTAAGCAGGTCTTAATAGTCCTCCTGCAGTATGAGTTTCTTTTCTATAGAATGGAGTTGAATATTCACCCCTACATAATTCTATTGGGTGCTTTGCTCATGGCCAAAATCTCTGGAATGGAGACTTTGGAAGTACTCAGTGTTCAGGTACAATCTTTATTTTTTATTTGCTTTATGAGAGAGTGTGAAAAATTGAATCTTTTTAGAAATGTAAAATATATTTTAAATATTAGCTTTAATCAATTATTTGGAAAGCTTGAACGTTTAGGCTACTTATATGAAGCTCTGGTTGGATGTTCCATGCATAATATTATAGCAAAGAAACAAGTAAAAACTCTATTGTTTATTATGCCACTACTGATTTATATTAGAATATGTACTGTGTGACTATGTATCAAACAGTGGAAGAAAGGCTATTTCTCCAGAGTTAATTGCATTGTGTCAAAATCAGAAAATAATTTTTTGTGGATTCTGATGTTATGGTGAATGTTTCCAAAGAAATATACATTTATTAAATTAAATATTAAATTAAAAATTTTATAATAAAAATTATGGGTTTATTAAAATATGTTTTTATTGATTTTTTTAGAGAGAGAGGAAGGGAGAAAGAAACATCCATGTGAGAGAAAAACATCCATCAGCTACCTCCTGCACGCCCCATACTGGGGATCGAGCCCAAAACCCGGGCATGTACCCTGACCGGGAATCCAACCAGGACCTCTCATTCCATGCGACAACGCTCAATCCACTGAGCCACACCAACCAGGCAAAAATGTATAAGTTTTAAACTGTATACTATTCTGGGTAGTGGGATGAAATCTCAAAACTCTCCAGTTCTGTTCCACCAGAGTCATGATTCTTCCCTTTATCCAATGTATTCATGCTGAATAGGCATTAGTCACTTAGTACCCTTCTGAGTTATCAGATCTCTCATCAAAGAGAGAGAGACCACTATGTTCACATAAGTTTTATTATAGCATGTTCTTATAATTTTTTATTATTAGTTATTATGACTGATCTCTTGTTATCTTATGTTATTTATTTTAATTACATTTATTGGGTTGAAATTGGTTAATAAAATTATATAGGATTTGAATGCACAGTTCTATGATATATTATTTGTGCAGAGGGAAGGGGTGGGGGTAGTAAAAGGGAAAAAGGGGTTAAATTTATGGTGACAAAGTTTTGACATTGGGTGATAGTGCCTAATTTATGAAATTTTATCATATGTATGTAGGTATGTATGTATGTACAAGCACATGTATTTTCATTTCCTTTGTTGCATTTTGAAGATATTGATTTTTTTATTGAAGTTTTTTGGCAACCCTGTGTCAAGGAAATCTATAGGCACCATTTTCAAATAGGCTGAAAGGATAATTAGCTTTTTTGGGCAATAAAGTATTTTTAATTAATGTATGTACATTGTCTTTTTTAGACATAATATTACTGTCTACTTAATGGAATAAAATATAGAGTAAGTATAACTTTTATATGCACCAGGAAACCAAAATATTTGAGTGACTTGTTTCATTGTGTTGCAATGGTCTTGAACCCAACTCCAAATATCTCCAAGGCATGATAGTTTAGAAAAAAATATATATAGTATACATAGCTTTTGGTACTATGCTAGGTTTCAAGCATTCACTGGTGGTCTTAAAATGCATCTTCCATGCATAGGGGGACACTACTATGATTACTATTATTGGCTTCTTACTATGTACCAAGGTCTATTCTAAATTGTTTAGATGTTTTAATTTGTTAACCCTTACAGCAAACTCATTACCATCTTAGGTAGGCACTACTGCTGTCATTTCTTTTCAGAAATGAGGCAATTAAGTTTGAAAGAACCTAATTAATTTCCTGAGAGTCAAATATCTAATGTGTTAACATCAGGATTTTAGCTCTGGCAGTCTGGCTCCAGAGCATGAGCTCTTAATCACCATGCTTTACTGCATCCCTAAATATGATTTAAGGGGGGTGTGTGTATGTGTGTGTGTGTGTGTGTGTGTGTGTGTGTGTGTGTGTGTGTGTAGGATGAGAAGGGGAGTAATAATGAGGTGGGATGGTACTGTGCCATTTTAAGAGGGGTATAAATCAAATTTTTACTTCCCAAGATATTTCTTGTTATTCATTATTAAGTAGAATATTAAAATATCAGTAATTGAAAATTAACAACATACTTGCTACTAATAAGGCACGGTACTTGTATATTAAAATTATTTATTGGCTTTCTTATTTCATACCTGTATGCACTTTAAATATATTAAAATTCTAATTTATTTTATTTTTTAATCACCCTTTTCAGGTGACTTCAAATTGTATTCACTCAGTAAATATATCAAACTGCATTGTTTATTTGGATGAGAAAACAATTATCTTATTTTTAGATTAAAAATGCAAATATCATAGACCCCATAGACTTATTTTTTGTGAGCTTTTTGAGGGGTGGAAGGAGATGTACTGTATGACCTCAAGTTTTAGTTTCTAGTCTAGTATTTGGGAGCTTTTGAAAAGAAAATTAAAAGTATAAGATAATGCCAACAATTTCTTGAGCTTATACTATGTTCTAGGTGCTCTTATAAACTTTTAAACATATATTAATTCAGTTTATTATAACAGCAACACCATGAGACAAGTGTTATTATTGTTCCCATTTTACATAGGAGGAAACTGAGCCTCAGGTGTTAGGTTCTTAAGTTTCAGAGTCAGAACGCAAGCTCACGCACATATTCACTACACTACAATGGTCTCAAGTTAAGAAATGGAAAAGGTATAAAACTTTTTTTTTCCTTTTTCTATTTTATGAGCTGTAAGTTAAACATGCCATTTGAACCAAGGGCCATTATGAATAGCTAAAAATAATCTGTTTTTCAGACTGAATGTGGAGCACTTTGGATTTTGTCCCTAACGTGATATATGGGCTGTTGGTATTAGAGCACCATTGTGTTGCTTCTATCAGAAAGTAAAAACAAGGATTTCTCTTTCATTGAATCTTAGGAATAAATAATATTAATTTCATTACTAAATATTAATTTTAGCAAACAGTTTAGAGAATAAAGAAATGTCTATAACAACACAAAACTTAAATTTGAAAGGTGCAAGTTCATTGACTAGTCTATAAAACCGTTTTCTAAAGTGCAAGTTAACTTAAATTATCTTGTTTTATTATTTTTGATGTGTAAAAATTCAGAAAAAATAAAACTAAGAAGAAAACTATTTTAGAAAGTTGAAAGACAAAAGTAGTTGAGGAAAAAAAATAAAAGGTATTACAAAATAGCTGTACTGTAGATATCGTGAACATAGGAACAAATAAGGCCTGATTAGTGTGTACAAGTTTATAAAAAGGAAGAGGCCAATTTTATATTGTATTTAGTAGATAATTTTCATTCTTAACATCTGATGAACAAATATTTCACATTCTAGGACTTGCCTCAAAAATAGACTATAATTTTTAAATTGTGTGTGCCTATTGTTATTGTTCATATGGGTCTGAGCCATGTACATTATTTAATAATTTCATATTAATTAGAGAAATATTTTGACATTCATGTTTGATTCTTGTTCAATATGGTGGGAGAGTATATAGTTGTGATCCAAGCTCAAATCTCTTAACAATTTTCCTTTAATCTTTGGTTTTATTCTGTAGCTCAGTAAATGTTCCACTTATACACATCACAACTAAATTCACCAGAAGTCCTTGCTTAGTTTTAGAATCCATCCACGTAGATTATCCTAGATCTTTTTATAAAGTGTGTAACATTTAGAATAGTAAAGAAATCTGTTTATGTTTAACATATACTTGTTTTGTGAAATGTTAATACCTCTCTTATACTATTTTAGCTTAGTGGCAGGATGGTCTAGGCCCTTTTATGACCCAGATGTTGAATATTGTAACGATAGCTGGGGAGAAAATAATTGTAAATAGATAGGGTAGGCACGGTACCAGCATGGGACTCCACTAAGTAAAAGGCAACACCGTAGGAGTGTTTTCACAGCAAATCAAGAAATTATTTTTGAAGAAGACAGCTTCAAAAAGGAAACAACTCATAAATAAAGAGAAGAGAGACCAGTTCATGAACAAAGACAAAGAGATTGAAGAGAATAGCTAGCTCGAAAATAAATAAATTACCTTTAAAAACAAACAACAAAGGACAACAAAAAATAAGAAATGCTGGATAAGTCATTATATGATTAAGTAAGGACAGATCAATATGTTTAAGCATGTAGGTGCTGTCATTTGTGAGCTACAGAGGAGTTCAGTTCAGGTTTTTGAAATTTTCTTCTCTCTCTGCATGGTGATGTTTTGACTATTTAAATCTCTTTTTAAAAACAAACAACTAATTTTTTAATAAGTCTTTCTTACCATTAGAGTAGGCAGCTAGAAAGATATGAGCTGGGAAAGACAGTTGGAACTTGGAGGTGATACGTGTGAGATGTGACAAACCAAAAATAAACAATGGAGGCAACAGACCCACATGTGAGGAGAGAAGATTTAAAACCACTTCAGGATGTGGTATCACCGATGGCATAGCAACTAGGGCAGCCTTGCAGCTTCAAGATATACATGATTTGGAGACATGAGGAAGGGGAAGATTTGTTGTTTGCCTATGGGGAATTCCAGCCTAGGAGTGTAAATCCTCTGAACTCCCAATAAATGGGGCACTTGATTTGGTTTCAGCCGCCTGAGGTACCTGCTCAGGTTATATCTGAGTGTATTTCTTTTTCTGAAAATCTATTATTGCCTGTTTTGCTGCTATTTATTGTCTCTTGTTTGAATTCATTCCTACAAGCACGACAAGAACTGAGGGTGCAGAGTACTGTGTCTGAACATAAGTTATCTCTGGCCAGAGACCACCTTGACCACCACTGCCATTACTATATTCAGGAAAACCATATCGGTGTATAGTCTGAAAGCCCAGTTTTCTAGGATCAATTGCGTTGTGTCAAATTTCCTGAACTGGGTAAGAAGTTTCTAAGTACCTCATGAACTTGGAGATAAGCTTGCTTTCTTGAAGACAGGAGTTGTAACACTTACAATGAATGTGATTAGCCATCTTCAGAAGATTATCATCATTAACCTTACAGGATGCTATGTAATTAAGGTTCTTAACAGATAGTGTGTCTCCTATAATCAAGGTAATTCGTTTGCTGTTTCCTCAGGACTAGAATGTAACTAAAGTTGTATCTTATTCAGTACTTTTGTACTACGAAGAAAGAATGTATTATCACAGTTGAACTGGTTTGGAAAAGTCTACCCAAAAGAGGTAAAATGAAAAAGAATTTACCCTTGTTTAATTTTTCTTTCAGTTTTATTGAATTATAATTGACATAGAACACTATATGTTTAAGGTGTACAACATAATGGCTTCATTGATGCACAACTACCAAATGGTTAATACATACCTTTAGTTAACATCCATCATCTCATATAGTTACAAAAAAAGAAAGAAATTATTTTTTGTTTGTGACGAGAATTTTTGGTATGCACTGTGATAGTATGATGCAATGAAGAGAGGCACTGCATCTGGTGGACATGAGTGAATGTCACTAGACATGTCTCTCATATTATAGATCAATGATAAGTCATCAGTTTATACTGTGACCCAGATTTCATGTCCTTTGATGCTTGGTATTTTATACTTTTGTTAACAAGTTTCAAAACTACCTAATTCACTTTACCAAGTGCTTGCTGTCATACACATTTTGTTTTCACCACTCAAATAAAGTTTATCCCATTACAAATTAAAACTTGGCACTCCGGTATATACACTTACCTCTTCTGAAAATAGTGTGAGACTCTTACTAAGAGATAGTCATTTCTGAGAATATGGACAAAAAGGAGAGTCTGGAACTGTATATAGTGAAACCTCAGTTCTCAAACTTTGTTCTGGAAGCCTGTTAAAAAAAAGAAGCATTTTTTTTCATTAGAAATATAATGTTCAATCTACAAATAAACACTTTAAAAACAAATAGGGCATGACATATAAATGAAAATTTAACAAAAAGTAAATAAAATTTATAGTAAAAAATAAAAATTTAATAATAATAATGAACAGCAACAAAAGCAAAAAACAATGAAAATATTCACAACACAATTTTCTGAGGTGTTAACAGTGGTAAACTGACTCATACTCATGGATTCTCTCCATTGTTTGTTCAAGAGATGTGTGACTGATCATACAGGTATCAGCATGAAAGGGTTGTTGAGTTGAGAAGTGAATTGTTCTAGATGGGAGACATTCAAAAACCAAGGTTTGACTGTATTTTGTATGGTATTCCAAACGACTAATAACAGATAGAATGAAAAGTATATTTGCTCAAACTTAATACAGGCTTACTTTTTGCTAATCTATGTATTCAAATTGGATGTTCCTTTTTGGTAGGATTCTATCCTCCAGGTGGTAGTCTATGAACATATTTGTTTTTTTCTCCTAGCTTGTGGATGCTTGGTACTCTACAGGATGCAGCTATCTACATTTAATTGAAAAAAACAAAAACAAAATTGAGGCAGAATTTACACTCTTTACTTATAAACCTTACCAGAAAATTGTACAACTTCTTATTTCATTGAATAGTAACTCAGCACATGACCATATTTAATAGCAAAGCAAGCTGAGACAATCTGTGTACTCAGAAGAGTATGTGGTTTTAGTAACTGACTAGTAGTTTCTTTCAATTACTGTAAAGATCTGGGTGACTCAGTACCTTGATGACAGCACCAAAGAACTCTAGCCCAAGATGCTAGCCAACTGCATTATTAGATATCTATTTTTCACTTTTAACTACACTACTAAAGAATAATTTATTACTTAATGGTAATAACTGAAGATAAGATCAAAGTAGAAGAATTGAAATCTGATATTGAGCACTGTCATCATTCCAGTCCCTCATTAGTAATTACTGCATTGTAGTAGATACCTAACACAACTGGGAGAATGTGACTTTGATCTCAAGTCTTAGGATTCATTGAGAATATGGGCAAATAATAGAAATGTATAGAACTATGAGAAAGAATTGAAATCCCTAAGTTATTTTGTACCCATTTTTCTATATAGATTCTTGACATTACTGAAGACTTAAATAGTTTGTCAACTTATTTTCATAGTAGTTTTATTGTTTGGAAAGAGGGAAGAAAAACTTATGAAAATGGACATAGACCACTCCATGGCGAGTAACTATATGTTAGCTATAGCCTGAAAAATAGTGAACACTAATCTGTCACTGGCTTCATTCTTCCACTCTACACCCTGTGATTACTTGTCTCTCCAGTAGTCTTTCAGTTTTGCATTATTTTCAATTCATTCTGATGATATATAAAATCCAACCTTAACATGAATTTAACTTGCAAAATCAAAATCATAAGAGAAACTTTCTCTACAGTAAAAGAGAAAATATGGAAAAGAAACATGGAGATCAAGCTCAGTTCTGTTTAGTATCAGGTCAAGTTTCATGTAATAAAGACAAGTAGATTATTTATAATTCATTGTGGCATTAAAACAAATACTTTTTTAAGTACCATATTCACTGCCTTAAACATTTTTTTATCTCCAATGTTGTCAGGTATTAAAATGTTTATTGTGTCTTATGAATTCATTGTTGTGCATTTTTAAAACCCTGGAAAACAACAGATAAGTAGAATAATGATCCACTATAACACATGCTAATAATTGTAATTAATTGAATGCAATTAATTAATGAGCATTGTAATGCATTAACATAGCTGTATGTATATGGTGACACCACTGAATACTGTGTATGCCAGACAGAATTATGGTAAACATATGAACATTAAATGTTTTCATGCTTATGATCTCAATTAATGTTCCATATTCCATATTTCTTTAAATTCATTTCTTAGCTTTATGAAAAATGTACATTGGAGAAGCTTTGGAAGAAGAAAATAACTGCAGAAAATTATGCACTAGTATTTGTATATGCCATAGAGAAGATACCATAAACTCATTGGGTCTTAAAAGAATAAAATGCATGATTAGCATGAAAGAATCTTCATTACTCAAAATGTCAACACACACATACATTGAAAGGTGTCCATGTCATGTATCCAAATGAATTTATTTCTGAAGCTATTCACAGAGAAAAACACCTCTGATCTTTCAGTCTGTCCCATTTTTTCATGACTGTGGTCCTATTTTGTTTATCAGTTTATTTTGTTCATTAGACTGACAAATCTTTGAGGGAAGGTAGGAGGGAGTGCTGTAAGAGTTTAGTCAAATAACTTATATGCAGCCCTGGTCAGTTTGGATCAGTGGTTACAGCATTGGCCTGCGGACCAATGAGTCATGGGTTCGATTCCAATCAAGGACACATACCTCAATTACTGTTCAGCCCTGGCATTGGTCAGGGTCGTGCAGGAGGCAATCAGTCGATGTGTCCCCCTCACATCATTGTTTCTCTCTCCCTTTTCCTCCCTCCCTGCCATTCTATCTGAAGATAAATGAAAAAGATATCCTCAGGTGAGGATTAAAAAAAAAGAACTTATATACATATATGCATAGCCCATGGACACAGACAATAGGCAGATGAAGGCCTGGGATGGGGTGAGGGATTGGTGGAGGAGGGAAAATGGGGAAAAATGGGGTACATCTGTAATACTCTCAAAAATAAAATACATTAAACCCTGGCCGGTTTGGCTCAGCAGTTAGAGCATTGACCTGCGGTCCAGAGAGGCCTGGGTTCGGTTCCCGCTAAGGGCACGTACCTCGGTTGCGGTCTGTCCCCGGCCCTGGATGAGTCGTGCGGGTTGCAACCACTTGATGTGTCCCTTTCACATCGTTGTTTCTCTCTCTCTCTCCCTCCTACTCTATCTGAACAAAATATGAAATAATGCCCTCGGGTGAGGATTAAAAAATATAAAAATAAAAAAAAAATACATTAAAAAAAAAAGCACACATTCTGTGAGAGAGCCGCATTATTTTCAATTTCCTTGATTGTAACAAGTCATAATCTTTTGAGGATGAAATTGATTTTCATTTAAAATGCTATAAAAAACCGCCCTGGCTGGTTTGGCTCAGTAGTTAGAGCGCTGTCCCTTGGACCAGAGAGACCCGGGTTTGGTTCCCGCTAAGGGCATGTACCTTGGCTGCAGTTTGTCCCCAGCCCTGGTTGGGGTCCTGTGGATGGCAACCAGTTGATGTGTCTCTCTCACATTGATGTCTCTCTATCTCTTCCTCCCTCCCACTCTATCTGAAGATAAATGCAAAAATGTACTCAGGTGAGAATAAAAACAACAACAAATAAAATACTATAAAAAACCTGAAGAAGATAACTACAGTCCCGAATAAGTTGTCTAATACATTTTTAGGCTAACAAATGAAGTTTTCAAATACAGTAATATGGTTAACTTATAGTGTAGTTAATATTTATCCAATAAACATTTTACTGAGTGTGTGATATATATGACATACTTTGTTTCAGATGCTAGAGAGAATTGTTCTTAATGGATGTGCAATAAAATTAATTGAGAAGATTTTAAAATACTGAGTGCTGTTCCTATAAATGATTAATCTGAGGTGAGGTCTACATATCGATGTAAAATTTTTAAAAATAATCTCAGGTGATTGTGATGTGCACCATATTTATAAATAAAAGAGGTTAAAACTCTAGAGATAAGTAAAACAAATAGCAGAATACAACTTAGGGAAAATTGCTTCTGACTCCCAATTCTAATGAGCTTCCTTATGAGGTCACAATCTGTGGAGCAAGATTAAAGAATGAAAGTAAAGTACCGTTTACTGAGTGTTTACTCTGTACCAAGCATTTTACTTGAGTCTCTGTATGTTATCCAGTATTTAATCCTCACAACAATTATATGAAGTATATAATTGCTATGGTCTGAATGTTTGTGTGCTCAAAATTCATATTTTGAAAACCTAACCCTCAATGGTGACATTATTATTAAGTAGGGGCTTCAGGAGATGCTTAAATCATGAGGACAGAACCCTCATATTTGGGATTAGAGCTTTATAAAAGAGGCTCCAGAGAGATCTTTAGTAACTTTTACCTTGTGAGGACACAGCGAGAAGGTGTCATGGATAATTCTGAATGTGCTCATGCCTTGATTTTGGATTTTCAATCTCCAAAACTGAGAAATAAATTTCTCTTGCTTATAAACCACCAAGTCTGTGGTATTTTGTCAGTACTCTGAACATACTAAAATAATAATTGTCTCCCTTTTGTATTAATGAGAAAAAGAAACTTCAGATAGGTTATATGATTTGCATGCTGTTAAACAGATAGTAAATAGAAGAGCCAAGATTCAAACCCAGGCCTGTCTGGTTTCAAAACTCTTGTTCTTCGACTCTACAAAATTGCTTCAAGTAACAACAACAACAACAACAACAACAATAATAATATAAAGTTTGACATATTAAGTATTGGAGGAAAGGCACTTTCTTGCCGAGGATAGTAAATAAGACTTTGTAAAATATAACATTTAAGTTAGAGTTTAAAGATTGATAGGATTTTTATAGGTGAAAACGAAGAAACGGGTATTTCAAGTATGAGCAAAAGCATACAGAAAGGAAACCATGAAGTATATTTGAGTGATTAGTAATCATGCAGTTGCTTGTTTATTTGTTGTTTTCAGTTTTATACTACATTTATGAGTGAAATCATATAGTTCTTGACTTTTCCTGTCTGACTTATTTTGCTTAGCATGATATTCTCAAGGTGGATTCATCCTTGTTGACACAAATGGCAGTAGTTCATCTTTTCTTACAGCTGAGTAGTATTCCATTGTATATATGTACCACATCTTCTTTATCCAAACATCTGTCGAATGACACCAGTTATTTTTATGTCTTAGCCACAGTGGGGGTAGTCAAGGGTAAAGGGGTCAAATATATGGTGACGGAAGATGATTTGTCTTTGGGTGGTGGGCACACAATGCTATATACAGATCATGTATCATAGAATTGTACACTTGAAACCTATATATCTTATTAACCAATGCCATCCCAATAAATTTAATGGAAAGAAAATAAATGATCTAATTAAAAGTAATCATGGCAATAATGCTATGGTGTTTAAAAATGAGTGAGGATAACTTTGGTCCTCTCCAAATGAGGGAACTCTACAATACCCACAACAATCTTTCAAAATGAACAATACATTGAAAATAACAATAGTGCCTTCATTGAAATTTGTGCATGTGGTTTATGAGGAAAGTAGCAGGAGATAAGCCATGTTAGATAACACTAGTATGTACCAATACTTGCAGTCCCACTTTCTTTCTGGACACATGAGAAGATTGAATCTCCTTGCATCCTTGAAGCTAGGTGTAGCCAGTGAGAGATAAGTGTCATG
The DNA here is from genome assembly GCF_014108415.1 of Molossus molossus. Lineage (NCBI taxonomy): Eukaryota > Metazoa > Chordata > Mammalia > Chiroptera > Molossidae > Molossus > Molossus molossus. The sequence goes on along the minus strand of NW_023425355.1, from coordinate 11,439,696 downwards.
ATTTATTTGCTGGCAGAAGCATTTACAAGCAGGTATACAACTCTAATTTCTCTTCCCCTGCTGATTTAAACCCTGAAGCCCAGTAATAAAAAGGTGGTGCTGTAAAATCAAAGTACTCTATATGACTGAGCCATCACAGGGAAGACAGCTATCCTGAAGAGATGGCTGAGGTCATAAAATTATACCATATATTTTAGTTACTTTAAGCCACTGAGATTTAGGTATTTTTTCTTTGTCATAACCTAGCTTATATTGACTGATAATAAGGTTAGGTAGATGAGTTAAAAATTGTTTGCAAAAGTACTTGAATATTACAATATGGAGATTGGACATGGTTCTGAAAGCCCTTCAAATATAGAATTTCTGCCAATTTTCAGTGCATTGATAGCATAATTATATTACATGTGTAGACTTCCAATTTAAATGATTTGACGGATGGCATTCATTTAGAAGTACATATCTGGTATTTTAAAATAATCACTCTCATTTCCTTTTAGTCACAGAGCATGCAAATGATTAGAACACCTAGATATGTCTGATACTAGCCATCAAGAACAACTGTAATGGCGAATAAAGTAGAAAACTGCTATTGAGATGCAACTGAATCTTACCAGTAAATACAATTGTCCAGCACAAGGATAAGAAAGCTGGCCTTAATGCATGCTTGGAAGTGCTTAACAATTAGAAGCATTTATCACTATTGTATCCTTTATATAAAGAGCCAGCCTGGGTTTCTTTTTTAAAATAAAGTGTCCATCTTCTTAACAAACAGAGATGCTAACAGTCTGGCTTTCTACAGTAATGAGACATGCCAAGAAATGTTAAAGTGCTCATGTGCTCAGATACAGCCTTCTCTAGCTCTGGATTAAGTTAAGTAAAAATAAACTATAACTGTTTTAAGGCAATTTAGCAACATTTAATAAGGGATTATACAATGATTATATCTTTCAATTGAGTAATTCAATTTTAGGGAATTTAGCCTAGGAAAATAATAACAAAATACAAACAAAATTTAAACATAAAACTACTTAATGCAGCACTATTTATCATAGCAAAAGATTATAAGCATACTATATGTCTAGCAATAGAAATTTACTGAAGTACATTGTTATACATACATATTATAAAATATTATACAGCTATTGATATAATCTTAATAATTTTATTAAATATATACCCTTTTATATTTCTAAAACAAAAAATATAATACAGTGTATAATATACTATGCAATATAGATTTATTTGAAAAAGGTAAGATAGACGTTTATAAAAATTGTTAAGTGATCAATTTAGGATAGTAGGAGTTTGAGTCCTATTTACCATATTTAGTTTTTTCTATATTTTGTAAAGTTTTTATACTAAACATTATTTATTTTAAAACATTATAAATATCTTAAATGATGCAAAAGTTTCAGCCCAATCAAGAGCATCACAAGAAGAGAGAAAAGAGGTTTGTATAGTTCATCTAGCTCCATTTCTAAAATATATCACTCCACTTTACTCTAACTATCCATCTAGCATTTTATTTATAATTAGAATATTAAATAACACTGCTGCAATTCCAGACTATGTGATTTCATAAATGGCTACTCAGCACAAGGCTAGATTACTGACACTAACACACACACATATGAATTTGTAAATTATAAGAAATACTTCCTTTTATGTATACATATGTATGCATATTGAGTACAAATATAAACATATATGTATACATATATTTCTACACCAGGCACACATTCAAGAGAGAGAAATGGGAGATATATTATTCCATGCATCACTGCTTATCTGTGTCTAAATTTTTAATAGTCTTATGAGAACAAAATGGCTTTTTTCTCTTTTATAATGTTATACTTAAAGATTTATATTGAACGCTTCCCTTTTCTTCTCTTTGGTGTTAATTTTATTTGGTAAAGAAATTGTGTCAATATGTAGATGTTTTTCTTTTTTAAGTTTCTGTTTAGTAAAAATATAAACAACTCTATGTATGGGATCAGTAAAATTAACATTCTCTAGTATGGTCATTTATCTCTGCAGCGATATTTTAAAAAATGCATTTTGCCAAACAGAGAAAGACAAGTATCATATGATCTCACTTATTTGTGGAATATAATGAACATAACAGTCTGAGGAATGGGGTTGTCCCAGAGATGTGGAAGTGGGGTACAGACTGACAATTCTCAGTAGAGGGGGTGGTGGTGGGTGACAGATAAACCACAGAATTTATATGCATGTATGCATGAACAATGGACATGGACAACAAAGCTGGGGACAGGGTGGGGAGGGAGGGGGAGGGGGGAATCAGTGGGGGGAAAAGGAGAAACATCTGTAACAAAAATAAATTAATTAATTTAAAATAAATAAATAAATAAAAATTTAAAAAATGCATTTTGAAGCTAGAGAGTCTTTCTGATCCTTTTCCATTCAGATCTTGTAAGTATCTGCTTATATGAGACTGGCCTTGGCTAGAAGTCTTAGAAGGTAAAACTCATTTTTTTTAAGCAGGGTTTATAGCAGTATTAAAGTTCAAAAACAAAAGCAAGTTTCATATACTACCCTATTCCAATCTTATGCACAAAAAAGAACATCTTTCTCATTGGGGTCAGAGCCTTGGGAAATACGATGGAAATTAATAAAATGGGAAATCCAAGATGGCGGTGGAGTAAGTGGAAGCTACACTCACCTCCTCCCAGGACCAAACTGGAATTATAACTAAAATATACAACAATCAACCCAAATAACCAACTGAAGGCTGGCTGAAGAGAAATCTTATTAAAAATTATCTATAGAAGAAGCCACATTGAGGCTGGTAGAAAGTGTAGAGACCAAAAAAAAAAAAAAAGGTCTGGCCACACTCCTATGGGCAATGGCTGAGGTTCTGGAGGGATTTCTCAGCTGTAAAATTTCTCCCTGAGAAACATGGAATCTCACCCCAAGCCAGGCTCCCCAATCCAGGACTCTAGAGCCAGGAAGAGGTATCACATAGCATTATCATGTGAATATCTGTGGGGATTCTTTCCACAAAGAAAAGACAGGAGTCTGCAAGAGACAAAGGCACAATCTTAAAGCGCCAACATATTAAATCTTGCTATCTGCCACTCACCTTGGGGAGGGTGGAGCAGACTAGAGTTGTGAAAAGAGAGATTAGAGTTTCTGACTATGGGGAGAGAGCTGAGGGGAAAACTTCCAGGATTCCCTGTGCTGAGTCACTCTATAGCACAGCAGGCACCAGCTTTCTTAGGTGGATCACACCCCTCCTTACAACATTAGCCTGGGGAAATGTAGTAGCCCCACCCTCTGGACACCCTATAACCCACTCTGTGGAGCTTTCTCCCTGCTGAAGTATCAGCTGCCTGGGCCAATGTTTAGAAATATGGGCAAACTCAGGAGGTATCAGTGACTGAGTTGTGTGGATATGAGGTTTGAGCCATTCTCTCCACTTTCCTGTTAAACTGACATGCACCTTCTCTACACTGGAGACCCAATAGCCCCACTCTCTGGGGTCCCTGTAGCCCTGCCTTCTTGACTCTTGGTAACTTCACCTGGCAAGGTCTAGGCAGAATCCAGGACAGATTGAATTGTGGGGCTCTGGGGTGGGGTTCACATCATCACCTTTCCCCATGCCTGCCCAGCACCACCCTCTCTCCTGACTCCCAACTGTCCCAACCTGCTGATATTGGACTCCTGGCAGAATCTTGGAAAGACTGAGTTTTGTTGCTCTAAGATGAAGGAAATTTTTCTATCTTATGCCCGACTGTTGAAGAACCTTTTTTTCACCCTATGATATCTTGGTCTGTTTGGGTCTGATAAATTTCTGGCTTACTCTGATGGCTCTGTGAAACCCAGCTCAACCACAAAGTTGTGAAAGTACTCATAGTGTGGCAGCTAGACATGTAATACCCTGGGATATTTGCTGAGTGGCCTCAGACCCAGCACTGGCACCACGTTTGAATTTATATAGATCTGGTGAACACCTCTCAACCATACTTGGTGACTCACTGAGAATCTATCTCATAAAACTTGAGCACTATCAGAAACTCTTTCAGTGATGGAAGTAAAAGGCAGCAGGCAAGAGGAGACAGGTGAAGGCAGATCTCAGAGTTCTTTGTGACCTTTGCTGGCCTACCCTTGGGCCTAGTGCTGCTAAAGCCAATTTAGGTGCTCAGCTTGACCTTTCCTGAACACACACACAGAGCCAACAAAGACAAGCATAAACTATAGATTGCTTTGAAACTCTAAACCTGTTTTCTAGGGCCAGTCACAGGCAGCATTTGACATTGGCTTGTACCACAGTACCATTCAAGAAGCCCCAGAACCAACACACCCAGGGGCCAGTTTCAGACAACATCAGGTTAGGACCCAATTAGCTTCACAAGCTGTGTATGTAAAGGGAGATCTCACCAGGCACCAGACCCTACTAAAGGTAATCCTACACTGTGTGGTAAACACCTAAACAGGAGCTTATACACTGTGGTCAGCAATGATCCTCACAGTCAGCCAGCCTGAAGGTCAACCCTATATGTGTATGAGCCAATAGCAATCATGACTCAATTGCAACAGGAGTGCCAATACAACCCACACAAAGGACATTCCTGAAGCACCCAGGACAGGTGAACTAGGAGACTGAATCATGAGGCTTCACAGGACACCAACTACATAAGGCCACCTTATCAAGACTGGCACACAAAGCATATCTACCCAACACATAGAAACAAATATGAAGAGGCAAAACAAACAAAAAAAAATGTAAGAGACAAAGAAACATGCCCCAAATGAAAGCAGAGAAAAAATATCCAGGAAAAGATAAATAAAATGGAGGCAAGCAATTTACCAGATATAAAGTTCAAAAATTGGATATAAGAATGCTTGAGGAACTTAGTGAGAACTTCAACGGCATGAAATAACATAGAATCTATACAAAAGTACCAGTCATAAGTGAACAATACAATCACTGAAATGATGAATACACTAGAAGGAATAAATAGCAGGCTAAATGAACTAGAGAATCAAATCAGTGATTTGGAATGCAGGGTAGCAGAAAACACCAAAACAGAGAAGGAACTAGAAAAAAAAAAAATATGAGGATAATTTAAGGGACCTTTTGGACTACGTGAAGCATAACAACTTCTGCATCACAACAGTACCAGAAGAAGAGAGTGAGCAAAGGATTGAGAATTTATGTGAAGAAACAATGAATGAAAACTTTCCTAACTCATGAAGAAAACATAGATACAAGTCCAAGAAGCACAAAGTGTCCAAAACAAGGTGAACCCCAAAAGGCGTACACCTACTTCAAAACACATCCTAATTAAAATGGCAAAGGTTAAAGACAAAGAAAGAATCTTAAAAGCTGCAAGACAAAGGCAGTTAGTTACGAACAAGGGAGCTCCCATAAGGATGTCAGCTAACTTCTCAACAGAAATGTTACAGGCCAGAAGGGATTGGCATGACATATTCAAAGTGATGAAAAACAAGGACCTACAACCAAGACTATAATTTAAAACTAGAGGAGAAATAAAGAACTTTACAGGCAGGAAAAAGCTAAAGTTTGTTACCACCAAAGCAGCATTACAAGAAATGTAAAATGATCTCTAATGAGCAGGAAAAAAAGAAGAAGAAATAGAGGAACATAGTTAAAAGAATAAAATGGCAATAAATATGTGCCTTTCAAGAATCACTTTACATGTAAATGGCTTAAATGCTCGAATCAAAACACATAGGAAAGCTGAATGGAAGAAAAAAAAAAAAAAAACATATATATGCCATCTACACGAGACAGACCTCACAATGAAAGATGCACAGAGACCAAAAGTAAAAGAATGGAAAAAGATATTTCTTCTTCTTCTTTTTTTAATCCTCACCGGAGGACATTTTTCCATTTTTTGTTCAGATAGAGTGGAAGGGAGAGAGAGAGAGAGAGAAACATCGATGTGAAAGGGACACATCAAGTGGCTGCCACCCACACGACCAACCAGGGCTGGGGACAAACCGCAACCGAGGTATGCACCCTTAGTGGGAACCAAACCCGGATCTCTCTGGACCACAGGCCGACACTCTAACCGCTGAGCCAAACTGGCCAGGGCTATTTCTTCTTTTTTAAACAGTATTATTTTTAAAAAAATATATATATGTTTTTATTGATATTTTAGAGGAAGAAGGAGAGAGAGTGAAATTTTGATAAGAGAGAGAGAGACATTGATCAGCTGCTTCCTGCACTCTCCCTACTGGAGACTGAGCCTGCAACTTGGGCACATGCCTTGGTCTGGAATAGAACCAGTGACCTCTGGGTGCATAGGTCAATGCTCAACCAACTGAAACATGCCAGACAGGGAAACAATATTTTATGCAAATGAAAATTTTTTGAAAAAGCTAGAGTATAAATACATATAGCTGACAAAATAGACTTTGAAACAAGGGCTATAGTAAGAGACAAAGCAGGACACTACATAATGATAAAAGTAGCAATCCATTAAAAATATAACCCTTGTAATCATTTAGGCACCCAGAATAAGAGCACCTAAATATATCAAGAAAATCTTGATGGTCATAAAAGGAGAGATTGACAGTAATACCGCCATAGTAGGGAACTTTAACACCCCTTTGTTATAAATAGATAAATATTCCAGGCAGGAAATTAACAAGGAAATAGCAGCCTTAAATGTCACACTAGACCAAATGGATTTAATCGGTATCCTCAGAGCATTTCACACTGAAGAAGCAGAATATAGAATATTTTCAAGTGAACACGGGATATTTTCTAGCATAGACCACATGTTAGGCCACAGAATGAGTGTAAATAAGTTTAAGGAGATTGAAATCATATCAATTTTCTCTGACCACAACAGTATACAATCAGAAAACAATCACAAGTAAAAACCCCAAAACACACAAAGACATGAGGGCTAATTAATATGTTAACAAACAATGAATGGGTTAACAATGAGGTCAAGGAAGAAAACAAAGGATATATTGAAACAAATGAAAATGAGGACACAGCAATCCAAAATCTATGGGAAACAGCAAAAGCAGTCCAAAGAGGGAAATTCATAGCATTACAGACCTACATTAGGAAACAAAGAAAATCTCTAAAAATAATTTCACTTTACACTTAAAGGAAATAAAAAAGAAACAAAGAACAAAGTGAGTAGAAGAAAGAACATAATAAAGACCAGATCGGACATAAAAAAGAATATTAAAAAATCAATTTAATAAAGCCCTGGGAAGGAGATGGCAGTGGGCAGGAACAGAGGGAAGGTGAGTGTGTGAAAGAGTGAGTGAGTGTGTGAGAGAGTGTGAGTGGACGTGAAGGTGGACAATCAAACCTGAGCAGTGCAGAGGCATGGAACAGAAAGTTCCTGTGCTGTGGACATAAGCAGCCAGCTACCACAGTAAGCAGTCCTTCAGGGTGCTTCTCCCTGCACCACTGGGAAGTCTCATATTTTTGGAAGATCCCGGTCTTCCCTGGGAGGAGCAGTGGGAGCTGTTGGGCCCAGCAACCCCAGCCCACTAGCACACCTGGCACAATCAATACAGACCAGTGCACAGTAGTGGAGCTCCCAAGGTGCTGGTCTCAAAAGTCGCAGACAACCCGGAGCCCAGCACCATCCCTCATAGTAGCAGCCTGATCAGAGTCAAGATATACCCCCAGCAACAGAGGCTGGGGGGCAGACATCCATCCCCAGGCAACAGAAGCACAGACCAGCAGCTGAGACCCATCCCCCAAAATTACAGCAAAAGCAGAGCAGGAATTGAGCCCCATGGGGCAGCAGCAATCCCCAGCCACCAGTGGTGGGACCTGGGCTCCACAGAGGCCTGTTCAGTCCAGTAGCTTACAAGAGCAGTGGGAAGCCTGAGCCCTAGAGAGATTGGGGTGATCCAGCTGCTTGCCAATGGGAACTGCAGGGTGCAGGGGCACCAGAGAGCCCTGTGCAACCCAGCAGGGAATGTGCCATCCAATTACCCTCAGGAACAGGGGGGTGTTAAAGCACCAGAGAGGCCTGTGAGACCCAGCAGCACATAACATAGGCATAGAGCCAGGTCCCCAAAGGGACTGTGCAATCCAATTACCCACAGGACCTGCAGGGTGCAGAGGCACCAAAAAGGCCTGTGGGATCCAGCTGCACACAAGATAGGCATAGAGGATGTGAAAATAAATGCAGAGTGAATGAAAGCTACACAGACGATCTCCCAGGACCAAACAGAAATTACAACTAAAATAAAAACAAATCCTCAGAAAGAAAAAAAACAAAAAAACAGAAAAGCAGCAGGACAGAACCATATAACCAGGGAAACTGGTAGGATCTGCAGGGGCGCAAGAAGGTGGTGGGCTGGGAGCCCACGGACAGCAGCAGTCTCAGCTGTGAACAGCGCCCTTGGGGAATAAAGACCAAGCCAACTCTACAGCACAGAGAGCCTGGACAGAGCTCTAAAATAGTCACAGCCACTCACTTGGGGGCTATGGCACAGGGAGGGCAGACTAGGATGGAACTCTGTGGGGACACCTGGAATTTGGAAGGCACTCAGAGTTTTTGCTGAGTTGCAGCCACAAAGGACGGTGGCCAGTGTGCTCCTTTGCAGAGCTGTAGAGAAAAGCAGCAGCCACCCCCTTGGAGATTCAGCCTTTCCCAGGTGAAGCAAAGAAATGCAAATTGAGGCTCATTCATAACCAACATCTATCCCACCTTCTGGAAATCTTCTTATGCAGAACACCAGGGCTACTTTCCAAGGCACTGTGTAACTGAGACTAATAGCTTCCAGGAAAATGCAAGAGGATAATTGAACGTTTCCTGGGCTTGCAAATCTACCCAGAACAGTAATACTTGACAGTGGTGTTTAGCGTGGGCCCACCCAGGCCCATCCAAACCCAGTGGAGGGAGCCACAAACACTCACAGGGAAAATTTGGCAGACTCCAAAACCTACTAATATAGCCAAAATGGCGAAACAAAGAAAAAAAAAAAAAAAAAACAAATGAAAGAACAAGAGAACTCTATTGAAGATGAGATCAGTGAAATGCACCTAAGCAAATTATCAGAGGTAGAGTTCAGAGCCATGATCTTGAGGAAGCTAAACAGCATGAGTAAGAACATCAGCACCATGACTAAAGATATAGAAACATTGACAACCAACCAAGTGGAAATGAAGAATGACATAGCAGAAATTAAAACACATTGGAAGGACTAACCAGCAGAGTAGAGGAAGCTGAGGACTGGATCAGTGAATTAGAAGACAGAGTAGAAAAAAATCAACCAATCAGAAAACCAAAAGGAAAAAAAAACAATTAAAAAACAGGAAGACAGCTTAAGAATGTGGAACAACTGGAAATGCAATAACATTCACATCTTAGGAGTCCCCGAAGGGGAAGAAAATGGGCAAGAGTTAGAGAATATATTTGAAGAAATAGTGACAGAAAACTTTCCTAACTTGGTGAAGGAAGAAGGCATTCAGGTTCAAGAAGCACAGAGAGGCCCTGGCTGGTTTGGCTCAGCGGTTAGAGCGTCGGCCTGTGGTCCAGAGAGACCCGGGTTCGGTTCCCGCTAAGGGCACGTACCTCGGTTGCAGTTTGTCCCCGGCCCTGGTTGGTCGTGCGGGTGGCAGCCACTCGATGTGTCCCTTCACATCGATGTTTCTCTCTCTCTTTCTTCCTCTCTCTCCCTCCCGCTCTGTCTGAACAAAAAATGGAAAAATGTCCTCGGGTGAGGATAAAAAAAAAAGAAGCACAGAGAGCCCCAAGTAAGAAGAACCCAAACAGGCCCACAACAAGACACATAGTAATTAAAATGCCAAAAATTAGCCCTGGCCGGTTTGGCTCAGCGGTTAGAGCATTGGCCTGCAGTCTGGAGAGACCCAGGTTCAGTTCCCGCTAAGGGCACATACCTCGGTTGTGGTTTGTCCTCAGCCCTGGTTGGGTTGTGCAGGTGGCAGCCACTCGATGTGCCCCTTTCACATTGATTTTTCTCTTTCTCTCTCTCCCTCTCTTTCCCTCTCACTCTATTTGAACAAAAAATGGAAAAATGTTCTCGGGTAAGGATAAAAATAAATACATAAATACATAAATACATAAATACATAAATAAATAAATACATAAATACATAAATACATAAATACATAAATACATAAATATAAATAAGCAAAATGCCAAAAATTAAAGACAAAGAGAGAATCCTAAAGGCAGCAAGAGAAAAGCAACAGGTAACCCACAAAGGAAACCCCATAAGGCTCTCAGCTGATTTCTCAACAGAAACACTACAGGCCAGAAGAAAATGGCATGAGGTAATTAAGGTAATGAAAAACAGGGATCTGAATCCAAGACTACTCTACCCAGCAAGGCTATCATTCAAAATAGGTCAAATAAAGAGTTTTCCAGACAAAACAAAAGGCTAAGGAAATATATTAACACCAAAACAGCGCTGCAAGATATGCTAAATTGACTGCTGTAATTAGTAGAAGAAATAGGAAGAAGAATTGAACCACACTAAACAAAAATGGCAATAAATTAGAACATATCAATTATCACCTTTAATGTGAATGGTTTGAATGCTTCGATAAAAAGACATGGAGCAGCTGACTGGATAAGAAAGCATGACTCACATGTATGTTGTTTACAAGAGACCCACCTCACAACAAAAGACTCACATAGGTTGAAAGTGAAGGGATGGGAAAAAAATCTTTCAAGCAAATAGAAAGCATAAAAAAAAGCTGGAGTAGCAATACTCATATCTGATAAAGTAGATTTCAAAATGAAGTCCATAACTAGATACAAAGAAGGCCACCACATAATATTGAAAAGATCTATCCAATAGGAAGATATAACCTTGGTGAACATATATGCACCCAATTTAGGAGCACCAACATATATTAAAAATCTTTTGGAGAATTTCAAAGGAGAAATCTACAGCAATACAATCATAGCAGGGGACTTCAATACCCTGCTGACATCACTGGATATATCTTCTAGACAAAAAAATTAACAAGGAAACACAAACTCTAAATAAAGCGCTAGATCAAATGGATTTAATAGATATCTACAGAGAATACACCCCAAAACCGCAGAATTCACATTTTTCTCCAGTGCACATGGGACATTCTCAAAGATAGACCACATGTTAGGGCACAAACTAAGCCTCTACAAGTTCAAGAAGACTGAAATCATATCAAGCATGTTCTCAGATCACAATGGCATGAAACTAGAAATCAATTGCAACAAGAACATGCAAAGACATTTGAATACATGGAAGCTAAATAGCATGTTATTAAACAATGAATGGGTCACCGAGGAGATCAAGGAAGAAATTAAAAACTTCTGGGAAACCAATGAAAATGAAGTCAAAACAACACAAAATCTATGGAATGCAGAGAAAGCAGTTCTGAGAGGGAAGTTCATAGCACTACAGGCCTTCCTCAAAAAGCAAGAAAAATTTCCAATAGACTATCTAACCTCACAACTTAAAGAACTAGACAGCAAACAAAAAGAAAACCCCAGGGCAAGTAGAAGGAAGGAAATAGTACAGATCAGAGCAGAAATAAATGACATGGATCCCCAAAACACAATTCAAAGGATCAATGAAACAGCTGATTTTTTGAAAAGATAAACAAGATTGATGGACCCTTAGCTAGACTCACCAAGATACAAAGAGAGAGAACCCAAATACACAAAATCAGAAATGAAAAAGGAGAAATAATAACTGACACCACAGAAGTACAAAGGATTGTAAACAGATATTATGAACAATTATATGTCAACAAATTCGACAATCTAAGCAAAATGGACAAGTTTCTAGAAACACATAGTCTCCCAAAACTGGACCAGGAAGAGATAGCAAACTTGAACAGACCAATAAGAACAAAAAAAAATTGAAGATGTAATCAAAACTCTCCCAGCAAACAAAAGCACGGGCCCGGACGACTTCACGGGGAAATTTTACCGAACATGCAAAGAAGACCTAATACTCATTCTCCTCAAATAATTTCAAAAAATTGAAGAAGAAGGAAGATTTCCAAACTCGTTTTATGAGGCCAGCATAATTTGAGTTCCAAAACCAGAAAAAGACACAACAGAGAAAGAAAACTACAGGACAATATCCTTGAGGATCATAGATCATAGCAAATCGAATCCAGCAATACATCAAAAAAAAAAATTATTCACCATGACCAAGTGAGATTCATACCAGGGATGCAAGGTTGGTACAATAAATCAGTAATCAATAAATGTCATACACCACATAAACAAAATGAAAGATAAAATCATATGATCATATAAATAGACGCTTAAAAAGCATTCAGCAAAATCCAGCACCCATTTCTGATAAAAACACTCAGCAACCTGGGAATAGAGGGATCATACCTCGACATAATAAAAGCCATATATAAAAGATCTACAGCCAACATCATACTCAAAGGGCACACATTAAAAACATTTCTCTTAAAAACAGGAACAAGAAAAGGATGCCCTGTTTTGCCACTCTTATTTAACATAGTATTGGAAGTCTTAGCCACAGCAATCAGAGAGGAAGAAAAAATAAAAGGGATCCAATTTGGACAGGAGGAATTGACACTGTCCTTATTCACAGATGACATGATACTATATGTAGAAAACCCCCATAGACTCCCTCAAAAATGTACTAGACTTAATAAATGAATTTGGCAAAGTAGCGGGATACAAAGTTAACGTCAAGAAATGGATGGTATTCTTATACACCAATGATGAACTCACAGAAAGAGAAACTAAAAAAAAAAATCCCATTTACCATTCTGGCAAAAAATTAAGATACCTAGGAATAAACTTAAACAAAGAAATAAAGGACCTATTCGCAGAAAATTACAGGTCATTAAAAAAAAAGAAATAGAGAAAGATATAAAAAAAGTGGAAGCACATACCTTGTTCATGGATTGGAATAATTAACATCATTAAAATATCCATACTACCCAAAGCAATCTATATATTCAATGCAATCCACATCGAAATACCAACCACATACTTCACAGGACTAGATCAAATACTTCAAAAATTCATAAGGAACCAAAAAAGACCTCGAATAGCCACAGCAATCTTGAAAATGAAGAACTAACTTGGAGGGATCACATTACCAGATTTCAGATTATATTACAAAATCACTGTAATCAAAACAGCCTGGTAGTGGCATAAAAACAGGCATATAAACCAGTAAAACAGAACAGAGAACCCAGAAATGGACCCAAGGCAAAATGCTCAATTAATATTTGACAAAGGTGGCAACAGCATACGGTGGAGTAAAGACAGTCTCTTTAATAAATGGTGTTGGGGAAATTGGACAGCTACATGCAAAAAAATTAAACTAGACTATCAACTTAAACCACACAAGAAAAGACTCAAAATGAATAAAAGACTTAAATGTTTCTCATGAATCCATAAAAATCCTAGAAGAAAATGTAGGCAACAAAATTTTAGACACCAAACGCAGCAGAATTTTCACTGATACATCCCCAAAAAAGCAACAGAAACAAAGGAGAAAATGAACACATGGGACTACAGCAACCTCAAAGCTTCTGCACAGCAAAAGATACAATCATCAAAATAGAAAGGCAACCCACTGTATGGGAGGGCATAATTGCCAATGATATATCAGATAAGGGGTTAATTTCCAATATATATAGAGTGCTCATACAACTCAACAAAAGAAAAACAAAGAACCCAATTAAAAAATGGGCAGAGGAACTAAATAGATACCTCTCCAAATAGGACATACAAAAGGCTAAGAGACATATGAAAGAAATACCCAATATCACTAATCATCAGAGAGATGCAAATTAAAACAACAATGAGGTATCACCTCACACCTGTCAGAATGGCCGCCATCAACAAATCATCAAACAAGAGTTGGCGAGGGTGTAGAGAAAAGGGGCCTCTAGTACACTGCTGGTGGGAATGCAGACTGGTGCAGCCACTATGGAAAACAATATGGTGTTACCTCACAAAAGTAAAAATTGAACTTCCATTTGACCCAGTGATCCCACTTCTAAGAATATACCCTAAGTAGCTTGACACACCAATCAGAAAGAATATATGTACCCCCATGTTCATAGCAGCACTATTTACAATAACTAAGATCTGGAAACAGCCCAAATGTCCATCACTAGGTGAATGGATAAAAAAGTGGTGGTGCATATACACAATGCAGTACTATATAGCTGTAAGAAAGAAAGACCTCTTATCCTTTGAGATGAGATGGAGGACCTGGAAAGTATTATTCTAAGTGAAACAAGCTAAACAGAGAAAGGCAAGTATCATATGATGTCACTTATTTGTGGAATATAATGAACATTGTCTGAGGAATGGGGTAGTCCCAGCGATGTGGAAGTGGTAACTTCCTAGATTGATAACTCCTAGAAGAGGGGGTGGTGAGGGAGTGATAAACCACAGAAATTATATGCATGGATGCATGAACAATGGACATGGACAACAAAGCTGGGGACAGGGCTGGAAGGGAGGGAGATGGGGAAATCAGTGGGAGAAAAGGAGAAACATCTGTAACACAAATAATAAATTAATTGATAAAAAGATAAATAAAAAATCAATTTAAAATTTCAATGAAGCCAAAAGCTGGTTATTTTAAGTTAAATAAGATTGTCAAATGTTTACCCAGATTCCTGAGGAAAAATAAATGAATCCAAATTAGTAAATCTGAAATGAAAAGGAGAAAGAATTACTGAATCTACATAAATACAAGGAATTGTATGAAAATATTATGACCAACTACATGGCAACAAACTGGACAATCTGAAAAATGTGGATAAATTTCTGGAATCATAAAATCTTTCAAAACTGAATTAGGAAGATTCAGAGAATCTGAATAGACATATTACAACAAGTGAGATTAAAACAGTAAAAAACAAACAAACAAAAAAACTCATAACAAACAAAATTCTTGGACTGGATGGTGTCAGAGGAAAACCTTACCAAAAAAAAAAAAAAATCAAGGAAGTAACACCTATCCATTTCAAACTATTTCAAAAAATTCAAAAGGAAGGAAGACTCACAAGCTTATTTTATGAGGCCAGTATTATCCTAAATCCAAAGCTAAGTAAAGACAGTACAAAAAGAAAATTATAGATCAATATCCATGATGAACATAGATGCTAAAATCCTGAAACAAATATTAATACTACAGATGCAGCAATAGATTAAAATGGTCAGACATAAGCCTAACCACTGTGGCTCATCTGGTTGAGCATTGTCCCATGCACTAGGAGGTTGCTGGTTTGATTCCCATTAAGGGCATATGCCTGGATTGTGGACTCGATCCCCAATAAGGGTTGTGCAGGAGGCAGCTGATTGATAGTTCTCTCTTATCCATGTTTCTGTCTCTCCCTTCCTCTCTCTGAAATCAATAAAAACATATTTAATGAAAAAAGATCATGTAACCTTTTCAAGTGTGATTATTTTAGGGATTCAAGGTTGGTACAATTTCTGCAAATCATTAAGCATAATACCACAGAAATAAAATGAAGGATAAAAGTCACATGATCATATCAATAGATAAAGAAAAATAATTTGAAAAAATTCAGTACACATTCATATTAAAACTTTCAGCACAGTGAGAATAGAGAAACATTCCTCAACATAATAAAGGCTATATTGACATACTAACAGCCAAAATCACACTCAGTGGGCCAATATTAAAAGTGTTTCTCTAAGATTGGGAACAAGACAGGGATGTCTGCTTTCACCACTCTTGTTCAGTGTGGTACTGGAATTCCTATCCATAGCATTCAGACAAGAAGAAGAAATAAAAGGCATTCAAATAGAAAGAAAGAAGTAAAATTGTTATTATTTGTAGATGACATGATAATGTATAGTGGGAACTCTAAAGTTTCCACCAAAAAACTACAAGAACTGATAACTGAATTCAGTAAGTGACAAGATATTAAATATATATCCAGAAATCAGTTGCATGTCTATGCACCAATAATGAGCTCTCAGGAAAATAAATATGCAAACAACACTATTTACAATTGCATAAAAGAATACTCGGAAATAAAATTAACCAAAGATGCAAAAGACCTGTGCATAGAAAATTATACAATGCTGAGCACACTGAAGAAGATACAAATTAGTAGAAGAATGTACCATGTTTATGGATAGGAAGAATTATCATCATTAAAAGGTCTGTACTACCTAAAGCAGTCTGTAGATTCAATGCAATTCCTGTCAAGATCCCAATGGTATATTTCACAGAACTATAAAAATGTTCCCAAAATATATATGGAACCACAAAAGACTCCAAATAGCCACAGCTATCTTGCGAAAGGAGACAATGTGAAGGAATCATGTTACCTGATATCAAACTATACTACAAGGCCATAGTCATTCAAACAACATGGTCATTAAAACATTGATATAAATCAATGAAACAGAATCAAGAGCCCAGAAATGAACCCACACCCTTACGGTAAATTAATATTTGACAAAGGAGGCAAGAACATACAATGGGTTAAAGAAAATCCATTCAATAAATGGTATTGAGATTATTAGACATATACATACAAAAATGAAGGTAGACCACCTTCTTACACCATACACAAGAATAAACTCAAAATGCATCAAAGGCTTAAATGTTAGACTCAAAACTATAAAAATTCTAGAGGAAAACATAAGCGATTCAATCTTGGACATTTCTCATAGCAATATATTTTCTAATATAGCTCCTTGGGCAAGGGAAACACAAGAAAAAATAAACAAATGGGAATATATGGAACTGAAAAGTTTTTACATGGCAAATAAAACCATCAACAAAATGAAAAGACAACTCACTGAATGGGAGAACATGTTTGCTAATGATACATCTGATAAGGAGTTAATATCTAACATTTATAAAATACCTATAAAACTGAACACAAAAATCCCCCAACAATTCAATTATAAAATTGGCAAAGTATCTTAACAGACACTTCTCCATAAAGGACCTACAGATGGCCAATAAGCACATGAAAAGATGCTCAATGTCACTAGTCATCAGAGAAATGCAAATTAAAACCACAATGAGATCTTACCCTACAACTGTCAAAATGGCTATCATCAATAAACCAGCAAACAAGTACTGGGGTGGATGTGGATAGAAGGGAACCTTCCTGCACTATTGGTTGGAATGCAGATTGTTGCAGCCACTGTGAAGAGCAGTGTGGAATTTCCTTAAAAATTAAAAATAGAACTGACTTATGACCCAGTGAATATATTTCTGGGAATATATCTGAAAAAACTGAAAACACTAATTCAAAAGAATATATGTAGCCCTATGTTCATTGCAGTATTATATATAATAGCCAAGATTTGGAAGCAGGCAAAGTGCTGATCAGTAGATGAGTGGCTAAAAGACCTGTGATACATCTACACAATGGAATACTATTCAGCCACAAAAAAGAAAAGAAATCTTACCTTTTGTGAGAGCATGGATGGACGTGGAGAGTATTATACTAAGTGAAATAAGCCGTCAGATAAAGACAAATACCATGTGATTTCACACATATATGGTATCTAATGAACAAAATTAACTAACAAATGAAATGAAAACAGAGAACAGACTGACAGCTGTCAGATGGGAGGGATAGTGGGGCTGGGAAACAAAGGTAAAGGGCTGAAACACACACACACACACACACACACAAACCTGATAGACAGCAGTATGTTCATTTCGAGAAGGAAATATGCATGGTAGGGTAGGAGAGGGTAAAGGAGGTATAAATGGTGATGGAAGGAGACTTGAGTTGAATTGATGAACACACAATACAATATACAGATGATGTATTATAAAATTGTACCACTGAAACTTATATAATATTTTCAACCAATGTAACCCCATTAATTTAATTTAAAAAATAAATCGAGGAGAGAACCAAGTTTGAACAGTGAACAATTAGTACTGCAAACAATAGCCACCTATTTTCTGGGGGCTTCTGAATTTGAGTAATAAAGTGTGTTCTTCTCACCCCTCACCCCAACACATACAGGGCGGGGCAGAAGTAGGTTTACAGTTGTGAGTAAACAAAACAGAATTTATTCTTGTATTATTATTATTATATATTTTTAAAAATATTTTTATTGAAGTTTTAGAGAGAGAGGGAGAGGGAGAAAGATAGAAACATCAATGTAAGAGAGAGACATCAATCGGCTGCCTCCTGCACACCCCCTACTGGGGATCGAGCCCACAACCCAGGCATGTGGCCTGACAGGGAATCGAACTGGGTCCTCTCAGTCCATGGGATGACGCTTAATCTACTGATCCACACCAGCTGGGCAAGAGTGCTAATTTTATTCATGACCTAATAACTTCCCAAAAAATCTCACATCCTGATACCATTATATTGGGACTTCAGTACATAACACCTGGCCTTTTTTAAGAGTCTTCTGGTTCTATTCCCAGAAAGAGCTTAGTAAGTCTAAGTTTGAACACATGCTTCTGACTTGACACCTCAGTTCTCTTTGTCTGCTGGCCATGGAGCCAAGGGCAATCGTAGGTAGCAACTGTAGTTGTGGCATCTGGAAGAAAATCAGGGGCTTAACTAATTTGGCTTCTTTCCTTATGTGACACAGCCAATCTTCGTTTCATTTATTTTTCAATATTGACATTAGTAGAAAACACCACCAAAAGAAAAAAGAAGGAAAAATATTTTATGTCATCCCCATCGTGTGCTAGGCAAAGAAAACATTGTGCTCAGTTATTTTGGCAAAGGGCAACTGGCCATGCTCTGTTTGAAAGAAATTGACACAAACAAAATACACATAAATGACACAGGCTATATATGGCAAGCCGAACACACCCAATGTCTGTGTGGTTGCTGGTTCCAGTAAGGCAAGACTTGGGGGCTGCTGTTGTGGGTGTGAAATGTGAGAAAAATGGGCAAGGCCACAGGCCTTTAAATGCTCTTTTTCTGCAAGTAAAATTGAGGCTTTTCAGGAAAAAGGAGCCTCTTTGTCTGATTAATAAGGGTTTATTCCCCCTCCTTTGGTCATAAAAATTACTTCTTGTTACCAACTCTAATTTTAGGACCTACTTCTAATACTATACTTCTAACTCTTGCCACGTTGTGGGGAATAGAGGCTTCTATACATTTTATTTAACCAAGTCTTGGGTCGGTGACACTCAAACCCTTGCATCATGTATGCTTATGAACAGAACACAGGGCTTTGATAGTGATCAACTCCTATTTCTGGCTCATTGCCACTCAGACAATGAATATGTGGGCAAGAAGCAGAGAAAATGACTTCTATGGCTGAGAGTGGACACTGTAACAGCTGGGGCTCTATATTGCTCACATTAGAGGAGAAAGGATACTGCACATAGGCGATTTCCTTCAAATATACAAACTCACTAGAAGGTGAATTTCTGTGGAAATGCAACTGGACTTTAATATATATTATGAAACTTACTGGCTTTTTCAGACATTATTTTTTTTTATTTTATTTAAAGTGATAGTGCCCTCATGATATCACTCGAGAAAAGAGAAAAATATGATTTTTTAATTTAAAAAAATGTTTTCTTTATTGATTTGAGAGAGAGAGGAAGGGAAAGGGAGAGAGAGATAGAAACATTGATGAGAACATTGATTGGCCCACAACCTCGGCATGTGCCCTGACCAGGAATCGAACCGGGAACCTTTTGGTGCATAGGTTAAAGCTCAACCACTGAGCCACGCCGGCCATGTGAGAAAAATATGATTTTTATTTGAGGTGTTCATATAATCAACGGATTCATTGCCATCTCTGATATCCAATTATTACTTATTGAAAATAAAGTAAAACTATTTTAGTCTAGTAATTTGACTACTTTGTTATGTTTCATAAGATATGCCTAATATTCCAGTTTATTTTTTGTGAAAGTATTTTATCCCATCAACTCTTAAATGATTTTTCTAAAGCAAAGTAAACACGACTATTCTCTTTTTCACAAATTTAATACAAATCATAAATATGTCATTGAAATACTTAATACTGGAAATCGGAGACATTGTTAAACATTTCCAAATGATTTTACTTGTCAAGTTGTGACATTTATGCTTATGCTATAATTTAGTATATGTCAACTCTACTTAAATTACAGTATCACAGAATTAACAGAGGATATTTCAAAATTTATTTCTCCCAAAATAAGTAAGTATGAGATCTTAGCAATCACCCAATGTTTATATGCTGATAAGCACCACTGTGTTTACTTTCTACTAAAATTTTGTGATTAGATACTACAGGAATAATTATAGAGAGGATTTTTGTGCTAAGACCGAATATCAACAATATATTTTAATGGCGCTGTTCAACTTTGCAGGGTAAAAAAGAAAAATATCCATTGATTTATTTTTTTCTAAAATTGATTTAAAGAAACTTTGGATTATCTGTACATATTATTTTTGAATTTCAAACACTTGAAACTATTCACATTTTCTACCTCACAACTCTAATAAATTAACTCTGCCAAAGATAAACCAAAGAACCAAGTTTTAAACAAAGGCCTTCTCCCTCTAGTGGCTACATGGGAAAACTAAAAAGTTTAATAATTTCACCTGTAAGAACTGGGCGTCTTATAAGATTACCATGCAAAAAATTGGTAATTGTTAATGGAAGCCTTTAAATATACTCAGGTGAACAAAATAAAATGAGTTTGTAGATTGGAAGAATATAGATTACCTATTTGCAGGGACCAAAAGCATTGGTTTTTTCTTAAATACTTTATGTACTTCATATACTTTGACTGAAAAAGGAAATACTATTCATTCTTTGTTGACTTCAGAGACAAGTTACTTATTTCCCATAACAAAAAAGATACTTTGATTCATTTTCCTGAACAACCTTCTTTCCTTTTCTCAGCCTTTGTCTATGTGTATGAATTTGAAAAGGCCCAATTAACCCTTATTATCATCATCAAATTTCCCATTAGATCAGTATAACTTCCATTTTCTACAATCTTTTGTTGATGTTATATTAAACTTTTCAATTAAAATATATTAACTATCCAATAAAATTATAAATACTTTGAAGCTAAGGGATCTTAGAAATGACAAACCTCAGGCCCTGGCCGGTTTGGCTAAGCGGTAGAGCGGCAGCCTGAGGTCCAGAGAGACCAGGGTTCAGTCCCCGCTAAGGGCGCATACCTCGGTTGCGGTTTGTCCCCGGCCCTGGTTGGGTCGTGCGGGTGGCAACTCTCGATGTGTCCCTTTCAGGTCGATGTTTCTCTCTCTCTCTCTCTCCCTCCCCACTCTATCTGAACAAAAAATGGAAAAATGTCCTCTGGTGAGGATGAAAAAAAAAAAAAGAAGAAATGACACACCTCAGAGGGAAGGGGGTTGGGGGGTGGGAAGAGATAAACAAAATAACTTATATGTATATATGCATAATCAATAGACATAGACAACAATACTGTGAAGGTAAAGTGGGAAAGGGGAGGAGGATGCCAATGGGCGAAAAAGGAGAAACATCTGAAACAAAAATAAATTAATTAAGAAAAAATAAAATAAATGTCTTTATATCTTTTCACATATGCTTTCTGGGCTCTTTATTTATAAATATTTATGAACAAAGAGCCCAGAAATAAACCTTCACATATAGGGTCAATTGATTTTTAAAAAGGGCACCAAGATTATTCAATGGGTAAAAACTCTCTTGGAAACAAATAAAGCTGGAAAAGCTGGATATTCAATATAACATGAAGTTGGACTGTTATGTTTTTCCATATACAAAAATTTAACTCAGAATAGAGCAAAGACCTAAACTTAGTAGCTAAAACAAACAGTCTTTGAAGACAACATAGGGAGAAATTTCATAACATTGGAATTGGAAACAATTCATTGGATATGACACCAAAAGTACAGGAAACAAACCAAAAATAAATTAGACTTCATTGAAATTAAATTTTTTGCCTCTGAGGACACAGTCAACAAAGTGAAAAGTTCATCCATAGAATGGAAGAAACCATTTGTAAATTTTGTATCTGATAAGGGATTAATATCCAGAATGTATAAATAACTCTTACAACTCAACAGCAACAACAAAACTACATATATATATATATATATATATATATGCTATGTATATTTTATAAAAATAAAAAAAGACATGCATTAGACTGAAACAATATTATATCAAAATTTATTTGATAAACCAGTTAAATTATGTGGCTGACATGTTTTACTGTCCCAAATTTGGCACCGTATGAAGGCACTAAATTAGCTTTGTTCCTGTCTCTTCGTTTTTCTTTTTATTATATTTTCATCCTGCTCCCCTAGTACTACTTCACAGAAGTTACCCTCAGCTCATGAGGGAATATCTCAATTGCAGAATATCAGACTAAACAATCCTAATAAAACATGTAATCCAAACTTACTTTAAAGATTAGGAAATTAAGATAAAGAAAGGCTGAGAGTTTGTCAACATTTTCAGAGCTACCTGGAAACACGGGAAGGACTGGAAAGCAATTAACGTAGGATGTATCAGTAGTAAGATACACAAGAGTATTGATAGTTTCAGATGGAATGGCTTAAATGCAGTTTAAGTTTTATGCTGAGGTTTTTACTTTCAAGCAGTTGCATGACAGTCCATGCATAATCTCCAATCCAGGTCATCCAACAGCAAACAAAACAACCATTTCTTGGATCTAGATTTATTCAGAATGGTGAAGTGTAACAAATATATATTTTTTGAAAGAGAAATTCACATGGCTTCATAGCTAACTCTTTCCTCTTTAAATCGCATCCAAAATGTCCTCCCTTCACACAACTCTTCTTGGCTTTACTAAACTATCCCCATGGCTTTATATTATATTATCTTCTTTATTTTCTTCATAGTACACATTGTACTCAGAAACTTAAATTACTTACTTATTGTTCTTCTCTCCCTATTGGAACATACAATACTCCTAGTTTACTTTTTTCACCATTATGTACCTGGTTCCTAATATGGCATCTGGTACAGAAAAGCATTCAGTAGATGTCTGAATAAGTAGATACAGCCAAATCCAGATAGCAAGTGGAAGGAAATGAAATGGAATGCCTATAGAAAACTGCTGCATTTATATAGGAGGGTGAGGAAGGCAGAGCATTAAATTGGCCTTTCTGACAATGAGGCAAAAACCTAATGGAATATGAGAAGTTGAGAAAAGGATAGCAGCAGAAGGCAGCATTATGGGTGGACTGAACACACACAGAGTGAAATATGGGCCAGTACAAAGCCTCATGTGGAAGGCCTGTGAGCTGAACTTTTCCTGATTCAATTGGGTGCATTTCGTCTAGGGAAATGTTATGCAGTTTGATCTTCATTTAGACTATAAGTAAAAATGTTTTGGGACCATCAAGAAAGATCCCACATCACCTGTTATATATAGACAGATAACAACAGTCACATATTCTCTTTGCTGTGATGTACAATTGACCTCAGACCTAAGAAGTCTGGTAATTAATAACGGAAAATGATTATTTGAATGTATATAATAACTTCTCCAAAAAATGAAGTAATAGACTTTCTCACACTGACAAGGAGTGGGAGAATGCAAACAAGTAATTGGTGGTGTGTCTTGGTGAAATTATTGTCTTCAGATATTGTGGATCCAGGTACCAGATTGGTGAAGTTTACGACAATCCCACTGGGGCAATCTGTAAACTAACTACGAATCAGAAAAGCTCACAGTGGTGCCCTGGAGACAAATAGCATGGCTTTATTATTCAAGCTCTGTTAAAGCAGATATAAAAATATGTATGAAGTCTTGAGGCCCTAACTCTTCTTTAGATGTGGGAGCCTAGAATTTGGTCCCTATTCTGTGCATAGAAAATGAAATCCTATTGACAGAGATGACACAGAATGTGACAGAAGCGTGCATTTCTTCTCTAAGCATATGCATTTCCAAAAAGTCCAAACTTTGGTA
Source organism: Molossus molossus (assembly GCF_014108415.1). Classification (NCBI taxonomy): domain Eukaryota; kingdom Metazoa; phylum Chordata; class Mammalia; order Chiroptera; family Molossidae; genus Molossus; species Molossus molossus. Next base: position 11,415,819 of record NW_023425355.1, on the reverse strand, counting down.
TATTTTGTATTATGTTCATTTCTTCTGTTGTCACAGTATTGTCCAAAACATTGTCTATTTGAATAAGGAAAGATCATAAATTTTCCTTTCCTGATTTTCCTTTTTCTATTTTTCTTTTAACATTGTAAAAAGAGAAGGGACTTCTGGTCAACATGGTGGCATAGGTAAACACGGTATTGCCTCCTCCCACAACCACATCAAAATTACATCTAAACTACAGAACCACCATCATACAGAACTACCTGAAATCGAGCTGAAGGGAAGTCCTACGACTATGAGATTAAACAAGAAGCCACATGGAGCCCTGGCTGGTTTGGTTCAGCGGTTAGAGCATCGGCCTGCGGTCCTGAGAGACCCGGGTTCAGTTCCCACTAAGGGCGCGTACCTCGGTTGCAGTTTGTCCCCAGCCCTGGTCGGTTGTGCAGGTGGCAGCCACTCGATGTGTTCCTTTCACATCGATGTTTCTCTCTCTCTCTCTGTTCCTCTCTCTCCCTCCCACTCTACCTGAACAAAACATGGAAAAATGTCCTTGGGTGAGGATAAAAAAAAAAAAAAAAAGAAGCCACATGGAGACTGGTAGTGGTAGGAGAGGTGGAGGCAGACGGGCTGGTCCCACACCCACGTATGGCAGATAAAATCAGGAAGATACCTGGACTGGGAAGGTCCACCCTGAGGAGTGAGGGGTCCCTGTACCACACCAGCCTCTCAGCTCAGGGTTCCAGTGCCAGGAAGAGAAATCCACATAACTTCTGCCTGCTGAGTCCACTTCTTCAATGTGTCCTTTATAGAGGTGGTTAGGTGTTGCCTTGAGATGGTCTGACTCTGTCCACTGGGTACTGGCTCTGGAGCCTCCTGAGAGGTACAAGTCAAGGTCAACTCCCACCTGTGCCCTGCCCAGGGCCACCTGAAATGAACAACAAAGTGATCTGCAGATGGCTGCTTCTTGTGTTGGGCTTGTAGGTGGCCAAGATAGGCCAACCTGTGAACCAAAGCTGGTTACTGCTAATGCTGGGCCTGAAGCCACTTAGGAAAAGGTACATGGCATGCTGAGGCCAGATGCTGCTTGTTTGAGAGATTTGGGGAAAGTCTGGAGCAGGAGCCCAACCAGAATTTTTGTAAGGAGAAGCCACTGGAAACAGCTTGGGTGGTTCCAAAATATGGGTGAAGTGGGATTTCAGGGAATCATCAGGGCAAGGTAAATAGTGTTAGCCAGATTGATGGAGAACCAGATATGTTGTCTGCCTGCTGGCTCTGCGGGGAGGGACCAGAAACGGAGCAATGGACTCCTCCAACACTTTAGTCTGGGAGAAAGCTGCCCCTCCAGCTCCAAGCCCAATGCCAGACAACTCAATTACTTCCAGTATGTCCCTTGTGCCCCAGCAATGGAATTTAGAGTTTGTCCCAATAAATCTGTGCATGAGCCCTATTAGAGGGACTCAGGGAATCCAGAAGCCCTCTATTTCCTTCAGCCACATTCTGAGCTGGGTTTTACAGCCAAAACTTATGGGGATGTCTATTCGTGCCACTGAAACCCAGTTACTAGGGGCCTGGTGAGAGCCTGGGACCCTTTCTTCCTCAGGGGGAACCTCTGTATCTAAAATATCCTTCCTGCTTTTTAACAGCTAGTGTGGGGCCAGGCCATTCTGTGTCTTTGCGCTTACTGCTATTCTTGATGTGACTTCTTCTTTATATCTTTGTTTTTAGGACTTCTGTTCAGATAGATTTCAGGTGGTTCTGAATTATGTGTTTTTTTTTTCCATAGTTTAGTTGTAATTTTGATGTGGTTGGGAGAGGATTCAAGTACTAGATGTACCTATACCACCATCTTGAATGGAACCCCCTGCATTTAATATTTTATGTTACTTTAACTGAAGAACATGAAGAAAATATGGGCTCATGCAGATATGTAATTTGAAAATGGAGGAATATTCTTTTTTGATACTACACCAAAATTGGATAGTAGTATTTTCTTAAGGATTACTTAAAGTTTGGAATTTGAAATTCTCAGTGTAATTTTTTACATCTGTTATTTCAAATTTTATTTCTCTATCTTGCACTTAAGGTAGAAGTTTGTTACTGCGTGAGTTTCTATATCATACAGTGGTCATTTGAAAAATATAATTTTTCACAGAATTAAGCAGCACTCCTAAAATACAAATTTCATTACAGAATATAAAATAATGTTATTATCACCCTGAAGTTATTTTAAAAGTCTTTATGTAGGGCAAGTTATCATGTTCATGGTAAAATGTGCAAGTTCTGCTAAATTCTAACTTTTCTTGAATTTTTGTCGATGGGTAAACATAGTCTCAATTGTTTTTCTTTGAAGTGAAAGACTCACTGTAATTTTTGAGACTATATCTGCAATATGCCCACACTGAATGATTGTAGTCTCATTGTTAGTCAGTCCCTTAAGGAAAAATGATTTCATGAAAAACAGTGCATCTTTGTTTTCTTTCTAACTGGACAGCATTGCCTTTTTCCTAATATTTAAGAAAAAAGCTTTCATCTTTTCATTGTTGTGTATGTTAGCTATAGGCTTCTCATATGTGATGTTTGTTATGTTGAATTATATATATTCTATATCTACTTTGTTGAGAGATTTTTTTTATCATAAAAAGATTTTTTATATTTTCAAATTCTATTTCTGTATCTACTGAGGTGATAATATGATGTTATCCTTTGTATTGTTATTGTAGTGTGTTATATTGATTAATTTGCACATGTTGAACCATTTGTGCGTCAGTGGGATAAGTTCCGCTTGATAATAGTGTATGATCTTTTAAATATATTGTTGAATTTAATTTGCCATTATTTTGTTGAGAAATTTTACATCTATATTCACCAAGGATATTGGCCTGTAATTTTCTTGTAGTGTCTTTTTTCTGACTTTAATATCAGAGTAATGCTGGACTCATAAAATGAAATTGAAAATGTTCTCTTTGCTTAAATTTTCTTGAATTGTTTCAGAAAGATTGCTGATATCTCTTATTTTATTTATTTTATTGTAGTCTTCTCTGTTTTTGTCTTAGTCGGTCTAGCAAAAAGTTTTTCAGTTTTGTTTATCTTTCAAACAACCATCTCTTAATTTTCTTGATTTGTTTTTTTTTTTTTTTTGATTTTATTATTTATGCTCTGATCCTAGTTATTTACTTCCTTCTGTTAACTTTGGGTTTAATATATTCTTCTTTCTGCAGTTCCTTGAGGTAAGAAGTTAATTTATTTGAGATATTTCTTTTTTCTAAATCTAGTATTTTATGACAATAAACTTCCCTTTTAAAATTGTTTGGCAGACTAGTTGGTGTGGCTCAGTGGTTGAGCATTGACCCATGCACCAGGAGGTTGCAGGGCCCGATCCCCATTGGGGGGCATGCAGGAGGGAGCCAATTGCTGTTCTCTCTCTTCAATGCTTCTATCTTTCTCTCCTTCTCCCTTCTTCTCTCTCTAAAATTAATAAAGAAAAAAATTAAAAATATAAAATAAAATTGTTTTGCAGCATTTAGTAGGTACTGTTATGTTGTGTTTTCATTTTTGTTTGTTTCAAGACATTTTTTGGTTTCTATTTTGAGCTATTGATTGTGAAGGAGCAAGTTGTTTAATTTCCACGTATTTATAAAATTTTCAGCTTTCTTTCAGTTATTGATTTGTATTTTAATTGTCATTATGTTCTGAAAAGGTATTTGGTATAATTTCAATCTTGTTAAATTTATTGACTTGTTTTTACTATCTTTATTGTTGAAAGTATTACAGATGTACCCCTTTTTCTCCCATTGACCCCTTCCTTCCTGCTCTAACATATGATCTATCCTGGAGAATTTTTCATTGGTGCTTGAGAAGAATGTGTATTCTGCAGCTGTTGGATGGCATATTGTGTATATATCTATTAAGTTCATATGGACTAAAGTATGCTTCTTATGGTTCTAATCCTATTTATTTATTTATTTTACTGATTTTCTGTCTAGCTTATCTCTCCACTGCTGAAATTGGATTATTAAAGTTGTTCACTAGTACAGTTCTCTGTATCTTCCCTCAAATCTGTTAGTATTAGCTTAGCACACTTTAGGGGCTCCAATTTTGGAGATATATACATATATAGATATAGAGATAGATATATATATACATACACACACTTAACAGTTATATATACATAATGAATGTATAATATATTACATATATATTATATAATATATTATATATATTATATGATATATAACATACACCTCATATAACATACACATCATATAATATATAACATACACATTATATACTATAAACTATAGTTATACACATATTTATGTGTATGTGGAAATATATATATGTATATACGTAATAGGCACATCTTCTTCATGGATTCACACTTTTATCTTTACATATTGACCTTATTTTATTCTTGTTAATGTTTTTGGCTTATCATGTATTTTTTTCTGATTTAAGTACATCTTTCCTTGCTCACCTGTTGGTTTCCACTTGCATGAAGTATGTTTCTCCATCTCTTCATTTTGAACCTACTCTTGTCTTTAAAGCTGAAGTGAACCTCTTATAGGTAGCATATAGTTGGGCCATATTTTTTTTTTATCCATCTACCAACTCAATGTCTTTTGATTAGAGTATTCAATCAATTTACATTTAAGGTAGTTATTGACAGTAAAGGACTTACTTAAGCTATAGTAGTATTTGTTATCTGGATATTTTGTAGAACTTATATTTTCTTTCTTTCTCTCCTGTTGCCTTCCTTTTAAAATCAATTATTTTCTATAGTGGTATGTTTTATTTTTTCTATATGTTTTATTAATTTAGTTAATGTTTTAGCTTTATGGTTGCCATTAGGCTCACATAAAACATCTTATAGATATAATAGTCTATTTTATGTTGATAAAAATGTAACTTGATCATATTTTTTAAATTACCCTTTTATTACCCCTGTGGCTTGTTTGGTTTACAATTTATTTTTTAATTTGTATAATTATTAACACATTTTATATCTATGGTTATTTTTAGTGCTCCTGTCCTTTAATAATTTAACTAGATTTGCATGGTTAATATTCTACCATACTACAGTATTAAATTATTCTGAATTTGACTATATACTTACCTTTACCAGGGTGTTTTGTATTTCCAGGTGAGTAATTAACATCCTTTCATTTTAGCTTCAATAACTCCTTTTAGAAATTCTTGTAAGGCTGCTTTAGTGATAATGAATTCCCTCAGCTTTAGTAATTCAGGGAAAGTCTTTATCTCTCCTTCATTTTTGAAAGACAGCTTTACTGTGTAAAGTATTCTTAGGAGATTTTTTTTCACTAAGCACGTTGAATATAGCATCCTACTGTCTTTTGTTCTTTAAGGTTTCTACTGAGAAATCCACTAATAGCATTTTGGAGGTTCCCTTATAATTTACCAACTTTTTTTCTTCTTGCTGATCTTAAGATTCTAACAGTTTTATAGTGTGTCTTGGAGTGAATCTTTTTACGTTGATTTAGTTTGGTGATTCTTGAGTGTCATAAACTGACATATCCAAATATCTTCCCAGATTTGAGAATTTCTCAGCCAATTTTAATTTAAATAAGCTTTCTGCCCCCTTTGTCTGTCCTTTTTCTGGAACTCAATGATTCACAAATTAGTTCTTTAAATGATATCTCAGAGCCCATGTGAGCTTTCTTCATCTTTTTTTTTTCTTTGTTATCCTCTGCATAATTCCAGAGTCCCTGTGTTCAATCTCACTGATTCTTCTATTGATATTCTCTATTGTACTTTTCATATCATTCATTTTATTATTTATCTCTAGAATTTTGTTTGATTCTGTTTTATGATTTTTATCTTTTAAAGTCACTCATTACATGTACTGTTTTCCTAATTTTTTTGAATTATTTTTCTGTGTCTTTTGTAATTCATGGAGTTTTCTTAAAACAGATATTTAAAACTAGTTTGCTGTTAAGTTGGATATCTCCATGTCTTTGAGTCTGGTTCAAGATTATTTGTGATCTTTTTAGTTTAATGGTTCTTTATTTTGTTCATGTTCCACGGTGTTTTGTGTAGATTTTTGTACCTTTAAAGTACCAGCCATCTCCTTCAGTTTCTACCAACTACCATCAAGGGAGAAATATACACCTGATCCACACTTCTTTCTTCCTTTTATGGCAGAGTTCTTAAGATTGTATGACTTCTCTGAAACACATCAGGCTTAAGGCTGACAGCCTCTATGTATTTACTTACTTACTTATTTTTTTTACTAAATCATGATAAATCTTAAGTTTATGTTCTCTCCCTGGACCACAGATTTGGCTGACTTTCTGCATGTACTCATAGCCTTTTGCCAAAGTCTGCTCATGCCACAGTTGGAAGCATGCACAGGGAGATAGTTACAGAGTGTGAGAATATTTGGGTGAGTAATGTTAGGCATTGGAGTTGCCCATGAACCAGATGAATGGATGTTTGGAAGAGGTATTTCAACTGACTCGGGGGTGGGCTTCCTGATGGAATCCATAACTTAGTTAGGATCCATGTCCATTAAATGCCTTCCAAAATCCCTTTCTGCCATTCTCTCAGACACTTGTTTGCTCCACAGTATTAAAACTTCTGATTTAGAGCTCTAAATGGGGAAAGAAACAAATGAGGATACTGCCAAAGGAGATTCTGGGGGCTAACTCACACTATCTCCCTTCTCCCCTCAAAATGAACCACAAGTCAGAAAATATCTTTCTTACCTAAGCTATGCCATCTTGGAGGGTGGTTGATGCAGGTAAAGTTAAATTGTTCCGTTTAACAACTCCAATGCATCAAAACTTATATCTTTTAAAAAAGTGCTGGAATTGTCCTTTGTATTCTTGGACTTCCACAGAGGCAGGTGGAAGTGATTGTCTAAGTTAGTGTTTTCTTGGCACTCCCAGACAATGGCCAAAAGAGAATTGAGCCAGTTAATGGGCCACTCCAGGGTCTACAGCCAGGAAAAAAGTATGTTTGCCTGTTACCTAATGCATGGAAGGACACAGCTTCTCTCTGACCGCTGGGCATATAGTACTATATTTACAACTCCCTTACAATCACTTTTGTTCACATATGTTATATATGTCATTGAGCATAAAGACAAAAATGAAGAATAACTTATGGCACCATGATACTAACCTCACACCACTCTGTAGTTTTTAACTTTCAAACTTGTTCACATGAAGACTCCAGAACTTCATCAACTGCAGTTCAACATTTTTCTACCCCACAAATTGTTCCCATGACAGTTGCCACTTTTGAGTCTCTGCTTGGGTAAGTCATAGGTTTCTGTATTCACCTGTCTCTCTCTAAACTTGATTGCCCTGTGTCCTCTCTTCTCTTGCAGATATAAGAAGAATATTTAATTTTAAAAATTCTATTCAGCTTTATCATGTTGTTAGCTTGGAGTGACCACATTAAAGTTCTTTTATGCAGAACCAGAAATCAAATGTGATTGAGTTAAATCTTTACCAATACATAATGTCTTTATTTATTTCATGTAACAATTCCTTACACAAATTAGATTTAGTCTGATATTAGTACAGCCACCCCAGCTCCCTTGGTTATGATTTGCTCATAGTATCTTTTTATATACTTTTTTTCTTTCAATCTACTTATGTTCTTATATGTAAAGTGAGTCTCTAATGAACAGGATATAGTTGTATTATCTTAAATTAAATTTATTCAATATATACATTTTATTAAGTAGTTTAATTAATTTCAATTTAAAATAAATACCAACATATAGGGGTTTGCTTTTGCCACTTGTTATTTTGTTCATGTGAGTTTTTAACTTTTTTGAGCCTTATCTCTTCCGTTATAGTCTTCCATTGTGTTTAGTTGAATTTTTGGAGTGATACAGTTTTCTCCCCTTCACACTCACTTACTTTTGTGTATATCCCATAAGTATTTGGGCAGTTACTATGGAGATAACTTACAGTATTAAAAAACATAACAAAATAATTAGAATTGATATTTAATTCCAATCACATGCAAAAGTTCTACTAAACATCTCAGTTCCCCTTTCTTTATTTTTTATTAAGTCATAGTATGGGACTTTAACACACTGCTGACAGTGGTTAGATCTTCCAGACAAAAAAAAAAAAAAATCAACAAGGAAACACTGGCCTTAAATGACACACTAGATGAGATGGGTCTAATTCAGTGGTTCTCAACCTTCCTAATGCCGTGACCCTTTAATACAGTTCCTCATATTGTGGTGACCTCCAACCATAAAACTATTTTCATTGCTACTTCATAACTGTAATTTTGCTACTGTTATGAATCACCATTGGAAATATGTGTTTTTCTATGGCCTTAGGTTACCCCTGTGAAAGGGTTGTCCGACCCCCAAAGGGGTCAGGACCCACAGGTTGAGAACCACTGGTCTAATCGATATTTACCAAACATTTCACCTCAAAGCAGCAGAATATACTTTCTTCTCAGGTGCACATAAAACATTCCCAAAAATAGACCATATATCAGGACACAAAGATGTCTGTACAAATTCAAGAAGTTCAATATCAAACCAAGCATCTTCATGATTCCCAATGGCATGAAATTTGAAATCAAAGACAATAAAACAACGCAAATACATGGAAGCTACTAGATTTAATAAATGAATTCAGCACACTAACAGGATAAACATCCAGAAATTGATGACATTTTTATACACCAATATTGAACTCCAAGAAAGAGAAACTAAAAAAAAAAAAAGTCCCATTTACCACTGTAACATCAAAAGAGATTCCTAGAAATAAACTTAACAAGGAGGTAAAAGACCTGTACTTGGAAAACTAGAACTACAGGACATTAAAAAAAGAGAGAGATAGGGGAAGATATAAGCAAGAAAGAGATAGGGGAAAATATAAACAAGTGGGAGTATATACCATGTTCATGGATTGGAAGAATTAACATCATTAAAATGTCCATACTACCCAAAGCAATCTATAGATTGAATGCAATCCCTATTAAAATACAAACTACATACTTCACAGAATTGGAACTAATACTAAAAAAAGGTGTAGGTAACCAAAAAATACCCCAAATAACTGCAGAAATGTTGAAAAGAATAAAGTTTGAGGGATCACAATACTAGATAGAAAACTACAAAAGCATTGTGATCAAAACAGTCTGGTTCTGACACAAAAACAGGTATATAGATCAATAGAACAGAACAGAGACCCCAGAAATAGACCCACACCATTACAGTCAATTAATATTTAACAAAGGAGACAAGAGCATACAATGAAGTAAAGACAGTCTCTTCAACAAATGGTGTTGGGAAAACTGGACAAGCCCATGCAAATATTTAATACTAGACCACCAACTTGCACCATACACAAGAATGAACTGAAAATGGATAAAATACTTAAAGGTAAGTTATGAAACCATAAAAATCCTAGAATAAAACATAAGCAGTAAAATCTCAGACATCTCACATGCAGAATTTTCACTGATACATCTTCTAAGGCCAGAGAAACAAAAGAAATAATAAACAATAATGCATTAAGAAAAATAAACAATGATAAACAAATGAGACTATATCAACAGCTTCTGGACAGCAAAATTAACCACTCTCAAAATGAAAAAGGAAGTAATTGTATGGGAGAACATATTTGCCAATGGTAGATCTAATAATGTGTTAATTCCCAAAATACATAAAGTTTTCATACAACTCAACAAAAAGGCAAACAATCCAATTATATAATGGGCAAAAGACCTGAATAAACACTTCTCCAAAAAGGACATACCGATGGCCAATAGACATATATAAAAAAAAAGCTCAATGTCACTAATCATCAGAAAAATTCAAATTAAAAGCACAATGGGATATCTCCTCACACCTGTCAGAATGGCTACCATCAATAAATCAGCAAACAACAAGTGATGGGCAGGATGTAGAGAAAAGAGAACAGTATTTCACTGCTGGTAGGAATGCAGACTTATTTAGCCACTGTGGAGAACAGTTTGGAATTTTCTCAAAAAATTCAAAAAAATGAAACTTTCATTTGACCCAATAATCCCACTTCTTGGAATATATCCTAAAAACCCTGAAATACCAATCATAAACTATATGTGCACCCCTATGTTTGTAGCAGCATGATTTACAATACCTAAGATTTAAAAACAGCCCAAGTGCCCATCAGTAGATGAATGGATAAAAAAGCTGTGGTACATATATACAATAAAATACTATGCAGCTGTAAGAAAGAAAGATATCTTATCCTTTGAGACAACATGGAGGAACCTGGAGAGCATTATGCTAAACAAAATAAGCCAATCAGAGAAAGATAAATGTCACACTATTTAAGTTATTTGTGGAATATAATGAAAAAAATGTATTGAACAACAAAATAGTTCCAAAGCATAGAGGCATGGAACAGACTGCTATATATCAGGGGGCAGTGTGGGATGAGAAGAGATAAACCAAAGAACTCATATACTTATTTGCATAGCCCACGGACACAGAGATAGTGTGATGATGACCTGGGGATTAAGAAAAAGAGACTACATAAAACTAAAAATGAAAACAGAATACCCTTGTCCTGGCCAGTGTGGCTCAGTTGGTTGGAGTATTGTCCTATACACCAAAAGGTGGCAGGTTAGATTTTTGGTGAGGGCACAATCCCAAATTCCAGTTATCATCCCAGGTCTGGGCATGTGCGGGAGGCAACTGATCAATGTTTCTCTCTCACGTTGAAGTTTCTTCTCTCTGTCTCTTTCCCTCCCCCCCTTTCAACCTCCTTTCTTCTCTGTAAGACTTTAAAAAGAAAGAAAAAGGTTAAACTGTGTGAGAGAACATATTTGCAGTGATATATCTGAAAGAGGTTAATTTCCAAAATGTATAAAGAATTTACGTAACCCAACACTAGGAAATAATCCAATGGAAAAAAATTGCAAAGGATCTGAATAGATACTTCTCTATATAGGACATACAGATGACCAATAGACATATGACAAAATGCTCAACCTCACTAATCATTAGAGAGATGCAAATTAAAACCAAAATGACATATCACCTCACACCTTCCAGAAATACTACCATCTATAAATTAACAAACAAGTGCTGGCGAGGATGCGGAAAAAAGGGAACCTTAGTGCACTGATGGTAGAAATGTGGACTGGTGCAGCCACTGTAGAAAATATTATGTAGTTTCCTGAAAAAATTTAAAATGGACTGCCTTATGACCCAGATACTCCACTTCTTGCAATATATCTTAAGAATCATGAAACATCAATTTAAAAGAATATATGCAACCCTGTGTTCGTAGCATCGTTAATTACGGTAGCAAAAATTTGGCAATGGCCGAAGTGCCCATTGGTAGATGAGTGGATTAAAACCCTGTGGCACATTTACACAATGGAATAATATGTGGCCTTAAAAAGAAGGAAATTGTACCTTTTGTGACAACATGGGTTTATCTTGAGATTATTATGCTAAGTGAAATAAGCCAGTCAGAAAAAGAAAATTTCCTTATGATCTCACTTATATATGGAACCTAATGAACAAAATAAACTGAATAACAAAATAGTAACAGAGGCATGTATACATAGAACAGCCTGACAGCTGTCAGGTGGGTGTGGGAAGGGGGGAGTAGATGACAGAAGGGAAGGGATTAGCTAAAGAATATTCATGCATAACCTATAGACACAAACAACATTGTGGTAATGTCCAAAGGGTAGAGGGGCAAGGGTTGGGTGGAGGTGGAAAAATTGAGGGGAAAATGGGACATCTGTAATAGTGTAAATAATAAAAATAAAGTTAATTTTTAAAAATATGTTTAATACATGAGAAATTTATCACTAAGACTTCGTATGTTTGTTTTGTTTTGTTTTTGTCCAGCAGTAAGAAGCGTAGAAATTGACATTCCATTCTAACAACAATGAAGAAGTTCAGCAACTTGTAAAATCAACTCCTCTTAGGTCCTTCTGAGAAGACAAATGATCGGGCTGATCACTGCTCTCAAAATTGGAAAGCCAGACAGGTTAGTACAGAGAATCCAAAGTATCAGAGCAAAATTTTATGTGCAGAAATATCCACAGGAACTAATAACAAGGAAGGATAACTTAAGCCGTACTTGACCAATTTCTAGAGGCTCAGTATGAACAAACCTAATAGTTACTGGCATAAAAACAATCAAATATACCAGAGGAATAGAATAGAGAGAACATAAATAAAGCCTTGCATTCACAGTCAAATGGTCTTTGACAAGATGGCCAACGCCTCTATGTAGGCAAAGTACAATATCTTCTACAAATTTTGAAAAAGTAGATATCCTCATGTAAAAAAGTGAAGTTGAACTCTTATATTTTAATAAAAAATTAACTCAGAATGGATTAAAGACAATAAATCAAAACATATTGTTATACTTCTTACACCCATTGGTAGGATTGTAAAATGGTGTAACCACTATGGAAAACAGTATGCAAGTTTCTAAATAAACTAATAGTAGAACTATCATATGTTCCAGCAATCTCACTTCTGGGTACATATCCAAAATAATTAAAAGCTGGATATTGGAGAGATATTTATACACCCATTTTTATAACAGCCAAAAGGAGGAAAAAATCAAATGCTCAATAATGTATGAATAAATAAATAAAATGTAGTATATACAAACAATAGAAATATCTTCAGCCTTAAAATGAAGGAAAACCAGTCATATGCTACATGGATAAACATTGCAGACATTATGCTAAATGAATAAGTTGGTCACAGAAAACATACTGTATTTATCTACTTATATGAAATATCTGAAGTAGTCAAATTTATAGACTACGTTTTACAACTCCAAATTACAATGTTGCTTACCAGGTGATAGGTGTTGGGGAAAATGAGGAGTTGTTGTAAAATGGGTATACGGTTCCTGATTTCAAGATAAAAAATATTTGGAAATTTGTTTCAATACAATGTGAATATACTTTACATGACTAAATTGTATACTTACACTTACAAATTTTTTAAGTGGTAAATTTTTTGTTATATATGTTTAACATAACAATAGAAAAATGGGACTACTCTCATTCTTGACTACTAGGGACAAACTTTGTAAAATATTTTCTGTTGCTGTCTTCTATTTGATCCTTTCATAGATACCATGTGCATTTTGTACCTAAACACTGACCTTTAGAATCCTATGGAACATTGCAAGGTTCTGTTAGATACTTCTCTGTGTACCCTTCTTATGGTATAAAGCACCATAATAATATCAGAATAGAAAAAAATTAGAAGAAGAATACATTTGGAAAACATTCAAGTAAATTTATTTCATTTGAATAGATGAGTAAACTGAGGACTTAACATTGGAAAGAGTAGTGAATAATTCAAGGTCACCCAACAAATTAAAGGTAAAGCTAGAAAAGGTATCTACATCTCCTGACAACAAATGTTATCATTAGGACTCTAGTAGCCTAAACGCTGGCTCGTCAAAATAAGTGTTCACATCATAATTCTTATAAATTATAAATGTTACCATGTTTAAAAAATATTATTTTCAGATTAATTTAGGGATCTTGAAATGAGGAGGCCTTCCTGGATTATCTTGACTATCCTTATATCCAATAACATAAATCTTTATGAGAGACATGCAGATAAGGCACAGATACACAGAAGAAACAATGATGTTAAGACAGAGGCAGAGACTGGAGTGATATAGCTACCAGCCAAGATACATCAGTGATTGTCAGCATCCACAGTAACCTAGGAGAGAAGCAAGGAACAGAGTGAGCACAGCTTTGCTGTTTGTTTGGACTTCTTGTCTCAAGAACTCTGAAAGAATAAATTGGTGTTGCTTTAGGCCACCAAGTTGGTGAAAAGTTGTGTCATGGCAGTAATCAAAAGCTAATATAAGGACACACATCACATTGTTGACTAATAAAATAAAGATTTTGCCATCCATTAGTGATACAGAAAGAGTTATAAAAAGATTGCCAAAATTGTCAGGCACTGTTTCTAAAAATCATTATGATTATTAAAACTGAAATAGGCAAGTAAATTAGACAACAAAAACAAAAGGATTTATCACACAAAGGAAATCCAGAGGTAGGATAACAACAGTATTGGTTAATTCAGCTACTCAATGATGCCATCAGGGAGTCAATGGCTTTTCTTCTTTCCACTCTCTCCTCAGTAGTGTGAATAATGTGTTAGCTTAGCTCATCTCATAATCATAAGATATAGTCACAATTCCAGTCTTCACATACAGAGAAGATATTATTTAGCCAGATAGGGTTGACTCTTTCTTCCATGATCTTTTTAAGTGAAAAGCAACCATTCTCAGAAACCCTGAAGCAGATTTCCTCTCAGGTTTATGTGTCTATAACTGGATAATATAGTATTGCATCAACCAATTTCTGGTAATTAAAATGAGACTAATATGATTGATTTAGAGTAATAAGTATTTATTTTTAATATTTTATTATAGTTAACATACATTATTATATTAATTTCAGGTGTACACCCCAGTGATTAGACATTATATAACTTACTAAGTGATTATCCCAATAAATCTTATACCCATCTGATACCACACATAGTTATTAGAATATAATTGACTATATTCCCTATGCTATATTTAACATCCCCATGACTATTCTATAGCAACCAATTTGTACTTCTTAATCTCTTCACCTTTTCACTCATCCCACCAATAACCCTTCCATCTGGCAACCATTAAAATGCTCTCTGTATCTGGGTCTGTTTTTGTTCTGCTTGTTCATTATTTTGTTTCTTAGATTCAATTGTTAATAAATATGTTTTTATTGCCATTTTATTGTTTATATTTTTTTATCTTTTTTTTTTTTTTTTTTACTTCGTATTCTTTTTAAAGAAGACCTTTTACCATTTCATGTAACATTGGTTTGGTGGTAATGAATTCCTTTAGGTTTTTCTTCTCTCAGAAGTTATTTATCTGTCCCTCAATTCTAAATGGTAGCTTTGCTGGATAGAGTAATCTCAGTTGTAGGTTCTTGGCTTTCATCACTTTGAATATTTCTTGCCAATCCCTTCTGGCCTGCAAAATTTCTGTTGAGAAATCAGCTATCAGTCTTATGGGAGGAAGCTCCCTTTTAGGTAAGTAGCTGTTTTTCTCTTGCTGCTTTTAAGATTCTCTCATTGTTTTTAACCTTTTTCATTTGAATTATAGTGTGTCTTAGTATAGGCCTCTTTGTGTTCATCTTATTTGGGATTCTCTGTGCTTCTTGGACTTGCATGTCTGTCATCATGTTTTCAAATACGTTTTCAATTTCTTGCTCTTTTTCTTCTTCCAGCATTCCATGATGCAAATATTGGCACACTTGAGGTTGTCCTGGATGCTCCTACACTATATTCATTTTTTGGATAAATTTTGTTTTCTTTCTGCTGTTCTGGTTGTATGATTTTTGTTTTCTTATTTTCCAAATTGTGATTTGATTCTCAGCTTGATTTACTCTACTGTTGATTCTCTGTAAATTAATCTTCATTTCAGTTAGCGTATCCATCATTTCTGAATAGTTCTTTTTGTTTATTCACTTGATTTCTGTGTACTTTTTCATGCTGTGGATGTTCTCACTAAGTTTCTTGAAGTTCACACTAAGTTCTTTGAGCATTCTTATAATAATTGTTTTGAACTCTGCTTGCCTACATTCTAGTTAGTTCTTTTTCTGGAGATTTCTCCAATTCTTTCATTTGGGACCTGTTTCTTTGTCTAACTGCTTCCCTATGTTTGTTCCCATGTATTAGGTGGGCTGCTATATATTCCAGACTTGATGGCATGGCCTTGGGCAGTAGGTGTCCTTTAAGTAGTGCAGCCCTGGCTGGTTTGGCTCAGCGATTAGAGCGTCGGCCTGTGGACCAGAGAGTCCTGGGTTCGGTTCCCACTAAGGGAACATACCTCGGTTGCAGTTTGTCCCTAGCCCCAGTTAGGGTCATGTGGGTGGCAGCCACTCGATGTGTCTCTCTCACATTGATGTTTCTCTCTCCCTCTCTTCCTCCCTCTCTCCTTCCCACTCTATCTGACGATAAATGCAAAACATGTCCTCTGGTGAGGATAAAATAAAAATAAAAAAAAGACATAATAGTGCAGTCTTACCAAGCCCCTTAAGATGGACACCCCAGGAGCCCCCCCCACCCCTTATAGGCTATGTGCACTGTACTATTGTAGATGACCCTTGATTAATGTTGGTGTCACTGTAAGTGATTGACTCCCAGGCCTATCAGCTGCAAGGACCAGCTGCAACTGCAGTGAAGGAGCTGCTGTGCAGGAGCTGATCCTGCAGAATAAGACTTGCTTCAAATAAGGTTTGGTGCTCACTGAATCCTCCCCTTGAGTCTTACTCATGGAGGTGGTAGGATTGTAACCAGCATGGTCTGAAGGATGCACTGGCATAGAGACCTCCCAGGAGGTGCAAGGTCAGTCACCACCTGTGCTCTGACTGGGGCCACTGGGCATGAGCTACAGAGCAATCTGGGGATGGCTGCTACTTGTGCTGGGATTCAAGATAACCAGGAGAGGCCAAGCTGTGAACCAAGATTGGCTGCCACTTGTGGTGGGCCTTTGGTCACATAGCAAATGGTGTATGTATTATGCAGAGGCCTGATGCTGCTTGTTTGAGTGATGTTAAGAAAGTCCAAAGCATGAAGCAAGAGAGGCCATTCGTATGGAAAAGCCACTGGAAATTGCTTGGGTGGGTACACATATTGAGTGTTGCAGAGTCTCACAGAATCATCAGGGTGTGACAAACAGTGTTAGTCAGGTTGGAGACAGACATATAGTGCCTGATTGTGGGCTTTTGGGGGCTCTTAGAAGAGGAACAATGGCCTCTGCCAGCACTTATGTCTGGGAGAAAGCTGACCCCCAACTCTCATGATGCCAGATAATTCAGTTGCTCCCTGTATGACTGTGGTTCCTTTCAAGCTGATGTCCCAGTGCTGGAGCTCAGAGGGAATAAGCCCAAGTAAGTCTGTGCATTGACCCTTTAAGAGAAACTGCTTGGGACTCTAGAAATACTCCTCATCAGCCTCAATCACCACTTGTTTTACAGCCCAAAGTTATGAGGACTTCTCTTTCTGGCTCTGGAACCCTGGACTGGGAGGCCTGATGTGGGGCTGCAAACCCTCGGTCCTCGGGGAGGTACCTCCAAAGCTGAGATATTTCTCCTGATTTTTATCTGGCACACATAGGTGTGGGACCAGCCTGTTCCCTGTCTCCACCCCTTTGACCACTCTAGATGTGGCTTACTTTTTTTTTTTCCTTCACTGATTTTTTTTAGAGAGAGAAGAAGGGAGAGGGAGAGGGAGATAGGAACATCTATGAGAGAGAACATTGATTGGCTGCCTCCTACAAGCTTCCCACTGAGGATTTGGCCCACAACCTGGGCATGTGCCTTGACCAGGAATTAAACTAGCGACCTCTTGGTGCATGGGCTAGATGTGGCTCGTTTTTAAATCCTCAGTTGTAGGACTTCCATTCAGCTAGATTTCAGACACTTCTGAATGATGGTTGTTCTGTAATTTAGTTGTAATTTGATGTGGTTGTGGGAAGACTCAAGTATCACATTTATCTACCACACCACCTTCATTGGACATCGCCTAATCAATGTTTATTAATTAGATATTAGAACAAATTTAAGATTCAGCTAACACAAAATAAATGGAAATTGAATATTGATAGGCAATCAAATGAACTATCTACTCTGTTTGAATAAACTTGAAGAAAGGAAAAAAAGAAGAAAGACTATATAAATCCTAATAAGTAACGACAGAAATCACAAGTCATTCTGAATATGGATTGAACTATTTTCTGATCTAAAATTTATAGTCTCAACAGAACCATAAACTTGGCCTACTTCATTGTTTCTCAAACCTCACTGACCAGTAGAATAACCCATGAAGATTGTGAAAATATAGATTTTGTAGCTTATCTCTACATTTTCCGAATAAAAATATCTAGGAGTGGGCACCAGTTAACTGCATTTCTATGTTTACTGGATGGTTTCACTGATCTAATAAGTTTGGGCACTACTCACATAATCATTTCTCTAGTTCTTTTTGAAGTGAAAATATATAAGAAAATGCGCGGTACATATTTCCTCATATTGAAACACAATACATGAAGGATATTAGAAAGAGAAAACCAGATTATTATATAATTCTAATTTTAATTAAGGAATAAGTATTTATGTGAACCTGCTTGTTTCATATATATTTTGTCTTGCATTAATATTCTTTCTAGGAAGCTGGGATATTTTATTATTCGGGTGAAGTATCCAAAATGTGAGCATTATCAATTTGTATGCATTTTGCTTTGTTTTGATGCTCCATCTGGGGAGCAGAAAGGTTAATTTGCCACAGAAGGTCAACCTGCTCCATCATCACACACTACAGTCTAAAGCTGACATGGGCTCAAATGCTTAGGCTTAATGAAAAAATCAATACACAATGTTAAATTTGTACTGTGGAATTTTTGCAAAGGTCTTTCTGCTTTAAGCTTTAAAATAATGTACAGCACATATGTTCCAAAGGTGAAGCTCATAAGGTCATCTACACTATCATTAATACCACTGTAACTAGGCTTCATAGATTGAACAGGATCAGATTATTCTTATTGATTGCATTTTGACAAACTTCTTAACTCTTTTCAAAGTAGTATGTTCTAGAAAATGAGTATTAGTTGAAGCAAATTACAACTGAATTCTTTCTAATATTGTATGTACCCTGAAAAAATGTTTTATTACATGCTGTATTTCAGAATGTTATAACATAGCATTCCCAATCTTAAAAACAAAACTCAACAGAAATATTTAGTCTGATAATTATTAAATTATTTTCCAAGTTTTATAAATACATTAAAATCACAATTTTTAAAAGGATAGGTCTTGACTCAAATTTGGGAAAAATCTATAATCGTTTTGTCAGTCATATAGGGTCTGGTAGTTCTTGGCCTGATGAATTGCTTATAAAAGGAATAGTAGAAAAAGCATGATTATGGAACCATTTGTAAATCCCACCATTTTAAGTAACTTAAAGCTAAAATTAGAAGAGCTCTATGTATTAATCTAGATTAAACATCCAAATGGGATATTTTGTCCATACCACAGTAAAATGAAAGCTATGTACCACAACTGAGAGAAACATATATGTTATGGATTTCAAAATGTCCTTATATAAGGCAAAATTTCAATGAACACAACATAAATATTTGTATTGCTTTAGACAACATGATCTATTATTGGTTAGGCATTTAGACTGCAGTAACATAAACTCAGTTCAAAGCAGTTCCATTTTGAAAATGTCTTCACAACCAATGTGCTCTGCATAAAGCCTATGCCCTTTTGGACTAATAATTATAACTATCAAAAAGCTCTGTAAGAAGGTGGCATTACGTATTTGAGCTAAGAACTTGAAAGGAATATATCTAAGCAAGAGAGTGGTTGTTTGAATGGCTGCTGTTCCTAGAAGAAATGGTGACAGAAAAAAATGTATACTGTTCTGCTCTCTGTTGAACATTACTTGAGTATTTTTATGACAGTCATTTTGCTAAGTACTTTGCAATGTGAGGCACAATATAAAAATACATACCGTGTACATTGTCTTCCAGGAGGTGACTATCTAAAAAAAAAAAAAATTGAAATTTGATTGAGGTCAACTTTATATGTTTTTTCTGATATTCTAATATTATTAAACACTTTTCTATAGAATCAAAATGTATTTCTTCTTTAGTTATTAATGCATCTTTTAAAATACTGTCCATGACTATTATCATTTAGATGCAGGTGTGCTGTTGTCATATAAGGGACAAAAGCTTAAACTGAGCATTAATAAAATTCTTACTTCTTTTTATACCCATAATATTTTCACTTTTTATTATCTTGCACTATGAAAGGTAAATTTTAGGGTGATGGCTAAGCCTAGTTTAATACTATCAACCATGTTTTGCAATAGAGTGAATGCTCTGCCAGTGAAATCTGAAAGCATCTCAAAGTTAGGTGAAAGGACTTTTATAGGGAGTGATAGGAAAGGCTACAAAGAATTGAGTGTGGGGAAGTTGTATGGTGGGATTAACAGGTCTAGGAGTTTTCAGGAGACAGATAAGAGAAAGTTTACCCTGAGTTCAACCTGTTCACTGTAAGGATCATTATGGAGGGATTGGAGGTGGGATTAGGCTGAGAACAAACCAAAATTTAGGGGCATGGGTGAAGTAGAGAATCTTAACCAAGTTTGGTTGATAAGTATTTTGTTCCAATTCAACAGTCAGGACCAGCACTTCAACTAATTATTTATGAGGCAAATAGAATTTAGACACTGGGTTTAGATATAAAAAATAATCAGATGACTCTACAAACAACATTTTACTTTAATGAAGTACTATACATGTGTAATGAAGTAGGTAATATATATAGGTAAAAACTTAGAGGTGGAAACATATTAAAAAGGCCTATTAGTTTTCTTTGTTTCTCTTATTTGTTTATCTGTTGCTTTTGGTTTTATATCCTATATATGACTGAAATCATACGGTTCATAACTTTCCCTGTTTGACTTACTTTACTTAGCATGATATTCTCAAGATCCATCTATGTTTTCACAAATGTCAGTATTTCATCTCTTCTTATAGCTGAGTAGTATTCCACTGTATGCAAGTACCACATTTTCTTTATCCAATCATCTATGGGAGGACCCTTCAGTTGTTTCCGTGTCTTGGCCACCATGAATAATCTTCAATGAACATAGGGGTGCATATACCTTTGCGAATAAGTGTTTTCAAAATTTTTAGGCAGATAACTAGGAGAAAGATTGCTGGGTTAAATGGTAACTGTATTCTTACTTTGTAAGGAATCTCCATACTGTTTTCCATAGTAGCTGTACTAGTTGACATTCCCACAAACAGTAACAAAGGTTCCTTTTTCTCCAACACTTGTTAGTAATTTTCTTCTTGATAATTGCCATTCTAATATGAGTGAGATGGCATCTCATTGTATTTTTGAATTGCATTTTCTTACTAACAAGTGAAGTTGATTGTATGTATAAATAATCTGTTGGCCATTTGCATGTCTTCTTGGGAGAAGTGTCTGTTCAGGTCCTCTGCCCATTCTTAAATTGGATATTTTTTGATGTTTATTTGCATGAATTATTTATATAGAGCTCTTGTTTGCAAATATTTCCTGCCATTCAGTTGGTTGCTTTTTTGTTTGCTGGCAGTTTCTTTTGCTGGACAGATACTTTTTAGTT
The DNA here is from genome assembly GCF_014108415.1 of Molossus molossus. Classification (NCBI taxonomy): domain Eukaryota; kingdom Metazoa; phylum Chordata; class Mammalia; order Chiroptera; family Molossidae; genus Molossus; species Molossus molossus. Next base: position 11,394,632 of record NW_023425355.1, on the reverse strand, counting down.
TGATATAGTCCCATTCATTTAATTTTGCCTTTACTTCCTTCGCCTTTGAAGTCAAATTCATAAAATTCACTTTAGCACAAAGGCCCATTAGTTTCGTACCTATGTTTTCTTCTAAGTATTGTATTGTTTCAGGTCTCATATTTAGGTCTGTGATTCACTTTTTAATATGTTTTCATTGATTCTTTAGATAAAGAGGAATGGAGAGAATGACAGAAACATCGATGTGACAGACGTTCGTGGATCGGCTGCCTCCTGTATGTCCCCTACTGGGGATCAAGCCCTCAAACCAGGCATGTGTCCTGAGGGGGAATCAAACCAGGACCTCTCAGTCCATGGGACGATGCTCAATCCATTGAGACACACTGGTGAGGCCATTTTTAGTTAATGTTTAAATATAGGACACACAATGTTATAGTTTTATTATTTTACATGTATCTTTCCAATTTTCCCTGCACCATTTATTGAAAATGCTTTTTTTCCCTCTATTGCATGTTTTTGACATCTTTGTCAAAAATTATTTGCCCATATACAAGTGGGTTTCTTTCTTGGTTCTCATTTCTGTTCCACTGGTCTGTGTGTCTGTTTTTCTGCCAATAACATAATGTGTTTTTGTTTGTTTGTTTGTTTGTTTTTTGGCACGTGCTCCTAGTGGGAACCAAACCCAGGACTCTCTGGTCCGCAGGCCGATGTTCCAACTGCTGAGCCAAACCGTCCAGGGCAACATGATGTTTTATTTATTGTAATATAATTTGAAGAGAGGTAGTATGATATCTCTAGCTTTATTCTTTTTTCTCATAACTGCTTTGGATATGTGTGGTCTTTTGTGGTTCTATACAAATCTGATAACTTTTTCCTCCATTTCTTTAAGAAATTTCATTGAGATTTTTATAGGAATTGCATGAAATCTGTACCTTGCTATCATTACAGGCCTATCTTAAGAAATAAGAAAAATCCCAAGTAAACAACCTAGCATTACATCATAAATAACCAGAAAAAAAAAGCAGCTCAAAGTTAGCAGAAGAAAATTAATAATACAAATTAGAACAGAATTAAATTAAAGTTTGTAAAATAAAACTAATGCAACAAGAGCTGCTTTTTAAAAAAGTAATAAAATTGAAAAAAACCTCTGGCTAGATTAAGAAAAGGAGAAAAAACTCAAATAAATAAAATCAGAAAAGAGAGAGAAGAAGTTACCACAGACATCACAGAACTAAAAAGATCATACAAGAATATTATGAAAGATTATAAGCCACCAATTTCAATAACCTAGAAGAATAAATAATTTACTAGAAATATATAACTTCCCTAGACTATATAATGAAGATTTGGGAAATCAAAGTAGAGAAATCATCAGTGAGAAAATTGAAGCAATCATCAAAAACCTTCCAAAAAGTAAGAGTCTATGGTCAATGGCCTCACTAGTGAATTCTACCAAATATTCAAAAATAACTGATACCTATCCTTCTCAAACTCTTCAAAAAATTGAAGAAGCAGTACTTTCTAACACATTTTGTGAGTCCAGCATAACTTTGATACCAAAACCTGGCAAGGATAACACACACACACTATGGACCAGTATCTTTGGTGAAAATAGATGTAAAAATTTTAAACAAAATATTAATAAATCAAAATAAAGTATAAAAGCATGTGATCTTATCAAAAGATGAAGAAAAAGCATTTGATATGATACAACATCCATTTATAGTTAAACATTCAATAAAATGGTTATAGAAGGAAAGTATGTCAAAAAATGAAAGGTCATATATGACAACCCCTCAGCTAATATCATACTCAATGGTATAAATTGAAAGGATTTCCTCTAAGATTTGAAACAAGACAAGGATGTCCACTCTCACCACTGTTATTCAACATAGAACTGAAAGTCCTTAACAGAACAATTAGACAAGAGAAATAAATAAATAGCTTTTTGATAAAAGCTATTAAAATTGGGAATGAAGAAGTAAAATTGTCAGTTTTTGAAGATGACATGATTCTTTATATAGAAAATCCTAAAGACTCTACTAAAAAAAATTAGAAACAATAAACAAATACAGTAAAATTTTAGGATACAAAATCAATGTTCAAAAATCCATTGCACTCTTATATACTAACAATAATATTTCAGAAAAAGAAATGGAAAAATGAATTTCTCTTGCAATTGCAACAAAAATAATAAAATACCTAAGAATAAAGTCCACAAATTGTATAAAAGATCTATATACTGAAAGCTACAAAACATTATTAAAAGATTGAAAAAGGTGCAATGAAATGGAAAAATATTCCATGTTCAACATACATAAAAATATACTTATTACCCAAAGCAATATAAAGATCAAAAATTTTGTTTGCATTTCTCTAATTATTATTGATGTTCAGCACCTTTCATTTACCAGTTGGCCATTGGAGTATAATTTTCGGGGGGGTAAACACATGTCTAGGCAGGTTCTTTGCTCATTTTTAATTGGATTTTTATTTCTTAGCTGTTGAATTGTATGAATTCCTCATATATTTTTAATATAAACCTCTCAACAGATATGTGGTTTGCAATAAATTTATCTCATTCTGTATGTTGCCTTTTTATTTAGTTTCTTGTTTCTTTTGTTTTGCAGAAAATTTTTAGTGCCAAGTAAGTCCCAATGTTTGATTTTTTACTGATGTTTCTTGTGCTTTTGTTGTCCTATAAATAAATTAATTTCTAACACACATATCAAGGAGCTTTCTTCCTATTTTTAAGGAGTTTTGTGGTATGAGGTCTTACATTTAGGTCTGTAATCAACTTTGAGTTAAAATCTATGAATGTGGTAAGTTAAATGTTCAGGTGTGTTTATTTTCATGTGGATATCAAGTATTCCTAGCACCATTTATTGATGAAGTCATTCATTTCCCATTGAATATTCTTGGCTCCCTTGTAAAACTCAAACATTAAGAGACTATGTGTGTGTGTATATATTTCTGAGCTCTTGATTCTGTCCCATTGTTATATATGGAACAATGTCTGTTTTTATGCCAATACCATATTACTTTGATTATTATAGCTTTGTAATATATATTGCAATCAGGAAGTATGATGCCTCCAGCTTTGTATTTTTTTCTCCAGATTGTTCTGGCTATTTGGGGTCTTCTCTGCTTCCATACAAATTTTAGGGTTTGTTCTTTCTACATTTGTTTTTTTTTTATAATTTATCTTTATTGTTGAAAGTTTTACAGATATACCCCACTTTTTCTCCATTGACCCCTCCATCCTGCTCCTGCCCCCCCTCCTGCCTTCCCCACATTATCGTCTACATGCATTGATTATGCATATATGCATATTAGATCTTTGGTGTATCTCTTCCTGCCACCCCCCCTTCCCTCTGAGGTTCATCAGTCTAACAACCAATTTGTACTTCTTAATTCTTTCACTTGTTTCACCCATCTCCCAACCACCCTCCTATCTGGCAACCAACAAGAAGTTCTCTGTATCTATGTGTCTGTTTCTGTTTTGCTTGTTCATTTGGTTTGTACATTCAATTGTTGATAGATATGCATTTATTGCCATTTTATTGTTCATATATTTTTATCTTATTCTTCAAGAAAAACCCTCAACATTTCATATAATACTGGTTTGGTGGTGATGAACTCCTTTAGCTTTTCTGTCTGGGAAGCTATTTACATGTCTATCCATTCTAAATGATGGATTTATATAACAGAATAATCTTGGTTGTAGGGCTTTGTGAAAAATGCCAAAGGGATCTTTATAGGGATTGCATTAAATCTATGGATGACTTTGGGTAGTATGGATATTTTAACAATATGAATTCTAATCTGTGAACACAAGATATCAATTTGTATCTTCTTCATTTACTTCATTGATATCTTATAGTTTTCAGTATACAAATCTTTCACCTCTTGGTGAATTTTTTTCCTAAGTAATGTAAATGGAAATTATTTTAAATTTATTTTTCAGATACATTGTTGCCAGTATATAAATCATAATTTATTTTAGTATGATGATTTTATTTTCTGTAACTTTACTGGATTTATTTGTTCTAGCAGCCTCTTGGTGCCATCTTTACAATTTTATAAATTATATGACCTGTAAACATAAACAGTTGCACTTTTTTCTATTTTGTATAATTTTTTTGACTTGCCAGATTGCTCTGGCTAAGATTTTCATTACTATGTTGAATAGGAAGGTGAGAGTGGGTTCTCTTGTCTTGTTCCTCATCTTAGATATAAAATTTTCCAATTTTTACTATTGAGTATAATGTTCTCTGTGGGTTTGTCATATGCAGGTTTCTTTTATTTGTTGAGATATGTTTCTTCTACATTCAATTTGTTGAAACTTTTATCATGAAATAACATTGAATTGTATTAAATGCTTTTAGTATATCTATTGAGATGATAGTATGTTTTTTATATTTTATTCTATTAATTTTATATATCACATTTATCAATTTTTACATGTTAAACCGTCCTTGCATACCTGAAATAAATCCCACTGTATTACAGTGTGTGATACTTTTAGTGTGCCGTTGAATTCAGTTTGCCAGTATTTGGTAGAAAAGTTTTACATCTATATTAATTAAATATGTTGTCTTGTGGTTGTTTTTCTTCTTCTTCTTTTTTTTTTTTATCTAGCTTTTTTAAGTCAGAGAAATCCTAGCCCCATAAAAATAATATTGAAGGTGTTTGTTTATTTTATTTAAATGTCTGGTAGAATTTACCAATTAAACCATCTTGTCCTGGGCTTTTATTTATTGAGAGGTTTTTGATTACTGAATTATTCCTTTTACTCATTATAGCTCTGTACAGATTTCTCTTTCTTTGTGTTTGAATCTAATTGATTGTGAGATTCTAGGAATTTATCCATTGTTACTAAGTAGTTCAATATGTTCCATGTAATTGTTCATAGTAGTTTTTTATAATCTTTTTTATTGCTGTGATATCAGATGTAATATTTCCTCCTTCATTTTTAATTTTATTTATTTGGGTCGTCTCTTTTTTCTTAAAATTAATAATCATTTTGTTTTTCTCTTTCTCATTTATTTATTTTTGATCAATTTTATTATGTTCTTTCTTTTGTTAATTTTATGTCTAGTTCCACTATTTGTAAATTTAGTTGTTTGAAATCTTTCTCTTTTTTCAATATACACATTTATCACTATAAACTTCCATCTTAGAACTGCTATTGCTACATCTCATAAGTTTTGATATGTTATGTTTTAATTTTCTTTTCTTATGATATTGATTTTTTATTTTACTTTTTCTTTGATCCTTTGGTGATTCGGAAGTGTATTGTATAATTTCCATGTATTTGTGCATTTTTCAACTTTTCTATTATTATTGTGTTTTTTTTTTATTTCATCCCACTGTGGTCAGAAAAGTTATTTGATATAATTTCTATCTTCTTTAGCTTGTTGAAACATGTTTCATGATCTAATATATGATGTATTCTAAAAATTTTTTATATTTTCAGTTGAGAATGTGTATTCCTCTGCTGCTTAATAAAATGTTCTATGTATGGTTGTTAGGTACATTTAGTCTATAATGTTTCTCAAATTCACTGTTTTCTTATTGATTCTCCATCTAGATGATCTTTCTATTTTTGAGAGTTGGTAATTAACAGTCCCAATTATTACTGTATTGTTCTTTATCTCTTTTCGTTCTGTTAATACATACTTTATTTACTTAGGTCCTGTGATATTGGGTTCATAAAAATTTATAATTGATTTGTCTTCTTGATGGATTTAACTTTTATCATTATATAATAATCTTTATTTCTTTTTATCATTTTTACCTCTAAGTCTACTTGCCTGATATAAGTATAAGCTACCCTTGCTTTCTTTTGATTACTATTTACATGAAATATTGTTTACAATGTCTTCACTCTCAGTCTATATGCATCTTGAAGCTAAATTGAAAATTATTTTATTTGATTTATTAATTTATTTTTGTTACAGATGTTTCTCTTTCTCGCCCACTGATGCCCCCTCCCCCTCCCTCCTTGCCCTGTCTTCGGCTTTGTTGTCCATGTCCATTGTTCATGCAAACATGCATATAACTTCTGTGGTTAATCTCTCCCTCAACACACCCTCTTCTGGGGATTGTCACTCTGTACCCCACTTCCATGTCTCTGGGACAACCCCATTCTTCAGACTGTTATGTTCATTATATTCTACAAATAAGTAAGATCATATGATACTTGTCTTTCTCTTTTTGGCTTGTTTCACTTAGGATGACACTTTCCAGGTCCCTCCGTGTCACCTCAAAGGTAAAGAGATATTTCTTTCTTACAGCAGCATAATACTCCATTGTGTATATGTACCACCGCTTTTTTATCCATTTGTCTACTGATGGACATTTGGGCTGTTTCCAGATCTCAGCTATTGTAAGTAGTGCTGCTACAATCATGGGGGTACATATATTCTTTTGGATTGGTGTTTCAGGCTTCTTAGGGTATATTCTTAGAAACAAAATCACTGGGTCGAATGGAAGTTCAATTTTTAATTTGTTGAGGTAACACCATAGTTTTCCATAGTGGCTGCACCAGTCTGCATTTCCACCAGCAGTGTACTAGAGTCCCCTTTTCTTCACACCCTCGCCAACACTTGTTGTTTGATGATTTGTTGATGGCAGCCATCCTGACAGGTGTGAGGTGATACCTCATAGTTGTTTTAATTTGCATCTCTCTGATGATTAGTGATGTTGAGCATTTCTTCATATGTCTCTTAGCCATTTGTATGTCCTGTTTGCAGAGGTGTCTATTTAGTTCCTCTGCCCATTTTTTAATTGGGTTCTTTGTCTTCCTTTTGTTGAGTTGTATGAGCACTCTATATATATTGGAAATTAACCCCTTATCTGATATATCATTGGCAATTATGCTTGTCCATACAATGGGTAGCTTTTCCGTTTTCATGATTGTATCTTTTGCTGTGCGGAAGGTTTTGAGTTTGATGTAGTTCCATGTGTTCATTTTCTCCTTTGTTTCTGTTGCCTTAGGGGATGTATCAATAAAAATTTTTCTGCATATAATGTCTGAAATTTTGTTGCCTACAGTTTCATCTAGGATTTTTATGGATTCATAAGTCACATTTAAGTCTTTTATCCATTTTGAGTTTCTTCTTGTGTATGGTGTAAGTTGATAGTCTACTTTCATTTCTTTGCATATAATTGTGCAATTTTCCCAACACCATTTATTAAAGAGGCTGTCTGTATTCCACAGTATGTTCTTGCCATCTTTGTCAAATATTAATTGAGCCTTGGGTCCATTTCTGGTTTCTCTGTTCTGTTCCACTGGTCTATATACCTGTTCTTTATCCAGTACCAGGCTGTTTTGATTACAGTGGCTTTGTAGTATAACCTGAAATCTGGCAATGTGATCCCTCCTACTTTGTTCTTCTTTTTCAAGATTGCTGTGGCTATTTCAGGTGTTTTTTTTGTTCCATATGAACTTTTGAAGTATTTGTTCCAGTTCTGTGAAGTATGTCATTGGTATTTTGATGGGGATTGCAATGAAAATATAGACTGTTTTGGGTAGTATGGACATTTTAATGATGTTAATTCTTCCAATCCATGAACAAGGTATGTGCTTCCATGTTTTTATAACTTCTATTTCTTTTTTCAATGACTTTTAGTTTTCTGAGAATAGGTCCTTTATTTTTTTTTTGGTTAAGTTTATTCCTAGGTATCTTGAGGTTTTTTGCCACAATGGTAAATGGGATTGTTTTCTTAGTTTGTCTTTATGTGACTTCATCATTGCTGTATAAGAATGCCATTGATTTCTTCACATTAATTTTGTATCCTGTTACTTAGCCAAATTCATTTATTAAGTCTATTAAATTTTTCATGGCGTCTTTGGGGTTTTCTGTGTATAGTATCATATCATCTGCAAATAATGACAGTTTCACTTCCTCCTTTCCAATTTGCATCCCTTTTATTTTTTCTTCCTGTCTGATTGCTGTGGCAAAGACTTCCAGTACTATATTAAATAAGAGTGGTGAAAGTGGGCATCTTTGTCTTGTTCCTGTTTTTAAGGGAAATGCTTTAATTTTTGCCCATTGAGTATGATGTTGGCTGTAGGTCTCTCATATATGGCCTGTATTCTGTCGGGATATAATCCCTCTATTCCCACATTGCTGAGAGTTTTTATCAGAAATGGATGCTGGATTTTGATGAAGGTTTTTTCATCATCTACTAATATGATCATGCGGTTTTTATTCTTTATTTTATTTATGTGGTGTATCACATTTATTGATTTGCACACATTGTACCAGCCTTGCATCCCTGGGATGCATCCCACTTGGTCATGGTGAATAATTTTTTTGATGTATTGTTGTATTTGATTTTTAGTATTTTGTTCAGGATTTTGGCATCTATGTTCATCAGGGATATTGGCCTGTAGTTTTCTTTCTTTTTAATGTCTTTTTCTGGTTTTAAAATAAGAATTATTCTGGCTTCATAAAACGAGTTTGGAAGTCTGCTTTCTTCTTGAAATTTTTGAAATAGTTTGAGGAGAATGGGTGTTAGTTCTTCTTTGAACGTTCAGTAAAACTCCCCCATGAAGCCATCTCGGCCTGGGCTTTTGTTTGCTGGGAGAGTCTTGATTACATCTTCAATTTCCTTAGTTGTTATTGGTCTGTTCAAGTTCTCATCCAGGTCCATTTTTGGGAGACTATGTGTTTCTAGAAATTTGTCCATTTTGTTTAGATTGTCGAATTTGTTGCCATATTATTGTTGATGGTACTTGTTAACAATCTTTTGTATTTCTGTGGTGTCAGCTGTTACTTCTCTTTCATTTCTGATTTTGTGTACTTGAATTCTTTCTCTTTGTTTCTTGGTAACTCTAACTAAGGGTCCATCAATCTTCTTTACCTTTTGGAAAAACGAGCTCTTTGTTTCATTGATACTTTGAATTGTTTTTTGGTCTCTATGTCATTCATTTCTGCTCTGATCTTTACTATTTTCTTCCTTCTACTTGCTCTGTGGTTTTCTTTTTGTTTGCTCTATAGTTCTTTAAGTTGTGAGGTTAGATAGTCTATTAGAGATTTTTCTTGTTTCTTGAGATAGGCCTGTAGTGCTATGAACTTCCCTCTCAGAACTGCTTTCGCTGCATTCTATAGATTTTGTGTTGTTGTGTGTTCATTTTCATTGGTTTCCAGGAAGTTTTTAATTTCTTCCTTGATCTCCTCGGTAACCAATTCATTGTTTCATAACATGCTATTTAGCTTCCATGTGTTCAAATGTCTTTGCATGTTCTTGTTGCAATTGACTTCTAGTTTCATCCCATTGTGATCTGAGAAGATGCTTGATATGATTTCAGTCTTCTTGAACTTGTAGAGGCTTAGTTTGTGCCCTAACATGTGGTCTATCTTTGAGAATGTCCCATGTGCACTTGAAAAGAATGTGAATTCTGTGGTTTTGTGGTGTAATTCTCTGTAGATATCTATTAAATCCATTTGGTCTAGTGCTTCATTTACAGTCTCTGTTTTATTGTTAATTTTTTTGTCTAGAGTATTTATCCATTGATGTCAGCGGGGTGTTGAATTCCCCTGCTATGATTGTATTGCTGTATGGTTTCTCCTTTGAAGTCTTCCTGAAGATTTTTAATATATTTTGGTGCTCCTATATTGGGTGCATATATGTTTACCAAGGTTATATCTTCCTGTTGGATAGATCCTTTCAATATTATGTAGTGGCCTTCTTTGTCTCTAGTTATGGCATTCATTTTGAAATCTATTTCATCAGATATGAGTATTGCTACCACAGCTTTTTTTTTTTTTCCTTTCCATTTGCTTGGAAGATTTTTTTCCATCCCTTCACTTTCAACCTATGTGAGTCATTTGTTGTGAATTGTGTCTCTTGTAAACAACATATAGATGAGTCATTCTTTCTTATCCAATCAGCTACTCTGTGTTTTTTTATTGGAGCATTCAATCCATTTTTATTTAAGGTGATTATTGATATGTACTTATTTATTGCCATTTTTGCTTAGTGTGGTTCTATTTTTCTTCCTATTTCTCCTGCTAATGACAGCAGTCCTTTTAACATTTGTTGCAGTGCTGGTTTTGTGCTAATGTATTCCCTTAGCCTTTTTTGTCTGAGAAGTTTTTTATTGACCTTCTATTTTGAATAATAGCCTTGCTGGGTAGAGTAGTCTTGGATTCAGATCCTTGTTTTTCATGACCTTGATTACCTTATGCCATTCCCTTCTGGCCTGTATTGTTTCTGTTAAGAAGCAAGCTGGGAGCCTAATGGAGTTTCCTTTGTAGGTAACCTGTTGCTTATCTCTTGCTGCTTTTAGGATTCTCTCTTTGTCTTTATTTTTTGGGATTTTGATTACTCTGTGTCTTGGTGTGGGCCTGTTTGGGTTCTTCTTACTTGGGGCCCTCTGTGCTTCTTGAACTTGAATGCCTTCTTCCTTCACCAAATTAGGGAAGTTTTCTGTCACTACTTCTTCAAATACATTCTCTAACCCTTGCTCATTTTCTTCTTCTTCAGGGACTCCTATGATGCAAATGTTATTACGTTTCCAGTTGTCCCACAGTTCTCTTAAGCTGTCTTCCTGTTTTTTAATTATTTTTCCTTTGGTTTTCTGATTGGTTAATTTTTTTCTACCCTATCTTCTAACTCGCTGATCCAGTGCTCAGCTTTCTCTACTCTGCTATTTAGACCTTCCCATGTGATCTTTATTTCTCATATGTCATTCTTCATTTCTTCTTGTTTTTTGTTTTTTGTTTTTTAATTTCCAACTGGTTGATTTTCAACATTTCTTTGTCTTTACTCATGGTGCTCATGTCCTTACACATGTTGTTGAGCTCTGAATTCTAGTTCTGTTATCTTGCTTAAATGCACCTCATTTATCTCACCTTTGGTAGAGTCCTCTTGTTGTTTCATTTGGCTTTTGTTTCTGTGTTTCACCATTTTGGCTATCACAGTGGGCTTTGAAGCCTGCCAAATTTTCCTTGTTGGTGTTGGTGTTCTGTTGTTTGTGGCTCCCTCTCCTGGGTTTGGATGAGCCAGGGAGGACCCATGTTAAACACCACTGTCAAGTCTTACTTTCTTGGTTAGAATTGCTAGCCCAGGGATGGTACTGTTATCCTCTAGCTTTTTGCCTGGAGGCTATCAGTTGAGGTTACCTGAAGAGCCTTGGTTTCTCAGTTGAATGAAAAACTCCCTCAGGTTTTCAGTGTAAGGGGATTTCCTGAGGGGTGGGGCAAATGCTGGTTGTTAATGGGCCTCAATTTGCATTTCAATGGCCACCAGGTGGGGTTGAATCTCTGAGGGAGGGGCAACCACCTGTCCCCAGAGCCCTGGGGAGCAGTAAGATGACCACTGTCCTGTGTGGCTGTAACTCAACAAAAGCTCTGAGTGCCCTCCAAATCCTGAGTGTCCCCACACAATTCCAGTCTTGTCTTCCCTCCCTGTGCCAGAGGCCAAGGTGAGTGGCTGTGGCTATTTTAGCCTCTGTCCCTGCTCTGCGCTGTGGAGTCGCTTGGGACTTTAACCCGAGGGTGCTGCTCATAGCTAAGGCCGCTGCTCACATTTAAGGCCTCTGTTCACAGTTAAGGCTGCTGCTGACCATGGTCTCCCAGCCCCAGTCTCCGCAAGCCTACCAGGATTGAGTCAGTATCCCTGGTTATGTAGTTCTCCAAGCTGTTTTTCTGTTGCTTTTTCCCGATGGTTTATTTTTATTTTTGTTGTAATTCCAGTTTGGTCCTGGGAGATGGTCTGTGTAGCTTCCATTCACTCTACCGCCATTTTGGAATTCTTCTAAATTAAATATCTTGTAAACAGTGTATTTCTGGTTCTTGGTGTTACATTCATTCAGCTTATCCATGTTTCTTTATTGAAAAATGTAATTAAATTATATTTGAAGTCATTACTATTATTCTATAATGAATTACTATTGTCTTTTTATTTTTCTTACTGGTTTTTGTATCTTTGCTTTTTTGCTTCCTCTCTTGTCCTCATTTGTGATTTGATTAATTTTTGTGGCAGTATGTATTCACAACTTCATATAAATATGTTGTATATCTATTACTCTGCAATTGGGCTCTGGGTTGAGCTCCATAGTTGTTCCTTGTTGGGTGAGGACTTAGGTTATGCTCTTTGACTGGATGATGATGCTGGCTAGACTTCATGTTTAAGCATGGATGAAGGTAGTACTGTGATCAGACGGCTTCAGGCAGTACTCTGTGTTCACATGGAGGTATAGACTGTGACTTAAAATTGGGAGGAGTGGTTTCCAGTTGGGCTTCCCAATCATGTAGGTTACTGTCTGTGCTCTGCTGTTGGTCAAGGTGGCTGGTATAAAGGGACATACAATTATATCTAAAAGTTGAGTGGGAATAGAGGCTGTTTTATGGTTGGGTTTAAAGCACAGGCTATGTATGCTCCAAGATAAAGAATGGTTAATGGCTTGTTTTCATGCCCGCATGAGGCTGAATGCTGTGTTCAGCTATTGGTATGGGCCATAGGCTGAGCTCTGCTATGTGGTGGGGCTCCACATCTGGTCAGTACTGTAGGCTTGGCTCCAAGGCTGTCCATTGTCACTATTCAGGTACCCGATTATGTGAAGCCAGATGTTACCCTTAACAATTGGTCCGGACTGCCGATTTGAATCCCTGTTTAAGTGGAGTCGTGAGATGGACTCCACAGATTCCCAGGCTATCTGGTCATGCTGTCTATTCTTGCAGGACTGGAGGCTATACTCAGCCACTGGGTAAGGCTGAGAATGTACTTTCCACTGTGGTAGGGGCTATAGAATGGGTTCCGTGGCTGGTATGGCTCATTGGCTAAGGACCGAACTCAGATAGAAGTGCCAGCTGAATCCATGGCCAGAAAAGGCCCATGACTTGGCTGTGAATTTGGAAAATATGCTGGTTGGTGTTTCTGCTTGGGTGTTGCTAAAAGAAGGAATTTGGTTTCATGGTATCTGAGCCCTGGTTGCTCATTATCCATCTCAGTCTGAACCCCACAGATTGTCCCTGTGATCCCCATAAAGTGAGACCTGAGTGGCTTCCCAGGAAGCTTTACACAATGCTAGGGGAGCTGAAAGTCCACCTGGAGCTCCCTTGTTATGACTAGAGAAATGATATGCCCAGGGTGTACCTCTTGCATTTTCATTCTGCCAGCAAGAGTGGGGTAAAGTGATCAGAGTGCATTCACTTATTTTACCACTGTAATGCAGTATTTCTTGGTCTCTTTGGTCTAGGGATATGCATTAGCCCTTAATTCTTGGATTTTCACAGTGATGTCTTGTCTATGGATAGTTACTAGTTGGTCTTCTTGTGATAGAGACTAAAATAGGGAACAATGTAAGTCGCCATCTTAATGATGTTATTCCTTTACAATCTTTTAAAACTAATCTTAAAATAAATGAATTTTCATTGAGAGAGCACCTAATTTGGTCCTAGGAATATTATTTTTGAATGCTATTCTTAATTCAAACCATGGGAGTGGATATTATGAAAATTGCTAGGGCTTATTAAATTATGTTTATGGCCCAGCCAGTGTAGCTCAGTGGATTGAGCATTGTTCCATGGACTGAAATGTCCTGGTTTGATTCTCGGTCAGAGTACATGCCCAGATTGCAGGCTCCATCCCCAGTAGGGGGTACAAGAGGCAGCTGATTGATGTTTCTTTCTCACATTGATGTTTCTGTCTCTCTCTGCCTTTCTCTTTCTCTAAAAATATTAATGAAACATTTTTAAAAAATTATGTTTATGATGGCTAAGATCTAGTTCTGTATACAATGCACCTGAGATTATCCTCTGGTCCTATGTTCAAATTGTGTACCTGTCTTATAAAAGTTAATAAAATCCACATTTTGAAATGAACTTTATAAAATATTTTAATCTAATTAGGTTCTTAATTAGTTTATCAGTTTTTCCTGCCAAAATATCTTATGACGATCCTCAAAGTATGGAAAGGTACATTTTTCCCACTGCAAAAATTATTTTCTTTGCCCATATTTCAATATTATTGGGTCTGGTCTTGGCAATAGGTGAGTTTTAATTATATATAACTCTAAATGGAGGGATGTTTTATTAGTATATTGCTTTAAGTCTGCCTAATATGATGTTTTGCATTGTATTTGATCAACAATTGTGCCCTCCCAAAGAAAGTACACAAAAATGCTTATAAAGAAACTGCAGCTCAGTGTAATGAGGTGAGTATAGAGTTTGTTAATGTGGCCCAAATATAACAGCAAATGATTCAATGCAAGGAAAGTGTTCGGTAAGAGTAAAGGGATGATTAAATTGAAGACTAGAAAAAATGATTTTTGAAAAAGAAACAGGACCCTAAGAAAATAATTTCAAGGGTAAGAAATGGTCCAAATTATTCTCTTAAAAAGATGAAAAATGAGCCCTCTTAACTCTTGATATATCATGATATGAGCAATTATCTATCTAACTTTCATCTCTATATCTAGCAAATAATTTATCTATTAGCTTTTCTTAGCAGATTGTGAGTTCTCTAAGAACAGAACTAATCACTTTGTGTGTGTGCATGTGTTTCATATATATATATATATATATATATATATATATATATATATATATAGATATAATGTCATATATATTTATATACATATAATTATATATATATAGATATATATCTACATATATCTATATATATATATAATTTCAGTCCTAAAAAAGGAAATATAGCCATTATTAACATCTGAATAAACCTTACGGTTATTAAACTCAGTACAATATGTCAGGTGTTGAAAGATAAATACCGTATGCTTTTATTTATATGTAAATCTAAAAAAATTTCTACCATACAAAAAAATTGTAACTATGTGACAAGATGAATGTGATAACTGAAACTATTTCCTAATTATTTCACAATATATGCATATATTAAATTATTGCATTGTACAAATTAAAATTACACACTTTTATTTGTCAATTATATATCAATAAATATGCTAAAATATTGAGGGAATGAAATACTATAGTAATAGAATAAAAACTTTATAGAAAACATATGGTAATAAAAATCTATTAACAAAATTAGAGGTGTAATAAGGAGATATTTACCTTTTCTATGGTAAATATTACCATAAACATATTTAAAAGATTCAATTTTACCAATATATAGAAAATGTAAATCATATCTTTCTTGAAAAAAGAAGACCTTATCATGTATGTTTACTACAAGCAAAAAGGATGATTAATAATAATTATGATGTAAGGTAATATTACTTCATGACCCATACTCTTTTCCAAAATAGAGATGAAAATGCTGACCCTGAATTACATCATTTGTTGTGGCAGGTGAAAAAGTAAGATAATTACTAACAACTTTCCACATTTAAAGCCATCAATGAAAAATGATGAAAATATTGCTTATTCCATTTTTTCCTGATTTACCTGGTTTTCATTAATGTAAATAAGAGGGAACTTTAAAATTATATCTTGTTTAGTTAAAAAGCTAAGGCCAGGAGTCAGAACTTTTGGACATATTTTAGACTCTGTGCCTTGCTGTCCATGAATATCTGGCTATCTCTCTTTTCTAGGTTTCAGTTTTCTTAGTATAAAATAAATTATGAGCACGTAGGATGTTATCTTAGTGATTAGAGAGGAACTTGAAAGAATCAAATCATTTTAAATTTATTCTATGAAATAATTTATTCTATCAAGCATTCCATTTTAGTTATACCTACATAAAATTTCTTTTCAGTTAATATAATGGCATTTGTATATAAATAATCCACTAATAAATCTACATAAACCCAAGCCTAAAAGGAATATTAAACATTAAATGTGGAAAACTGAGAGTTCCTCTCCCTGTTGTGATTTAATGATGAAATATATTACAGTGAATGAAAGGAAGTTGAACAACTGTGTTTTAATTTGGTTAGTCTTATCCTTTGCATGTCAGTGATACTCAGCCCCCTTGCATTCCTGAGTCTTTAGGAAAGCACTGAAGGTAATTCCTACTGCTGTTGCATAACTTTTCTCTGCCTATTTTAAACATAGTAGTACTGTTCTTTACTTTTTAACAATTTGATGATATAGACATATTACATGTATGCATGACCAATGTCCATGGACAACAAAGCTGGGGACAGGGTGGAGGAGGAGGATGTCAATGGGGGGAAAAGGAGAAACATCTGTAACAAAAATAAATAAATTATAATAATTAAAAATATTTTTATTAATTTGTTTTTGTTATGGATGTTTCTCCTTTTTCCTCCATTGATACCCTCTTCCTCATCCCCCCCATTCCCAGCTTTGTTGTCTATGTCCATTGGTTATGCATACATGCATATAAGCTCTGTGGTTTAGCTCTCCCCAAAAAAACCCCCTTTTCTGAGGTTTATCAGTCTGTACCCTACCTCTATGTCTCTGGGTCAATTTTGTTCATCAGTTTGTTTAGTTCTTTATATTCCACAAATAAGTGAGATCATGTGATATCTTTCTTTCTCTGCTTGGCTTGTTTCACTTAGCATAATACTCTCCAGGTCCCTCCATGTCATCTCAAAGGATAAGAGATCTTTCTTTCTTACAGCTGCATAGTATTCCATTGTGTACATGTACCAGGGCTTTTTTATCCACACTTGGGTTTTTTCCAGATCTTAACTATAGTAAATAGTGCTAATATTAACATAGGGGTATGTATATGTTTTCTGATTGCTATTTCAGGCTTCTTAGGGTATATTCCTAGAAGTGGGATCACTGGGTCAAATGGCAGTTCAATTTTTAATTTTTTGAAGAAGTGCCATATTGTTTTCCATAGTGGCTACACCAATCTGCATTCCCACCAGCAGTGTACTAGAGGTCCCTTTTCTCTACAACTTCGCCAACACTTGTTGTTTGATGATTTGTTGATGGCGGCTATTCTGACAGGTGTGAAGTGATACCTCATTGTTGTTTTAATTTGCATCTCTCTGATGATTATTGACGTTGAGCATTTGTTTATATGTCTCTTGGCTATTTGTATGTCCTGTTTGGAGAGGTGTCTATTTATGTCCTGTTCCCATTTTTTAATTGAGTTCTTTGTCTTCCTTTTGTTGAGTTTTACTATTTCTCTACACTTTTTAAATGGATGTTTATATTTATAGCTACATGTGATTTAAAAAAAAAACCTCTGCTATCTTTCTTCATGTATTTTCTGTGCCATATTATTATTATTATTTTTTGACACCATTACAAAAGTTTTTCATTACCCCCCCCCCCACATCCCTACCCTCTTTACCCACCTCCATCTAACCAAACTGCACCTACCTCTGGCCATCACCACACTGTTGGCTGTGTCCATTGACTATGCATACATGATCTTTAGTTAATCTCTTTCCCTCCTTTCATCCAAACCCTGCATTACACTCCCTTCCGACCACTGTTAGTCTGTTTCATGTATCTATGCCTCTGGTTCTATTTTTTTCATCAGTTTTTTTGTTCATTAGATTCCACATATAAGTGAGATCATATGGCATTTGTCTTTCTCTGACTGGTTTGTTTCACTTAGCACAATAATCTCCAGGTCCATCCATGCTGTTACAGAAGGTAAGAGTTCCTTCATTTTTACAGCTATGTAGTTTTCCATTGTGTAAATGTACAACAGCATCTTTATCCACTAATCTACAGATGGGCACTTGGGTTGTTCCAATTCTTGGCTATTGTAAATAATGCTGCTATGAACATAAGGGTGCATATATTTCTTCTGATGGGTATTTCAGGGTACTTAGGATATATTTCCAGAAGTGGAATTACTGGGTCAAAAGGCAGTTCCATTTATTAATATTTGAGGAAACTTCATATTGTTTTCCACAGTGGCTGCACCAGGCTGCTTGCCCACAAAAAGTGCACCAGGGTTCCCTTTTCTGCATATCATCACCAGCACTTGTTGTTTGTCAGTTTATTGATTGTAGTCATTCTGACAGGTGTGGGGAAATATCTCCTTGTGGTTTTTGCTAGCATCTCTCTGATGATTAGAGACATTGAGCAGTTTTTGATATGTCTATTGGCCATCTGTCTGTCCTCCATGGAGAAATGTTTATTCAGGTACTTTGCCAATTTTTTACTTGGATTGTTTGTCTTCATGGTGTTGAGTGCTATAAATTATTCATATATTTTGCAAATTAACTCCTTATAGAATGTATCATTGACAAATAGTTTCTTCCATCAAGTGGGTTCACTTTTCATTTTGTTATGGTATTTTTTTCTGTGCAGAAGCTTTCTGTTTGATGTAGTCCCATTTGTTAATTTTTTTTCCTTTGTTTCTCTTGCCCTAAGAGATATATCGGCAAAATTATTTCTGTAAGAGATGTGTGAGATTTTACTGCCTATGTTTGTTTTGTCAGCTTTTTATGGTTTTACAAGTTATATGTAAGTCTTTTATCCATTTTGAGTTTATTCTTGTGTATGGTATAAGTTGGTGGTCCAGTTTCATTTTTTTACATGTGCCTCACCAGTTATTCCAACACCATTTATTGAAGAGACTCTCTTTATTCCAGTGTATGCTCTTGTGTTGTTTGTCAAATATTAATTGACCATAAAGACATGGGTTGATTTCTGGGCTCTCCATTCTGTTCTATTGATATGCCTGTTTTTATGCCAGTCACAGGTTGTTTTGATTAAAATGGCTTTGTAGTATAGTTTCATATCAAGTATTGTGATACCTCCAACTTTGTTCTTCTATCACAATATTGCTGAAGATATTTGGGTCTTTTTGGGTTCCATAAAATTTTTGGTATATTTGTTCTAGATCTGTGAAATATGTCATGGTATATTAATAGAAAATGTACTGAATTCAAATAATTTATATACATATATGCATTGCCCATGGACACAGAAAATAGGATAGTCAAGGCCTGGGACAGGGTGGGAACCAGTTAGAGAAAGGTAATAGGGGAAAAAAGACAGATAACTGTAATATTCTCAACAATAAAGATAAAAATGCATTGAACTTATAGGTTACTTTGGGTAGTATGGACATTGTAATTATGTTAATTATTCCAGTACGTGAACACTGTATATGCTTCCACTTATTTGTATCTTCCTCAATTTCTTTCTTCATTGTCAGAAAGATTTCTGAGTGTAGGTCTTTTACCTTCTTGGTTAAATTTATTCTTAGGTATCTTTTTTTTTTATGTAATAGTAAATGGGATTATTTTCTTTGTTTCTCTTTCTGATAGTTCATTATCAATGTATAAATATGCCACTGATTTTTTATTACCCATTTTGTATCCTGATAATTTGCTGAATTTATTTATTAGTTCTGGTAGTTTTTGGGTGGAGTCTACAGTTTTCTGTGTACAATATCGTGTCATTTGTGAATAATGACAGAGTTACTATTTCTAATTTGGATACCTTTTATTTTTTCTTCTTTCCAATTGCTATGCCTAGAACTTCCAGTACTATGTTGAATAAGAATGGTGAAAGCAGACATCCCAGTCTTGTTTCAGATCTTAAGGGAAACACTTTTAGCTTTTCCCCGTTGATTATGATGTCAGCTGTAGGTATTTCATATATGGCCTTTATTAAGTTAAGGTATGGTCCCTCTATTTCAACTTTGCTGAGAGATTCTATAATAAATGAGTGCTGTATTTTATTGAATGATTTTTCTGTATCTATTGATATGATCATGTGATATTTATCATTCATTTTGTTTAAGTGGTGTATCACATTTATTGATTTGCAAATATTGTACTAACCTAGCATCCCTGGAATGAATCCCACTTGGTCTTGGTGTATGATTTTTTTAATGCATCGCTGGCTCCAATTTGCTAATGTTTTTTAGGATTTATCATCTATTTTCATCAAAAATATTGGTCTATAATTTTCTTTCTTTGTAGTGTCTTTATCTGGTTTTGGAATCAGGATAATGCTGGCCTCATAAAAAGAGCTTGGAAGTCTACCAAAATCTTGAATTTTTTGGAATATTTTGAGTAGGATAGGTGTTACTTATTTTATTTATTTATTTATTTTTAATGAATGTTTTGTAAAATTTGTCTATGAAGCCATCCAGACCAGGACTAGGACCAGGACTTTTGTTTGCTAGGAGGTTTTTATTTTTTTAAAATACATATTTTATTGATTTAGAGTGAGAGATCAATGTGAGAGAGATACATCTATTGGCCTCTTCCTGCAT
This sequence comes from Molossus molossus, assembly GCF_014108415.1. Lineage (NCBI taxonomy): Eukaryota > Metazoa > Chordata > Mammalia > Chiroptera > Molossidae > Molossus > Molossus molossus. Next base: position 11,374,544 of record NW_023425355.1, on the reverse strand, counting down.
GCCCCCCACTGGAGATTGAGACCTCAATCTGAGCATGTGGCTTGACCAGGAATTGAACTGGAACTTCTCAGTCCATACTGGCCAGGCTATGGTTTTATTGTTTATATTTGAAAGATTTTACAATATGAGCAGGGAAGTCACTGTCACAGAAATTATTTGGACCATCAATGTTATTTACAAATAAAGACAGCTTATTCACCTGCTTTTTGTTTATGCTGCTAATTATCAGAACTAATTGAGACTTTTTTCTTTACACATCTCCTGATTCCCAAGTCTCCTGTGGGCAGATTTTGAATACCAGAAATTTTTTCCAGCAACTATAAGAATAAAGAATTTAGCTTAATTTTTAACTACTGTATTGCGATTCCTGCCCCCACCCCCATCTTTCCCTAATCTCATAGAATCAACATAAAATATAAGAACATTTTAAATCCAATCGAACAAACACTAGATAAGTTCATGTGCCAGGTCTGTGCTAGCCATTTAGAGTATAAAAAATAAATACAGTCTCTGGTCTATTTGGAGATGAAAGGAAACCAGGGGGCTCACAGATGTTGGCCTCTAAAAATCAAAACAATTGTTAAGAGTAGACAACCATGAAGAATGAAAGAAGGTTCAAGAAGGGGACATAAGAAGTGAAGCACAGTTTAGCATTTGCCATTAAGAGAAAGTTAGCATTAATTATTATGTGTTCTGGGAGTTTTTTGATTATTTCTTCAATTTCCATAGTTTTTATTCCATGCCATATTCTTATGTTGACTGTAGTTTTATTGTCAGTTTGGTTTTTAATCCTTTACACTCATACACAAATCTATCTTACATGTGCACTACCTTGTGGCTACTCTGGGACGTGGGTAATGATCTGCTTAGTGAGTCATTTCTCAAAATTATTTATATGCTATTTTTGCTCATATGCCCAACATCTGCAGCTAGGGAATGATTTCAGTTTATATATCACTCTTTGAGATTGCTGTCTTTACATTTTTTTTCTTGGATAGTTTCTGATTTCCTAAAACCCATTTCATAGTCTTCCAAAAATAGCCAGGATTGTTTTATGCCACTTTTGCATGCAATTCCTGTGACTGCATCTGCATTCTGGAAAAACTTGGGAGGATATAAATGAAAAATGCAGCAACTGGGATTCCTCCATATTTTCCTTGGGCTCACACCTTCTTCAATTCAAGTGAAAATTTTGCATCCTTCCGAGATTTAGGCATCTAACCAGACACCACTGCTCCTACATCATCATAAGATTTCTTGGTAACTGGAGAAAGAAAGAATTATGATGCCATCTGGGTACTTGAAATATTAGGGAATCATTCTGTAAAGTAAATGACTATCTAACCACTATGCTGTATATCTGAAACTAATATAATAATACTAATATAATAAATTGCAATTGATACCAAAATTTAAAAGGAAAGAATACAAGGGATAAGGATATTTTTCACTGCCTTTAAAAATTGTCTTTAAAAATTCTAAGGTCTTTAAATTCTAAGGTCTTTAAATTCTAAAATTCTAAGGTCAGAAAATGAGAGCTTTTTTAGAAGCAATTTTGTCCACACCCCTTTTATACATCTGAATTTCTGACTGCTTGTGAGTCTACTATGAATGATACCAAAAAAGAAAAATGGTAAATTCACCACCATCTGATGTTACTTCAATTCAGCTCTTTTTCCCTGATGAGACTGTTCACTATTTACTTTTATTATTTCTTTGGTAGCTTTCCCTGTATTCGGTCCAGATTTGTATTTTATTTATTAGCTTTAAGACCTTGTGCACATGTATAATGCTATTTTTATTAGTCTTATCTGTATTATAAGAATAATGATAATATCTTCTTCCATAGGAGTATTGTACATATTAAAGAGAAATTCAATAGGGTCAGCAAAAGTCTGAATATTAAGTAATACATACTTGTTGGATGATTACATTTATATGTATTCCTAACAATGCTATCACCAGAGAACAATCATCAATATTTTCATATAGTCATTTAAAATACATTTTTCTATGCATACATATTTATAAGGAAACCATACTGTACATACTGTTTAACACCCTGCTTTATTACCTTAAATATCCTTACATGTCAATAAATATAATACAATTTTAGTTTATTAAAAAAAAAATTTTCTTTATTGATTTTTATAGAGAGAGGAAGGGAGAGGGAGAGAGAAAGAAGCATCGATGAGAGAGAACATCAATTGGCCGCCTCCTGCACGCCCCCCACTGGGGATCGGGCCCACAACTTGGACATGTGCCTTGACTGGGAATAGAACCGGTAACCTCTTGATGCATGGGTCATAGCTCTACCACCGAACCACGCCGGTAGGGCATAATATTTATTTTTAAACCTTGTATTCCACACTAGAAGTGTGCCATCATTAATTTAACTTGTTATTTATATTTTTGAAAATATTATAACAACAATGAATATCATTGTAAAACATCACTGCTATCCTACTTTTTATTATCTTTTTTTTTAGAGGTTTTATTTATTTTCTTTTCTATTAATTAATTTTTGTTACAGATATTTCTCCTTTTTCCCCCACTATTCCTCCCTCCCCCTCACTCCCTGCCCTTTCCCCAGATTTTTGTCCATGTCCACTGTTCATGCATACATGCATATAAGTTCTGTGGTTTATCTTTCCCCCACCACCCCCCTCTTTAGGGGATTGATAGTCTGTAACCCACTTCCACATCTCTGGGACTACCCCATTCCTCAGACTGTTATGTTCATTATATTCCACAAATAAGTAAGATCATACAAAACTTGTCTTTCTCTGTTTGGCTTGTTTCACTTAGGATGATACTTTTCAGGTCCATCCATGTCATCTCAAAGGATAAGAGATCTTTCTTTCATACAGCTGCGTAGTACTCCATTGTGTATATGTACCACAGCTTTTTTATCCATTCATCTACTGATGGACATTTGGGCTGTTTCCAGATCTTAGCGATTGTAAATAGTGCTGCTACAAACATGGGGGTACATATATTCTTTCTGATCGGTGTTTTAGGCTTCTTAGGGTATATTCCTAGTAGTGGGATCACAGGGTTAAATGGAAGTTGAATTTTTAATTTTTTGAGATAACACCATATTGTTTTCCATAGTGGCTGCACCAGTCTGCATTCCCACCAGCAGTGCACTAGAGTCCCCTTACCAACACTTGTTGTTTGATGATTTGTTGATGGCGGCCATTCTGACAGTTGTGAGGTGATACCTCATTGTTGTTTTAATTTGCATCTCTCTAATGATTAGTGATGATGAGCATTTCTTCATATGTTTCTTAGCCATTTGTATGTCCTGTTTGGAGAGGTGTCTATTTAGTTCCTCTGCCTATTTTTTTATTGGATTATTTGTCTTCCTTTTGTGGAGTTGTATGAGCACTCTATATGTATTGGAAATTAACCCTTTATCTGATATATCATTGGCAATTATGCTCTCCCATACAGTGGGTAGCCTTTCCGTTTTGATGATTGTATCTTTCGCTGTGCAGAAGCTTTTGAGTTTGATGTAGTCCCATGTGTTCATTTTCTCCTTTGTTTCTATTGCCTTAGGTGATGTGTCAGTAAAAATCCAGCTGCATATGATGTCTGAAATTTTGTTGCCTACAGTCTCTTCTAGGATTTTTATGAATTCATGAGTTACATTTAAGCCTTTTATCCATTTTGAGTTTATTCTCGTGTACGGTGTAAGTTGATGGTCTAGTTGCATTTTTCTGCAAGTAGCTGTCCAATTTTCCCAGCACCATTTATTAAAGAGGCTGTCCTTACTCCACTGTATGCTCTCGCCACCTTTGTCAAATATTAATTGAGCATATTGCCTTGGCTCCATTTCTGGGTTCTCTGTTCTGTTCCACTGGTCTTGATGCCTGTTCTTGTGCCAGTACCAGGCTGTTTTGATTACAGTGGCTTTGTAGTATTACCTGAAATCTGGTATTGTGATCCCTCCAACTTTGTTCTTTCTTTTCAAGATTGCTGTGGCTATTCGAGGCCTTTTTTGGTTCCATATGAACTTTTGAAGTAATTGTTCTAATTCTGTGAAGTATGCCATTGGTATTTTGATGGGTATTGCGTTGAATCTATAGATTGCTTTGGGTAATATGGACATTTTAATGATGTTAATTCTCCCAATCCATGAACAGGGTATGTGCTTCCACTTTTTTATATCTTCCTCTATTTCTTTTTACAATGACCTATAGTTTTCTGCAAATAGGTCCTTTATTTCTTTGGTTAAGTTCATTCCTAGGTATCTTAATTTTTTTGCCGCAATGGTAAATGGGATGTTTTCTTAGTTTCTCTTTCTGTGAGTTCATCATTGGTGTATAAGAATACCATCGATTTCTTAACGTTAATTTTGTATCCTGCTACTTTGCCAAATTCATTTATTAAGTCTAGTAAACGTTTGATGGAGTCTTTGGGGTTTTCTATTTATAGTATCATGTCATCTGCAAATAATGACAATTTCACTTCCTTCTTTCCAATTTGGATCCCTTTTATTTTTTCTTCCTGTCTGATTGCTGTGGCTAAGACTTCCAGTACTATGTTAAATAGGAGTGGCGAAAGTGGGCATCCTTGCCTTGTTCCTGTTCTTAAGGGAAATGCTTTTAGTTTTTGCCCATTGAGTATGATGTTGGCTGTAGGTCTTTCATATGTGGCCTTTATTATGTCTAGATATGATCCCTCTATTCCCACACTGCTGAGCGTTTTTATCAGAAATGGATGCTGGATTTTGTCAACGGCTTTTTCAGCATCTATTGATATTATCATGTGGTTTTTATTCCTCATTTTATTTATGTGGTGTATCACATTCATGGATTTGCGAATATTGTACCAGCCTTGTATCCCTGGGATGAATCCCACTTGGTCATGGTGGATCATTTTTTTGGTGTATTGCTGGATTCGATTTGCTAGTATTTTGTTCAGGATTTTGGTATCTATGTTCATCAGGGATATTGGCCTGTAGTTTTCTTTCTTTGTTGTGTCTTTTTCTGGTTTTGGAATTAGAATTATGCTGGCTTCATAAAACTAGTTTGGAAGTCTTCCTTCTTCTTGAATTTTTTGAAATAGTTTGAGGAGAGTGGGTATTAGTTCTTCTTTGAATGTTCGGTAAAACTCCCCTGTGAAGCCACCCGGGCCTGGGCTTTTGTTTGTTGGGAGAGTCTTGATTACATCTTCAATTTCTTCTGTTGTTTTTGGTCTGTTCAAGTTTTCTATCTCTTCCTGATCCAGTTTTGGGAGACTATGTGTTTCTAGAAATTTGTCCATTTCGATTACATTGTTGAATTTGTTGCCATATAATTGCATAGTAGTTGTTAATGATCTTTTGTATTTCTGTGGTGTCAGTTGTTATCTCTTCCCTGTCATTTCTGATTTTGTGTATTTGGGTTCTCTCTCTTTGTTTCATGGTGAGTCTAGCTTAGGGTCCATCAATCTTATTTATCTTTTCAAAAAACCAACTCTTTGTTTTATTGATCCTTTGAAATGTTTTTTTGGTCTCTATGTCATTCATTTCTGCTCTGATCCTTACTATTTCCTTCCTCCTACTTGCTCTGGGGTTTTCTTTTTGTTTGCTCTAGTTCTTTAAGTTGTGAGGTTAGATAGTCTATTAGAGATTTTTCTTCTTTTTTGACGTAGGCCTGTAGTGCTATCAACTTCCCTCTCAGATCTGCTTTCGCTGCATCCCATAGATTTTTTTTTGTTCTGTCTTCATTTTCATTGGTTTCCAGGAAGTTTTTGATTTCTTCCTTGATCTCCTCGGTGACCCATTCATTGTTTAATAACATGCTATTTAGCTTCCATGTGTTGAAATGTCTTTGTATGTTCTTCTTGCAATTGATTTCTAGTTTCATGCCATTGTGATCTGAGAAGATGCTTCATATAATTTCACTCTTCTTGAACTTGTAGAGACTTAGTTTGTACCTTAACATGTGGTCTATCTTTGAGAATGTCCCATGTGCACTTGAGAAGAATGTGAATTCTGTAGTTTTGAGGTGTAGTTCTCTGTAGATATCTATTAAATCTATTTGGTCTAGTGCTTCATTTAGCGTCTCTGTTTCTTTGCTAATTTTTTATCTACAGGATCTATCCAGTGATGTCAGCGGGGTGTTGAAGTCCCCTGCTATGATTGCATTGCTATCGATTTCTCCTTTGAAGTCCTCCAGTAGTTTTTTAATATATTTTGGTGCTCCTATATTGGGGGCATATATGTTAATCAAGGTTATATCTTTCTGTTGGATAGATCCTTCCAATATTACGTAGTGGCCTTCTTTGTCTCTAATTATGGCCTTCATTCTGAAATCTATTTTATCAGATATGAGTATTGCTACCCCAGCTTTTTTTTTCTTTTCCATTTGCTTGGAAGTTTTTCCATCCCTTCTCTTTCAATCTATGTGAGTCTTTTGTTGTGAGTTGTGTCTCTTGTAAACAACATATAGATGAGTCATGCTTTCTTATCCAATCAGTTACTCTGTGTCTTTTTATGGGAGTATTCCGTCCCTTTGCATTTAAGGTGATTATTGATATGTACTTATTTATTGCCATTTTTGTTTACTGTGGTTCTATTTTCCTTCCCATTTCTCCTGGTAATTACAGCAGTCCTTTTAACATTTCTTGCAGTGCTGGTTTGGTGCTAATGTATTCCCTTAGCCTTTTTTTGTCTGGGAAGCTCTTTATTTGACCTTCTATTTTGAATGTTAGCCTCCCTGGGTAGAGTAGTCTTGGATTCAGATCCTTGTTTTTCATGACCTTCATTACTTCATGCCATTCCCTTCTGGCCTGTAGTGTTTCTTGTGAGAAGTCAGCTGAGAGCCTTATGGGGTTTCCTTTGTAGGTAACCTGTTGCTTATCTCTTGCTGCTTTTAGGATTCTCTCTTTGTCTTTAATTTTTGGCAGTTTGATTACTATGTATCTTGGTGTGGGCCTGTTTTGGTTCTTCTTACATGGGGCCTTCTGTGCTTCTTGAACTTGAATGCCTTCTTCCTTCACCAAATTAGGGAAGTTTTCTGTCACTCTTTCTATGAATATATTCTCTAACCCTTGCTTATTTTCTTCTTCTTCAGAGACTCCTATGATGCGAATAGAATTCCGTTTTCAGTTGTCCCACAGTTCTCTTAAGCTGTCTTCCTGTTTTTTAATCATTTTTTCCTTTTGGTTTCCCGATTGGTTGATTTCTTCTAGCCTGTCTTCTAATTCACTGAACCGGTCCTCAGCTTCCTCTACTCTGATTTTTAGACCTTCTAATGTGTTTTTCATTTCTGATATGTCATTCTTCATTTCTTACTGTTGGTTTTTAATTTCCAACTGGTTGATTTTCAACATTTCTATGTGTTTCCTCATGGTGCTCATATCCTTACACATGCTTTTGAGCCTCCTCCACATGATGGCTCTAAATTCTAGTTCTGTTAACTTGCTTAACTGCACCTTATTTATCTCATCTTCTGTAGAGGTCTCTTGTTCTTTTATTTGGCTTTTGTTTCTGTTTTTCACCATTTCGACTATCACAGTGGGCTTTGGAGTCTGCCAAAGTTTCCCTGTGGGTGTTGGTGTTCTGCTGTTTGTGGCTCCCTCTCCTGGGTTTGGATTAGGCAGGGAGGACCCACTTTAAACCCCACTGTCAAGTCTTAGCTTTTCTGGTTAGTGTTGCTAGCCCAGGGAATGGTAGTTATCCTCTAGCTTTTTTTTGCCTGGAGGCTATTAGTAGAGGTCACCTGAAGAACCTTGGTTTCTGAGTTGCCTGAAAAACTCCCTCTGGTGCTCAGTGTAAGAGGATTTCCCTAGGGTGGGTCAGCTGATGGTTGTTAATGGGCCTCAATTAGCATTTCAATGGCCACCAGGTGGGGTTGAATCTCTGAGGGAGGGGCCACAGCATCTCCCCAGGGCCCTGGGAAGGAGTAAAATGACCACAGTCCTGTGTGACTGCACTCAGAGGAAGCTCTTAGCACCCTCCAAAACCCGAGTGTCCCCATACAGTTCTAGTCCAGACTGCCTTCCCTATGCCGGAGCCCAACGTGAGTGGCTGCTGCCAATTTAACCTCTGTCCGGACTCTGCGTCGTCGAGACGCCTGGGACTTTTAACACGAGGGCGCTTCTTCCAGCCAAGGGCGGCCCAGCTGTAGGTGTAGCTAAGGGCGTTGCACTCAGCAGAAAACCCAGGACTGAGCCGCAGTAGCGGGACACTGCAGAGGTGGCAGCAGCTTCTAGCAGAGTCCCCTGGTCCCTGCGAGTTAGTGTGGCACCAGCCGAGGGCTTAGCACGCAGAGTTCGCAGTACTCAGCCTTGGTAGCAGCATCCCGCCGAGTCCCTTGGTCCCAGCCAGTCCGTGCCAGTCCATGTGGCACCAACCAAGGGCTTAGCAGGCAACAGAGTTCCCAGGACCTGTTCAGGGTCGCAAGGGAGGTGGTAACAGCAACTTCCCGACGAGCCCCCTGGTCCCGCTGACTCCCCTGGTCCCAGAGAGTCCATGCGGCACCAGCGGATGGCTTAGCGGGCAACAGAGTTTGCAGGACTCATGTTGGGTCTCAGGGGAGGCGGTAGCAGCAACTTCCTGCGGAGTCCCCTGGTCCTGCCGAGTCCCCTGGTCCCAGTGAGTCTGTGCGGCACCAGCCGAGGGCTTAGCAGGCAACAGAGTTCACAGGACTCAGGCGGGGTTGCAAGGGAGGCGGTAGCAGCAACTTCCTGCCGAGTTCCCTGGTCCCTTCCCAGGCCCCTGTGGACTGTGGGCTCCCGGCTCCCTCTCGGGTCCTCGCAAGCCTACCAGGATTGAGTCGGTGTTTCTGGTTATGTGGTCCTCCAAGGTTTCTTTTGGTTGCCCTTTCCTGACGATTTGCCTTTATTTTCGTTGTAGATCCAGTTTGATCCTGGGAGATGGTCTGTGTAGCTCCATTCACTTTGCCGTCATTTCCCTCTATCTCCTACTTTGTTATTTTCATAAAAATTATTTTAGCCTAATTTTTGACATTATATTATTTATTCATTTAAAACTTATTAAATGCTTATATATATTTAGAGATTGTTTTTTGTTTACTTAGTTTAAAGTATTTTTTCATTGTGGTAAAATATACCATCATAACAATTTTTAACTGCACAACTAATTGACATTTGTCACATTTACACGGTTGTGCAATTATTATTACTGTCAATTTCTAGAAAGTTATCATCATCCTAAATAGAAACTTTGTACCCATTAAAGAATAAATTCCCATTTTCCCCTTCTTCTGTCCCTTGATAACCTCTATTCCATGTTCATTATTTGTGAATGTTTTATTATTCTAGGTACCTTATATAAATAAAACTATGAAATATATTTATATATTTATCTGGCTTATTTCATTTAGCATAATGCTTTAAAGGTTTATCTATGTTGTAATATGTAAAAATATTTCATTTCTTTCTATGTTGAATTATATTCTATTATATGTAGATAAACCATTTTGTTTATCTGTTCATCTACTGATAAATATTTTTATTGTTTTTACCTTTTGGCTTTTATAAATAATGTTGCTATAAGCATTAGTATACAAATATCTGTTTAATTTTATGCATCCAGTTCTTTTATGTTTATACCTAGAAACTGAATTGCTAAATCATATGGTAATTCTATTTAAATTTTTACTAAATGCAAACTATTTTCTACAATAGTTACATTATTTGCATCTCTGCTAGCAATTCACAATGCTCCTAATTTCTCAACATTTTAGCCAACATTTACTATTATCTTTTTTTTTTATAGTATCGGTCTACTGTGATATTCTAATGACTAGCGATGTTGAACATCTTTTTATGTGTTTATTAACCATTTGTACATTGTCTTGGAGAAACATCTATTCAAATTCTTTCTCTACTTTAGACTTTGATGGTGCTGGTTATTGGTTTTTCAGTTGTAGAAATTTTTCTATATAGTCTGGATATAAATTTCTTATCAGATATATGATTTGAAAATATTTTCTTTCATTCTGTATGTTTTCTCTTCATTCTCTTGATTGTAAACTTTGATTTATACAAGTTTTTCATTTAAATAAAATTTAATTTACCTATTTTCTTTTTTGTTGCTTGTGCTTTTGGTTTCATATCCAAGAAACTGCCAAATTCAATGACGTAAAAAGTTTTCTCCTATACTTTTTACTTAGTTTAGGAGTTTTGCCTCTCATATTTAGATCTTAGATCAATTTTGAATTAGCTTTTCTATATGGTGTGAGGAAAGAGTTGTTTCACCTTTTTTTGTATGTATATATCCAGTTGTTCCAGTATTACTTATTGAATTGTCTATTATTTCCTCTGTTAAATGATCTTGTCAAAATTTGAGGCATCTTTGTTAAAAATCAATGTCACAGATGTATTGGTTTATTTATGGGCTCTCAATTATAGTTCACTGGTCTATATTGCTATCTTTATACTAGTGACACATCAGGTTGATTGATGTAGCTTTATAATAAGTTTTGAAATCAAGAAGAGTGCATCTTCCAAAATTTGCTCTCTTTTAAGACTGTTTTGGCTATTTGGTATCACTTGAAATTCCATATGGATTTTAAGATTTGTTTTTCTTTTGCTGTAGATTACTTTTGGTAATATTACTATCGTAACATTATGAGATCTTCCAATCGATAAACACTGGATCTTTTTCCATTTGTTAAAGTCATCTTTAATTTCTTTTAGTAGTGTTTTACAATTTTTGTGTATTAGTTATTCATCTTATTGGTTAGAATAGTGCTAAATATTTTATTTTGTTTTATTTATACCTATTATAAATAAAATTATTCTAATTTACTTTGTGGATTATTCATTTCTGGTATATAGAAATGTAACTTACTTATTATACATTGGCTTTATGTGGTTAAGGTTAATATAAAGAATGATGATAAATCATGTATGTACCTTTGCTCTGATGTGATAAGAATGGGACTTTACCTTTCTAGTCTTACTTCCAAAAAAGCCATAACTTCCATTTAATCATGAAAAAATACCAGATAAACACCAGTTGAAGGATATGCATAATACAAAATGCCTCATCATTTCTACTTAAAACTCTTACAGTCATAAAAAAAACAAGGAGAGTCTGAGATATTATCACAGCCATGGGCAGCCTAAAGATACATAACTACTAAATATAATGTGGTTCCTAGTAGGGAAGTCTGGAACAGTAAAAGAGCATTAGATCAAAACTAAGGCAATCTGAATAAAATATGGAATAGTTAATAATAATGCACAAATATTAGATCATTAGTTCTGACAAATATACAGAACTAATTTAAGATATTTAGATAACTGAATATGGGTTATATGGGAATTCTGTATTATCTTTACAAATTTTATGTAAATCTAAAACTATTCTAAAATTTAAAAATATGTTAACTCATCTACTGATAGACATTTGAGTTGCTTCTAAATCTTGGCTATTGTAAATAATGCTGTAATAAACATAGGGGTGCATATATTCTTTCAAATTAGTGTTTCAGGTTTCTTTCGATATGTTCCAAGAAGTGGAATTGTGTACCTGAAACCTGTATAATTTTTTTAACCATCATCTCCCAAATAAATTCTATTATAAGAAAAAAATATATAGTGATGAATTAAAAAATTAAAGTGTAAATTAAATCACTCCCTTCTTAAAACTCTTTACAAAAAAAGTATATTAACTAATAGTTATGAAAATTGGTATATCTGTATTATTACTGATAACCTGGACGACTTGATGTAAGTTCCAGATAAATCATCACTAAAGCTCATGCATGAACAATCTTTATGTCTGTTGTTTATGTGGCCACTCAGAAAGGTCACCACAGACATTCAAATTACTAACCAGGGAAATTTGTTTGATTGCCACTATTTGTCCTAACTCCATCTGAAGATCCTCTGAATCTGACATCTAGAAATTTTCTCAAGTGGCTGCTCTCCAACTCAGAAAATAAAAGTACAATTTGCTTGAACTATTAACTTTTGTTTTTTCTTTTGTTTCCATAGAAATGTTTTTCATTAAATTATTTAAATTGTTCACACCATTAGAAGTCTAATCTAGATAGAAGTTTACCTACAACACCACATTCTGAAATAAAACATCCTTGCATTTATCCTATCCTAAATCATCATGAAAATATGTTTGCTAATCCATCATGTACTTATGTAAATAGCAAAAAAGGAGAGAGAGAGAGAGAGAGAGAGAGAGAGAGAGAGAGAGAGAGAGAGAACTATTTGATTTATTTAAGTGGTTAAATCATGGTTCATGAGAATCTCTGTTCTGGGGAATTATTTAATCCTTGGCTATTGTTCTTATAGTCATTATATTAACTTCTCTAGTGCATTATATAATCTCAAGGGTTTTAAATGCCTGTCAGCATCCACTCATATGCCAAAAAGTATCTATCAGACAACTGGATTAAACAAAAAATAACCACATAAATGTTGAAGATAGTGACTACATGGCTCTCCAGTCTGACAATTTAATGGAAAAAAGGAATATGTGACTCTTCATCCTGACTGCATTAATGATGATAACAAAGAATAATGCTATTCTGGTTAAACAGGTTGAAAGTATTATTAAAAGGGGGAAATTATGAAAATAAAAAATAAATGGAACATGGACAACAAAGCCGGGGACAGGACGGGGGTGGGGGATGGGGAGGAGGGTGTCAATGGGGCAAAAAAGGAGAAACATCTGTAACACAAATAAAATTTAAAAATAAATAAATAAATAAAAATAAAATAAAAGGAAACTGGCCTTGAAAATTCCCTGCGCAGATACAACTGGTTTAGTCATACAAGGAAAGCTTAATTTAGCTTATTTTGCAAAACTAACATAACCTCAGTCATTTTTTGCTTATTGCAGTTTATATTTGCTTTGGGTTTAACATAGATAGACTTTATAATTGTTAAAATATTTTTTGTGTTATGTACACTCTTTCTAATGTTGCTGTTTTGTAGTAATAATAGATTTTGGAATTTTGATATGCCCTTTATAAAACCATAGTTATTTTAATGGTGATTTGCTGAATTAAATATATCTGCCTAGTTCCACATGTAGCAGCCTATTTCATGTTTGACACTCAGTAGGTGTTCAATAAATGTGGACTGAATTTAAATATTTATGAATAACGTGTTTGAACACAGGAAGATGACAAATAAAGTGTTTGAACACAGTCAGTTTTCTTTTAGAGAACTAAACTCTGATTAACTTTAACATCTTCTTTGGCAACTTTCCCTGTTCAAAGGACAGAGAAACAATGCAAAAAAGAATTGCTGTTGTATATTGAAAATACCTAATTTATGTAGATGCAGACTCTCTCTACATCACCAATAATAAAGATCAGTAAGTATTAATAACTTATCTTTCCCCCAAATTGAATAAATTCTCTATTAGCAGGCCTGGAGTTCTTTACTAGCCAGAACTTCTGCATATCCAGTGTTAAATTGAAATACAGGCTCATAATGAAGACATTTCAAGAGCCTTTTGAAATACTGAATTATTGCTGTATGATAAATCTACATTAGCAAAATATTTTATTAAACAGAACTTCTCATTCTGAAGTATGTCAGACAGTTTCATGTGCCTCAATAACTAAATATTAATTGAGCGCTCTAGGTGTGTTAATCTTCATGAAAATTATAATGTATTTTGTGTCAGAAAAAAAATTTACCATAAGCAAATGGGAAAGATTCGGTCTTATATTTTGGTATAATTATATTAATATTTGCATAATTTGATTTTAAATAATGTCACCAAAAGATTATTACCACCCTGGCTGTTTTGGCTTGGTGGTTAGATCATCAGCCCACAGACCTGAGAGTCCTGGGTTTGGTTCCTGCTAAGGGCACGTACCCCGGTTGCAGTTTGTTCCTGACCCTGATTGGGGTAGTGTGGGTGGCAAGCAATCAATATGTCTCTCTCACATCGATGTTTCTCTCTCTCTCTCTTCTTCCCTTCCTCTCTCCCACTGTATCTGAAGATAAATGCAAAAATGTCCTTGGGTGAGGATTTTACAAAAAGATCATTACCAAGGTGATAATATAAAAATAGAAAAAACATCAGGTAGTTCCCGTCAAGATGGAGGCGTAGGTAAGCATGGTACATGGAACCTCCCACAACCACATTAAAATTACAAAATAAATTACAGAACAACCATTATTCATAAGTGTCTGGAATCTCGTTGAACTGAAGTCTTACAACTAAAGATATACAGAAGAATTCACCTCAAGACTGGTAGGACAGGTAGAGACAGGGAATGAGCTGGTCATGTGTGGGTGTTAAAAAAACAGGAGGTAAATTTTGAATACAGAGGTCCCCCCTAAGGAATGAAGAGTCCCAGCCCCACAACAGAATCCCCAGCCCAGGATTCTGTTGCCATGAAGAGAAGTCCCCATAACTTCTGGCTGTAAAAACCAGCAGGGGATTTGGCTGAGTAAGACAGAGTGCTCTTGTGTCCCAGGCAGCTCCTCTTAAAGGACCTGCATGTGAACTTACTCAGATTCACTCACTCTGAACTCCAGCACTGAGGCAGCAGCTAGAAAGACACTAGGAACCTACAGGGAGGAACTGAATAGTCTGGCTTCATGATTAAGGCTTGAGAATTAGCTTTCTCCCAGATAGAAGTAATGGCAGAAGTTGTTGTTCCTTTGCTGAGCCCTTCCCCACAGAGCTAGCAGGCAGGCTCCATATCTCAGTCTCCATCAACTTGGCTAACACTGTTAGCCCCACCCTGATGATTCCCTGAAAAGCCACTTCTCCAACTAGAGGGCCCACCCAAGCCATTTCCAGAGGCTTTTCCATACAAATGGCCTCTCTTACCTCATGCTCCAGACTTTCCTAAAATATTTCAAACAAGCAACATCTGGACTCAGTGTGCCCCATACCTCTTACTTAGTGGCCCCAGGCTTGGGCCTAGCAGCAACTGGCCTTGGTTTATATCTATGCCTATCCTAAACATCTCAAAGCCTGGCACAAGTTGCAGATATCTGAAGATTGCTCTGTAGCTTGTGCCAGGTGGCCCCAGACAGAGCAGAGGTGGTGGCTGACATTGTACTTCCTGAGAGGTCCCAGAGCCAGTGCACTCGGTGGAACGCGTCAGACCACACCGAATTGCAACTTTACCAACTCCAGAGTGACGTATTCAAGGGGTGGACTCGGTGATCACCAAAGCCTCACTGAAGCAAGTCTTGCTAAATAAGGTTAACCCCTGCATAGCAGTTCCTCTGTTATAGTCACACCCAGTCCTTACAGCCCACTTGCCTAGAGGGCAATCCTTCCCACTGATGAGCCAACAACAGTCACGGGTCAAATATAACAGGACAGTGTACACAACCCACACATGGGTGACAAATGAAGCACCGCCTCAAGTGACTGGGGAGGCTGTGCTTCTGGGCCTATAGGACACATAGAATATAAGGCCACTATTTTAAGATTGGAAGATTGAGTATTTTTCCCTAACACACAGAAACAAACTCAGGAAAACATCCCAAATGAAGAGGCAAAGAAACACATCCCAAATGAAAGATCAGGAGAAATCTTGAGAAAAAGAACTAAGTAAAATGGAGGCAAACAAACTACCAGATATAGATGTCAAAACTATGGTTATAAGGATGCTCAAGGAACTTAGTGAGAACTTCAATAGCATAAAAAAATGACATGGAAACTATACAAAAAAAGACCAGTTAAAAATAAAGAATCTACTAACTAAAATGGAGAATAAATTACAGGAAATCAATAGTAGAGTAGATGAAGCAGATAATAAAATCAGTGACTTAGAATGTAAAAAAAGAAAAGCAGAAAAAATCAGAACAACAAAAAGAAAAAATAATTTTAAAAATTAGGATAGTATAAGGAGCCTCTGGGACAATTTCAAACACATCTACATTCACATCATATGGATGCCAGAAGGAGAAGAGAGAGAGCAAGGAACTGAAAATCAATTTGAAAAACAAAAACAGAAAACTTCCCTAACCTGGTGAAAGAAATAAATATATAAGCCCAGGAAGCACAAAGCATCCTAAACAAGATGAACACAGAGAGATTCACACCAAGACACACTGTACTTCAAATGCAAAAGATTAAAGACAAAGACATAATTTAAAAATGGCAAAAGAGCCCTGGCTGGTTTGGCTCAGCAGTTAGAACATCGGCAGCAGACCAGAGAGCCCCGGGTTCGGTTCCCACTAAGGGCACATACCTGGGTTGTGGTTCGTCCCTGGCCCCAGTTGGGGTAGTGTGGGTGGCAGCTAGTCAATGTGTCTCTCTCACATTGATGCTCCTCTCTTCTTCCTGCTCTATCTGAAGATAAATGCAAAAAATGTCCTTGGGTGAAGATAACAAAATAAATATAAATAGCAAAAGAAAAGCAGTTAGTTATCTGCAAGGGAGTTACCATTAGACTACAAGGTAATTTATGACAGAAACTTTTCAGGCCAGAAGGCATCGGCACAAATTATTCAAAATGATGAAAAACAAAGACCTACGACCAAGATTATTCTACCTAGTAAAGCTATCATTTAGAATTGAAGGACAGATAAAGTCCTTCCCAGCCAAGAAAAACCTAAAGGTGTTTATCATCACCAAGCAGTATTATAAGAAATGGTAAAGGGTCTTTTTTTAAGAAAACAAAAAATAAAAGATAAAAAATATGAGTAATAAACAGTCATCAAAAAAATGAAATCTTACCACTTGCAACAGCATGGATGGAGCCAAGGGGGTATATTGCTAAGTGAAATAATCAGTCAGAGAAAGACAAATACCATATGATTTCACTTATATGTGGAATTTCAAGAACAACATAAAGGACCAAACAAAACAGAAACAGACCCATAGTTACAAAGATCAGAGGAAAAAAGGGGGTGGGGAATTGGGTGGAAAAGGTAAAGAAATTGAGAAGTACAGTTTACAAAATAGTCATGGGAATGTAAAGCACAGCATAGGGAGTATAGTCAATAATATTGTAATAACTATGTATAGGGACAGGATGGTTCTTAAAATATCAGGGGGAACATTTTGTAAAGTAGGTTATTGTCTAACCACTATGCTGTACACTTTAAACTAATAAAGACTAATACTGACTATAAACTGTTACTGAAAAAAATTAAATATAAAAATATAAAATAAAAATAGAAAACATCACTGTTGTAAATTTTTATTTTTGATTTCAAAGACTTGAAATTACATTCTTCAAAAAATGATTAATTATAGATGCAAAGAAGGACTATCTCTCAAGTATAATCTTTTATCAAGAGATCAATTTAAACTTTCAACAAAAAGAGGCAGAAGTCTGTTTACTCAGTCCAGGGATGTCGGGGAAGATTTTAATGGAAGGTAAAACATGAGCAGAGAGCTTTAAAAAGAATCTATGTCTTGGAGAATCCCTTTTCCCTCAACAATGGAATTCCCAACCAACTGTCGAAAACAATTGAATTACTGGCATCCTGGCAACAACATTTGATAGTACAGACTGGTTAGCAAAAGTGTAGCAATTAGTTTAGTAATTGACCCAGTAAATTAAGGAAATCATTTGAACATGCTAATTATAAAATACTTAGATTTTTATTTAATCTAAAGCAAATTTTATTTGTACAGTAGCTGAAAATTCTCCTTAATATTTTTTCATCATTGAGTAAGCATTTATTAATTACCTATTGTATGAATATCTGTGTACTGAATCAATACAATATGTCAAAACACAAGTACCCAAGGGACTGGGAGTGTCTATAAAGATAAATTTTTTAAGTATTATTAATAAAATTAGTGTATAATTTCTAGAAAAAAGTGGGAAATCTAGAAAGGCAACATAATTATAATCAGGATAATATCAATCATAACCATATATACTAACTGAAAATGTATTTCTTTGAATAAATTTATTTATACCATTTCAGGAAATAAAGGTACTGCAATCAAACAAAAAAGACTAATTTATGGGAAGATAAGGGAAGCCTTAGGAAGTGATGTGATTTGATGATGAACACTGAGGAAGTCTTTATGAAAAATACCTTCTTGTTCTTAAAATATTAGAATTAGAAATATGTCTTTTATTCTCTGTCTTAAAACTCAAGTGCAGCTGAAAATTAATATAGTGTGGCACTCTTCATAATTTACATCTTAGTATGGTTGGTTTTGTCAACTCTCATACAAGATTAGGCTTGGAAAAGGTTAATGGTGAAAGGTCATCTAAATAAGAGATAAAAATAAAGAGAAAGAAATTGAGATGGTGACCGTTAAACTCACATCCTTATTTTGCTTAGAATTAGCATTATGAATAGGTTATAAGATTTGATTATTATATTTTTAGCACTTAGCATCCATTTCTACATCCATTGCCCAGACATACCTTATGGGACCACTGCATACAAATTTGAAGTGATGTTGGCTCTCAAGGAAACCTCCAAACTCCATTATTCACCTCTTCTCTGAAATCAATTTTCTATCTTATGGGTCTTTCCATGTCTTCTTTATCTAACATGCAAGCCCATCCAGCTCTGAGAAAATCTATGCTATTAAATATCAGTTATCTAAACCCCCTTAAGTTATTTACTTCACCTAGAAGACAGATGGTGAGGATAGGGGCAAGGGGCAAGAAACAGGGAGGAGAAAGGAAAAGAGGTCAGCTTCTAGGAACCAAGATTGGTCTCTTCTTCCTGAATAGGGGAATAAAAGTTAAAGGAGATAGTGAGTGTACAGGAACAAGTGAGTTTTCTTTTCTGTTGAATTTATTGGAGTGACACTGGTTAATAAAGTTTTATAGGTTTCAGGTGTGCAATTCTATAATAAAACATCTATTTATAATGTATTGCGTGTTCACCATCCCAAGTAGTCTCCTTCCATCACCATTTATCCTCCCTTTACCCCTCTACCTTCCTCAACCTACCATTTCCCTAGGTAATCACCATACTCTTGTTTTCATCTATGAGTTGTTGTTTTTTGCTTAAGCCCTTCACCTTTTATATGCAGCCCAGCAAACCCCTCCCCTCCAAGAAATGTCAGTCTGCTCTCTATCGGTCTGTTTCTGTTTTGTTTTTTATATATTTAGTTTATTTTTTTCCATTAGAGTCCACATATAAGTGAAATTGTATGGTACTTGTCTTTCTCTGACTGGCTTATTTCACTTAGCATAATATTCTCCACGTCCACCCATGCTGTCAAAAAGGGTAAGATTTCCTTCTTTTTTTTATGGCAGAGTCATATTCTATTGTGTAAATGTACAACAGTTTTCTTATCCAATGCAGATTGGTGCAGGCATTGTGAAAGGCAGTATGGAGTTACTTTATTTTTTCCAATAATTCACCTATTGCATATGATATTTGAGAAAGGAGAATTTGGTCTTCTAGTCCATGGGGAATGATTCTGAAATTTTGAATTAAATGTACATTATTTAAATTAGTCTCATTTATTTTATAATTTGAGATATAATTGAGATATATTATAAATATTTTTCTTCATTGATTTTAGAAAGAGAAGGGAGAGGAAAAGGGATGAAAACATTTATGAGAGAGAACATTGACTGGCCACCTCCTGCATGCCCCATACTGGGGATTTGGCCCAAAACCTGGGCATGTGCCCTGACTGGGAATCGAACTCACGACCTCTTGGTTCATGGGTGGATACTCAACCACTGAGTGACACTGGCCGGCCTATAGTCAAGATTTATCATTGTATAGTTTTAAGTGTGCAAAATGATGATTTGAATTGTGTATATATTATGAATCAATTGCCACAAGTTTATTTAATATCCATCAATAAACATACAGTTACCAATATTTCCCTCTTGTGAAGAAAAATTTTAAGATTTACTTTTTAAATAACTTTCAAATACTCAATATAGATGTTTAACTACAGTTACCAGGATTTATATAATATGCCCAGGACATAATTATCTTATAATTACAATTATCTTACAATTGGAATTATTTTATAATTATTACCTTCACCTATTTTATGCCCCATTTCACCTCTGGAATCTACCAATCTGTCTTCTTTATCTATGAAGTTTTACATGGTGATGGAAAATGATTTGACTTTGGGTGATGAGCACACAATGTAATATAAAGATTATGTATCATAGAAACGTACACTTGAACCTATATAAGCTTATTAACCAATGTCACCTCAGTAAACTTAATAAAAATAAAATCTATGTGTTCAGATTCTACACATAAGCTCATACAATATTTGTTTCTCTGCCTGATTTACCTTGCTTAGCATAATGCCGCTCAAAGTCTATCCAGGTTGTCACAAAGGGAAGGATTTATTTCTTTTTATATATATTGCAATTTATTTATCACTTTATCTGTTAATGGACAAATAGGTTGTTTCCATGTCTAAGCTGTAGTAAATAATACTGCAATGAACAAAGGGGTCCAGAGATCATTTCAAGATAATAATTTTGATTCCTTTGGATAAATACACAAAAGTGAAATTTCTGGATCATAAGAAATTTGTTTTTTTTTAATTTTTGAAAAACTTGCATACTGTTTCTCATAGTGGCTATTCTGATTTACATTTCCCCCTACAGTGTACCAGGATTTTTTTTGTCCACATTTTAAACAATATATGCTGTTGTTGTTGTTGTTGTTTTCTTTTGATCATAGTCATTCTGACAGGTATGAGGGGATATATCATTGTGAATTTAGTTTGCACTTCTCAGATATTAGTAATGTTGAGCACATTTTCATGTACTTGTTGACCATTTGTATGCCTGCTTTGAAAAAATATCTATTCAGCTTCTCTACCTATATTTTATTGAAATTTTTCTTATTGAATTATTATATATTTTGTATATTTAAACTCATTAAATATGTGATTTGAAAATATTTCTCCCATTCCATACATTTTTTATTTTCTTTATGATGAGCCAACAGCAATTAAATATCAAATACAACATGAGGGCACACAACCTACAGAATGAACACTCCTGGAGCACACATTTCATGTAAAAAGTAAAATGTGCCACTGGATCCACAGAATACCTACTATATAAGGCTACTATGCTAAGACTAAGGGTAGCAGCATATCTACCTAATCCATAGGGACACAAAGACACAGGCAAAATTGGGAGACAAGAAAATATGTCCCAAATGAAAGATTAGGAGAAAACTACAAAAATAAATAAATCAATAACTAAACAAAATTATGGAATGCAATCTATCAGATACATAGTTAAAAATCACTGTTTATGAGGATATTAAAGGAAATTAGTAAGAATGTCAACAAAGAGATAGTGAGCATAAAAAAAGGATGCAGAAAACATAAAGAACAAATCAGAAATAGAGAATACAATAACTGAAGTGAAGAATACAGCTAATTAGATGAAGCAGATGACCTAATCATAAATTTGGAAGACAAGGTACTAAAAAACACATTTGGAAGAGCAAACAGAAAAATAAAATTAAAAATAATAACTTAAGATGCCTCTGGGACAACATCAAGTGTAAAAGTATTCACATCATACAAGTACCAGACGAAGAAGAGAAAGAGTAAAGGATTGGGAATGTATTTCAAGAAATAATGACTGAAAACTTCCCTAACCTGGCAAACATAATAGACATACAAGGCCAGAAAGACAAGAGAGTTACCCAAAAGGATAAAACCAAATAGGCCCACACCAAGATACATCATAATTAAAATGGCATAGTTTAAAGACAAAGAAAGAATCTTTAATGTAGCAAGAAAAAGACAGTTATCTAAAAGGAAGCTCCAATAAGACTGTTAGTAGATTTCTCGTCATAAACTTGGCAAGCCAGAAGAGATTGGCATAAAACATTCCAAGCGATTAGAAGCAATGCTCTACTCTATGCAGCAAAACTATCATTTAGAATTGAAGGAGTGATAAACAGCGTCAAGTACAAGAAAAATCTCAAGGAGTTAATCACCACCAAACCAGTATTACAAGAAAGGTGAGAGGAACTTCTATAAGAATAAAAAGGGAAGAAATAACATAAATATGAATAATAAAAGAACATGTTCTATGTACCTGCCCATATTGATTTCAAACAGAATGTTCCGATTAAATGACATACTATAACTGAATGAATATGGAAATAAGACCCATATATATGGTGTCTACAATAGAACAACTTAATTCAGACCAAAAGACAAAAAAAAAAAAAAAAATGAAAATAAAGGGATGGGAAAACTATTTAATGCAACTGGCAATTTAAAAAAAAAAGCTGAGGTAGCAATACTTATATCCAATAAAATAGAATTTAAAACAAAAGCTATAATAAGAGACATTAAATAAAGATAAATGTATCAATGCAACAAGTGGGCATAACCATTGTAAATATGTATGCATACAACTTAGAAGCACATAAATATGAATGACAAAAATGGAATAATTAGCAGTAATACAGCCATAGCAGGAGTCATTAATACCGCATTGACATCAAAAGATATAACTTCCAGACAGAAAATCAACAAGGAAACAGTTGCCATAAATGATACATTGATCAGAAAGATTTAGTTGATCTTTTACCCCAAAGCAGTAGAATATGTATTGTTTTCAAGTGCACAGGGAAGATTATTGAAGACAGACCATACGTTCTGCCACAAAATGAATCTCCATGACTCTAAGAGGTTTGAAATCATCAAGTATTTTTTTTTCTGACCACAAAGGTATGAAACTAGAAACCAATTACATGAAAAACAAAACAAAACAAAAAACACATAAAAGTTGAGGCTAAATATCTTGCTACTAAGCAATGGACAGGTTAACAATGAGATCAATGAAGAAATAAAAAGATGTCTTGAGACAAATAAAAATGAAAACACAAAAATCTAGGAGACACAGCAATGGCAGTTCTAGCGGTGAAATTTGTAACAAAACAGGCCTACACAAGAAACAAGAAAAATCTGAAAAAAACAATATAACCTTACACCAAAGAGAACTAGAAATAGAAGAAAAGCCCAAATTAAGTAGAAGGAAGGGAATAATAAAAATCAGAGTAGAAATATATGGAACAGTATCTAAAAAATTTAAAAAATATATAATGAACAAAATAAGCTGTGGAACAAAATAGACCCAGAGACATGGAAGTAGGGAACAGACTGACAAACCTCAGAGGGAAGGGAGGTGGAGGTGAGAAGAGATAACCAAAGAACTTATATGCATATATGTATAACCAGTGGACACAGACAACAGGGTGATGAAGAGGGGTTACTGGGGGGCTTGGAGGGCGGGAGGAGGATGTCAATGAGGGAAAAACTGAGGGACATCTGTAATGCTTTCAACAATAAAGATAAATCCTAAAAATATTAATTAAATCAAAAGCCGGTTCTTTGAAAAAATAAACAAGATTGATAAACCCTTAAGCAGACTCATTAAGAAACAGAGAGGACCTAAATAAATAAAATCAGAAATGAGAGTAGAAATTATAACTGACACCAAAAAAAAATGATTATAAGAAAATGTGAAATATATTTGCCAACACATTATACAATTTGAAAGATATGAATAAATTCCTAGAAAAATATAGTCTTCCAAGAATAAATCAAGAAGAAACAAAAACCTAAACAGACTGATTACTACTAACAATATCAAATCGGTAATGAAAAAAACTCCCAAATAACAAAAGTGTTGTATAAGATGGCTTCACAGGTGAATTTTCCAAAATATTCAAAGAAGAATTAACATGTGTTCTTCTCTAACAATTCCAAAATATTAAAGAGGAAAGAAGGCTCCTGAGCACATTTTAAGAGATCAGAATTATACTAAATTCCAAATCCTGGCAAAGACAGTACCAAAAAAAGAAAATTATAGGCCAATATCCTTGATGAACAGAGATGCAAACTTCATTAACAAAATATTAGCCACATGAATCCAGCAATATATTAAAATGGTCATACACCATGACCAAAGGGGATTCATTCCTGGTTCGCAGATTGGTTCACTGTCTGTAAATCAATTAACATGATACACCACATAAACAAACTAAAGGACAAAAATCATATGATCTTATCAATATATGGAGAAAAGGCAATTGAAAAAAATCCAGCACCTATTATTGATTTTTAACAATATCTCTCCAAAGTGAGACTAGAAGGAACATTCTGTAATATAAAGGCCATATATGTCAAATCTATAGCTAACATCATACATAAAAAGGTAATGTAAAAGCATTTCCCTTGAGATCAGGTACAAAACAAAGGTGTCCACTTTCATCACTCTTATTTAATATAGTACTGAAGTCTTAGCCATAACAACCAGAGAAAAAGAAGAAATAAAAGACATCCAAATTGGAAATGAAGAAATAAAACTGTCATTATTTGCAGATGACATGGCACTATATATAAAGAATCCTAAAGATCCCACCAAAATACTGCTAAAGCTGATAAATGAATTCAGTAAAATAGCAGAATATGTAATTAATATTCAGAAATTGGTTGCATTTTTATACACCAATAACAAACTATCAGAAAGATAAATTAAGAAAACAATCACATTTACAATTGCATCAAAAGAATGCCTAAGAATAAACTTAACCAGGGAGGTAAAATTGACTCCAAAATCATAAGACACTGAAGAAAGAATTTAAAGATACAAATAAATAAAAGTATAGATCATGCTCATGGATAGAAAGAATGAATACCATTAAAATGTCCATACCACCCAAAGAAATCCATAGATTTCATGCAATTCCTTAAAAATACCACTGGCATTTTCCACAGAACTAAAACAAATAATTCTAAAATTAATATGGATCTACAAAAGAATCCAAATAACCACAGTATCTTGAGAAGGAAAAACAAAATTGGAGGTATCACACCACCTAATATCTAACTATATTACAAGGCTATAATAATGAAAACAGCATGGTACTGGCATAAAAACAGATAGATCAGTGGAACAGAATAGAGAGCACAGAAATAAATCCATGCCTATACTGTCTGTTAATCTATGACAAAAGAGACAAGAATATACAATGAGGTTTAAACAGTCTATTCAATAAGTTATTTGGGGAAAATTGAACAGATACAAGCAAAAAAATAAAACTAGACCACTTCCTTCCACCATATACAAGAATAAACTCAGAATGAATTAAGTACCTAAGTATAAGGCTCAAAATTATGAAACTTCTAAAGAAAACATAGGCAATAAACTTTCTGACATTGGGCTCAGTAATGTTTTTATCTGTAATATATTTTTAGGCAGGGGAAGCAAAAGAAAAAATAAACAAAAGAGACTCCAACAAACTAAAATGTTTTGCACAGCAAAGTAAATTATTTACAAAACTAAAAACACAACCTATCAATTAGGAAAATATATTTACCAATGATATATTCAATAAGGGGTTTATATTTAAAGTTTATAAAGAACTCATACAACTCAAGAGCAAATAAACAAGCAATCCAATTTAAAAATGGGCAGAAGACCTGAATAGTCATTTCTCCAAAGAGAATATACAGATGGCCAGTAGATACATGAAAAGATGCTCAATGTAACTAATTATCAGAGCAAAGCAAATTAAAACCACAATGAGATATCACCTCACACCTGTCAGAATGGCTATCGTCAATAACTCAACAAACCACAAATGTCAACAAGGATGTGGACAAAAGGAGACTCTCACACATTTTTGCTGGGAATGCAAATTTGTGTAACCACTATGGAAAACAGTATGGAGGTTCCTCCAAAAACTAAAAACAAAGCTACTTTATGACCCAGCAGTTCCACTTACTGGTATTTATCTAAAGAATTCCAAACACTAATTTGGAAAGGCATGTGTACCCCTATGTTAATTGCAACTATATTTGAAATAACCAAGATATATAAGCAACTTAAGTGCCCATCCATAGAAGATTGGATAAATAAGTGGTATATATTTACAATGGAATATTACTCAGCCATAAAAAATGAAGTCTTATGATTTGTGACAACATAAATAAACCTAGAGAGTATTATGATAAGTGAAATATGTCATACAAAGAAAGACAAATGCCGTATGATTTCATCTGTGTGGAATCTGAAGAATAAAATTTAGGAAGAAGCTAAACTGAATCAGACTCATAGATACAGAGAACAAACTGATGTTTACCAGACGGGTGGGGGGAATTGGGGCTTGGTAAAACAATTTTGAAGGGATTAAGAAGTACAAATTGGCACTTACAAAATATTCACAAAGTTGTAAAGTATAGCATAATAAATATAGTCAATAATATTTTAATAACTATGTATGGTGTCAGCTGGGTACTAGACTTATCAAGAGGAAAACTTCATAAATGATATAATTATTTAATCACTGTGCTGTACATCTGAAACAAATATGATATTAAATGTCAACTGCGATTTGAAATACAAAATATTTAAAAGGATGTTATTTGGTCAGGTTTGTGTAATAGAAAGATTACCCTGGTGTCAGTGTGAGCATATAAGACACTGTCAAGAATGCATATTGAAGGAATAGTTAGAAAGGTAATGTAATAGTAACGAAGAGTGATAAAGAGGATTTGAAATACAGAAAACATTTTAAGAATAGACTCAAAAGATTTTATGAATGTAGAAGCAGTAAGACACAGTGATTAATTAGATGTAGAAAACTACAGAGAGAAAGAGTCAGAGGTTATATTCTCAGTTTACTTGAGTTATAGAATAGAATAGGAAGGGCAATTTCAGGTAAAGGAGTAGAGAAAATAACATTCAGTTTTAGACAAGGAGATTAGCAAGTTCCTGTTGACATTAATAGTTTCCATTGACTATCATATAAAGGTTTAAGCGAGAGAAGACTTGAACATTCACCTGGTTGACACATTTCACCTATGAAAACTTTGAGGCCCAGATAAAACAAAATCATACAAATCATATACCTAGGTAGTGACAACAAAGACTAAAATCTTAAATTAGTAACTTCCAAATTTTTCATCATAACACGCTGCCAACAGTTTTGACCTTTAGGGATATTAAATTTCGTAAGTAATAATGAAGACAGATATTTCAGGATTCACTTTTTATTTTTAGTTTAGTTTTTCTTTATTGATTTTTGAGAGAGAGGAAAGGACAAGGAGAGAGAGATAGAAACATCAATGAGGGAGAACATCGATTGGCTGCCTCCTCCATGCACCCCACTGGGGATCTGACCCACAACTTGAGCATATGCCCAGACCGGGAATCAAACTGTTAAACTCTTGGTGCATGGGTCGATGCTCAACCACTGAGCCACATTGGCCAGGCTCAGGATTCACTTTTGCATTTACTTTGTATTCAGAAAATATTCCAAATAATCTAATAATAATAATAAATTAATTTTAAAAGTAAATTAGCATAGTACTAGAAGATAGTGACTTCCCTTTTTAACTTACCTAATAACCTTTCCACTGGAATTCATCCCTATGATTTTAGTGAGAAGATTTTAAATTTCATCTGTTATCTAGCTTGTGTGTGTGTGTGTGTGTTGTTTCCTTCCTCAATTAAGTATTTGATCTCTGATGAGAGGCATTGTTGTAAGCAGTATAGAGCACAGATTAAGGAATAAAAACATCAATATCTGCACCATATTAGGTATGAAATAACTAAAATGGAGATAATAACATCATCTTTTTCATAGAAAAATCATGAGTATTAAGTGAAATAGTATACACAAAGTGGTTAGCACCATACCTAGCACAGAGTAAATCTTCCTATTAGTAGCTATTACTGTTCGTGGATGCTTGGCAAATATCTGTTGATAGTAAATAAATAATTTTCAAATTAAAATAAAGTTATAAGACAGTCTTGCTCAGCTATTTTATCACTTGCAGCCTGTGAATACCACTTCTATAAAATGAAATGCAGCCCTGGTTGGTATGGTTCAGATGGTTGAGCATCTTTCTGTGAACCAAGAAGTTGCCAGTTCTATTCCAGATCAGGGTACATGCCCAGGTTGTGGGCCAAATCCCCAATTGGGGGCATGCAGGAGGTGGCTAATTGATGTTCTCTCTCATTGATGTTTCTACTTTTCTCTCTCTGTATCCCGTCCTCTCTTTCTAAAACCAATAAAGAACAAAAATGCATTTAATTGGACAAAAGACATTACATTCAAATGTAAAGTCTAATACAAACAAAAATTATCTTTAAAAGTATAGGTTTCAAAGTTGACAGTGATGCTTAAACAGAAAATTCAATATGTTGTTTTCTTAAACCATTTTGAAATTGTTATAGGAATAAGCTTATTTTAAAGAATGTTAACATTGCCATGACCTGGTGGCTCAATAGGTTGGAGCATCATCCCATACACCAAAATCTTGTGGGTTTGATGCCTGGCCAGAGCATATACCTAGGTTCCAGGTTTGATCCCCATAACAGAGCAGGCGGGAGGCAACCAATAGATGTTCTTCTCTCACATAGATGTTTCCCTCTCTCTCTAATTAATGAACATATCTTCGGGTGAGGCTAAAAAAAACATGTTAGCATAATCAATTGCAATATTGTTATTAGGAAAACATGCTCTAATTCTTAAGACAACATATTATCAGTTCATAAATCAGAAAATCATATTGCAATAATAACAATTTTTCTTGAAAGTTGATGTTAAAAATAGTCTAGCATCAAATATTAATCTGTTATGTATATGCTGGAAACTCCATTACAAGTTGTAAAAGCACAACTGATTGTCATGAAATTGGTAAATGATTAGGAGAATGTTTAGTCTTCTGAGGTATCCTTGCTGGCTCATGGTAATGGCCACTGAGGAAACAGGGCTATGTTTCAGGTAAAAATGTCTCATGGTATCGTGAGGAATCTTTATCAAATAAACAGCAATCTAGTAGTCCAGTGTTCTAAGTAAGGTATATGGTGGAGTAAAGAAAGGTTTATCTAGATGAAAATATTCTGAGAGAAATGAAGTACAAATTGGTAGTCACAAAATAGTCATGGGGATGTAACGTATACCATAGGGAATAAGGTAAATACTATTGTGATAATTATGTATGGTCCAGGTGGATACTGAAAATATTGGGAGGGGAATGGATTGTGAAGTATATAATTGTATAACTGGAAAAGTATATAACTGTATAACCAGCATTTTGCAAACTGAAACTATAACAAAATAATATTGAATGTAAAATGTAATTGAAAAATAAAAAATAGTGTAACATATGTATTACAAGAAGATATATAGTGTATTTTACTACTATTGTTCCTTCCAACACAAAAATACAGCTTTGAATTTTCAGTGAATACTTGAGAAGAGTGGTAAAGATACCCTAGAGTGGTTAGTAAATGAACTAACTTGACTAATATAAAGCGAACATATTTACCATAGCCAACTTTCCAGTTCTTAAAGACTTGTAATACAATGACATACAATTAAAACAAAATCTATACTGAATGTAAATGAGCCTTGCTTGGATTATTCTGAAGACACTTCAAGGCTTTCAGTGTTCCAGGATCATTATTATGAACATCAGTTCTTATTAATATGTAGAAGTACCAGTTAATAAAGTTTTCCAATTAATACAAGGCTGGACAGATAATACATAACTAGATTTAGGTATCTAAACAGCAGACATATTATTTCTATACTTTTTCCTGTGCTGGATCTAATAGGAGAACGATTTTGTGAAGGACATGGTTTTGTTAAATAAACAAATGTAATTATTTAATTATTCAAATAGATTTCCTGAGAACTCACTATGTGTCAGTTTCTGTGACAATAGTAGAGTAATAAAAATGAGTCTTTGTAATGTGTGCACTCAGACTAGCCCAAAATAAGTAAAATAGTATGTTGCAAGAAAGACTGCTTATTTGTTTATTTAATCTGTTCTAGGCACAGGAATTTTGGCTTTGATTTAATTAGGAAAGATCTGCCTGTTCTAGGGAACAAAATATCATTGGGACTTTATGAAAACTGCAAAAATGTCTGTTATGGTTGATAAAAAATTGTTTTAAGGTTGATAATTTTTTTATCTTTGCCACAGAAAATATACTCTATGTACCATATGATTAATCACAATATTAATATGAAATCTGTACAGTGAAGTTTTGAGATGAGCTTCCATTT
Organism: Molossus molossus; assembly: GCF_014108415.1. Taxonomy (NCBI): domain Eukaryota; kingdom Metazoa; phylum Chordata; class Mammalia; order Chiroptera; family Molossidae; genus Molossus; species Molossus molossus. The sequence continues at coordinate 11,344,604 of NW_023425355.1, read as the reverse complement.
ACTTGTTTTCTTCTAAAGATCAAGAAAGAGTTTTATTTGACTATGTTGATAGGATCTGTTCTGTTACTTCATGGATAGGTTTCTTCTAGGTACTTCTAAGCTGTGTTATTGTCTCACACAATTTGTGCTCTGATACCTTTACTATTTATGGATCTTTATATAAATATTTACATTTCCAGTATTTAATTATGTCATTTCAAGTTTATTTCAACTATATATTGTATTACTAACTCCTGAGATTTTGTTTAACTTCAACAGCTCCTGCAAAACTTTAGTTTCCTTATCTTCTTGCTAAATATGGGAGTAGTTTTATTATTTGTTTTCTGGGTTTTGGAGTTTTTTGTCTTAACCAAATTACACCTTCTTGCTTGAGTTCTGTTTTTCTTTTTTAATATATTTGTATTCCTTCTCAAACATTTATAATATAGATTCCAGGGATTTATAGCTCTATTCTGTTCCCTTTGGTGATAAGGTACAAGTTGAAAACGGTTTCTAAATTTTAAAAGAAAAAAAAAATCTAAATAACCTCCACTTCTTATTGGCAAGACTTATTGTAAAGAGTTTACCTAATCTATTCCATGTTATTGCTGCCTCAGCAATGTAAGTTCCTGATATGACTTTCCCAACAGCCCTTGTGATCAGTAGTCTTTTTCATCTACCAGGGCCTTTCCCTTGTGTATACCTTAGAAAATACATGTAAACACTGGAGATAATGTACTTACTAAGAAAGACTACTTGTGGTTAAATGGGTCCAAATTCATAATCATTGTCTAGCAACCATTGTTTACAAAGGCCTTTTATGCTTGCTACATTTCAGTAAAAAGCCACAGACTGGGCTGCCAAGTCTCTTGCCAACTGAGCGAACCCTTATAAAGAAATTCATGGAATTGTATGTTGACCAGCAGGAATGAGACCTTCCTCATTTAACCAGAACTGTGCAACTATATCTACATTTGCATCTTTACTGACCCATCAGAGTGGCTCTACAAAATCCAATCAGAATATATGGAGCCTGCCAATAAAAACAGTTCTATTTGGACCAATTAAATTGTGTGAATTTGAAATCCACATTTGCATACAAATGAACTAATCAGGGACCCAGTGTGGGAACTTCTTTCTCTATAAGCCAGGCACCTATGTCTCGATGGAGTGAATTTTTAACTTCATGTTCCTGATTTGAGCTGTAATACAGACAATGGAGCTCTAGAGCTGTAGCACTGGAAATGTAGCACTTGAGCTACAACACTAACTAAAATTGTAACAGTTGGGCTGCATGAATTGAGCAGCTTTGCTTGTGCAATTTCACTTGAACTACTTTATTTGAGCCATATCACTTGAGCCATTTTACTCAAGCCATTTCACTTGAATAAAGTCTCTCCCTTAACCACTACCCAGATTGGGGACTCCTGGTGATAGTGAATTAGTGGTAGTGACCTTTTGTTGACATTAAAAGGTGGCAACAAGAAGGGATCCCAGATGGTGAAAGAGTGGATGAAAGTTACACTCACCTCCTCCCAGGACCAAATTGAAATTACAACTACATTATAAAACAATCAACCTGAATAAGAACTGAAGATGAATTGAACATAAGTCTTACAATCAAGGATGTACAAAAGAAGTCACATTGAGACTGGTAGGAAGGGCAAAGGTACCAAAAGGGCTGATCTTTCATACACATACAATGGTTGAGAATCCAGAGTAATACTTCACCTGCATAGAGACACCCTGCGAAGTGAAGGGCTAAACCCTATGCTAAACTCTTCATCTCTGAGCACCAGTGCTGGGAAGAAGAGCCCGCAAACATCTGCCTGTGAAAATCAACAGAAATTCTATCCGCCCAAGTGAGGAGGGACTCTGCTAGAAACCCAGGCACATTCTTAGAGGGCCAGGACAAAAAATCTTATTCATATCCACATACCATGGTTTCTGGTAGAGAAATGGCAGCTCAGAGGGAACTGACATCATACAGGGAGAGAGTGGGTTGTTTGGTTTTGTGGGGATGACTGGAGGGATAGCTGCCAATGTCCCTGTGCTGATACCATCTATCCTGGGTTCAGCACACCCCTCCATATTAAATCATCCTGAGGAGATACACTACCCCAAATTCCCATATCTCTGTGGTGTTGTCCTGCCAAGCTTATGTCCTATAAAGGAATCAGCTAGCTTTGGCCAGCCTGGGCACATGGTGCAGTCTTGAAAAGCTCTGAAAGAGGTCCAGGAAAACTACAGAGGTGTCAGGGACTGAGTTGTGTAGCTTTGAGACAAGGACCATTTTCCCAGTTGATTGACCAGTGCCTCCCTGACACAGTGTCAGTCTGGGGAGATACATAAACTTCACCTTGCTGAATCCCTGTGGCCTCACCTCATCAAGCTCTCACCCTGGGGAGGAATTAGCTAGCTGTGGCCAGCCTTAGCCTGTGGTGCAGACATCTTTGGAAGGTTCCTGCAGAGGTGCAGGCAAACCCAGGGAATGTGAGAGATGTACAGGAAGACACTTAGTTGTGAAGTCTAGGGCAACTGCCATTTTCTCTCATGCCCCCCAACTGGTGCCACCACTCCTGTGCAGAGTCAGTTGTCCACGCAGCAAAATCTTAATCTCTTTTAACCTGACATACTGTACTGGCTTCACCCTGATGAATCTAAGAGACTTTACTCCACCACAAAGGACCTCAAGCCCCAAGCAGGAGACAGATGGACTAGGTATTCCCTGAGACTTTTGCTGAGTGCCCTCAGACCCAGCACTAGTGCTGAGGTTGAACCTGTGTCAACCTGATGAATAACAATCAACCTTTCCTGGTGGCTCATGAGAATCAAACTCATTCACCTCACAGACTGCAAAGACTCTTTCAGTGATAGAACCTAATAGGCAGAAGGCAGCTGGAGATGGATCTCAGTGACCTTGGGCCTTTTTATGACTTGTACCAGGCTCAATACTGGTAGAAGCCAGTGTTGGTACTCAGCATGGGCCCTCCTCCATGCATCTAGGCCCAGTACAGGCAGCCACAAACTGGGGATCACTTTGTAGCTCTGAACAGGTAGACCAGGACCAGTCACAGTGAGCATCTGTTATTGACCTGAATCAGAGAATTTCCCAAGAGTCCCCAGAACAAACATAAATTGTGGAAGCCTTCAGAATGCTTCAGAGCACACACATCCCAATTAGTTTCCCAAGCAGCAAACCCAAAAGGAGATATTGAAAACCACTAAAGCATGGTTGGGCATGGGATCAGTCCCTGAAGAGCACCTCTTACATTGTGATTGGGGTCAATATTCACAGTTATCTAGCTTGAGTATTAATCCCAGCCACAAATGGGCCAACAGCAATCAAGACTTAACCACAACAGGAAGGTACACACAAACAACATAAGGTACATTCCTGAGCACCTAACTTATGTGATTGGAGAGACTATGCCACTGAAACCCACAGGACACCTAAAATATAAGACCACCATACCAAGGCTGGAAAACATAGCAAATCTATCTAACACACATGAAAAATATTGAGGCAGCCATAATAAATACATAAAAAAAATGACACAAATGCAAGAACAGAATACCCAGAAAAAGAACTAAATTAAATGGGACAAGCTATCTACCAGATGCAGAGTACAAATCAATGTTTATAAGGATGTTTAAAGAAGTTAGGAAAGGAATTTATGAAATCAGTGAGAAACTAAATACAGAAATAGCATTTAAAAATACATAGAAACAAACAAGCAAAAAAAAAAAAAGATGAAGCAGAAGATCAAAATAGTAAATTGGATTACAAGGTAGTAGAAAACATGCAATCAAAGCAGCAAAAAGGTTTTCTTTTTAAATAAAGATAGTTTAAGAGACCTCTAGAACAACATCAAGTGTGACAACATCTGCATCTTATAGGCACCAGAAGGAAGAGAGAGAGAGAGAGAGAGAGAGAGAGAGAGAGAGAGAGAGAGAGAGAGAAATGAGAACCTAGTTAAAGAAATAATGACTAAAATTTCCCCGAACCTTGTAAAGAAGAAAATCAAAAATTTCCAGAAAGCACACAGAATCCCAAGCAAGATGAAACCAAAAAGACCCACACTAAGACACATCATAATTAAAATGGCAAAGATTATAGACAAAGAGAGAATCTTAAAAGCAGCAAGAGAAAAACAGTGAATTACCTATAAGGGTGCTCCTATAAGACTATGAGATCATTTCTAAACAGGAACATTTCATGTCAGAAGGGATGGGCAGAGAGAGAATCTTAAAAGCAGCAAGAGAAAAGCAGTTAGTTAACTACAAGGGAGTTTCCATAAGGCTGTCAGCTGATTTCTCAAAAGAAACTTTGCAGGCCAGAAGGGAGTGGCAAGAAATATTTAGAGTGATGAAAAGCAAGAACCTACAACCAAGATTACTCTATCCTGCAAAGCTGTCATTTAGAATCAATGGCCATAAAAAGAGTTTCCCATACAAGGAAAAGCTAAAGGAGTTCATCACCACCAAACCATTATTATATGAAATGTTGAAGGGTCTTCTTGAAGAAAAATATAAAAAAATATGAACAAACAAAATGACAATGAATATATATCTATCGACAATTGAATCTACAAACAAAATGAACAAGCAGAACATAAACATTCTCATAGACACAGAGAACATTTTTTTGGTTGCCAGATGGGAGGGGGTTTGAGGGAATGTGTGAACAAGGTGAAGGTATTAAGAAGTACAAATTGGTTGCTAGACTGACAAACCTCAAAGGGAAGGGGGGTTGGAGGGTGGGAAGAAATAAACCAAATAACTTATATGCATATATGCATAACCAATGGACACAGACAACAGTGTGGGGAAAGGCAGGAGGGGGACGGGAGTGGGCAGGAGGGGGTCAATGGGGGGAAATGAGGAGCATCTGTAATACACTCAACAATAAAGATAAATAAATAAATACATAAATTAAAACTAATTAAAAAAAAAAAGAAATCTTTAAAGGGAACCTGTAACTTAGACTATAAGAACCTACAACCAAGACTATTTCATTCAGCAAGATATTCATTAAAATTGAGGTTAAGCCCAGTCAGTGTGGCTCAATGGTTGAACATCGACCCATGCACCAGGGGGTCCCTGGTTTGATTCCTGGTCAGGGCACATAACTAGGTTCTGGGCCCAATCCCCAGTTGGGGGCATGCAGGAGGCGGCCAGTAGATGTTCTCTCTCATTGATGTTTCTATATCTCTCTCCCTCTCCTTTCCTCTCTCTCTCTCAAATCAATAAAGAAAAAAAAAAGAAGATATTCATCCATAATTATTCCCATGAGGGGTTCATATCCAAAATTTATAAAGAACTCATAGCACTCAGCACTGAAAAAGCAAACAATTCAATTAAAACATGGGTTAAAGCCTGGCCAGATTGTTCAGTTAGTCGAGCGTCATCCTGTACACCACAAATTTTGCAGGACTGATTCTTGGTCAGGGAATATACCTAGGTTGTCAGTTTGATCCCCAATCGGGACTCTTACAGGAGGCAATCAATTGATATTTCTGTCGAACATCTCTCTCTCTCTCTCTCTCTCTCTCTCTCTCTCTCTCTCCCTCTCTCTGTCTCCCTCTCTCTCTCCCCTTTTCTCTCTCAAAAAGTCAATAAAATATATCCTCCATTGAGGATTAAAGAAGAAAAAAGTGGGCTGAGTAGACACTTCTCTAAAAAGGAAATATAGACAATAGACATATGAAAAGATACCCAGATACTCAATGCCACTAATCATCACAGAGATGCAAATTAAAACCACAATGAGATATCACTTCGCACATATCAGAACGGCTATCATCAATAAATCAACAAACAACTAGTGTTAATGAGGATAGGGTAAAAAGGGAACCTTAATACACAATTGGTAGAAATGCAGTTTAGTGCAGCCACTATGGAAACTATTATGGATCTTCCTCAAAAAATTAAAAATTAAAAATGGAACTTGCCTTATGACCCAGCTATTCTACTTCTGGGTATATATCCACAGAAACCCCAAACACTGATTCAAAAGAACATGTGCACTCCCTATGTTCATTGCAACATTATTTACAATAGCCAAAATATGGAAGCATCCCAAGTGGCCATTGATAGATGAGTGGATAAAATAGCTGTGGTATATATATACAATGGAATATTACTTGGCAATAAAAAAGAAGAAAATTTTACCATTTGCAACCACATGGATGGACTAGAAGGTATGATGTTCAGTGAAATAAATCAATCAGACAAAGACAAATACCATATGATTGCACTTATATGTGGAATCTATTGAACAGAATAAATGAACACACAATAGAAGCAGACTGATATACAGAGAACAGTGTGATTGTTACCAGAGTGAAGAGGTGTAGGAAGACTGGTTGAAAAACTGAAGAGATTACTAAGTACAGAATAGTAGTAACAAAATAGTCACAAGGCTGTAAAATACAGTATAGGGAATATAGTTAATAATAGTATAATAACTATGTATGGTACATTGTGGATACTGGAAATACCTGGTGGAACATTGTGAAAAGCATATGATTGTCTTACCCCTGTGTTGCACACCTGGAACTAACACAAAATAATTTTGAATGTAAACTGTGATTGAAAAATATAATTTATATTAAAGAAATAAAATATTTTAAATGTGAATGGTGGTAGCAGTAAGATCTGAAATGATAGCTCAGTATTTTTCCCCTGACACTTTCCTGAACCAATTCATCATTGCCTGCATCAGCCACTTGCACTCAGTTGTTTACTTGGAGGTGCCAGAATATTTCTGGTAGGTCCTCTCAGATCCATGATCTCTCATGCTATCCATCAGTTGATCCTTCAGAGACTTTTTTACTCTAGCTAGGGGACGTTCATTTAATTTTGGTTTTAGTCTGTATGGTTGGAATAGAAAAGGACCCTCCGTATGATTCATGTTTGGTACCAAGAGAAGATCTCCTCCACTTCAGAGAAAGATTCCTCCAAGGAGGGACTCCTCCAGGCACTTTGAAGTGTCACCCTGATAAAAGGAAGTTGCAGTGAAAAACCCATGTTCTAAATTCTCATGCTAATAAGCCACCTCCAGGGAGCAACAGTAGAGACATTGTTTGATTACATTCACAAAATGTACAGTCCAGAAATATGTAATTGGCTAGGTCTGTGGACAAAAACAGATCAGAGGAAATAGTGTACTTCCTAGAAATAATGGGAAATATTTTTATATTAATCAGTACTTATCTCTAAGTTAAAACAAACTCAAGTAACAATATAATTGATGAACAAAGGAAAAAATAAACACTTGTGACTACATCAAACTAAAAAGCTTTAGCACAGCAAAAAAAGAAAAAAAACCACAAAATTGTCAACAAAATAGAAAGGAAACCTACTGTACAGGAGAATATATTTGCCAATGATACATCTGACAATGGGTTAATATCTAAAATATTTAAAGTACTTATACAATTCCACACCAGGAAGACAAACAACCCAATTAAAAAATGGGCAGGTGACCTGAGTAGACACTTCTTTAAAAAGGACATACAAATGGCCAACAGACATATGAAAAATGCTCAACTTCACTAATCATCAGAGAAATGCCAGTTAAAACTACAATGAAGTATCACTTCACACCTGCCAGAATGGCTACCATCAATAAATTTAAAAATCAAGTACTTGAGAGGATGTGAAGAAGAGGAAACCCTCCTGTACTGTTAGTAGAAATGAAGATTGGTGCAGCCACTGTGGATAACAGTATGGATATTCCTCAAGAAAATTAAAAATAGAACTGCCTTTTGACCCAGTGATCTCACTTCTGGGACTATATTGTAAGAATCTCAAAAGACCAATCAGAAAAAATATATGCACCCCTATGTTCATACCAGCATTACTTGCACTAGCTAAGATCTGGAAACAGCCCAAGTGCCCATCTGAGTGAATAAAAAAGTCATGGTACAGTTATATAATGAAGTACCATGCAGCTGTAAAAAAGAAGGAACTCTTACCCTTTGAGACACCATGAATAAATCTGGAGACTATTATGCTCAGTGAGATAAGCCAGTCAGAGAAAGACACATACCATATGATGTCACTTATATGTGGTATATAATGCACACAATAAACTGATGAACAACATAGACCCAGAAGCATGGATACATGGAACAGACTGGCAGAGGGGAGGGGCTGTGGGGGACTGGAAGAGATTAGCCAAAGAACATACATGTATAGCCCAGGGACACAGACATAGGGTGGTGATGGCCAGGTGAGTGAGGGGCGGGGGGGGGGTGGAGGTGGGCAAACGAGGGATGGAAATGGTGGACATCTGTAATAGTGTCAACAATAATTTTTTTTTCAAAAAAGATATGATGTTAGAGTAGTTAATTAACCTTTGCTTGTATACAATAAGCTACAACCTGCAGATAGCTTCACTTATGTCTTAAATATTGCTGGATTTATTCTTAATAAATGTTAATATTAAAAAATTAAAGTGTACAATGAATTGTATTTATAATTGTACTTTAAACACACACACACACACACACACACACACACACACACATTGATGTACTAAGAAAAACCTGAATGGCATACATATTGTAAATGGCTTCTGTTGCATTTTCCTCCCCACTCCATCTCCGTTTTCTCTATCTCTGGGGGGGAGGAGGGCCTGCGGAATTCTTGAGCGCTGGATCCATCTTTCATGCCAGTTATTTTCTCTCAATCTCCAGGAACGTTTACATCCTTTATTTTTAAAAAATTTTTATTAATTAATTTATTTTTGTTATGGTTGTTTCTCCTTTTTCCCTGCAGACACTCTCCTCCCTATCCCGCCCTGCTCTCCTAAGCATTGTTGTCTATGTCCATTGGTTATGCATTCATGCATATAAGTCCTTTGGTTTACCTCTTTCCTCTCCCCTATCTCTATCCTTTGAGGTTTCCATCTGAACCTTACACATTTCTATGTCTCTGGGTCTGTTTTGTTCATCAGCTTTTTTTTGTTCATTATATTCCACAAATAAGTGAGATCATGTGGTATTTGTCTTTCTCTGATAGGCTTATTTCACTTAGCATAATACTCTCCTGGTCCCTCCATGTCATCTCAAAGGATAAGAGATCTTTCTTTTTTTATACCTGCATTGTGTTCCATTGTGTATACGTACCACGGTTTTTTTATCCACTCATCTACTGATAGACACTTGGGCTGTTTCCAGATCATAGAATTGTAAATAGTGCTGCTATGAACATAGCGGGACATATATTCATTCTGATTGGTGTTTCAGGCTTCTTAGGATATATTTATAGATGTGGGATCACTGGGTCAAATGGTAGTTCAATTTTTCATTTTTTGAGAAAATGCCATATTGTTTTCCATAGTGGCTGCACCAGTCTGCATTCCCACCAGCAGTGTGCCAGAGTCCCCTTAACTCCACACCCTCGCCAACACTTGTTTGATGATTTGTTGATAGCAGCCATTCTTGCAGGTGTGATGTGATACCTCATAGTCATTTTATTTTGCATCTCTGATGATTGGTGATGTTGAGCATTTTTTCACATGGCTCTTAGCCATTTTTTTAATTAATTATTTTCTTTATTTTTTATTGATTTTAGAGAGAGAGAAAGGGAGAGGAAGAAAGAGACAGAAATATCAATGAGAGAGAACATGAACTGGCCACCTCTTGCATGCCCCCACTAGGGATCGGATTGGCTGACAACCTGGGCATGTGCCCTGACTGGGAATCGAACCAAAGACCTCTTGGTGCATGGGTTCACGCCCAACCACTGAGCCACACCAGCCTGTGGCCCTTAGCCATTTGTATGTCCTGTTTGGAGAGGTATTTATTTAGGTCCTCTGCCCATTTTTTAATTGGGTTCTTTGCCTTTCTTTTCTTGCATTGTATGAGCATTCTATATATTTAGGAAATTAACCCCTTATCTGATGTATTGTTGACAATTATCCTCTCCCATACAATGGATTACCTTTCCATTTTGATGGTTGTTTCTTTTGCTGTGTAGAAGTTTTTGAGTTTGATGTAGTCCCATGTGTTCATTTTTTCCTCTGTTTCTGTTGCCTTTGGTGAAGTATCAGTGAAAATTCAGCTGCAGATGATTTCTGAAATTTTGTTGCCTACGTTTTCTTCTAAGATTTTTTTTTTTTTATCCTCACCCGAGGATATTTTTCCATTTTTTGTACAGATAGAGTGGGAGAGAGAGAGAGGAAGGGAGAGAGAGACAGAGAAACATCGACGTGAAGGGACACATCGAGTGGCTGCCACCCGCACGACCAACCAGGGCCGGGGACAAAGTGCAACCGAAGTACGTGCCCTTAGCGGGAACCGAACCCGGGTCTCTCCGGACCGCAGGCCGACGCTCTAACCACTGAGCCAAACTGGCCAGGGCTCTTCTAAGATTTTTATGGATTCACGAATCACATTTCAGTCTTTTATCTACTTTGAGTTTATTCTCATGTATGGCATAAGTCGGTTGTCTAGTTTCATTTTTTCTGCATGTAGCTTTCCAATTTTCCCAACACCATTTATTAAAGAGGCTGCCTTTACCCCACTGTATGCTCTTGCCACCTTTGTCAAATATTAATTGAGCATAATGTCTTGGGTCCATTTCTGGGTTCTCTGTTCTGTTCCATTGGTCTTGATGCCTGTTCTTGTGCCAGTACCAGGCTGTTTTGATTACAGTGGCTTTGTAGTATAACCTGATATCTGGTATCGTGATCCGTCTTACTTTTTTCTTCTTTTTCAAGACTGCTGTGGCTATTCCGGGTCTTTTTTGGTTCCATATGAACTTTTGAAGTATTTGTTCCAGTTCTATGAAATATGTCGTTGGTATTTTTATGGGGATTGCATTGAGTCTATAGATTGCTTTGGGTAGTATGTGCATGTTAATGAAGTTAATTTTTCCAATCCATGAGCAAAGTATATGCTTCCACTTTTCTTATATTTTCCTTCATTTCTTTTTTCAATGTCCTATAGTTTTTGTTAATAGGTCCTTTACTTCTTTGGTTAAGTTTATTCCTAGGTATCTTAATTTTTTTTTTTTTTTTCTGCAATGGTAAATGGGATTTTTTTTACGATCTCTTTCTGTAAGTTCATTGTTGGGATATAAGCATGCCATTAATTTCTTGATGTTAATTTTGTATCCTCCTACCTTGCCAAATTTGTTTATTAAATCTAGTAGGATTTTGATGGAGTCTTTAGGGTTTTCATGTATAATATCATGTCATCTGCAAATAATGACATTTTCACTTCCTCCTTTCCAATTTGGATCCCTTTTATTTTTTCTTCATGTCTGATTGCTGTGGCTAAGATTTCCAATACTGTGTTAAATTAAATAAGAGTGGTAAAAGTGGGCACTTCTATCTCGTTCCTGTTCTTAAAAAAATGCTTTCAATTTTGCCCATTGAGTATGCTTTTGCCTGTAGGCTTCTCATATATGGCCTTTATTATATCCCTCTATTCCCACATTGTTGAGCTTTTTTTTTTTTAATCAGAAATGGGTGCTGGATTTTGTTGAATGCTTTTTCAGCATCTACTGATATGATCACATGGTTTTTATCTTCCCTTTTTTTTTATGTGGTGTATCACATTTATTGTTTGTGGATATTGTACCAGCCTTGCTTCCCTAAGAAGAATCCCACTTAGTAATGGTGAATAAGTTTTTACTGTATTGCTGGATTCGATTTGTTAATATTTTGTTAAGGATTTTGGCATCTGTATTCATCAGGGATATTGGCCTGTAGTTTTCTCTCTTTGTAGTGTCTTTTTCTGGTTTTGAAATTAGAATTATGTTGGCCTCATAAAACAAGTTTAAAAATATTTCTACTTCTTGAATTACTTGGAATAGTTTGACGAGAATGGGTGTTAGCTCTTTTTTGAATGTTCGGTAAAACTCCCCCATGAGGCCGTTTGAGCCCAGGCTTTTGTTTGCTGGGAGAGTCTTGATTACATGTTCAGTTTTCTTAGTTGTTATTGGTCTGTTAAAGTATTCTATTTCTTCCAAGTTTAGTTTTGGGAGAGTATATGTTTCTAAAATTTGTCCATTTCACCTAGATTGTCCAAATTGTTCATAGTATTTATTAACAATCCTTTGTATTTCTCTGGTGTCAGTTGTTCCTTCCCCTCTTTCATTTCTGATTTTGTTTACTTGGGTCCTCTTTCTTTGTTTCTTGGTGAATCTAGCTAAAGGTTCATCAATCTTCTTTATCTTTTCAAAGAACCAGCTCCTAGTTTCATTGAGCTTTTGAATTGTTTGTTGTTGTTGTTGTTGTTGTTGTTGTTGTTGTTGTTGTTGTTAGCCTCTATGTCGATTATTTCTGCTCTGATATTTACTATTTATTTCCTTCTACTTGCTCTGGGGTTTTCCTTTTGTTTACTTTCCAGTTTTTTAAGTTGTGAGGTTATATAATCACTTAGAATTTTTTCTTGTTTCTTGAGGTAGGCCTGTAGTGCAATGAACTTCCCTTTCAGGATAACTTTCGCTGTGTCCCATAGATTTTGTATTGTTTTGTGTTCATTTTCATTGGTTTCCAGGAAGTTTTTATTTCTTCCTTGATCTCCTTGCTAACTAATTCATTGTTTAATAACATGCTATTTAGCCTCCATATGTTTAAATGTTTTTTATGTGTTTTTGTTGTAAGTGACTTCTAGTTTCATGCCATTGTGATCTGAGATGATGCTTGATATGATTTCAATCTTTTTAAACTTGTAGAGACTTAGTTTGTATCCTAACATGTGGTCTATCTTTGAGAATGTTCCATGAGCACTTAAGATAATTGTGAATTCTGTAGTTTTGGGGTGGAATTCTCTGTAGCTATCTACTAAATCCATTTTATCTAGTGCATCAATTAGAGTCTCAGTATCCTTGTTAATTTTTTGTCTAGAGAATCTATCCAGTGATGTCAGTGGGGTGTTGAAGTCCCCTGCTATGATTATAGGGTTGTTGATTTCTCCTTTGAATTCCTCCAGAAGTTTTTAAATATATTTTGGTGCTCCTATGTTCAGTGCATATATATTTACCAAGGTTATATCTTCCTGTTGGATAGATCATTTCAATATTCTATAGTGGCCTTCTTTGTCTCTAGTTATGACATTCATTTTGAAATCTATTTTATCAAATATGAGTATTGCTACACCAGCTTTTTTCTTTTTTGTTTTCTTGGAAATTTTTTTTTCCATCCCTTCACTTTCAACCTATGTGAGTCTTTTGTTGTAAGGTTGGTCTCTTGTGAGCAACATATATATGAGTCATGCTTTCTTATCCAGTCAGCTACTCTGTGTCTTTTGATCGAGTGTTCAATCCATTTACATTTAAGGTTATTTTTGATATGTAATTATTTATTGCCATTTTTGTGTATTGTGGTTATATTTGTCTTCCTATTTCTTCTACTAATTACAGCAGTGCTTTTAACATTTCTTGCAGGGTCAGTTTAGTGCTAATATATTTCCTTAGCCTTTTTTTTTTTTTTTTTTTTTTTTTTTTTTTTTTTTGTCTGTGAAGCTCTTTATTTGACCTTCTATTTTGGATGATAGCCTTGCTGGATAGAGTAGTCTTGGATTCAGATCCTTGTTTTTCATTACCTTAATTACTTCATGCCATTTCCTTCTGGCATGTAGTGTTTTTGTTGAGAAGTCAGCTCATAGCCTTATGAGGGTGCCTTTGTAGGTAACCTGTTGCTTATCTCTTGCTGCCTTTAGAATTCTTTCTTTGTCTTTAATTTTGGGCATTTTAAGTATTATGTGTCTCGGTGTGGGCCTATTTGGGTTCTTCTTACTTGAGGCTCTTTGTGCTTCTTGTACTTGTATGCCTTTTTCCTTCACCACATTAGGGAAGCTTTCTGTCACTATTTCTTCAAATATATTCTCTAACCTTTGCTCATTTTCTTCTTCTCATGGAAATCCTATGATGCAGATGTTGTTACGTTTCATATTGTCTCACAGTTCTCTTAAGCTGTCTTCTGTTTTTTAATTTTTTTTTCTCTTTGTTTCTCTGATTGGGCTATATTTTCTACCCTGTTTTTCCATTCACTGATCCAATCCTCAGCCTCCTCTACTCTGCTGATTATGCCTACCAATGTGTTCTTTGTTTCTGCTATGTCATTCTTTATGTCCAATTGGTTGGTTTTCAGTGCTTCCATATCTTTACTCATGCTGTTGAGCTTCCTCATGATTATTACTCTGAACTCTCCCTTTAATATCTTACTCAATTCCCTTTCATTTATTTTGTCGTCTGTTGAATTACCTTGTTCTTTCATTAGGATTTGTTTTTTTGTTTCACCTTTTTGGCTGCCTCAGTTGGTTTTGGAGCCTGCCAAGTTTTTCCTGTGGGTGTTGGTGTTCTGCTGTTTGTGGCTTCCTCTGCTGGTTTTGGAATAGTGTGGGAATACCCACGTTAAACACCACTGTCAAGTCCACTTTCCTGGGTAGAGTTGCAAGCCCAGGAAAGGTTCAGTTATCCTCTAGCTTTTTGCCTGGAGGCTATTAGTCTTGGTTACTTGATGAGCCTTGAGTTGTAGCCCTCAACTGAATGAAAAATTCCTCAGTTGTTCAGGGTAAAAAGATTTCCAGTGGCTGGGGTAGATGCTTGTTAATGAGCCTCAATTTGCATTTCTCTGGCCTCACAGCTGGTGTTAAATTCCTGAGGGAGGGGCTCTTTGAGTAATATGGCTGCTGTCCTGTGAGGGGGTGATTCAGCACAAAATTTCCATTGCCATCCCAGCACTCCAAATTCCCATGTCTCTCCACACAATTCCAGTGCAGTCTCCCTTCCCTCTGCCAGAGCCCAAGGTGAGTGGCTGTAGCTAATTTAGTGCTCTGTCCCAGACTTCTGTGCTATGGAGCTGGCTTGGGATTTTAACCCTGAGGGAGCTGCTCACAGCTAAAACAGCTGCTGTCCATGGGCTCACAGCCCACCCTCTCATGCCTCCACACTTCCTACCAGGCTTGATTTTGTGTCCTCTTTCTTACTGTGGTTATATGGGTCCTCTCCAGCTGTTTTTTTGTTGGTTTTTCCTGACAATTTGTCTTTATTTTAGTTGTAATTCTAGTTTGGTCCTGGGAGATGGTCAGTGTAGCTTCCATTCACACTGCTGCCATTTTGGAAAACGAAATTTTGCATCCTTTAAATTCAAGCTTTCTGAGGCTACCTTCACTGCTTCCTGAGGTTTTCAGTATTATTATGAACACTTACTTTCCATTTTCTTGTGTGTTTGTCAACAAGTCCACATTAAGGGGAATACTTAAAGAAAATGTTTTCAATCCTCTTGGAGATAATGGAATATATTCTTCAATTGATTATAAATTGGTTTCAAAAATTGCTTTAAAATTATTTTAGTGTACAAAATCTTTGAGCATGAGATCAAAACTTTAACTTAGTCTATCTATTAAAATCATAATTTAGGTCTTGTTTTCCTTTTGAGTTTTGTGTTCTTGTGCCTGGGATATAAAATCTAACATTTTAAAATTAAAGCTATGCAATTTCTCTGTGTGTTTATCTCTATGTTTATGTCTCTCTAGGTGTGTATGTTATAAACATAATGTATTTCTACTGCTGGTAGTATTGCAAAGATTGAATTATATTTTTAGAACTGAGTTTTAAAGGAATTTTTTGGATTAAAAGAAATGGGTACCTATATGAATCAGATAAGTAACAGAAACTAACTCAATTGTTTTTCAACTGCTCTTAATCTAGGATTAATTTCAGTGAATAAAAGCTAGCTTAAGGTTATTGGTTTAATTTAAAAAGATATAAGTTGTCCAGTGCTCTGCTATCTTTGGGGCTAGCAGACTAATAAAGAAAGCACACCAGGAAGTTTGAAAATCTTAGTGTGCTATTTTACAAGGCTAAAAAGGCACAAGCTATCTCAGGTTAAAATCCACCCTTTTGTGAAAATGCCTAAGTAGGCTGTTAAGGGAATTTAAAATGATTAGAAATAGAAAATAAGAGATGTGTGTTTGGTAAAAGAAGGTATGAGGAATTAAAATACATTTTGTTGAATGCTAAATGACTCTATTTTTAAGGGAAAAAAATGTGCTCGACGTATAGTCTCATTGGGTATAAGCATTCCCATGTGCAAGGTCTACAACAGCATTAGCTACTAAAATACTTTATACTTATTAAATGATAATTATTTTTTATGCTTTGAAAATCCTCAAAGAACTCCATAGCATCTGAGGGACCCATTTAACAAGGCAAATTCTACAGCAGGTATGAAAAATGTGGCTAATATTGCATCATTTTCATTGCACTTGTTATCCCCAGGCCTCTGGCTTTACAAACAAATTGCTGAAGTAGTTAAAATTCAGTTTGTAAAAATTATTAAATCTTGCTGTATAAAAAAAAAATATATTAAATCTTTTATTTACCTTGTCCAAAAGTATATCACTTGGTAAACATCAATTGTCTCCTTTTAAAATTGTTGCCAGAAGACCTATATGGCTAGACCAGAAAATGTACAAACCTGCCTTATGAAGAATTCCCAGCTTATTGCAAAGGAGTTATATATCTCTTGAAGTTATTTTACAGTTTGTTGAACAAGTTTTCCGTAGTGTGCTCCTGGAAAACAATAACCTCAAACATCATAGCCTGAAGATGGTCCTTTAAAAAGGATATCTCCACAAGGTCTCCCTCCAGCCTTGTTTAAAGGAGTTATACTATGTATTGTTGTTACTTAATCCCTGTGCCTTAGTTAAAAGGTATTGATTCACAGATTTATGTTTCTCATTTACAAAGCTTCTCATACTTGCACTTCCTTTACATAACTGTACATCTCAGCCTGTAGAAGACCTCAAATTAAAGTTATCCTGGGTGGACCACCACTTGGGCAAAAGGCAGGTGGCACTTGAATCAGAAGGTCTTTTTCAAGATCTGGAACCAGGCTAGTAAAGTCAATTAGTTACTGGCTATGCAAAATCCTTATGTTTATTTAATAGTTGTGATGGTGTTTATCTTCCTAGGTATATTAGTAATCTTAAATTTCTTGTAACAAATAAGTCACCATTCATATGCTTTAAATTGTATATTCTGGTTACTTCATATCATTAACCCTCAATTAACCTCAATTATACTTCCTGATTTTTGTTGTTTTCACCCTTGTAAAAGGAAAACCTTGTACATGTACGTATTACAATGCAATGTTTTCAAACCTTAGCCTCCTCAGGAAAACTGTCTGAATTCTGGATTTTTCATCTGATGCTTGCCTCTACCTTTTGTAAATCTTATGATGCCATAGTTATTCCTGTTAATAATTTCTTGACCATCATTAACCTTACTTTTGATTTTACAAAAACCCTCTTTCTGAGATAACTATAGCAGGAAACAGCCATATTTAACATGTACCTGCCTCTCTACAATTGAAGTTGATATTTTAGTAATTTCACATACAACCTAATGAAGGAATAAGTAGATATTAAAACTAGATCGTAGCCTCACATATCTTTGTATAAGTAGTTGGTTTGGACATACATGCAT
The DNA here is from genome assembly GCF_014108415.1 of Molossus molossus. Classification (NCBI taxonomy): domain Eukaryota; kingdom Metazoa; phylum Chordata; class Mammalia; order Chiroptera; family Molossidae; genus Molossus; species Molossus molossus. Next base: position 11,327,171 of record NW_023425355.1, on the reverse strand, counting down.
TTTCCCTTGTTTCTGACTTATCAATGAAGCCAAATGTGTTTGCACTGGTAGAATGAAGTCCTGCTGGTTTATGAAACATACAATTTTCAATGTTAATAATTCTTTTTATCTTGTTAAAAAGATTTTTAACTCCTATTTTGATATTCGATTAGTTATTCAACTAGAAATAACCTGTATATTAATAGAGATGATTTAGAACAACACAGTAAGATAAAAATTGATGGATGTGAAAAATTGATGTGTGAAATTTTTATGAATAATTTACAATATATATTGTTTTTCCCAAAGCCTTAAACTAAAATTAAGAAGGAATAATTTTAAACATAAGAAATATATAAGAAATACACCCTCATTCATGTTTAATATCCAGTAGTCAGTCTGCCAGCTTAAGGCTCTAACTTCACTTACTTCACTCTTGGGGCTAATTGTATTGAATAGAATTCAGTATTTTAAGGTAATTTCCCTTTGTGAGTTCCTTATCTTCACATCATGTCAGTGTTTAAAAACTGAAATGTGATGTACTTTAAGTGATATATTTTAAGCCTAACATATAAATCTCTATTAGTACGAATACCATCCTTCATAATTTTAAAACTTGGAGATTCTATAAATTGTCTTATAGTATTTAAAGTGTGCCATGTCATGTGTTAGTGTTTTCTTTGAGACAGAGATACTCTTTTCCAGTTATTATCCATCAAATGGTACCTATGTCCTCAACATTTTAATAGGTGCAAGAGACAATACAGTAAAATAATAAGAACTGGGCCCAGCTGGTGTGGCTCACTGGCTGAGCATCAACCCATGCACCAAGAGGTCGCCGGTTCAATTCCTGGTCAGGGCGCATGCCTGGGTTGTGGGCCCAATCCCCAGTGGGGGATGTGCAGGAGGCCGCCAATTAATGTTCTCTCTCATCAATGTTACTATCTCTCTCTCCCTCTCCCTTCCTCTCTCTCTAAAAAAAAATATAGAAAAGAAAAAAATAATAACTGGTTCTATTTCCTGAGAATTTTTAATTTTATAGAAAAAAAATCAAACTATTATCTGAAAATTGGAAAACAATCTGTCTTTATTTGACAGATGAACTTAGCCTTTCAATTGTTGATCAGAAAATGTTTCAGAGACATTGCTTTATGGCAAACAGGTTTATTGTACTTTACCAGCAACATTGTGGATTCTAGAAAAATCAATTAATTTGATTTTCTAAATCACCTAGTTTAGCCTAAATGCTGTAATATCAGATTAATTAATATAAGTAAAAGTGATAGAGAAATTGAATTGTTTTCTTTCCACCTCTGAAAGTATGATGATGTATTGGAAGGGGAATAATATTTAAAATTTTTCTTCTGATGGAATAACTTTTAGATGAAGTCAAGTTGACACTGACATAATGCTTAGACATTTAGGGATATTGGATTTTTACCTTTATAAATTTGAGCCGTTTGCTTAATTGATATAACTTGCCATATATCAGTACTGTGTTCATAAATATTTTGTATTATTTTCCATTACAAATTATACAAACTACTTGTTACAAATTATTATGCCTCATTGTAAACCTAAAAATAATTCTGGACTTCTGGGAAGTAAATGTTATTTTGTCTGAATTATAATAATAGTTTATATACAGAGCAAAAATCCAGTAATATACTTTTTAATTGCCATCAATAGAAAACATGTAAAGCATGTGAGATTATGTTTTCACTTATAACATCTCACTTCCATCAGTCCCATTCGTCTTAAGGTTTCTGAGATGTAGCTTAATCTTGGTCATTTCAAGATAAGGCCAGATAGAATTTTGAGATTAGTATGAGAACAGCTACCTCCTTAGAACTGTAGGTGAATAGACTGGTGTTGACATTACTCAGTTAGATAAATGATGTGAAATCTAACCAGAAGCATTAACAGAATAGACTGCTCTATTGCTAGAACCATTCAAGCACAACAAACATTTTTAGATTCCCTAGCTTTAGTAGTTTTTGACAACAAGATTGCTTGATTATTTGCTTGCAGCCCAAAAGGGAGTTTGTGCTATAGCTGTGCCTGGATAAAGACCTTTTTCCAAGTAGACTTAGAAACAACCAAACCCCTTATACTTGCAAATTCTCTTATGGGGCATTCCTATTGTGCCTCTAGCATCACTTACTGGTTAGAATCTAGATTTGCCAATATTTTTAGCTGGCTTCCAATTGGGCTTAGAGTTATTTTTAGGTCTGAATGGCAAATTACTTTACTCATTGCTATTCTAATTTGTTCAGTCTATTTCATTGTCAGGCTATTGTGTAATGTATAAACACATGTTTAAATTCCCCTACAAGAATTCAAGCAATGTTTTAAGGAAGGATGAAAATTATCTATAACATATCTGCATCTCTTCCATGTTTATAATTCGTAACAGTTAAAACCTTTACTCCTGATGTCAAATACCCTTTTTGTCAATTATGCCTCATTTCTCTATGTGGTACTAAATAAGTGCCTTTGTTTGCTCTTTAACTCTCCCCAAGTTGTTCAAGTTGTTTTGTAAGAGTAGAGACTGCAAATTTATTTAAATCTGGCAGGTGCCAGAGATAGCTCTTGTGAACAAATGGCCTAGTTGTTCCGTTGGCTTATTCTCAATCACAGGAGTTCCACTCAGGAACTAGATGGACCCAGAGCAGTTAACCAAATGACTCTAGCATGCACGAAGGACAAACTGACCTGATTGACTATTAATGATTTCTGTCAACATGTTTTGACAGAAAGGGGAAAATGCTAACCCTAAGAAAAAAAATGTACCTACTAAGAAGGACTCCTTGTGGCTAACTGGGACCAAATTAATAATCACAGTATGACAGTCATTGTTTATGGAAGCCACACACAGCACACTACATTTCACTAAAAAACCACAGATTGGGCTGCCAAGCCTCCTACTCTATGTTCCTGCCTCCTGAACTAACCTTTATAAAAGTAGTTACTGAAATAATACTTTAACCAATTGGATTGAGACTTTCTCTGTCCAGTTGAAACTCTGCAGTTATGCTATCATAGTTCATTTTCACTAACCAATCAGAGGGGTTACACAACAGCCAGACAACGTGTTGAGTTGGCTAATAAGGGCAGTGCTATTTGGACCCATAAAACTCTGTGGATTTGGAATTCTTATTTGCACAGAAATGGATCAGTCAGGGACCGAGGGTGGGAACTTCACCAAATGTAAGTTGGGGTCCCCTATATCTCAGTGGAGTTCACTTTCAGCTGTGTTTACCTAGCTTGAGCTGTAACACGGGAGCTGTAGCATTTGAGTTGCAACATTAAGAGCTACAACACTTGGGCTCCTTCACTTGTGCATCATCACCTGAGCCATTACACTAAAGCTGTTTTACTTGAAATAAGTTTCTGTCTTCACCACACCCCAAATTAGGGAGTCTTGATGACACTGAATTGTTGGCAGCAAACTTTGTTGACAAACACATAAATCATACCAATTTCATGCACTTTGGTTTGACTTCACCAATCTGGCCTTATCTCTGGAACCCCAAAGCACTCTACCCATATGAACGCCTGTGATGTAGATCCTGCCTCTCTTTCTGCCTTGACCTTCCTGCATGACCCCTTGAGGGATGTCATGTATTTTCTCAAGAACCTGTCAGTAATAAACTTATGTATTTCAATTTTTAGTAATTATTATTTATGAAAGTATAGTTGACATAAAATATGAGTTTAAGGTGTACAACATAAGGATTAGATATTTATATACCTTACAGTGTCATCACCATAATAATTTTACTAACCATCTGTCATTATACGAAGTTTTATGATTTTTTACTATTTTCACTATGCTGTATTTTACATCTAGATGACTCATTTTATAACTGGAAGTTTATACAAAAATTTAATGATAATTTATATTAAATATAATTTTATATTAGTTGCAGGTGTACAGAGTAGTGCTTAGACAAGTATATACTTTATAAGGTGATCCCCACAATATTTACCCACCAGGCAACTTACATAATTATTAAAGTATTATTTACAATATTCCTTATGCTGTACTTTACATCCCTGTGACTAGTTTGTGACTACCAATTTGTACTTCTTAATACCTTCATCTTTTTCACCCAGTCCCCAGGGGAAACTATCACTCTGATTTCTGTGTCTATGAAGCTGATTCTCTTTTTGTTTTTAGTCTATTTCTATTTTGTTTGCTTGCTCATTATATTCCATATATAAGTGAAATCATGTGGTATTTGTCTTTCTCTGACTGACTGATCTCACTGAGCATAATATTTTCTAGGTCCATTCATGCGGTTGGAAATGGTCAGATTTCATTCTTTTTTATGGCCAAGTAATATGCCAGTGCATAAATGTACCACTGTTTTTTGTTTTTTGTTTTTAAATCTAATCATCTATTGATGGGCACTAAGGTTGGTTCCATAGCTTGGCTATTGTAAATAATGCTACAATAAACATAAGGGTGCATATAGGGTGAGGCAAAGGTAGGTTCATAGTTGTGAATATGCAAAAAATAGAATATAGTCTTGAATTATTCATTAATTATTATATTACTTTCCATAGAAACAACTATAAACATACTTTTCCGCATTCTGTATATTCTTTGGAATTAGTGTTTTGGGTTTCTTTGGATATATATGCAAAAGTGGAATCACTGGGTTGTAAGGCATTTCCATTTTGAATATTTTGAGAAACCTTCATTCTGTTTTCCATAGTGGCTGCACCCATCTGCACTCGCACCAACAGTATTTGAGGGCTCCCTTCATCCACATTCTCACCAGTATTTATTGTGTATATATTTACTGATGATGACTATCCTGACAGGTGTAAGGTGATTTCTCATTGTGAATTTAATTTGCATTTCTCTAGTTATTAGTGTTATTGAGCATCTTTTCGTATGACTATTGGCCATCTCTGTTTATTCTTGTTAATATTGACTATTTGGGTCCTTCACTCACATTTATTTGGGTTTTTTGTATGTGTAAATAAAATTGTATGAGTGTTTTGAAATACAGTTTGGATATTAATTCCTTAACAGATGGATCATTGGTGAATTGTTCTTTCATTCAGTAAATTATCCTTACATTTTGTTGATGGTCTCAATTTTTAGTTTCATGTAGTCCCATTTGTTTAATTTTTCTTTTGTTTTACTTGCCTGATGAGATATATCAGAAAAAAATATTTCTAAAAGAATTGTCAGAGGTTTTACTGCCTATGTTTTTCTGTAGAAATTTTATAATTTTGAGCCTTATATTTAACTCTTTAATTCTTTTTAAATTTATTCTTGTATATGGTGTAAGAAGATGGTCTAGTTTCATTTTTTGCATGTATCTGTCCAATTATCCAACACCACTTACTAAATAAACTTTCTTTATCCCATTGTATGTTCTTACCACCATTGTTATATATTAATTAAACATATAGGCCTGGATTTATTTCTGGACTCTCTATTCTGTAATATTGATATATGTATCAGTTTTTATGCCAGTGCCAAACTGCTTTGATTATGATAGCCTTGTAGTATAGTTTGATAAATGGTAGCATGTTACCTCTGACTTTGTTATTTTTTCTCAAGAATTCTGTGTCTATTTGGGTTATTTTGTGGTTTCATATAAATTTTTGGATGATTTATTCCAGTTCTGTGAAAAACACTATTGCAATTTTGATTGGAATTGCATTGAATCTGTAATTTGTTTCGGGTAGTATGAACATTTTAATGATGCTAATTCTTTCTCTTCATGAGCACAGTTTATATTCTTCAATTTATTTGTATCTTCTTCAAATAAATTTGAATTTATTTTTGAATAAATTTGAATATATTTTATAATTTTTCCAGTATAGGTCTATTATGTTCTTGGTTATATATATTTCTAGGTATTTTATATGTATATGTATATGTATATGTATATGTGTATGTGTATGTGTATGTGTATGTATGTAGATATATGTGTATATATGTGTGTGTGTATATATATATATTTACATCTATGTTAATCAGGGTTATATGTATGTGTGTGTGTGTGTATTTGAAATATATATATATGTATATATATATGTATATGTATATATACATTTTAAACTTTAAATGGGATTATTTTCTTAGTTTCCCTTTCTGATAGCTCAATATATTTGTATAAAAATACAACCGATTTCAGAATATTTATTTTGTATCCTTCTACTTTATTGACTTCATTTATTAGTTCCAGTAGATTTTTAGTAAAATTATTAAGGTTCTCTATATAAGTATTATGTCATCTGTAAATAATAAGTTTTCTTTTTTTTTCCCCAATTTAGAAGTATTTTATTTCTTCTTCTGGTCTGATTGATGTGGCTAAGACTTACAGTACTATGTTGAATAAGAGTGGTGAAACGACTTGTATCTCTTGTGCCTGTTTTTAAGAAAACACTTTTAGTTTTGCCCATTGGTATGATGTTGACTGTAGGTCTGTCATATATGGCCTTTATTGTGTTGAGGTATATTCTCTTTATTCTGACTTTGCTGAGAGTTTTTCTCATAAATCGGTGCTGGATTTTATCAAATGCTTTTTCTACATCTATTGATATAATCATATGATTTTTATCCAACATTTGATTTGTGTGGCATATCACATTTATTGATTTGCAAATATTGTACTAGCCTTTCATCCCAGGTATAAATAACTCTTGATTATGATGTATGAACTTGTTAAAGTATTTGTGGAATTAGTTTTATAATATTTTGTTGAGGATTTTTACATCTATGTTTATCAGGGTTATTGGCCTGTAATCATTTTTTTGTAGTCCCTTTATATGGTTTTGGTATTAGAATAATGCTGGCCTTGTATAAATGAGTTTGGGAACCTTTCTTCTTTTTTAATTTCTTGGAATGGTTTGAGAAGAATCAGTTTTAGTGCCTCTTGGAATGATTTATATAATTCTCCTGTAAAGCCATCTGGTCCAAGACATTGTCAGTTTTTTATTTTTTATTTTTATTACTGCTTTAATTTATTTGGTTGTAATTAGTATGGTCAGATTTTTTTAATTGATTTATTTATTCTTAGAAGAAGGTATATGTCCTTGAATTAATCTGGTTCTTTTTCCAGATAGTCTAATTTGTTGGTGCATAGTTTTGTATGATTTCTTATTGTTTATTGTGTTTCTGTGGTGTCAGTTGTTACTTTGCATCCTTTAAGTTTTATTTATTGATTCCTCTTTGTTACTTTTCTTGATAAGTCTCGTTAAAGGTTTTTCAATCTTGGCTATTTTTTCAAAGAACCAGTTCTTGGTTTCATTGACCTTTTGTGTTTTTTACACTTTATTTTGATTATTTCCACTCTAATCTTTATTCTCATTTTTTCATTCTACTCAATTTAGACTTTTTTAGTGTTCTTTAGTAGTTCCTTTCAGTGTAAGGTTAGATTGTTTGTTCAAGTTTTTTCTTGTCTATTGAAGCAGCTCTGTAATGCTATGAATTTCCCTTTTAGAACTGCTTTTGTTGTGTTCTATGTATTTTAGGTTGTTATGTTTTCATTTTTCTCAAGGTATATTTCGATTTTTTCCTTGATATTATTGTTGTCATTCATTTTTAGTAAGATGTTCTTTAACCTTCATGTGTGTGTGTGTTTCTTATAACTGATTTTTACTTTGATATAATTGTGGTTGGAGAAGATGCTTAGCATGATTTCAATCTTCTAAAATTTGTTGAGATCTGTTTTGTGTTCCAACATGTGGTCTCTCATAGAAAATGTTCCATGTGCATTAAAAAATGTATAATCTTCTGCTTTGGGGCAAAATGCTCTGAAACTTTTAATTGACTTTAATTGGTCTATTGTGTTACTTGAAAATTGTTATTTCTTGTTGATACACTTTTAAAATATCTATCCATTGATGTCTATGGGGTGTTAAAATCTCATATTATGATTGTATTTTTTTTTATGTTCACTTGAGGACATTTTTTTTTGCATTTATCTTCAGATAGAGTGGGAGGGAGAGAGGGAGAAAGAGAGAGAGAGAACGTCGATGTGAGAGAGACACATTGGGTGGTTGCCACCGACACGACCCCAACCGGGGCCGGGAACAAACTGCAACTGAGATATGTGCCCTTAATGGGAACTGAACCCAGGACTCTCTGGTTCATGGGCCAATGCTCTAACCACTGAGGTCAACTGGCCAAGGTGATTGTATTATTTTTATCTCCCCTTTATGTCCATCAATTACTGATTTATATATTTAGGTGGTGCTATATTGGGTGCATACATTTTTACAATATTTATATACTCCTTTTTGTCTCTGAAAATAGTATTTGTTTTAAATCTATTTTGGAGTAACATCAGAGAAAGTGTGGCATAAAATATTTCCTTGTACTCTCCCCCAGAACTTACAACAATCTGTACAGTCATATCTAAACAAAGGATTCCCTGCTCAATGCACACATATTCCTGAGAGATCTGTGCATTAAAACATATAAAGGTAAATAAGCAGATCAAAAGGGGCAGGCAAAAGGGGAGTGGGGTTGATATGAGCCAGAAACACAGCCCAGCAGCCTGGAGCTCATGGGGGGCTCAGCATAGGAAGGGAAGGAATCTGCTTATCTCTGACAGCCACGTCAGGGATATTAGGTGGGCACTCCTACAGGAGTGAGCAGCAATAGCTGAGACTGAGCTCAGTGACCTGAGCAAGAACACATCATGGGAGAGTGACCACAATTGTCAAGCATTTGGTCTGCAATTCAGACAATGAAATAAAGCCAAAAACCCTGGCTGCCTCCCCTTAACCTCCCAAAGATTGCCTCACTTTGCCCTTGATGTGAGGTTGTGGACCACATTAACTATATGTCTAAGAACTTGTGCCTGATATCTAATACTGCAGAATCATATCTCTCCCTGAGCAAAGTATATGTTCTGTGACTGGAACACAGGGAGGACTCTGGTGGAGAACCAAGGCCAACATTACCAAGCATATAACAATGAAGAACCTGGAGGGATCCCATGGCTCAGCCCCACCTGGACATATCACAGCTACACTGACTGCAGAGGCCACAGGAGACAGCACTGAGATATCATAGAGTTCAGAGCAAAACAAAACAAAAACAAAACAAAAAACAACTTGTGATTCAACTCCACCTACTGGAAAATAATAGAAAGACCTCTTCATGTTAATCTGCTAGGGAAGTGCAATATACACAGTGATGCCTAGACATGGGAATCCATGAATAATCAGGGTAAAGAGGCAGCTCAAAAGGGGAATTGAAAATCTTCAGAAAACAAACTTAGAGACATGGAACTATGTGAGATAAATAACAGAAATTCAAGTTTGCAGTTCTGAAAATACTCAGCAAAATATGAGAAAATACAGACAGGCAATTTGTCAAACTCATAAATCAACAAACAAAGTAAGTACTTTATCAAAGGGATTAAAACTTTAAACAAAAGACCAAACAGAAGTAATAGAGATGAAGACTTCAATTAAAGTGATGAAAAAAAAAATGAACGAATGAACATAAGAAACAGAGCAAACCAAATAGAGGAAAGGATCAGTGATATCAAAGAGAAAAATCTAGAAATGATGCAGAGGGAAGAAGATAGACACTTAAGCATAAAAAATTGAAAGATCTCTATGAAAAGTATCTGACTCTATCAGAACGTAATATAAGAATAATAGGCACACCATGAGAAGAAGAGAGGGAGAAGGAAGTGGAGAACCTATTCAAAAAAAAAATTGATAAGAACTTCCCAAAGCTATGGAAATAACTAGATCATTGAATCCTGGAAGCAAACAGAACACCTAGTTACCTTAATCCAAAAAGGCCCTCTCTAAGGCATATTGTATTAAAACTGTCCAAAATTAATGACCAAGAAAGAATCCTCAAAACAGTCAGGAAAAAAAGTAATCTATAAAGTAAAACTCATTAGGTTATCATCAGACTTCTCAACAGAAACTGAAGATAATGGAATCAAATATTCAAACAACCGAAAGAGAGAAATTACCAGCCAAGAATAATATGTCCAGAAAAATTATTCTTTGAATATGAAGGAGAAATAAAGACTTCTTCAGACACAAAATGTTGAAGGAATTCATCTTCAGAAGACCTCATTGTCCAAAATACTCAGAGAGGTCATTCTACCTGAAACAAAGAACAAATCAAATAGTAAGATTACCAACAAACTTAGAGCATAAACAGAAATAATTTGTGACAACCAAAACATAAAAGGGGAGGGGAAATCATCTCAATTGGCAAAGGAGGATGGAGGCCAGATTCATTCAAAAGAAAAAGGATCACCGTATATATGAACCTTTCTATTTCATAAATCTGATTGAAATCACACACACACACACACACACAAACTGAGACACTTAGTATAAAAAATGGATAAACAGAGGAAAGAAGTTTGGAATACCACAAAACAAAAAACAACAGACAGAAAGACAAGAGGAAAGAACCAATGGAGGCACAGAGCTACCAGAAAACAGAAGATAAAAAGGATATAGGAAATCTTCATACATCAATAATTACATTAAATGTAAATGGACTGAATTCACCAATAAAGAGGCACAGAGTAGCAGATTATATTAAAAATCAAAACCCAACTATATACTGCCTTTGGGAGACAAATCTAAGCTGCAAAGACAAAAGTAGATTTAAAGTGAAAGGGTGGAAAATGATTCTCCAAGAAAATAATATCCACAAAAAAGCAGGAATAGCCATAGTTATGTCTGACAAAACAGATCTCAATATAACAAAGGTATCAGGAGACAAATGTAGACATTTTATAATGGTAAAGGGGTCACTACATCAAGAAGATACAACAATTCTCAGTATATATGCACCCAATCAGGAAGCATCAAAATAGGTAAAACAACTACTCACAGAACTAAAGAGAGAATCAGAGAAAAACACAATCATAGTTGGAGACCTTGATACACCATTGACAGCTCTAGATAGATCATCTAAACAGAAAATCAATAAAGAAATATTGGTCTTAAATGCCACATTAAACCAAATAGACATAATTCACATTTACAGAGCCTTTCATTGCAGAACATCAGATTATACATTCTTTTCTAGTGCACATGGAACATTCTCAAGGATAGGCCATATGTTGGGTCACAAAACTAACCTTAACAAATTCAAGAAGATTGAAATTATACAAAGCATATTTTCTGACCATGGTGTCCTGAAGTTAGAAATCACCTGTAAAAAGGAAGTAAAGAAACCTACGAATGTGTGGATATTCAACAACATGCTGTTAAAAAAATAAGTGAGTAAAGAGGAAATAAAAGGTGAGATCAAACGATATATAGAGACAAGTGAGAATGACATATGACATATATAAACTTCTGGGATGCAGAAAAGGGAGTAATAAGAGGAAAGTTTATATCATTACAGGTGTATCTCAAGAAACAAAAGAAATCCCAAGTAAACAACTTAACATTATATCTTAAAGAACTAGAAAAAGAACAAAAGCAACCCAAAGTCAGAAAGAGAAAGGAAATAATGAAAATAAGAGCAGAATAGAATGAGATAGAAAACTAAAAAGCTATACAGAAAGTTAATACAACAAAGAAGTAGTTCTTTGAAAAGACTAATAAAATTGACAAAACCCTGGCTAGGTCACTAAGAAAAAAAAAAGACTCATATAAACAATAAAAAGTGAAAGAATAGTTACCACATACATAACACATATACAAAAGATTATACTAGAAAACTATGGTAGACTACATGCCACCAAATTCAATAACCTAGAAGAATAAGTTCCTAGAAATATACAACCTTCGTAGAATGAATCTGGAACAACTGGAAAATCTAAATAGACTGATCAACAATGAGGAAATTAAAACAAACTTCCATAACTTCACCAAAAATAAAAGTCCAGGACCAGATGGTTTCACCAGTGAATTCTATCAAACCTCCAAAAAAGATTTTGAAACCTATCCTTTTCGATCTTTAAAAAAAAAAAAAAAAAAAAATGAAGAGGTAATACTTCCTAACACATTTAATGAGGCCAACATAATCCTGATACAAAAATCTGAGAAGGATAACACATACAAAAGAAAACTCTAGACCAATGTATTGGATGAATACAGATGCAAAAATCCTAAACAAAACACTAGAAAATCTAATACAACAATACATTTAAAAAATAATACATCACGATCAAGGGGAGTTCATTCCAGGGGCACAAGGTCAGTACCACATACTCAAATTGATCAATGTAATACACCACATTAACAAAATAAAGGATACAAATTATATGATCAATAGATACATAAAAAGCATTTTATAAGATACAACATCCATTCATGATCAAAACAGTCAATAAAATAGGTATAGAAGCAAAATATTTCGAAGCAAAATATTTCAACATAATAAAGGCCATATATGACAAACTTTTGACTAATATACTCAATGATAAAAAACTGAAAGCTTTTCCTCTAACATCAGGAAAAAGACAAGGATGTGTACTCTCACGACTCTTATTCCACATGGTTTTGGAAGTCCTAGCCAGAGCAATCAAGCAAGAGAACAAAATAAAAGGCATCCAAATTGGGAAGGCAGTACAAGTGTCACTATTTGCAGATGACATGATTCTGTACATAGAAAACCCTAAAGACGTTATTTTTTTAAAAAGTATTAGAAACAATAAACAAATACAGTAAAGTTGCAGGGTATAATATCAATGTGCAAAAATCCATTGCTTTTCTATATATTAAAAACAAAGCTTCAGAAAAAAAAATTTAATTACATTTACAATTGCAACCAAAAGAATTAAATGCCTAGGAATAAACTTAACAAAGGATGTGACAGACCTATATACTGAAAACTTCAAAACATTGATAAAAGAGATTGAAGAAGACACAACAACATTGAAAGATATTCTGAGTTCACAGATTGGAAGAATCAACATAATTAATATAGCCATATTATCCAAAGTAATATACAGATTCAATGCAGTCCCCATCAAAATTCCAATGTCATTTTAATATTTTTTCCCTTTATCAATTTTAAAAAGAAAGGAAGGGAGAGGGAGAGAGAGAGAGAAACATCAATGAGAGAGAACATTGATTGGCCACCTCCTGCATGCCCCCCACTGGGGATTTGGCCCACAACCTGGGCATGTGCTCTGACTGGGAATTGAACCAGTGACCTCTTGGTGCATGGGTTGATGCTCAACCACTGAGCCATATAGACTGGGCCCAAAGTCATTTTATAAAAAAGAACAAAAAATCATCAGAATTGTATGGAACCACAAAAGACCTGAAAAGCCAAAATAATCTTGAGAAAAGATAACGAAGCCAGAGGTATCACACTACCTGACTTCACATTATACCACAAAACTACGATACTCAAAACTACATGGCATTCACAGAAAAAAACAGATACATCAATCAATGGAACAGAATTGAGAGACCAGAAATAAAACCACATGTGTATAGGCAGATGATTTTCAACAAAGGAGCCAAAAATATACAATGGAGAAAAAAAAAAAAAAAAAAAAAAAACTTCTTCAATAAATGCTATTGGGAAATTTGGGAATCCACATGCAAAAGATTGAAAATAGATTATAATTTGTCCCCATGTACCAAACTTAATTCAAAATGGATCAAAGACCTAAATATAAGATCTAAAACAATAAATTATGTAGAAGAAAACATAGGTACTAAAGTTACGAACCTTGATCACAGAGAATATTTTATGAATTGACCCTAAGGGCAAGAGAAATAAAGGCAAAAATAATTGAATGGGCCTATATCAAAGTACAAATCTTCTGCATAGCAAAAGAAACAACAAAACAAAAAGGCAACCAATCAAATGGGAGATGATATTTGCAGAACGAGGTGAGTAGTGTAAGCCAAGTTGATACAGATTTAAACTCAGTATAATTGTTGAGTCAGAAGCTACTCAGCAAGAGTCTTAGGATGCACTAAGGTCAACCACTATCCACCTGGGTCCTGTGGGAAATTTACAGTGGAGCATGTTCTCAGGGAGTCATAATGGTGGGGCCAGTAGAATTCATCAAGCTAAAACAGATTAAATTTGGCTCTGTCCAGGGATAGCACTACACAGAAATGTTGCACCAATCTGGTCATGTGGAGAAATATGGCTCTTTCCCCAAAGCTACACATCTCAGTCTCTACTTGTGTGTCTCTTACACTTTCTGTGTCTGTCTGGACCTCCTTCACATCTTTACAAGAAGTACTGCAAAGAAGCCTAAGGCTGGTTACAACCAGCAGACCACTCTGCAATGTTTGAGCTTGGTGTTGTGGGGCCATAGTGAGTTGGGAGTGTGGAGCTAGTTCATCTCCTAAGGGCTATGCTGTGGGAAGGGGAGCTGGCAGTGCTCATGAGAAAATTGACCCTTTTTTCTAAAGCCACTTCATTTAGTCTCTCCTTGTGCATTTCGGACACTTCCTGAGTCTGCCTGGACCTCCTTGAAAGTTTTCCAAGAAAGACTGCAATGCAGGGCAAGGCTGGCCACAGCTAGAAGACTCCTCTGCAGGGCATGAGATTGACAGGGTGGGATCACAATGAGTCAAGAAGGTAGGGCTATTGCACCTCCTCCAGCAGATACTGTGATACAGAAGCACCAATCAGATGCATGGGAAAATTGGCCCTTGTCTAAAGCTATCCCCCCTTCTTTCTTTGTGTATGTCTGACACCCTGTGAGTCTACCCAGACCTCCTGGAGAGTTTTCCGAGAAATTCTGCAGTGTAGTCTCAGGATGTCCATTGTTGATTCCTCCACATGCTAGGAGCTTGAAAGGGTGGGGCCGCAGGTTGTAGTTTGGTGGAGCTAGTGCATTTCCCAGGCTGATGCCTTATGGAGGTGTATGTACAACCCAGGAAAGATGGCATATATGTGCAGTGGGGCAGAAAGACTCAGCACAGGAAATTTGGTGACTGTTTCTCCAGCCTTCTCCTTGAAGCCACAAATCCAATCTCTCTCTATGTGACTCCGGGCTGCTCTGACCCAAACTTCCTCTGCCAGATCCCCGGGTGAGTGAAAACAAATGAGATTTTGTGTGTTGCCCCTTTCAAAGAGTGCCTGCATTTCTAGCAGACTCTCTCCTCACCCAGGCAGATATATTCCCTACTGACTTTCACAGTCAGATATTATGATGGCTCCTTTCATAGGCACTGAATTTCTGGGCTAGGGACCCAGCATGGGGTTGAGACCCCTTGCTCCTCAGGGGGAACTTTGCAGCTGAGATATTCTTCTGGATTCTCAACAGCCACACATGGATTTGGGCTAGCCATTTTTGAGTGTCTCTGCCCTTCCTAGGAGACTTGATATGGCTTCTTCTGCATATCCTTTATTATAAGACTTGTATTCAGCTAGTCTTCAGTTGGTTATTAAGATTGACTGTTCTACAATTTAGTTGTAATTTTGGTTTGGTCCTGAAAGGACATGAGTGTAACTTCCACCTACTCTGACGTTATCTTGAATCTTGAAATTTGTAAATCTTATTCTTTTCACCATTTTCACCCATTTGGATACCCCTCATGTGGATACCCTCAGTTTATTCTCTATATGCATGAATGTGTTTCTTTTTTTTTTTTTTTTTTGGTTTGTTTATTTGGTTTGTTTTCTAGATTCCACATGTAAGTTAAATCATATGATATTTGTCTTTCTCTGTCTCATTTACTTACTTAGCATAATACCCTCTAGGTCTATCCATATTGTGAATGGCAATATTTTATATTTTTTGTCTGAGTAATATGCCATTGTGTGTGTGTGTGTGTGTGTGTGTATCAATCACATGTTTTATCCATTCATCTACTATTGGATACCTAGGTTGTTTCCATATGTTGGCTGTTGTAAATATAAGATGCAATGAACATAGGGTTGCATATATCTTTTTGAATTAGTGCTTTTGTTTTCTTTGTATAAATACCCAGAAGTGGAACCGCTGGGTCATATGGTAGTTAAGTTTTCCAATTTTTTGAGTAATTGTCATCCTGTATTCCATGGTGGTAACACCAATTTACAATCCCACCAACAGAGCACAAGAGTTTCGATTTCTCCACATCCCTGCCGACTCTTGTTACTTGTAGACATTTTGATAATAGACATTCTGAGAATTGTGAGGTGACATCTCATTGATTTGATTTGAATTTCCCTGATGATGATTTTGAGCATCTTTTTATATATCTGTTAGTCATCTATATGACTTCCGTGGAGAAATGTTTATTCTAGCCCTCTGCCCATACTATAATAGGGTAGTTTGTTTTTGGTTTTTCATTTGTTTGATATTGAGTTGTATGTATTCTTTATATATGTTTTGATATTAGCCCCTTATGGTTTATACCATTTGCAAACAACTTGCTCCATTCAGTTGGTCATCTTTTTATTTGTTGATGGTTTCCTTCAACAGATGTAGTATCATTTGTTTATTTCTGCATTTGTTGCTTTTGCTTGAGAAGTTATATCAAAAATAAATATGTATTGTTAAGACCAATATCAAAAAGTTTACTGGCTATGTTTTCTTTTAGGACTTTTATAGTTTTAGATTTTACATTTCAGTATTAATTCCATTTTGAGTTTATTTCTATATATGGTGTAAGAAAGTACTCCAGCTTTATTTTTTGTCACTGCAGTCTATTGTTGAACTGTGACTTACATCTGGCACACTATGCTCTAGTTAACAAATGTCAATTTAATAAAGTCATAATGCTTATCTTCTGCATCACACAATTAAATATTAAGTTGTAGCTCAGTACATTCCTATGTAACCATGTCACTTTGAAAACAATGTATGATTTATATGACTGTTCTTTTATTCTAAGAAAGAATAAAATTTATATCTAATATTAGTTGTAGTTAGCTACTTTGAGTACATACAGATAGATGTAAAAGTGAATCTTATTTTTTACCTAATAAAGCATGATATGATAAAGAAAATTCTTTTTAGTTTCCTTATTAGTAAAAACATGAGTAATACTAGTATTACTTCATAAGATAATTTGATTTATCTTGAAAGAAATCAAGGTAGAAAACTGTGGAATAAATATATTTTTTGGATTGATTTATAAACTGTCCTGTAGTAGTTGATTTACCATTGATCACAGAGAAACATGGGATGTTACAAAACTTTTTGTTCATTAACAAGTTCTGGGACACTGCCCAAGTCAAAGGAATTCACAGTGAGACTTATACTATAAGAGTTAAAAGCACACATTCTGAAGTCAGACTTTATTTGGATTCTAAAACTGCCACTTACTGTGGGACCTGTACTTAACTCTCCGTAAAAAAGAAGAAATAATATTTTCCACATAGGATTTTCGAAATGATTCAATTACTTAATATAAACAAAGTAATTTGCACATTGATAAACATTTAGTTGTTGCTCAATAAATAGTAACTGTATTATTCCTATGTAGTCAATAAGGAATGAGATTTAAAATGATAAAAAGAAAAGTTTGTCATTTTGCTTTTACTACAGACCCAAAGCATAGGGATCGGAACAAGTAAAATGGGAAATTTCAGCCTACAAGGAGAGAGTAGTATGACCCCAAAATTATTCCCTTCCAATTGTCTGCTTTTGTGTCATAAAAACAAAGAATGTATTTATGTATGTAAGTATTGGTTCACTCATTAATTCACTTTTTTACTCATTTAGGAAATATTTATTAAGAATATACTTTGTGTATATATATGCATAACCAGTGGACACAGACAACAGTGCGGTGAAGGTGAGGAGGTTGGACAGGAGCGAGGAGGAGGGTAACAATGTGGGGAAATTTTTTTTTAAATCTGTAATAAAAAATAAATTAGTAAAAGTAAAATAAAAAGAAAAGAATATACTTTGGGAAACTACTATACTTGGTATAAACACCTAGCCTGTAGCAGCACAAGACCAGTATTATCATTACTATCATAAAACTTAGAGTCTACTGAGAGAAAATATATTAGAACTTAGAATATTTTAAAAGATTTATCTAGGCTAATATTTTCCAAACTATATGTGACAAAATTCTGGTTCCACATGAGATATTAATATATATTTAATTTAAAATATGTTTTAATGATCAAATTGAGAAATGTTATATATTATATGACACTAATTAAAAGTATATAAAGCATATTAATATATTAAATATGCCAAGAATACATGCAGTAAACATATATGTCTACCTTGGTTTACTCCAGAATTTTCAGTGTATTTGACCACAGAAACCCTTCTTTATGCAAAATTGTTAAAATCACATCAGATGTAATAGACCCATGGAACACAATTTGAGAGACTCTGGTCTAATTCAACCTTCTTGTTTTGCAGATGAAGATCAGAGAACAAAACTAACCTCTTTTATATTACAGTTTCTCATCAGATAATTAAAGGATGAGAGGCTCACTCAAGTGTTTTTTCTACCTCACCATGAAGGTTTCAAGGAATGGAATTATCTTTATTTTTCTCTCTTAAAGACTATTGGAAACAGATTGTACAATGTTATGATGTATTTTGTGAATGCTCAAACCACAAGTTTAGCTTTAAATGATTTAGAGGATAAATTTCATAATCACATCATATTTGTATTGAAATCCATAAAGGTATCAATTACCATTTATGCATATAGATTTGTTATAGTTTGATTAATAAACTTTATTTTATGATAATATAATTATAAAGTATCACAATAGCTTGATCAATAATCCCATACTAATATTCCTATACAGATCACCTGGCCATCTAAAATATGGGTTTATAAACCAAACAAAAGTAGTTTTTTGTCTTATTATTTTGAGATGAAATCCTTTCTGCACGTTATTGTTTTTAGTTATCTTAATGAGGACTTAGCAAAAGTCATCACCTCTCACAGTACTCCCCCAAGTACAAGTAGAGTTACTAGTAAAGGGAATTTGTTTACTTTAGTTTTTATTTTGTTCTTTTATAGACAGTGGAGAGAAAATATAAATGGTAGCTACTGGGTGCAAAGGTGCACAACTGAGTTATTTTCCCTTCTTTGTTTTCTGACCTCCTTCTACAAATACTAGTTAAAAAGGACAAAAATAATTTGGTTAACTTCTTATTTATAAATACCAAAAATATAGAAAATAAAATAAAATAGAATGGGAATATAAAATATCTCAGTAATAAAGAGAACAGAACAAACTGTTACTGCTCTTTGGAATGAGTAGTTTTAACAAAGTATGCAAGAATCATTTTCTCTGGTTGAGTGTTGATTCCCCAGTGTGCTCTCAGTAAGTAATTAGAATGGCCCAGTGAATGTCAGCATCAGCTTGTTTATTCTCATTATTTTATCATTTTAAAAACCCTCTAGGTGATGAGACATGCAGTATAGAACATAATTACCATTATTAGCATACTAATTGGACACAAAAATAGGCCAACTACAAGGTAGCCAACTGAATAATTTCACATTAATCAAACACCATAGTGAATAAGCCTATTGTTAAATTGACAGCTTCCATAATTGGCAATATTTTGCAGTGAAATATCAGAATTTTCTTCTAATATCTCTCTAGTGTCAGATAATTTAGTAAATTTCCATGTTCTCATCTTCAAGTGTAAGCACCTAGCTCAAGTTAAAAAAATTATAATGAAAATGCTAGTGTTTTTAACAACTGGTCTATGTATTTAAAGAGAAGTCTGTTGGCCATCAGCAAGAGGTGTGAATGACAACCAAAAAAAAAAAAAAAAGCTATCAATTTACTCACTTGTTGCTGTGCATTGTGTTTTATTTATAAATATATATTCTGCTGAACTTAAAAGACAATTGACTGTGCTAACAGTCTCTTGGAGCCGGTCTACCTTATAAGAGTACAAATATGACACCCTGCGGTAATCCCCTCCTTAACGATGTAATTTTTTATGCATAGGCAGTTATAAACTCTAACTGTTCCATGCCAGCAGTGTTTTTGTTTTCTTTTGTTTTTCTTTTCTGCAGGTATGTAGAGCTAGTCTAGAGTGAAATTCTTTTTCAGTAAAAAAAGAATCATTAAGAAATCTCAGTGATGCCCTTTTTCTGACTTTCGTTATATTACCTGCCTATTTAAAAATCACAATTGACCACCAGCTGCCCTCAAGATCCAACTCTCAAGTGAGAACCATTTTAAGGTTTTCTACTATCTGACTTCAGCAGGTCTTTTTTACTGATCTCCAAAATAATTCTGTCCCAGGCAGTCAGTGTCCTCTGTGTCACGTATCCATGCCATTTATAATTCTCTTTGGCATGTTTTCTACTCCTAGATTACCTGCTCTTTCTTTAACACTTATCCCTTCTTTCATACTTATAACTTTTCTAAAAATGTAAACTCAAATCTCTCTTTCATGAAGTTTTTCTTGACTATTGCAACTGAAGTTAGTTCTCCTCTTGCTAAGTTTATATTATGTTTACTATTTACTTTGAACATATTCACTTTCTCTGTTAACACTGAACACATATTAAATGCCAGTCCATCATTTGACAACAAATAGACAAAGATGACCCTAACATGGTTCCCCCTTAAAACTTCATAGTTATGGCTCTATCACATAACTATATTGTATGTTTTTGAGAGTAGAAATCCTGAGCTTTATTCTTGTTGTGTACCTCATTAGTAAGCACATAATAGATCATCTAGAAAAAATTAATGGAATAATTTATGTTACCTTTCCTTTCGTATCAGTCTTATTAAAGATACATGTCATTGTCTTTCAGAGCCCCCTTGTACTTATTTCAAATTCACTAATTTTATTTTCTCAGATATAATACTCTTGTCTAGTAACACTTTCACTGACTTTTCTATAGCATGTTAGAATGAAGTAAGTGATGAACTAGGAAATCAATTTCTATATGGACTTCTAGATCTGGGCCTTTCACCTAACTTGATTTCATTACTTAATTTATCTGTATCTTCATTTTGTTATCTATAGAACAAAGAGGATGGACTACATTAATAATCCATATAAGTAGCATTAGGCAAGTACTATTTTTAACACACAACTATGGGTTGGATTAGATCACTGGTTCCCAAGCATGATTGCACATTAGAGTTCTATGAGAAGCTTTCAAAAATTGCTGCTAACTCACCTTTCTTCTACAAAGCAATGTACTCACTTTCTGATGGTGTAGATTAGATATTAGTATTGATAAAAGCCTACCCAGTGAATATAATGTACTGCCAGAGTTGAAAACAGCTGAATTTTCCAACTCTGATTTTATATGACTTTATAGTTTAGAAACGTCATAAAAGTGACTTTTAGAAAGACAGAAACATTTACATCAAGACATTTTTAAGAATCTAATTTAAGACTTGGTGAAAATATAATCTATGATAATTTAGAAAGAGGTAAATTCAACATTACGTGTATCAGCAGCTTGAATTGGAATGGCACTTTTTACAGTTCATACATGATTTGCTTCAGTTAGAGGAATAAATAGAGACAGAACAATGAATTATTGCTTATGAAGGTAAAAAAAGATAGGACTTTTGAATAAGCACATGTCCCAATCCTATCAGAGAGGATGAGAACTTTGCAACATTTCACTCTTGTGTTTTTCTTTTTGTTATCTGTTTGTGCTGTATCAAGAGAGTCCTTAGCCCTTTAGCTCTGCAACTAGAGCAATTTAACGTGTGAGCCTCAGATGAGAGAACTCTGGAATGCAGCCCAAAGCTAGCTGTGGAAAGTGTACTAATTACAATACTGCTTCCCCTACTATAATAGAGATCAAAAATCAAAATAATAGTCGATTAACAGCAATAGAAGTTTGCTTTAATCTCACACAAAATCTGGGTTGTAATTCAGGATTGATATGGTAACTCCACAACTATCAGGAAGCCAACATACTTCTACATTGTTGCATTAACATCTTCAAAATGCAAGTTTCATCTTTTGATCAAAAATGGCTACATCACCCTGGCCACTTTGCTCAGCGGTTAGAGCATCGGCCTGCGGTCCAGAGAGACCGTGGTTTGGTTCCCACTAAGGGCAGGTACCTCGGTTGTAGTTTGTCCCTGGCCCTGGTTGGGTTGTGCGAGTGGCAACCACTCGATGTGTCCCTTTCACATCAATATTTTTCTCTATCTCTCCCTCCCATTCTATCTGAACAAAAAATGGAAAAATGTCCTCGGGTGAGAATAAAAATGAAAAGATACCAGGAATGTTTTTATAGTTAAGTGGAAAACCCTAGGTAATGCACACACCACTTTTCTCACACTCTATTAGCCAATACTTAACCATATGGCCACAGCTTGCTGCAAGTTATGCTTGGAACTATAATCTTCAGCTAAGATATGTAGTCTTCAGAAAATACCAACAAGTTTGTTAGTACATTGAAAAGGCTACTTTTATGAGGAAAGCTATCAGTGATTGTCAAAGGTAGGATGCTGTGATAACCTGCCAAATTCTCTTCCTTTACTAAGGTCCTTCAGTGTCCATGGGTGAAGAAAAACTAATTCTGCCTTCCCTTCCCAACTGTGCTTTCAACTCTCCACATCTATATTAATATCATCTGTAGAATCAATTCCACTCCAGTTGCTGAGACTAATCTTAAATCAGGCTGAAGAGGAGTGGACAACTTTAACCTTTTTTTGTTTTAGCTACTTACTTATCAAACTCTTTTCTTCTCTGGTGCAATTCAGTATTGTGTATGCCACTCTACCTTGTATTATTGAAGCTATCAACTCTAAATATCTTGCCATGTTTCTTGTTTTTCTTGGTTTGGCTTCAGCCCTTTATCATACCTTGGTAATGGAAAGTTATATTTTAATGGATACAGTTTTTCAGTTTTACTGTTACGGAAAAGACTCAGACCAAACACCGGAGGAAGCGAAGAGGTTCCTTCATTCATGCATGCGGACCCAGAGGACACAGTCTCCAAATTCTGGGCCTCGAGTTGAAGGGTGCACCTGGGCAGACATTCTTTAGATGGGAGAGTGGTAAGCAGCTTACAGAAGCAGGAAGCAAAAAGGTCTGGTTATCTCCTGGGAAGCAAAAGGGTCTGATTATCTCCTGGGTGCTTGCTTTTTCTAAAATGGCAGTTTACTTTCTCTATCATTCCCCCCTTTTGTTGCTATTAGCTGCTATTGCTGCCAATTGCATCATGATACAAATCTCTATAATCTGGGTCTTCAGATCTTTGTAGGAGTTGATATCTATACTGATACTGTTGGAGGGCCAATATTTTGGCTTTGGCCTGCCTGGTTACAGTGGACTCTAAAGTTTGGACGATGGTCTGTATTATGCATGGTCCGAGGCTTATTCCTAGGAGAATAATGGCTAACAGTCCAATTAGTGGAAGTAGCCATTGGAACCAGCCCTGTGAGTCTGTTCCCCAATTCCAAGTTTCTAATTCTTTGGCTCCGCATTTTATGTTTTCTCTGAGTTCTTTGATCTTTTGTGTTGATTCCAGACTGGTTTACAAAGTAGCAGCATTCTTCCCCTAAGAACATGCAAGTTCCTCCTTTTTCTGCTGTTACAGGTCTAGAGCCCAGGGGTTCTGTAAGGTTACTTCTGCTAGTGAATTAATCCGTTGTTGGGTGGCGGTCAAGGAGTCTGCTACTGTAGTCATGTCTGCATTAAGTTAGGCAGACAACTTATAATAGGTAGAGGCAGAGAACCCTAGGCCCCCTACTCCTGTCCCTATCCCAGCTGCAATGCCACTTCTGGCTGCAACTGTTATGTCTACCCCCTTTTGATTCGGATAGGTCCCTTTTGGCTCAGTCAGAGTAGGAATAGGGTCAATATTTCCTGGGGGGTTCAGATGCTGAGGCTAGGGGTAAGGAAGACCTCTAGACATCTCTCAGTCCAGTTGGTAGGGAGGCACCTATAGGCCTCCCGTCTACACAGGAGGAATAATCCTGGATCAGTACATAAACTGCTGTTATTGGGGATACTGAGGTTACTGGCACAAAGCTCTGGGTTAAGAGACCCTACTGGGTTTCCTTCTGGGGAGACCTTCTCTGGCTCTAGGCAGGTTACATTTGATCCTCTAGTGTCTATGAATACATTGGCTGTTATGGGCCATTGGGCTAGGGTCTGACTGGGACCAGGATGTGCCCTAGTATGACCCCAGGTACATGGAACAGGTATTCCTAGGAGTCCTTTCCCCTGGAACAACAAAAAAAAAGTATCATATTATCTCACTTTTTTGTGGAATATAATTAACATAACAGTCTGAGGAACGGGGTAGTCCCAGAGATGTGGAAGTGGGGTACAGACTAACAATCCCCAGAAGAGGGGGTGGGGGGGGAATAAACCACAGAACTTATATGCATGTGTGCATGAACAATGGACATGGACAACAAAGCTGGGGACAGGGTGGGGAGGGAGGGGGAGGAAGAAATCAGGGGTGGAAAAAGGAGAAAGATCTGTAACAAAAATAAATTAATTAATAAAAAAAAAAAAAGGCAAATCCAACATTCCTGAGTGGAGTTGCTAATATTCTGGTATGCTGAGTACATGGTTTGTACTAGTTCCTGAACCTGTACTATGGGGTTGATTTTCTGTAGTGCCTCCTGGAAAGTAGTAAGTTTGGCACCCTTATATATTATCTTTTCCTCCTGTTTCCTCAGCCGTCTGGCTATTTCTCTAACAGCTTATTCCCGGACCATCTCAAATTCTTCCTGGGTTAAATCACTTAATTGGCGGTAGGTACTCCAACAAACCTGTCTACCCAGGGGCCCGTATGCCTGACACTTTTGACTCTAGTATCCAATGGTCCCTCTCAATTTCCCCGTCATGTATAATTTATTGTCTCAGACACATGTAGGGGGCCCAGCCTGGTCACTACCTGGGAGACAGCATTGTAGGCATTCCGCGGGCATAGCAGTGGCATATGTGAAGGGCGATGCAAAGAATCTATAGGTTGTTACTCCTCCTGCAAGTTGTATCCTTTCTGCAGGTGTGCTACGTTTACATGCAGGGGCTTGAATCGGGTCAGGGTCTGTTAAGCAAAGCACACTAAGTATCCAAAAGCACAGACAAGCCCAAGATATGTTCCTTCGAGAGCCAGTCACTCCAAGGTGTTTCATTAGTTGGGCCTACAGTCATCAGTCCAATTCCTAAGAATGTAGCAAAACTTCCCACTGCAGTCAGGTACCATCCTGGGCAATTGTCCATTCCTCTGAGCCTCCATAAATGCCTGGTTTCCTTTTCATCTTCAGGGTCAGCAACTGTGGCGGCTGGTCCTCTGGGTCCCTGTCCACCCTCCTAGAATCCGCTGGGTCTGTTGCTCTCTTGGCTCAGCTGTGATGGATCCAGGGGTTGATTCCTGCAACCTTAAGTGCAGTAGGGGTTGTTAGTATGACAAGGTGGGGCTCAGTCCATGTGGGTTGGAGGGGTTCCTTTTCCCAGTCTTTAATCCCCTGGTTTACGTGAGTGGGCTGGCCCCCCTTGTGGTAAGTGTTCTTGGCCTAATCCAGCCTGATGTATCTGGCTGAGTGTTTACCCTAACTTCTGGAGGGACTCAGTCTGCCCTGCTTCCCTTATAATCCAAAGCTCTCCTCTAGGTAGGAGTAGTATGGCTGGCGGCCTACCATAAAGTAACTCAAACGGTGTATACCCTGTGGCATTAAGGGCATTTCATACCCTGAATAATGCTAAGGTAGCAGGTCTGGCCAGGGCAGGTCGGTCTCCTGATGGAACTTTGCAAGAGTTTCTTTTAAAGTTCAATTCATGCGTTCTACTTTTCCTGAGCTCTGAGGGTGCTAGGCAGTGTGTAGCTTCCAAGTAATTTATAATTGTGCTGCTAGTTCCTGGAGCACTTTTGCAACAAACACTGGCCGGTTGTTGCTGCCAGTGGTCATAGGCAACCCAAAGAGGGGGATAATTTCTCTGAGGAGGGTTTTCACTACCTCTGCTTTTTTCTGTCCTGGTGGGGAATGCTTCTACCCATCCAGAGAAAGTACAGCCTAATACGAGTAAGTATCTGTATCCTCAGCTTGGCCTGATCTCAGTAAAATCAATCTGTATGTCCTCAAAAGGCTGTTGCCCCCTATGTTGTATTCCGGGAAGCCTTTTCGAGTGACCTTCAGCATTGTTCCTGGCACAGGCCAGACATTGAGTAGCTGCTGCTGCACATAGTTCAAACATGTTAGGGAAGTAGTAACACCTCCCGAGTGAGGCCTCTAGAGTTGTTTCCCCTAGGTGTGTTAGGGCCTTTCATTGCCTGACGAGACTGCTGGCCTGTCCTTGGGTATGTAGAGCCGTTCATCCGGCAGTTTCCATATGCCGGTGGGCTTTCGGAAGCAGTTTTCTTGTATGGCCCATTTCTGTTCTTCCGGGGTGTAGTCTGGCTGATTGAGGTTCAGTTCTAATAGGATACCTTCTATACCTGGGGTATTTGTTAGGACCTCCCTTTCTTGTTTTTAATTTCTTTCCCCTCAGCTGTTAAGAGTCCTCTCTCAGTAGATTTCCCCATGGATATGTATAGTGGTGAAGGCATATCAAGAGTCTGTGTAAATATTGACCCTTTTCCCCTCTGCTATTTTGAGCGCCCTAATTAATGCCCAGAGTTCTGCCCTTTGGGTGGACCAGCCAGTTGGCAGGGACTTTGCTTCAATTATTTTCTCATTGTCCACGACAGCGTACCCCACCATTAATTTTCCCTCAGTCATGTAACTGCTCCCATTGGTGTAGAGCGGTAGGTCTGGCTTGTCCAGAGGCTGGTCCCGCAGGTCTGGGCGGCTGGCAGGCACCTCTGCAGCTATCTCGGGGCAGTCGTGGTCTGGTTCTCCCAGCTCAGCAGGGAGGAACGTAACCAGGTTTATTCGCCGGGGAGTACTGACTTTCACTCAGGGATTCTCATGGAAAAGCCCCTGGTACTGTGCCAGTCTCAGGTTGGAGAGCCATTTGTGACCCTGTCCAGCCAGAAGGCCAGATATCGTGTGGGGAACAAATATGTTGATCTCTTGCCCAAGTATTAGTTTGTCTGCCTCCTGTAAGAGAGTGACAGCTGCAGCTATGGCCCTCAGGCAGGGCAGCCATCCTGCTGCTACGTTGTCCAGTTGCTTAGACAGGTATGCAACTGGCCTTTGCCATGGTCCCCTTGGTTGCGTAAGTACCCCCTAATGCTATTTTCGGCCTTTCATGTAGAGATCGAAAGACCGACTACGGTCTAGCAGCCCTAGGGCCAGCACGCATGCCCAAGATGATCTTTTATGGCCTGGAAGGCTTTCTCCTGTTCAGTTTCCCATAGGACGGGTGCTGTGTCTGGGCCTTTCAGCACTTGGTAAGTTGGTTTAGCTAATGCTGCATACTCCAGTATCCAGATTCAGCAGAACCTAGCCGCCCCTAAGAACTCTCTAAGTTTTCTCCATGTGGCTGGAGTTGGTAGGGCCATTATGACCTGCTTCCTTTCCTGGCCCAGAACCCATTTCCCTTGAAGAGTGAGGAATCCCGGATATTTTACCTGGGCCTGGCATACCTGTGCTTTCTTCCATGAGTCCCAGTACTCTGCCTTTGATAGCAGTTCAAGGAGCTGGCAGGTACCCTCCCAGCACCGGTCCAATGTGGGGGCGGCTAATAGGAGATCATCTACATATTGTAGCAGCACTAGGTCTATTTCTGTATCAGTAAACAGTTTTAAGTCTCTGGCCAGGGCCTCTCCGAAGAGAGTGGACAAATTTTTAAATCCAGTGGCAATCTGTTCTCATTTAGCTGGGTCTTCACCACAGTGTGGGGGGCTTCCCATTCGAAAGCAAAGAGTGGCTGGCTTGCCTTCACAAATCAGAGGCAGAAAAAGGTGTCCTTTGAGTCCAAACAGGTGAACTGGCCGCCTCTGGTGGGAGCTGGCTAAGGAGCGTGTATGGGTTTGGTACCAGGGGGTGCAGTGCGATTGTTGCCTCGTTCACTGCTTGCAGGTCCTGTACTGGTCTGTGTCCGCGCCCATCTGGTTTCTTCACTGGCAGTAAGGGAGTGTTCCAGGGGGACTGGAATGGAACAAGTATACCTTCCCTCAGATGCTCTGGATGACCTCTGTGATGCCTAGCCTGGCCTTCCTGGGTGTGGGGTACTGGCGGATCTGTTTCAATCTGGCTCCCAGCTTCAGTTCAATAATTATAGGTGGATGGTTCCATGCCAATCCTAGGGGGTTGTCTTCTGCTCAGACCTTTGGGTATCTCTTTCAAAGGTCACTCCTACTTCCCTTTGTGGGCTCCCGTTGGCTTTTCTCTGCTTCCTTATATAGTCGATATTCTTCTTCTTGGGGAACTAAGACTGATATGAGGTGTGGGGTGCCAACATATAAGTGAGCCTCTCCCAATGGGCGAAAGGAGATCTGGGCTCCTAGCTTAGAAAGCAGGTCGCATCCCAGGAGCAGAACTGGGCACTCTGGCATGTACAATAATCCGTGCTTTACCTGGTGGCCCCCGAGTTCTGCAGTTCAGGCTTGACAAAACTATTTGGGGCCACTAGGCTGTCCAATGGCGCCAATGATAGAGATCTTGCACCCGGAGGGAGGTGCAACCACAGTCATTACTATTGAATGTTCTGCCCAAGTATCTACCAAAAAGGGGAGGATTTGGCCCCCTACTGTCATTTGAACCATGGGCGCATGGGAGCCGAGGTGTAGTGAGCCCAGTCTTCCCTAGTCTGAGTCTAGGCCTGTCAGACTGAGGATGGTCGGCGCCTGGGTCTCAGGTCCTGATTGCCTATCGGCCTGCCTTTTCTTCTTTTGGTTGGGACATTCTCTTTTCCAGTGTCCCCTTTCTTTGCACTATGCACTTTGGTCTGATTCCACACTCCAGTGTGTAGGCTTGTTTTTTCCTTCTGACCACTGGCCTTTCCTGGGTGGCAGGGGCTTTCCTTGTACAGCTGCTAGGAGGGCTGCCTTTTTCTCCATTCTTTTTCGAGCCTCCCGCTCAGCCGCCTCCTCTCTGTTATTGTATACCTTGTTGACAATCTCTGTTAGTTCGCTTATGTTCATTCTGGCAAAACCCTCAAGTTTCTGAAGCTTCTTCCTGATGTCCAAGGCCAATTGGAAGATGAATGCTGTGTTGACCATTCTCTGGTTGTCTGGCCCTTCAGGATCAAATGGAGTGTATATCTGATAGGCCTCACAGAGACATTCATAAAAATCCCCAGGTCATTCATCAAGCTGCTGAGTCACATTAGCTACCTTTGACATGTCAGTAGGCCGTTGGGGCCCCACCCGGATTCTGCGGAGAAAGGCATCCCTGTATCTCTGAAGCACAGCCCTTCCTTCTTCTGAGTGGTGGTCCCAGTCAGGTTGGGCCTCAAGTGCTGTTGCTCTTGCCCATTGGGCTGAGTCTGAAGTACCCATGGGCGCCATGGTCTCTAGATATTGGTGGGCTTCCTGCAGAATGCACCTTCGCTCCTCGGTGTTGAATAGTGCGAGGAGTAGCTGTAAGCAGTTGTACCAGGTGGGATGATGTATCTGCATGATAGATTCCATTAGGTCAATCAGGGCCTACTCTCCAAGTAGGACGAAGTATGGTGCTTCAAGTATAAGAGATCAGTGGTGGTGAATGATTGGTTATAAACGATGCTCCATCCTGACTGCTTGATACCAACTGGCCCAATTTGTGGCAGGGCCTCAGTCTTCCTGAGAGGCATCTGGTGTGGCTGCTGTTGCCAGCACCTCGTCAAGACAGGGGAGGCCGGGGGCATTTCTGGGGCTGGTGCTGGCAAGACAGATGGTGATAGTGTTTCAATTTTGGGGGACCATCTCAGGTGCACATGGTGGGGGGTAAGTGGAGTAAGTGGACGGGCAGTTCTTCCTCTGGGTCACATTTCAGAATGGGGGGTCAGCATGCTTCCTTAGATTGAGCCAGGAGGATGTGGGCAGGGACTGCCCACATATGGCAAGGTGAGGTCTATTTCTTTGTTCCAGTCACCCCTGCAAATTTCGGCTTCTGCCCAGCACAGCGTTGGAGCCACTTTGGCATGTCCTGAGCTAGTTCCTGCCATCTACCTATGTAGATGTACTGGTCTGGGTGTCCTGGCCTCCCTGTTACTATCAGATGTACTACCCATATGATTCCTAGGTTGAGGGTTCCCTCAGGGGGCCAGCCTACCCCAAAACTAGGACATTCAGCTAAATAGAAGGTTTCCGATTGGCTCAGGGTCATGCTCAGATCCTGGCCCTAAAACCGATCAAAGTTCTGCAACGCAGTTGAGTACTGTTGATGGGCCTCCTCCCATGGTTTCTCCTCCCAATGGTGCAGACAGACAAAGGGTGGGGATTTTCAGTTTGCCCACCTGGCCACTCCCCTCATGGGTATTTAGGTGCCTCTTAGCTTTGGCAGGTCAGTACAAACCCCTGACTCAGATCAGGTTCACAGGGAGGGACTGTGTCCCCAGAACCTGATACTTCCCTGAGCCATATGAGGTCACCATGGTACCACAGGTTGGGGACCACTCAGACTCTGTAGTTTTGCACTGGTGGAGCCACACAGACATTCACACTCATTTACGCACTGGCATTCAAATGAGTTTAAACATTCCCTCCCGTTAGGGCTTGTCCTACCTGGAAGCCAGAAGGCCTGAGAGGTGATTGCTCTCTCCTTCCACCACAAGGGTAGGCCTGTACTTGGGTTCCCGGTAGGCCCGGGGCACTCACCAGTCCTGAAGCTGTGCAGTCCCTGACTGGTTCATTTCCCATTGCTGCCCAGGTGGGGCATGAACCTCATCTACAGCTGTCTGCAGAGCTCAGAACAGGCAAGAACCCGAAATCACCAGGCTGTCCGCTTCCCTCTGTCACAGAGCTCCATGGAACACCCGCGGGGCCACCTCATTGGTGGCAATCGCCTGCTCGTGTGAATCGATTCCTGGTCAGGGAACCAAAATGTTACGGAAAAGACTCAGACCGAACACTGGAGGAAGTGAAGAGGTTTCTTTATTCATGCATGTGGACCCAGAGGAGGCAGTCTCCAAATTCTGGGCCCTGAGTTACAGGGTGTGCCTAGCTTTATAGTAGGCTCGGTGGACATTCTTTAGATGTGAGAGCAGTAAACAGCTTATAGAAGCAGGAAGCAAAAAGGCCTGGTTATCTCTAGGAAGCAGAAGGATCTGCTTATCTCCTGGGAAGCAAAAGGGTCTGGTTATCTCTTGGGTGCTTGCTTTTCCTAAAATGGCAGTTTACTTCCTCTATCATTACAAGATGAAAAGACAAGATGAATGGTGGTAATGGATGTTTAGCAATGTAAATATACTTATTGCACTACATTGCACACTTTAAAAAGTTAATTGCTAAATGTTATATGTATTTTACCACCTTTAAAAAATATGTTTTTATTTGATTTTTTGAGAGGAAGGGATAGAGAGAGAGAAACATTGATGTGAGAGAGAAACATCAGTCTGCTCCCTCTTGCATGCCCCCTACTTGGAATCAAACCTGCAATCCGGGCATATACCCTGACCAAGAATGGAACCAGAACCTCTCAACCCATGAGACAATGCTCAATTCACTGAGCCACACCAGCTGGGATATTTTACCACATTTTTTTTTTTAAACAATGGAGAAAGTAAGACATTCTCAGATAAAACTTGAAAGAATTTTTTACCAATCAACCATTTCAAAAAAAAAAAAAAAAAATGTTACAGTCCTTGAAGTTTAAATGAATGGATACCAGACAGTAACTCTGCAAAAAATAAAAATGTTCACTAGAGGTAACTACATAAGTAAATACAAAAGCCACTATTACTGTACTTTTGGTTTATAACTCCACTTTTTATTTTTTACACACGATATAAAAGTCAAACATACAAAAAATCATAATGAATCTATGTTATTGGGCATATAATGTATAGAGACACAATTTGTGACAAAAAGAAGAACATAATGATGATCAAAGGTGATGAGGATTAAAGTGTTTGTATGCTATTGAAGCAATGTTGATAATCAACTTAACATGGATAGTTGTAAATTTAGGATGTTAATTGTAAACCTCAGGCAACTATAAAGAAAATATCTGAAAATATATACTCAAAAGGAAAAGTTAAAAGACAATAAAAATATTACACTGCAAAAAGTCAGTTAAACAACAATAAAACAAGCCATAATTAAAGGAATGAGGAACTAAATAAAAGTACAACACTCAGAAAACAAAAAGCAAAAGAGTGAAAGTAAACTCTTCCTCCTTATAATTTATTTATTTATTTAGATATTAAGAAATTAAATTATCCAGTCAAAATGCACAAACTAGCATAAGATATTACTAAATACATATGATTCAACTACATGTTGTCTATGAGTTACTAACTTTAAATACTAGGTATAAATACTGAAAGTGAAAGAATGTGAAAAGTAGTCCAAGAAAATGGCCATCAAAAGAAAACTGGAATACTCTATTAATATCAGATAAAAAGACTTTAAGCCAAAAGCAGTTGCAAGAGCAAAGAATAACATTATATATTATAAAAGGGTCATACACTAAGAAGATATAATGGTTATAAACATATACATCAAAAATCAGAACCCCAAATTATGGGAAGTAAAAATTGACAAGATCAAAGGGAGAAAAGTCAATTCTACAATAATAGCTGGAGATTTCAATGTCCCATTTTTCATAATGGATAAAACATTCATATAGAAAATCAAAGAGGAAATAGCATATTTATTTATTTATTTATTTATTTATTTTTTAATCCTCACCCGAGGATATTTTTCCATTTTTTGTACAGATAGAGTGGGAGGGAGAGAGAGGAAGGGAGAGAGAGAGAGAAACATCGATGTGAAGGGACACATCTAGTGGCTGCCACCCGCACGACCAACTAGGGCCAGGGACAAACTGCAACCGAAGTACGTGCCCTTAGCGGGAACCGAACCCGGGTCTCTCCGGACCGCAGCCCGACGCTCTAACCGCTGAGCCAAACTGGCCAAGGCGGAAATAGAATATTTAAACAACATTATAAACTAATCAGATCTAAAAGACATATCACTTATCAAACAATAGAAGATACACAATATTAGATGCATATTAGATATTCTCTAAGACAAGCTATATGTTAGGCCAAAGAAAAGTCTGATTAGATTTTAAATAGTAAATATAAAAGAAAGTATCTTCTACCATGATGAAATGAATCTAGAAATTGAATACGAAGAAAAACTTGAAAATTCTTAAGTATGTGGAAATTAGACAACATACTCTTGAAAACCAATGGATCAAAGAAGTTATCATAAGTGAAATTAGAAAAAACTTAGAGATAAATAAAAACTAAAACACAACATACCAAAACTTATGAGACATAGTTGAAGGCAGTGGGCAGAGGGAATTTAAAACAGTAAACTCCTACTTTAAGCAAGTATAAAGATCTCAAATCAATAACCAACTATGCAGCTTACAAAACTAGAAAAGAGCAAAGTAGACACAAAGTTATGGGCAGGGAAAATTTAAAATTAAAATAAATGAAATAAATAAAATAAAAATGATTTAAAAAATAAATGTAACCAAAAGTTGTTTCTTAAAAACTTCAATAAAATTCGCAAATTTCTAGCTAAACTGAAGGAGAAAAAGATAGAGAAGACACAGACAAATAAAAATCAGAAATAAATGTGCGAACAATACTATTGACCTTATAGAAATGGAAAGGAATTTAAGAATAGATTATATACAGATATGCATGAACTAATTAGATAACCTAGATGAAATGTACTCATTCCTTGAAACACACCATTACCGAAACTGACTCAAGGAGAAATAGAAATCTGAGCATAAAATTTTTTTTTTTTAATAAATAACAACTGCTCATTGCAAAAGAAAAGTTCAAGACCATGTGGCTTCACTGGTGAATTCAAAGAATGGACATCAATCCTTCTTAATCTCTTGCAAAAATTAGAAAGGGGGATACTTCGAACTTAATTCTACGAAACTAATGTTACCTTGGTTCAAAAACCAGATAAGGTGGTTATAAGACAGAAAAAAAAAAAAAAATTACACGGTAGTATCCCTTACAAATAGAGATAAAAATTCTTCAAAAAAAAAGAAACCATTAAAGAGGATCCTACACCATAATCAAGTTAGATGTATCCCAAGAATACAGTGGTGTTTCAATATGAGAAAATTAATCAATTCCTGGTTGAAGGAAACAAAACAGGATCATTTTGACTGATGGGAAAAAGAAAATAAAAACATTCGACAGCATCCAACACATTTTAATGATAAAGATACTCAGAAGGAAATTTTTTCAACATAATAAATGCCTTTATGAAACCCCACATCTAACATAATATTCAAAGTTGAAATAGAGAAAGTATTCCTTAGATCAGGAATAAGACAAGGATGTCCACTTTTACCATTGTAATTCAACATTTCACTTAAAGTACTAGACAGAAAATTAGATAAGACAGAGACATGAAAGGTCTTCTAAATCAAAATAGAAGTAATATTATCATATGTACTTATAAATCTGATTTCAAAGTATACACAAAAAAAGCCACTAAGACTAATTAAGAAAATATGCAAATTTGCGAGATGCAAGAAAAACACACAAAAATTAGTCATGTTTCTATACACTAATAAAGAACAATAAAAAATAGTTTTGTAAAAATTACATTTACAATAGCACCCAAAGAAGAAAATACCTAAGAAAAAATGTAACCACAAAGTTGAAATATTTGTACACATAAAACAACAAAATATTGCAGAAAAAAATTTACAAAGAATTAAAGGTGCCCAAAGAATTCTACATATTTAACCTAATGGTTTTAAAAATCCTGTTGGCCCTATCCCAGAAATTAAAAAAAAAACACACAAAAAACTGATCTTCAAATTCATATGTAATTATGGTGGTCCATGAATAACAAAAACAATCTTGAAAAAAGGTTAAAATTTTGGAGGATCCATACTCCCCAACTTCAAAACTTACCTTAAAGTTACAGTATTTTAAAAAAATATGTGCGCTGCCATAAGGAAGACATCTCAACTCACGGAATATAATTGAGTGTCCAGAAACAAATCCATATATTTATAGCCACTGACTTTTGACAAGAATGCCAAGTTCATTAAATGGAGAAATTTCTATGCAATGAGTTTTTACATGAAAACTCAATATCCACATGATGCAATACATTGGACATTTATGCCATATTATATACATATATTAATTCAAAATGTATAAATGATCCAAACTTAAGAGTTAAACAATAAAAATCTTAGAAGAAAACATAGGGATATATCTTAATAACCTTGGTTTTGACAATGGATTCTTAAATATGACACTAGAAGCACTGGCAACAAAATAATTAAGTATATAATTTTGACTTTATAAAACATTAAAATCATTGTGTATCAAAGGATATTATTAAGAAAGTGAAAAGACAACCTAATGATTGAAGATATTTTCAAATCATGTATCTCTTACGAGTCTAGTAGCAAAAATATATAAAAATATACTTACAAAGCAACAATAAAACAACCCAATTTATTTTTTTTTCTTTTTATTGGATTTATTGGGATGATACTAGTTAACAAAACTATACAGAATTCAAATGCACAATTTCACAACATATCATCTGTTCACTGTGTTTTCACTATCCTAAGTCAAGTCTTCTATCACCACTTGTCCCCCCATATAATCCTCCCATTTAAATGTGCAAATATTTAAATAGAAATTTATTTTTAAAAGATATACAAATTGCTAATGAACACATGATGAGATGCTCAACATCATTAATCATCAGAGAAATGCAAATCACAACCAAAGTAGGTATTACTTCACTTCCACTAGGATGGCTATAATGAAAAAATAAAAATAGAAAGGTATTGGTAAGGATGTGGAAATAGAACACTCATGAATTCTTGTTAGGAATGTAAAAAGGTTTAGCCACTGTGGAAAACAATTTGTCAGTTCTTCAAAAAAATAAACATACAATTACCATATGACCACGTAATTCCACTCCTAGATATATACCAAAATAATTTTTAAAGGTACTCAAATGAGTACATATACATGCATGTTCATATCAACACTATTTACAATCGCCAATATGAGAAAACATCCCAAATGTCCATTAACTGAAGAATAAAAAACTAATTGTTATATACACACAATGAGATGTTATTCAGCCATATAAATTAGTTAAATACTGACACCTGCTACAACATGAATGAACCTCCAAAAAACTATGCCATGTGATAGAAGTCAG
This sequence comes from Molossus molossus, assembly GCF_014108415.1. NCBI lineage: Eukaryota > Metazoa > Chordata > Mammalia > Chiroptera > Molossidae > Molossus > Molossus molossus. The sequence continues at coordinate 11,291,156 of NW_023425355.1, read as the reverse complement.
GCCAAAATGGTCATACATTGTAGTATTCATTTGTTATAAAATATCAATAATAGATAAATCCATAGACAAAACATTATTTTTGGTTGCTAGGGTTTGGGGAAAGAAGGAATGAAGAGAAACTACTTAATGGATAAGATATTTACATTTGGAGTGGAGGAAATATTTTGGTAGTAAAAGTGGTGGTTGCACATGGTGAATTGTGCTTGATGCCATGGAGTCATTGTTTAAAATTATTAATTTTATGTTATGTGTATTTAATCTCAAATTATTTTAAGAAATGACTTAATATTTACAGGAAGAGATCTTCCACCATTATTTATAATAACAATTCCATTGAATTGGAAGAGAAAAATTCCACCTGAATATTTCAGGCTTCCCATGTCACTGGGTTAAGTAAGCAGGTAAAACCAAGTATTCTGATATTGCCTAAAATAATTGACCTTGAGTATCAATAGATACTTGAATTGCTACTGCTTAATGAATGCAAGAAGTATGATTGGAATGCAAATGATATCATGTAGAATTTTATTTTATTTAAATTTTTTTCTTTATTGATTTTAGAGAGAGAGGAAGGGAGAGATAGAAACATCGATGAGAGAGAACATCGATTGGCCGCCTCCTGAATGCCTTGCACTGGGGATTGGGCCCACAACCTGGGCATGTGCCCTGACTGGGAATTGAACCAGAGACCTTTTGGTGCATGGGTGGACACTCAACTGATGAGCTACACTGGCCGGGCTAGAATTTTATTTTAGAAAGTCACAACCAGTGATAAAAAAAATAGTGGAAAATGACTCTAACAATACAAGTCCTATGAAAATACAGTGATATAAAAAGTACGAAAAATGTATGATTCATTTCAGCGTTAAAGAACACATAATGCAGTATTTAACAACAGTAGCAGTGGCACCCTAAACATACTGTTTAAATGGTATGACATAGCCTGGCCAATGTGACTCACTGGTTGAGCATTGACCCATGCACCAAGAGGTCGCCGGTTGATTCCTGGCCAGGGTAAATGCCCAGGTTATGGGCCCAGTCCTCAGTGGGGGGCATGAAGAAGGCAGCCAATCAATGTTCTCTCTCTCTCCCCCCTTTCTTCTGTCTCTAAAATCAATAAAGAAAAAATATTAAAAATAAATATATAAATAAATAAGTGGTATGACCTAGCCTATAGTTCCTGTCACCTTTCCTCTTTTGGTACCTACCTCTTCTTCTAAGTATAATTCCTCAATCTTTAAAATGTTTTTTGCTTACAATGGCCAAAACAACTTTCTATTGTTTACCACGAAGCAATCTGATTGATAAATAGTACCTCCACTTTGGACACTAGCCTTACATCAAACTGTGGATTTGGGGTTTAACTTCCCTCATTGCATTTCCTTTAGTCAGTTACCCACTTTCCTTCCTTACACACACATTTCCCATTATACCCTTATATCCTTACTTTTATATGAGCACTGTTCAAATAATTTTTTTAAATTTCTTTCTTCAATTTTTATTGAATTAATTACAGTGATAGTAGTTAGTAAAATTACATAGGTTTCAAGGGTACAATTCTACAATACATCATTTGTATATTGAAATAATTTATTTTATGTCCTCTGGTCCTCCTAAGTGAGCAGAAGGTAGTATGGTAGTGAATATAGAAACATAGATCCCTTCCTTCCTACATGCAATCCTACACAGCAGAAAAGCTACTGATCTGTACTTCTCCAACATACATATATATTTTTGAGGGTATTTTGTACACTGTCCAAACTCTATTAAAAGAATTATGTGTCTTTCAAATAACTATTAGTTGTCACAGAAGGCTGGCAATATTTTAAACACTTAAGATCCATTACAATAAAGCAATGCCATTAAAAAAAGAGCAAAAACAGTTCTAAAAACAGTGCCTCATCCATTTATAGACTGAAACTTAGATCTAACCAACACATGAGCAGATCACAGAAAAATTACTTACTTAGTTATCTTGGTGTAAAGAAAACTATGTCTATATCAGGGTCTCCCCCAAAGAGTGGTGTTCTGCAAAATGTTGATTGGTGTATAAAAGGAAAAAAAAGTGGTAAGTCTCAAACTTTTTAAAGAAATTTTGGGTTAAATACTTAAAACACATTTTATTCTGTATTGATTTTAGAAAAAGAGGAAGGGAGAAACAGATAGAAACATCAATGAGAGAGAACATTGATTGGCTGCCTCCTGCATGCCCCCCCCCCCCACTGGGGATTGGGCCCACAACCTGAGCATGTGCCCTAACTGGGAATTGAACCAGTGACCTCTTGGTGCATGGGTTGATGTTCAACCAGTGAGCCACACCGGCCAGGCAAAACAGTTATTTTTGTAGTACTTCCTTGAGCCTTTAACATATAAATCTATAATGTAAATACCAAAAATGGAAGCATAATATCCAGCTATTTTTTTAGTGTATTTGGGAATATTTTTATTCCACAGAAAAATTATTGAGATCTATTGAAAACATCTCTGGTCTAAGGAATATTATTTGTAAATATTTTGCCTATGTTGTTTTAAAACACCTAGACAGTATGTTTCTATATTGAAATAAATTTCTCTCTCTCTCTCTTGCAACTAGGGAGAAACAAATTTAGAGCTTTATTTAAGTTTTCCCCTTTAACAGATGAAACAGAGCCAGGTCCTCCACTCTGAGTATCTCCCTTGATCTACTGCACTCAGAGGTTACTGTGGTGGAATTTCTGCAAAAAATAAAAAATAATAATAAAATATCTTCCATTTCTATATTCTCATATTGTTCCTCCTATCAAGTTGTAGAGTCTTATCTCCCTTTTTATACTTTAGGTCCCCTTTTCACTTTCTGTACCCAATAGAACATAGTGTAAGTAATTGCTGTACCAGTTATGAACCTAAATATTAAGAGGCCCGCTAGCTCTGCTTTCCCTCTCTTGGAAGCTAACTATTATTAAGAGAAGTCACCCTGGCCAGTTTGGCTCAGTGGTTAGAGCGTCACCTGTGGTCCCGAGAGACCTGGGTTCGGTTCCCGCTAAGGGCATGTACCTCAGTTGCCGTTTGTCCCCAGCCCTGGTTCGGTCGTGCAGGTGGCAGCCACTCGATGTGTCCCTTTCACGTCCATGTTTTTCTCTCTTCCTCACTCTCCCTCCCACTCTGTCTGAAGAAAAAAAAAAAAGAGAGAAGTCATAGGACATTGTTAAAGAGAGAAGGTAGTTCAGGAAAAATAAGCCCTTGAGGATTAGAGACTACAGTGGAAGAGTGAGAGTCCCAGGCAGTCTCCAGACATGCTATCCAGCTCAGCTGAGGCACCAAATATATGGGTAAGACCATCTTGAATCTTCCATCTAAAATTGAGCTGTATAGCCGATACCATGTGAACAGAGACAAATTATTCCTGAGCTCTGCCCAAAATCCAGAATCATAAGTAACCAAATATATGTTGTTTTAAGATACTAAATTTTAGGTTAAATTTTTATGCAATACATAGCTGAGATAGTTACCTTTTCTTAAAATTAAGTGGACTCACCAGCAGCGAGCCCTTTATAATATTCACTATTTTACCTGAGATTACCTAACTTAGTGTTTTGTCATATAATGACTAAAATTTAAATATTATGAGGAGTAATATGCTTCTTTAATAGAAAGTAACAATGTCCAATGACAAATAAAATCTTTAAGTGAAAATATTGAAAACAGGCATAGGAACATGTATTTGTCTGTATGTTTTTCATCTTTAAAGAGCTTAGCAGTTATGTGTGGTCTAGAACAAAGAAAACATTTAAATGCCATTTCACATAACATTTAAGTCCATAAGAAACAAAAAATTCACAAGAACCATGTCCTCAGAAAATTCAAAAATATGTGCACTAACAAAAAATCCAGAAGGAAAATAATACTCTTTTAAGTAAATGCTTTTCCCATGTCAGGATATTCCTAAGATCTGTGCTAAATTTATAAAATCAATCTCCTTCATTATTTTAGTATGTAGGTTGACCCACAGTGTAAAATCTAGAAACATCAATGAGATTCTCAAATTTGGGCAAGAAAAGCCATCACAATTCTTTTACTGTCCCACTGTCAGTAGGAAGCTCATGAAAAGTTAAGTCAAATCTCTCCAAAATGCTAAGTAAAAATTTATTTAGCTAATGGGAGAAATAAGGACTCGTGGACTTGGAAAAAGATAATAGGACATATAAGGTTAACCTCAGAGAGATGGCAGATCATTTTTTCCATGAAGAGGAAATATGAGCTTATGAGGGTGTTCATCTCTTTTTATAAACTAAGTTAATCAAAGGTCCCTTGTTCAAGACTTTCACCAATGTAAATGCCATCTCTGGAGATGGAGAGTTGTTCAAGGTGCTATAGGAATTAACTTGTTTAAGCAAGTGAATCAGTTGGCTTTCTTAGACCAATTGTTTCTGTTCCACAGTACTTTACATAGTTGGTAGTCAGTGGGGAACTACTTGCTAGAAAAATGTACATATAAACATGCCCAATTTTTATTTGATTGTAGAAAATTCACAGATTATAAGAACTCCATCCATAGACCCCTTTAGTTATCCATGGAACTTGGGAGGGTTTATGAACAATAAATTAGAGCCCCTTTCGAAGTTTCAAGGGGAATCTTACTTAAGTATATTTTTATAAATTAAAACAAAATGAGAAAACATGAACATGTTAAGTGGAACAATTCTTACAGAAGATAATTGACAATATACATAAAAATTTTTAGAATTTCTAGTAATAAATACAGTTCTGAAAATCAATACTGTACGTGCAATTAGTAATTTCATAAAAATTTATATAAAACAAACATCACAAGCCCAAAATGTTGAAAATGTAGTAAATATTCAATAAAATGCAAATAAAAGGTATCTATATGAGGTGATAAATGTGTTCATTAGCTTAATTGTGGTGACCATTTTGTAATGTACATGTATATCAAAATATGAAGTACACTTAAAAATAAATAATTTTTATTTGTCAGATATACTTCAATAAGCTTAAAAGAGTATGAAAAAAGAAGAACAGCAAGAGAAATAAAGGAAAAAAATGAACACATGGGACTACATAAAAAAAAAAAAAGCTTCTGCACAGCAAAATAAACAATCATCAAAATGGAAAGGGAACCCACCATATGGGATACTATAATTGCCAATGATGCATCAGATAAGAGATTAATTTCCAAAATATGTAGAGTACTCATATAAGTCAACAAAAGGAAAACAAAGAACCCAATTAAAAAATAGGCAGAGGACTTAAATAGACACCTCTCCAAACAGGACATACAAATGGCCAAGAGACATATGAAAAAATGTTCAACGTCACTAATCATCAGAGAGATAAAAATTAAAAGAACTATGTAGAGTCACTTTAAATCTGTCAGAATGGCCACCATGAACAATTCATCAAACAACAAGTGTTGGCGAGGGTGTGGAGAAAAGGGGCCTTTAGTACACTGCTGGTGGGAATGCAGACTGGTGCAGCCACTATGGAAAACACTATGGTGTTACGTCAAAACGTTAAAAATTGAACTGCCATTTGACCCAGTGATCCCACTTCTAGGAATATACCCTAAGAATCCTGAAACACCAATCAGAAAGAATATATGTACCCCTACATTTATAGCAGCACTATTTACAATAGCTGAGATCTGGAAACAGCCCATGTTCATCAACAGATGAGTGGATAAAAAAAGCTGTGGTACATGTACACAGTGGATTACTATGCAGCTATAAGAAAGAAAGTTCTCCTACTCTTTAAGACAACATGGAGGGACATGGAGAGCAGTATGCTAAGCGAAACAAGCCAAGCAGAGAAAGACAAATATCACATGATCTCACTTACTTGTGGAATATTATGAACTAAACAAACTGATGATCAAAATTGATTCAGAGACATAGAGGTAGGGTACAGACTGATAAACCCAGAAGAGGGGATGTTGGGGAGGAAGAGATAAACCACAGAACTTATATGCATGTATGCATAACCAACGGACATAGACAAAGCTGGGGAAAGGGTGATAGGAATGGGGAGGAGGGTGTCAATGGGAGAAAAAGGAGAAACATCTGTAACAAAAACAAATTAATAAAAATAATAAAAAGAAAAACAATACAATTGCTTCAACAAATTATGACATATTTACACCATGAATTATAACATAGCCATTAAAGTAATACTTTGTGAAGTATTTTAAATATCATGGGGAAAATATTTACAATATATTGTTAAGTGAATAAAGACATAAAAATTTAAATGTGTTATAATGTACACTATGATATATGTATTATTTTTTTCTTCACCTGTAACTCTTTTATTTTTTATTTTTTTATTTAATCAATTCATTTACTTTTGTTACATATGTTTCTCCTTTTTCACCCAACAATACCCCCCTCTCCCTCCCTCCTGCCCTTTGCCCAGCTTTGTTGTCCATGTCCATTGTTCATGCATACATGCATGTAAGTTTTGTGGTTTATCTCCCCCCACCCCCTCTTCTGGGGATTGTCAGTCTGTACCCCACTTCCACATCTCTGGGACTACCCCATTCCTCAGACTATTATGTTGATTATATTCTACAAATAAGTGAGATCATGTGATATTTGTCTTTCTCTACTTGGCTTGTTTCACTTAGGATAATCCCTCCATGTCGTCTCAAAGGATAGGAGATCTTTCTTTCTTACAGCTGCATAGTACTCCATTGTGTATATATACCACTGCTTTTTTATCCATTTGTCTATTGATGGGCATTTGGGCTGTTTCCAGATCTTAGCTATTGTAAATAGTGCTGCTATGAACATGAGGGTACATATATTCTTTCTGATTGGTGTTTCATGCTTCTTAGGGTATATTCCTAGAAGTGGTACATCACCTAAGGCAACAGAAACAAAGGAGAAAATGAACACATGGGACTACATCAAACTCAAAAGCTTCTGCACAGCAAAAGAAACAACCACCAAAATGGAAAGACAACTCACTTCATGGGAGAGCATAATTGCCAATGATATATCAGATAAGGGGTTAATTTCCAAAATATATAGAGTACTCATACAACTCAACAAAACGAAGACAAAGAACCCAATTAAAAAATGGGCAGAGGAACTAAATAGACCCCTCTCCAAACAGGACATACAAATGGCTAAGAGACATAAGAAAAAATGCTCAACATCACTAATCATCAGAGAGATGCAAATTAAAACAACAATGAGGCATCACCTCACACCTGTCAGAACGGCCACCATCAACAAATCTTCAAACAACAAGTGTTGGCGAGGGTGTGGACAAAAGGGGACTCTAGTACATTGCTGGTGGGCATCAGGCAGGATTTAGTCCATCAGTTCACTGTATGGGTCCCACATGACTTTAAGCTATGTGGGCAAATGCAAGCACAGGAGCCCTATAAACCAGGAGTCTGGCAAAGGCAGCAAGGGAGAGGGCCAAGAGAGTAAGAAAGAGCCTTCCTTTGTTCAGGAGATTAAATAGTCAGGCAACGCATGCTTACAGTGGCCACACTTATTCTGGCCACTTACTCGCTCCCAGGTGTGACTGACAAGCAAACAGCTCCCCATGTCACTCGTACCTTACTAGGCATACATCGAATCTGCCTTCGTCCAGAACCTTCCCCCATTGGTTTGTAGGATCTAGAGTGTTAAAATGATAGTCTCTACTTTACTCCTTTCCTGTTAAATAATAAGCAGATTATTCCAAGTGTATCATTCCCCCCTGAGAAAAATGGAACCTTTTCATAATCATATAAAGGAGAAATGGGCAAAGGTCTCTATCTTCTGTAACTGCTTCCTGCTATTAAGGGGCATAAACCTGCCCATCCCAAGGCTTAGAGATTTTCTCTATTTGACAGAGGAAATGGAAAAAAAAAAAGAAATGTAGTCTTTATGTAGGGAAGAGGGAATTTGCAAAGTCCAGGGCAATCTGATGTCCCTGAAGGGTGATGTAGTTAATGTCCAGAAGGATGAGGCATCAGACAAGCACCCTTGTTGTATTCTAAAATGACAAACTTGACAAGAAGATTAAAAGGCACAACTCAAAAGTGAGGAGACTTATAACAACTAAAGATCTAGTGAGAGGCAATAACCCATGTGATAAAGGGATGATTAACTTACAGTGTCCCCAATTAGGACGCAAGAGTGGCTTTTCTGGAGGTAGGTGTGTCACACCTATTAGAAGCCCTTTTGTCTACCATACCTCAACTAAATTAAGGTAAGGGAAATCTTTTAAGATTTTCCCCAAGAGAAACTGTGGGCCTTTTATGTCTGACCTGTTTGGGCAGAAAAGGAAAAGCAGTTTCCAGTGAAGCCGATAGACCATCCACATCTCATTGACTCGACCATAAGTCCAAGCTATTGAGTCTCATTTTGGAAGACCAGAAAATGGTAATGCAGATGGCTTATATAATGAGGCCTATATGGTATGTACTAGCAATCAAGTAAGCAAGGACTTAGACATACATTCTATGGAAATAGAAGCAAACAAAAAATAAAGGTTAATGTACTTAGCAAATCATAAACCAATTGAGAAGACTTTTAAATGTAAGGCCTTAGCTGGAATGAGAGCAACCAGCACTCTGATAAGTCAGCAGCCATCAACATTGAGGCAAGATCCTCCACTGGAAGAATGATTATGAATCACTGAAATCTCAGATGACAGCAATTTATAGCAATAAAGTTCTTCTAATTAAGGTTTGCACATTGTCTTTTATATATAATTTTATTGCACACTTAAAAAACTATACCATAATGTAAATATAACTCTTATATGCATTTGGGGGAAAAAAAAGTGTGACTTACTTTATTGTGATTATTTGCTTTATTGCAGTGGTTTAGAACCAAACCTGCAATATCTCTGCAGTATTATTGTAATCTGTATGTTTCTCTTCATCTTACATGCTAACTCAGTTAAATCCAGACTGGAATTTAAGACTTGAAACCTGGAATGTATGTTTGCTTCACCCCAGGTATTTAGACACATGATAAGTGTAGATATTTATCCTTTTTTTCCCCCAACATAGTAAGAATGGCATTCTTAACATCACTTTTTATCATAGCATTGCAATCATGGGAGACAGCTTTAGGCAGTGGAGAATTTGTTCATTAATATATTCTGTTACAAGAAATGTGTTTTATTTAACAATCAAGTAAATTCAACTATTTTATTACTTTTTGGAAAATATTGAAAGGCTCTAGATTCTGCAAGCTTTCTCTTTTTTTCTGAAGGAGATAAGTCAATTTCAAATATATTAAAATCTTTAAAATTAAAATACTTCATTTGACTTATGCTGATGCATAATTTTATATATAGCCTAGAAAACTATACATCATCTATAATATATGTATGTGATCTGGTTCATTTGTAGATTCATTTTTTTTCTTTGATATTTTTACCTTTTTTCTTCTCAGAAACATGCATCAAAAAAGTAAATTAAATGCCTTAGAAAAAAAAAGACCAACCTCTGTGATAAAAGTGATGGCAGCCTGTGTAGAATTTGATGGACTCAAAAACAGACACAATATGCCTTGATGTACTTTCTGACTTCAAAGTCTTTCAGGGAGTTTGAGCATTAAAGGATTCTGTTTTGCAGATAGTCATACTGTGCCTATGCCCCTCCAAATTTTCTCCTTCCCCAAACAGATCAATTGTTCTAGAGCAACTATCTAAATGCACAAAATCTTGTGTCCTATATTTTGGCCTAAAAGGACTATATCCCCCAGTCTCCCTTACAGTTACGCTGAGATAATGTGACTAACTTCTGGCCTATGAACTCTACAGGCAGTATTCAAAATGGATAGAGCCATGAAATGGAATAAGTTCTTCGAGGCAAGGCTGGAAGAGCTGAACAAGAGAGACTCCCCATCTGATGTGAGGAAGAAACACATTGTTATATTAAGTCCCTGAGATTTGTTCAAATGATTTTAAAGACTCACAAGTCTGAAATTTGTAGTGCTAGCTGATTGGAAACTCAAACAGGAATTGGTGCTTCAAACTTGAGCAAGAATATTTCTTCTATGAAAAAAACTGTTTTTGTCATCAAGCATTTGAAATGCGTGGATGTGGCCTATCCACATTACCCAGGGTAATCTCCTTTACTTACAGTGAACTGATTGTAGATTTTAACACAAAACTACAAAATACCTTCATAGCAACATTTGGATTAGTGCTTGGTAAATAACTGGGAACTATAGGCTAGCCTAGTTGACACAAAACTAATTATCACATCCCACTCCCCAACAAACTGATAGTTCTTTAAGGTCTGAATATGTAGCTTGGTATGCAATTTTTTAATGTTAAATATTTTATTACTTTAGGTACAGCTACACTAATAGCCATAGGGCAATGACCAAGATATAGATCTTAAATCTTGTTCAGTTGTGCTTTATTTATTTATTTATTTATTTATTTATTTATTTTTAAATGTTTTTATTAATTATTATTTTTTAGAGGGTGAAGAAGGACGAGGGGGAGAGAGAGAGAAAAATCAATGAGAAAGAAACATCAATTGGCTGCCTCCTTCATGCCCCATACTGGGGATCAAGCGTGCAACCTGGGTATTTGTCCTGACTGGGAATTGAACCTGTGACCTCCTGGTTCCTGGAACAGAGCCACATCAGCTAGCCACGTGTGCTGTATTTAAACCACACCCATCTCTTACTAACCTCATAAAATACAGAATTCTGTCATCCTGAATATCACAATGATAAAGCATGCTTACCCCACAGCCCCACAGGGATATCACACATATTTTAATATGCCAGGACTCTAATTTTTGTGTAGATAGGGAATAAAATTACAGAACAGTTCACAATTTCTAAGCATTTGTATTTTTTGCATCATTGACATTTATTTCTAAAAAAATATTTAAGCTGGATAGACTTTTTACAAAGCACCATTATCACTCCAATTTGGACATAAATATTTATTTTCCATTGTCATGATTCTTTTGTTGTTGTTGTTGTTATTCCTCATTTAAGAATATGTTTTTCATTGATTTTTAGAGAGATTGGAAGGGAGGGAGAGAGACAGAGACAGAGACATCCATGTGAGAGAGACACATAGGTCCCACACATGCCCCGACCAGGGCTGGGGATCAAACCTGCAACCCAGGTATGTGCCTTGACCAGGAATCAAACCCATGACCCTTTGGTCTGTGGGTCCATGCTCTAACCACTAGGCCATACCAGCCAGGACCATTGTCATGATTCTTTTTCCTCTTCTCCAATCATCAAAGTTTACATGCTTATTATTAATATGAGAAAAATTTGAAAGTTATCAATTATTTTGGGGTTTATTCTAACAACAAAGTCTGATCCAAGTGTCATTTGATTATAAGGACTGACTAGAACATAAAATAATTTTTTGTAAAACCATGGCTTTTCAAAGTAATTTTAATTGTTAAGTAATTATTTAATTTACCATTTTGCCAATGCACTTTGGAAAATCGGTTCTCTAAGAATAAGTGTAGGAATGAACCATGTTGATTCTCTACTTCACCAGTCACAACTTTTCTGAGAAGGATGCTAAATATCAATATATTTTACTTAATAAATTATATTTTTCTGAAAATTATTTAATACTCATTCATAGAAAAAAAATCAGCACTTACAAGTCAGTACAAAACTACAGCAAGAATTGAGTGTAGCTAATTAATATGTTGTTGCAACATCAACCAAAATGTTTTATTATTTACAAATAAGAAACTAAAAAGATAAAGGAACCCAGAATTTTTCCAGGGAGAACAACCTAATAAGGAAAGAATTTGACTGAATACTAAGTAACAATCTCATACTTATTTTGAAGAGGAAAAAATTAAATCATTTCTTTCAGCCCGGGCCAGTTAGAGTATCGACCCATGAACCAGAGGGCCGTGGGTTTGATTCCCACTCAAGCGCACATTCCTGGGTTGTACAGGAGGTAACTGATCGATGTGTCTCTCTCACATTGATGTCTCTCTCTCTCTCTCTTTCTCTCTCTCTCTCTCTCTCTCTCGCTCTCTCCTTCTCCCTTCCTCTCTATCTAAAACTCAATAGAAAAATATCCTCAGGTGAGGATTAACAGGAAAAAAAACATTGTTTTCACACATTCATATAATAGTCAATCACATAGAGAAGTGGCAAATTAAATCTTTTTTTCCATTAGTTGTATTTCCTGCTATTGCTTCTTTTTGAAGTATGTTTGAATAAGTGCAAAATCTATATGAAATTCAGCTTTTATATTATTCGGTCATTCAAATAATAAAATAGAAAAGTCCAAGCATTATTTTAATATTTTTATATATGTGATTCTTTTAGAAAAAGTAAGTAATATATATTTTAACTTTTAAATTAAGATAAAATTAACATACATTATATTTGTTTCAGTTATACAACCTAATGATTTGATTTTTGTATATATGGTAAAATGACTACCACAAAAGTCCAGTTAAAATCTGTCACTATACATACTCACGATTTCTTACTTCTGTGATTAGAATTTTACAATGTACTCTCTTAGCCATTTACTAATATACAATATACTGTCATTGACTATTTTTATGATACTGAACATGATATCTTCACAACTTACATGTTTTATAACTGGAAGTTTATATATTTTGATCACCTATAACTATTTTGCCCACCGAACACCCCATGCCTCTGACAACAACCATTTTTAAATTAAATTTATTGAGGTGACATTAGTGATGACATTGTATACATTTCAAGTGTACAATTCCATAATACATCATCTGTATATTACGCTGTGTGCTCACCACCCAACATCTAGTCTCCTTCTATCATCATACATTTTACCCTTTTACTATTTTCAATCTCCCCCGACCCCTCTTTCTTTCTCATAACCACCATATAGAACAATCACCAATTTTTTCTCTGTATCTGAGTTCAGTTTTCTTCTTTTTATTTCATATATAAGGGAGATCATACATTACTTGTCTTCCACTGTCTGACTTATTTCACTTGGCATAATACAGTCAAAGCCCATCAATATTGTCACAAATGGCAAAGTGTATATATATTTGACACAAAACTAACCACCACATCCCATTTTCTGTATTTATTCATTCTTTGATGGACACCTTGTGTTCCTTCATGTTTTGGCTATTGTAAATAATGCTGGAATAAATGTACCAATAAATAAAACCCAGAAGTGAAAATAACAGATCATATGGTAGGCCTATCTTTAAATATTCAAGGTCCCTCCATACAGTTTTTCATAATGGTTGTACCAATTTAGGTGCCCTCCACCAGTGCACAAGGGTTTCTTTTTTCTCCACATCCCTGCCAAAAATTGATATTGCTTTTACTTTTTATAATAGGCATTGTAACAGGCTTGGAGTGATGGCACGTTGTGGTTTTGATTGGCATTTTCCTGATTATTACAAATATTGAGCATCTTTTCATATAACTGTTGACCATCTCTATATCTTTTTGAAAAACTGTATATTTAGATCCATATCCTCTGCCTGCTTTTTAATTAGGTTGTTTGTTTTTTACTTATTGAGTTGTATGAGTTCTTTACATATATTTTGTGTGTGTGTGTGTGTATATATAAGTATTATATATAAGTGTGTGTGTATATATATATATATATAATTTGAAATAATTTTTTTTCACCTGGTAGGTGGTCTTTTTATTTTATTGATAGTTTTGTTTTCTGTGAAAAAGCTTTTGAGTTTTATGTAGTTCCATTCATTTATTTTTGACTTTGTTGCCTTTGATTTAGGTGTCAAAAAAAAAAAAGCCAAGATTCATGTCAAGAAGCTTACTACATATATGTTCTTCTAGGTAGTTTATGCTTTTAGTAGGTACATTTAAGTCTTTCATTCATTTTGAGTTAATTGTTTTAAGTTTGTTTTTTATTGTTGACATTATTACAGATGTCACCTCTCTTCCCCACTCTTCCCACCTCCATCCAGCTCCCACCACATTCCTGTCTTCACCACACTATTGTCTGTGACCCTTGGCTATGGATATATGGATATAAGTTATTTGGTTAATCTCTTCCTCTCCCCGCCCCAACCCTCCCCTCTGAGATCTGTCAGTCTGTCCCATGCATCCATGGCTCTGGACCTATTTTGTTTGACAGTTTATTTTGTTCATTAGATTCCACATATAATTGAGATCTTGTGATATTTGCCTTTCTCTGACTGGCTTGTTTCACTTAGCAAAACAGTCTCCAGGGCCATCCATTCTATTACAGAGGGTAAGAGATCCTTCAACTCTAGAGGCACATAGTATTCCATTGTGTAAAGGTACCACAACTTTTTTATCCACTCTTCTACTGATAGGCAATTAAGCCGTTTCCAGACCTTAGCTTTGTAAATAACAGTGCTTTGAAATTAGGGTGCATATATTCTTTCTTATTGGTGTTTCGGGAAATATTACCAGAAGTGGTAATACTGGGTCACAAGACAGTGCCATTTTTAATTTTTTGAGGAGAACCCATACTGTTTTCCATAGTAGCTGCACCAGTCTGCATTCCCACAAGCAGTGTACTAGGGTTCTCTGTTCACATCCTCTCCAGCACTTGTTTGATGATTTGTTGATGGCAGCCATTCTGGCAGGTGTGAGGTGATACGTTATTTACATCTCTGATGATTAGTGACATTAAACATTTTTTTCATATGTCTGGTGGCCATGTATATGTCCTCTTTGGATAAGTGTTTATTCAGGTCCTTTGCCCTCTTAATTAGATTGTCTTCCTTTTGTTTAGTTGTATGAATTCTTTATATATTTTGGAAATTAATCCCTTATCAGATGTATCATTGCTGAATATCTTCTACCATGCTGTGGGTTCTCTTTTCATGTTTGTGATGGTTTATTTTGCTGTGCAGAAACGTTTTAGTTTGATGTAGTCCCATTTGTTTATTTTTTTCCTTTGTTTTTCTTGCCCTAGGCGATGTATCCATGAAAATTCTGCTAAGTGAGATATCTGAGATTTTACTGCCTATGTTTTATTCTAAAACTTTTCTGGTTTCACAAGTTACATTTAAGTATTTTATTCATTTTAAGTTTATTCTTGTGTGTGGTATAAGTTGGTATGGCCCCTCCCACAGACACCAGCCATGGTAAACTTTCCAGGCTGGTGTTGTAACCAAACACTCACTTTTTGCCTGGAATATTGTACTCTGAGTTTTCCAGGTGAACCGAATCACCATTGATTCCCACTGCATGATGTTACTTAAGTAGGCACCCCTTCTCTTCTCCCTTGCTCTGCTTTGGTGATCCCTGCATGTGGTTGAGATCCCATGCTCCATGGGCACATGGGTTGTGCTGCCACAATTTCCTTCCAGCTTTCCAGCCACTTTGCACAGCTGTGGGAGTTCATGTGGGCTCCTGTCTCCTCTCTGCTCTACCCACTTACAATATTTCAGATCAGCTATTTTAAGGCTGTTTTTCAAGTTGAATGTTCTTCAGTTTAGCCACAGATCCGTTCCAGTGCTGGGAGCAAGTGGATGGAACTTCCTTAGACTGCAGCCATCTTGCCTCTCTCCATTTTGAGTTAATTTTTGTGTATGGTGTAAGATAGTGTTCTAGTTTCATTCTTTTGTATGTGGCTGTCCAGTTATTCCAACAGCATTTATTGAACTAACTGTTCTCCATTGTATGTTTTTGGCTCTTGTGTCATAAATTAATTAACCATGTAGGTGTTGGTTTATTTCTGGGTTCTCAATTCTGTACTCTGTTCCATTGACCTGTGTGCCTATTTGTATGCAATTATCATTGTGATATAATTAGTATAGCTTTGTAGAAGAGTTTCAAATCAGGGAGTGTTATATCTCTGGCTTGGTTCTTTTCTCTCAAGATTGATTTGGTTATTTGGGGTCTATTGTGATTCCATTCAAATTTTAAGATTGTTTGTTTTAGTTTGTGAAAAGTGTCATTGAAATTTTTATATGGATTTTAATGAATCTGTAGAGGACTTTGTGTAGTATGGAAAATTTAAGAATATTAATTCTTCAAATTTATGAGCATGAAATAGCTTTCCATTTATTCGTGACTTCTTCCATTTGTTTTGATAAATTTTTTAAAGTTTTTCAATTACAGTTTACATTTAATACTATTATGTATTATTATTGGGTGTCCAGCATAGAGATTATACAATTATATACTTTACAAAGTATTCCCCCCAATATTTCTGGTACACACCTGGCACCATACACAGTTATTACAATATATTGACTATATTTCCTATGCTCTACTTTGCATCCCCATGACTATTTTGTAACTACCAATACGTACTTCACAATCCCTTTACCTTTTTTACCCAGTCTCCATCCCATTCCTCTCTGGCAACCATCAGACTGTTCTCTCTATCTATGTGTAAAAGTATTTCATCTCCTTAATTAAATATATTTTGAAGTATTTTATTTTAATACTCCTATAAATAAGATAGTTTCTAAAATTTTCTTTCTGATAGTTTATTGTTAGTGTGTAAAAACACACTGATATTTGTGTGTTGATTTTGTATCCTGAAAATTTTCTGAATCTATTTATTGTCTCTAACAGATTTTGCTGGAGTCTTTAATATCTAGGTAGGTAGGTAGATAGATAGATAGATAGATGATATAGATAGATGATAGATAGATAGATAGATAGATAGATAGATAGATAGATAGATAGATAGATAGATGATCACTAGCTAGATAGATCACTATGGCCAATGTTGGGTACATAAATATTAGCAAATGTTATATCCTTTTGTTGGATTGACATCTTTATCATTAGTAATACTATATATAGAGAGAGATATATACATATTATAATAGTAATATACAATGTGGCGCAAAAAGAGGTTTACAGTTGTTTGTATGGAAAATAATACAATAACTAATTAATAATAATAGAAGAATAAATTCTGCATTTTATCTACTCACAACTGTAAATCTACTTTTGCTCCATGTTGCATATACATATAATCATGCCACCTTTAATAGAGACAGTTTTTCATCCTCATTTCCAATTTGAATGACTTTGATTTCTCTGTCTTGCCTAATTGAACTGTTTGCACGTCCAATATTATATTTAATAAAAGTAGCAAGAGTAGGCATCCTTGTATTGTTTCTGAATTTAGAAAGCTTTCAGCTTTTTACCTTTGGATATAATTTTAGCCATGGCTTTGCTGTATATGGCTTTTATTATGTTTAAAGGTGTTCCTCTATACACACTTTGCTGAGAGATTTGACATGAGTGGATGTTGAATTTTATCAAATGCTTTTTCTGCATCTATTGAGATGATTATATAATTTTATCTTTTTTTGTTAATATGAAGTGTCACAGTGATTGACTTGTTGATGTTGAACCACCCTTGTATCACTGGAATAAACCAGGGTTCATCATGGTACATGAACTTTTTAAAGTATTCTTGAATTTACTATACTAATATTTTGTTAAATTTTTTTGCAAATGATTTAACAAAATTTTATTTTCTTTATTCATTTTAGAGAGAGAGGAAGGCAGAGGGAGATAGAGATAGAAACATCGATGAGAGATAGCATCGACTGGCTGCCTCCTGCATGCCCCCGACTGGGGATTTGGCTCACAACTTGGGCATATGCTTGCCCTGATTGAGAATCAAACTGGCAACCTCTTGGTGCATGAGTAGACACTCAACCACTGAGCCACACTGACCGGGCTATAGATGATTTTTTAAACTTTATTTTTATTGTTGACCTATAGGGCTTTTTATGATGGTATACTTAATTATCGTATTATATAGAAGATTCTGGTAGCATGCAATGTAAATAAGATATAGAATCAAACAGACTTGAGGTTAAATGTAAGTACCAACTCTTATTTACATAAGTTTAGACATATTTATTAAAGTTGCTACTTCTAAAATGTTGCATATATAATTGTAAAAGTTGTGGTTAATGTTTTCATTAATCTTAGATGACATTGAATGCAAGCTTCATACAGGGGTCCAATTATTCATTTCACATAGATCAAAGTATTCTCATGTTTCTTATGTTTCTCTTAGTTAATTTCTGCTTCTGAATTCCTCCTTCTACTGAATTTGTTCAATTTCCAGATCATTTCACTTTTCTGTGTTGTTCCTTTTGTGTGCAGTTTGTGTCCATGGTAGATTGTATCTTAATTTATTTGCTCCCTAAAATAAGTTTATACAATTTGTACAAGGGAAGAACATATATTCTGAAGTGTAATAAGAAACTTAAAATTGAATTAAAGATATTTCCATTCTTACCAAATCTTTGGTTATTCCAGTCACAGCAATTTCTTACTGGATATTTTACTTTATCTCTGGCTCAGCCTGTTACCTTATTGCTAAATCTTGACTATGCCTTCACTGATTCTTTCCCTCTCTTGTGCCTTGCTCCACAAAATACTTGTTGGTAGTGCTAAAAAAAGGCACCACATGTTAAACCAGTGGAGTCAGACTAGACCTCGGTTCAGCAAACTTAATGCTTGTGTTTGGCTATCAGAGCCAAGACTCAAACTATCAGAGAAAGTTTATCTAGAATATCACAGAGGGAGAAGAAGTGAATTATAGAAAATATGGACTCAGGAAACAAGTTACAGAGGCAAAAGAAGAGGCCCTGGGAGCTTAGGAGATAGAAGAGTAAAGATAACTTGCCTGGGGGGAAGAGGAGTGGAACAGGAAAGGTGCAGACATGCTCCCTATAGGGAGAGTCCCACTGGGTCCTGTGTCTTGAGGGTATTTATCTGTAGGTTGCAGGGTAGAATTCAAATAGAGTATTCATCATTTTCCTGGTGTGTCCTTTCAGAGTTATGGTCTGGTCATGCTCACCACTGATGAGTTGGTGTCAGGAAAAGGGTTCATTAGTCTCTTTCTTTGATTTTGGTGCTTTTCTGGGCCTAGAGCTGAAACACAACAGAGGTGTAGATGTATTTGATGCAGGTCAGAACCTCATTGTCCTGGAGGATAAATGCTTAATGGCTATTCTCCTGTCCCCTTGTATTTTCCACTCTAAGGGGTCTAACACGTGTGATAAGCAACATGCCAGGGGAAGAAAGGTCAGGGGAGGGTCTGAGCCACATGACCAGCTTTATGAAAGGTCAAGGGGTGCAAACCACATGAATAGCAATATGCTAGGGGAGGAAAGTTCACCCTGGAGTCAAGGTCTCACCCTACAATTGTCCTTTGCTGGGCACCCAAGGCTTTCCTCCCTGGTGATGTTCTGTACCTGGCTCATCCCCCTTGCTCTGCTCATGTCTGTCTAGCTGCCTTCCACATACTGAAGATTTTTAAGAGAAATAATTGCTCATTTTTCTCTTTCTCTTTAGGGCTTTATTTTCTATCTCTAATCCTGACTATCAAGTTATTTTCCCAAGTAAACAGTTCTATCAGAGGAAGAAATATTTTCAGTAGCTATTAAAATAACACTTTTTACTATCTATGTAATAATATTAATCCATACTTGTGAAATGATATTTTAGTTAGGATTAAACAAAATACATATGGAAGTATTTTGTAAGGCATTTAATAAACTGTAAGACATTGTATGAAGTTAGATATTGAGGGGAATCTTGTCTTAATGCCAATGGTTGTTTATCAATGTTTTTAACCCTTTATCCAAAATATGTCTTTAGAATTTAGTTTACCTTGCCAGGTCAGGTAATGTCTTCGGGTGTCCAAGAGTTTAAGAATAGAAATTCTTAATTTTTTATCTTTTGGGTGAAAGAAAGAATCCCCTCATTTGGAAAGAATAGGTCTTGTAAAGCTCCATGAATAAACACATCTCAGCATATCTGTTTCAAAACAAAATGCTCTCACAGCTGCCCACTCTTTCTTTGCCTTTCACTTCTTTTCAGTTCTCCTGATTACATATGGAGGAGAGAGGCATTTAAGTGCAAATGATATAAATCACCACCTTTTATCTATTGTTAATTTCCCTTGTGACTGGAAGGGTAAATGGAAGCATCAGTAGAAACAGGCAGGAGATAGGGTCACAAAAGGGCAGTGCTATGGTTATTGAAAACTAAGAATTTGAATTTTCAAACAGTAGCATTGCCAAGAGTGCTCACCATTTCTTTGGCATAAAAAGGTTTGGACAATCATATACGTTACAAAGTTTTCCCCCTGATACTTCCAGTACTCTATTGCCACCATACATAGTTATTACAGTATTATTCACTGTATTTCCTATGCCGTACTTTATATTCCCCTGACTGTTTTGTAACTACCAGTCTGTACTTCTTGATTCCTTCACCTTTTTCACTTACTCTCCCTCTCCTCCTCCCCTCTGGAAACCATCAGTCTGCATTTATGGACTGTTTCTATTTTGTTTGTTCATTTATATTGTTCTTTATATGCCACATATAACCTATAGGCTGTACACCTGAAACCAATCCAAATAATATCAAATATAAAGTGTAACTGAAAGAAAGTTTTAAAAATTTTTAAAAAGGTTCAATGAGTAGATTTCAGTAAAAGATCACAAAGACACAGTTTGTATCATATTAGCTTGAGTTAATAAACTATGTCTAAAAACATACAGAAAGTATAGAACCATCTTAATAATTGTATACATCATAAACTTGCAAAGATTAAAAAATCTACCAAAATTCATAAAATTCTACCACTCAAATGTTCTTGTGAACAGCTATGGGGATCTCAAAGCCACACAATATTGCTAGTTCCTTAAGAGACTAGTTTGAGACTTTGGATAGAGAACACTATCAGTTCATTTGGCTCTATGTGCACCCAGGGAAACGAAGCTAAAAAGAGAATGGTAACAAAGGCTGTCATCTGTTATTCTTACTTTTCTACCATTACTTTTACCAATTCTCCAGGCAGAACAAAACCACCTGAGCCATTGGGTCATTAAAGCTTGGGAGCACCCTCCAAAAACAGAATGTTGTGTGGTACAGAAAAAATATCATAAACTTTGAAACTAGACAGCCATATGTTTCACCCTTGGATCAAATAAGTGTTAGTGGTATAACCTTAGATAAGTGGTTTAACTGAGACTTTATTTCACAATTTGAATAATAATACTTCAGCCTTAGGCTCATAGCATGTACCAATAAACAAAATTATCTTCTCTCATTTATATATATTAGGGATCTCCCTTTTACATACTCTTTATTTATTAGCTCTATGATAATTTGTGTATGTTCATTTCTTAATTTCAATTTCTAAAATTGTTTTGAGTCAATATACTTTATTCTTGTGTTTTCAATTATAGTTTGTGTGGCTTTAATCTTCTTGTTTTTCTCTTTAATTTCTTGAACTCTTCCAGTTTGATTTTATTATTTTACATTTTTAAGTCCTTTTTGGAGCTAATTTTGAGGGAGACAATGCTATGCATAATTTCTTTGAGACTGTGAAGGATTGTCAAGATTCTTGCATTGTCTTGGGCAGGTTCTTTTACAGTGCATGTTCGTATGCTTATTTTCTCATGCTTTCTTTTTTCTTTATCTATGCAGTTTGTGAGTAAATGTTATATATCTCATGTATTCTATGCATACTTCTAAATTCACTCAGTCAAGTAAATATATATATATAATCTTTCAGTATGATTTCTAAGTTTGGAAACATCTGTGTTTCCTCTTTGAGGTCCAAGAAGGCATTTTTCTTAATGGCAGCAACAAGGTCAATTTTTTTTTCACCATATTCTTAGCCACTATCATAGTGCCTGATGAAAAACAGATACTCAATATGTAATTTTAAGTGAATGAATAATTAAGTGTGTCATTGCTCAGTATGCTACATTTTCAACGTAGATGTCCTCTTATTTGTTAGTTATTTCATATTTATGGCTTGAGCTTTTACCAGTTTCATTGTTTAAGTGAAGGTGAACTTTATTTTTTCAGAATGTTTCTATTTTACTCAATGTATTTCAAAAGAAAAAAATTTTGTAAAAAAACACCTTTACTCCTTCATTTTTAGCCAGAAGTTTCACCCATTTTTTAATATCAAAATGTTATCAGGCATTAAATGCTACTCTACATGCATTATCATTTTTAATATTTATAACTCTATTGGGTAGATACTATTTTTGGGGAAACTAAGCCCAAAAGAGGCTAAGCAATTTGCTAAATGTTGCAGTATTAGTAAGCTTTGAAACCAAAATTCAAACTTACATTTGCTTGTTTCTAAACATTCAGTCCTACACTTATGCCTAGTAGGACATTGCTATGCTGCCTCTTTTAATCAACTTCATCAAAGAGCATAGGAAGCTGAAGATGGCAGCAAGCAGGACCGGAGGGAGGTAAGAATGTGAGACAGTGAGCGAGTGTGAGAGAGTTTGTGAGAGGACATGAAGGTGGACAACCAAACCCAAGAAATACAGAGCCATGGAGCAGAAAGTTCCTGTGCTGTGGACTGGAGCAGCCTGCTACCTCTGTAAGTGGCCATTCTGGGCGCTTCTCCCTGCATCTCAGGGAGGTCCCATCATTTTGGAAGATCCCTGGTCTTCCTGGAAAGAGGCAGTGGGAGCAGCTAGGGCCCAGCAACCTTAGTCCACCAGCACACTTGGCACCATCATACAAGTGGACGCTCTGTGTCAACACAGCCCACCAGCACACCTGAAACACCAATCAGAAAGAATATATATACCCCATGTTCGTAGTAGCACTATCTACAATAGCTAAGATCTGGAAACAGCCCAAATGTCCATCAGTAGACAAATGGATAAAAAATCTGTGGTACATATACACAGTGGAGTACTATGCAGCTGTAAAAAGGAAAGATCTCTTATCCTTTGAGACTACATGGAGGGACCTGGAAAGTATCATCCTAAGTGAAACAAACCAAACAGAAAAAGACAAGTATCATATGATCTCACTTATCTGTGGAATATAATGAACATAACAGTCTGAGGAATGGGGTAGTCCCAGAGACGTGGAAGTAGGGTACAGACTGACAATCCCCAGAAGAGGGGGTGGGAGGGAGAGATAAACCACAGAACTTATATGCATGTATGCATGAACAATGGACACGGACAACAGAGCTGGGGACAGGGCGGGAGAGAGGGGAATCAGTGGGGGGAAAAGGAGAAACATCTGTAACAAAAATAAATAAATTAATTTTAAATAAAATAGCATAGGAAGCATGGAATCATGAGAAAGACACCCTTTCCTCTAAGAACTTATAACCTAGTTAAAGAGATAAGCATCTTTGTTCAGAATGAACTAAGCTACAAAACAGTAGATGTCCATTGACATAAGAACAGTGCTATGTAAATTCTCTAGACAACATGATCACTTCCAAATGAAGTAGTCCAGAAAAGCCCATTAAAGAGAAAGGATGCTTAAACTATAGCTTAGTTGCAAAGCAAGTACCAGGTACAAGCACAGTGTACTTTGTCAGCTTAAAGTTATCTGAAACCACTAGAAGAATGTAGTTCTTATTTTGAGGGAAGGGGATTGTTGTGAGATAAAAAGTATAAGTATAATTATGTTTTTCTCTTAAACTGAGTGTGTGTGTGTGTGTGTGTGTGTGTGTGTATGTGTATGAAATATTTCTGCATTTATATTAAAATGCTTAGGGAAATTTGCATAGTTATGACATAAAAGCAATGATATTTGAATGTCAGCAGTAATTGTCAGTACAACTGTAATAGAAGCTTGGATCTCTTTGAGTGATTATTTTTTTCTCCACTTAGATTGCCTGAATTTAGATATGGCATGTATGTTTGTCTCCATGTTGGATGCTTGGAACTTAAAGCCTTCAGATTCCATTTTCCTAGGAATATAGAAATGATCACAGAATACAAAAGAATACTCTACTTCCAGTAGTGAAGCTGTTTGAAACCATTAAATTTTGTGTCAGTTAACATGGACGCTAATTCTAGTAACATATCATGGAATGTATGGTGATTTCAGATGACCTTAGGTTATAAATATCACTGAGCCTTGGCTTCCTCAGCTATGCAATGATAAGAATACCTGCTTTTCATTGTCATTATAAATGAAATAATTTATAAGTCAATATTTAGCATTATGACTAGGTCATAGGTATTGAATGTGTCAGTTTTCTTCTTTTCTTGGCTTGTTCAGTCTCTTTTGTACCACTATTTTCATCCCCTTAATTATAATATTTTAATTCTTTTAACATAGATATATAACATAATACTTATAATTTTATCTATTTGTAAGTGTATTATTTAGTGACATAAAATGCATTTCAAAATTTTGTGTAACTGTCATTATTATCTATTTTCAAAACATTTAATCAACTACAGTAAAAATTCCATACCCATAAAATAATGCATTTCACTTTCCCCATCCTCCCAGGCCCTGGAAATCTCTATTTTATTTTCTGACTATAAAATTACCATTTTATTTATTTTTATTTTTAATTAATTAATTTACTTTTGTGACAGATGTTTCTCCTTTTTCCCCCCACTGATTCCCCTCTCCCCCTCCCTCCCTGCCATGTCCCCAGCTTTGTTGTCCATGTTCATTGTTCATGCATACATGCATATAAGTTCTGTGGTTTATCTCTCCCTCCCACCCCCTCTTCTGGGGATTGTCAGCCTGTACCCCACTTCCACATCTCTGGGAGTACCCCATTCCTCAGACTGTTATGTTCATTATATTCCACAGATAAGTGAGATCATATGATACTTGTCTTTCTCGATTTGGCTTGTTTTGCTTATGATAATACTTTCCAGGTCCCTCTATGTCATCTCAAAGGATAAGAGATCTTTCTTTTTACAGCTGCATAGTACTCCATTGTGTATATGTACCACTGCTTTTTTATCCATTCGTCTACTGATGGATATTTGGGCTGTTTCCAGATCTTAGCTATTGTAAATAGTACTGCTACAAACATGGGAGTACATATATTCTTTCTGATTGGTGTTTCAGGCTTCTTAGGGTACATTACTAGAAGTGGGATCACTAGGTCAAATGGCAGTTCAATTTTTAATTTTTTGAGGTAACACCATATTGTTTTCCATAGTGGCTGCACCAGTCTGCATTCCCACAAGCAATGTACTAGAGTCCCCTTTTGTCCACACCCTCACCAACATTTGTTGTTTGATGATTTGTTGATGGTGGCCATTCTGACAGGTATGAGGTGATACCTCAGTGTTGTTTTAATTTACATCTCTCTGATGATTAGTGATGTTGAGCATTTCTTCATGTCTCTTAACCATTTGTGTGTCCTGTTTGGAGAGGTGTCTATTTAGTTCCTCTGCCCATTTTTTAATTGGGTTCTTTGTCTTCGTTTTGTTGAGTTGTATGAGCACTCTATATATTTTGGAAATTAACCCCTTATCTGATGTATCATTGGCAATGAAATTATCATTTTAGGCATATCATAAGTAGATTCACACAATATGAGACCTTCTGTTCCTGGCCTATTTAATGAAACTTAATGTTTGTCAGGTCCATCTATTTTGTAACATATATTTCACTTTTCTATTTTTAAAGAAAGAGGCATGTTACATGACATTGCTTACTGTGTGATTATCTGTGTATATGTAGTAGTAGTAGCATTAGTTAGAGTGGATAAATGAAGGTAAAAACATTAACCCTTATTATCTGGGTAGTGAGATTATGGGAGAGTTTTATTTATTAATATTTTAAATTTTATTTTTAAAAATGTTTTTTATCACCATTTATCCCTCCTCAAAATTTCACTTTTTTAAGACTAAAGAATATTCCATTGTGTATGTGTGTGTCACATTTTGTTCATCCATTTATCTTGGATAAGTGGGTTGTATTTACCTTTGGTTATTATGAATAATGTTACTATTATAAAGATAGCTGTTCAAGTATCTGTTTGAGTCCCTGTTTCCAATTCTTTTGCATTTATATACCAAAGAATAAAATTGTTAGGTCATTTGGTAGTAAACAATTTTACATAAATTTTACATAATTTTATTCAACTTGTTTGATTTGTAGATTTCTATATGTGAGCAAATTTTGGAAATTTCAACTATTATTTTTGAAGTATTCTTTTTGCCCTTTTATCTCCTCTCCTCCTCATATCTTTTTCTTTTTGTAACTTAGACTCAATTATTTCAATTTTCCTTCTTCAAGTTCACCAATTTCTTTGTTCTGCTTGCTTAAATCTTCTTTTGTGCCCTCTATTGTAATTTTCATTCAAGTTATTGTACTTTTCAGCTCCAGAATTTATTTATGATTCATTTTTATGAAACCTACCTCTTTACTGGTATTCTAATTTTTTCATACATTGTTTTCCTGTCTTTGTCTATGTCTTCCTTTCACTCTCTGAGAATCTTTTAGTTAGTTATTTTAAATTTGCATTCTGTAACTCTAATATATTGTCTTCCTCAGGTATATTTTTCCTCAATTTACTTTGTTTCTTTGAGTGGACTGTACTTTACTGTTTCTTTGTATACCTCATGATTTTGTTGTTGTAAACAAAGCATTTGCGTTTTATAACATATTAATTCTTAGAACCAGATTCTTTCCTTTCACTAGAGTTTGTTGCTGTTACTGTTGTCATTCTTGCTATTATTGTAGTGTGTTACTGTGCCAAAGATCAACCTGAGGTTAAAACTTTGTATCTTTTCAGATCTTTTTTGAGTTTATGTTTTTCCAGAGCATATTTGGTAGAGTCTCTAAATACCCCCATATATACAATTGTTTTTTATAGTTAAAAAAAAAAAAGCAAAACAACAATATCGATAAACAGATACATCTACTTTAAATTCCCTGGATGCTTCTTTAGCAACTTGGGGATGAAACTATATCAAGCAGTCAGTTTTTGTGTCTGCATTTCAAGGAATAGAATCAGGAATCCTTAATCAGAACACAGAACCGAAGTATCTGTAGGACAAGGTCCTTCATTCCTACTATGGCTTTGGCAAGACACACCAGAACTATGTGTCATTATCGTCACTGCTGCCTGGCACAGGCCGAGGGAGAGATAGGTAGCCACTGAGGGTTAAAACTGACCAACATTAAACCATAATTTGCCAGTCAAGCTTTCCCTTGAGAACTGCATGGATTCAAGTAAATGCCAAAATTTCAAAATAGTTGTTCCAGAAGATTGTGCCAGTACAATTGTCTTTGTGGAGAGACAGATTCCTGGTTCTTTCTACTTGCCATCTTCCATAGTGTCACCTCCTGTGTCACACTGTAATTATCTTAATTCTTCTTGCTTCTTCATTATAACTAAAAAAATAAAATCTACAAGGCTGTATTTCAAGAGCTCCCTGTAATTACGATCATGTGCTCTTATCTTAAATCAGCTCTTTCTCACCTACATATTGTCATAACTATTACTTACATGCATATGGTCTTGTATTTTATAAAGCTTTAACACATGAATTATGGTTCTCCTATTAACTTTTTCCTGTATATATAAAAACTTCTATCTCATAGGGCAGAAACTGAAGTTTAGAGAGTAATGATTTGTTCAATATAATATAACCAATAAGAGTGCAAGGCAGGCTAGAGGGAATATCAGTTATTGCTTAAACAAGGGCTTGACAAATGGAGAAGGATTCAGATTTTACCTATTAAACCACAGTCTATAACTAGGATGAATGGGAGAAGTTGCAGATTTATCAGATATAACTGGTCATCCCTAAATACACTGTCCTCCCTCAAACCTCTGCTGGGCTTTTCCATAGATTTATATAATTACCTTAGCTACCTTATTCACTGAAAAATCTTCTACTCCTCCTTCAAGACTGAGGTCTCATATCATATAGTTTATCAAACTTTTTTTGAAATACAGAAGAATTTGTTTTCTTCTTTATACTCCTCATTGTTATTTTTGCAATTTGTTTTTCAGATTATATCATATTTTATGATAATTATCTGTCACATGTCTGTCCTCCTACTATATAGTAAAATTCTTGAGAGCAGCAACAATGTCTTACTCATCTTTGAATCTTCAATGCTTATTGTTGTGTCTTGTATGTAATATATGGTGAATAAATAATTAATGTGTCTTAGTTTCCTCATCTATATATAGGGATTAAAATTGTACATACATTTTATGACTACTGTGAAGAATAAATAAAATAATGTGTATGCAAAGTGCTTAGAACAGTGCCTAAATTATAGTTATCGAATAACAAATTTTAAATGTTATTTTAATAAATTTTAACATAATTATTTAATTGATGTCCAATTATGCTGTAAAAGTAAAGTAGAATTTTATTCTTAAAGTTTGATGTGAATTCTATTATTTCAGCTTCCTGAGCTATCTCTAGCTGCCCATGGCTATTTAATCTTCCCATCACTACTCTCTTGTGATACCTTAGCTGAGTACAGTCTCTTTAGGCAATGCATCATGTTCAAAATCTTTCTTAATTATGTTGTCTCTATTAATTAAGCCAAGATCAATCTCATTTACTCAAAGTTTTTATCTCTATTAAGAAAAATGGATATCAATAAGACTTATTGTATCAAAAATAATGTGACTATAAGACATTGTTGAAAGAAGTTAAAGAAGACAAGAAGAAATACTCTGTGCTCAAGGATTGAAAGAATTAACATTGTTAAATGTCCATATTATCTAAAGTAATCTACAGATTTAATACAATCTCTATAAAAATCTCAATGGCATTTTTTTCCACACAAGTACAAAAAAAAAAAAAAATTAAAATATATATAAACCTACAAAAGACCCAAGATAGCCACAATAGTCCTGAGGAAAAAATTAACAAAAGGTATTATACTCCCTGATATTGTAACCAAAACGCACGTTTAACTACCTGTTACAAGAAAAGCCAAACTCGTGAGACAGGTGCTGATGCAAAAAGAAAGATGTTTTATTCATGTGCTGCAACCTGAGAGAATGGTGGACTCCTGTCTCAAAGACCATCTCCCCTTCCTGATCAAGTCCACAGTTTTTATAGTGATAGGGAGGGGTAAGCTTTTTTTTTCTATCCAATTATCTTGCTAGCTTTTGTCACTCTCAGGCTATGTCCTTTCCCCTTTCTAGCTTTTGGCATGCTTGGGCTCTATCTATTTATTTTTCTAGCTTTTGGCATGTGCTCAGTATAAAAACCTCCCTCTATGCTGTCTTGGCAAATGGGGGAGACTCTTAGTACTCCCTGAATATCTATGGTAGTAGACACAGCCAGACTGCAGGGTCCTCCATCAGAAAACCTGGAGATGCTGTATCTGTCAGCCCACCTCTTGATGTTTGACATGCAGGAGAGGTGGTTGGAGTCTGTGGGGCACCCCTGTATCCCAGCTTGCCACCGTCCTCTGCACAGCTTTCATGCATCTGCCCCTCTGAAGTAGACAACTGGGCCTACCCTCTGACTGATGAATAGCTAAGGTAACAACTTCAGACTATGCTACAAAGCTATAATAATCAAAACAGAATTTTATTTCTATAAAACTGACACTAAAATTATCCTCACCCGAGGACATTTTTTTCCATTTTTTGTTCATATAGAATGGGGAGGGGGAGAGAGAGAGAGAAACATTGACGTGAAAGGGACACATCGGGTGGTTGCCACCCTCACGACCCAACCAGAGCTGGGGACAAACTTCAACCAAGGTACATGCCCTTAGCGGGAACCAAACCCTGGTCTCTCTGGACCGCAGGCCAACGCTCTACCACTGAGCCAAACTGGCCAGGGCCTGACACTAAAATTAATAGAACAGAATTGAGAGCCAGAAATAAACCCACAAACATATGGGCAACTAACTTACAACAAAGGAGCCAAAGGCATACAATGGAAAATAAGAAGACCCTTTAATAAATTGTGTTGATAAAACTAGATTGCCACATGCAAAACAATGAGACTAAACCACTGACACCATATAGGAAGATTAACTCAAAATGGATCAAAGACTTGAATGTAAGACCTAAAACCATAAATCTAGGAGAAAAAAAATAGGTGGTAAGCTCCTTGACATCAGCATTAGAAATGTTTTATGGACTTGACACAAAGGAAAAGTAAACAATGGCAAAATAAACAGATGGGACTATATCAAACTAAAAAGCATTGCACAGCAAAAGAAACCATCAATAAAATGAAAGGCAACCAACTGAGTAAGAAGATATTTGCATTTGATACTTCTGATAAGGGGTTAGTATCCAAAATATATACATACAACTCAACAAGAAGAACACAACCCAATTTAAAAATGGGCAGAAGACCTGAATAAACATTTCCCAAAGTTTGCATACAGATGGTCAATAGGCACATGAAAATAATGTTCAATATCACTGATTATTACGAAAATGCAAATCAAAACCACGAGGTATCACCTCACAAGATTAGAATATTTATTATAAAGAAAAAAGAATTAAGAAGTTTTAGTGGGAATGGGGAGAAAAGGAAAATTTAGCACACTATAGTTGGGAATGTAAATTGGTGCAACCACTATGGAAAGCAATATGGATGTTCTTCAAAATTAAGTAAAAAACTACCATTTGATCCAACTATTTTACTTCAGCTTATTTATCCAAAGAATACAAAAACACAAATTGAAAATATATATGTACTTTTATGCCTATTGCAGCATTATTTACAATAGCCAAGTTACAGAAACAACCTAAATGTTTGTTGGCAGAAAAATGGATAAAGATAATGTGGTACATATAAACAATGAGATACTACTTAGCCATAAAAAGGAAATACTGTCATTTACAACAACATGGGTGGAACTTGAAGGTATTTTGCTAGGTTAAATAAGTGTGGCAGAAAAGTACAAAAATCTTATGATTTCACTCATATATGGAATACAAAAAGCAAAAAAAGCAAACATAAACCAACAAAACAAAAAATAAACTAATAGATGAAAATAACATATCGGTGCTTATCAGTGGAGAAGAATGGTGTAGGGATGGCAATATGAGTGAAGGCGGTTAAATGTATGGTGACTAATGGGAACTAGACTTTGGGATGTGAGTGTGATATGGTGTATAAAGTTATTGAATTATAATGTTGTACACCTGACACATATAATATTATAAGCCAATGTCACCTAAATAAAATGTCATAAAAAAAGAAACAGCGATATCAATTAGGCTTTATCAGCTAAAGAGTATCTCTTCATTAGCCCTTATTCATTTATTTATTTTTATCAACAGCAACATGTAAAATGACATGATACTTTGACCTAGAAAGCACAGTTCCTCCAGAAGACCCATTGGGACAAAATATCAAATAGAAAATTTATAAAATATTTAAAAAATTAGATTCCCCAGCCCCCCAGTTCAGGGGCTTTGAAAGTTTTTTTTTACAGCATTACTCACTATAAAATATATGTACCCACTATACAATATGAAGATGCATGTGTAGTTAAAAAAAAAAAAAGAGGTTTCACAAAATTGTATAATCTTCAATCTTGATGTCTTATTTTCAACTCAATTCTATTTTGTTAAAAAAAATGCCAGTCATTCCTTCTTATACAAAATGTTATGACTCAGTGTTGTATGGCTGTCTGTTTCTCAAAAGAATGCTGTTCTTTTTTAATCACATTAACCTCTGTTATATATATAATAAAACTGAGTCCAAGGATATTAGTTTATTATTGAACAACTAATAATAGTAGAATCATGTCAATATATCAGAACAGTAAATTCTGATCACTTCCCTAAGATGTGGGAACCCTTGTCTAATACTTTGATTAAATATTTAAAATGTGTTTAATGTCTAACATAGTTGTCACTTAATAACTGAATGCCTTTTTGAATCAATGAATACTGTGTAGGTAACCACTTGCTAACACTACTAACAGAGTAAGGCATACTGGGGAGAACTGGAACAGGAGTTTCATGAAATTTAATGAAAGGAGTAATTATTAGAAGTATGATTAGAAAACACTGCGGTGGATCCCAATTTCAATACAACATAAATCGTGTGTGCAAAATCTGGAAGTCATCAAAAACAACTTTGTTAAATCCAGGGAGGTGGAAAACAGAAATGTAGAATGTTAATGGATATTGAAATGTTACACATTTTGGAGGAATTTAGAGTACCCCAGAAGTACTGCCTAAAAGACATCTTTATTTTTTGAGGCTTCATCACAAGTGTTATAGGTTTTCAGTTTATGGTTTCCTCATTTTCAGTATTGCATCAACTGCTTCTGTCATAGAAGTGTTTCCCTTGTTTTTATGGCATTTACACCACAAAAAAAATTATCCCAGGGTTCAGTGTCTGGGACCAGGTTGCAAGGTTTTTAATACTTAAAATATAACAATGGCAGTGACTAACAGGTAAGAACTTGTTTTAGTCAACTCATCTTTTGGAATTTTGTTTTATACATTTGACTGGATTATTTATTATGTTGAAATGTTTTAAATATTTCTAATGGGCAACTTAGTTACTTAAAATAAGTAGTTGTTTGCAAGATATGACAGAGTTTTTGTTGTGATGATATTTTTTGTGTGTGAAAGTAAACATGAAGATGCCTCTAACAGACTGAGTTAAATGATTAAATTAACTTTTTAAAAAATATGTTTTTATTGATTTTTTTAGAGGGAGAGAGAGATAGAAACATTGATGTGAGCCATCCCATGTGGCTCAGTGGATTGAGCATCATCCCATGGACTGAGAGGTACTGTTTCAATTCCTGGTCAGGACACGCACCCGGGTTGCAACTGGATCCCCAGTGGCGGGTGTGCAGGAGGGAGCAAATCAATGTTTCTCCCTCATATTGATGTTTCTTTTTTCTTCTTCTTCCTTTATTAATTTATTTTTGTTACAGATGTTTCCTCTTTTTCCCCACAGACACTCTTCTTAAAAGTCACTGAATATTAATTTTTCACAATAATGTAGCACTCAACAAACTCCCAAGAAAATTAATTTATCTAAAAATAATAAATGAGAACAATTCATTGAGAATGGTGTGCCTGTGAAAATGGCCACTAAGCCAGAATATTCAGATGTTTCTGGATGCCAACTGCACCTAGGGAGAACTTTTTAAATCTCCTAGTGCCTGTATGTTCTTAGTTCAGCACTTATAATCTTTTCTTTATAATAATTTCTACTTGTATATAATCTGCATCTTTTCATCTTAAAAAAGAAAACAACACTTCTCTTTCAAATCATATTTCAAAAAGGATTTCATGATAAAACTAAAAGTGGACTTGGTGAATGACATATGGGAAAGGAAGTATAAATAATCATAATAATGGCAACCGAATTAATTTCCTTGTGTGATTGTCTGATTTTTTTAAATTTTTCTTTGTGATACATGTCTAGAGCTGAACCTATCTCCCTGCATGTTTCCAAGAGCAGAGACAGCATAATTTTGAATTAGCCAGTGTATTTTTACATTTTTTTTATTAATTTATTTTTGTTACAGATGTTTCTCCTTTTTTTCCCCATTGACAGCCTCCTCCCCATCCTCCCCACTCCATACTTGGCAATGTTGTCCCTGTCCATCAGTTATGCATACATGCATATAAGTTCTGTGGTTTATTTCTTCCCTCCCCCCCACTACCCCCTCTTCTGAGAGTTGTCACTCTATACCCTACTTCCATGTCTCTGGGTCTACCCAATTCCTCAGACTGTTATGTTCATTATATTCCACAAATTAGTGAGATCATGTGATATTTCTTTCTCTGCTTGGTTTGTTTTGCTTAGGATAATACACTCCAGGTCCCTGATGTCGTCTCAAAGGATAAGAGATTTTTCTTTTTTACAACTGCATAGTACTCCATTGTGTATATGTACCACTGCTTTTTTATCCATTCATCTACTGATGGACACTTAGGCTTTCTCCAGATCTTAGCTATTGTAAATAGTGCTGCTATGAGCATGAGGGCACATACATTCTTTCTGATTGGTGTTTCAGGCTTCTTAGGGTATATTCCTAGAAATGGGATCACTGAATCAAATGGCAATTCAATTTTTAATTTTTTGAGGTAACACCATATTGTTTTCCATAGTGGCTGCACCAGTCTGCATTCCCACCAGCAGTGTACTAGAGTCCCCTTTTCTCCACACCCTCGCCAACACTTGTTGTTTGATGATTTGTTGATGGCGGTCATTCTGACAGGTGTGAGGTGATACCTCATTGTTGTTTTAACTTGCATCTCTCTGATGATTAGTGATGTTGAGCATTTCTTCATATGTCCCTTGGCCATTTGTATACCCTATTTGGAGAGGTGTCTATTTAGCTCCTCTGCCCATTTTTCAATTAGGTTCCTTGTCTTCCTTTTGTTGAGTTGTATGAGCCCTCTATATATTTTGGAAATTAACCCCTTATCTGATATATCATTGGCAATTATGTTCTCCCATACAGTGGATTGCCTTTCCATTTTGATGATTGTATGTTTTGCTGTGCAGAAGCTTTTAGTTTGATGTAGTCCCATGTGTTCATTTTTTCCTTTGTTTCTGTTGCCTTAGGTGATGTATCAGTGAAAATTCTGCTGCATATGATTTCTGAAATTTTGTTGCCTACATTTTCTTCTAGGATTTTTATGGATTCATGAGTAACATTTAAGTCTTTTATCTATTTTGGGTTTATTCTTGTGTATGATGTAAGTTGATGGTCTAGTTTCATATTTTTGCATGTAGCTGTCCAATTTTCCCAACACCATTTGTAAAAGAGGCTGTCTGTACCCCACTGTATGCTCTTGCCACCTTTGTCAAATATTAATTGAGCATAGGGTTCATTTCTGGGTTCTCTGTTCTGTTCCACTGTTCCATATGCCTGTTCTTGTGCCAGCACCATGCTGTTTTGATTACAGTCACTCTGTAGTATAACCTGATATCTGGTATTGTGATCCTACCCACTTTGTTCATCTTTTTCAAGATTGTTGTGGCTACTAGAGGTCTTTTTTGTTTCCATATGAACTTTTGAAGTATTTGTTCCAGTTCTATGAAGTATGTCATTGGTATTTTGGATGCGGATTGCATTGGATCTATAGATTGCTTTGGGTAGTATGGATATTTTAATGATGTTAATTCTTCCAATCTATAAACAAGGTATGTGTTTCCAGTTTTTTATATCTTCCTCTATTTCTTTTTTCAATGACCTGTAGTTTTCTGCAAATAGGTCCTTTACTTCTTTGGTTAACTTTATTCCTAAATATCTTAATTTATCAATAGACACTGGAAAAGCATTCCACAAAATCCAGCACCCATTTCTGATAAAAACGCTCAGCAATGTGGGAATAGAGGGGTCATCTCTCAACATAATAAAAGCTATATATGAAGGACCTACAGCCAACATCATACTCAATAGCCAGTGTATTTTTATATACATTATTTAGGAGAAAATCTTAGAAGATTTTACATATCTTTATTTCAGTCATTTTTTATAGATTTTATTAAGAAATAAAGATCCATGAAATAATCATTGTATCATATGTTTATGATCCTAAAGATACACCGTGCTTAATCAGAACAAGGTTTCTTCAAGGTATTTGTAGGCAAAATTTACTGTGTCCTGGAATCATCAAATTAGAGTCAAGAAGCTACAACCTTTCAAATTTAAAATTCAGCAATTTTCCAAGTAGAGGAGGCTTCCCTATACATCATAGAGAATCATTTTATGATTGGGAAGTTAGATGTTATTGGTATCTTTATCTTTATTGCTTCATAAGTTTATAAATTTTAGAGTTTATGAAAGTCTGCAAATATGTTATAATATGAGTAAAGAAATTTTGTAAATCAAAGAGGGTTTTGTATATCAAGTAATGGGAAGATAAATATTTTTTAAAATTGAGATAAGAAGTATGACCATAGAAGGAAAGAAAAAAAAAAAGGTATACAGAAGGAATAGAACTATGGAAGAAAAAGAATAATCGAGAGAGAAAAAAGGAAGCCTAACAAAAGAAAGAAGGCAAGAGAGAGACAGAGACATTTAAAAAAAAAAGGAGTAAATAAATAAATAAAAGTTAGAAAGGAGGGTGAAGAAATTAGTAGATAACTATTCTTCATTCTATCAAACTATATGTCTAGTTCTACTATTATATTGGCAAATAAAATCATTATTATTCTTTTTTTTTATTTTAACACAATTTGAGATATCCCCAATCCCCCCCCCCTTTGCCCACCTCCATCTAGCTCCACATTCCCTCCCTCTAGCCATCACTACACTGTAGTCTGTGTCCATGGGTTATGTATATCTGTTCTTTGGCTAATCCCTTCAGCATATTTCATCCAGTCCCCTCCTTCATGCTCCCCTTTGACAACTCTCAGTTCATTCAATGCATCCATGCCTTTGGTTTTATTTTGATCATCAGTGTATTTTGTTCATTACTTTCCACATTTAAGTGAGATCATGTGGTATTTATCTTTCTCTGGCTTATTTCACTTAATACATGCCGTCACAAAATGTAAAAGTTCTTTCTTTTCCATAGCCACCTAGTCTTCTACTGTGTAAATGTACCACAGCTTTTTTATCCACTCATCTCCTGATGGGCTCTTGGGCTGTTTCCAGATCTTGGCTATTGTGAATAATGCTTCTATGAACATAGGGGAACATCTATTCTTTATGATTGGTAGTTTGGGATTCTTAGGATACATACACAGAAGTGGGATAGCTGAGTCAAAAGTCAGTCCCTTTTAAACTTTTTGTAGAAACTCTATACTGTTTTCTACAATGTCTGCACCAGTCTGCATTCCCAGCAACAGTGCACCAGAGTTCCCTTTTCTCCACATCCTCACCAATGCTCTATCTTTGAAAATGTTCCATGTACACTTGAGAAGAATATATATTCTGCTAATGAAATGTTCTCTAAATATCAATTAAATCCAGCTGATCTAGTGTGTCATTTAATGTCATCATTATTTTCTTATCGATTTTTTTGTATGGAAGATTTATCCAGTGATGTCAGTGTCATATTAAAATCCCCTACTATGACTATATTGCTGTTGATCTCACCCTTAAAGTCCACTAAGAGTTTCTTAATATATATGTATATTTAGGTGCTCCTATATTGGGTGCATATATGTTTACAAGGACTATATCTGCGTGTGTTTTGTAATGAATTATGTCTCCCATTATGGCTTTTTTAAAGTCTATTTTTTCATACTTTGCTACCACAGGTTTTTGTTTTGTTTTGTTTTTGTTTTTGTTTTTGTATGGAATATTTCTTTTCCATCTCTGTATGTTCAGCCTGTGTGACTCTTTTATTCTGCAGTAGGTCTCTTGTAGACAGCATATATATAGGTCATGTTTTCTTATCCATTTGTCTACCTATTTCTTTTGATTGGAACATTTAATCTACATACATTTAAGTTTATTACTGATAAGTACTTGTTTATTGCATTTTTTCTTTATGCCTCTGTTCCTCTCTCTCTCTCTCTCTCTCTCTCTCTCTCTCTCTCTCTCTCTCTCATTTCTTGTTCGTTCTTAAGCAGTCCCTATAGCATTTCTTACAATGCTGGTTCAGCAGTAATGAACTCCTTTAGCCACCACTCCCCCCTTTTTTGATTGGGGTAGCTATTTGGCCTTCAATTGTAAGTGATTACTTTGCTTTATAGAGTAGACTTGGTTGCAAGTATTTACTATTAATTATTTTAAATACTTCATGCCAATTCTTTCTGGCATGCAGTTTTTCTGTTGAGAACTCAGTGGAGAGCCTTATGGAAACTCCTTTGTAGGTAACTAACTGTCCCTCTTTTGCTGCCTTTAATATTCTCTCTTTGTCTTTAACATTTACCATTTTATTTTTTATGTGCCTTGGTGTGGGTCTCTTTGGTTTCATCTTGATTGGCACTCTCTGTGCTTCCTGAACTTGCGTGACTTATTCCTTCACCAGGTTAGTAAAGATTTCTGCCATTTTTTTTTTTTTCAAATAATTTTTCTTTCCCTTGCTCACTTTCTTCTTTTTCTTGGAACACTATGATGCAGATGTTGTTATAGTTCACGTTGTTTCAGTGTTCCTTAAACTATCCTTACTCTTTTTCATCCTTTTTCCTTCTTGCTGCTGTAATTGTTTTATGTTTTTTCCTACCTTGTCTTCCAAATTGCTGTTTTGATCCTTGCTTCATCCACCCTACTTTTTATTCCTGTCAATGTATTATTGATATAATATATGGTATTCTTCAGTTCTGACTGGTTATATTTATGGTTTCTATGTCCTTTTTCATGTGGTTGTAGTTCTAAATTCCCTGAGTATCCTTATAACCATTACTTTGAATTCCATATCTGAACATTTGCTTTCCTCTATTTCATTAGCTCTTTTTCTGAAAATTTGTCCTATTCTTCATTTGGGGTGTGTTTCTTTTTCTCTCCACTTGGGCTGTCTCTTTGTGTTTGTTTCTATGTATTGGGTAGAGCTGCTATGACTCCCAGTCTTTGTATGGTTGCCTTAAGTAGTAAGTGTCCTGTGAGACCCAGTGGTTCAGTCTCTTTGATCTCTTGAGGGGGGTACTCTGGGAATTTTCCCTCTGTGAGTTATGTGAGCCTTTCTGTTGTAACTGGTCCTTGGTTTATGTTGGCCATTTCATGAGTGGGATTGCCCCTCAAGCTCATAGACTGTGAGGTTTTACCTTGTCACCATGTGTAAGCTGCTGTGCAGATACAATCTCAAGGTCTCTTCCTGAAATCAGTAGCATACTTTTTCAGATTACCTGAGGTCATGCTCCAGGACGTTCTCTTGTGGTTTATATTCACCCACTGTTGTAGTTGAGGCTTGTTTTCTGTTGGCCCTTTTGTAGGTTGAAGTAACTTTCCAGGTTGGGTGACTATAATGGATCACTGTGATGAGACACTTTGTAGGGTATTCACCACCACCACCCCAGCAGAGTTGTTCCCAGCAAGGTCATGTGTGTACTGGTATCTTCTATTGGGTGTGCCACATATGTGGTTAGTTGAGTCAAGTTTTGGTGTGGTTTGAAGCCCACCACTGGTTATGTTTGTTCTTGGTCCACTTGGGTGGGTTCAGGTACATGTCGCTGTCAGGTATTGTGTGTAACCAGCCTTGGGCTGCCTGTCTGAAGCTACCGTGTTCTTCATTTTTTGTGTCTGCATCTACTGGACCTAAGTGTGTGTTGGTGGGGCCAGCCTGTGTAAAAGTGTTGGCTTCCTCCAGCTTAGAGTTTGGGGCCAATCTGTAAAAAGTACCAAAGCTTTGTAATGTCTGCCTCCACCTATCATCTCCTCTGCCTCCCTTCTGAGGTTGCCTGGTCTGCCTCCAGAACCGTTTGAAGACAGATTGTAGGATGAACTCAGGCTAGCCAAGATCCCCATACTTGGGTATCACATAGTCAGGTACTCAATGAGGGGAAATTAGTCCTTTCTTCTAAGTCAAAGTCCTCAGTCTCTGCCAGAGTCTCCAACTCTACTTCCCCTGGAGGAGCTCGCTGCAGGTTCAGTTTGGGTACATCCATCCATCCCCTCTTCAGAAGTAAGATCAGCTGCTACAATTTTAGGGGGATAGAGCTAAAGAGTCTCCAATTGAGGTTGATGCTGTCTCAGCCTGCAGGAGGGGTCTAAGCACTCCCTCCTGGTCCCAGATAATAGCCTCCAAAGGTCTCACACTTTGAATGTCTTGCCCTGAGCTGCTTTCCCTTCTCCTCACAAAACTGCACCCAGTGGTGGTATCTGGGATTTGGCAGGGTTGATCAAAAAAATCTCTGTGCCCTGGCCGGTTTTGCTCAGCGGTTAGAGCATCAACCTGCGGTCCAGAGAGACCTGGGTTTGGTTCCCACCAAGGGCACATACCTCGGTTGCAGTTTGTCTCTAGCCCCAGTTGGGGTTGTGCAGGAGGCAGCCACTCTATGTGTCCCTTTCTCATTGGTATCTTTCTCTCTCTCTCTCTCTCTCTCTCTCTCTCTCTCTCTCTCTCTCTCCCCCTCCTCCCTCCCACTTTATCTGAACAAAAGTGGAAGAATGTCCTGGAGTGAGCATTAAAAAATATATATCTTGTTAGAGTGGTGCCCACAACCTCTAGGAAGGAGTGGGCACTTCTCCTTTCTAAGGTAATGGAGGCTGAATTCACAGGGGACCTTGGCTTTGTGCCCCTGCAATGTAGCCACAAAGCCCAGCATTTGCCTGTCTTGCTCCTGAAAAGAAGCCTCTCCAGAAGACCATCTGAAAAAACCAGCTCTGAGTGGCTCCCTGCCACCACTATGCTGCAGAACCAAGCAGCATAGGCCGAAAGTCAACCTTGCCCAGTACAGGCCCTTTGATCTCTATATGGATGGTCTCAGCAGGGTAGGACCAATAAAATACCAGTTCTACTTGGGCTCCAAACTTAGCAGGATGATTAGAAAGTCTGGTTACCTTGTGCCATTAAACCCAGCAGGAGAGGCCAAACTCCCAGCCTTGTGCCATTCCCCTGTGTCCCAGAACACAGCAGGATGGGGCAGGGCAAGCAACTCAACAGGTAGGGAGAATGTGCATTTGAGGTGTGGGAGATTGTTTCTCTTTCCCAAGCTGCACAGTTTAGTCACTGTCTTGATCTCTGTACAAAGCCTTCCCAAGCAATAGAGGGCACCATAAAGTCACTGCTGGGTGTAGCCAGCAGACCTGTCTGCAAAACCTGAGTATGGCAGCATGGCCTCTCCAGCATTTGGAATCCAGAGTGAACTCCCCAACTGGTGTTGTTACAATAGGAGTATTCCTCTCTGTGGTGGTGCATTCAAAATCTCTCAGGGGGACAGAATCCTCACTGATTCTCACTGCCAGATGCTATTCAGGCTCTTCTTCAGTCTTTGCTGCTCTGAGTGGGGGAATCTCTGTGTGTGGTTGAGACTCCACACTCCTAAGGACAAGGTGAGGGTTCTGCAGCTTAGATATCCTTGGCTTTTCAGAAGCCTCAGCACCTGCGTGAGGGGCTCTCCTTTTCTGTGTCTCTGCCCTTCTTGCCAGTCACTATATGGCTTCTTCTGTACTCCTTGGTTATAATATGTCAGATCATCTATCCTTCAAATGGTTTTTCAAGTCGATTGCTCTGTAATTTAGCTGTAACTCTGATTTGGGGCTGGGAACAAGTGGGCACAGCTTCCAGCTACTCTGCAGCCCTCTCAGGCTTACCCATTACTATTATTCCTTAAAGAAAATCTTATTCAATTTATTTTCATCTCTCTGATGATTAGTGACATCGAGCATTTTTTTCATGTCTGTTGGCCATCTGTATGTT
Organism: Molossus molossus; assembly: GCF_014108415.1. Classification (NCBI taxonomy): domain Eukaryota; kingdom Metazoa; phylum Chordata; class Mammalia; order Chiroptera; family Molossidae; genus Molossus; species Molossus molossus. The sequence continues at coordinate 11,250,236 of NW_023425355.1, read as the reverse complement.
CTCTTTGGAGAAGTGTGTATTCAAGTCCTTTGCCCATTTTTTAATTGGATTGTTTGTATTCCTGGTGTTGAGTTGTATAACTTCTTTATATATTTTGAAGATTAACCTCTTATTAGGCACTTCTCCAAAGAGGACATACAGATGGCCAATAGCCTTATGGAAAAATATTCAATATCACTAATCATCAGAGAGATGCAAATTAAAACCACAATGAGCTAACACGTCACACCTGCCAGAGTGGCTACTATCAATAAATCAACAAACAATAAGTGCTGGTGATGATGTGGAGAAAGAGAACCCTAGTGCACTGTTGGTGGGAATGCAGACTGGTGGAGCCACTGTGGAAAACAGTATGGAGGTTTCTCAAGAAAATTGAAAATGGAACTGCTTTTTGACCCAACAATCTAACTTCTAGGGATATATCATAAGAATCTTGAAACACCAATCAAAAAGTATATATGCACCCCATGTTCATAGCAGCATTATTTGCAATAGCCTTGATCTGTAAATAGCCCAAGTGCCCATTGGTAGATGAGTGGATAAGAAAAGTGTGGTAGCCCTGGCCGGTTTGGCTCAGCGGTTAGAGCGTCCGCCTGCGGTCCGGAGAGACCCGGGTTCGGTTCCCGCTAAGGGCATGTACCTTGGTTGCAGTGTGTCCCCGGCCCTGGTTGGTCGTGCGGGTGGCAGCCACTCGATGTGTCCCTTTCGCATCGATGTTTCCCTCTCTCTCTCTTCCTCTCTCTCCCTCCCACACTGTCTGTACAAAAAATGGAAAAATGTCCTCGGATGAGGATTAAAAAAAAAAAAAAAAAAAAGTGTGGTACATTTACACAATAGAATACTATGCAGCTATAAAAAGGAAGAAACTCTTACCTTTTGTGACAGCATAGATGGGCCTGGAGATTATAAGGCTAAGCAAAATAAGCCATCAGAGAAAGACAAACACCATATGATCTCACTTATATGTGGAATATAATGAACAAAAAGAACCTGATGAACAAAATAGAACCACAGTTATGGATACCTGGTGCAGAATGATAAATGTCATAAGGGAGGTGTGGGTAGGACAGGATGAAAGGTGAAGAGAATAGCCAAAGTACATGTATGCATATCCCATGGATACAGACAACAATGTGGTTACACCCAGACAGAGGGGATGATGGGGTCAGGGTGGAGAGGGGAAAAGGAGGTATAAATGTGGGACATCTGTAGTAATGTCAAAAATTTTTTAAAATATATTTCCATCCCAAATGTATATTTTAAAAATCTTGATCTTAATATTGTATAATATTTTATATATAATTTACAAGAATTCTCTTTATAAATCAATCTATAATTATCTAGTTTTAGATTGTTAAAGTGGATAACTATGCCTTAATTATAAAAATGGCAAGGGTTTTAAATATAATGTCAGCTTTCATATAAAAGGTTATCACTAATACTATAGTTTACAATATATGATAAGAATCATTAATTAAATACTCCAGAGTTAAGAGTGGAAGAAGAGCTGTCAATTCACAGGAGATATCAATGATGTAAGACAGTAATAAAGATCACTAGAATTATTTACTCTTACTTTATGGGTTACAAGGAATAGTTACAAAGAAGTCAAGAGGTAAAAGATAAATATGATTAAAGGACAAAGATTCCACTTAAGTTTTCAGCCTCTCTTTTCCTTCCAAATATGATGTGTATGACATCTAGGGTATAAATTATATTTTTTTCCTACAGATTAGCAATTTTCCATTCTGATCGTTATTCTCCTCATTGAAATAAGTACTGAAACTTTGTTCCAACTTCCAGCTAAGATAAATGTTATTTTTAAAACAGGTAGTTTTTATGGAATATGTCAAAGGAAACATAAATAGCATCTAAAAGAGCAGGCTATAAGTTTAGTAACACAGCACCAGAAACTAAGAACTGTAAAACTGTTGTTTTCTAACTATTGGCTAACTAAGATGACTAAGCTGAGTAAATATATAAACATTTTTATTGGAAGTAAAAACTATTAACAAAGGTATTTTATTGTGATGGCCACGCATAAACTTGGCTATTCTAGGCAACTCAGCTTCTCTCCTGAAGGATATCTTACCCTTATGTGTTTTGGCAGATCTCCAGGGTCCCCTGGGAGAAAGCAATATCACCATTTACATATCAAAGCAAATCCCATTAGACCTCTCTGGGGATATAAAAGTACTTTATGAATTAGAAGTCTCAAAAAATTTCCTTCCAAAACCAGACTGCCTATGTTGTCACACAATGCTTAGCACACTGCAACCAAGATAAGCCTAAAAAAGAGTTAAAGATGCAATGCAAATGTCTTTTGAATTAGTTTAAATAACCATTTGGAGTTAAGTTATAGGGGAGGAAGAAGTCAGTCTAAGGATCTGGGCCCATTTTAAGAATTTTACTTTTCCAGACATCAACAGAATTACCCGGAGAAGTTGCTAATTGCAGTTCTACACTACATGAAAATAAAAAATGATGAATGCCCCATAAACAAAAGGTACACATCTTGATTCTTCTGATCATTGAAGAATATTATTAAGGACCCTCTCAACTTATGCATATTTACTGGAATGCAATTTCCATTTTGTACAATGTTTTAGTTTTCTGCTGTTTGTGCAGCCCGGTATATATAGTATGGTATGCAGAAACAAACGTTAAGCTTAGGCGGAGTTCAAAAGCCAGCTTACTCTAGATGCTTGAGCAAGGCTCTCTTGCTTATATAACACTGAATGCTTTCTATGAAGATATAATAAATAAAGAAAGCTAAAGTATGAATTAAAACAGTACACAAAGCACTCATTAGAGTTTTATGTCTTTTTTTCAGATACTTGTTCAAAAGGACTCCAGAAATATTCAAAATTTTTCTTTCACAAACAAATGTGTCATCTGTCAACTTTTAACCATTCTAAAAATGCATTTTTCCTTCACTGCATTTATTTAACAAGAAATCAGGATTATTTTTTAATTCAATTTTCAATTGAAAACACCCTTCCTCAGTTAAATTATATTCATAGTAGTAATCATGATGATACCTCATGTTTATAAAAATTATTTTGCTTTCTGTTAAAATTCTTTTGAAGAAGGCAGAGAAGGGACAAACAACAGTCACTTCAGACCAGACTGAGATTGAACTCTTGCTTTCCCTTCCATCAAAGACACTTTTATTTGTTATCCCCACCTCCTCCTCCTTCTCACTCTCCCTCTACCTTGTCCTCTCCCTCTGACCCCACCTTGTCTCCCTCCCTCCCTCCCTCTCTCTCTGTCTCCTTGCAAACATTGAACGAGTTCTGGGGGGATTTTTCATACATTAACTTCCTATATAGTCACAATCTTGTACTGCAGTGATGTAGTCAAGTGTTAAGAATCTCAGGACCATGTCAGAGTTTGTTTCTTTTGTTATTGCTACAAACATTTCTTGAGCAAAAATTATGTGTAGGGCCAATTGCTAGGTATTCAAAATTACCTGCAACTTTTGGTAAGTGGATAGCACATACAATATCAATGTTTTCTGTTTTTGTTTACACACTCCTAAATTTTTGTGACTTAACACAATACAGCCCAGAGTACAGTGTCAAAGTCCCAAAGGCACTTAAATATGTCCTTGAAGTTGTTTAAAATAGTTGATGTATATTCCTTTAATGAATATTTATTGAGCATCTACCATGTGCCAAGCACTGTGCTGTATGCTGCAGATATAAATGATTTAGAAAATAAACACAATTTCAAGAAATTAATCTTAATAAAAAAATTGAATAATCTAAAACAATGATAAATTTGATAGTAAAGGAAGAACAGAGTGTTATGGGAGAGACAAGGAAAAGAACACAATTTTGGGTAGATGATGAATCAATAAAAGATTCACAGAAGAAGTGAGTTTTAATGATGAAAGACTTTTCCAGGTAGATAATAATAATTACTATATTTTTAATTGAACCTCTACTAGGCCTCAGTCAATAGGCTGTGTATTGTATTCATTATCTCCATTTCATAAGTAAGGTAGCTGAGCTCAGACGTTTGAGTACATTTTCTAAGGTTCTACAGCAAGTAAGTAGCACAGGCATAATCCAAACTCAGTTTTATCTTACTCCATCTGCATCATGCTACCATATTGGTCATCGTTTTATAGTGCTCCTTCTAATGTAGTCTTGTGAAATTATATATTTTTAACCTGTGATCATCTATTTGTCAATTTTTTAAATTTATATTGTGCTTTTTTTGTAAGTTGCTCAACCCAAAATCACTTGTTTTGTATATGTACATTATGTTCAATAAATATAATGATGCCAACACCACTTATCTTACAAGGTGGTTTTGAGGATCAAATGATATAAAGGGTTTAGAAAATTCTTTGCAAACTTGACAGACAAAAAAAGTGCAAGTTGTTATTTATAATAGGTATTTTCAGCTCCAGAAGTTAGCTAAGATTTCGGTAGTTTAACTTTTGCTTTCACTTCAAGTATGATTTCCTTGTGTCTATTGATTTTCTCTTTTCATGTGTAGAAGTTTTTATGTTGTGTTTCTCTGCAATTATATATAATTGATTTATAGTTAGTATTCTGATTTGGCAATAATTACATGACCATCTGTGGATAATATCAATCAAATTAATTATTTGTAAACTAGCTACCATTAGTTACTTTCATTTTCCACTCCTATAATTTTGTAGATGCATGTGTTCATATATCTGTGTATGGAGAGCTATAATATATTACACACGTACTAAAGTCAAATTTAACTAACCTGAACTTCATTTTAGGTCCATAACATGCACATGCAATAAATTTTGACTTAAAGATTCATTAAATTTTTAAAATGGTTGTGACACCAGTAATTTCTTTCCACATTTCTTCTTATTTTGAATCCCATTTTCCAACAAGTGGTTATTTTGGGGATATTTTTCTACGAAATTTACCAATAATTAATCATGTCTTTGTGCATTATTAATTTTATATTGAACTGTTTATTTCTGCATTATTGATGAGCATATTGTTCTCAGTCTACCATCTAAATTCTAAGAATTTAAGTTACTTCATTTACTTAAAAAATAATAAATATTTTAGGATTTCATTAATAATTATAATGAAGTTATTATTTCTCTATGTTATAATTTTTATATTTACCTCAAAAAATACATAATGACTGTTAACTCCAAATATCTTGAAATTTAAAAAAATGTTAGATATTTTAATTATACATTTATCTTTTTCTCTATATTTCTTAGTATTTTAAAATTTTAAATATTAGAATTTTAGAGAATTATAGCCATAGCCTTTATTGGCCCTGCCTGATAGCAAGATGATGACCACACTATATGCAGGCTGAGGATGGAGTGATCTATACTTTTCAATCTATGTGTTAATTTTCATTAAGTAATTTTAAAACACTACCCTGATTTAGTATTAGTATTTCCATTATAATTCTTAGTTGAACTTAGGATTTTTTCTAATTAATAGACAAAAATAAAAATTGGCAAAATGGATGATTATTTTTATTCACCATGGATATTTTCAGTTAGATAATAGCACGATCTATGTTTGAGCAATAAACTGTAGGCTAGAAAGTGAAGTTTTAGAATACTTTACTAGGTTGTGTACAGTTAAGAGTATAAAGAGTCTTGACTTACAATATTCTCCTTCTCCTGCACCCTTAGATCTTAAAATAAAGATGAGAATAATAAAACCTGGTATGCATGCCCCTTTGTGAAATACAAAAGTAATAAAAAAAGAAAGAAAGAAAAAACAACTTTATCAAGTATTTTAAAAGTGCTCTCAACATTCCCTTTCAACATGTCCTGGCAATTTTATCTAAATTAACTAGATTCAAACACAGTCAAGGAAATGTGTCATAATAATTTCCATTTTAACTTCATGGTGAATTTCCAATTCTTATATTGTGGGAACTCAGCTCATTCCAGCACTGTTCACGATAGAATGGAATTTGCTGTGTTATATCCACATCAGAGCTGCTCCAAAAAAACATAGTTCTTAAAATATCTGAAACACCTCATCATATCATAGTCTAGCCTACAAGGATGCCTGTGGACATCTTTTGAAGAAAGCAACAGCAGATGGCTTGCTATCTTATAGTAAGTGCTCCTAAGGAAGTTTGGATTGATCATTTCCATTATAACCCAAGAATTCTACAGTTTAAAAACAATATGTAGGTGAAAAGGGGTGTTAATTGTTTTAGTTAAAATTGAACACAAACAGAAAATGCCAATGATGAGCAAGCCTTTGATTTGTATAAACCCATGTAGCATTTTTTCTAAATTTCCAGTTGAAAATAAAGAGAAGATAAAATATGTGTAACGATATTTTCTATTTTGGGCTCATAACCACCACCACCACATGGTACATTGTCATATATATATGAATCATATATATATATATATATATATACACACACACACACACACACACACACACACACACACACACACACATATATCCCTAAGATTTAATTTGAGTTTCTATCCGCAGATATGTATTCCAAGCTTTCCAGTGTCCACCCTTCATGGTAACATTCCAGAAAATGCATAGATAAATAAATAGTAAATAGTTTTGGCAAATTAAGAAAAAGGGGGGTACTTTGTGCCCACATTATTACTACGAGGAAACTGAAAATTAATCAAAAAACAAGATCCTAGTTATCAACTAACATGTTAGATTTAAAAAATTTAAACAATATTTTCATCTGATAACATGCCATTTATTCCACATCCATTTAACACAGATTTACTAAGTGAACACCACAAGCAAGTTCCTGACCTAGCTGCTGCAGGACCCAAAGATCCATGTAATATGAATTCTTTCTTATGGTACTTCACCATAAGTAAAGAGACAAGATACATATGCATTGATAGCTCCTGAACAATTCATGAATCAGTATAAGCCAACACCACAAGTCACATTGTTATATTAAAAATCAAATGCAAAGCTTAGATGATGGCGTATGTGTTAAAAGAAGAGAGAGCCATGTGGGTTGAAATAATCAAGGAAGCGTTCCTGCAAGAAGTGGGACTTGAACTGAGACAAGAAGTGGTTCTAAATAGTAAGGTATTGTATAAATAAATGTAAGGAGTGAATATTACTGCACGTTTGAAGAAAAGTAAATACTAGTTTTCCAATATGTAATTAATAGTTGTAGGATTGCTTTTTTGGAAAGAAACATTAGCAAAGATCAGTGATAGACTAGCTGCCACGGACCCCTGGTTTAAGGCTTATGTTACCCTGGCTTGACCATGGATTGATCCTATCATCATAATTCCTGCATTCTCAATTTGCTCTGCTGGGCCAGTTTTATTATTTTCTATTCCCAAATCATTATTAGTTGATCAATTACCATGTGGCATGTTTTACAAATTAACAAAAGCATTACAACTGAGCATATATAATATGGCACAGAGGACTTTCATCTTATGTTTGTGAACTAACTAGCCTGATTTAAAAGGATCACCCACAGATGTTTCCCAGAAGGAGATGGGAAAGAAAAAGAAATAATTCCACCCAATGAGAATACATTCAATTGTCCTTACCAGGTCATCTGTGTGAATGACGCAAATTGTGCAAAAATATTAATTTTAAATTGCACAATCTGTACAAGTCTATATAAAAATAAAAAAATAAAAGACACAGGCAGGCCAGTGAATGAAACAGATAGACATTGGAAATTATTTGTCACCTCATTGCTTTCAAGGTGTTCCTCCATAGGTTATGGGTGGTTGGTGAGGTCAATTTTGTACTGCCTAAAATGTCAGAGGTGAACTTTTCCCCCTTATATTGTGAATAGAGAGGTGCATATCCCCAAAAGTCCTCCAAGCTAAAATAATTGATCTGACAGTAGCCTTTTGTTTCCTGGAATTTATAATAAAACATTAAATAGAGGAAAAAAATGTTTCAAGTTTTCATTTCCTCAGACTGAAAAAATAGATTCATTAGTCTTTTTCCTCTGTGCCCACTGCCTAGCTTCTCTATCAAAGGAAGCTAGAGTTTCAGAATTTTCCTAGATGGATCTAGTTTTAATCCTGTCTGTTTATGAAGGCCCCTGACATGTTCCAGGCTAGCAAAAAGGGAGGACGTTGACTCTTGAGAAAGACTAAGTCTGGGTCATCTCTGAAAAAGGATCATTTACTCTAAGGGTTTCTCTAATGATGCTGGAAGGTGAACAAGAAACACGTAGAAAAATATGCATTTTGATCTTCCAAAAATTGCCTTGGCTTTTGTTTTCTAAATCCTCTTCATCTTAGATTATAAACCTCTAAATTTTTCTTCACTCATAGTGGTTAAATAACCTTTAATAGTGAGTAAAATAAACCTTTCCAAAATTAAGTGACCTTTGAAGGGAAAAAAAATGTATTGAACATTTACTTTATAGTAGGTTTATTCTAGATATTCTAACATATTTTCTTATTGAATTCTTAAAACATCTTGGGACTCATACCTGGAACTTATTAACCTTTAACCATATTACACATAAAAATTAATTCAGCAAGCACACTGTGATGAGGTTATGTATAGTAATGTCCATTCTAACAAGGTGGACTCACCCAGAAGCACTATGAATTTATCAATTTTCCAGAATGTGGAAAACGCAAAAGTGATCTGCCTTTCAGAAAACTAAACGTTATTAGAATTTTCCCAAATACTTTGTAGAAGTCATTTGTCTCAGCCTTCTGAACTTAGAGATTACTTTTTTCAGTGTAGGTATATGGATAGTATTTTTATTTCTTTTTTTTATTTATTTATTTATTTTTTTGTTACAGATATTTTACCTTTTTTACCCCATTGGCACCCCCTCCCCACCCCTTTAGAAGACTTTTACCTTTTTCGTGTTTTCTTACTAACCGTGATTGTAAAGCTGTTTGTTGTTATAAAAATCTGTTAAGTATAAAGAACATTGAGTTGTAGTATTTACAACTTCCTGCTAAGCAGATGTTTTGGCATCCTTTGTTTCTGGAGTCACATCAGAATTTTTTGGCTGGCACACATGAGAGACTGTATTCTCTGAGTGTAGAAGTTAGCTATACTGTATATTTTATATAACATAATATTATATAATGTGTATGTGTGTGTGGTTGAGTGTGTGTTAATGCTTCTTCCCAAAAAAGCAATACCTTCAACTTCTAATCCAAACTTCTAAACCTCTGCAAGTGTCATGTAGACAGTTCCCTGCATTCAATTTTGTTAATGTGGAAACTTAATGGGATAAATTTTAAGTTGGAGTTATAAAAGTCCTGCCTTTTTACTTTTGTTCTTATTCAAATCAGTCAACACAAAAAATTCAGAAAACCTGCGGGCTATCTGTCTTTTTCTTTACTTCTATTGTGGTTTTCTAATATCAGTAGCCAGAGAAAACACATAATGTATTATCTACCCAGGAGAGAGCTTCTGGGAAGGTTTCCTTCTGGCCTGAGCTATGGGAAACTAGCTTTGCTCATCATAACTTGTATGGACTACCGCAGCACAATCATCATTAAAATTTAGCTCAGTGACTCTCATTTTCCATTGCAAAAAGCAAATAAATGTGGTTTTTTCCTAATCAATTGCACACATTGACTTCATGCATAATTTTTATAATAAACCAGTAAATGATGGGAAAAAAAAACATGTATACATCAATGATAAATGGTCTTTGTGCACATATACATAAATGTCAGTGGCCTGTGAATACTGGCTTTCTTATAACACACAATCAAATGCAACAGATAAATCTCAAAATCTTGCTGATTTTGTATTTTGCTTATTGGATATTATTTTCCATCATAGAACCTAGAGAATGGAATAACTAAAAAGCAAGAGTGAAGCTTAAAGAGTTTAATTGTGGTGAACTCACAACATTTTATAAGCCTTCTTTGTACCAGCTTTGTATTATTTCCATAATCTTTTGGAATGATGATTTTAACATTTTTATTTGCTTTTTTCAACATTAATTCTGCTCTTCTGAATTTTATTATAGTAATTTAACTGTTGTTATATGCCAAATACTTTAAAACACATTGTCTTATTTAATACTCAAAAGAAGTTCTAAGGCACCATAGTAGACATTGTTGACTACACTTTTCCCCTTTCTCTTCTCTAATTTTTGTTTAGGTATCACTCTTCTCCTTAAGGTTTTATATTTTAAAAAAACAATACCTTTTCTAATACAGAGGATGAATGACAATGTCTAGGTAAAATTAGTGATATGATTTTCCTGGCCAGAAATTGATTTAGTTATAGGCATAGGATGCACTTATGACCAATGAGACCTGAGAAGATGTCTGTTTGGGAGCATCCAGGAACAACTTTCCATAATGACTAAATAAAATAAAATATATACATGCTAGAAACAGGACCTCTTGTTCTTCTTCTGGCTATGTTTATGTCTGTACCTGATTCTTGTTTCAGCTATATTACCCCCATGCTTAGAATTGCAGAGTAAAACCTTAGCAAGAACCATGGTCTTTCATGATTTCACAAAGTCATTGAATAAACTAATCCTAGAAACACTTTACTGCCGGATTTCTTATTATGTCAGATAATACATATCACAATGTTTAAGCTGTTTGAGTCAAGGTTTTCTGTTACCTTCAAGCAAAAGTAATTTAAACTGTCATAAATACATATTAAGTTCATTTTTTTCCTTTTTTAAATATGTTTTCATTGATTTTCTAAAGAGAGAGGAAGGAAGAGAGAGAAAAAAACATCAATGTAAGAGAAACATCTATCAGCTGCTTCCTACATGTCCTCTATTGGGGATCGAGCCAGCAACTTCCAACCTGAGCACGTGCCCCGACAAGAAATTGAAACGGGACCTGTCAGTCTGTGTGACAATGCTCAGTTCACTGAACCACAGTGGTCGGGTGTGTTCATTTTTTCTCATAAAGAATGTGAGATATAGAGAAACTAATTGAGTTTCCCAGTGTTAGAGCTAAAATTTGGGGGGGAGATAAAGTTGGATGAATATATTTTCTGTTATTTTCCACAACACACAGATTCCCGTGGTATAATGCAGTATTCATATATTAAGTACTGTTTCTGTTATCCCTCTTATTTAATATTTAAGTAATAAAATCTGGAGAAAATGCTACCCAAATTTGTCAGCTAATATGATATCTATTGTAATTAAGACTCTGATTTGCTAAGATACTTTCTTTTTTTTTTTAATCCTCATCCGAGGACATTTTTCCATTTTTTGTACAGATAGAGTAGGAGGGAGAGAGAGGAAGAGAGAGAGAGAGAAACATCGACGTGAAAGGAACACATGGAGTGGCTGCCACCCGCACGACCAACCAGGGCCGGGGACAAACTGCAACCGAGGTACATGCCCTTAGCGGGAACCAAACCCGGGTCTCTCCGGACTGCAGGCGGACGCTCTAACCGCTGAGCCAAACTGGCCAGGGTGCTAAGATACTTTCTTTATCAGAGTCTAGATCTTATAAATTTCACACTGTACTTCCAACAGCATATTGGTCCAATATTGAAATCACCATTTTTATCAAAATCTGTTACACATTCTATATTTACATCTTTATTAATTATATCATATTTTGTCATGGACCTACCTGGAAATCACTCTCAACATGTCTCTTGCTCCTTATATCTGATTCATAATGAGATTTTGTCATTTTTAACCTGTAAATAAATATTTCCCACCTTGTTCAATTCTACAACCCTTAGGCATTGAGATCTATTCTTTGGAGTTTCTTCCATATTCAAAACACAATAAGAAATGTATTAAAGAATATATGGACCTCACTATCACTCAGGATTCAATCCTCAGAAGGGACATGCCATGACTGATAATTCCAAACATTCAATCTTACAGCTGGAATTATTCAGGCCCCAGGCAAAGTCTCCTTCACATTCCTTACCTTAAGTCCATGACCACATTCAAATGCCATGAAGGTTTATGCATTCTACCAATGTTAGAGAAGGGTACTTCTTTGGAGTGTGAGGAAAAATTAGGCAGCGGCGACACTTAAATAAATGAAAATGTTACTTGTCACATACTTTCTCTCGGATGTAATAATTGTCATAGATACTTGCCTAGCCCAGTACAAATTATTCGTGGTACTGAACATCCATTTTTTTGTTTGTTTCATGTTCCAATCCATGTTTCTAGACATACTCATGAATTGTCATGGTATGCACATTTGTCAGCTAAGGAATATTTTGCAATAAACAGGCCAGTGTAATTTGTTGCATAATTCATATTACTCATGTATTTAGATATGTAGTTCTAGACCTCACATGAATCAAGCATGATACTAAATTTTTGGCAACTAAATAAATATTAGAATGCTAGAAATACAAAAAGTTTTACTTTATAAAATAATCTGATAAAATTTAGTTTCAGAAAATTAAATAAAATATTTCAGTTACTTGAGTATCCTTGAACTTATAACTTTGATATTCATTAAATAATTTATATTTCCCTTGTAAATTCAATACATTATTTTAATATTTTAGAAGCAAATTATTTAATGTTTGTATTTTATATTTGCTAAAATTTACATTTTTACTGAAATATGTAAAATTTTATACCCTTTGAGTACACCTATATTTTTTAATCTTTTAAATTACTAACATAAGGAAATATTCAGAAAATAAAAACAGATAATATTGAAGTGTAACATAAAATATAAGTAAAGACAGCCCTGGCCAGTTTGGCTCAGCTGTTTGAGCATCGACCCATGCCAGTTCAATTCCAGTCAAGGGCACGTACCTCAGTTGCAGTTCTGTCTCCAGCCCTGGTCAGGGTCATGCGGGTGGCAACCAGTCAATGTCTCTGTCTCTCTCATCGATGTTTCTCTTTCCCCACCACCAACTCTATCTGAAGATAAATGGAAAAATATCCTCGGGTGAGGAGAAAGAAAGCAAGAAAGAGAGAGAGAGAGAGAGAGAGAGAGAGAGAGAGAGAGAGAGAGAAAGGAAGGAAAGGAGGGAGGGAGGGAGGGAGGGAGGGAGGGAGGAAGGAAGGGAGGGAGGGAGGGAGGGAGGAAGGAAGGGAGGAAGGAAGGGAGGGAGGGAGGGAAATAGACTTTGTGTAATTAAAAAAAAAATAGAGCCCTGGCCAATGTGGCTCAGTGGTTGACGTCGAAGCATGCACCAAGAGGTCACCGGTTTGATTCTTGGTCAGGGCACATGCCCAGGTCATGGGCCAAATCCCCAGGAGGGCATGTAGGAAGTGGCCAATCGATATTCTCTCTCATCGATGTTTGTGTCCCTCTCTCCCTCTTCTTTCTTCTCTCTATAAAATCGATAAAGAAAAAAATAATTTAAAAATTTGTAGTAAAGTATACAACATAAAATTTACAATAATAAAAATATAGATACAATGACAGTGAGCAGATTTATGGTTACTATGATTCCCATAAAGTTCATTAACAAGACAGGAGGCTACTAGACATTCTTTATGTAATATAGAGTTAATTCCTGATCAAAACAAGGACTTTGAGCAAGGTAATTATTCTCATTAAGTCCACAATTCAAATAGGTCAGATGAAATACCTGAATACTTTTCATCTATATGGAGAGTTAATTATTGATCAAAACAATGAAAAAAGTAAAAGTACTATCAAATTCACAACTCAGAAGCAATGAAAGCAACTCTATTCACAATATTAAATGATGAAGAAAATTTTATTCATAAAATCCAGAAAAATTGAAAGATGAAATCTCTGAATCTTTCTTACATTTATTGGATTATGGTCATGGAAAATGGCTGTCGCTTCCTTAGGACAACATGAGAATATTTCTAAAAAAGCATAATACCATTTTAATTAATGTATTTTTCCACAATTGGATGAGCATAGCAGAACATTTATTATTTCATTTTGCACCAAAATTCTTTTGAGTGGATAAATAAACTGTGAAAAGTGAATTTTGTATCCTGAATTCAAAAACAATGTGTTTTGTCACTCTTACTGCAATAAATTCACAATTAAAAGAACACAAAATGTCACTTGCATAAATATAATTACGGGAACTGAGAAAAAACATTTCAGTAAATAGTATTAATTAGTGTGCAACAAAGAAAAGTAGAGACAAATACAGAACGTTATCATGATGTTGTTAAAATAATGTGTCCAACATTTAGCAAGCATAATAGTGCACAGTATTGACAGAAAACAAAAAAAAAAAAATGGTTTTAGATGCTATTTTTAAATATCTTCGTTAAACCTGTAAAATGGATAAAAATCAATAAAATAAATGATTATTAGCCAGGATGGAAAATTGAAAATGAGATTTTTAATTTAATAGATTGAAAAGTAAGAAAATAAAGCATATGCAACTTAAAAAATAAATTTTATTCAGTGCTACTGAATTATAGCAAGGAAATAATGTTGAATAAATAACAATATAAAAAGTATAGGTTTTGATTTTATGAGACTAAACAATAAACCATTTTTGATTATTGGTTTGAATGTAAAAGACTGTTGAGGATGAGATACAGACAAGTCTGGTTAAAATAAAAAATGGTGTGTAAGACAAAATTGTAGCTGAAAATACAGAAGCAGTTTTGTGTATGAGCTATGTACAGAGCACATATTGAACATATTACATTTCATACTGGGAGAGATGGCCTTCACTGTGTTGATAGTAATGACATTTTCATTTAAATTTTGAGAAGTTATATATGATAATTTCTGGGCCACCCAAAGATAGAATATCTTAATTTAACAGATATTAATTTTATCCTTACAACCATTCTTAGACACATGGTGGGATGACAACTAAATGATGTTAAAATAATTACATTTAATTTCGATAAAATAGAAATTCACTATAAGAATTAAGTGAGAAAAACAGAAGATCCTTGAAGATCAGCTAATTGTCTCTAGTGGAAAACAAAACTAATTTTAAATTTATAATATCTACTGTTATTTAGTAGCAAACCAGTGATTTTTATTAATAATGTTAAAGGGAACTTAAAATATATAGATCTAAACTTGACTATTTCATACTTAAAAGGATTAAACTTTTAAAATAGAGAAAATGTTTCCTCTTTATAAAAAGAAATGCATGAAATATACAATAAAAGTGACATTCCAAAAATAATTATTTTGAGAAAAAGGAAAATAATTTCACAATTACAAGGAAAAATATTCACTTGAAAATATTGCCAAAGCTAATATCTATGGAGACTATTCTGAAGAAAGATATATGTGGTATTTAAGGTCCAAGTATAGACTTGATTGAAAGAAATTTGAACAAGTTGCACAAGATAGTGCTATAATCCATTGTATTATAACAGAGCAGCAATGAAAATCTTGAAAGAAGAAATTATGAAATATTCTATGGATTTAGATATTGCACTGAAAATAGTAAAAATTACAATATAAGACATTGAGGTTTATGTGATAAAATTAAAATATTTTGTAATATACTATATGATATCCATGCTCTATGTGATCTTATGTGATGTCATAAAAGTGTTTGTCCATGATATGTGAAATATACAATTATGGTTGATTGAAAATATTGATAAAATCAGAGAATGAAGTAAGGTGGAGAATATTAGAAGAATATTAAAATATTGAAGTTGAGAGACAATTACATGTTTGAAAATAAGGCAGTGGCAGTGAAGATGGATAAAAGGCTATATCCCCAAACTCATAAGAGGTTGGGACAAATTATAATAATTTTTAAATTATTTATTTATTGATTTTATTGCTCATCAAAACAGGACCACCTCTTCAAGAGAACACCCATACCTGTACAACAATAATTAAATTCAGTCATCTCTTTATATGTGCCATCCTCAGAAAATTAGGAAAATGTAAAAATCTTATGATACTCCCCTGCTTAAAGTTCTTTAATGCTTTGTTTTGTTTTCATAATACTTTTTAGTAGAGCATATGATAACTTTCATGAATGGGCCCATGACTACCATATTTCCAGCTTCTATTTTCAACATTCTCCTCATAGACACCTTTCAGTGTGTCCCTGTCTAGCTATGCAATTTATGGGGCCAGTGTAAAACTTTAAAAAATATTAATAATTTCAAAAATAATGATGACAGATCATTAAATCAAGTATGGGGTCCTTCTAAGTGGGGAGTTGTGTGAAATGACACAGGCAACATGCCCATGAAACATACCCTGACTTCAGCCACCACCAAATAGTTTACAGTTTCTTAAATATCCTATTCCTTTCTCACATATCTACCTTTGCATATCCTGTTCCTTATGCTGGAATGTACCTTTCCATATTTCTTTCAAGAATTTTCATCCAAGTAAAAAATGGTTTCCTCCTCTGGAGTTTCATAACACATGAAGAATACTTTCCACATTGCTACTATACCTTTACATATCTTTGCAAATTTGCCTCATTCACCTGTCTCTGAAAACCTCTAGGACAGGGATCATATCTTGATTCATCTCTGTGTCTTCCCCCTTAGGATCTACTACAGAAGAGGTGCTCTGCATGGTAAAAGACAATTTTTATGTGGTTTAGTTTCTCCAGTATGTAAAATTGAGATGTCTTCTTCCTATTTAACTTGGAGAAATTAAAGAATTGATTAAGCTGCACAGTTACTTCAGTGGTGGTACCAACCTATCATGAAAAAACTGTGTACTATATCACTAAGCTTTGCTCAGTGTCATTTGCAGACGAAATGATTTTTATTGGATCAATGGGAAAAATAATATAATGGCTTATGCCCTATCTTTTGGTTAAACAAACAAGGTGACAATATTTGAAAGTAGGTGTCTATCATGTTACTCCCTATGCTCACTATTTAATAACATTTTATTTGTTAAGGTGAGAAAATCTAGTTCCCAGTTTGTACACACCTTGTGACTATCAATACTAAAAAGTTATTTATGAAAAACACTTTAAATGTTATTTTTTAGAAGCAAAACAGTCTAAATGATTTAAAATGCAAAAGTTAGTGAGAGGAAAATTCAATAAGTGTTGTAAAGTACAGATAACTACTAGAATCTAGAGCAATAAGGCTTACTGTCAGAAAGGCCTTTGGCTTTTATACCACTTAAATTAAAATGCATGTGTTTTTTTGGTTGTTGGTTTTGTATTGTTTTTTTATCCTCACCCGAGGACATTTTTGCATGTGTTTTCAGATAGAATGGGAGGGAGAGAGGGAGGAAGAGAGAGAGAGAAACATCGATGTGAGAGAGACACATCGACTGGTTGCCCCGGGGACAAACTGCAACCGAGGTACGTGCCCTTCGTGGGCATTGAACCTGGGACTCTCTGGTCCGTGGGCCAACGTACTAACTGCTGAGCCAAACCAGCCAGGTCAAAATGCATGTGTTTTACAATACGATTAGCTTTTGACTCATACCAAGGCAGAAAGACTGGAATAACAGAGTTCTTTTTTTTTTTTTTTCATGGTTGAGTCCTGCCTCTCTTTTTTTTTTTTTTTTAGCAGATAAATTTGAATATTTTAATTTAAATTTTTTTTAATGAATTTTTATTTATTTTTTTTGTTACAGATATTTTACCTTTTTACCCCATTGGCACCCCCCCTCCACCCTGTCCCCGGCTTAGTTGAATCATCAGAGTTCTTTTGGTATGTGTTTTTGTTGGATATTTTGTCCTAGTATATTTTTACAAGAATCTCAGATTACTAGGAGTATCTGAAAGAAGTATTATTGCTTTTAAGAATACTCCCACATATCTAAATTAAATTCTAGTCTATAGTGATTATCAGGAAATGCATTTGCCATGATTTGAAAGGGCAATATTATAAATCTACTTGTGAAGGCCTTCAGGAGATACGCTCATATGTATACAGTGTGTAGACATATAACCCTGGATATCTGTGCTTTAACTGATATGTACTCTACTATACTTATTAACACTGGTTAGCTATTTCTTTCATTTGGATCCATTTTAGAGGGGTTGCTGATACTACACAATTTCTGTGTCCTGTGTTTAAATTTTATATTAAAGAAAATATTGTGTCTCACCTAATAACAACAATAAAAATCATTAGCCCGGCCGGTGTGGCTCACTGGTGGAGCCTCAACCCATGCACCAGGAGGTTGCTGGTTCAATTCCCAGTCAGGGCACATGCCCAGGTTGCGGGACCAATCCCCAGTGGGGGGCATGCAGGAAGCACCTAGTCGATGTTCTCTCTCATCTATGTTTCTATCTCTCTCTCCCTCTCCCTTCCTCTCTGTCTAAAATTAATAAAGAAAAAATATTTTTTAAAACATCATTGTAATCCAAAGTCCGTGATGCAAACTACAATGATTCCACTTTCTCATCATAAGCTCCTGTTGGGATCTGATGGATAAAGGATAGTTCTCCCAATCTTAAACAATTTCTCTGCCCAGCTATGTTTCTAGAATATGACTCATGAGTTTGAATTAAAGTATTACCAACTAATGGACTTTTTTCTTTCAAAGGAATAAATAAAATAATTTGTTTCACCCTAAACAAATAAATGAAATTACTATATCATTAACAGTTTAGTGTGAAACAGATAATCACATGCCTTTCAGATTTAACTAGTATCATTTGGGTATACACGATATTGTAGACACTGGGTCAGATGTACACATCACAGTATTGAGAGACAAATAATCAAATAAAAATAATTAACATTTACAAAGTATATATTATATGCCAAACAATTCAGGCAATTTTTATATTTTTTAAAATTTAATTATCTGAACAACTTTGTGAACTGACTACCTCGATAAACAAATGAAGATATTGAGCATCAGAAAAAATTAGATATTTCTCTGAGGTCACAAAAGTAGGATGTTGTGAGGACTGTGCTTTATTCTAAAGCTCATAGCCTTGTTCCCTAAACTATGGTGTGGGTCAGCATTGCTGTTTTGGCTCTGATTGAGTTTATGTATGTGTATAATGTGGCAATTTAAGGTGATGTTAATTCAGCAGCTTTACCCCAGCAGATGTTTTCTTCACAGCTCCAAACATATGAAAGCAACATGATCTAAACACTTTCTAACACCATCTTGTTCGGAGTCAGACAGATTATTCAAAATGAGGAGATGGGGGTTGACAATTCACAAACAAATTTTCTTTCAGCTTTTGCACACTTTAGCCTTTCACAGAACTACTGTGTACATTCTTCCCATCTGCTGCCCTTCATCTTTATTGTAAATAATAATGCAAAATTATACAGGTAAATTTCAGCTTTTTATCTTAATCCTGAAATGTATGTGAAGGGTAAAGAAAGATGTGTAATTTAATACTCTTTAGAAAAAAAAAAAAAAGACTTTTAGAGAGACCACTGAATATAACAAAATAATGCAGCATTCTTCACATTCCTGAAATTGAGTGCCTTGCCTACTAGTTTAGTTGCATTAAAATTAGTTTGCATTCATCTATTGAATGAATTATTGAAATTTTCTAGGGAAATAAAGCTGCATCCACTTTTCTCAAAGCTTATTGTTTTGGCAAATATATTGAGAATCAGTTAAGTAATTTCAACCTCTAATTTATTTAATGTATTACAGATAGATATCTATTTAAGTCATATGGGTCATTTCTGCCAACAGGCAAGCCCTTCAGAGTTTAACAGAGGGAAATACATGCATGCTTCCTCTATCCTTAATTTAGTGTGAGAACCTCCATCTTTTATTTCTGGAAAACAGTTCAGTCAGCGGGATGAACTTCTCTGTGAGGAAACAAATTAGTTTGAGTATAGCAGAAATCCCACTATCCAATGCTTATTGTCTCTCCCAATCCTGAAGCAACATACTACACCACAAAAGAGAAAATCTAAGTTAATGCCACCTTAAACACCCTTTAGCAATAATTCTGACCATTCATTTACAATTAGATGCACACAATTTTTCTTTAACTATCTGGTGTAAGTAGTCTTTTTTGTCTTCCTCTTCCCCACATTCATGATTCTAACCAAAGTTTACTTTGTTTAGTTTACTTTATCATGTGGTTCCACATTTCACAAATTTTGGCTAAATCTATCCTAATAAGTAACTGAATTAAAATGGATCCATCATGCATATATTTAAATAATTGCTTTTTTCCTTTGCTAAAATTTTGAAACAATTTTCATAATATCTTTGAGATCAGAGAATGATTTGGTCATACTTCATTCACAAATCTGGCTTTCTTAGTATGGTTATTATAAAGGATCTAGAACAAAATATAGGCAATGTATTATAATCCTGGACTCGTTAAGGCTTTTAAAAGTAACACATAAAACATAAAAACAATTAAAAATGTGAATTTGTAACATTTTATAATACATGCATTGAATAATGAAATATAAAAATGCAAATGACAAGGTGAAAAGAGAATGTAAAAATACCTGTTAAAAGATCTATATGAATAAAACCCCTTTCACAACTCTCATTCTGTGGCACATTTCTTTTCATAAATCCCCCCTCTTTTCAGGACCTGCAATTAGCAAAGGTGTTTGACTCCATTCTGAACTGCCTTGCAACCCTTGATTGGCTGTATAGGGGAAGCCACTGACAGAATGCACATGTTTTATCTGTTAGGATAAAGCAATTAACCCATTATAACCCACTTTGCTTGCATTATTGTCTGAATTGCAAGCACCTGAAGGAATAGGAAACAAGACTAGGGAAGAAGTCTAAGAAAGGAACAGAGCATGAGGTCTGTCAGGGGAGACCTAAGCTCCTAGTGGTGGGTGAGGAGAGAGTGAGGTTTCTGGGCAGTGGATGATAACAATGAAAGAGATATCAGCAGAAGAAAGGAGCACTGAAAAATACGATGGATTACCTTCACAATTTTGCACAGGAACACACCCAACTTTCCAGGTCTTTGAATGCCTGGGGCCCAGGAATTTGTGTATAGATTTAGAATAAGAAGGGGCATTTGAGACTTGTTACAGACTGGATGTTCGTTTCCTCCCCAAATTCATATGTTTAAACCTAATCCTAGATGTAATTATATTTGGAGGTGGGGTCATTGGGAAGTATTTAGGTTATGAGGGCAGAGTGCATATGAATGGGATTAGTGTCTTTGTAAAAGACCCAAAGAGCTCCATTGCCCCTTTTGTATTAGAGGGCACAGAGAGAAGGCACCATCTATGAACCAGAAAGATATCCTTCACTAGACACTGAATATACTGGAAACGTAATCTTAGATTTATAGCCGTAAGAACTTTGAGAAATACATTTGTATTGTTGAAGCCATCTAGTCTAGGGTATGCTGTTATAGCAGCCTGAACTGGACTGAAAGAAGACCCTTCAGTACCTTCCTCCAAAGCTTGAGTCTCTTCTAGAGCATTTTAAACATGTGAATGTACATTATCATTGCTTGATCACTTTCATTGACAGAAAACTCATTAATTTCCCAGGCAATAAATTCTACATTTGTTCTCCTCATGAACACTATTTTTTTTTTCATTTTATTGGTGGTAATATAGATTTTATCACTTTCATGTAACAGTTCTTTAGCTATCTAAATATGGAAATTAAAAGCACTTGGGTTTATTAGCATTCTGAGTTCCAAGTTCTATCAACTTGTCCTAGTCTGCCATGCTTTCACACCCCTATGCTATTCCAGACATTTTCTTATAAATAAACTCTTATTTGTTAATATCCTGTGTGGTGCCCATAACTAAACATAGTTTTCCAGATAGGTACATTAATATAAAATAGCACAAGACGATCAGCTTCTTTCTTTTAGATAATTTTATTTTATTAAAATTTACTTTAGCATCTTAGAAGCCATGGTAAGCCCTTTTTCTTGCTCACATCGTACTTAATAAACACCCCTCACTTTTGCCACAGGTATTACAGCTAAACTATGCTTCACATCTTTTACTCAGAACACCTGAACAAAGGGCACTTTATTTTCATATATTCCTGGAAAATAACAGAAAGACACCATACTATTTAGTAAATATGTTGTAGTGGCTGAGATCTTGAGTTCTAGAATCAGATAGCCTATCTATGAAAGTCACTAGTTTTGTAATCCAGATTAAGTTATTTAACCTCACTCTGTGCTTTCATTTTTCAACATCTGTTAAATGTAAGATATTTATATAATCTGCCTCATGATGTTATTGTCAAGATTAAATGAACTAATACAAGTGAAGTTCTTACACTAGTACCTACAACATAGTAAGCCCTCAACAAATTATTATAATTATAATAATTATTAATATACTATTGGAATTTGAACTGTGTATAATGGAACATACAACATTTGGATTCTCTAAGATATGAACTATTTTACACGTTTTTGGTGGTTATGGACCTTGGTCATCGAGAAGTACTCCAAATACGTACGTGCACTTTCCATCTTTTAATATACAATAGTATATTTCACTACTCCTTTTCTTTCCTCCCTCTCTCCCTCCCTTCCTTCCTTCCTTCCTTCCTTCCTTCCTTCCTTCCTTCCTTCCTTCCTTCCTTCCTTCCTTCCTTCCTTCCTTTCCTCCTTCTTTCCTCTCATTTTTTTTATCTTTCTAAGTTTCTTGATTTATTTCTTTCTAATTCATGTTGTTTAAAACACATAATTTTTATTTTGAGATGAATATGGTACATACACTTTTGACTTCACTGTATTCAGAAGACTAGATACTTCTAACTTTCTCAACAGTGTGCGCACCAGTCATACTCTTAGAAATATCATGCAAACTGGATAACTTTTGATTTTTTTTTCTTTTCTACACTTGCATATCAAGACATCAATGAAAGAGCCGATGGTATTTCTTTCCTTACAGTTTCTAACTTCAAGTAGAAGCAGTAGTTCAAAGAGAAAAGTGATCAAAATGTTTTGGAGTTTAAGAGAAAAAAAAAAAAAACACTCCAAACAATCTAGTTTCCACTAATGATGATTTATATTCTTTAAAAGCTTCTTTTAAGCTCATTTGAAGACTGGCAGGCATAGCACAGTGTATAATCTCCACTTAAGATCAAATCATCCTATTCATGTTCAGTCGCAAAAAGGATTGGTGGTGAGGATAATTAGGACTTCCTACTTCTTTGGGGTGGTCTAGCCAGAAATGAAGCTGTCTAAGACAACCCAACTCAAATAGTTTACTGAATTTAGCACAAAAGATTTGAAGTTCTTTTATTTTTGTCCTTGTATCCAACCTAGTCCAAATATCAACATAGATTTTAGAACTCCCACAATGGTTTCTAACATTTGACCTATTTCATTTTCATTTTCTGTGTGGTCTAAATGAAGCAGTGTGGGCATGTGTAAGAGCATTGGACTGACAATTAGGGGATTTGTTTCACAGCCTCCAGGGGTTTTTAGAGCTGAAATATATTTGAAGGCTTGAATTCCCCTCCACTAATCTTAGTGGGTAGGCTTAGGAAGATTTCACTTTCCTGAGTTTCCATTGCCTGTACTAAAATACCAGCATTATTACACAATTAGATGATAACGTTTAAAATATATGAACTCTGTATAATACTTGGTTATAGAAATTTAACCTCTATCATAACACCTTATGCTCAGCAGGCCAACGGAAAATATTTGCATTTAAAAATACTTCCCCTACCTTTTTCAAAAGATTGTTATAAAGATAAATTAAGATAGTAGATATAAAAGTGCTTTGAATAAAATTATATAACTGACATTTTAACCCACAATGATTTCACTCATATGTGGAATGTAATGAACAAAATAAACTAACAAATGAAAAAGAAACAGACTCTTAAATACAGAGAACAGACTGATGGCTGTCAGAGGAGAGGGAGTGGAGACTGTGTGAAAAAGATGAAGGGATTAAGAAAAAAAAATCCCATAGGCAGACAACAGTATGGTGATTGCCAGAGGGAAATGGGGGTAAATGGGGGATAAACTGTGATGCAAGGAGACTTGACTTTGGTGGTGAACACACAATACAATATATAGATAATGTATTATAGAATTGTACACCTGAAAATTATGTGCTTTTATTAACAAATGTCACCTCAATAAATTCAATAGAAAAACATTTAAATAAATAATACTAATTTTGCTTCTTAAAGTACTTTCACGTAGCTTATTTCTTGATCCTGACAATGATCCTGTTAGGTAGATGTTCTTATATTAGTTTATAAGATAGGTAAATTAGGACTGAGTGGATCACTGAGTTGCTAATGAATTGAATGGAGACTCTAATGTAGGATTTCTAAGATTGCTTAAAATTTGCATTTTGATTGTTAAATATTTTGGTAAATTTTATACTTAAAGAAACACATGGATATGTAATACCTGGCTCAAAAGATGAAGTTCCATCTATACTAAAGGAAGTATGTAATTTTATTGTTTCCCCTTTGCTTTAACTACACATCATTTGCGAAAGTAATTGTTAAAGCCAAAATCTTCTTATTAAAGATGCAGCTCCTGATTTGCAGGGCCAGGATTGCAAACTGACAAGGTAATCAAAACTGATCAAGGGTTAAATTCTTAACAGTAAAGGGAGAACAAAAAAACATTTCTTGCTTTAACATGTAAACAACATGACTCTCGTAAGTTTCTCAAAACTTTTGGAAAAAAATTTAATATCAAGTTTTCAAATTGAGTATACTTGTGTCTCTTACCTGAATTCAAAAGGAAAAAAATATATATTAAGTTCACATAAACTAAAGTTTTTAATTTATCATTATTACTTTTTAATGGCTAGGGACTTGTACTTAATGGCCTCTGAAGTAGTGTCTTTTAATTTCATAGTGTACACTACCCTCTTTTACTTACCATCTTGGGACAAGCAAAACAGAATAGCATTTTTTGCAAGTCAAGGACAAAACACATGCTTGATGGTGAATGATTCTAAAAGACTGTTGTTTCATTCAGTGCTTCTTTATTTCTCTTGAACCCGGTAGGCATCTCATGTCACTCTTGGGTAAAACATTCCTTTTCTCCAGCAAGGTTACTCTTTGCAATGAGCATTAAAAGATATCTTTAAAGCCATCCACAATTATGACCTTGACTAGGAAAATGTAAGTTAATAAGGCTTCAACAAATTATGGTCTTTTTGGTCGATTTGCCTAGTGAAGTGTTAATTGTAAAACTGAAAGACATTATGTTCAGCTTTCTCTATCACATCTTTTGTGTTTTAACAGTGACACTTCATTGAGTGCAATTAACAAAGCCTAGGAGATTTATTAACACACTTCTTCATGGCCAATGATCCATTCCACTTAAGACATAACACTGTAAAACGCACATTATCTCCTTTTGGCACTTACAATAATGCTTCATGAACTAGGAAGGCATATGTTAAAGCAGATAAAATAGCATTATTAGCTGACAAATCTTACAATTTATTAGACAGTTAATTTATCAGCTTAAAAGACACTTAAAACAGCTGTGCATTTAATGTCTTTTTAATGTATCCAGTAAAACTTGCATAATTGCCTGTAGTGCAATTTATTTTTAGCTATGTTGCAAAATGTCTGCATTTACTGTTTACATCTTCTTTAATTTCTCCTGCAAGGCTCATCACATCCCTGCCTGCGCCCTAACGGCCAGGGCCAATAATCAGACAAAAAGCCTCCTCAAACAAATGGTTCTCTGTGAATGAACTATTCAAAAGTGAATGCTGCTTGGAACTCAAGGAGTGTTTGCATTGTATCTCCACCCCAAGGGCAAAGGAAGAGGTTCAAAATAAATAAATAAATAAAACTGGGGTGACTCACATCAGTAAGGCTGTTTCAAACATTCACATCAGAATCAGACAACAGCAGCCTTTTCTAATCGTTTGAATTTGGAGCCCATTCAGAACTACCAGTCTGGAGTGGGAACTAACAAGGCTTTCAGACTTCATTAGCAAGGTTGTTTCATTTTATAATTAATGTAACAGCTCCCTGCTGATCAATTGGTTTATACCTAAGTATTGTACTAGAGGAACAGGAGCAAAGGAGAAAAGTGTGAAAGATAAAACACATTCCATTCCATAGTTCTGGCTTGTCATTTGGTTTACTTTGTTTGTTGCCCTTTGATTGAATGGAAGCTTTGTTAAAGCTTTCTATTTTCTACAGAATCTTTCCCAGTAATGATGTTAGGGGGAAAGGAAGGTAGTTTCTATTAAAGCAAAAAGTCAAACAGTGCACGTGCAAGTTGTCCCTAATGAAATGACAATTTAAGATTTGATCTCTGGACTTTAGAGAGTTTTCAGTAGCCTACTAAGAGAGATTACTTCCCTCATTCTAAAATTTAAGGTTTCACCTCCCTGCCATCTGATGTGAGTGTTCCCATAGCTGGAAGTCAGAGGCATGTGTTCATTTTTAAGATAATGAGTGGTGCCCAATTTCAACTTTTCCTTTCTACTGCTTTAAATATTTCTTATAATTTCTGAGCTTAATCTAAGTTTTTTAAGATGTTTTCAGAACTTAATATTACAATGAGTGTGGGGGGTCAGTATGCATGCTCACACACAATGTTAAAATAACTTGCAAGATTATAAACTTATAGGGATGAGAAAAAGCATTTTTCACAAAGATCGGCCAGGATCTCAGGTAGCAGGTGCAGCAGGTGTAATGAGAGCTGGACTTAATTTTGAGTCCCCATTTATTCAATATCAAGGCCAAAGTAAATTCAGCAGGTATTTGAAAAGAGAAATTTCATGCATTTTGTCTTTCATTTTCTAATTTGTTTTCCATTGATGTGTATTCTTCTCTAGGAGTGTGCATGCTGTACGGAAATATTTATATTCTCAAAGCTTGGTGAAAGAAGAAGCTAGAAATAGCTAAGGAGAGAAGTGACTATACTGAAATCCACATGAGTCAATATTGTGGGCAAGATAGACTTTCAAGTCTAAAATAAATTGCTCTGGTAAAATTCTTAACTAATTGAGAAGCAAGTACAGATGAGGCTCAGAAATCATGCCATATGGATACTAACTTTATTATACAGCCAGAATAATCAAAATTGTTTCACTTAATTTATACTTTTTTAAAACAGGCCTGATTGTTAGAAAAATAAAGGCCTTTCGTGTGTATAAATTTACATCTTTGCATCTTACATGACATACTCACAATAGAGCTGTGGGATATTATTATTACCAATAGAGGAAACTCAGAATCAAGGTAACTTATCATATAAACCTCAGAGCTGGGGTAAAAACTCACAACTGCCTCAAATCTAATTTATTTTTCTGCACCATTGCTGCCTTAGACTGGCCTCTTAGACCAATAGAAAAATACTACTGAGACCTAAGTTCAGGCTCAAGATAAAACAAAACTATACACACACACACACACACACACACACACACACACACAGAGTGTCACATCATTACCTCTACAAAAGATCTCTAGTCACATTACATAAGAAAATGGATTATACACTCATCTAACTCTGCAAAAATGCATACTTATTTGATCACTTTGAAAAAATCAAAATAATCATTTTTATTTCTGAATCTGTTCTCCAAGACCACGTTGAAATATTTCACCAAATTTTGGCCAAAAAACACAGGTCTACATCATCCTTATGATATAATATTTTATTTTTCTATTGAACACTTCCCCAATATTTACAGGAATTGGGTAAAAACCATACCAACAGCAAATGTCTTCTTCATTTGTAATTTCTAACGAGATATCTTATACATCTACTTGTTTTGAGTTTCAAGTTTTCAAAAGCCATAAACTACTGAGTCCCAAATACTTGTTACTCTGTCTCCTTTATTCTAGGCATGTAGATGTACTGGTTATTTAAAGGATGTATATTAGGGACAGTATGATCATGTCTATGTGTCTGTGTGTGTGTGCACATTCACATACAAATAATAATGTATGGAGTTTAACAACAATATTTATGCCCCTTACCTACAGACACTAAAAGAAGGCCTTTATCTGATTCATTTTTAATTAATTATAAACATTTAATAGCATATCCATCACAAAGACGATAGTCTGCTAATGATAATTGCTTTAACATCTGATTAGGCCAGCATTGTGGACAAATTTACTGCTACAGTGAAAATGGTAAAGGTGTCATCATTTTCCTCATTGTAGTCTAATTACAATTTGATTTAGATATTTTCTTTAAGGGAAACCAATCTGCCCATTAATGACTCTAATAGGGATATTTTAATGAAGGGAATTAAGTTTTAAAGAAATGTACCAACCCACATAATATTGGCACCATAATCCTTTCATTTACTGAGTTTAAAGCTAATACTTTTCATAGCGTTTCAATTACACACCAAAATTTTCTGTCTTTGACATAGCAACCAAGCAAAGTAATGAATTAATATCTCATGTCAAGTGAAAGTAATGTATTTTTACTTTTCTGTATTTTGAAGAAAATAATTTTTTTCTTCAATGAAAAGACAAGCTCCAAACATACAGTTGACTTTAAGTGCTATGTGTTCATGAGAAAATCATATACCCTCCCTTGTCTTTGTGTTGAATGAATTTAGAATGAGAACATCTGTTAAAACTTGTAGTTCTTGAGAATCAAGATTTCTCATAATAGTGAAATCATCAGTGAACACTGAAAGAATGTAGGGCTGACTTGTCAAGGGACCTGGGTTCTGGCCCCAGTTTAACTTTGAAAGAGAAAATGATTTAAATTCTCAACCAGTATATTTAGCTATCAAAATGTGAGGACCAAATGGAAAGGATTTGAAAATTTTTTAAATGAACATAAATAAATATATTTAGATGAATAATTTCAATTGCCTAAATTACTTCAATGCATTTTAAGTTTAACTTTAAAATGATTTTAACACATATAATTGTATTGACTCATTATATCCACATTATTATGCGTTTTTATTAACAAGTTATCTGTGGTTATTTATACTCAAATAACATAGATACCAAATATTGTTCTGGACAAATTTTAGATACTGGTTTTAGACTCTAGACCTTTAAATATTATGGATGCATTCTGAATATGATGTTTGTGATATCATAGTTTGTCTTTATATTCCAATCTTTATTTATAAAAACACAAAATAAAGTAAATAATATGACTATTTGGCAGTTTCTTACAAAACTAAACATGCTTTTAGCATATAATCCAGCAATTATATATCTTGGGTTTAATCCAAATGAGTTGAAAATTTATGTCCATACAAAAGTCTGCACATGGATGTTTACAGCAACTTTATTTATAATTGCCAAAACTTGGAAACAACCAAGATGTCTTTCTGTTGGTAAATGGATTGGTTTATCCAAGAAAAGAGATGAAAACCTTAAATCAATGTTACTAAGTGAAAGAATCCAATCTTAAAAGGGTACATACTATATAATTTCAAGTATATAACATTGTGGAGAAGTAAAAATTATGGAGACAGTAAAAAATAAGTGGTTGTTAGTGGTTAGAGGGAAGGAGAGATGACTAGGTAGAGCACAGAGGATTTTTAGGGAAGTGAAACTATTCTGTACGATACTATAATGGTGTATATAAGACATTATGCATTTGTTAAAACTTGTAGAATGTCCAATGCCAAGAATGAGCCCTAGATAAACTTTAGATTTGGGGTGATAATTATATGTCCATGTAGGTTGATTGATTGTAACAAATGTATCATTCTGGTGCAAGGCGTTGATAGTGAGGGGAGCCAGGTGGGAGGTGCGATGGAGAGGAATATGTGGAAACTCTCCCTAGATTTCTTTCAGTTTTTCTGTGAAACTAAATATTCTAAAAAGTAAAATCCATTTAAAACAAACAATACAGCCCAGCCAGTGTGGCTCAATAGTTGAGCATTGACTCATGTGCCAAAAGTCACTGGTTTGATTCCCAGGCAGGGCACATGCCCAGGTTGTGGGCCCGATCCCCAGTGAGGGGCATGCAGGAGGCAGCCAACCGATGTTCTCTCTCATTGATGTTTCTATCTTTCTCTCTATCTTCCTTCCTATCTAATATCAATTAAGAAAAAAAATTAAAACAAAGAAAGAGAATAAAATTATTACAAAATATATGATTTGCTCAATGGCATTCTGGGACAAATCAAACATGGGTTATTTATTCTAACATTATTGTTTTATTCCAATGGTAGATTCATGCAGTGATAACCAGCATTGTGTTTATAGAAGATAACATGTATTTTTGCCAAGATGCAAAAAAAAAAGCTTCCTTCATCTAAATTATGTTCTATGTTCTTGTCTTCTAAGCAATGTAAAAGAATAGGAATCATAAACCAATGAACTACACTTTTGTTGGTTTTTATGGGCTGCATTGTGTTCCCTGCATTATTCATACCTTGAAGCCTTAAGCCACAATACCCCAGAATGTGACTGTATTTGGAGACAGGGTCTTTAAAAAGGTGATTAAATTAAAATTAGACTATTTTTTTTAAGTCAGTTTACTTTGTTCATTAGATTCCATATATAAGTGAAATCATAAGGTATTTGTCTTTCTTTTAATCCCTTATTTTATTTAATGTTTTAATTTTTCATAGATTTTAGAGAGAGAGGAAAGGATGAGAGAGAACAATTTATTGGCTGCCTCCTGCATGCCTCCCCCTGGGAATCGGGCCCACAACCTGGGCATGTGCCCTGACCTGGAATTGAACCGATGACCTCTAGGTGCATGAGTCAATGCTCAACCACTGAGCTACACCAGCTGGGCCTCACTTATTTTATTTAGAATAATTCTTTCTAGGCCCATCCATGCTATCTCAAAGAGTAAAATTTCCTTCTTTTTTATGGCCAAGTAGTATTCCATCATTTAAATGTACCACGGCATTTTTTAAATTAATTAATTTATTTTTGTTACAGATGTTTCTCCTTTTTCCCCCACTGATTCCCCCTTCCCCCTCCCTCCCTGCCCTGTCCCCAGCTTTGTTGTCCATGTCCATTGTTCATACATACATGCATATAAGTTCTGGGGTTTATCTCTCCCCCACCACACCCTCTTCTGGGGATTGTCAGTCTGTACCTCACTTCCACATCTCTGGGGCTACCCCATTCCTCAAACTGTTATGTTCATTATATTCCACAAATAAGTGAGATCATATGATACTTGTCTTTTTCTGTTTGGCTTGTTTCGTTTAGGATAATACTTTCCAGGTCCCTCCATGTCATCTCAAAGGATAAGAGAACTTTCATCCTTTTATTTGTGTGTGTGTGTGTGTGTTACGTGCCCTAGCAGGAACCGAACCTGGGACTCTCTGGTCCACAGGCTGACACTCAACCACAGAGCCTAACTGGCCAGGGCAGAGATCTTTCTTTCTTACAGCTGCATAGTATTCCATTGTGTATATGTACCACAGCTTTTTTATCCATTCATGTACTGATGGACACTTGGGCTGTTTCCAGATCTTAGCTATTGTAAATAGTGCTGCTACGAACATGGGAGTACATATATTCTTTCTGATCGGTGTTTCAGGCTTCTTAGGGTATATTGCTAAAAGTGGGATCACTGGGTCAAAAGGCAGTTCAATTTTTAATTTTTTGAGGTAACACCATATTGTTTTCCATAGTGGCTGCACCAGTCTGCATTCCCACCAGCAGTGTTCTAGAGTCCCCTTTTCTCCACACCCTCGTCAACACTTGTTGTTTGATGATTTGTTGATGGCAGCCATTCTGACAGGTGTGAGGTGATACCTCATTATTGTTTTAATTTGCATCTCTCTGATGATTAGTGATGTTGAGCATTTCTTCATATGTCTTTTAGGCATTTGTATGTCCTGTTTGGAGTGGTGTCTATTTAATTCCTCTGACCATTTTTTAATTGGGTTCCTTGTCTTCTTTTTGTTGAGTTGTATGAGCACTCTATATATATTGGAAATTAACCCCTTATCTGATGTATCATTGGCAATTATGCTCTCCCATACAGTGGGTTGCCTTTCCATTTTGATGATTGTATCTTTTGCTGTGCAGAAGTTTTTGAGTTTGATGTAGGCCCGTGTGTTCATTTTCTCCATTGTTTCTGTTGCCTTAGGTGATGTATCAGTGAAAATTCTGCTGCGTATGATGTCTGAAATTTTGTTGCCTACAGTCTCTTCTAGGATTTTTATGGATTCATGAGTCTCATTTAAGTCTTTTATCCATTTTGAGTTTATTCTTGTATATGGTGTAAGTTGATGGTCTAGTTTCATTTTTTTGCATGTAGCTATCCAATTTTTCCAACACCATTTATCAAAGAGGCTGTCTGTACTCCACTGTATGCTCTTGCCACCTTTGTCAAGTATTAATTGAGCATATTGCCTTGGGTCCATTTCTGGGTTCTCTATTCTGTTCCACTGGTCTATATGCCTGTTCTTGTGCCAGTAACAGGCTGTTTTGATTACAGTGGCTTTGTAGTATAACCTGATGTCTGGTAATGTGATCCCTCCAACTTTGTTCTTCTTTTTCAAGATTGCTGTGGCTATTCAGGGTCTTTTTTGGTTCCATATGAACTTTTGAAGTATTTGTTCTAGTTCTGTGAAGTATGTCATTGGTATTTTGTTGGGGATTGCACTGAATCTATAGATTGCTTTGGGTGGTATGGACATTTTAATGATGTTATTTCTTCCAATCCATGAACAAGTTATGTGCTTCTACTTTTTTATATCTTCCTCTATTTCTCTTTTCAATGACCTGTATCATAGAATTTTTATGCATTCGTCTACTGATGAACACTTGGACGTTTTCAGATCTTAGCTAATATAAATAATGCTTCAGTGAATTTAGGGGTGCATATATTTTTTCGAATCAACGTTTTGAGTTTCTTCAAATATTTTCTCAGAATTTAAATCACTCGGTCATAAGACATATAGATATAAAAAAAACAGACTGACAGCAGTTAGAAAGGAGTGGCGTTGGGGGACTGGGTGAAAGATGTGAATGCATTAAGCAAAGAAAAACTCATAGACACAAAGAACAGTATGATGTGCCCTAGCCGGTTTGGTTCAGCGGTTGGAGCGTCGGCCTGCGGTCCCGAGAGACCCGGGTTCGGTTCCCGCTAAGGGCATGTACCTCGGTTGCAGTTTGTCCCCGGCCCTGGTTGGTCATGCG
Source organism: Molossus molossus (assembly GCF_014108415.1). Taxonomy (NCBI): domain Eukaryota; kingdom Metazoa; phylum Chordata; class Mammalia; order Chiroptera; family Molossidae; genus Molossus; species Molossus molossus. The sequence continues at coordinate 11,217,415 of NW_023425355.1, read as the reverse complement.
GGTGGCAGCCACTGGATGTGTCCCTTTCACATCGATGTTTCTCTCTCTCTCTTCCTCTCTCCCCCTCCCACTCTACCTGAACAAAAAATGGAAAAGTGTCCTCAGGTGAGGATAAAAAAAAAGAACAGTATGGTGATTACCAGAGACAAAGAAGGAGTGAGGGAGGTAGAATAGGGTAAAGGAGAAATAAATGGTGATGGAAGGAGACTTGACTTCGGGTGGTTAACACAATATAGTATACACATGACAGGTTATAGAATTGTACCCCTGAAAGCTATATAACTTTATTAACCAATGTCACCCCAATACATTCAATAAAAATTTAAAAACAAAATCATTTAAAAATTATTCCTAAAAAAAAGTTAACATGACACTAAGTTGGAGCCTAATCTCTTACTACTGTCTTTATAAGCAGAAGAAATTGATTTTGGACTTCTAACCTTCATATCTGTGAGAAAATGCATTTCTGTTTAAGCCACTTAGTCTTTGGTATTTTGTGAAGGGAGAACTATCAAACTAATACAATGGTACTGGAGTTATCAGGTAAGTATGAGAGCATAAATGAGAGGGTTGAGAAACACAGAGGTAAATTATTCTTACAGAAAAGCAACAGACAAGAATAAATTTTGGAGTGCTGCATTGTAGATTAGAAGAAAAGCTCACCTACACATGGCAACTTTGCTACCAGAGTAGGATTTCAAATTGTGTTTTAGTAAGATTCAATTATTTTCTACCTCAAATACTTGAAAAAGACCTCTCCAGTACTGAACAAACTGCTGCAGTAGTGACTCAGAAACCCAAGCAGGTAGCAGAGCCTGCCAGAGAACAACATTCACTAAATCGTCTTTTAAAGTTTCTCATGTATTGTCTCTTGTGTACTTCAAGGTTGTATGCCTTGTTTTTTTGTTGTTGTTTGTTTGTTTGTTTTTTGTCCTTCTAAATGTTATTATAGGTGGGTACACTAAAAAAAAAAAAAGAGATAACAGTTATAGGACACTGTACTAACCAATTTATATGAATGATCTAATTTTACTAAGAAAACCCAATGAACTAAATATTTTCATATCCATTTACAGTTGAAGACACTGAGGCTTAGAGAGTTTAAGTGATTTCACTAAGGTTATATAACTACTATATGCCAAAGCAAGGGTATGAACTAGAGTCAGTCAAACACTAAAGCATGTGTTCTTACACATGATGCTACAATGCCACATTTTCCAATTCTACGATTGCCAGATACAGCAAATAAAAATACAGATTATCCTGTATCTTATCTGGCAAACTTAACTTTACTATATTTTCCAATTATACAATGGCCAGATACAGCAAGTAAAAATACAGATTATCCTGTATCTTATCTGGCAAACTTAACTTGACTATAGTTGTCTCTCGCCACTTCGCTTTTCAACTTTCGTGGCTTCACCCTATCGCAATTTTTTCAAATATATTTATTAAAAAGTTGATCGAGCCCATGAAAATGATACAGCATGCGCTCGGTTGTGTGAGTCAATTATACACCCCTGTATTACAATTAAAATTAAAATTACTGTACATGTGGACTGTAGGCCTATGTATTCAAGCACCCCAGAAATCCTTCAGTGCCAGGTGCAACCGCTAGAGTATGGACCAGATTAACCACGATAAACGAGGGATAACTGTAATAACTTTAATGTTATAATACATTGTATTTGGGCCCAAAATAAGAAATACTTTTAGAAAATCAGGTCGTATTTGGAAATGGTAAATTAATAGTTCATCCATAATCACTGATGAAAAGTAAAGGACTGATGAAGCTTATGGAATATAGTTGGAGACTAAACAATGATCCATCATTCTAATTTTCCACATTCTCAGGAGAGTCAACTTCAGCCAGAAGAGGCACATCCCTTCCTTTTTTTCCCAGATTGTTAAAATCTGGAGAGTATGAAGAAATCACATGATAGACAGTGATTCATTTTGTACTAAGTGAATATGACTGTTGTACCACATAGTAGCTGGGTGATTTTAATTTCTCTTCTTAAGTGCCTAGGGAATTACTTCAGAACATTGTTGTTAGTGTCATCTTTATTTTCATGACACGTGACAGGCATATATTGAATATTAACAGTATACTAGCAACTAATTAGAATCAATAAGATATTAAGATAATTTCAGGGAACAGTAAAGCTTAGTGAATATGGCCAAGAGTCATGGTATGATTTATATACACATCCATTTCAGGGGAAACAAGAGGTCATGGCAAGTCCAGGTTCTTAAATTTTTGATAAGAGAAATGGGGATATCTGAGAGATATAATGATGGTTTTCTTATACTGAAGAGTCATTTTTCACAGTAGTATGTGTGATAAAATATCAAAAAGCTAAAACAAAGTGCAAGACAGGTTACCTTGTTTGAAATTGGGTAGATATACATGTGATTCCACTATTGTGTATAGCAGATAAAGGAGGTAAATTTAACAAGAATAAATATCCCTTTTTTTCAGGGTTATAAAGTACTTGATGTGAATATTATAAAATGAGAACTAACATGGGACACAGAAGTATTTAGTTACCTTAAGAACTGTCATACTCGCCCAGCTGGTGTGGCTCACTGGTTGAGCATCGACCCATGCACCAAGAGGTTGCCGGTTCGAGTCCCCGTCAGGGCACATGCCCAAGTTGTGGGCCTGATCCCCAGTGAGGGATATGCAGGAGGCGGCCAATAGATGGTCTCTGTCATCGATGTTTCTATCTCTCTCTCCCTTTCCCTTCCTCTTTCCCTAAAATCAATACAGGGAAAAAAAAAAAAAGAGCTGTCATACTCAATGGCAGGCTGATCCCCAACTAGATTTATTAGGAAGGCCTAAAATTAACTGTGCATACCCTGTTATATTTTTAGGCATAGAACCATTATGTATAGAACCATTATGTTATCTAAAAAAATACTTCTCATTAATAATATATTCTGTAAACATTTGGGTAAGAGTAATAGGGGATAGAGTGAATAAAAAGTGGAATATAACAGGTTCTAGAATAGTGTCATTTTATTCAACATTGTTTTGTTATATATTTGATTAGATTAAAAATCAATTTCTGGTGGGGCTACCTTTTGTGTAGAGTTTGCATGTTCTTCCCATATCTGTGTGAGTTTATCCTTGTACTCTGGTTTCCTGCCATAACCCAAAGATGTGCATGTTTATGTTAATTATCTTGTCTAAATTATCTCAGTATAAATGAGTGTGGATATATGTTTCAGGATATCCTGCAGTGAAATCATGTCCTGTCCAGGGTTGATTCCTACCTTGTGCCTTGAACTGCCTAGATAAGCTTGGACTGCATGCAACCCTGAACTTTATATAGAAATTTGGTGACATTTCTTGACCAGAAATATTTTGTAGGAACTTAACTCTTGCTTATATCAATGAGCCTACGGCAAAATTGGTTTTCTTTGTGTTGTTTTGCTTAAACTCACAGTTTCTAAGAACTTGTGGACAACATTAATGGGGATGTATTGTACTCTAAAAATGGGACATTTAAAATTTGGTCTACAGTCTTAATACCCCAAGCAAAATTAAAATTTAGATTAGTAATTTCTGTTATCATTTCTGAAATCACCTATACTTTGCCTTCTAGGTGCCTAGAACACTCAGACTTTGAGTATATCCAGGTCGTAGTTCTCTGTCTCTATCTTCCATATTCCAGTCCTTCAATTTTGTCCTCATACTTTTAAATCTTTTATTCATTCAATGCCTTTGGCAGAGCTCATTTTTAGAAGGAATGCATTTGACTTAAAAGTAGAAGTTACTGATAACATTTTATAGTATGAGATTAACTTTCCAGAGGTATTTGAATTTTTATAGAATATTTGTTTTTAGCAGCAAGAAGTGAATTCCTCAATGGGAGAATCCTTAATGGAAGAATTTAAATAAGGACATACTGTATTCCAGGAGAGGGGTTTTACATGGTACTCTTCAAATCACAATACAAGCACATCTATGAAGATTCATGAGCAAGACCATTCCTGTTAATTACAATGGAAGGTTTTAAGTCTTTTAAAACTCAACAGCCAATATAGCATTTTAAGCAAACTATGTATGTAAATATCATGAGCAAAAATTCCATGATCTATGTTCATCTGCCTACTGAGTACCCAGAAAATGTCCACACAACTGGTTTTTAAATGCCAGTCCTCATCTAGATGCCAAAAGACCTGTGTCAAAGTGAAACACAAAAAATAGGAACAATGAAGTGAGTAATATTTTTACACGATATTGTGTCTATGTTATTTTTGTTGGTGTTAAAGGAACATTTCTTGTATCAAGTGTAGTAGATAACATTAACTATCTAATTATTTGACAGAACAAAAAATGAGCAACCTTATAACCTTCTGTTGGTCAAATAATCCTTTCTTGAACCTGAACTGATCAATGAAATCTCTAAGTCTGGGAATTATTCTTCTCCACAACTCTAAGGCAATTAATCAACTCTGGAAATTCCATAAGTGGTGCTAAGGGGTGCGAATGGGGTTCTCAATGGCAAACAGTGGGCAGAAGAACTGAGGAGGAGAAATTAATCAAACTGCCAAACTGACCAAGTGACTAAACTTTGCCTCAGGATTGAGTTTGGCTGTCCCAGTCTCTAAAAGATCCCTAGGGTGTCTGATTTTGGACTTTAGCACTAAAAGACAGTTGCAGTTCTCATCCTTCATTCGCACCATGCATTCTAAAGGCTTCTACATGCTGGAACATTTTTACCTTGAAAATGAAAAAAAAATCTATAAAAAAAAACACAGAGGGTATAAGAAAGAAAGAAAGAAACTGTGGGAAGAGGGAGAAAGCAGGCATCCCCTTTATCTCTGTTCAAAGAGAATGGAAAGAAAAGTCCATTTGACTTGGGATACAGACCCTTTATTAAAATAACCAGTCACTTCTATTGAGACTTGACTAGCCTACTGAATAACTCTTGTCATTGACTCACACAGCTTCTACTGAATTAGGAGTGGGGAGGGGATTCTGGTTTACAAATCTGAGACTGATCACTATAGGCTTATTCACCCCTCTTAGTAAATTCACCTTTGGGCAGTTTTCCAGCAGGCATTGCATAGAACAGAGGAGTAGTGGGAGGAAACATGTTGAAGCTATAGCCCACAGGGATGGTCCAAGCCAGATGTCTGTTGTGAATGTCTTGCTAGGTCCACCCACACAACTGTTTATTTTTGGCAACTAATCTGGGCATTTGACTTCTTATAGATTGGTGCCAAACACCTGCCTGCAGCCAATACAGACAGCTAGGCACAGAGGCAGAATAGCCAACCATCTATGTAAGTGTGTTTTCAGAGATGGCAGGAAATAGCCAATGACAGAAAAATATACACATATGTGTGTGCACATATATTTTATCCTTTACTATCAATCTAAGTTCCTTTGCCAGAGTCCTTTCATTTCACAGTGAAATATTAGCTGTTAACTGTAAATCCTTTATAACAGAGAGGACACATTTATACTAAGATGTAAATGACTAATAGCAGAACCTTTCCCCAAGATAGTATTTTGATAGGCAAGTGCTGATTAAACACTAAAAAGGGAGAAGTTTTAGTCTCAGAGGAAAAAAAAATAAAAGTATAATAGAGTTGTAGTAGAAAACTTTTAACTAGTTTGACAAGTATCAGCTTAATGAATAAAATGTGATTTAGTAGTATCTGGAGGTGGAAAGTATCTGGCCAATAAATATGGACTACTATGGGAAAGAAAAATGAAATATATTCAATTTATAATTAGCAATCCTGTACTCTAAAACAATAATTGTCAGCCATTTTCATCTCATGGCACACATAAACTTATTACTAAAATTCTTTGGCATACTAAAAAATATATTTTTGCCAATCTGACAAAAAAATAAGTATAATTTTGATTCATTCACACTGGGCAGCTATTGTTGTATTGGCTATTGTCATTATTTTATTTTGTTTTATTTTATTTTATTTTATTTTATTTTATTTTATTTTATTACTTCATTATGTATACACTCCAAGGGAAAATATTTCAGTGCCCCTGACTAAATTATCAGGTATTGCATGTTTTAAAAATTCTTGTGGCACACTTGTGTGCAAATCACTGATGTAAAATAACAATTTTATTTATTTCTCTATCTTCTTACCACATGGCACAAAAATTAAAAATCAACTTCACATTTGTATCATACTTCATAGTTTGCAAAGGTCTTTAATATTTATTCTCTCAATTAAAATAATTGGGGATATCACACTGCTAAAAACATAATGGAATTTTATTGAAAAATAACAAAACAAGATTAATTCTTTGTCTGAGAATGTTTCTAAACCAAGTAGATTATACAGCATCCTTTCTCTTGAAATAGTGGTACACTTTCTAAACTCTTGTCTGTGGTTTTAACTTGCAATCATAGATGATGAACCTGTTATTAAACTTGCTTACAGCTAATGTCAGTTTATCCCCAAGCATCAGATGCCAGATGTTTTCAGTGAGAAGAAAATTAATGGCCTAAATAATGAATCAATTGAGGAGCAGTGGCCATAATCCATCTGCTCTTTAAACCCAGGCCCTGAGTCAGGCTGGCTTCTGGCTACACAGAATATTAATCAGTTGAAGAGTTAAACGGAGAACTCAAAAGCCATTGATGTAAGATGCCTCCAGGCGCCCCCAAGCCACTCCTTCTATAGGCTGGGCTTTGTACAAGGAATGAATAGGAAACAAAAAGCAGGAGACAGAGAGAGAGCTATATAAGATGGGTAATTTGGATTGACTGCCCTTATGTACCCAAGGAGAGAATGACAAAATATGGACAGTTGGAAATCCAAACCAAACCTCCTCTATTTGGATGAAATAATATTCCCTACATACATAATCCATTTTGATGACAATTAAATAATTTATTTATTGGGTTTCATCTCATTTATCATTGTTGTCCTAATTCCTTTAACATTCCCTTCCAACGTACACACTGATCTTTTACTGTGGTTTGATGTGAGGAATCAGTTTGTATCAAACAAAAATTATACATAGTAATTTTCTAAGGATTTCAGGCTTCAGACTATGTCTTTTTGCTTTTTATTTCTACTTCTTTTGGATATTTGAAAAGCAAGCATAAGGAGGCAATGGATGACCTAATCGGGCACTTTCTGAAATGGTGATATGTGACCTAATCGTTTCCTTTTAAAATTGTTTCTTATTTCAGAAATAACTTATTTCATAGGCTTTAAAGAAACCACATAAAGTGGCTTTGATACTTCTTTTTAAAATTATAGGATTGATATTTGATGGAAAAAGGATAGCTTGCTAGTAAGCTAGCTAGATGATAGATAGATGATAGATAGATGATGATAGATAGATAGATAGATAGATAGATAGATAGATAGATAGATAGATGATAGACAGATTAGATGATAGATGATAGACAGATAGATGATTAGATATAGATGATAGATGATGATAGATAGATAGATAGATAGATAGATAGATAGATAGATAGATAGATAGATGATAGATAGATGATAGGTGATAGATAATAGATATATACATAGACAGATATGATAGATATAAATATAGAGTTCAAAATCTAAATAACTTGATCTCAACCTCTATTAAACTCAGATCTCTCAAAATTTCTGAGAAACATTTGAAATGGTGGTCCTGAGCATACTGGAAAAAAACATTTGCAACTAGTGCACACTTTACCTATTGCTGCTTCACTCTTGAACTGTTTAGGTAGCAAAAACAGAAGAATTAGAAAAAATACAACCAAGATTGCTAGAGAATGCAAAAATACATGATAATAAAAATTAATAGAAACACTTTTGCTTTTGTGGAGCCATTAGCCAGAAACATGAATGCGAAGTAAGTGACTGAGTGCACTGTGTGGGCACCCTGTCAAAACATGCAGAACGGGAAGCTAAGACCCGTGACCATTAGGATAGCTATATAGATTAATATGTGTATATTGCATGATGTCCTTAAGTGGAAATGATGCCCCGAGGTTCATGTAGTCATGAAGTCTGGTCATATGAGTGCTAATTTCTAAACTACAGCTAAGTTAAGCAGATATATATATAGTCAAGTCACCCCAAACCAGCAAGAATTTGTTGAGCTCCTTTGTACCGAAAAGGATAGTGCAACAGTATGCACTGATTGAAAGAGGTCATTTTGAAAGAGGTCATTTTAAATAAGACCAGTCTTGCATAAGGATCAGTCAATAGCCACTTATGCCTATGAGACATGGATTTTGGGAAACTTCAAATAAAATCTACAAAACCTATTACCTCATCGTTTTAGACCTTAATTGCCTTCACTCTCCTATTTTCTTCAGAAAGGGATCATACCTAGTAACCAATAATCTGTGATAATCAGAGAGTCCTTTCATATTAATTAATTGAGAAACAGCTGGGAATAAGAGAGAGAGACATAGATTAGGGAAAAGGAAGAAAAGCTCTGTAATAAATAAAGAGGCACTTAAATGGGAGGGTGCAAGACAAAAAATATTTTTGCTTCATTATCTAGCACTGTTCTAAGGAAGCATTGCATCTCTTACCTATACCTGTAATCCCCTGCTAAACTCAGAGAAATTAGGTCCAAAAAAAGGTAGTTCTCCTATGATTTTGTCCCTTGTTAGGAACACTGATGATAAATCAGCAGTCTCCTGTGCTACATAGCAGAAGTGAATGCCCCTTGCTCCCTCCTTGGTTCTTGACCTTGTCTAAGGATTGCCTAGCTCTCAGCTGAAACTGGACTATTTTCCTCAACTCGTGCTACTGAATGCCTGTGTGCACAAGCATGCATATGTGCGTGCACATGTGCACACGTGCACATATGTGAGCACACACATACACACACACACAAGCACACATCTTAACACAACAGTCACCAAAACTCTGCTGGCTGTGTTTAGGAATTTGGGATGCCAGTGAGTCCTGGAAAATTATCTGGGAGGAACTGGACCACATTCCATTGGCCTAAGGAAAGTGTTCTTAAAATAAGTCTACTCTGACCACTACTTAAGGGTGCAGGAATGTAGAACCACCACTTTCCACACACAGGAATTGTACCACCAGATAAAATAAACATACTCTTTAGCATCAGATTTCACGTATTTAGTTACCACTAGTACTTTTAAAAATATTTCTATTTAAAAGCCTTCTAAAATATCAGAAGCTTCAGACACTTTTTCAACTGGTTCAATATTTTGCAGGTTTGCTAAGTGAGAGGACAGAGAAAAAGAAATGATTTAGAAATATTGCTATATAAAAAAACTAGAACTCTGGAAGTTATTGTGAGATATGGAAAGCACAGTATGACTTGAAAAAGTGAGGCTAACTTCCTGAGTCCCTGAAACTGTTACCTTGACTTTCCGAAGAGGCAGCCTGCAATCAGAGCTCACTGTGACCTGTTCCCTATGGAATAAGAAGGTGTTTATTTGAAATGCATATGTACCATTTTCTCAGAGAAATAGGATCATGTATATTTGGGAAGCAGGAGTAGAGAGCAAGAAAGTTTTGATTATGATTATCTTCATCTCAGATATAATTAAGTCTTTCCTTTGAATTCGGAGATGTTTTTGTTTAGGTTATAAAATGAGTCTTAAGAATGGCTACAAATTGCATTGAGTAACTTTTCTTTCTTAAAATCCGGTCCAAAGGGCCCAAGTAAAATGTTCTCCCAAACCTTCTTTTAATCTTCATATTTTGCTTAGTTGTGTTGCATTTATTGTATATGTAATTCTAAGGACAATCATGAGCTGATTTATTTCGAATCCATTCCCCCTCAAAAAAACAAAACAACAACAAAAATATACCTGCTGTGACTTCCAAAGAGGGATTCTTGATGTTGAGTGTTTCTGTCACTATTCTTTATATCCATTAACATTTTCAAAACTTCAGTTAATGTATTTTCTTCATTTTAATCCTTTGTGCAAATTATCTTGTTCAACACTAATTTTAATGCTTTCAATTAAATATTTTCTGCTTTGTCTTCTTATCTTGACTCTTCAGGTAGTCTCTCATTTCAAGTTAATATTATTAATCTGAATTCCTTTGATTTTTAAAGTGAATAAGCTTCAGTTTCTCTCAGTTTATATTTTGAATATTTTTTGTGTGTGTTTTCAATTGGGTTGTGATCTGTTAAGTCGATCACAAAAATTTAAGTTGTCATCCTTCAGTTTCCTTCTATGCATCGAGACAAAAAAACAAATGAGAACTTCTCATCTGGATTTCTCACCCACTTTGACTTGATAGTTCTTATTTAGAAATCACATTTTCCTTTAGAATTTATCTTTATTTTGGTACACTGTAATGATGTTGAGTGATACAATGATTAAAAGACAAAATGCAAATTTTATCAGGAATCTATTTTTAAAATAAACACAAATTAAAAAGACATCTATTGGATCAAATCTGTGAGCACATTTACACTCTTGTTTGGGTATGTAATTTTATCAGCTTGCCTTTGTTTTATAAAGATTAAAAACTGAGCATACATTTATGACAAAAGGAATATGTAAAAATCTTCAATCCTAGAACCTGTTTTTGGTCTTTTTACCAAAAAGGGAAAAAAAACATATTTTTCTACTCATTTTGCTTATTTGAAATGTGATGTAAATGTTAAGTACTGTCCCAGAAGATAAAATAGTAGTATTTCCTTGTACCAAATAAAAAATTAAAATGGGACTATCAGTAGAGAACAAAATTGGTTCAATTATATTAGGGAGAAAAATTTAAGCTGTTTTAAAACTGAAGTCCATTTTTAAGGGTCATATAATTAGATTTTTTCCCTTTCATTCCCAACCCCTGATCCAGGGTACCCCTGACTAAGAGTTTTCTTCGTGTAATATTCTATGGGTCTAATCAGCCTAGGAAATGAAAAGTAAAAAGGTGCTTACAGACATCCATTTATTATTTCAGACCCTGAGATCACCAAGAGGCACTAAGTCCTTTTGATTTTACTCTTCTCTCTCTCCTCTTCAGAAGACGAGTTTATTTCTCACAAAAGAGTCTTGTTCGTTTTCCACTAGGCACTGTTCTCAGATATTTCAACCATTGCCATTGTTTTCCTATGAGTGGTTTATTATTGATCAGAACATAATGAAGCTAAGATTTCTATGTCAATTTCCTTCTGAGAAGACCTAACTACTTGTCCCACCTCTCAGCGAATATCCCTGTGAGAAGTGTGGTTTTCCTCAATCTGAAGACAGATAGAGAGGCACAGAAGAGTGGCTAGTGATAGGACTAACAATATGACCATAGGCTCCTAATCTCTTGGCCCGGGTACTTTTGTTAAGCAAGACTGCCAAAAATTAGAATTCCTGGAATTTATTTTCCCTTTTTCAAATTGTCAACTTTTCTACTAAAAATAAAACTCATTACCAGCCCTACGCATCTACAGAGGAATTGAATTTTATTTGTTATCCTGTGACAATATTTCCCCACACTTTCAAAATTAACAACTTCAGAAATAATTTTGTTTCAGTCCTTTCTGTGACTAGCCAGCGATCTCCTCTTTCTCTGCTCTAGTTTCACTGTACAGCAGTACCAAGCTCTGAGACAGGTTGTTTTCTCTCAGGTTTTGCACATTGACAACCCTATTTTAATTTCAGTGCCTTACATTGCAGTAGCCTTTAAGTGTCCTCTTTGCTCTAGACTCCTGCTATTCTAATGCTGCACAACAAACACGGACAAAAAATATATATTTCTAAGGCATAATTTTGATAATATGCTTCATTTACAAACCTCCAATTTCTCCTCTTTACTTACAATATAAGATCCAAATTTATCACCTGATACTCATAGCCTGTTCTTATAACACTGAGCTTACACCACAACCTCTAAACACATATAGCTATTATAAGATATTTGTGAAAGCATTTAACATTTTTTATTCCTAAAGGTCAGAGACTATGATTTCTTCAACTTCACATTTTACACAGCACCCAACATAGTGATGTGAACATCAGAGATGTATAAAGGACTATTTTAGAAAGAATATATGGAAGAATAACTAGAGATTTTCACTTCCACTTATTATCTATCTGTCTCACTATTCTCAAAACTGAATCTGAATGGTAAATTTTAAAAGAGTCAAATAGTGCATATATAGGGAAAAATTAGTATATGATAGTACCATACCTGCAAATTTAAAAAAATACAAAAACAAAAACAACTTTTGCTTCTCCTACTAATATATTTTACAAAATGCAGGAAATTCAAATAAGTATCAAGTACAAAGAGGTACATATAATTACTCAATGTTAACATTTTGGTGTCTAACATTCTATCCTCTTTTTTCTTCTACAACCAGGCAGTAACCTTGATAGAAAAATGCTCAAAAATTTATTGTTTAAGTGGGATAAATTGTCTATATTTAGGAATTTACTATCCAGTTGATTTATAGTAGAATAAAGGGTCTCTGGGTTTGAAACTATAAATATAATGAATATATTCTTATTATTTTAGATATAAATATCTACTATTTTTAATGTCACTAAAATAAATTAGATCTTCTGAGGAAACAAAAAAAGAACAGAAAGTTGTATTGACCCTTATTATTGCTAGTGGAAAATATTTAAATATGGAATTTTCCCCTACCCCTACCTCCCACAGGAAAGGAAATAACAATCTTAAATTTCATATAAAGATTGACTTTGGCAGGTTTTTCAGAGATGCTTCAAATAGACAGTAGCATTTGTATTATTTTATTTTCTTTTTAAAAATATTGGCAACTCTTACTGAAGTAAAATAAACATAATTCATTATTTCAAAAGGTTCTTTAGTGCTGCTTTAGGTGAGTTCCTCTTTGACTTGGTCTCTCTAAGTTAAAAAAAAAAAAAAAGTGCAACATTTTATTCTCCCAAGCAAAAAAGGAATGTTTTTCTTTAGTCATCTTGGGGCATAAATGTCAGACTATTGCAGTACGGGGAAAAGGGCACTCGGCTTGGAATTGAGTTTTTCCTCTGCCTCTGGCTATATGACGAAATTCCTTCTTTTCCTTTTTTCCTGTTTACAATTACAAAAAACATTCTTTTCATTCCAAATCCCAAAATAACAAGTTAATCCATTTACTCCATTTAATAAGCATTCCATTATTTGTCTTAAATTGAACTCCACATTAGTAGCAAGTTCCAAGGAACCTATAACATTGTTCCTGGTAAAATGAGCAGCAGTCTAGATCAATGGCACAGTTGTAATTCAAAAGTATTGCTGCCACAGGTAAACAAAAAGAACACCATGGTTTAAAATATTAGCACGTTTACTACTATCAAATTATAGGTTTATCTTCAGTGAGGGGTACTCATTATAAGTTATTGGCATCTGTTAAAATACATTTACGTTTTGTTAAATAATTTAAATCATAGGTATGATATAAAAGCAAGTTTTAATTCAGTGCAAAGGTATGAGGACTCATTTGCAAATAGTGTGTGTATTGGAGAGGTCTGTCCTAATTTCAAGGCTGCTTTTTTTCCTATTTGAATTATCAGGAAAGCAATATTTACTGTAAAAGAGGCAGGGGATGAATGGAAAGAAACGTTCTCTGTTACAGTTCAACCACAAGAGGCTAATTCTTGTATTACATGAGGAAATTGTTGCATTAAATACAATTTTAAAGAAATATTTCCTCTCTTAACATGACATGGGACTTGGATAGCATTTTATTGTGTTGCAATATTGGTTTTCATGTCATTTATTTTAAATGCTTAGGTGAAGCCTTTGTCTAAAATCTCACATTAAATCAAAGATTTAAAAACAAATTTATCTCCCCTAAACTTCCAGCCTTCCTTGAAACTTTTGTTAAAACGTTGTAAATTTAAATTTGTGGTTAACTCAAGATTTATATTTAAATCAAACCAAGAAGAACTGGGAAAATGTTCTCACAATCTGGACACTTCCTGGACCACAGTGTGTAAGGGGTTGGGAACAAACACACACAGTATAATGTATGTTACATAAGTATATTCATACTTGATGAGCACACATATGGCTGAAAAAATTAAATCCTTCCTCCTTGCAATCGAACTCCAACATTCTTTTTTTAAACTGACCTTACGATGCAATAATGATTCCGTTTCCTTCACATTGGTGACCTTGCTGGCCTATAACTATAATAGATAACGGTATGTGGCCAATTTTTTGAAGGTCTTTGAGACAGAGACCAAATGCTACTATCTTGTTTCCTGATATTTTGATATAAAAGGTATAGGTTTCAGATTTTTATTTTCATGGAAACTAGCATGTATGCTGAGGGAAAGAAGCTTTGAAGTTTACAGAAAGTTTTTTTAATCTAAATGATGTGGAGCAAAGTAGAGCTGTCTGTTAGTATTACCCAGAGTACTTAGCTGCTCTGTTTCCCTTGTGGGTCAAAATTCAGTGTAAATAACTTTATCCAGAAGCAACTATTTGGATGTGCCCCACATCTGTCAGTGAAGCATTTGGATCCAATCTAAACACAAGCCTGAAACAGGGTAGCTGCAGCACACATGAAACTTACCAAATTCTCATATTTTGAAAGCCTGGTTTTTGTTTTGGAATATACATGTGAAAGGAAAAAGCAGACATTTGACATTTTAGACTACGTTGTTTTTCTTCTCTTTGATCTGCTAAGCGACCAGTAATACTCAGGTGTCACTTGTCCCCATAGGTGAAAGCCAAGTCATTATATAGTAAACTGCATTGAAAGATTTTATTTCTCTCTTTGTCTCTCTGTTTCTCATACTCACACACACATCTGAAATATAAACCAGTCTCATATGCCACATGCCTTTGGTGATAATTTTTAATGTGGAGGATTAGAAGTCAAACTAACTAAATAATTTTCAGAAACTGAATATCTAAAAGCCTACTAATTCTTTTCACTGTATTATTTTTTTGTTTTATTAAGTAATCCAGTTATCCATATGCTGCTTTCAGAATCTTGCAGTTTTGTTCCATGACTCCTTCTGCTCAGTGATATATGGGAGTGTAGTGTTTTGAAATAATACTACAGAAGTGTCTGCAAATCTAATGTACATTTTTAAATTACAGCTCAAAAATTTAAACTATAAAAAACAATACAAATGACAACATTGCCCAACTTGAGGAAATATCAAACATTTTTTTTTTAAACATTCAATATGTATTTTCATGAGAAAGACAACTATATAAAAGCTGATATTCAAGATTCATGTTTCCTGACCCCTACCAAGTAGCTACTAAAATATGTCTTATAGAGCTGAGCAGTTTATTTCAAACTTAACAACCATTGGCTCTTAAAATTAAGAATTGAGGCTTAGAACAATGGCCCTGAGTTCTTGCATTGGGTCAAAAATAGTTATTTTATTAAATAACTTCCAATTATTTAGCCCATGGGATTTTTTGTCAATCTGCCAATCTTCTTATGTGTATCATATAATTTATTATACATGTAAGCAAAAGTAAATTACCTGATCAAGTAAATAGCAGAACCAGCATTTGCTCTTAGGAATGTCTGACTTTAAATGCCAATTCTTAAACACCACTCCACAGTGATATAGGTATCTAACACATCCTATGATATACTAAGTATATGAGGTTTATATACTAGGCTAAGCATTTTAATATGAAATGAGATAATGCCTGGGAAATCTGAGCATAATGACTGGCACATGTTAAGCATTCCCTAAAGGTTAAAATTTCACTACAAAATTTTATAAGTAAATAATAGCCCCCTTTACCAAAAACAAGTTTACATTCTAATGGGGACAGCAGGCAAAATAAGTAAAATTTTACATAACACAGGATTTAAAGCCATAATTCAAGATAACAATAGAGATAGGATAGGGAGTAAAAAACTTATTATATGGATTACATGTCTTTAAAATAGAGAATTTTAAAGTGAAAGGATCCACAAATATTCAAGAAATAAGTGGAATTTAAAATTATCTTGAGTGATGGCTATAATTTGCATAGAGAAGAGAAGAGATTATAGGTGGAAGGAATTGTGTGCTCAAAGGGAGAGAGGCTGTGTTGTTAAAATATTGAATTATGATGATAGCTTTAGAACTTTTATTTTCTCTGAAGATTGATGAATCATTTATAGCAGATATAGTAACCAATGACTGAATATACTCTTTAGTTCATTTAAGAGATCTGGTGGTGTAATAATAGGACATCATTATTGAGGCCAGAAGAACTTTCCCTAGGTGTTTTGTACAGTATTTAATCATTCAAATATTCTATTCAGCAAACAAAAAAATTGGACTTAATATTTGTCTGGAGGTATATGCTTTTCACTACCAAATTTTAAATCTACACAGATAAATGATGATCATACATCTTGATAAGTACTATCTACTGGATTATGTGTATACATGCTTGATGTGTGTATGACACACCACATTATAAGGTATAAAAATGTCAAATCACTATACTGTACATATGAAACTAATAATATAATTATTATATTGTATTAATATAATGTTATATAGTAACTATACTTTAAGAAAAGAAAGAGAGCCCGGCCGATGTGGCTCAGTGGTTGAGTGTTGACCTATGCACCAAGAGGTCACTGGTTCGATTCCTGGTCAGAGAACACACCCAGGTTGTGGGCCTGATTCCCAGTGGGGGACATGCAGGAAGCAGCCTACCGATGTTCTCCCTCTTCGATGTTTGTATCTCTCTTTCTCCCTCTCCCTTTCTCTCTTCCTAAAATCAATAAAGGGAAAAAAATTTTTAAAGGAAAGAAAGAGAGAAGGAGGAGCATACTAAATGAATTGAAATAATGGGGGTATTTTTTTTATTTCTATCAAATATGAAAGTTATTGTAAAAGTAGAAAGATTTCAGACAACATGAAGCAGAGAGGTGGCCATTAAGCCCTAACCTCCAAACACAAGCATGACATGTGACTTAATAAGTGCAAATATCTGTACAGTTAATGCTCTCAGAAACAAAGCTTTCTTATATGTATTTTAATTGCTCTTGCAAACAACTACAGTGCTATTAGGTCCTTCAGGTGAATTACTGTAGGGATTCTAGGCCTTAAAGAATGTCATAATCAATAGGTTGTCATAAATCTCCTCCTTCACACCTGGAACTCAACTGTAGCTATCCTTTTATCGTCAGTCCCAGTGTATGTTACACACTTGCAGCTGAGAATGTCAACATGATGGGATCTTAAACATTCCAGAACATTTTAATCATTACTACCAGGTGTGGGTCTTGTTTAAATGAATATCCCTGTGAACAGTGAAGCAGCTTTGAGGTCACAAAGTTGATTACCCACATGAATTTCAAGCTCCCTTTATTACAGAGCATCTGCATTTTATCTTCTAAAGTAGTGGTTGGGCTGTATTTTGTAATCTAACTGGGATTCCTATCTTAAAGGAATCAATTAATTTTCAAAGCAATTGATATTAAAACTAATCAAAATGGTGAAAAGGATGGTTTATTTATTTTGGGCTTAATATTTTCTATTTATTGACTTTTTAATTTATAATACAAATTTTAATACAACTACTACAGTTAAAGAATGAGACAGTAACAGAATTATAGTGACATGATTATCACAACATGGCAGGGAATGCATTTGACTGTGGTTTCTGGACTTTTCTGAAATGTGCTTCACTAATTTCCAATGGACAGCTAAACTGTTTAGCTATGAGAAGCATTAAAAAATAAACTAGTTACAACATATTTAATCCAAAAAGAACCACATAATCAAAACACAACCTTTACTTTCTATGGTGTTTTTTTCCTAATTCATTAGACAAAAAAAATTGTACATAAAACTAGAGGTAAATGAATCAAATCAAATTAAATAACTGCAATTATCCAAGTATATTAAGTACCTTTATTTTTATTTATTTATATTTTTGTTTACTATTTTTGGCAGGTAGTGACTTAAGATAAAATTGAGTCATAAAAGTCCCTCTGGGTTGCTGTGGCAAAACTAACAATAATATCATGCCAATACATAAATGACTCCCCTCCGACGACTTTCCCATGGAACCCAGTTTGGCCATGTTTACCCTCAACTGATATGACTGACAATAGACCCTATAATTCTGAACATGTTGAATCTGTTTAATATAGATTATGCAAAGTCTTCTTATTTGACAATACCTGAATTTTGTAAATTAAAACATTGTCAAACAGTTTATACAATGGCCAAAAGAAAAGGGACTTCTATTCTTGGCCTTCAAGCCAAATGTTAGTAAATTTCACTGTTCTTTGTATATAGAAATATTTTCAGATCCCAGCATAGAGAACAATCCATGTAAGCGTAATAGAGGCTTTTCTGAGGACAAAGCATTATCTACTCTTAAAAATATGGTCAGTATGGATCACTAGATTAGAAAAATTTTATCCAAATTTTAAACATATTTCAATCAACAGTATTTATTTTTAGTATATGCGCGGCCAAAATAAGCATAATATCTATTACTATAAATATGATTCTTTACTCTTTAATTTATTTATTCCAAACAATTTATATTGCTTCTTTAAGAAGACTAAAGCAAAAAAATAAAAATATCTGAGCTTGTATAAAATTGTCATCTGCTGATTTAAAAGATAAACGGAGGACAACAGCATCACAATACATGATTTAAACAAATCTGATTATCACTAATCAAGTCTATATCAACATAACATAGAACATGTATTACAGTCATCTTATCTTTAAATTAGTTTTTTTTTTTTTAATCCACACCCAAGTTCCAGCTGGTGTGGCTCAGTGGTTGAGCATCAACCCATATACCAAGAAGTCGCTGGTTCGATTCCCAGTCAGGACACGTGCCCAGGTTGTGGGCCAAATCCCCAGTGGGGGACATGCAGGAGGCAGCCAAGCAATTTTCTCTCTCATTTATGTTTCTATCTCTCTCCCTTTCACTTCTTCTCTCTCTAAAAAATCAAAAAAGAAAAAAATAATTTTTAAATAATAATCCACACCCGAGGATATTTTCCCATTTTTGTTCAGATAGAATGAGAGGGAGAGAGATGGAGAGAGAGAGAAACATTGATGTGAGGCACATCTACTGGTTGCCTCCTGCATGACCCCAACGAGGGCCGGGACAAACAGCAACTGACATAATTGCCCTTGCCCAGAATCAAACCCCCAACTCTTTGGTCTGTGGGCCGATGTTCCAACTGCTGAGCCAAACCGGCCAGGGCTAAACTAGTATTTTTTTTAGATGTTATTTACTTCCAAATGCTCATGCTAAAACTTCTTGTCAGGACCATCTTTGGTTTTTGATAGGTCTGTCACAATAAATATTGTTACATGATTTAAATATATGAACAGATCAAAGTGATTTTCTTGTAGAATGTTCTTAAAAACAACCCTTGCCTCCCTCTCCTCCCCAAACATGTAAAATAAGCTAACTTCAAATGCATGGTGTTGTGTATATATTTAAATACATAATTTTTTAAAGAAGAAAAAATGTAGTCTATGATGCAGACCCTCTCAAAACTTTTATACTTATACATGTTCTTTAATTTAAATCTGCTGAATTGAGGATTGCATATGCAAGCAATTTACATAAACAAGAAAGCATTCGTGCCCAATTAGTATAAGAAATTCAGTAGTGAATGGCTTTTGCTATTCTACAACTTGGTTACTATTGTTGGGAATCTGAGCTTGGAGAAGAGTAGGAAATAGCTATGAAAAGGATATTTCTTTTTAATTAACTCATTGAAGATCTGCTTTGAAATCCAAACAGAAGCACAAAGTGAATGTAGATTCCTCATAGTACTATGCCCATGATAATACTTTAAAAACATCTTGAAGAATCTTGACAGAGTGAAGTAACATTTCATTTACTTCAGGATGATTTCTCCATTTGTGCTCCATGTTACTTTTATTTTGAGCAGGCTCTCTTGAGAAAAACATCAAAAAACACAAAAACAAGTCATATATGAAAATTCAATTAAATCCTAACTATTCATATTATAAAACAAAAATTTTAATTTTCTAAGGTCCCCCACACCTCAATACACTTAGGACATCCATACACAGAGCATTTGTGCATGCATTTGTTTATCTGCATAGAAATATAGAACCTAAGAAACTTAGGATGAAAACTTAAGGAGCCTAAGAAATTTAGAACAAAAATTTAAAAAGCAACTGTCTGTTGAAGACTTGTCAGCTGGAATGATAAAACAGCTCTGCAATTGTAATGTGAGTTGATGAAAAATGGAATTTGATTTACTAAAACAACACTTTGACGTTGTATCATGCTTTAAAATTTTTTTAAGGTACTTGCACAAAATCCTCATAACTGCTCTATGAAGTTGATTGTAATTGCAAATACATAAAATATGAGAACTGAAAGAGTCTTGTGTGTGTGTGTGTGTTTTTTTACCTTGTCATCACTTCATATTAAAAATAAAGAAAACCAAGGTTCAGAGGTTGGGTGGCAAACATTAGGCCAAACTGGAATAATGGAAGGAGCACAAATTGTGACCAGATCATGGTGAACTTGATATCCAGATTTGCCCTCCTCAACTGTGCAAACTTCCTTGAGCAAATAATTTAACATTCTTAAGTCTCAGTTTTCTCGCCTGTAAAATACTGAATTCAGTACCTCATTTTCTGACTTATGTAGATTAAGTGAAAGTATGTTTGGAAAACACCTAACACACTATCTGACACATAATAGGTACTCAACTAAAGATACTTCTATTCCTGTAGGACAGTATACAATGCTCCCCCCACACACACACACGTGCACATCCTCAGAAATACACTTATTAGTTGAAGGAAGTTGTGCTAGTAAACAAATAAGGGAGACTGGTTAATTTTTTTTTTTAAACCATTACCAGCCTCAGATAATGAAACTAGGTTTAAGATCTGCTAGTCACCATATATGTTAGCATAAGCTGCCTTGTCTCTATGTATTTGACTAGATGCTATGACTTCAGAAGTGGGAGGTTCACCCCTTCTATACTGTATACTCATTTACCATCCTTATGTTAATGTACCTTTATTCTTCAGATTTAACATGCCTAGTATAATAAAATTATAATTTTTTCCTGATCACGAAACATGGTCTATGGAAAAACTGTGAAATAATATAAAGTAGAAAATAAATAAGGTCAGATAACCCACTTCTCAGAAAAAAACTAATGCAAATATTTTTATTTCCTTAGTCTTCTGTTTTTCATAATTTTCCATGTATTAGGATTGTAATATAGAGAGACTTGTATGAGAAACTTTTCAGCCTTCTCCTTATGAGAATTTCTCTATGCCATTAAATGTTCTTTGAAAACATAACTGTATTTTATTTTATTTTTTAACATTATTTTTTTGTCGACACTATTACAGATGTCTCCATCCCTCACCTTTGCCCACTTCCATCCAGCCCTCCACTACCCCTTCCCTCTGGCCTTCATCACACAGTTGTCTGTGTAAGGGTTATGTATATACATTATTTGGCTAATCCCCTCCATTCATTTCATCTAGCACCCCCTTCTCCCTCCCCTCTGATAGTTGCCACTGTGTTCTATGTATCCATTCTTCTGTTTCTATTTTGCTCGTCACTTTATTTTGTTCATTAGATTCCATATATAAGTGAGATCATGTGGTATTTTTCTTTCTCTGACTGGTTTATTTCCACTTACCATAATAATCTCTAGATCCATTCATGCTGTCACAAAAAGTAAGACTTCCTTCTTTTTTATGGCTGCATAGTATTCCAATGTGTAAAAATGCCACAGCTTTTTTACTCATTAATTTACTGATGGGCGCTTGGGCTGTTTCCAGATCTTGGCTATTACAAATAATTCTGAAATGAACATAAAGGTACATATATTCTTTCAGAATAATTTTCCAGATTCTTAGGATATATTCCCAGAAATGGGATGGCTGGGTCAAAGGGTAGTTCCATTTTTAATTTTTGAGGCAACTCCATACTATTTTCCACAGTGGCTGCACCAGTCTGCATTCCCATTAACAATGCATGAGGATTCCCTTTTCTTCACATCACCAACAACTGTTGTTTGTTGATTTATTGATGATAACCATTCTGGCAAGTGTGTGGTGATATCTCATTGCGGTTATAATTTGTATCTCTCTGATAATTAGTGACCTTAACCATTTTTTCATATCTATTGGCCATCTCTATGTCCTCTTTGGAGAAGTACCTATTCAGGACCTTTGCCCATTTTTTATTTATTTTATTTTATTGAGTTTTTATTTTTTTTTGGTTACACTTTGCTTCTTTATTTTTTTTTTAGTTCTTTTTATCCTTTTTTAATTAATTATATAATTTACTTCTGTTACAGATGTTTCTCCTTTTTCCCCCACTGACACCACCTTCTCTTCCCTCCCCGCCCTGTTCCCAGCTTTGTTGTCCATGTCCATTGTTCATACATATATGCGTATAAATTATGTGGTTTATCTCTCCCCCACCCCCTCTTCTAGGAATTGTCAGTCTGCACCCCACTTCCACATCTCTGGGACTACCCCATTCCTCAGACTGTTATGTTCATTATATTTCACAAATAAGTGAGATCATGTGATATTTGTCTTTCTCTGCTTTGCTTGTTTTGCTTAGGATAATACTCTCCAGGTTCCTCCATGTCATCTCCAAGGATAAGAGATTCTTTCTTTCTTTCTTTCTTTCTTTCTTTCTTTCTTTCTTTCTTTCTTTCTTTCTTTCTTTCTTTCTCTCTCTCTCTCTCTCTCTCTCTCTCTCTCTCTCTCTCTCTCTCTCTCTCTCTCTCTCTCTCTCTTTCTTTTTGTGTTACATGCCCCTAGCGGGAACTGAACCGGGACTCTCTGGTCCACAGGCTGATGCTCAACCACTGAGCCAAACTGCCCAGGGAAGAGATCTTTCTTTCTTACAGCTGCATAGTACTCCATTGTGTATATGTACCACTGATTTTTTATCCATTCATCTACTGATAGACATTTGGGCTCTTTTCAGATCTTAGCTATTGTAAATAGTGCTACTATGAACATGGGGGTACATATATTCTTTCTGATTGGTGTTTCAGGCTTCTTAGGGTATATTCCTAAAAGTGGGATCACTGGGTCAAAAGGCAGTTCAATTTTTAATTTTTTGAGGTAACACCATATTGTTTTCCATAGTGGCTGCACCAGTCTGCATTCCTACCAGGAGTGTACTAGAGTCCCCTTTTCTCCACTCCCTCACTAACACTTGTTGTTTGATGATTTGTTGATGGCGGCCATTCTGACAGGTGTGAGGTGATACCTCATTGTTGTTTTAATTTGCATCTCTCTGATTAGTGATGTTGAGCATTTCTTCATATGTTTCTTAGCCATTTGTATGTCCTGTTTGGAGAGGTGTCTATTTAGTTCTTCTGCCCATTTTTTAATTGGGCTCTTTGTCTTCCTTTTGTTGAGTTGTATGAGCACTCTATATATATTGGAAATTAACCCCTTATCTGATGTATCATTGGCAATTATGCTCTCCCATAAAGTGGGTTGCCTTTCCATTTGGGTGGTTGTTTCTTTTGCTGTGCAGAAGCTTTTGAGTTTGATGTAGTCCCATGTGTTCATTTTCTCCTTTGTTTCTGTTGCCTTAGCTGATGTATCAGTAAAAATTCTGCTGCATATAAAGTCTGAAATTTTGTTGCCTACATTTTCTTCTAGGATTTTTATGGATTCATGAGTCACATTTAAGTCTTTTGTCCATTTTATTGAGTTTTTAGAGATAGGGAAAGGGAGAGAGAGAAAGATCGATTGGCTGCCTCCTTCACTCCCCCTTCTGGGGATTGAGCCTGCAACCCTGGCATGTGCCCTGACTGGGAATTGAACCAGGGACTCTCAGTCCATGGGAAGATGCTCGATCCACTAAGCCACATGAACTGGGCCTTTGCCCATTTTTTAATTGAATTGTTTGTCTTCCTTGTGTTGAGTTGTATAAATTATTTTTATATCTTTGAAATCATTCCTTTATCAGATGTATCATTGGCTAACATATGGTCCCATACAGTGGGTTCCCTTTTCATTTTGTTGATGGTTTCTTTTGCTGTGCAGAAGCTTTTTAGTTATATGTAGTCCCATTTGTTTATTTTATCCTTTGTTTTCTTTGCCTTAGGAGAAAATATCAACACAAATATTGGTATGAGATGTCTGAGATTTTATTGCCTATGTTTTCTTCTAAGATTTTTATGAATTTCTAATTTACCTTCAAGTCTTTAATCCATTTTGAGATTATTCTTGTGTATGGCATAAGTTGGTGGTCTAGTTCCCTTTTTTTCCATATACCTGTCCAATTTCCCAGCACCATTTAATGAAGAGACTGTCTTTACTCCAATGTATTGTCTGTCCTCCTTTGTCAAATATCAATTGAATATATAGGTGTGGGTTCATTTCTGGGCTCTCTGTTCTGTTCCATTGATCTATATGCCTGTTCTTACGCTAATACCACCCTATTTTGATTACAATTGTTTGTAGTATAGTGTGATATCAGGTATTGTGTGCCCTTCATTATTGTGCTTCTTTCTCAAGATTGCTGAGGATATTGGGGGTCATTTTTGGTTCCATATAAGTTTTTGGAATATTTGTTCTAGATTTGTGAAATATACCATTGGTATTTTAATAGGAATTGATTTGAATCTATAGATTGCTTTGTGTAACACAGACACTTGAATGAGTTTAATTCTTGCAGTCCATGAATATGGTATATGCTTACATTTACTTGTATCTTCCCCAATTACTTTTATTCAATGTCCTATAGTTGTTCAAGTATAGGTCTTTTAACTCTTTGGTTAAACTTATTTCTAGGTACCTTACATTTTCTGTTATTGCAATAATATATGGGATTGTTTTCTTAGTTTCTCTTTCTGTATTTTATTATTGTTATATCAAAATGCCACCAAATTCTGAATATTAATTATGTATCCTGTTATTTTTCAGAATTTATATATTAGATCTAGTAGTTTTTTGGTAAAGTCTTTATGGTATTCTGTGAACAGTACCATATAATCTGAAAATACTGAGAATTTAAATTTCTTCTTTCCAATTTGGATGTCTTT
Organism: Molossus molossus; assembly: GCF_014108415.1. NCBI lineage: Eukaryota > Metazoa > Chordata > Mammalia > Chiroptera > Molossidae > Molossus > Molossus molossus. The sequence goes on along the minus strand of NW_023425355.1, from coordinate 11,192,463 downwards.
TATTTCTCCTTGTTGTTGGATTGGTGTAATTAGGACTTCCAGTACTATGATGATAAAAAGCAGTGAAAGTGAACATCACTGTCTTGTTCATGAAATAAAGAGAAACATTTTTAGTTTTTTTTCTCAATGACTATGATGTTGGCTGTACATTTTTCCTATATGGCCTTTATTATGTTGAGGTATTATCCATATAGTCTAACTTTGCTGGGGCTTTTATCATAAAGGGGGTTCTAGGTTTTATCAAATGGCTTTTTTGCATTTATTAATATGAATGTGTGATTTATAGCATTCATTTTGCTTATGAGATGTATCACATTCATTTATTTGCAAATATTGTATTAACCTTACATTCCTGAGATAAATCCCACTTGATCATAATGTATGATCTTGTTAATGTATTGATAGATATGGTTTGCTAATATTTTGTTTAGGATTAGCATCTATATTCATCATGGATATTGGCCTAAATTTTATGCTATTTGTAGTGTCTTTATCTGGTTTTCAAGTCAGGATAATGCTGGCCTAGTTAAAAGAGATTGGAAGTATTCTCTCCTCTTGAATTTTTGGATTAGTTTGAGAAGGATAGGTATTAGTTCTCCATTGAATATTTTGTAAAATTTGTCTGTGAAGCCATCCAGTTCAGGACTTTTATTTGCTGGGTTTTTTTTAATTACTGCTTCAATTTCATTAGTTGCAAGCAGTCTATTCGGGTTTCTTGACTGAATTTGGAAGGTTGTATATTTTTAGGAAATTATCCATTTTGCCCATGTTTTCCCACTTTTGGCATATAGTTGTTCATAGTATTTTCTTACAGTCCTTTGTATTTCTGTGATGTCAGTTGTTACTTCTCTGCTTTAATTTCTAATTTTATTTATTTGGGTCATCTTTTTTATTTCTGGATGAGTCTGGTTTTAGGTTTCTTCATCTTGTTTATGTTTTCAAAATATCACTCTAAGTGATATTGATCTTTTGTACTTTTTTTTTTTAGACTCTATATCATTTATCTCTGCTCTGATCTTTATTATTTCCTTCCTTCTGCTTACTCTGGGCTTTGTTTGTTGTTCTTTTTCTAATTCTTTACATTTTAGGGTTAGATGGTATATTTGAGATTTTTCTTTCTTCCTGAGGTAGGCCTGTAATACTATCAACTTTTCTCTCAGGATGCTCTCACTGTGTGCCATACATTTTGGGTTGTTTTGTGTTCATTTTAATTTTCTCCAGGTAATTTTTAATTTCTTTCTTGATCTCACTGTTAAACCATTTTGATTTAATAACATGCTATTTAATTTTCATGTGTTTGAATGTTTTTGTGTTTTTTTCATTTTAGTTGATTTCTAGTTGTATGCCATTGTGTGTTGAGAAGATGGTAGATATATTTCAATCTCCATGAATTTGTTAAGACTTATTTTGTGTCCTAACATATGATCTATCCCTGAGAATGTTCCACGTGCACTTAAGACTGTATATTCTGCGGCTTTGGAGTGAAATGTTCTGTAAATATAATTTAAATCCATCCAATCCAGTGTGTCATTCAAGATGAATGTTTCCATGTTGATATTTTGTGTAAAAATCTAACCACTGATGTTTAAATCCCCTATTATGACTGCATTCCTGTGATTAATTCTTTAAAGTTCACCAAGATTTTCTTTACATATTTAGATGCTCCTACATCAGGCACATATATGTTTAAAATGGTTATGGCCCCTTGTTGAACAGATCATTTTAGTATTAGGTAGTGACCTTCTTGGTCTCTTGTTATGGCCTTTGTTTTGAAGTTTATTTTGTCAGATATAAGTAATGCTAACCTGTTTTTTTTGTTTTTATTTTCCATTTGCATGGATTTTTTTCCCATTCTTTCACTTTCAGCTTGTTTGTATCTTTTGTTCTGAGGTGGGTATCGTTTACACAGCATATATATAGGTCATGTTTTCTTAACTATTCAGCTACCTTATGTCTTAATTGGATCATTTAATACATTCACGATTATTATTGAGAAATTCTTATTTATTGCCTCTTTTTTTATATACCTATGTCCCCCTCTCTCTCTGTTTCTCCGTCTTAAGGCAGGCCCTTTATCATTTCTTGCAATACTGGTTTGGTTATAATGAACTTTCATAGCTTTTTTGGGGGGTGGGAGGAAGCTCTTTATTTGCTCTTCAATTTTAAATTATTGCCCTGTTGGGTAAAGTGGTTTGGGTTGTAGATCCTTGCTTTTTATCACTTGGAATATTTCATGCCAATCCATTTTGGCCTGAAATGTTTCTATTGAAAAATCAGCTGACAGCCTCATGGGAATTCACTGGTAGGTAACTAACTGTCTCTTTCTTGTTGCTTTTAAAATTCCCTCTTTGTTTTTAACCTTTGCGATTTTAATCATGATACATCTTGGTGTTAGTCTCTTTGGATTTAGTTAATTGGGACTCTGTGTTTCCTTAACTTGTTTTAGTTTTCTGTCATTATTTCTTCAAACAACTTCTCTATCCTTTACTCACTCTCTTCTCCTTCTGGTACCCCTATGATAGAGATGCTGGTAACGCTTGATATTGTTCCAGAGGTTTTTTTAGACTTTCCTCATTTGTTTTCATTATTGTGTGTGTGTTTTTGTTTTGTTTTGTTTTTGCTTAAGGTGTTTTTTTAAACCAAAGGGTTTAGAAAGTTATACACATCTGCGAATACAGTCATGCATCACTTAACAAGGGAGATATGTTCTGAATAATGCATAAGTGATACAGTCGTTCCTCATTTATCACAGTTAATCAATTCCAAACTCTACTGCAATAAATTAATTTCCGGGAAGTAGGATTTTTTATTTATATATAGTCATCCCTCACCACTTTGCGCTTCGACATTCTTGGCTTCACTCTATCCCAGTGAAGCCGTGAAAGTTGAAGCGCAAAGTAGGGAGGGACGACTGTACAAAAATACCATTGTGTTACAATTTCCTCCAGTATTCAATACAGTAACATGCTGTACAGGTTTGTAGCCTAGGAGAAATAAACTATACCCTAGAGCCTAGGTATGTAACAGATTATGCCACCTAGGTTTGTGTAAAGGTACTCTGTGATACTTTCACAATGGCAAAATCACTTAATTCTCTTTTCCTCTTGATGTTCTGCTTGAGTGCTTACAGTTGTCCTCTTATTCGCTGATTCGATCTTCTGTTTCATCTAGCCTGCTGTTGATTCTTTTTAGTGTGTTCTTTATTTCAGATATTGTATTCTTCATTGTATTCTGACTTGTCTCCTTTTATGTTTTCTATGCTTTTTGTAATGCTTACTATCTCTGTTTAAGTTGCCACTGAGATAATCCACTTTTCCCCTAAGGTATTTGAGCATCCTTCTAACCATCGATTTATACCCTACATCTGATATTTTGGTTGCCTATTTAATTTAATTATTTTTCTGGAGATTTATTTGTTAATTTTGGGGGTCATATTTCATTGTCTCCCCATTTTGTCTCTGTGTATTATGTAGATCTGCTATGACTCCCAAGCTTGATATGATGGCTTTATGATGAAGGTGTCTTGTTGAGCTCAATGTCACAATCTTACAGACCCCTGAGTTATGAGCTCCTGGGATGTTTCTAGTGGGTTATATGCACTCCCTGTTGTACTTGAGTCTTGAATACTGTTGGCCCTTTTGTGGGTGGAGTTAACCCTTCAGGCTGGGTGACTATAAGGATAAGCCTTGATCACCATATATAAGATACTGTGCAGGGGCTGCCCTCTGGGTCTGAGATGTTCTCAGCTAGGTCTGTGCTTGCTGGAATCCCCCTTTGGGTGTACCACTAGTGTGGAGAATTAGGTTGAGCTCTGGTGTGGTCTGAAGCCCACTGCTGGCTGTGTTGGTTCTGGGTCCACTTGAGTGTATTTCAGGTACAAGTCACTGTCAGACATTGTGTGTAACTGGCCTTATGATACCTGTCTGGAGGTATCACACTTTTTATTGTTTGTGTCTTTATATACTGGACATAGGTGTGCATGGATGAGTCCATTCTGTATAAAAGGGTAGGTTTCCTCTAAGTTTGAACTAGGGGCATATCTGTAAAGGTCCAGGGTTTTCTGAGGTTCACCTCCACCTGTCAGATATTTCATTTCCCCTTGAAGTTACTGGGACTTCCTCCAGAGCCTTTTAAAGAAAGTTTATAGGACGTGCCCAAGCTGGCTGAGATCCACAGTACCTTCCACAGGTTGCAAGTGTGGTAGAGTGGGGCAACTATATTCATGAAGACAGGGCTAGGGTGTCCACTAATTGGGTATCATACCATCAGGCACTCACTGAGGGGAAATTGGCCCCTGCTTCAAAGCCAAACCAATCAGTCTGTCAGAGTCTCTAACTCTAGTTCCCACTGGAAGGGCTCCTTGCAGATTCAGGTTAGATGTGGCCAGCCTTCGTCTCTGCAGGAGCAAGCTCAGCCACACCGGGTTTAGGGGAATAGATAAAAAGATTCTCCCATTGAGGATGATGCCAGCCCAGCTCATGGGAAGGGGCTAAGCAATTTGTCCTGATCCCAAACAATAACCTCTGAGAGTCTCACATTTTGAATGGGCTGGCTCTGAGCCTCTCTCCTTTCTACCCATAGAACTGAGTCTAGTAAGGTTATCTGGGACTTGGCAGGGTTGATCCAAACAGTCTCTTGTTGGGGGTGGTGACAACAAAATCTGTAGGAGGGGGACAAACACTTCTTCCCTTTGCCAGATTTGCATGGGCTGAACTCACAGGGGAGATTGGATTTGCTTCCCCATAATGTAGACACACAGCCCATCTGGTTCCAAAATCTTCCCCAGAAGCACAGTCTGAATATCCCAGTTCCCTACAGCTCTCCAGTACCCTGGTGCCACTGAACCCAGCAGGAATAGACCCAAAATTTTAAGTCTGCATGACTCTGGTCCCCTGTACTACTGAATTCTGCAGGGTGGGGCCCAAAATTCCAACTCTGTGTGGCCTGTGAGCTCCATATGGGTGAAATTATCCTTCTTTCCTTCGCCACACAGCCTAATCACTGGGTCTCCTTCAGAAGCCTATCCAGAAAAAAAGAGGGTCCCATAAAGTCACTGCTGAGTTTAGCAAGCAGACCCCTCTGCAGGACCTGAGTAAGGCAGTGTTGCCTCACCAGCAGTTGGAGTTTGAACCATGCATTCTACGGACTGGTGTTCTAAAAGAGGAGTGCTCATCTGTGGGAAGGGAAGGTCTGAGTCTCCAATGTGGACTGAATCCCCACTGATCTTTACCACCAGATGCTTAGCTGGATCCTTTTCCCATCTGTGTTGCTCTGAGTTAGGGTTCCTTCCTGAGGTTGAGGGAGTTTTGCAGCTATGATATCCCTTTGACTACTTAGCCTCTGCCACACCTGAATGTGGTGGCTATCCCTTTCTGCATCTCTGCCCTTCTTACCAGTCTCTATGTGGTTTCTTCTGTAAATCCTTGGTTATATTTCAGTTCATCTGGCCTTCAGTTGGTTATTCAGGTTGATTGCTCTGTAATTTAGTTGTGGATCCAGTTTGGGTCCAGGAGCTGGTGGGTGTAGCTTCCATCTACTCAGCAGCTACCTTGAAATCACTGAAAACATAACTTTTGATGACCCTATACTTTTTCCATAATATGCACATTCCAGGATGTATTTTAAACATCTTGATTAATTACAAACTTAGTTTAATTTGACTTAATGCAGCTGTCAAAATAGTTTTACTTTTCTGCGAATGCAACTCTGTCCCTAGCAATTTATAGTTTCTTTTCTTCCAGGAGTTCTGATATTCTAGACAGGTGAAAAACAATATATTGGTTGATAGAGCACATTAACATAATTGTAATTTAAAGCCTTTATGTAGGGTATGGTCACATACATTTTATCACAATCCTCACATCTTATCATTTAATTATCCATTAGGTTTCCTTACCTGCTTTTATGTGGAGGGTATTTGTTTATGGTGTCTGATAGAGCTATCACATGTTTAATCCATTAAACCTCTATTTATCTATTTCAGTAACTTCGTTCTCTATGAGTATGTGGAATCTTTAAAGACAGAGATCACAACTAAATTAATCTTTTTATGTTATGCAATGCCTTCAACCAGGACTGAATCCCAAAAACAACAGAAAAAGGTCTGATGTTTGTTATCTGCCCAGAGACAAATATGGTTAATAATTGGCATTTTGTCTAACATGAGGCCACAGACCTTTTTAAACTGATTTGTAACTTTTTTGCTTGCATTTCATTGACCTAAGTCAGTCAATGAAATTCAATTCACTCCTACTATGTATTATGTTCTCAGTTTAGTAATGAGGAGAAGTTAAAAAGGGAAGTTCACCCTATTACAAAATGAGTAGAGAAGGAAGACTTTACAGTGAAAAAAGTTCAAGCACTTATGGATGAACAATGCTTTCCTGTTATATGTAATCAGACCAGATAGGTACCCATTAAATGAACTTATGTATGAAGTTAAATCTTATCAAGAGTATAGTCACAAGTCTAAATTGAGAATGTAAAACCCAACTTCTTTCTGAAGTATATGAACCTTTACCCTTTTTCTTAGTTATTTTTTTTTCATATTTAAACAGAAGAGAATGTACTCTTAAAACAAAGAACAATAATCACCCATTGAAATGTTTTGAAACAGAATTGGTAAGGAAGACAGAGATGCAGACATCATGCAGATATCCCTAAGTACATCTTTTTCCTTATAGATTGCCAGTGAAGCCAGCTCTGGTGGGAAAATAGATGACCAGTTTTTACTACAGGCATTGCCAACACTTTGTCACACTATCTTTCTTTCAAATTCTTTGTATTAGAGGACATCCTTTGGAGAGGTTCAAAAATACTATCGAACTATAGCATTCATTCATGACCTCCATCACTAAATTAGCATATTTCCCCATCTTAGGGTCTCTGTAAAATCTAATGAAATTATGCATAAGGAGAAACATTGTAGAACCCCATGGAGTCAAAGTGAAAATTATCTTTTCATGTATCACTCTTATCTCCCTTTTTAGATATCACCTTCACAGAAGCAACAGCTTTATCTTCTCTTTCTGGTATTCTCTCTATCATTAAACCCATGATAGGGTATGCAAAGGAGTGCAGTGAGTTAATATTAACATATTTATCTCAGCAAGATAGAAGCAAAACCATTACAAATTACTTTAGAGAGGTCTGTGGCCCCATGTCAAACAAAATGTCAATTTGTAATGAACTGTGTCTTCAGGCTGATGACAAATATCAGGACTTTTCTATCATTCCTGGAATTTGATCCTTGTTAGAGACATTTTCAATGATTTCTTCTTGTATTTTAATTGTCCTGCTATTCCTGGCCCTGTTTTAAAACAACCAAACATTATCAGAAGTGTGCATTTATGCTTGATAGAACACAATAACTCTGACTGCTGTTTTATCAAAAGCAAAATTAAAATAGGTATTTAATCCTTAAATACCTCTTTTTACCCCTATTTATCCATGGAAGAAGGCTTATTAGAGCTCAGAGTGGCCAAGGTGTAGTCCATCTAAATATCAGTGGGAAACAAGTTTCTCACAGTTCATCCAAATTATTGGTCCAAAGTGCGTGGCTCTGAAGAGAATAGCTGGAGTCACAGCTGATGTTCCTGAAGATTATTATGTTACAGATTTGCAAGCCAGATCAATACTTTTCCCAGAAGGGTTGGAATAAAGGGCAGTAAATTTAGATATAGAAAGAAAAAGAGGGTGCTTAAGAAATCTCTGAAGAAGTATATTTAGGTATGATCTAACTGGGATGGCCTTCAATAAAATCCCTGGGATATGATCTCTAGGACTATTGGTACAATACTGAAGAGTTTTGGAGGGAATTCCAACTTGTCATTCAGTTCCAAGGCATCCTAACAATAGTTGCTACAAACTCTAGGATTGCAATATTTGAGAGACTTTCATTTGGTCTTTGTAAAACTATAAATCAAGGACAAACAAATAAAATCTACACTTTAGGTGTATTTTACTTGGCCTAACCAGTGTTTCTCAACAAATGAAGTTAATGTTATTTGGTGAGATATTTATTCATTATCTGGTTTTCTTCACTACTACTCTTATCTCACACTCCAGCATCTTCGTGAAATTATGACAACTTCTTGGCCCCTGAAAAAAATCTCTCAGGTCCTCTTTATATCTGATAAACCCATGATCTTCAATCTGAAGGAGTTAAGTCTCAGCATTGTCTCCAATATAATGCTAGTACATTGGACATCTATATTTATTTAACTCCTTTTTAGAAATTGCTGCCAGCATATTGAAGGCAAGATGAAATGAGTCTTTTGGAGAAGTAAGAAGTGGTATTTACAAACAGAGAGAATAGTTGACATGAGAGAAAGGAAAAAGGAGTAAATATAATGTGTCTTGGTAAAGATACATTTCTACTTGCCATATTTCACTATATGATTTTTTCTAATGGAGAACTGAGCCTGAGTGGAGGCCACTCATCTAGCTGTAAGCTATATAGTATCTTGGGTTATTGTGCTTTTAAAAACAATGTAAGGCAATTACTCATACAACCTAGGAAAGTGGTTTAGATGACTTGTCTACCTAGGGTTACTTGTCCTCAAGTGCTCTGGGTACTGAAGATATGAAAGTAGTTACTACTGACCAAAATTACCATAGGACTTCTGTGTAACCCAGATAAACATAGCCTGTAAATCGTATCTCAAAAAGCACAAGCAAAAGAAACTCATCACTGATGCAGCTAAAGGGATTCCAATGGAGAATTTCCTGTCCACTGTGGAAGCCACTCTACACACTAAGTTTTATTCTCATACGGAACATGATAATCTGGAAGGTCTTCAAGGGAAACTGATACACAATCAACTTCACAAAGGTATCTAGAAATGCTTTCATATGAACAGAGAAAATTCATAACAAATTAGAAAAGTTATGCCTCACTGGCTCTTCTCCTTTACTTTTTCTTTCTTTATTTCTTCTTTTATAGAAAAAAAATAGTATATAACATTATATAAGTTTAACATCTGTATGCACTACAAACTAATCACCACCAGAAGTTTAGTTACTATCTTTAACTACACAATTGACCCGTTTCATCCATTTTCCCTTCATCCATTCCCCTTCCCCTTTGGTAACCACCAATCATTCTCTGTATGCATGAGATTTTGTTTGTTGGTTTTGTTTTCAGATTCTGTATTTAAGTGAAATCATACAGTATTTTTCTTTCTCTGTTTGACATTTCACTTAGCATAATTCCCATAAGGTCTATTTATGCTATCACAAATGACAATATTTTATCATCTTTCTTTGTGGCTGAGTAGTATTCTATTGTATTCATACTACATATTTCTTTTTTAAATAAATTTTTATTGATGATATATAGAGAGGAAGGTTGAAAAGGAAAGAGAGAGAGAAACATCAATGAGAGAAAAAATCAAACAGCTTCCTCCTGTACGCCCCCTACTGGGGATTAATCTTACAACCCAGACATGTCCCCTGACCAGGAATCCAACCAATGACTTCTCAGTGCATGGGACAACGCTCAACAAACTGAGCCACACAAGCCAGGATACCACACATTTCTTATCCAGTTATCTATTGGTGGAAAACTAGGTTGATTCCATATCTTGGCTCTGGTAAACAATGCTGCAGTGTACATAGGGGAGCATATATCTCTTCAAATTAGTGTTTTTATATTCTTTAGAGAAATACTCAGAAATGGAATAGCTGGATCATATGGTACTTCTATTTTCAATTTTTTGAGAAATCTCTAATTTTTTCCTAACTGGCTGCACCAGTTTACATTCCCACCAACAGTAAAATGTTTCCTTTTCTGCACTTCTACAACACTGTTGAGATTCTTTTCTTTTTGATAATAGCCATTCTAACATGTGTAAAATAATAGCTGATTGAAGTTGTAATTTTCATTTTCCTAATAATTAGTGACATGGAACATCTTTTGTGTGCTTCTTGGTCATCTCTACCTTTTTTGTAAAAATGTCTTTTCAGATACTCTGCTCATTTATTAATTTGGTTTGTTAATTTTTGTTGTTGAGTTCTTTATATATTTTGAATATTAATCCCTGTTGGATATATGATTTGCAGTTATCTTCTCCCATTCAGTAGGTTGCCTTTTTGTTTTGATGATGGTGTCTTTCCCCATGTAGAAATTATATCGGACGATATAATTATTTTTGTATTTGTTTCCTTTGCCTTTGGATTAAGATGCATAAAAATCTAGTCAAGACCTATGTTAAGGAGCTTACTGCCTATGTTTTCTTCTAGGAATTTTATGATGAGAGTCTTTACATTCAGGTCTTTAATACATTTTGTGTTAAATTTGGTGTGTGGTATAAGATAATGGTCTAGTTCCTTTTTTTTACATATACCTGTCCAGTTTCCCCAACATTGTTTATTGAAGAGACTATCATTACTCAAATGGCCTTTAAAAATTGATTTATAGTTTCATATCATTATGTCAGAGAATATATTTAATATTATTTTAATTTTCTTTAATTTATTTAAGTTTGTTTTCTGTCCTAACATGATCAATTATGCAGAATGTCCCATGAGTACCTGAGAAGAGTATATACTTACTAATTACACTGGGCTAATATGTCATTTATCAATTTTCTATTGGGATATTCTATTCATTAATGTAAACAGGTTGTTAAAGTCCCCTGATATTTTTGTCTTGCTGACAGTTTCTCTCTTTAAGTCCATCAATATTTGCTTTATATATTTTGTTCTTCTATGTTTGGTGCATATACATTTACAAATGTTATATCTGCTTGCTGGATTGACACCTTTATTGTGTAATGCCCCTCATTATCTTTTATTGCAGACTTTTTAATATATATTTTAATTGTATTTAGTGGGATGCCATTGGTTAATAAAATTATATAGGTTTCAGGTATACAATTCTACAATACATCATCAGTATATTGTATTTTGTGTTCACCGCGCCACGTCAAATTTCCTTCCATTATCATTTGTCTCCTCTTTAACCGCTTCTACCTCCCCCCATACCCGCTTCCCTCTGGCAATCACCATACTGTTCTCTGTGTCCATGAGTTTTTGTTTCCAAGGCTATTTAGTTTAATATGAGTATAGCTGCATCATATTTCCATTTGTTTTCATTCACATGAACTATATTCTTCATCCCATAATTTTCAGACTGCGTGGGTCCTTACTTCTAGAGTGAATCTCTTGTAAGCAGCATATAGAAGGTCTTGTTTAAATATCCATTCACACACTCTATGTACTTTTACTGAAGAATTTAGTCCATTTACATTTAAAGTTATTATTTATAGGCGTTTGTTAATTGACATGTTGTTAATTGTTCTCTAGCTGTTTTTGTAGTTCCTCCCTATCCCTTTATTCTTTTCTTTCTTCCCGCATAGATTCATGGCTTTTTTAGTGTTATATTTAGATGGTTTATTTAATAATTCTCATTTTTTTATGTATTTACTATAAGTTTTTGCTTTTTGGTTACCATGAGGTTCTTATATAATATTTTATGTGCATAATGGTCTGTTTTCAGTTGGTAACAACTTAAATTTGAACACATTCCAAACCTTTAGATTTTTACTCCCCAATTTTATATTTTTAAAGTCACATTTTATATCTATTTATTTTATTCATTTAACTAATTATTGTAGTTTCAGTTATTTTTACTATTTTTGTCTTTTAACTTTCATAATTCCTTTATAAGCAGTTGATCTGCATTTACTTTATATATACCTTTATTCAGTGAGATTTTTACTTTTGTGTGTTTTCTTGTTATGAATCATTGCCTTTTTTTAGATGTACTTTTAACATTTATTGTAGAGAGAGTTTAGTGATAATGAACACTTTTAACTTTTGCTTATCTGAAAAACTATTATGTTTACTTTTTAAAAATTAATTTGAGAGGGAGACAGAGAGAGAGAGAGATTTGTTGTTCCACTTATTTATGAATGCATTGGTTGATTCTGGTAGGGGTCAACCCTGCAACCTTGGTGTATTGAGAAAATGCTCTAACCAATTGAGCTATCTGGCCAGGGCATTTATCTGGAAAACTCTTAATCTCTCTGTTCATTTTTGTTTTATCCTCACCTGAGGACTTTTTTTCAATTTTTTTTCAGATAGAGTGGGAGGGAAAGAGAGAGGAAGAGAGAGAGAGAAACATCGACGTGAAAGAGACACATCGCGTGGCTGCCACCCACACGACCAACCAGGGCCAGGGACAAACTAGGTACGTGCCCTTAGCGGGAACCGAACCCTGGTCTCTCTGGACCACAGACCGATGCTCTAACTGCTGAGCCAAACCGACCAGGGCTCTCTGTTAATTTTTAATTATAACCTTGCTGGGTGGAGAATTCTTGGTTGGAACATTTTCTTTTTTGCACTATGTATATGTCACATTAAAAGATTGAATGTTTCTGCTGCAAAATCTGCTGATTGCCTTATGGGGATTTCCTTTTTTTTATGGGGAACACTTTTTTTTCTTGCTGCTGTTTAGATTTTCTCTTTATATTTAACATTTGCAATTTTAATTATAATGCTACTTGGTGTGGATATCTTTGGGTTCATACTATTTGGAATTTTCTGGGCTTTCTGGACCTGGATGTCTATTTTATTCCCCAGATTAGGGAAGTTTTGAGTTATTAACTCTTCAAACAATTTTTCTGGCCCTTTCTGTCTTTCGTCACTGGGTTTCCTATAATGCAAACACTATTTTAGCTGGTGTTGTACCAAAGGTCCCTTAGTGTATCTTTACTTTTAAAAATTATTTTTCTTTTTGCTGTTCTGTATGAGTTTTCTGTTTTGTCTTCCAGTTCACTGACTGGTTCTTCTGTTTCATCCAGTTTGTTATTGAAAACCTCTAGTGTATTGTTCAGTTCAATTATTATATTCTTCAGCTCTGTAACTTCTGTTTGGAATGGAATATATATATATATCTTGTTAAAAATCTCATTGAGTTTCCATTCTTCCCCCACTTTGGTGAGCATTTTAATAACCATTACTTTGTACTCTTTATCAGGTAGATTGCTTATTTTCATTTCATTATGTCTTTTTTTTTAGTTTCTTTCTTGTTCATATTATCTTATCTCCTTATTTTCTCTGAATCTCTGTGTATGCTCCTATGTATTAGGAAAACCACCCACATCTGTCAGTCATGAAGGATAATCTTTGTGCAGTGAATGTCATGTGGGACCCAGAAGTGCAATCCTTCCTGACCACCAGAGCTAGGTGCTCAAGGGCTGGCCTCTGCATGACCTGTATGTGCCCACAATCAGTGGCAGAGACACAGCTTCAAGGAGGCAGTGAATTGGGCTGATATCTTGCCTGTCTATGACACAAGGCTGCTGTAATGTTGTGGTAGTGGAAAGGGCTTTTAGTAATATGATCTCACTGGATGTAGCAGGTTATAAAGAGAGTTCTAAAATAGAGCCTACCAGTCTGGCATTAGCAAGGTAAGAGGAGATCACAAAAATATTTTCTGCCAGTGTCTTTGTACCTGGATGGATTTCCAACAGTTTCCAACCTCTTTGACAGATGCCTTAAGATTAGTAAGTGGGTCTCCCTCATATATGGTTTAGGTGCTTTTCAAACTCATGCTTTAGTGCTGGGTCCAGGGGTGAGTGAATCAATATGTGAATCATTTAAGAGTGGGCTCTTTGTTTCCTACATTTCTATCATTTTCTTGGACACAATCCCTATAGTTTCTCAAAGCCAGATATTCTGGGGTTCAACTGTTCTGTGCCTGATATGGAATAAAAATCCCTCACATTTAAGGAAAAAAAATTGTGCCTTTGAAATCCCTTCTGAGTGTGGATATCTGCTCCCATTTTATAGAGGTGAATACTGATTTCTGAGAAGTTAAATAAATTGTTTATTTTTTAAGTAGCACAAATAGGAAGTGAGCCCATATCTGTCTTATACCAAAGCTTTTTGGGCTATGATATGCTGCATTGAACTTTTTCTCACAATGCTGCAATCAGTGAGACAGATAATCAGTTCCATGAATTTTCATTCAAGCACTAGGCATTAACTGTGGTGTTCCTAACAAAGAAATGGCATTTTCAGTACCTTTGAATGGAAAGATTCTCTGTTGATTCTTTTATCCAATAAAAATATTCTGTTGAAGCTCTAATGGACAATCACATAGCCTCTGCTTAACATGCCTAAATAATGAAGGGTTTACTACGTACTTCCTTGCTAGCCAAGAGCTGATATAAGTTTTCTCGTGGAGTCTTAAAAATATTTTCAGGAAGTTGTCACACTCTCAAGTCTTCTGTCCTTTATTCTGAACACTACCAATTTATACTGCCATTTCTACTGTTTTCAGATATTTGTTGCTTGATTTGTTTATCAATTCACATATTTAAAGATCTTCTGAGCACCTATTATGTGCTAAGTCCTATAGAAATAGTGTACTGTGCATTATTTTTCCCACAGAAGAAATTACAGTGTGAGCAAATGATTTTTTAATTTAAGATTCTGATTTTAAAAATAATAATAATAATGGGTCACAAATGAGTGACAAGCAAGGACAAAGTTTAACGCAAATGACCATCTCTGAAACCAGTGCCAGAGAGTATTGGGGATAATACAACCTTCTCAGTATTTGCATACTCTTTAATCTCTGCACATGTTATATCTGTTGTAGGTTAAATGGTTTTAATAATGCTTAAGATATTTGAATTAGTTAGCTATTAATGCATAGCAAACCATACCAAACCTTAGTGGTTTAAAACAACAAACATTTATTATTTTTTCTGAGTCTACTGGTTAGCCAGGAAGCTCTGTTGATCAGGGACAGGTTTGAGTGATCTCAATTGGTTTTTATGATGTGTCTTCAGTCATTATTTTAAAGTCACTTTGGATCTTGGTTAAGACTAATAACAGTCTTTCTAATGGTCTCTGAATTTCTATCAAATCAGCTTGAACATATTTTCACACAGAATCAGGGCTTTAAGAGAGAAAAGATAAATGAGCAAAGAGCCTAGACTTCAACCTGTTATATTGTTGCACTTCTTTCTTTCTTTTTTTTTTTTACCAAACCAAGTCAAAAGGACAGGTTATATTTAATGAATGGGAAAGTAGATTTTATCACTTGAAGTTATTTGGGCATAATCAGCTGTCAAGGGTAGGAATACAGGGAGGGAGGGATGTGTGAACGTTATTTTCTCCCCAATCAACATGCAAAAATATTAAATTAGGATGCTCTTCAAAGCAAAAACCATAGATTAGAGTTTTCCTGATTTCAAACAATAAGAAAAAAAACTTGCTCATAAAGCAGTTAATCAAACTGTCACCTTATATTTCTCATCGATCAAGATCTAGGGGTAGAACTACTTAATGTCGCAGCCTAGACAAATGCTATCCAAATACCAAACGGAGTTTGGTTAAAATTCTACAGCTACTTCTATAGAGAACAACTGAGTAGCAGGAAATCAGCTGTTTTCCATCATAGAAGCCCAATGAGGCTTAACACTACTTTTTGTCATAGTCTGAAATCTATGGAAGTTTAAGGACATCATCCATAATATGAGATTTAAAGGGGCAACAGGAAAGTCACCTAGCTCCAAAAGTCAATTTTCTGTGCATTGAGTTATGCCAGGACAACCCTCATGCCCAAATTTTGCAGTGCTAGAAATTGTACTGTTTGATATTTATTCTTTGGTTTCTTTATTTTGAGTTAATTGATTTTTTTCACAGTTGAATTTAAGGACCTGGAGGAAGAAAAAACTGTTAACCTAGGGGGAGAGGTAACTTTGACAACTTTGCAGAATTACTTAGATACAGTACCTCTCCATCCAGGTTGCATGTAAGACTTACTTCAGAGAAATGCCTATTCAGATCTTCTGCCCGTTTTTGTAGTTAGACTGTTGGATTTTTCTTGTTGAGGTGATCTCTTATAGGAGGTATTGTTTGCAAATATCTTCTCCATTTAGTTGGTTGCATTTTTGTTTTAACAGTTCCTATTGCTGTGCAGAAGTTTATTAGTATGATATAGTCCCATTCATTTATTTTTGCTTCCTTTGACTTTGAGTTAAATTCATAAAATCCTCTCAAAGACCAAGGTCTATAAATTTAGCACCAATGTTTTCTTCAATGTAATTTATTGTTTTATGTTTTATAATTAGCCTTTTATGTATATTGAGCTAATTTCTGTGTATGGTGACATATTGCCATCTAATTTTATTCTTTTGCTTATGGCTTTCCAATTTTCCAACACCATTTACTGAACAGGCTTTTTTTCCCACCATTGTAATCTTTTGTCCCCTTTGATGAAGATTATTTGCACACATACATGTCAATTTATTTCTAGGTTCTTGGTTCTGTTTCATTGGGCTGTGTGTCTGTTTTTCTGTAAATACCATGTTGTTTTGATTATTGTCAATTTGTAGTGTAATTTGAAGTGGAGAAGTGTGGTACCTCAGGTTTTATTATATAAGCGATTCAGGGTCTTTGTGGTTCCACACAAATACGATTATGTTTTTCTCTTTTTAAAATAAATGCCATTGGGATTTTCATGGGGATTGTATTAGATCTGTTTATTGCTTTTGGTTATAAGGTCAATTTAACAATGTTCATACTTCCAATTCATGAACACAAATATCGTTCTATTTCTGAGTGTCTTCTTCAATTTCTTTTAATAATGCCAACAGATATATGAAAAGATACTCAACTTCACTAACTAAGAAAATGCAAATCAAAACTATAATAAAGTACTACCTCATATCTGTTGGAATGGCTATTATCAACCAGACAAGCAATAATAACAGTTGGATAGTTTGTAGAGAAAAATGAACCCTTATTCACTGCTTTTTGAAATGTAAGCTGGTACAGCCACTGTGGAAAACAGCATAGAGGTTTCTATAAAATTAATAATCAAGTTACTATATGACTCAGCAACTCCTCTGGTTGGTGTCTACCTAAAATTTTGAAAACATTTATTCATAAGATGTATGTACCCCTATGTTCATTGCAGCATTATTCACACTGGCCTTGAAATGGAAACAACTAAAGTGTGCTTTGATAGATGACTGTATAAAGAAGATGTGATACATATAGAGAGTGGAATACTACTCAGCCATAAGAAAAGATGAAATACTGCCATTTGCAACAACATGGATGGATGTTGAGAATACCATGCTAAGCTAAATAAGTCAGACAGAAAAATAAAAAAAAACATAAGATTTTACTCATATATGGGATATAAAACTGAAAATATCAAATGAACAAGTTAACTTAAACTATTACTGGTGCTCAAGATACAGTTCTCAAATATTCTAATTTAATTGATGTGAATTAGAGTCAGAGAAACAATTTCTAAAGATGCCCAAGTGATTTTAACATTCAACTAGCACTTAGAATTACTATATATTCTATTTGATTTAAAGGTATTTAAATAAGACATCAGTTATATTGAGATTATTGTCTCTCTCTCTCTCTCTCTTTTTTATATTGTCTCTTTTCAATCCTCATGTCTGTATGTGCCCAACCTGGATTGATGACAGTTTCAGCATGATATACTAAGTGTTTATCTCACTGAACTAGACATCTACATTTTACTTTCTACTTGACAAGCTTTCACATTGTCTCCCATGTAACTCCTCAGATTTAGATTCTGTAAATCAATTGCTAATATCTTATCTAATCTTAAAAACAACTCAATATAGGATGGACATCACTTTCCTCATATTATTTCTGTGAAGAAACTGAGGAGACAAGAATAAAACAGAGAACAATGTCACAAAACTAATTAATGGGATTTGTAATTTAAATAAAAGAGAAGAGCCATCAGTATGTGGATTATAAAATGTACACTTTTTTTATTCATTCCAAGACAACAGCAAATTTTATGCAAACATCAATTAAGGGAGTGCCAATGTAGAGCTCTTTAAAATACACCAAGACAGTTTACTTTTCCAAAATATTTTCATTATTCTTCTGTTCTAGAATTTGAAATCATCACCACCAGTTATTAATATAATTTTAGAACAATACAGCTTAAGGAATAGCATGTTTTTTATTATTATTAATTTATTTCTCTTAAGTTGTGAGAAATGTGATTAAAATGTTACTGATAATAAATATTTACTGTTAATTGTTATTTTTTAAAATATGTTTTTTATGGATTTTTTTTTTTTTTAGTGAGTGAGGAAGGGAGAGAGAGAGAAACATCGATGTGAGAGAAAAACATTTATCGGCTGCCTCCTGCACACACCCTACTGGGGATCAAGCCTGAAACCCTCACATGTGCCCTGACTGGGACTCTAACTGGGACCTCTCAGTCAATGGGACAATGGTCAATTCACTGAGCCACAGAGACCAGGAGTTAATTGTTATTTTTAACAAGGTGAATGAATAGTTAACATACCCAATGAAATAGTTGTTTTTTTATACATTGGAGCAGACTCCAAGCTCTCCTATAAAATTGTTACTCTTATTTCTATTTCTATCTTTTTCTTGAGTCACACATTAGGACTTAAATAACACAGAACTCTATGAGTTCTAGTAAACATGATCCATAATAAATTTTGTATTCAAACATATCTTCACATTTTTCTATTGACTGACTCTCATCTGGCTATGTATATGTCCAGCAGGAAGCACCTCTCAGGGGTGGGGGGTGTTTCAAACTATCTCTAAGAGTTGTACCTCCTCCCACAATGTTATATACTTATCTCCTGTTGAGGCATGACAACCTCTATTGAAAATATCCAATATGGTTCAGTTTACACATGTGGGAGGGGCCTTATCCAAAGCCATATGGCAAAGACAGAACACAACTCAGAATACCTCCAGATTTCTTCTTACACTACCAACTGTTGTATTAAATCACAAATTACACTGAGAGTATAACATCAAATTTCATGCATCAGAATTAGAATCAACTTGAATAAATTACTTTAGGTACAGAAATAAGACAGGAAAATAACTTTCCAATATAAGTGTATGTTTAGGAAGAATAGGAATAAGCTGTCGATAAAAGAAGAGTAAAAACATCTTTTAAAAAGTGTCACATACTTCTCCAAAATGTCTAGATTATTCTCTGCATTTTTACTTAACATTGTCTGGAGATACCTCACCTCCATGCTTAGATACACTTAACCAAGAAAGATCTGGAGATACCTCACCTCCATGCTTAGATACACTTAACCAAGAAAGAATAGAATAAAAAATGAATCAAAAAATAAAAATTTCCATCCATAGATACAAAAAAAAAATAACATATGTATACATTTTCAAAATATCTCTCCACTGGAATTACATATTTATTAATATCAATAATATAAGAACATTGAAACATTAAAGGGAAAGTGATTCATTTGGTGCTTGAATGTATTTCTTTTCAAAAAGACTTTGGATCTCAGAATTAATCTCTATTTTAGCCAATATAGATGACAACAGTTGTTATATTGAGCATTTTTGTTTATCTTGTTTAATGAGTATAAGAATTAAATGAATAAATATTCCCATAAAAATGGATACAAATGGTAGTGTTTATGTTACCATAGACAGTCAGACCACCAGGGAGTCTCCCCCATTGGCCAAAATGGCAGCAGGGGGAGTTTCCTACACTGGGTGCACCAAAAGCTAGAAAGCTGAATGGACCGGGCCCCAAGCATGCCAAAAGCTAGCAAAATAATTGGATAGAAAAAAAGCCTTCACATTCTTATCTCTGTAAGAATGGTGGGCTTGAGCAAAAACATTGATTGGTCTTTTGAGACAGGAGTCCAGCATTCTACCAGGTAGTGTAGCTACTGAGTAAAACCTCTTTCCTTTTGCACCAGCACCTGCTTCACAAGTTTGACATTTCTTGTAGCAGGTAGCTGAACCTCTGGTTTGTTTTTTGTTTTGTTTTGTTGTTGTTTTTGTTCAGTTCAGTAAGTCCTGGGAGGTTCAGGCTGTGTTCCCAGCTGCCGTGTAAGGCTGACCCTGGGAGAGTAGGACTGTGGGGATTTCCCAGCAGCTGCTAGAAGCTTTATTCAGGGAATTTCCCTGCACTCCTCAACTGCCTGAAATGCTTGGCTAGTGAAAGGAAAGAAGTTTGGGGGGGAGTAGAAAAGTTCAAAGACTGGGTATGTCAAAATAGTGTGCACACTGGAGTTCCTCTATCCCTGGCATTTGGGTTTTGTGCCACTAAGGCTTTGTGCCACATGGGTCTATTTAGGACCATTTGTTATACCACTTGGCAAGCTATCCCTGCCTCTTGGGCTTTGTGCCACTTGGACTTTACGCCATTTGGGTCCAGTGTAGGACCATATGGGGTATAAGTGGACACAAGATAAGACAATAAGACTTGCTCATGAGCACTCTTTTGGAATAATTGAATTAATGATTCAAGTTTTGTTTATATGTCCCCACTTTGTCTGGAGTCTTGCTATGGTTATGATTTCAGGTTTGTATTTTTGTGCCATCAGGGTTGTATTGTTTCCACTCCTGAAGGGAGCTCACTAGGCCAAATTTTAGCAGATTGGTCCATGTATAGCTATGAGCCAATGATTAAGAAGGAACTGACTTTCTATTGTAACACTGCTTGCCCTATGTATTCTTTAGAAACTTGGAGAAATGGCTCCTAAATGGTTCCCTAAATTACTACACCAGTATACTATTGGAATTGTTTTGCCAATGGTTGTTGAAAATGGGATGAAACCCCTATGTCCAGGCATTTATGTCTTTACACAATAAGGATTTGGCGGGGGGGGGGGAAAGGACAATCTAATGAGTCAGTGAAGGGAATTTGCTTCAACGCTCCTCCTTGATAGTAAGACACAGCAAGAAAATTAAAATAAGAAAAAGAGTCTCTTTAATGCCCTGAACTCAGGGGATCCCCAAGATTAACAGCAGGAGGATTTTCCCTACCACCACACTGCTGCTAGATACCCCTGAAATATGGCCTGAAGGGCAACAGCCCTACTCCTGTGTAATGAAGGCATGGTCTCCCCCTCAAAGACCCAGCAGGGCACCCAATTTTATCAGGGATAATCCCTATCTGGATCAGGACAACTCCATTTGAAGTGATACCCTATAGGTGGAATAAACCAGGCTACTGTTGGGACCATACTCCATTTTCTACTTCAGATTTACTGAACTGGAAGAATTCCAACCCCTCATATAAGGAGACTCCTCAGAAAATGGTGAATTTTATTACCTCCATTTTTGCCCATCGCCATCCAAACTGGGCAAATATGCAGGTTCTCTTTAACATCCTGCAATGGCAGATGAAAGGCTGCTAGTTATAAATAAGGCTAATGAAAAGGCTCATTACCTCCATCAAGTCCCAACAAAAGCAATTCCCTTGACAGAACTCAACTGGGAATTGTACAGTGGGGACCTAGCCTTCCTACAACACTACAAAAGGTGCATATTGGATGGTCTTAAAAAAGGGATCCTTAAAAAAAAAGGACCTGAACATGATGTGTCATTCATCAGAAACCAAAAGAAGATCCTTCTGAATTTTTAGAAATCTATCAGGCCTATCAAAAATGTCTGGATGGTAAACATGGCTTTTCTTGGGCCAAGTGCTCCAGATATCAGAAGGAAGTTTCAAACTTTAGACAGAGCATTGGGAATAAATTTCTCCCAGCTGGTGTACATAGCCTTTAAAGTTTACCATGCCCAAAAAACAAGTAAATTAAAGCAGGCAACCATTTACTTATAAAACAGTGCCAGGAAACCAGAAAAAGAGGCAGGACCTGAAAGGAAAAGGGAAAGACCCTGTAGGAGCCAATAAATATACCTATTGCATAGAGGAAGGCTATTGGAGAAATAATTTCCTAGGACTCAAAAGGAAAAAAAAATAATGTAGAAAATCTCGCCAAGAATTGTTAGAAAGGAATGACAAATGTCATGAGAGTGAGGAGGCTCAGGGCCTCCTCTAGAAAACCAACCAACCAACCAACCAACCAAATAGCAATAAAAAACAGGTTCTATCCGGCTAGTGTGGCTCATTGGTTAAGCATGGACCCATGCACCAAGAGGTCATCGGTTCAATTCCTGATCAGGACACATGCCCAGGTTGTGGGCCCGATCCCCAGTGGGGGGCATGCAGGAGGCAGCCAATTGATATTCTCTTAATGTTTCTATCTTTCTCTCCCTCTCATTTTTTCTCTCTTTAACATCAATTTAAAAAAAATTTTAATAAAAACAAACAAACAGAAGTTCTGCTGCCCAGTACTACAAAAACCAATTTGTGTGGCAAGTGATGGTGAAAAAGAAAAGAGGTTTTATTCAGGAGGTATACAACCTGGGAGAATGGCAGATTCCTGTCTCAAAGGCCAATAAGTCTTTCTGCTCAAGTCTGTGGTTATCATAGAGATAGGGAGGGGAGGGCTTTTAAAACCCAATTATCATGATAGCTTTTCACATGCCCAGGTCCTGTCCATTGATCTTTCTTGCTTTCAATGTGCTTGAGTCCTATCCATTTATCTTTCTAGCTTTTGGTACACTCAGTGTAAGAACCTTCCCCTTTGCCATCTTGACCAATGTAATACTATACAGCCATAAAAAGGAAGGAAATCTTATATATTGTGACAGCATAAATGGACCTAAAGATTATTATGCTAAGTGAAATAAGTCAGTCAGAGAAAGACAAATACCATATGATCTCACTTATATTTGGAATCTAATGAACAAAATAAACTAATGAACAAAATAGAAACAGAAACATGGATACATGAGACAGATTAACAGCTGTCTGGGAGTGGGAGGAATGGATGAAAGAAGGTGAAAATATTAGCAAAAAAGCATATGTGCAAAACACATAGATCCAGAAAACAGTGTGGTGATAGCCAGAGGGCAAATTTGGTGAGGGCTAGGTGGAAGTGTGCAAAGTGGGGATAGAATGGTGTTGGAAAGAGATTTTGGGGCAACGGGCACACGATGAAGTATGAAGATGTTGGTTTATTGAGTTGTGCACTTAAAACTTATATGGTTTGGCAAATCAATATCACTCCAATAAATATAGGTAAGAAAATACCCCATAGATAATTTAACAGAAATACTCCTGAAAACTTCTCATGTATTCAGTCATCCAAATTGCCCAAAGATAGTCTTTTTTATTTAGTCATTATTTAACAAATGCAGTGCCTTTCAAAATGGTAAATACACAATCATTTTCAAAAGTAGTAAGTTGAAGACATCATACTTACTGTGCCCAAAGTAGGTTTTAAATTTACTTCCTAGATTTGAGGATGGTACAATCTTCATGTAGTGGTAACCTGAGGTACTGATTTTCTTAGTGAGAAATGGTGGGTGGTCATTACAATGACTATTTTTCTCAAACAGCTTTTAATATCTTCTCCTTTGGATTTTTTTCATTTGCCTAGTTATATTCTTTTTTTTGCCTCTAATATTCCCCCATCTTCACCTTGCATCCAGAATATTGTTGTATGTCTCTATGTATTTATGTGTATGTATATAAATATTTTTTCTGAACCATTTAAGAGTAATTTGCAGACATACTCTTTCTTTAACTTTAAATATTTAAGAGAGTTAACATCATGTTTAATATGAAAAACTGAAAGCTCTTACCCTAAAATTATGAACATGATAAGGATATACTTTCACAATTCCTATACAATATAGTACTGGAAGTCCTAGCTAAAGCAGTGAGGCAAGGAAAAGAAATAAAGACATCCAAATAGGAATCACAGAAGTAAATATGCCTAATATATAATACCCTTTCATTTGAAAATGAATGGGTATTATATATTTTAAAAAAATATTTCACAAAAAAACTGTTATAACTAATAAATGAATTTAGTCATGTAGGATACAAATTCTACTACAAAAATCAATTACACTTTGCAATAATCTCCAGGTCCATCCATAAAGTCGCAAAAGGTAAGACTCCCTTCTTTTTATGGCTGTATAGTATTCCATTGTGTATATGTACCACCATTTTTTTATCCACTTGTCTACTGATGGGCATTTGGTCAGTTTCCAGATCATGTTCAAATTATTGAGTAAAAATATAATGAGAAATAGGTTCATATGGCCTCAGAATTTTTCCATAAGATACTTACTGACAACAATGATATAAATAGTAATTACAATTGAGAACCTCTGTAGAAATCAGTTTAATCAAATGATTAATATTATGATCACCAGTAATGGGACAGGTAAATGCCATGTGTCACCTATATGATGAACTTAGAAGGATACATCATTACTTTTGAGACAGCATTTGAAGGACCAGGAGAATATTATGTTAAATGAAATAAGCCAGTCAGAAAAAAAAATGAAGTAGTATCACAGAATCTCACTTATATGTGGAATCTAATGAACAAAATAAACTGATAACCAAAATAGGTCTGGAGGCATGGAACCATGGCACAGACTGAGGAATCTCAGAAAGAAGTGGGGAGGGGTGTGGAAAGAGTTTAACCAAAAAATTTATATGCATATATGCATAGCCCAAGGACACAGACAATTTGGTGGTGAAGGCCTGCTTTTGAGAGGGAACCAGGTGGAGGGGGGCAATGGGGGAAAATGGGGGACATCTGTAATGCTGTCAACAATAAAGATAAATGAACAAAAATGTGATAATGACAACTAAAAGCAACAGATGATCCAAGGATTTTGCTGTAAGAAGAACATTATAAAGGCAATAATATCTTAATTTTTATTTTATGTTTGTTTTATTATGTTTACAATAATATTTTGATCCTTACAGATTGGAACACTTCCCACAATAATTATTCTTTTTTTTCTCTCTCCCTCATGTCAAAGTATTATAAGTGGTAACTCTAAAATTTCAGATACAAGAAATATAAATTTATTTTGTTAAATAAAAGAGTTAAATTGTTTTAGTTACCTTGGAATAGGCTGCCCATTTTCCAGAATATTGAGCACCTAAACATTTCAGAGGCAGTTTGGTATGAAAGAAATTCCTCACATTGCAGTCCAAGAATAAGGAATGACATAATTAGTGTTATCTGAAGGTCAGCAGTTTGTCAACCAGGGCCCAACTTCTTACTGCTTCCATTGAATGATATCTAAAATACTACTAGAAACCATTTATCATTTAGTTCAAGAAAATTTCCATTCAGATATTAGTTACCTAGGTCTCAGTTCCTTTTAACCTTACAATAAATGAATGGACTGCCCATGACTATAGCTTGGAGAGAAAGGAAAGAAATAATTAATGACTCTGAGCACATGAATAGAGATTTGTTTAGGAGATAATAGAGCTGAGGGTATAGGAACACAAAAGGAAGCAAGGGCTCAGTCATCAAATTTTATAGATGTTTCATTTATCCCAAGAAGGGCCCTGTCTTTGGAGTAGTAGAGACACAGTTCATTATTATGTTCTAAGTTTTCAGTTATTCTGAGAATCTCTAACGAAATGTAAATTGTAAGTAAGCTACAAATAGCTAAGATGTAGCAGATTCATTTTATAATTCTCAAAAAGAGGATTATACTTATCTTGTGAATAGAATGCAGTGGATTGGATTAGCTGGGTCACAACCTATATGTTGATTTTTAACATCAATTGGATTTAAAAATCAATGTTAGTCCATGAAGGAAGGTCATAAAACCAGATTTCTGTTTTTGATTTATTTATTATTTATTTGTTTATTTATTTAGATCAGTTATTTAATTAGGTTCTTTGTAAGAAATTTATAATACCATTTTATGAGAGCCCATTTATAATACCATTTATAAAGCCCGTTTGTGAGAGCAAACACAGAGCGGAGGTAGCCCTGGAGCTGAGGAACAGCTTTGACTTTTGGCAGAATTTGCAAGTCCACGGCTTTCTGGTCAACCTTACACTGCTCTGTAATCTCATATTTCTTTTCTCTGTGCCGAAGATCTCACCCTCCTGGTGCCTGAGCTTGTGCAGCTTCTTCTTCTTAAAGTAAGCATCAGTGAGATGTTTGCAGATTTTTCACACCACTGATATCAATTTTGGTGGAGGTGGCAATGACAAATTTCTGATGTGTTCTACCACAGAGGAACTCGATTAAGGGACAGAGGTCCAGTCACAAGTAGGAAGCCACTGCTCAGCTGCTTCAGGAAAATCACCCTTTTGCCTCTGTGGCGCCCAGTGAGGACGATTAGAATAGGCCCAGGGGTGATGCTGGTCCACGGTTTTCTCACGTGCTGACTGAAGGTTTCTTGCCATGGCTCAACAATTTTCGAGGCACATCTTTAGTAGGATAATATCTAGGCATTTTGTGAAGTTTAACCATTCAAGTACCACCATTCTTGATGCCACCAACTGGTTTTGTGACAGTAGCAAGAACTTTCTCCTTCTTTTTCTTTTCAATCCTGGACTTAGCTGCAGAATACTTCCTCTTGTACATGGCTTTTCAGGAATACATAGCCGACCGAGAATTTCTGCCAATTCCTCAGACTAGGACAGGGTTTCGGCTGCAGGGGGGCTTCCCCTACTTAGGTGTCTTGGCCTTGAGGTTACCTTTCCTTTTTTGTTTAATTAATAAATTTATTTTTATTACAGATGTTTCTTTTTTTCCCCCTTCCCCCCTACCCACCCTGTTCCAAGCTTTGTTGTCCATGTCCATTACTCATGCATACATGCACAAAAGTTCTGTGGTTTATACCTCCTTCCACCCCCTCTTTTGCGGATGGTCAGTCTGTACCCCACTTACACATCTCTGGGACTACCCCATTCCTCAGATTGTTATATTCATTATATTCCACAAATAAGTGAGATCATGTGATATTTGTCTTTTTCTGCTTGGCTTATTTCCAGGTCCCTCCATGTCATCTAAAAGGATAAGAGATTTTATTTTTTTTCTTACAGCTGCAGAGTAGTCCATTGTGTATACGTACCAACACTTTTTTATCCATTTGTCTACTGATGGACATTTGGGCTCTTTCCAGATCTTAGCTATTGTAAATAGTGCTGCTATGAACATAGGAGTACGTATATTCTTTCGGATTGTTTTTTCAGGCTTCCAAGGGTATGTTCCTAGAGGTGGGATCACTGGGTCAAATAGAAGGTCAATTTTTAATTTTTTGGGGCAACACCATATTGTTTTCCATAGTGGCTGCACCAGTCTGCATTCCCACCAACAGTGTACTAGAGTCCCCTTTTCTCCACAACCTCACCAACACTTGTTATTTGATGATTTGTTGATGGCGGCCATTCTGACAGGTGTGAGGTGATACCTCATCGTTGTTTTAATTTGCATCTCTCTGATGATTAGTGATGTTGAGCATTTCTTCATATGCCTCTTAGCCATTTGTATGTCCTGTTTGGAGAGGTGTCTATTTAGTTCCTCTGCCCATTTTTAATTGGGTTCTTTGTCTTCCTTTGGTTGAGTTGTATGAGCACTCCTTATATATTGGAAATTAACCCCTTTTATGATGCATCAATGGCAATTATGATCTCCCATAAAGCAGGTTCCCTTTCCATTTGGGTGGTTGTTTCTTTTGCACTGCAGAAGCTTTTGAGTTTGATGTAGTCCCATGTGTTAATTTTCTCCTTTGTTTCTGTTGCTTTATGTGATGTATCAGTGAAAATTCTGTTGTGAATAATCTCTGAAATTTTTTTGCCTAATTTTCTTCTAGGATTTTTATGGATTCATGAGTCACATTTAAGTTTTTTATATATTTTCAGTTTATTCTTTTGTATGGTGTAATTGATGGTCTAGTTTAATTTTTTTTGCATGTAGCTGTCCAATTTTCCCAACACCATTTATGTATGTATGTATGTATGTATGTATGTATGTATTTTGGTATGTTCCCCTAGCGGGAACCAAACCCAGGACAACTGGACTGGAGACCAATGCTATAACCACTGACCCAAACTGGCCAGGGCCCAACATCATTTATTGAAGAAGTTGTCTTTACTCCACTGTATGCTCTAGCCAACTTTGTCAAATATTAATTGAGCATATTGTCTTGGGTCCATTTCTGGGTTCTCTATTCGGTTCCATTTATCTATCTGCCTGTTCTTGTGCCAGTACCAGGTTGTTTTGATTACAGTGGCTTTGAAGTATAGCCTGAAATCTGGTATTGTGATCCCTCCAACTTTGTTCTTCCTTTTCCAGATTGCTGTGGCTATTTGAGGCCTTTTTTGGTTCCATATGAACTTCTGAAGTATTTGTTGTAGTTCTGTGAAGTACGTCGTTGGTATTTTGATGGAGATTGCATTGAATCTATAAATTGCTTTGGGTGGTATATATATTTTAATGATGTTAATTCTTCCAATCCATGAACAAGTTATGTGCTTCAACTTTTTAATATCTTCCTCTATTTCTTTTTTCAATGACCTATAGTTTTCTGCGAATAGGTCCTTTATTCTTTGGTTAAGTTTATTCCTAAGTATCTTAATATATTCGCTGCAATGTTAAATTGGATTATTTTTTTTTAGTTTCTCTTTCTGTGAGTTCATCATTGGTGTATAAGAATGCCATTGATTTCTTGACATTAATTTTGTATTCGGCTACTTTGCCAAATTCATTTATGAACTCTAGAACATTTTTGATGGAGTCTTTGGGCTTTTCTACCTATAATATCATGTCATCTGCCAATAATGACAGATTCACTTCCTCCTTTCCAATTTGGATTGATTTTATTTTTACTTTCTGTCTGATTGCTGTGGCTAAGACTTCGAGTACTGTGTTAAATAAGAGTGGCGAAAGTGGGCATCCTTGCCTTGTTCCTGTTCTTAAGGGAAATGTTTTTAGTTTTTACCCATTGAGTATGACATTGGCTGTAGGCCTTTCATATATGGCCTTTATTATGTCAAGATATGATCCCTCTATTCCCAGATTACTGAGCATTTTTATCAGAAATGGATGCTAGATTTTGTCGAATGCTTTCTCAGCGTCTTTGATATGATCATATGATGTTTATCTTTCATTTTTTTATGTGGTGTATCACATTTATTGACTTGTGAATATAATACCAGCCTTGCATCCCTGGGATGAATCCTACTTGGTCATGGTGAATAATTTTTTGGATGTATTGCTGGATTTGATTTGCTAGTATTTCCTTGTGGATTTTGGCATCTATGTTCATCAGGCATATTTGCCTGTAGTTTACTTTCTTTGTAGTATCTTTTATTTGTTTTGGAATTAGAATTATGCTGGCCTCATAAAACGAGTTTGGACATCTTCCTTCTTCTTGAATTTTTTGAAATAGTTTGAAGAGAATGGGTATTGGTTCTTCTTTGAATGTTCGATAAAATTCCCCTGTGAAGCCGTCCGGGCCTGTGCTTTTGTTTGCCGGGATCGTCTTGATTACATCTTCAATGTCTTTTGTAGTTATAGGTCTGTTCAAGTTTTCTATCTCTTCCCTGTTCAGTTTTGGAAGACTATGTCTTTCTAGAAATTTGTCCATTTCGCTTAGATTGTCGTATTTGTTGCCATATAATTGTTCATAATATGTGTTAACAATCCTTTGTATTTCTGTGGTGTCAGTTGTTACTTCTCTTTCATTTCTTATTTTGTGTATTTGGGTTCTCTCTGTTTCTTGGTGAGTCTAGCTAAGGGTCCATTAATCTTGTTTATCTTTTCAAAGAACCAGCTCTTTGTTTCATGGATCCTTTGAATTGTTTTTGTTTTTGTTTTTGTTTTTTTGATCTCCATGTCATGTATTTCTGCTCTGATCTTTATTATTTCCTTCCTTCTACTTTCTCTGGGGTTTCGTTTTGTTTGCGTTCTAGTTCTTTAACTTGTGAGGTTAGATTTTGTATTAGAATTTTTTGTTGTTTTTTTCTCGAGGTAGGCCTGTAGAGGTATGAACTTCCCTCTCAGAACTGCTTTCACTGCATCCCATATATTTTGTGTTTTTGTGTGTACATTTTCTTTGGTTTCCAGGAAGGTTTTAATTTCCACCATGATCTTCATGGTAACCCATTCATTGTTCAATAACATGCTATTTAGCCTCCATGTTTTCAAATGTCTTTGCATGTTTTTGGTGCAATTGATTTCTAGTTTCATGACATTGTGATCTGAGAAGACACTTGATATGATTTCAATCTTCTTGAACTTGTAGAGACTTGCTCTGTGTCCTAACATGTGGTCTATCTTTGAGAATGTCCCATGTGCACTTGAGAAGAATGTAAATTCTGCAGTTTTGGGGTGTAATTCTCTGTAGATATCTATGAAATCCATTTGATCTAGCCCATCATTTAGCGTCTGTTTCCTTGTTAATTTTTTGTCTAGAGGATCTATCCAGTGATGTCAGCGGGATGTTGAAGTCCCCTGCTATGATTGTATTGCTGTCGATTTCTCCTTTGAAGTCCTCCAGAAAATTTTGAATATATTTTGGTGCTCCTATATTGGGTGCATATATGTTTATCAAGGTTATATCTTCCTGTTGGATAGATCCTTTCAATATTATGTAGTGGCCTTCTTTGTCTCTAGGTATGGCCTTCATTTTGAAATCTACTTTATCAAATATGAGTATTGCTACCCCAACTTTTTTTGCTTTCCGTTTGCTGGAAGGATTTTTTCCCATCCCTTCACTTTCAACTTATGTGTATCTTTAGTTGTGAGGTGGGTCTCTTGTTAACAACATATATGTGAGTCATGCTTTCTTATCCAGTCAGCTACTCTGTGTCTTTTTATCAGAACATTCAGACTATTCACATTTAAGGTGATAATTGATATGTACTTATTTATTGCCATTTTTGTTTAGTGTGGTTTTATTTTTATTCCTATTTCTTCTACTAATTACAGCAGTCGGTTTAGCATATCTTGCAGTGTTGGTTTGGTGTTAATATATTCCCTTTGCCTTTTTTTTTTTTTTGTCTGGAAAGCTCTTTTATTTGACCTTCTATTTTGAATAATAGCCTTGCTGGGTAGAGTAATCTTGGATTCTGATCCTTGTTATTCATGACCTTGATTACTTCATGCAACTCCCTTCTGCCCTGCAGTGTTTCTGTTGAGAAGTCAGCTGAGAGCCTTATGGGGGTTCCTTTGTAGGTAACCTGTTGCTTATCCCTTGCTGCCTTTAGGATTCTCTTTTGTCTTTAATTTTTGGCATTTTAATTACTATGTGTCTTAGTGTGCGTATGTTTGGGTTCTTCTTACTTGGGGCTCTCTGTGCTTCTTGAAATTGAATGCCTTTTTCCTTCACCAAGTTAGGAAAGTTTTCTGTCACTATTTCTTCAAATATATTCTCTAAACCTTGCCCATTTTCTTTCTGTTTGGGGACTCCTATGATGTAAATTTTATTATGTTTTCTATTGTCCCACATTTCTCTTAAGCTATCTTCCTGTTTTTTCATTGTTTTTTCTTTTTGGTTTTCTGATTGTTTGATTTTTTTCTACCCTGTCTTCTAATTTACTGATCTGGTCCTCAGCTTCCTCTATTCTGCTGTTTAGTCCTTCCAATGTGTTCTTTATTTCTGCTATGTCATTCTTCATTTCCACTAGTTTGGTTTTCAATGTTTCTACATCTTTACTCATGGTGCTGATTTCTTTACTCATGCTGTTGATCTTCCTCAAAATCATGGCTCTGAACTCTACCTCTGATAATTTGCTTAGCTGCATTTCATAAATCTCATCTTCAATAGAGTTCTCTTTTTCTTTTATTTCAGATTTGTTTCTTTGTTTCACCATTTTGGCTATCTCAATGGATTTTGGAGCCTGCCAAATTTTTTCTATGGGTGTTGGGGTTCTGCTGTTTGTGGCTCCCTCTACTGGGTTTGGATGAGCCTGGGTGGGCCCACGTTAAACACCACTGTCAAGTCTTACTTTTCTGGGTAGATTTGCAAGCCCAGGAAAGGTTCAGTCATTCTCTTGTTTTTTCCCGTTGGCTAGAAGTCTCAGTTACTCAGTGCCTTGGAATGTAGCCCTGGTGTTCTGCATAAGAAGATTTCCAGAGGGTGGGATAGATGCTGGTTGTTAGTGAGCCTCAATTTGCATTTCTTTGCCTTACCTGGGAAAGGCTGACTCTCCAAGGTGTGGCGGCTGCTGCTTTGCCCCACAGTTCAGGAAAGGAGCACACTGGCCACTGTCCTTTGTGGCCGCAATTCAGCAAAACTCTGAGTTCCCTCCAAATCCTGGGTGTCCCCACAGAGTTCCAGCCCAGTCTGCGTTCCCTCTGCCATAGCCCCCAGGTTAGTGGCTGTGGCTATTTTAGTGCTCTCTCCTGGCTCTCTGCACTGTGGAGTGGGCTTGGTCTTCATTCCCCAAAGGTGCTGCTCACAACTAAGACTGCTGCTGTCTGGGCTCCCAGCCCACCACCCTCTCTCGCCTCCACAGATCCTACCTGTGTCCCTGGTTATATAGTCCTATCCTGCTGCTTTTCTGTTGCTTTTTCCCAAGGATTTGTCTTTATTTTGGTTGTAATTCCTTTTTGGTCCTGGGAGACCTTCTGTGTAGCTTCTGTTCACTCTGCCTCCATGTTCACATCCTCTGTGCTTTTCTGTGTGCAGCTGGGTCACACAGGCCTCTCTGGGCCCCTGAACCCTGCAGGTCCTGCAGGTAACTGGATTGTACAGTCCCTTTGGGGACCCAGCTCTATGCCTATGTTATGGGCTGCTGGGTCACACAGACCTCTCTGGTGCTTCAGCACCCTGCATATCCTGTGGGTAACTAGATCGCACAGTCCCTGCTGAGTCTCACAGGCCTATCTGGTGCTTCAGCACACTGCAGGTTCTGCAGGTAACTAGATCTCACAGTCCCTGCTGTGTTTCGCAGGCCTGTCTGGTGCTCCAGCACCCTGCAGTTCTGGAGGGCGGGAAGCTGGATCGCACCATTCTCTCTTGGGCTCTGGCTTCCCACTGCACTTGTAGGCTGCTTGACTGCACAGGCCTCTGTGGAGCCCCAGGTCCAGCTGCTGGCTTCTGGGGAGTGCTGCTGCCCTGTGGGGCTCCACTCTTGCTAAGCTGTTGCTGTAGTTTTGGGGGATGGGTCTCAGTTGCTGGTCTGTGCTTCTGATGCCTGGGGATGAATGTCTGCCCTTCAGTCTCTGTTGCTGTTGGTATATCTGGACTCTGATAGGGCTGCTACTATGGGGGATGGTGCTGGGCTCCAGGCTGTCCATGGCTTCAGTGACCGGCACCTTGGGAGCTCCACTACTGTGCACTGGTTTGTGCTGACACAGAGTGTCACTGGTCAGATAGTGCCAGGTTTGCTGGTGGGCTCAGGTTCCTGGGCCCTAGCTGCTCCCACTGCCTCCTCCCAGGGAAGAACCAGGATCTTCCAAAATGGTGGGACCTCCCCGTGGTGCAGGGAGAAGTGCCCTGAAGGGCTACTTACCATGATAGCCGGCTGCTCCTGTCCACAGCACAGGAACTTTCTGCTCCGCGGCTCTGCACTGCTCGGGTTTGGTCGTCCACCTTCACGTCCACTCACACTCTCTCACATACTTGCTCACTCTCTCACATACTCACTCACTCTCTCATACACTCACCCTCCCTCTGGTCTTGCCCACCACCAGCTTCTCTTAGATGTTACCCTTCTTAACCTTGTCATCAGCATCCGCCTTCTTGGCTCCAGGCTTCTTCTCCTTAGTATCAGGTTTCTTCTCCTTAGTATCAGGCTTCTCAGGTTTTTCCCCCGCCATCTTGCAAGATGGGCAAAAGACCCAAGGCCCTAACTTTCGATCCTGTTTTTGAGTTTTTTTATTAAACTTAGTAAGTAGTCTAATGAAAATAATGGATATTCAATTAACATATTGTCACTTGAATAATTTTTTTCTAGTAAACGATAATTTAAAACACCTTAAATGTTATCAGTCTTGTTAATGTAAATTTTATTTTTTATGTATCTACTGAAATCTTTATGCTTTCTTATTTGACAACGAAATACAGATTCATTAAGGCCTAGCACAGCAATGCATTTTTATAAGTTACTAATGTTGATGATGATTATGATAATAGCATTTTTTCTGATTTATCTATCAAATGAAAGTTTGCTGTAAGATACAGTGTCATAGGTATATAAGATTTAAAAAAAAACAAAACTATCTTAAACTGTATTTCGGATTTTCTCATTGCAACCGCACTGTTCTCTCTTCTTATAATCTCTTGCTTTTCCAGTATACAATGTACATATTAATTCATTTATTGATTCACCAACTCATTTTTACTAGTTTTTATTTGGTATCTCTTAAACATAAGGTACCATGGTCAGTGTTGTATAGAATACAGAAATGAGCAGGGCATTTCTCAAAATATTAAGAGTATATTAGTTAGTAGGGAAGATGTGATTGAAGCAAGATAGTAAGAAGCTAGGAAAATTTGTTGACAACTGGAATAAGGGAAACTAATAGAATATAATTAAATAAGGCCAAACAATCTGAGCAATTTTCTGCCAGCTAATGAATTATAAGGTTTCATCTTCCCAAACTAAGGACACCTAGGACCAAATGGTTTCCAAATTCCAGACCATCCTGGCACAAACCAGGCTCAGTCCTGGTCTCCCTTCAATGGTGTTCTTGATAACATTCTTTAAAAAGGAAATTAACCAGCCTTGGCCTGTGTGACTCAGTTGCTGGGAACATTTCCAATATGTTGGAAGTGATGAAAGGTCATGGATTTTATTTTTGTCAGGGCCTCTACCTAAGTTTTGGGTATGATCCTTGCCTGAGATGGGCACATGTGAGAGGCAACCAATTGATGTTCCTCTTTCATATCAATTTTTTTTCTCTCTATCTCCCTTCTCTTCTCTTTAAAAATCAGTGAACATGTCATTGGGTGAGAATTTAAAAATAAACAAACAAATAAGTAAATAAATAAATAAATAAAACTAACCAGAAAATAACCCCTGACACTTCTATGTATACTTTTTTTTTTTTTTTTTATCCTAACCCAAAAAGAAAGAGGGAAAGATATCAACATGAAAGAGAAACTTTGATCCACCTTCTCCAGTATGCGCCTTGATTGGGATCCCACCTGCCTACTAGGTATGTGCCCTGAATGAGAATCAAACCTGGGCCTTTCAGTGTATGGGAAAACACTCCAACTAACTGAGCCACACTGGCCAGTTCAGGAAGGACACTCCTGAAAAGCTAATGAATATTCTATTGATATCCTCTCCTGAGACCTCCCCTTGGATTACAGCCTACCAAGGAAAGATAAAAAGGCTCAAGACAAAGGATCCACAGGGCTCTATCTCTAAAATATGCCCATGCCTTGTATCTCTGTTCTCTTTCCCTAACAGTCCCCATGAGACCGGTAAGAGAGCAGTGGGCAGTGACAGCTTTTCCCAGGCTTATCCCCTTTACCTGTCTCCAAGACTCTCTTTTTCTTTCTCTTTTTACTTCTTCTATAATAAGCCCTTTCTTTTCTTCAGTGTCTCCAGCTTTAATAAACTTACTCTACTCAGGGTGTGCTCTCTCTAGACCATGCCCACACTTTCTACCTCTGCTGTATTTCTCCTAAACTCTAAGGAACCTGATAATATTTGCCACCAGAGGAACAGCAGGCAGTAGCAACTCATCCCAGACTTACCCCCTGAACCTGTCTCCAAAGCCCCTATTTTTCTGACTTCCCAGTGAACTCATTGCTTTTACTGTGACTTCAATTTTTCAGTGGGCCAAAGCAACTGTGCCTAGGCTTTCTCCTATTGCTTCTTCTATCTTAAACCCTTCCTTTATTTCACTGTTCCCAGCTTTAATAAACATACTTGCAAAATCACCTGGGCTTATATTGTGAAATCTTTCCTGCACGAAGTCAAGAATCCACACACTACTGGCAGGCCCAGTATAGACCGACTTTAGACCCAGTCCCCGTCCGGTAACATGGTGAGAATATGTAGATCATAAAATGACTTGGAGAAAAAAATGGTGGCGGAGTGAATGGAAGCTACACAGACCATCTCCCAGGACCAAACTGGATTTACAACAAAAATAAAAACAAATTGTCAGGAAGGGGCAACCGAAAGGCAGCTTGGAGGACCACATAACCATGGACACTGACTCAATCCTGGTAGGCTTGTGAGGATGCGAGAGGGGGCCGGGAACCAACGGTCCACAGTGGCCTGGGCTGGGACCAGGGGACTCTGCTGGAAGCTGCACCCTTGGCTGGGTCCTGTGACCTCAGCTGGGTGCTTCGCCCTCTGCTGGGTCTAGCTGCCTCGGCTGGAAGCTGCTGCCGACTTGGCTGCGTCTGGCAACCACGGCTGGGTCCTGTGGCCTTGGCTGGGTGCTACACCCTCGGCTGGGTCCTGCGAACTCGGCTGGGTGCTACGCCCACAGCTGGTACCGCAGCCTCAGACGCCCTTGGCTGGGAGCAGTGCCCTCAAGTTAAAAGTCCCAGGCTGATCCACGACGCAGAGTCCGGATAGAAGCTAAATTGGCACCAGCCACTCACCATGGGCTCTGGCAGAAGGAAGGCAGACTGGACTGGAACTGTGTGGGGACACTCGGGATTTGGAGGTGCTCAGACCTTTTGCTGAGTGCAGCCAAGCAGGACTGTGGTCATCTTAATTCTTCCCAGGGCCCTAGGGAGAGGCGGTCTGGTGGCCATTGAAATGCTAATTGAGGCCCATTAACAACCAGAATCTGCCCCAACCTCCTGAAATCTTCTTACACTGAGCACCTAAATGAGTTTCTCAGGCAACTCAGAAAACCAAGGTTCTTCCGGTGACCGCTACTAATAGCCTCCAGGCAAAAAAAGCTAGAGGATAACTACCATTCCCTGGGCTAGCAACTCTAACCAGGAAAGTTAAGACTTGACAGTGGTGTTTAAAGTGGGTCATCCCTGCCTCATCCAAACCCAGGAGAAGGAACCACAAACAGCAGAACACCAACACCCACAGGGAAAATTTGGAAGACTCCAAAGCCCACTATGATAGCCAAAATGGTGAAAAACAGAAACAAAAGCCAAATGAAAGAACAAGAGGCTTCTACCAAAGATGAGATAAATGAGGTGCAATTAAGCAAGTTAAGAGAACTAGAATTCACATCCATGATCTTGAGGAAGCTCAACAGCATGTGTAAGGACATAGAGAGGTTGAAAATAAGCCAATTGGAAATTAAAAATCACCAAGAAGAGATAAAAAATGAAATATCAGAAATGAAAAACACATTGGAAGGTCTAAAAAGCAGAGTACAGGAAGCTGAGGACCGGATCAGTGAATTAGAAGACAGGGTGGAAAAAATCAACCAATCAGAAAACCAAAGGAAAAAACGATTAAAAAACAGGAAGACAGCTTAAGAGAACTGTGGGACAACTGGAAACCGAATAATATTTGCATCATAGAAGTCCCCGAAGAAGAAGAAAATGAGCAAGGGTTAGAGAATATATTCAAGAAATAATGACAGAAAAGTCCCCAAATTTGGTGAAGGAAGAGGGCATTCAAGTTCAAGAAGCACAGAGAGCCCCAAGTAAGAAGAACCCAAAGAGGCCCACACCAAGACACATAGTAATCAAACTGCCAAAAATTAAAGACAAAGAGAGAATCCTAAAAGCAGCAAGAGATAAGCAACAGGATACCTACAGAGGAAACCCCATAAGGCTCTCAGCTGACTTCTCACAACAAACATGACAGGCCAGAAGGGAATGGCATGAAGTAATCAAGGTCATGAAAAACAAGGATCTGAATCCAAGAATACTCTACCCAGCAAGGCTATTATTCAAAATAGAAGGTCAAATAAAAAGCTTCTCAGACAAAAAAAGGCTAAGGGAATACATTAGCATCAAACCAGCACTGCAAGAAATGTTAAAAGGAATGCTGTAATTAGCAGGAGAAATGGAAAGAAAAATAGAACCACAGTAAACAAAAACAGCAATAAATAAGGACATATCAATAATCACGCTAAATGTAAATGGATTGAATGCTCCCATAAAAGGACACAGAGTAGCTGATTGGATAAGAAAGCATGACTTAACTATATGTTGTTTACAAGATACCCACCTCACAACAAAAGACTCACATAGTTTGAAAGTGAAGGGATGGAAAAAAATCTTCCAAGCAAATGGAAAAGAAAAAAAAGCTGGGGAAGCAATACTCATATCTGATGAAATAGATTTCAAAATGAAGGCCATAACTAGAGACAAAGAAGGCCACTACATAATATTGAAACGATCTATCCAACAAGAAGATATAACCTTGATACACATATATGCACCCAATATAGGAGCACCAAAACTTATTAAAAATCTTCTGGAGGACTTCAGAGGAGAAATCGATAGCAATAAAATCATAGGAGGGGACTTCAACACCCCGTTGACATCACTGGATAGATCCTCTAGACAAAAAATTAGCAAGGAAAGAGAGACTCTAAATGAAGCACTGGACCAAATGGATTTAATAGATATCTACAGAGAGAATTACACCCCAAAACTATAGAATTCACATTCTTCTCAAGTGCACATGGGACATTCTCAATGATAGACCACAGGTTAGGGCACAAACTAATTCTCTACAAGTTCAAGAACTGAAATCATATCAAGCATCTTCTCAGATCACAATGACATGAAACTAGAAATCAATTGAAAGAAGAACATACAAAGATATTTGAACACATGGAAGCTAAATAGCATGTTATTAAACAATGAATGGGTCACCGAGGCGATCAAGGAACAAATCAAAAACTTCCTGGAAACCAATGAAAATTAAGACACTACAAGAAAAAATCTATGGGATGCAGCGAAAGCAGTTCTGAGAGGGAAGTTCATAGCACTACAGGCCTACCTCAAAAAACAAGAAAAATCTCTAATGGACTATCTAACCTCAAAACTTTTAGAACTAGAAAGCAAACAAAAAGAAAACCCTAGATCAGGTAGAAGGAAGGAAATACTAAAGATCAGAGCAGAAATAAACGGCATTGAGACCAAAAAAAGAATTCAAAGGATCAATGAAACAAAAAGCTGTTTTTTTAAAAAAGATAAACAAGATTAATGGACCCTTAGCTAAACTCACCAAGAAACAAAGCGAGAGAACCCAAATACACAAATCAGAAATGAAAGAGGAGAAGTAACAACTGACACCACAGAAATACAAAAGATCATAACAGCTACTATGAACAATTATATGGCAACAAATTCTACAAACTAAGCGAAATGAACAAATTTCTAGAATCACATAGTCTCCCAAAACTGGACCAGGAAGAGATAGAAAACTTGAACAGACCAATAACAACAGAAGAAATTGAAGATGTAATCAAGACTCTCCCAGCAAACAAAAGCTCAGGCCCAGATGGCTTGATGGGGAAGTTTTACTGAACATTCAAAGAAGAACTAACACCCATTCTCCTCAAACTATTTCAAAAAATTCAAGAATAAGGAAGACTTCCAAACTTGTTTTATGAAGCCAGCATAATTCTAATTCCAAAACCAGAAAAAGACACTACAATGAAAGAAAACTACAGGCCAATATCCCTGATGAACCTAGATGCCAAAATCCTGAACAAAATTCTAGCAAATCGGATCCAACAATACACCAAAAAAATTATCCACCATGACCGAGTGGGATTCATCCCAGGGAAGCAAGGCTGGTACAATATTTGCAAATCAATAAACGTCATACACCACATAAATAAAATAAAGAATAAAAACCACATGATCATATCAATAGATGACGAAAAAGCCTTCAACAAAGTTCAGCATACATTTCTCATAAAAATGCTCAGCAATGTGGAAATAGAGGGATCATATCTAAACATAATAAAGGCCATATATGAAAGACCTACAGCCAACATCATACTCAATGGGCAAAAACTAAAAGCATTTCCCTTAAGAACAGGAAAAAGGCAAGGATGCCCACTTTCACCACTCTTATTTAACATAGTACTGAAAGTCTTAGCCACAGCAATCAAACAGGAAGAAAAAATAAAAGGGATCCAAATTGGAAAGGAGGAAGTGAAACTGTCATTATTATTTGCAGATGACATGATATTATACATAGAAAACCCCAAAGACTCCATCAAAAATCTACTAGACTTATAAATGAATTTGGCAAAGTAGCAGGATACAAAATTAATGTCAAGAAATCGATGGCATTCTAATATACCAATGACAAACTCTCAGAAATAGAAACTAAGCAAACAATCCCATTTACCATTGCGGCAAAAAAATTAAGATACATAGGATAAACCTTAACCAAAGAAACACAGGACCTATTCGCAGAAAACTACAGGTCATTGAAAAAAGAAATAGAGGAAGATATAAAAAAGTGGAAGCACATACCCTGTTCATGACTTGGAAGAATTAACATAATTAAAATGTCCATGCTACCCAGAGCAATCTATGGATTCAAGGCAATCCCCATCAAAATACCAATGACATACTTCACAGAATTAGAACAAGTACTTCAAAAGTTCACATGGAACCAAAAAAGACCTTGAATAGCCACAGCAATCTTGAAAAGAAAGAACAAACTTGGAGGAATCACATTACCAGATTTCAGGTTATACTACAAAGCGACTGTAACCAAAACAGCCTGGTACTGGCACAAGAAGAGGCATATAGACCAGTGGAACAGAACAGAGAACCGAGAAATGGACCCAAGGCAATATGCTCAAGTAATATTTGACAAAGGTGGCAAGAACATATAGTGGAGTAAGGACAGCCTCTTTAATATATGGTGCTGTGAAAATTGGACAGCTACATGCAAAAAAATGAAACTAGACCATCAACTTACACCCTACACAAGAATAAACTCAAAATGGATAAAAGACTTAAACGGGACTCATGAATCCATAAAAATCCTAGAAGAAACTGTAGGAAACAAAATTTCAGACATCATACGCAGCAGAATTTTCACTGATACATCATCTAAGGCAATAGAAACAAAGGAGAAAATGAACACATGGGACTATATCAAACTCAAAAGCTTTTGCACAGCGAAAAATATAATCATCAAAATGTAAAGGCTACCCACTGTATGGGAGAGCATAATTGCCAATGATATATCAGATAAGGGGTTAATTTCCAGTATATATAGAGTGCTCATACAACTCCACAAAAGGAAGACGAAAAACCCAATCTAAAAATGGGCAGAGGAACTAAATAGACACCTCTCCAAACAGGACATACAAATGGCCACGAGACATATGAAGAAATTCTCAACATCACTAATCATCAGAGAGATGCAAATTTAAACAACAATGAGGTATCACCTCACACCTGTCAGAATGGCTGCCAGCAACAAATCATCAAACAACAAGTGTTGGCGAGGGTGTGGAGAAAAGGGGACTCTAGTACACTGCTGGTGGGAATGCAGTCTGGTGCAGCCCCTATGAAAAACAATATGGTGTTACCTCAAAAAATTAAAAATTGAACTTCCATTTGACCCAGTGATCCCACTAGGAATACTCCCTAAGAAGCCTGAAACACCAATCAGAAAGAATATATGTACCCCCATGTTTGTTGCAGCACTACTTACAATAGCTAAGATCTGGAAACAGCCCAAGTGTCCATCAGTAGACTAATGGTTAAAAAAGCAGTGGTACATATACACAATGGAGTACTATGCAGCTGTAGGAAAGAACGATCTCTCATCCTTTGAGACAACATGGGGGGACCTGGAAAGTATCATCCTAAGTGAAACAAGCCATACAGAGAAAGTCAAGTATCATATGATCTCACTTAT
Organism: Molossus molossus; assembly: GCF_014108415.1. Taxonomy (NCBI): domain Eukaryota; kingdom Metazoa; phylum Chordata; class Mammalia; order Chiroptera; family Molossidae; genus Molossus; species Molossus molossus. Next base: position 11,151,038 of record NW_023425355.1, on the reverse strand, counting down.
TTGTGGAATATAATGAACATAACAGTTGAGGAATGGGGTAGTCCAGAGATGTGGAAGTGGGGTACACACTGACAATCCCCAGAAGAGGGTGTGGTGGGGGAGAGATAAACCACAGAACTTATATGCATGTATGCATGAACAGTGGAGTTGGACAACAAACTGGGGACCAGGCAGGGATGGATGGGGAGGGGGGAATCAGTGGGGGGAAAAGGAGAAACATCTGTAAGAAAAATAAATAAATAAATAAATAAATAAATAAATAAATAAATAAATAAATAAAAATAAAAATGACTCAAGAGAGTAAGGGAAAAAAAAATGTAAGTTAAGAGAAAGATTAATCCAACCTCCAATTTTCTCAAGAAATATTTTATTTCACACCGTTTAGTTGAGGTATTTAAGGGAGACACGAGCATGAGGGGGCTTTTGAATTGCTCCTGGATGCATATATAGTATTTCAATAGACATTCTTGGAGTAGAAAGCAGTCCAAGCACTGGGTTCAGTATGAACCAAGATACTGTGTTAGGAAAATTATGGTTGGTTTGAGGTAGAGAAATTTGTCAAGTTTGACTGTAGGAGAGGAACAATATAAGAGGAGAGTATAAAACTGTCTGAAATGCCCTGGCTGGTTTGGCTGGGCAGTTGGAGTGTCACCCTACAGACCAGGGAATCCTGGGTTCGGTTCTCGCTAGGGGCACGTACCAAAAAGAAAAAAAAAAAGTTTGAAATATGGCCATTCTAATTGAGATTAAAATATGTTATTTGTTTTATTCCTCTAATTATACCTACTTGAGTCCATCCCTATTGCTTAACTTTCTGTAAAGCTATGGAATTTTACCTAGGATGTTCCATGGGGAAAAAGGGAGGAACACCTATAATACTTTCAACAATAAAATATAAATAAAGCAATTTTTATTAATTAAAAAAGATAATTTACTATTCCAAGTCTTCTGTTTACCTCTTAATTTTCTATGTAGTTATACTATTTATTATTGAATGTGGATTATTAAAGTCTTCTATTATTGTTGAATTGTCTACCCCTCACTTTGATTCCATTTTTATTTAATAAATTTTGGTGCATATATGTTTATAATTGTATGTCTTCCTGATGGCCTGATCTTTTATCATTATAAAATGTCCTTTACTCTGGTAACATTGTTTTGTCTTAAAGAGTATTTTGACTGATATTAGTATAGCAACTTGAGTTTTGTTTTGATTACTGTTTTCATAGTATAATTTTTTTGTCATTTTACCTGTTTGTGTTTTTAAATCTAAAATGTGTCTCTTGTAAAAAGCATAAACTTAGAGAACATATTTGATCCATTCTGTGAAGATTCCCCTTTTGATTGAAATGTGATTCCACTTACACTTAATGTAATCATGGATAGAGAAAACCTCTCTCATTTAGTTATTTATATTCTATATGTCTTACAACCTTTTTATTTTTCTATTTCTGCATTATTGACTTTTTTGTTGTTGTTTACCTAGTGTTGTCTTAATTTTTCTGTCATATTTGGAAGATAGTTTTGCTGATTGGCAATTCTTTCCTTGCAGAAATTTGGATGTGTCAAGCCACTACCTTCTGGCCTCCATGGTTTCTGATGAGAAAACAACATTAATCTTCTTTGAACACCCCATGTGTATATGATGAGTCACTTCTCTCTTGCTGTTATCAAGACACTATTTGTCTTTTGACAGATTATAACGTGCGTAGATAAATTTGACTTTGAGTTTCTTCTACTTAGAAGTCCCTGAATTGTTTGAATGTGTTGATTAATGTTTTTCATTAAAACACTATGGTGCTACCTCAAAAAATTAAACATTGAATAGACATTTGACCCAGTGATCCCACTTCTAGGAATATACCCTAAGAAACCTGAAACACCAATCTGAAAGAATATATGTACCCTCATGTTCATAGCAGCACTATTTATAATAGTTACGATCTGGAAACAGCCCAAGTGTCCATCAGTAGACGAGTGGATAAAAAAGCTGTGGTACAGCCCTGGCCAGTTTGGCTCAGCGGTTAGAGGGTCGGCCTGCTGTCCGGAGAGACCCGGGTTCGGTTCCCGCTAAGGGCACGTACTTCGGTTGCAGTTTGTCCCCGGCCCTGGTTGGTCATGTGGGTGGCAGCCACTCGATGTGTCCCTTCACGTCGATGTTTCTCTCTCTCTCTCCCTTCCTCTCTCTCCCTCCCACTCTATCTGTACAAAAAAATGGAAAAACGTCCTCGGGTGAGGATAAAAAAATAAAAAAAAGATGTGGTACATATACACAATGGAGTACTATGCAGTGGTAAGAAAGAAAGATTTCTAATCCTTTGAGACGACATGGAGGGACGTGGAGAGTATTATCCTAAGTGAAATAAGCCAAAAAGAGAAAGACAAATATCACACAATCTCATTTATTTGTGGAATATAATGAACATAACAGTCTGAAGAAAAGGGTAGACCCAGAGATGTGGAAGTAGGGTACAGACTGACAATCCTCAGAAGAGGGATTGTAGAGAGGGAAGATATAAACTACAGAACTTATATGCATGTACACATAACCAATGGTCACGGACAACAAAGCTGTTTATGGGGTAGGGGGGGTAGGAAGGAGGGTGTCAATGAGAAAAAAAGGAGAAACATCTGTAACAAAAATAAATTAATAAAAAATATTTCAACCATGTTTTCTCTTTATTTTAATTGATTTTTTAGAGAGAGAAGAAGGAAGAGAGAGAAACATTGATGTGAGAGAGACACATTGATTGGCTGCCTCCTGCTCGCTCCGTACTGGGGATAGAACTGCAACCGGGCATGTGCGCTGACCAGGAATTGAACTGGGACCTCTCAGTGCATGGGATGATGCTCAATCCACTGAGCCACACTGGCTAGGCTCAACCATGTTTCCTTTAAATAATGCTTCTGCTTCTTTGTCTCCTCTCCTTGGACTTTCATTATACATGTGTTATCATGTTTGATGGTATCCCACAGTTAACTGATTATGCTTATTGTTCTCCTTTCATTATTCTTTTTGTTCCTCAGACTGGATAATCTCAATTAAACTATTTTCAACTTTACTTATTCTTTCATCACAGCAGTCCAAATCTACTAATGGCCCCCTCTAGGAAAATTTTTATTTCAGTTATTGTACTTTTCAATGTCAGAAACTGCTATTTTTTTAAAAATCTATTTTTTCCTCTGAAGTGATATTTTCTATTTGGGGAGACATTATTTTGTACCTTCCTTTAATTCTTTTGACATTATTTTCTCTGGCTTTATGAACATATTTATAATAGTTGATTAAATGTTTGTGTCAATTAAATTTAACATATGATCTTCTTTTGGAAATGTCTATTTACTAGGTCTTTTCCCCCCTGTTTCTGCTAAGTGAAATAAACCAGTCAGAGAAAGACAAGTACCAAATTATTTTACTCGTATGTAGAATCTAATGGATAAAATGAAATAGCAAGTAACATAAAGAAAGACTCCTAGATATAGAGCAAGCTGACAGTTGTTGGGAAGGTAAGGGAAATGTGTATTGGCGGGGAGGGGAGTGGAGGGATTGAGCAAAAAAAAAAAATCAATGGGCAAGGACAGCATCAATATTGACAGGGGGAGGGTTTGCCAGGGGAGGTGGAGAAAGTTATAGGGGAGATAAATGGTGATAAAAAGTGACTTGACTTGGGGTGGTAAACACACAATACACTGCGCAGATAATGTATTATGTAATTGTGCACTAGAAACCTGTATAGCCCTGGCCGGTTCAGCTCAACGGTTAGAGTGTCGGCCTGCGGTCCAGAGAGACCCGGGTTCAGTTCCCGCTAAGGGCACGTACTTCGGTTGCAGTTTGTCCCCGGCCCTGGTTGGGTCGTGCGGTTGGCAGCCACTTGATGTGTCCCTTTCACATCAATGTTTCTCTCTATCTCTCCCTCACAGTCTATCTAAAGAAAATATGGAAAAATATCCTCGGCTGAGGATTAAAAAATAAATAAATAAATCTGTATAAATTTGTTAACCAGTATCACTACAATAAATTCAATAAAAAGAAAAATAAAAAAAAAGTAGTGGACATTTAAAATAATACAGTGTAGCCCGGCCAGTGTGGCTCAGTGGTTGAGCATCAACTGATGCACCAAGAGGTCGCGAGTTCAATTCCTGGTCAGGGCACATGCCCAGGTTGTGGGCCAAATCTCCAATAGGGGACGTGCAGGAGGTGGCCAATCGATGTTCTCTCTCACAGATGTTTCCATCTTTCTCTTCCTCTCCCTTCCTCTCTCTCTAAAATCAATAAAGGAAAAAAATAAAATAAAGTAATAAAGTGTAGCAACTTTGCAAATCAAGTTTCCTCCATCCCAATTTTTAAATAATTTGTGTTTTGTTTGAGTCATTGTTGTTAGTTTTTTCTTTTTTGGTGAGTGAAATATCTTCTTGGTTAGTTTAGTGGTTGTCTAATAACTGTTTAGAAATGTTTGTAATGCCTAGAACCAATAAATGTTCTATTTCTTACTGAAGGACTTTGTGTGTGTTGGGAATAAAATCAATACTCAGGAAGTGGACAACACTATATTAGCCTTTACTTCCTGTTTGCACAAGGGCTTCAGTGTCAACCAGGGAAAAGAGATTATTGCCATTTTATGTTCATGACCTTCTAGAATCTCAGAACTATATCAGAGCTTCATAAAGGCTCCAAAGATCACTTCATTCCCTAGGTCTTACTTTCAAAGTTTTCTAGTGAGCTGTTGTTTGCCCCAACTCATACTGCTACCTCAGGCAACTACAGTGTTAAATAATTAATACCGATTATTTTAAATAAATGCCCTGTAAGTAGGGTTTTCTGTACTGAGTGAGCTCTAAGCTAGATAAAATCGTTAAAAGACTTGTGAATGGAGCTCATTTAGGAAACTTCCAGACAGATCAAATAGTGACAATGATCAAAGAATGGGATATTTGAGGAACTCCAATTTTTGTCTGCCTTATTTTTTTGAAACTATCAGATAAAGTCTATTTAGAAAATCATAGATATATAAGAAGTGACTGGTAGAAGAAACAAACTAGAGAGAAAGGAAACAAGTTACAGAGGCAGAAGAAGGGTCCTTGGACTTTAGGAGACAGAAAGATAAAGGTAACACGCTTTTGGAGGAAGAAGAGTGGAAGGGGAAAGTCGTGGGCATGCTCCATTTGTGGTGGTTACTAGGTGGCTGATTTTATTAGTCATTGGTTTAGTCAACCAGTTACCGTGAATGGGAGACTACAGATTTTCAAGCCTACCATGGAGTGGGGAAGAGTGTGTCATTTCTGGTGTTAGGGAGTTTTTCCCAAGTAAATATTCCTTAGATTGTTTAAAGCTTTAGGTTAGTTTTCCACGTTCTGAAACAGTTGATTTAACAGTTTTTCCAGTGTTCCCATGGCTTTAATTGGGAGATAGATTTTCACAGGTTCTTACACAGCTAGTATTACATATCTAGTTTACTAAGTAAGCCCTCATAACTTATTGAACTTGCATACAAAGAAATAATCAAAAAAATGAATTTCAATGCAGGATGTGAAACATCAATAATAAAAATAATAATAAAAAACAACCAGCTAAGTTGTAGTAGTAGTAGTGATTGTAAGATATGCTGTTTAAACAAACAAAACGAAATGAGGAGTGATTGTATTATTACTTAGGGGAAATGTATAGTAGGAAGTGGGAAATTATATTTGAAAGGTAAGTAGATAGGAAGGGATGTTCAGTAACAGGAACAAAAGTAAGAGGGACAAGTGAGGGAGTCCAAAACTTGAAGCTATATTCCAGGGTAGGAATGAAAAGCGTGGAAACCTATTACAGAAAAGCAATGCTGGACAAGTGGTGCAGGTCGGGGGTGAAACAAAGCTGACATCAAATCAGCAAAAAATGCATGCTCATAAGACACAAACTGAGGTTTGTCAGTTTCTAGGCATGGTACACTTGTCCCTTGCCCAAAAGTATTTCCTCTGAACAACCTGGCATTGTTACCCTTTAGGAGACTTGGCTGTATAAAAGTTTCAAAATTATCCAGATTCCTTTACTAAGATACAAAGACCCCTACAATAAACAGGGGAGCATTTATCTAGAAGGTTATATAAATAACATAAAGTATTTCAGATAAAGACTAGAGCTAACATCTTAGTAGAATTAGCAAAAAAATACTAAAATTAATAAAACTCTGGAGAGACTAAGGAGCCTACTTGGGGTGAGGGGTAAAATGGCAATAGCAAAGCAGTGCAAAAATGAACAATATTTGACTGGAACCAAAGTTTGACTGCCTGCCACCATGAAAGGCAAACTACCGAGAGGTCCTGACAAGAAAGAAAACAGGATTATTCAAGTACTGGTAACCTGGGAAGATGGCAGACTCTTGTCCAAAGCTCATCTCAACATCTCAGTTCAGGCAGAGGCTTTTATAAAAAGAAAGAGGCAAAGCAGAAGAAATATATCAAGGGAAAGGAGTTGAAAAGTTCTTTAGGTGCAGGCCAGCACAGTCCATTCCAGTAAGGATCTCAAAACTGGTTAAGTGATGGTCTGGTGTACATCATCCCATTCTTCATCATCCTGATTCTACAGTTAAAGGTGAGCAAATCTCCTGAAACTGGGATGACTGAAGTTTCAGTCTGTATCTTCTGGTTAGTTCCTAGGATTCTCATACAACTATGCTGTTTATCTACAAACTACATATTTGTCAGAGCCAGCCATTTGCAGAAACAATGTCAAAACAACAGTTATAATTTCCTACTTTATAATATTAACAAAGACAGTCTTGGCTTGGTACATAATATTCAAAAGCACTAATCTTGTAATGATTATTAAGTAATATTGGGTAGCTAAGTAACACTCGGAAAGCTCTAGAAGTTTGGACACTGTACAGTGATTAAAAGAACACTGTCAAGTATTTTTAGAATAAAAAATCAGGAGTAATAGGGTGAATTTATCCATTTGGGAAAGGAAGCAATAATGTAAACTGTCTCAACTAGGTCTTTCTATTCCTGATTCTTCAAGTTATGAGCATATACATATTTCAGATAATTCTTATTCCATCACAATTTGATTTTTCATTTCTCAAGGTTAGTATAATTTCTTAATTGATTACCCTCATCTGGATACTTTTGATTGTAAACAGAATTGTTGGAAAAATTGGTGACATCTGAATAAAACATAGTGCCTGACAAATATTTAAATAGTAGGTACTTATTGGAACTGCTATTATCAACCACTGAAACATTATCAATATACTATATAATTTACCTTATATATGGGGAACTATATTGCTTAAGAAAGAACAGTGAGTATATAATATGTTGAATGCTAGAAGGATTATGTAAAATATATTATCTACTTTCTAGGAGATTAAAGTCTCATTTGGGTAATAAGTCATGTACAAAGTAAAAAAAATAATTTCAATATGATAATCCTTTAAAAATAGCCCAAATAATTGCCAGAATAAGAGTTCAGAGAAAATAATACACTTTTAAATGGCATAACAATGGCAAAATTAAGTATTTATAGGGTTACAAGTATGGAAAAGTAAAGTAATAGGAGTTCAAAAGGAGAAGAGGTCAATGTGGGATATGCCAGCTCGGTTCAGGCACTAGATCGAGAATAAAAGAAACTATCCATTTGAGGTTTAGTAGAATTATACTTTATTATTAGGCTACTCCCATTAGGTTACTCACTACAGTTGATAAAAATAAAATAAATTATTAATTTCTTACTGTGTGCCAGACTCTATTCCAATAATGTTATATAAATTATCTCATTTGGTTCCCGGAAAATGGCGGCGAAGTGAATGGAGCGACACAGACCATCTCCCAAGACCAAACTGGATTTACAACGAAAATAAAGGCAAATCGTCAGGAAAGGGCAGCCGAAAGACATCTTCTCTTGGAGGACCACTTAACCAGAAACACCCACTCAATCCTGGTAGGTTTGCGAGGACGCGAGAGGGGGCTGGGAGCCCACGGTCCACAGCGGCCTGGGCAGGGGCCAGGGAACTTGGTGGGAAGTTACTGCTACCGCCTCCCTTGGCACCCTGCATGGGCCCTGGGAACTCTGAAGCCTGTTAACCTCTCGGCTGGAGCCGCACAGACTCGTGGGCACCAGGGGACTCGGCGGTACCAGGGAACTTGGCGGGAAGATACTGCTACTGCCTCCCTTGCCACCCTGCATGGGCCCTGGGAAATCTGTAGCCTGCTAAGCTCTCGGCTGGAGCCACACAGATTCGCGGTCACCAGGGGACTCGGCGGGATTCTGCTACCAAGGCTGAGTCCCGTGAACTCTGCGTGCTAAGGCCTCGACGGGCGCCGCGCAAATTCGCGGGAACCAGGGGACTGTGCTGGACGCTACTGCCACCTCTGCAGTGTCCCGCGATCGCGGCTCAGTCCTGGGGCTTCTGCTGAGTGCAACCCCCTGAGCGGGTACCACAGCCGCAGCCACCATTGGCTGGAAGCAGCGCCCTCGGGTTAAAAGTCCAAGGCGGCTCCAGGACACAGAGTCCGGACATAGGCTAAATTGGCAGCAGCCACTCACCTTGGGGTCCGGCAGAGGGAAGGCAGACTGGACGGTAACTGTGTGGGGACATTCAGGTTTTGGAGGGTGCTAAGAGCTTTTTCTGAGTGCAGCCACGCAGGACTGTGGTCATTTTACTTCTTCTCAGGGCCCTGGGGAGAGGCAGCGGCCCTTCCCTCAGAGATTCAACCCCACCTGGTGTCCATTGAAATGCTAATTGAGGCCCATTAACAAACAGCAGCTGCATCACTCTCAGGAAATCCTCTTACACTGAGCACCTGAGGGAGTTTTTCAGGCAACTCAGAAACCAAGGGTCTGCAGGTGACCTCTACTAATAGCCTCCAGGCAAAAAAGAGCTAGAGGATAACTACCATTCCCTGGGCATGCAACACTAACCAGAAAAGCTTAGACTTGAAAGTGGTGTTTAAAGTGGGTCTTCCCTGGCGCATCCAAACTCAGGAGAGGGATCCACAAACAGCAGAACCCCAACACCCACTTGGAAAACTTGGCAAACTCCAAAGCCCACTGTGATAGCCAAAATGGTGAGAAACAGAAACAAAAGCCAAATGAAAGAACAAGAGACCTCTACCGAAGATGAGATAAATGAGGTGAGGTTAAGCAAGTTAACAGAACTAGAATTTAGAGCCATGATGTTGCGGAAGCTCAACAGCATGTGTAAGGACATGAGCACCATGAGTAAAGACATAGAAATGTTGAAAATAAACCAGTTGGAAATGAAAAACCAACAGAAAGAAATGAAGAATGACATATCAGAAATGAAAAACACATTGGAAGGTCTAAAAACCAGAGTAGGGGAAGCTGAGGACCGGATCAGTGAATTAGAAGAAAGGCTAGAAAAAAGCAACCAATCAGAAAACAAAAAGGAAAAAACGATTAAAAAACAGAAAGACAGCTTAAGAGAACTGTGGGACAAATGGAAACGCAATAATATTCACATCATAGGAGTCCCTGAAGAAGAAGAAAGTAAGCGAGGGCTAGAGAATATATTCAAAGAAATAGTGACAGAAAACTTTCCTAATTTGGTGAAGGAAGAAGTCATTCAAGTTCAAGAAGCACAGAGAGCCCCAAGTAAGAAAACCCAAACAAGCCCACACCAAGACACATAGTAATCAAACTGCCAAAAATTAAAGACAAAGAGAGAATCCTAAAAGCAGCAAGAGATAAGCAACAGGTTACCTACAAAGGAAACCCCATAAGGCTCTCAGCTGACTTTTCACAAGAAACACTACAGGCTAGAAGGGAATGGTATGAAGTAATCAAAGTCATGAAAAACAAGGCTCTGAATCCAAGACTACTCTACCCAGCAAGGCTATCATTCAAAATAGAAGGTCAAATAAAGAGCTTTTCAGACCAAAAAAGTCTAAGGGAATACATTAGCCCCAAACCAGCACTGCAAGAAATGTTAAAAGGACTGCTGTAATTACCAGGAGAAATGGGAAGGAAAATAGAACCACACTAAACAAAAATGGCAGTAAATAAGTACATATCAATAATCACCTTAAATGTAAATGGACTGAATGCTCCCATGAAAAGACACAGAGTAGCTGATTGGATAAAACAGAATGACTCATCGATATGTTGTTTACAAGAGACCCACCTCATGACAAAAGACTCACATAGATTGAAAGTGAAGGGGTGGAAAAAAAGCTTTCAAGCAAACGTAAAAAAAAAAAAAAAAGCTGGGGCAGCAATACTTACATCTGATAAAATAGACTTCAGAATGAAGGCCATAACTAGAGACAAAGAAGGGCACTGCGTAATATTGAAAGGATCTATCCAACAGGAAGATATAACCTTGATAAACATATATGCACCCAATATAGGAGCACCAAAATATATTTATAAACTATTGGAGGACTTCAAAGGAGAAATCGATAGCAATACAATCATAGCACGGGACTTCAACATCCCGCTCATATCACTGGATAGATCCTCTAGACAAAAATTAGCAAGGAAACAGAGACTCTAAATAAAGTACTAGACCAAATGGATTCAATAGATATCTACAGAGAACTACACCCCAAAACTGCAGAATTCACATTCTTCTCAAGTGCACATGGAACATTCTTAAAGAGAGACTACATGTTAGAGCACAAACTAAGTCTCTACAAGTTCAAGAAGATTGAAATTATATCAAGCATCTTCTCAGACCACAATGGCATGAAACTAGAAATCAATTGCAAGAAAAACTTACAAAGACATTTGAACACATGGAAGCTAAATAGCATGTAATTAAACAATGAATGGGTCACCGAGGAGATCAAGGAAGAAATCAAAAACTTCCTGGAAACCAATGAAAATGAAGACACTATAACACAAAATCTATGGGATGCAGCGAAAACAGTTCTGAGAGGGAAGTTCATAGCACTACAGGCCTACCTCAAAAAAGAAGAAAAATCTCTAATAGACTATCTAACCTCACAACTTAAAGCACTAGAGAGCAAACAAAAAGAAAACCCCAGAGCAAGTAGAAGGAAGGAAATAGTAAGGATCAGAGCAGAAATAAATGACATAGAGACCAAAAAAACAATTCAGAGGATCAATAAAACAAAGATCTGGTTTTTAAAAAAGATAAACAAGATTGATGGACCCTCAGGTAGACTCACCAAGAAACAAAGAGAGAGAACCCATATACATAAAATCAGAAATGAAACAGAAGAGATAACAACTGACACCACAGAAATACAAAAGATCGTTAACAATTACAATGAACAATTACACGGCAACAAATTCGAAAATCTAAGCGAAATGGAAGAATTTCTAGAAACACATAGTCTCACAAAACTGGATCAGGAAGAGAAAGAAAACCTGAACAGACCAATAACAACTAAGAAAATTGAAGACGTACTCAAGACTCTCCCAGCAAACAAAAGCCCAGGCCCAGATGGCTTCACGGGGGAGTTTTACCGAACATTCAAAGAAGAACTAATACCCATTCTCCTCAAACTATTTCAAAAAATTCTAGAAGAAGGAAGACTTCCAAACTTGTTTTATGAAGCCAGCATAATTCTAATTCCAAAACCAGAAAAAGACACTACAATGAAAGAAAACTACAGGCCAATATCCCTCATGAACCTAGATGCCAAAATCCTGAACAAAATTCTAGCAAATTGAATCCCGCAATACACCAAAAAAATTATCCACCATGACCAAGTGGGATTCATCCCAGGGATGCAAGGCTGGTACAATATTCGCAAATCCATAAATGTGATACACCACATAAATAAAATGAAGAATAAAAACCACATGATAATATTAATAGATGCTGAAAAAGCCTTCGACAAAATCCAGCATCCATTTCTGATAAAAATGCTCAGCAGTGTGGGAATAAAGGGATCATATCTAGACATAATAAAGGCCATATATGAAAGACCTACAGCCAACATCATACTCAATGGGCAAAAACTAAAAGCATTTCCCTTAAGAACAGGAACAAGGCAAGGATGCCCACTTTCGCCACTCCTATTTAACATAGTACTGGAAGACTTAGCCACAGCAATCAGACAGGAAGAAAAAATAAAAGGGATCCAAATTGGAAAGGAGGAAGTGAAATTGTCATTATTTGCAGATGTCATGATACTGTACATAAAAAACCCCAAAGACTACACCAAAAGTTTACTAGACTTAATAAATGAATTTGGCAAAGTAGCAGGATACAAAATTAATGTCGAGAAATCGATGGCATTCTTATACACCAATGATGAACTCACAGAAAGAGAAACTAAGCAAACAATCCCATTTACCATTGCGGAAAAAAAATTAAGATACCTCGGAATAAACTTAACCAAAGAAATAAAGGACCTATTCGCAGAAAACTACAGGTCATTGAAAAAATAAATAGAGCAAGATATAAAGAAGTGGAAGCACATACCCTTTTCATGGATTGGGAGAATTAACATCATTAAAATGTCCATATTACCCAAAGCAATCTATAGATTCAATGCAATCTCCATCAAAATACCAACAGCATACTTCACACAATTAGAACAATTACTTCAAAAGTTTATATGGAACCAAAAAAGGCCTCGTATAGCCACAGCAATCTTGAAAAGGAAGAACAAGGTTGGAGGGATCACAATACCAGATTTCAGGTTATATTACAAAGCCACTATAATCAAAACAGCCTGGTACTGGCACAAGAACAGGTATATAGACCAGTGGAACAGAATGGAGAACCCAGAAATGGACCCAAGGCTATATGCTCAATTAATATTTGACAGAGGTGGCAAAAGCATACAGTGGAGTAAGGACAGCCTCTTTAATAAATGGTGCTGGGAAAATTGGACAGCTACTTGCAGAAAAATGAAACTAGACCATCAACTTACACTCTACACCAGAATAAACTCAAAATGGATAAAAGACTTAAATGTAACTCATGAATCCATAAAAATCCTAGAAGAGACTGTGGGCAACAAAATTTCAGACATCATACGCAGCAGAATTTTTACTGACACATCACCTAAGGCAATAGAAACAAAGGAGAAAATGAACACATGGGACTATATCAAACTCAAAAGGTTCTGCACAGCGAAAGATACAATCATCAAAATGGAAAGGCTACCCACTGTATGGGAGAGCATAATTGCCAATGATATATCAGATAAGGGGTTAATTTCCAATACATACAGAGTGCTCATACAACTCCACAAAAGGAAGACAAAGAATCCAATTAAAAAATGGGCAGAGGAACTAAATAGACACCTCTCCAAACAGGACATACAAATGGCTAAGAAACATATGAAGAAATGCTCATCATCACTAATCATCAGAGAGATTCAAATCAAAACAACAATGAGGTATCACCTCACACGTGTCAGAATGGCCGCCATCAACAAATCATCAAACAACAAGTGTTGGCGAGGGTGTGGAGAAAAGGGGACTCTAGTGCACTGCTGGTGGGAATGCAGACTGGTGCAGCCACTATGGAAAACAATATGGTGTTACCTCAAAAAATTAAAAATTGATCTTCCATTTGACCCAGTGATCCCACTTCTAGGAATATACCCTAAGAAGCATAAAACACCAATCAAAATGAATATATGTACCCTCATCTTTGTAGCAGCACTATTTACAATTGCTAAGATCTGGAAACAGCCCAAGTGTCCATCAGTAGACGAATGGATCAAAAAGCCCTGGTACATATACGCAGCGGTAAGAAAGAAAGATCTCTTATCCTTTGATACTACATGGAGGGACCTTGAAAGTATCATCCTAAGTGAAGCAAGCCAAACAGAGAAAGACAAGTTTCATATGATCTCACTTATTTGTGGAATATAATGAACATAACAGTTTGAAGAATAGGGTAGTCCCAGAGACGCGGAAGCGGGGTACAGACTGACAATCCCCTAAGGAGTGGGGAGGTGGGGGAGGGATGAACCACAGAACTTATATGCATGTATGCATGAACAGTGGACATGGACAACAGTCTGGGGAAGGGGCAGGGAGGGGGGGGAATGGGGGAATCAGTGGAGAAAAAAGGAGAAACATTTGTAACAAAAATTAATCAATAGCCCTGACCGGTTTGGCTCAGCGGTTAGAGCGTCGGCCTGCGGTCCTGAGAGACCCGGGTTAGGTTCCTGCTAAGGGCACGTACTTCGGTTGCAGTTTGTCCCTGGCCCTGGTCGGTTGTGCGGGTGGCAGCCACTCGATGTGTTCCTTTCACATCCATGTTTCTCTCTCTCTCTCTGTTCCTCTCTCTCCCTCCCACTCTACCTGAACAAAAAATGGAAAAACGTCCTCGGGTGAGGATGAAAAAAAAAAATTAATCAATAAAAATAAATAAATAAATAAATAAATAAATAAATTATCTCATTTAATTCTAGAAAAATAATATATGAAATGTATAATTATAAGTTCCATTTACAGACAAGACAAATGACACACAGAAAAGGTAAGTGTCTTGCCAAGGTCATAAAGCTAATAGCAGAATTTTGAATCCAGTTACTCTTATTTCAGGGCCCACATTCTTAGACACTATATTTTTACTTACATCTACAAATCCACTAATAATCTCTAAACTTTCTTACTTTAAAAACTTTGCAAAAACTAACCCAGCCAGTGTGGCTCAGTGGTTAAGCATCAACCCATGCACCAAGAGGTCACCAGTCGATTCTCGGTCAGGGCACTCTCTCTTCCTCTCTCTCTAAAATCAATGAAGAAGAAAATATTTTTAAAAAGAACTTTGCAAAAATGATTTATTTTCTTTGAATGGCCATTCTCATATTATATCGTTGTAGAGATATGAAATTGTTTCTTCAAAGCTCTTCTCAAAACTGACAACTTTTAAATACTTCAATAATATTTCATTGCTCCTTTGCATATTTCAGACTTGAATATAACTTTTCTACATCTTAGTGTCTTCTTAAAATTAGAATCTGACTTATAGGGTAGTTGTGAGGATAAAATGAGGAAATACATGTAAAAAGTTTAGTAATGTGCTTGGCACATAGCAAGGTATCAGCAATTACTAATAAAATATGTTGGTCATTTGTTTAATAATTTAAGATAGCCATATATTAAAGTTGTATATGAACATATACATATACATATATATATACATATATATATACATATATATATATATATATATATATACTTTTTCACCTCCAATATATTTATAAATTCTTGCTGAGTAGACAATAAAAAATGTTCCTCTCTTTATCACTCCTAACACAATGATTTGTACATAATATTTGTTTAATAATTGGGTTGCATTGAATTACAGGTTAAAACAAATTTGAATAATCATGGAGGAATGGAACGGATAATATCATAGCAATAAAGCACACTGAAAAATACAAGTAAGTACCATTTTAATAAAATAAATTATACCAACATGCAATATTTATATTAAAATAAATAATAATATTCCTGTTTATTAGTAATCACATTTTAAACCAAAATTCTTACTGTCAGAACAGAAACACATTGAAATAACATGTTTATTCATATTGTTGGATTTTTATAAGCAATAAACTTTTTCTTTTTTCCTCACAAAGGAGTTTCTTTTTCCCCTCATAAACTTTTCCAGTAGAGAATTTAACAGCCTTTTAAAAGTCATAGACTATATATGAGCCACTGTCACTTAAAGTACTTTGAAACAGGCTTTTCAAAAACTGTTTTTCAGTATTTCGTCATTACCATTTTGATTAATCATTTGTAGGTCGATCACTGAGCAGTCAGATATAACTGAGTCAGATTGTTGAGATCAACCTAATTACTTAATAGAACTCACCCTTCTTTGGACAAGTTACTGCTTGGTAATTGACCTTTTGACACATACATGTAGATCAATTTTGGTTACTTTAGCATGAAATACCAAAATGGTTTGTGTTTTAATTTTTGATAAACCTCACAAGTAATGCATAGTTATCACAGCCTCTGTTTCGGTTACAGATTTTCTTCTTAATATTAAATTTACTTGGTTGATAAGATAGTAACTAGGAAGACAAAATATATCACAATGGAGACCAAGAACTCAGATTGGAGCCTAAAAGGAAAACACTTTTGAGGCAGTGAAAGGATTTTGATTTATATCTAAGGGAGACATTACGCTACTTCACATATTTTTTTTGTTTAAGCATGCAATTTATAAAAATGAATGTCACTGAGCTTAGCATACACATTTGTTATAATTTACCATTCATATTCAACAAAATATTCTAGATACTATATTTTATATATTAAATAGTGCCAGATTATGATATTTAATTGTTTATAGAATACAGCCAGTGCCCAGGAGGCTAATTTGTTTGCATTACTTGGTCGGGTCAATTGCTTGAAAACACAGATTGTAGAACTACTGGTAGATTGCATTACATCATTTAAATAAATAGTAGCAATTTGTCAATGTCATCTTAACTTCAACATTTCCTTTGAAACACCAGGAAACAGTAATTCCAACTAATCTGACCCCACCTTTTTTAGAATTTGATGACCAAATGTTCTTGTTTTTAGTAGATAATGCCTATATTTTTTTTTTATAAATTCTTATTAAGCATCCTTTTAGAGAGATAAATAAGTAAAGTTTGGAAAGAATGAAGAGTTTTTTGATAAATTAAAAACTATATTAAATGCTTAAAATGGATTGTAGAAGTATGACCTAACAATTGAATAAAAAACAAATGATTAAAGTTATTTTCATAACTTACATAGCATCACTCTGAAAGGAAATCAATGCAAGGAGATACATATCCCACAAATCAACATGTATTATCTAGTCAAAGGGCTTTTATTTCTGCTTTTGTTTGTTTGTTTGTTTGTTTTTTACTATTCTCTAAGAAATCTACTGTTGATGCCATCTATTGGAATGCCATTGTAGTTATATGGTTCATTTATTTAGATCATCTAAAATGAAAGGACACTATAAAAGGGCCAAGGATTCAGAGAAGCTGAGGAGTGCCATTAAATAGAAAAACAAATTTAAAGGATTGAGATTCCTTAAATTGGAAAGACAGTTGCTTATAAAGCAAGTGGTCAAAGTCCACAACACCACAAATAATATAGAGAGGAAGAACAGATTATTTTCCTAACCAAATCCTGCGAAAATAAAATCAGCAGGTCTCCTTTGCTTCTTGGAAATAAAATATCTAGGGAAAATATAAATATTATTTTACTTAATAGAATAAATTTTGAGACCTATTTTCTTGAGTGGTAATCATACACTGAGAATATCATTTAGACAGATGTTTTAGTTAACTAGTGATTGCAAGTGCATGCCCAGAAACGAGAAATCTATAGTTCAAGGTCTGGTTTTATTTATTCTTTCAACATGTATTTTCCGACTGATTATATATGCCAACCACTTGATATAGGACAATAATTAAAATATCTGGTACCCACCTTCATGAAACTTATAATTCAGTAGAGGAAACAGACATTTAACAAAAAGTTACACAATTAATATAAAGTTATATTAAATTTTATAAGTGGTTTTAAGTCTTTTAAAAAAATGTGTTTATGAGAGAGTAAAATATTGGTGATGAGTTAGGACTGGGGATTGGGTTGAAGTAAGGAAAGACCTCTCTGAGAAAACAATGTTTAAGCTGAATCTTGAAAGATATGTAAAAAAATGTTAAGCAGAGTAGGCAGGGAAAGCATTGCAGACATAGGAAAGTGTGTGTCACGTCCTGACGTGAAAAAGAAATTACTTTTCTTGTGGACTTGAAATAAGGCCACTGTAAATTGAGGTTAAAGATGAAAGTGAAATGAGGGAATGATGCAAAAGTGGTGTGGATTAACTTGGATATGCTATTTAATCACATAGGAAGTAAATTATTTGAAATAAGTCTGAGCAATATCCTATTGAATATCTCCTTCAGGCAAGAAGGGCAACAACAAAAACAATGAAACAAATGAGATTATATCAAACTAAAAAGTTTTGCACAGTAAAGAAAGCCATCAACAAAATGAAAAAGACAACCTGCAGAATGGGAGAATATATTTACAAATTGTACATCCAATAAAAGAATAATATCCAAAATAAATAAGAAACTCATACAATCTAACACCAATAATCCAATTAAGAAAATGTGCAGAGAACCTGAAGAGACATCTCTCCAAATAGAACAGAACGGATGGCCAGCAGACATATAAAAAGATGCTCAACCTCACTAACCATCAGGAAATGTAAATCAAAACCACAATAAGATATCACCTCACAACTATCAGAATGGCTATCATGAAAAATTAATAAATTAGTGTTGACAAGGATGTGTAGAAAAGGGAACTACTGTTCACTGCTAGTCAGATTGTAAATTGGTGCAGCCACTCTAATTGTGGTTGTTTATCCAAGGAAATTCAAAATACTAATTTGAAAAGATATATGCACCCCTGTTTATAGATGCATTGTTTCCAATAGCCAAGGTATGGAAGCAACTTAAGTGTCTATACATAGATGAATGGATAAAAAATGTGTGATACATATACAATGAAATAGTACTCAGTAATAAAAAAAAAATGAAATCTAAGGGTACTATGCTACGTGAAATAAATCAGACAGAGAAAGACAAATGCTGTATCATTTCCCTTTTATGAGAAATCTAAGGAAAAAACTGAATTAAAAAAAGCACAACAGAAACAAATGCATAAATGCAGAGAACAAGTTACCAAAGAGGAAAGGTGTTGGGAATGGGTAAAAAATAATAATTTACACTTGCATAGTGCTTACAAACAGACAGGCATTGTTCAAAAAATAATAAAAACTCAAGTTTTTTTTTTTTAGTAAAGCCTGAAAATAACAAAAGTACTTACCTCTCCCAGTTGTTTGTGAAAAGTAAATAAAATCATGCATGTGAAGTACTTTTAAAGTGCCAGACGAAAGCTCAGGATGTTAGGCTTAAATACTACTATCATTTGAAAAGCAATGTAGCCTCATAATTACATCATGTATTCATGCTTAAATGCAAATGAATCTAGATTTGCCTGTAGGTAATTTTGGGCAAATAATTTAACCTTTTATAAACTCAGTTTCCACATCTATGAAATAGATCTACTTCATAAAGTTGTTTTAAGACTCAATTCAGATTAAAAAAAAAACTCTGGTGCATAATAAATACCAAATAAATATTAAATATTATGGAATATTAGAAGCCAACTGAAGAAGTTTGAAGAACAAAACTAACTTTGACATCTATATCAAGAAAGAGAATTTTGCCCTTCAACACAATATCCCTTCACTTGGAGCTAGAAAAAATCCAATAGGCTCTCTTATTTAACTTCTGTCGAAGAAAAATGGATAATAAATTGAAAGCGTCCACACTGATGGAGACTGACAATTACATCAATAACTGTAAGAGAAGCGTTCTTATCTATTCAGTCATTCATGTACACATTCATTCATTCATCATTACTAAGCACATTCCATGTGGCAAGCACTGAGCTAACTTCTGGGGATACTGAAGCAAATAACATGTAATCTCTGCCCTGAAGCTCATATCATAGAAGTCTTAATACTTCAAAGTGCAGCAAAAGAGAAAGGGTCCCTGGGGACATGGGCAGGAAAGTTTTTATTAAAAGGTGGGAATTTTCGTTCTAGCAAAATGGGGATTGGTGAGAGGTAGCTTAAGTGTATGATACGGCTTGATTTTACTAAAATTCTGGCCTTTATCCTAAACTCCAGAGGCGTTTTAGGTGTCACTCCGGGACTCCAGTGTGATTCAGTAGTAGGGATGCTCAAAACCATTATTGCAATACAATGTGACCATTAAAAGGCTGAGAGGCCACAGGATTTCCCAAATTGTATGAAGAAATAATTGTCTAATTACCTTATTTAGCTGCATAACCCAGAGTATGTTATTTAGTCTCTTTTTTATCTCAGCTTTCACTTACAAAAATAAAGGCATTGATAATAGTAATAAGATTGCTGTACTGATTAAATTATATAATATAATACTTTTTTATCCAGGCTGTGTATTAAGATCACCTAAGGTCCTTTTACAGAAATCACAATGACTGCTACCCACTTGCAGAGATTTTCATTTTATTAGTATATATGGAATCGGAACATCACGTTAACCCCCCAAGATAATGCATGTTAAGGTTTTAGTACAGAACCTATAAAGTATTAAATGATTAATGTTAGGTGACATTAACTAATGTTTTAAGTGTTATTATTGCTATTATTGTTGCAATTATTCTTATTTGTAGTTTACTTCATCAGTTTTGCTAGAGGTTTCTCAGTTATTATCAGCTCAAACTATTTTCTAATTTCCAAGTTAGTTCATTTTTCAACTTATGGATTATTTAGAAGTGCATTGATAAATTTGCAGTGATATGAGGGTTTACTAATATTTTATTATTGTTTTCACTTAGTCTTCAGTAAAAGGACATATTTTGTATGGTTTCTATACTTTGAAATTGGCCAGAATATGGTAAACTTTTACAGTTGTTGGGCATAAGATTTATTTATATATGACACAATTTTTTTATTATGGAATTCAAGCTTTCTAGATTCTAACTGTTGATCTATTTGTTTTATGAGTTACTGAGAGGAATGTGTTAAAATTTATTTGTCTATTTCTCTTTTTAATTCTCACAATATTTATTTGAGAGATTTTGAAGCTATGCTATTATGATCATTTAAATTTAGAATTATTTTGACTTCCTGATGGAATGTACATATATCTTTACAAAGTATTCTACATTATCTCTAATAGAAATTCTTGAGTTATTTATTTTTCCTGTGTGAAGTATAACTAGTCCAGCTTTCTTCTAGACAGTGTTTGCATTGTACAATTTTTATACATTATTTTATTGTTTTAATTTTTAAAGAAATTAAATTACAGCCCAGCCAGTGTGGCTCACTGGTTGAGCATGACCCAAGCAATAAGAGGTTGCCTGTTCTATTCCAGGTCAGGGCACATGCCCAGGTTGTGGGCCCAATCCCCAGTGGCGGACATGCAGGAGGCGGACAATTGATGTTCTCTCTCATCAATGCTTTGATCTCTCTCTCCCTCCCCCTTCCTCTCTCTCTAAAATCAATAAAGAAGATATATTTTTTCAAAAGCTCTGGCAACCTGACACCTTTAAAAACAATTTTAAAAAAAATTATGCCGTGGCCGGTTTGGCTCAGCGGTTAGAGCATCGGCCTGCGGTCCGGAGAGACCCGGGTTCGGTTCCCGCTAAGGGTATGTACCTCGGTTGCAGTTTGTCCCCGGCCCTGGTTGGTCGTGCGGGTGGCAGCCACTCGATATGTCCCTTTCACGTCCATGTTTCTCTCTCTCTCTCTCTTCCTCTCTCTCCCTCCCACTCTATCTGTGCAAAAAATGGAAAAAAAATATCCTCGGGTGAGGATAAAAGAAAAAAAATTTCAGTTTACACTCAATATTATTATTTTTATTAGTTTCAAGTGTACATTATTTTCAAAATTTGTGTCTCATTATTTAAGATATGCCTCAGTAAATAGCATACATTGTTGTATTTGTATGGACTTCTATACAGTCTGTTCTCTCTGCCTTTTAAATGGAGTATTTAATCTATTATATTTAATATAAACCTTGGTAAAGTTTGGTTTATACCTACCATACATTCTTTTATATTTTTACTCTTTTTGCTTTGTTTCCTGCTTTTGCCTACTTTGCCTTCATTTTGACTGATCAAATGTATTATTATTCCCAGTATATTCTATATTATATTATTAATTATATAGTATCGGGATTATTTTTAGAGACTGTTCTGGAGATTATAATATGTGTCCTTGACTTAAAACTAAAAATTACTATATTCACCATTTTCTAATAATGCAAGGACTATATAGAACTTTAATTCAATTTACCTTTCTTACCTTTTGTGCTATCATTATCATAAAATTTCAATATATAGATGTATGTATACATGTACACATACATGTACCCATATATATTTGAATGCCCCAAGAAATACATCATAAATTTATTTTATGGAGATTCATTTATTATTCATATATATTTAATTATTTTGTATATGAGATATAATTTACATATAACATTGTGAAAATTTAAGGTTTAAAATAAAGTTGATAAGATAATTGATATATTGCCATATACCATATTAGCTTTAACTAACACTTCTATCACATCACATAATTATTATTTCATATTTGTGTTATGAGTATTTTAGAATTAGATGCTTAGCAATTTTGAAAATGTAATACACTTTATAGATTCTAATCACTATGTGGTACATTAGATCTATATAACTTATTCACATTCTAGCTGCAAGTTTGTGTCTTTGAACAGCATCTCTTCAATACATCCACACCCAGCTCATGTTAATCAAAATTCTATTCTCTGTTTCTACTAAGTCAGCTGTTTTAGATTCCACATATAAGTGAATGCTTGTCCTTCTCTTTTCATGTATCCTTTATCCATTTATCTGTCTATTGGCACTTAGGTTGTTACAATATATTCCTTATTTGGAACAATGCTACAATAAACATAGGAGACCAAAAACATATATTTTGATATCCTGTTTTCATTTCCTCTAGATACATACACAGAAATGGGATAGCTAGATTATATAGTAGTTCTTTATGCTTTTAATTTTTCAGGAATCTTTGTACTGTTTTCCATAGCAGCTGAACCAATATATAATTCCACCTAGAGTGCACAAGTGTTCCCTTTTCTCCATACCTTTGCCAAAATTTGTATTCTTTTGTCTTCTTGGTGATAGCCATTTTAACAGGTGTGAGGTGATATCTCATTTTAATTTTAATTTGCATTTTCCTGATAATTAGTAATTCTAAACATCTCTTCATGTACCTGTTGGTCATTTAGATACCTTCCTTGGGGAAAAAATGTCAATTCAGCTCCTCTGTCCACTTTTTAGTTTGGCATCCTTTTAGTTATTATCATATGTGGATATAAGCCTCTTAAGCAACATATAAATTTGCAAATATTTTCTCCCATCCTTTATATTGATAAGAATTCTGGGACCATTTTCATTGTGGGAATAGGTGGTTTCCATACAACTTCTCAATTCTGCAACACCAGCTGAGTGTCATACAATTCAATTTAATTCTGATACTATCTAACTGGAGTGTCACCTGTGCTTTTGACTGATCAGCTGTAAATAAGAAGTTATAAGAAGCTAAACCTTGGGTTCAATTAATCTGCTAGTGTAGCTTATGGAACTTAAGTGAATATTTTACTTCTTAGATCATCAATTTATTATAGAAGGATATAATTCAGGAACAGACATAGAAAAGATGCGTAAGACAAGGTATGTGTAAGGGAGCCCAGAGCTTCTGTGCACTAGTCAGGCAAGCCAGTCTCCTCATATCTCCATGTATTCACCAACCCAGAAGCTCTCCAGACTCTCTGTTTGGGGTTTTATAAGGGTATGATTATATAGGCAGTTTTTATTAAATCATTTACCATTGATGATTGATTCACCTCCAGCCTGTCCTTCCACACCAGAGATCAGGGTAGGTGGAATGAATGAATGTTCTAACCTAATCACATGGTTCATTTCTCTGGTGACTAACTCCCATCCTGATATGCTTCCCAAATGTTACCTTCTTAACTCTCATGCACATACACACACATAAATAAAAAACACTTTAATCACTTCCATCATTTATGAAATTAAAAAGGCATTAAGAACTCTGTGCCAAAAATGGGATAAACACCAAGTATACATTTCTTATTACAAATCAAAACATCATAGTTGCCTTTTCCTTTTGTTTCTTTGATCCTGCATAAGGTATTTAAAGTAGCTTTACTTGATGATTTTTCCTTTTGTTGCTTGTCCTTTTTGGTGTGATATCCAGAAAATCATTGGCAAAACCAATGTCAAGAATATCCTTCTCTATATTTTCTTCTAGGAGATTTTCAGTATTTGGTCTTTTGTTTAAGTCTTTAATCATTTCAGTTATTTTTTTGTGAATGGTATAAGGTAGGGTTCAATTATATATAATTTTTGCATGTGGTTATTCAGTTTTCTAAGTACCATTTGTTGAAGTGATTACCCTTTTTCCACTGAGTGTTCTTGGCTACTTGGCAAATATTAGGTGGCCATCTATTTCATTGTTTACTTCTAGGTACCATATTCTGTTCTATATTTTTATGCCAGGACCATACTTTTTAAAATACTATACCTTTGTAATATATTTTGAAATCAGGATGTGTGGTGTCTCTAGAATCACTCCTTTTTCTCATAATTGGTTTGGACATTCAGGGTTCTTTGTGGTTACATACAAATTTTGGAATTGTTTTATTTTTTCTACTTCTTTGAAAAACCATTGGGATTCAATAAATCTATAGATGGCATGGGGGTAGTATGCACATTTCCAATCCATTATCTCATAATAACTTTTCATTTGTTTGAATATTTTTCTATTTCTTTCAGCAAATCCTATTTTTTATTTTTAGCTCTTTAACTTTCTTGGTTAAATTTATGCCTCAGAATTTTATTGTTTTTGACGATATTGTGAATGGGATAGTTTTATTTTTCTGTATTTATTTTAGAGGGAGAGGGAGACAGAGAGAGAAGCATCGATGAGAGAGAACATTGATTGGATGCCTCCTGCATGTACCCAACTGGGGATGTGGCCCACAGCCTGGGCATGTGCCTTGACTGGGAATTGAAGCAGCAACCTCTTGGTGCATGGGCTGATGCTCAACCACTGAGCAACACAGGCTGGGCTGGGATAGTTTTCTTTATTTATTTTTCAGATATTTTGTTCTTAATGAATAGAAAAAATACTGATTTCTGTATGTTAATTTTATAGCCTATAACTTTACTAAATTCGTTGATCCATTCCAACAGATATTTCAGAGTCATTTAGATTTCTTGTATATAAGATCAAATCGT
Organism: Molossus molossus; assembly: GCF_014108415.1. Taxonomy (NCBI): domain Eukaryota; kingdom Metazoa; phylum Chordata; class Mammalia; order Chiroptera; family Molossidae; genus Molossus; species Molossus molossus. The sequence goes on along the minus strand of NW_023425355.1, from coordinate 11,126,221 downwards.
TTGCAGATAACACAATTTTGCTTTTTTGTTTCTGACTTGGAAGTCTTTTATTTCTTTTCCTTGATTGCTTGATATAAAACTTCTTATGCTATGTTGAATAAGAGTGGTGACAGTGAGCACCTTTTTCTTATTTTTTTTTTGTCTTTTTTTAAAATTTTTTTATATGAACTTTTATTTATTTTTTTGTTACAGATATTTTACCTTTTTACCCCATTGGCACCCCCCACCCCACCCCACCTCCACCCCGTCCCCTGCTTAGTTGTCCATGTCCATTGGTCATGCATACATGCATATAAGTTCTGTGGTTTATCTCTTCCCACCACCCCACCCCCCCATCCCCTTTTCTGAGGAATGTCAGTCTGAGCCCTACTTCCATGTGTCTGGGTCTACTGTATTCCTCAGACTGTTATGTTCATTATATTCCGTATATAAGTGAGATCATGTGGTATTTGTCTTTTTCTGCTTGGCTTCTTTCACTTAGGATAATACTTTCCAGGTCCCTCCATGTCGTCTCAAAGGATAAGAGATCTTTGTTTCTTACCGCTGCATAGTACTCCATTGTGTATATGTACCACAGCTTTTTTATCCATTTGTCTACTGGTGGACACTTGGGCTGTTTCCAGATCTTAGCTATTGTAAATAGTGTTGCTATGAACATGGGGGTACATATATTCTTCCTGATTGGTGTTTCAGGCTTCTTAGGGTATATTCCCAGCAGTGGGATCACTGGGTCAAATGGAAGTTCAATTTTTAATTTTTTGAGGTAGCACCATATTGTTTTCCATAGCGGCTGCACCAGTCTGCATTCCCACTAGCAGTGTATTAGAGTTCCCTTTTCTCCACACCCTCGCCAACACTTGTTGTTTGATGATTTGTTGATGGTGGCCATTATGACAGGTGTGAGGTGATACCTCATTGTTGTTTTAATTTGCATCTCTCTGATGATTAGTGATGTTGAGCATTTCTTCATATGGCTTTTGGCCATTTGTATGTCCTGTTTGGAGAGGTGTCTATTCAGCTCCTCTGCCCATTTTTTAATTGGGTTATTTGTCTTCCTTTTTTGGAGTTGTATGAGCACCTTATAATTATTAGAGATTAACCCCTTATCTGATACATCATTGGCAATGATGTTCTCCCATACAGTGGGTTGCCTTTCCATTTTGATGATTGTGTCTTTTGCTGTGCAGAAGCTTTCGAGTTTGATGTAGTCCCATGTGTTCATTTTCTCCTTTATTTCTGTTGCCTTAGGTGACGTATCAGTGAAAATTCTGCTCCGTATGATGTCCAAAATTGTGTTGCATACATTTTCTTCTAGAATTTTTATGGATTCATGGGTCACATTTAAGTCTTTTATCCATTTTGAGTTTATTTTTGTGTATGGTGTAGGTTGATGGTCTAGTTTCATTTTTTTGCATGTAGCTGTCCAATTTTCCCAGCACCATTTATTAAAGAGGCTGTCTTTACTCCACTGTATGCTCTTGCCACCTTTGTCAAATATTAATTGAGCATATTGCCTTAGGTCCATTTCTGGGTTTTCAGTTCTGTTCCACTGGTCTATATGCCTGTTCTTGTGCCAGTACCAGGCTGTTTTGGTTACAGTGGCTTTGTAGTATAACCTGATATCTGGTATTGTGATCCCACCTACTTTGTTCTTCTTTTTCAAGATTGCTGTGGCTATTCGGGGTCTTTTTTGGTTCCATATGAACTTTTGAAGTATTTGTTCTAGTTCTATGAAATATGTCGTTGGTATTTTGATGGGGATTGCATTGAATCTATAGATTGCTTTGGATAGTATGGACATTTTAATTATGTTAATTCTTCCAATCCATGAACAGGGTATGTGCTTCCACTTTTTTATATCTTCCTCTATTTCTTTTTTCAATGACCTGTAGTTTTCTGCAAATAGGTCCTTTACTTCTTTGGTTAAGTTTATTCCTAGGTATCGTAATTTTTTTGGAATGATGGTAAATGGGATTGTGTTTTCAGTTTCTCTTTCTGTGAGTTCATCATTGGTGTACAAGAATGCCGTCGATTTCTTGACGTTAATTTTGTATCCTGCTACTTTGCCAAATTCATTTATTAAGACTAATAGATTTTTGATGGAGTCTTTAGGGTTTTCTATGTACAATATCATGTCATCTGCAAATAATGACAGTTTCACTTCCTCCGTTCCAATTTGGATCCCTTTTATTTTTTCTTCATGTCTGATTGCTGTGGCTAAGACTTCCAGTACAATGTTAAATAAGAGTGGCGAAAGTGGACATCCCTGTCTTGTTCCTGTTCTTAATGGAAATTCTTTTAGTTTTTGCCCATTGAGTATGATGTTGGCTGTAGCTCTTTCATATATGGCCTTTATTATGTCGAGATATGATGCCTCTATTCCTACATTGGTGAGCGTTTTTATCAGAAATGGATGCTGGATTTTGTCGAATGCCTTTTCAGCATCTATTGATATGATCATGTGGTTTTTATTCTTCATTTTGTTTATGTGGTGTATCACGTTTATTGATTTGCGAATATTGTACCAGTCTTGCATCCCTGGAATGAATCCCACTTGGTCATGGTGAATAATTTTTTTGATGTATTTCTGGATCCGATTTGCTAATATTTTGTTCAGGATTTTGGCGTCTATGTTCATCAGGGATATTGGCCTGTAGTTTTCTTTCTTTGTAGTGTCTTTTTCTGGTTTTGGAATTAGAATTATGCTGGCTTCATAGAATGTGTTTGGAAGTCTTCCTTCTTCTTGAATTTTTTGAAAGAGTGTGTTGAGAATGGGTGTTAGTTCTTTTTTGAATGTTCGGTAAAACTCCCCCGTGAAGCCATCTGGGCCTGGGCTTTTGTTTGCTGGGAGAGTCTTGATTACCTCTTCAATTTCCTTAGTTGTTATTGTTCTGTTCAAGTTTTCTATCTCTTCCGGGAATAGTTTTGGGAGACTGTGTGCTTCTAGAAATTTGTCCATTTCTCTTAGATTGTCGAATTTGTTACCATATAGTTGTTCGTAGTAGTTGTTAACGATCTTTTGTGTTTCCGTGGTGTTGGTTGTTACTTCTCCTCTTTCATTTCTGATTTTGTGTATTTGGGTTCTCTCTCTTTGTTTCTTGGTGAGTCTAGCTAAGGGTCCATCAATCTTGTTTATCTTTTCGAGAAACCATCTCTTTGTTTCATTGATCCTTTGAATTGTTTTTTTTTGGTCTCTATGTCATTTATTTCTGCTCTGATCCTTACTATTTCCTTCCTTCTACTTGCTCTGGGGTTTTCTTTTTGTTTGCTTTCTAATTCTTTACGTTGTGAGGTTAGACAGTCAATTAGAAATTTTTCTTGTTTTTTGAGGTAGGCCTGTAGTGCTATGAACTTCCCTCTCAGAACTGCTTTCGCTGCATCCCATAGATTTTGTGTTGTTGTGTGTTCATTTTCATTGGTTTCCAGGAAGTTTTTAATTTCTTCCTTGATCTCCTCGGTGACCCATTCATTGTTTAATAACATGCTATTTAGCCACCATGTGTTGAAATGTCTTTGCATGTTCTTGTTGCAATTGATTTCTAGTTTCATGCCATTGTGATCTGAGAAGATGCTTGATATAATTTCAATCTTCTTGAACTTGTAGAGATTTAGTTTGTGTCCTATCATGTGGTCTATCTTTGAGAATGTCCCATGTGCACTTGAGAAGAATGTGTATTCTGTAGTTTTGGGGTGTAATTCTCTGTAGATATCTATTAAATCCATTTGGTCTAGTGCTTCATTTAGAGTCTCTGTTTCCTTGCTAATTTTTTGTCTAGAGGATCTATCCAGTGCTGTCAACGGGGTGTTGAAGTCCTCTGCTATGATTGTATTGTTGTCGATTTCTCCTTGGAAGTCCTCCAGAAGATTTTTAATATATTTTGGTGCTCCTATATTGGGTGCATATATGTTTATCAAGGTTATATCTTCCTGTTGGACAGATCCTTTCACTATTATATAGTGGCCTTCTTTGTCTCTAGTTATGGTCTTCATTTTGAAATCTATTTTATCAGATATGAGAATGCTACCCCAGTTTTTTTTGCTTTCCATTTACTTGGAAAATTTTTTTCCATCCCTTCACTTTCAACCTATGTGAGTCTTTTGTTCACAGGTGGGTGTCTTGTAAACAACATATAGATGAGTCATGCTTTCTTATCCAATCAGCTACTCTGTGTCTTTTTATGGGAGCATTCAATCCATTTACGTTTAAGGTGATTATTGATATGTACTTATTTATTGCCATTTTTGTTTAGTGTGGTTCTATTTTTCTTCCCATTTCTACTGCTAATTACACCAATCCTTTTAACATTTCTTGCAGTGCTGGTTTGGTGCTAATGTATTCCCTTAGCCTTTTTTTTTTTTGTCTGGGAAGCTCTTTATTTGATTTCTATTTTGAATGATAGCCTTGCTGGGTAGAGTAGTCTTGGATTCAGATTCTTGTTTTTCATGACTTTGATTACTTCATGCCATTCTCTTCTGGCCTGTAGTGTTTCTTGTGAGAAGTCAGCTGAGAGCCTTATGGGGTTCCCTTTGTAGGTAACCTGTTGCTTATCTCTTGCTGCTTTTAGGATTCTCTCTTTGTCTTTAATTTGTGGCATTTTAATTACTATGTGTCTTGGTGTGGGCCTGTTTGGATTCTTCTTACTTGGGACTCTCTGTGCTTCTTGAACTTGAATGCCTTCTTCCTTCACCAAATTAGGGAAGTTTTCTCTCACTATTTTTTTTTAATATATTCTCTATCCTTTGCTCATTTTCTTGTTCTTCGGGGACTCCTATGATGCGAATATTATTACGTTTCCAGTTGTCCCATAGTTCTCTTAAGCTGTCTTCCTGTTTTTTAATAGTTTTATCCTTTTGTTTTTCTGATTGGTTGATTTTTTCTACCCTGTCTTCTAATTCAGTGATCCGGTCCTCAGCTTCCTCTACTCTGCTTTTTAAACCTTCCAATGTGTTTTTCATTTCTGATATGTCATTTTTTATCTCTTCTTGTTGGTTTTTAATTTCCAATTGGCTTATTTTCAGTGTCTCTATGTCCTTACTCATGCTGTTCAGCTTCCTCAAGATCATGGCTCTGAATTCTAGCTCTGTTAACATGCCTAATTGCTCCACATTGATCTCATCTTCGGTGGAGGTGTCTTGCTCTTTCATTTGGCTTCTGTTTCTGTGTTTCACCATTTTGCCTATCACTGTGGGCTTTGGAGCCTGTCAAGTTCTCCCTGTGGGTGTTGGTGTTCTGCTGTTTGTGGCTCCCTCTCCTGTGTTTAGATGAGCGAGGGAGGACCCACGTTGAACACCACTGTCAAGTCTTACTTTCCTGGTTAAAGTTCCCAGCCCAGGAAAGGTACTGTTATCCTCTAGCTTTTTGCCTGGAGGCTAGCAGTCTAGGTTACTTGATGACTTTTCGGTTGTCAGTTGATTGAAAAACTCCCTCTGGTGCTCAGCCAAGGGGCTTTCACGAGGGTGGGGCAGATGCTGGTTGTTAGTGAGCCTCAATTAGCACTTCAATGGCCTCCAGGGTGGGGTTGGATCACCGAGGGAGTGGCTGCTGCCTCTCCTCAGCCCTGGGAAGGAGCAATGTGGCCACTGTCCTGGGCGGCAGCAACTCAGCCAAAGCTCTGAGCGCCCTCCAAATCCCGAGTGTCCCGACACAGTTCCTGTCCAGTCCGCCCTCCCTCTGCCGGAGTCCAAGTCGAGTGGCTGTGGCTGTTTCAGCCTCTGTCCTGGCTGCGCTGCGGAGCCGCCTGGGAGTGTGACCCTAGGGCGCTGCTCCCAGCTAAGGCTGCTGCCGAGCTGCCAACCGACCGTGGGCTCCCAGCCCCGTCTTGCGCCTTTGCAAGCCTACCGGGATGGAGTCAGTGTCCCTCGTTGTATGGTCCTCCAAGCTGCTTTTCTGTTGCTTTTTCCTGTCAATTTGTCTGTGTTATAGTTGTAATTCCAGTTTGGTTCTGGGAGACGGTCTGTGTTACTCCGTTCAGTCCGCCGCCATTTTTTTCTTATGTTTTTTTTATTTGAGGTAAAGCTTTTATTTTTTTTTTTTATCACTGACTATGATGTAAGCTTGGGTTCATCATATATGACCTTTATTATTTTGAGTTTCTTCCTCTTATTCCGAAATTGTTAAGGGTATTTTTGCAAGAAAATATGTTATACTTTGTAAAATGCTTTTTCTGCATCTATTGGGATGATCATATGATTTTTATCTTTTAATCTGTTAATTTGATGTATCACATTTATAGATTAGAAAATGTTGAACCATCTTTGCATTCCAAGGCTAAAACCCACTGGGTGTGCAGTACTTTCTTGATAATTGTTTTAAATCCAAATTTATTAAGGGTATTGATCTATAATGTTTTTTTTCTCCTTATCTAACTTGGTATCAGTGTAATGCTGGCTTTTTTTTTAAATTAATTAATTAATTTTTGTTACAGATGTTTCTCCTTTTACCCCATTGATTCCGCCCTCCCCCTCCATCCCAGCCCTGTCCCCAGCTTTGTTCTCCATGTCCATTGCTCATGCATATATGCATATAAATTCTGTGGTTTATCTCTTTCCCACCACCCCCTCTACTGGGGATTGACAGTGTGTACCCCACTTCCACGTCTCTGGAACTACCCCATTCCTCAGACTGTTATGTTCATTATATTCCACAACAAATAAGTGAGATCATATAATACTTGTCTTTCTCTGTTTGGCTTGTTTTACTTAGAATAATACTTTTCAGGTCCCACCATGGCATCTCAAAGGATAAGAGATCTTTCTTTCCTATAGCTGCATAGTACTCCATTGTGTATATGTACCACAGCTTTTTTACCCATTCATCCACTGATGGACATTTGGGCTGTTTCCAGATCTTAGTTACTGTAAATAGTGCTGCTATGAACATGGGGGTACATATATTCTTTCTGATTGGTGTTTCAGGCTTCTTAGGGTATATTCCTAGAAGTGGGATCACTGGGTCAAATGGCAGTTCCATTTTTAATTGTTTGAGGGAACACCATATTGTTTTCCATAGTGGCTGCACCAGTCTGCATTCCCACCAGCAGTGTACTAGAGTCCCCTTTTCTCCACACCCTCGCCAGCACTTGTTGTTTGATGATTTGTTGATGGCGGCCATTCTGACAGGTGTGAGGTGATACCTCATTGTTGTTTAAATTTGCATCTCTCTGATGATTACTGATGTTGAGCATTTCTTCATATGTTTCTTCGCCATTTGTATGTCGTGTTTGCAGAGGTGTCTATTTAGTTCCTCTACCCATTTTTTAATTGGGTTCTTTGTTTTCCTTTTGTTGAGTTGTATGAGTACTCTCTATATATATAGGAAATTAACCCCTTATCTGATATATCATTGACAATTACGCCACTCTTATTTAACATAGTACTGGAAGTCTTAACCACAGCATTCAGACAGGAAGTAAAAATAAAAGGGATCCAAATGGGAAAGGAGGAAGTGAAACTGTCATTATTCACAGATGACATGATACTATATGTAGAAAACCCCAAAGACTCCATCAGAAATTTACTAGACTTATAAATGAATTTGGTAAAGTAGAAGGATACACAATTAACATCAAGAAATCAACGGCATTCTTATACACCAATGATGAACTCACAGAAAGAGGAACTAAAAAACAATCCCATTTACCATTGCGGCAAAAAATTAAGATACCTAGGAATAAACTTAACCAAAGAAATAAATTATCTATTTCGCAGAAAACTACAGGTCATTGAAAAAAGAAATAGAGGAAGATATTTAAAAGTGGAAGCACATACCCTGTTCATGGATTGGAAGAATTAACACCATTAAAATGTCCATGTTACCCAAAGCCATCTATAGATTCAATGCAATCCCCATCAAAATACCAAAGACATACTTCACAGAACTAGAAAAAATACTTCAAAAGTTCATATAGAACCCAAAAAGACCCTGAATAGCTACAGCAATCTTGAAAAAGAAGAACAAATTTGGAGGGATCACATTACCAGATTTCAGGTTATACTACAAAGCAACTGTAATCAAAACAGCCTGGTACTGGCATAAAAACAGGCATATAGACCAGTGAAACAGAATGGAGAAACCAGAAATGGACCCAAGGTAACATGCTCAATTAATATTTGACAAAGGTGGCAAGAGCATACAGTGGAGCAAATACAGCCTCTTTAATAAATGGTGTTGGATAAATTGGACAGCTGCATGCAGAAAAATGAAGCTAGAACACCAATTTACACCATACACAAGAATAAACTCAAAATGGATAAAAGACTTAAATGTGACTCATGAATCCATAAAAATCCTAGAAGAAACTGTAGACATCAAAATTTCAGACATCATCCGCAGCAGAATATTCACTGATACTTCACATAAGGCAACAGAAACAAAGGAGAAAACTAACACATGGGATTACATCAAACTCAAAAGCTTCTGGACAGCAAAAGATACAATCCTCAAAATGGAAAGGCAACCCACTGTATGGGAGAACATAATTGCCAATGATATATCAGATAAGGGGTTAATTTCTAATATATAGAGAGTAATGCTGGCTTCTTAAAATGACTTTGGAAGTGTTTCTATCTCTTCCATTTTTGGAAAGAGTTTGAGAAGAGTTGGCATTACTTCATTTAATGTTTGGTAGAATTCACCAGTGAAGACATCTGGTCTTGGGCTTTTCTGTGTTAGGAGGTTTTTGATTAGTGATTCAATCTTGTACTCAATATTGATCTGTTCAGATTTTCTATTTTCCCTTTGTTAGCTTTTCTGTTTCTAGGAATTTATCTGTTTCTTCTAAGTTATTCAATTTGTTGGCATATAAGGCTTATAATTGTTCATAGTAGTCTCTTATGATCTTATGTATTTCTGTAGTATCAGTTATAATGTCCTCCTTGTTATTTCTGGTTTTATTTATTAGAGTCCTCTTTTTTTTTTTCCTTAGCTAGTTTAGCTAAAGTTTTGTCAATTTTGTTTATCTTTTTAAAACCACTTTTTAGTTTTGTGGATGTTTTATATTTTTTTCTGGTCTATATTTCATTTATTTCTGCTCTGATCTTTGCTATTTCCTCTATTCTACTAACTTTAAGCTTTGTTTATTCTTTTTTTTTCCCAGTTCTTTGAGGTGTAAAGTTAGGCTGTTTATTTAAGATCTTGTTTCTTAATGTGCGTATTTATCGCTGTAACCTTCACACTCAGAACTGCTTTTGTAGTATCCCATAGGTTTTGGTGTGTTGTGTTTCAATTTTCATTTCTTTTAAGATGTGTTTTCATTCCACTTTTAATTTTTTCTTTCACCGATTGGTTGTTCAGAAGTGTGTTGTTTAGTTTCCCTGTGCTTCTAAATTTTCCAGCTTTCCTTTTGTTGTTGATTTCTAGTTTTATAATATTGTGGTCAGAAAAGATATTCAATATGATTTTTCTTAATTTGCTAAGACTTGTTTCGTGGCCTATCATATAAACCATGTCTTACTGCTATTGGATGAAATGCTTTATAAATGTCTGTTAGATTTAATTTATTTAATGTGTGGTTCAGTTCCAATGTTTCATTTTTTTGATGTTATGCCTGGATGAGTTATATTTACTGAGAGTGGGTATCATAGTCCCCTACTATTAATATATTGTTGTCCATTATCCCTTCAGCCTTATTGGTATTTGCTTAGTATTGTGACGTTCTCCCATGTAGTGGGCAAATTTATTTATGATTCTTATAACTCTGTGATAAATCGATCCCTTTATCATTGTATAATGATATTTGTGTTTTGTTACCTTTTTTGCTTAAAGTCTGTTCTGAAAACTATAGCTACCTCCCTGCACTTTCTTTTGGTTTGCACTTGTAGGGAATATATTTTCCATCCCTTCACTTTGAATCTATGAGTACACTTAGATCAGAAGTATGCCTCCTGTGCTTAAACTTTTTTTCTTTTTTCTTTTCTTTTTTTTTGGGGGGGGAGGGGTACTTTCCCATAGCAGGAACCGAACCTAGGACTCTCTGGTCCACAGGCCAACACTCCAACCGCTGAGCCAAACCAGCCAGGGCCCTGTGCTTAAACTTAAAGTGAGTCTATTTGAGGCAATATACTGTTGAGTGCCATTTTTTATTCATCCAGCCACTCTTTGCCTTTTGATTAGTAATTTCAAAACATTAAATTAAGAGTAATTATTATATATGTATGGACTTTCTAAGGTCATTTTATTTTTTGCTTTCTTGGCTGTTCAGTAGTTCTATTGTTTCTTTTTTCCTCTGTTACTACTACCTACCTTTTTATAGTGGTTATTTTTTGGTGAAGGGTCCTGGCAGAGAAAAAGTGTCCAACAAATACCACTTTATTGTTGTAAGTATTACAGATATCCCCTCTCTTTTACCCTATTGACCACCTCCACCCTTCTTTGGTTTTGGAATTAGGATAATGTTAGCCTCCTACAAACGGCTTGCAATTCTTCCCTGCTCATAATATTTTTTGGAATAGTTTGAGGAGGATAGGTGTTAATTCTTCTTTGAATGTTTAGTAAAACTCACCTGTGAAACTATCCAAAGCATGACTTTTGTTTACTGGGAGATTTTTAATTACTGTTTCAATTTAGTCATTATCGGCTTATTTCAATGTTTTATTCTTCTTTATTGAGTTTTGGAACATTGTATGTTTCTAAGGATTTGTCCATTTTGACCAAGCTGTCCAGTTTGTTGGTATATAGTATTTTATATCTTTCTTTTTAAAAGATATATAATAAATAACATTTTATTTTTTATTTTATTTATTTTTATTTTTTAAACATCTTTATTGTTGAATGTATTACAGAGTCCCACCTTTTTTTAACCATTGACTCCCTCCTCCCCAATCCTGCCCACCTCCTGCCTTCCCCACACTATTATCGGTGTCCAGTGGTTATGCATATATGCACAGAAGTTCTTTGATTTATCTCATCCCGCCCTCCCTCCCCCCTTCCCTTTGAGGTTCATCACTGTAACAGCCAATTTCTACTTCTTAATCCCTTCATCTTTTTCACCAGTCCCCCCAAACCCCTCCCATCTGGCAAGCAGAAAAAAGTTATCTGTATCTATAAGTCAGTTGCTGTTCTGCTTGCTCATTTTGTTTGTAGATTCAATTGTTGATAGATATGCATTAATTGCCATTTCATTGTTCATATTTTTTTTTTCTTCTCTTTCAAGAAGAACTTTCAACATTTCATATAATACTGGTTTGGTGGTGATAAACTCCTTTAGCTTTTTCTTGTTTGGGAAACTCTTGATATGTCCATCAATTCTAAATGATAGCTTTGCAGGATAGAGTAATCTTGGTTGTAGGTCATTGCTTTTCATCACCTTGAATATCTTTTGCCACTCCTTTCTGGTCTGCAAAGTTTATTTGGAGAAATCAGCTGACAGTCTTAGGGGAGCTCCTTTGTAGGTTACTAACTGCTTTTCTCTTGCTGCTTTTAATATTCTTTGTATTTAACCTTTGGCATTTTGATGATGATGTGTCTTGGTGTGGACCTCTTTGGTTTCACCTTGATTGGGACTCTCTGTGCTTCCTGGACTTGTATGTCTGTTTCCTTCACCAAGTTAGAAAAGTTTTCTGTTATTATGGTTTCAAATAGACTTTAATTTTTTTGCTTTCTCTCTTCTTCTGGCACCCCCGTGATGCAAATTTTGGTACACTTGAAGTTGTCCCAGAGGCTCCTTACACTATCCTCATTTTTTTGGATTCTTTTTTCTTTTTGCTGTTTTGGTTGGATGTTTTCTGCTTCCTTATATTCCAAATCGATGGTTTGCTTCTTGGCTTTCCCTACTCTGCTATTGATTCCCTGTAAATTATTATTTATTTCAGTTAGTGCATTCTTCATTTCTGTTCCTTTTTTATGTTGTTGATGTTCTCACTAAATTCCTTGAAGGTCTCACTAAGTTCCCTGAATGTCTCACCAGGTTCCTTGAGCAACCTTATAACCAGTGCTTTAAACTCTGCATCTGATTGATTGCTTATCTCCATTTTGTTTAATTCTTTTCCTGGAGTTTTGTTCTTTCTTTCATTTGAGACATGTTTCTTTGTGTCCTCATTTTGGCCACTTCCCTGTATTTGTGTCTATGTATTAGGTAGAGTTGCTATGTCTCCTAGGCTTTGTAGGGTGGCCTATTGTTGTAGGTGTCCCGTAGGATACAGTGGCACAGTCTCCCTGTTTACCCCAGCTGGGCCCTCGAGGTGTACCCCTAGTGTGAATTGTACACCTTTCTGTTGTAATTGAGTCTTGATTGCTGTTGGCATGTCAATGGGAGGGATTTACTCAGGCTGATCAGCTCAAGGACTGGCTGTGCCCAGTGACCACTGGCCTCTGACTACCTTGGAGGATCAGCTGTATAGGGGCCAACCACACAGAGCAAGACTTACTTCATCATGGCTCTGGTACCCACTGAATCTGCTCATTGGGTGTGTCACTTGTGGAGGTGGTTGAGTGGTGATGTTTCGATATGGTCTGAGGCTGTCCACTGGGTGTGCTGGCTCTGGGGCAAGGTCAGTCACTGCTTGTGTTCTATCCGGGGCCACCCAACATAAGCTACAAAGTGATCTGCAGATGGCTGCTGCTTGTGCTGGGCTTGGAGATGCCCAGGAAAAGCCAAGTTGTTTTCCAAGGCTGGCTGCTTCTAACGCCAGGCCTGGGGCCACTTGTCAAGAGGTATTGGGCTCATTGTGACCAGATGCTGCTTGTTGGAGAGAGTTTAGGAAACTCTGAAGCAGGATCCAAGACAGGCCAATTCTATGGTAAAGCATTTAGAACCAGTTTGGGTGGGCTTGACACTTGGGTGGGGCAGGGCCTCAGGGAATCACCAGGGTGAGGCAAACAGTGTGAGCCAGGTTGCTGGAGTCCCAGATATGGCAGCTGTCTGCCATCCCAGCAATGGGCTCACCAAAGCAACAGTAGCCTCTAACAGCACATCTGTCCTGGAGAAAGCTGCTCCTCCAGCCCTCATCCCAAGGCCAAACAGCTCAGTTTCCCCCTGTATGTCTCTGGTGCCCCAAAAGCTGCCTTCCCTCTGAGGTTAGAGGGAGCAAGTCTGAGTAAGTCCGTGCTCGGGCCCTTTAAAAGGAACTGCGTGGGGCTCCAGCAGTTCCAGCCAGAAGTTATGAGGACTTTTCTTTCTGGCACTGGAACCCTGAGCTGGGTGCCTAGTGTGGGACGAGGACCCCTCACTCTTTAGGGAGGTCCTTCACAGCTGAGGTGTCCCTCTTGATTTTTATCCACCACACGTGGGTGTAAAACCAGTCCATCTGCATCTCCACTCCTGCCAGTCTCAATGTGGCTGCTTCTTTAATTTTGTAGTTGTAGGACTTCCATTCAGCTCAATTTCAGATTGTGTTGCAGTTTACTTGTAATTTTGATATGGTTGTGGGAGGAGGCGAGTGCTGTGTTTATCTATGTCACCTTCTTGACTGGAAGTCCAATATATTTTCTTATAATCCTTTATATTTCTGTGAATTCAGTTGTTACTTTACCTCTTTCATCTCTGATTGTATTTATTTGGATCCTCTCTCTTTGTTCTTGAAGAGTATGACTAAAGGTTCATCAGTCTTCTCTACCTCTTTAAAGAATCAGCCCTTCTTTCATTGATTTTTTGCATTATTTTTGTGTTAATTTTTGTTTATTTCAAGGAATTTTTTTCTTCCTTGATCTCATTGGTAAGTCATTCATTTTTTAATAACATGTTATTAAGCCTCTTCTATGTGCTTTAATGTTTTGCAGTTTTTGTATTGTACTTGATTTCTAGTTTCATGCCATTGTGATCCAAGAAGATGCTTGATATGATTTCAATCTTCTTGAAATTGTTAAGTCTTATTTTGTGTCCTAACAAGTGATTGATCTTTGCAAATGATTCATGTGCACTTGAGAAGAATGTATATTCTGCTTGTTTGGGATGAAATGTTCTATAAATATCTATTAAATTCAGCGAATCTAGTGCATTGTGTAGGTCTCTGTTTCCTTGTTAATTTTTTGTCTGGATCTATCCAGTGGTGTCAGTAGGATGTTAAAGTCCCCTACTATGATTGTATTTCTGTTGATCTCTCCCTTTAAATCTTCCAGAAATTTTTAATATATTTTGATGCTCTTATATTCAGTGCATATATGTTTACCAGGGTTGTATCCTCTTTCTGGATCGAGTCTTTAAATAATAAGTAGTGACCTTCTTTGTCTCTTATTATGGCTCTTGTTTTGAAGTCTATCTTATCAGATATGAGTATTGCTACACCAGCTTTTTTTATCCATTTGCCTGAAATATTTTTTTCTATCCTTTTACTCTCATCTTGTGAGAGTCTTTTGTTCTGAGGTATGTCTCTTATAGACAGTATATATGTGGGTCATGTTTTCTTAACCAATCAGCTACCCTATGTCTTTTGATTGGAGCATTTAAGCCATTTAAATTTACAGTTATTATTGATAGGTACTTATTTGTTGACATTTTATAATTTATGCTTGTGTTACTTTCTCTTACATATTTCTTCTTCTTCTTACAACAGTCTCTTTAGCAGTTCCTGCATTGCTGATTTGGTGGTAATAAATTCCTTTAGCTTTTTTTTTTTTTTTTTCCCTGTGAAGCTCTTTATTTCACCTTCAATTTTGAGGACAGTCTTGCTCGATAGAGTAGTCTTGGATTCAGTTCCTTGCTTTTCATTATTTTTTTTACTTCATGCCACTCCCTTCTGGCCTGTAATGTTTCTATTGAGAAATCAGCTGACAGTCTAATGTGAGCTTCTTTGTAGGTACATTTTTGTCTCTCTCTTGCTGCCTTTAAGATTCTTTCTTTTTCTTTAGCATTTGCCATTTTAATTATGATGTGTCTAGTTGTGGGTCTCTTTGGGTTTATCTTGATTGGGACTCTTTGTGTTTCTTGGATTTGTGTGTCTTTTTTTTTTCTTCACCAATTTAGGGAAGTTTGCTGTCATTATTTTTTTAAACCAGTTCCTTATTCCTTTCTTTGATTCTTCTCCTTCTAATACACCTATGATTCAAATATTTTATATTTTATCTTTTCCCAAAGCTCCTTTAAACTCTCTTCCTGTTTTTTATTTATATATATATATATTTTTCCATTTGCTGCTCTAATTGGTGTTTTTTTCTACCTGGTCTTCTAACTCACTGATTCAGTGAGTTCTTCTAATCTACTATTGAATCCTTCAAAGAAATTTTTAATTTTTTAACTTAAAAAAAATGGTTTTATTCTTTTTTAGAGAGTTGAAGGGAGAAAGATAGAAACATCTATTTGAGAGAGAAACATCAATCGGCTGCCTCCCGCATGCCCCCTACTGGGGATCGAGTCCACAACCCAGGCATGGGCTCTGAGTGGGAATCAAACTGGGACCTCTCAATCCATGGGATGATGTTCAATCCACTGAGCCATACCAGCTGGGCCCAAGGTATTTTTTACATCAATTATGTCAGTCTTCATTTCCACTTGATTTTAATTTATAGCTTCTACATCTTTTTTTTTTCTTTTTATTTTAGTGTACTTGCCCCTGGGCCCTTCATAATTCTCATTAAGTTGCTTATAATTCTCGTTAAGTTGTATGAGCACCCTTAAATTTGTTGTTTTGAATTCTTTATCTGACAAACTGCTTGCCTCCTTTTCATGTATTTTTTTTCTGAAGATTTCTGTTTTTATTTCATTTGGGTGTTATTTCTTTGTCTCTCCATTTTAGCAGTCTGGTAGTTCAGGGCCAAGTGAGACATGTTGGGCCACATAGGCAGGTTAGTGTATCAGGTAAGACTGCTATGCCTCCCAGTCTTGGTGTGGTGGCTTTCTTTTTATATTCAATGGTATACTCTCCTTGATGTTCTGAGCTAGGTGCTCTAGGTGTAATTCTTGTCTGGATTATGTGGGCTCTTCTGTTGAATTTGTGTGTTGATTGCTGTTGTCTGTTTGTTGGTGGGCTCAGTCCTTGGGGTTGTTAACTATGAGTCTCAACACAGAACCTGTGAATGCTGTCATGGCAACCACTATATAGGTGTTGACAGAACAAAACAAAGTGATCAGACCACATCAAAAAGAACCCCCCCAAAACACATCAACCTTAACAAAAATGGAAGCAACCACCTCAACAAAAACATTAATAGACATATAGACAAACAAAAAACATACACACACACAGAACACTAGAAGGTGAAGGACCAAAAGAATTAGAAGAGGGATAAATAAAAAAATAAAATTAAAGAAGGAAATACACAATCAGACTAAATAAAAAGAGTCCTGAAGAAAAAGAAAAAAGAATCAGTGACGATAGCCCCAGGTTCCACAAAAAGATTTAAAGACAAACACACTGAAAACACACATGCTCATGCTCTCTCTCTCTCTCTCTCTCTCTCTCACACACACACACACACACACACACACACAAAGAAAAATACGAGGAGGTATGAGATGGAATGAATTAAAAGAGGGAGAGAAAAATAATGTATATGAAAATAAAGAAGCTAAGGTAATAGCAGACCAAATCAAAGAGCACCTTGAACAAATATCAGCATCAACAATTATAGAAGCGCCCTGGCCGGTTTGGCTCAGCGGTTAGAGCGTCGGCCTGCGGTCCAGAGAGACCCGGGTTCGATTCCCGCTAAAGGCATGTACCTCGGTTGCAGTTTGTCCCCGGCCCTGGTTGGGTTGTGAGGGTGGCAACCACTCAATGTGTCCCTTTCACGTCCATGTTTCTCTCTCTCTCTCTTTCTCTTCCTCTCTCTCTCTCTCTCTCTCACTCTCTTTCTCTTCCTCTCTCTCTCTCTCTCTCTCACTCTATCTGAACAAAATATCAAAAAAAAAAGAAAGAAATGAACAATTATAGAAGCACCCACCTCAATGAAAAGCTTAAAAGACAAACACAACCAGAACACACACACACACACACACACACACACACACACACACAAGAATACTAGAAGAAATGAGACCAAAAAGATTAGAAGAGGGAAAGAAAAAAAAAATGAATATGAAAGCAAAGAGGGCAGAGACCAGAAATAGGGTAAGTATAAAAGACAAAAGGTCAAAAAATAATTACTGAAATAATAATAATTTTAGAATGTAGTAATGCTAGATTAAATAAAATATAGAATAAGAACATAGAAAATGGGGGAAAAAAGAAAGAGAAATAAAAAATTGAATTAAAGATAACATATTTTAAAATCACACACACCTAAACCACCACCACCACCACAACAAAATTATTGGATTTGCTCTTTATGGACCTCACTAGATTTTGCTCTGATGTTGTTGGATCAAGCCCCTTGGGTGTGGGTCCCTATCCTCTTGGGCAGTTCTCTGGTGCAGGCTGATGTGAATCACTGTCCTTGCCTGGCCCTTGACCTCCTGGCTGAAGACCTGCAGGGTGTGGTCCCAGGTAGTCCTGTGGGCTGGGATTCTCTAGCCCAGACACTGAATTGCCTTCAGGGCTAGCTAGTTATATGTGTTTGTTCTGGGGTCTGTGAGGTATCAGGTCTAGTCAGAGTGGTTTACACAGATTTGTGTTGGGGGGTGGTACCTGTAGCTTACAGCAGGAGCAGGCAGTCTCTTCCTCTCCTTCCAATGCCTCAGTTCTTCCTGGGTTGCTGGCATCCCCTGGTCACCACCCCAAGCAGGGGAGAATAGCAAAAAAAAAAAAAAAAAAGTAAAGAAAAAAAAATGCCCTGCTTGGCTCTGTAATCTTTCAGCATGGTCAGCTTGCACTGGGTGAGGTTTCTGCCCAGGCTCCCTCCCTGCCAATCAACAAATCCTCAGTGCCATCAGGCCCCCCAGCTCAGTGCAGTTCCACAGGTTGGGGAAAAGGCACCTTCTCTTTGCTCTTTGTTTGAGGTGGGAAGGAATGCACCTCTTTCCCAGTGCACTATATGGGCTCCTCTTTCCTTCTCTGATGTTCTCTTTTGGAGATCTCTGTGTGGGGCTGAGTTCCCTCTCTCTCAGAGTGGAGAGTTGCACTGCTGCACCTTCCCTTTATCTTCCAAGACGAGCTGTATAACTGTGCAAGTTTGCTCACCTACTTCATGCCTCCTCCTCTCTCCTCTCCACACTCTTTGCTCTCAGTATTTCTAGTCAGCTATTTTCAGGTGGTTTTTCAAGTTGAACACTGAAATTTAGCCTCAGGTCTGGTTCTGTACATGGAGCAAGCAGACAGAACTTCCTTAGGCCTTAGTCATCTTGCTTCTCCCCATCTTAGTTTTATTTCCAGTCTGGTCCTGGGAGGAAGTGCAAGTAAAATTTAGGTACCCTGCTGCCATCTTGAAAACCCCATGGGTGAATAGATTCTTTGTGTCTGCTACACTCTCTTTTAGGATTGGCCCCTTTATAATTATGTAATGTTATTTTTGTCTTCTTTTATATTTTTATTTTAAAGTCTTTTTTTCTGATGTGAGTATTGCTGCCCAAACTTTCTTTCATTTCTATTTGCATGGACTATGTTTTTCCATCTCTTACCTTTCAGTCTATATGGGACTTTTAATTTGAAATTAGTCTCTTTATAGCAGCATATATATGATTTATGTTTGTTTGTTTGTTTGTTTTGTGGTACATGCCCCTAGCAGGAACCGAATCCGGGACTCTCTGGCCCGCAGGCCGACGCTCAACCACTGAACCAAACTGGCCAGGGCTGATTATGTTTTATAATCCATTCAACCACTCTGTATTTTATTGGAACATTTAGTCGATTTATACTCAAAGTAATTATTAATAATTATGTACTTATTGCCATTTTATTCATTTTTGTTGGTGGTGTTGTTTTTGTAATTCTAGTCTGTTTCTTCTCTTGATTTCTCTTCTTGTGGTTTGCTGATTTTCTATAGTGTTTTGTTTATATTCCTTGCACTTCATTTTTTGTATATTTTCATAAATTTTGGTCTGTTGTCACCAAAGGTTTATTTCCATTATTCTATATCTATAGTAGTCTATTTCAAGCTGATAGTCATTAAAGTTTAAATATATTATAAATGATTATATATTTAGTCCACCCTTCATGCTTTATGTTTTGATGTCATATTTTAGATCCTGTTGTTTTGCGTGTCTCTTAACTAACTACTCATTATATTCTTTTTTTTAAAAATACATTTCATTGATTTTTTTTAGAAACAAAGGAAGAGAGAGAGAGAGAGAGAGAGAGAGAGAGAAACATCAATGTGAGAGAAACACACAAATCGGCTGCTTCCCACACATCCACCACTGGGGATCGAGCCCGCAACCTGGGCCTGTGTCCTGACTAGGAATCAAACCAGGACCTCTCAGTCCAAGGAAGGACACTCAATCCACTGAGCCACACTGGCTGGGCTACTCATTATATTCTAAGTTGAGTTTGGTATTGGTGTCTTTTGACCCTCATAGTAGGTTTTTCAATGTCTGATTCACTTAATCTCTTAAATATTTTGTTTGTCCTGTGAATATTATTTTCCTTTTCCATATATTCTTAGGAACTTTCCTTTTCAGCTTAAAGAAAACACTTTAAAATTTTAGGTAAAACTGGTTTAATGTCAATTTACTTTTAAATTGTTGATTGTCCAGAAAACTGTTTATATCTCCTTCAATTCTGAATGATAACTTGTATAAATAATTCAAGGTTGTAGAGTCCTTTATTTCAGTCCTTTAATGATGCCCTGCCACTCAATTCTGTTCAGAGCAATCAGTAGATACCCTTATGTGATTTCATTTCTATATAACTAATTATTTTTACCTTGATGCCATCAAAATTGTCTATTTATCTTCAACTTTTTTTTCATTACAGTATGTCTTTGTGTAGATCTCTTTGAATACATCTTCTTTTAAACTCTCTGTTTTACATGGACCTGCTTGTATGTTTCCTTTCCCAGATTATGAAAAATTTCATCCATTATTTCTTTAAATAAAGTTTCCATCTATTTCTCTCTTTCTTTTCTTTTTGGGAACCCTATAATGTGTATGTTTGAGTGCTTGATGTTGTCCCAGGTATCCCTTAAAAATTTTAGCTGTTTTGATTGTTTCATTTCCACTAGTATCTCTTCCATGTTACTGATCCATTCTTCTCTATTAGCAAATCTGTTGTTGATTCCTTCTAGCATGTATATATATGCTTGGTCCTATTTCATTTTTATTTATTGATATTTTTAGCAAAAAAACAAAAGGAGAATCAGAGAGAGAGAGACTTACTCATCAATTTATTGTTCCACTTATTTATGCATTGATTGGTTTCTTCTTGTTTGTGACCTGACCTGGGATTTTTGAACCCATAACCTTGGTGTACTGGCATGCCACTGTAACCAACTGAGCTACCTGAGCAGGAAACTGTTTATTTCTTTTTTATGTTTTACAACACTTTGTTGAAGTTCTCCCTAAGTTTCTCTATACCATTCTCAAGTTTAGTGAACAAACTTATAATTATATCTTTCGAATTCTTTATCAGGTAAATTACTTATCACCATTTTATTAGGGTATTTTTTTCTGAGAATATTCTGTTTCTTTACTTGAGATATATTCAGTTTTTAAAAATATTCTTTTAAATTCCTTTATATATTTATATGAAATTGACAAAATAGTTATCTCTCTGTCTTGAAAATATGGCCTTATGGTGAAGCAACCTCTGTGTAGGCTGTTTGTGCCAAATGTTTTGGCTGACTGGTCAGAGACAATCAGGTGCCTATGGTATCTAGGACATAGGCCTTCTGAGCTGAAGTGGCTCTGGAGAAGACGTCCAGATGTGTGTAGTATTACCCTGTTGCTCTTGCTTACTCCCTTTGTTCAAAGCCAAAATGGGTTCAAGAGATATGTCTACAAACATGCTATGGGAACCATACTATATGCCAGAGCACCTGGAATGAGTTCTCATATACCTTATCAAGATAGAAGGGGATGTACACAATGGTGCTCACCAGAACCTCAGACCAAAGAAAATTCTCACAGTTCTAAGACACCTCTTCTGGTGTCGTAGCCTTCTCATTATGGTCTCTCTTTCTCTCTCTCATCTGTTGTGCAAAAAGTGATTTTGTGTAGAAGCAACCTCTGTGTAGGCTGGATGTGCTTGGTATATTTGACAAGCCAGTTGGATCTGGGTAGGCCCTTTGTCATCTGGAGTGCTGCCTTGCCTGGCAAAAGCATCTGCAGGAAGTGACACCAGGTGTGTTTGGTGATATCCTGTTTATCCTGTTTGCTCCTTTTGTTTAGAGCTAGAAAGGGTTATGGGCAGTGTGACTGGGAACCTAATGCAATGATCTTGCAAGTATGCCAAAGCGCCTGAATAGAACTACTTCCCACCCTATTGAGTTGAATGTGCTTACAATCAATGTCTCTCACCAGGACCTCCAATCCTGGACAGTTTATGGAGATTTCAGAGCTCCTGAATTTTTTCAGCC
The DNA here is from genome assembly GCF_014108415.1 of Molossus molossus. Classification (NCBI taxonomy): domain Eukaryota; kingdom Metazoa; phylum Chordata; class Mammalia; order Chiroptera; family Molossidae; genus Molossus; species Molossus molossus. The sequence goes on along the minus strand of NW_023425355.1, from coordinate 11,104,905 downwards.
TTGTCTATTTGGCCTCTTTCTCTCATGTGTTATTCAGAAGCTGTTCAATTAGCCTTCAGTTGTTTCTCAGGAGTAACTGCTGTCTATCTAGGTGTGTACTGCAATGTGCTCATGGGGAAGGGTGAGTTCAGGATCGTCCTATGCCACCAGCATCTTGAACCTCTCTTGAATCTTAATTTATTAAAAATATTTTAATTTGAAAAACCAACTTTCAGCTAGTTTTTCAGCTATTTAAGACCTATTCTGTGAAATAATACAATAACAGATTAGTATTAGATCACATTATAAGAGCAAAATTTACCCATGGAAAGGATAGCATATTTTAAATTCTAGTGCAATGTAAATTACTATCCCATTGTTTTCCAAACTCTCCTTCACAGAAAAGTTCTATGGTAAATTAATCAGTATACTTGGGATAGGAAAGTTTTTTGTTGTCAAATATCTATTAGACTTACTAAATTAAATAAAGTTAACAAGGTTGTTGTTGTTTTTTTTATCACAGTATTTCCAAAGAAATGTGCACCAAAGTAGTCAATGTCCAGATGGTATAAAACATATCATAGTATAAGTTCTGTTTATTTTTCTAAATATGTTGGGATATCATATCATAGAGATTTATAAGCAGTAAAGTGGAAATAACTTTCAGGACGTCTAATTAAGAGAAAATTACAATAGTCTAGGTAAGAGATGATGGTGGTTTGCGCCAGCTTATTGGCAATAGAAGTATTAAGAAGTGGTTAAATTCTAGCTATCCTTTAAAGTGGGAGCCAACAATATTAATTAACAGATAGTTACAGGATAAGAGAGATAGCAATCAGTCAAGAAGATTCATTGACTTTTGGATCTAAGCAATTGGTGAATGGTGATATTACTCAAACAGGGAGGACTAGAACAGATATGGAAGTTTTTTAGGAGATGGAGTTGGAATCAAAAGTTTACTGTTGAACATGTTAAATTTAAAATGTCTATTAGGCATTCAGGTGGAAATGTCAAATAGGCAGTTTGAAATATGTGTCTGAATATCAGGGGAGATTTGAAGTCGGAAATATAATTTTTAAAGTCTTTAAAATCTGTGGAATTTAAAAGCCATGGAACGGCCCTGGTTGGTGAGGCTCAGTTGGTTGGAGTGTCATCCCACAGACCAAGAAGTGATGGGTTCAATTCCCAAGCAGAGCACATAACTAGGTTGTGGGTTTGATTCCCAGTTGGGGCGTGTGTGTGCAGCAGCTAAACAATGTTTCTCTGTCATATCAATGTCTCTCTCTCTCTTCCCCTCTCTGAAATCAATAGGAAATTATCAAAACTATATATAAGATTAAATAATAAAAGCCGTGGAACTGGATGAAATTAAGGAGAAAATATAGAGACAAAATTCAAGAACTAATTATTGAAATACTTTAAGATTTAGAAGTCAAGGAGGTAACAATAACTCAACAAATGATGCTGCATTAATAGTGATCAATGAAGTAATAACAAAACTAGTAAAGTTTATCTCAAACTGCTAATCAAACTGCTCTGAAGACTAATAATTAATCCTTTGTCACAAATGCTGCTGAGACATCAAGGAAGATGAGGACTGAGATTTAATCATTTAGTAAAATAAAATTCCTTGGATTTTGAGGTGTAATTATATCATGGGAACAAAATTCTAACTGGAGTAATTTAAAGATAGATGAGAAGATGAAGACATGAATACTGTTAATATAAACCACGCTGAGGAATTTTGTTTCAAAGAGTAAAAGATAAATTGGATTGGAAGGGGCTAAGATGTTAAGAAACAAGTGGATTTTTTTTTTTTTTTTTTACAATATGAGAATGTATAAAGCTTTGCTTGTGAGAAAGATTCTCTAATAAGACACAAAAACATGATGCAGAAATGACAAGTCAAATTATGACAGCATTGATCAGTACTCAGGTAGAAAGCAATGGCTTTAAGCAGGAACATAATATGTCCCTAGCAACCAGAAAGGAACACAGAATAATGTCTACATATGCAAATAAGATATACACTTCATGGTAAAAGATAAAGCAGTGTTCTTGTGATGTATTTTATCTTCTCAATGGTATAAAAAAACTAATTAGTTCAAAGTGGGAAGGAGGGGTTGGAGGATTGAAAATAAAATATAAAATAATGATATCTGAGAATAGAAGAGCAAATTGACTAAGGCAGAAGTCAGAAAATTATGGCCTATGGACCAAATCTGGCTACTGTTTATTTTTTGGTAAATAAAGTTTTATGGGAACATAAGCATGCTCATTTTTATCAAATTATGTATGGCTGCTTTAACAACACAGGTAAATATTTTCAACAAAGACCACATGTCCCTACAAAACCTAAATTATTTACCTTTTAGAATATAGAGAAAATATTTGCTAAATCTTGGACTAGAGATATGTAATGGGATTACCTGGCAGTATAGATGATCCACTTAAGGATTTCTGACATCAATTTGAAATGACACTAATCAACATGGTTGTATATTCTCCTTAATTTTATTGAGTTGCTCATAAGTTATTGAGTAGACAAAAATTAAACTCAATCAGTGTTATGTTTTACCAGACAGTTGTGAGAGGGAGAGAGTCTAGAAAATTATAAGTTTTGCCTATGATGGTAGATCATATAACCTAATCTAGGTAATATAGAAAGTGAGAATAAATATGAGAGAGGGATTGTATTAGGGTGATATCAGCAAGATGGTAGAACTAGAAGTCCCAGAATTTACATCCTGACACAGAGACACAGATTCAACAACAGTATATAAAACAACTCCCTTTCTGAGAAATCCAGAAACCAGTTAGAAGGTTTCTGTACCTACGACAAGTTCAAAATGAGCTGCATCCAAGTTGGTAGAGACTCATATGCTATGATTTATACCCCTGGTTCAACATGACATGATCACCAAAATATTTCCAGCTCCCAAATTCTCTCTGGGGAGGTAAAGAGAAGAGTGAAAGATACATTTAGTGTTCAGCCTTTTCAGGGAGCTGGTTTATGTTATCTGGATCTATGTGCTGATAAGAAAGGCTGACATATTGGGGTGGGGGTGGATCCCTGAGAACAAAAACAATGGCTTGGACAAGCACACACTTATTCACCATATTATATCCTCCAGTTCAGTGGGGGCAAAAAAATTATCCAACTGCTACCTTCTCCCTGGGGAGGAACAGAGTTGACACATGCATCCAATATACCAGCTGTTCAGGGAGCAGCTTGTTTCTTCGTTACCTGTCTCAGAGTCCTAATGGGCCCAAAGATATGCTACACGTCTGGGCAAAATCAAGGACAAAAGATAGCTAAATGGGTTGCTGATAGTCTAGATGACATATGATACAGCAGATAGAGTCCAAAAAGAGTTCTTTGACCTCTCTTCAAAGGGCAAAACAAGAATGAAGCATGCATCCACAGTTATGGATTTTCAGGAATCTGGCCAGAGGAGAGGTTTATGTCTTGCCCAAATTGAAGCACTAGTGGGACTTAACACACTCTAGAAGCCTGAGAAATCACAAGAACAAAAATGAGCTGGGAATATAAATGAAGTTCCAAAGAACCCTAAGTACCATAGACAGACAATAAGGGAGCAAGAGAGTATGACCTCCATAAAAAAGGAATCAACAAATCCCTCTAAAAGAGAATTTAGATGCATCAGTCCAGAGAAGACATATGCATAGAAAATATTTGAGTGGCTCTCATAATCTCAAATATAATGAATTGATTAATAATTTCCCACATACAAAGCCAGTCCATAAACACTGGGAATGGTGCCTGCTTTATTTTTTTAATCTTTTTTTCAAATGTGTGTATCCCAAGAAAAACTTATGATACACAAAATAATAGGAAAACATAGCCCAATAAAAGGATCAAAGTAAATATCCAGGCATTGACCCTTTAAAAAAATGAAGATATATAAATTCCCTGACAAAACATTCAAAGAGCCATCATTAAAATGCTCACTGCTGGTGGAATTGCAGACTTGTATAACATCTATAGACAACAGTATGGAATTTCCAAAGAAAGAAAGAAAGAAAGAAAGAAAGAAAGAAAGAAAGAAAGAAAGAAAGAGAGAAAGAGAGAAAGAGAGAAAGAGAGAAAGAGAGAGAGGAAGAAGAAGAAAGAGAGAAAAGAGAGTAAAAGAGAGAAAGAAGAGAAAGAGAGAAAGAGAGAAAGAGGAGAAAGAGAGGAAAGTAGAGAGAGAGAGAGAGAAAGGAAGGAAGAGAGAGAAGAGAGGAAGGAAGGAAGGAAGGAAGGAAGTGAAGGAAGGAAGGAAGGAAATGAATGGGAGTAGGAAGGAAGGGGGAAAGAAAGAAAGAAGAAAGTAAAGAAAGAAAGCAAAAGAAAGAAAGAAAAGAAAGAAAGAAAGAATGAAAGAAAGAAAAGAAGGGAAAGAAACAAAGAAAGAAAACAAAGAAAGAAAAGAAAGAAGAAAGAGAGAGAGAGAGAGAGAGAGAGAGAAAGAAAGAAAGAAAGAAAGAAAGAAAGAAAGAAAGAAAGAAAGAAAGAAAGAAAATGAAACTGTCATTTGACCCAGTGATCCCACTTCTAGGAATATATCCTAAGAATCCTGAAACACCAATCAGAAAGAATATATGTACCCCCATGTTCATAGCAGATCTACTTACAATAGCTACGATCTAAAAACAGCCAAATGCTCATCAGTAGATGAATGGATAAAAAAGCTGTGGTACATTTACACAATGGAATGTTATGCAGATGTAAAAAAGAAGGATCCATTACCTTTGAGACAGCATAGAAGGACCTGGAGAGTATTATGCTAAGCAAAATAAGCCAGTCAGAGAAGGATACATATCACATGATTTCACTTATATGTGGAATCTAATGAACAAAATAAACTGATGAAAATAGAAACAGAGGCATGGAAACATGGAACAGATTGAGGAATCTCAGAGGAAATGGGGGTGGGTGGGAAGAGATTAATCAAATAATTTATATGCATATATTCATAAACCAAGGACACAGACAATAGGGCCTGGGGTTTGGCAGGAACCATGAGGCGGGTAGCAATGGGGAAAACTGTGATAGTCACAACAGTAAAAATAAATAAATAAATAAGCAAGCATTAACATCATTCTTTCTCAATTGAAGAGGAAGGAATTCAGATATTTTCCTCTCTTTAAATTTCTCATTAAACCACTTTACTTTTTAGGAAATACCTACATTAATACCTATTTTTGCTAGCCAAATGAAATCCAAAGAGGATTCTCACTTTTACAAATAAAGGTCACAAGTGAAAATAGTGTTCAGCATTTGTTTTGCAATGAAACATGATTGTAGTAGTGTGCACCAGGAGCAGTGAGAAGTGAACAGCCAATCTCCTTCATCAGGAACTTCATGCAGTATCTCAACATCAAGCTGCTATAAATTTGAGATTTTCATGAGCATATGTAATTTATCTCAAATTATTTTTTGTATCTGTTAGCAACATGTTTTCTAAGGTCTCAGAAAAGCATATGAGAGTGTGTAAGGGTGTTACACTTAGCATAAAACCGGATGTAACTAAGCATTTCCATCACTGAACAATTGTGTTTGCTAAGTTTTGGGTCTAAGAACACCCAATTTTTCTTGCCATATGACTGAAAGGTAATTGCTTTTTCACTTTATGTAATTTTGGATTACAAAATGTTTTATAGGAAGGCTTACTTACAAATAGCGCAGGAAACTACTACTTCCAAACTTTTTTAACAAGACCAGCATTACCTTGATACCAGTGACAGAAGAATAGACTACAGAAAGCAGCTGGCTAAAATCCCTGATGAATATAGAAAAAAATCCTCAAACAACCTACTAGCAAACCAAGTGTAACAGCACATTAAAAGGATCATACCCTATAATCAAGTGAAATGCACCCATGGAAATCAGGAACATTTTAGTGTATGAAATTCAATCAGTGTGATATAATAAAGGATAAAATTCACATGATCTTCTCAAAAGATATAGAAAAATTCATCTGATGAAATTCAACACTATTTTAGTTTTCAGTTACAGTGACATTCAATATTGTTTTACATTAGTTTTAGGTGTGCAGCATAGTGATTAGATATTTATATAATTTATGAATTGCTAACTTTCATAAGTCTAGTATCCACCTGGCCCCATATATAATCATTTTTATATTACTGACTACATTCCCTATGCTGGACTTTACATCCCCATAACTATATTGCAACTACCAATTTGTACTTTTTTTAAAACATGTTTTTATTGATTTTTTAGAGAGAGAGAGAAAATTTGATGCCAGAGAAATACATTGATCGGCCACCTTCTGCACACCTGCCACTGGGCATTGAGACTGCAATTCAGGCGTGTGCCCTGACTGATAATCAAACTGGGACCTCTCAGTCCATGGGACAATGCTCAATCCACTGAGCAACATTGGGCAGACAAATCTGTACTTCTTAATCCCTTCACCTTTTTCATCAAGTCATGCAAACTTCTCTCCTCTGGCAACCCTCAGTTTTTTTTCTCTGTATCTGTGATTCTTTTTCTGTTTTGTTTACTCGTTTATTTTTTCTTTAGATTCGACATATAAGTGAAAATATATGATATTTGTATTTTTCTGTCTAACTTATTTCATTTAGCATAATTCACTCCAGATCGATTCCATGTTTACACAGATGGTAATATTTTATTCATTTTTATGGCTGAGCAATATTTTATTGTATATATGTACCACATCTTTATCCAATTGTCTATTTATAATAATAAAAAATATTCAACAATTTAAGAATAAAACACTTGCTCAACATGAAAAGCATACAAATCTAGGAAAACTGACAGAGGTTCCTTTAAGATCACATATAAAACAAGATGCTTATCTAACATCTTACATTCCTCATAGGGCTAAAAGCCCTAGTTTTTTTTGTTTGTTTGGTTTTTGTTTTTTTGCATGTGCCCCTAGAAGGAACCGAACCTGGGACTCTCTGGTCCGTAGGCCGACGCTCCAACCACTGAGCCAAAATGGCCAGGGCTAAAAGCCCTAGTTTATAGCAATAAGGCAAGAAAAAGAAACAAGAGCCTTCCAAATTGAAAACAAAAGATGTGAAATGACATATTTGTTCAGGTGAAAATATCTTGTATTAGAAAACCCTAACCATTCCACACAAAAAAGTTAGAAGAAATAACTAAATTCAATAAAATTACAGGCTAAAAAATCCACAATTAAAAGTCAGTTGCACTTCTAAACACTAACAATGAATCATTTGAAAAGGAAATGCAAAATGAATCCCATTTAAAACAGTATTAAAAAGAATAAAAAGGAAGCAAAAGATGTGTACACTAAAAAATACAAAACCAACACAAAATCTCCACAAGTTCAAGAAGATTGAAATCATATTAAGTATCTTCTAAGATCACAATAGCATGAAACCAGAAATTAATTACAATAAAAACACTCAAAAATATTCAAACACATGGAGGCTAAATAGCATGTTATTAAACAATTAATGGGTTAGCAAGATCAAGGAAAAAATTTAAAACTTCCTGGAAATCAATGAAAATGAACACACAACAACACAAAATCTATGGGACACAGCAAAACCAGTCCAGAGAGGGAAGTTCATAGCACTACAGGACTACCTCAAAAGACAAGAAAAATTTCTAACAGACTAGCTATCCCTACAATTTAAATAACTAGAAAGTAAACAAAAGAAAAACCCAAAGCAAGTAGAAGGAAAGAAATAGTAAAGGTCAGAATGAAAATAATGACATAGAGACTAAAAAAACCATTCAAAAGATCAATGAAACAAAGAGCTTGTTCTTTGAAAAAATAAACAAGGTTAATGAACCTTTAGCCAGACTCATCAATAAACAAAGAGAGAGGACCCAAATAAACAAAATCAGAAACGACAGAGGGGAAGTAACAACTGACAACTCAGAAATACAATGGATTGTTAAAAAATACTATGAACAATTATATGCCAACAAATTGGACAACGTAGGCAAAATGGATACATTTCTAGAGTCACAGTCTACCAAAACTGAACTGGGAAGAGACAAAAAACTTGAACAGACCAATAACAACTAAGGGAATTGAATATGTGATCAATAAACTCCCAGAAAACAAAATCTCAGGCAAAGTCAGCTTCATGGGGGAGATTTACCAAATATTCAAAGAAGAACTAACACCCCTTCTCCTCAAACTATTGCAAAAAATTCAAGAAGAAGGAAGGCTTCCAAACTCATTTTATGAGGCTAGCATAATCCTAACTCAAAAACCAGATAAAGACACTGAAAAGAAAGAAAACTATAGGCCAATATGCCTATGAACATAGATGCCCAAATCCTGAACAAAATATTAGCAAATTGGATCCATCAATACATTAAAAAATATTCACCATGACCAAGTGAGATTCATCCCAGGAATGCAAGGCTGATACAATATTTGCAAATCAATACATGTGATACATCACATAAATAAAATGAAAGATAAAAACCATATGATATCAATAGACAGTGAAAAATAAGTTGACAAAATCCAGAACCCATTTCTAATAAAAATGCTCAGCATAGAGGAAATAGAGGGATACTATCTCAACATAATAAAGATTATTAATGAAAAATCTATAGTCAACTCAATGGGCAAAAACTAAAAGCATTTTCCTTAGGAACAGGAACAAAACAGGGATGCTCACTTTTGTCTCTTATTTAACATAGTACTGGAAGTCTTAACCAGAGAAATTAGACAAGAAGAAAAAAATAAATGGGATCCAAATCAGAGAGGAGGAAGTGAAACTGTCATTATTCACAGATGATATGATATGGCACATAGAAAACCCTAAAGACTCCATCAAAAATCTCCCAGATTTAACAAATGAATCTGGCAAAGTAACAGCATACAAAAGTAACATCTAGAAATCAATCGCATTCTTATACACCAATAATGAACACTTAGAAAAGGAAACAAAAAAACCAATACCATTTACCATTGCAACAACAACAAAAATACCTAGGAATAAACTTAACCAAGGAGGTAAAGAAACTGTTCTCAGAAATCTACAGGACATTGAAAAAAGAAATAGAAGAAGATATACCAATATGAAAACATATACCATGTTCATGGATTGGAAAAATCAACATCATTAAAATGTACATACTATTCAAAGCTATCTACAGAATCAATGTAATCCCTATTAAACTACCAATGACATATTTCACAGATCTAGAACAAATACTCCAAAAATTTATACAGTACCAAAAAAGACCCTGACTAGCCACAGCAATCTTGAAAAAGAAGCACAAAGTAAGAGGGATCACAATGCTGCATATCAGGTTATACTACAAAGCCGTTGTAATCAAAACAGCCTGTTACTGGCACAAGAACAGGTATATCAAGCAATGGAACAGAACAGATAACCTAGAAATTGACTCAAGACATTGTGCTCAACTAATATTAGATAAAAGAGGCAAGAGAATACAGTGGAGTAAAGACAGTCTCTTTAATACATGATGTAGGGAAAATTGGACAACTACATGCAAAAAAATAAAACTAGACCACCAAGCTACACCATACACAAGAATAAACTCAAAATGAATAAAAAACTCAAATGTCACTTGTGAAACTATAAAAATCTTGGAAGAAAATGTAGGTAGGCAGCAAAATCTCAGACGTCACATGCAGCATTGATACATTACCTAAGGTGAACGAAACAGAGGAAAAAAATAATAAATAGGACTACATCAAACTAAAAAGCTTCTGCACAGAAAAAGAAACAACCATCAAAATAGAAAGGGAACCCACTGTATGGGAGAACATACTTGCCAATGATATATCACATAGGGGTTAATTTCCAAAATATATAGAGTACTCATGCAACTCAAGAAAAGGAAGACAAAGAATCAAGTTAAAATACGGGCAGAGGACCTAAATAGACACCTCTCTAAACAGGACATACAAAAGACCAAGAGACATATAAAGAAATGCTCAACATGACTAATCATCAGAGAGATGAAAAATTAAAACAAGTATGAGGTATCACCTCACACCTACCAGAATGGTGCCATCAACAAATCGTCAAACAACAAGTGCTGACGAGGGTGTGGAGAAAAGGGGGATTCTACTACACTGCTGGTGGAAATGCAGTCTAGTGCAGCTACTATGGAAAACAATATAGAGTTTCCTCAAAAAATCGAAGATGGAACTGCCATTTGACCCAGTAATCCCACTCTAGGAATGTATCCTAAGAAGCATGAGACACCAAGCTGAAAGATTATATACACCCCTATGTTCATTGCAGCACTATTTACAATAGCTAAAATCTGGAAACAACCCAAGTGTCCATCAGTAGATGAGTGTATAAAAAAGCTTTGGTACGTGTACGCAATGAAATACTATGCAGCTATAAGAAAGAAAGATCTCTCATCCTTTGAGACAACATGGAGGGACCTGGAAAGTATTATCCTAAGCAAAACAAGCCAAACAGAGAAAGACAAGTATCATATGATCTCACTTATTTGTGGAATATAATGAACATAACAGTCTGAGGAACGGGGTAGTCCCAGAGACATGGAAGTGGGGTACAGACTGATAATCCCCAGAAGACGGGGTGGTGGGGGGAGATTAACCACAGAACTTATATGCATGTATGCATGAGCAATGGACATGGGCAACGAAGCTGGGAATTGGGCGGGGAGGGAGGGGGAGAGGGGAATCAGTGGGGGAAAAAGGAGAAACATCTGTAACAAAAATAAAGAAATTAATTAATAAAAAAAAAGGAAAAAAAAACTGTGGTACATATACACAATGGAATACTGTGCAGCTGTAAGGAAGGTAGATGTCTTAACCTTTAAGATGACATGGAGGGACCTGGAGAATATTATGCTAAGCAAAATAAGCCAATCATAGAAAGACAAATATCACATGATCTTACTTATTTGTGGAATATAATGAACAAAATAAACCCAGAAACACAGAAGTAGGGATCAGATGGACAAACTTCAGAGGAATGGGGTTGGGTGTGGGGGGGGTGGGAAAAGGTAAACCAAAGAACTTATATGCATATATGCATAACCAATGAACATAGACAACAATTCTGTGAAGGTGTGGGGGGAAAAGGAGAAACATCTGTAATAAAAATAAATTAATTAATTAATAAAAAATACAAAACGTATTGAAGAGACATCCCAAGTTCATGGTTTGGAAAGATTAATATTGTTAAAATGACCATACTACCCAAAGTGATCTACTGATTCAATGTAATCCCTATCAATGTTAAATACAGTGCAAAGGAACCCAAATAGCCAAAAACAACCATGAGAAAGCAGAACAAAACTGGAGGCATCATTTTCTGACTTTAAATCTTGAAAAGTTACAGTAATTAAAACAATATATTAGTAACATAAAAAGACATATGGAACAATGGAACAAAAGAGAAAGCCAAATAATGAACCCATGCATATATGATCAAACGATCCTTAACAAAGGTGTAAGACTACATAATAGGGAGAAGACAGCCTCTTTATTTGGTATTGGAAAAACTGGATATCCACACGCAGAAGCATGAATTTTGACCCCTATTTTATGCCACATACACACAAGCATCTAATAAATATTACTTAAAGGCTTAATTGTAACACCTGAAACTATAAAACTCCTAGATGAAAACCTAAGGGAAAAGCTTCATAACTTTGGTTTTGCCAATAATTTCTTGAATATGACACCAAAAATAAAGCAATAAAAGCAAAAAGAGACAAGTGAGGTTATATCAAATTATAAAGCCTCTGTACAAAAAAGGAAACAATCAGAGTGAATAGGCAATCAACAAAATAGGGTAAAGTATTGGGAACTCACATAACTCATGAGAAGTTGATATCGGAAATCTGTAAGGAACTTCTACAATGCAATAGCAATAAATAAATATAAATAGATAAATATTGCACATATATTTTTTTTTATCCTCACCCGAGGATATTTTTCCATTTTTTGTACAGATAGAGTGGGAGGGAGAGAGAGGAAGAGAGAGAGAGAAACATCGACGTGAAAGGGACACATCGAGTGGCTGCCACCTGCACGACCAACCAGGGCCGGGGACAAACTGCAACAGAAGTACGTGCCCTTAGCGGGAACCGAACCCGGGTCTCTCCGGACCACAGGCCAATGCTCTAACCGCTGAGCCAAACTGGCCAGGGCTGCACATATTTTTTAAATGGGCACGTGAACTGCATAGAAATCTATCCAAAAAAAATATATACAAATGGCCAGTAGTTACATGAAAAGATGGTCAAACTTACTATTCATCACAAAAGAAAAATCAAAGCCAAAATAAGCTATCATGTCACACATATAAAGATGGACAGTGTATAAAACATAAATAATTAAATAACGTTTGTTGGTAAGTATGTGGAGAAATTGGAACAGTTTTCCACTATTTAATGTGATGGAAAATGGTGCAAACATTATGAAAAAAATGTATGGAGATTCCTAAAACAAATTAAAAATAAAATCACCACATGATTCAACCATTTCACTTCTGGACAAAATAAGATTTTAAAAAGATATTGCTGTTTCAAAATTCAATACAGCATTAGTCACAATATTCAAAAGATGGAAACAACCTTAATGTTCACAAATGACATAAATGAATTAATTAAAAAAGAAAGTGCAGCCCTTGCCAGTTTGGCTCAGTGGTTGGAGCGTTGGCCTGTAGTCCAGAGAGACCCGGGTTCAGTTCTCGCTAAGGGTGCGCACCTCGGTTGCAGTTTGTCCCGGACCCTGAATGGGTTCTGTGGATGGCAACCACTCGATGTGTCCCTTTCACATCAATGTTTCTCTCTCTCTCTCTCTCTCTCTCTCTCTCTCTCTCTCTCTCTCTCCCCCCTCCCTCCCACTCTATCTGAACAAGAAATGGAAAAAGGTCCTTGGGTGAGGATAAAAAAAAAAAAAAAAAAGAAAGAAAGAAAGTGCAGTCTATACATACACTGTAATTGTGTTTTTTTTTTCTTTATTGATTTTTAGAGAGAGAGGAAGGGAGAGGGAGAAAGAGATAGAAACATCGATGAGAGAGAACATCGATTGGCCGCCTCCTGCATGCCCCCCACTGGAGATTGGGCCCACAATCTGGGCATGTGCCCTGACAGGAAATCCGACCAGCGACCTCTTGGTGCATGGGTCAACGCTCAACCAGTGAGCCACACCAGCTGGGCTCTACAATATTTTTAAAGACCAAGACAAATCTGGGGATAACTACTAGCTAAGGGGACTTAAGTCTTCTTCTAAGGGTCATGTTGGTTAAAATCAACCTGATGAAAATATGTGTGTGTGTATAATTCTTAATTACATTATATGAATACATTTGAGGGGAAAATATTTACGCTGTTACATTGATCAAATATGGGTAAGTGTACGTAGTAAGATGATTTCAAAAAAGCCCAGAAGACTCTATATAGATGCCAAGATGAGGTCAATAGACTCCCAATTCCTTCCTTGCACATTTTTTCAAAATATCTAGTTAATTACATTAATATTTATTTATGCACTGTGCCTCCATTGTTTCTTCCTTCCCATGAGCACAACATGCAACCTTGCAAACTCATTCAGCAGGAACTGGTACTCCTATTTCATACCCCCTTTGCTTGCAGACTGATGTATGACAAGCTACAATGTGATCTAAAAACCAAACAAAAACATCTTTCATATCTTTGGAACTAACTAGATAAGACATTGCTAGAATTGTTTTAGTAATATTTTCTAAGTTATGGTTTTGTTGTTGCTGTTGTTTTTTGTTTATTGCTTTTTTTTTTATCCTCACCCGAGGATATTTTTCCTTTTTTTTTTTTTTTTTATACAGATAGAGTGGGACGGAGAGAGAGGAAGGGAGAGAGAGAGAGAAACATCGACGTGAAGGGACACATCGAGTGGCTGCCACCCGCATGACCAACCAGGGCCGGGGACAAACTGCAACTGAAGTACGTGCCCTTAGCAGAACCGAACCCGGGTCTCTCCGGACCGCAGGCTGACGCTCTAACCGCTGAGCAAAACTGGCCAGGGCTAAGTTATGGTTCTTGATAAGAGAATATATTTCCCACTTCAGACTAATTATGAGGAGAGGTAAATAAATTATTCTGAAAAAAAAAAACAGACAAATTATAAAAATCGACATTTCATGAAGTTTGAATAATATAACTGTTACATGAATACAAGTTAACTTTGTGTTAACATTTCAATTTCATAATCTAAAGTGATTAAAGAATGGCTATAAAAGCCTGAAAAACTACACAGTGACATTAGGCAAAACATTAATCTACCCTAAGGGTGTTATTTTGGCTTCTATTAAGAAGGATTTATTTTGTCCACTATGCTAGATGCTCTCTGAAAATCTTACTTATTCTAATTGATTCATTTATCTGTTGATTTCAATGGATTGTAGAAGAAATTATGCAAAGAACAAGTTATTGTTAAAATCAGAGTTCAGTAACAAACTTGAATGGTTCACTGAACTTCCTCAGTGGTATCCTAAACTTTATGCATATGTTTGCATTTACATTTTTCTGAAGAAAGGCTATGGATATTATAAGAATTTAAAATAGGTAGGTAATATCTTTATCTATTCTATCTGCCCTCCAAAATTCAAAAGAACAACCAGATTAAATATACTAGAACTTACCAATTAGTGGCCTGTTGATGTTTTAGTAATCAAACTCCCTGGAGCCCAAACATTATCATATGGCAGGAAAAGTTGATGAGTTAGGAAAACAACAGATTTGATGCACATAATTAGTATATCCTGAATAGTCATTTGAAGGATTCAGAGTACATTTCCAAATTGTATATGTGTATTTTCTATGTAAGGCTGTTGACTCTCTGGGTACTATTCTTTAAAAATTTGTTTTTTCTATACCACATCATGTCATTTTCATAAACGGGAAATATAACACTTCCAAAAACTCAAGAAAAGTTGTCATTCAGTGCTTTGGGATCCCAGTGTGATCTTAAATAATAAATACTGAATCAGCATTGTGTTCCCTTTGTCAACCTGTCCTATTTTTGATGTAGGTAAGCATGATTTGTCTATTGTACTTATCTGTTTGGAACATACTACAGATAAAAATAAGATAATTTTAACTACTGCTATAAAAATAGCAATAGTTTCTGCCAACTCTTCCACACAGAGGGCTGAGAGAGAGGATTCAAGGGACAACAAGCAAGAGATCAGGAAGTCTGGAAAATATTATACTGTATTTTACTTTATAAAGAAGTAATCTCAAGTTAACAAGATACATTGTTGATATAACCAGGAGGAAGAGATAACCCACCTCAGCTGCTAGACTGGTTCAGTCAATCTTGGGAATCATCTGGGTGACAGATATTAAGGATATGACTGAATATTTGTGTGCCCACCGAAATTATATGTTGAAATCTTACTGTGCTTTGAAGCTGAACATTTGAGAGGCAATTAGGTCATGAAGGTGAAGCCTACATGATGGGATTCATGTCCATAAGAAGAGTAAGCAAGCTAGTCTTTTCTGTCTCTGTGATATAAGGAGAAGACGACAGCCATCTACAAGGCAGGAAGTGGGCTCTTACCAAAACCTGAATCTGCCAGGACCTTGAACTTGGAACCCCAACCTCCATAAGTGTGATAAATCAATGTTTGTTGTTACTGAGTATACAGTAATTTATTATACCAACCAAAGCTGACTAAGCCAACAGCATAGTCCAGGAATGACTGGGCCTTCAACCCCAGACATATGCCCAGGTTGTGGGTTTGATCCGCAGTTGGGGTGTGTCTTGGAAAGGCAACCGATTGATGTTTCTCTCTCTTACATTGATGTTTCTCCCTCTCTCCCTTACACTCTCTCTAAAATAAATTTTAAACAGAATAATTTTTAATTACTTGCTTTTTTTATTAATTTATTTTTGTTACAGGTGTTTCTCCTTTTTTCCCCCTATACCCCCTCCTCCCCACCCCCCACCCCCCCCAAGCATTGTTGGGACTACATCAAACTCAAAAGCTTCTGCACAGTAAAAGAAACAATCATCAAAATGGAAACGCAACCCACTGTATTGGAGAACATCATTGCCAATGATATATCAGATAAGGGGTTAATTTCCAAAATATATAGAGTGCTCATACAACTCAACAAAAGGAAGACAAAGAACTCTATTAAAAAATGGGTAGAGGAGCTAAATAGACACCTCTCCAAACAGAACATACAAATGGCCAAGAGACATATGAAGAAATGCTCAATGTCACTAATTATCAGAGATATGCAAATTAAAACAACAATGAGGTATCACCTCACACTTGCCAGAATGGCTGCCATCAACAATCATCAAACAACAGGTGTTGGCAAGGATGTGGAGTAAAGAGGACTCTAGTACACTGCTGGTGGGAATGCAGACTGGTGCAACCACTATGGAAAACAATACGGTGTTTCCTCCAAAAATTAAAAATTGAATTGCCATTTGACCCAGTGATCCCATTTCTAGGAATATATCCAGAGAAGCCTGAAACACCAATCAGAAAGAATATATGTATCCCTATGTTCATAGCAGCACTATTTTTAATAGCTAAGATCTGGAAACAGCCCAAGTGTCCATCAATAGATGAGTGGATAAAAAAAGTGGTGGTACATATATACAATGGAGTACTATGCAGCTGTAAGAAAGAAAGTTCTCTTATCCTTTGAGACAACATAGAGGGACCTCGAGAGTATTATGCTAAGCGAAATAAGCCAAGCAGAGAAAGACAAATACCACATGATCTCACTTATTTGTGAAATATAATGAACAAAGTGGGCTGATGAATGAAATTAACCAAGATACATAGAAAGAAGTAAGGTTCAGACTGGTAAACCTCAGAGTAGAAGGGTGGGGGAGCTGGATGAGATGAACCAAAGAACTTATATGTATGCATAACCAATGGACATAATTACTTGCTTTTTATATCTATTGAAGTTACCTAGTGTTTTATATTGTAACACCCAATGAGTTTTTCTTCTGATACTCCTTCCCCCAAAAGTAATAATAATCACAGATATTTAGTTCTCACTTAATTTTTTAGTTTATCACAAACGAGTTCACATAAATTCAGTATAACTATTGAATACTGAATTAGGCTCCTTTATTCAAATTGGTTAATTAAGCAATTCTTAAGGACTGCATGTTTGTGTCTCCCTCAAACTGATATATTGAAACTCTGTTCCTCAATGTGATAGTATTTACATAATGGCGTCTTTGGAAACTAATTGAGTCAAGAGGGTAAAGCCCTCATGGTGAGATGAATACCCTTATAAGGACACATATGAAATAGTTCTCTCTCTCTTTCTCTCTCTGCCATATGAGAATACAGCCAGAAGGCAGGTATTTATAAGATAGGGGTAAGTCCCAGCACCCAGAACTGTGAGGAAAAAAAAATGTTTGTTGTTTAAACCACTCTGTCCATGGTATGTTTGTTATAACAGCCTAAACTGATTAAGATAGCAATAAAAACATTAAAATATAAAACATTAATATAATAATATGTAGATTACAGCAATACCTTCCAAAATGTTTGCGAAGTACAACTTTCACTTTTATGTGCTACAGAAATGAGCGCATACAACTTTCTCTTATAAATCAGTTGTAGATCATAAGTTGCAAACCTGTTCTAAATCTGATCATTCAGTGTTTTGCCACTTATTAGTTATATCTTTATGTATCCGTGTAACTAACTAAGCATATCATCTCATTGATTCTTTACTAGTTGCCCATGAAGGAGGCAGAGCATGGACTAAGTTTTCCCAAGGTCAATTCTTGGTACGGAGTCTGGAAGATAATTACTCAATAAACATTTGAAAAATGAGTAAGTAGTAAATAACAATACTATTAGAATTCATAACACCTGTACTTGTACAAAGATATCTTATAAGCTATAACTTTGTGTGTGTTTTTTTTAACTTCTTATGTATGTTTGTCTTGTCTTCTTAACTAGATTGCAAAGTAAGCTCCATGAGAATGAGGATGATGTCTCATTCTTTTGTAGCCCTCACAGATTCCACAATTATGCCTTGAATAAGATGAATACTCAGTGAATCTTGGTTGATTTTATTTAGCACATGCTCAGTAGACGAACTACTTTGAAGTGGTTTTAAATATGCCTACTTAAACCATGTAAAAATAAAATAAAAATTCAACAAGTATGTATATGAATGAGAATTATTGGGATTCTTGAATCTGAAGACTCAAAATTATCTACTTTTCTTAAGACATCAACCTCTAAAAACTTTACCCCTTAAACTGACATTGAATAACACAGACATTACAAAACAATATCAGATAAATTATTTTCTATTACTTGTTATTTTCTATTACTTGATAATATGATTTATAAATAAGCAACTAATTTTTAATTTTAATTATCTATTGTTTAGGTCAGTGTTTTTTCATATTTAGATGCACATTTAATTTAATATGAATACTGATTTAGAGGAGGTATGTATTAAAGTAAAATTCCTTAGGTACCATGCTGATACAATAGCAGTTACTCCAAGAATTGGTCTTTAATATAATTCATTAAATTCAGACATTGAATTTACTGTGAATACATATTAAGTTTCACAGTAGAGGCAAGAGCTGCTTTTCTTGAAGTGACTCTTACAATAAATCAGCTGAATCCAAAATAAATAAAAAGGATGGTGTTTTCATAACAAGCTGCCTTATAAATTCATCCATATGTAAAAAATCAGCTGCTGTTATGGCAAAGAGTTTTATTATTTTCTCTTTTTCAGTTATAAGGGGAAGAAGAAGGAAAGAAAAAAAAACTTCATTGTGTATAAAACCTTTTGCACTTTGACATAAGTCTTTCCAGCCAAACTCTTTTTTTGATTGAAATGAACTTAAACCATATTCCATTTCACAAAAGAAAAATGTGCTGAACATGTGGTTTTAAAACAGAAGCATGTGCATCGACTTTTCTACATGAAGATCCTTTCTGAGAAACATCTCTGGGGAAAGTTTGTTACCCAAAGCCAGGGAGTACAGGAAAGGGGTGAAACAGACTGAGATCAAGCATTTCTTAAAGTGGATGGCCCAGGCAGAGGCATAAGTGACATTTAATATGCATGCTCAGGGGCTCCTGTTGAGTGCCCTGTTTGGTAATCCGGATCAGGATGCTTGTTTAGTGGATAAAAGTGTAACTTTAGAAATCAGCAGGAACTCTTGGTCTCGGCCACCTGTATCCTCAGCTAGAGATTGTGGAAGGGGTATTAAACAAGCACGCATTTTAAACTTTGTTCAATTTTGCTTTCTTACAACATTCTAGATTCAAAAGAGCCATGTATAAAACTCTCAGTGTTGGATTGACAACACTCATTGGCAATTATGATATAATTCATATATTTTCCATTGCTACATTACTTTTTTCAAAAGCTGTAAATATAAATTGAGAGAAAAGTAGACATTATTTTTACTGCCATATCTGGAGTGAATTGCTATATGAATGGGTATCTTTGTTGCAGACTTTTGGCTATTAATAATCCTATTTATATCTAAAATAAATACTGTGAACTTTGAAAGCAGTCTGAAGAGTCAATCAAAAGTGAATATTAGCACTTCAAGGAAATCATACTTTCTAGTCCAAAAAAAAAAAAAAAAAAAAAACAAGACAGAGATGGGACTGTGAAGTTTGAACTAAGAATATAATAATGTCTTCCCAGATCTCATTATACCTTATGCCCATTTAAGGCCATCTGGGGCCCAGAATGATGAAACAGTGGCGCAAATTTCTGACCCCCTAGATCTAGCAATAGCCCTTTGGATATTAGATTGGATTAGTAGATTTACTCCAAACACTGAGGGCCAAATTCTGCCTGAAACATCTGCACTGTGTGTCTCTGAAAATTGTAGCAATTTGACATTTTAAAGAGCTGACAGGAGTCTTTATGCTCCAGGCACAGGCTCCATGTGCTTTAGTATCAAGTACAGTTCTTCAGATCTCCATTACTTCCATATTTGAAATGGCAGCACCTGCCCAACGCTCCACACACATTCCATGGTAATGGCAATTGAGGGCAACAAACCTAAATTAGTTATATATTCTTTCCGAGACCAAGCAAATATAAGTCAATTTTGTGCATAAGATATACATGTTACAAAAAAAGAATAAGTCGTTTATATTTTTTTTTCCTGCAAAGCTGTCATTTATTTTTTATTTTTATTTTATTTTATTTATTTATTTATTTTAATTTTATTTGTTACAGATGTTTCTCTTTTTTACCCCATTGACACCCTCCTCCCCACCCCACCCCCGCCCCATCCCCGGCTTTGTTGTCCATGTCCATTGGTTATGCATACATGCATATAAATTCTGTGGATTATCTCTTCCCACCCCCTCTTCTGAGGGTTGTCAGTCTGTACCTTACTTCCGTGTTTCTGGGTCTACCCTATTCCTCAGACTGTTATATTCATTATATTCCATATATAAGTGAGATCATGTGGTATTTGTCTTTTTCTGCTTGGCTTGTTTCACTCAGGATAATACTTTCCAGTTCACTCCAAGTCATCTCAAAGGATAAGAGATTTTTCTTTCTTACAGCTGCATAGTACTCCATTGTGTATATGTACCACTGATTTTTTATCCATTTGTCTACTGATGGACACTTGGGCTGTTTCCAGATCTTAGCTATTGTAAATAGTGCTGCTATGAACATGGGGTACATATATTTTTTCTGATGGGTGTTTTAGGCTTCTTAGGGTATATTTCTAGAAGCGGGATCACTGGGTAAAATGGAAATTCAATTTCTAATTTTTTGAGGTAGCACCATATTGTTTTCCATAGTGGCTGTACCAGTCTGCATTCCCACCAGCAGTGTACTAGAGTCCCCTTTTCTGCACACCCTTGCCAACACTTGTTTGATGATTTGTTGATGGCAGCCATTCTGACAGGTGTGAGGTGATACCTCATTGTTGTTTTAATATGCATCTCTCTGATGACTAGTGATGTTGAGCATTTCTTCATATGTCTCTTGGCCATTTGTATGTCCTGTTTGGAGAGGTGTCTATTCAGCTCTGCCCATTTTTTAATTGGGTTCTTTGTGTCTTCCTTTTGTTGAGTTGTATGAGTACTCTATATATTTTGGAAATTAATCCCTTATCTGATGTATCATTGGGAATGACATTCTCCCATAGAATGGGTTGCCTTTCCATTTTGATGATTGCTTCTTTTGCTGTGCAGAAGCTTTTGAGTTTGATGTAATCTCATGTGTTCATTTTCTTCTTTGTTTCTGTCACCTTAGGTGATGTATCATAAAAATTCTGCTGCATATAATGTCCGAAATTTTGATGCCTACATTTTCTTCTAGAATTTTTATGGATTCACGGGTCACATTTAAGTCTTTTATCCATTTTGAGTTTATTTTTGTGTATGGTATAAGTTGATGATCTAGTTTAATTTTTTTTCCATGTAGCTGTCCAATTTTCCCAACACCATTTATTAAAGAGGCTGTCTTTACTCCACTGTATGCTCTTGCCACCTTTGTCAAATATTAATTGAGCATATTGCCTTAGGTCCATTTCTGGGTTCTCTATTCTGTTCCACTGGTCTATATGCCTGTTCTTGTGCCAGTACCAGGCTGTTTTGATTACAGTGGCTTTGTAGTATAACCTGATATCTGGTATTGTGACCCCACCTACTTTGACCTTCTTTTTCAAAATTGCTGTGACTATTCGGGGTATTTTTTGGTTTCATATGAACTTTTGAAGTATTTGTTCTAGTTCTGTGAAATATGTCATTGGTATTTTGACGGGGATTGCATTAAATCTATAAATTGCTTTGGGTAACATGGACATTTTAATGATGTTAATTCTTCCAATCTATGAACAAGGTATGCGTTTCCATTTCTTTATATCTTCCTCTATTTCTTTTTTCAATGTTCTGTGGTTTTCTGGAAATAGGTCTTTTACTTCTTTGGTTAAGTTTATTCCTAGGTATCTTAATTTTTTTGCCACGATGGTAAGTGGGATTGTTTTTCTAGTTTCTCTTTCTGTGAGTTCATCATTGGTGTATAAGAATGCCATTGATTTCTTGACATTAATTTTGTATCCTGCTCCTTTACCAAATTCATTTATAAGTCTAGTAGATTTTTTATGGAGTCTTTGGGGTTTTCTCCGTATAGTATCATGCCATCTGCAAATAATGGCAGTTTCACTTCCTCCTTTCCAATATGGATCCCTTTTATTTTTCCTTCATGTCTGATTGCTGTGGCTAAGACTTCCAGTACAATGTTAAATAGGAGTGGCAAAAGTGGACATCGCTGTCTTGTTCCTGTTCTTTAGGGAAGTGTTTTTAGTTTCTGCCCCTTGAGTATGATGTTGGCTGTAGGTCTTTCATATATGGCCTTTATTATGTCAAGATATGATCCCTCTATTCCCACATTGCTGAGCGTTTTTATCAGAAATGGATGATGAATTTTGTCGAAGGTTTTTTCAGCTTCTATTGATATGACCGTGTGGTTTCTATTCTTCATTTTCTTTATGTGGTGTATTACGTTTATTGATTTGCGAATATTGTACCAGCCTTGCATCCCTGGGATGAATCTCACTTGGTCATGGGGAATAATTCCTTTGATGTATTGCTGGATCCGATTTGCTAGTATTTTGTTCAGGATTTTGGCGTTTATGTTCATCAGGGATATTGGCCTGCAGTTTTCTTTCTTTGTAGTGTCTTTTTCTGGTTTTGGAATTAGAATTATGCTGGCCTCATAAAATGAGTTTGGAAGTTTTTCTTCTTGAATTTTCTTGAATTTTTTAAAAATAGTTTGAGGACAATGGGTGTTCATTCTTTTTTGAATGTTCGGTAAAACTCCCCCGTGAAGCCATCTGGTCCTGGGCTTTTGTTTGCTGGGAGAGTCCTTAGTTTTTATTGATCTGTTCAAGTTTTCTATCTCTTTCCAGTTCAGTTTTGGGAGACTGTGTGTTTCTAGAAATGTGTCTGTTTCACTTATATTGTCAAATTTGTTGCCATATAATTTTTCATAGTTGTTAACGATCTTTTGTATTTCTGAGGTGTCGGTTGTTACTTCTCCTCTTTCATTTCTGATTTTGTGCATTTGTGTCCTCTCGCTTTGTTTCATGGTGAGTCTAGCTAAGAGTCCATCAATCTTGTTTATCTTTTCGAAAAACCTGCGCTTTGTTTCATTGATCCTTTGATTTGTTTTTTGGTCTCTATGTCATTTATTTCTTCTGTGATTTTTTACTATTTCCTTCCTTCTACTTGCTCTGGGCTTTTCTTGTTGTTTACTTTCTAATTTTTTAAGTTGTGAGGTTAGAGAGTCAATTAGAAATATTTCTTGTTTCTCGAGGTAAGCCTGTAGTGCTATGAAGTTCCCTCTCAGAACTGCTTTTGCTGTATCCCATAGTTTTGTGTTGTTGTGTGTTCATTTTCATTGGTTTCCAGGAATTATTTAATTTCTACCTTGATCTCCTTGCTAACCCATTCATTGTTTAATAACATGCTATTTAGCCTCCATGTGTTAAAATGCCTTTGCATGTTTTTGCTGCAATTGATTTCTAGTTTCATGCCATTGTGATCTGAGAAGATGCTTGATATGATTTCAGTCTTCTTGAACTTGTAGAGACTTAGTTTGTGTCCTATCATGTGGTCTATCTTTGAGAATGTCCCATGCGCACTTGAGAAAAATGTGAATTCTGTAGTTTTGGGGTGTCATTCTCTGTAGATATCTAATAAATCCATTTGATCTAGTGCTTCATTTAGAGTCTCTGTTTCCTCGCTAATTTTTTGTCTAGAGGATCTATCCAGTGATGTCCACGAGGTGTTGAAGTCCCCTACTGTGATTGTATTGCTCTCGATTTCTTCTTTGAAGTCCTCCAAAAGATTTTGAATATATTTTGGTGCTCCTATATTGGGTGCATATATGTTTATCATGGTTATATCTTCCTGTTGGATAGATCCTTTCAATATTATGTAGTGGCCTTTGTTGTCTCTAGTTATGGTCTTCATTTTGAAATCTATTTTATCAGATATGATTATTGCTACCCCAGCTTTTTTTCCTTTCTATTTGCTTGGAAAATCTTTTTCCATCCTTTCCCTTTCAACCTACCTGAGTTTTTTGTTGTGAGGCGGGTCTCTAGTAAGCAACTTATAGATGAGTCATGCTTTCTTATCCAATCAACTACTCTGTGTCTTTTTATTAGAGCATTCAATCCATTTACATTTAAGGTGATTATTGATATGTACTTATTTATTGCCATTTTCGTTTAGTTTGGTTATATTTTTCCTCCTAGTCTACTAATTACAGCAGTCCTTTTAACATTTCTTATAGTGCTGGTTTGGTGTTAATGTATTCCCTCAGACTTTTTTTGTCTGGGAAGTTTTTTATTTGACCTTCTATTTTGAATGACAGCCTTGCTGGGTAGAGTAGTCTTGGATTCAGATCCTTGTTTTTCATGACCTTGATTACTTCGTGCCATTCCCTTCTGGCCTGTAGTGTTTCTTGTGAGAAGTCAGCTGAGAGCCTTATGGGGTTTCCTTTGTAGGCAACCTGTTGCTTATTTCTTGCTGTTTTTAGGATTCTCTCTTTGTCTTTAATTTTTGGCAGTTTGATTACTATGTGTCTTGGTGTGGGCCTATTTGGGTTCTTCTTACTTGGGGCTCTCTGTGCTTCTTGAACTTGAATGACTTCTTCCTTCACCAAATTAGGAAAGTTTTCTGTCACTATTTCTTTGAATATATTCTCTTACCCTTGCTCATTTTCTTCTTTGGGGACTCCTATGATGCAAAAATTATTCCATTTCCAGTTGTCCCACAGTTCTTTTAAGCTGCCTTCCTGTTTTTTAGTCATCTTTTTCCTTTTGGTTTTCTGATTGGTTGATTTTTTCTACCCTGTCTTCTAATTCTCTGAACCAGTCCTCAGCTTCCTCTACTCTGCTCTTTAGACTTTCCAATGTCTTCTTTATTTGTGATATGTCACTCTTGATCTCTTCCTGGTGGTTTTTAATTTCCAATTGGTTCATTTTCAGCATCTCTATGTCCTTACTTGTGCTGTTGAGCTTCCTCAAGATCATGGCTCTGAATTCTAGCTCTGTTAACATGCCTAACTACTCCACATTGATATCATCTTTGGTGGAGGTCTCTTGTTCTTTCATTTGGCTTTTGTTTCTGTGTTTCACCATTTTGGCTATCCCAGTGGGCTTGGGAGCCTGCCAAGTTTTCCCTGTGGGTACTGGTGTTCTGCTGTTTGTGGCTCTCTCTCCTGGGTTTAGATGAGCGAGGGAGAACTTACGTAAACACCACTGTCAAGTCTTACCTTTCCTGGTTAGAGCTGCTCGCCCAGGAATGGTACTGTTATCCTCTTGCTTTTTGCCTGGAGGCTAGCAGTCCAGGTTACTTGCAGAGTTTTAGGTTGTCAGTTGATTGAAAAACTCTCTGAGGTTCTCAGCATAAGGAGATTTCCTGAGGGTGGGGCATATGCTGGTTGTTAATGAGCCTCAATTTGCATTTCAATGGCCCACAGGGTGGGGTTGAATCTCTGAGGGAGGGGCTGTTGCCTCTCCCCAGAGCCCCGGGAAGGAGCAATATGGCCACCACTGTACTGAGTGGCTGCAAATCAGCAAAAGCTCTGAGCACCCTCCAAATCCTGAGTATCCCCACACAGTTCCAGTCCAGTCTGCCCTCCCTCTGCCGAAGCCCAAGGTGAGTGGCTGTGGCTGTTTTAGCCTCTGTCCCGGCTCTGCATTGTGGAGCCGCTTGGGAGTGTAACCCGAGGGCGCTGCTCCCAGCTAAGGCTGCTGCTGAGCTGCCAACCGTGAGCTCCCAGCCCCCATCTCGCGCCTTCTCAAGCCTACGAGGATGGAGTCAGTGTCCCTGGTTATATGGTCCTCGCAAGCTGCTTTTCTGTTGCTTTTTCCTGTCGATTTGTCTGTGTTTTAGTTGTAATTCCAGTTTGGTCCTGGGAGATGGTCTGTGTAGCTTCCATTCACTCCGCTGTCATTTTGGAAATCTCCCCAAGTTGTTTATATTTTGATGATTGTAAAAAGTTTAGTCAAAGATATCATCCTGTCTGAAAACAAAGTTCTACATTAATCCCTGCTAAACTGCTGATTCAGCTACAAATTTGTATCTAAGCAGGCATTGTATTGGTTGGGGATACTCTCTGGAGTCCCTGAAATTTTTCAATTTAGTGAGTCTATAACATCAAAACATAGGTGGCACTATTTTCAACTGCTATGTGATAAGGTGCCTTTTGCAATATAATCATGTAAAGACATCAGAACATCAGTTATGTCAGCAAGCATTAGACAAAACATATAAAATGACTCAGAAATTATGTCATTTAATACTAGTTTGTACTATTTCTACTAAATATTATCTGGCCTACTAATTATCTGACAAAGGAAACTTTAATAACAATATAATTTTTGAACTTCCTACTATAGCCTATGGTTGTTTTTTTGTAATCACTAGTATTGATCTTTGAAAAACAATATGAGGTAAATATTCTTATCTCTATTTTACACATAAGGAGATTAAGCGACTTATCCAGATCCTGAAGTATAACTGAAATGTAATCCTGATATCTCTCTTTCAAAAATTCAAGGTTTTTGCAATGGCACGCTTATGGGTTGAATTGTACTACCATCCCCCAGAAAGATACGTTGAAGTCATAATGCCCTATGTATAAACTGAGATAATTTTATTTTATTTATTTCTGTTTTGTTTTTTAATCCACATTCGAGGATATTTTTCCATTTATCTTCAGGTAGAGTGGGAGGGAGGCAGGGAGGGAGGGGAGAGAGAGAGAGAGAGAGAGAGAGAGAGAGAGAGAGAGAGAGAGAGAGAAACATTGATGTGAGAGAGATACATTGATTGGTTGCCTCCCGCATGACCCCTAGCAGGGCCAGGGACAACAGCAACCAAGGTACATGCCCTTGGCTGGAACCAAACCTGCAACTCTTTGGTCTGTGGGCCATTGCTCGAACCATTGAGCCAAACTGTCCATGGTGATCATTTTACTTTTTATTGTATGAGAATACTTTTATTAAGCCTTCATATTTAGTTGTCAATATCTCTAGTTATATTTTAGGTTCACAGTATATTTTCTTTAATACTTTATGTTTTATTTTCACATACGGTGACATTCAATATTATTTTATAATAGTTTCAGATATACAGCATAGTGGTTAGACAGTTCAATGATTTAATAAGTGATCCTCAAATAAGTCTAGTTCCCACCTGACACCATACACAGTTATTAGAATATTATTGACTTTATTTCCTATGCTGTACTTTATATTTCCATGACTATTTTGCATTTTCCAATTTGTACTTCTTAATCTCCTCAATTTATCACCAATCAGCAAACCCTTACCCCCTATGGCAACAATCAGTTTGTTGTGTTAATCTATGCATCTGTCTCTGTTTTTCTTTTCTTTGTTTGTGTGTTTGTTTGTTTTTACAACTCTTTTCTTTTCATTAATTAATTTTTTGTTACAGATGTTTCTCCTTTTTCCCCCACTGATTCCCCATACCCCTCCCTCTCAGCCCTGTCCCCAGCTTTGTTGTCCATGTCCATTGTTCATGCATAAATGCATATAAGTTCTGTGGTTTATCTCGCCCTTACCACCGCCTTTTCTGGGGACTATCACTCTGTACCCCACTTCTATGTCTCTGGGACTACCCCATTCCTCAGACTGTTATGTTCATTATATTCCACAAATAAGTGAGATCATATGATACTTGTCCTTCTCTGTTTGGCTTGTTTCACTTAGGATGATACTTTCCAAGTCCCTCCATGTAGTCTCAAAGGATAAGAGATCTTTCTTTCTTACAGCTGCGTAGTATTCCATTGTGTATGTTTACCACAGTTTTTTTTTTTATCGATTTGTCTACTGATGGACACTTGGGCTGTTTCCAGATATTAGCTATTGTAAATAGTGCTGCTATGAACATGGGGGTACATATATTCTTTCTCATTGCTGTTTCAGGCTTCTTAGGGTATATTCCTAGAAGTGGGATCACTGGGTCAAATGGAAGTTCAATTTTTAATTTTTTGAGGTAACACCATATTGTTTTCCATAGGGGCTGCACCAGTCTGCATTCCCACCAGCAGTATACTAGAGTCCCTTTTTCTCGCCAATACTTGTTGTTTGATGATTTGTTGATGGCAGCCATTCTGACAGGTATGAGGTGATACCTCATTGTTGTTTTAATTTGCATCTCTCTGATGATTAGTGATGATGAGCATTTCTTCATATGTTTCTTAGCCATTTGTATGTCCTGTTTGGAGAGGTGTCTATTTAGTTCCTCTGCCCATTTTTTAATTGGGTTCTTTGTCTTCATTTTGTGGAGTTGAGTAAGCACTCTATATGTATTGGAAGTTAACCCCTTATCTGATCAATCAGTGGCAATTATGCTCTCCCATACAGTGGGGAGCCTTTCCATTTTGATGGTTGCTTCTTTTGCTGTGCAGAAGCTTTTGAGTTTGATGTAGTCCCATGTGTTCATTTTCTCCTTTGTTTCTACTGCCTGAGGTGATGTATCAGTGAAAATTTTGCAGCGTATGATGTCTGAAATTGTGTTGCCTACAGTCTCTTCTAGGATTTTTATGGATTCATGAGTCACATTTAAGTCTTTTATCCATTTTGAGTTTATTCTTGTGTATGATGTAAGTTGATATTCTAGTTTCATTTTTCTGCATGTAGCTGTCCAATTTTCCCAACACCATTTATTAAAGAGGTTGTCCTTACTCCACTGTATGCTCTTGCCATCTTTCTCAAATATTAATTGAGCATATTGCCTTGGCTCTATTTCTTTGTTCTCTGTTCTGTTCCACTGGTCTATTTGCCTCTTCTTGTGCCAGTACCAGGATGTTTTGATTACAGTGGCTTTATAGGATTACTTGAAATATCGTAATATGATCCCTCCAACTTTGTTCCTCTTTTTCTAGATTGCTGTGCCTATTCAAGGTCTTTTTGGTTCCATAGGAACTTTTGAAATACTTGTTCTAATTCTGTGAAGTATGTCTTTGGTGTTTTGATGGGGATTGCATTGAATCTATAGATTGCTTTGGGTAATCTAGACATTTTAATGATGTTAATTCTTCCAATCCATGAACAGGGTATGTGCTTCCATTTTTTCATATCTTCCTCTATTTCTTTTTTCAATGTCCTGTGGTTTTCTGGAAATAGGTCTTTTACTTCTTTGGTTAAGTTTATTCCTAGGTATTTTAATTTTTTTTGCCGCAATGGTAAATGGAATTGTTTTCTTAGTTTCTCTTTCTGTGAGTTCGTCATCGGTGTATAAGAATGCCATCGATTTCTTGACGTTAATTTTGTATCCTGCTACTTTGCCAAATTTATTTATTAAGTCTAGTAAATTTTTGATGGAGTCTTTGGGTTTTCTCCGTATACTATCATGTCATCTGCGAATAATGACAGTTTCACTTCCTCCTTCCCAATTTGGATCCCTTTTATTTTTTCTTCCTGTCTGATTGCTGTGGCTAAGACTTACAACACTATGTTAAATAAGAGTGGTGAAAGTGGGCATCCTTGCCTTGTTCCTGTTCTTAAGGGAAATGCTTTTAGTTTTTGCCCCTTGAGTATTATATTGGTTATAGGTCTTTCATATATGGCCTTTATTAATTCTAGATATGATCCCTATATTCCCATATTGCTGAGCGTTTTTATCAGAAATGGATGCTAGATTTTGTCGAAGGCTTTTTCAGCATCTATTGATATGATCATGTGGTTTTTATTCTTCATTTTATTGATGTGGTATATCACGTTTATTGATTTGCGAACATTG
Organism: Molossus molossus; assembly: GCF_014108415.1. Taxonomy (NCBI): domain Eukaryota; kingdom Metazoa; phylum Chordata; class Mammalia; order Chiroptera; family Molossidae; genus Molossus; species Molossus molossus. Next base: position 11,075,157 of record NW_023425355.1, on the reverse strand, counting down.
TACCAGCCTTGCATCCCTGGAATGAATCCCACTTGGTCATGGTGGATAATTTTTTTTGGTGTATTGTTGGATCCTATTTGCTAGTATTTTGTTCAGGATTTTGGCATTTATGTTCATCAGGGATATTGGCCTGTAGTTTTCTGTCTTTGTACTGTCTTTTTCTGGTTTTGGAATTAGAATTATGCTGGCTTCATAAAACGAGTTTGGAAGTCTTCCTTCTTCTTGAATTTTTTGAAATAGTTTGAGGAGAATAAGTGTTAGTTGTTCTTTGAATGTTCGGTAAAACTGCCCCGTGAAGCCATCCGGGCCTTGGCTTTTTGTTGCTGGGAGAGTCTTGATTACATCTTCAATTTCTTTTGTTGTTATTGGTCTGTTCAAGTTTCCTCTCTCTTCCTGGTCCAGTTTTGCAAGACTATGTGTTTCTAGAAAAGTGTCCATTTTGCTTAGACTGTGGAATTTGTTGCCATATAGTTGTTCATAGTAGTTGTTAACGATCTTTTGTATTTCTGTGGTGTCAGTTGTTACTTCTCCTCTTTCATTTCTGATTTTGCGTATTTGGATTCTCTCTCTTTGTTTCTTGTTGAGTCTAGCTAAGGTTCCATTAATCTTGTTTATTTTTTCCAAAAACCAGCTCTTTGTATCATTGATCCTTTGAATTGTTTTTTGGGTCTCTATGTCATTTACTTCTGCTCTGATCGTTACTATTTCCTTCCTTCTACTTTCCTGGGGTTTTCTTTTTCTTTGCTCTCTAGTTCTTTAAGTGGTGAGGTTAGATAGTCTATTAGAGATTTTTCTTGCTTTTTGAGGTAGGCCTGTAGTGCTATGTACTTCCCTCTCAGAATTGCTTTCGCTGCATCTCACAGATTTTGTGTTGTTGTGTCTTCATTTTCATTGGTTTCCAGGAAGTTTTTGATTTCTTTCTTGATCTCCTCGGTGACCCATTCATTGTTTAATAACATGCTATTTAGCTTCCATGTTTTCAAATGTCTTTGTATGTTCTTCTTGCAATTGATTTCTAGTTTCATGCCATTGTGATCTGAAAAGATGCTGTATGTGTTTTCAGTCTTCTAGAACTCATTTTTTTTTGTGGAAAAATTTATTTATGTATGTATGTATTCAACCACAGTACATTCAATACCATTCCACACCATTTTTAGATGTACAGGAAAGTATCCAGAAACCATTCACTCTACTGAATTATTCCCCTCTTGCCCCAAGCACCCACCTTGCCCCATACCCCATTATCACAACAATACTGACTATATTCTCCATACTGCAATTGGCATCTCTGTGGCTACTCTACAACTACCAACTTGTGCTGCTTAATCCCTTCACCTTTTGCACCCGGCCCCCTGACACCCCACCCCTCTGACAGCTATCAGTCTGTTTTCTGTAACTATAAGTCTGTTTCTATTTTGCTTGTTTTTTGTTTGTTTTGGTGAATTAGATTCAACACATAAGTAAAATCATATGGTATTTGTCTTTTTCTGACTGCCTTATTTCACTTAGAATAATCCCCTCTAGGTCCATCCATGCTATTGCAAAAGGTAAGAATTCCTTCTTGGTCATGGTGGATAATTTTTTTTGGTGTATTGTTGGATCCTATTTGCTAGTATTTTGTTCAGGATTTTGGCATTTATGTTCTTTTTCATAGCCAAGTAATATTTCATTGTGTAAATGTAGCTATGCTTTTTGCAAAATATATTTTTATTGATTTTATAGAAAAAGGGAGAGAGAAAAATATTGATAGGCAGCATCCTGCACACACCCTCCTGGGGATGGAGCTCAAATGTGGGCATATGTCCTGACTGGGACTCGAACCAGTGACATCTAGGTGCATGGGATGATGCTCAACCAACTGAGCCACACTAGCCAGGGCCCAATGGTTTTTTTTATCCACTCATCTACTGATAGGCACTGGGGTTGCTTCCAAATCATGACTATTGTGAATAATGCTGCAATAAAATAGAGGTGCATGTATTGTTTCAAATTATGTTTTGGGATACTGGATATATTTCCACAAGTGAAATTGGTAGGTCATAAGACAATTCCATCTTTAGTTTTTTTTAGGGACCACCACACTATTTTCCACAGTGGCTGCACCAATCTGAATTCCCATCAACAGTTCATTAGTGTTTCCTTTTCTCCACATTTGTGCCAAGACCTTTTATTGATGTGTTGATGACAGCTCTTCAGACAGGTGAGGGGTAATATTTCATTTTGGTTTTAATTTGTATTTCTTTGATGATTAGTAACATTGAGCATCTTTTCATATGTCTATTGGCTATCTGTATTCCTCTTTGGATAAGTCTCTACTACAGACCTCAGCCCGCATTTCAGTTGAATTGTATGTTTTTGTTGTTGTTGAGTTGTATGAGTAATTTATAAATTTAAAATACTAACCAGTCATCCAATAGATCATTGGCGAATATCTTCTCTTCAGTAGGTTGTTCTTCCGTTTTGTTGATGGTTTTATTTGTTGAGCAAACCCTTTGTAGTTTGATGTAGTCCCATTTGTTTATTTTTTCTTTTGTTGCCCTTGCCCTAAAAGATATATCTGAAAAACATTAGTATGAGTAGTGTATGAGACTTTACAGCCTATAATTTCTTCTTGAATTTTTAAGGTTTCAAGTATAACATTTAAGTAATTAATCCATTTTAGATTTATTATTGTGTATGGTGTAAGAATGTGGTCTTGTAAAATTTTTAGAAATAAAAAGTACATAACTGTTTGCTTAAATAGGAGGCAGGGAAAGAAGAACTGGAGTTTGAATACTAATAGTTAAGATAACTTTTAGAAGAATCGTGATTTATAAAAATGGGTGTCAGATTTTTGTCAAATTATTTTTCTGCATAAATTTGTATTATTATACAATTTTTATTCTTTACATTTTAGATATAGTAAATTATATTAATTAAATTTTGAGTGTTAAAGCAGCCTTACATGTCTGAAATAAATTCTACTTGTCCTTGTTTTTTAATTATTTTTATACATTGCTGGTTTTGATTTGCTAATATTTTCTTGAGGTAAATGGTAATTTGAAATATTGATTCATGAAGATTTTTATCTCTAATGCAGTTATCTGATTTTCATGTACTCGCTATTCTTTTATTTCTCTGACAGAGTTCATGAAAATTATTAATATTTATTTAATGGTCAGTAGAAGTTGTCAGTGATAAAGCGTCTTGAATATTTTAAATTATTAATTCAATTTATTTAATAACTATAAGAATATCCAAGCTATGCATTTGTCTTTGTGTAAGCTGTGTTAGTTAAAATCATCCAGGGATTTGCTTCATATCATGAAAGTTATTAAATTTGGTATATAGAGTTGTTTCTAGTATCCTCTTATTTTTTAATATTCATTAGATCAGTATTTATGCCTTTTTCAATTATATTGTTGACAATAAAGTCATGTCATTTTTGTTGATTAGTTTGCTATATGTTTATTAATTTTACTGATATTTTCAAATAATTCTTATATTTTGTTTTTATTGATTTTTTTATTGTTTTCTAGTTTTCAATTTTATTTACTTCTCATCTAATATTTATTATTTTCCTTCATTTTGCTTTAGGTGCAATTTCTCTTTTGTTTGTAATTTCCTAAAGTACAAGCTTAAGTTATTTTGTAATTTTATTTGTCAATTACAGTTTACATTAAGTATTATTCTGTATTAGTTTCAGGTGTACAGCATAGTGGTTAGACAATCATATACTTTACAATGTGTTCCCCTCCATATTTCAGGTACACACCTAGGACCATACAGTTATTACAATATTGTAGACTGTATTCCCAATGCTGTACTTTACCCCCCAATGATTATTTATACTTTTTTTTAAATCCTCACCGAGGATATTTTTACATTAATTTTTTTTCTTAGATAGAGTGGGAGGGAGGGAAGGAGAGAGAGAGAGAACAAGAGAAAGAGAGAGAGAAACATTATTGTGAGAGAGACACATCAATTGATTGCCTAATATATGACCCCAACCAAGGCTGGGAATCAAGCTGCAACCAAGGTATCAGCCCTTGTCCGGAAATTGAAGCCCGGGCTCTTTGGTCTGCAGGCTGATGCTCCAACCACTGAGCCAAACAGGTCAGGGCACAATTTTATTGCTTTTTAATCTTATTGCTTTAATCACTCAGCTACCATAGTAATGTCAGAGGTTTCCTATTTTCAAATATGTTTTAATTCTGTAAATAATATTCTAGGTACTCTTTGCTCTGCATTCCACAAATTTTGATGCATGGTATTTTTGTTTTTATTTAGCTGAAAATATTTTTGAAATTTCTCTTGAGATTTCTTCTTTGACCCATGGATGATTTAGGAGTATATTGTTTAATGTTAAATATTTCAATAACTTAGATTTATCTTTCTGTTATTAATTTATATTTTAATTACATTCTAATCTAACAGCATACACTTTAATTTATATTCTTTTTAAAAACTGTTTTTCTTAATTAATTTTAGAGAAAGAGGAAGGGAGAATAAGAGAGAGACAGAAACACTAATGAGAGAGAACATCGATTGGCCGCCTCCTACATGGCCCTGACTGGGGATTTGGCCCACCACTTGGGCATGTGTCCTGAACAGAAATTGAACCAGCTACCTTCTGGTGCATGGGTCAACGTTCAACCACTGAGCCACACCAGGCAGGTTGATATATATTGTTTAAAATGTGTTAAGGTGTGTTTATAGGACAGAATGTGACCTATTTTATGACTATTTTATTTGTGTTTGTGAAGAAAATATATTCTGCATTTCTTAGATGGAAAATTCTATCATTGTTAATTGATCAACTTGATGGATACTTCTGTTCAAGACATCTATATCCTTACTGATTTTCTGCCTGCTTTATCTATTAATTACTAACACTGATATGTTGAAGTTTAAGATGGTAATAGTGGATAAGTCTACTTTAACTCAGAATTTTATATGATTCCATTTTATCTCCTCTCTTAATGTATGGTTTATATTTTAAAAGCAGTGGTTATGTTTATTTTTCTCCACATCTTCACCAGCATTTGTTGTTTTTGGAGTTATTGATGGTAGCCATTGTGGCAGGTGTGAGGTAGTACTTCTTGTTATTTTTTTAAAATTGATTAATTTATTTTTGTTACAGATGTTTCTACTTTTCCCCCCACTGATTCTCCCCTCCCCATCCCTCCCTGCCCTGTCCCCAGCTTTGTTGTCTATGTCCATTGTTCATGCATACATGCATATAAGTTCTGTGGTTTATCTGTCCCCCACCACCACCCCCTCTACTGAGGATTGTCAGTCTGTACCCCACTTACACGTCTCTGGGACTACCCCATTCCTCAGACTGTTATGTTCATTATATTCCATAAATAAGTGAGATCATATGACATTTGTCTTTCTGTGTTTGGCTTGTTTCGCTTAGGATAATAATTTCCAGGTCCCTCCATGTCGTCTCAAAGAATAAGAGATCTTCCTTTCTTACAGCTGCATAGTACTCCATTGTGTATAGGTACCACCACTTTTTTATCCATTTGTCTACTGATGGACATTTGGGCTATTTCCAGATCTTAGCTATTGTAAATATTGCTGCTACAAATATGGGGGTACATATATTCTTTCTGATTGGTGTTTCAGGCTTCTTAGGGTATATTCCTAGAAGTGGGATCACTGGGTCAAATGAAAGTTCAATTTTTAATTTTTTGAGGTAACATCATATTGTTTTCCATAGTGGCGGCACCACTCTGCATTCCCATCAGCAGTGTACCAGAGATCCCTTTTCTCCACACCTTCGCCAACACGTGTTGTTTGATAATTTGTTGATGGCAGCCATTATGACAGGTGTGAGGTGATACCTCATTGTTGTTTTAATTTGCATCTCTCTGATGACTAATGATGTTCAGCATTTCTTCTTATGTCTCAGCCATTTGTATGTCCTGTTTGGAGAGGTGTCTATTTAGTTCCTTTGCCCACTTTTCAATTGGGTTCTTTGTCTTTCTTTTGTTGAGTTGTATGTGCATTCTATATATTTTGGAAATTAACTCCTTATCTGATGTATCGTTTGCAATTATGCTCGCCCACAGAGTGGGTTGCATTTTGGTAGTTGTTTCTTTTGCTGTGCAGAGGCATTTAAGATTGATGTAGTCCCAGGTGTTCATTTTCTCGTTTGTTTTTGTTGCCTTTGGCGATGTATCAGTGAAAATTCTGCTGCATATGATGTCTGAAATTTTGTTGCCTACATTTTCTTCTAGGATTTTTATGGATTCATGAGTCACATTTAAGTCTTTTATCCATTTTGAGTTTATTCTTGTGTATGGTGTAAGTTGGTGTTTTAGCTTCATTTTTTTTTTTTTTTTCATGTAGCCATCTAGTTTTCCCAACACCATTTTTTAAAGAGGCTGTCTTTACTCCATTTTATGCTCTTGCCCCCTTTGTCAAATACTAATTGAGCATATTGTCTTGGGTCAATTTCTGGGTTCTCTATTCTATTCCATTGACCTATCTGCCTGTTCTTGTGCCAGTACCAGGCTGTTTTGATTACAGTGGCTTTGTAGTATAACCTGAAATCTGGTAATGTGATCCTTCCAACTTTGTTCTTCTTTTTCAAGACTGCTGTGGCTATTCGGGGTGTTTTTTGGTTCCATATGAACTTTTGAAATATTTGTTCTAGTTCTGTGAAGTATGTCATTGGTATTTTGATAGGGATTGCACTGTATCTATTGATTGTTTTGGGTAGTACGGACATTTTAAGATGTTAATTCTTCCAATTTATGAACAAGGTATGTGCTTCCACTTTTTAATATCTTCCTCCATTTCTTTTTTCAATGACCTGTAGTTTTCTGATAACAGGTTCTTTATTGCTTTGGTTAAGTTTATTCCTAGGTATCTTAATTTTTTTGCCAAGATGGTAAATGGGATTGTTTTTTTTAGTTTCTCTGTCTCTAAGTTCATCATTGGTGTATAAGAATGCTGTCGATTTCTTGACAATAATTTTGTATCCTGCTACTTTGCCAAATTCATTTATAAGCATCGTAAATTTCTGATGGAGTCTTTGGGGTTTACTATGTATAGTATCATGTCATCTGTGAATAATGACAGTTTAACTTCCTCCATTCCAATTTGGATTCCTTTTATTTTTTCTTCCTGTCTGATTGCTGTGGCTAAGACTCCCAGTACTATGTTAAATAAGAGTGGCAAAAGTGGGCATCCTTGTCCTGTTCCTGTTCTTAAGGGAAATGCTTTTAGTTTTTTCCCATTGAGTATGGTGTTGGCTGTAGGTCTTTCATATATGGTCGTTATTATGTCAAGATATGATTCCTCTATTCCCAGATTACTGCACATTTTATCAGAAATGGGTGCTGGATTTTTTCGAATGCTTTTTCAGAATCTATTCATATGATCATATGATTTTTACCTTTCATTTTGTTTATGTGGTGTGTAACATTTATTGATTTGCAAATATTGCACCAGCCTTGCATCTCTGGGATAAATACCACTTGGTCATAGAAAATAATTTTTTTCTTGTATTGCTGGATTTGTTTTGCTAGTGTTTTGCTCAGGATTTTGGCATCTATGTTCATCAGGGATATTGGCTTGTAGTTTTCTTTCTTTGTTGTGTCTTTTTCTGGTTTTGGAATTAGAATTATGCTGCCCTCATAAAATGAGTTTAGAAGTTTTCTTTCTTCTTGAATTTTTTGAAATAGTTTGAGGAGAATGGGTATTAGTTCTTCAAATGTTCGGTAAAATATTTCCATGAAGCCATCCGGGACTGGGCTTTTGTTTGCTGGGAGAGTCTTGATTACATCTTCAATTTCTTCTGTTTTTATTGGTCTGTTCAAGTTTTCTATCTCTTCCTGATCCAGTTTTGGGAGACTATGTGTTTCTAGAAATTTGTCCATTTCACTTAGATTGTCGAATTTGTTGCCATATAATTGTTCATACTTGTTTTTAACGATCTTTTGTATTTCTGTGGAGTCAGTTGTTATCTCTCCTCTTTCATTCCTGATTCTTTGTATTTGGGTTCTCTCTCTTTGTTTCTTGGTGAATCTAGCTAAGGGTCCATCAATCTTGTTTATCTTTTTGAAAAACCAGCTCTTTGTTTTATTGATCCTTTGAATTGTTTTTTTGGTCTCTATGTCATTTATTTCTGCTCTGATCTTTACTATTTCCTGCCTTCTACTAGCTCTGGGGTTTTCTTTTTGTTTCTTCTCTAGTTCTTTAAGTTGTGAAGATAAATAGTCTATTAGAGATTTTTCTTCTTTTTTGACATAGGCCTGTAGTGCTATGAACTTCCCTCTCAGAACAGCTTTCGCTGCATCCCTTAGATTTTGTGTTGTAGTGTCTTCATTTTCATTGGTTTCCAGGAAGTTTTTGATTTCTTCCTTGATCTCCTCGGTGACCCATTCATTGTTTAATAACATGCTATTTAGCTTCCGTGTGTTCAAATTTCTTTGTATGTTCTTCTTGCAATTGATTCCTAGTTTCATGCCATAGTGATCTGAGAAGATGCTTGATATAATTTCAATCTTCTTGAACTTGTAGAGACTTATTTTGTGCCCTAACATGTGGTGTATCTTTGAGAATGTCCCATGTGCACTTGAGAAGAATGTGAATTCTGTAGTTTTGGGGTTTAGTTCTCTGTAGATATCTATTAAATACATTTGGTCTAGTGCTTCATTTACAGTCTCTGTTTCCTTGCTAATTTTTTGTCTAGAGGATCTATCCAGCGATGTCAGAAGGGTGTTGAAGTCCCCTGCTATGATTGTATTGCTATCGATTTCTCCTTTGAAGTCCTCCAGAAGTTTTTATTATACTTTGGTTCTACTATATTTGGTTAATATATGTTAATCAAGGTTATATCTTCCTGTTGGATAGATTCTTTCAATATTATGTAGTGGCCTTCTTTGTCTCTAATTATGGCCTTCATTCTGAAATCCATTTTATCAGATATGAGTATTGCTACCCCAGCTTTTTTTCCTTTTCGTTTGCTTGGAAGATTTTTTTCCATCCCTTCACTTTCAATCTATGTGAGTCTTTTGTTGTGAGGTGTGTCTCTTTTGAACAACATATAGATGAGTCATGCTTTCTTATCCAATCAGCTACTCTGTGTCTTTTTATGGGAGCATTCAATCCATTTACATTTAAGGTGATTATTGATATGTACTTATTTATTGCCATTTTTGTTTAGTGTGGTTCTATTTTTCTTCCTATTTCTCCTGGTAATTACAGCAGTCCTTTTAACATTTCTTGCAGTACTGGTTTGGTGCTATTGTATTCCCTTGGCCTTTTTTTGTCTGGGGAGCTCTTTATTTGACCTTCTATTTTGAATGATAACCTTGCTGGGTAGAGTATTCTTGGATTCAGATCCTTGTTTTTCATGACCTTGATTACTTCATGCCATTCCCTTCTTGCCTGTAGTGTTTCTTGTGAGAAGTCAGCTGAGAGCCTTATGGGGTTTCCTTTGTAGGTAACCTGTTGCTTATCTCTTGCTGCTTTTAGGATTCTCTCTTTGTCTTTAATTTGTGGCATTTTGATTACTATGTGTCTTGGTGTAGGCCTGTTTGGGTTCTTCTTACTTGGGACTCTCTGTGCTTCTTGAACTCGAATGCCTCCTTCCTTCACCAAATTAGGGAAGTTTTCTGTCACTATTTCTTTGAATATATTCTCTAACCCTTGCTTATTTTCTTCTTCTTCAGGGACTCCTATGATGCGAATATTATTCCGTTTCCAGTTGTCCCACAGTTCTGTTAAGCTGTCTTCCTGTTTTTTAATCATTTTTTCTTTTTGGTTTTCTGATTGGTTGATTTTTTCTAGCCTGTCTTCTAATTCACTGTTCCGGTCCTCAGCTTCCCCTACTCTGCATTTTAGGCCTTCCAGTGTTTTTTTCATTTCTGATATGTCATTCTTCATTTCTTCCTGTTGGTTTTTAATTTCCAACTGGTTGATTTTCAACATTTCTATGTCTTTACTCATGGTGCTCATATCCTTACTCATGCTGTTGATCTTCCGCAACATCATTGCTCTGAATTCTAGTTCTGTTAACTTGCTTAACTTCACCTCATTTATCTGATCTTCTGTAGAGGTCTCATGTTCTTTCATTTGGCTTTTGTTTCTGTTTTTCACCATTTTGGCTATCACAGTGGGCTTTGGAGTCTGTCAAATTTACCCTGTTGGTGTTGGTGTTCTGCTGTTTGTGGTTCCCTCTCCTGGGTTTGCATGAACCAGAGAGGACCCACTTTAAACACCACCTTCAAATCTTAGCTTTTTTTGGTTAGTGTTGCTAGCCCAGGGAATGGTAGTTATCCTCTAGCTTTTTTTTTTTTTTTTTTTTTTTTTTTTGCCTGGAAGCTATTAGTAGAGGTCACCTGAAGACCCTTGGTTTCTGAGTTGCCTGAAAAACTCCCTCAGGTGCTCAGTGTAAGAGGATTTCCCGAGGTTGTGACAGCTGCTGATTGTTAATGGGCCTCAAGTAGCATTTCAATGGCCACCAGGTGGGACTGTATCTCTGAGGGAGGGGCCTCTGCCTGCCTCTCCCCAGGGCCCTGGGAAGGAGTAAAATGACCACAGTCCTGAGTGGCTGCACTCAGCGAAAGCTCTTAGCACCCTCCAAAACCTGAGTGTCCCCACACAGTTCCAGTCCAGTCTGCCTTCCCTCTGCTGGAGCTCAAGGTGAGTGGCTCTTGCCAATTTAGCCTCTGTCTAGACTCTGCGTCGTGGAGCCGCCAAGGGCAGCCATGGCTGTGGCACCAGCAGAGGATTTTGCACTTAGCAGATGCCCCAGGACTGAGCCGAGGTAGCGGGACACTGCCAGGATGGCTGCAGCTTCCACCAGAGTCCCCTGGTCCCCGTGAGTTTGTGTGGCACCAGCCGAGGGCTTAGCAGGCAGCAGGGCTCGCAGGACTCAGGCGGGGTAACAGGGGAGGCCTTAGCACCAACTTCCCTCCACCGCCAGGAGTTCCCTGGCCCCAGCGAGTCAGTGCGTGACCAGCCAAGGGTTTGGGAGGCAGGAGAGTTCCCACAGGAGAGTTCGTAGGACTGGGGCGGGGTGGCACCAGAGGCTTTAGTAGCAATTTCCCGCCGAGGAGTTTCCCGTCCCCGCCCTGGCAAGGGAGGGTTTAGCAGCAACTTCCCACCGTGGAATCCCCTGGTCCCCGCCCAGGCCTCTGGGGACTGTGGGCTCCTGGCCCCCTCTCACGTTCTCGCAAGCCTACCAGGATTGAATCAGTGACCCTGGTTAAGTGGTCCTCCAAGGTGTCTTTCGGTTGCCCCTTTCTGGCGATTTGCCTTTATTTTCGTTGTGAATCCAGTTTGGTCCTGGGAGATGGTCTGTGTAGTTCCATTCACTCCGCCGCCATTTTTCTCTCCTACCCATTTGTTCTTAAATTTTGTCAACTTATTTCACTAAAACTGTTAAAATAGTCTTGTTTATTGCATAAGTTCATGGTTTAGTTTCATTTTTTTTTTTAGATATATCTGTCATTTTCCCAACACCATTTATTGAAGAGACTGTCTTCATCCATTGTATGCTCTTGCTTTCTTTGTCAAATATTAATTGAAGATAATGGCTTGGGTAGCTTTCTGTCTTCCTTTTTTTTTTTTTTTTTTCTTTGGTTTAGTTACATTTATCTATAAAACTATTCTTGGGCTAGGACCAGGCTGTTTGTATTATGATGACTTTGAAGTATAGCCAGATATCCGATATTGTAATTCCTCCAACTTTGCTCTTCTTTTTCAAGATTGCTGCAGCTATTAAGGGTTTTTTTTTTTGGGGGGGGGTTCCAGATAAACTTTTGGAGTGCTTGTTCTAGATCTGTGAAATATGCCATTGCTATTTTCATAGGGATCACACAGAATCTATAGATTACTTTAGGTAGTATTGACATTTTAATGAGGTTGATTCTTCTAATCCATGAATATGGTGTGTGCTTCCACTTTTTAATATCTTTCTCTATGTCTTTTTCCAATGCCCTGTAGTTTCCAAGTACAGGTCTTTTACCTCTTGGTTAATTTTATTCCTAGGTATCTTAATTCTTTTGTTGCAATGGTAAATGTTATTTTTTTTTCAGATTCTCTTATCTTAATTTATTTATTTTTTATTTATTAATTTGTTTTTGTTACAGATGTTTCTCATTTTTGACTGTTCTTTATTGGTGTATAAAAATATCAATTTCTAAATGTTATTTTTGTAGCCTGCTACTTTGCTTAATTCATTTATTAAATTGAATAGTTTTTGGAGGTGTATTTAGGATTTTTATATACAATAGCATACCCAGGAATATTTAACTCAAAATGTATAAAAGACTTAAATGTAAGTTGTGAAACCATAAAAATCCTAGAAGAAAATGTGGGCAGCAAAATCTCAGACATTTCATGTAGCAGAATTTTCACTGATACATCGCCTAGAGCAAGAGAAACAAAGGGGAAAAAATAATACATGGTACTACATCAAACTAAAAAGTTCCACACAGCAAAAACAACTGGCATTAAAATGAAAAGGGAACCCACTGTGTGGGAGAAAATATTTGTCAATGACGCGTTGGATAAGGGGTTAATTTCCAAAGTATATAAAGTACTTGTACAACTCAACTAATGGACAACAAATGTTCCAATTAATATGGACAGAAGACCTGAATAGACGTTTTTCCAAAGAGGGCATACAGATGGTCAAGAAAGATAAGAGAAAAAAAAACGCTCAGTGTCACTAATCATTAGCGATATACAAATTAAAATGACAATGAGGTATCGCCTCACACCTGCCTGAATGGCTGCCATCAACAAATCATCAAACAACAAGTGCTGGCCAGGGTGTGGAGAAAAGGTGCTCTAGTACAGTGCAGGTGAGAATTAAGACTGGTGCTGCCACTATAGAAAACAATATGGTGTTACCTCAAAAAATTAAAAATTGAATTGTCCTTTGACCCAGTGATCCCACTTCTAGGAATATATCCTATGAAACCTGAAACACCAATCAGAGAGAATATATGCACCCTTATATTTATAGTAGCTCTATTTACAATAGCTATGATCTGGAAACAGCCCAAGTGTCCTTCAGTAAATGATTAGATAAAAAAAGCTGTGGTACGTTTACACAATGGAGTACTATGCAGTTGTACAAAAGAAGGAGCTCTTACCCTTTGAGATGGCATGGAGGGACCTGGAGAGTATTATGCTAAGCAAAGTAAGCCAGTCAGGGAAATGCAATTTTCACATGATCTCACTTATATGTGGAGTCTAATGAACAAAATAAACTGACAAAAATAAATAAATAAATCCAGAGACATGGAAGGAGGAAACAGACTGACAAACCTCAGTATAAAAATACCATTTAAAAGCTCATGCTAGTATATGGTTCTGTTAGTTTTAATCCACCTGTACAGATCTCAGAATATGCTGGCCTTTTCATATTTAGGAGTGATGATTTTCCCTACAACTGCAATTTTCTCATTGGTCTACGAAAGGTGTTTGCCTTTCAGGTTTTTTTTTTCTGTTTTAATTATGAAAGTGACTATTTCCATGCTCTTTATATGATGGAAATGAAACATAAGTTCCTCCTGGATTCTTTTTTTGTCCTCTCTACTATTGCTTAACATGATGATCTGCAGTCTTTAATGTCAGAAGATCTGTGTTTAATACTGAGCTTAGCAACTTTCCAATAACCTTGAGCAGGCCATTAAACTATTTGGGGACTGGTGAATATTCACTAAGATAATTATAAAGTTGCTTGGCACATAGTCTTTATTCGGTAAAAATTATATTAACATTTCCACTTCATACATGTTAAATCTACCTCATACTAATGAGCTTCAGACCAGTATTTCCAAGTATATACCTTTTAAATTTGGTATTCAGGAATTGAGTTATAAAATTATAGGGACCTGATGGCTGAGACTTAGAAAATATATTTGTGTATCTCCTCATTATCGTACAGTCTTTCCCTTTCTCATGCTTTTTTGAGCAATATCTTGGGAACAGAATTACTTCCTATTGAATATATATATATATATATGTCAAGTTTAATAAGCAATTTACAAATGAAAGACACAGAACCATCTCTCAGTCAAAACTGTGAATTTGAGAAACACAAGGTTCTCTGAGAATAACTGATTAGTTAAGAGTATACAAAAAGGAGCTACTTAGGAGGAATTCTATATTCTATCTGTATTCTATACAGATTCCATTACCTCCCAAAAGGCCAGATTATCCAATGTGTAAAACTGGACATGATTTTTTATATTCATATAATGTGAATTAAACCATTTGCGTGCATCATGCTTTGCTCTCAGTCCCATCTGAACCTCTGACGGAAAGAAAGTTGCTGAGATAAATTCGATTCCATGTAAATACATGCTCTAGGCTAATTTTATAAATCTTTGTCTTTACCCATGCATATTAGTCCATGTATGTATGATATACTCTCATTTTGAAATTGTAAAATTATAGGCATTTATACTTTACAGTGTGCTTTTATTTTATTGTCTCAATCCTTGCTATAGCCCAATAAGTTTGAGAGGAAAAATGCTTTACATTACCATTTCTTTGATAAAAATATTACAGTGCAGTACAATCTTTCCAGAGTAATCCAGCTAGTATTAAACTTAGGGATACATACTTTGAGGAAAGAAATATCCAGTCAGCTCTATTTGATCTCCTCTGTATGTCTATAAATATATGCATGCTTGAGGAACATCTCTATACTGTTTATCTTGATGACAATAAAAAAATAGCAGTTATGTTATTTTGTTAGCTCAGTATTGCAATAACATAACAATAATTTTAAAACCTTTATTTACTTTATAAGGTACTCCCATATCTGTTACCTTGTTTAATTCACAAACTATAATAATACTGAAAAGTTAGTGGTCAAGGTATGTTCCAATATACAGGAGTGTAAACAGAATAATTAATAATTGAGTAAAAATGCTCATGTTCATACTGATAATTAGCTGCAAGTTTATTTTGACAGCAAAGATTATCATAGTGCCATATATTTACATGGCATTATAGCTTACTATTCACTTACACACAAGCTATCTCAATAGACCCTCTCAAATATTTTGTGAGTTTAGTAATAGAAGAAATGTCATCTTTGCATTTACAAATGTGAAAAACTTGGGTCAAATAATTGTTAAATGCCATGCAGCTGTTAAGTGGGGTGCTTAAGTATAGAATCCAGGTTTCACTAACTCCCAGGAATTGCTTTGTCTCAAACCCACATTAACTCTTAGGGTAGCTAGACAATATTCAGGAGTTTATAGTTATATTTTATACAATATTCTGTTTGTTATACTAATTAGAACAAAAGGCATTTATATACTTTGTACAAAAATGCCAAAATATAGGTAAAGATTTTTTGATAACTTGGAAGAAAAGTTGTAATTGAAACAGTGCTATAAAAAATTGTACTGTTTTGTGTTAGTCTTGATTATAAAATTAAATAAATATAAGTTCTCAACTTCTTATTTTTTATTACTCATGATTATCCAAGTATATTAAAGCAACATTTTATATTCTGAGGTTGCATCTACACAATATCAAAACCAATGAAAAATTCACTAGAGTATGAATGAAAACCAGGCTGTAACTGGGAAGTAAAAATTTTATCTTATTCTATCATAATTTATGCCTCCTACATGCTCTTCTACCTCCCCCCACCTCCCTTCCCCTCTGGTAATCACCATGCTGTTGTCTGTGTCCATCAGAATTTTGTTTGTTTGTTTGTTTAAACCCTTCACCATTTGCAAGCCCCTCCCCTCTGGCAGCTGTCAGTTTGTTCTCTCTGTCTATGAGTCTGTTTCTATTTTGTTTGTTAGTTTATTTTGTTCATTAGATTCCACATATGAGCAAAATAACATGGGTGGTGAACATACAATACAATATGCAGTTGATGTATTATAAAATTGTACACTTGAAACATGTATAATTTTATTAACCAGTCACCCCAACAAATTCAATTACACAATTATCTGATTGAATAAACCAACTTTTCTACTAAAATTTTTAGAAGCAAAATGTCTCATTTTTATCATACATAAACTAGGGTTTGGAATACTTATTCTGTATACATTTTTGCAAATAGTCATACATTCATTGAGGGGAATGTTGAGACAGTAATTATGAAGTTGAGATTTTCCCTAATTAATTTTCCTTATACTTTGTTATATCTTTATAGGAAATCATGGATTTGCAAACATTTATGCATTCAACTGTCAAAATTATATTATTAAGAAGGCTACTAAATTCTTTAAATGTTTTGAGAAGTAAAATTATAACAGAATCCATGATGTACTATTATCATTTGTTTTCTAAAGTATCACATTCTCAGATGCTCTAAAAATAAAATTCATTTTCTGTTCTCAAATTCTTGAGTATCTAGCAAAGTAATTTCATCAACTAGAGCTCACTTAATTAGAACTAGATTTTGAAAACAGTTTTTCTTCTTGTTGACCTGGATTTTTCCTATAAGCAAGGAGTGTGGGATTATAATATATATATATATATATATATATACACACACACACATATATATATATACATATATATATGTGTGTGTGTGTGTGTGTGTGTGTGTGTGTATAATTTAAATCCTCACTTGAGGATATTTTTTCCCATTTATTTTCAGATAGAGTGGGAGAGAGAGAGATAAACATTGAAGCAAGAGAGAAACATCAATTAGTTGCCTCCCGCAGGAACTGACCAGGGCCTGGGACTGAACTGCAACCAAGGCATGTGCCCTTGACCACAATCAAACCCACAACTCTTTGGTCTGAGGGCCAACACTCTAACCCCTGAGCCAAACCTGCCAGGGCTAAAATCAGTATTTAAATATACCACAACAATGCAGTTCAAGTCTTAATGAGCAATAAGCAATTAAGCTTACTCAGTCAGTCTTGTAGGAAAAGCATTACTAAAAAACAGCTAAGAAAAGAAACAGAAGCATGGACTATGTATACATATTTATTTTTAAACAACGCTGCCAAATTTACACTTAAATAAAGATAAATGTTTTTGCGTATGCATGAACAATGGACATGGACAACAAAGCTGGGGACAGGGTGGGGAGGGAGGGAAAGGGGGAATCAGTGGGGGGAAATGGAGAAACATCTGTAACAAAAATAAGTTAATTTAAAAAAATAAAAATAAAAAATATAAATGTTTTATACTGGCAAATATAGATAATAGGTTAAATAGCCTTGTGAGAAACTAGATAAATCATTAAAGGGAGATATAGGATCTAGGTTTTAACTCTTTCGTTGAGTCATTTTTTTTTTTTTTTTTTTTTTTTTTGCTGTTTGGTCAAAGTATAGATGGTAAAATGTGGGGAGTATGTTATTCCAGCACATAAATAATTTTCAGAAATACAATCCATTAGCAATTGCTTTGACCATCATCCAATTTGGCTGTACATTCTCAATCTCCACTATCAATGAGTTGCCTGACTATTACAAAACAAATAGACCACTTATTTTACAGGATTTGTAGGAACAATTTATGCTTAGTCCATTGTAGTTATTTTGTATTTTCTACTATGTATATAAAATCAATATTTTATTTTTTCTTTTGGGGTCATTTTCTTTTTTTATTTTTATTGAATTTACTGAGGTTACATTGGTTAATAAGATTGTATATCATGTCTATTCTAGCCA
This sequence comes from Molossus molossus, assembly GCF_014108415.1. Taxonomy (NCBI): domain Eukaryota; kingdom Metazoa; phylum Chordata; class Mammalia; order Chiroptera; family Molossidae; genus Molossus; species Molossus molossus. The sequence continues at coordinate 11,057,539 of NW_023425355.1, read as the reverse complement.
TCACATAAGGGAGACAACATAAAATATTTTAAGGTGTAGTTATCTATTTTAAAATGCAAAAAATAATTGATTTTATAGTGGCAGACTAGTCCAACTGAGAAGATTTTTGTTTCTTTAGTTAAGACTACATTGAAAAACATTTTACTCAGCCAAAATTTAAACCAAGTCCCCACAAGCTGCCTAAAATCCAATAAACAAATTGAATTTAGTGTGGTTTTAACAGCAGTTCATTTATTCTTCTGGCAAAGAATATTGTCACTTGTGATTAGCTACTCAATAGGCATATACCACTCTCTAATCTCTTGTTTTTCTTGTTAAGAAAACCCAAATGGGCTCACATGCTGGGTGCTTTGGACTTTTTGTAGCTCTCTATATGAAATATATTTGATTAATCTGAGTCACTTATAACAATTCCATGGCCAATTATTATTTTAAGCATAGACACATGAGATATCAATACATTAGTTAGGCCTATTCCAGGAAATTTACTTTAAATTTTAAAGAACACATAAAATATTGTTTTGTTTCTTTCTGTTTTTTGATATTATTGTGGGAGAAAATGGTGTTTAGTCATAAAGCAACTATGTTTTGTCCATAAGAAAAAAGGTCAAACCATTTCAAAGAAAGCAACCAGAAGCACTGATATGCTTGACCTCTTGAATTAACCAGTCTAGAACTACTATCTTTATATTTCTTGATAAGTGAGATAGTATATTTGTGTTTCACTTGTAGTTGGGTATTACTTTACTTGAGGACCAAAGCATTCTAGCAGGTATAGATTATTAAAATAATTGTTTTGTGTTGATTTTTTTACTTGAATCACTCAGATCAACATGAGGTGGTAACAGAAAAAAATAAAAGAGAGAGAGAGAGAGAGAGAAATTCTGTCCCTAGATCAGACACAAAAAATAATGGTAACTATAAAAGTTGAGATTTTATATAAATACTCTCCATATACACTAAGCAAAGAATTCAGACTAGCTCTGATATTGCTGAAAGTATAGATGCTCATATCATTGTGTTTACATAAAATGTGAGCTCACACTGCTAACACTTTAGTGAAATGCCTGTTTTTTAGAAGTAAACACACCAGCAATCCTTGTGGTACAGCTCCTGAAACATAGAACTTATGTTACATTCCAGGTTTCCAAGATGTCATTATCAACAGTACTTAGAACACTGAATTGGCAAAGAGAATAATCTTTGCCCCATCTCTGTCATGTTTGCATTCTCAGATTGTTGAACTGATGATTTGAAGTTAATCCTGCAACCTTATAAACTGAAACATATGCTAATTGATTCCACAATAACTTTATTTATGTAGCATCTTCAAACTAAAAAGATTTTAACAGCCTACCCTGTCTGCCAAAGGCAGCCAGCCACAAGATGCTGATATTGCATAACATATTATGTCATTTTGTAGAGCCACACATCACTGAAGAACACTGATGGGAAGAGACAAGTGACAATTCCGTCAGTATTCCATTTTGACTGCATTGCATAATTAGTGTTAAATCCATCAGAACTTTACTTATCTATTCTTTACTAAATAATTTTAGCACCATTACAAAAACATTAAAATCTTAAATAAAAAAGTATTTTATCCTGGTATATATAAATGACATTTATTTTATTAAAAGGTTTTATATTGCCACGTTAGTATAAATTATAATCCATATAACTATACCATTAATGTGTTTGTGTGTGGAATGAGAGATTAATTCTATATTCCCAGAAACTAGCACACTCTATGAGCTTAATAAATGTTTATTGGATGAATGAATTGGTAAGCAGTCTTTTTATACCTGATAATATATTTAGCTTATTGCTATGGATAATACTTAGTATAACATATAATCAAAATGTTTTTTTCTCTTCTTCTTTCTTTCTCTTCTCAAATTACCTCTCTTCTTTCTGTGTTATCCTACTGAATAAATCAGATTAACACCGGTTATTTTATATACAAAACAAGAAATTCAACTTGAAAACACTTAAATCTATTTTCCTCATTACGTACCATTGTCCTAAAGCAATATTTTATGAACTTTCAACAAAATATGTTACAAATATTGGGATCTTTTTAATAAAATCTTAAGATTATAAAGCTAGGGGTAGAAGTAAGACATGCTAGATTGAGATGATTATTGAAGCTATTAATTCAGGTAAATGTAAAATAATACTGACAGATGAAATATAGTTACCTTCAGTAATAACTGATTCAATTTCCTATTGTCTAAAATTTTCATTGTGACATGTTTATTTTGAGTTATGTATTTTTTTAGTTGCAATAATTAATTGGGAATAATTCCTTTTATGGAAAACTGAATGACAGTGATAATATCAGTTAAAATGCAGGATAATCAGCTACAAATACCTGTCCTTCTATACAATACCTAAACCTAAGCAGAAACAGTCAGAATCAACTTTGTAACACTCTGAAAAATAGTAAAAGATTCACAACAATCAAGCAAACAGATAATTTTTTAAAATGGCACATAAAAATGGTGGAAAATCTCTGGACAATTTTTATTTTCTCTTAATCCACCTTGGCTTAGCAGTTATCTTGAAGACAGTAGCCCATGTTCTCAGTGTGAGACCTGATTACTGGTACCTGAAGAGCACACCAAATTTATTAGAAAGTATTAGGTTTTTACCACCCTATCTGAAGGCTTCCCAAAAGACTAACATGAGGCAATTATCTGTGGTTTACCTAATTCATAACTCACCTAGGGCAGATAAATAACAGCTATTGCCTGAAAACATTGAAAGATGAAGGAAAAACTCAAATCAGCCGGGCATAATATTATGTTTAAAACCATATAATACATACTTAAATGATTACAGCCTAAAGAATGGAAGAAAATCTAGGGATATTGTTTTGTTTGGTAATTAAGGCATTTAAAAGTAACCATATATACCATGGATTTTTATAAATCTGTGTGTATGCCCAAGGCAGAATACATGTTTGAGAAAAACTTCAGAATACCCTATGTTTGTCTCTGCCTGGTCTCTATTCTCAGTGCAAGGAGAAATGAAATGTAAGGTACTAAGGTAAATGGCCTGACTAAATGTAAATATGGACCACAGCACAGAAATAATCTGCAAAACTTGGAAGAGTTTGTTTGTTTGTTTGTTTGTTTGTTTGTTTGTTTGTTTTGCTTCCAACATTCAAGGAAATCTCTTTCAAAATACTAGCTAAATACAATCTAAAAGAATAGATATTTCAGTGTTCCCACACTATAAATAATAAAGCATTTACAAAAATAGTGGGGGGTAAGTCCTTATAGCAAAGGAATACTGCAACTTTCAACAATCAAAATAGCAAATACTTGGGATATGAGGATTTCTGATTTTTACAGTTACTATATCATAATTTTCAAATATACAGTTTTAAACAAAAATAATCAAAAAGTATAAATTGAAAGTTACTATTCCTGAGAAAATTCAGCAATTGGACATGATAGACAAAAATTGTACATCAACTCTAATAAATATACATAAGAAAACCATGGACAAAAACTAAAGAAAACCAAGAAAATTATATATGAACAGATGGGAATATCAATAAATAGATAAAAATTATAAAACAGAACATAAAAATTCTGAAACTGAAAATTACAACAACTCAAATTTAAAAGTTTGCTAAAGGCATTGAACAAAAAATTTCTGAAGGCTGAGAAAATAAAATTAGTGAACTGGAAGATAAAAAAATGAAAATTATACAGTCTCAGAAACAAAGATAAAAAGATTGATGAAAAGTGACAACAAGTTAAGAAACCTGTGAGACACTATCAAGAGGACTAATGTATATATTATGAAATTTCTAGATGGTGAAAAGAGATAAAGGATCAAAAATAATATATAAAGAAGTAATTTCCCCAAATTCCTGAATTTAATGAAATATATGAATATACAAATCAAAGAGTCTCAACAAATTCTAAGTAGAAAAACCTACAATGACAATTAACTGTTATAATCAAAGTGTTAATAGTCAAAGAAACAAACTTGAAAGCAGCAAAAGAGAAAGCTATTTACTGAACACAAGGATATCTCAATAACATTGAGTCAATTGTAATAAAAAATCATGGAAGCTAAAAAGCAGTGAAAATACATATTTTGAAAGTATACAAAAATGAATATGAAAAGTAAATCAAAACAAATCAGTAAAAATTAAAAAACAAAAAATAATGCAGTAATAAAGAAAATGAATAACAGAAAAGTTAGGACATACAGAAAAAAATATCAAAATGGCTGAAGAATATTATTTGTTATCACTAATTTCTTAATGTAATGGGTTAAACTAATTAAAAGACAAATTGATAAAATTGATTTAAAAACATGGTTTTCCGTATACAGTCAGCCCTCGTTTATCGCAGTTAATCACTTCCAGACTCTACCACGATAAATAAATTTTTCACGAAGTAGGATTCTTTATTTAAGTACAGTCCTCCCTCGCCACTTCGCACTTTGACTTTCATGGCTTCACTCTATCGTGGTTTTAAGTCTAGAGACACATATAGATCCAAAGGGAAAAGATGTAAAAAGATAATTGCATTAAAATAGTAACCAGAAGAGAACTTAGGGAAGCTGGAATGACTATACTAATAGCAGACAAAACAAACTTAAATTCAAAATTTTTACAAGAGGCAAAAAAAATTATATATTGATAAGAGGGAAAATTCATCTAAAGAACATAACAGTTATGCCCTGGCCGGTTTGGCTGAGCCCTTGGAGCATTGGCCCGCGGACCAGAAAAAAAAAAAGAACATAACAGTTATGAATCTATGTGTACTAAAAAAGTCCCAAATACCTGACTAAATTGAGATAGAAAGTGATAAATAAAAAGTTCTAATAGCTGAAAAATGTAATACCCTACTATCTTTAATGGACATCTAGACAAAAGACCACTGAATAAATAATGGAGAGGATTAACACTATATGAAAGAAAATAAACCTAAGATATATTTATAGAACATTTCACCTAACAATATCAGAATACATATTTTCTAAAGTGCACAGGAAATTTTCTTTAGAATAGATAATATATTAGGACACATATCAAGTCTCAATAAATTTTAAAAGATTAAGCAATAGGGGGACAAACAGCAATGTAGTTTCATTCTTTTTCATGTGGCTTTCTAAATTTTCCAGCATCAATTATTGAAGAAAGGCTCTCTTTCCTTCATTATATGTTTTTGGCTCCTTTGTCAAAAATTATTTCCCTTGCCCTGTCAGGTTTGGCTCAGTGGTTAGAGCATCGACCTGTGGTCCAGAGAGACCCGGGTTCGGTTCCCGCTAAGGGCACATACCTCGGTTGCAGTTTGTCCCCGGCCCTGGTTGGTCGTGTGGGTGGCAGCCACTCGATGTGTTCCTTTCACATCGATGTTTTTCTCTCTCTCTCTGTTCCTCTCTCTCCCTCCCACTCTACCTGAACAAAAAATGGAAAAATGTCCTCGGGTGACGATAAAAAAAAATTATTTCCCTTATACCTGTGGGTTTATTTCTGGGTTCTCAGTTCTTTTCCATAGGTCTGTGTGTCTGTTTTTCTGCCAGTGCAAAGCTGCTTTTATTATAATAGCTCTGCAATATAATTTGACATCAGGTACTGTGAAACCTCCAACTTCATTCTTTTTTCTGAGGATTGCTTTGACTATTCAGGGTATTTTGTGGTTCCATACAAATATGATGAATTTTATGTTCTACTTCTTTAAAAAAATGATATTGGGATTTTGATGGGAATTTCATTAAATGTCTATATTGCTTTGGATAATATAGCATTTTAAATATGTTGATTCTTTCAATCCATGAACAGATAATATCTGCCCAATTCTTTGAGTCTTTTTCAATCTATTTTCATAATTCTTTGAAGTTTTTAGTGTATAGGTCCTTCATATTCTTTGTAAAGTTTCATGCAAGGTATTTTATTCTTTGTGTTGTAATTAAAAAGGAATTATTTTTTCTATTTATTTCTGAAATTTTATTGTTAGTATATAGAAATGCAATAGATATTTATACATTGATTTCTATCTTGTGACTTTATTGTATTTGTTCACTGTTTCTAACAGTTCTTTGGTGGAGTATTTAAGGATGTCTATAAAATGAATTATGCCATCTGTAAAAAGTGACAAATTTATTTTTCACTCAAAATTTGGGTGCCTTTTATTTATTATTTTCTTGCCTTATTGCTCTGGATAAGACATCCAGTACTATGTTGAATAACCGTGGTAAGAATGGACATCCTTGTCTTGTTCCTGTTCTTAGAAGAAAAGGTGTCAGATTTTCACTACTGAGAATATTAGCTGAGGGTTTGTCATATATGGCCTTTTTTATGTTGAGATACTTTCCTGCTACTCAAATTTTTAGAGTGTTTTAATCATAAGTAGATACTGTATCTTGTCAAACACTTTTTCAGCATCTATTGATAGAACCATATGGTTTCTCAACTTCATTTTTTCAATGTGGTGTATTACATTGATGGATTTGTGTATATTGTATCATTCTTGTACCCCGGGAATAAATCACATTGATCAAAAAGTGCCATTTTAAATTTCTTTTTGTTGCATGTTTTGGGCTGACATTGGTTAATAAAATTATGTAAGTTTCAGGTATACAACTTTATGCTCCCTCATCTGTATATTGTATTGTGTGTTTACCACCCGAAGTCAAGTCTCCTTCTATCACCATTTATCCCACCTTTATCCTCTCTTGTCAATGTACAGAAATTAACTCAAAATGGATCAAAGACCTAAATACAAGACTTAAAAAAAATAAACTACATAGAAGAAAACATACATACTAAACTTATCAACCTTTGTACTAGAAAGGATTTTATAAATTTGACCCCAAAGACAGGGGAGTAAGCACAAATAAATTAATGAGACTGTACCAAACTAAAAAGCTCCCTCACAGCTAAAGAAACTGCCAACAAAACAAAACAAAACAAAAAAAAACAACCATCCAAATGGAAAAAGCTTTTTGGAAACAACAGCTTCAACAAAGGGTTAATGTACAAAATATATAAAGAAATCATACAGCTCTACACACACACACAAAAAATCTATTTAAAAAATGGAAAGAGAACTGCCTGGCCATTGTGGCTCAGTGGATTGAACATCATCCCATGGACTGAGAGATCCTGGTTTGATTCCCGTTCAGGCACATGCCCATGTTACAGGATCAATCCCTGGTAGGAGAGGGTGCAGGAGGCAGCCGATGGACGTTTCTCTCTCACATCAATGTTTCTATCTCTCTCTCTCTCCCTTCCTCTCTTTCTAAAAAAAAATCAATAAAAACATATTTCTTTTTAAATGGGAAGAGAACCTAAACAGACACATCTCCCAGGAAGACATACAAATAACCAATAGATACATGAAAAGATATTCATCTTCACTAGCTTTTAGGGAGATTCAAATAAAAATTCAGTGACTTTGGGTGTTGGGCACACAATATAATATGAAGCTCATGTATCATAGAAATGTACACTTAAAATATATATAATCTTATTAACCAATGTCACCCCAATGAATTTAATAATAAGATGAGAAAGTACAATGAGATAATACCTCACATGTATTAGAATGCCTATTACCAACAAGGCAGGTAATAACAAGTGTTCGAGAAATTGTGGGGAAAAAAGGATTCTCATTCATTGCTGGTTGAAATGTAAACTGGTATGGCCACTATGGAAAATAGTAGCGAGGCTCCTCAAAATTTAAGAATAGAGTTACCATATGACCCAGAAAACCCTTCTATTAATCTACTAGAAAATTTTGAAAACATTTATTTACAAAGATAGATGCACCCCTGTTTTCATTGCAGTTCTATTCACAATGAAAAAGATATGGAAACAACTGAAGTGTCTTTCCGTAGAAAATTAGATAACAAAGATGTGGTACATGTATACATTGGAACAATAACCAGACATAAGAAAAGATGAAATACTTTCATTTGGGACAACAATATTTTGTTATGTTGCATATTTATTATCACTTCCTCAAGATATATTTTAATTTCCTTTTTGACTTATTTTTGACCCAGTGGTTGTATGAGTGTGTTAATTTCTATGTATTTATGATTTATCCAATTGCTTTTTGTTATTTATGTGTAGTTTTATTTCATTTTTATTAGCAAAGACATTGGAAATGATTTCTGGCTTTAATTTGTAAGACTTTTTTGTAATAGATTATAACTTAGAAAATGACCCATGATTGCTTAAACAGAACATGTATTCTGGTGTCTTGCATAATATTCTGCATATTTCTGTTAGGATCATTTTCTCTATTTATAGTGTTGTTCAAGTCCGTTGTTTTCTCATTGATTTTCTATTTGGATGATCTAGCTGTTATTGAATGTGAAGTTTGCAAGTATCCCACTATCATTGTATTGCTATTTCTCCCCTCATATCTATCAATATTCAGTCTATATATTTAAGAGATTTGGTGTTGGGTACATATCTATAAATGATTATTATATCTTCCTATAGGATAGATTTTTTTATCATTGTGTAATGACTTTCTTTGTGCCTTATTAGTTTCTGACTTAAAGTGTATTTTATTTGAAGGATTTATAAGCACTCCTGCTCTCTTCTATTTGCCCTTCGCATAGAATATCTTTATCCATCCCTGTACTTTCAGGCTATGTGTGCCCTTAAATATAATGTAAGTCTCTTGTATACAGCATATTTCGGTCTTTGAAGAATTATTTTTTGTTTTGCTTTCTTAAAAGCATTATCTTTATTGTTGAAAGTCTTACAGATGTTCCTCCTTTTCCCCTCATTGACACCCTCCTCCCCACTCCGGACACCCTTCACCCTCCCACCTTCACTGCACTGTTGTCTGTGTCCATTGGTTATGCATATATGCATATAAGTTCTTTGGTTTATCTCTTCCAGCACCCTACTCCCTTCCCTCTGAGGTTTGTCAGTCTGTTCCCTACTCCCATGTCTCTGGATCTATTTTGTTCATGAGTTTAATTTGTAAATTAGATTCCACAAATAAGTAAGATCATGTGGTACGTGTATTTCTCTGATTGACTCATTTTGCTTAGCATAATATTCTCTAGGCCCCTCCATGTCATCTCAAAGGGTAAGATATTTTGTTTTTTATAGATGCATAGTATTCCATTGTGTAACTGTATCACAGTTTTTTCATCTACTCACCTACTAATAGGCACTTGGATGGTTTCTAGATCTTAGCTATTATACATAGCACTGCTATGAACATAGGCAGTGTGTATATTGTTCTAATTGGTGTTTTAGGCTTCTTAGGATATATTCTTAGTAGTGGAATCACTGGGTCAAATGGCAGTTCTATTTTTAATTTTTTAGCAAACACCATATTGTTTTTCATAGTGGCTGCAAGAGTCTGCATTACTACCAGCAGTGTACTAGAGACCCCTTTGCTCTACATTCTCGTTTGACGATTTGTTGAAGATAGCTATTCTGGCAGGTGTGAGGCATTATCTCCTAGTCGTTTTAATTTGCATCTCTCTGATGATTAATGATGATGAGCATTTCTTTCACATGTCTCTTAGCCATTTGTATGTCCTCTTTGGAGAAGTGTCTATTCAGGTCTTCTGCTCATTTTCAAATTGGATTGTTTGTCTTCCTTTTGTTGAGTTGTATAAGTACTTTATATGTATATTTTAAATTAACCCCTTGTTGAATGTATCACTGACTAATATGTTCTCCCATGCAGTAGATTTCCTTTTCATTTTGATGCTGGTTTCATTTGTTGTGCAGAAGCTTTTTAGTTTGATGTAGTCCCATTTATTTATTTATTTTTCCATTTGTTTCTCTGGCCCTTAGCGTTGTATTAGTGAAAATTCTGCTATGTGACGTGTCTGAAATTTTTCTGCCTACATTTTCTTCTAGGATTTTTATGGATTCCTGAGTTACATTTAAGTCTTTTATACATTTTGAGTTTATCCTTGCGTATGGTAAAAGTTAGTGGTCTTCATTTTTTTCTTTTTTTGTGTGTACCTGCCCAGTTTTATCAACACCATTTATTGAAGTGTCTTTACTCCACTGTATTCTCTTCCCTATTTTGTCAAATATTAATTGAGCATAATGTCTTGGGTAGATTTCTGGTTTCTCTGTTCTGTTCCACTGATCTATGTACCAGTTCTGGTACCAGTACCAGGCTGTTGTGATTACAATAGCTTTGTAGTATAACCTGATATCCTGTATGGTGATCTCTCCAACTTTGTTTTGTTCTTGTTCAAGATTGCCGTGCCTATTTAGGGTAATTTTTAGTTCCATATAAACTTTTGGAGTTGTTCTAGATCTGTAAACTATGACATGGGTATTTGAATATGGATTTCATTGACTCTATAGATTGCTTTGGATAGTATGGCCATTTTAATGATGTTGATTCTTCTAATCCAGGAATAGGGTATATGCTTCTACTTTTTAAATACCTTCCTCTATTTCTTTTTTCAATGTCCTGTAGTTTTCTAAAAACATATCTTTTATTTCCATGGCTAAGTTTATTCCTAGGTATCTTAATTTTTGTGTTGCAATGGTAAATGGGATTTTTTTCTCTTTATGAGTTTTCATTATTGATATATAAAAATGGCATCAGTTTCTGCATGTTAATTTTGCATTCTGCTACTTTGCCAAATTTATTTATTAAATCTAGCTGTTTTTTTGGTGGAGTCTTTAGGGTTTTGTATATACAACACCATGTCAACTGCAAATAATGATAGTTTCACTTCCTCCTTTCCAATTAAAAAAAATATTTTTTCTTTACTGTTTAGAGAGAGAAGATGGGAGCAGGCGGATAGATGGAAACAACGATGAGAGAGAACATCCACTGGCTGCCTCCAGCATGCCCCCCACTGGGGATTTGACTCACAACCTGGGCATGTGCCCTCACCGGGAATCAAACTGTGAACCTCTTGGTGCATGGGTCAATGTTCAACCACTGAGGCACACTGGCCGGGTGAAAAGTAGTCTTTTTAATAAAGTGTGCTAGTACAACAGTATATCTACATAAAGAGAATTATGGTGGACCTTTGCTTCATACCATTTACAATTACTAAGTAAAAATAAAACAAATATAACAGCTAATATAATAAAACTCTGAGAACAAAACATAAGGGTAAATCTTCACCAACCTGGATCTGATAGTGAAAGAGGACATATGACATCAGTGCATAAGCAACAAAAAATCAAATGGATAAATTCAAATTTGGATTTAAAATATTTTGTACATACAAGGGAAATACCAAAAAATAAATAAAATAAAATGCCAACTTACAATAATGTAAAAAAAATCTGAAAATTTTATATCGAATAAAATAGTGTCTATAATATATAAAGAATACTTACAATTCAGCAATTATGCCAATCTGTTTTAAAAATTAGCAGACTTGAATAAACATTTCTTTACAGAAAATAAACAAATGGCCCACAAGCACATGAAAAGATGCTCAACATCATTAGCAACCCGTACATAAAAATACAATATGATATCACTTAATGTTATTTAGGGTGGTTATAATAAAGTAGACAAAACAAATAATGACAGGGTTGTGGAGAAATTTAAACCCATTACATTGCTTGTGGGGATATAAATACTTCAGTTGCTTTGGGACAAAATTTGCTTGATCCTCAAAAATTAAGCAGAACTATTATATGATTTAGAAATTCTACTTCTAGATTTATACTCCAAATAATTAAAAACTGGTACTTATACAAGTATATTAACATGTATGTTTAAAGCAGCATTTTCTTTCTTTTTAATTATTTTCTTAATATTTTTATTAATTTTTTATAGCTTTCCTTGTTCTTCTTAGTTTGTTTTACTGATAATACAAAAGCTATCTTATACACCTTGAGTAACTATTAATAATTGGGCTATGTACACAGGCTTGAGAAAAGCCTAAAGGAAGAGTATATTGATAATAATTATTATAATTAATATTGGCAGAGAGGTAAAGAGAATTAAAGAAATAAAATTCAACATTAATTTGTAAGTGTACAGCCCTCTTTGGTGTCTTGGAATAGCCATCTATCTTTGATATGGTGGCTTCCTATTCCTGAGAAGACTTTGATCTCTGCAGTAGGTGGAACCAAGTGTCAGGGACAGGGGCAGATGTTCATTTGCAGTTAGGCATCTGATAAGGTCCTTTCCAAAAATGTTGGAGAGGGTCTTTAATTAATGTCTTTTTCAATGGACAGAAATCTCCTCATTGTAAGTCATGGTCTTTGAAGTCTTCATGTTCTGGAAGCATATTGTGAAATTACTATTACTAATTTATCAGTCCCTATAAGTTGGTTAATAAACCCTTGATAATAATGTAGAATGCCTCCTTTTTGTTTTCCTTATATTTGGAAAATAAAATATAGCAGCATTATTTTCAATATTCAAAAGATGGAGATATTCTAAATATCCATCAATAATTAAATTAATGAATGAAGAAATTGTGGTATATCTATAATTGAACCACAAAATGTAATGCAGTACTGATACATGCTACAATCTGGATCAACTAATAAAACATTTTAAGTAAAAGAGCTTGACATACAAGGTCACATATTATATGATTTCATTTGTATGAAATATCTAGAATAGATAAGTTTAAAGAGACAGAATGCATAATGATGTTTCCATAGATTGGGGTAGGGATAGGGGAAGGATAAGTGGGGAGAAACTATGTGTGGAGTAAGGAGTTTTAGTTCAGAGTGATGGAAATGTTTTGGAATTAGGCAGAAGTGGTGATTATACAAGATCGTGAATGTATTAAATGTTAATGAAGTATTTACTTTGAACTCCTTAATTGTATTTTATGTGAATCATTCCTTGATAAATTATTAAAAAGTAAACTGCCAGAGACCAGAGGAACCTAAAGAGATATTATCAATATCATTATATAAATATAATGTGGTTTCTCAGATGGTAGTGTAGAACTAAAAATGGATACGAGGTAAAAACTAAAGAGCACTGTATAAACTATGAGCTTTAATTAATAAAATTTAAAATACACTGAAAGCACTTGAAATTAATATGAAAAAGACATTAGCTCTCAGAGGAAAGTTAGGCTCACAAGAAATATAAATTTAAAGTGAATTTCTAAGTCATATAAGAAAATTTCATTGTTCAGAATGGATATGGAAGCTAAACAACTTTGTGGCAATAATGATAAAAATAATGATGATAATAATTATTTTTGTATCATATTAATATGATTATATATGCTTTTCTCCTGCATCTGCGAGAGTCCCCAGCACATGACAGACTTAATAAATATTTGTTTGAAGAATGCATGCCATGATCATTTCTATATATAAAAAATCAGATCAAAAAGGAGCCAAAACAATGTTTTTGACTGCCTTTTTATGTAATGTGGATTGATTGTACAGCTGGTCTATTTGACTGCTTGGGGATCAAGCAGTAAGATGAGAAAAAGGAAAATAGCAATTTTCATTGAAAAACAACTGATTTGGTGACCCTCTCTATTTATAGTCTAAGCTTGCTAAATATTCATTCAGTGAAACTTAATACACAGGGATCAAATGTCAAATGTGGCCTGATTTTAACTAGAATGTTGAAAGGAAACCCTCTTTTGCAGAATACTGAGTATAATATAATCCCATTTGTGCAAATAGAAGTATATACATATATGTGTTTGTAGAAGCCAAGTACAATTTCTTTAAAGTTATGGTAGTTTTTCTGAGGTGTGGGCCTATGGTTGGGGTACATTTTGTTTTAGTTTTATATTTTTCTAAAATGAGTGATTTAGAAATAGTAATTTGCATGAATTACCTTATAGTTTTCAATGTGACTAAACATATGTATCATATGAGAAACTCCTTCAGTCTTGTAAAATGTGGCTGCTTTGCTTTGCTCTCTATAGATCTTATTCTTGCTACATTTTAAAAAAAAATAGGTTTTTATAGACTTTTGTTTTGGAGAGAGAAAGAGAGAGAAGAAGGAAAAGAAAGATAGAAACATTCATATGAGAGACATACATCGATCAGCAGCCTCCTGCACACCCCCTACTGGGGATCGAGCCCCGCCCTGATGGGGAATACAAACTGAGCCCTCTCAGTCCATAGGATGACACTTAGTCCACCGAGCCACATCAGCCAGGCAATGCTACATTTTTAATAAAGCTGTTGAAGATTCTCTTTCTTCTTTGCAACTCTGCTAAACTTTTAAAACATTTAGAGCTCAGAGTTTTCCACATCCCTGAATTACAGCTTAATCTGCCATAAGTTTTCTTGATGTAAAAATTTAATAAATTTTATTTTTATAGTAATCTATACATACTCTGATTTTGGCTATGAAACAACCTATATTCATGATGAATGTGAAAAAAAATCAAACTATGTAACAGCGTTGCATGTTATTTAAACTATTATATTTATAAAGTAATTTCCCTTACTAATGACATAGCCATTAAGAGATAACCAAACTATACCTGGTGACACAGTGTACTCAGGTTTTAGACATGGAAGGCTCAGTCTTCTTTTCATATGCTCTTCAAGAGGGCTGCAGAAATGAAGGTAACGAAGTATGTTCATGTCTCTACAATGTTACACATAATTTTAACTACAGGAATACTTCTTTATTTTTTTTAATTTAATTAATTTATTTTTATTACAGATGTTTCTCCTTTTTCCCCTCATTGACACCCTCCTCCCGTTCCCACCCTCCCCACCCCCAGCATTGTTGTCTATGTCCATTGGTTATGCTTATATGCATAAGTTATTTGGTTTATCTCTTCCCTACTACTCCCCCCCTTCCTCTGAAGTTTGTCAGTCTGAACCCTACTTCTATTTCTCAGTCTATTTTGTTCATCACCTTATTTTATTCATTATATTCCACAAATAAGTGAGATCATGTGATACTTGTCTTTCTCTGACTGGCTTATTTTACTTAGCATAGTACTCTCCAGGTCCCTCCATGTCCTCTCAAAGGATAAGAGATCTTTCTTTCCTACAATCCATAAAAATCCTAGACAAAAGTGTAGGCAACAAAATTTCAGACATCACATGCAACAGAATTTTCTTTGATACAACGGCAAAAGCAAGAGAAACAAAGGAAAATTTTAATACATGAGACTACGTCAAGCTAAAAAGCTTTTGCACAGCAAAAGAAACAAGCATCAAAATGGAAAGAGAACCCACTACATGGGAGAACATAATTACCAATGATACCTCAGATAAGGAGATAATTTCCAAAATATACAGGAATACTTCCTTTAAAGTTGCATTATTTGCATTATTCTAAGACCCAGGTACCCTGATTTGTGTGACAAAGAACCAATGAAATTTATTTGTAACAGGATTCATGAAAATGAGGTTATTAAGGAATAAATCTTACATTGAAATTGTAATTCTCTCTCAATTAATTTTTCTATCTGAAGTCTCTTTTTCACTCTTTCATACCCTGGCTACCTTTAAGGATATAGGGAGTTATATTTTTAAAATAAAACTTAGATACATTCATAATTAACAAAAAAACTGTCCCAGTTTGTTTGAGATGAGAGATTTCCCAGGACATTAGAACTGTCAGTTCTAAATCAGAATTGTCCCTGGCCAAACAAAACAGGTTTTGAAAAAAACCTGTTATATATGTCATCACCATCCTTGTATGGATCCCCAGCTTTTGCAAGATGAAAGTCCAATATCTTTATCTTTATCCTAGATCACAATATTTTTGCTTATATTATCTGTTTCTAGTAGTGTATTTTTAATCCATTGAGTTTGGAAACACAATGATTTCATTCCACGCAAATAAAAGTCCTTTTTTTTTATGGCACATACATGCTAGTTATGCTATATTACTAAATTTTTGTGGTCATATACTTGAGCAAACATTATTTATTTTATGATGCTTTTATATGCCCATACAATTTCTCCCACTGATACCAATGTTTTTAACTAATTATTAATAATAGGAAAGGAGAAAAATAAAGGCCAGACATTATAGGCATGTTTCCTGCAAAATACTGGGAGAAGGAACTGGACAAAGGGAAGATAGATACATGCCCAGTATCGTTGGGATGAATAGGGAAGGTGCTTACTGTCAGTCACACCCAGGAACAGAGGTCATTGGCCAGAATGGGAATGGCCACTGTAAGCACACAGAAATCTGGGATATATAATCCCCAAACAAAGAAATTTTCTCTCTTGGTTCCTCTTGAAATGCTTGGCTTATGGCTCATGCTTGGCTTTCTGGCATTCTCCTATGTGGCCCACAGCCATGTGGACTCCCACACACAATGAACTAATGGACTGTGACTAGCCTGTTGCTGTACTGAACATGGCTCCAATATGTAGAGGAAACTCTGGACTGGCTTTGCTTCTAGCTTTACTGAAATCCCAGATACACTTGTATGACTGGACTAAGGGAAATGAGAGTTTGGAAACACGATTATTTCATTCCATGCAAATAAAAATAATTTGTTCTCCTGCGCGAGTCTCAGAAAATTATTTTTCTTGGGATATAGTAAGAACTCCACCCCCAGCAGCACTCAGTGGAGAAGAGGATCCTCCACTTCAGTTGATACCACTACCAATGATGCTCTTTAACTTTTATTTCACCTGGAAAAATTATACTAATTCTTCAAATTTATCTTTATCATTTCTATGAAGGTCTCTAACAATAAAAATATATTCCTCCACTGACAGGGCTTCTGAAGAATACTGTGCGTGTCTCTATTAAGACTTATCACATTGTTTTAATTATCTATTTGCAAGACTGTTTTTGTTTGTAGATTCTGAAATCAAGAAACTAAAGAATTCTGCTATTCATTTCTGTAACCATATCTAACATAGAGTAATCTTTGAATGCTAATTATTTAATGCGAATGAATTCTGAATTTTACCACATACATCAGTAATTTGTAGTTAATAAACACTTGGTATTGTTGTGGTAAATTTAAAAAAAGTTTAAAGTTAAATTTCTGGCTTAAAATATACAACTTTGAATAAAACAGGGACCCCCACCCCAAAGGGAATTCAGTCACAGGGAATGTACAAATATGTCTGATTAGGTTGAAATACTTTTTATAAAACTTCATAATTTAGAATTGTTGCAGATTAACATGTAGTTATAATAAAATACAGAGAGACCTTATCTGTGGTCCTTTAATATTCATAAGTATATTTTGTGTGAAAAATATATATACATTATTTATATGGTATGAATATTCAAAAGTACAGTTGCTGTATTTTATGACATTTTTGTACTTATTTTCATAAGAAACTTCTTACATGTTAATCAAAGTGTTACATTCAAAGTAATATGTATACTTTAAATTCTTACCAGCAATTTATGAGTTGTCCAATTTCTCTACATCCACACAGGATTTGATATTGTCAACATTTTAAAAGGTTTATTCAATTTGAAATGTGGTTAGTAATATCTCATTGTAGTTTTAATTTGCATTTTTGATAGTTATAAAATAGTTTTAAATGTGCATATTTAGAATGTATATATCCTCTTCAGTGAACTATTCATATATTTTGCCTATCTTCAAACTGGTTTGTGTTTTGTCTTTTTTACTATTGATTTTTGAGAATTTTTTATACATTCTAGATACTCGTCCTATGATGTCTATGTGGTTATAAAATATTTCCTTCCAGACTGTATGTAGTTTGTCACATCTATTTTCTTAACTGTGTCTTTTAAATAGTAGACTATTTATTTTGATGAAATCTAATTTATTGATTATTTAATTATTTTAAGGGCCATACTTCTTTGCAAGAACACTTTATCAAGCCCTAGATTCTGAAGATGTTTATCTTCACATTTCTTTTAAAACATGTTTTTCTTATTTTTCTTTGTTTTCTTTTAAATGTTTTACAGTTTCACATATTATATAATAGTTGTGATCCACTTTGAGTTAATTTTTGTATAAAGTGTGAGATTTAAGTTGAGGTTCATTTTTTTTTTCTTTTTTACCTAGAGATGTTCCATAACCCTTTATTGAAAAGTCATTTTTCGCCCTGGCTGGTTTGGCTCAGCGGTTAGAGCGCCAGCCTGCGGTCCTGAGAGACCCGGGTTCGGTTCCCGCTAAGGGCGCGTACCTCGGTTGCAGTTTGTCCCGGCCCTGGTCGGTTGTGCGGGTGGCAGCCACTCGATGTGTTCCTTTCACATCAATGTTTCTCTCTCTCTCTCTGTTCCTCTCTCTCCCTCCCACTCTACCTGAACAAAAAATGGAAAAATGTCCTCGGGTGAGGATAAAAAAAGAAAAGTCATTTTTCCCTCCATTTAGTTCTTCTTGCACCTTTGTTAAAATGTCAGTGGGCACATATTTGAGCATGTTACAGAATGGAAGCAGATAGGATATGAAATAATGCTGGTAGGCCTTGCAACAGACGTAAATGATAGCAGTCCAGTGCTCATTTAATTTTAATGAGATGCTTGAGAGAGGCTTGGTATGGGCACTGTAGTTATCTGCTCTCTCCACAGGAAAGTTAATGATGGAAAAGTCTAAGGAGTGATATTACCAAGATGGTGACATAGGTTGTTTCTGAACTTTCCCTCCTTCACAAGAACAACTAACAACTATTCATGGCAATCAGAGTTGATTCCATCCAGAGCAAAGCCAGGAGCTCTGTTGAACTGGGGAACTTCTGGCATGGGTCGGCTTGTGTCAAGAACACACAAAGGGTAAGAGATCATTTTTTACAGCTGCATAATATTCTATTGTGAAAATGTACCACTCATCAACTGATGGGTGCTTAGGTATTGTGAATAGTGCCCTTATAAACATAGAAATGCATATATCTTTCTAATTAGTGTTTTGGATTTCTTCAGATATATTCTCTGGAGTGGAATCACTGGATAATAAGATAGTTATATTTTTAACTTTTTGAGGATCCTCTATACTGTTTTCCACATTGGCTGAAACACTCTGCATTCCCACCATAAGCGCACAAGGATTCCTTTTTCTCCACATTCTCACCAACACTTTTTAGCTGTTATTTTATTGATGATATCCATTGCCATTTTGACAGGTGTAAAGTGATATCTCATTGTAGATTTAATTTGCATTTCTCTGATGATTAGTTATGCTGTATATATTTTCAAATATCTATTGGCCATCTGTATGTCCTCTTTGGAGAAGTGACAGTTCAAGTCCTTTCACCATTTATTAATTGGATCAGTTATTATTTTGGTGTTGAGTTGCATGTGTTCTGTATAAATTTTGGATATTAACCCCATGCAGATTTATTACTAGCAAATATGTTTTTTCCATTCAGTGGGTTATATTTTCATTTTGTTCATTTTTTCCTTTGTAGTGCAAATTTTTTTTCTGTTTGATGTAGTCAAACAGAGATATATCAGAAAAAAATATATTACTAAGAATAATATTCAAGATTATGCTATTGATGTTTTATTCTAGATTGATGTTTTATAGACTTACATTTAAGTCTTTAATTGATTTTGAGTTTATTCTTATATATGGTGTAAAAGGTTGGTCTACTTTTATTTTTTGCATGTATCTGTTCAATTTGCACAAAAACCATTAATTGAATAGATTATCTTTACCCCATTGTATGTTCTTGCCTTTTTTTGTCAAATTTCTTTAATTTTTTTCTTTATTGATTTTTAGAGAGAGAGGAAAGGAGAGGAAGAGAAAGATAGAAACATTGATAAGAGAACATTGATTGGCCACCTCCTGCATGCCTTCAACTGGGGATTTGGCCCACCACCCAGGCATGTCCCCTAACCGGGAATCGAACTGGTGACCTCTTGGTGCATGGGTTGATTCTCAACCACTGAGCCACACTGGCCAGACTTTTTGTCAAATTTTAATTGAACATATAGATGTGGGTTTATTTCTGGGCTCTCTATTTTGTTCCATTGATCTATATGTCTGTTTTTATGCCAAGGATATTATGTTTTTATTACTATGGACTTGAGTATATTTTGACATTAGGTAGCAGGATTCCTCCAAATACGTTCTTTTTTCTCAAGAATACTGTCGCTATTTGGGGTCTTTTGTGGTTCCATATACATTTTCAGATTATCTGTTCCAGTTTTATGGAATATGCCCTTTGTATTTTGACTGGGATTGCATTGAATCTATAGATTTCTTTGAGTTGTATGGACATTTTAACAACCTTAATTCTTCCTATTCATGAGCATGGTATATAGTTCCATTTTATTTGTATCTTTTTAAAATTGTTATTTCAGTGTCTTATAAATGACTGAGTACAGGTCTCATACCTCTTTAGTTAAATTTATTTCTAGGTATTTTATTTTATTTTTGATGCAATTATAAATGATATTGCTTATTTAGTTTCACTATCAAATACATTATTATTGGTGTATAAAAATGCAAGTAATTCCTAGATATTTTTTTGTCTCCTGGTATTTTACTGAATTTATTTATCAGTTCGAGTGTTTTTGGTAGAATCTTTAGCCTTATCTATATAGAGTATTATGTCATCTTCAAGTAATGTCAGCTTTATATCTACCTTTGCAATCTGGATGCTATTTATTTATTTATTTATTTATTTATCTTTGTCTGATTGCTGTGGCTAGGACTTCTATTCCTATGTTGAATAAGAGTAGTGGAAGTGGATATCCCTGTCTTTTTTCTTATCTTACACAGAATATTTTTAGTTTTTCTCCATGAGTATGATGTTAGCTGTTGGTTTGTCATATATGGGCTTAATTATGTTGATATATGTTCTCTGTATTCCCACTTTGCTGAGTTTTTATCATAAATTGGTGCTGGATTTTGTCAAAAGCTTTCTCTGCATCTATTGATATAATTATATGATTCTTATCCTTCATTTTTTATGTGGTGTATCACATTATTTGATGTGCAAATATTACACCAACTTTGCATCTCAGAAACCAATCCAAATTGATCATGGTGTATGATCTTTCAGTGTATTGCTGTATTTTTGGAGGATTCTTGCATATATGTTTATCAGGGGTATTAACCTATAATTTCCTTTCTTTGTAGTGTCAATTTTTGGTTTTGGAATTAGAAAAATCTTGTCCTTGTAAAATGAACCTGGGTTTATTCACTACTCTTAAATATTTTTAGAATAGTTTAAGAAGGATAAGTGTTAATTCTTCTTTGAATATTTAGTAAAATTCACTTGTGAAGCCCGGCCAGCATGGTTCAGTGGATTGAGCATTGTTCCATAGATTGAAAGGTCCCAGTTCAATTCCCAGTCAGGGCACATGCCTGAGTTGCAGGCTTGATCCCCGGTAGGAGGTGTACAGGAGGCAGCTGATCAATGTATTTCTCTCACATCGATGTTTGTATCTCTCTATCTCCCTTCCTCTCTCTCTAAAAAAATCAATAAAAATCATATTTTGAAAAATTCACCTGTGAAGCCATCCATTCAAGAACTTTTGATTGTTGGAAGTTTTTGATTGCTGCTACAGTTTTATTAGTTGTAGTTGGTCTGTTGAAATTTTGTTTCATTTTTATTTAGTTTAGGGAGATTGTATGTTTTTTGGGAATTTATCTGTATCTTCTGGATTGTCCAATATTTTGGCATGTAATTATTTATAATATTTTCTTACAAACTTTTGTATTTCTGTGGTGTCAGTTGTCACTTTTTCTCTTTCAATTCTGATTTTGTTTATTTGGGTTCCCTCTCTTATTTATTTGATGAATCTGGTTAAAGGTTTAATTTTTTTTTTTTAATGTTTTCAAGAAAACTGCCCTTGGTTTCATAGATATTTGCATTATTGTTGTTGTTTTTACTCTATTTCATTTCTTATTTGAGTTTGATTATTTTCTTTCTTTTGCTTAGTTTGGGATTTGTTTGTTGTTATTTTTCTAGTTTCTTTAAGTGTAAGGTTAGATTGTTCATTTAAGATATTTCTTGGTTTTTGAGGTAGTCCTGTAATGCTGTGAATTTCCTCCTTAGGACTGCTTTTGCTGTGTCTCATACATTAGGGTTTAGATATGAAATTTTCCTTAATCTCATTGTTAACTCAATCATTATGTAGTAACATATCTAGTATCTATGTGTTTGTGTATTTTTCAGTTTTTCTTGTAATTGATTTCAAGTTTTATACCATTGTCATTGGAGAATATGCTTGATATGATTTAAGTCAACTTAAATTTATTGAGATTTGTTTTGTGTCCTTACATGTGGTCTATCCTAGAAAATGTTTCATGTGCACTTGGAAATAATGTATTTTTTGCTCCTTTGGGAAAAATTGCTCTGAAGATATCAATTAAATCCATCTAGTCTAGTGTGTCATTTAGGGACAGTGTTCCCTTCTTTATTTTCTGTCTGGAAGATATATCTATTAAGGTCAAAGGCATGTTAAAATCTTCTACTATGAGTCTGTTACTGTTGTTCACTTTCTTTTTTGTTGTTTTTGTTGCTTTTTAAAGAGATAGAGAAAGATAGAGAGAGATAGAACATTGATGTGAGAGAGAAACATCCATTGGCTGCCTCCTGCATGCCCCCTACTTGGGATCGAGCTTGCAACCCGGCATGTGCCCTGACCAGAAATTAAACTGGGACCTCTCAGTCCATGGGACAATGTTCAGTTCACTGAGCCACATCAGCTGGGCTGTTGTTTGTTGTTGTCGTTTTTTTATGTTCATCAAGATTTGCTTTATATATTTAGGTGCTTCTATGTTGGTTGCATAAATATTTATAAGAGATGTATCTTCTTGTTTGATATATCCATTGATCATTATGTGGTATCCTTCCTTGTCTCCTTTTTTTAAAGTTTATTTTGTCTGATATAAGTATTTTTAGCCCCAATTTTTCTTTTCATTTCCATTTTACCATCAATTTACTTTTAGTCTGTGTGTGTCGTCTGTTCTGAGGTGGGTCTCTTGTAGATAACATATGTAGAGGTCTTTTTTGTATTATTATTCATTCATCTGCCCTATGTATTTGTTGGACCATTTAAGTCACATTTAAATTGATTATTGATATATATATATATATATATATATATATATATATATATATATACATATATATATATACCTAAATATATATACCTACATATATATATATATATATACCTACATATATATATCTACATATATATATATATATATATATAGCCATTTTTCTTTATACCTATATTCTTTATTTTCACTTTTTTCTTCTTAAAGAAGACCTATTAACATTTATCGTAATTCTGAGTTTGTGGTAATATTTTTAGCTTTTTATTCTCTGAGAAGCTCTTAATTTCTCCTTCAATTTTAAATGATAGCCTCGCTGAGTAAAGTAGTTCAGTTGTAGGTCATTGCTTTTCATCACACTGACTATTTTGGGCCAATCCATTCTAGCCTAAAATGCTTCTGTTGAGAAAATAGATGACCATTTTTTGAGAGCTCCCTTGTAGGTTGCTTACTGCATTTTTGTTGATGTTTTTGAGATTCTCTCTTTGAGTTTAACATTTGACAATTTATTTATGATATGTCTTGGTCTGGCACCCTTTAGACTCATCATATTTGGGACTTTATCTTCTTCATGGACTTCTGAGTCTTTTGTTGTTGTTGTTCAGACAGAGTGGGAGGGAGAGAGAGAGAGAGAGAGAGAGAGAAACATCAACGTGAAAGGGATACATCGAGTGGTTGCCACCCGCACGACCCAACCAGGGCCGGGGGACAAACTGCAACTGAGGTACGTGCCCTTAGCGGGAACCAAACCCGGGTCTCTCTGGACTGCAGGCCAATGCTCTTACCACTGAGCAAAACCACCAGGGCTTCTGAGTCTTTTTCCTTCACAAGATTAGGACAGTTTTCAATCACTATTTTTTCAAATAAGTTTTCAAACCCTTGCTCTCTCTCTTCTCCTTCTGGTATCCATATGATGCAGATGTTATTATGCTTGATGTTATCCCAGAGGTCTCTTAATTTTTCTCATTTTTAACTATTTTTTTCTTTTAGTTTCTTTGAGTATTTTCTGCTACCTGTTCTTTCAAACCACTGATTCTATCTTCTGCTTCATCTAACCTGCTGCTTATTGCTTCTAGTGTATTCTTCATTTCAGATATTTTATTCTTCATTTCTGACTGGTTCATTTTATGGTTTCTATGACCTTTTTTATGCTTACTATCTCTTTGTCTAAGTTCTCACTGAGTTCATTCATTCTTCTCATAAGTTTCTTAAGCATCTTTATAACTATTATTTTGAACTCTAAATCTGGTTGGTTGCTTGCCTCCATTTAATTTAGCTCTTTTTCTGGTGATTTCTCCTGTCCTTTCATTTGGAGCATGTTTCTTTGTCTCCTCATTTTGACTGCCTTTCTGTGTTTGTTTCTATGTATTAGGTAGATATGCTATGTCTCCCAGTATGGGTAAGGTAGTCTTATATGGTAGGTGGGACCCAGTGGCACAGTTTCCTTGATCATCTGAGCTGGGTGGTCCAGGAATACCTCTTTGTAGGTTATATAAGCCTTTTTTTGTAATTGGGTTTTGATTGCTGTTGACTCATCTGTCTGTGAGGTCAACACTCAGGCCACAGTGTACAAGCTGCTTTTCAGGTGCTAAGCACATGAAGTTAATTTGCCTCTTCAGGATCTGATGCCTGATGAGATCTTCATTTGGTTTTGCTGCTAGTGGATATAACTGGATCTTGTTCTGATGTTCTCTGAAGCTCACCACGGGGTGTGTTGTTTGAAACGGACTCTAGTGCAGGCCAAAATCAGTCCGTCACTGTTTGCAACCATCCCTGAGCAAATGTTTGGAGCTAAAAAGTGATGCACATTTTGTGGCTGCCTCTGCCTGGCCTTTATGTGTGTGGGCAGGGCCAAGCTTTTCACCAATAGTGGCTTGTAGGACCACTGAGTTCAAAGCAGTTCAGCAAAAGACCCAAAGCAACTCAAGATCCACCTCTGCCTACTTCCACATGCTAGCTGCCTCTTAGACTCAGTCATTGAAAGAGCCTCTGGTGGGACTCAAGTTGAGTGAAGTAGATTATACGTGAGTCACTATGTAGAGACTAGTGGTGTTCGCCAGAATGATACAGATTCAAACTTGGTGCCTGTACTTGGTCTGTGACCAATCAGCAAAAGACCTAGGGTATACCAGAGCTAGCTATGACCCACTGGGTGCTCAAAGATATTTGTGGTTCAGGGGGGCTCAGAGAGTCATCAGCGGGATGGCATCAGAGTTAGTCAGGCCCAAAGAAACCAAGATTGGGCTGTGTGAAAGTTTTTTTTTTCTTTTTCCACCAGTTGAGTGTATGAGAGGAAACTGGTCCCTGTCTTAAATTCTCACACTCAGTCTGCCCTGAATTCAGCTCAAAATTCATGGAGGGACTGACCATGGCAGAATGGGGTTGTGGTAGTCTGGGAGGTAGGGCTAATGGATTTCCTGTGAGGGAGTGGCACCTGTCAGTCTCTCAGGAAGGTTTTAGAAATGGCATCTGTCCCAGAGCCACATAGCTCACTCTCTGACACAACCTTAGTCTGCTCTGACCTCTATACTCTGGGTCCAGACAGCTGAATCCTTGGCTGATCATGAGCTCTGCAGTATAAGGCAACATATTTGGCAGTGTGGGGCTATTGCATTCCCCCACACTGATGCCAGAGGGAAGAGAGTGCTAGACCTAAGAAAAATGGCATCTGTGGTGTAGGAGAAAGATTTAGCACAAGAACCCTGGTGGACATCAACCCAGCTCTTTCCCTGCTGCCACACAAGCCAATCTCATAGGACTCCAGTCCACTCTGAGCCACACTCTCTCCCCTGGAGTCCAGCTTGAATGGCTGTGAATGTGATTTGATGTGCTTGCCCTTTAAGTGAGTGCCTGGATTTCTAGCAGACACTTTTCTAACTCTGCCAAATAGAATCCCTGCTATTTTCACAGCTAGATGTTATATAGGCACCTATTTCCAGCTCTGGTGCTCTGGGCTGGAGAGTCCAGTATGGGATTAAACTTCTCGCTCCTCAGGTTAAACTTTTGCAGCTGACATATTCTTCCAGAATATCAGCTGCTGCACGTGGATGCAGAGCCAGCTGTTTTCCTATCTCTGCCCTTCCTATCAGTCTCAATGTGGCTTCTTTGGTAAATCCTTCTGCTCAGGTAGTCTTCAGTTAGTTATTCTGGTTGATTGTTCTATACCTTAGTTATAATTCCAGTTTCGTTCTGGCAGGAGGGAAGTGTAACTTCAACCTACTCTGTTGCCATCTTCAAACACTTCTTGCTGGCTTTACTTTTTCCATTTTCCCCCTTCCTTCCCAGTGTGTAGCTCACTTCTGTATTTTAGGAAGAATAAGAAAGAAGTGGACCTCCTTGACAAGGTCTTCCATGGCTGTTAAAGTGAGGCAATCACACACACTTTCTCACTTTCCTCTGTGGGAGAAATAGCAATATAACAACTACCCTCTTGATTAAATACATTCACAGTGTTACATAACACTGCAATTACATATATTCTTTATGTTGTTCAACCTCCACCACTACTTAGTTTGAGAAATTTTTATCATCCCAAAAGAAAACCTCATACCCATTAATTAGTCATTGTTCTTTCTCCTTTTCCCCAGACCCTGCAGCCAATTATATATTTTCTGTCATTATGGATTTAATCATTGTGGATCTTTTATACAAATAAAATTTTTAAATATGTCTCATTTTGCATCTTAATCCTTTCAGTTAGCATAATGTTTTTAGGGCTCACATATATTGTACTATATATCAGTACTTCTTTCCTTATCATGGCTGAATAATATCCCATAGTATAGAGATACTTCATTCATTTAACTATTTATTAGTTGTTAATTATTTTTATTGCTTCTACTTTTTGGTTATTTTTATTAGTATTATGATCATTCATATATAGGTTTTTATTTGATGACTACTCTTCAATTATTTTGGCTTTATGATTAAGAGTAGAATTATTGACTCACATAATAATTTGATGTTTATTTTTTAAAATATGTTTTTATTGATTTTTTGGAGAGAGAGAGAGAAACATCATGTAAGAGAGAAACATCTATCAGCTGCCTCCTGCACGGCTCCTACTGGGGATCAATCCCACAACCCAGGCATGTGCCCTGACCGGGAATCAAACTGGGAACCCTTAGTCCATGGGACAATGCTCAATCCACTGAGCCACACCAGCCACACAGTAATTTTATGTTTAATTTTTTGAAAGATTGC
Organism: Molossus molossus; assembly: GCF_014108415.1. NCBI lineage: Eukaryota > Metazoa > Chordata > Mammalia > Chiroptera > Molossidae > Molossus > Molossus molossus. The sequence goes on along the minus strand of NW_023425355.1, from coordinate 11,030,470 downwards.
CAAACTGCCTTGCACAACAGTTGTCTCATTTTACATTCCCATAAGTGATGTATAAGGTATCAGCATATATTGAGCAACAAATGTCAACTTCTGTGCAAAATATAAAACATGATCAGTATCCTCAAATAACCTCCATATTATTTACCTGTCTAATTAAATTTTAAAGAATATGAAGTTAAGTAATAAAAGATTATAATGAGTATGGCCTTACATTTTTTTCCAGTGCCTAGAATAAAACCTTACATATAAAATTTCTTGATACCTGTTTATTAAATGAACAGAAGCATTCAATTCTGAATGCTTAGGAATGACAGATTAAAGTAAATAAAATCTAAATCAAAGATAACTTTTTCATTTAGGGCATGGACAAACATTACAGAGTGTGAACCATGGTGACAAGGGAACATAATTGAAATTGAAACTTGATTCTGAATTATCAAAATCTCATGATTGGAAAACTTTCAGAAATAATTATATCAAGCAAACAGCTGTATTTTAAATCCTCCCTGAAGACTTCAGGTATATCATATCTGTGTCCAAAATTTAAAAAAAAAAAGAGTATCAATTAAGAATAAAAATGAAGAAGGAAATAACTGTTATAGGACATTACATAGTAGTTGTAGAATGACGCACAAGAGGCATGTATTTTTGAGGATTGACTTTGTGTTCCATCAATTACAACTTACAGTGACCTGGGGTAATTTATTCATCCCAAGAGGCACTTCAGCATCTGAAAAAATGATATTTGAATAATTCAGTCTGCTACTGTTAGATTAAGCAAACTATATGGTGATATTTCAATAATAATAAATATATTAAATAAAGAGAAAAGATAATTTCATCTGAGAAAAAACTACTACAATATTTACTGTTGACGAAGTACTTTTATATGAATTAGCTCATTAGCTGCAGTACTTAATGCTAACTGAAATAATATATAATTATATACTGACTGACCAGGATGATCATATTTTCATACTGACAAACATTTCATATTGATTGCAATTTAATATTTTTGTACAAGTGATATAATTAAAATTTTGAATACATGATTTTACATCTGTTATGCTAAGGTAGTACATGAAAGAATGATTTTTTTCGTATTTGACCAATAAGGAGATGGAGTTTTTAAAGGGTAAAGTCTACTCATATAGAATTTGTAAAGATTATTCAGAGGGTTAGCTAATTAGCCCAAACAGTACACAGCACTTTTGACAATCTTTTATCTCTAAAACAACTTCCTTGTACAATTTATATTTTATTAAAATTATGTTAGAGTATGGGTGCAAAGATTTTAGCATTATTTTTTTTTACTATTATTTTATTTATTTATTTTTGTTACAGATATTTTTCCTTTTTCACCCATTGACACCCTCCTCCTTCTCCCTCCCGCCCAGTCCCCAGATTTGTTGTCCATGTCCATTGGTTATGCATACATGCATATAAATTCTGTAGTTTATCTTCCCCCCACCCCCTCTTCTAGGGATTGTCAGTCTGTACCCTATTTCCACATCTCTGGCACTACCCTGTTCTTCAGACTGTTATGTTCATTATATTCCACAAATAAGTGCAACCATGTGACATTTGTCTTTTTCTGCTTGACTTCTTTCACTTAGGATAATACTTTCCAGGTCCCTCCATGTCGTCTCAAAGGATAAGAGATCTTTCTTTCTTACCGCTGCATAGTACTTCATTGTGTATATGTACCACCGCTTTTTTATCCATTCATCTACTGGTGGACACTTGGGCTGTTTCCAGATCTTAGCTATTTAAATAGTGCTGCTATGAACATGGGGGTACATATATTCTTCCTGATGGTTGTTTCAGGCTTCTTAGGGTATATTCCTAGAAGTGGGATCACTGGGTCAAATGGCAGTTCAATTTTTAATTTTTTGAGGTAGCACCATATTGTTTTCCATAGTGGCTGCACCAGTCTGCATTCCCACCAGCAGTGTAGTAGAGTCCCCTTTTCTCCACACCCTCGCCAACACTTGTTTGATGATTTGTTGATGGCGGCCATTCTGACAGGTGTGAGGTGATACCTCATTGTTGTTTTAATTTGCATCTCTCTGATGATTAGTGATGTTGAGCATTTCTTCATATGTCTTTTGGCCATTTGTATGTCCTGTTTGGAGAGGTGTCTATTCAGCTCCTCTGCCCATTTTTTAATTGGGTTCTTTGTCTTCCTTTTGTTGAGTTGTATGAGCACTCTATATATATTGGAAATTGACCCCTTATCTGATACATCATTGGCAATTATGCTCTCCCATAGAGTGGGTTGCCTTTCCATTTGGGTGGTTGTTTCTTTTGCTGTGCAGAAGCTTTTGAGTTTGATGTAGTCCCATGTGTTCATTTTCTCCTTTGTTTCTGTTGCCTTAAGTGATGTATCAGTGAAAATTCTGTTGCATATGATGTCTGAAATTTTGTTGCCTACATTTTCTTCTAGGATTTTTATGGATTCATGAGTCACATTTAGGTCTTTTATCCATTTTGAGTTTATTCTTGTGTATGGTGTAAGTTGATGGTCTAGTTCCAATTTTTTTGCATGTAGCTGTCCAATTTTTCCAACTCTATATATGAAAGAGACTGTCTTTACTCCACTGTATGCTCTTGCCACCTTTGTCAAGTATTAATTGAGCACAATGTCTTGGGTTCATTTTTGGGTTCTTTGTTATATTCCATTGATCTATGTGTCTGTTCTTGCACCAGTAGAAGGTTGTTTTGATTACAGTAGCTTTGTAGTATAACCTGATATCTGGTATTGTGACCCCACCTACTTTGTCCTTCTTTTTCAAGATTGCTGTGGCTATTCGGGGTCTTTTTTGGTTCCATATGAACTTTTGAAGTATTTGTTCAAGTTCTGTGAAGTATGTCGTTGGGATTTTGATGGGGATTGCATTGAATCTATAGATTGTTTTGAGTAGTATGTACATTTTAATTATTTTAATTCTTCCAATCCATGAACAAGGTATGTGTTTCCACTTTTTTATATCTTCCTCTATTTTTTTTTTCAATGTCCTGTAATTTTCTTCAAATAGGTCCTTTATTTCTTTGGTTAAGATTATTCCTAGTTATCTTAATTTTGTTGCTGCAATGATAAATGGGATTGTTTTTTAGTTTCTCTTTCTGTGAGTTTATCTTTGGTTTATAAGAATGCCATCGATTTCTTGATGTTAATTTTGTATCCTGCTACTTTGCCAAATTCATTTATTAAGTCTAGTGAATTTTTTGATGGAATCTTTGGGGTTTTCCATGTATAAAGAGATCCAAGTTGAAAAGGAGGAAGTGAAACTGTCATTATTCGCAGATGACATGATATTTTGCATTATTTTATTTTGATTCTAGAATAAAAGAAACTTGAAAGGTGTTTTAAATTGTAGAGTCAAAGAAACATTTATTTTAAATCATCTAGTTCAAGACTTTCAAAAGGCAGTAGGTCACAGAAGTTAACAGTGTAATGGTTAAAAATATATATGGAGCTTATTTGCTAGTTTTAAGTCCTAACTCTTCCAAATACTAGCTGTGTAAACTTGGGTAAGTTATTTAACAATAACTGAAGTGAATAATGCAAAATAGTGTCTTCTTTCTTCAAGGACATTCAAAATATAAAAGTATCATTTCTTCTAAGAGCAAGGGAAGGATATACTTGCAGCCTATAGTCTCAGATGAAGAGAAGACTGTAGATTTCATATCTTTTTGTAAGCAGTAGTTTTTCTGTGAGAGAATAGACAGATACAATTCCCCATTTTATAGCAGTATAGTGAGAAAACGAAAAATAGTGGGACCCTTTACAATAATTCTGGTACAGAGAGGCAGAAAGACCACCCACCTTACAGCCTCATCATAACTCTATCAGGCTCTGACCACTAAGAGTTGTTAAATTTAGTGAATGAGATCTGATTCACAGTATGTTTAAATCTTTAAAAAAGAGTTGTGTTAAAACAGGGTTCTACTCTACTTATTTTAAGGAAATATGAACACTATTTAAACACGAACATTTTTAAAGGGTTATCATGCTTTTTTTTTGTTGTTATTTTTCAAGCTTAATTCTTTCACTCCACAAAAATACCCTAGTGAGCCAAGTTATTGGACTCTTGCCTAAGAGCAGTCAAAAATTTTTCTCTTAAGCCATTATTAAATCAGACATTGGGAGGTAATCTAATAAAAAAAAGGAAATCTTAACTGTAAATTTAATTCTCTAAAGAAAACGGAAAATTTTCCCCTGAATGATTTAGATTTTCTATTGAGATGTTGCTAATTTCTCCATAAAATACTATACAACATTCTGTCCTCTCTTAGCTGAAGAAAAGCATCCTAAATATTGTGTTGGTTTTTTGTTGTTGTTGTTTTTTCAATTCTCCAGGGGTATATCTGTCCCAAACAACACCATATATGCTCATTTGCTTTTCTCATATCAATACCATTTCACCCTTAACAAAAGCATGAGCCATTATCATGGCATTTTATTTGAAAAAATGATCTCTGTAGTTTATTTTTCCACGCAGCCAATACTTAGTAAATTGAACATTGAATAAAATATAAAACTAATTTTGAGGCATAGAGATGGTTATAGGGAGGAGGGTTTTCTGGAGCTTCTTCTGGATTAAAGGAACTACTATCACAGAGGAGTTTAAGTTAAAAAATAGTCTATGATATTTGAAAGAAATATGACAGATCATGTTCCCATTAATATCCACTTTTAGGTAATTATTACATCTTGATAACTTAATTTAAAATATGTGAGTTTCCTTATGAGGCAGAACAAAAATCAAAGATGTGTCTTGTTCTACTTCAACTGACAAGTGAAGCAAGACACTGTCTCCTAAATGGAGACCGTTCATTTAAAAAATAAGTCTGCTTTATTCTGCTATGCACAAGAAAATGTAGGTAGTGCTTTTTATTATATTTCTTTGAGTCACCTTTATATTCAAACCCTCCACTTTACAGTGCTATAATTATTTGTTTGATTTTTGTAAAGATACTATTAAACCAATCTTACAAGGTTTTAAAAGTTACATTGAATTCAGAAAGTTTCTATATCTGTAAAAAAGATGTAAACATGTAAGGTTATAAAATAAAATTAAGAGAGAGGAAAAAGTGGCGGCAGAGTGAATGGAGCTACACAGACCATCTCCCAGGACCAAACTGGATTTACAACGAAAATAAAGGCAAATCTTCAGGAAGGGGCAACCGAAAGACACCTTGGAGGACCACTTAACCAGGGACACCCACTCAATCCTGGTAGGCTAGCAAGGACACTAGAGGGGGCCTGGAGCCCACGGTCCCCAGCGACCTGGGCGGGGACCAGGGGACTCAGCAGGAAATTGCTGCTGCCTCCTCGGCTGCTACCCCACCTGAGTCCTGTGAACTCTGCTACCTGCTAAGCCCTCCGCTGGTGGCGCACAGACTAGCACGGACTGGCTGCAACCAGGGGACTAGGCGGGAGGCCGCTGCCGCCTCGGCTGCAACCCTGGCTGAGTCCTGTGAACTCTGCTCCCTGATAAGCCCTTGGCTGGAGCCGCACAGACTGGCTGCGACCAGGGAACTTGGCGGGCCGCTGCTACCGAGGCTGAGTCCTGCAAACTCTGCGTGCCAAGCCCTCAGATGGTGCCACACGAACTCACTGGGACCAGGGGACACTGCTGGAAGCTGCTGCCACCTCAGCAGTGTCCTGCTTCCGTGGCTTAGACCTGGGGTTTCTGCTGAGTACAACGTCCTCGGCTGGTGCCACAGCCACGGCAGCCCTTGGCTGGAAGCAGCGCCCTCGGGTTAAAAGTCCCAGGCGGCTCCACAGAGGCTAAACTGGCAGCAGCCACTCACCTTGGGCTTCAGCAGAGGGAAGGCAGACAGGACTGGAACTGTGTGGGGACACTCGGGGTTTGGAGGGTGCTAAGAGCTTTTGCTGAATGCAGCCACGCAGGACTAGGGTCATTTTACTCCTTCCCAGGGCCCTTGGGAGAGGCAGCAACCCCTTTCTCAGAGATTCAACACCACCTGGTGGCCATTGAAATGCTAATTGAGGCCCATTAACAACCAGCAGCTGCCCCACAATCGGGAAATACTCTTACACTGAGCACCTGAGGGAGTTTTTCAAGCAACTCATAAACCAAGGGTCTTCAGGTGACCACTATTAATAGCCTCCAGGCAAAAAAAGCTAGAGGATAACTACAATTCCCTGGGCTAGCAACACTAACCAGAAAAGCTAAGACTTGACGATGGTGTTTAAAGTGGGTCCTCCCTGGTTCATCCAACCCAGGAGAAGGACCCACAAACAGCAGAACACCCACTGGGAAAATTTGGCAGACTCCAAAGCCCACTGTGATAGCCAAAATGGTCAAAAACAGAAACAAAAGCCAAATGAAAGAACAAGAGACCTCTACAGAAGATGAGATAAATGAGGTACAGTTAAGCAAGTTAAAAGAACTAGAATTTAGAGCCATGATCTTGAGGAAGCACAATAGCATGTGTAAGGATATGAGCACCATGAGTAAAGACACAAAAATGTTGAAAATCAACCAGTTGGAAATTAAAAACCAATAAGAAGAAATGAAGAATGACATAGCAGAAATGAAAAACACATTGGAAGGTCTAAAAAGCAGGATAGGGGAAGCTGAGGACTGGATCAGTGAATTAGAAGACAGGCTAGAAAAAATAAACCAATCAGAAAACCAAAAGGAAAAAAAAAAGATTAAAAAACAGGAAGACAGCTTAAGAGAACCATGGGACAACTGGAAACAGAATAATATTTGCATCATAGGAGTCCTGGAAGAAGAAGAAAATAAGAAAGAGTTAGAGAATATATTCAAAGAAATAGTGACAGAAAACTCCCCAAATTTGGTGAAGGAAGAAGGCATTCAAGTTCAAGAAGCACAGAGAGCCCCAAGTAAGAAGAACCCAAACAGACTCACACCAAGACACATAGTAATCAAACTGCCAAAAATTAAAGACAAACAGAATCCTAAAAGCAGCAAGAGATAAGCAACAGGTTACCTACAAAGGAAACCCCATAAGGCTCACAGCTGACTTCTCACAAAAAACACTACAGGCCAGAAAGGAATGGCACAAAGTAAACAAGGTCATGAAAAACAAGGATCTGAATCCAAGACTACTCTACCCAGCAAGGCTATCATTCAAAATAGAAGGTCAAATAAAGAGCTTCCCAGACAAAAAAAGGCAAAGGAATACATTAGCACCAAACGAGCACTGCAAGAAATGTTAAAAGGACTGCTGCAATTACCAGGAGAAATGGGAAGAAAAATAGAACCACACTAAACAAAAACAGCAATAATTAAGTACATATCAATAATCACCTTTAATGTAAATGGATTGAATGCTCCCATAAAAAGACACAGAGTAGCTGATTGGATAAGAAAGCATACTCATCTATATGTTGTTTACAAGAGACCCACCTCACAACAAAAGACTCACATAGGTTGAAAGTGAAGGGATGGAAAAAAATCTTCCAAGCAACCGGAAAAGAAACAACAGCTGGGGTAGCAATACTCATATCTGATAAAATGGATTTCAGAATGAAGGCCATAATTAGAGACAAAGAAGGCCACTACATAATATTGAAAGGATCTGTCCAACAGGAAGATATAACTTGATAACATATATGCACCCAATATAGGAGCAACAAAATATATTAAAAAACTTCTGGAGGACTTCAACGGAGAAATTGATAGCAATACAATCATAGCAGGGGACTTCAACACCCCGTTGACATCACTGGATAGATCCTCTAGACAAAAAATTAGCAAGGAAACAGAGACTCTAAATGAAGCACTAGACCAAATGGATTTAATAGATATCTATAGAGAATTACACCCCAAAACTACAGAATTCACATTCTTCTCAAGTGCACATGGGACATTCTCAAAGATACACCACATGTTAGGGCACAAAATAACTCTCTACAAGTTCAAGAAGATTGAAATCATATCAAGCATCTTCTCAGATCACAACGGCATGAAACTAGAAATCAATTGCAAGAAGAACATACAAAGACATTTGAACACATGGAAGCTAAATAGCATGTTATTAAACAATGAATGGGTCACTGAGGAGATCAAGGAAGAAATCAAAAACTTCCTGGAAACCAATGAAAATGAAGACACAACAACACAAAATCTCGGGATGCAGTGAAGGCACTTCTGAGAGGGAAGGTCATAGGACTACAGGCCTACCTCAAAAAAGAAGAAAAATCTCTAATAGATTATCTAACCTCACAACATAAAGAACGAGAGAGCAAACAAAAAGAAAACCCCAGAGCAAGTAGAAGGAAGTAAATAGTAAAGATCAGAGCAGAAATAAATGACATAGAGACCAAAAAAAACAATTCAAAGAATCAATAAAACAAGGAGCTGGTTTTTCGAAAAGATAAACAAGATTGATGGACTCTCAGCTAGATTCACCAAGAAACGAAGAGAGAACCCAAATACACAAAATCAGAAATGAAAGAGGAGAGATAACAACTGACACTACAGAAATACAAATGATCATTAACAACTACTATGAACAATTATACGGCAACAAATTTGACAATCTAAGTGAAATGGAAAAATTTCTGAAAACACATAGTCTCCCAAAACTGGATCAGGAAGAGATAGAAAACTTGAACAGACCAATAACAACACAAGAAATTGAAGATGTAATAAAGACTCTCCCAGCAAACAAAAGCCCAGGTCCGGATGGCTTCATGGGGGAGTTTTACCGAACATTCAAAGAAGAACTAATACCCATTCTCCTCAAACTATTTCAAAAAATTCAAGAAGAAGGAAGACTGCCAAACTCCTTTTATAAAGCCAGCTTAATTCTAATTCGAAAACCAGAAAAAGACACAACAATGAAAGAAAACTACAGGCCAATATCCCTGATGAACATAGATGTCAAAATCCTGAACAAAATACTAGAAAATCGGATCCAGCAATACACCAAAAAAATTATCCACCATGACCAAGTGGGATTCATCCCAGGGATGCAAGGCTGGTACAATATACGCAAATCCATAAATGTGATACAGCACATAAATAAAATGAAGAATAAATACCACATGATCATATCAATAGATGCTGAAAAAGCCTTCGACAAAATCCAGCATCCATTTCTGATAAAAATGCTCAGCAGTGTGGGAATAGAGGGATCATATCTAGACATAATAAAGGCCATATATGAAAGACCTACAGCCAACATCATACTCATGGGCAAAAACTAAAAGCATTTCTCTTAAGAACAGGAACAGGAACAAGGCAAGGATGCCCACTTTTGCCACTCCTTTTTAACATAGTACTGGAAGTCTTAGCCAGAGCAATCAGACAGGAAGAAAAAATAAAAGGGATCCAAATTGGAAAGGAGGAAGTGAAACTGTCATTATTTGCAGATGACATGATAGTATACATAGAAAACCCCAAAGACTCCATCAAAAGTTTACTAGACTTAATAAATGAATTTGGCAAAGTAGCAGGATACAAAATTAACGTCAAGAAATCAATGGCATTCTTATACACCAATGATGAAGTCACAGATAGAGAAACCCAGAAAACAATCCCATTTACCATTGTGGCAAAAAAATTAAGATACCTAGGAATAAACTTAACCAAAGAAACAAAGGACCTATTTGCAGAAAACTACAGGACATTGAAAAAAGAAATAGATGAAGATATAAAAAAGTGGAAGCACATAACCTGTTCATGGATTGGGAGAATTAACATCATTAAAATGTCCATATTACCCAAAACAATCTATAGATTCAACGCAATCCCCATCAAAATACCAACGGCATACTTCAAGGAATTAGAACAATTATTTCAAAAGTTCATGTGGAACCAAAAAAGGCCTAGAATAGCCACAGCAATCTTGAAAGGGAAGAACAAAGTTGGAGGGATCACAATACCAGATTTCAGGTTATACTACAAAGCCACTGTAATCAAAACAGCCTGGTACTGGCACAAGAACAGGCATATAGACCAGTGGAACAGAACAGAGAACCCAGAAATGGATTCAAGGCAATATGCTCAATTAATATTTGGCAAAGATGGCAAGAGCATACAGTGGAGTAAGGACAGCCTCTTTAATAAATGGAACTGGGAAAATTGGACAGCTACTTGCAGAAAAATGAAACTAGACCATCAACTTACACCCTACACAAGGATAAACTCAAAATGGATAAAAGACTTAAATGTGACTCATGAATCCACAAAAATCCTAGAAGAGACTGTAGGCAACAAAATTTCAGACACCATACGCAGCAGAATTTTTACTGACACATCACCTAAGGCAATAGAAACAAAGGAGAAAATGAACACATGGGACTACATCAAACTCAAAAGCTTCTGCACAACGAAAGATACAATCATCAAAACGGAAAGGCTACCCACTGTATGGGAGATTGCCAATGATATATCAGACAAGGGGTTAATTTCCAATACATATAGAGTGCTCATACAACTCCACAAAAGGAAGACAAAGAACACAGTTAAAAAATGGGTAGAAGAACTGAATAGACACCTCTCCAAACAGGACATACAAATGGCTAAAAAACATATGAAGAAATGCTCATCATCACTAATAATCAGAGAGATGCAAATTAAAACAATGAGGTATCACCTCACACCTGTCAGAATGGCCGCCATCAACAAATCATCAAACAACAAGTGTTGGCGAGGGTGTGGAGAAAAGGGGACTCTAGTCCACTGCTGGTGGGAATACAGACTGGTGCAGCCACTATGGAAAACAATATGGTGTTACCTCAAAAAATTAAAAATTGAACTTCCATTTAACCCCGTGATCCCACTTCTAGGAATATACCCTAAGAGTCCTAAAACACCAATCAGAAAGAATATATGTACCCCCATGTTTGTAGCAGCTCTATTTACAATCGTTAAGATCTGGAAACAGCCCAAGTGTCCATCAGTAGACGAATGGGTAAAAAAAAGCGGTGGTACATATACACAATGGAGTACTACACAGCTTTAAGAAAGAAAGATCTCTTATCCTTTGAGACTACATGGAGGGACCTGGAAAGTATCATCCTAAGTGAAACAAGCCAAACAGAGAAAGTCAAGTATCATATGATCTCACTTATTTGTGGAATATAATGAACATAACAGTTGAGGAATGGGGTAGTCCCAGAGACGTGGAAGTGGGGTACAGACTGACAATCCCCTAAAGAGGGGGGTGGTGGGGGAGAGATAAACCACAGAACTTATATGCATGAACAGTGGACATGGACAACAAACTGGGGAAAGGCAGGGAGGGAGGGGGAGGGGGGAATCAGTGGGGGGAAAAGGAGAAACATCTGTAACAAAAATTAATTATTAAAAAAATAAATTAAATTCAATTAAATTAAGTTAAAATATTCCCAAACAAAATTTAGAAAAAAATATTTAGTTATTTATTCATTCATTCATTCATTTATTATTGTTGACAGTATTAAAGATGTTCTCCATTTCCTCCCAATTAGTGCCTCTCAAACCAGCCCCCACCCCACCTCAGGCCTTCACCACATTATTGTCTGTGTCCATGGGGTTTATGCATATATATACTTTGGTTAATCTCTTCCCCTATCTGACATAACCTTCCCTCTGAAGTTTATCAGTCTGTTCATGTGTTCATGCCTCTAAACTTGTTTTGTTTGTCAGTTTATTTTGTTCATTAAATCCCACATATGAGTGAGATCATAGGATATTTATCTTTCCTTGACTGTCTTATTTTGCTTAGCATAATAAGCTCTAGGTCCATTCATACTATCAAAAGGGTAAGAGATCCTTTTCTTTTGCAGCTGCATCATATTCTACTGTGTAAATGTACCACAGCTTTTTTTACCCACTCATCTTTTGATGGGCATTTGTGATATTCCCAAATCTTAGCTATTGTAAATAGTGCTGCTATGAACATAGGAGTGCATGTATTTTTTCAGATTGTGTTTTGGAATTCTTAGGATATTTTCCCAGAATTGGGATCACTGGGTCAAAGTGAAGTTCTATTTTTAATATTTTGAGGAAACTCCATACTGTTTTCCTCAGTGGCTGCACCATTCTGGATTCCTACCATCTGCGAACTAAGGATTCTTATTCTCCACATCCTCACCAGTACTTGTTTGTTGATTTATTGATGGTAGCCATCCTGGAAGGTATGAGGTGATACCTCATAGTCATTTTAATTTTCATATATCTGATGATTAGTGTTGTTGAGCATTTTTTCATGTGTCTATTGTCTATCTTTATGTCCTCTTCAGAGCAGTGCATATTTAGGTCACTTACCCATTTTTTAATGGATTATTTGTCTCCCTGGTGTGGAGTTCTATAATTTATTTGTATTTCTTGGAAATTAATACCATATCAGATGTGTCATTGGTGAATATGTTCTCCCATACAGTAGGTTCTCTTTCATTTTGATGATTGTTTCTGTGGTGCAGAATCATGTTAGCTAGATGTAGTCCCATATGTTTACCTTTTCCTGTTTCCCTTGGCCTCAGACACCTATCAGCAATGATATTGCTGCAAGACATGTCTGAGATTTTACGGCCTATGTTTTCTCCTAGGATTGTTATGGTTTTGACTTACATTTAAGACTTTAATCCTTTTTGAGTTTATTCTTCTTTATGGTGTAAGTTGATTGCCTAGTTTACTATTTCATTTCATTTACCTAATATTTCCAACACCATATGTCAAAAAGACTGTCTTTACTCCATTGTGTGCTCTTGCCTCCTTTGTCAATTATTAATGGCCCATAAAAGCAAGGGTTGATTTCTGGCTTCTCTGTTCTGTTCCATTGGTCTATATGCCTGTGTGTGTGTGTAAAGCAAGGGTTGATTTCTGGCTTCTCTGTTCTGTTCCATTGGTCTATATGCCTGTGTGTGTGTGTGTGTGTGTGTGTGTGTGTGTGTGTGTGTTGCCAGTACCAGGCTGTTTTGATTATAGTGTTCTTGTGGTATAGTTTGATATCCAGTATTGTGATCCCTTCAACTTTGTTCTTCTTTCTCAATATTGCTGCAGTTATTTAGGGTCTTTTATTTATTTTTGTTCCATATACATTTTTGGAATGTTTTCTCTAGTTCCATGAAAAAGGCCCATGGTATTTTAATGAAGATTGTGTTGAATCTACAGATTGTTTTGGGTAATATGGACATTTTAATGAAGTTATTTCTTCTAATCCATGAACATTGTATATGCTTTCACTTATTTGTATGTTCCTTAATTTCTTTCTTAAATGATCCATAGTTTTCTGAGTACAGTTCTTTTACTCCTTGATAAAACATATTTCTAAGTACCTTATTTTTTGTTGCAATGGTAAATGGGATTGTTTCAGTAGTTTCTCCTTCTGATAATTTATTCTTGGTTTATAGAAATGCCACTGATTTCTGGTTATTGATTTTGTATCCTGCAACTTTGTCAAATTCACTTATTAGATCTAAAAGGTGGAGTTGTTAGAGTTTTATATATAAACTATCATGTCATCTGCAAATAATCACAGTTCTACTTTCCCTTTCCAATTTGGATGCCTTTTATTTCTTCTTTTTGTCTAATTGCCATGACTAGCACTTCCAGTACTATATTGAATAAAAGTGATGAAAGCAGACATCCTTATCTTGTTTCTAATCTTAAGGGAATGATTTTAGTTTTTGCCCATTGAGTATGATGTCGGCTGTAGGTTTTTTATATATGCCCTTTATTATGTTGAGTTGTGATCCTTCTATTCCCTATTTGCTGGCAGTTTTTATCATAAATTAGTGGTGGATTTTTCAAATGCCTTTCTTCATCTATTGATATGATCATGTGACTTTTATCTTTCATTTTGTTTATGTAATGGATTACATTTATTGATTTGCAAATATTGTACCAACATTGCATCCCCAGATAAATCCCATTGAATGTGGTATATGATTATTTTAATGTATTGTTGGATCTGATTTCCTTATATTTTGTTGAGGTTTGAGCATCTATGTACATCAAAGACACTGGCCTATAATTTTCTTATTTTTTTGTGTCTCCATCTGGTGTTGGTATTTGGGTAATACTGGCCTCATATAAACAGATTGGATGTCTTTCCTCCTCTTTAAATTTTTGGAATATTTTGAAGAGCATAGGTATTAGTTCTTCTTTGAATGTTTGATAAAATTTACCTGTGAAAACATATAGTCCAGGACTTTTGTTTGCTGTGAGGTTTTTATTATTATAATAATTACTACTTTGATTTTATTGTTTGTTATGGTTCATTTTAGGTGTTCTGCTTCATCCTGAATCATTTGTTGCAGATAGTATGTTTCTGGAAATTTGTCCATTTTACCCACGTTGTTTATTTTGTTGGCATATAGTTGTTTGTAGTATTTTCTTGCAGTCACTTGTATTTCTATGATGTCAGTTGTTTCCTCTTCTTTTTATTTCTAATTTTATTTGTTTGGGTCCTCTCTCTTTGCTTCTTGATGAGTCTGGTTAAAGGTTAATCAATCTTGTTTATCCTTTCAAAGAACCAATTTATGATTTCTTTGATCTTTTTATTGTTTTTCTTCATTTCTATGTCATTTATTTCTTCTCTGACCTTCATTATTTCCTTTTCTTCCTTACTCCGGGCTCTTTCTGCTATCCTTCTAAAATTATTTTAGTTGTAGGGTTATATTGTTTATTAGAGATTTTTTTAGTTCTTAAGATAGGCATGTAATTCTATGAAATTCCCTCTCAAGACTGCTTTCACTGTGTCCCAAAGATTTTGGGTTGTTGTGTGTTGTTTTCATTTGTTTCCAGGTAATCTTGAATTTCTTCCTTGATCTCATTGATTACCCATTCACTGTTTAATGACATGCTATTTAGAATTCATATGTATGAACACTTTTGAGTTTTTTTACCATGGTTGATTTCTAGTTTAATACCATTGTGATCCAAGAAGATGCTTGATATGACTTCCATCTTCTTGAATTTACTAAGACTTATTTGTGTCCTAACATGAGGTCTATTTTTGAGAATGTTCCATGTTTACTGGAGTATAATGTATATTCTACTGCTTTGGAATGAAAACTTCTATAAATATCAATTAAATTTGTCTGATCTATTATGTTGTTTAAGGTAACAGTTTCCTTGTTGAATTTTTTGTCTGGAAGATCTATCCATTGATGACAGTGGAATGTTAACATCCAGCATTATGAATATATTCCTTTCAATCTCTCCCTTAAACTCCACCAAGAGTTTATATATATGCTCCTGTATTGAATGCATTTATATTTATAAGTGTTATAGCCTATTGTTGTATGGGTTCCTTTATTATTATGTAGTGATGTTCTTTGGCTCTTGTTATGGTTTTTGTTTTGAAGTCTGTTTTGTCAGATATTTTTGGTGTTGTTGTTTCTATTTGCATGAAAAAATTTTCCACCCCTTCACTTTCCTTCTGTGTTAGTCTTTTGTTCTGAGGTGTGTGTCTTGAAGACAGCATATATATGACTCATGTTTACTTTTTTTATTATTAATTTGTTTTTGTTACAGATGTTTATTCTTTTTCCCTCATTGACATGCTCCTCCTCACCCACCTCCCCTGTCCCATCGGCAGCTTTGTTGTCTATGTCCATTGGTCATGCATACATGCATATAAGTTCTATGGTTTATCTCTTCCCCCGAGCTCCCTCCTCTGAGGCTTGTCAGTCTGTACCCCACCTCTATGTCTCTGGGTCAATTTTGTTCATCAGTCTGTTTAGTTCATTATATTCCACAAATAAGTGAGATCATGTGATATTTGTCTTTTTCTGCTTGGCTTGTTTTGTTAGCAAAATACTATGCAGGTCCTTCCATGCCATCTCAAAGGATAAGAGATCTTTCTTTCTTACAGCGGCATAGTACTCCACTGTGTACATGTACCACAGTTTTTTATCCACTCATCTACTAATGGACACTTGGTTTGTTTCCAGATCTTAGCTATTGTAAATAGTGCTGCTATGAACATAGGGGTACATATATTCTTTGTGATTGGTGGTTCAGGTTTCTTATGGTATATTTCTAGAAGTGGGATTACTGGGTCAAATGGCAGTTCAATTTTTAATTTTTTGAGGTAACACTATAGTGTTTTCCATGGTGGCTGCACCAGTCTGCATTCCCACTGGCAGTGTACTAGAGTCCCCTTTTCTCCACACCCTCGCCAACACTTGTTGTTTGATTATTTGTTGATGGCGGACATTCTGACAGGTGTGAAGTGATACCTCATAGTTGTTTTAATTTGCATCTCTCTGATGATAAGCGACGTTGAGCATTTTTCATATGTCTCTTAGCCATTTGTATGTCCTGTTTGGAGAGGTGTCTATTTAGTTCCTCTGCCCATTTTTTAATTGCGTTCTTTGTCTTCCTTTTGTTGGGTTGTATGAGCATTCTGTATTTTGGAAAATAACCTTTTATCTGATGCATCATTGGCAATTATGGTTTCCTATATAGTGGGATCTTTTTTTTTTGTTTTGATGGTTGTTTCTCTTGCTGTGCAGAAGCTTTTTAGTTTGATGTAGTCCCATGTGTTCATTTTCTGCTCTGTTTCTGTTGCCTTAGGTGTTGTACCAGTGAAAATTTTGAGGCATGTTATGTCTGATATTTTGTGGCCTACACTTTCTTCTAGAATTTTTATGGATTCGCGAGTTGCACTTAAGTCTTTTATTCATTTTGAATTTATTTTCATGCATGGTGTAAGTTGGTGGTCTAGCTTCATTTTTTGCAAGTAGCTGTCCAATTTCTCCAACACCATTTATTAAAGAGATTGTCTTGACTACACTGTATGCTCTTGCCACCTTTGTCAAATATTAATTGACCATATTGTCTTGGGTCAATTTCTGGGTTCTCCATTCTGTTCCATTGATCTATCTGCCTGTTCTTGTGCCAGTACCAGGCTGTTTTGATTATAGTGGCTTTGCAGTATCACGTAAAATCTAGTAATGTGATCCCTCCTACTTTGTTCTTCTTTTTCAAGATCGCTATGGCTATTTGGGGTCTTTTTTGGTTCCATATAAACTTTTGGAGTGTTTGTTCTAGTTCTGTGAAATATGTCGTTAGTATTTAGATGGGGGTTGCATTGAATCTATAGATTGCTTTGGGAAGTATGGCCATTTTAATGATGTTAATTTTTGCAATCCATGAACAAGGTATATGCTTCCCCTTTTTTATATCTTTCTCTATTTCTTTTTTAATGACCTGTAGTTTTCTGTGAAGAGGTCCTTCTACTTCTTTGGTTAAGTGTATTCTTTGGTATCTTAGTTTTTTTTGCTGTGATGGTAAATGGAATTATTTTTTTAGTTTCTCTTTCTGTAAGTTCATCATTGGTGTATAATAATGGCGTAAATTTCTTGATGTTAATTTTGTATCCTGCTACTTTGCCAAATTCATTTATTGAGCCTAGTAGATTTTTGATGGAGTCTTTAGAGTTTTCTATGTACAATATTATGTCATTTGCAAATAATGACAGTTTCACTTCCTCCTTTCCAATTTGAATCCCTTTTATTTTTTTCTTCCTGTCTGATTGCTGTGGCTAAGACTTCAGTATATGTTAAATATGAGTGAGGAAAGTGGGCACCCCTGTCTTGTTCCCATTCTTAAGGGGAATGCTTTTAGTTTTTGCCCATTGAGTATAATGTTGGCTGTAGATATATATATATATATATATATATATATATATAGCCTTTATTATATTGAGATATGATCCCTCTATTCCCATACTGCTGAGTGTTTTTATCATAAATGGGTGCTGGATTTTTTCAAATGCTTTTTCAGCATCTATATATATGATCATATGGCTTTTATCTTTCCTTTTGTTTATTTGGTGTATCATATTTATTGATTTGCAAATATTGTACCATCCTTGCATGCTTGAGATGAAACCCACTTGGTCATGATGAATAATTTTTTTGATATATGCTGGATCCAATTTGCTAATATTTTGCTAAGAATTTTGGCATCTGTGTTCATCAGGGATATTGGCCTGTAGTTTTCTTTCTTTGTAGTGTCTTTTTCTGGTTTTGGAATTAGTATTATGCTGGTCTCATAAAATTAATTTGGAAGTGTTCTGAATTCTTGGATTTTTTGGAATAGTTTGAGGAGAATGGGTATTAGCTCTTCTTTGAATGTTTGGTAAAACTCCCCTGTGAAACCATCTGGACCTGGGCTTTTGCTTGCTGGGAGTTTCTTAATTACATCTTCAATTTCCTTTGTTATTGTTGGTCTGTTCAAGTTTTCTATCTTTTCCTGGTTCAATTTTGGGAGGCAGCGTATTTCTAGAAATTTGTCCATTTCTTCTAGATTGTCCAATTTGTTGGCATATAATTGTTCATGGTATGTTTCGACGATCCTTTGTATTGCTGTGGTGTCAGTTGTTACTTATCTTCTTTCATTTCTGATTTTGTTTATTTAGTTTCTCTCTTTTTGTTTCTTGGTGAGTCTGGCTAAAGGTCCATTGATCTTGTTTATTTTTTCAAGGAACCAGATCTTTGTTTCATTGATCTTTTGAATTGTTTTTTTAATCTCTATGTTGTTTATTTCTGCTCTGACCTTTAGTATTTCCTTCCTCCTACTAGGTCTGTTTTTTTCTTTTTGTTTACTTTCTAGTTATTTCAGTTGTAGGGTTAGAAAGTCAATAGGAAATGTTTTCTTATTTCTTGAGGTAGGCCTGTAGTGCTATGAACTTCCCTGTCAGGACTGCTTTTGCTGTGTCCATAGATTTTATGTTGTGTGTTCGTTTTCATTGGTTTCCAGGAAGTTTTTCATTTCTTCCTTGATCTCATTAGTAACCCATTTGTTGTTTAATAACATGCTATTTAGCTTCCAAGTGTTTGAATGTTTTTGTGTGTTTTTATTGTAATTGAGTTTTGGTTTCATGCCACTGTGATCTAAGAAGATGCTTGATATGATTTCAATCTTTTTGAATATGTAGAGACTTGCTTTGTATCCTAACAGGTGGTCTATCTTTGAGAATGACCCATGTGCACTTGAGAAAAATGCATATTCTGCAGCTTTGAGGTGAAATGTTCTGTAGATACCAATTAAGTCCAACTGATCTAGTTTGTCTTGTAAGGACTCTATGTCCTTGTTAATTTTTTGTCTAGAAGATCTATCCAGTGGTGTCAGTGGTGTGTTAAAGTCACCCACTATGATTGTGTTGCTATTGATCTCTCCCTTAAAGTCCTCCAGAAGTGTTTAAATGTATTTTGGTGCTCCCGTATTTGGTGCATATATGGTTACCAGGGTTATATCCTCTTACTGGATTGCTCCTTTTAATATTATGTAGTGACCTTCTCTGTCTCTTATTATGGCCTTTGTTTTGAAGTCTAGCTTGTCAGATATGAGTATTGCTACACCAGCTTTTTCTTCGTTTCCATTTGCTTGGTAAATTTTTTTGCATCTCTTCACTTTCATCCTGTGTGAGTCTTTTGTTGTGAGGTGGGTCTTTTGTAGACAGCAGATACATGGGTCGTGTTTTCTTATCCAATCAGCTACCCTATGCCTTTTGATTGGAGTATTTATGCCATTTACATTTAAGGTAATTATTGATAGCTATTAGTTGCCATTTTAATTTATGCCTGTATTGGTCTCTTTCTCTCTTTCTGTCTCTCTCTCTCTGTTTCTTCTTCTTCTTACAACAGTCCCTTCAGAATTTCTTGGAGTGCTGGTTTGGTGGTGGTAAATTCCTTTATCTTTTTTTTTAATCTGTGAAGCTCTTTATTTCTCCTTCAATTTTGAATGATAGCCTTGCTGGATAGAGTAGTCTTGGATTCAGACCCTTGCCTTGCATTACTTTGTACACTTCATGCCACTCCCTTCTGACCTGCATCATGTCTATTGAGAAATCAGCTGACAGTCTAATGGGAGCTCCCTTGTAGGTAACTTTCTGTCTCTCTCTTGCTTCTTTTAAGATTCTTTCTTTGTCTTTAATGTTAGCCACTTTTATTATGATGTGTCTAACAGTGGGTCTTCTGGGGTTCATCTTGCTTGGGACTCTCTGTGTTTCCTGGACTTGTGTGACTTTTTCCCTTCACCAGTTTAGGGAAGTTTTCTGTCATTATTTCTTCATACAGGTTCTTTATTCCTTTATCTGATTCTTCTCCTTCTGGTATCCCTATAATGTGAATGTTTTTACATTTTGTATTATCCCACAGCTCCCTTAAACTTTCCTCCTGCTTTTTAATTTTTTTTTCCCTTTGCTACTCTATTTAGGTATTTTTCTCTACCTTGTCTTCTAAGTCGCTGACTCGGTCTTCAGCTTCTTCTAATCTGCTATTGAACCCTTCTTAGTTATTTTTCATAACACCTATGTCATTCTTTTTCCTCTTAATTTTTGTGCATAGCTTCTACCTCTTTATGTGTAGCTTCTACCTCTTTTTTTAAGCTGAAGTAGTTCCCAGGGAACTCTTTATAATTCTTATTTAGTTGCTTGTAGTTCTCACCAAATTGTTTGAGCACCCTTAAAATCATTGCTTTGAATTCTTTATCTGACAAGTTGCTGTCTTCCATTTCCTATAGTCCCATTTCTGGGACTAGAGGAAGAAGCTTCCTCTTTTTCTTTCCTTTGAGTATTGCTTCTTTGTCTCCCCATTTTAGCCATCTGGTAGCTCTAGACCCAGTGAGAGATGTTTAGATGTGTAGGCAGCTCATTATATTTCAAATAAGGCTACTGTGACTCTCAGACTATTTTGTTGCATGTCGCTTCTTGCCTGCTGTGGATCCTGAAGGACTGACTACTGGGGGTTGGTATTGGTGTGTCCTGGTAGGTGCTGCTGCTGGATCACATTGGCCCCTCTGGGGTTGTGTTCCCAGCTGGTTACTGGTGCCACCTGTAGCTGTATAGCTCAGGTCCTGTTGGAGCCACACTCTCTGCCTGTACCGTGGGCAGCTGTGTTGCACAGGCTTCACTGAAGCCCTGGCTCCCCACCACACTTGTGGGCAGCTGGCTTGTACAGGCCCCATTGGAGCCCCTACTTCCCGCTGATCCTGTGGGGATCTGGATTGTACAGTCCCTCCTGAAGACCCGGCTCCACGCCTATGTTGTGGATAGCTGGGTTGCACAGGCTTCTCTGGTGCCCCAGTTTTCCGCAGGTCCCATGGCAGTTGGATAGCTCATTCCCTCTTGAGACCTGGCTTCCCACCACTCTTGTGGGCCCTTGGGTTGCACAGGCCTCTGTGGAGCCCAGGTCCTGCCGCTGGCGGCTGGGGAATGCTGCTGCCCCATGGGGCTCAGCTCTTGCTCAGCCTTTGCTGTAGTTTTTGTGGATGGATCTCATCTGCTGATCTGTGCTTCTATTGCCTGGGGACGGATGTCTGCTCCCCAACCTCTGTTGTTGGGGGTATATCTCGACTCTGATCAGGCTGCTACTCTGGGTGATGGTGCTGGGCTCCCGGCCATTTGCAGTTTCCACAGCAAGCACCTTGATAACTCAGCTACTGTGCACTGGTCTGTGTCGACACAGGGTGTCCACTGGTCCTATGGTGCCAGGTGCACTGGTGGGCTCAAGTTGCTGGGCCCTAGCAGCTCCCACTGCCTCCTCCCAGGGAAGACCCGGGATCTTCCAAAATGGTGGGATCTCCCCGCAATGCAAGGAGAAGCTCCCTGAAGAGCCGCTTACTGCAGTAGCTGGCTACTCCTGTCCACAGCACAGGAACCTTCTGTTCCGCGTCTCTGCACTGCACGAGTTTGGTCATCCACTTTCACGTCCACTCACTGTCTCACACACTAGTTCACTCTCTCACACACTCACCCTCCCTCAAGTCCTGCTCACCGCCATCTTCCTCCTCCAGTGTCATGTTTTCTTATACATTCAGATACCCTAGGTATTTTGATTAGGGCATTTAATCTATTTACATTTAATGTTACTATTGATAGGTACTTATTTACTGCCATTTTATTCTTTATTACTATATTTCTCTGTATACGTATTCCTTCTTTTTTTAAAACATGTTTTTATTGATTATTTTAGAGAGGAAGGGAGAGAGAGATAAAAACATCAATGTGAGAGAGAAACGTTGATAGGCCACCTCCCACCTGCCCCCTACTGGAAATTTAGACCACAACCTGGGCAAGTATCCTGACTGGAAATCAAACTGGGACTTCTCAGTCCATGGGATGTTGGAACCTGCCGACGAGATCGAATGGTCCTGAAGGGGGAGTGAAGATTGGGAAAAGACAGACAACAAAGGATGGGATCGGGAGGGCTGACAGAGCGACTGTAGCCCTGAGTTTATTTTCAAGGCTACATTTATAGCATAAGATTTCATAAGTTGCAGAAGCACATATTGTTTAAGTTCTCAGAATTTTTGCTCACATCCTGATTACAAGTCCTGGCTCCCTATTTTCCCAGCCAAGTTATCTTTAGCCCTGCGTTCCTGCTTAATCTTTTAACCTTGGGCTAGCTTCTCTTTTCTACAGCTTCCTCTTGGAAGCACTATAATATTTGCTTTAACTCCTAGATAACCAAACTCCCTGAAAATGTAAGAGAGAGCTGCAGAGCCTTTTGCAAGTTACTTTGTAAACCTTGCACTCGAACTTTGTCAAACCAGATGGCTTCCCACAATGGGACTATGCTCCATCCACTGAGCCACAATGCCCAGGCCCTTCTTCTTAGCAGTGCCTTAATATTTCCTGAAATGCTGGTTTGGTGGTAATAAACTCTTTTAGCCTTTATTTTTGCTGGGAAGCTCTTTATTTCTCCTTCAAATCTGAATGGTAGCTTTCTGGATACGGTAGTCTTAGTTTCAGATCCTTAATTTTCATTACTTTATATACTTAATGCCATTCCCTTCTGCCTGTAGTGTTTCTGTTGAAAAATCATGAGACATCCTTATGGGAACTCCTTTGTAGATAACTGACTGACTCTATCTTACTGCCCTTAATATTCTCTCTTCAGTCCTGGCCAGAGGGGCTTAGTAGTTTGGATATTGTCCCCTGCACTGTAGGTTTCCCAGTTTGTTTCCAAGTTTGGGCACATGGCTGGGTTGTGAGACAAATCCCTAGTATGGGGCATGCAGAAGGCAGCTAATTGTTCTTCTGCTCTCACATCAATGTTTCTCTCTCTCCCCCTCCCTTCCTCTCTCTAAAAATCAATAAAAAAATTTTTAAAAGGTTCCCTCCTTGTTGTTAATGTTTGCCATTTTAATTATGATGTGTCTTGGTGTAGGTTTTTTGGGGTCAACTTGATTTGGACTCTCTGTGTTTCCTGAAATTGGGTGACATTTTTATTCACCAGTTTAAGGACATTTTCTGTCCTTATGTCTTCAAATAAATTCTCTATTCCTTTCTCAGTTTCTTCTTCCTCTGGTATCCTTATTATGCAGATGTTATATTTCATATTGTCCCAAATTTCCCTTAAACTCTCCTCATGCTTTTTAATTATTTTTTTCTTTTTGTTGCTCTGATTGAGTGATTTTTTTATACTTTTGAATCTTTATTGATTTTTTAAATTGATTTTTAAAGAGAGAAGAAGAGAGAGGGAGAGATAGAAACATTGATGAGAGAGAACATCAATTGGCCACCTCCTGCGTGCCCCCACTGGGGATCGGGCCCACAACCTGGGCATGTGCTTAGATCTGGAATCGAACTGGCGACCTCTTGGTGCATGGGTTGATGCTCAACCATTGAGCTACACTACCTGGGCTGATTGAGTGATTTTTGTAGCATGTTTTGATTATTCAATCCTTTGCTTTCTCTAACCTACTGTTTATCCATTCCAGTGTATTCTTTATTGCAGATATGGCATTCTTCATTCCAACTGATTGTTTTTATGGTTTTATGTCCACTTTCATGCTGTTGAACGTTCTGAAAACCATTAGTTTATTCCTTAAGTAGTCTGTTTGGTGGGGCCCCTGGATCCCAGAGGCTGGGTCTTCCTCATGCTTCACACCTTGTAAGTCCCTGCTTTAAGCTACTCTCCCTTCTCCCATAGAATTGCGTTCTGCAGGGTCATCTGGGTCCTGACTAGGATGGTTTAAAAAGACTCACGTTGGGGCTAGAGCCCAAAATCTATAGGAGGGGGGGGCATGCTCTTCCTCTCCTTCCCAGAGCTGCTCTGGCTGACCTTGTTGGGGAACTGGGGAACTCTGCTCTGCTTCCCCAAAATGCAGCCAAAGGTCCCAGTCCCAGCATACGCTGGTCTTTCTCCTGGTAAAAAGCCCACCTGGGAGACAGTCTCAATGCCTTAGCTCTAACTGGCTCTTTGGCACCTCTTGTGGCCACACTAAGTAAGAAGGTATTAAAAAATAAAATAATTTTTAAAATAAAATAAATCAAAATATAAATAAATAAATAAATAGATAAATAAATAAATAAATAAATAAATAAATAAATAAATAAATAATACATTTTTTTAATTGGCCCTTTTTGGCACTCCAATCTTTCTGTATGAATGGCCCCTACTTGGTGGGGCATTCGCCCAGGCTCCAACCCGGCCAAATGTCTACATTCTCAGATCCTGAGATCGTATACTACAGTGCATATCTCCAGGTCAGTGCTGCTCCCCATTGCCTTGGGTCACTGAAGGAGGAGACAGACACAGCAGTTCTGCAGGTGCAGGGAGGAGCTCTCCCCATGCACTTGAGGCGGCAATCTGATCCTCTTTCCCAAGCCATACAGTCTAATTCCTGCCCTGCTCTCTGTCCAAAGGTCTTCCAGAGAATAGAGGAACTCTCAGAGTCTATGATTGGGTGTACCAATAAGATCCCTCCGCCAATCTCTAGCTTTACGGTGTGGGCCCTTACATAAACACAGATTGGAGCAAACATCCAAAGCTGATGTTTTAACAAAGAAATTGCTCTTTGCCTTCGATGAAGCTACCGTCTGAGTTGTCTAAGTGGACCAAATCCCCACTGGTTCCAACTACCCGATACTTTGCAGACTCCCCTTCCATTCTCAATTGCTTTGGATTGGGGATTCTTGCAGGAGGCTAAGACACCAGAATACCAGAGGGTGGGGCTCCCCTGACAAAATATCCCTGCACCTTCCCAGCTGCAGTACAGCAAAAATTGGCTAACCCTCTCCGCTTCTCCTCCTTCCTAATCTGCACTCTCTGCTCTTGATACTTCAGAAAAACTACACGTCATCTGATTTACCACACCAGTTGATCTGAAGTTTAGCCGCAAACCAGGTCCAGTGCTGGAAACAAGCCGAGGAAGCCTCCACTTATTCTGTATGCTTCTTGGAATCCCTGTTTTCAGCTGCACATAGATCTTCCTGCCATGCCTGGGCAGGTGTCCTCCTGTACTGGAGCTCACCCAGCCTCTCTCTAGGACAAGTGTCATGCAATTTCTTACTTATAAACTCAATCACATATTGTGATCAAGACATTAAAAAAGAAGCAAGGCATTTATCTTCACATGATTTTGAGTGACATTTTATAAAATATGACAGTGTATTAAAATAATTTGGTAACTGGACTCATTTTAGGAATGGATTGGAGATTAAAATGAATAGAAAAACTACTAAGTAGGAAAGATAGCTTAACCTACCATGAAATTCAGTGAAGGCTTGTATAATAAAAAAAAAAGTGAAAACCAGAAATAAGGTGCAACTTGTAAAAGACATTAGGGGAAGTACTTCTTTGAATTTATTAGGGCTAAGAAAAATATCAGGGGAACGATTGCCCATTATATGATAAGGGAAAAAATGATTTTATTTCATTTCCAAAAGTAAATGGTTTTTTAATGCTTATTTTATAAATCTTTGTCTTTACTCAGAAAATAATAAAATTATTATAAAAGGTAATTTGATGAACAGGAAAAATGCAAGATAGAGAATATTCTGAATAAGAACAATATTGCATCTATTTTTTTAATAAAAATCAGGTACCGATAGGTTTAATTTGTATATTTATGGAATATTAGTAAAAAATACACTAAATATGTAGGTAAAAACCTAGAAAAAATAGAAGTCTTATTGATTAAGTAGGCAAAATTCAATTAAATTTCATTAAGGACAAAAGTAAGATATATTCATGAATTAAAAATATACTATTATTTTAAATTTTGGAACAAATATGTCACACTTATATGGACAGGGCAAACTGTTGGATCTTCTCTTCCATCTTTTTTTAAATAATTAGTTTTTTGGCATTTGAAGTTTATTTATTCTGTATTGTGCATCTCAGCAATATAACTAACTTGCAAGCTAAGTGATTCCTTCTATTAGTAGTAGTAACTGCTGAACTAAATTTTCACATGCATTGTTTATATTCATTTATTCACTCATTCACACATTCATTAATTCAATGAATAATTTTAGCTTCCGTATTATGTTCCAGCTATCATTCTAGGACCTAGGAGAGGGAAGGAGGTAATACAAGCATTCTTGCCTTCAAATTTCTTAAAATACGGTTAACTAAAGAATACCAAAGAATAAGCAATTTCTAAATTAGCCAGTCAAAGGAAGACAAGTACCATATGATTTCACTTATATGTGGAATCTAATGAACAAAATAAACTAACAAAATAGAAAGAGACTCACAGATACAGAAAACAGACTGACAGCTGTAAGAGAGGAGAGTTGTTGGGGAGCTGGGAGAAAAATGGGAAAGACTTAAGCAAAAAATAAATAAATAAATAAAAACAACTTCATAGGTAACAGTATGGTGATTACCAGAGGGAAAGTGGAGTGGGAAGAGTTAGGAGAGTGTAAAGAAGGGATAAATGATGATGGAAGGAAACTTGACTTTGTGTAGTGAACATATGATATAATATACAGATGATGTATTATAGAGTTGTACACTTAAAACCTGAATGATTTTAATAACCAGTGTCACCTCAATAAATTCAATTTAAAAATCTATGATAAAGACTAGATAAATAAATAATAAATAAATAAATAAAATTGAGGACATAAAAGGCCTTCTACAAAACAATTTATCACTGATTCTAAAACCCTGGCTCTCAGAGAAGGTTTACAGACTCTCCCTCCAAAAAGGATTATATGATGGCAGTCTCATTGGAATAAGTGGTTATTCTCCCAAAGCTTGTATTCTGAAGCTGTCAGTGCTTATTTGCATGTCAGAAATCAGCCATATCTCTTTTTCACACATATTTTTATGTGCTCTTTACACACATGTTCATAAATACACACAGTCTTGCACATTCATTTACATATATAAGGTTTGTGTTATGAATTTGAATAGGCTCAGAAATATCCTGCCCGCTTAGGTGTTTTAAGCTTAGGTGTATATATGAAGAAACCACTATCTCGGTGCTGTGCTGTCGCATAAATATTCTCCCTTACCTCTGAAGTTTTCCTCATTTACAACAGCAGTACTAAGGGTCAGCCTCACAAAGGTGCTGTCCCCCAATTGCAGCAAACACCGCCATGTGTTGTATGTTTGATGAATTAAAAGGATGCTGCCAACTTAATTACACTGTAACCCTTCAATAAAGGAAGGGCAGAGCTGATTAACTAGTGAATAATTGGGGGCTGATTGATGGCTCTCTCCCTTACTGCTGAAGGCTGTATATATAATTATTTTGCCTTTGGGCCTAATTTTGCCACTGTTAGCTTCCACTTTTGTCATCAGTTGTAATTTATAGATGGGGCCTGCTGCCTTAGAAAACGAAGATAGAAAATGAAATAGCTCTGAATTCCTAGATATGTCACCTGCAAAAGGCCAGCAGGCAGCCTTGGACATTAACATTTGCAGTCATTTAACAGCATTAACACTTCTTGCTTTGCAAAATAATAATATTATAATTTGTCAGTAATGATAATAATATCAGCTTTCAAAAGCTTAAAATAATTTTGCATCACCTAGTGATTTTGAATTTACTTTTAGTACAAGATTGATTTGTTATAATTCAATATAATTTTGATGCACTTTCCCCAGTCAAAATTTCCTCTTTTATATATACAAAGCTGTAAATATCTTTCTTTCAAAGGAATCAGGTTATTTCTTCAAAGAAAAATAAAACAGACATCTTAAACTATCTTAAATATTAGTATAAAATTACAAGAGCACTAAAAATCAAAGGAGTATTGCAAATATTTCAGCTTCTGAAGAATGCAATATATATTAATCATTCACCATGGACAAGATACCATGCACATTTTGAAAAATGGAAAGTATTAACAGTCATGTGTTAAAACCTAAATATACCAAACTCCACACTTCAAATATAGTCTACAAAACATTTCATTCATAATGCTGTTATAAAATATACCAATTCAAGGAAAGTAAATCAATCATAACGAAGGGTCTACTTTTAGATAATTCTCCAGATTTTATGAAGAAACTAGCGTCTTCCAGTAAAGGGGGAAAATAAGACTAAAGAAATATTTTAAAGATTGCTACATTCCTAGCCATGCTTAAAGAATGTGAGGGTTTTATAGTCCAGATTTTTTTCACCATAAGAATATAATATCTTAGATACATATTTTATGGAAATCATCCTTACAAACTCTGTAATCGCAAAACTTATAATTTATAAGCCAAAATATACAAATTTTGTCTCTCAGATTTTCTTTGTTGTTTTGTCATCACTGAGAACTCCCTAACCTATGAACCACAGGACAATTTGAACAACTTTTCAGTCAAAGCTCAGTAGTGTGCAAGTGGGCATAGGCCAGAAGAAAAAAAATTTGATATTTGCCCTCTCTTCTTATCTGCATTTGATTTATAAGTCAGTGTGAGTTAGCAAGAGAAATAAAGGCAAAGACCTTGATGCCTCCCCATGGAGAATATGCACCATTTGGATTGAAGGCATGAAAGAGGGGAAATTAATGGTAAGCTGTTCATCTGTCACTACTGCCAGTCTGATGGTTTTGCAGAGAAGGCGAGGACTATATGACATGCCCTCCAGTGAAGGGCAAGCCTATCTGCTGTTTTCCTATTATAAACACAGTGCTCTGGGTTTCTGAGGGATTTAAATTTAAAATAAAACTGTACTTTGTACAGATTAATATTTAACTAGTTTACTCTATTTCCTTACAGTATTAACTTGTAAGATTCTGCTTGTTTTAGGAATATTTTTTCTTCTTTCCCTGTCTTCCTTTTTCATTTATTTTTTTCAGTTTTATTTCAAATTTAACTCAAACCTTCTGCTTGACAATGTGGCTTGGCCCTTTTACATCTGGCTACATTTTTCCTGCTGTCACATTGCAATGAAATGTAAATAGGCCCCGAAGATTAGGCACATGCAAAGTGGGAGGAATTAGTTTGATTTCACTGTCCAGTATGCGGAATGTGATTGCAAAGTTAAAATAAGGTAAGATTTTTTTCCCACTTCCATTGAAATACAAGACCGACTACAAAAATATTATGAAATATACACTTAACAGGAGAAAACATCATTTAAAAAGTTTTATCTTGTCTGGAAGATCAAGAGAGCCCTGTTTATTATTGAAATGATTAATGATGATAAAGTCTTGTTATATAGATATAACACTTGATTCTATGAGTGGAAAATGGAGTACTACATAAATTGATAGCTAAAATTAAAGTTTTATATTCTTCACTCACTTTCCAATGTAAGGAAAAGATCAATATTATTTTTTAAGAAAGGGGGAATTTTATATCTGGAATCATTTCTACTATTCAAATATCTTCACTATTGGATAAATGTTTTACAGTAAATCAACCAAGAGATTAAAAAAATAGGATATTGGTATTGTTTTATAGTAGAAAAGAAAAGCAAAACAAGAAATAGAATAAGTAAAATAAGTAATTTGGTGATTGTCTGATTCATTAACATGTTCCCATTAAATTGTTTTTATGCAATAGACATCAATTAAATCTCAATACAGAAAAGCAGAAATTCAAATGAATTATAAATGCATTAAATAACTTCAATAATATAAACAATGATTTTTATTTACTAAAACTTAAAATATTATTTTTTTAAATACCTCAGTTTCTGCTCTGATACAATCCCATATATTTAGAATTCTTGTGCTTCCTTAAAGGAGATTACATTGTATTAGATAATTAGGAAAATGACAAATGTAATATATTGCTCAAGAGAGGTTAAAGCAAAAATACAAAAATATTCTGGGAATTTAGCATCAAGATAAGTTATTCCAGAGTTTAAAAGGATAACATGAACATATTTCCATTTGATCTGAACTTTAAACATTTGAGAAGATTTAGACAAAAAATGAGTAAGAGGATAATCAATTGGAGGATGATAATGCTGTCATGGAGAATATTCAAGAACAGTAAACAGTCTAATTTAGTTGAAACAGAGGAAACCTGAAAAAGAGTAGTGGGAGATAAAACGGGAAAATCAGGATATTAAAGAGGGTTTTAAATTATATGACAATAAATAAGGTCCTTATTTGAAAATTCACAGAAGAATTTTAGTTAAAAAGAGAATAAACATGACTAAGGGAAATATTTAGTAGAATTGATTTGGTAGTAGATTATAGCATAGATTGAAATATAAAGAGGCTAGAGGCCAGAAGATCACTTTGAAGATAACTGTAATTATACATATGAAAATTAATGGGTGTCTAGATAAAGGAAGACACAATGGGGATGGAAAGGAGGAAATGGATTTTAGCACTCATGTAGTAGTGGAGTCCATAGGGTTTTTAACAGCTGAGTAGCATCTGGTAACGAGCTTGGATGACAGAAAATAATGGTGACCATAAAAAAAAAAAAGAAAAAAAGAAAAAAGAAGAAGAAGGTGGAAATACCCTAGAAGTGAATTTAAAAAGCAGGACTGGAACTCATAAGAGCAGTCAAGATTCCAGGCTGAGTGTTGGGAGGCATCAGTACCCAGGCAATCCCCCATACATTTCATCATTGTCCCCTTTTATTTCTAAGTTCACCTCCAGAAACTTTAAATTACACACAGTACTCTGTGTTTAGAGACAACTGTGGCAATGAACCATGTCAGAACCTTCTTTGGTAATCTTTCCGTGGCAGATTTCAGTTTAAAAGAATCTATGCATTGTTCATTTATCCTGGTTATCTGCTTGTGTTGAAACAGATTCTTTACCTACCAGCATATGATGCCCTGTTTGTGGGGGTGGTATCAAAGGAGGTGAGAGAGAAAGGTGGGAGTAGCAGCATAAAGGCAAAATAACCTTTTTTGTGTGTGTGTCTATGCAAGATCAGAGGCAAAACTCTTTTATTTGATGATCAATGATTTCAACTACTGCTCTCTTTAGGTGAATGCTTTATTTTCTTACATATTTAAGGGGAAAGGGTGTTTGCAAATATTACAAATAAACTGAAATAACATTTTGCAATTCTTCCCATTATAAAATCTCCATACCTTTTTTGGCAGCTTCTCAGACTTAACTAGATAACACGCAATTCAGATCTTTAACAAAGCCCTGGAACAAGGGATGTTGGTGACAAGGAGGGTTGGCAGTTTTAGTACCAACAGTTCCCAAACACTCTATAGCTACTTCTGGCCATGTGTTTGTACAATGAGAAAAGACAAAAATTACTTTTACAAAGAGTTTTAAAAAGCTTAGGGGTTCTAAATGATGTGACTCCTATTGGAGTTACCCTTGATATTCAGAAAGATACCTAGTTCATTTCAAATTAAGTGACATAGACAGTTGTCTGGGTCAATTGTATCAGTTTGTTATAATGCTAATGAGGCTCAAATCAAAATTTTGAACCCCAGATGCATTAAAATCCTAAATTCTATAGTTACAGCCTAACTCCAGACCTTAGCTACAATGAAAAGAGTCATCATACTGACCCCAAAAGAGGTGAGATAGGTCAGAGAACCTGAGAGATAAAAAAGGTCAATGCACTGGTCCAATTATATGCATGTTTTCTTCACAGGAATGTTCCTTGGGAAGGAAAACAATCTAGACTATGTATAAATAATAACTCAATTATTTTGAATATTCTCAAAGTTCATAATGTGATATTTGTTACATGGAGGGTACTGGTGGTTAGTTTCTATAATTAAAGCCATCTTACAATTTCTCATTGCATATCTTTTGCACATGTAAAAATCATTTAAATATTTCAATCAATCATTTTGGAAAATAAAATTCTGGAGTATTTTTAATCCACTTTTGTTTTATAATATATTTGAGGGAAGGGCTAGCAGAATCATTTGTGTTCCTGAAGGACAAGGACTATATTTTTCTATCTTGTAAGTCTTTATATTTCTAAAAGCATATAAAATTATGAATGATTCTGTGCTGGTCTAAAAATATGGATGGAACAACCTAGGAAACTATGAAGTCACTTGAAGCTAATCACTGTGCCTAAGCTTTTCAAAAGTCAAGATTTAGGTATCTCATTTGGATATTTTAGAGTGACTAGAATAGAATCTAATAAAAAATAATTAATAGATAGATGGAAAGAAAATAAAACGTCCAGTAGAATTGGACTCTTGTTTTCTCTTTCATTCATGCTTTTATTTATTTAAATTTATTATTAATTTTATTTCATTGTGTACTTAATTATAATTGGTATACACATTATATTAGTTTTAGAAATACAATATATTGATTAGACATGTATACACCTTACAATGTGATCACCTCACTAAATCTAGAAATCATGTCACCATGCAAATTTATCACAATATTATTGACTACATTCACACTTACTTTTTGACCATACCCCCACACACCTCCCATCTGGCAATCATCAGTTTAATCTCTGCTTCTATGAATTTGCATTTTTTTCTTTCTTCATTTGTTTTATTTTGCTTTGCTTTATATTCCACATGTAAGTGGAACTATAGAGTATTTGTCTTTCTATGTCTGACTTATTTCACTTAGCATAATACCATCTAGGTCATGTTGGCAATTTTATGACTCCTTTACATCTATGGCTTTATTTAATATTTTTGAAATTATTTAATCCACAAAGTAGGTATTATTATTTTTTAAGAAACTAGAAACTTAGATATTAAAAACTTAAGTGTCTTGTCTAAAACAATCAGGAGTAAAACATATAATGTAGTTATTAAAGGTATATTTTAGTTTGAAATTTTAATAATTTTATTTTTTCTACATAAATAAAGTTTTGGACTGGTAATCACAGATTTTCAAATTTAATAAAGAATACATGAGCATGGCTAAGGTTGAACACAGTAAGAAAAATGAGATTAAGAGGAAAAAGTAGAATAAAGGTGATACAATAAATGCTGACAATAGAAATTATTTTTATTATGGTAAGATATATATATCAAATAAATATGCCACTTAAACCATTTTTTTTATCCTCACCCGAGGACATTTTCCTTTTTTTGTTCAGATAGAGCGGGAGAGAGAGAGAGAGAGAAACATTAACGTGAAAGGGACACATCGAGAGGCTGCCACCCACACAACCCAACCAGAGCCAGGGACAAACTGCAACCGAGGTACATGCCCTTAGTGGGAACTGAACCTGGACCACAGGCCCGACACTCTAACCGCTGAGCCAAAATGGCCAGGGGCATTTAAACCATTTAAATGTAAAATTCAGTGACATTAATTACATGCACAGTCATCACCACTCTTTATTTGTAAAACATTTCACTTTTTTAATTACATTTTTGGAGTGACATTGATTAATGAAATTATATAAGTTTCAAGTGTATAATCCCTCAATTCAAACAGAGACTTTGTACCCATTAAGTATTATCTTTCCATTTTACCCCCTCCTAGTCCCTGGTACCATCTAACGAACTGTTTGTCTCTATGAATTTATCTATTGTAAGTATTTCATATATGTGGAAACAATATTTGTTCTTTTGAGTCTGGCTTATTTCACTTAGCAAAATATTTTCAAGGTTAAATGTTAGAGCATGTGTAAGAACTTGCTTCCTTGTTTATAGCTGAATAATATTTCATGGTATGCATATAGCATATTTTATTTATCCATCCTTTTCTTTTTTGTTAATCCTCACCCAAGGATATTATTCCATTGATTTTTAAATGGAGTGAAAGGGAGGGAAAGAGAGAAAGAGATGTAAGAGAAACACATTGATTGGTTGCCTCCTGCATGACTGTGACGGGCTGGAGATCGAACCTGCAACCCAGGTATGTGCCCTTGACCAGGAATTGAACCTACAACCCGATGGTCCACTGGCCGATGCTCTAACCACTTAGCAAAACTAGCCTGGGCTACCCATTCTTTTCTTAATGGACACTTGGGTTGTTTATACAATTTGGCTGCTGTGAATAATGCTGCAATGAGCATTGGCACACAAGTATGTGCTTGAGTCATTCTTCAATTCTTTTTGAGAATATTAGTAGGAGTTCAGGTGCTGAGTCATGTGGTAATTTTATGTTTCACATTTTGAGGAACCATCCGTCTTTCTCAACTGCAGTCAGGGGAAAACATGGCAAGTGCTGACTTGGGCAGAAATCCATGGACAAGAAAGATTTTGTTAAAGGCTAACATTTCTGAGGGGAGATCCAATTTCATAGTTGGAGAAAAAAAAAAGTATGGATGCATTGGAGAAGGTAAGAATAACTTTGCCAGCAAGGCCTCTCACCAAAAACAATACAGCATGGGGCTGAAATAGCCAGAAGTGATCTCTACACAGGGAATGAGAGAGAAGTGAGTGAGTGTTCAACTCCCTCCATCATATGGAATGCTGCTGGTGAAACTCATTTGCCTCCAGAATTACCCAGAGTACTAAAGCTGGACCTACATGACTGTGGGGAGGGAAAGATCAGGAAAGAGGCATAAGAATATCAAGGAGTATTAAAAAGATGCAGTTTCTACTGACTGTGCTCAGGACTACAGCAGAAAGTCTTCCCACAAGCCTCTGGGAGAATTTGACTGGAGGATCTCCTACTAGGATTATAGGTACCCTCAACCATTCACCTAAGTGATAAACCAACACCTCCCCTCACTCTCTTGCTGAGTTCCATGTGTGACAAAAAGAGAGAAGCTCCTATAAATAAAGTGGTCTTAGAAAACTAGATCAGGGTTTCTGAGCAAGGGGAACAAAACAAACGTGAGCTATAACAACATTTTGAGAAAACAACAGGGAATTTCCAGCAGGCAGCTGGGTGAGTTGTAAGAATCAGAGAATAATAAAAGCCTAAAAGTTCTACCACAAGAAGATTTAAGAATTGTGGAGCTGTGTATCAATACAAGTCCTCCCTGCCTCCCTAAAAAATATAGCTGGACTAATAGATAGTATATCCCATCAGAAGGCATTTTGTAGATATGTTAGGAGGAATCAAATGTGAAAACAGCAGTGCAAAACTTCAAGGAAATTTTAAAAATCAAGGAAACAAGTCATTTCTAAAAGATACAAACAATTCTCCAATAACCAAGTTCAAAGGTCCAGAATTTTGTAATCCAGTTGATTAAAATATCAAAATTGCTGTTTTGGGTAAACTTAGAGCTACAATAAAGAAACAAAACAGAGATAATTCAATGAAATTCAAAAAAAAAAAAAACACAGTATGTGAAAACAAGAAAAAATTAAGAAATAGAACTCATAAAAGCCTAAACAGAAATTTTGGAGCTGAATAATTTAATAAACTAAATTTAAAATGCAACAAAGAACATTTGTAGCAAAGTAGAATAAATGAGAGATAGAATAAGTAAACAAGAGAATAAAATTTTTGAAATAACACAGTCATAGAAAAACAAATACAAAAATGAAAAAAAAGTGAAGGAAACAAAAGTGAACTATGGAACCCCATCATATGTTCAAATATTAGTATAATTAAAGGTCCACAAGGAGAAGAAAGGAAGGAGGAGGAAGAAAGTTAATTTAAAAAAATAATAACCAGGGACATTTTAAACATGGAAAGCGATTTAGACATACATGTTTACAAAGTTAATAGTCCACATAGTTCTCTTGATGAAATGGAATCCTCTCCAATATATATTATAATTAAATTGTCCAAATTAAACATAAAGTTTGAATCTTTTTTTTTTAATCCTCACTCAAGGTTATTTTTTTTTCCATTTATCTTCAGACAGAGTGGGAGGGAGAGAGAAACATTGATGTGAAAGGAACACATCGACTGGCTGCCTTCTGCACAACCCTGATCAGGGCTGGGACAAACTGCAACTGAAGCACGTACCTTTGGCCAGAATCGAACCCACAACTCATTGGCCCAAGGGCTGACACTCTACCACTGAGCCAAACCGGCCAGAGCTAAAGTTTGAAGGTTAAATGCAGGAAGAGAAACAAAGATGGTAAACTACAAAGGAATTTATATTAAGCTATTAGCATATTTTCCAACAGAGACTCTACAGGCCAAGAGAGGGTAGGATAACATTCAATTAAATGGTATATATATAAGCCAGTCAAGAATATTCCATCTGGGAAAGTAATCCTTCACACAAGAAAAAATAACCTTTTTTCAGACAATAGCTAAGACAGTTAATCAACATAACACCTGACTTGCAAGAAATGGTAAAAGGAGTACTTCAATTTGAAATAAAAAGACCTTACTTAGTGATAAGAAATCATACAAGAGTACACAACACACTGGTAAACTTAAATATACATTCAGATTTAAAAACAACTAATTCTGCAATAGAATGGTGTGTTAATTAGCTGTTGTATAAAAGACAAAGTTTATGAAAAATAACTATAGTTATGATGTGTTAACAAATACACAACATAAAAAGAGGTAAACCATAACATCAAAATAGAAAATGGGATGTAAAAGAGTGCAATGTCTGTGTGTGATCAAAATTAAGTTGTTCTCAGATTAAAATGAAGTGCTTTACCTATAAGATGTTTTATCTAAGCTCATGGTAATGAAAGAACAGAATACTCTAGAAATTAAAGGAAACAGAAACATAGCATAATATAATGAGAGATGAGCAGTTTTTAAAGTTAGGCAATATGCTCAATTAATATTTGACAAAGGTGGCAAGAGCACACAGTGGAGTAAGGACAGCCTCTTTAATAAATGGTGTTGGGAAAATTGGACAGCTACATGCAAAAAATGGAAATTAGACCATCAACTTACACCATACACAAAAATAAACTCAAAATGGATAAAAGACTTAAATGTGACCCGTGAATCCATAAAAATTCTAGAAAAAGTGTAGGCAACAAAATTTTGGCCATCATATGCAACAGAATTTTCACTGATACATCACCTAAGGCAACAGAAACAAAGGAGAAAATGAACACATGAGACTACATCAAACTCAAAAGCTTCTGCACAGCAAAAGAAACAACCATCAAAATGGAAAAGCAACCCACTGTATGGGAGAACATCATTGCCAATGATACATCAGATAAGGGGTTAATTTCCAAAATATATAGAGTACTCATACAACTCAACAAAAGGAAGACAAAGAACCCAATTAAAAAATGGGCAGAGGAGCTGAATAGACACCTCTCCAAACAGGACATATAAATGGCCAAGAGACATATGAAGAAATGCTCAACATCACTAATCATCAGAGAGACGCAAATTAAAACAACAATGGATATTTATTTTCTATCATGCCACCTTTCTGAATATATATCAGTTCCAGTATTTTTAGGTGGAATATTTATGGCTTTCTATATACTGTATTATATCATCTGCAAATTATGACAATTTTACTTCTTCCTTTATAACGTGGATGTCTTTTTTTAATTAATTTATTTTTGTTACAGATATTTCTCCTTTTTCACCCCAGACACCCTCCTCCCAATCCCGCCTCCCCCAGCATTGTTGTCTATATCCATTGGTCATGCATACATGCATATAATGTGGATGCCTTTTATTTTTTCTCTAGTGTATTCTTCATTTTAGATATTGTATTCTTCGTTTATTTTGTATAGTTTCTATGTCTTTTTAAAATTTATATTAGAGAAAGGAAGGGAGAGAGTGAAAGAGGGAAACATTGATGTTAGAGAGAATCATAGACGTGCCCTGACTGGTGATCAAACCTGCTATCTTATGGTGTATGGGATAATACGCCAACCAACTGAGCCATGCTGTCCAGGGCTATATTCTTTTTTATACTACTGAAGTTTTACTAAGTTCCTCAAACATTCTTGCAATATTTATTAACTATATCTGCTAATTGCTTGCCTTTGTTTCATTTAGCCATTTCTCTGATTCTTTCATTGGTGGTATGTTTCTTTGTTTCCCCATTTGGCCGCCTGTTTCTGTTTGTTTCTGTGTATGAGTTAGATCTGCTATGTGTCCCAGTCTTGATAGGGTGGGCTTGTGTAGTTGTTGGCTTGTGGGAGCCAGTTGATCACCTAAGCTTGGTGCTCCAGTAATGACCCTTGTGTGGATTATTTGAGCCCTTCTTTTATAATTAAAACTTGATTGTTATAGTCTTATGCATGCCTGGGATCAACCCTCAGGCTTGTTGATTTTGAGGATGTACAACCACATGGTACAAGCTGTTGTATGGGTACAAAATCAGAATTTGCCTCAGCAATATCTGGTGCCTGCCAAGATACCCCTTTTAATGTGCTGCTTTGAGAGCTAACAATAGCCTGCTCTGATGTTGTCTGAAGGTAACCACGGGGTGTATTGATTTGGGGGCTTCTTGGGAGAGACTCTGTTGCATGTCAATATCTAATGCTGCCTGTGATTTACCTTGACAACCTCTTTGGAGCTACAAAGCAATCCACAGTTTGTGGCTGCCTCTGCTTAGCCTTGGTTTGTATGGGAAGGGCTAAATAAGCTGCACACTAAGCCTAGCTTCCACCAGTAAGGAGCATGGTGGAAAGTCAAAAAATGTTCCAAGGCACTCTGAATTTCTCCTCCTCTTGTCTCTGCCTACTGCTAGGCTCAGTCATTAAAAGAGCCTCTGGCAGAACACAAGTTGTGGGAGGTAGGTTCTAGTGATGTTCATCAGATTGATTCAAACTCAGTGCCAGTGCTGGGCTTGAGGCCACTCAGTGTATGTCTCAGTGTATACCAAGGCTAGCTGCCACCCATTGGTTGCCTTCAGACTTTTGTGATGGGGCTGGGGCTTAGGTACGTGTCAGAGGGAGGCCAGTGGTGTTTATCAGGCCCAAACTGACTAAGCTTTGGCTGCATGAAGGAAGGCTCTCTGCACTGGTTGGGCGTGAGAGGGAAAATGATTTAATTCTATAGCCACATAACTTACTATGTCTTAGATTCTGCCTGGAGAGATTCTTTTGGAAAGCCTGAACTTGGCAGGACAGTGCCGCCAAGTGTCCTATAGATGGTACTTGTGGATCTCCCTGTGATGGGGTAAACCTTGTCAGGCTTCAGAGAATGTGGGGGAAATAGCTTCTGCCCCAGATTCTACAACTCAGTCACTTACATCTTCTGAGTTTGCTGGTACTGCTACCCTTTTGGCCCAGGCTGCTTACTCCTTAGCAGGAGATGAGCTCTACAGGTCAAGGTGAAAAGGAGTTAGGAGGGCAGGGCTGTTACATTTCCCCATGCTGATGGCACAAGGAGGTGAGTGCTCCACCCAAGAAAAATGACATCTGTGGTATGGGAGAGGGACCATAGTGGCCATCGCCCCAGGTCTCTCCCTGCAGTCACACAGCCCAGTGACTTTTCACATGACTGGAGTCCACTCCAAGCCATTCTCTTTTCCCTGGAGCCCAGAGTGAATGGCTGCAAATGAGATTTTGTGTGTTGGCATTTTAAGAGGGCACCTGGGTTTCTAGCAGACATCCATCTTTCCCTGGCTGTTAGAATTCCTGCTGATTTTCATAGCCAGGTAGTTTGTGGGTATCTCTTCTTGGCTCTAGTACTCTGGGCTGGGATGCCCAGGATGGGGTTGGGACCACCATGCTCCTTGGGGAGAACCTTGTCAATTGAGATATTCTTCCAGTTTCAGCCACTGAATATGAGTGTTGGGGGTTTATTTTGTGTGAAATTCTTTAGGTTTATCCTACTTGGACTTGGTTGATATATTAGATATAGAGATATGTGCTTTCATTAAGTTTGAGATGTGTTGGCCACTATTTCATTGAATATTCTCTTTTCTACTTCTTAGAATCCCTCTTGATGTTATCCTCTACGTATCTTAGGCTCTGTCCACCTTTCTTTATATTTTTAAATTATTGTTCTCTAGACTATATAATTTTATGTGTCATACTTCTATTAGATTGATTAGATTGATTCCTTTCCTTCCTGCTAAAATCTGCTATTTAACAACCCTAGTAAAAAGATGACCAGTTATAAAATTTAGCTCCAGATGTCTATTTGGTTACTTTTTATAATATGTGTCTCTTTATTTATATTCCACTTTTGTTCCTACAGAGTTTTGATTGGTTTCCTTTAGGTATTTGTTCATGGTTGCCTTTAGTTCTCTGAAGGCTAAAGACAGTTGATTTAATGTCTTTGTTTATTAATTACAGTGCCTGGACTTCTTCAAGAATGATTTATGTCCATTTTTAATTTGCAATAGTTTCTTGTTTCTTTGTATGCTTTGTGTTTCTTTTTGTTTGTTTGTTTGTTTGTTTTTTATTTATTTATTTTATTTTTCTTACAGATGTTTCTCCTTTTTTACCCCATTGACACCTTCCTCCCCATCCACCCCGCCCCATCCCTGGCTTTGTTGTCCATGTCCATTGGTTATGCGTACATGCGTATAAGTTCTGTGGTTTATCTCTACCCACCCCCCACCACCCCCTCTTCTGAGGGTTGTGTTTTTGGTAGACAGTTGGACACTTAAATATTATAATGTGGTAACACTAAAAATCAGATTTTCCCATTTTCCCTGGGTTATCTTTTTTTTTTAATTAATGAATGTTGTATTGGGCCATTTGTTCAGTCCAGAGTGAAAATTTTATGTCTTCTTGTGATTTTTAAGCTTGCATATTTCTCTGGTCATAAGCATGACTTTCTATATTTCCCTCCATGCATGTAGGTTTTTTTATTCTTTCTTCTTTTTTTTTTTTTTTTTAACCTCACCTGAGGACATTTTCCCATTTTTTTGTTCAGACAGAGTGGGAGGGAGAGAGAGGAAGAGAGAGAGAGAGAGAGAGAGAGAGAGAGAGAGAGAGAGAGAGAGAGAGAAACATCGATGTGAAAGGGACACATCGAGTGGCTGCCACCCGCACGACCAACCAGGGCCGGGGACAAACTGCAACCGAGGTACGCACCCTTAGCGGGAACCGAACCCGGGTCTCTCTGGACCGCAGGCTGACGCTCTAACCGCTGAGTCAAACCGGCCAGGGCTCTTTCTTCTTTTTTATTTAAAAAATTTTTATTTTCCAATTATAGTTGACATACAATATCATATTTATTTTAGGTGTATATCATAATGATTAGACATTTATATAACTTACTAAGTGATCTCCCCATTAAGTCTAGTACCTACCTGACACAATACACAGTATTACATTATTATTGACCATATTCCCTATGTTGTACTTTACCTCTATGTGACTGCTTTTTAATTGAATTTATTGGGGTGATATTAGTTAATAAAATTATATAGGTTCCAGTTGTACAATTCTACAGTACATCATCTGTCTATTGTATTGTGTGTTTACCATCCTAAAACAAGTCTTTTTCCTTCACCATTTATCCCCCCTTTATCTTCTTGTACCTTCCTCCATACCCCCCTTCTCTTTGGCAATCACCATACTGTTGTCTGTCCATGAGTCTTCCTTTATTTTCCCTTGCGTAATCCCTCCATCCTTCTCAATCAGCCACCAAACACCACCCCTCTGATAGGTGTCAGTCTGTGCCCATAGTTCTGTCATCATTTTGTTTGCTATTTTACTTTATGCATTAGATTTCACATATAAATGGAATAATATGGTACTTGTCTTTCTCTGACTGGCTTATTTCACTTAGCATAATACTCTCTAGGTTCATTCTTGCTTTCACAAAAGGTAGGATTTCCTCTTTTTTTATGCAACAGTTTTTATTTTTTTTTATTTTTAATATTGTCACTTTTACAGAGGTCCCCCATGCCCCCTTTGCCCCCATCCACCTAGCCCTCCCCCTCACAGCTTTCCCCACACTGTTGTTTGTGTCCATGGGCTATCCATATATGCATATATGTTCTTTGACTAATCTCTTCCAGTCCCCCATAGCCACTCCCCTCTGAGATCTCATAGTCCATTTCATGTATCCATGCCTCTGGTCCTATTTTGTTCGTGAGTTTATTTTGTTTATTAAATTCCACATATAAGTGAGATCAAAGTATCTGTCTTGGCTGGCTTATTTTACTTAATACATTAGTCTCCAGGTCCATCCATGCCGTCGAAAATGGTAAGGTTTTCTTATGACTGAGTAGTATTCCATTGTGTAAATGTACCACAGCTTTTTTAGCCACTCATCTACTGATGGGTACCTGGGCTGCTTCCAAATTTTGGCTATTATAAATAATATTGCAATAAACAAAGGAGCACATATATTCTTTTGAATTAGTGTTTTGGGTTTCTTTGGATGTATTCCCAGAAGCATAATTGCTGGATCATAAGGCAGTTCCATTTTTAATTTTTTGAGATAACTCCATACTGCTTTCCATAGTAGTTGTACCAATCTTTATTCCCACAAACAGTCCACATCCTCATCAGCACTTGTTTCTTGTTGATTTTTGGTGATAGTCATTCTGAGGTGCAAGGTAATATCTCTGTGGTTTTAATTTGCATTTCTCTGATGATTAGTGACACTGAGTATTTTTTCATATGTCTGTTGTCTGTCTGTATGTCCAAAATGTTCATACTACCCAAAGCAATCTATTGATTCAATGCAATTCCTCAAGACACCATTAGTGTATTTCACATAAATAGAACAAATATTCAAAAAAAGTATATGGAACCACAAAAGAATAGCCACAGCAATCTTGATAAAGCCACAACAATCTTGAGAAAAAATAACAAAGTTAGAGAAATCACACTACCTGGTATCAAACTATACTACAAGGCTATAGTAATCAAAACAGCATGGTACTGGCATAAAAGAGACATATAGATCAATAGAACAGAATAGAGAGCCCAGAAATAAACCCATGCCTTTATGGTTAATTAATATTTGACAATGGAGGCAAGAACATACAATGGGGTAAATACAGTCTCTTGAATAGATAGTGTTGGAAAAATTTGACAGATACATGCCAAAAATAAAAATAAAACTAGACTACCCATTTACACTATACATACAAATAATCTCAAAATAGTTCAAGGTAAGTTACAAAACCATAAAAACCCTTGAAAGAAAAAGGCAGTAAACTCTCAAATATTTCTCATAGCAACATTTTTTCCTGATGTATCACTTTGGGCAAAAAAATAAAAGTAAAAATAAATAAATGGGACTACATGAAACTAAAAAGGTTTTGCACAGCAAAGTTAACCATCAACAAAATGAAAAGACAACCCCAATAAAGCAAACAATCCAATTAATAAATGAACAAGTGACCTGAATAGACACTT
Organism: Molossus molossus; assembly: GCF_014108415.1. Taxonomy (NCBI): domain Eukaryota; kingdom Metazoa; phylum Chordata; class Mammalia; order Chiroptera; family Molossidae; genus Molossus; species Molossus molossus. The sequence continues at coordinate 10,987,286 of NW_023425355.1, read as the reverse complement.
CTCCAAAGGGGACATGCAGATTTGATTTCCTGAAGAAACTCTCTCCATGGCTTTTCTTTCTAGGATTTAGGTGGGCTACTCAATGACAAAACCGTGATTTTTCTTGGTTGTTTCTGCATACTACAAGGTTTTGAACACTGATTACCAATTTTCTGATGTAGGTGAGTTATGAGTTGGTAAATCAGACATGAGTGCTTCCTTCAGTCTTTCTGCTAGATCCCAGACTAATTTGAACAGAACTACCCAATAATTTTGGAAAAATGTCTTCTCTTTCCCACCAGAGCCAGGAACTGAGGTCGCATACTTGGAACAAAGATTGATCTTGTTAAGACTCCTACCAAGACAAGGATATTATAGGACAAGTCAAAGAATAATGCCAATAACCTTACTTGTCATTTTAAGTTTATCTTTTAAATTATAGTTCGCTTTCTTGCGATCAAATTTTTTGATATTTTTTCATAGATCTAACCAAGTTTTTTCTTATGGTTTTTGTTTTTGTTTTTGTCTTTCAATATTTTTGTAGGTAGAGGCACATAGAACTGCCTACATATCCATTTTTCTTACATCAATTTCCTAAAATGATTTTTAATATAAAGTGCTTCCTTGAATTTGGCAAATGAGTGCATGGTAAGCATTTAATATTTAATTTTTGAGCTGATTATACTATACAAACTTTTTCTCTTGATTGTTCAAGACTAATTTGGGGGGAATTTAAATTATGCTTTGGTTCATTAACCTAATTTTTGTGTATAGTTAAGGTGCAGTTCCCTGAGGAAGTAACATTTGAACTGATACCTACATCATAAAGCTTAAATAAAGTAATGTCAATATACTATGACAAAAAGAATGTATACATACTGTTTTAAGTAGTTCTTTTTCAATTATGTATAAATTTATTTAATTTAGCAAATAATTGTTCAGTACTGACTGAGAATTGGGCACTGTGGTAGGAGGTGGTATTAATGATCGTGAACTAGACAACATAGTTAATTAATAGATGTTATATTCTGGTCAGAAAAAATCACTTTTAGTTAGGTATTACTACCATTTTTATTTTATGTCGATGAAACTGAGGCAATAAGTTGTTAGTTAAATGACTCGGTGAAGCCCTGGCTGGTTTGGCTCAGCAGTTAGAGCATCAGCGTGCGGACAGAGAGTCCCAGATTCAGTTCCCGCTAAGGGCATGTATCTCAGTTGCAGTCTGTCCCCAGCCCCGGTTGGGGTCGTGTGGGTGGCAACCACTTGATGTGTCTCTCTCACATCGATGTTTCTCCCTCTCATCCTCCCTTTTTCCCTCCCGCTCTATCTGAAGATAAAATAAAATAAAAAAGTCCTCGGGTAAGGATTAAAAAAAAATGACTTGTTGAAGGCCATCCAGGGGTTGAAACCTGGCAGGAGCTCCCATAAGATCATCAGCTGATTTCTCAACAGAAACTTTGCAGGCCTGAAGGGAGAGGCAAGGAATATTTAAACTTATAAAAAAGAAGAAAAAAAAAAAACAAAAACGAAAACAAGGATCTACAACCAAGATTACTCTACCCTTCAAAGCTATCATTTAGAATCGAAGGACACATAAAGAGCTTCCCAGACAACAGAAATCTAAAAGAGTTCATCACCACCAAACAAGTATCACATGAAATTGAAGGTACTTTAAAACAAAGGAAAAAAGTGTAAAAATATGAACAATGAAATGGCAATAAATAAATATCAACAATTGAATCAAAAAATCAAAATGAACAAGCAGAACAGAAACAAACTCATAGATACAGATAACATTTTCACAGTTGCCAGATGGGAGGGGTGTTTGGGGGATGGGTGAAAAAAATCAAGGGATTACAAATTGGTTGTTACAGAAAAGTCATGGTGATGGGAAATACAGAATAGGGAATATAGTCGATAATATTCTAATAACTATGTATAGTGTCAGATGGGTGTGAGATTTATTGGGATGATTAGTTAGTTAGTAAGTTATGCAATGTCTAATTACTGGGATGTACACCTAAAACTAATATAACAATCTATGCTAACTGTAATTAGGAAATAAAAATAAATAAATAAACAAACAAACAAACAGACTTCCAGTCAAGATGGTGGCATAGGTAAATGCAGCACTTGCCTCCTCCCACAACTACATAAAAATTACAACTAAACAAAAGAGCAACCATTATTCAGAACTGCCTGAATTTGAGCTGAATGGAAGTCCTACAACTAGGAAGTTAAAGAAGCAGCAACATCAAGACTGGTAGGAGGGCAGAGGCATGGAAAAGCTGATCCCACACCCACATGTGGTGGATAAAAATCAGGAGTGGTACCTTGGCTGTGAAGGCCCTCTCCGAGGAGCAAGGGGTCCTAGTTCCATGCCAGACAACCCAACTCAGGATTCCAGTGCCAAGAAGAAAAGTCCCCATTACTTCTGGCTATGAAAACCAGCTGGAATTGAGGCTGAGGTAGGCTAAGGCTTCTGGAGTCCCAGGGAGTTCCTCTTAAAGGGTCCATGCAAGCACTTACTCGGACTTACTCCTTCTGGGCTCCAGTGTAGTGGAGGCAGCTTGAAAGGCACCAGAGACATATAGAGAAGAACTGCATTGCCTAGCATCAGGGCAAGAGCTGGAGTGGCAGCTTTCTCCAGGACAGACATGCTGGCAGAGGCCATTGTCCCTTTGATGAGCTCTTCCCCCATAGAGCCAGCAGACAGGAGCCATATTTGGGACACCAGCAACCTGGCTCACACTGTTTGCCCCACCCTGGCAATTTCCTGAGGCCCTGTTCCACCCAACTTTCATGCTTACCCAAGTTGTTTTTGGTGGCCTTACCATAGGAATGGCCTGTCTTGGCTCATGCTTCAGATTTTCCTAAAATCTCTCAAACAAGCAGCATCTGGCCTCAGCAAGCCCCATTCCTCTTGCTAAGTGGCCCCAGGCCCAGTACTAGCAGCAGCTGTCTTTGGTTCCCAGCTGGGCCTCTCCTGAGTACCTCCAAGCCCAGCACAAGAAGTAGCCATATTGCCCAGCTGGTGTGGCTCGGTGAATTAAGCATTGTCCCATGGACTGAGATGTTCCCATTTGATTCCTGGTCAGGGCACATGTCTGGGTTGCAGGCTTGATTCCTAGTAGAGGGCATGCAGGATGAAGCTGATTAATGTTTCTCTCTCACATCAATGATTCTATCTCTCTCTCCCTTCCCTGCTCTCTAAAAAGTCAATAAAAACATATTTTTTTAAAAAGCAGCAGCCATCTGGAGATCACTTTGTAGCTCATGCCTGGTGACCCCAGGCAGAACACAGGCTGTGGCTGACCGTGTCCTGTGCCTCTCGGGAGGCCTCAGAGCCAGAACAACCAGTGAACAGCTTCAGGCCACATTGAAGAACCATGACCCAACCACCTCCACAAACGACACACATAAGGGATAGACTCAGTTTGTAACAGAGCCCTGATGAAGTAAGTCTTCCCCTGTGTGGTGGGCCCTTGCACAGCCAATATTCCAAGGTGGTCAGACATCAGTGATCAGTGGGTGCAGCCAGTCCTTGCAGTTGATCAGCCTGAATAAATCCCTCTCATTTATGTGCCGGTAGAAACAAAGACTCAATTACAACAGAAGGGTGTACTGTCCACATGGGGGGGTGCACCACGAATGCCCAGCTGGGGTGATCAGGGAGGCTATGCCACTGGACCCTACAGGACACTTACTAAAATAGGCCACTATAGGAAATGGAGTAACTCTATCTAATAGATAGAAACAAACACAGGGAAGCAACCAAAATGAGAAGACAAAGAAAAATGTCCCAATTGAAAGAACAGAACAAAACTCCAGGAAAATAACTAAATAAAATGGAGTAGGGGATCAATGGGGTAAAGGGGGGCATCTGTAATACTTTCAACAGTAAATATAAAAAATAAAATGAAATATAATTTATTTTTTATCCTTCCAGTTATACTTACAGAAATGTCAGGGCTATTTACATAAAAGATGTTTGCTAGTTGCAAACTTTGCATGTATCCCTTATTTAATTTTACTGTATCTACTGGCTTATAAAATGCAAGGTCCACTCAACTATGGTATATAGGAATGTTGGACTTTGGGAAACCCTGGCCAATTCAGCAACAGAAGCTGCTCAACACTGTTTTGGTAAGTAGGACTCATAAGTCCTGTTAAAAAAAAAATCTGTTTTCTTAGTATTCTTCAGGTCCATACATGCTGGAGAGTATTATACTAAATGAAATAAACCAGTCAGAGAAAGACAAATATCATATGATTCCACTTACATGTGGAATCTAACAAACAAAACAAACTAACAAACGAAGTAGAAACAGACTCACAGATACAGAAAACAGATTGACAACTGTCAGAGTGCAGAGGTAGAGGGATGGGTGAAAAAGGTGAAGGATTCAGCAAAAAGAAACTCAAAAACTCATAGGCAGACATTTGTGGTGATTACCAAAGGGAAAGGAGAGTCAGGGGAGGTAAGAGATAGTAAAAGGGGAATAAATGGGATGGAAGGAGACTCAACTTGGGGTGGTGAGTACACAATACAATGTACAGATGATGTATTATGGAATTATACACCTAAAACCTATATAATTTTATTAACAAGTCACTCCAATAAATTCAATGAAAGAAAGAAATTTTAAAAATTGCTTGCTCAATGCCAACTGTAGCTTGTGAAATATTAAAGAAATCTATTTTTTTCATACAAAAATCAACTTTATATTTTTCTATGGAAATAACTGCTTCTTTGTGTTTAGTGACTGATCATAATAATTTTAGTGTATGCATTCTTTCCATCTTTCAATACATTTACTTAATCATACATTCACCTTGAATTCTGTAGTTACATTAAGAAGAATAAATGGATCTCTATTTTTGTTTATTTATTTATTTATTTTGGGGTATTTTTTTAGTTTTCAAAAATATTTTTATTGAACTTTTAGAGAAAAAGGAAGGAAGAGAGAGATAGAAACATCGATGTGAGAGCAAAACATCAGTTGGCTGCCTCATACACACTCCCCATCGGGGATCCAGCCCACAACCTGGGCATGTGCCCTGACCAGGAATCGACATGGCAATCTCTTGGTTGATGGGTCACTGCTTAACCACTGAGCCACACTGGCTGGGCAATAGTGAACTATTTTAAATATAAATCTTAGGTCAAAATCAATTAATCTCTGTGGACTTTAGTTCTCTTAAAGCTAAAGATTCAAATAACCCAAACTTTTTTTCACAAATGTCTCTCAAAAAATAGTAAATAACTCTAGAATAAAAAGTAAAAATTACTTTTGATCAAGAGACAGTTTTAATTTGAATTCAACATACTAGATGTTGACAAATAATGTTCAAATTCCAGATAATTTGCAATACCTTTAATAGCTGATTAGAAAATACTTCAGAAAAAAATTATTTAGTCTTTACCACTTTATTAACGAAGAGACTAAGAACAAGAGAAATTAACTAATTGATGATCAGTTACTGAGATAGAACTCTTGAAATCCTGTGATAATATACTTAATGCTATATCACATCTATTAATTAATCTGAATAATTATGTAAAATTTGGTCATATATTGAATATACTGAAAATATTAAAATATTTAGACCTTTGTATGATTTTAATTACTTTAAGGATAAATAAAAGTGGGTGAGATATTTTCTTTTCCTTAAAAAGCAATTTTAATTTTTCTGGTACTATAAGGATATTTACTTGATTTATGTGATTCTTATATTTCATCTCAAAACAATAAGCCTGATATAGTCACTTAAATAATTCACCTATTGGTAAATATTTCATTCAGTTCCAGAGTAGAATAACTCTGTATTATTGATGAGATTGGATTGGACTCTGTACATTTTAGCATCTTCTGGGTGCTTACATGGAACATTCTGAATCAGCTAACAAAATAATTAAGAGGGGTAAAAATATCTTTAGCATACAACAAATATTTCTGCAAAATGTTAATTTCTGTCAAATAAGTGAATCTATGCACAGATGCGTCCTGACAAAGGCTGTGATTTCAAAGTGCTTTGCATGCCAAATAACTTGTTTACCCCTTCAATGTTTGCCAAGTTTACTGTTAATTTACAAATAATTTCCATTTTGCTGTTTATTCCACTGCCTTTTGATGGATATGTCTTCCAGACTTTTATCTTGCATGTAGACAAACTAATTAATATTTTCCCTTCAGGCAAATACTTTTTCTTAGATCTAAATGTGGGTTAGATTCTTTTTTATTTCCATATGCTTTGTTCTGTCAATCATCTGTGTTCTGTGTGGCTAAAAATGTACCTCAGTGGATGGTAATTTCCAACTTTTACAGATCACACACACACACACACACACAGAGTAAACTTATCTAACAGTCTATACATGTAGACATATAGTGTGGATTCAATTGTATAAAAGACCTTTGTGATAACATGCAAATTTAAGAAACCAAAAATTAAAGTAGGAAAGAACATACTTGAAATCACCTTGTGGTTTTTATTATGACTCTATAGTGTTTGGCTATTAATGTATTAAAACTAAAGATTTCCTACTGTACTGAGCCTCCCAGTTGAGATTATATAGTGTCTCTTTACCCCTGTGTCTATTTCTAAACATTATTTTTGTTTGTTTGTTTTGCTTTTTGTTAATCCTCAACCTCAGGATATTTTTCCATTGAATTTTAGAGAGTTGGAAGGGAGGCAGGAACATGAGGGAGAGAGAAAGAGTGAGAGACAGAGAGAGAGAGAGAAATTGAAGTTAGAGAGATACATTGATTAGTTACCTCCTGCTAGACCCCAACCAGGGCTGGGGATCTAATCTGCAGCCTGCGTACATGCCCTTGACCAGGAATCGAAACTGAAACCCTTCGATCTGAGGGCTGACACTCTAACCACTGAACCAAACCAGCCCGGGCTATTTTTAAACATTCTTAAAGATAAATATGAAAATGAAATTAGATGTAACACAGACAATGTACGGAACTAAATATAAAGAAGAACATAACAGCCCTGGCCAGTTTGGCTCAGCGGTTAGAGTGTCTGTCTGCGGTCCGGAGAGACCCGGGTTCGGTTCCCGCTAAGGGCACATACTTTGGTTGCAGTTTGTCCCCGGCCCTGGTTGGTTGTGCGGGTGGCAGCCACTCGATGTGTCCCTTCACGTCGATGTTTCTCTCTCTCTCTCCCTTCCTCTCTCTCCCTCCCACTCTATCTGTACAAAAAATGGAAAAATATCCTCGGGTGAGGATAAAAAAAAAAAAAAGAACTAAGAAAGTAAAAAATGTAAAACTTCTCTAAGTATCTAACTTTATTCTAAGAGAATAAATTATTCTTAACTCGGACATTAAATTAAATTATTTTAACCCAGACTGAAAGAGAAGATACTGAGTGAAAATATAAGAATTCAGGCAGTAAGCCTAATGACTAATAGATAACTGGCCTAAAAGAAATAAATGTTTTAAAATAAATAAATTAGCACATGTAGTTTATGTTTGTTAACCACTGAATATTTGAGGGCCTGGGATGCTGCTTTTATAGGCTTTCAAGATATCCTGTACCTATTCTCTCATAGCTATTTTTATGTTTTTATGCTATGTTCAAATGTATGAAAGTTCTTATAGTAATTACAACCATTCTTATGGCCCCACTCGGGATAATATGAAATTGCCAACAAGCCAGCTTAGACTCCACCCTCTTTTTCCCCCTCATTTTAAAAAACAAAACAAAGACACTTACATGATATAGGCATAGCTAATATTTTATAGTATTTATTATTAGCATCACGCTCTAACCAACTGTGCTAACTAGCCAACCTATATAGTATTTAAAATGTGCCAGGATTCCCAGCAGGTGTGGCTCAGTGGATTGAGCATTGTCCCAGGGACTGGGAGGTCCTGGTTGGATTCTGACTCAGGGCACATGCCTGGGTTGCGTACACAATCCCCAATAGGGGGTGTGCTGGAGACAGCGATAGATGTTTCTTTCTCACATCGATGTTTCTATCTCTCCCTTCCTCTCTCTCTCTAAATCAATAAAAAACATAGTTAAAATACATAAATAAAATGTGCCAAGATTGTTCCAAGGACTTTGTCTATAATGTATTTAATAAATATAGCACTTCTATGAAGTAATAGCCATTTTACAGATCAGAGAATCAAGGGTCTTAGAGATTAGGTAACCTTACTAAAATTACATTTTCAATAAGAATTAGAAGCAGAATTCAGAGAGAGTTTCACTTTAGCAAATTGTATTCTATACCCAAAACACAGTATTACCATGTATTAGACAGTCAGTCGGAGCACTGGGGAGTCTCCCCCATCCAAGATGGTGGCAGGGGGAGGTTCTTACATTGAGCTTGCCAAAAACTAACAAGATTATTAGGTGAAAAAGTCTTCCCTTCCCTATACCTATAAGAATGGCAGGATTGCCCTAACCGGTTTGGCTCAGCGGTTAGAGCGACTGCCTGTGGTCCGGAGAGACCCGGGTTTGGTTCTCGCTAAGGGCATGTACCTCAGTTGCAGTTTGTCCCCATCCCTGGTTGGGTCGTGCAGGTGGCAGCCACTCAATGTGGCCCTTTCACGTCGATGTTTCTCCCTTTCTCTTCCTCTCTCTCCCTACCACTCTATCTGAACAAAAAATGGAAAAGGATAAAAAAAAAAAAAAAAAAGAATGGCAGGTTTGAGCAGTAAGAGAGATTGGTCTTTAAGATGGGAGTCCTCCATTGGTTCAGGTCATGTGGCTCCTGAATAAAAACTCATTCTTTTTGCACCAGAACCTGCCTCACAAGTTTGGCTTTCCTTGTGGTAGGTAGCCAAACCTTCATTTCTTTTTGTTCAGTTACAGTTTTTGACGAGTCTGCCTGGACAACATTGAAGTTGGTAAGTCTCGGAGGGCTCAGGCTGTGGTCCCAGCTGCCTGTGGCAGGCCAGCACTAGGAGAGTGGAACTGTGGGGATTTTCCAGCAGCTGCTGAGAGCTTTTTTCATGGAATTTTCACGCACTCCTTCTCAAGGCATCAGCCACCTGAAATGCTTGCCTGGTGAAAGGAAAGGGATTTTGCAGGAGCAGACAAAGTCCAAGACTGGGTAAGTCAAACTGGTGTGCACACCGAGGATCCTCTATTTCTGCTGCTTGAGCTTTGTGCTTCTCGAATTTTATGTCACTCAAGCCTTATATCAGTTAGGTCTGGTAAGGACCATTTGTGGTACCAGTTGGCTGGTGGTAAGTCTCCGAGATTTGCTTCTAAGCACTTGTTTAGAATAATGGAATCATGTATCCAAGTTTTATTTGTATGTTCTTACTTTGTCTGAGGTCTTACTATGGTTATGGCTTTGGGTTTGTACTTTCATGCCATCATGTATATTCATGCATGTTTTCTTGACTCTTGAAGGTAGCCTACTGGTCCAAATTTTAACAGATTGGTCCATGTACAGCTATAATCCAAAAAGTAGGAAGGAATTGGTTTTCTATTGTAATACTTCTTGGCCTATGTATACTTTAGACTACAGGGGAAAATGGCCCCTAAATGGTTTCCTAAATTCCTACACCATCATACAGATAGAATTGTTTTGCCAATGGTCACGGACATGAGATAAATTCCCTTATGTCCAGGCATGTACATTTCTACACAATAAGGATTTGACAAAAAGGGGAACAGCCTAATGACGCAGAGAAATAACTTCCAGACCCCTCCTGGTAGTAAGACACAAGAAGAAAAGAAAAAATAGGAAATTTTGTCTTTTTAATGCCCTGAACCCAGGAGACCAAGGATTAGCAGTGGGAAGATTTCCCCTGTCACCACCCCTGCTGCCTGATGTCCCTGAGATAGGGCCCAGAGAAGTGACAGCCCCACCCCTGTAGGATGAAGGCACAGTCTCCCCCTTGAAGACCTAGCAGGACACCCAGTTTGGTCAGAGAGCATCTCTATCCAGAGCAGGTCAATTCCCTTTGAGGGGATGCGCTATAGGCAGAATAACCAGGAAAGCCAACCTGCTGGCTACTATTGGGCCCATGCTCCATTTTCCACTTGAGATTTACTGAACTGGAAGACTTGCAGCCTCTCATATAAGAAGAATCCTCATAAATGGTAAATCTTATCACCTTCATTTTTGCAAAGTACCCAGTTATTTCATAGACTAATTAAATCTTTCTTTTTAATAAAACAGTACTAATAAACAGATAAAGAAGTGGAGTTGTGAAGACCTTGTATAGCTGTGGTAACCATAGTACCACTTGGATCTACCTTAAAATAAACCTTACTTCCCAGTTATGGCAAGCACAATTAACTGTCATTGTCTAGATGTTAACAGCTTCAGGTTCCACCTTTGCTTCAGCAGTGAGCTCTGTGTGTGTGTGTGTGTGTGTGTGTGTGTGTGTGTGTGTATGTGTGTGTTTTCCCCAGAAAGTCACAGCAAGTAACTTTTGAGTGGCAGAAATACCTAATTTGGAATTATCTAACAGATATTTTTATTCTTGAATTGGTCAAGATGTCAGATCTGCATCATGGTGTGATGGTCTCCTTGTTCAAGCATGCACCTTTGCCTTTTTTTATTATAGGTGCCAGATTAATTTTGAAGACTGAAGGCTTCCTCCATATTTTGTATTTCATATGCATTACAGCAAATTAACCTCTTGCATTGATCCTCCATGTTGGCATCTACTCTATTAAGCTCCCAATTGACACAAAGCAAATCATGAAAATTTAGTCTGGCAATATAAGAATGGGGAGTTTTGCTCATGTACATTAATTGTGGAAAAAATTAAGAATGAGAAGAGCATTGTTAAGTCAAGTCCAGGAGCTTCACAGTTAAGTAGGTGTCTTGTGAGGAGAATCATTGTGACTTAGGGTAAACACAAAATGAGCCTGCGTCTACAGGGCCCAAAATCGTTAATCAAAATAAATATAGATCTACTACTGATTAGTATCATTTATGATTCTAAGAATTACTGCTAAGAGAATGATTTAACAAAAATATAATGTTGAAGCTTGTAGCATAGGTGGTTTAATACTTTTAAACAAATGTACAAAACTCATATGACTTTGTGTATATATCTAAAATCAGTTACATATCATTAACTGCTTTCAGATTCTCCATATAGGAGGAAAGACTGAGTGTCATGTACCTATAAAAAACCTAGAGATGATAGACTGCATTAATTAAAAAGACTCAGCCTGGCTGGTATGGCTCAGCGGTTGAGCATCGACCCATGCACCAAGAGGTCACCGGTTCAATTCCCGGTCTGGGCACATGCCCAGGTTGTGGGCTCTATCCCCAGTGTGGGGCATACAGGAGGCAGCCAGTTGATGTTTTCTCTCATTGATGTTTCTATCTCTCTCTCCTTCTCCCTTTCTCTCTCTCTAAAAATCAATAAAGAAAAAAATAAAAGTAATAATAATAATTAAAAAGACTCATAAATGGTCATGAGCCTGATTTTTAAAATAATTTATATAGAAATTACTTGGAGTGGAAAGATATCCAAGTCAAGTGAAGAACAAAACATGACTTAAGAAAATTTAGCCAAACAGCTATAAGTAGATAAAATTATAAAACTTAAGTAAAAAAACTCGTACTACTAAATCCTTATGGTATCTTGGGCAAGTTATTCATCTTTCTCACTCTCATTTCCTTATCTGTAAAATCACACAATCATTTTATAATGTCTGTCAAAGAATTGTTGTGATGATCAAATAAAATCATGAGTATGAACATACTTTGTACACCTTAAGGCAATGACAGCAGTGTTTTAGGACTGCTTGTAATTGTCCTTTTGGGTCATCTTTCTGTTCTATAAATCCACCTTGTTGTTATAAATATATTGGTTAATGTCTTCCTTTTGGTGTAATAGTTTTAATTTGCAGAATTTGCAAATTAAAATAAACTATGACATTGAGGACAATCTTTGTTTTTGAAACTTGAAACTGTGAGAAATATCACAGTTTTAAATGACTACCAGGGATATGTTAGTATGTAGGCAGCTGATTATATGTGTGATTTAAAGGATACACAAAACATGCTTTTCTGCCAACTGTCTTCACCACTAGCATATTTATGTCAAAATACTTTTGTGGTTAAAATATTTGACCTCTGTGAGTGCCTTGCTTAAATACAAATATTTTAATCCATATTTCACATTACAAACCATATTTCAATGAGTTTATCAAATAACTAGTAGAAATTGGAGCAGGAAGAGAAATCTGGAAGGTTATTTTAGGACTTAAAAGTCCATACTACAAATAATTTATTGAGAAAGACATCTCAGAAGACTGGGCCATGAGAAAGCTTGGGCTTCTGGAAGGCAGCATGAAGGCTTGGAATTCTTAGTGGGTTGTGGAAAGCTAGGAAAAGTAAGACAAGTCACTAACAAATATGAGATGGAAGCCACCAAAACTAAGTTTTTTTACTCACAATTTTGTCCATGCTAAAACTGATTCAAAAATTTCCGAAAGTGGACATTTATATCAACAAAGTTTTATTAGGAAAAAAGATTATATCTCATGTTCAGCCTTTTAGGAAAACTAAAAGCCCCGCTGGTATGATTCAGTGGATGAGCACCATCCCATGGACTGAGAGGACCCAGTTAGATTCCTAGTGGGGGGCGTGTGAGAGGCAGCCGATTGCTGTTTCACTCTCACATTGCTGTTTATCTCTCTCTCTCTCTCTAAAAAAAATCAATAAAACACATTAAAAAAAAGAAAAACAAAGAATTTAGAAAGTGTCTTTATCTACAAAGGTCCTTTAAATATGGTGCTTTCCTATCTGAATCTGAGCATGCAACTTTAACTAGAAGTGGCATGAAGAAGAAGCTAATAAAACTATTTTGTACACCAAACAAAATGATGTCCACTTATGATAATGTTGATCTCATAACTAGAAATCTCCATTTCTTTAATCTACTGGGGGGGGGGGTGTCTAAGTGCCCCTTCAGTGACAGTGAATCTGTGAGAAGTTTCCTTACTTGATTGCAATCCTTTCTGTTAGTTATTAATGAAGAGCTTTCCTCACAAAGGCCACTGTCCAGTTGTCCAGGCAGAAAGGCTTAGGCATTTTGGAGGTATCAGTGCTCACCCATTGGAAGCATTACTTCAAACAGCTCATTCGAGATCTAGAATTCTTTTTGTTGGTAGGTAGGGTCCTTGAGATCAATGTGGGAAGACTATCATGAATATAAGGGAATGCATCTTTTTAAATTAAAGCTTAGAGATTCCATCTGACTCACATTGGAATAGGATTTTTTAACCCTCCCTTTGTCTTCTATAATAAGTCAAGCAGTATATTTTCATTTATAGTTATGCATTTAATCTATCATACATTTGGCCTTAGTTATAACTCTGTATAACTTTATAACTAAAATAAAATGCTATACAATTTTTTTTTTAAATCTCACCAAGGATATTTTTTTACTGATATTAGAGGTAGAGGAAGGGAGAGAGAGAGAGAGAGACAGAGACAGAGAAAGAGAGAGACAGAGAGAGACATCAATGTGAGAGAGAAACATCAACTTGTTGCCCCCCTGTATTTGCCCTGACCAGGAATTGAACTCACAACCTAGGTATGTGTCCTGAATGGCAATCAAACCTACAGACTTGTGGTGTATGGCACGATGCTCCAACTAACTGAACCACTGGGGAGAACTATACATTTTTTTTTTATTTAAGCCAACTCAAAAGTTAAAAATATGACTTTTTTCAACACCTTTTAAGTTTGGATATGTAAAGAAACCTTCTATAGGCTAACTTTTCTTCTTAGATACTATTTCTGTAATTCACATGAATTGCTGCCAGATAGACAGTAATGTCTACATCTATGGCCTCAAGCTCTGGATAGTTAAGTTTTTTATAGTTTTATTTTATTTGAAAGCCATAAACTAACATATAATTACCAATTGGCTATGTTTTAAAAACATAATACACAAATTTAAAGAGTTAAATATTTATTTACTACTGGTAAATAACTATTTTTACAAGGCATTTCTAGTTTCTTTAAGTGATGAAATGGAAGTTTATTATAACCACCATAGATGGCCTCTAAATTGTAGAATATCTTTTTACCCTGAAGAATTTTGTAGTCTTCATTTTTTAATATTGAAAATTTGTTACTGTTCATCTGATATTGTATTCTACGAATTAATACTTTTTCCTCAAGTAAAATTATTTTTTAAGGAAAAGACACATGCCTCATCCTAAAGCCATCCTTGGTGCTAGGAAACCTGCCTCACTGAAAGAACCTTATAGTTTAACTATTTTAGGCTCCCAAGAAAGTCATCCAAAATTAATATGATTTATGTCATTTTCAAGTTCTTAGAAAATAGTTTACAGTAAGAATTAGGGCACATCTAACATACTTTCTCCAAACCAAATTGAGACGCAATTTATATTTGGTTTTCGTGATGCCATCTTGGGTGAAACATATCTTCATGGCTTGTGCATATGTTCTAATTGGATTTTTATTTTTATATGGTTTAATTTAAAAGTTCTTTATGATATGTTTATTGCTTTTAGAGAGAGGAAGGTAAAGAGAGAAAGAGAAAAAGGGTATTAGATTTGTCAGATGTTTTTCTACATTAATTTATATGCTTATACATTTTCGTCTTCAGTGTTTTGTTATGATTGGTTGCAGGGATTATTTCCAAATGCTGAACGAATCTTGCATAGCTGGAATAAATCTCACTTATCGATGGCATATAATTATTTTATGCATTATTGAATTTCATTTGCTAATATTTTGTGGAAGCTACTTGTGTTTAAGATTATGAGAAACATTGGTCTTTAGTTTTCTTTTTTGAACTGCCTTTGGTTTTGATCAAGGTAATATTGGCTCATAAAATAAATTAGAAAGTGTTTTTCTTTTATATTTTCTGAAAATGATTGTATAAAACTGACATTATCTTTTCTTTAAATATTTGACAGTTTTCCAATGAAACCGTCTGTGGCAAGTATATTTTTATGAAATGCTGCTAATTATAAACTATATTTATTTAATATTATAGGCTACTTAGAATGTCTTGATTAAGCATTAGTAATTTCTGATTTTCCAGAAATTGTTCTATTTCTTCTAAATTGTCAAATTTATTAGTGTGCATTTCTTTGTAGTGTTCCCATTTGCTACTTCGAATTGCTATAAGATCACTATTGGTATACCTTTTTTAATTTTGATTTTTTTTTTTGTCCATTTTTCTCCTTATTTATTTATTTGTCAGTCTTACTAGAGGTTTTTCACATTTATTGATTTTTTTGAAGAACTTTTGAAGTTCATTTTATTAAACAAATTGTTTACCTCTTTTTTTCTCCCTCCATTCTATGAATGTTTGAATGCTTCTCTTCTGATCGAGAGAAGCAACTCTTAATATTAGGAAAATAGCGTCTCACAACAAGATAAACTACATAGTTGTAGTTTGGCTGATATTTTGCATTTTCTTATTCTCTGCTTCTTTTTTTAAATTTTTTATTGTTGAAAGAATTACAGATACCTCCCCTTTTTTTCCCCAATGATCCTCTCCTCCCCACTCCCACCCCTTTCGTGCTTTTCCCAAACTAGTATCTGTGCCCATTGGTTGTGCATATATGCATATAAGTTATTTGGTTGATCTCTCCCTCCCCAACCCCCATCCCTCTAAGGTTTGTTATTCTCTGTTTCTTATGAGGCTAGCCTGGGACAAAAATCTATACCTCTTATTGTTCACTAGCAATGACTCATAATTCACTGTTTATTCTCTCTGATTAGAATTTAATAGTTTCTAATTCTATGGCATGGAAGGTCCTCAGAATTTGGACTTTGTTTTATCTAATAATTAAAGCTCTTTATGATTAAAAATATACATAATAACCTTGACTGCATCTATATGAATTATAATGAACCAAATAATAATCAGAAATTCAGAGACTTCTTACTTCCTCTTACAAAACTATAATGACAATTTTCTAATTTACAGTTGGAATGTTCTATATACTTTAATTTTACAGATAACTAATTTTTTCCCAATAAAAAACACATATTTTTACTTTTACCTTTTCAGATGGATTTTAATTACATACTTCTCTGCTTTCTCAAATAAAGAACACTAAATTTAACTGGTTTCTTCTTCATTATTTAATGCCAACACCATTCTGGATATTTTTTAATTGAAGAATATAGAAAGATGGTGCTCTTTTTTTTCTGTCACGTCTCACATCAGAAGTTCAGCCATTGCTTTGCTTGCTTTTACAATGCCTCTAATCATCCTCACCCCTTCTTCTAATTTGTTATTTAGCTCTGTCAAAATGGAGCTTCTTAAAATTGAATATTAAATATAAGTCAAGGCTTTGAGAAAGTGCAGGAATTATTATAGCCATTTCAATCTATGAAAGAGTTTGATATATTCTCAAATAGAGATTGTGTTTAAAATGTTTGAGGTAATTGAATAGAATAGGCAGTTTAGGACAAGATTTGCCATAGTGATTCCTGTGGAAATCTTATTAATAATAATGACACTAATTTTCATGTAATGATTTAAGGATTTTTTCTAAATATTAAGTAAATAATAATGAAGATTATATGTAGATTTTGTGAAGTTTTTAAATGTGTGATTTAAATGATTAAAAGTTAGTTAACAGCGCTCTGACACATAGGAGATCCTATTCTAAATTTATTAAAGTACACATAAACAATTTTCTACTAGCAAAACTACTTAATGATAGCTAAAACCAGGCAGGCCAGGGTATTCTGGATACTTTCAATAGTTATTGGCATAACACGTACACATTTCTAGTTTTCCTTCTGTTATGACAGTTATGTTTCTTGCAGTATCATCATGGTCTTGTTTGGCAATTGCTATTCTGTCTGGTATAGAATCATCAAAAAATTTTGCTTGCTTGTTAACTAGGTTCCATGTAACCAGTCACTGTTTCTCACCAGAATATGGAATTATTTCTGTATCCAATCTTATAAAAGTATTAGTGAGGATAATAAGTGAAAAATAATCCTAAAATATCTATAAATATTTTATACATGTTTAGGAGGTATGTATTTGCATATATATATATATATACACACACACACATTATATATATACATATATAATATTATCAGTATGTTGGCTAAATAAAAATAATATAAAAATTAATTATTAGGACTATTCCTGGGTTAAGATAGCAATCATTATAAAATTATTAAAAAAAAAACTAGTTAGACAATTTTGTGGTAACACAATTTTTTAAATGACTATTTCATAGATTTACTTGGGCATGTATATTAGATTTACATTCATAGTATATTCAGTTGCTTCAGTAAAAGTTATAGATATAGGATCTATCCATTTAAATATAAGTTGAAGTAATTAAAAATTGAACTGTCATTTGACCCAGTGATCCCACTTCTAGGATTATACCCTAAGAAGCCTGAAACACCAATCAGAAAGAATATATGTACCCCCATGTTCATAGCAGCACTATTTACAATAACTAAGATCTGGAAACAGCCCAACGGTCCATCAGTAGACAAATGGATAAGAAAGACAAATGCAGCTGTAAGAAAGAAAGATCTCTTATCCTTTGAGATGACATGACCTGGAGAGTATTATCCTAAGTGAAGCAAGCCAAGCAAAGAAAGACAAGTATCATATGATCTCACTTATTTGTGGAATATAATGAATATAACAGTCTGAAGAATGGGGTAGTCCCAGAGACGTGGAAGTGGGGTACAGACTGACAATCCCCGGAAGAGGGGGTGGTGGGTGAGAGATGAACCACAGAACTTATATGCATGTATGCATGACCAATGGACATGGACAACAAAGCTGGAGACAGGGCGGGGAGGGAGAGCAAGAGGGGTATCAGTGGGGGAAAAGGGGAAAGATCTGTAACAAAAATTAATTAATTAAATAATTTTTAAAAAAGAGAGTGAGCTTTCCTTTGAGATGAAACTCTGAGGTAAGTAAAACGTGTGCTTGATTCTTGCTCCACAGTCATTTCCATGTCCTGGGGCATGTTTTTAAATAAAATGTATTAAAATTAAATAAATAAATAAATAAATAAATAAATAAATAAATAAATAAAAGTTGAAGTATTCAAGGAGATAGTGTTTCCATTTATAATGCCAGCCATCAAAACAATATCAAATAACAGGCTAAAAATAGTCAATCTTCTCTTCCTTTATACTCTGCTTTCTTCATTCTGCCATGCAAGTACCTAACTACTGTTGGTAGTGCCTATAGTACAAAATATCTCTGGCAATTTCATTATTAATTAAGTGATTGAATTTCAGTTTAAATTGTTGAATTCTACAAAGTATTGTACTTGAAATTATGCCTCTCTCTTCTGAAGAAGTCCTCTATTAAAATAGTAAAGGCAGGAAGCTCAGGAGGATCTAGTCAGTCTGGTCACTGGCTCTTCTGAGACCATCATAATGCAAAACACAGCTTAAAAACATGCTTGCAAAGGGAAATAAATTTAAGTCCTACTTTTGCTAGCTGTATGACCTTGAAAAATTTATTAAAGCTCCCTTTAATATCATAAAATATTACATCTGGAGATGGCCTTAGAATAATATAGTAACCATTCACTCTGAAAAGAGAGTCCTCAACGTAACTGTAATACAGGTTTAACATGTTTTTTCTAAGTATTTTCAATTCCTCAAATAGCTCAATGAATGGATCACATGTAGAGTTGATAAAGTGTACAAGCTAAATTATTGTTTTAACTTTTTACTAGAATTTAATAAACCTGTATATATGTCTTAAATCAGAAATGAATGCAAAATTTTGGTAAGCAAAATATTTTAGGATAAGACATGTATGGGAGAAACCAAAATAATAAAGAAGAGATTCTTAGTAGTAAAATATTGGACATGACTGATTTAAATTAATCTGAAAGCAAGATAGCACAGTAGTTCAGAGTGAAAGCTTATAGCTAGACTGATCTAAGTTCAAATTCTAAAAATCTGAGTAAGCTATTTAATTGCTGTAAGCCTCTATGTTTTTAAAGTAACACTAATAATATTTACTAAGGATTAAATAAAATAATATTCACAAAGTATTTTGAAAATTGTATAATACTGCATAAATGTTTAACAAAAAATGTTTTCGTTGTTCTTTCATATTGTTACCATTGTAACCAGATAGTTAATATTGATCATGGGAAGAAAGCAAAGGAAAGGCCAGACATTATTAGCATGGTCATCTGGGCAGCTTCACCAGGAAGCTGCAACTTTGCACCCCAATGGGAACCAACGTTCCATTCCCTGCAAATCACTGAGTAAAGGAATCAAACAAAGGGAGAAATGGATGCATGTGCAATGAAGTTGGGTTACATAGGGAAGGTGCCTATCAGTCTAATCTGTGGAAAAGATAATTGGCTAGAGGGTGGAGCCACTACAAGCATGGGAAATCCTGAAGGGTTAATTGGTTAAGCTCCTAGTTATAGTCCCTAGACAAAGAGTTCTCTCTCTTGCCCTCTTACCTCCTGTTTCTCACATGCTCTGTGACCCACATTCACCCATGCACTAGCCTGCTATGTGGCCTTAAGCAGCCATGTTGGCCCACGGCCATGTGGACCCCACACACAAGGAACTGCAGCTGGGAACACAAACTAACCTAGTCAGATTCTGGATTAAACCGTGCTTTAATATGGAGTGGAAATTCTGGGTAGTGGGTTTAATGCTAGTTCTACTGAAGACAAGATTGGACTTTTTCCACGGTGAGACAGAGGGAAATAAGATGTTGGAAACTCAGGGGTTTAATTCCACAGAAATAAAAATTACTCATGCAAGTCTCAGGAAATTATTTTCCTTGTGATTTTGTAAGAATTTCACTTCCTCCAGTAACAGGTGGGGTCACAGACTGAACCCCACCCAAAAAAGTATGACTTTTCCATTAATATGAATTATTTTTATTAGATATGACACCAGATTTATTTTATTTGTATTGATCTTGAACAACAATAAATTTTATCCTTTTACATTGCAGGATATTGAGATCTTTTCAAACCGACATAATACCTAGAATACTTTTGTTTTTTTTTTTTTTCATCTCTTGTGTTGAACCAATTTTTCATTCTTATTTATTTCTATTTAAAATTAACTAATGGAACTTGGCTGAATTCTACAAATCATTTTCTCCACGGTTCTTTTAACTCTTTTATAGAATTTGCTAGTTTCTTTGTAAAAATGTCTTTTTTATTTAGAAGGCTTTATTGAAACAGTCTTTTAAAAAACCCATTAGGATTTAGTGATTGAAAGGATTAGGTCCCTTTTTAGGCCTGAAGTGCCTAAAAACGTCGTTTATACCTTTTCAATAATGGCTTGCAAAAATTATCAGAAGAGGATTTTGCAATTGTTCTTATTGATTAAAAATACCTTGATGTTCTAATTGTTAAAGATTTTAGCCAATGCTGAAAAGGCCTGTAAACAGGACAAGCTTTGATAGCTCAGCCACTTCATGGGAAGTGATTTTTTATGATCATTAGGAAAAGAAAGGCTTGTTTTCAGAACCACTGGGGCCAAATGAGCAGGGATGTCAAGAGCTTAATGATAGAACCCTGGCCTTCCAACCACAGAATTTCAAGGAATAGTGATCTCTCATAGAAAAGGGAGGTTTTCAAACATGTGCATTAGTGCTCATTAAAAATAATTTTTTTGGAAGGACATGAACCACA
This sequence comes from Molossus molossus, assembly GCF_014108415.1. NCBI lineage: Eukaryota > Metazoa > Chordata > Mammalia > Chiroptera > Molossidae > Molossus > Molossus molossus. Next base: position 10,966,691 of record NW_023425355.1, on the reverse strand, counting down.
GTGTTAACAGGGGTTATGTTTAGATAATGATTAAAGTGATTTTGCTTTGTTAGTAAAGCTTTTTTGAAATTTCAAATATCTTATATTAAGCATGAATTATTGTTATAATAGAATAAAATAATAAATACTACCTTTTAATGCAAATGACCTACCGGACCAGGTCTCCTGCTCGTTTTTGTATACCTCAGTATGGAGAATCTTATCTTACTTTTAATTGTAAATCATATAGGTACTTTAGATGCTATCCTTGCAGTTAGTATTTTCTTCTTGATTTAATTTAGAGGAAAGACTCCTGCCTTTGACTATTACTATAATTAAACTGGAATTTGAATGTGAAAACTTACCTGATTGTATAATGATCTACTTGGATTCCTGTTTACATAGTTCTCTGACATTCTTAGCTCCAGATAGTTAACCCTAACTCAGGCACCCTGTCTCCAGTTCTGTCTCTAGTGGGGGGTTGCCCCAGGTAAACAGCTCACTGTCTCACTATAAAGTTAGACATTTGTAAGCATAAGAAATTTCAAACATGTAGAGACATTTTATGAGTTTATTTGAGCCAAGCTGACAATAATTGCTAGGAGAAAAAATCTCAAAGGATTAAGAAAATGCTCCAGAGAATGGCAGTTTTGCACCTTATTTTATATATTACAATCAAAAGAGAAGACATAACTGGGTTACATAAAATCCACTGGTGATAGATTAGGGAGGCCAGAGAAAGCAAAGCAAGGTAAACCTCTGAGATTGTATAAAAAGTAAAATGATACAAAATAGTAAACAGTTAACAATTAACATTATAGTAGGACCGAAAAATGGCGGCGGAGTGAACGGAGCTACACAGACCGTCTCCCAGAACCAAACTGGAATTACAACTATAACACAGACAAATCGACGGGAAAAACCAACAGAAAAGCAGCTTGCGAGGACCATACAACGAGGGACACTGACTCCATCCCGGTAGGCTTGCGAAGGCGCGAGACGGGGCTGGGAGCGCACGGTCGGCAGCTCGGCAGCGGCCTCAGCTGTAAGCGGCGCCCGCGGGTTACACTCCCAGGCGGCCCCACAGCGCAGCCGGGACTGAGGCTAAAACAGCCACAGCCACTCACCTTGGGCTCCGGCAGAGGGAGGGCGGACTGGACTGGAACTGTGTCGGGACACTCGGGGTTTGGAGGGCTCTCGGAGCTTTGGCTGAGTGCAGCCACTCAGGACGGTGGCCACATTGCTTCTTCCCAGGGCTCTGAGAGAGGCAGCAGCCCCTCCCTCGGAGATCCAACCCCACCCTGTGGGCCATTGAAGTGTTAATTGAGGCTCACTAAGGACCAGCATCTGCCCCACCCTCGTGAAAGCCCCTTGGCTGAGCACCAGAGGGAGTTTTTCAATCAACTGACAACCCAAAACTCATCAATTAACCTAGACTGCTAGCTTCCAGGCAAAAAGCTAGAGGATAACGGTACGTTTCCTGGGCTGGCAACTTTAACCAGGAAAGTAAGACTTGACAGTGGTGTTCAACGCCGGTCCTCCCTCGCTCATCTAAACACAGGAGAGGGAGCCACAAACAGCAGAACACCAACACCCACAGGGAGAACTTGACAGGCTCCAAAGCCCAGAGTGATAGCTAAAATGGTGAAACACAGAAACAGAAGCCAAATGAAAGAGCAAACCACCTCCACCGAAGATGAGATCAATGTGGAGCAATTAGGCATGTTAACAGAGCTAGAATTCAGAGCCATGATCTTGAGGAAGCTGAACAGCATGAGTAAGGACATAGAGACACTGAAAATAAGCCAAATGGAAATTAAAAACCAACAAGAAGAGATAAAAAATGACATATCCGAAATGAAAACACATTGGAAGGTTTAAAAAGCAGAGTAGGGGAAGCTGAGGACCGGATCAGCGAATTAGAAGACAGGGTAGAAAAAATCAACCAATCAGAAAAACAAAAGGAAAAAACTATTAAAAAACAGGAAGACAGCTTAAGAGAACTATGGGACAACTGGAAACGTAATAATATTCGCATCATAGGAGTCCCCGAAGAAGAAGAAAAGGAGCAAGGGATAGAGAATATATTCAAAAAATAGTGAGAGAAAACTTCCCTAATTTGGTGAAGGAAGAAGGCATTCAAGTTCAAGAAGCACAGAGAGTCCCAAGTAAGAAGAACCCAAACAGGCCCACACCAAGACACATAGTAATTAAAATGCCACAAATTAAAGACAAAGAGAGAATCCTAAAAGCAGCAAGAGATAAGCAACAGGTTACCTACAAAGGGAACCCCATAAGGCTCTCAGCTGACTTCTCACAAGAAACACTACAGGCCAGAAGGGAATGGCATGAAGTAATCAAAGTCATGAAAACAAGAATCTGAATCCAAGACTACTCTACCCAGCAAGGCTATCATTCAAAATAGAAGATCAAATAAAGAGCTTCCCAGACAAAAAAAAGCTAAGGGAATACATTAGCACCAAACCAGCACTGCAAGAAATGTTAAAAGGACTGCTGTAATTAGCAGTAGAAATGGGAACAAAAATAGAACCACACTAAACAAAAATGGCAATAAATAAGTACATATCAATAATCACCTTAAACGTAAATGGACTGAATGCTCCCATAAAGAGACACAGAGTAGCTGATTGGATAAGAAAGCATGACTCATCTATATGTTGTTTACAAGAGACCCATCTCTCAACAAAAGACTCACATAGGTTGAAAGTGAAGGGATGGAAAAAAATTTTCCAAGCAAATGGAAAGCAAAAAAAAAGCTGGGGTAGCAATTCTCATATCTGATAAAATAGATTTCAAAATGAAGACCATAACTAGAGACAAAGATGGCCACTACATAATATTGAAAGGATCTATCCAACAGGAAGATATAACCTTGATAAACATATATGCACCCAATATAGGAGCACCAAAATATATTAAAAATCTTCTGGAGGACTTCCAAGGAGAAATCGACAACAATACAATCATAGCTGGGGACTTCAGCACCCCGTTGACAGCACTGGATAGATCCTCTAGGCAAAAAATTAGCAAGGAAACAGAGACTCTAAATGAAGCACTAGACCAAATGGATTTAATAGATATCTACAGAGAATTACACCCCAAAACGACAGAATACACATTCTTCTCAAGTGCACATGGGACATTCTCAAAGATAGACCACATGATAGGACACAAACTAAATCTCTACAAGTTCAAGAAGATTGAAATCATATCAAGCATCTTCTCAGATCACAATGGCATGAAACTAGAAATCAACTGCAATAAGAACATGCAAAGACATTTCAACACATGGAGGCTAAATAGCATGTTATTAAACAATGAATGGGTCACCGAGGAGATCAAGGAAGAAATCAAAAACTTCCTGGAAACCAATGAAAATGAACACACAACAACACAAAATCTATGGGATGCAGCGAAAGCAGTTCTGAGAGGGAAGTTCATAGCACTACAGGCCTACCTCAAAAAACAAGAAAAATTTCTAATTGACTGTCTAACCTCACAACTTAAAGAATTAGAAAGCAAACAAAAAGAAAACCCCAGAGCAAGTAGAAGGAAGGAAATAGTAAAGATCAGAGCAGAAATAAATGACATAGAGACCAAAAAAACAATTCAAAGGATCAATGAAACAAAGAGCTGGTTTTTCGAAAAGATAAACAAGATTGATGGACCCTTAGCTAGACTCACCAAGAAACAAAGAGAGAGAACCCAAATACACAAAAAAAACAATTAACATTATAACAACAATGATGATAGGATTTGTGGTCTCTGTTCTGGTGTGGTGGTTGTCCCAAGGGATCTGGAAAAGGTGAAGTTACCTTGATATTCCAAAGGTATGCTATCTTAGATGCAAAATAAAATAGACAGAGTCAGTTAAAGATTGACTTTTGTCAGGGAAGATTCTAGTCTAGTACAGACCAGTTGCCATAAACTGCTCTTAGTTTGAGAGTTTTAATGTCAGACCATCCTATGTGGTTACTTTAGGTCTCTGAGTTCGTAAGGCCACCACACAGGCCTCCCCTGAGCTTATCAAATTTAATATGTGGCCCCTTTTCATCGACAGTCCCCTTTTTGGTCATTAGAAAATCTAAACAAGGCATTGATAACCAACTTTTTGGTTGGATGATGAGGTCCATGGTGTTAGGAAGGCTCATTCCTAGGAAGTCTCAGAATCAGCGTTTGTTGTGCTTAATAGGGTGAATCACTGGGGATAGGGGAAGACCATAAACTTGGACGGCATTCAAGGCTGAATAATTTTTTTTAAAAAAAGGTAGGTGAGCCCTGGCCGGTTTGGCTCAGCGGTAGAGCGTTGGCCCGCGGACCAATGAGTCTCGGGTTTGATTTCAGCCAAGTGCACGTACCTTGGTTCCAGTTCATCCCCAGCCCTGGTCGGGGTTGTGAGGGAGGCAACCAATCGATGTGTCCCTCTCGCGTCGATGTTTCTCTCTCTCTCCATTTCTCTTCCTCTCGCCCCCTCCCTCTCTGTCTGAAGATAAATAGAAAAAAATCCTTAGGTGAGGATTTAAAAAAAAAAAAAAAAAAAAAAAAAGGTAGGTGAATGGGAAACAGATCCTCTACGTCCTTATTAAAAAATATTTTGTATCATTTCTAATCTTTGAGCTACCATGATCCGAGTCCTTTTGCTGCTTTTTTTGTTTTTCTGCATCTAGTATAACATTTACACATCAAGAATAATACCAACAGTATTAAACTAGTAACACCAATTAGGAATAGAAAATGTCTAATACTGGAAAAGTAAGAGTCTGAGGGCATCAAGCATCTCAGCCAACTGAATAACCCTTTACATGTATTATTATAATTTTTTATTAACTAATATATTTTTTCCTTTGTTAACTGTCACTTGTACCTTATGATATGTTTGGCCAGATTAAGACTCTATGATTTATTAGCCAGAAGTTCTAATGTTTCTCCTGGCCAGTTGCTTTCCATAGAAATTACTACACAGGGAAGATTAACTTTATGTTCCTAATACATTGGATTTTCAGTATTAATATTATTAATCTCAGACAAAGTTATTTTGCCTATAATTTCAGTATTACACCATATTTCTGTAGCATTGAATGTAAAGTTGGTGGTATTACAATAAAAATCACTTAACAGAAGGATTTGCTAACCCTTCCCAACAAAAACACCCCTTTTCCCATATACTATATATTGGCACTTGTAGATACGATAGACCAGAATTGGGTGAATTCAGTGTTCCATATAGACTTGGGGGCATAACCATTCACGTGTTTTATCTTTTGTTGTTTCCACAATCAGATAGTGAGATGGGTTGCTATTGTTTATTAAATAATAAAATAATAATATTTTTATTATTTTAAAATTAGATGGGCCCATCTAATTCCCATTGGAAGTATTCTACTGTTGAGGATGGTCCCTATACCAGCAAGTTGAACTAGTGAGAACTTAAGCTTAGGATCTAACCAAGATGCCTGGGCTTTTAAGACACAACATTGTAGATCGCATATTCCATCTAAAATTTTTCAAAATCCAGAGGAAGTATATGAGTCTCATAAATGTCTTACCTAGGCTTCTTTACTCATTATAGTTGGCCATTGTTTTATAGCTACTTCAGATTTCATTTGCATTAGCATAGACAATAGGCCCTGTTGAGTTAGGTTACAAGCACATTCCCAATGTTGGCTTTGTGCATGAGTTTTTATACTCTGTTGAGCCTGTTCTACCCATTGAGCTAAGGCTTCAGTGTCTTCTCATGCTGCTTCCCACCTTTCCCCTTTTTCTTGAAACAACATTTCCTCTATATGACCTATTTTAGATAACGAGTCTATTTCTAATGAGTGACATTCTTCATTAACTGCAAGTTCTGTTTTTCCCATTAATACCAAAGCCAGATCCTAATCCTCCAAGTATTCCCCTTTATTTCTTTTAGAGGGCCAGTGTTGTTGGATCCACCAGGAACATTGTTGCCATTGGGTATCTATAGCTTGGGAGCAGCTGGGTATACTGAATGGACCTCAAATGTTAAGTTTCCATGCCATAGTTAAATGGGTAGAGGTAACCCTAAAATTAGCTAGAGTTTGAGTATTCCATAGGGCTTTCCACAAGAGTCCAGGACACAAGGAGGGTGGGGTAGTTATATATATATATATATATATATATATATATATATATACCCACAAAGTAAGTCCGATAATTTCTAAAATGAAACCATTGACTTTTTTTTTTCTTGTTTCATGGACATCCAGCTATAAGAGCATGGCTGGTGTGTCTGAAAACAAGATATAATATGACAGATAGGGCAGGTAGCTGTAAGCCTTTTCCCATCATATCCAGATATTTTTCTTAGTTTTTTTTTATTTTCATTCTTATAGCTATAAAATACTCATCTAGATTAGATCCATGTATAATTCTACCAGGAGAATTATTATGGAGGTGTTCTTGGAAGTATTTGCCCAAAATGGTCCTTTATAAAAGGTATATCCAGAAAAAATGTACCATAGCTTATACTAATATTAGGAGAAGACCAATGTGTTGCCAACAAAGCAATAACTTCATTATTATAACTGATAATCAGAATATTGTTGTCTAGTAGGTGGCAAAGATTAGCATATATTCAAGTTAATTATTTGTATCTAATAAAGGAGGCTGTCTGGGAAAACAGATATTGTTTTCATTAGGAAACCATAAGGAAGATAACAATATAAAATCATTTATGTACATTTAATTAATACTTATTATGTGTTGTTAGCACAAAATTTGAGTAGCATCAATTTATGAGTATACAGGCCTTGTTGACATTTGGGATAGATGTCTGCCTCTGTGGTTGGTGGCTTCTCATCCTTGAAGTCTTTGATTTCTGCTGTAGACAGAGGTGAGTATCAAAGACAGGAGTAAATGTCCATTTGTAGTTAGGCACCATTTTTTAAATGAGAAATGTGAACCCATGAGTTAGTTCCATTGAGTTTGGTTGCACATGGGATGGTTAGTAATACTTGTAACGTCCCAACCTACAAGATTGGAGAGAGTTTTGTATTTTATGTCTTTTCCAATAGACAAAATCTCCTAGTTATAAGCTATGATCTTCGTCTCCAGAGAGTACACTGTGAAATGAATCAGTTAGTAATTTATCAATTTCTTTAAGCTGACTAATACACCCTTGACAATAATGTAAAGTATCTACTTTTAGTTTTCCTTATATTTGAAAATAACAAGATTTCAAAATAAGGAATATTTCAAACAAAATCCTCAGAATAATTATCCTCAGTTTATTCAGTCCCATATCAAATTTTATCCTGATTATTTGCCAGTATTTCCATGAAATCAGTTATTCCTCAGAGTTCTCTAAATCTTCATGTAGTTCAAATATATCACCTGCTTAGAATCCTATAATTAAGAGTAAGTCAAGTTTCTTTTCATGGATCTTTTTAAAGATGTAACATTTGCAAATGCATCAGAATAAAACAGTGACTGTCTATAAATGACAAGACTTAAAATGACATGGTTATAGATCTAAATGAAATGCAATTGATAAAAAACCATTTTGCTTTTTTGTGCAAGATATGACATTCCGCCCTGGCCGGTTTGGCTCAGCGGTTAGAGCGTCGGCCTGCGGTCCGGAGAGAACCGGGTTCGGTTCCCGCTAAGGGCACGTACCTTGGTTGCAGTTTGTCCCCGGCCCTGGTTGGGTCGTGTGGATGGCAACCACTCGATGTGTCGCTTTCACGTCGATGTTTCTCTCTCTCTCTCCCTCCCACTCTATCTGAACAAAATATCGAAAAATGTCCTCGGGTGAGGATTAAAAAAAAAAAAAGATATGACATTCCAAGATAATTTTATGGTAAATAATAAATACTGTGAAATGATATAAAAGAACAATATAAAGCCCACTTTTTTTTTTAAGATTTAACATACAATGTTAGTATATAAAGAACAAACAATATGTGAGATTTTAAAATTTTGCACATGTTTTATCAGAAGTGTGCATTTAGCATTGGAAACAATTCATACACTCCAAATGTCAGGACCACAAACATGCGGAGTACTACTGTCAGATGCCCTCACAGGGAACTATCACTCTTGGCTTGCCCAGTGTCAGTGACAGGACACCTGTGACCCCTGAGAACTCCCTGATTAGACATGGCTCTGCATCTTCACAGGTTCATCCATAGGCAAGACTGAAATCTCTAGAACATACATTTTAATAAAATATATATATATATATATATATATATATATATATATATATATATAGCCCTGGCCGGTTTGGCTCAGCGGTTAGAGCGTCGGCCTGTGGTCCGGAGAGACCTGGGTTCGGTTCCCGCTAAGGGCATGTACCTCGGTTGCAGTTTGTCCCTGGCCCTGGTTGGTCATGCAGGTGGCAGCCACTCGATGTGTCCCTTTCACATCGATGTTTCTCTCTCTCTCTCTCCCTCCTGCTCTATCTGAACAAAGAATGAAAAAGTGTCCTCGGGTGAGGATAATAAAATATATATATATAGAACATAGTTATTATTTTATTTGACATAGCCTTCCATGTAATTTCAAGTGTACTACTTAGGCCTAATTAGTTTAAAAACTTCTCTTTTATAAGTAGAATAAATCCTCAAGGTATTTCAGGGTGCCATTAGAATAAATCAAAGTCATTTTTTGGTTCAAAAAAGTCACTTAAAATTTAAACTTTGGAGAGGGGAGTCAAGATGGTTGCAGATCAGCCAGAAGCTTGGTGTCCTTACTCCCAGCCAGGGACCAAATTTACAGCTATAATATTGTACAATAAACTTGAATAGTCATGGAAGTGTAGTTGATCAAAAATATTATATCTAAGGAGCACTGAGGAAGCCACATAGAGACTGGTAAGAGGAGTAGAGTCACAGAAACAAAAAACTCCCTCTCTCAAGCAGGTGTAGTTCTTGAGAGGACCAAGGGACATCATCTGCAAAGCTCCATCCCTCTGGGAAGGTGAGATCTCAACCCCATGCAGAGATTCCAAACCTGTAGCAGCAGAGACAGGAAGAAGAGCCCATGTAGCATTGGGAAGAGGGAACCAAGGGTATTCTGTCTGCCTGGGGGACTGGGACTGCACTTTTCCGGTGAAGAAGTGCTCTATTGTTAGCAGCCCCAGCCTGAAAAGCTGCACCTTGCAGTTACTTTGAGAGACCTACTGGTTTCTTGAAAGACATTGTGCAGAGCCCCACTCAGTGAATACATCATTTGACTTGGGGAAAGGAAAAAGGTCTCTCCCAACTCAAGCTATCAGTTAGAACTCCTCCCCAACTTTTGGATCCTCTTGGACTGCCCAGTCCTGCTATGTTGGCAACACAGGGAAACACTGTAGGTCAGGGATTTTTGGCTCACCCTATGCAGTGTGGAGCCTGAGAATAGCTGGAAATTTCAACCTCCACTTTGCTGAAACCAGCCATGGGAAAAGATCAGAGTCCTGCACTGGGCTGATTTTCTACCCCATCTGCTTAGTCTGGTGGCACGGGGTACTGGAGACATGCAGAGCTGGGATTTTTGGACTGTATCCCCTAGGGAGTCTTCTGTTGGGAACATAGATGGACAAGCACTGGGCTCTGTTTCTTGAAATTCCACCTGGCAACCTTGGAAATGAAAGACAGAGCCTTCCTCCAACACAATGCAGGCCAAGGGCACCACCTCCAAAAATAAACTTAGTTCACCCCTGTGAAGTCCTAGATATCCCCACTAGGTGGTGTTCTGTAGGGGATGGAAGAATGGCTCAGAGCAGGATGTTCAAAGAATGAGACCCTCAGAGGCTATTGTCTGAGACTGGAAGGAAATTCTTGGCCTCCTCCTGCAGACTAGGCCAGCAACATCCTCAACCAGAGACTGTTTTGATCAATCCCTCTGAGCCCAGTCTGGCTGAAACTGCTTCTGCAGAGAAGACTGAGGGCTGTACCCAACCTGGAACTATAGCAGGCTACCTTAGGAGGAGCAAGAGTTTGAGTGTCTGGTAGAGACTGAGGAGTTTGGCTTTGACTAGCTCAAGCTAAGCTAGCCTGGGTCCAATTTGCATGCCAAGGTTGGGGTTGATTCTCATAGTCAAACAGATTGAGAGTCAATCCCACCAGTGAAAAGACCAAGAGCAATCACGACCCAATTACAGCAGGAGAGCCCAAGCAACCAACAAAAGAGACATTCTTAGAGCACCTAACTCAAGAGATCAAGAATACTGCATCACTAGGTCCCAAAGGATACCTACTACAGAAGGCCATTGCACAAGATTGGAAGGCATAGCAGTTTTTTTTTTTTTTATTGTTAAAAGTATTACAAATGCCCCCCCTCCTTTTCCCCACTGACCTCCTTTTTCCTGGTCCCACCCTCCTCCTACTTTCCCCAACCTAATGTCTGTGTCCATTGGTTGTACATATGTACATATAAGTTATTTGGTTTATCTCTTTTGATCCTTTCCACCCCACATCTCTCTGAGGTTTGTTAGCCTATTCCCTACTTCCATGACTCTGGATATCTTTTGGTAAACAGCTTATTTTGTTCATTATGGTCCATAAATAAGTGAGATCTTGTGGTACTTGTCTTTCTCGGACTGGCTTATTTCACTCAGCATAATACTCTTCAGGTCCCTTCATGTCATCTCAAAGGGTAAGATATCTTTCTTGTTTACAGCTGCATAGTATTCCATTGTGTAAATGTGCCACAGCTTTTTTATCCACTCGTCAACTGGTGGGTACTTGCACTGTTTTTAGATCTTAGCTATTGTAAATAGTGCTGCAAAATGACTTTGAGATATCACAACACACCTGCCAGAATGGCTGCCATCAATAAATCCTCAAACCACAAGTGCTGACGAGGATGTGGAGAAAAGGATACTCTAGCACACTGTTGGTGGGAATGCAGACTGGCACAGCCACTATGGAAAACAATATGGTGTTTCCTCAAAAAATTAAAATTGGAACTGCCATTTGACCCAGTGACCCTACTTCTTGGAATATATCCTAAGAAGCCTGAAACACCACTCAAGAAGAATATATGTACTCCTATGTTCACAGAAGTTCTATCTAATACATAGAGACAAACACAAAGAGACAGCAAAAATGGGGACACAAATAGTCATCAAATGAAAGAACAGGAGGAATTTCCAGAAAAAGAGCTAAAGGAAATGGAGGTAACCAATTTATATCAGACATGGAGTTTAAAGTGCTGATTATAAGAATGGTCAAGAAACTTAGTGAGAACAACAACAGCATGAAAAAAGACATGGAAACCATCAAAAATAATCCATTGGAAATGAATAATGCCATATCTGAAATACAGAATGCATTGGAAGGAATAGTCAGTAACCTGGACAAAGCAGAGGATCAAATTAGTGAATTAGAAGATAAGATAGAATAAAGCACCCAATCAGAACAAGAACAAGCAAAAAATAATTTAAAAGCATAAGGACAGTGTAACGAAACTGTGGGACAACACAAAACATAACAGAATCCACTTCATAGGGTATGAGAAGTAGAAGAAAGCAAACAAAGGATAAAAAACCTGATTGAAAAAATAATAACAGAAAGTTCTCCTAACCTGGTCAAGAAGAATGTCACACAAATTTAGGAAGCAAAGAGAGTCCTAATCAAGATAAACTCAAAGAGAACAATACCAAGAGACATCATAATTAAAATAGCCAAAATTAAAGACAAAGAGAGAATCTTAAAGGCAGCAAGAGAGAAACAGTTACCTACAAGGAAGCTCCCATAAGGCTCTCAGCTGATTTCTCAACATGAACCCTTCAGGTCAGAAGGAATTTTCATAAAGTATTCAAAGTAATAAAAACCAAGAACCTGCAACCAAGACTGCTCTATCTAGCAGAGCTATCATTTAAAATCTGGGGAGAAATAAAGAGTTTCACAAACAAAAGAAGACTAAAGGAATTCATTAACATCAAAGCAGCATTATGAGAAATGCTAAAGGGGCTGCTTTAAAAAGAAGAAGAAATAGAGAAAGTGAGGAACATAGGCATAAAGAAAAAAATGGCAATAAATACCTATCAATAATAACATTAAGAGTAAATGAATTAAGGCACCAATCAAATGACATGATATAGCAGAATGGATACAAAAACACAACCCCTATATATACTGTCTACAAGAGACCCACCTCAGAACAAAAGATACACACAGACTAAAAATGAAGGGATGGAAAAAATATACTATGAAAATGAAAAGGAAAAAAAAGTTGGGGTAGCAATCCTTATATCTGACAAAATAAACTTCAAAACAAAGGCCAAAGCAAGAGACAAAGAAACTCACTATGTAATAATAAAGGAATTGTTCCAACAAGATGATATAAGCCTTGTAAACATATATGCACCAAATAACACCTAAATAGATTTAAAAACAAAACAAAACTTGTACTGTACTTTAAGAGAGAAACTGAAGCCATACAGTCATAGGAGGGGAATTTAACACCCCACTATCATCCATGGATAGATATTCTAGACAAAAAATAACAAGCAACCTTAACATACTAAATCAGATAAATTTAATTGATATTTACTGAATATTTGGTCCCAAAGCAACAGAATATACATTATCCTCAAGTGCACATGGAACATTCTCAAAGATAGACCACATGTTAGGACACAAGATAAGTCTTAACAAATTCAAGAAGATTAAAATTATACAAAGTGTCTTCTTGGATCACATTGGCATAAAAAAGAAATAAACCAAGATTAAAATCTCAATAATATTCAAACACATGGAAGCCAAATAGCATGTTATTAAACAATGAGTCACCAATGATATCAAGTAAGAATTCAAAAATTACCTGGAAACAAACCAAAATGAACATACAACAACTCCAAATCTAGGAGACACAGCTAAAGCAGTCCTGAGAGGGAAAATCATAGCAATACAGGACTACATCAAGAACCTAGAAAAAATTTGTAATAAACAATCTATCCCTACACCTAAAATAATTGGAAAATGAACAGCAGGAAGCACCCAGAATAAGTAGAAGAAAAGAAATAGTAAATACCAGAGCAGAAGTAAATGACACAGGAACTAAAAAAAAAAAAAAAAAAAAAAAAAAAAAAACTACAAAAGATCACTGATACCAAAAGCTTATTATTTGAAAGGATAAACAAGATTGATGAACTGTTAGCCATACTCACCAAAAAACAGAGAGAAGACCCAAATAAATAAAATTAGTAATGAAAAGGTTAAGTAACTGACATCACAGAAATACAAATGATTGTAAGCAAATACTAAGAACTATATGGCAACAAAATAAACAATCTGGGCAAAATGGACAAATTCTTAGAAACATACCATCTTTTAAAAATTGAATCAAGAAGAATCAGAAATCCTGAATACAAGAATAACAACTAATGTAACTGAAGCAGTAATAATAAAAAAATACAATGTATATGGAATGTAAAAAGACCCCAAATAGCTTCAGCTAACATCCCAGAAAACAAGTTCTGGACAGGATGGCTTCACAGGCAGATTTTATCAAAATTCAAAGAAGAACTAACACCTATCCTCCTCAAACTGTTCCAAACATCCAAGAGGAGGGAAGACATTCAAACTCATTTTATGAAACCAACACTGTCCAAATGCCAAACCAACTAAAGAGACAGTAAAGAAAGAAAAATTTTAGGCCAATAAACCTGATGAGCATAAATGGTAAAATTCTTAACAAAATATTAGCAAACCAGATCCAGACATACATTTAAAAAATCATATACCACAGTCAAGTGGGATTTATTCCAGGAAATCAAGGTTGGTACAATATTTGCAAATCAATAAATGTGATAGATCACATAAACAAAAAATGAAAGATAAAAATAACACAATCATGTAAATAGATGCAGAAAAGCATTTGATAAAATCCAGCACCCATTTATGACAAAAACTCTCAGCAAAGTGCAAAAAGGGGGATTATACCTTCACATAATAAAGGCCATATATGAAAAACCTAGACAACATTATACACAAGGGAAAATACTAAAAGCATTTCCCTTAAGATTAAGAATAAGACAGGGGTGTCCACTTTCATCACTCTTATTAAACATAGTACTGGAAGTTCTAGCCACAGTGACCAGACAAGAGGGAATAAATGGCATCCAATTTGGAAAGGAGGAAGTAAAACTGTCATCATTTTCAGATGACATAATATTGTATATAAAGAACCCTAAAGACTACATCAAAAAACTACTAGATGTAATAAATAAATTTAGCAAAGTTTCAGAATATAAAATCAATATCCAGAAGTTGATGGCATTTTAATATATCAATAATGAACTATCAGAAAAAGAAACTAAGAAAACAACCTCATTTACTATAGCAACCACAACAACAAAATAAGACACCTAGGAATAAATTTAATCAAGGATGTAAATGACCTGTACTCATAAAACTATGGGACATTGACAAAAGAAATTAATAAAGATACAAATAAGTGGAAGTATATACCATGGTCATGGATTGGAAGAATTAATGTCATTAAAATGTCCATACTACCCTAAACAATCTATAAATTCCACACAATTCCTCTTAAAATACCAATGGCATATTTCATGAATCTAGAAATATATTTCAAAAATGTATATGGAATGAAAAAAGACCCCAAAGAGCTGAAGCTATCTAGAGAAATAAGAGCAAAGTAAGAGGGATCACAGTACCAAAAACTGAATTATACCACAAAGCCATTGTAATCAAAACAGCCTGGTCCTGGTACAAGAACAGACATATAGATAAATGTAACCGAGCAGAGAACACAGAAATCAACCAAAGCCATTATGCTCAATTAATATTTGACAAAGGAGGAAAGAGTATACGATGGAGTAAAGATAGTCTCTTCAATAAATGGTATTGGGAGAATTGGACAGGTACATGAAAGAAAAAGAAACTAGATTATTGTCTTATAACATAACCAAGAATAAAAGATAAAAGACTTAAATGTAAGGTGTGAAACCATTAAAATGCTAGAAGAAACCATAGGCAGCAAAGTCTCAGACATCCTACATAGCAGAATTTTCACTGATATATCACCTAAGGCAAGAGAAACAAATGAACAAATAAACAAATGGGACTACATCAAAATAAAAAGCTTCTGCACAGAAAAGAAATCATCGACAAAATGAAAAGGAGTTCTGTTGTATGGGAGAACATGTTTGCCAATGATACATCTGATAAGGGATTAATTTCCAAAATATATGAAGAACTCATACAAGTTAATAAAAGGAAGATAAACAATCAAATTTTAAAAATTGCAAAAGACCTAGATGCTTCTCCAATGAGGACATACAAATGGCCAAGAGACGTGAAAAAATGCTCAAAGTCACTAATCATCAAACAGATGCAAATTAAAACAACAAGGAGGTATCACCTCACACCTTCCAGAGGGCTACCATCAACTAATCAACACATGACAAGTTCTGTTTAAGATGTGGAAAAAACTAGTACACTGCTGGTGGGAATGCAGACTAGAGCAGCCACTGTGGAAAACAGTATAGAGTTTCCTCAAAAATTTAAAAATAAAACTTCCATTTGACCCAGTGATCTAACTTCTAGGAATATACCCTAAGAAGCCTGAAACACCAATCAGAAAGAATATATGCACCCCTATGTTCATAGCAGCACTATTTACAATAGCTAAGATCTGGAAACAGCCCAAGTGTCCATCAGTAGATGAGTGGATAAAAAAGCTGTGGTGCATTTACACAATGGCTTACTATGCAGCTATAAGAAAGAAAGATCTCTTACCCTTTGAGACAGCATGAAGGGACCTGGAGAGTATTATGCTAAGTGGAATAAGCCAGACAGAGAAAGACAAATATCACATGATCTCACTTATATGTGGAATCTCTCTCTATTATTTTTTTTTATCCTCACCCAAGGACATTTTTGCATTTATCTTCAGATAGAATGGAAGGGAGAAAGAAAGGAAGAGAGAGAGAGAGAAACATCGATGTGAGAGAGACACATCAAGTGGTTGTCACCCACACAGCCCCAACAGGGGCCGGAGACAAACGCAACCGAGGTACGTGCTCTTAGCAGGAACCGAACACAGGACTCTCTGGTCCGCAGGCCAACGCTCCAACTGCTGAGCCAAACTGGCCAGGGCTATATGTGGAATCTAATGAACAAAATAAACTGTTGAACAAAATAGAACCAGAGACATGGAAGCATGAAACATACTGGGGAATCTCAGAGCAAGGGATGGGGTCGGGGGAGTATTGGCAGAGATTAACCAAAGAATTTATATTCATATATGCATAACCCATATATACAGATAATGGTGAAGGCCTGTGGTGGGATGGGAGTGGAGTGGAGGGGCTCAACCATGAAAAAAGGAGGGACACCTCTAACACTTTCAACAATAAACATAAATTTAAAACCATAATAATTTAAGTGATTATCTGAACACCTTACATTTCAAAATCTCTGATTTCAATTATCTAGATTTTTCAAATACTAAAATGGCCCTGTATGTTCTGATTAATTGCATCAATTCTCCTTTTCACTTTGCATAAACTGACAGCTTTAATGTCATAAAATGCAAATCTGTTAGAAACATTATCACTCTGGGCATGTACTTTGGTCTTCATTTAATCAAGACATTTACAGTCATACTCATAGGTATATATAGGCAGGTATATCTAAATGATCACATCTGTGCTTTTTTCATGCTCACATTTTTTTACATTATACCAGTACAGTAGTTTATGTTAGTAATTGGATTGAGGACTGCTTCATTCATTGCATATCATTTGCTATTACTCTAACCAGTATAGTCTATATCTACCTTAATGCTGATTTTCAAAAATACATAAGTGAAAAATAATTTTAAAAAATCTAAGTCATTCTGAAATTTACACATTTTTTGTATCAGCCTACTTACTAGTGGCACACATACGTGTTTCCTGTGAACAGATTTAATTTTTAATTTTCCTGAATCAGTGTTAACTAGGAAAAAGGTAATTGTTGTCAAGAGTATTCAAACTGTCAGAACATCCTTCAATCTAAAAGCTGTTAGAATCTGTGCAAAAGTAATTACTGAAACTCTATTCAACTGTAATAATAACCTGCCACTGATGACAGCAATTACTGGAAAAGTGTAATAGAAATCAAAGGTGCATTTTTCTCTGACAAGTACATTTCTAACTAAGGTTTACATTGGCTGAAAAGTGTTGACAATGATGATGTGCTGTATCATTCTTAATCATGGCTGGCACACTGATAGAGTTTGAACTGTTCACTGTAGACAGAAACTAAATAATTGTTTTATTTGACACTGCCCAGGCTCCCCATATATAGGAATACATATTTTAGATTAATAGAAATTAAGTGTTATGTTTTTTGCCTGTTTTACATATTTTCTAAGTAAAGGTTTTTAAGTACATTGTACTTCAAATCAAAGAAACTAATTGCAGTTAAGCCAAACTGGCAATGCATACTTCTAAGATTTTTCAAAAGGTTTGGAAATCCATAATTAGGTCAATTATGGGTGCTTTTTCAATTCCAAACTTTAGCAGTCATCTTCACTATCGGTATTCTTGATGATGCTTCCCACTGTATCTTGAAATGGCAAACACGCAGGTTCCTTTAGAGGGGATTATCTAATATCATCAATATGTAATAACAAAACCTGGTCGAACTTTGAGATGGCCTATTTTATTGAGAGAATGTTAGAATATGACAGTGTAGGTGATTTTTTTTTTCCCTCTGGAAAAAATAAAATGCTTACAAAATAAACTTTTAATATAATTAAGTTTTCACAGAAGAGATTTATTGAAGGTATAAAATCTAAGAGGCTTTTATAAAAATATGTATCTTATTTTGTCTTGTTGAATTAAATAGGATTATTTTCAATAGTTAGATTCTAAGAGACTTTTACTGCAATTTGACTTCTCATTTATGTATTGGTGAAAATATCTCTAAAAATGTTGTAGGATAGAAGCAACATAAAAATTTATTTGAGAATGATCATCTGGCTGTTTGTCTCAATACCCAGGACACAATATTCTAGATAAGAATACCTCCTCCCTGAGATTGAGACTAGGCTCAATTTTCCAGGGCAAAATATTAAAAACAAGCTAGTCTGGCCTGTGTGGCTTAGTTGGTTGAGCGTCATCCTGTGTAGCAGGAGGTCAGGGCACAAGTTCAGGTTGCAGGCTCGATCCCTGGGAGAGGATGTGCAGGAGGCAGCCAATTGATGTTTCTCTCTCATTGATGTTTCTATCTTTCTCTCTCCCTCTCCCTTCCTCTCTCTGAAATCAACAAAACATATTAAAAAATAAAAACAAGCTAACTTAGTTCTTGCACAATGCTGTTTTTCTTTGTTCTAGAATTGATTCTGTTTTGTGCCCACTGCATTACGCCTAGTACTTGTTAATAAATTAATCAGCAACACTCAATTTAAGTGATAGAACACCTCTCATATATGAAGCTATAGAGTAGTGTGTAGGGTCTACAAAGAATATAGAATCTACATCCTTCACATTCAAAGAATCCGCAAACTTCTCTCCAAAGTCAAAGAAGAGTAAATAAACTGTCCTGTGAACTCTGAGGTCAAATTATGGAGATTCACACATTCACTTTAATGACACTGGCTTCTACACCTTCATTCACTATTAATTTTCTTTTTTCTGGTTAGAAGAACAAACATAATAATCTTGAATGATAAGAATCATTGAATTTCCAAGGAGCAAATTTTAATAAGATGTGAAGTGAAACCATGATTTTTCTACATTTTTAAATCAATTACATATGATAATGGGGACAATAATTGCTCCTTCGTTCTTTGCCATAATATGAATTATAGATATGGAGACAAATGTGAATGAGGCAATAGAAAACCTGAGTTTTATTCCCATCTGTGGTAATTATCATTATATGAGTTGAGGCATATCATAAAGTGATGAGACTTGATATCTTAATCTGTAAAATGGAATACTGATATCTATTTCATCTACTCTGTACAATTATTGCAAGAATCAAAAATGATAGTGTATATTGAATTACTTTCTAAATTATAAAACACTTTGCAGCTATAATGAGATGTTATCATTTTACCCTTGAAGAATATAGGCTTGTGTTCTGAGAGTGAATAATGTGTTTATGCACTTTTAGAAGATGCCAGTTATTATGTTATGACACAGCTAGAATTCTTTAACCCTGAATTACATATAACATACAATGCCACACCCACAAAAAGAGAAATATGTGCGAAGAAGAGGAAACCATACTTTGAGACTCAGAAATGACTTTATGTATTAATGATATGCTATATAACTCACTCTGCATCTTGAGTTCGGCTCACTGAACAGAAACCATTGATTAACTAAAGGAGACCTCGATCTTGCCCAGAAAATCATGGCCTTCTAAGTATCTTCTGCCTTACCCAGCATGTATCAATTTGTTTCAAGTTTTTTTAAAGAACAGACACACAGTTTGAACAAACAATGCCAAGTTAGCAAAAATATTTTTGATAGATTACACTTATAATAGTAGCATCATTATATCCTTACATTTTAAATGCTCAGTGAAAACATTTCACATTTATGCCCCTTAGGACAAATATTTGGGTTGAATTAGGTAAAACAGATAGTTTTTTCCAATTCAGTTTGCAACTCCTCATCTTTTTCTAAGCTTCTAATACAAAACACAAAACAAAATGGTTGTGCCTGTGCCCTAGTATATTTGTGTGTGTTTAAAAGTAAATGAATTAGCCCTGGCCAGTTTGGCTCAGCAGTTAGAGCGTCGGCCCACAGACCAGAGAGTCCTGGGTTCAGTTCCTGCTAAGGGCACCTACCTCGGTTGTATTTTGTCCCTGGCCCCAGTTGGGGTTGTGTGGGTGGCAACCACTCAATGTGTCTCTCTCACATCGATGTTTCTCTCTCTCACTTTCTACTTCTCTTCCTCCCCCTCTATCTGAAGATAAACGAAAAAAAAAAAAAAGTGGTCTTGGGTGAGGATAAAAAAATAAAAATAAATGAATTCTAGGAGGAATGTGAAATCTGATCTAATTACTTGTTTATAGTCTCAGAGAGCCAATGCTATCCAAAGATCCTTTTAAACAGACACATTTCAGGAAAAGAAAAATAAATAAATTAAATTGAATCTGAGGCTCTTAGAAATAAATTAGTTGTTCAGTTAGGGCAGCAGTTCTCAACCTGTGCATCAGGACCCCTTTGGGGGTCAAACGAACCTTTCAGAGGTCGCCTAAGACCATTGGAAAACACATATTTACAATGGTTTTAGGAACTGAGACACCACTCCTCTATCCATTTCCAGGAGTGTCCACCGACACGCAGATACGCCTACATACAGATACGCCCACATATGAGTACCCGGCATGATGACATCATGCACCAACCCCATCGCCTACACCCTGTACAAATACAGGTGTATGTGACAGGGTTGGCGCCATAATGTACTTATGCAGACCAGTCACACATGTGCAGAGAGCAGCTACTGTATAGAGAGCAGCTACTCCGTTAAAAGCAGCTACTGTGTTGAAAGCAGCAGTATTGGAGGTAAAACAACACTTCATGAATTATAATTGCTGGGTAAATGTAAAATCATGTACTGTAAAATGATCAACTACTACTACAAAAAAAAAAAAAAAAAAATACCTGTACCATGGACACTTAATCTGGATGTTGATTGGTCTTTTTATATTCAGCTGTGGTTGATGTGAATACTGCCCCCTTGTGATAGTAACAGGTATGTAAAAAAACAACACAGAATGGTAAATCATAGGAAACTTGAATGAACTGTATTGACTAAACTAAGCCATGTATCATCATTTGTATTATTAAAGCTATTGTTATATATTATTTTCATTAGTAAACCATCCCATGACAATGGATCGTGTGGAGAAGAACATTAAGAAAAAAATATATAGTGAGGATTTTTACAGTGTGGTTTTACCTCAATAATTACAGCAGAAATTGAGAAACCGCAATGTGTTATTGGTTGTGAAGTTCTATCAGCCGAATCTATGAAGCCGAACAAACTAAAATGCCATTTTGATAGTGAGCATCCGAGCTTTGCTGGCAAGGATACCAACTATTTTAGAAGCAAAGCTGATGGAGTCAAGAAAGCCAGACTTGACGCTGGTGGCAAGTACCACAAACAAAACATAGCAGCCATTGAAGCTTCATATTTGGTGGCACTCAGAATTGCCAGAGCTATGAAACCTCACATCATTGCTGAGGATTTGCTCTTGCTAGCAGCCAAAGACATTGTTTGAGTTACGATTGGAGACAAATTTGTTATGAAATTGAGTGCAGTTTCCTTATCTAACAACACTGCCCACAGAAGAATAGATGATATGTCTGCTGATATTCTTGATCAGGTAATCCAGGAATTTAAATCTGCTTCACTTCCAATATTTAGCATCCAGCTTGATGAATCTACAGACGTTGCAAACTGTTCACAGT
The DNA here is from genome assembly GCF_014108415.1 of Molossus molossus. Classification (NCBI taxonomy): domain Eukaryota; kingdom Metazoa; phylum Chordata; class Mammalia; order Chiroptera; family Molossidae; genus Molossus; species Molossus molossus. Next base: position 10,945,294 of record NW_023425355.1, on the reverse strand, counting down.
TACTGGTTTACATGAGGTATATTAATGATCACGATTTTAAAGATGAGTTTCTTTTTTGCAAACCTCTTGAAATGATAACTACTGCACATGATGTATTTGACACAGTTGGTTCATTTCTGAAAGAGCATAAGATCCCTTGGAAAAAGGTTTGTGGTGTTTGCACAGATGGTGCCCCAGCTATGCTAGGATGTCAACATGAATTTCAACGTTTAGTACTGAATGAGTCACCAAAGGTCATCGGAACTCACTGTATGATTCGTTGGCAATTATTAGTAATAAAGATGCTGCCATAAGAGTCACAAGAAGTAATGAAAAGCGTCATAAGTTCTGTCAATTTTGTAAAGGCGAGCACTTTAAACAGTGGACTGTTTTCGCAACAAGTTGGATGCACCAAACAATGCTCTGCTATTTTACACTGAAGTGAGATGGTTGTTGACAGGAAAAGTTTTAAAATGTGTTTTTGAGCTTCGTGATGAACTCAAAACATTTTTTAATCAGAAAGCAAGACTGCAGTTTGAAGCACTTTTCAGTGATAAAAGTGAACTGCAGAATATAGCTTACTTGGTTGACATCTTTGCTGTCTTGGATGAGTTAAATTTATCACTGCAAGGACCAAATGCAACATGCCTCAATTTGTCTGAAAAGATCCGATCATTTCAAATGAAACTTCAGCTTTGGCAAAAAAAAAAAAAAAAAATTAGATGAAAATAAAATTTACATGTTGCCTACCTTATCTGCTTTCTTTGAGGAACATGACATTGAACCAGACAAAAGGATTATGATGATAATTTCTGTGAAAGAACACTTGAACACTTGTACATGCTTGCAGACGAAATTTCATCATACTTTCTAAATCTACCCGACACCCCATTTGCACTTGCCAGAAGCCAATTCACAGTCAAAGTTGAAGATGTTCCTGAGACAGCACCAGAGTTCATTGAACTTATTAACAGCAATGCAGTGAGAACTGATTTCTCTACAATGCCGGTTACAAATTCTGGATCAAGTGTTTGCAGTCACATCCCATTCTGTCTGAGACTGTGTTGCACCTTCTTCTTCCATTTCTGACAGCATATCTTTGTGAAACAGGGTTTTCCAGCTTATTGGTTATCAAATCTAAGTACAGAAGTAGACTTGGGGAAAATTATCTTTCTTGTGCTCTTGCAAAGACTGCCCTGAGAATTTCCGATCTGGTGAGAAAGAAGGAATCTCAACCTTCCCACTATTGTTGGCTTTTTATGCATACTGTCGCAAAATGTAGCAATATAGTTTACTGTTGTTATATTAAGACTGTGACCCATGCTACACCATGCTTCAAGACAAAATTTCATTTATTTCTAATTAGAAGTAAATATTTCACAATATATAATTACATGTTGCTTTTGCGATTAATCACTATGCTTTAATTCTGTTAAATTTGTAACAGTGAAAATACATCCTGCATATCAGATATTTACATTATGATTCATAACAGTATCAAAATTACAGTTATAAAGTAGAAACAAAAATAATTTTATGGTTGGGGGTCACCACTACATGAGGAACTCTATTGAGGGGTCGTGGCATTAGGAAGGTTGAGAATCACTGAGTTAGGGGTTTACAATTTTTTCCTAATATTTTGCTACTCTGTATTGAAATGTATCAAGTTTAATCCTGGTTGCTCCCTCCTGTTCTATGGATAGTGCACAGCATGTACATTAGTGTTGTGACATATGAACAGTATGAATAATCCCCTAAAATTACCCTGTTCACAAATCACTTTGGTTCTTCTGCTCCTTTTTCCAGGATGACTGTGCCAAAACCCAATGGAAAGGATTATTTATACTCTAAGGCATTGGCTTTAAGACTGGAATTATTGGAGGCAAGGAGATGTTGGATAGTTCAGCAGATAGGCCATGTTCATAGAGGCCTGCATAGTTCCTTTTATAGAAAGCCTGAGAGGCCATGCAGAGTGAAGCCTTATTCATAGATATTAGAAAACCTTTGACTGAATTAAAACAAAAACAAAAAATGTTTTATTGTGTTTCCTGCATTGTCATGTAAGAAAAGGAAGATAGGAATAAAAACTGATGAATGCTAAGTACATTCCATATTTCAAGTGTAGTTTTTCTCAAAATGTGGGTGCTAAACACCTGCATCAAAATATTTTGGAATAATTGGGCCTGGCCAGTGTGCCTCAGCCATTAGAGCATCAGCCCACAGACCGAAGAGTCCCGGGTTCAGTTCCTGCTAAGGGCACGTACCTCAGTTGCAGTTTGTCCCCAGCCCCGGTTGGTTGTGTGGGTGACAACCACTCGATGTGTCTCTCTAACGTTGATGTTTCTCTTTCTCTCTCTTCCTACCTCTCTCCCTCACGCTCTATCTGAAGATAAATGCAAAAATGTTCTCGAGTGAGGATAAAAAACATATATATATATATATATATATATATATATATATATATATATATAAATTTATTTCAAAATATTTGTTCAAAACTGGAGATTTCATTGTTAGATATTTTTTAATTAATTAATTTATTTTTGTTACAGATGTTTCTCCTTTTCCCCCCACTGATTCTCCCCTCCCCATCCCTCTCCACCCTATCCTCAGCTTTAGTGTCCATGTCCATTGTTCATGCACACAAGCATATAAGTTCTCTGGTTTATTTCTCCCCTACCATGCCCTCTTCTGGGGATTGTCAGTCTATACTCCATTACCACATCTCTGAGACTACCCCAATCCTCAGACTGTTATGTTCATTATATTAAATAAGTGAGATCATATAATACTTATCATTCTATGCTTGCCTTATTTCACTTAGGATAATACTTTCTAGGTACCTCCATGTAATCTCAAAGGATAAGAGTTCTTTCTTTCTTAAAGCTGCATAGTACTCCATTGTATATATGTACCACTGCTTTTTTATCCGTTTGTCTACTGATGGACATTTGGGCTGTTGCCAGATCTTAGCTACTATAAATAGTGCTGCTATAAACATGGGGGTACATATATTCTTTCTGATTGGTGTTTCACTTCATAGGGTATATTCCTAAAACTAGGACCACTGGATCAAATGGCAGTTCAATTTTTAAATTTTTGAGGTAACACCATATTGTTTTCCATAGTGGCTGCACCAGTCTGCATTCCCACCAGCAGTGTACTAGAGTCCCCTTTTCTCCACACCCTCGCCAACACTTGTTGTTTGATGATTTGTTGATGGCGGCCATTCTGACAGGGGTGAGGTGATACCTCATTGTTGTTTTAATTTGCATCTCTCTGATGATTAGTGAGGTTGAGCATTTCTTCATATGTCTCTTAGCCATTTGTATGTCCTGTTTGGAGAGGTGTCTAATTAGCTCCTCTGCCCATTTTTTAACTGCGTTCTTTGTCTTCCTTTTGTGGAGTTGTATGAGCACTCTATATATATTGGAAATTGACCCCTTATCTGATATATCCTTGGCAATAATGCTCTACCATACAGTGGGTTGCCTTTCCATTTTGATGATTGTATCTTTTGCTGTACAGAAGCTTTTTAGTTTGATATAGACCCATGTGTTCATTTTCTCCTTTGTTTCTGTTGCCTTAGGTGATGTATCAGTGAAAATTCTGCTGTGTATGATGTCTGAAATTTTGTGTCCTACACATTTTCTTCTAGGATTTTTATGGATTCATGAGTCACATTTAAGTCTTTTATCCATTTTGAGTTTATTCTTGAGTACAGTGTAAATTGATGGTCTAGTTTTATTTTTTTGCATGTACCTGTCCAATTTTCCCAACACCATTTATAAAAGAGGCTGTCTTTACTGCACTGTATGCTCTTGCCACCTTTTTCAAATATTAATTGAGCATATTGCCTTGGGTCCATTTCTGGGTTCTCTGTCCTGTTCCACTGGTCTATCTGCCTGTTCTTGTGCCAGTACCAGGCTGTTTTGATTACAGTGGCTTTGTAGTATAACCTGAAATCTGGTAATGTGATCCCTCCAACTTTGTTCTTCTTTTTCAAGATTGCTGTGGCTATTTGAGGTCTTTTTGGGTTCCATATGAACTTTGGAAATATTTGTTTTAGTTCTGTGAAGTATGACATTGGTATTTTGATGGAGATTGCATTGAATCTATAGATTGCTTTGGGTAGTATGGACATTTTAATGATGTTAATTCTTTCATTCCATGAAAAAGATATGTGCTTCCACTTTTTTATATCTTCCTCTATTTCTTTTTTCAATGACCTGTAGCTTTCTGTGAATAGTTTCTTTATTTCTTTGTTTAAGTTCATTCCTAGATATCTTAATTTTTTTGCTGCAATAGTAAATGGGATTGTTTTTTTTAGTTTCTCTTTCTATGAATTCATCATTCGTGTATAAGAATTCCATCAATTTCTTGATGTTAATTTTGTATTCTGCTACTTTGCCAAATTCATTTATTATGTCTAATAAATTTTTGATGGAGTCTTCGGGGTTTTCTATGTATAGTATCATATCATCTGTGAATAATGACAGTTTCACTTCCTCCTTTCCAATTTGGATCACCTTTTTTTTCTTCCTGTCTCATTGCTGTGGGTAAGAATTCCAGTATTATGTTAAATAAGAGTGGTGAAAGTGGGCATTTCAGTCTTATTCCTCTTCTTAAGGAAAATGCTTTTAATTTTTGCCCATTGAGTATGATGTTGGCTGTAGATCTTTCATATATGGCCTTTATTATGTTGAGATATGATCCCTCTATTCCCAGATTGCTGCACATTTTTATCAGAAATGGGTGCTGGATTTTGTCAAATGCTTTTTCAACGTCTATTGATATAAACATATGATTTTTTTAATATTCATTCTTCTTTACTTATTTTTTGACAGTTAAATTTTTATTTTATTTTATATATATTTTTTAAATTTTATTTTTGTTACAGATGTTTCTCCTTTTTTACCCCATTGACACCCTCCTCCCCATCCCCCCCGCCCCGTCCCTGGCTTTGTTGTCCATGTCCATTGGTTATGCATACATGCATATAAGTTCTGTGGTTTATCTCTTCCCACCCCCCAGAGGGGGTGAACATATGATTTTTATCTTTCTTTTTGTTTATGTGGTGTATCACATTTATTGATTTGTGAATATTGTACCAGCCTTGCATCCTTGGGATCAATCCCGCTTGTTCATGGTGAATTATTTTTTTTTTTTTGATGCATTGCTGGACTCGATTTGCTAGTATTTTGTTCAGGATTTTGGCATCTATGTTCATCAGAGATATTGGCCTATAGTTTTCTTTCTTTGTAGTGACTTTTTCTGGTTTTGGAATTAGAATTATGCTGGCCTCATAAAACGAGTTTGGAAGTCTTCCTTCTTCTTGAATTTTTTGAAATAGTTTGAAGAGAATGGGTATTAGTTCTTCTTTGAATGTTCGGTATTATTCCCCTGTGAAGCCGACTGCACCTGGGCTTTTGTTTGCTGGGAGAGTCTTGATTACATCTTCAATTTCTTTTGCTGTTATTGGTCTGTTCAAGTTTTCTGTCTCTTTGTGGTTCTTTTTTTGAAGACTATGTGTTTCTAGAAATTTGTCCATTTCGCTTAGATTGTTGAATTTGTTGCTGTATAATTGTTCATAATATTTCTTCACAATCTTTTGTATTTCTGTGGTGTCAGTTATTATTTCTCCTCTTGCATTTCTGATTTTGTGTATCTCGGTTCCCTCTCTTTGTTTCTTGGTGATTCTAGCTAAGTGTCAATCAATCAATCTTGTTTATCTTTTCAAAGAACAAACTCTTTGTTCAATTGATCCTTTGAATTGTTTTTTTTTGTTTTGTTTTTTTTTTGGTCTCCATGTCATTTATTTCAACTCTGATATTTACTATTTTCTTCCTTCTACTTGCTCTGAGGTTTTCTGAGGTTTTCTTTTTGTTTGTTTTCTAGTTCTTTAGGTTGTGAAGTTACATAGTCTATTAGTAATTTTTCTTGCTTCTTGAGATAAGCCTGTAGTGCTGTGAAGTTCCCTGTCAGAACTGTTTTCACTGCATCCCATAGATTTTGTGTTGTTGTGTGTTCATTTCCATTGGTTTCCAGGAAGTTTTTAATTTCTTCCTTGATCTCCATGGTAACCCATTCATTGTTCAATAACATGATATTTACCCTCCGTGGTTTCAATATCTTTGCATGTTCTTGTTGCAATTGATTTCTAGTTGCATGTCATTGTGATCTGAGAAGATGCTTGATATGATTTCAATCTTCTTGAACTTTTAGAGACTTAGTTTGTGTCCTAACATGTGGCTTATCTTTCAGAATGCCCCGTGTGCACTTGAGAAGAATGTGAATTCTGCCGTTTTGGGGTATAATTCTCTGTAGATATCTATTAAATCCATTTGATCTAGCACATCATTTAGAGTCTGTGTTTCCTTGTTAATTTGTTGTCTAAATGATCTATCCAGTGGGTATTGAAGTCCCCTGCTATAATTGTATTGCCGTTGATTTCTCCTTTGAAGTTCTCCAAAAGATTTTTAATATATGTTGGTACTCCTATATTGGGTGTATATATATTTTCCAAGGTTATATCTTCCTGTTGGATATATCTTTCAATATTATGTAGTGGCCTTCTTCGTCTCTAGTTATGGCCTTCATTTTGAAATCTACTTTATCAGATATGAGTATTGCTACCCCAGCTTTTTTTTCCTTTCTATTTGCTTGGAAGATTTTATTTCATCCCTTGACTTTGAACCTATGTGAGTCTTTTGTTGTGAGATGGGTCTCTTATAAACAACATGTATGTGAGTCATGCTTTCTCATCCAGTCAGCTACTCTGTGTCTTTTTATGGGAGCATTCAGACCATTCACATTCAAGGTGATGATTGTTATGTACTTATTTATTGCCATTTTTGTTTAGTGTGGTTCTATTTTTCTTCCTATTTCTTCTACTGATTACAGCAGTCCTTTTAGCATATCTTGCAGTGCTGGTTTGGTGTTAATATATTCCCTCAGCCTTTTTGTCTGGAAAGCTCTTTATTTGACCTTCTATTTTTAATGATAGCCTTGCTGGGTAGAGTAGTCTTTGATTTAGATCCTTGTTTTTCATGACTGTGATTACTTCATGCCACTCTCTTCTGGCCTTTAGTGTTTCTGATGCGAAATCAGCTGAGAGCTCTATGGGGTTTCCTTTGTAGGTAACCTGTTGCTTATATCTTGCTGCCTTTAGTATTCTCTCTTTGTCTTTAAGTTTTGGCATTTTAATGACTATGTGTCTTGGTGTGAGCCTGTTCGGGTTCTTCTTACTTGGGGCTCTCTGTGCTTCTTGAACTTGAATGCCTTCTTTCTTCACCAAGGTAGGAAAGTTTTCTGTCACTATTTCTTCACATATATTCTCTAACCTTTGCCCATTTTCTTCCTCTTCGGGGACTCCTATGATGCGAATGTTATTACATTTCCAGTTGTCCCACAGTTCTCTTAAGCTGTCTTCCTGGTTTTTTCATTGTTTTTCCCTTTTGGTTGTCTGATTGGTTGATTTTTTCTACTCTGTCTTCTAATTCACTGATCTGGTCCTCAGCTTCCTCTACTCTGCTGGTTAGTCCTTCCAATATGTTCTTAATTTATGCTATGTCATTCTTCATTTCCACTTGTTTGGTTTTCAATGTTTCTATATCTTTACTCATGGTGCTAATGTCCTTACTCATGCTGTTGAGCTTCCTCAAGATCATGGCTCTGAACTCTACCTCTGATAATTTGCTTAGCTGCATTTCATTGATCTCATCTTCGATAGAGTTCTCTTGTTCTTTCAGTTGGGATTTGTTTCTTTGTTTCACCATTTTAGCTATCTCAGTAGGTTTTGGAGCCTGCCAAATTTTCCCTGTGGGTGTTGGTGTTCTGCTGTTTGTGGCTCCCTCTACTGGGTTTGGATGAGCCTGGGTGGGCCTGTATTAAACAGCACTGTCAAGTCTTACTTTCCTGGGTAGATTTGCAAGCCCAGGAAAGGTTCAGTTATCCTCTAGCTTTTTCCTGGTGGGTAGTAGTCTCAGTTACTCAGTGCCTTGGAATGTAGCCCTGGTGTTCTACATAGGAGGATTTCCAGAGTGTGGGATAGATGCTGGTTATTATGAGCCTCAATTTGCATTTCTTTGCCTCACCTGGGAAAGGCTGAATCTCTGAGGGGTGGGGGATGCTGCTTTTCCCCATGGTTTTGAAAAGGAGCACACTGCCTACAGTCCTCTGTGACCACAACTCAGGAAAAACTCTGAGTGCCCTCCAAATCCAGGATGTCCCCACAACGTTCCAGCGCAGTCTGCCCTCCATCTTCGGTATTCCCCAGGTGAGTGGCTCTGGCTATTTTAGTGCTCTGTCCTGGCTCTCTGCACTGTGGTGTGGGCTTGGTCTTTGTTCCCCAGAAGCTCTGCTCACAGCTAAGACAGCTGCTGTCCTTGGGCTCCCAGCCTGCCACCCTCCTGTGCCTGTTTACATGGTCCTGTCCTGCTGCTTTTCTGTTGCTTTTTTCTGAGGATTTGTCTTTATTTCATTTGTAATTCCCGTTTGGTCCTGGGAGATCTTCTGTGTAGCTTCTATTCACTCCGCCTCCATTTTCACATCCTCTATGTGTATCTTGTGTGCAGCTGGGTTGCACAGGCCTCTCTGGTGCCCCAGCACCCTGCAGGTCCTGTGGGTAACTAGATTGCACAGTCCCTTTGGGGACCGGGCTCTATGCCTATGTTATGTGCTACTGGGTCTCACAAGCCTTTCTGGTGCTTCAGCACCATGCAGGTCCTGGAGGTAACTAGATGGCACAGTCTCTGCTGGGTTGCTCAGGCCTCTCTGGTGTGCCAGCACCCTGCAGTTCTTGTGGGCGGGCAGCTGGATAGCACCAGTCTCTCTGGGCCTCAGGCTTCCCACTGCTCTTGTGTGCTACTGGACAGCACAGGCCTCTGTGGAGCCTCAGGTACCACAGCTGGAGGCTGGGGTGTGCTGCTGCCCCATGGAGCTCAACTCCTGCTCAGCTTTTGCTGTAGTTTTTGAGGATGAGTCTCAGATGCTGGTCTGTGTTTCTATTACCTGGGGATAAATGTCTGCTCCCCAGCCTCTGTTGCTCGGGGTATATCTGGACTCTAATTGGGCTGCTACTATGGGGGATGTTGCTGGGCTCCGGGCTGTCTTCCGCTTCAGAGACCAGCACCTTGGGAGCTCCACTACTGTGCACTGGTCTGTGTTGACACAGAGTGTCCACTGGTCCAATGGTGTTAGGTGTGCTGGTGGGCTTGGGATGCTGGGCCATTGCCACTCCCACTGCCTCCTTCCAAGGAAGACCCGGTATCTTCCAAAATGGTGGGACCTCCCGGAGGCACAGGGAGAAGCGCCCTGAAGAGCAGCTTACTGAGGTAACTGGCTGCTCCTGTCCACAGCACAGGAATCTTCTTCTCCAGGGCTCTGCACTGCTGGGGTTTGATCATCTACCTTCAAGTCCACTCACACTGTCTTACACTCTCACCCTTCCTCAGGTCCTGCCTGCAGCCATCCCATTGTTAGATATTGAAAGCTTATATTTTAACTTCTCAAATGCAATTAATTTGGTTGGACCTTAAGTAATTTGAAAGCATCACTATGTATAATCAAGATATAACCTATGATCTTCTCAGTAGTTAACAAAAGCTTTTGTAAGGGAAATGGAGTAACACAGCAATATACATTTTAAGCTGACTATGCCAAGTTATCAATAGAAGATAGTTATTACCCCCAGATATTTCTGTCTGATGAAACAATTATTCCCTGTTTTAGCAGCTTCCTTCCAAATTATATTTAGATGCAGATACCTGGGCTCAATTCTGGACAAAATGCCTTTTCTCTATTTTTAAAATTTTAAATTAAATTGGCATATATTTCATGTATACATCATGATTATATATAATATTGAATATTATATATATATATATATGATTACTCTTGTGAAGCTAGTTAACATACTATCTCCTCACATAGTTGCAACAACTTTTTGTGATGTGAGCATCTGAAATCTACTGTTTTAACATATTGTCAGTATTCAATATAGTATTATTAACTATAGTCACCATGCTATACATTAGAACTCTAGATTCATTCTTCTTTCATAATTGCAACTTTGTACTCTTTGACCATCATCTCCCCATTTCCCCCACTCATCTGACCCTTGGTAATTATCATTTTAATCTCTGCTTCTATGAATTAAACTTTTTAAGATTACACATACAAGTGAGATTATGCAGGATTTGTCTTTTTGTGCTTGACGTATTTCACTTAGCACAATGCCTTTCAAGTTTGTCTATTGTTTTCCCAGGTGGGTCTAGGAATTTGAATTTTTAATATGTAATATGTAGTTTATGGATTACCCTTTAAGAAATACTGTTCTAATCATTGCATGTTCCAGAACTTTAAAATTCTTATTTGTAAGCCAGTTGAATGGAGAACTAGCAAAAATTACTGAGCCTCCTAAATCTCTACATATTCCGAATACTATACGGACACAAAGATGGATAATTCTCAGGATTACTTTACTATTTCTCCTGTGGTTGTTGGGAGATTAAGGCTGATATTGTCATTTACTTAGGAAACTGCTTATACAATGAGATGTGATGCTCATGAATACAACCTTGGCCAAGACATTTTATCTTCCATGTAGTTATAGTGCTCAGAAGACTACTACTATAACTGTAAATGTATTCAGTTACAACTTGAAGGCTTTTAAGTTCATTCAAAAACTCTTTTTTAAATAAAGTATTTTATTTTAGAATCATTTTAGATTTACAAGAAAATTGTGAAGATAGTACAGTTTCCATATTCTCCACACACCCTGTATTTTCCTATTACTATCATACTTTGATATGAAACATTTGTCACAATTAATGATACATTATTAATTGAAATACATACTATATTTACTATGCATACTAAATGGATCCCATCTAAGATACCAAATGACATTTTTGAAATTTAAATTTATTTTTCCTTTGTTTTCTTTAAAAAATAATAATGGTAGTTAAATTATCAATATTATATTAGTTTAAGGTGTACAGCACAGTGCTTAGACATCCACATAACTTATGAAGTGATCCCTGGGATAAGTCTAGTACCCACCTGCCACCATACACTATCATTACAATATTATTGATTATACTCCTTATACTGTGATTTACATTCCCCTGACTATTTAATAACTGTGAATTTCTACTTTTTCATCCCTTCACCATTTTCAGCCAGTCCTCATATCCCCATTTCCATCTGGAAAAAATTAGTTTGTTCTCTCTATCTAAAAGACTTTTTCTCTTTTGTTTGTTTGTTTAATTTTATTTTTAGATTCTCCATATAAGTGAAATCATACAGTATTTGTCTTTCTCTGACTTAATTCACTTAGCATAATACCCTCTAGATCCATCCATGTCGTCGCAAATGCTAAGATTTTATTCTTTTTATGACTAAGATTTCATTCTTTTTATGACTGAGTAATATTCTATTGTATGTCTGTACCACATCTTCTTGATCTAAGTATGATGTTTGTGGATCTAATTGGGTTGTGCTCTGTTATTCTCTGAAGCTGTCCACCTCATGTATTGATTCTGGGTCCTGTTGAGAGGGTCTCTGATACAGACCAAGGTCAAATGCTTTCTGTTTCTGGCCTGGGTCTACCTGGTAAGATCTACAAAGCCATCTTCAGTTAGTAGGTGCCTGTGCTAGCCCCCTAGGCAAGTGGGAGATGCATCACTGAAAACTAAATATGGCTGTGCCTGAGCTGGTCCTGGGGATTCACAGCAAGAGAGACTGCACACACTAAAGCCAGCCACTGCCTACTTGGGGCCTGCAGACTTTTGAGAGTTCTTAGGAAATTCTGCAGCATGGGCTGAGGCTGTCTGTCTGTCAAGAACAGCTATTGAAAGAAGTTCAGTTGGTTGGGCAAGCTCTCAGGGAGTTGCCAGTGTGGGGTGAGTGGTGTTCATCAAATAAATGCAGATTTAGATTTGGCACTAGTGCCAAGCCTAGGACCACTCAGCAAGAGATCCCGGCATGCCGAAGCCAGCTGCTACCTACCTGGGACTGGTGGGCCTTCAAAAGATTTTAGTAAAGTCTGCAGTGTGGACTGAAGGCACAGGAGGTGAGCTAGTTGGGTGGACATGGGTCTCAGGGAGTCACCAGAGTGGGATGAGCATTGTTCACCAGGTTAATGCAGATTAATGTTTGAAGCTCATGTGTGCTTTCAGGCTGTCTGGGGAGTAGGCTGGAGCAGAAAAACCAGGGCTGCCTCACCAGCCCTCACTCACAAACCACACCATTCAATTTCTTTATGTGTGTTCCTGGTACCTTCTGAGCTGGAGCTTAGGGTGAGTGTTAATGACTAAGTCTGTTCTGGTCCCCTTAAGAGGACACCTAGGTCTACATCAACTTTTGTGCTTTCCCATTTGGAATCTTTGCTGATTTTCACAGCCAGATGTTATGTGGGCTCCTCTTCCCAGCACTGGTGCTCTGGGCTGGGGAATCCGGTGTGGAGAGGGATTGGCAAAGGGGGAGAACCTCAGCAGCTGGGATACCCACCTCTCTAGGTTCTCAACCTTCATACGTGAGTGTAGGACCAGTTCATTTTGTGTCTCTGACTCTCCTACCAATCTCTATGTGTCTTGTTCTTTATATTCTTCGCTATAGAATTTACATTCAGCTAGTCTTTAGTTGGTTCTTTACAGTGATTGTTCTAAAATTTAGTTGTAATTTTAATGTGGTTGTGGGAGGAGGCAAACACAATGTTTTCCTACTCTACTATATAGATTGGACTCTCTCATTCACAACTTTTGGCTAAGTACCTACTATGTACCAGAAATGGTTCTAGCTCAGACAATCTCGCAGTGTTTATTATTAAAGTAAAAATAAACCTGTGTGAACACATTTTAAACCTGTATCAGCTAGTAGGGAAAGATAATAACTAACATTTATTGAGCACTTATTGTGTGTCACAGACTCTTCAAAGTGCTTTATAAGTGTAAAAAATATTACTGAATTATCTTATTGTAGGTACTATTATTATTATTACCATTTTATAGAAAAATTTAAGGCAAAGAATTGTTAAGTAACTTGTCTAAGACTACATAGATAGTAAATAAAAGAGCTAGGATTCAAATAAAAGATGTCTGTCTCCTCAGCCTCACCCTTTTAATGACTGAGATGTCACGTATCTTTACTCTGGAGCTAAGAATATGATCCTAAAGAAATCATATAGCTTTGTAATTGTTCTTGATGGTTTTTGTAAATCCTTTGATATACTTAGTATAAATTTAGCTCCATCTAGACAGGGTGAAATCAAGGTTAAAGATTGGTAGAAAAAGACACTAAGTTTGCTGATTTTCTCTTGGCCTTACCAATAAATCCTGGGATGCAGGAGAGAAAGATTAGATCTGCCTGATATGTGGTATAATCTGAAGGTGAGACTGAATGCAGGTTCAGTTGCCTGCAGCTTCTAAAGCCAGTACTGAAGATACAGGTACTGGTGTAAGGAAAGATGGGTTTTCCAACTAACAGTCACCTGAGAAGATGGGGGACTCATGTCCCAAGGCCCATTTTAACAAATCAGGGCAAGCAGGGATACTTATAGGAAGGAGAGGAAAAGCAGAACACAGAAATCAAGGAGAAGGGGTTAAAAATTCTCTATGCACAGACCAGCACAAACTACTCTGACAAGGACCTTGAAACAGGTCAGGTTATGATCTGGTTTTACATTTGAAGGCCAGAAAGCCTCTCAGAACTGGAATACCTAAAGTTTGAAGTTTATATCTTTTGAAGTTAGTTCCCAAGATTCTTATATAAACCTGCTATTTATCTATAAGTTACATATTAATCAGAATCAGCATTTACAGAAATAATGTCAAAACAGTAGTGGGGTGGGTTACAAAGACATCACTATTCCATGGATGCTATTAACATTAGTTTGGTCTTACACTTGCTTGAGAATTCATAGAGAATATTCCTATATCTCCATTTTGCTTGCTTTTTTTTTTTTTTTTGTCCTCTCCAGTTTGGCTCTGAGCAGAATATTTAAAATATTTCTTTTTTTTTTCTTTTTAATGATTTTAGAGAGAGAGAAAGGGAGAGGGAGAGAGAGATAAAAACATCAATGAGAGAGAAACATCAGTTGGCTGCTTCCTGCATGCCCTCAACTGGGGACTGGGCCCACAATCTGGGCATGTGACCCGATAGGGCATCGAACTGGCGACCTCTTGGTGAATGGGTCGATGCTCAACCACTGAGCCACATCGGCAGGGCTGAGCAGAATATTTAAAAAAAAAAAAAAAAAAGAGTATTCAAGCCCTGGCATGTTTTGCTCAGCGGTTAGAGCATTGGCCCAGGGACCAAAGAAGCACAGGTTCAATTCCAGTCAAGGGCTCATACCTTGGTTACAACTTGATGTTTCTCTCTCTCCCTCCCTCCCTCCTTCCCACTCTATCTGAAAATCAATGGAAAAATATCCTCAGGTGAGGATTTAAAAATAAAAAGTTTCTCCTGAGATATCATCTGCTAAACATATTGAGTATAACTTGTATTTAATTAGGTGTTTGTTTTTTTTCTTTTCTCAACATTCTCTATCTTTGGCTCTATACAGTTTGATTATAATTTGTCTGAATTGTGGGTCTCTTTGGAGTTATCCATCCTAGATTATTAAACTTATTTATTTGTAGATCAAGTCATTTCTAAAATTAGGAAGTTTTGAGCTATTATTTCTTCAATTAAACTGCCTTTTTATTTCTTCTCCTTATTGAATTATCATAATACATGTATCATTCCTCTTTATGGTGTCCCATACGTTTCTTAGGCTCTGTTCATTTTTCTGCATTTTTTTTTTCTTTTCACTCCTCTTTTATTTTATTTTATTTTATTTTTTTTTGCATTTTTGAGACTTAGTAATTTCAAATACTCTGTCTTTAAGTTCACTGAATATTTCTGTTCCTGTTTTAATCTGCTTTTTAAATCCCTCAAAAATTTTAAGTTTCTTACTGTTTTTTAGTTCCACAATTTATTCTTTATTTTTAAAATAACTTTCCTGACTTTGTCAATATTCTCATTATGTTCGTATGTCATTCCCTTGATTTTATTTGTCCTCCAACTCTGTTTTCCTTTAGCTTTTAATATTGAAACCATTATTTTAAAGTCTTTGTTGTAACTCAGAAAGCTGTGTTTCTTTAGGGTCAGGTTCTGGATATTGATTTTTTTCTACGAATAAACCGTGTTTTACTCTTTCTTTCTTTTTAAAATATATTTTATTGATTTTTAGAGAGAGGGGGAGGGACAGGGAGAGAGAGAGAGAGAGAGAGACATCAGTGTCAGAGAGCATCATCAATGGGCTGCCTCCCACATGCACCCCAACCAGCGATCTAACCAATAACCTGGTGTGTGCCCTGAGCAGGAATAGAACCAGTGACCTTTTGGTGTACCAGATGATGCTCCAACCAACCAAGCCACACTGGCCAGGGCTTACTGTTTCTTTATATGCCTCAATATCATTTGTTGAAAACTGTAAATTTGAAAAAAGAACCACCTCTTCTAGACTTTGCTGACTGGCTCTGCAGGAGAACTTCACTAATCAGCCTGGCATGCAAACATTTTTAGGTTTTTACTAAGCATGCATTTTCCTGGTCTTGTGTGTGCATATGTTTACTCCGGTTCTGCATATACACAGCTGTTTTGAAATATCTCAATTTTAATAAGTGTCTCTTTTCTGTTTGTTTGTTTTTTTCTTTTGATTTTTAGGTATGTTATGTCATTCCTCATTTTATAATATATTGTCCCCAAGATACTGCTTGTCTTTATTCCCCCTGTAGCATTCACATGCTGTAGTACCCACTACTGTTTTCTGTGGCTTTTCCCAGCCTGAGATTTGAGTAATGTTGAGCTATTTATATCTCAGTTCTGTGTCATTTGACATTCAATCCTATCCCACAGAAGCTCCCAAATAGTCCAAAATGTTGCAAAAAAATGTTCCACTGGCTTCCTTCCACCCAGAAGAAGAAATCAGGAAGTGCGCAACTTTCTCCTGCTGCACCACACAAAGGAAGGGATGGGTCAAAATTTGAGGAAAAGTGCTACCAAATGTTCTACTATTTTGAGCTCAGCCTTTTATTGATTCAGGATTTGCTTTGTTTTCTGCAGTTCCTTGACTGATTTCTAAGCTCCCACAAACTCTTTTAAGCACTCTGTCTCTATTTACTTCATGTTTCCTTGGAAAAACAAAGGTCTGAAGCTTCCTAGTTCATCATTTTTCTGACATCATTCCTCTTCAGTTAGATTAATTAACTAATTAATTAATAATAAATAAAATAAATGTATGTTACAGAACAAGAGCATTTTCTTCATTGATTATTATGATTGCTTTACATGATTTCATTTTGCATGGTTCTTTTTATGGTCCTCTGTACCGTGCAAAGCAAGGATTGCCTCCATGGATTTTTATTCCCAACATTTTATGCAAACTTGAAATATACAATTCCCTACTGCATGCTGGATATAATAATCAGGCTGTCTTTATGGCATTTTGAGTGGGTCATCTAAAGATTAACTCACCAAATTCCTATAAAACTGAATAGCACCCCTGAATCTTATCTTTGCCTAATGGTGTAGTGAACTACAAGTTTTTTAGCCTCAACATTTCACAGTAGTTTTAGAGTTACATCATATTTTTTCCTCGATGCCAGTACCATGTTATCTTAGAATTATGAAATTTTATAATTATAAAGATAAATTTTAGAGATTATTCTATTAACCTCATTTATTTTTTCAAATGAGGAAATAATAACTCAGAGATCAAGATATGTTACCAAGTTTTTATAAATTGCAAAAATTTGGATTAAAATACAGATTTATTAAATCTAAATTTAGTGTTCTTTGACAAAATAAGGTGCCTCCCTATTGAATTTGTCTCCTACTTGTTCCTTTTCTCCCATTCCACTGGCCTATATCATTCTTTATATTATCACATGCTTGGACCACTGTACTATGCCTCAATACATCTGTCTGTCTCCAGCTCCACCATTTCTCTTCTTGCCATATTTTATCCTCTACACGATAATATTCTTTATATAATAACATTCTAATTATAGGACAAAATGTTTAAACCTACCATGTTGTTCAGTTTACTTCCAGAAGTTAGAACTCCATATTTGCTGAATTAATGTATTTCCTTTTCGTGGTCTAAGCACCATAATCAGTTTCTTCTGTGTTTCTTTCCATTTTGTTCTTGATCTGACTTATCTTTTCTTCTTACACATAAACCACCTATCATTTATGGTCTTCCTCAAGTTTCATCTCTTTTTTGAAACATTTCTGATCACTTTATTTCACATTGAAATTCTGTAACACTTATCTACATTTTTTTGTGTGTCATTTAAAATCAGCAGCCTTTCAGTACCAGGCTGAAACATATTTGCATTGTACCTCTAATTACCTGATCAGTTCTTGAATGCAAAAGCCGCATCACATACCACTTGAAATTTCCCTCATCCGTTGGTGCAGTACAATGTACAATGTAGGCTCTTAATATTTTGTTAATTGCTGAATGACATGCAAAAACCACTAAAAATGTTGAACAAGTCAATACATTAATTATTCATACAACCTCTGAGCATGCAATAGCATATGTTTACAAGATACTTAACACAATGTGAAAAGAGGCTGAAACAATCTCCTCAGTTTACACCCCTGGAACAAAAAAAGAAATTGACTTTAATTGTTTCCAGGTACTCCATCATAATTTTCTACACCAGAAACTGGAGTTCATCCACCTATTTCCCTACCCCCCCCGCTTATTGTTTTAGAGGAATGATTTTCAACAGTGCAGTTTTTTTTAAAACAAAGTTCTTAGCAAAGACTTCCAATTTGACCTAATTCTTACTGCTGCTTCCCCTTGGGGTCTGTGGTTGCTTTGTCTGCCACTGATTATTCCCACATGTAGTGTACTAAATTTTCCTGCAAGGGAATGGCACCCAATTTCTCAAGAATGAGAGTTCTTGTCACCGGTCCTGCTGCCATGTGCCTAAACCATTTGGAACTCGGACACAGAGTGATACAAGTTGTGATTTAGTCCTCTTGCCCTCATGGGCCAAATTTGTTGCTGACAATTTAGAACAAAAACGAAAGAGGAGAATGAAGTGAATTCTAAACCAACTTTCTAAGAATCAAGAAATCTAGTTTCTACTAATGTCATGGTTCCTGGCTTTTCCCTTAGAATGTAGTTCTGGCAATTTTAACAATGTATGATTTTCCTTGTCAAATATTTTATTTACTTATTTATTTTTATTATGTTTAGACAGTTCTGGAACTATAATTTAACTTATCCCCCACATAATATTACTGTAACTGACTATTCCTTTCATACTCAGTTTACATGTTACATTAAAAGAAATAATACCTCCCTGACTGGTTTTGCTCAGAGGTTAGAGCATCGGCCTGTGGTCCAGAGAGACCCGGGTTCGGTTCCCGCTAAGGGCGCATACCTTGGTTGCAGTTTGTCCCCGGCCCTGGTTGGTCGTGTGGGTGGCAGCCACTTGATGTGTCCCTTTCACGTTGATGTTTCTTTCTCTCTCTCTCTCTCTCTCTCTCTCTCTTCCTGTCTCTCCCTCCCACTCTACCTGAACAAAAAATGGAAAAATGTCCTCAAGTGAGGATAAAAAAAAAAAGAAATAATACCAGTAACTAAAGTACTGCAGGACCTGCTTGAGTATTATTTATTTACTAATATTTTCCTCTGGATGGGTTAATGTATAAGCAGTTATCTGTATACAAGCACCTAAACGTGCTTTTCATTTACAGTGGATGGTATGAAGGCCAACATCTGCTTTATATAGCAGTGTCTTCCTGCATTGTTTTCTATTGTTCCAGGAACTGTTCATGCATATAATAAAGATACAGTGAATTTAGACCTCCTGTTTACAATGATGTTTTCAGAAGTTATTTTTCTGACACATCTTGGATTTCACTTTTCAGATGGTCTCAATAAGTAAAACATTTCTATGGACAATCTATGTCATTAAAATGCATTTTGTGCCCTGGCCGGTTTGGCTCAGCGGTTAGAGCGTCTGCCTGCGGTCCCGAGAGACCCGGGTTCGGTTCCCGCTAAGGGCACGTACCTCGGTTGCAGTTTGTCCCCGGCCCTGGTTGGTCGTGCGGGTGGCAGCCACTCGATGTGTCCCTTTCACATCGATGTTTCCCTCTCTCTCTCTTCCTCTCTCTCCCTCCCTCTCTGTCTGTACAAAAAATGGAAAAATGTCCTCGGATGAGGATAAAAAAAAAAATGCATTTTGTATTTCCATAATTGGCATCATCTTACAGGGAAAGAAAAGGTGGTCTTTAAGATGTAATTTAAATATAAATGTGTGACTCATTTATTTTATAGAACATTAGATAAAAATAGATATCCCAATATGTCTAGTATGAGATAGAAATAATACTCTCGGAAAAGACTGAGATAACATCTAATGTTTTTACTCACAATCATGCCAAGATATTTGAATTATGTAATATCAAATTTGGTTACCAGTTGTGCAAAGTTTAAGATAAACCATTAAGCCCTGGCCGGTTTGGCTCAGCGGTTAGAGCGCCGGCCTGCGGTACACAGAGACCCGGGTTCGGTTCCTGCTAAGGGCATGTGCCTCGGCTGCAGTTTGTCCCCGGTCCTGGTTGGGTCGTGTGGGTGGCGGCCACTCGATGTGTCCCTTTCACATCGATGTTTCTCTCTCTTCCTCTCTCTCCTTCCCGCTCTATTTGAGTGAAAAATGGAAAAATGTCCTCGGGTGAGGATAAAAACACACACACACACACACACACACACACACACAAAAGATAAATCATTAATATTCTAACAGATGTTAGAACATCAAATATTATAGTATTGATTCTGGTATAAGACATGGCTCTCTAATTTCTAATCTTAATTGCATTAATAATTTTCCTAAAAACAAAACTCCAATATTACTCTAATCATATTATATATCAAATATACCCTACACTGGATAGCTTGGAAACAACAAAATTTTATTTCTCATAGTACTGAAGGCTGGGAAGCCCAAGAATCAGATGCTGGAAGATTCAGTATATGTTGAAAGCCAACATTCTGGTTCATAGATGGCTGTCTTTTCACTATCTTCTTACATGGTAGAAAGTATAAGGGATCTTTCTGTTGCTTCTTTTATAATGACACTAACCTTATTACTGAGGGTTTTCCCTCATGACTTAATCTCCCCCCAAATTCCCACCTCCAAACACTATCACATTGGGAATTAGGTCTCAACATGTGAATTTTGAGGGAATAAAAATATCAGTCCATAACACTTCTTTAGGTGATTTTTCTGTTCAAAAACTCTAACAAGTCTCTATAAAATTCAAAATTTTTATTAACCTTTTAAGGCCCACTTTCTTCTTATGCTATCATTTCTATATAAATATCTAACACCTCTACAGCATCTTATCTAGTCTAGCATATACATTCTATCTAGTCAGACAGTTTCTTATGCATTCCCTGCAAATTGCCACCTCCATGCATTTATTTACCTTATGTTTCAGAATGAACACCTTCTTCAAACCCACATTATTTAAAATGTATTAATAATTTAATATCCAGTTGATTTCCCATTCTCTCCACAAAATTTATCCAGAATTACTTTAGTATGAACTATACATATGTTTATAAGCTCCTTTGCACATAAGTTTCTTACCACAGGACATAAGTGATTGAAATTAAACCTTTATTGCTCTAAATGTTTCATTTGTATATGTCTTGTCTTTCTAAGTGAGCTGTATGTTTCTTAGGGACAATAACTGTTTATGTTTTTCTTTTATATCCCCCTTAACACTTAGCATAGTTTTGAGCATGTTGCAAGTCTTGAATAAAGTTTTGTTTAATTGCTTTTAAAATGCAAAATCAATTATCCCATAGGTATAATTAGTATAAATATTCAGTGGAGTTTTAAGCTGACATCATTTATACCTATCAATGAAATTATGTAGTAACTCATTTTATAGTAAACCACTATATATTTTTTTCTTTTGAAGGTGAAATAAGCATCCAGAAACTACCTATAGAAAATATAAGGACAACTTTTATTACTAAATTACAACAGAATTATTCTGTATTAGAAATAACTATCAGTGGAAGTATTAATGCAAATATTTGAGTAAAAACTTTTACTGAGTATTTCAGTGTCTGAAAGTAGCATTGGCATTGTTAAGGGAAGAAAATATTTGCTACATATTTATTAATCTTGCTTCTGAAAAGATTGTAGCTATTGGTGTTATCTTTATGACCTATGATTATGTTGTGAAACCCAATAGAGGATACTTCAGAAGATAAATTTGAAAAGTTAAGCTCTATATTTACAAAGCAATCAATTCTCTATATAAAGAGCTTTCTCTGTGAGGTTTTCTACATTTGTCAAATATTACAACCATTAGCTGTTCAGTTTGTAAACACAGGTATCTAAATTATGGAAAATAAAGTTGCCTAAATAACTTTAGTGTTATATATAATATTCTAGAAACCACCATTTTTATTAAAATATAACTGAACAGTTGAATACCAATGTTAGTTTTTTTAAAGAAGCAGACCACAGGACCTGTTACTAATATGCTAGTAGACTACTAGAATGCAACAACAATATCTATGGATTGAGAGCTTAAGATAGTCAATATATAACTAATAATCTTACAGACATTACCTAACTTAGTACTTACTAACATCCAATGACAAATGCATTAGAAACTCTCTTTGTGGATAAGAACATTGTAGGTTGAAGAAGCTCTTCAACTTTCTCAAAATCATAGTTAGCAAGTGGCAGAGACAAGATTTGGGTATATTCAAAACCAAAGGCATATTAAGCACATCCTTTTTAAAATAATTTTTAAGTTATGCTTCAACCTGATTTTCTCAGTGGAAAAGAAGCTTTGCATCCCATAATGAGAAAAATATTTAACTTTTACATAATTAGATAATATAATTTGGTAAGTGCATTTAACTGAACACCATAATTTAACATGTGGAAGAGCACATTTCTGGAAATAAGTATTGGATAGCCTATAAGAAATTAAAATGTGTATAAATTTTTATTCAGAAATTCTACTGTAAATATTATTCAAGAAAAGTAACCCTAAACCTGTTCAAACTCTTTCAAAAAATTGTAGAAGAATAAATATTGCATAACTCACTATAATACCAGCATTTCCCTGACACACACACAAAAAAACAGACATTACCAAAAAAAAAAAAAAAATGAAACTATAGACCAATATGGAACCATATCTAAAAGTCCTAAACAAATTACTAGCAAAGTGAATGCAATAGCAAGTTAAATCATTACATATTGCAACAAAGTAGGATTATTCCAAGAATGCAAGGATGGTTCAGGATATGAAAATCAATCAATGAAATACATCTCTTTCATAGAATAGATAATAAAAAGTGCATTTTCATATCAACTAATGCAATAAAATTCAAAACTTTGATAAGAAAAACAACTAGCAATAAAAGGCATTCATGGAAAACACACAGCTAAAACCATAGACAATGGAGAAAGTCTGAGTTCTTTGCATCTAAGATTAGGAAGAAGTATAGGTTGCTCAATTTAGCCACTTCTATTAAATTATTTTACTAAAAGTTACTGGCCAGACTAATTTGGCAAAAAAAAAAAAAGTATCTAAATTGTAAAGGAAGACATAAAATGGTCTCTATTTTCAGATGAAATTATATAGAGCAAAATATGAAGAATCAACAACAACAAAACTATTAAAGCACTGAACAGCCACGCCAGTGTGGCTAAGTGGATTGAATGTTATCCCATGGACTGAGAGGTCCCGATTCAAGTCCCAGTCAGGGCATATGTCAGGGTTCGGTCTCGATCTCCAGTGGGGGCATGCAGGAGGCAGCCAATGGATATTTCTCACTCACATTTATGTTTCTATCACTCTCTCCCTTTCTTTCTCTCTAAAAAAACAAATCAATAAAAACATATTTTTAAAAATCACTGAACAAGTTCAGCAAAATTTCAGGATACAAGATTAACACACAAAAATTTATTGCATTTCTATAAACTAGCAAGGAACAGTCCATAAAAGAAATATAAGAAAAATAGTATCAAAAAGCAAATACTGTGGGAATAAATTGAACCAAGGGATATATTAGGCACATAACACTAAAAATTGCAAAACATTGCTGAAAGAAATTAGATAAGACCCAAATAAGTGGAATGATATCTTATGTTTTATTAGTTTATCAAAACACATAACATTGTTAACTTAGTAGTGCAATGCAAAGTGAACTGCAGGTCCAATGTAATACCTGTCAAAGTTCTAATAGCATTTTTTCATAATTGATAAAGGGAACTTTAAAGTTTATATTGAAGGCAAGGGAGCCTCAATAGCCAAAACAGTATTGAAAAAGAAGCACAAATGTGGAGGACTCACACTTCCCACTTGCAAAACATACTACAAAACAACAGTAAGCAAACTAGTGTCATAATGGATTAAGGGTAGAAATATAGAGTAGTGGAATATAATTAAATGTCAATAAATAAACTCATACATTTATGCTCAGTTAATTTTTACAATAGTACAGGTATATTTTCTTCAAAACAAGGGTGATCAGTCATTTGAATATCCACATGCAATAGAATAAAGTTAAAATTCCAACTCTACAGCATCTATAAAAATTAACAAAATATGTCAAATATTTAAATGCAAAAGCTCTTAAAAAGAAAACCTAGGGAAAGTCTTGATGACATTGTATTTTGCAATGGATTCTTTTTTTATTTTTTTTTTAGTTATTATTTACATTTTATTGGTTCTTTTTCTTAAGTCATAGTGCTGTCATCTAAGTCAGTATCTCTATATTAACCTAGTGATATGAAAACTAGTAAACACTACAAAATCTGAGGGAGCATATAAAATAAGAGATTTTCAGACAAAAAGTTCTGTATACGCCACGGCATGGCAGGGAGGAGTGATCATTCTGTATGGAATGATCCAAGCCTACTGTTTACTTGAAGGAAGAACCTGTGAGGCAGCTCAATGACTTGACAGTAAGATGCCAGACACACATCGTGAGCAGAAGAAAAGCACTAAGATTTTTAAGATCTTGCATCTAACAAATATTTTTCTCCTTTCATGTACTATATATCTACTGCCTATTTTCTCTCCAACAACCTCACTTATCTTCCACTTTTATAGATTTCTTTTTTTTTCTTAATTAATTTATTTTATTACAGATGTTTCTCCCTTTCCCCCCACTGATTCCCCCCCTCCCCTTCCTTTCTGCCCTCTCCCCAGCTTTGATGACCCTGTCCATTGTTCATGCATACATGCAAATAAGTCCTGTGGTTTATCACCTCCCCGAGGCCCTCCTCTGGGGATAGTCAGTCTATACACCACTTCCACGTCTCTGGGACTACCTCATTCCTCACACTGTAATGTTCATTATATTCCACAAATATGTAAGATCATATGATACTTGTCTGTCTCTGTTTGGCTTGTTTCACGTAGGATGACATTTTCCAGGTCCCTCCATGTAGTCTCAAAGGAAAAGAGATCTTTCTTTCTTACAGCTGCATAGTACTCCATTGTGTATTTGTACCACTGCTTTTTTATCCATTCGTCTACTGATGGACACTTGGGCTGTTTCCAGAACTTAGCTATTGTAAATAGTGCTGCTATGAACATGGGGGTACATATATTCTTTCTGATTTGTGTTTCAGGCTTCTTAGGCTATATTCCTAGAAGTGGGATCACTGGGTCAAATGGAAGTTCAATTTTTAATTTTTTGAGATAACACCATATTGTTTTCCATAGTGGCTGCACCAGTCTGCATTCCCACCAGCAGGGTACTAGAGTCCCCTTTTCTCCACATCCTCGCCAACACTAGTTGTTTGATGATTTGTTGATGGCAGCCATTTAGAAAGGTGTGAGGTAATAACTCATTGTTGTTTTAATTTGCATCTCTCTGATGATTAGTGATGTTGAACATTTCTTCATATGTCTCATACCATTTGTATGTCCTGTTTGGAAAGGTGTCTATTTAGTTCCTCTGCCCATTTTTTAATTGGGTTCTTTGTCTTCCTTTGAGTTGTATGAGGACTCTCTATATATATGAAATTAACCCCTGATCTGATATATCATTGGCAATTATGCTCTCCCATACAATGGGTAGCCTTTTCATTTTGATGTTTGTATCTTTTGCTGTGCAGAAGCTTTTGAGTTTGATGTAGTCCCATTTGTTAATTTTCTCCTTTGTTTCTGTTGCCTTAGGTGATGTGTCAGTGAAAACTCTGCTGCGTAGGACCTCTGATATTTTGTTGCCTACATTTTCTTCTAGGATTTTTATGGATTCATGAGTCACATTTAAGTCTTTTATCCATTTTGAGTTTATTCTTGTGTAGGGTGTAAGTTGATGGTGAAGTTTCATTTTTGTGCATGTAGCTGTCCAATTTTCCCAACACCATTTATTAAAGAGACTATCTTTACTTCACTGTATGCTCTTGCCACCTTTGTCAAATGTTAATTGAGCATATTGCCTTGGGTCCATTTCTGGGTTCTCTGTTCTGTTCCACAGGTCTATATGCCTCTTCTTGTGCCAGTACCAGGCTGTTTTGATTACAGTGGCTTTGGAGTATAATCTCATATCTGGTAATGTGATCCCTCCAACTTCGTTCTTCTTTTTCAAAATTTCTGTGGTTATTCGGGGTCTTTTTTGGTTCCATATGAACTTTTGAAGTATTTGTTCTAGTTGTCTGAAATATGACGTTAGTATTTTGATGGGGATTGCATTGAATCTATAGATTGCTTTGGGTAGTATGGACATTTTAATGATGTTAATTCTCCCAATCAATGAACAGGGTATGTGCTTCCACTTTTTTATATCTTCCTCTATTTCTTTTTTCAATGTCCTGTAGTTTTCTGTGAATGGGTCCATTATTTCTTTGGTTAAGTTTATTCCTAGGTATCTTAATTTTTTTGTCACAGTGGAAAATGGGATTGTTTTCTTAGTTTCTCTTTCTGTGACTTCATCATTGGTGTATAAGGATGCCATCAATATCTTGACGTTAATTTTGTATCCTGCTACTTTGCCAAATTCATTTATTAAGTCTAGTAAATTTTTGATGGAGTCTTTGGGGTTTTCTACGTATCATATCATGTCATCTGTGAATAATGACAGTTTCACTTCCTCCGTTCCAATTTGGATTCCTTTTATTTTTTCTTCCTGTCTGATTGCTGTGGCTATGACTTCCAGTACTATGTTAAATAAGAGTGGCAAAAGTGGGCGTCCCTGTGTTCTTCCTGTTCTTAATTGAAATGCTTTTAGTTTCTTCCCAATGAGTATGATGTTGGCTATAGGTCTTTCATGTATGGCCTTTATTATGTTGAGATATGACCCCTCTATTCCCACACTGCTGAGTATTTTTATCAGAAATGGATGCTGGATTTTGTCCACCGCTTTTTCGGCATTTATTGATAGGATCATGTGGTTTTTATTCTTCATTTTGTTTATGTGGTGTATCACATTTATTGATTTGCGAATATTGTACCAGCTTGCATCCCTGGGATGAATCCCACTTGGTCATGGTGAATAATTTTTTTGATGTGTTGCTGGATCTGATTTGCTAGTATTTTGTTCAGGATTTTGGCGTCTATGTTCATCAGGGATATTGGCCTGTAGTTTTCTTTCTTTGTAGTGTCTTTTTCTGGTTTTGGAATTAGAATTATGCTGCCTCATAAAATGAGTTTGGAAGTCTTCCTTCTTCTTGAATTTTTTGAAATAGTTTGAGGAGAATGGGTGTTAGTTCTTTTTTGAATGTTCGGTAAAATTTCCCCATGAAACCATCTGGACCTGGGCTTTTGTTTGCTGGGAGAGTTTTGATTACATCTTCAATTACTTCTGCTGTTATTGGTCTGTTCAAGTTTTCTATCTCTTCCCGGTCCTGTTTTGGAAGAATACGTGTTTCTAGAAAGTTGTCCATTTCTCTTAGATTGTCGAATTTGTTGCCATATAATTCTTCATGACAGTTGTTGACGATCTTTTGTATTTCTGTGGTGTCAGTTGTTACTTCTTCTCTTTCATTTCTGATTTTCGGTATTTGGGATGTCTCTCTTTGTTTTTTGGTGAGTCTACCTAATGGTCCATCCATCTTGTTTATCTTTTAAAAAAAACAGCTCTTTCTTTCATTGATCCTTTGAACTATTTTTGGGACTCTATGTCATTTATTTCTGCTCTGATCTTGACTATTTTCTTCCTTCTACTTGCTCTAGGGTTTTCTTTTTGTTTGCTTTCTAGTTCTTTAAGTTGTGAGGTTAGGTAGTCTATTAGAGAGTTTTCTTGCTTCTTGAGGTAGGCTTGTAGTGCTATTAACTTCCCTCTCAGAACCTCTTTCGCTGTATCCCATAGTTTTGTGTGTTGTGTGTTCATTTTTATTGGATTCCAGGAAGTTTTTAATTTCTTCCTTGATCGCCTCATTGACCCATTTGTTATTTAATAACATGCTATTTAGCTTCCATGTGTTCAAATATCTTTGCATGTTCTTGTTGCAATTGATTTCTAGTTTCATGCCATTGTAATCTGAGAAGATGTTTGATATGATTTCAATCTTCTTGAACTTGTAGAGACTTAGTTTGTGTCCTAACATGTGGTCTATTTTTGAGAATGTCCCATGTGCAATTGAGAAGAATGTAAATTCTGCACTTTTGGGGTGTAATTCTTTGTAGATATCTATTAAATCCATTTGGTCTAGTACTTCATTTAGAGTCTCTGTTTCCTTGTTAATTTTTTGTCTAGAAGATATATCCAGTGATGTCAGCATGGTGTTGAAGTCCCCTGCTATGATTGTATTTCTATCGATTTCTACTTTGAAGTGTTCCAGAAGGTTTTTGATATATTTTGGTGCTCCTATATTGGGTGCATATATGTTATCAAGTTTATATCTTCCTGTTGGATACATCCTTTTAATTTTATGTAGTGGCCTTCTTTGTCTCCAGTTATAGTCTTCATTTTGAAATCTATTTTATCATATATGAGTATTGCTACCCCAGCTATTTTTTTCCTTTACGTTTGCTTGGAAGGTTTTTTTCCATCCCTTCACTTTCAACCTATGTGAGTCATTTGTTGTGAGATGGGTCTCTTGTAAACAACATATAGATGAGTCATGCTTTCTTATCCAATCAGCTACTCTGTGTCTTTCTATTGGTGCATTCAATCCATTTACATTCAAGGTGATTATTGATATATATTTATTTATTGCCATTTTTGTTTAGTGTGGTTCTATTTTTCTTCTTATTTCTCCTGCTAATTACAGTAGTCCTTTTAACATTTCTTGCAGTGCTGGTTTGGTGCTAATGTATTCCCTTAGCCTTTTTTTGTCTGGGAAGTTCTTTATTTGACCTTCTATTTTGAATGATAGCCTTGCTGGGTAGAGTAGTCTTGGATTCAGATCCTTGTTTTTCACGACCTTGATTACCTCATGCCATTCCCTTCTGGCCTGTTGTGTTTCTGTTGAGAAGTCAGCTGAGAGCCTTATGGGGTTTCCTTTGTAGGTAACCTGTTGTTTACCTCTTGCTTCTTTTATGATTTTCTCTTTGTCTTTAATTTTTCGCAGTTTAATTACTATGTGTCTTGGTGTGGGCCTGTTTGTGTTCTTCTTACTTGGGACTCTCTGTGCTTCTTGAACTTGAATGCCTTCTTTCTTCACCAAATTAGGGAAGTTTTCTGTCACTATTTTTTCAAATATATTCTCCAACCCTTGCTCATTTTCTTCTTCTTCGGGGACTCTTATGATGCGAATGTTATTACATTTCCAGTTGTGCCACAGTTCTCTTAAGCTGTGTTCCTGTTTTATAATCGTTTTTCCTTTTGGTTTTCTGATTGGTTGATTTTATCTACCCTATCTTCTAATTCACTGATCCGGTCCTTCGCTTCCTCTACTCTGCTATTTAGACCTACCAATGTGTTCTTTATTTCTGATATGTCATTCTTCATTTCTTCTTGGTGGTTTTTAATTTTCAACTTGTTGATTTTCAACATTTCTATGTCTTTACTCATGATGCTCATGTCCTTACACATGCTGTTGCGGTTTCTCAAGATCATGGCTCTGAATTCTAGCTCTGTTAACTTGCTTAACTGCACCTCATTTATCTCATCTTTGGTAGAAGTCTCTTGTTCTTTCATTTGGCTTTTGTTTATGTTTTTCACCATTTTGGCTATCACAGTGGGCTTTGGAGCCTGTCAAATTTTCCCTGTGGGTGTTGGTGTTCTGCTGTTTGTGGCAGAACCCTCTCCTGGGTTTGGATGAGGCAGGAAGGACCCACGTTAGACTCCATTATCAAGTCTTTCTTTCCTGGTTAGAGTTGCTAGCCCAGGTAATGGTCCAGTTATCCTCTAGCTTTTTGCTTGTAGGCTATTAGTAGCAAGAACCTTGGTTTCTGAGTTGAATGAAAAACTCCCTCAGGTGCTCAGTGTAAAAGGATTTCCCGAGGGTGGGGCAGATGCTGGTTGTTAATAGGCCTCAATTAGCATTTCAATGGCTACAGGGTGGAGCTGAATCTTTGAGGGAGGGGCTGCCACCTCTCCCCAGGGTTCTGGGAATGAGTAAAATGACCACAGTCCCGCGGGGCTGCAAAGCAGCATAAGCTCTGAGCGCTCTCCTAATCCTGAGTGTCCCCACACAGTTCCAGTCCAGTCTGCCCTCCCACTGTCAGAGCCCAAGGTGAGTGGCTGCTGCTATTTTAGCCTCTGTCCCGGCTCTGCCCTGTGGAGCTGCTTGGGAGTTTAACCCATGGGCACCGCTACCAGCTAAGGCCGTCACTCCTGGCCAAGTCCGCCACCGCTCCCGGCCCCCTCTCGCGTCTCTGAAAGCCTACCTGGCTTGAGTCAGTGTCCCTGGTTATGTGGTCCTCCACGCTGCTTTTCGGTTGCCTTTACCTGATGATTTGTCTTTATTTTAGTTGTAATTCCAGTTTGGTCCTGGGAGATGGTCTGTGTAGCATCCATTTACTCTTCTGCCATTTTCAAGTCTCGCAATGGATTCTTAAAACACCTAAATGATGAAGCAAAAATTTTAAAAGATAAATTAGATTTTATATAAATTAAATTAACCTCAGAGTAGGATCAGGAGAACAGGTGTGGGTCGGCATTCTGCCCAGAGGCCTTGTTTACCTGGCTTGTAAGGGTGCTTTTATTGAATCATAAACAGTTTATATGTAAACTTTAGAAATTCAATATACAAATTTTCTTCAAGAGCTGAAGAAAGCATTAACTTCTTTGGAGACAAGAGTAGGTAGTTTGGAAAAGTCATGTTGTATAAAAGAGAGTCTAAAAGTGGTCTAAATCCCCTAAATATATCACTAGAGTTTTATAGTTTGGCTAGCAGAAAAGTCAGATGAAATCTAAATACATATCCCTAAATAATGAATAAATGTATAAAATATCATACAAGAAAAAATGCTTGGCCCCAGGCTGGTTTGACTCAGTGATTAGGGTGTCAGCCTGTGGTCCTGACAGACCTGGGTTTGGTTCTCGCTAAGGGCACATACCTCGGTTGCAGTTTGTCCTCTGCCCTGGTTGGGTTGTGTGGGTGGCAGCCACTCAATGTGTCCTCTTCATGTCAATGTTTTTCTCTCTCTCTCTCCCCCCACCCCCTGCCACTCCATCTGAACAAAAAAATTGAAAAATGTCCTCAGGTGAGGAAAAAAAAAGACTTGTGCATCAAAGGGCACTAATATGAAAATAAAATAATAACATACAGAATTGCAGAAATGTATACAAATCATATATCTGTTAAGGGTATGGCATACAGAATATATAAAGAATTCTTATAACTCATCAACAAATGCATAAACAACCCAATCAAAAATTGGCAAAGGGATAGAGAACACCAAAGATGGAGGCGGGCAGGACCTGAGGGAGGATGAGTGTGTGAGAGAGTGAGCTAGTGTGTGAGTGGACTTGAAGGTGGAAGACCAAACTTCTTCAGTGCAGAGACGCTGAGCAGAAGGTTCCTGTGCTGTGGACTGGAGCAGCCAGCTATCTCAGTAAGCAGCACTTCAGGGCACTTCTCCCTGTACCAAGGGAACGTCCCACCATTTTTGAAGATCCCGAGTCTTCCCTGGGAGGGGGCACTGGGAGCGGCTAGGGCCCAACAACCTGAGCCCACCAGCTCACCTGGAAACATCAGACCAGTGGACACTCTGTGTCAACACAGACCTGGGCACTGTAGTGGAGCTGCCAAGGTGCCGGTTGCTGAAGCCGCAGACAGGCAGGAACCCAGCACCATCCCCCACAGTAGCAGCCCCATCAGAGTCCAGATATACCCCCAGCAACAGAGGCTGGGGAGCAGACATCCATGCCCAGGGAACAGAAGCACAGACCAGCAGCTGAGATCCATCCCCAAAAACTACAGCAAAAGCTGAGCAGGAGTTGAGCCCCACGGGGCAGCAGCACTCCCCATTCACCAGCGGCCAGACCTGGGGTTCCCCAGAGGCCTATGTAGTTGAGCAGCTCACAAGAGCAGTGGGAAGACAGAGCCTAAGAGGGAGTGGTGTGATCCAGCTGCCTGCCCACTGGACCTTCAGGGTGCAAGGGCACCAGAGAGGCCTGTACAACCCAGCAGGGACTGTGCCATCCAGTTACCCATGGGACCTGTAGGATTCAGGGGCACCAGTGAGGCCTGTGCAACCCAGCTGCACACAAAATAGGCATAGAGGATGTGAAAATGGAGGCGGAGTGAACAGAAGCTACACAGACGATTTCCCATGACCAAACGGGAATTACAACTAAAATAAAGACAAATCCTCAGAAAAAAGCAACAGAAAAGCAGCAGGACAGGGCCATATAACCAGGGATACTGGTAGGATAAAATCCATATGATCATATCAATAGATGCTGAAAAAGCATTCAACAAAATCTAGCACCCATTTTTGATAACACTCAGCAATGTTGGAATAGAGGCATCATATCTTGTCATAATAAAGGCCAAATATAAGAGACCTACAGCCAACATCATACTCAATGAGCAAACACTAAAAGCATTTGCCTTAAGAACAGGAACAAGACAGGTATGCCCACTTTTGCCACTCTTATTTAACATAATACTGGAAGTCTTAGCCACAGCAATTAAACAGGAAGAAAAAATAAAAGGCATCCAAAGTGGAAAGGAGGAAATGAAACTCATTATTCGCAGATGACATGATATTATACATAGAAAACCCTGAAGACTCCATCAAAAATCCACCAGGCTTAATAAATGAATTTGGCAAAGTAGCAGGATACAAAATTAACATCAAGAAATCGACAGCATTCTTATACACCAATGGTGAAGTCACAGAAAGAGAAACTAAAAAAACAATTCCATTTACCATTGCAGCAAAAAAATTAAGATACCTAGAAATAAACTTAACCAAAGAAGTAAATGATCTATATAAAGAAAACTACAGGGCATTGAAAAAAGAAATAGAGGAAGATATAAAAAAGGGGAAGCATATACCTTGTTCATGGATTGGAAGAATTAACATCATTAAAATGTCCATACTACCCGAAGCAATCTATAGATTCAATGCAATCCCCATCAAAATACCAACGGCATACTTCAAAGAATTAGAACAAGTATTTCAAAAGTTCATATGAAATCAAAAAAGACCTCGAATAGCCACAGCAATCTTGAAAAATAAGAACAAAGTAGGAGGGATCACATTACCTGATTTCAAGTTATACTTCAAAGCCACTATAATCAAAACAGCCTGGTACTGGCAAAAGAACAGGCAGATAGATCAATGGAACAGAATAGAGAACCCAGAAATAGACCCAAGACAATATCTTCAATTAATATTTGACAAAGGGGACAAGAGCATGCAGTGGAGTAAAGACAGCCTCTTTAATAAATGGTGTTGGGAAAATTGGACAGCTACATGCAAAAAAATGAAACTAGACCATCAACTTACACCCTACAAAAGAATAAACTCAAAATGGATAAAAGACTTAAATGTGACTCATGAATCCATAAAAATCCTAGAAGAAAATGTAAGCAACAAAATTTCAGACCTCCTACGCAGCAGAATTTTCACTGACACATCACCTAAGGCAACAGAAACAAAGGAGAAAATGAACACATGGGACTACATCAAACTCAAAAGTTTCTGCACAACAATAGATACAACCACCAAAATGGAAAGGCAACACACTCTGTGGGAGAGCATAATTGCCAAGGATATAACAGATAAGGGGTTAATTTCCAAAATGTATAGAGTGCTCATACAACTCAACAAAAGGAAGACAAAGAACCCAATTAAAAAATGGGCAGAGGGCCCTGTCCGGTTTGGCTCAGCGGTTAGAGCGTCGGCCTGCAGTCCTGAGAGACCCAGGTTCGGTTCCCGCTAAGGCGCGTACCTCGGTTGCAGTTTGTCCCCGGCCCTGGTCGGTTGTGCGGGTGGCAGCCACTCGATGTGTTCCTTTCACATCGATGTTTCTCTCTCTCTCTCTGTTCCTCTCTCTCCCTCCCACTCTACCTGAACAAAGAATGGAAAAATATCCTCGGGTGAGGATAAAAAAAAATAAAAAAAATGGGCAGAGGAACTAAATAGACACCTCTCCAAACAGGACATACGAATGGCTAAGAGACATATGAAGAAATGCTCAAACTCACTAATCATCAGGGAGATGCAAATTAAACCAACAATGAGATATCACCTCACACCTGTCAGTATGGCTGCTATCAACAAATCATCAAACAACAGGTGTTGGCGAGGGTGTGGAGAAAAGGGGACTCTAGTAACCTGCTGATGCAAATGCAGACTGGTGCAACCACTATGGAAAACGATATGGTGTTACCTCAAAAAATTAAAAATTGAACTGCCATTAGACCCAGTGATCTCGCTTCTAAGAATATACCCTAAGAAGCCTGAAACACCAATCAGAAAGAATATATGTACCCCCATGTTCATAGCAGCACCATTTACAATAGCTAAGATCTGGCAACAGCCCAGATGTCCATCAGTGGATGAATGGATAAAAAAGCTGTGGTACATATACACAATGAAGTACTATGCAGCTGTAAGAAAGAAAAATCTCTTATCCTTTGAGACAACATGGAGGGACCTGGAATGCATTATCCTAAGTGAAACAAGCCAAGCAGAGATAGACAAGTATCATATGATCTCACTTATTTGTGGAATATAGTGAACATTACAGTCTGAGGAGTAGGGTAGTCCCAGAGACGTAGAAGTGGGGTACAGACTGACAATTCCCAAAAGAAGGGGTGGGTGGAGAGATAAACCACAGTACTTATATGCATGTAGGCATGAACAATGGACATTTACAACAAAGATGGGGACAGGGCGAGGAGGGGGAGAGAGGGGGGAATCAGTGGGGGAAAGGAGAAACACCTGTAACAAATTAAATTAATTAATTTTTAAAAATTGGCAAAGAGTTTATATTGATTATTCTCTAAAATAGATATACAAATGGTCAAAAAGCACATGAAGTGAGGCTCATTGTTAGTAACTTAGTAACTAAGGAAATGCAAATCAAATCTACAATGAGATACTCCTTCACACCAATTAAAATGTATATTATAAAAATTGTTGGTGACAATGTGGAGAAGTTGGAACTCTTGTACATTGTTTCTGAAAATTAAAATGATGCAATGATATCGAAAACAATTGTCTAGCCCCTCAAAATATTAATCAAAGAATTAGCATATGACTTAGCAAGTCCATTGCTAATTATATACCCTCCAAAATTGAAAACATGAATTTAAACAAATACTTGTACATGGATATAAATAGTAGCATTTTTCACATTAGCTTAATGGTGGAAACAACCTGAAAGTCCATCAATGAGTGAATTAATAAATAAAATATTGTACACCTATACGATGGAATATTATTCCGTTATTAAAACAAATGAAATATTTAACACATACTGCGACATGGATGTACCTCAAAAACAATATGCTAAATGAAATCAACGCATAAGAGTCATATATATATTTCTACTTATATGAAATATCCAGGACAGATAAGTGCATACAGACATAATTAGTAGTTTTCAGGGACCAAAGGTAATGGGGAGTGGAATGACTAGTTAATAGGTGTTTTGTGTTAATGAAAATGTTCTGGAACTTCATAGAGTTGATGTTTGCACAACATCATAAATGTACTAGCTGACACTGCATTGCTCATTTTAAAATGGTTTAATGCAAGTTATGTGAATTTCACCATAATGAAAAATGTATTTAAAATTAATGTTTAACTTCAAAAAATTAAAATTTATACTCAAAATTTCTATTTCCTGTAAAGAAATAAAATGACAAGCCATAGACCCAGAAAAAATATTTAGAAATCCTACATCTTTTTTTTTTTTATCCTCACCCGAGGACATTTTTCCATTTTTTGATCAGATAGAGCAGGAGGGAGAGAGAGGAAGAGAGAGAGAAACATCGACGTGAAGGGACACATCGAGTGGCTGCCACCCGACCAACCAGGACCGGGGACAAACTGCAACCGAGGTACGCGCCCTTAGCGGGAACCGAACCCGGGTCTCTCTGGACCGCAGGCCAACGCTCCAACCGCTGAGCCAAACCGGGCAGGGGAAATCCTACATCTTTTAAAAGTATGTTATCCAATATGTAAAAAAATCTCTCAAATCTCAAAAATTAGAAAATCCAATTAAAAATGTGAAAACAGCCCTGGCCAGGTTTGCTCAGCGGTTAGAGCATCCGCCTGGGGTCCAGAGAGACCCGGGTTCGGTCCCCACTAAGGGCATGTACCTCGGTTGCAGTTTGTCCCCGGCCCTGGTTGGGTCATGCGGGTGGCAGCCACTCGATGTGTCCCTTTCGAGTCGATGTTTCTCTCTCTCTTCCTCTCTCTCCCTCCCACTCTATCTGAACAGAAAATGGAAAAATGTCCTCGGGTGAGGATAAAAAAAAAAAAAAAGAATAAAAAAAATGTGAAAACAATTTCCCAATAATTCATCAAAGAAGACTTATGGATGGTAAGTGATAACATAAAAAGATATTCAAACTCACCAATTTTAAGGAAGTACAAATTAAATCTATATGCTTATTGTAATAGTTAAGATTTTAAATATATAACCACTTCAAAGCACAGCTGAAATAAATACAAAATAATATTGCATACAAAATAATAATATTCAATGAAAACGAGAATTGAAAATAAAAATTGAACACAGTAAAGTGTAAATAAATTATTTTCATAAAATTGAATACCCAATAGAAATAAAAGGAATGAGTAAAATAAAGCTCCATTTTAAAGTATGACTTGATCTCAAAATAATTTTGCTGTTAAAGAAACCATACTAAACAAAATACATATTATTTATTTCCATTGATAAATGTACACAAAATTCAAACTCATCTATAATAACTTAAAACAGATTAGTGGTTGCCTTAAGGATGAAAGCCGGTGGGAGTGGATATATGCTTAACGTTGAAAATGGTTTCACAGATATGAGACTGTATATTTTAAATATGTGTAGTTTATCCTTAGCCTTACTACACTAAACCTCTTAAGACATTTAGAACAAAGTGGAAATATTTTTGAACATGTATGTACATGAACTGAACTAGGTGTTTCTATACATATTGTCTCAAGTAAGATATAGCTTTGCCGGGGTAGCAAGAGGTATCCTCCCAAAAGTGAAATTGAGCTTTCAAGTGCAAGTTATTTTCTATTGTAATTCAATTTCCAAAAAAGTGGCATTATGCAATACTAAAAAAACTTTTGGGTAATTAGACCTTGATGAAACCTACCCTTTCTTCTCTTTTTTCATAATAGTATTTTATCACCGAATATACATTTTCCACCTTTCTATTCAGAATTGCATCTTTAGGAGTCCATTTAAAGTACTTTAAAATGTATCTGTCTTTAAAAGCATTCTTTTTTAATTAATTAATTAATTTATGTTTAATCAATTTATTTTTGTTACAGATGTTTCTCCTTTTTCCCCCCTAGACACCCTCCTCCCAATCCCGGCCCCCCTCCAAAGTACTGTTGTCTGTGTCCATTGGTTATGCATATATGCATATAAGTTCTTTGGTTTATCTCTTTCCTTCCCTGTCCCCACCTCCTCTGAGGTTTGTCAGTCTGATTCCTACTTCTATGTCTCTGGGTCTATTTTGTTCATCAGCTTATTTTGTTCATTATATTCCACGAATAAGTGAAATCATGTGATACTTGTCTTTCTCTGACTGGCTTATTTCGCTTAGCATAATACTCTCCAGGTCCCTCCATGTGGTCTCAAAAAATAGGAGATTCTTTTTGCAGTTGATTTCTAATTTGAAAGCATTGTGGTTGGAGAATATGCTTGGTATGATTTCAATATTCTTGAACGTGTTGAGGCCAGTTTTGTGTCCCAACATATGGACTATCCTTGAGAATATTCCATGTGCACTGAAGAAGAATGTGTAATCTGATGTTCTGGGATAAAAGACTCTATTAATGTCAGTTATGTCCACTTGGTCACTTAAGGCCAATATTTCTTTATAGATTTTCTGTTTGGATAATCTATCTATATCTGCCAATGGTGTATTTAAGCTCCCTACTATGATTGTGTTTTTGTCAGTTTTGTGTATGAATTTGAAGTTTATTCAAAAATATAATTTTATTACAAAAATGTTTTGGAGTTTAGGGCATTATTATCACTAACAGAAATTACATACATACACTCAGACAAAATGAATATAATATTTGTATAAAATAGTGCACAATAAGAGTAAAACCCATAACACATTTTAGTGCACTGATGCTTTGAGCTGTTTATTAATAAATATTGTGGATCATTTAAATTCCCAATGTTTTCATGTTGTTATAAGCTCTCCCACTCTTCTTGAGTCTTTTTTTTATTATTGCCATAATAGTAATTAAACAAGTAGTAAAGAAATCAAATTAACAAATAGGATAAGTTGTTAGCAACCTACGTGTGTGGTTCGGTTTCTTTGTTTTGTCGTGTTTTTTTTTTTTTTTTTGCATTGAAGTCTTTTTTTTTTTCATTGAATCGATTGGGGTGACAGCGCTTAACAAAATTGCATAGGTTTCAAGTGTACAATTCTATGATAGAGTTTTAAGAATACCTTTCACATTTCTAGATTGAATCAATATTCTATCTTAGCAATCATTGTGATCAAATAATAACTTACTGTGAGAACCCTTTTGGAACTAAAACTAAATTCAGAATATTTTGTTTTCTTAATGATTTAACGTTATTTTCACTCAGCTTTTTAATTTTTTTTTACTCCATATATGCTTTATCTCATAATTGGGATTTTATTGTTTTTTGTTCAAATGTTTTCATTGATTTTTCTTAGAGAGAAGAAGAGATATAAAGATAGAAACATCAATGTGAGGGAGATACATAGATTGGCTGGCTCCTGCACACCCCCCTATTAAAAACTGAGCCTGCAACTCAGGAATGTGCCTTGACCTGGAGTGGAACCCTCACTTGTCAGTCTATGGGACGAAGCTCAATCCACTGAGCCACTCTGGCAGGGCTATTGTTTATACTATTGTTTATCCGTAGATTTATCCTATAAATCTAATAATGATTTCTATAGAAATGAACCTTAATTTGTTCTATAAAATATACAAAATGTATTTGACTATCTCCACTGAACAAAGCTTGAAATTTTATATTTCAATCCATTGTTTACAGACCACAGTATTTCCTTATATTAACAGAATTAAATTATTTAGCTATATAGATATGTCTATCTATCTATCTATCATATATCTTTGTATATCAAGAGAATATAACATTTTTAAATGGAAGGGTGAATTCCATTTGAAATAGAGGAGAATTTTCCCAATAAAGAAGAGGTATGTTCTACTAGAGTTGCCAAGTAAACCTAATATAAAAAAATAGTCCTTGAGATTTCTCCCTAAATATCCCACAGAGACAAGGAGAGTAATCGCAAAAGATTGGTTTACTTCTCCCAGGCAAAGTTTAAAAAGGTAGACTACAATGTATTTGTGTAAATGTTTCCAAATAAAATACACTAAGATTACCTGTGAAATAATATGGGATTATCTGTTAAACAACTAAATGACCCAAAGTGCTTAAATTCAAAAATCTGGATTCACTGATTATCTTCTAAATTTATTATTGTTTTGTCCACTTGAAACCATAAATATCTTCATTTTTGTGATTTGAGAGAAAGAATGGGTGGGAGGGGAGACAGAGGATAGTAGAAAATGAGGGGCTGTGATTAGCTCATTATATTCTCAAATGTAAAGTACCTTTGATTCAGACTGTTTTATTATTAATGAAACAATTGGGTTTAATATGTTGGAATGCTCAATGGGTTCAGGGACTCAGACCAAAGTGTGTAAAATTAGTATTTCATTATTAACATACACTAAGTGCTCAATATGTACAACTCTAAGTGCTGAGATTGAAAAAAAAAAAAAACACGATTTATGAAAGCCTTATATCAGGTACAGTGTCTTCTGAGAGTACAAGTAGATTTGAATTAACAGAGCTTTGGCATAATTTTAGCATTGCATGGTGTCTAATTAAATTACTAGCTTTGCAGATTAACTTAATGAAAAAAATTGCTGGTTGTCATATTTCTATGCATATGAAATATAGACTGGTAATAAAAGAGAGAAGTTTTTACTCTATGTGGGATTAAATTTATAATTTTAAACCCTATTATTTCATTAACATTTTGTTACAATATTAACCATTTTACAGAGATGTTAAAAATCTTTGTTGGGGGCATTTTATGTTGCATTAATGGGACTGGGGGAATGGCTTGCAGATTCTGTCAACTGACTGAAACGATTAAATTTTGTACCCACACCCTTTCAGTGTTTCTCTGTAAATTCTGCTTGGACTTCAGCAGAGTTACTTCATGGATGGAACTCAATTAGCAAAGGATGTTCCAAGGATATAGTGTCCTTATATACAGCAAATACATGGCTGTCCTCAGAGAAATATTCCTAAAAGAGCAGTTTTTGTTTGAAACACACTGAACCTGTGCAAACTCCTTCCTGGCTATGGAGGATGATCTTAATTCTCACTACCCTGCATCATTATACCCCACCTTACTTCATTAAAATCATTCCTTGAATAGCAACCTACAATTAAGTATATAGTTAATATTATAGAAATGTAAATAGTTTCTCATTGGGTCAAATCTTAGATCTAAACTGCCTAGTGACACTAACATACAGCCACAGGAAATCTTGTATTTCCAGATGTGTACTGTATATTTAAAGATATTTGTTAAAATTACTGCATTATCTTGATGATAGAATATAGCTCTGCTATCCTTAGATCAAAGTCCTTGCTGATTTTGTTTACAGCTTCATCATGTATAGCTCAAAGCTAACCAGTAAAAAATGTATGTTCCGAGCTGGGTAACCAAGAGCAGGATGGAAATGGTATATTCCAAAAAAAAAATCTCTTCAGACATCTTTATTCTTATTTGCCCATCTGTGTACCCAATTCAAAGCAACCAGACAGGCTGGCAGATGTTCTTTGAGGAGGTCTCTGAATATCTTAGGAAGAAAACAGAAAATTTAGTGAAGTGGAGGGAGGGAAGCAATTGCCTAAAAATAATTGTTGAAGGGCAAAAGATATTGTAGTACCTTTTAAAAAGTAATTTTAGTCTCCATGGCTCAAGTTTTATGATCTGTAAATTTACCCTTAATAGTAAAAGTGTGCCAAAAGTATAGCTATCAAAATCATTGCATGTTTAAAAATCATCACTAGCATAATTTAAAAACTCATTGCCTCTATCTTTTTCATTGTATGTAATAGCCTGTATTTAGTTATTTTTCATTAGTGCAAAAAAAAATCCTAATATATATTAGCATTAAATATTTTAGGTATATTTTTAATTTGGAGAATAACTTTCCCTTTAAGCATCACAGTCACATACATTAGACTGAGGTTTCCACAGTAATAAGGAAAGTTTTCTGAAGGATGGAATTAGTTCGTTCACTTACATCTACAGTTGTGTGTCAGTGAGCAGGAATACTGAACTATAGGTAACAGCAGCCATTCAAAGGAAACAAGCAACTTATGTGATCTGTCTAGTCTTTTTATCTTATGAAGAGTATCACAGTCTTTTGTTCTAGGTTTTCTGTTATTCAAGTTTACTGAGAGAGTAGAGTCATTTATGTTATTGCAAGTTTCAATTTGTTCTACTGGATTATCTAACATGAAAAAAGTTAATTTTTGAAAGAATAGTAGATATCTTGACCACTGCAAAACTTATATGAACCTTAAAGATATTGAATACTGTTGTGGACTGAAAGTTTGTGTCCTTCGAAATTTTATATGTTGAAAACACTACCTCCTAATGTGATTGCATTTGAAGATGAGGCCTTTGGAAGGTAATTAGGATGATGAGGGCAAGAGGGTGTTTTTAAATGAAGAAAGGAGACTCAAGTTCTCAATCCCTCCTTTGGGTGAGGACACAGTAAGAAGGGAGCTGTCTACCAGAAACCAGAAAGAGGGCTCTCACTGGGAACCAATTTGGCTGGCACCTTGATCTTGGACTTACCAGTCTTCCAAACTGAGAAATAATCTGTTGTTTAAACCACTCAGTCAAGGATATTTTGTTATCACAGCCTGAGCTAAGACAAGTACTGTACTTCAGAGTTTCAAAAGACTAAATGACTTCCTAGATATCAACAATATACAAAGCATGGTACTAGTTACCATGGACAATGCAGTTAACTATATAACACTTCAAGAGGCTTGCAGTCTACTGAGGATGATATATATAATTTTTTAAGCAAACTGAAGTATAGTATGAACAAAGGGGCAAAGAAGGTCCTGTGAACTTTAGCAGAAAGAAGAAATTCATTTCTGATTGATAGAAAAGATTCTTAGAAGGCCTTTGTGGTAGAGGTATGGAATTTGAGCTATTTATGAATGCATCAGACCTTAGCTTATAAGCCTAAATTAGGAAGGTTAAAGATTTTCTCAATTTAACTATTATTCTAAAGTTGCTATATAATTTTCTGTCTCATATTTACATATAAAAATGTCCTTCAAAATTATTATAAAAGGGAAGGTGAGGATGAAATATTGGAGGCGTTGGAAAGATGGTCTAGATCATATGGTCACATTCTCCTTTCCCAAATACAGTGTTTCCACTACTCCAAAAATTAATAATAAATTTCTTTGTTTTATCCTCACCCGAGGACATTTTCCCATTTTTTTGTTCAGGTAGAGTGGGAGGGAGAGAGAGGAACACAGAGAGAGAGAGAAACATCGATGTGAAAGGAACACATCGAGTGGCTGCCACCCGCACGACCGACCAGGGCCGGGGACAAACTGCAACCGAGGTACATGCCCTGAGCGGGAACCGAACCCGGATCTCTCTGGACCGCAGGCCGACGCTCTAACCGCTGAGCCAAACCGGCCAGGGCAATAATAAATTTCTTAAACCTACTTCTAAAAAGTTACTGTAATTTACCTGGCCAGTTTGGCTCAGCAGTTAGAGTGTTGGCCCACAAATCAAAGGGTCATAGGTTTAATTCCAGTCAAGGGCACATACCGGGGTTGCAGGTCCGATCCCTAGCCCCAGTTGGGGTTGTATGAGAAACAACCAATTGATGTATCTCTCTCACCTCTCTCTCTTTCTCTCTCTCTCTCTCTCTCTCTCTCTCTCTCTCTCTCTCTCTCTCTCCCACTCTATCTAAAAAGAAATGGAAAATATCCTTGGTCGAAGATAAAAATTATGTACTGTGTTAAATGTAGCTCCTATTTCTCTACTTCTCCTTGAATCCTGTTCCCTATTACAAATTCTCCTGCAATGACCTTATTTTATAACCAATGCCTCTGTGTGGTCATTGCTTCTGGAGCAAAGGTTCCGGAATGGAAACACACCCACTTTTTTTTTTCTGTGTTATGCATTTAATGTGCATCACTTTATATAATCCTCATTATTTGGGATAAGTGCTATTATTTTATTTTATTTTAAATTTATTATTATTGTTGAAACTATTACAGATGTCCTTCCTTTTCCCCCATTGACCCACTCCTCCCCCACTACTGCCCCTCCCACCTTCATGGCACTATTGTCTATGTCCATTGGTTATGTATATATGCATATAAGTTCTTTGGTTTATCTCTTCCCCCTTTCCCCCCTTTCCTCTGAGATTCATCAGTCTGTTCCCTACTTCCATGTCTCTGAATCTATTTTGTTCATCAGTTTATTTTGTTTATTGGATTCCACATATAAGTGAGATCAGGTCATACATGTCTTTCTCTGACTGGCTTGTTTTGCTTAGCATGATACTCTCCAGGTCCCTCCATGTCATCTCAAAGGGTAAAAGATCTTTCTTTCTCAAAGCTGTATAGTATTCCATTTTGTAAATGTACCACAGCTCTTATATCCACTCATCTACTGATGGGCACTAGCAGCGCTATTTACAATAGCCAAGATCTGGAAGCAGACCCACTTTTAATGAAAGGTCAGAAAATATAGCTCTAATAGAATCAACACAAAAGAAGAAACTATTTCTTCTCCCCACAAAATAGGTCTGTAAATATAGTATTTCTGAGACCACAGCATGTGGTCTTACAGACTATCTGAATGTCTTTCATTGCAATCAAAAGACCATATTGTCTCTCAATCAGTCCAGAGGATATCTTCAGAAATAGATAATTAAGCTGGCATATGAAGAACTCTGCACTCTAATCACTTACATTATAACCTGACTATCTAATATAATCACCAGTCAACATCAAGATAATTTACACAAAGGATAGGAAAAAGAGAGAAACAGAGGGACGGATTTCTTCAGTGTATGCGCATTACCAGATACAAAGAAAGAAATATTCTCAGGAGAAATAGTAACCCACTTACTTTTATTTAATAAGATCTCCTTTATGCCAACTTTTTCATTTTCATTCCATGCTCATAAATCACATTTTGATCTTATTTGCTTTCCCCAAAAATGTATCCTTAAATATATAGGTAAATATGAGCAATGCTAGTTATATCACCAATTAATTCATCCAGAGAAAAAAGATTAGAACTCTGATTTTTAAGTCAAGGCAATGTGAGTTTGATTAAGACAAATTGCCTCAATACAAAAAGATAACAGCTGAAAATCAAGTCCAAGACTCTTAGGAGTCAATATAGCCCTATGGATAAGAGAACTAAACTGTTCATGAAATTAATGTCCTTGACTGTCTTACTCACTATTGAGTCCCAAGTATTTGGTAAATTATAAATTTTCAATAAATAACAAATAGATGAATTACTTTTTGTAAGACAACCATGGGTGTGAATATCCCTTTGTCATACTATTCTATTACACCTTGGGCAAGTTTTCTACTATGCTAAGCCTACATTTCCTCAATTGAAAAATGTT
Organism: Molossus molossus; assembly: GCF_014108415.1. Classification (NCBI taxonomy): domain Eukaryota; kingdom Metazoa; phylum Chordata; class Mammalia; order Chiroptera; family Molossidae; genus Molossus; species Molossus molossus. The sequence goes on along the minus strand of NW_023425355.1, from coordinate 10,900,987 downwards.
GCTTCATAAGGTCAAATGAGATATTGCATTTAACTCTGAAATAGTGACAGGAGTATAGTAATTACATTAAGATGGCATTAAATGCTATTATTGACAATAGTAGAAGTAACTGTGGCATTAAAGGAAGTAATTTACCATGCTGCTGCCATTCTCAGAGGTTCAAATTGAGCATCTAGTTGTAATGTTGATATAACCCTTGCAATACAACAGTGTATCATATCTCACATCTACATCACCAATATTCAATCTGCATTAAGGATAAGACTAAATCAATTGTAAAAAGCATTACTTCAAATGAGAAAAAACTTCAATTACTGTTATCACTGAAGCCAAGTAAGATGAGTTCATTGTCACTTTTCTAGTGGCCAGTGGACACTTTTTTTTTTTACATTATTTAATTGAATTTATTGGGGTGACATTGGTTCAAATGTACAATTCAATAAAATATCACCTGCATGCAACATTGTGCACCCATCACACCCAAGTAAAGTTTCTTTCCACCTGCAATTCCCCCCCTTTTGCCTCCCTCCACCTAATCCCACCTTCCTTTCCTTCTGAGTATTACCATATTGTTGTCTGTGTCTATGTGTTATGTATAGATTTTTAGCTAATCCTTTCCATTTCTATCATCCAGGCCCCCACTCTCCTCTCCTCTGATAGCTGTCACTTTATTCCATGTATCCATGCCTCTGTTTCTACTTTGTTCATCAATTTATTTTGTTCATTAGATTCCACATATAAGTGAGATTATATGGGATTTGCCTTTCTCTGACTGGCTTATTTCACATAGAATAATAATCTCCAGGTACATCAATGTTGTGTTAAAAGGTAAGACTCCTTCCTTTTTTATGGCCATGTAGTATTTCACTGTGTACATGTACCACAGTTTTTTATCCACTTATCTATTGATATGGGCAATTGGGCTTTTTCTAGATTTTGGCTATTGTAAATAATGTTGCAATAAACATAGGAGTGCATATATTCTTTTGAATTAGTGTTTCATGGTTGTTAGGATATATTCCCAAAAATGGGATCAGAAGATACAATTAAGAGGAAGCATGTAATGTGTTCATGGTTTGGAAGAATTAACATCATTAAAATGTCCATAATTCCTAAATGGATCTATAGAGTCAATACAATTCCTATTAAAATGCCAATGACATATTTGACAGATATAGAACAAATATTCCAAAAATATATATGGAATATATAAAGACCCTGAATAACCTCAGCAACCTTGAGAAAGAAGAACAAAGTTGGAGGTATCACAATACCTGATATCAAACTATATTACAAGGCCAATGAAATCAAAACAGCATGGTACTTGCATTAGAATAGGCATATAGATCAGTGGAACAAAACAGAGAACCAACTCACACTTTTATGGTCAATTAATATTTGACAAAGGAGGCAAGAGCATATAATGAAATAAAGACAGTCTCTTCAATAAATGATCTTGAGAAAATTGGAAAGGTACATGCAAAAAATGAAACTAGACAACCAACTTACACTATACACAAAATAAACTCAAAAGGGACAAAAGTCTTAAATATAAATAACAAAACCATAACAATCCTAGAAGAAAACGTAGGCAGTAAAATCTCAGACATCTTTCATAGCAATACTTTTGTCTATATATCCCCTTGGTCAAGAGAAACAAAAGAAAAAATAAACAAGTGGCACTATATCAAACTCAAAAGCTTTTGCTCAAAGAAACCATCAACAAAATGAAAAGGGAACACATTGAATGGAAGAACATATTTGCCAATGATACATCTGATAATTGGTTAATTTCCAAATATATAAAGAACATAAAGAACTTGACACCAGGAAGACAAATGATACAATTGAAAAATGGGCAAAGCACCTGAATAGACACTTGTCCAAAGAGGACATGCAGATGGCCAACAGACTTATTTATCTGTTATTTTGTATTTCTCTAATGACTAATGATTTTTATCACATTTTCATTTGCTTATTTGCTGTATCTCTTTTTTTGGTGTTATATCTCCTCACACCTTTTGCTTATTTAAAATAATTGAATTGTTTGTCCTCTTTCTGTTGATTTATAAGGATCTTTATATTACCTGGACACAAGTTCTTCACCTGATATATGTTTAATAATATAGTTGACTCTTGAATAATGTGGGGGTTAAGGGCACCAAACCCTCACACAGTCAAATATTTGCTTGTAACTTTTGGCTCCTCAAAAACCTAACTACAGCCTCTTGGTATATATAGGGAATTGGTTCCAGGGCTCCCTGTGGATACAAAAATCTGTGAATGCTTAAGTCCCTTACATAAATGGTGTAGAACAATACATACCATCAGCCTCCACAACCTTGAATTACAAATCATGGATCAAAAGTACTGTCTTTTCCCTGGCCAGTTAGGCTCAGCAGTTAGAGTATCGGCTGGCAGACCGAAGAGTCGCAGCTTCAGTTCCAGTGAAGGGCCCATACCAGGGTTGGAGGTTTGAGGGTCATGCAGGTCAGGGTCATGCAGGAGGCAGCCAATCTTTTTCTCTCTCGGATTGATTATTCTCTCTCTCTTTCTCTCCCTCCCTCTCTCCCTTCCACTCTATTTAAAAATCAATGGGAAAGTATCCTCTGGTGAGAAATAAAAAATATATATTTTTAAATGCTTTCTTTCATCTGTTGTTGGTTGAATATGTGGATGTGAAACCTGAGGATATGAAGAGCTTTATTTTTACTGAAAAATATCATCTATAAGTGGATCTGCACTTTTCAAACCCTTGTTGTTTAAGGGTCAACTATAATTTATCTTTGTCTGTGGCTTGTCTTTTTATTATTTCTTTAAAATATCTTTATTATTGAAAGTATTATAAATGTCCCTTCTTTTTTTCCCCATTGACACCCTCCTCCCCATTCCCACCCCCACCCACCTTCACTGAACTATTGTCTGTGTCCATTGGTTATACATATATGCATATAAGTTTTTTGGTTTATCTTTTCTCGTCCCCTACTCCCCTGCCCTCTGAGGTTTGTCAGTCTGTTCCCTACTTCCATGTCTCTGAATCTATTTTGTTAATCAGCTTATTTTGTCCATTATATTAAAAAAATTAAGTGGTATCATAGTTTGGTTATGAACATAGGGTCGCTTAAACTCTTTCTGATTGGTGTTTCAGGCATCAAAGGATATATCCCTAGAAGTGAAACCACTGGGTCAAATGACAGTTCCATGTTTAATTTTTTGAGAAAATACCATAGTGTTTTCCATAGTGGCTGCACCAGTCTGCATTCCCACCAGCAGTATACTACAGTCCCCTTTTCTCCACACCCTTGCCAGCACTTGTTGTTTGAGGATTTGTTGATGCCAGCCATTCTGGCAGGTGTGGGGTAATACCTCATAGTTGTTTTAATTTGCATCTATCTGATAATGAGTGATGTTGAGCATTTTTTCATATGTCAATTGGCCATTTGTATGTCTTCTTTGGAGATGTGTCTATTCAGGTCCTCTGACCATTTTAATTGGATTATTTGTCTTCCTTCTATTGAGTTGTATGAGTACTCTGTATATTTTGGATATTAACCCATTACCCAATGTATCTTTGATAGATATATTCTCCCATGTAATGAGTTCCCTTTTCATTTTGATGTTGGTTTCTTTTGCTGTGCAGAAGCTTTTGAGTTTAATGTAGTCTAATTTATTACTTTTCCCTTTGTTTCTCTTGCCCTTAGCGTTGTATTAGTGAAAATTTTTCTATGTGAGGTGTCTAAGATTTTGCTGCCTACATCTTCTTCTAGGATTTTTATGGATTCATGAGTTACATCTAAGTCTTTTATCCATTTTGAGTTTATCCTTGTGTAGAGTGAAAGTTAGTGGTCTAGTTTCATTTTTTTGCATGTAACTGTCCAATTTTCCAACGACATTTATTGAAGAGACTGTCTTTACTCCATTGTATGCTCTTGCCTCCTTTGTCAAATATTAATTGAGCATAATGTGTTGGGTAGATTACTGAGTTCTCTGTCCTATTCCATTAATCCATATGCCTGCTTTATGCCCATACCAGGCTGTTTTGATTACAATGGTTTTGTAGTAAAACCTGATATCTGGTATTGTGATCCCTCCTACTTAGTTCTTTTTTTTTTTTTTTTTTTTTTTCAAGATTGTTGTGGCTATTTGGTGTCTTTTTTGACTCCATATAAACTTTCAGAATATTTGTTCTACGTCTGTGAAATATGCCATTTATATTTTAATAGGGATTGTATTAAATGTATAAGTTGCTTTGAGTAGTATGGACATTTTAATGATGCTAATTCTTCCAATACATGAACAGGGTATATGATTTCACTTTTTAATATCTTCCTGTATTTATTTTTTAATGTTCTATAGTTTTCTGGAAATAGGTCTTTTACCTCCTTGCCTAAGTTTATTCTTGGGTATCTTAATTTTATTGTTGCAATAGTAAATGGGATTGTTTTTCTGTTTTTGTTTGTTTGTTTGTTTGTTTGTTTTAGTTTCTCTTTCTGAGTGTTCATCAATTTCTGGATGTTAATTCTGTATCCTGCTATAGCACCAAATTTATTTATTAAATCTAGTAGTTTTTTGATGGAGTCTTTAGGATTTTCTATGTACAACATCATGTCATCTGCAAAAAATGACTGTTTCACTTCCTCCTTTCCAATTTGGATGCCTTTTATTTATTTATTTATTTTTGTCTGATCACTGTGGCTATGACTTCCAGTACTATGTTAAATAAGAGTGGCAAAAGTGGGCATCCCTGACTTTTTCCTGTTCTTAAGAGAAATGCCTTTAGTTTTTGCCCATTGAGTATGATGTTGACTGTAGGTGTGTCATATATGGCCTTTATTATGTTGACATATGATCCCTGTATTCCCACTTTGCTGAGAGTTCTTATCAGAAATTGGTGAGGGAGTTTGTCAAATATTTTTCAGCATCTATTGATATGATTATATTATTTTTAGCTTTAATTTTGTTTATGTGGTGTATCACATTTATTGATTTACAAATATTGTACCATCTTTGCATCCCAAGGGAAATACCACTTGGTCATAGTGAATAATTTTTTTTTGATATATTGCTGGACCTGATTTGCTAATATTTTGTTGAGGATTTTGGCATCTATATTCATCAGGGATATTGGCCTATAATTTTCTTTCTTTGTAGTGTCTTTATCTGGTTTTTAAATTATGATAATGCTGGCATTGTATAAAGAGCTTGGGAATCTTTCTAAAATTTTTTGAAGTAGCTTGTAGAGAATAAGTGTTAGTTCTTCTTTGAAGGTTTGCTTAAACTATCCAGTGAAGCTGTCCAAACCAGGGCTTTTGTTTGCTGGGAGTTTTGTTTTGTTTTGTTGTTTTTTAATTACTGCTTCAATTTTTTTGGTTGTTATTTATCAATTCAGGTTTTCTGATTCTTCCTCATTCAGTTTTGGGAGGTTATATTTTTCTAAGAATTTGTCCTTTTCTCCCAATGCATCCAATTTGTTATGATATATTTGTTCATAGAAGTTTCTTATACTCCTTTGTGTTTCTGTGGTGTCAGTTGTTACTTCACCTCTGTCATTTCTAATTTTATTTATTTGTGTCCTCCCTCTTTGTTTCTTGAAGAGTCTAGCTGAACATTCATCATTCTTCATTATTTTTTCAATGAACCAGCTCTTGGTTTCATTGACCATTTGATTTGCTGGTTTGGTAGTAATAAACTCCTTTAGCCTTTCTTTTCTTTTTCTTTTTCTTTTTTTCTTTTTTGTCAGGGAAGCTCTTTATTTCACCTTCTGTTTTGAATGATAGCCTTGCTACATAGAGTAGTCTTGGTTCCTGATCCTTGTTTTTCATTACTTTAAATATTTCATGCCGTTCCCTTTTGGCTTGTAGTGTGTATCTTGATAAATCTTTTCACAGCCTTATGGGAGCTCTCTTGTAGGTAACCAGCTTTCTCTTTCTGTCCTTAAGATTCTCTCTTTGTCCTTGACGTTTGCCATTTTTTATTATGATGTGTCTTAGAATTGGTTTCTTTGTGTTCATCTTGATTGTCACCTTCTGTGCTTCTGAAATTGAGTGGCTTTTTTATTCACCAGCTTAGTGAAGTTCCCTGTCATTATTTCTTCAAACAGGTTCTCTATCCTTTACTCACTTCCTTCTCCTACTAGTACCCCTATGAGGTCAATGTTTTTCCATTTTATGTTGTCCCCAAGTTCCCATGAACTATCCTCATGCTTTTAAAGTATTGTTTTTTTGTTTTTGTTTTTGAGGCTCTAATTGTTTTTTTTCTACCTTGTCTTCTAATTTTCTTATTTGATCCACTGCTTCATTGATCCTACTTTTAATGTTTCCCAGTGTGTTCTTGATGTCAAATATAGTATTCTTCATTTCTGCCTGGTTCTTATTTATAATTTCTATTTTCATTCTGATGTCATTCCCACTAAGTTTCTTGTAGTTCCCATTATGTCCCTTATAGTTCTAAGTTCTTTGAGCATCTTTATATCATTACTCTTAACTCTATGTCTGCTAACTTGTTTGCTTCCATTTCATTTAGCTCTTTATCTGGTGATTCCTTCTTTTCTTTCATTTAGGATTAGTTGTCTCTTTGTGTTGGCATCTATTTATTAGTTATCCTCGCTGTTACTCCAACTGTTTGTGGGGTGGGCTTTTTTAGTAGATGTCCTGCATGATCCAGTGGTGTGGTTTTATTGTTCTACTGATCCCTATGCTCTTGGAATGAACCTTTTGTTGGTTATTTGGGTTCTCCTCTTTTAATCGGATCTTGATTGTTGTTGTCCTGTTTGTGACTAGGCTATCCTCTTAGGCTGGCTGGCTGACTGACTGTAAGGCTCAGAAACCACCATATCATGTGACCTGTTTTACAAGTGCTGACAGGGCAAAACATAACAAAACCAAACAAACAGGAGAAAAAAAACGGAACATACAAAGGATCCTGACAACAACAGTAAAAACAATCACAAAGAAAAAAATTAGAAAAGTGGAAAAAGAACAAGGATAACAAACAGAAAAAAAGAGAGAAATATATAATATTATTAATAGAAAAAATAAAAATTAAAGAGGATACTGGAAGATAAAAAGGAAAAAAAGATTCTGAATCTTAGGGAGAGCAAAAAATAAAAGTAGAGATAAGAAAAGGAAAACAGTACAAAAATGAGAAGATAGAGAAAGAAGAAAGAAAAGTTATGGAAAGGTAAAAAGAGAGAAAGATAAAGTGAAAGAAAGACTGGAAAAGAAAAAAAAAAAGTAAGAAAGAAAGAAGGCCAATAAGAGATATGAAAAAAACAAGAGAGAAAGAAAAAATATTAACAATAATAATAATACCAAAGCAATAAAGAAGAAAATTTAGAAAAACAGGAAAAAAAAATCCAGCCAAGAGGCATTAGTCTAGGCAGATTGTGTTGTCTGAGGCTCGCTGATTTATTTATTTATTTATTTATTTATTTATTTATTTATTTATTTATTTATTTATTATGTATTTATTTATGTTACAGATGTCCCTACTTTTACCCCCATTGACATCCTCCTCCCCACTCCTGTCCCTTACCACCTTCACCACAATGTTTTCTGTGTTCATTGGTTATGAATATATGCATATATGTTCTTTGGTTTATATATGCATAACAAATGGATTCAGTTTGGGGAGTGGGGAGAGAGCAGGAAAGAGGGAGTTCAATGAGGAAAAAAGAAAGAGAGATCTGTAATACTTTCAACAATAAAGATTTTAAAAATGTAAACAGATATATACAAAAAAAATGTGATACAATCAAAATGTCCATCAAGAGTGTTTAATTATAGTATATTTATCATATTCATACAGTAGAAGACCATATGTATGGCAGTAAAAAATAGATTTGGTAGGATGAAAAAATGAATGAAATCAAGAACATAATTGGGTAAAACTAGTAACAGATAAAATATGACACTGCATTTATATGAGAAAAATTTTTTAAAGTTCTTTGATTTATCTCTTTCTATCACATTCCCAAACCCCCTTCCTTCTAAGGTTTGTCAGTCTATTCCCTATTTCCATGACTCTGGATCTATTTTTCTAATGATATTCCACAAATAAGTGAGATCATGTGATACTTGTCTTTCTCTGACTTAGCATAGTACTCTCCAGGTCCCTCATGTCATCTCAAAGGGTAAGAGAGCTCTCTTTCTTACAGCAGCATAGCATTCCATTGTGTAAATGTACCACAGCTTTTTTATCCACTCATCTACAGATGGACACTTGTGCTGTTTTCAGATCTTAGCTATTGTAAAGAGTGCTGCTATGAACATAAGGGTACATATACTCTTTCTGACTGGTGTTTCAGTCTTCATGGCATATGTTCGTAGGAGTGGAATCACTGGGTGAAAGGCAAATCAATTTTTAATTTTTTGAGGAAATTGTTTTTTTCCATAGTAGTTGTACCAGTCTGCAAACCTTCCAGCAGTGCACTAGAGTTCCTTTTTCTCCACATCCCTGCCAGCACTCTTGTTTGTTGATGTATTGATGTTGATGGTAGCCATTCTGGCAGGTGTGAGGTGATAATGCATTGTCATTTTAATTTGCATCTCCCTGAGGATTTGTGACTTGGAGCATTTTTTTCATATGTCTCTTAACCATTTGTAAGTCCTCTTTGGAAAAAGGTCTATTCAGGTCCTCTGCCCCATTTTTAATTGGTTTGTCTTCCTTTTGTTGAGTTGTGTGAGTACTTTAAATATTTAGATAATTAACTCATTATTAGATGTATCATAGGCAAATATGTTCTCCCAAGCTGTGGGTTCCCTCTTCATTTCGATGCTGGTTTCTTTTGCTGTGCAGAAGATTTTTAGTTTGATGTAGTCCTATATTTTTTTTCCTTTGTTTCTCTTGCCCTAGGCAATGTAGCAGTGAAAATTCTCTGAGTTGTCTGAAATTTTGCTGCCTACATTTGCTTCTGGATTTGTAATGGTTTCACAAGTTACATTTAAGTATTTTATCCATTTTGAGTTTATTCTTGTATATGGTGTAAGTTCATGGTCTAGTTTCATTTATTTGAATGTGCCTGACCCATTTTCTCAGCACCATTTATTGAACAGATTGTATTTAGTACAGTGTATTACATTGCCCCCATTGTCAAATATTAATTGAACATAATGGCTTGGTTCAATTTAAAGGTTCTCTGTTCTGTTCCATTGATCTATATGCCTGTTCTTGTGCCAATACTAGGCTGTTTTGATTACAGTGGCTTTGTAGTATAACTTGTTATCTGGTATTATAATCCCTCTTACTTTGTTCTTCTTTCTCAAGATTACTGCAGCTATTCTTGGACTTTTTTTTTTTTCATATAAAATTTTGGAGTATTTGTTCTAAATCTGTAAAATAAGCCATTGGTATTATAATAGGATTGCATTAAATCTATAGATTGCTTTGTGGTCATCTAATGTGGTCATGGTGTACAATCTTTTCAATATATTGCTGAATTCAATTTGCTAATATTTTGTTGAGAATTTTAACATCTATATTCATCAGGGATGTTGGCCTGTATTTCTCTTTCTTTAATACTGCTTTGGGTAGTATTTATTTTAATTATGTTAATTCTTCCAATCCTTGAACAAGGTATATTCTTCCACTGTTTATATCTTCTGATATCTCTTTTTTCAATGTTCTATAGTTTCCTGAGTACAAGTACTTCCTTGATTAAGTTTATTCCTCAACATCTTAACTTTTTTGTTACAATGATAAATGGGATTGTTTTATTTGTTTGTTTTTCTTTTTGAGAGTTCATTATTGGTATATACAAATGTTCTTTCTGTGTCTTTTGATGTGATTATGTAATTTTTTTAATCTTTCAGTCTGTTTATGTGATATATCACATTTATTGATTTGTGAATATAGTAGCAGCCTGGAATACCTGGAATAAATCTAATGTGGTCATGGTGTACAATCTTTTCAATATATTGCTGAATTCAATTTGCTAATATTTTGTTGAGAATTTTAACATCTATATTCATCAGGGATGTTGGCCTGTATTTCTCTTTCTTTATACTGTCTCTATCTGGTTTTGGAATTAGGATAATGTTGGCCTCATAAAAAGAGCTTGGACGTATTCCTTCCTCTTGAATTTTCTGGAATAGTTTGAAAAGGATATATGTTAGTTCTTTTTTGCATGTTTGGTAAAATTCCTTTGTGCAGCAATCCAGACCACGACTTTTGCTTGCTGGGAGTTTTTTGTTTTTGTTTTTTATTTTTTTTATTACTTCTTCAATTTTATCAGTTGTTATCAGTCAATTCACATTTTCTAATTTTTCCTATTTCAGTTTTGAAAGATGTTATTTTTCTACGAATTTGTCCATTTAATCTAGTTTGTCCAGCTTGTTAGCATATAGTTTTTCATAGGATTTTCTTACAATCCATTTTATTTCTGTGGTGTCAGCTGTGACTTCACCTCCTTTATTTCTGATTTATTTATTTGGGTACTCTTACTTTGTCTTTTGATGAGTCTTGCTAAAGTTTCATCAATCCTGTTTATCCTTTTAAAGAACCAGCTCTTTGTTTTATTGGTCTTTTGTACTTTTTTTTAGTCTCTATGTAATTTATTTCTGCTCTGATCTTTATTATTTCTTTCCTTCTACTTACTCTGGTATTTTCTTTTATTTCTCTTTTCAATTCTTTAAGTTTTGGTTTAGATAGTTTATTACAAATGTTTCTTGTTTCTTGAGTTAGGCCTGTAGTGTTATGAACTTCCCTCTCAGGAATACTTTCACTGTGTCCTGTAGATTTGGGGTTGTTGTGTGTTTATTTTTACTTCTTTCCAGATTTTTAAAAATTTCTTTTTAGTTCTCATTGTAAATCCTTTCATTGTTTAATAACATGCTATTTAGCCTCCATGTGTTTGAATGTTTTTGAGTATTTTTATTGTGTATTTCATTGACTATTTCATTCCATTGTGCTCTGAGAAGATGCTTGATATGATTTCAGTCTTGAACTTGTACATACTTAGTTTGTATCTAAACATGTAGTTTATCTTTGAGAGTGTCCCATGTGCCCTTGAAAAAAATGTATATTCTGTGGCTTTGGGATGAAATATTCTGCAAGTATCAGTTAAATCCATCTGATACAGTGTGCCATTTAGGGTAGCTGTTTCTTGGTTGATTTTTTGTCCAGAAGGTCTATCCAGTGATTTCAGTGGGGTGTTAAGTTTCCCTATGATGATTGTATTGCTGTCAATCTTTCCTTTAAAGTCCTTCAGAAGTATATATATATATTTGGGTGCTCCTATATTGGGTGTATATATATTTACCAGGGTTATATCCTCTTGTTGTATTGATCCTTTTAATATTATGTAGTAACCTTTTGTGTCTCTTGTTATGACCTTCATTTGATCAGATATGAGTATTGCTACCACAGCTTTTTGTTTGTTTGTTTCCATTTGCATGGAAAATCTTTTTCATACCTTCATTTTTATCCTGTGTGAGTCTTATTTTCTGATGTGGGTCTCATTTTTATCCTGTGTTAGTCTTATTTTCTGATGTGAGTCTTATTTTCTGATGTGTATATATATACACACACTATACATATGTATATGTATATGTATATGTTTTATATACATATATGTATATATATGTATATGTTTTCTTATCTCTTCAGCTACCCTATATTTTTTGGTTGGAGCATTTAAGCCATTTACACTTAAGGTCATTATTGATAGGTACTTATTTTTTACCATTTTTATTTTTTATGCATGTGTTGTCCTCTGTCTCTCTATTTCTTCTTCTCTTTACAACAGTGCCTTTAGCCTTTTTTGCAGTGCTGGTTTGGTGGTAATAAATGCCATTAGCCTTTTTTGTCTGTGAAGCTCTTTATTTCATTTATTCTTCCATTTGAATGATAGCCTTGCTGGATAGTGTAATTTTAGATTCAGTCCCTTGCTGTTCATTATTTTGTATACTTTATGCCACTCCTTTCTGACCTGAAGTGTTTTTATTGAGAAATCAGCTGAGAGTATAATGGGAGATCCCTTGTAGGTAACTTTCTATCTTTCTCTTGCTGTCTTTAAGATTATTTCTTTGTCTTTAACATTTGCCATTCTAATTATGATATGTCTTGGTGTGTGCCTTTTTGGATTTATCATGATTGCGATTCTCTGTGTTTCCATTACTTGAGTGACTTTTTCCTTCACCAGATGAGGGAAGATTTCTGTCATTATTTCTTCAATCAGGTTCTATATTACTTGCTCAGATTCTTCTCCTTCTGGTAGCCCTATGATGCAGATGTTGTTACATTTTATATTGTCCTAAAGATCCATTAAACTGTCTTACTTTTTAAATTTTTTTCTATTTGCTGCTTTGGTTGGGTGTTTTGTTTTGTTTTGTTTTGTTTTTTTCTACCTTGCCTTCTAATTTGCTGATTTGGTCCTCAGCTTCTTCTAATGTACTCTTGATTCCTTCAAGGGTTTCTTTATTTCAGTTATGTTATTTTTCATTTCTGATTGTTTCTTATTAATGGTTTGTATATCTGTTTTTATTCTGATGAAGTTTCCACTATGTTCCTTGTAGTTCTCATTTACTTGCTTGTAGTTCTCACTAAGATGTTTGAGCATCCTTATAACCATTATTTTGAACTCTATATCTGATAAATTGCTTGACTCTACTTTATTTAGCTCTTTTTCTGGAGATTCCTCCTGTCCTTTCATTTGGGGCCTGTATTTTCTTTCCCCATTTTTGCTGCATTTTTGTTTTTGGTTTTGAATTTTTTATATTGGATAAGACTGATATGCCTCCCAGTCTTTGTGGTGTGGCATTCTTGTGGGACCCAGTAGAGTAGTTTCCTTGATCTTCTGAGCTGACCCTTGTGAATGACCCTTGTGTGGATTATGTGGACTCTCCTGTTGAATTTGGATCTTGATTCCTATTGTCTGTTTAAAGGTGGGCTCTGCCCTCATGGTTGTTGATTGTGAGTTTCAACCCTGACCATATCACGCCAACTGTTATATAGGTTGTAACCCAATGTCTTCTCCTGTCCCTTCTCTTCACTCACTGGTCACAAGATTTCCAATCAGCTATTTTCAGCTGGTTTTTCAAGTCAAATATTCTACAGTTTAGCCATAAATTTGGTCTGGTTCTGGTTTTTGTCCTATGGTTAAATCTTGGGAGCTACGTAGCCCTTGACAGCAACAAACCCACACTTGGAGGCTCCAATCTCACACAGGAGGAAAAGTCATAGTTACAGCAGTGGCTGTGGCTGTGGTGGTGGCATAGTCTGTGGCAGTGGCAGCAGCAGCGGCAACTCCTCCCTCTGCTGCTTCTCTTACTCCACCCCTGGCTGCCCGCCAGCCTAATTATTGTATTATTTTTTATATGAACAACAATAAAAGGTTGTCTGAAAGGTTGATTATAGGTTGTTTGAATGCAATATAAAACTCTAAATTTTTACTACCCACTCGCTCACCTTACATTTTTGATGACACATTTTATAACTGTTCATTTGTATATACCTTTACAAATTGTTACAGTTATAGTTGTTTTACTGCTTTTGACTTTTAACATTTTTATGAGTTTTATAATTGATTAGCTTCCTACTTTCATGATATATTTATTATTGCCAGAGAATTTTATGTTCTTATGTTTTCTGGATATTAATTATAATTTAATTAATTTATTTTCAGCTTAAAGAAGTCACTTTAGCCCTGGCCATTTTGGCTCAGCAGTTAAGAGCGTTGGCCTGCAGTCCAGAGACCCAGGTTCAGTTCCCGCTAAGGGCATGTACCTTGGTTGCAGTTTGTCCCCAGCCCTGGTTGGTCGTGCGGGTGGCAGCCACTCGATGTGTCCCTTTCACATCGATGTTTCTCTCTCTCTCTCTCTCTCTCTCTTTTTCTTCTTCTTCTTCTTCTTCTTCTTCTTCTTCTTCTTCTTCTTCTTCTTCTTCTCTCTCCCTCCCACTCTATCTGAACAAAAAAAAATGGAAAAAAAATGTCTTAGGGTGAGGATAAAAAAACAAACAAATAAACAAAAAAAGAAGTCACTTTAACATTTTGTGTAGGACTGGTTTAATGGTGATGAACTCCTTTAATTGTTGCTTGCCTGAAAAAAATAATCTCCCTTTCAACTTTAAAGAACATTGTCAGGGCAAGTATTCTTGCCTGGAAGCTTTTTGTTTTGTTTTGTTTTGTTTTTTCCCCCCAGCAAGTTGAATATATTATGTCATTTCCACTAAGTCTGCAAAAATTTTGCTTAGAAAACTGTCAATAATCTTTTGGCTGTTCCCTTGTATATAAAAAGTTTTTTTAAAATCTTGCTGCTTTGAAGATTTTTTTCATTTTCTTTAACTTATGATATTTTAATATATAATGTGTATTGGTGTCGATCACTTTGGTTGCATCTTATATGGAACTTTTTGGACTTCATGGCGGTTAATATTTCCTTTCTCAGGTTAAGAAAGTTTTTAGTGCCAGTACCAGGCTGTTTTGATTACAGTGGCTTTGTAATATAACCTGATATCTGGTAATGTGATCCCTCCTACTTTGTTCTTTTTCAAGATTGCTGTGGCAATTCGAGGTCTTTTTTGGTTCCATATAAACTTTTGAAGTATTTGTTCTGGTTCTGTGAAGTATGTCTTTGGTATTTTTATGGGGATTGCATTGAATCTATAGATTGCTTTGGGTAGTATGAACATTTTAATGATGCTAATTCTTCCAATCCATGAACAAGGTATGTGCTTCCACTTTTTATATCTTCCTCTATTTCTTTTTTCAATGACCTGTAGTTTTCTGCGAATAGGTCCTTTATTTCTTTGGTTAAGTTTATTCCTAGGTATCTTAAATTTTTTGCCGCAATGGTAAATAGGATTGTTTTTTTTATCTTCTCTTTCTGTGGGTGTATAAGAATGCCATCAATTTCTTGACGTTAATTTTGTATCCTGCTACTTTGCTAAATTCATTTATTAAGTCTAGTAAACTTTTGATGGAGTCTTTGGGGTTTTCTACATATAGTATCATGTCATCTGCAAATAATGACAATTTCACTTCCTCCTTTCCACTTTGGATCCCTTTTATTTTTTCTTCCTGTCTGATTGCTGTTGCTAAGACTTCCAGTACTATGTTAAATAAGAGTTGCAAAAGTGGGCATCCTTGTCTTGTTCCTGTTCTTAAGGGACCTGGAAGGACCTGGAAAGTGTCATCCTAAGTGAAACAAGTCAAACAGAGAAAGACAAGTATCATATGATCTCACTTATTTGTGGAATATAATGAACATAACAGTCTGAGGAATGGGGTAGTCCCAGAGACGTGGAAGCGGGGTACAGACTAATAATCCCCAGAGGAGGGTGTGGTTGGGAAGAGATAATCCACAGAATTTATATGCATGTATGCATGAACAATGGACATGGACAACAAAGCTGGGGACAGGGAGGGGAGAGAGGGAGGGGGGCATCAGTGGGGGGAAAATGGAGAAACATCTGTAACAAAAATAAATTAATTATTAAATTCAAAAAAAGAAAAAGTTAACTTCTAGGACAAAGTGCCAATAAATAGTACTAAAAAAAAAAAAAAAAAGTTTTTAGTCATTATTTCTTCAGATAAATTTGTGTGCCTTTTTCTCTTTCTTCTCCTCCCGGGACCATTATAACATGAATGATTTTCTGCTTGATGTTGTTTCATAGGTTCCTTAAACTATGTTTACTTTTTTTTTATTGTTGGCACCATTACAGATATCTCCCACCCCACCGCCCAGGCCTTCCCCACACTATTGTTTGTGTCCATGGGCTATGCATATATGTCCCTTGGTTAATCTCTTTCAGCCCTGCCATGCCTCTCCCCTCTGAGATCTGTCAGTCTGTTCCATGTATTCATGCCTGTTTAGTTTTTTTTAATTATTTTATCTTTTTACTGTTCTATTTGTATGAGTTCTACTACCCTATCTTTGAGGTCTTGTGTCCTTTCTTCTACTTCATCTAGTTGCTGTTGAATACCTATAGGGTACTTTTTTTTCATTCACTTATTGTATTCTTCATATCTGTGACATCTCTTTGGTACTTACATATATTTTCTACCCCTTTTTTGAAATTCTGTTTGTGTTCATCTAAACTTTTTCTGAGATCAGTGAACATTGTTCTAACTAATGACTTTGTACTCTTTATTAGGCAAATTACTTATCTCCATGTTATTTTTTTCTCTGGGGTTTTATATTTTTTGTTTTATTGTATTTATTATTTTGCTGGACTCTCTGTGTTTATTTCTATGTATTAGTTGAAATGGTTATCACTTTTAGTCTTGAAGAACTGGTCACTGGAAGAAAGAGGGTGTGTTTCTGTTTTTTGTTTGTTTTGTTTTTTGTTTTGCAGTACTCTTAGGTTGGTAGCCTGGCAATCATTGTTTCTCTGATTTTTTTAGTCTTGTGGAGCCCAAAACACAATAGCCCTGAACACCCGCCCCAAGCATTCAAGGGGCATCCCTTGTGTTGACAGTAAATATTCTCCATATCTGGCTATGTGGGGCTACAGTGGAGAAGCTCCAGGATTGAGTCAGCCTGACATTGTGTCTTGTTTGCTTAGGGCAAAGTTAAAGGAGCACCCATCTGTGGTGCAACCACCCACAAGGTCAGGCAGGGCAGGGGCCAAGGTAGAAGAGTGCCAGTTTGGGCAAGGTGTGATCTGCAGTGGAAGAGCACTTAGTTGAATGGGGGTTTTTACAGAGTAAAACTAGGCCTGGGCAAGAAGCACAAAGCATTTAGATTGTGTGCATAAAAAACTAGGATTCACCAGTGTCAGGCCAGCAGGGAAGGAGAATGAAAAAATGCTCACGAGTGATTCTGTCCCTATGCCAAATACTATAAGATTAAAGAATATATTAGTTAGAGAATATGGTCTAGGCACTTTTCAAACTGCTGCCTCAGTTTGAGGACCTGAAGCAAATGAGTTGTATGCAAGTTTAAGAATAGAAAATTATTTTTCTACATCCCTTTGAGTCTCCTGAAGAAAAAGCTACTTTCCCCCCTAAAGCCAGATGCTATGGGTGCTTGTTCTTTTTATTATAATTTTTAAAATTATTAAAATGTTTTCAGTATATCAGTCTTTCAAATCCTGCTTTAAATTTATTCTCAGGTATGTTATTATTTTGATGCAATTGTAAATTACATTATTTTTTAAATTTTACTAACAGTTCATTTTCAGTGTATAAAAATACAATAAATTTGTGTATGTTAATTTTTATCCTTCAAGTTTGATGAATTATTTTATTAGTTCTAACAGGTTTTTGGTGAAGCCTTTAGGGTTTCCTACATATTTCATTTTCAAACATTGACAGTTTTACTTGTTTCTTTTCAATTTGGGTATTCTTTCTTTTTGTTTTTTAAACAAAATTTACATTTTATTTAGGTTGAAATAAACTATGCTTAATTTATTTTCTTCACCTAATTAACAGCACTATTTTCTTTATTATTCTTAGATAAACTGCAAAATACATCTTTGTAAATTTTTTAGGGTTTGTTTATAAATTGAGAGAAAGTAGTAGATATATCATGGAGAAAAAACAAACAAACAAACAAACAAAAAAAGATAAATTGGTTGACCATATCATGACTTTTGAACCTGAATCAAAAGTTTTTGACATATACCTGCAAGATATAGGCTTAAAATAGGAATGTAAACAGCAGCCGCCAGATTTGGAACAATGACAGGTTCTTCCACTCACACTTTAACTGTAACTTGTTCCTTTTAGATCATTGAACAAAAATAAAATCTACAGTGAAATACTTTTTTTTATATGCTCACATGTTTCTTTCACTTTCTGGCAATTTCCTTCACTGTTTATTACAGATTTTTAGCAGCATAATTAAAACTCTTGCTATTCAAAATTTAGTAGTGAGGTTCATTGAAATGTTTTATAAAATATATTTCTTCCTTCCACACCTCCTCAAGATTATTTCTTCAAAGAACTGATAACTTAATACTCAACACCCAGATATACAGTGTTAAGAGATGTTATGTCTAAAACAAATTCAAAGTGTGATTAGCAGAGACTAGGTAGGAGTATAACATGGCACTTTCAGTGCTATCTTCTGGAGGGACAGTTAGATCTCCAAAGAAGAGTTCAAATAGGGGACATAAAACAGGTAGATTATCAATGGCTAATGTACTCAATGCATGGCCTATAGGTCAAGATATTCAAGGATTAAGTGGCCTGAATACACATTACAGCTTTTCTATAAGGTGTTTTCAAATTTCTTATAATTTTTTCAAACATCAAATATAAGAATTATCTCTAGTAGATCCAGATGCATGAAAGTAGGAAACAGACTGCCAAACATCAGAGGGAAGGGGGATGAGGGCATAGGAAGAGATCATCCAAATAACTTATTTGCATATATGCAAAACCAATGGTCACTGTCAATAGTGTGGGGAAGGCAGGAGAGGAGTGAGAACAGGGAGGAGGGGGCCACTGAGGAACAAAAGGGGGGAACATCAGTAATACTTTCAACAATAAAGATAAAATTTTAAAAATAATTCTGTAGGTACCTCTGACATTGTTGTATAGAGTTTGATATATGTGTGCATATATGTTTGAAATATTAAATCCAAATCATGTTCTATATCAAAATTTATGTTAAGCAAAGTTATGTTACTTGAACTTTGGTCTGTCAAAGTGTTTCTCAGATGCTTTTGTTCATTTTCAAAACATTAATTCTCAGCCTTTATCACAGAAATAATACATATAACCTTCAGGAATGCCTAAACATTAGGAAAAATTTGGTGTCTGGCAGATGGAGGGCTTCATAAACAGTAGGTGGAAGCGCTATGTCCTTCCCTCAGTGTTTCCACTTGATTTTCCAACAATGAATCTCAGCTGAGAGCATGTCAGGATTAAGTAGCATCTTTAAATGTCAGCATGATGTTCCTATGATGTATTACATTTGAGCTATCCTATCACAGAAGGTACTAGAGATAAGCATTTAAGAGCCTTAAGGTATTGTTTTGAGAATATATCTTTCAGTTCCTGAATATTGTGTTCCACTGTTGGAACATTTAGAGTTTCTTTATAGTAACTCTCAGAGGTCATGTGAGATTCCAGGTTACCTGGTTAGCTCTGTGGAAGTTTCAAGGTAGCTTCAACTGAATGTCAAGTTTGATCATCAAATTGGTGGCTTCCTCAAACCAAAATTTGTGATAAACTTCAACATTTTTCATCACTTCATTTAGTGAATGCATCACTGCAGTCAAGCTACTGTTTGCAAAGAAGACATCAGAAATTTGCCCCTGGGAATTGTTCCCAAAGGATCTTGTAAAAGAACATTTTCAATAATGACAATGGTGATGATAAAATCAAAGTCTGTTACTGCATTACAAAGTACAAAAGCTCAGCCAGCTCTATAGCTATTTCACCTAATATTCGTGTCACTATACATAAAACAATTATTTAAAGGAGGTCCACACCCTGGCCTGTTTTGTTCAGCAGATAGAGCATTGGCCCATGGACCAATGCGTTGCGGGTTCAATTCCGGTCAAGGGCATGCACCTCAGTTGTGATTCGTCCCCAACCCTGGTTGGGGTCCTATGGGAAGCAGCCACTCAATGTGTCCCTTTCATGTCAATGTTTCTCTCTTTCTCTCTCTCTCTTCCTCTCTCTCCCTCCCACTCTGAACAACAACAACAAAAAAAAAAAAAAAAAAAAAAGGAAAAATGTCCTTGGGTGAGGATAAAAAAATAAAAAAAGGAGGTCCACTAAAATTTCAAAAGCATTATGCCTGCCTGTCCCCTGAGAATGACCAATTTCTTTTAATTATTTACCCCTTTCATCATTGTTCTGAAAGAGGACAGAAATTACATTGTCAATCTCTAAAAGTATTTGTGGTGTTTAATGGGAAAAAAACAACTTCTACAATTGTTCCTAATGCAACAGACACTCCAATAACAGGTCTGAATGTTGCCAACTACATATTTAAGGTACAGGACAAGTTATGTTCTGTTATTATTTGAAGCCACAAGCTGTGCCCCAGAGTTGGGCAGGGTTACAGTCTGTGTTTTGCATTTGCTGCGTTGCTGCCCAGTCCACCTCACTGGGTGGAACCACAGACTATGTTCCACCATTGGATAGGGTTGCTGTTGGGATTCTTTCCTGCCTGCAAAGCATTATAAGTACAGGTTCTGCAGCTGCTTCATTTCTCTGACCAGACTTGCTGATTATGTGAGACTGGAGGGTAAATTCAGCTTTTGGGTAAACCTGAGAATTTGCTTCTGTCACAGGCAAGGCCATAGAATCAGTTCCAAAGCTGGTACAACTCACTAGCTAGGGACAGAAAAATCAAGCATAACTGCCAACCAAGCACCCTGGCCAGATAAATTTACTACTTCAGCCTTGCAGAAGGATGGAAGTGCTGGCTTGGATCTCTGCTCGTATACCACTACAAACAAGAACAAGGTGCACCAAGATTTAGAACTGGTTGCTATAAGTCCTGCCCGCCTTCTCTGCTGTATGTTACACCCAGTGTTCAAGCCCCACAAACTCTACCAATTGTCTTTTTTCTTATCCTCACCTGAGGACATCTCTGCATTTATATTCAGATAGAGTGGGAGGGGAAGAGGGGGGAAGAGAGAGAGAGAGAGACATTGATGTGAGAGAGACACATTGACTGGTTGCCACCCACATGACCCCAACAGAGGTTGGGGACAAACTGCAACCAAGGTACATGCCCTTAGCAAGAACCAAACTCAGGTATCTCTGGTCCGCGAGCTGACACTCTAATCACTGAGCCAAACTGGCCAGGGCTCTAATTGTCTTTTTTTTTTTTTATCCTCACCCGAGGACATTTTTCCATTTTTTGTTCAGATAGAGTGGGAGGGAGAGAGAGGAACAGAGAGAGAGAGAGAAACATCGATGTGAAAGGAACACATCGAGTGGCTGCCACCCGCACGACCTACCAGGGCTGAGGACAAACTGCAACCGAGGTATGCGCCCTTAGCGGGAACTGAACCCTGGTCTCTCAGGACTGCAGGCCGATGCTCTAACTGCTGAGCCAAACAGGCCAGGGCTCTAATTGTCTTTTTAATGTGATTTCTGCCTGGGATTTCTGAGAGGCATTCAGAAACACTAAAAGAGCCTGATGTTGGTTGACCTTGGGCTTTTTATCTCCACCATGGAATCTGTAGTACCAGGGGGTAGGTGATCTCTTTGTGTGGTGCTTTTCTAGGGCAGAGTGTAGATATTCTACTTACTCTTCCAATTATGTTTTCTTCATTTCTGTGTTCCAGAGTTGTGCTTCAAACTAATCTCTGGTTTCTGGGATTTTTACAAATTGTATCTTGTCTATGAATAGTTGCTAGTTGGTTTCCTGTGAGGTAGAGAAAATTTTGGAAATGAGACAAGATAGTAAGCCAGGATAGGTGGAATAGGAAAACTTAGACAGATAGCTGAACAAACTGACGGAGCAATTTACAGTGGATACAGAAGGTCATCTCCCTAGAGATAGCATCTAGGCTTCAGTTGTATTTCAGCTCCAGACCCAGAAAAGCAGCAAAACCAGGTAGACAACATCAGGACCCTGAGCAATCAGTCTGGACCATGACCCTGAAGGAGCACACCTAGAAAATCTTCATATAAGTGGATTTGCACAGTTCAAACCCATGTTGTTCAAAGGTCAACTGTAATTAGTGGCATTTGAATACAGAGGGAAAGAACAGTAGAAGCTTCTGGTGGGCATAGCTTGGCACTACATAAAGTAAATTTTGTATCTCATATATTTGTTTTAAAATTATTCTTTTTTTGATTACTATAAAGATGTATATTTAGAGTAGTGAATTTTAAAAATAAAGACACATAGATAAAACATCCCTGAAATTCTTAGTAATCCCAGTAGATATATAGAGATATAAAAGTTGGTAATATTGTAGGATTTCTTTCCAGTATGATATGTGTGAGTGTGTGTGTGTTTTATTAAAAATGTATATATGATCTTTTCTATGTTTATAAAAACAATATTATATTATATAGACTGTTTTATAACCTCTTAAAACTAAAATTTTGAGGGGATTCCAAAATAGTAGTGGAGTAAATGAAAGCTATACAGACCATCTCCCAGGACCAAATTGGAATTACAACTAAAATAAAGACAAATCATTGGGAAAAAGCAACAGAAAAGCAGCTTGGAAGTACCATATAACCAGGGACACTGAATTTATCCTGGTAGGATTGCTGAGGTACAAGAGGGAAGCTGGGAGTCCATGGACAGCAGCGGTCTTAGCTGTGAGCAGCATCCTCGGGGTTAAATCCCCAAGCCTGCTCCACAACACAGAGAGCTTAGACAGAACACTAAAATTAAAATAGCCACAGCCACTCCCCTGGGGGATAGAGCAGAGGGAGGACAGACTGAACTGGAACTGTTTGGAGACACTTGGGATGTGGAGGGCCCTCAGAGCTTTTACTGAGTTGCAACCACACAGGACGGTGGCCATCTTACTCCTTCTCAGGGCTCTGGGGAGAGAAGACTGTCC
Source organism: Molossus molossus (assembly GCF_014108415.1). NCBI lineage: Eukaryota > Metazoa > Chordata > Mammalia > Chiroptera > Molossidae > Molossus > Molossus molossus. Next base: position 10,878,553 of record NW_023425355.1, on the reverse strand, counting down.
CTATCACAGACATTCAAACCTACCCAGGTGGACCATTGAAATGTAAATTGAGGCTCATTAACAAAGAGAATCTACCCACCCTTGGGAAATCCCTTTATACTAAACAACTGAGGGAGTTTTTCATTCAACTGAGAACCCAAGGCTCCTCAAGTAATTACTACTAATGGCCTCCGGGCAAAAAGCTAGAGGATAACTGAATCATTCCTGGGCTTGCAACTCTACCCAGGAAAGTAAGAATAGACAGTGGTGTTTAACGTGGCTCCTCCCACAATCATCCAAACCCAGTAGAGGGAGCCAAAAACAGCAGAACACCAACACCCATAGGGAAAATTTAGCAGTCTCCAAAACCCACTGAGATAGCCAAAATGGTGAAACAAAGAAACAAATCCCAAATGAAAGAACAAGAGATCTCTACCGAAGATTAGATCAGTAAAATGCAGTTTAGCACATTAACAGAGCTAGAATTCAGAGCCATGATCTTCAGGAAGCTCAACAGCATGAGTAAGGACATCAACACCAAAAGTAAAAATATAGAAACATTATAAATCAACCAATTGGAAATAAAAAACCAACATGAAGAAATGAAGAATGACATAGCAGTAATAAAGAACACATTGGAAGGACTAAACAGCAGGTAGAGGAAGCTGAGAACCAGATCAGTGAATTAGAAGACAGGGTAGAAAAAAATCAACCAGTCAGAAAACCAAAAGGAAAAAACAATTAAAAAACAGGAAGACAGCTTAGGAGAAATGTGGGACAACTGGAAACATAATAATATTCGCATCATAGAAGATCTAGAAGAAGAAGAAAATGAGCAAGGATTAGAGAATATATTTGAAGAAATAGTGACAGAAAAATTCCTTAATTTGGTGAAGGAGGAAGGCATTCAAGTTCAAGAAGCACAGAGAGCCCCAAGTAAGAAGAAAACAAACAGGCCCACACCAAGATAAATAGTAATTAAAATGCCAAAATAGAGACAAAGAGAGATTCTTAAAGGCATCAAGAGATAAGCAACAGGTTAACCACAAAAGAACCGCCATAAGATTATCAACTGACTTCTCAACAGAAACACTACAGGCCAGAAGGGTATAAAGTAATCAACGTCAAGGAAAACAAGGATCTGAATTCAAAATTACTCTAATCAGCAAGGCTATCACTCAAAATACAAGGTCAAATAAAGAGCTCCCCAGACAGAAAAAAAGCTAAGGGAATGCATTGGCACCAAACCAGCACTGCAAGAAATGTTAAAAGGACTGCTGTAATTAGTAGGAGAAATAGGAAAAAAAAAATAGAACCACACTAAACAAAAATGGCAATAAAGAAGTACATATCAACTATCACCTTAAATGTGAATGGTTTGAATGTTCCAATAAATAATCACAGAGTAGCTGACTGGATAAGAAAGCATGACTCACATTTATGTTGTTTACAAGAGACCCACCTCACAACAAAAGACTCACATAGGTTGAAAGTGAAGGGATGAAAAAAACCTTTCAAGCAAACAGAAAGGGGAAAAAAGCTGGGGTAGCAATACTCATATCTGATGAAATAGACTTCAAAATGAAGGCCATAACTAGAGACAACGAAGGCTACTACATAATATTGAAAGGATCTATCCAACAGAAAGCTACAACCTGGGTAAAAATATATGCACCCAATACAGGAGCATCAAAATATATTAAAATCTTCTGGAGGACTTCAAAGAAGAAATCAATAGCAATATAATCATAGCAGGGAACTTCAACACCCCATTGACATCATGGGATAGATCCTCTAGACAAAAAATTAACAAGGAAACAGACACTGTAAATGAAGCACTAGACCAAATGGATTTAATAGATATGTACAGAGAATTACACCTCAAAATTACAGAATTCACATTCTTCTCAAGTGCACATGGGACATTCTCAAAGATAGACCACATGATAGAGCACAAACTAAGTCTCTACAAGTTCAACAAGATTGAAATCATATCAAGCATCTTCTCAGATCAAAATGGCATGAAACTAGAAATCAATTGCAACAAGAACATGCAAAGACATTTGAACACATGGAGGCTAAATAGCATGTTATTAAACAATGAATGGGTTACTGAGGACATCAAGGAAGAGATTAAAAATTTCCTGGAAACCAATGAAAATGAATACACAACAACACAAAATCTATGGGATGCAGTGAAAGCGGTTTTAAGAGTTCATAGCACTACAGGCCTACCTCAAAACCCAAGAAAAATACGTAATAAACAATCTAACCTCACAATTTAAAGAACTATAAAACAAACAAAAATAAAACCCCAGAGCAAGTAGAAGGAAGGAAATAGTAAAGATCAGAGCAGAAATAAATGACATAGAGACGAAAAAACAAACAAACAAACAAACAAAAAAACAATTCAAATATTTAATGAAACAAAGAGCTGGTTTTTCAAAAAGATAAACAAGATTGATGGATCTTTAGCTAGACTCACCAAGAAACAAAGAGAGAGCACCTAAATACACAAAATCAGAAATGAAAGAGGAGAGATAACAACTGACACCACGGAAATACAAAACATCGTTAACAACTACTATGAACAATTATATGGCAACAAGTTTGACAATCTAAGCAAAATGGACAAATTTCTAGAAACACATAGTCTCCCAAAACTAGAACAAGAACAGAAGAGACAGAAAACTTGAACAGATCAATAACAACTAAGAAAATTGAAGATGTAATCAAGACTCTCACAGCAAACAAAAGGCCAGGCCTGATGGCTTCACGAGAAAGTTGTACCGAACATTCAAAGAAGAACTAATACCCATTCTCCTCAAACAATTTCAAACATTTCAAGAAGAGGGAAGACTTCCAAACTTGTTTTATGAGGCCAGCATAATTCTAATTCCAAAACCAGAAAAAGACACTACAAAGAAAGAAAACTAGAGACGAATATCCATGATGAACATAGATGCCAAACTCCTGAACAAATCGGATCCAGCAAAAGAGCAAAAAAATTAGTCACCATGACCAAGTGGAATTAATCCCAGGGATGCAAGGCTGGTACAATATTCGCAAATCAATAAATGTCATACACCACATAAACAAAATGAAGGATAAAAACCACATGATCATACCAATAGATGCTGAAAGAGCTTTTGATCATTTCTAGCACCCATTTTTTATAAAAATGATTAGCAGTGTTGGAATAGAAGGATCATATCTTGCCAAAATAAAGGCCATATATAAGAGACCTACAGCCAACATCATACTCAATGGGCAAACACTAAAAGCATTTGCCTTAAGAACAGGAACAAGACAGGTGTGCCCACTTTCGTCACTCTTATTTAACATAGTACTGGAAGTCTTAGCCATAGCAATCAGACAGGAAGAAAAAATAAAAGGCATCCAAATTGGAAAGGAGAAAATGAAACTGTCATTATTCGCAGATGACTTGATATTATACATAGAAAACCCTAAAGACTCCATCAAAAACTTACGAGGCTTAATAAATTAATTTGGCAAAGTATCAGGATACAAAATTAACGTCAAGAAATTGACAGCATTCTTATACACCAATGATGAAGTCACAGAAAGAGAAATTTAAAACACAATCTCATTTACCATCATGGCAACAACAACAACAACAAATTAAGATACCTAGGAATAAACTTAACCAAAGAAGTAAAGGACCTATTTACAGAAAACCACAGGGCATTGAAAAAAGAAATAGAGGAAGATATAAAAAAGTGGAAGCATATACCTTTTTCAAAAATTAAAAGAATTAACATCATTAAAATGTCCATATTACCCAAAGCAATCTATAGGTTCAGTGCAATCCCCATCAAAATACCAATGACATATTTCACAGAACTAGAACAAATACTTCAAAAGTTCATATGAAATTAGAAAAGACCCCAAATAGCCACAGCAATCTTGAAAAAGAAGGACAAAGTAGCTGGAATCACAATTCCGGATATCAGGTTATACCACAAAGCTACTGTAATCAAAACAGCCTGGTACTGGCACAAGAACAGGCATGTAGACCAGTGGAACACAACAGAGAACCCAGAAATGGACCCAAGACATTATGCTTAATTAATATTTGACAAAGGAGACAAGAGCATATAATGGAGTAAAGACAGCCTCTTTAATAAATGGTGTTTATCACCCTGGCCGGTTTGCCTCAGTGGTTAGAACATAAGCCTGCGGTCCGAAGAAACCCAGGTTTGGTTCCCACTAAGGGCAAATACCTCGGTTGCAGTTTGTCCCCGGCCCTGGTTGGTCGTGCAGGTGGCAACCACTCGATGAGTCCCTTTCATGTCGAAGTTTCTCTCTCTCTCTTTCTATTCCTCTCTCTCCCTCCCACTCTACCTGAACAAAAAATGGGAAAATGTACTCAGGTGAGGATAAAACTAAATAAATAAATGGTGTTGGGGAAAATGGACAGCTACATGCAAAGAAATGAAACTAGACCATCAACTTATGCCATACACAAGAATAAACTCAAAAGGGATAAAAGATTTAAATGTGACTCATGAATCCATAAAAATCCTAAAAGAAAATGTTGGCGATAAAATTTTGGACATCATACACAGCAGAATTTTTACTGATACATCACCTAAGGCTACAGAAACAAAGGAAAAAATGGACATATGGGACTACATTAAACTAAAAAGCTTCTGCACAGCAAAAGAAACAACCACCCAAATGGAAAGGCAACCCACTCTATGGGAGAGCATAATTGCCAATGATACATCAGATAAGGGGTTAATTTCCCAAATATATAGAATGCTCATACAACTCAACAAAAGGAAGACAAAGAACCCAATTAAAACATGGGCAGAGGAGGGAAAGAGAAATGGCGGCGAAGTGAATGGAGCGACACAGACCATCTCCCAGGACAAAACTGGATTTACAACGAAAATAAAGGCAAATCATCAGGAAGGGGCAACCAAAAGACACCTTGGAGAAACACATAACCATAAACACTGACTCAATCCTGGTAGGCTTGCGAGGACGGGAGAGGGGGCCGGGAGCCCACGGTCCGCAGCGGCCTGGGCAGGGACCAGGGAACTCGGCGGGAAGTTACTGCTACCACCTCCCTTGCGACCCTGCATGGGTCCCGGGAACTCTGTTGCCTCCTAAGACTTGCAGGGACCAGGGGACTCGGCTGGTGCCGCACAGACTCACGGGGACAAGGGGACTTGGTGGGACGCTGCCACCAAGGCTGAGTCCGGCGAACTCTGCGTGCTAAGCCCTCGGCTGGTGCCGCACAAATCGCGGGTACCAGGGGACTGTGCTGGACGCTACTGCCACCTCTGCAGTGTCCCGCTACTGCGGCTCGGTCCTGGGGCTTCTGATGAGTGCAACCCCCGCGGCTGGTGCCACAGCTGCTGCCGCCCTTGGCTGAAAGCAGCACACTCCGGTTAAAAGTCCCAGGTGGCTCCACAACACAGAGTCCGGACAGAGGCTAAATTGGCAGCAGCCACTCACCTTGGGCTCCTGCAGAGGGAAGGCAGACTGGACTAGAACTGTGTGGGGACACTCGGAATTTGGAGGGTGCTAAGAACTTTTGCTGAGTGCAGCCACTCAGGACTGTGGTCAATTTACTCCTTCCCAGAGCCCTGGGGAGAGGCGAAAGCCACTCCCTCAGAGATTCAACCCCACCTGGTGGCCATTGAAATGCTAATTGAGGCCCATTAACAAGGAACAGCTGCCTCACTCTCAGGACATCCTCTTACACTGAGCACCTGAGGGAGTTTTTCAAGCAACTCAGAAAACAAGGGTTTACAGGTGACCTCTACTAATAGCCTCCAGGCAAAAAAAGCTAGAAGATAACTACCATTCCCTGGGCTAGCAACACTAACCAGAAAAGCTAAGACTTGACGATGGTGTTTAAAGTGGGTCCTCCCTGGCGCATCCAAACCCAGGAGAGGGAGCCACAAACAGCAGAACACCAACACCCACTGGAAAAATTTGGCAGACTCCAAAGCCCACTGTGATAGCCAAAATGGTGAAAAACAGAAAGAAAAGCCAAATGAAAGAACAAGAGAACTCTACAGAAGATGAGATAAAGGAGGTGCAGTTAACCAAGTTAACAGAACTAGAATTTAGAGCCATGATGTTGCGGAAGCTCAACAGCATGTGTAAGGACATGAGCACCATGAGTAAAGACACAGAAATTTTGAAAATCAACCAGTTGGAAATTAAAAACCAACAGGAAGAAATAAAGAATGACATATCAAAAATGAAAAACACATTGGAAGGTCTAAAAAGCAGAGTAGGGGAAGCTGAGGACTAGATCAGTGAATTAGAAGACAGGCTAGAAGAAATCAACCAATCAGAAAACCAAAAGGAAAAAACGATTAAAAAAACAGGAAGACAGCTTAAGAGAACTGTGGGACAACTGGAAACGGAATAATATTTGCATCATAAGAGTCCCTGAAGAATAAGAAAGTAAGCGAGGGTTAGAGAATATATTCAAAGAAATAGTGACAGAAAACTTCCCTAATTTGGTGAAGGAAGAAGGCATTCAAGTTCAAGAAGCACAGACAGCCAAAAGTAAGAAGAACACAAACAGGCCCCCACCAAGACACATAGTAATCAAACTGCCAAAAATTAAAGACAAAGAGATAATCCTAAAAGCAGCAAGAGATAAGCAACAGGTTACCTACAAAGTAAACCCCATAAGGCTTTCAGCTGACTTCTCACAAGAAACACTACAGGCTAGAAGGGAATGGCATGAAGTAATCAAGGTCATGAAAAACAAGGCTCTGAACCCAAGACTACTCTACCCAGCAAGGCTATCATTCAAAATAGAAGGTCAAATAAAGAGCTTCCCAGACAAAAAAAGGCTAAGGGAATACATTAGCACCAAACCAGCACTGCAAGAAATGTTAAAAGGACTGCTGTAATTACCAGGAGAAATGGGAAGGAAAATAGAACCACACTAAACAAAAATGTCAATAAATAAGTACATATCAACAATCACCTTAAATGTAAATGGACTGAATGCTCCCATAAAAAGATACAAAGTACAGTAGCTGATTAGATAAGAAAGCATGACTCATCAGATATGTTGTTTGCAAGAGACCCACCTCACAACAAAAGACTCACATAGGTTGAAAGTGAAGGGATGGAAAAAAATCTTTCAAGCAAATGGAAAAGAAAAAAAAGCTAGGGTAGCAATACTTATATCTGATAAAATAGATTTCAGAATGAAGGCCATAATTAGAGACAAAAAAGGCCATTATGTAATATTGGAAGGATCTATCCAACAGGAAGCTATAACCTTGATAAACATATATGCACCCAATATAGGAGCACCAAAATATATTAAAAACTTCTGGAGGACTTCAAAGGAGAAATCGATAGCAATATAATCATAGCAGGGGACTTCAACACCCCGCTGAAATCACTGGATAGATCCTCTAGACAAAAAATTAGCAAGGAAACAGAGACTCTAAATGAAGCGCTGGACTAAATGGATTTAATAGATATCTACAGAGAACTACACCCCAAAACTACAGAATTCACATTCTTCTCAAGTGCACATGGAACATTCTCAAAGTTACACCACATGTTAGGGTACAACCTAAGTCTCTACAAGTTCAAGAAGATTGAAATTATATCAAGCATCTTCTCAGACCACAATGGTATGAAACTAGAAATCAATTGCAAGAAGAACAAAGACATTTGAACACATGGAAGCTAAATAGCATGTTATTAAACAATGAATGGGTCACCGAGGAGATCAAGGAAGAAATAAAAAACTTCCTGGAAACCAATGAAAATGAAGACACAAAAACACAAAATCTATGGGATGCAGTGAAAGCAGTTCTGAGTGGGAAGTTCACAGCACTACAGGCCTACCCCAAAAAAGAAGAAAAATCTCTAATAGACTATCTAACCTCACAACTTAAAGAACTAGAGAGCAAACAAAAAGAAAACCCCAGAGCAAGTAGAAGGAAGGAAATAGTAAGAATCAGAGCAGAAATAAATGACATAGAGACCAAAAAAAAAAAAACAATTCAAAGGATCAATGAAACAAAGACCTGTTTTTTCGAAAAGATAAACAAGATTGATGGACCCGTAGCTAGACTCACCAAGAAACAAACAGAGAGAACCCAAATACACAAAATCAGAAATGAAAGAGGAGAGATAACAACTGACACCACAGAAATACAAATGATCATTAACAACTACTATGAACAATCATATGGCAACAAATTCGACAATCTAAGCAAAATGGACGAATTTCTAGAAACACATAGTCTCCTAAAACTGGATTAGGAAGAGATAGAAAACTTGAACAGACCAATAACAACAGAAGAAATTGAAGATGTAATCAAGACTCTCCCAGCAAACAAAAGACCAGGCCCAGATGGCTCCATGGGGGAGTTTTACCAAACATTCAAAGAAGAACTAATACCCATTCTCCTCAAACTATTTCAAAAAATTCAAGAAGGAAGACTTCCAAACTCGTTTTATGAAGCCAGCATAATTCTAATACCAAAACCAGAAAAAGACACAACAAATAAAGAAAACTACAGGCCAATATCCCTGATGAACATAGATGCCAAATCCTGAACAAAATACTAGCAAATCGAATCCAGCAATACACCAAAAAAATTATCCACCATGACCAAGAGGGATTCATCCCAGGGATGCAAGGCTTGTACAATATTCGCAAATCCATAAATGTGATACACCACATAAATAAAATGAAGAATAAAAGCCACATGATCATTTCAACAGATGCTGAAAAAGCCTTCGACAAAATCCAGCATCCAGTTCTGATAAAAACGCTCAGCAGTGTGGGAATAGAGGGATCATACCTATACATAATAAAGACCACATATGAGAGACCTACAGCCAACATCATACTCAATGGGCAAAAATTAAAAGCATTTCCCTTAAAAACAGGAACAAGGTAAGGATGCCCACTTTTACCACTCCTATTTAACATAGTACTCGAAGTCTTAGCCACAGCAATCAGACAGGAAGAAAAAATAAAAGGGATCCAAACTGGAATGGAGGAAGTGAAATTGTCATTATTTGCAGATGACATGATACTGTACATAGAAAACCCCAGAGACTCCATCAAAAGTTTACTAGATTAATAAATGAATTTGGCAGAGTAGCAGGATACAAAATTAACGTCAAGGAATCGATGGCATTCTTATACACCAATGATGAACTCACAGAAAGAGAAATTAAGCACACAATCCCATTTACCATTGCGGCAAAAAAATTAATACCTAGGAATAAACTTAACCAAAGGAATAAAGGACCTACTCGCAGAAAACTACAGGTCATTGCAAAAAGAAATAGAGGAAGATATAAAAAAGTGGAAGCACATACCCTGTTCATGGATTCGGAGAATTAACATCATTAAAATGTCCATATTACCCAAAGCAATCTATAGATTCAACGCAATCCCCATCAAAATACCAACGGCATACTTCACAGAATTAGAACAATTACTTCAAAAGTTCATATGGAACCAAAAAAGGCCTTGAATAGCCACAGCAATCTTGAAAAAGAAGAACAAAGTTGGAGGGATCACAATACCAGATTTCAGGTTATACTACAAAGCCACTGTAATCAAAACAGCCTGGTACTGGCACAAGAACAGGCATATAGACCAGTGGAACAGAACAGAGAACCCAGAAATGGACCCAAGGCAATATGCTCAATTAATATTTGACAAAGATGGCAAGAGCATACAGTGGAGTAAGGACAGCCTCTTTAATAAATGGTGCTGGGAAAATTGGACAGCTACTTGCCGAAAAATGAAACTAGACCATCAACTTACACCCTAAACAAGGATAAACTCAAAATGGATAAAAGACTTAAATGTGACTCATGAATCCACAAAAATCCTAGAAGAGACTGTAGGCAACAAAATCTCAGACATCATACGCAGCAGAATTGTTACTGACACATCACCTAAGGCAATAGAAACAAAGGAGAAAATGAACACATGGGACTACATCAAACTCAAAAGCTTCTGCACAGCGAAAGATACAATCATCAAAACGGAAAGGCTACCCACTGTATGGGAGAGCATAATTGCCATTGATATATCAGAAAAGGGGTTAATTTCCAATACATATAGAGTGCTCATACAACTGCACAAAAGGAAGACAAAGAATCCAATTAAAAAATGGGCAGAGGAAGTAAATAGACACCTCTCCAAACAGGACATACAAATGGCTAAGAAACATATGAAGAAATGCTCATCATCAGTAATCATCAGAGAGATGCAAATTAAAACAACAATGAGGTATCACCTCACACCTGTCAGAATGGCCGCCATCAACAAATCATCAAACAACAAGTGTTGGCGAGGGTGTGGAGGAAAGGGGACTCTAGTGCACTGGTGGTGGGAATGCAGACTGGTGCAGCCACTATGGAAAGCAATATGGTGTTACCTCAAAAAATTAAAAATTGAACTTCCATTTGACCCAGTGATCCCACTTCTAGGAATATACCCTAAGAACCCTAAAACACCAGTGAGAAAGAATATATGTACCCCCATGTTTGTAGCAGCACTATTTACAATTTACAATCGCTAAGATCTGGAAACAGCCCAAGTGTCCATCAGTGGACGAATGGATCAAAAAGCTGTGGTACATATACACAATGGAGTACTACGCAGCTGTAAGAAAGAAGGATCTCTTATCCTTTGAGACTACATGGAGGGACCTTGAAAGTATCATCCTAAGTGAAACAAGCCAAACAGAGAAAGACAAGTTTCATATGATCTCACTTATTTGTGGAATTTAATGAACATAACAGTCTAAGGAACAGGGTAGACCCAGAGACGTGGAAGTAGTGTACAGAGTGACAACCCTCAGTAGAGGGGGTCGGGGAGGAGAGAAGAGATAAACCACAGAACTTATATGCATGTACGCATAACCGATGGGCACAGACAACATAGCTGGGGATGGTGGGTATAGGGAGGAGGGTGTCAATGGAGAATAAAAGGTGAACATCTGTAACAAAAATAAATTGTTTAAAAAAAGTAATATTATGAGCATTTTTATATCTGTAATTATTAACACCATCAAGTTATAGTTAAATAGTGTTGTGTTAGACTAATATTTCTTATTTTTCTATTGCTTAATATTTTGAGTGTTTTGGTTATTATTTTTTCTATTTTAAAAATACTAAGTTGTGAGGTATTTCTGATCATTTTTTAAAAGGAATAGAGTTCTCCAAAAAGAGTTAGTGGACCAAAGCTGATAAACATTATTAAAACTCTTGATTTATGTTGTCAAATTGCTTTCTGTAAATGCTGTACCACTTTATTCCTGACAATCATTATTTGATGGTGCCCATTTCTCTGCTCTTTCACTCCATATTTTACCTCTTGAAGAATCTAGTGGTAACTTTTTTGGGAGGATATACTCCAAAAATATTAAAATAATACAAAATTTTATTCAAACTATTATTTAAGGTCACATGCTCAAATTGAATTACAGGCTACTGATTGATGATTCTGCAACTGGATCAATGTGAGTGTGTTTGAACTTCTAAGACTAGCATATTTTCTTCTTTTATTAATTATTTTTATTGAGGTAACATTGGATATTAAACATTATATGAATTTCAGGTGTACATTATAATTTTTTTTTTTTATCCTCACCCGAGGACATTTCTCCATTTCTTGTTCAGGTAGAGTGGGAGGGATAGAGAGGAACAGAGAGAGAGAGAGAAACATCGATGCGAAGGGGCACATCAAGTGGTTGCCAGCCCACAACCGACCGGGGCCGGGGACAAACCGCAACCGAGGTACATGTCCTTAGCGGGAACCGAACCAGGGTCTCTCAGGACCGCAGGCCGACGCTCTAACCGCTGAGCCAAACCGGCCAGGGCGATATAATTTAATAGCTGAATATGCTTTTGCTTGCTCACTACCAAGTGATCACTTTCTATCCATTAACATATATTGGACCCCACCCAAAGAAGATGTGGTATACACATTTTCTTATGAAAAATATGTTACTGATGATGTTTTTGGTGATAATGATGATAATTGACATAAATACTTCTACTATCCATTATGCAGATAAGAAAACTGAGATCAAGTTAATTAATTGTTTAAGGTCAGACAGCTAATTTTTGGCAGAGCTGTAAATAAAACTCTGATCAGTTTGACTCCAGAATCTGTTAGTTGAAGCACTAAGATACTAACTCTCTCCTCATTGGGATGCATCTCAAAAACTCTACCATGTGTTTCAAACATTTCCCATGATGCTAAATAAACAAAAAATAAAATAAAAAACAGGTTTATGCCTCTAGAGCAGCCATTTTCAACCTTTTTAATCTCATGGCACATATAAACTAATTACTAAAATTCTGTGGCACACCAAAAATATATATTTTTGCCAATCTAACAATAAAATAGATTTTGATTCATTCATAATGGACAGCTATTTTGCTGGCTGTTGTCATTTTTTATTTGACAATTTATTTAATATATTGCTGAACCCAAGTTGCTAATATTTTATTGAGAATTTTGGCATCTGTGTTCATCAGGGATATTGGCCTGTAATTTTCTTTCTTTGTAGTATCTTTATCTGGTTTTGGATTTAAGATAATGCTGGCCTCATAAAAAGAGCATGGAAATTTTCCTTCCTCTTGAAATTTTTGGAATAGTGTGTGGAGGATAGGTGTTAGTTCTTCTTAGAATACTTGATAAAACTCCCCTGTGAAACTGTCTGGACCAGGGCTTTTGTCTGCTGGGAGTTTATTGACACTGCTTCAATTCCATTAGTTGTTACTGATCTGTTCAGGTTTTCTGTATCTTCCTTGTTGAGTTTTGGAAGATTACGTGAATCTAGGAATTTGAACATTTCACCTAGGTTGTTCAATTTATTGGACTATAATTGTTCATAGTATTTTCTTACAATCCTTTTTATTTCTGTGGTGTCAGTTGTTACTTCACTTCTTTCGTTTCTGATTTTATTTATTTGGGTCCTCACTCTTTGTTTCTTGATAAGTCTGGCTAAAAGTTCATCAATCTTGTATTATAATCTAAGGGGGGAAATGTCAGTGCCCCTGACTAAATAGTCAAGTATTGCATGTTTTAAAAATTGTTGTGGCACACTGGTTGAAAAGCACTGCTCTAAAAAGTTTCAGTTGGAAAAATAGAGAAAACTAGCATTTGCCCCTCAATCTTCAAATCATGCCTACTGCATGGAAATTCTGTACTCATTAATGCTACAAAATATGTTGGCTAAGGACTTAATTTTGGTAAAATTTGGGACTTTTGATTTGGGGAGTAGATAATTTTGGAACCTAAATAATTTTGAATCAGATACTTAGGTCTAGCTGCCTACTGGGGGCAGCGTGGGCAATCAGAGGACATCTTGAGGTCCCTGACAATATAAGTGGCTAAGATTAGAGAGAAGAGGTAGAAAAGAGATACACACAAATGGGAGGGAACATAACTTCAGCCTGACAGTTTTGTTGATGGTTAATTATTCATCTTCAAGTACTGAGTTTACAAACACATTATTCCCATTTTGACAGCAAGTTTTATTTGCTGTTATTTTATTACTGTGATATCACCTGTCTTTTTTCTCCCAGGCTTTGAAGTTAGTAGGATAAGTAAATATTACCTTCATTCACACATCACTGAACATCATTTGAACCACCTTGGACATCCACTAAGCTAGTAAAACACATATTGGGGATGCACGTTTTTAATATTTACAACAAACTTAAAATAGCAATTGTAAACCAGAATCACTTTTCAGGGAGATAATTAAATCATGAAATTAGCAAGTATTTTTTCACTAAGGTCCTAACCAAATTGGATGTTTTTTCATGTAATTATGTGATTTTATATAGAGAATGAAAAAAAAATAGAAAGTAAATGGGTAAGAAAGATATTGGTTTCGCCCTGGCCAGTTTGCTCAGTGGTTGGAGTGTTGGTCCACGGACCAGAGAGTCCCGGGTTCAGTTCCCACTAGGCGCATGTACCTTGGTTGCAGTTTGTCTCCGGCCCTGGTTGGGGTTGTGTGGGTGGCAACCACTCGATGTGTCTCTCTCACATCGATGTTTCTCTCTCTCTCTTCCTCCCTCTCTCCCTTCCACTCTATCTGAAGATAAATGCAAAAAATGTCCTTGGGTGAGCATAAAAATAATAAATAAATAAATAAATAAATAAATAAATAAATAAATAAATGAAAGATGTTGGTTTCTAGTAAACTGATTCAGTCACTGGTAAAAAAAATTCAGTGTGCTAAAATATATCTGAAGTTATCGTACATGTAATACTGCAAAATTCTTATTCACTATATCTTTAAAAGTAACACATTACAATCTGGTGGTATAAAGAATATTATATATTGTGTCTTTACATGTTAATTATTTGACACACTACATCTACTAAAGTGGTCATAATTTATAACTATCTGAAACAAAAGCACTTTGGGATGGGTACATATTGTTGGTATTAGGTAAATCTCCTCTTAAATGATGGCTGAATTATCCAAATCCCCATAATAATAGTTCCACTTACTATGTAGAAAATAAAGATTGTTATGTTTTAATTCAACTTACTGCCAAATTCTGATTTTAACATGAGTGATTCTTTATGCATTATTCACAAGGTCTGAATTAATATAATCAATATTCTGGTGTTAATAGTCTCAGAATATTGCCTTTTGACTAGGTGCTATTCCTTAATGCTGTCATTCTGAAAATATCATTTGTCCTTGTAGGTTTGTGAATCAGGGCCAAAAAAGCATTTCAATGAAAGCAAGATTCTTGAAATTTAATGAAGGTGGCCCAAATCCAGATTTGATTCTTGTGTTATGGTGGGTGATTTCTCCGACTTTCTGCTGATTATGCCTCTGTTATACTACAAAGGATTTTGCATAACGGACATAAATCTCTCTACATGAGCCACCTGAGAGGCAAGAAAAATGGTTTCTGTCAAGGAACTACACACAGAAATGCATAAAACAACAGCTCTCAGTGGAGGAGAGGACACCATTTTTAATATAGGTTTAGTGAAATATAAATAAAAAATATAATTTTACATCATTCTGGGTCATCTTACTTTGTTTTTAAAAATGGAAGATTTGTTTTTTTAATTTTGGAGGATTTAGAAGCAAATAAGAATATGTTTCTCATAATTTTAACTGACTTTCTATAGGACTATTTAGAGGACTTTTCCTCCTCAGGCATTCAGTACCAAAGTAGTTATTCATTTGGGAATTCACAGAAACACTGTAACTTCCAATTAGCAAAACATACATTAAAAGCTGCCGTAAACCACTCTAGGAAGCCTGTTGATGGCTGTGATTAATGATTGTGCATCAACAGCTAATGCACATAGGTATTAACAGAGCTATTTGTAAATTGTCAACACAAACTCATGCAAACTCAGGTTATCCATCAGAAAGGTATACATTGGAGTTGGTTAATTACAGCCCCCCTTCTATTGCACCAGGAAGTGTGTAATATTTCTCAATGACGGAAAACTTCCAAAGACTAGTGGTAAAGCTAATTTCAAAGCAGAATCTTACAATGGACATTTATCTGTTTCTTTATGTTTGTTAGTTCTCACAAAGAGAAACATGAGTCTTATTTAAGTGTATAAAACTTCCTTTCTCATTTCCGTGGTCTTTCCTTTGTTATACATGTCTTCATAAATTATTTTGTTGCTAGACCAATAATTTTCTATATTGTAGAACAAAATCCAGCAAGAATGGCATTTGTAGAACTCATACTCATCACAAGCTATATTCTTACTAACTACAGTCTCATAGGTGTCTATTACACAATTATATACCCAAATGTAAATTTGTTGTATGTCATTGTTCCTCAAGATTGGCTACAATTTTCAATCCTTGGCTCATGGACAGACTATTTCAGGCCTGAACAGAAACAACAGTACTTTTATATAATACTGTGCTTTTTATTTGCCAGTGCATTCATATCCATTCTTCATGTGACTTCATGACATGTCATCAAAGTAGGTAAGGCAGGCATTGCAGTTTACAACAACTGGTATAATAGCACAATTAATAATATAGCAAGGCATATAGTGTTCTGACTATCATGGTCACTTACTACTTACATAATATTGTTTAATTGGTATTTATTCACATTTCAAGAAATTTAAATGTGTTGCTAAAATCAGAATTGATCTGTAAAGCTTAAATTATTTCCAAAGAAAAACATCACAATTGTAATCAGTGCTGATCAACTAATTTCCACGAAATTTACAGTTTACAGATATGTAGGAGAGACACTGAAAAAAGCTTTAAACTTCCTTAATAATTATGTTTTAATCCTAATTTGGAGAGTTTTGCATTTTTTATCGTTGACACTATTACAAATGTCTTCATTTTCCCCCTATTTGACCACTTCCACCCAGCCCTCACCTCCCCTTCCTCTGACCTTCACCACACTGTTGTCTGTGTCCATGGGCTATGCATATATGTTCTTTGGCTAATCTCTTCACCTTCTTTTTTCCAGTCCCTCACAAAACCCTCCCCTCTGAAGATGTTCAAATTGTTTTCTCTAAAAGGCTCGGCATACTTTAAACATTTTTTTTCTTTATTAATTTTTTTAGAGAGAGAGGAAGGGAGAGGGAGAGAGATAGAAATATCAATGACAGAGAAAACATTGATTGGCCCCCTCCTACATACTGGGAATTGAACCAGCAACCTCTTGGTACATGGGTCAACACTCAACCACTGACCCACACCGGCTGGACAAGGCTCAGCATACTTTACATTTTAAAATATTAAAAGCAATAATTGAGCATCAACTCATGCACCAAGAGGTCGCAGGTTCGATTCTTGGTCAGGAGACATGCCCAGGTTATGGGCCAAATTCCCAGTGGGGGACATGCAGGAGGCGGCCAATCAATGTTCTCTCTCATCTATGTTTCTATCTCTGTCTTGCTCTCCTTTTCACTCTCTCTAAAATCAATAAAGAAAAAAAGTTTTAAGCAATAATTTAGAGTTAAGTATTTTTACTCTCATCTAAACATCTGTCAAGGGATTTATCTTATCAAATATTTATAAAGTATTATGGGACACATATTTTTAAACAAGTTAGAATAAGCAGAATATATGAAAACTTCTTTTTTTTTTTTTTTTTGCTTTTCACATCACATATTAACATCAATGGAAAGTTCTATTGATAGGATATTTGAGACAAATGCCACTGAGACAAGCAACATTTAAAATGTGGTGCAAATATCAGAATTAAATCCAGTTGCAAACTTGTATCACAATGAAAGAGAGCAAATGTGACAGATGAAAATGGCATTATACAACACCCAAGAGGTGATACTGTACAGATGATTGTTGGGAGAAAAGCCAAGATGACAATGAAGTAAAAAGAAAAACAATTATCTTCGATTCTCCCCCAACCACTAACAAAATCTATTACTAGACACCAAATGTGTTCCTGTTACATCAGACAGCCATATTCCACTCAGCCTTCAAGACCTTATGAGTTCATGAAGTGTTCTGTGCTTTAAACTCGTCCCCTTATGCTTTCCCCACATAAAAATTTAGCTGTGTGATAGATCACTCCTTCTGGAGCTTGTCAGGCTGTGTGGTTAACTAAGCTGTTAATGCATTTTTCCTGAGTCAAATATTTGCATTTTCACACAACTATTTTGGATAAAGAGTTTCCCACAGGGGTAATTCTAACAATAAAAAGAAATTTAGATTTTTTCTTATTGTTAGAAATGCCTTGGGGGCATTTTTAGTACCTTGGGAGGCATTTTTAGCTCCATGAATTCCACCATATGGCTATTTGCCTGCTATGCCTAAGCCCTTTGTTGACCCTAATAATTCTGTATTGGCTGAGATGGAAGCATTCCCACTTTGTTAATAATGGTGGTTAAATAAAGCACACTCTGATTTTAAGATCCGTTTAGAAATGTGGTGCTGAACAATAAATAGTGGAATATCTGAAACACTGAAAGGTTGCATTTTAAAAGAAAGGGGAATAACTGGTGATGGAAGGAGAGTTGACGTGGGGTGGAGAACACACAATACAGTATACAGATGATGTATTATAGAATTGCACACCTGAAACCTATATAATTTTATTAACCAATGTCACCCCAATAAATTCAATAAAAAGGAAAAAGAAAAGGAAGTCCCAGCTCTTTCTTACCCAGTAAGTTTCCTGTAGCATACAAAAGTGGTTATCTGAACCCAGACTAATAATTTCAAATAACCACAGATTATTTTTAAAAATCATCAGAATTACCCAGCCAATGTGGCTCAGTGGTTGAGCATCAACCCATGAACCAAGAGGTCGCTGGTTCAATTCCCAGTCAGGGCATTGAGGGCTCATTTCCCAGTGGGGGGCATGCAGGAGGCGACCAATCAGTGTTCTCTTTTATTTATGTTTCTATCTCTCTTTCCCTCTCTTTCCTCTCTCTCTAAAAATCAATAAAACATATTAAAAATAAAAACTATCGAAATTAAATACTCAGGGCCTGCATAATACTTAGGCACTTATAATTTTGTTTCATTCTGATGCTTCATGCAGTTTTGTCCAGCTAAGGAAAGGTTTCCCAGCAGCTTTCCTCAATCCCTCCAAAACAAGGCTCAACCTCAAGGAGCTTCTGAGATCTAACCTGATTCCAATTCTAGTAAAACTGTGGATGACTAAGCTCTTCATGAGTCAAGCAAAGGTCTTCCTTATAGTTGACACAGAACTATTTGTTAATGGATTCCTAGCTCCTGCCAAGTTCTCTTGTTAAGCCATTCATATATGTTATAAAAGTAAGTTTTACATAAAAGAAGCCAGAGTGCTGGAAATTAAAAAACAAACAAATAAAAACACTCTCTAAATTCACCTCAGCTCTCAACCCTGGAGCTCCTGATTTAAGAACCACTAGTGCCCTCTTCTGGTCAGAAAAAAGATAAACATCATCTATTTAGTTACAGAGCAGTCAACACAGAATAATCAAATATTTTTAGGACATCCCCTCAAATAATAATCTCATTTATAAGAACAATGTTAGGAAACATAAATTTTATAAAATGCATTACTTCTGTCTGAAAAACAATACTACTAGCTAAAAGTTCTATACACACATATGAGTTACATATTTCTTTCCAAAGATTGCAAAGTATATTCCAGCATTGCAAATTTTTAAAAGATATGTACATTAAAATATTCATGTATTTTTCTATGTGCCCAAATGGAGAAAAAGTTGTGATAAATAATATTATAAAATGTGAAAATATACTTGAAAAGTTATTTTTTCATACAATGTTATTTTTTTATGCACAGTACCAGAATAAAGTGTTTCAAACACTCACAACTGCAAACATACTTTTGCCTCACCCTGTATATGTATGTACATGAAGATAAAATTCTGCAGTGCAAGGGAGGACCATATATGGAAACTGTAGATGTGTAATGAAGGAGTCTAAAACATACATACATATACACATAAAACAGGTTTTTTTCCTGTTCTCTTCATAGTCATTTTTTATTTTATTTTTTATTTAATTAATTTGTTTTTGTTATAGATGTTTCTCCTTTTTCCCCCACTGACACCCTCCTCCCATTCCCACCCCCTCTTCTGAAGTTTGTCAGTCTGAACTCTACTTCTATGACCCTGGGGTCTGTTTTGTTCCTCAGCTTGTTTTGCTCGTTATATTCCACAAATAAGTGAGATCATGTGATACTTGTCTTTCTCTGATTGGCTTATTTGGCTTAGCATAATACTCTCCAGGTCTCTCCAAGTCCTCTCAAAGGATAATAGATCTTTCTTTCTTACAGCTGCATAGTATTCCATTGTGTACGTGTACCACAGCTTTTTTATCCACTCATCTACTGATGGACATTTGGGCTGTTTCCAGATCTTAGCGATTGTAAATAGTGCTGCTATGGACATGGGGTGCATATATTCTTTCTGATTGGTGTTTCAGGCTTCATAGGATATATTCCTAGAAGTGGGATCACTGGGTCAAATGACAGTTCAATTTTTAATATTTTGAAGTAACACCATGTTGTTTTCCATAGTGCTGCACCAGTCTGCGTTCCCAACAGCAGTGTGCTAGAGTCCCCTTTTCTCCACACCAGCACTTGTTGTTTGATGATTTGTTGATGGCAGCCATTCTGGCAGGTGTGGAGAGACTAACATTGAAACAATTTTACTCTGTCTGGTGCTAACAACTCCGAAGCAGCCACCATGCACTCTTTTACAAACTCTCCCTTGAAATGAGGCTTCAGCTTCTTTGGGATTATCTCACTCGCTACATAACTCATCTGAATAACGTTGTCTGTCACAGTGAAACCTAGTGAAAGTGGCTTGTTGTGATTCCAAATCCTGCTGAAGAGCATTGATTTTATCCAGTTGTATTTGTCCTCCCAATTCATTGAGTTTAGCATGTTTTGAGCTATAAAGATGCTCCCGATTGACTTTTTTCATTACTGTCAATGCACTGCCACAAACCAGGCACAGAGATTTGCTTTTGACTTCAACAAAAAAAATAATCATTTGTTCATTTCTCTTGGAGAAATTGAAACTTTGCATCAATTTCTCTTTTCTTTTTTCTTTTTTTTTTTTTGTAGTTGCCATTTGTAGGATGTCATACCACTTAAGTTTTAATAACTATCCAGTGTGTGTGTCACCATCAACAAAATTATTTTGATTTGATTACTGTTCTAATCCTGCATCTTATATTTGGAACATATCCAACGTTCATGTCATCAACCCTTGAGGTCTTTATTTGTGTACTGTAATTTCCTTAAACTTCATCTGAGATTCAGTTTTTTCAAATATTATTGATTGTGGACATGTGGATAAAGGTTAGATTGGAGTTATCATCTGTATCAAAGAAGTCAACCAGATCATCATCCATCATCAGAGGCAAGGTCATCAACATCTCAAGAAATTATCTCGTTGCATCTCATCTCATCATCACCAGATAAATGTAGCTTTGCCACATTATGTTAACACTTTTGAGTACATTATTGGGCTGTGCATGTGTTTTGGATATTGTAGCCCTTACTTAAAAAAAATTCCACCACTAAAGCAACTGTCAGCTTTCAGTTGCTCCTGGTGTTGAGGGTGTCTGCTCATTTAACCATGTATTGTTAGGTCAGGATATTCTTCATCTACTGTTTGGCTCACATGGTTAGAGCTGAGTTTCATTGTCCTCTTCCATTTTCAACTTTTTTTCTCAGCCTTAGGATATGTGGGGTACTTAAATGTTTCTATTTTCTCTCAGACTCTGCATGAGGTATGTAGGTCATCCTTCCTGTTAAGACCTTTACAATAGCCATCCCAGTGATTTCTAGCCATGCCAATGATATTTCCAGGTTCCATGGGAATTTCATCTGCAGTTCAAGGTTGGTCAGGATAAATGGCAATTTGATTGGGGGCATTTTGGTCCCCAAAACTGTAGATATCTTTCAAATAATGTAAGTTTGCAGAGGCATCAGAATGCAGTGTTTGCATGATTTCATCAGCAATTAGATAGACCTGAGGGGGTGGGAAAAAAACAAAATCTAGGAAGTCTGCCTGGGAAAAATTTGTATATACTAGATCACACACTAAGTAAATTTTTTATGTATCAATTGTGTAGCTCAGCTGAACAAGAGATAGAATTATCACTAATAAATTAATAATTGGGCTACTTTGTTTTTGCCTCCTTTAGTACATCCATGGCCAAATATACTATTTTTAATCCAATTGAATACTTTGAATGAGAAGCTGAAAATGTTCTTCAATGTGCCCCATTACTTCTCAATGGAATGAAAGGTTCTCATGTTGTCTTTATATCTGTTATAGACTCCAATAATTGGATGTTTGAAGCCCAGCTTCTTAGTGGCCTCTTCCATTTCTTTTCCAGCCAAGGTTGCAGGTGGACCAAGTATTTCATAAACTTAGACACACACCACACTGCAGGACCACGATTGTTTCAAACAGGTTGATCCACAAAGTCTTCTACTACAGCCAGGAGTAAATGTGGAGGACAAGGATAAAGACCGTCCACAGTGAGGAGCTCAAACGCCTGAACATTTGTTTTTATCCTTTATTTCACCTGACCAGTGTCCAGTGGAGATGCTAGATCTCTCTATGCAAATCTCACTTACAGCTCTAAACACCATTTTCCATCCAACAATAACACAGTGTAAATTCTGAGATTTAAAAATTAATGTTCACAGAGTGCCATAAGCAACTATGAAGCAGTAGACCACATAATAGAGTTGAGAGCCATAGCCACAGATCTTTGGCCACTTTTTCCCTCCAATCACCTGATCCAGCTGTTTGAATGAGGTATTATAGATCTGTCATAGACCTTTCAAGTGACATCTGCATGTCTTTGGAACCATTTCCTTATAAATTATTTAATTTCTTCAATTCAGTTTGTAAGAAAAAACAGCTATTTAGCTTCATATATTTGTGTGCTTGAAGCTCTACTTCTAGTTTATACATATATTTTCAAAGTCTCATTCTCATTATTTGGAGACCCAGCCCTCACTCCTTATAGGGAGGCCAAAACCACCCAAAGTGACATCTTCACAGAGGAAGAATCACTGGGTTATAAATATTTTTGAGGCTTTTGATATAGTTTATCTATTTTGTTTTGACTTTTATGTTACCAAAAATCTCTATGGAGCACAATCCAGTGTAACACATTGAGTGAAAATTATTTACTGTGTATACTTTAAAAGATGTCATTTCTGAATTTGCTAACATTTTTATTGAATTTATTGGGGTGACTTAATTTAAAAAAAAAAAACATACTGGTTTAAACTGTACAACTCAAGAAAACATCATCTGCACAGTGCATAGTGTGCCTATTGCCCCAAGCAAAGCAAAATCTCCTTCTGTTCCCATTTCTCCTGCTTTGTCCACCTCCACTTACCCCCACCCCCTTCCCTCTGGCTAACACCGCACTGTTTCCTGTGTCTATGAGTAAAATATACATATGTTTTACCTAATCCCTTCACCTTCTTTCATCCAGCCCCCGAAAACCCCTCCCCTCTGACAGCTGTCAGTCTGTACCATGTACCCATGCCTCTGTTTCTATTTTGTTTGTCAGTTTATTTTCAATTCCCCTCTTTGGGATTTTATGATCCTTCCCCAGATATTTATGGTTTGTTTCTCATAATTTTTAATTTGTTCTTTTGCCTTTACCAGCTTCTCTTCCAAAGCACAAATCCTTCTGGAAGCGGGCTCTGATCATTGGGGCCTTCTGGTATCTGGAGAGAATCAGCCATTCACCTCAAATCTTCATTAAAGCTTTGCCAGGATCTTGGACAGCTCTTGGCTAGAGAGATCAGGATGGTCATTATCTTATAACAAATGACCACCTATATAAAACGGCAAGGTACCACAGGCATAAAGAATGAGCATAATCCAACACTAGGAACAAGTCCATGGCCTCATTTTTGGATTCTCATCTCACTCCCCTGGCTTCCTAAAGCTCAAAGAATTGCAAATATCTTAACTTTGTTTCCTGTTGCTGCAAAGTAATCTTCTGTTGTTTTAACAGATGATGCTTCAGACAAATTAGTGTCTCTGGTAGTCCTCTTTTTAATCTTTCAAAGAGATCCTCCTGATGGTATAAATAGGAAGCTTTATTGTCCTGTGCTTTGTAGACTCTACATGGTTCCTTCTCCTAGAATATAAGACATTGACAAAACCACATATTTTCAAAGAAAGATATTATTGTTTTAATCTGGATCACTGAAATTATCAACTGGATTTGCTCAACTAATCAATAAAGGCAATAGATCACTTTATTTTGAATGAAACTCCATCAAGTTAATGGGTGCTCTCTTAGCAGGAGCACCAACCAGGAGCAGAGGCAATTTCTGCCTTCTCCAGTTGCCACCCCAAAAGCCCCCAGCCACATCTGCATTGCATTGGGAAAATAGGAGTGGTGACTGGGTAGAATATGCTACCTCCTATTGAAGGCAGAGGAAGAAAGAGTAAGATAAATCATTGGTGCCCCTTAACAGAGCCTTCAGGGCCAGTGACTGAGGGAGAGAGAATACCAGGGGACAAGAAGGGAAGTCGCGGACAACATGACACCCAACTCAACCAGAGCAGCATTGGACGCATTAAGGGAGGAGAAGGAAGGGACAAGTTGACTGTCAACTGTCAGGGGCCATCAGTGTCTGAGGACTACAGAAGAGGGAACCCAGACACCCTGGTTGTTCAGATATAATGTACACTCACATAGGGGCTGGGTCAACTCAGTTGTGTTTCTTCTGTTATGCCTATACTATCTATTATGAATTTCCCTCTTAAGAATGCTTTCACTGTGTCCCATAGATCTGGGGTTGTTTTGTTTTCATTTTCTTTTTTTTAAATTTTTATTAATTAATTTATTTATTTTTGTTACAGATGTTTCTTTCTCCTTTTCCCCCACTGATTCCCACTCTCCCCGCCCAGTCCCCAGCTTTGTTGTCCATGTCCATTGTTAATGTATACATGCATATATGCTCTGTGGTTTATCTCTCCCCCACCACACCCTCTTCTGGGGATTGTCAGTCTGTACCCCACTTCCACGTCTCTGGGACTACCCTGTTCCTCAGACTGTTATGTTCATTATATTCCACAAATAAGTGAGATCATATGATACTTGTCTTTTTCTGTTTGGCTTGTTTCGCTTAGGATAATACTTTCCAGGTCCCTCCATGTTGTCTCAAAGCATAAAAGATCTTTCTTTCTTACAGCTACATAGTACTTAATTGTGTATATGTACCACTGCTTTTTTACCCATTTGTCTACTGATGGACATTTGGGCTGTTTCCAGATCTTAGCTATTGTAAATAGTGCTGCTACAAACATGGGGGTGCATATATTCTTTCTGATTGGTGTT
Organism: Molossus molossus; assembly: GCF_014108415.1. Lineage (NCBI taxonomy): Eukaryota > Metazoa > Chordata > Mammalia > Chiroptera > Molossidae > Molossus > Molossus molossus. The sequence goes on along the minus strand of NW_023425355.1, from coordinate 10,853,726 downwards.
TCAGGCTTCTTAGGGTATATTCCTAGAAGTGGGATCACTGGGTCAAATGGCAGTTCAATTTTTAATTTTTTGAGGTGACATCATGTTGTTTTCCATAGTGGCTGCACGAGTCTGCATTCCCACCAGCAGTGTACTACAGTCCCCTTTTCTCCACACCCTCGCCAACTCTAGTTGTTTGATGATTTGTTGATGGCAGCCATTCTGACAGGTGTGAGGTGATACCTCATTGTTGTTTTAATTTGCATCTCTCTGATGATTAGTGATGATGAGCATTTCTTCATATGTCTCTTGGCCATTAGTATGTCCTCTTTGGAAAGGTGTCTATTCAGCTCCTCTGCCCATTTTTTAATTGGGTTCTTTGTCTTCCTTTGGTTGAGTTGTATGAGCACTCTATATATATTGGAAATTAACCCCTTATCTGATATATCATTGGCAATGATGTTTTCCCATAAAGTAGGTTGCCTTTCCATTTTGATGATTGTTTCTTTTGCTGTGCAGAAGCTTTTTAGTTTGATGTAGACCCATGTGTACATTTTTTCCTTTGTTTCTGTTGCCTCAGGTGATGTATCGGTGAAAATTCTGCTGCGTATGATGTCCAAACTTTTGATGCCTACATTTTCTTTTAGAATTTTTATGGATTAATGGGTCACATTTAAGTCTTTTATCCATTTTGAGTTTATTTTTGTGTATGGTGTAAATTGATGGTCTACTTTAATTTTTTGCATGTAGCTGTCCAATTTGCCCAAGACCGTTTATTAAAGAGGCTGTCTTTACTTCACTGTATGCTCTTGCCACCTTTGTCAAATATTAATTAAGCATATTGCCTTGGGTCCATTTCTGGGTTCTGAGTTCTGTTCCACTGGTCTATATGCCTGTCCTTGAGTCAGTATCAGGCTGTTTGTGATCCCACCTACTTTGTCCTTATTTTTCAAAATTGCTGTGGCTCTTCGGGGACATTTTTGGTTCCATAGGAACTTTTGAAGTATTTGTTCTAGTTCTGTGAAATATGTCGTTGGTATTTTGATGGGGACTGCATTGAATCTATAGATTGCTCTGGGTAGTATGGACATATTAATGATGTTAATTCTTCCAATCCATGAACAAGGTATGTGCTTTTTATATATCTTCCTGTATTTCTTTTTTCAATACCCTCTAGTTTTCTGCAAATAGGTCCTTTATTTTTTTGGTTAAATTTATTCCTAGGTATCTTAATTTTTTTGCCACAATGGTAAATGGATTATTTTTTCAGTTTCTCTTTCTGTGAGTTCTTCATTGGTGTATACAAATTCTGCCGATTTCTTGATGTTAATTTTGTATCCTGCTACTTTGCCAAATTCATTTATTAAGTCTAGTAAATTTTTGATGGAGTCCTTAGGGTTTTCTACTTATAGTATCATGTCGTCTGCAAATAATGACAGTTTCACTCACTCCTTTCCAATTTGGATCCCTTTTATATTTTCTTCATGTCTGATTGCTGTGGCTAAGACTTCCAGTAATATGTTAAATAAGACTGGCGAAAGTGGACATCCCTGTCTTGTTCCTGTTCTTAATGGAAATGTTTGTAGTTTATGCCCATTGAATATAATGTTGGCTATAGGTCTTTCATATATGGCCTTTATTATGTCGAGATATGATCTCTCTATTCCCACATTGCTGAGTGTTTTTATCAGAAATGGATGCTGGATTTTGTCGAACGCTTTTTCAGCATCTACTGATATGAACATGTGGTTTTTATTCTTAATTTTGTTTATGTGGTGTATCACATTTACTGATTTGCAAATATTGTACCAGCCTTGCATCCCTGGAATGAATCTCACTTGGTCATGGTGAATAATTTTTTTGATGTATTGCTGGATCCAATTTGCTAATATTTTGTTAAGGATTTTGGCGGCTATGTTCATCAGGAATATCGGCATATAGTTTTCTTTCCTTGTAGCGACTTTTTCTGGTTTTGGAATTAGAATTATGCTGGCCTCATAGCAAAAGATTGGAATTCTTCGTTCTTCTTGAATTTTTGATATAGTTTGCAAAAAATGGGTGTTAGTTCTTTTTGAATGTTCAGTAAAACTCCCCGGTGAAGGCATCTGGGCCTGGGCTTTTGTTTGCTGGGAGAGTGTTGATTACCTCTTCAATTTTCTTAGTTGTTATTGGTCTGTTCAAGTTTTCTATCTCTTCCCGGCCCAGTTTTAGGAGACTGTGTGTTTCTCGAAATTTGTCTAATTCGCTTAGATTGTTGAATTTGTTGCCATATAGTTGTTCATAGTAGCTGTTAACGATCTTTTGTATTTCTGTAGTGTTAGTTGTTACTTCTCCTCTTTTATTTCTGATTTTGTGCATTGGCTTCTCTCTCTGTTTCTTGGTGAGTCTAGCTAATGGTCCATCAATCTTGTTTATCTTTTTGAAAAACCAGCTCTTTGTTTCATTGATCCTTTAAGTTGTTTTTTTGGTCTCTATGTCATTTATTTCTGCTCTGATCTTTACTATTTCCTTCCTTCTACTTGCTCTGGGGTTTTCTTTTTGTTTGCTTTCTAATTCTTTAAGTTGTGAGGTTAGACAGTCAATTAGAAATTTTTCTTGTTTCTTGAGGTAGGCCTGTGGAGCTATGAACTTTCCTCTCAGAACTGCTTTTGCTGCATCACATAGATTTTCTGTTGTTGTGTTTTCATTTTCATTGGTTTCCAGGAAGTTTTTAATTTCTTCCTTGATCTCCTCGGTAACCCATTCATTGTCTAATAACATGCTATTTAACCTCCATGTGTTGAAATGTCTTTGCATGTTCTTGTTGCAATTGATTTCGAGTTTCATGCCATTGTGATCTGAGAAGATGCTTGATATGATTTCAAACTTCTTGAACTTGTAGAAGCTTAATTTGTGCCCCTAAATGTGGTCTATCTTTGAGAATGCCCCATGTGCACTTGAGAAGAATGTGAATGCTGTAGTTTTGGGGTGTAAGTCCCTGTAGATATCTATTAAATCTATTTGGTCTAGTGCTTCATTTAGAGTCTTTGTTTCCTTGCTAATTTTTTGTCTAGAGGATCTATCCAGTGATGTCAACGGGGTGTTGAAGTCCCCTGCTATGATTGTATTGTTGTCGATTTCTCCTTGATAGTTCTCCAGAAAACTTTTAATATATTTTGGTCCTCCTATATTGGGTGCATATATGTTATCAAGGTTATATCTTCCTGTTGGATAGATCCTTTCAATATTATGTAGTGGCCTTCTTTGTCTCTAGGTATGGCCTTCATTTTGAAATCTATTTTATCAGATATGAGTATTGCTACCCCAGCTTTTTTTGGCTTTCCATTTGCTTGGAAAATTTTTTTTCCATCCCTGCAGTTTCAACCTATGTGAGTCTTTTGTTGTGAGGTGGGTCTCTTGTAAACAACATATAGAAGAGTCATGCTTTCTTATCCAATCAGCTACTCTGTGTCTTTTTATCGAAGCATTCAGTCCATTTACATTTAAGGCGATTATTGATATGTACTTGTTTATTGCCAGTTTTGTTTAGTGTGGTTATATTTTTATTCCTACTTCTTCTACTAATTACAGTTGTCCTTTTAACATTTCTTGCAGTGCTGGTTTGGTGCTAATGTATTTCCTTAGCTTTTTTTTTCTGGGAAGCTCTTTATTTGACCTTCTATTTTGAATGATAGCCTTGCTGGGCAGAATAGTCTTGGATTCAGATCATTGTTTTCCATGTCCTTGATTACTTCATGCCTTTCCCTTCTGACCTGTAGTGTTTCTTTTGAGAACTCAGCTGAGAGCCTTATGGGGTTTCCTTTGTAGGTAACCTGTTGCTTATCTCTTGCTGCTTTTAGGATTCTCTCTTTGTCTTTAATTTTTGGCAGTTTGATTACTATGTGTCTTGGTGGGGGCCTGTTTGGGTTCTTCTTACTTGGAGCTGTCTGTGCTTCTTGAACTTGAATGCCTTCTTCCTTCACCAAATTAGGGAAGTTTTCTGTCACTATTTCTTTGAATATATTCTCTAACCCTTGCTCATTTTATTCTTCTTCAGGGACTCTTATGATGTGAATATTATTATGTTTCCAGTTGTCCCACAGTTCTCTTAAGCTGTCTTCCTGTTTTGTTTTGTTTTAATTTTCCTTTTGGTTGTCTCATTGGTTGATTTTTTCTACCCTGTCTTCTAATTCACTGATCCAGTACTCAGCTTCCTCTACTCTGCTTTTTTTAGACCTTCCAGTGTGTTTTTCATTTCTGATATGTCATTTTTTATCTTTTCTTGGTGGTTTTTAATTTCCAGTTGGTTTATTTTCAGCATCTCTATGTCCTTACTCATGCTGTTGAGCTTCCTCAAGATTATGGCTCTGAATTCTAGCTCTGTTAACTTGCCTAACTGCTCCACATTGATCTCATCTTCGGTGGAGGTCTCCTGTTCTTTCATTGGCTTCTGTTTCTGTATTTCACTATTTTGGCTATCACAATGGGCTTTGGAGCATGTCATGTTTTCCCTGTGGGTGTTGGTGTTCTGCTGTTTGTGGCTCCCTCTCCTGGGTTTAATGAGCGAGGGAGGACCCACATTAAACACCACTGACAAGTCTTACTTTTCTGGTTAAAGTTGCTAGCCCAGGAAGTTCCTGTTATCCTCTAGCCTTTTGCCTGGAGGCTATCAGTCTAGGTTACTTGAAGAGTTTTGGATTGTAAATTGATTGAAAAACTCCCTCAGGTTCTCAGCATAAGGGGATTTCCTGAGGGTGAGGCAGATGCTGGTTGTTAATGAGTCTCAATTAGCATTTCAATGGCCCACAGAGTGGTCTTGGATCTCTGAGGGAGGGGCTGCTGCCTCTCCTCAGAGCCCTGGGAAGGAGCAATATGGCCACCATCCTATGTGGCAGCAACTTAGCAAGAGCTCTGAGTACCTTCCAAATCCCGAGTGTCCCCACACAGTTCCAGTCCAGTCTGCTCTCCCTCTGCCGGAGCCCAAGGTGAGTGGCTGTGGCTTTTTTAGCCTCTGTCCCGGCTCTGTGCTGAGGAGCCACTTTGGACTTTAACCTGAATGTGCTGCTCCCAGCTAAGGCCACTGCCGAGCCGCCCACCATTGGCTCCCAGCTCCCGTCTCACGACTTCGCAATCCTACCAGGATCAAGTCAGTGTCCCTGGTTATATGTTCCTCGCAAGCTGCTTTTCTGTTGCTTTTTCCCATCTATTTGTCTGTATTATAGTTGTACTTCCAGTTTGCTTCTGGGAGACGGTCTGTGTAGCTTCCGTTCACTTCGCTGCCATTTTGGATCTCCCGAGAATGTTTTCTTTGTCATTCATTTTTGACAGCTTTAATACAGAGTGCCTAGGAGAGGGCCTCTTTGGACTGATGAGACTAGGTGTTCTGTTTTCTTCTTGGATTCAAGGATCTAGTTCTTTCCATAGTTTTGGAAAGTCTCTTCCACTATTTGAATACACTCTCCATTTTTTCTCGCTCTCTTCTTCTTTTGGTATGCCTATTAATCCTATATTGCTTTTTCTGATAGAATCAGATAGTTATCTTATAGCTCTTTCATTTTTCTTCATGCTCAGGTCACTCTCTTCTTCCCTCTAAAGCATTTCTAGATTCCTATGTTTGATATTACTAATTCTTTCCTCCATCTGATTGGCTCTGTTTCCTATGTTCAGTAGCTTACTCCTAATCTCCCTAATTGCATGCTTTATTTCCAGGATTTCTGATGAGTTCTTTTTTAAAGTTTTAATCTCTTTGTTAAAGTACTCGTTGTGATCATTAATTTGTTTTCTAAGTGCATTGAATTGCTTGTCTGTATTTTCTTGCATCTCATTGAGTATTTTCAGAATTGCAACCTTGAAATCTATGTAATTTGTATCATATATTTTTATGTGTTCCAGCTTGCTTTCTGGGGATTTTTTGTTTTATTTCTGAGCTTCCCAATTATTGTGATTATTTTGGTATATTCTGTTCTCCTCTGTCTAGGCATGTATGTGTGTATTTATTATTGGCCCTTCTCTAGCAGCTTTCTCTGAAGAAGTCTTTCTACTATTTTCCAGTAGATGGTGTTAAATCACAAGATTTTTACCTCTGTGATATTCCAGACTCCATCTCTAAGGCTCCTGTAAGACAGTACAGCCACACTGCTTGGGGGTGGTGTTTGTTTTGCCTTCACCATAATGGAGACCCTAGACCTCCACAGAGACCCAAGTGCCCCACCTGTGGATCTATCACTGAGAAAAACAGTGGTTCTACTGCAATAGCTCTTGGTGTACAGATAATGTTTTCCTTGACCTGACACCAAGGGCAAACTTCGGTCTCATCCTGGTGGTTAAAGTATCTCACCCTGGTGGGAATCCAAGGTGCAGCAGGGCTCGTTGGTCACATTTCTTTGTCTGAAAATGAAACTCAATGCCTGAAAATGGACAGCCATGTGGAAGAATCCCTGAGCTTGGTCCTTGCCCAGGCATCTCTGCTGGCTCAGTAACTCTTTGCTCTACTTGTCCTGCTGGACTGCCCATTGTGACTCTCTGTTCCTCCCTGCCAAAAAAAAAAAAAAAAAGTGTCTGCTACCCTGCTACCTCTGACCTCCTCCACTGTCCTCCACTGTCTGGGCTGAGCTGTAAGCTCCTGGCTGCAAGGCTACATTTATGAATGTCTGAGATTTCTTTCCTTCTTGGGGAGCCATTTATTCCTGGTTTCCCATTTCTAGATACTCAAATGCATGAATCTCTCATGTGTGTCTCTATACTGAGTAGGGGATTATTTGTTGAGTAATAGTTGGTTGATGTGTTGACATTCCAGGAGGAGATACCAAGGGGATGTCTCATTTCACAATTCCTCTTAAGTCTGTGAACCATCTCACTAAACACTTTTCCAGAAAGACTACATATGGCAAACAGGTACTTGAAAATATTAGAATATAATAAACAAAATAAATTGATGAACAAAATAGACATGGATAGGATTCCAAAATGGTGGCAGAGTGAATGGAAGCTTCAAAGACCATCTCCAGGACCAAACTGGAATTACAACCAAAACACAGACAAATCTACAAGAAAAATCAACAGAAAAGCAGCTTGGAGGACCATATATCCAGGGACACTGACTCAATCCAGGTAGGATTGCGAAGGTACGAGACAAAAGCTGAGAGCCCACAGACAGCAGTGGCATTAGTGGTTAGCAGGGCCCTCAGGTTAAATTCCCAAGCAGCTCCACAGCACAGTGCCAGGACAGATGCTGAAATAGCCACCGCCACTCACCTTGGGGTCCTGCAGAGGAGGGCAGACTGGCCTAGAATTGTGTGGGGACACTCAGGATTTAGAGGGCACTCAGAGCTTTTGCTGAGTTGCAGCCATGCAGGACAGTGGCCATGTTGCTCCTTCCCAGGGTTCTGGGGAGAGGCTGCAGCCCCTCCCTCGGAGACTCAACCCCACCAGGTGGCCATTGAAATGCAAATTGAGGCTCATTAACCACCAGCATTTGCCCCACCCTTGGGAAATCCCCTTACTCTGAGCACCTGAGGGAGTTTTTCATCCAACTGAGAACCCAAGGTTCTTCAAGTAACTGCTACTCATAACCCCCAGGCAAAAAGCTGGAAAATAACTGCACCATTCCTGGGCTAGCAACTCTACACAGGAAGGTGGGACTCGACAGTGGTGTTTAATGTGGGTTCTCCCTCACTCATCCAAACCCAGAGAGGGTGCCATAAACAGCAGAACACCAACACCCACAAGGAAAACTTGACATGCTCCAAAGCCCCCTGTGATATCCAAAATGGTGAAAAACAGAAACAAAAGCCAAATGACAGAACAAGAGACCTCTACCAAAGATGAGATCAATGTGGAGCAGTTAAGCAAGTTAACAGAGCTAGAATTCAGAGCCATGATCTTGAAGAAGTTCAATAAAATGAGTAAGGACATCAAGATGTTGAAAATCAACCAATTAGAAATTAAAAACCACCAAGAAGAAATCAAATTTCTGACATATCAGAAATAAAGAACACATTGGAAGGGCTAAACAGCAGAGTAGAGGAAGCTGAGGACTGGATCAGGGAATTAGAAGACAAGGTAGAAAAAATCAACCAATGAGACAACCAAACAGAAAATTAAAAAACAGGAAGACAGCTTAAGAGAACTGTGGGACAACGGGAAACATAATAATATTCGCATCATAGGAGTCCCCGAAGAAGAAGAAAATGAGCAAGGGTTAGAGAATATATTCAAAGAAATAGTGACAGAAAACTTTTTTAATTTGGTGAAGGAAGAAGGCATTCAACTTCAAGAATCACAGAGAGCCCCAAATAAGAAGAACCCAAACAGGCCCCCACCAAGACACATAGTAATCAAACTGCCAAAAATTAAAGACAAAGAGAGAATCCTAAAAGCAGCAAGAGATAAGCAACAGGTTACCTACAAAGGAAACCCCATAAGGCTCTCAGCTGAGTTCTCAAAAGAAACACTACAGGTCAGAAGGGAGTGGCAGAAAGTAATAAAGGTCATGAAAAACAAGGAATTGAATCCAAGACTACTCTACCCAGCAAGGCTGTCATTCGAAATGGAAGGTCAAATAAAGAGCTCCCCAGGAAAAAAAAAAAAAAAAGGCTAAGGGAATACATTAGCACCAAACCAGCACTGAAATGTATGCTAAAAGGACTACTGTAATTAGTAGAAGAAATAGGAAGAAAAATTGGACCAAACTAAACAAGAATGCCAATAAATAAGTACATATCAATAATCGCCTTAAATGTAAATGGACTGAATGTTCCGATAAAAAGACACAGAGTAGCTGATTGGATAAGAAAGCATGACTCTTCTATATGTTGTTTACAAGAGACCCACTTCACAACAAAAGACTCACATAGGTTGAAACTGCAGGGATGGAAAAAATCTTTCAAGCAAGCGGAAAGCAAAAAAAGCTGGGGTAGCAATACTCATATCTGATAAAATAGATTTCAAAATGAAGGCCATACCTAGAGACAAAGAAGGCCACTACATAATATTGAAAGGATCTATCCAACAGGAAGATATAACCTTGATAACATATATGCACCCAATATAGGAGGACCAAAATATATTAAAAGTCTTCTGGAGAACTTCCACGGAGAAATCGACAACAATACAATCATAGCAGGGGACTTCAACACCCCGTTGACATCACTGGATAGATCCTCTAGACAAAAAATTAGCAAGGAAACAAAGACTCTAAATGAAGCACTAGACCAAATAGATTTAATAGATATCTACAGGGACTTACACCCCAAAACTACAGCATTCACATTCTTCTCAAGTGCACATGGGGCATTCTCAAAGATAGACCACATGATAGGACACAAACTAAATCTCTACATGTTCAAGAAGTTTGAAATCATATCAAGCATCTTCTCAGATCACAATGGCATGAAACTAGAAATCAATTGCAACAAGAACATGCAAAGACATTTGAACACATGGAGGCTAAATAGCATGTTATTAAACAATGAATGGGTTACCGAGGAGATCAAGGAAGAAATTTAAAACTTCCTGGAAACCAATGAAAATGAACACAGAACAACAGAAAATCTATGTGATGCAGCAAAAACAGTTCTGAGAGGAAAGTTCATAGCACTACAGGCCTACCTCAAGAAACAGGAAAAATTTCTAATTGACTGTCTAACCTCACAACTTAAAGAATTAGAAAGCAAACAAAAAGAAAACCCCAGAACAAGTAGAAGGAAGGAAATAGTAAAGATCAGAGCAGAAATTAAGGACATAGAGTCCAAAAGAAAAACAACTTAAAGAACCAATGAAACAAAGAGCTGGTTTTTCAAAAAGATAAACAAGATTGATGGACCATTACCTAGACTCACCAAGAAACAGAGAGAGAAGCCAATGCACAAAATCAGAAACAAAAGAGGAGAAGTAACAACTGACACCACAGAAATACAAAAGATTGTTAACAACTACTATGAATAATTATATGGCAACAAATTCACAAACTAAGCAAAATGGGAACTTTTCTGGAAACACACAGTCTCCTAAAACTGGACTGGGAAGAGATAGAAAACTTGAACAGACCAATAACAACTAAGAAAATTGAAGAGGTAATCAAGACTCTCCCAGCAAACAAAAGCCCAGGCCCAGATGGCTTCATGGGGGAATTTTACCGAACATTCAAAAAAGAACACCCATTCTCTTCAAACTATTTCAAAAAATTCAAGAAGAAAGAAGACTTCCAAACTCATTTTATAAGGCCAGCATAATTCTAATTCTAAAACCAGAAAAAGACACTAAAAAAAACAAAACAAAAAACAAAAAACTACAGGCCAGTATCCCTGATGAACATCAATGCCAAACTCCTGATCAAAATACAAGCAAATCGAATCCAGCCATACATGAAAAATGTTATTCTCCATGACCAAGTGGGAGTCATTCCAGGGATACAAGGCTGGTACAATATTAACAAATCAATATATGCGATACACCACATAAACAAAATGTAGAATAAAAACCACATGATCATATCAATAGATGCTCAGAAAGCATTTGACAAAATCAAGCATGAATTTCTGATAAAAAAAAAAAAAAAACACTCAGCAATGTGGGAATAGAGGGACCATATCTTTACATAATAAAGGCCATATATGAAAGACCTATAGCCAACATCATACTCAATGGGCTGAAACTAAAAGCATTTCCCTTAAGAACAGGAAAAAGACAGGGATGCCCACTTTCGCTAGTCTTATTTAACATAGTTCATGAAGACTTAGCCACAGCTATCAGACATTAAGAAAAAATAAAAGGGATCCACATTGGAAAGGAGGAAGTGAAACTGTCATCATTCGCAGATGACATGATACTATACATAGAAAACCCTAAAGACTGCATCAAAAATTAACTAGTTTTAATAAATGAATTTGGAAAAGTAGCAAAATACAAAATTAACATCAAGAAATCAATGGCATTCTTATACACCAATGATGAACTCACAGAACGAGAAACTGAAAAAACAATCCCATTTATCATCATGGCAAAAAAATTAAGATACCTAGGAATAAACTTAACCAAAAAAAAAAAAAAAGGAGTTACTGAGTATGATGTTGGCTATAGGTCTTTCATATATGGCCTTTAATATGTAAAATAAAGGACCTATTTGCAGAAAACTAGAGGGTATTGAAAAAAGAAATACAGGAAGATATAAAAAAGTAGAAGCACACACCTTGTTCATGGATTGGAAGAATTAACATCATTAAAATGTACATATTATCCAAAGCAATCTATAGATTCAATGCAATCCCCATCAAAATACCAACGACATACTTTACAGAACTAGAACAAATACTTAAAAAGTTGAACCAAAAAAGACCCTGAATAGCCACAGCAATCTTTTAAAAGAACAATGTAGGTGGGATCGCAATACCAGATATCAGGTTATATTAGAAAGCGACTGTAATCAAAACAGCCTGGTACTGGCACAAGAACAGGCATATAGACCAGTGGAACAGAATAGAGAACCCAGAAATGGACCCAAGACACTATGCTCAATTAATATTTGATAAAGGAGGCCAGAGCATACAATTGAGTAAAGACAGTCTCTTTAATAAATGGTGTTGGGAAAATTGAACAGCTATATGCAAAAAAAAAAAATGAAACTAGACCATCCACCTACACCATACACAAAAATAAACTCAAAATGAATAAAAGATTTCAATGTGACCTGTGAATCCATAAAAATTCTTGAAGAAAATGTGGGCAACAAAATTTTGGACATCGTACACGGCAGAATTATCACTGTTACATCACCTAAGGCAACAGAAACAAAGGAGAAAATGAACACATGGGACTACATCACACTCAAAACCTTCTGCACAGCAAAAGAAACAACCTCCAAAATGGAAAGGCAACCCACTTTATGGGAAAACATCATTGCCAATGATACATCAGATAAGAGGTTAATTTTCAAAATATATAGAGTACTCATACAACTCATCAGAAGGAAGACAAAGAATCCAATTAAAAAATGGGCAGAGGATCTGAACACCTCTCCAAAAAGGACATAGAAATGGCTAAGAGACATATGAAGGAATGCTCAACATCACTAATCATCAGAGAGATGCAAATTAAAACAACAATGAGGTATCACCTCACACCACAAACAATGTGTTGGCGAGGGTGTGGAGAAAAGGGGACTCTAGTACACTGCTGGTGGGAATGCAGACTGGTGCAGCCACTATGAAAAACAATATGGTGTTATCTCAAAAAATTAAAAATTGAACTTCCATTTGACCCAGTGATCCCACTTCTAGGGATATATCCTAAGAATCCCGAAACACCAATCAGAAAGCATATATGTACCCCCATGTTCATAGCAGCACTATTTACAATAGCTAAGATCTGCAAACAGCCCAAGTGTCCAACAGTAGAGGAATAGATAAAAACACTGTGGTACATATGCACAATGGAGTACTATGCAGCTGTAAGAAAGAAAGATTTCTTATCTTTTGAGACAAAATGGAGGGACCTGAAAAGTATTATTCTAAGTGAAACAAGCCAAGCAGAAAAAGACAAATACCAAATGATCTCACTGATTTGTGGAATATAAAGAACATAACAGTCTGAGGAATAGGGTAGACCCAGAAACATGGAAGTAGGGTACTGACTGACAACCCTCAGAAGAGTGGTGGGGGGGGGGGAGAAATAAATCACAGAACTTATATGCATGTACACACAACCAATGGACATGGACAACAAAGCCGGAACAGGGTGGGGGGGATGTAGAGGAGGGTGTCAATGGGGTAAAAAGGGAGAAATATCTGTAACAACAATAAAATTAAAAATAAAATTTAAAAAAATAAAATAAATAGACATGGAAGCATAGAACAGAGTGATAGATCTCCAAGGGAATGTTAGAGGAAGGGAGGGAAGATATTAATCAAATAACTTATATGCATATGTGCAAAGCCCATGGACCCAGACAGTAGTCAGGTGAAGACCTGGGGTAGGGTGGGAGATGGGTAGGGGGGGTGAAGAGAGGAAAATGGGAGACACATCTGTAATACCCTCAAAAATAAAATAAATTTTTAAAAAAGAAAATATATTCAACTTAACTAATCATCAAGGAAATGCAAATTAAAGCCACAGTGTGATATCACTTTCACACTGGCTATTTTCATAAACAACAAGAAATAACATGGGTGGTGAGGAAGTAGAGAAAGGGAAACACTTGTGTTTTTTTATTGGGAATGTAAACTGGTATAGTCACTATGGAAAACACTATGGAAATTCCTCAAAAATTAAAAATAGAACTACAATATTATCCAGCATTTCCACTTCTGGGAATTTATCAAAAGGAAACCAAAACATTAATTTGGAATAATATATGCATGCCTATGTCCATTGCATCATTATTTATGATAGCCAAAATATGGGGAAAAAAACAAAAACAAAAAACAAAGTGTCCCTCAATGGATGAATGAATGAAAAAAAAAAAGTGGTTTGGATCCAATATGACAGTAGAGTACATTGAAGTTACACTCACCTCCTCCAAGGACCAAATGGGAAATAAATTAAAATATAGAACAATCAACCTTAATAACCAACTAAAGACTATCTGAACAGTAGTCTTATAACCAAGAATTTAGAGAAGAGGCCACATTGAGATTGGTAGAAATGGTGGGGATTCAAAAAGGGCTGGCCCCACAACCAAGTGCAATGTCTGAGCATCTGCAGAAATATCTCAGCTTCAAAATTTTCCCACTGAGGAGTGAGAGATCTCGATTGCATGCCAGGCTCCCAAACCCAGAGCAACAGAGCCAAGAAGAGGCACCCAAATAACATCTGCCTGTGTGAATCAGCAGATACTCTAACCACCAGGGTGAGACCGGAATTTACTAGAAAACAAGGCACCTTCTTAAAGAGCCAGTGCAAAAATCTTATTCCTAGCCACATACCCTGGTTTATGGCAGAGGGAAGGCAAAGTGGGTGAAAGCTATGTGATGAGAAACTGGGTTATGTGGCTCTGAGGAGAGAGATGAAGGAAAAGTGACAAGGGTCCCTGTGCTGAGTCCTGCTTCCACAAAGCCAATACCATCATTCTTCCGTTGAGCTCTCCCCTCCATGTGACATCAACCTAGTGGAATGCAATAGCACCATCCTCTTGACTCCCTGTAGCCCCACCCTGTGGAACTCATGCATGCCCTGCAGAAGGGACAGCTGCCTGGGCAAGTGGTTTAAAGATCCTGAAAAATGCAGAGGATGCCGGTGACTGAATTGTGTGACCCCAAAGTGGAGGCCACTCCTGCTGCCTCTCTGTGAGCCTGACCAACATCTTCCTTTAATGGGAGGTCCAATAACCCAAACCTCCAGACTCCTGGTAGCTGTGCTCAGTGGAGATCAGGCTTTCCAGGAGGTCCAGGCAGAATTCAGGATACACTGACTTGTATGACTCTAGAACAGGGATATTTTTCTCGCACATGGTACAGAGCCCTCCCTCCATTCACTTAGCCAAACCATGGTCTTTGGGGCTGGTTAAACTCTGATGGCTACCCTTTGATGACTCTCTGAGACCCTGAACCACCACAAAGGTCTATGAGCTCCTGGCCAGTGGAATATAGCTGTGTTGTACCCTAAGACTTTTTCTGAGTGGCCTCAAACCCAGGACCAGCACCAAGTTTGAATCTGTATAAATCTGGTGAACTCTTCTTGCCCCTACCTCGTGACTCACTAAGAATCTGCCTAATACGACTTTCTTGATACCAAAGCCTCTTTCAGTGATTAAGCCTAACAGGCAACCAGCAGGCAGAAGCAAGTAGAAGTAGATCTCAGGGTGCCTTGGACCATTTGTTGACCTGCCCCCAGGCTCAGTACTAGTGGAGGCTGACCTTGGTGCACAGTTTGGCCCTTCAAACGCACACCCAGGCCCAGCATAGACAGCCACAAACTGGTTTGCTTTGGAACTCTAAACAGGTTGCCCAGGACAAATGACAAGCAATATATAACATTGACATGCACCAGATTTCCTCCCAAAAGGCCATAAAATGAACACACCCAGTTTCAAGTTTTAGACAACGTTAAAGGAGGATTCATTTAGCTCCACATGCAGCATATTCAAAGGGAGATCTTAGCAGGCACCAGATTTGTGTGAGGCAAATTCTGCTTCATGTGGTCAGCACCCACAAAGCAGTTAATACACTGTGGTCAGGGTCAACATTCGCAGTCAGCCAGCCTGAGGGTCTACAACATGCATTAATGGGCCAACAGCAATTAAGACTCAACTATAGCAGGAGGATTCATATAAACCATACAAGAGAAATATCTAAAGCCTCCAGCTTAGTTGGTCAAGAAAACTGTGCCACTAGGTCCCATAAGACACTTACTATATAAGGCTGACCTATCAAGACTGGGAGACATAGCACATCAACCTAATACACAGAAAACAAAAACCAAAAACAAAGAGAGGTATCTAAAATGGGAAAACAAAGAAGCATCACCCAAATTTAAAAAATAGAGAAAAATAACTAAATGAAATGGAGGTAAACAATTCATCAGATATTGAGTTTAAGAAAAAGGATATAAGGATGCTCAATGAGATTAGTGAAACTTCAACAGCATGAAAAAAGATACAGAAATTATTTAAAAGAACCAATCAGAAATGAAGAATTTTATAAGAAATACTATAATGGATAATAGAGAAATAAATAGCCTGTAACAAAACAAAACAAAGAAATCACTGAATTAGTAATTTTGAAGACAAGATACCAGAAAATACTAAATCATATCAGCAAAAAAAAAAATATGAACTTAAAAATGAGGATAGTTTAAGAGACCTCTAGACATGAAGAGTAACACTGTTGGCATCATAGGAATAACAGAAAGCAAAAAAAAAATGCATTGGATTCAGAACCTATTTAAGAAATAATGACTGAAAACTTTCCTATCCTGGTGAAAGAAAAAGACACACACATCAGGGAAATATACTGAGTCCAAAACTAAATGAACCCAAAGAGACCCACACCAAGACTCATAATAATTAAAATAACAAAGGTTAAAGACAAAAAAGACATTTTTAAGTTTTTATTTTAATTGTTGACACTATTGCAGATGTCCCCATATTTTCTCACCTTTGCACACCTCCACCCAGCCCAAGACCCCATTCCCTCGGGCCATGACCACATTGTTTTCTGTGTTTATGGGTTATGTATATATGTTCCTTAGCTCATATTTTCACCTTCTTTCATCTAGTCACCGTCATCCCCTCCCCTCTAACAACTATAAGTCTGTTCTATGTATCCATGCCTCCTTTGCTATTTTATCAGTTTATTTTGTTCACTAGATTCTATATGTAAGTGAGTTTGTATGGGACTTGTCTTCTTCTGACTGGCTTATTTCTCTCAGCATAATAATCTCCAGCTCCATCCATGCTGTCACAAAATGTAAGATTTCCTTATTTTTTAAAGCTGTGTACTATTCCATTGTATAAATGTACCACAGCTTTTTTATATATTTATCTACTGATAAACACTTGGGCTCCTTCCAGATCTTGGCTGTTGTAAATAATGCTGTTATGAACATCAGTGTGCACATATTCTTTCTGTTTGCTGTTTAAAGATTCTTAGGATATATTCCAAGAAGTGGGATTACTAGGTCAAAAGGCAGTTTCTTTTTTAAATTTTTGAGAAAACTCTGCACTGTTTTCCACATTGGCTGTACCTGTCTGCAATTCCCACCAACAGTGCACTAGAGTTCCCTTTTTTCCACATACTTGACAGCACTTCTTGTTTGTTGATTTATTGATGGTAAACATTCTGGCAGATTTGAGGTGATACCTCATTGTCATTTTCATTTACATTACTCTGATGATAAGAGACGTTGAGCAATTTTCATATATCTATTGACAATCTGTATGTCCTCTTTGGAGAAGTGTTTAATCAGATCCTTTGCCCATATTTTAATTCAGTTGTTTGTCTTCCTGGTGTTGAGTTGTATAAGTTATTTATATATTTTAGAAATTAACCCCTTATCAGAGGTATTTGTGGAAAATATGTTCTTTGATTAACTGAATTCCCTTTTCATATTCTCTATGGTTTATTTTGCTGTGCAGAGTCTTTGTAGTTTGATGTAGTACCATTTGTTTCTTTTGTGTTTTTTTTTCCTTTGTTTTCCTTGCCTAAGGAGATGTATCAGCAAAAATATTGCTAGGAGAAATGTCTGAGATTTTAGTGCCTATGTTTTCTTCTAGGATTTTTTTTTTTGGAACCACAGCTTATATTTAAGTATTTTATCCATTTTTAGTTAATTTTTGTGTATGGTATAAGCTGGTTGCCTAGTTTCATTTTGTTTTATGTACCCGTCCAATAATCCCAATGCCATTTATTGAAGAGACTATCTTTACTGCATTGTATGCACTTGCCTCCTTTGTCAAATACTAATTGACCATAAAGATGTGGGTTAAAATCTTGACTTTCTGCTTTGTTCAATTAATCTACATGGCTAGTCTTATGCCAGTAAAAGGCCATTTTTATTACAATGGCCTTCTAGTATAGCTTGATATCAGATATTGTGATACATCTAACTTTGTTCTT
This sequence comes from Molossus molossus, assembly GCF_014108415.1. Lineage (NCBI taxonomy): Eukaryota > Metazoa > Chordata > Mammalia > Chiroptera > Molossidae > Molossus > Molossus molossus. The sequence continues at coordinate 10,836,219 of NW_023425355.1, read as the reverse complement.
GTTTCTGAAGATTGCTGAGGCTATTCAGGGTCTTTTTTGTTTCCATATAAATTTTTGGAATATTTGTTCTAGATCTGTGAAATATGACATTGGTATTTTAATGAGAATTGCATTGAATCTATAGATTGCCTTGGATAGTGTGGACATTTTAATGATGTTAATTCTTTCAATCCATGAATATAGTATATTATTCCACTTATTTGTATCTTGCTCAATTTCTTATTTCAATATCTATAGTTTTCTGAATACAGGTCTTCTGCCTCTTTGGTTAAATTTATTTCTAAGTACCTTATTTATTTTTTTGCAGTACTAAATGGGATTGTTTTCCTAGTTTCCCTTTCCAATCATTCATTATTGATGTATGAAAATGCCACCAATTTCTGAATTTTAATGTTGTATCCTGCTACTTTGCTGAAATCATTTATTAGATCTAGTAGTTTTTTGGTGGAGTCTTTAGGGTTTTCTATGTCCAGTATCATGTCTTCTGCAAATAATGATAGTTTTTTATTTCTATCTTCCAATTTGTATGCTTTTCATTTCTTCCTTTCTGATCTTTCTGGCTAGGACTTCCAGCACTATGGTGAATAAGTGTGGTGAAGTCACGAAACCATAAAAGTCCTAAAAATAATCATAAGTAGTAAAATTTCAGATATTTCTCCTAGCAATATGTTTGCCAATATTTTTCCTAGGGTAAGAAAAACTGAGGAAAAAATAAACAAATGGGACTACATCAAACTTAACATTTCTGCACAGCAAAATTTATAAATGAAAACCCAGTGAATGGGAGAATATATTTGCTAATACATCTGATAAGGGATTAATATGCAAACTATATAAAGAACTTATAAAACTCAACACCAAAAAGCAAACAATCCAATTAAAAAAATCAGCAAAAGACCTGAATAGACACTTTGCAAAATAAGACAGAGAGATGGCCAGTAGACATATGAAAAGGTGCTCAATGTCACTAATCATCAGAGAAATTCAAATTAAAACCACGATGAGACATTACATCACATCTGTCAGAATGGCTATCATCAATAAATCAACAAACAAGTGTTGGCAAGGATGTGAAGAAAATGGAACCCTCGTGCACTGTTCATTGGAGCAACCACTGTGGAAAGCAGTATGGAGTTACCTCAAAAAAATTAAAAATGGAACTGCCTTATGACCCAGCCATTCTACTTCTAGGAATTTTTCTGAAGAAACCAAAAACACTAATTCAAAAGAATGCAAGTACTCCTGTGTTCATTGCAGCATTATTTACAATAGCCAAGATCTGGAAGCAGCCCAAGTGTCCATCAGTAGATGAATGGATAGAAAAGCTATGGTACATTTACATAATGGATTACTACTCTGCCATAAAAAGGAAGAAAAAGTTCCCCTTTGCAACAGCATGGATAGACCTGGAGAACAAAATGCTAAGTGAAATAAGCCAGTCAGAGAAAGACAAGTACCACATGATTTCAGTCTTATGTTAAATTTAATGAACAAACTGAACTAACAAACAAAACAGAGACAGACTCACAGATAAAAAGTAGGCAGAGAGCTCTTTCTATCCATTCATCTACTGATGGACACTTGAGGGAGTGAAAGAATTGAGCACAAAGGGGAAAAAGCACTCATAGATAATGGAAAACAGTGTGGTGATGGTGGGGGAAGGATGATGAATGGAGTTGGAAGATGGTATAGAGGGGATAAATGATGATGGGAAAAAAAAACATTTAAAAGACAAAAATAAATGCACAGTGCTTGCACTTATATTACATACATAAATACATATGTACAATAAATATCTTTATAAGAAAAAAAGTTTAAAAATCAAAGATTTTTCAAAAAACTCAGGGCTCTATTTCACAAATTTTCATGAAAATAAAATGGGAGAACCTGAACATGCTTTGACATGCATAAAACTAACAAAATGTAAAACATTCTTCTTTTTTTTAGCTCTTCATGTGATCTGTTAATTGCATGACAGTTAACATTTAACCAGTCTCTTTCTATTACATAATGTAAAATAATTAATGTGACGTGGACAGGACAAGTTATTTTAATCACATTACAGATAATAATAGAGAAGTCAAACTTTAAGTTCACATTCAAAGTCAGACAACTATAATATTATAAAACCAAGACATAAAGTGGTCTTTTGATTTTAAGACTAGTCTTTGATTTTAAGACTATTAATGTCACAGCTCAGCCATAGATTGACTGATCTGTAAGCTCTTGCAGAGTATGAACCTTGATTTTTTTTTTATTGTCTCCTATTTATTCTTTTCCCTGTCCCAATCTCAGCATATAATAGTTACAAATATGTTTTCTACAAATGTGTGAGAACTGGCTACTACTATTAATATAGAATTATATGCAATAATGCCATTGCGATTTTAAATTTCAAAATACCTTCTCTTTAAAGAATTATTTTGTTTCAAAAGGGAAGAACAATAGGTAAAAAATTTTGCTTAAGGTCCCTCCCATTGTCATTCTTCATCCACTAAAAATGGGAGGAATGGGAATTATCTAGGAAAACACATCAACATATAAATAAAATGCACCTTTGGACCATTTTGGTCCTGGGAAAAATTACACATATGAGATTAATAAAAAGGAATATGAGATTATAAAAATATGAGAAAGTGAGTAAGAAGGAAAATGTATCATCCATTAATAGTTGTACATCTAGAATTACCAACAATTATAAAATGATTATTTTTAAAAGTCTGCTTTCCTTTATTACAGGTCATAATGATTGATAAGTAAGTGCTTAAATTATTTGAAACAAAGTTAAGCAAATGTTGACAAGCACCAGATTTTTACAAAGGAAATATGTCACATCAAAGCATATTTATCACAAAGGTACTATATGCTAACACACTGTGCATACAAGAGATAAAGATGAACCAGATATGATAACTGAACACTTCATATATTAGAAGAGATAAAACATGGGCAAAAATTACAGTACTATTGAGCTTTGATATCTGGCCTACTGGGATTAAGAAGGGATCCAGCAGATATAATGTATCACATCTGCCATGAAACTATCAAAGTAAGAACAAGCATGTCAGTTATGCTACTACTGTGAGGAAGCAGAAATCATATATAACATATATATGTGTGTATCTCTATGTGTGTGTGTGTCTGTGTGTGTATTTGAGTCTGTAAGGAAATAGAATTATATTTCCATCTAGAATGGCCCTAAGGTAATTTATAATCTGGATGTTGGCAGTTAATACACTCTAATAATATACAAGGACACTCTACAAAGAAAAAAATACACAGAAAAATATGGCCCATTTTGCTTCAGAAATGCTTAAACTTTGCCAAGTTCATAACCACAATATGTATAACTATTTTCCACCCAATCGTCAAGAAATACTATTCAACTCCTGAAAGCTGTAGCCATAGAAAACCCACTTGAGTCAAGCAGTACAGAGATAATATAATTTATCACTGAAGCCTATCTTTTTTTTCTCTTTTTTATGGGATTGCAGTATTCTTAGTAAAACTAGCAAAGCCCTTTTTAACTCTCAAATCATGAGATTAACCAAACATGTGTATTATGATAGGATGCAAAAATTAAACACCAGCAGTCATGCTCAAAAAATATTTTCTGCTTGAATACTACATTATAATCACACTCCACTAACTCATCACACATTCTTTTGTTTGGACAACAAATGTTTACAGTTAAAAGCCTTCCTTATTATGAAATAGGATTCTAATTTGCTAAAATATGGTCACTACAGCAATGCTTGCATATACCCCTTCCACACAATTGACCTCTTCTCCCAAATATTTACCAAAATAATAAATCTTTGAATTTTGTTTACAATCACACTTGCTTTCATATCACTCCAGTTTTTGTGTTAGGTCATCTTACTCTTACACCTTACTCTAGGCATTAAATTCTCTAGCACTTATGCTAGCCTCCTCTTATTCCATTTCCAGGATGTTACTTTTTTAACATTGACACTATTACAGATGTCCCCTATTCTCCCCCCTCGCCCACCTGCATCCAGCTTCCACCCCCTTCTCCCCGGCCTTCACCACACTGTTGTCAGTGTCCATGGGCCATATATGTATATGGCTAATCTCTTCACTTTCTTTTATCCAGTACCCCCACCCCACTCCTGTCTGACATTTGTCAGACTGTTCCATGTATCCATGTCTCTGGTTCTATTTTGTTCTTCAGTTTATTTTGTTCATTAGATTTCCCACATTAGTGAAGTCATATGGCATTTGTGTTTATCTGACTGGCTTATTTCTCTTAGCATAATACTCTGCAAGTCTATCCATGCTGTCCCAAAGTCTAAGAGTTCCTTCTTTTTTACAGCCACATAGTATTCCATTGTGTAAATGTATCACTAGTTTTTTATTCACTCATCTACTGATGGGCACTTGGGCTGTTTCCAGATTTTAGCTATTGTAAATAATGATGTTGTGAAAATAGAGGTGCATATATTCTTTCTGAATGGTAAGAATGGACCTGTTTGTTGTTGATTGAGCCAGTGGGAATAGCAGATAGGAATGTTTTTGCACTAATATAAAACCATCTCTCTGTTTCCTGAGGTCACAGTGGACTCATCTTCCTGATCTACATATTTAGAATCCAGTCCTAAAGGTGATAGCTGTGAAAGTTGGGGAGAAGCTGGAGTTTTGTCATTGAGAGAAGCCTGGGGAAAATATGCAGGAAATTCCCACATGCTTGTTCATGCGTGTGTAGGACTACCAATTAAGAATTTCATTGGCTCACAAATGTAGGCTATTTAGAAGCTTGACCCTGAAACAGCAGCTGGGAAAGTATGTAGTCAAATCCATTCCAGGGACAAAATGACAACTTTGTATTTTTGTCTGCTCTTGTGTGCTGAGCCTGGGTAGATAGCCACAAAAAGAACTTGCATATCTATTAAAAATTGTCTTTTTTGTGTTAAAGGGGGGTCTCCACAAGCCATTTTAAGGTAAGTGCCCTTAAGCATGAAGCCCTTTACAGAGGAAACCAGGCACCTCACAGATGTAGACTGATTAGAAACCTGTGTTTTGGACAATAGCTGAGAAAAAACGCAGTCAAACTTTTCCCAGGAGGAAAAAACAATGACCCTTGTGCTTTTGCTTGCTCTTTCTGCAATAATCTCAGGGAAACAGCCTTGGGAACTGTTTGTGTGTCTGTTTATAACTGCCTCCTTGTTTAATGTGGTCCAAGGGAACTCTCAACATGTAAGCCAGATCAACTCAGAGATAGGTGATTTATGAGCCAGTCCCTTGAATGACAGACAAATTATTTGAGTACTGGGTGTGTGAATAAATTCTACATAGAGAAAAGTTGGAGGCCTAAGTTTGTCATTAGAGTACACCAGTGCGAGAAGGAGAAAGAGATTCCCAAAGTACTTTTAGACTCCAGGAGGATCCCAGTAATTTCCCATATGCAAGCTGATTAGAAGTCTGACTCTTGGGCAACAGCTGGGAAAGTATGCAGTCAAACCCCTTCTGGGATAAAACTGGGATCCTTGTTTTATTTGTCTGCTCCCTCTCTACTAAACCCAGTGGGAAATCTTTAGGAAGTACACATGATTCTGTTAAAAATGGCTTCTTTGTTTTCTGTGGTCCAGACACACTCTCAAACACCAAGCCCTGTTGGTTTTCAGACATAGGTTATTTGAAACCTAGTTAGTCAGGTGATAGCCATAAAAGTTGGAGTACTAGATGTGGGTCAAATCCTTCACTCCTCAGGGAGACCCTGAAAATTGGAGGTTCCCTTTTGACTCTAAGGCACTGTGCTGGGAGTGGGGTTTATGACATAAAAGTGTCTCAGCTTTTCCTACCCATTTTGATGTATCTAGTTTCTCATTTGCTCAATGTATAGGACTCAGTCAACTAATTTTTGCATTTATCTCATTGGGAACTGATTTCATTTTTTATCCTCACCCGAGGACATTTTTTCCAATTTTTGTTCAGATAGAGTGCGAGGGAGAGAGAGAGAGAAACATCGATGTGAAAGGAAGGCCAGGGACAAACTGCAACTGAGGTACGTGCCCTTAGCGGGAACCAAACCTGAGTCTCTCTGGACTGCAGGCCGACACTCCAACCGCGGAGCCAAACCAGCCAGGGCAGGAATTGATCTTTGTGTTATATTTGTTTGGCACATCTGTGGGAGGAGGAGAAATTAGGAGCCTCTTATTTCACCAACTCGTTGCAGTCCCACTAGTTTTTTTGAAAAAATAAAATTAGATCATGCTGTTTTTTTATAATTCAAATACATCTCCTCTGGCCGCCAATCATTCAGTCCCTCCAATCTCTGAAAAACACTCTGCTTTCCATAATTTTCTTATTGTCCTTTCAAATAATTTTCTCCATTTTTAGCATGAAACTCAGGCTCAAACTTTCAACTCTGTCTTGGAAGTGGGATGTGGCCCTTTCACTGATAGTAGTGTAGATGTCTACAGGTAAGCTATGGTATCCAAGTTCTCTTTAACAGGTAGCACTAATGCAAAGGCTAAAAGCACAGTAATTGCTAAGTTTTGTCCATTGATAAAAATTTATGAGAATGAATCTCCATTGTACTGTAGTTTCATCAATGTGCTTGTATTAGTCTAATAGGGCTGTCATAAAAAAAAATACTACAGATTGGGTGAGTTAAACAACAGAAATTATTTTTCAAATTTCTGGAGAACAAAAGTCAAGATGCCAGCAGACTTGGGTTCTCCTGAGGCTTCTCTCCTTGCCTTTCACCATGTCCTCACATTTCCTTTTTCCTCTGTGTAAGCTCCCCTGGCGTATCTCTTATATGGAAACCAGTCTTATTATATTAGAGTTCCACTCTTATGATCTAATTTAACTTCAATTACCTCCTTAAATATCTTACATTCAAATATAATTACCTTGGAGATAGGGCTCAACACATGAACTGGGGAAGGGCAAAAAGTTCAATCCATACTGAATTATTGTAAAGTATAAAGTATGCCATGGTCAGCTACAAGGTGTGCCTTAAATAAATATTAAAAATAACAAATTACTATAAATTTTGAATTATTAAAAACTAAAAATCCAAGTATATCCAAAGCAATCTCTATAATAACATCACTCTCATTTATTTATATTTGAGGTTAAGTAAGTTGGAAAGCAAGGGTTTGGATAAATGCTAAGAATGACTTTTACATGTATTACAGAAGTAAATAAAAATAAATAAATGTTGCTACAATATTGAGATTTTTAATCACGTACACTTTTTAAGATCATGTGCCCTTTGATGACTTTCTATATCAAAAGGCTTCCCTATTCCAACATTCTTACACTTCTTCCCTCGGTTCATTTTTTTTTTTTAATTGTATTTTTGTTACAGATGTTTCTCCTTTTTTTACCCCATTCCTAGGTTCATTTCTTTGAGTGTTTTGAAATGACATTTTTTTGCCCTGCCCTCCCTGCCTAACTTCAGTTGTTTAATGCTGCTTACTAGCTATATGACCAAGGTTAAATTACTTAAATATTGTATGCCTAAATTTTATTACCTGCAAAATGGAGATGTTATGAACATGGTAGTAAATTTAAGGCACATAAATTAGTTTCTGATAAACTTATACGCATGTATGCATAACTGATGGACATAAACAACAAAGCTGGGGACGGGGCAAGGGGGGTGATGGGAAGGAGGGTGTCAATGGGGGGAAAAGGAGAAACATCTGTAACAAAAATAAATTTTAAAAAATTAGTTTCTGATATACACTACATTATTTTTTTAAATTTTCTTACCATTATCATCATCATAATCATTGTCATCATCATAATATTTATAAGTAATTTATTTTCTTATACTACATAATATCAACATGTTTTAATAGAATTTGACTTATTATTACTAGTATAACCAAAGCTTTATTCTGGGACAATTAATGTTCTACCATTTTTAAATCTCCTTTCACCTTCTATAAATTTTAAAGTACTTATCTTGAAAAAGTTTCAGCATATGTCAAAAGAATATCAAAAACATAAAATAATATGTCAGCTCAAGTAAACAAATCAAAACAAATCAAACATCAAACTTGATTTAGGGAACAAATTAATAGCAAATAATATTAGAATATGTCTTCCCTAAAAATTCTATACTACATAACCTCAATAAGTTATTTGATTGTTTTATTTCCCAAGTTTTGACAAAAGATCACAATGTAAATTACTATACATTTCCAGATGGGATATATAAATACAAACACTCTCATATGGGTTGAATATTTACTCCTATAACTTCAATATTTAACTTTATTTAGAGATAGATTATATACCGTGGTGATCAAATTAAAATGAGGCCATTATGGTGAGTGTTAATTCAATATAAATGGTGTCATTATAGACCAGCCTGTGTGACTCCGTGGTTGAGCGTCAACCCATGAACCAAGAGGTCTCTGACTCCATTCCTGGTCAGGGCACATGCTCAGGTTGTGGGCCTTACCCCAGTGGGGGGCATGCAGGAGGTGGCCAATCGATGTTCTCTCTCATCAATGTTTCTATCTCTCTCTCCCTCTGAAAATCAAAGAAAAAAATTAATGGTGTCATTATAAAAAGAGACTTTTTATTTTATTTTTTGCTTTCTTTTCAAGCCTTATTAAGATATATCTGGAAAATATAATGTATATATTTAAGGTATACAACAGGAAAATTTGATATATGTATACATTACAAAATAATTTCTGAAATCAAGTTAACATATCGATCATATTGCACAGTTACTTTTTGTTGTTGTTCAGGTAGAGTGGGAGGGAGAGAGAGGAACAGAGAGAGAGAGAGACATCGATGTGAAAGGAACACATCGAGTGGCTGCCACCCGCACGACCGACCATGGCCGGGGACAAACTGCAACTGAGGTACGTGCCCTTAGCGGGAACCGGACCCGGGTCTCTCAGGACCGCAGGTCGACGCTCTAACCGCTGAGCCAAACCGGCCAGTTACCTTTTTTATGATAACGATTAAGATTTACTTTCTTGTCAGAGAAATGGCATTGTGAGAGGTCCCCTGGTCTGTCCCCTTTAAGTTACAATTATTTGAACAGCTATAACTCAACGAAGGATATCCTGCTCAACACACAAACACGTCTGAGAGATCCATGCATTGAAACAAGTAGGAGCGAGATATAGAGGAGAGGAGGGAAGAAAGAACACTGGACACAGGAGCCACAAAAGCAGTCTGGAGCTCACTGTGGTTCTCAAAAGAGAAGAGGAATGAACTTGCCACGGGCACTCCTCCTAGTGAGGAAAAGCAGAGACAGAGTGAGCATTTCTGTGAGGGTGGCTAGTACATACTGTGACTGAACTCAGTGACCTGGGCAGAGAAGGAGCACATAGGTGCATCCATGATTGTCTGGCAGATGCCATTGCCAGATAGAAAATCAAAGCCAAGGAGCCAGGCTGTGTCAACATAGATAGCTAGTTATTGATATGAGGAAGATAGCTAGTTATTAATATAAGGAAAAATGGAAAAAGGAAGTAAGTAATCTTAATAAACTGGGAGGCAGAAGCGGGTAAAAAATTGCAGAATTCCATTTAGTTTACTGGTAAACAGACTTAATTCACACTCTCCGTGGAACTGCTGCCCAGGAGACTTAATTATGGGAAGTGAGACAGAAAATGTCCCTGTAGGTACTGAAAGCCTGGTACCTACCAAAGAGAGGGGAGGAAATTCCTGTGCTGGGTGCATGCACAATAAGAATCAGATGAAGTAATGAAATTTTTGGACATGTGCAATGGGAGTTAAGGTGATGAAACAGAGGGGCAGGGCCTAGCCTGGGAACAATCCTAAAGGCAATCAGATTGGATAGAGAACATGAAACCCCAATAGAATTTACTGGGAGGAGGGTCCAATCCAGGCCTGGGAAAAGTTAGGAATTTTGGTTGTATAATTTGAATGGTTCTTTGTCCTTTACTTGAACCAAGAAGATATATGGAGGATTAACAGAAGACTTGTGGCAGTGCTTTAGAGCCTGCCCATCCTCTATATCACTGAGGGTGTATCAATTCCCCTTAATTCATAATAAAATCTTATTGTCATGTTTAAACTTCTTCACACGTGTGTTTAGAATTTTTTCTCACGTCACCTGTCACATTTACCAACAAGAGCTGCATGCATTCACCTTCACACAACTCATCCTCCCAGAGCTATCAACTATACCCAAAAAACTGTAGCAGTGAGTGTCACATTCTGGAGCACATTTTCTGCAACCTTGAGAACCACAACCACAGAAGCATGCCCCGCCCCTGTCCCACCCCCACCCCCCAGCAGCAGGCGCATGCTGCAGGTAAATACAGAGACAGGTGGAGATAGAGGTGAGGACACTAAGGTCTGGCAGTTGCCATTACTGGGAAAACAAAGGCACAGAGTTACCAGCAGACCTTTCCCAGCTTACCTCACCCCACCCATTGCAGTTGTCCTGTTAGCAGTGTCTGGTTGCAGAGGACAGTGCTGTGATTTTACAGACTTGGAAACCCATCACCCACCATATTCCTTTGCAGTGTTTGGTGCCCTGAGATGCAGATAATCTGGTCACAGAGAAGATGCCTACCTCTCCATGGAATACAGGACATTTCCCAGTGCCCCACAGATATTTGAGAAGCCAGAGCAATGGAAAACAAACTGAAAACTTGTGCTAGATTGCCACCTACTGGAAAATAAAATAAAGACTTCTTATCAACCTACTAGAGAAATTCCACCTTTAGATGTCTAGACAGAGAAAGAATCCATCGTACACCATGATTAACTAAGGCAGCTCAGAAAGAAAATTTTAAAAATCCAGAAAATAAACTTGACGATATGAAAATATGTGATTTAAATGACAGAATTCATTATTGCAGTTTTTTTGGGGGGAAAAAAACAAGATACAGGCAGATAGGCAGTCTAATGAACTCAAAAGTAAAATCAATAAACAAAGTGAGTACTTTACCAAAGAGATTGAAACCTGAATAAAAAGAACCAAATAGCACTGGCTGATGTGGTTCAGTTGGTTTTCCTATGCACTGAATGTTCGCCAGTTTGATGCCCAATCAGGGCACATGCCCAGGTTGTGGGTTCAGTCCCCAGTTGGGATGCTTACAGAAGGCAATTGATTGACATTTATCTCTCACATCAATATGTCACCCTCTCTCTTCCTTGTCTCTAAAAAAATCAATAAAAACATATTTGAAAAAGAACCAAATAAAAATTCTGGAGATGAAGAATTCAGTGAAAGAGATAAGAACATATGATGTGTGATAGAACTGTGTACCTGAATCCTGTATAACTTTGGTAACCAGTGTCACCCCAATAAATTCAGTAAAAAATAAAAAGAATGAAGTATAAACTAGCAAGCTTAGAAAATAGATCTGACCAGATGGAGGAAAGAATTAGTGATATCAAAGATAAAAATCTAACAATGATGCAGATGAAAGAAGAGAGAGATGTGAGAGTAAAAAAATGAAAGAATTGTATGAGAACTGTCTGACTCCATCAGAAAGAGCAATATAAAAATAATAGGCATACCAAAATAAGAAGAGAGGGAGAAGAGAATAGAGAACCTATTCAAACAGAAAATTGATGAGAATTTCCAAAGCCTATGTGAAGAACTAGATCCTCTAATCCAAAAAGCAAACAGAACATCTAATTATCTCGACCCAAAAAGATCTTCTCCAAGGCACATTATATTAAAACTGACCAAAGAAACAACTATCAAGGCATCCAGGAAAAAGAAGACAGTAACCTATAAAGGAAATTTGATTAGATTTTCATTGGACTTCTCAGCAGAAATCCTATAAGAGAAGAGAGAGTAGAATCAAATATTAAAACTATTCAAAGAGCAAAATTACCAGGTAAGAATAATAAATCCATCAAAGTTATCTTTTGGATATAAAGAAAAAAATAAAAAAGCTTCCAAACATACAGAAACTGAGAGAATTTATCATAAGATCTCCATAGCAGGAAATACGGAAGGGGATTATTCAATTTGAAACAAAAGTCAAAATGATACCAAGCTATGTATAAAATGACTGACAGACAGAAGCAAGGAATTACAACTCTTGTTGAGAATAAGGTATTATACACTTATATAATTATAGGAATTAAAAACACAATGCTTCCAGGCATACTTTCTGTTTGACTCAAATCAACTTTAAATAAACTTTTTTTGTTCGGTTATTCTTATGTCAACATGTCATATTAGAATATTTTGAAATCTCAAGGCTAAATTTTAAACTTAACCACAGACAATTATCCTTGTGTTAAATAATAAGGAAAAAGGAAGAGTGCAGGAAAATGAGTGCATGCACACACATAGACATATACATAGTAACAATAAAAGTAAATATATATAACAGCCATTCCTCATTTTGTAGATGTTCGTAAGTCCAAAGATAATATTTATTATTGCCTTTTCCCACTACTATTGCCATTTTTTTCCCTCAGCAATTCCCCAGCTGAATCTTCTGTCATCCTATTTTTTTATTACTATTACAGTAGTTCCCAGTAAATTTTACTATTAGACATGGAAGTTTTAAGAGGCAGCTGCCAGGTTCCAAACAGTCTTTCAGCACCCATTGTATAGCTGCAGCTCAATTTTTCTCATGCATTTAATATCTGTAACAAAAAAAATAAATAAAAATTCATAAAATAAAAAGAAAAAAAAAAAGAAAATAATAATAGTATCATTCACCCAAGCAAATAAACGAACTCTTTTTCTTGTCTATTCGTTTAGTGGAAAGAAGAGTCAAAAACATTGTGAACTTCCAATACAATTGATCCATTATTCTGTCTCATGATGAAGACATTCCTTCCTTGAAATTAAAATCTTCAAATCAGCAAAGTCGAAAGTTTTGGGGACATAAACCTAAAATAAAAACAACCATTCTTCCTTGATTCCTGAATTCTTGTGTTTGGGCTATGAGAGAAACAGTACCATATATTTATTTGATGCTGCTTCAAAGCATTTATGAAATCCTGTATGATATAAGCTTATTCTTTTAGTGAGTATTCTCTTACATGCTATTATAAACGAATCTTTGGTGAGAACTTTATTGTACTATCAAGCCAGCTATTTCAGAATAATGGATTACATTGTAATATCAGTGAATTCAATGGTTATGAGTTCATTGCTATGTTATGTTTAATGTAAAATAAATGTCTTGGTCAGAAGCAATGTTGTATAAAATATCATAAAATGATAACATATTTTGATGGACATTTAATAATCTTGATTTTGCAATGATTTTAGATATATGGAAAAGTTGCAATAGTATTACAGAAAATTTTTCTAAACTTTACATGCAGTTTGCCCTGGCCGGTTTGGCTCAGCGGTTAGAGCGTCGGCCTGCAGTCCGGAGAGACCCGGGTTCGGTTCCCGCTAAGGGCACGTACCTCGGTTGCAGTTTGTCCCCGGCCCTGGTTGGTCGTGCGGGTGGCAGCCACTCGATGTGTCCCTTCACGTCGATGTTTCTCTCTCTCTCTCTTCCTCTCTCTCCCTCCCTCTCTATCTGATGAAAAATGTCCTCGGGTGAGGATAAAAAAAAAAAACAAATAAACTTTACATGCAGTTTGACCTATTGTTAACCTTTAACATTAGTATGTTAATCTTTTTTTCTTTTTTTTTAATTAACTTATTTATTTTTGTTACAGATATTTCTCCTTTTCCCCCCACTGAATCCCTCCTCCCTCCCCGCCCTGTCCCCAACTTTGTTGTCCATGTCCATTGCTCATGCATACATACATATAAATTCTGTGGTTTATCTTTCCCCCACCACCCCTTCTTCTGGGGATTGTCACTCTGTACCCCACTTCCACGTCTCTAGGCCTACCCAATTCCTCAGACTGTTATGTTCATTATATTCCACAAATAACTGAGATCATATGAATCTTGTCTTTCTCTGTTTGGCTTGCTTCAGTATGTTAATCTTATAACCGATAAATTACTGTAAGTCGCTTAATTATCATTAAGAAAATTCTATAATTTATTAATTTCTTTTTAGTTTATACCTAATGCTATTTTTCTGTTCTAAGATCCCATTCAGAGTACCATATTATATTTAGTCATCATGTCTCAGACTACTCTAGACTGTGACAGTTTTTCAATTGTTCCTTGTTTTTGATTACCTTGATAATTTTGAAGAGTACTCTTGAGATATTTTGTAGAATATCTTCCAATTTGGGACTGTCTTAAGTTTATGTCATAGTTAAACAGTAATCATGGCTTGGGGGTGGGAATGCCACAAAGGTAACATCTGAGCAAGAAAAATAGGCCAGGTACAGAAGGTCACCAGGGTGGAAAGCCCAAGGTCCTAGCAAGGAGCAAAACTGGTAAAATAAGGACCTTGCCCCAGGGGTAACCTTTCTTCCATCAGCATATCACTGGTAATGTGGTTTGGACCTCCTATTTTTTCCTCCCTAGACATAACATCTAGAGTTCAGTTGTATTTCAGCTTCAGATTCACAAAAACAGCAACACCAAGTAGATGATACCAGGACCAACTATATTAACTAATGACCCCAAATATAAAGAAAAATGATATAAAAGAAACCTCCAAAATCCATGTAAATATTGCCGGGAGGAAGGACATTAGAGGAAAGATTGACCCCAACTTAGGAAGAACAAAAACTTCTATTAAATGAAAGTGACTCTCACCAATTGATAGTAAATGAGGAGGCCCAGGGGCTTCTCTAGACATCTCCTGACCAATCATTACTTTCCCACAGAATCCCTGGATACAATTGACAATTGGGCAATTTAAAAGACCCCACAACAGTCTCAGTTGCAGGGGTAACAAATACAGCAACAAGCTGTCCTCCAACCTTTAGAATACCAACTTAGAGACCTGAGGTTATCACACAGCTTCTTCTATATATGCCTAAATGCCCCATCCATGTTTTGGGATGGGACTTGCTCTATAAATTGCACACCCCAAGTAACTCTTTCTCCTGAAAGTTAGCAGCTTCACCTACAGGTCCCACTGGAACATGTACTCCAACTCCAGATGCTTTTAACCTAATGAGGGGGACCCAGAGGAGAATTGTTCCCTTCTGAAATCTGTGAGCAAAGCACACTGTTCCTGTTTCCAGTCACTGCCAAATGAGCAGACCACAGTAGAGCAAGATTAATATGAGGAATAGGAAGACCAGCCGAGTCATACTGCACATCTGCAGAAAAATTCCCTGTTCCTCACCTCAACTCCCACTTCCCTTTCACCCTACATAATTAATTGGCTTGACAAAAGCTATTAAGATGGTTTTGAGGACACGAGTCCCCTACCTTCTGAAGTTGTTGGCACTTGAACAAACCACTTTCCTTTTTACCAGCATCTCTTTCACAAGTTTGGCTATTGTTGTGGCAGGCAGACAAACTTGGGTTTGGTCTCAATGCCATAACAAGGGTACATACAATTAACATCACTTATCACTAAGGATGTTAACCTTGATGACCTGATTGAGGTAGTGTTTGTTAGGTTTTTTCACTGTAACATTACTATTTTACCTGTATTTTGCATATTGTATTCTTTAGAAGGAATATGTGCATTGCATAAGGAATGGTAAATTATGCTCTAGCTCCTTGAGACGTGAACAACTATACAAATTATTTGGAATTCTTCAAAGAGAGTTTTTATTTTTCCAATTATTTATATTTCCAGTACATTACTTATGTTAGTTTGGACTCATAAATATCCATTTTATACTTTGTTGTACAATTCTCTATTACTCTCTATATTTTATTGCTCAAATTAGTCCAACGTTGGCTTTGAGGAGTCCTTTCAGTTGGCTTCTGTGCTCCTTGAACATACTTTCATATTTTTATTTAGTTGGGTGCTTCTTTATACTACAAAGTGCTTTCAGGTCATCTTTTATATTTAATGGGTCAGCTCTAGAGTCAACCATTTCTCTCAGGAACCCTGTTACCTTTTATTAAAAATATAAATGAAGATCTAAGCATGTGCTTTACTACTGGGATGTCATTGCTTCTAGACCTTCTCAGCTGATAGACAATTAGAGATCTGGCAGAGCAAATATATGTATGTATAATACCTCATGTATACACACTTATCTATAAATATGTCTGTATGTGTCTGTAACCTCCCACTACAACAGTGAAATATCTGGCCCTCATTACTTGCCATTTATGTATTTAATTATTCAGTTCCAGTATACTTGTAGAGTGGTTTCAAAATTATTAAGTCATACTCCCATTGGAAACAACTTTAGCATAGGGCTTACATGAAGCTCCTTTTGCCTTTAGTTTTACAATCTCTACTCATTTCCAAAGTTACCTAAATCAGAACCTCCTCTCCCATACCCAGTAGTGAGATTATATCATAATTTTTTTTTTTTGGTATGTGCCCCTAGCAGGAACCAAACCCGGGACTCTGGTCTGCAGGCCAATGCTCTAACCGCTGAGCCAAACCAGCCAGGGATATATCATGAAATTTTTATACAAGTAGATACTTATTATTGCAGTCTGTCTTTCATCTTGGGCTTCTGCAAGCTCCTAAATGATTTTTGTAATGCACATATATTAAGACTTCTTCTGTGTTGCAAATTTCTATGGGTTTTGAAAATTCCAGTGTCTTATATCCACCACTACAGTATTATGCAAAATAGTTATGCCACCCTTTAAAAAATGCCCTATATATTACCTATTAAACTCTCCTCTCCCTAAACCTTAGGCAATTACTGATCCATTTTTCTCTCCTTATAGTTTTACCTTTCTCAGAATATGATATAAAAGTAATTTTATAGTAAGCAGACCTTTCAAGATGGTTTGTTTAATTTAGGAATATGCATTAGGATTGTTTCACATTGTTTCCTAGATTAATAGTTCACTTCTTTTTTAAGGAAGGGAGTTATTTTTTATTATTTATCCATTTATTGATCTTAGAGAGAAAGGAATGGAGAGAGGGAGAGAGAGAGAAAGAGACAGAGAAAAACATGAGTTGCTATTTCACTTATTTATGCATTTATTGGTTTATTCTTGTAAACGCCCTGACCAGGGATTGAACCCACAAATTAAGCATATCAGGACAACACTCTAACCAACTGAGCTACCCAGCCAAGGCCACTAAATAGTATTTTAATGTATGAATATATCAAAACTTGTTTATACATGCACCTGTTGAAGGGCATTCAGATTGCTTCCACTTTTTGGAAATTATGGATAAATCTACTACAGATATTCAAATGCATATGCTTAAATTTGTTAGATAAATATTTATGTGTAATGGAAAGAGTATATGGTAAGACTGTGTAACTGCATAAGAAACTGCAAAATTATCTTAACTTTTGATCAATCCACTTACATTTAGAACAGTTATTGATATGTAAAAATGTACTACTGACATCTTGGTTGCTTTTTTGTTGTTTTGTATCTCCATAATTTTCTTTTCTTCTGTTTATGCCTACCTCTGTCAATTTGTAGTTTTCCATGTTGGTATGCTCTGAATCCCCTTTATGTGTACTGAATAAATTTTTCCTTTATGGTTACTATGTTTACATCAATATTTCACACATAAAACAGTCTATTTTATGCTGGTAGCAAGTTACCTTTTGTTTGCCTTTTAAAAATGTATCTTTATTTTTGAAAGTATTACAGATATGCCCCCAGTGTCCCCCCACTGAAGCCCTCCTCCCCACTCTTGCTCCATCCCAAGGCCTTTACCACACTATTATCGGTGTCCATGGATGATGCATATATGTATAGAAGTTCTTTGGTTAATCTCTTCCTGCCACTCCCATCCCCACTTCCCTCTGAGATTCGTCAGTCTGTTTCATGCTTCCATGACTCCGGATCTATTTTGTTTGTCAGATTATTTTCTTCATTAGATTCCACATATAAGTGAGATCATGTGATACTTGTTTCTCTGATTGGGTTATTTCGCCTAACATACTCTCCAGATCTCTCCATGGTGTCTCAAAAGGTAAAAGATTTTTTTTATAGCCATGTAGTATTCCACTTGTAAATATACCAAAGCTTTTTTAACCACTCATCTACTGATGGGCACTTAGGCTGTTTCCAGAACATAGGTATTGCAAATAGTGCTACTATGAACATAGGGGTGTATATATTTTTTCTGGTTGGTGTTTCAAGATTCTTAGGATATATTCCTAGCAGTGAGATCACTGCGTCAAATGGCAATTCCATTTTTAATTTTTTGAGGAAACTCCATACTATTTTCCATAGTGTCTGCACCAGCCTGCATTCCCACCAGCAGTGTACTAGAGTCCCCTTCTCTCCACATCCTGCCAGCACTTATTATTTGTGGATTTGTTGATGGTAGCCATTCTGGCAGGTGTGAGTGATAACTATGCCATTTTGGTTTGAAACTCTCTGATGATTAGTGACATTGAGTATTTATTCTTGTCTCTTGGCCAACTGTATGTCCTCTTTGGAGAAGTGTCTGTTTAGGTCTTTTGACCATTTTTTATTTTTCCTTTTTTTTTTTTTTTTTTTTTGTCTCCCTTTGGTTAAGTTGTATGAGTTTTTATTTATTTTGGAAATAAACCCCTTATCAAGTGTATCATTGGTAAATATGTTCTCCCATACAGTGGGATCCTTTTCAATTTTGTTGATGGTTTCTTTTGCTGTGCCAAACCTTTTTTATTTTGACATAGTCCTATTTGTTTATTCATTCCTTTATTTCTTTTGCCCTAGGTGGTTTATTGGTAAAAATTCTGATACTTAAAATGTCTGAGATTTTGCTGCCTATGATTTCTTCTAGGATTTTTTGGTTTCACAACTTACATTTAAGTCTTTTATCTATATTGAGTTTATTCTTGTGCATGGTATAAGTTGGTGATCTTGTTTCATTTTTTTGCATGTACCTCTCCAATTTTCCCAACTCCATTTATTGAAGAGACTGTCTTCACTCCATTGTATATTCTTGCCTCCTTTGTCAAATATTAATTTAGCATAATGGCTTGAGTTGATTTCTGGATTCTCTGTGCTATTCCATCGATCTATTTGCCTGTTCTTGTGTGTATCAAGCTATCTTGATTACAATGGCTTTGCAGTATAATTTGATATCCTGTATTGTTTTCCTTCCTACTTTGTTCTTCTTTCTCAAGATTTTTGTGGTTATTTGGGTTCAAATTTTTTTACATAAATTATTGGAGTGTTTGTTCCAGATCTGTGAAATACGTTGTTGGTATTTTAATAGGAATTACATTGTATCTACAGATTGCTTTGGGTAGTATGGATATTTTAATGAGATTGATTCCTCCAATTTATGAACATGGTATACATTTCTACTTGTTTGTATCTTTCTCTATGTCTTTTTTCAATGTCCTGTAATTTTCTGGGAACAGGTCTTTTACCTCCTTCATTAAGTTTTTCCCTAGGTATCTTATTTTTTGTTGTCATTGCAATGGTAAATTATTTTTTTTTAAGTTTCTATTTCTGAGAGTTCATTATTGGTGTATAAAAATGCCATCAATTTGTAGATGTTAATTTTCTATCCTACTGCTTTGCCAAATTAATTTATAAAATCCAGTAGTTTTTTGGTGGAGTCTTTAGGGTTTTCTATGTGTAATATTATGTTATCTGTGAATAATGACAGTTTTACTTCCTCCTTTACAATTTTGATGACTTTTATTTTTACTTCCTCTTTAATTGCTCTGACTCAGATTTCTAGTACTATGTTGAATAAAAGTGGTTAAAACAGACATCGCTGTCATCTTCCTGTTCTTAGGGATACACTTTTACTTTTTGCCCATTGAGAATTACATTGGCTGTAGGTTTATCATATAAGGCCTTTATTATCTTGAGATATGAGTCTTGTATTCCTACCTTGCTGAGAATTTTTTCAAAAATGTGTTCTGGATTTTGTCGAATGCTTTTTCTGCATTGATTGATATAATCATATGATTTTTATCTTTCATTTTGCTTGTAATGTATCACATTGATTGATTTATGAATGTCATATTCCTGGGATAAATCTCACTTGGTCATGGTGAATAATCTTTAAATACATTGCTGGATCTGATGTTCTAATATTTTATTAAGTATTTTAGCATCTATGTTCATCATGGATATTGTCCTATAATGTTCTCTCTTTGTAGTGTCTTTTTTTTTTTTTTTGGTTTTGGAATTGGGATAATTCTGGCCTCCTAATAAGAGCTTGGAAGTTTTCTTTTCTCTTGAATTATTTGGAAGAGTGTGATGGGTATAGGTGTTAGTTCTACTTTGAATGTTTGGTAAAATGTCCCTTTGAAACCACTTTTGTTAGGTGGGAGTTTTGTTGTTGTTGTTTGTTTTTGGTTTTGTTTGGGTATTTTTTTAATTACTGCTTCAATTTCATTAGTTGTTATAGGTTTATTAAGGTTTTCTGATTCTTCCTGATTCAGTTTTGGAAGAACGTGTGTTTCTAGGAATTTGTCCATTTTTCTCAGGCATTCCAATTTGTTGGCAAATAGTTGTTTCTAGTATTGTCTTACAATCCTTTGTATTTCTGTGGTGTCAGTTGTAACTTCACCTCTTTCATTTCTTTTTTTTATTTATTTGGGTCCTCTTTCTTTGTGTTTTGATGAGTATGATTAGAGGTTCGTCATTTTTTGTTTTGTTTTTTTTATCTTTTCAAAGAACCAGCAATCTTTCCTATCTTGGTGAAAGAAAGTCACACAAACTCAGGAAGTACAGACAGTTCCAGGCATTGGTTTATTGGCATTTTGCATTATTTTTTAATCTCTATGTTATTTTACTCTGATACTTATTATTTCCTTCCTTCTACATAATCTAGGCTTTTCTTGTTGTTCTCTTTAATTATTTTAGTTGTAGGGTTAGATAATATATTAGAGGTTTTTGTTTGTTTTTTTTTATTTTTTGGGGGGTTGGCCTGTAGTGCTATGAACTTCTCTCTCAAGACTGCTTTTGCTGTGTCCCATAGATTTTGGACTGTTTTATCTTTATTTTCATTTTTTTGCAAAAGTTTTTTTTAAATTTCTTCTTTGATCTCATTGGTAACACATTCATTGTTTAATAATATCCTATTTAGCCTCTATGTGTTTGAATGTTTTTGAGTGTTTTTATTGCAGTTGATTTCTAGTTACATGCCATTGCAATTTGAGAAGATTCTTGATATTATTTCAATCTTCTTGAATTTGTAGTGTTTCTGTAGAGAAATCAGTTGACAGGCTTATGGAAACTCCTTTGCAGTTAACAAATTGTTTTTTCTCTTGCAGCCTTTGAAATTTTCTTTGTCTTTATTATTATATTTTTTTTATCCTCACCGAAGGACATTTTTGCATTTATCCTCAGATAGAACAGGAGGGAAAGGGGGAGGAAGAGACAAAGAGAAAAACATTGATGTGAGAGAGACACATTGAGTGGTTGCCACCCTCATGACCCCAACCGGGGCCGGAGACAAACTGCAACCGAGGTACGTTCCCTTAGTGGAAACTGAACCTGGGACTCTCTGGTCCATGGACCAATACTCTAACTGCTGAGCCAAAACTGGGCAGGGCTGAAATTTTCTTTGTCTTTCATGTTTGACATTTTAATTATTATGTGTCTTGGCATAGGACTCTTTGGGTTCTTCTTGCCTGGAACTGTCTGTACTTCCTGAGTTTGTGTGACTTTCTTTCACCAAGATAGGAAAGATTGCTACCATTATTTCTTCTAACAGATTCTCTATCCCTTGCTCTCATTATCCTTCTGATACTCCTATAATGCTGATATTGTTACATTTCATATTGTCCCAAGTTCCCTTAAACTGCCCTCCTGTTTTTTAATGTTTTTTTCTTTCTGGTTCTCTGACTGACTGATTTTTTTCTACCCTGTCTTCTAATTCACTTATCTGATCCTCTGCTTCCTCTAATCTGCTGTTTCTTCCTTCCAGTGCATTATTTATTTCTGCTATGTCACTCTTAATTTCCAACTGGTTGTTTTTCACAGTTTCTGTGTCTTTTTTTATGCTTTTGAGCATCCTTATAATCATTACTCTGAGCACTATATCTGATAAATTGCTTATCTGTTTCTTTTAGCTCTTCTTCTGGAGAATTCTCTTGTTCTTTCATTTGGGGGTTGTTTCTTTCTCTCCTCATTTTGGCTGCATTTTGGGGGTTTATTTCTATTTATTAGGTAGATCTGGTATGACTCCCAATCTTGGTAAAGTGGTCTTATATAGTAGGTTATCTGTGGGACCCAGTGGTGCAGTCTCCCTGATCACCAGACCTAGGTGTTCTAATAATGTCCCATGTGCACATTGTGTGGGCCCTCCTGTTGTAATTAAGTTTGGATTGCTATTGCCCATTCATGTGTAGGCTCAACCCTCAGGCTGGCTGACAGCGAGACTCTACCCTAACACATTGTGCAGTCTGCTGTGCAGGTGCTTATCACACAAAGTGGGATTTGTCTCAGCAGGTTTGGGAGTTTGCCAATATCTCCCTGTGGATATACTATTTGTGAAGTTTATTATATCTTTCTCTGTTGTTGTCTAAAGCTGGTCACTGGGTTTCTTGGTTTTGGACCTCTTCAGAGAACCTCTGGTACAGGCCATTATCAGATAATGTGTTGATTGGCCTGAGTAACCTGTTTGAAGCTATCAGTGATCCACAGCTTGTGGTTCCCTCTGCTGGGGCTTGTTGTATGTGGAAAAGAGCAGGCTGCACAACAATATCTTCTTTTCCTGGCCCTGGGAACCATCAGGCAAAGACTCAAAGCACCCAGAGCCTGCCTCTGCATGCAAACTGACTATTAGTCACAGTCATTTAGTGAGCCTCAGTGTGTAGTCCTCAGCAGGACATGAACTCCACAAGGTGATATGAGATTATTTCCAATTGGTGGAGCAATTGCTTCCCCCAGGCTAAAGCTGCATTTATGTGAAACTCTGCCTGATAAATATGGCTTCTACAGCATGGGGAGCTGATTCAGCTAGGATCATGGCAACTGTCCTCTCAGTTCTGTCCCCAGAGCCACCAAACCCAGACTCTCCTTATAAAGCTCTATAGTCCACTGTGCCCTCCCTCTTTGAAAGCCCAAGACGCATGGCTGCAAATAAAATTTAGTGTGTTTGCCCTTTTAAGAGTTTGCCTGTGTTTCTAACTGTCTTTTCCTGATGGACATTACCTCTGGTGCTTTTCACAGCCAGATGTGATGCAGGTATCTTTCCTGGTTCTGTTACTCTTGGATGGAAATTCAAGCTTGGAGTTTAGTCCCCAGATTTCTCAGGGGGAATCCCCAACACCTGAGATATCCCTCCAGAACTTAAGCTGCTGCCTGGGGGAGCACAGCCAGCCCTCTCACAACTTTTTACTTCCTACTATTCTCAATGGGGCCTCCTCTTAAAGTCCTTGTTTATAAGGGTTCTCTCTAGCTAGTCTTAGTTGGTTATTCAGGATGATTTTTTCTATATTGTAGTTATAATTCCAGTTTGATCCTGAGAGAAGGTTAGTGTAGCTTCCATTTAATCTGCCACCATTTTGAAATTAAAAAATTAAAAAAAAAAAACATATTTAAAAGTAATTTTCAATAGAACATAAATATTGCCATAGCCAGTTTGGCTAAGCGGTTAGAGTGTCGGCCTGTGGTCCAGAGAGACCTGGGTTCAGTTCCCGCTAAGGGCATGTACCTCGGTTTCAATTTGTTCCCAGCCCTGGTTGGGTTGTGCAGAAGGCAGCCACTCAGTGTGTCCCTTTCATGTAGATGTTTCTCTACATATATCTCTCTCTTCCTCTCTCTCCCTCCCACTCTATCTGAACAAAAATTGGAAAAATGTCCTCGGGTGAGGATAAAAAAAAATAAAACATAAATATTAACCTACCATAAAGTGTCATTACATGCATAATATTTGAAACAGTAACAAATGATCTTTATTTGATTCTAAGCATTTGATACATAAGTCCAAGACTGCACTTGTTTAGATATTTTGTTTCCGAGAATAACTTCAAGAACTGTATTTTTTTTAGCCAAATAAAAATAAATTGAAGATGATTTACAATAGATAGCTATATAGAATAATAAAAATCAAGGTAGGAATTGGATAATGAAAATATAAAAGCTTTTTCTTATCTTTCCACTTTTCTATTTGTCTTTGAGTAATAGGTATTTATTTCTTCTACAGTTGAAACATATAAAATAAGATGCATTTATTTTAATGTATAGACTCAAAATTTATTTAGACCAGATGGAAAAGTTGTGAAAGTCTGCAGTTACCTTTGTATATGTGCTTAAATTAAAAACTTCAAATTCCTAATAGTCTTGTCCAAATGCATTTTTGTTATCAGTGAGGTGCTCTCCTTGTCCCCACCAGTTGCTGGGGGTAGTTGGTTTCTTGCAATGTTATGAGAAAAGCAATTTTCTAAGACTCACAAGGGAGAATGAGTGGCATTTATTTGCATGGACTCTAACCCCTAATTTTCCCAGTTTCCCCTTTCCCTCCATCTCATCTTAGAAGAAGTCCAGCAGTGTCTTTACTATAGCTAGGATTAAAGTAATTGTACAGTTTTCATTCCATATTTGCACACTCCAATCCAGCATTAGGCTAGCTGAGCTTGTGTTCCCAGCTGTAGTCCATTGTGTGCGGTGTCCACATGGCCATGGGCCTTGCAGTTTCTAGGAATACGGGTGAATTCAAGGAAGCAAGAGCAAAACCAGAGGAATCAGAGAAAGCTAGAATTCCTTTGAATTTTAACCTTCTAAGCTATCGTGTGCTTACAGTGGCCCCACTCTCTCTGGCCAATTATCTATGTTCCAGGCTATACTGACATGGACATTCCCTACATTATCCTGACTCACTGCATATCATCCATTTCCCCTTTGTTGGACTCCTTCCCCCAATGGTTTGCAGCAAATAGACAAGTGGTTCCCTGGGGAGCATAAAGTTGCAGCTTCCTGGTGAACCTGCTCAGATGGCCAACCTTATAATGTCTGACCTTCCCTTTGTTCCTTCCTATTATTAATAAATAGCTAATTACAATGATAATACTTTCACTATTTTACTATTGATAAAAGTAAAAAGGGAAGGTAATAAATGATCATTTAAAAACAAAACTTGGAGGGAGTCACATTTTACATTCCCTGATAGAATATCTCTCTAAGAAGAGATGTGGAAAATATAACATGTCTTTTCAATGTAAGTACGCTACTATGATACATTTGGTTAAATTTCAGAGTCCAGGAAGGGGCTCATACTTAGGAGATTTGAACATCCACACTTTGTGGCAGTGATATATTAGGCAGTTAGACAGACATGGGCAGAGTAGAACAATAGGCCAGGTACAATAGGTCACCAAGGCAAAAATCCTGGGGTGCCGAGCAACAGGCTAAATTGGGAAAACAGGTATTGTTGGGTGGAACCTCACCCCTAGGGTGACCTTTCTACCCCTATCATATTACTGGTCAGGCAGTTCAGACCCTTCCATTACCTTTCTTCCCCTGGAATGTTGCTAGTCTTGTGGCAGACTCCCTTAGAGAAGGAACAAAGGAGCCGGAGAATTGCCTTATGTGACTTCCATACAAGCCCTTGCATGACCACTCCCCTAAGCATTAAGCTCTCAGAACAGTGAAGTTGTGACCTGCATCAAATAATCTTAAGAACAAAGTCTTGGGTCTGTTGAACACAGAGACAGAGTTTTGATCAAACTAGAGATAAGATCTAGGTCTCAATTGTGTTTCAGTTCCAGGCCCACAAAAGCAGCAAAACCAGATAAAGCAACACCATGGCTGACATCAGGACCAGTACAATAATGTCCCCCTAACCTAGAGCCAACCAATGAGTAGAGGCCATGACTCTGAAAGGACACACATGGAAAGCTGATGAATATTCTACTGAAATCCTCCCTTGAATCCTCCCCTAAAATCCATGCCTTTGTAAAGCAGATGAAACCCCTTAAGGCAAAGGGCCCAGGAATATTCTCTCTCTCTCTCTCTCTCTCTCTCTCTCTCTCTCTCTCTCTCTCTCTCTCTTGCCCATGCTTTTCCCCATTCATTTCTTTCCTTAGTCATGCACTCTCTGGTGCATAGTAGTGCCTTTCCCCCTCATTCCCCCAGGGGCGTTTTCTTTGCCTTTCTTTCTCCTAAACTCCAAGCGCCCTTCTTTTGCCTCTGTAACTTAGTTTCTGAGTTCATGCAGCTCAGTTGACTCATTTTTTCTATGGTTCACTTCTTCTACCTCTTTGACTTTCAAAATAAATTTCACTGTATTGAGTTCTTGGCTCTGAATTCTTTCTCAGCCAACCTCAGGGATTAATGTCTAACTTTGCTGGTAACATCTGGTGCCATCTACCATAAACAGCAGGGATGATTGGCTATGAGTATGGTCTCATTGAAGTCTGGTCCATTGCCAACTAACCCCAAAACCACCTAGTTCTGAGTAGGGCCCAGAATGAGAGAAGTCTCTGAAACAGATTTATGCTCTTTACCACCTGCACTGCCACTTGGGCCATATGATCCAGCAGATTCACTGCTGCTTGAAATGGCAGTGGCAGATAAGGATGTTGTTTGGAATATTTGGCAGGCCCATTAAGTGAACTGCAGTGCAGGCCCATATGTTTTTGGAGCAAAGCCCTAACATTTACTGAGTATAACTACTCTCGTTTCAAAAAACAGCTCTCTGCTGTCTACTGGGATATAGTTGAGACTGAACACTTAACAATGGGCCACCTACTTACAAGGTAACCTGAGCTAATCATCGTAAACTGAGATTTATTGGACCCACAAGCTATAAACTTGGATGTGCACAGCAATAATCTATCATCAAATGGAACTAATATATATATGATCAGGTATGAGCATGCCCTGAAGGCAAAAGTAAGTTATTTGAAGTGAATCAAATATTTATAGACCCCCCCCCCCACTCCTGGCACAATAATCAGTATCAGTTAGAGTTCTCCAGAAATACAGAGCCTATGGGAGACATAAATGTAAATTATATTTTACAAGAAAATATAATGTATTAAATTATATATACATATACATATGTAATTTATTTTTAAAGATTTTTATGGACTTGGGTTATGCAATTATGAAGACTGAGAAGTTCCAAGATCTACAATTGGAGACCAAGGGAAGGGTGATGGTATAATTCCAATCTGAGTCTAAATATCTGAGAACCAGGGTAACTGATGGTATAACTTCTAGTCCAAGTCAAAGTCTGAAGGCAGAAGAACGCTGATGTTTCAACTCAAAGACAGTCTGGATGAAAGGGAGATAATTTTTTTCTTAGCTTTCCCCTCCACCCCCTATTCAGGCCCTTTATGGATTGGATGAGGATCACTTGCAGTGGTGAGGGCAATTTACTTTACTCAGTCTATGGATTCAAATCTTAGTCTCATCTAGAAACACCCTCACAGATACACCCAGAAATAATCTTTAACCAAATATTTGGGTCACAGATATCTGGGACACATAAAATTAACCACCACAGCCACACCTCAGAAAAGAATCCTTCTAACAGTGTTGGTTTCCTTTCTCTTCCCCTCCCTTAACAACTCAATGAATTCAAAAGTCAGTTATTAGATATGACTGCATCCTTCATCTGACACTCAATTTTCAACATGAGAAACACTTTCCCTTTACTATCTCTGTCTGCCCAAACTGACAAATGACACCACCTAATGAACTGGGATTTAGGATAATATGTTTACTTGCTTTAAGTACCTTCTCCCCATCATTTAAATAAATTAATTCATAGAAATGTTCTCTTAGATATTAGGTTTAAATAAGAAAAGGAAATTAAATTTTTGAAAGGCAAAAGTAACCCAATAAGTAATTTACAACTGGAATGATTTAGTAAAGGTTTGCCACACTATCTTTCCATTGGTACTCACACAGGGACTGCCATTTTTAAAAATTCTGCCAAAATAGCACTCGTTGTAAATTTTGATGAGATTTAAGACTTCAGGCAAAATAAAACAAAACAACAAACAGGCAAAACCTCATTCATGACAAAATGTATCATTACCAAGAAGAGAGATTTAGTAAAATTGAACCAAATGGGACTAATTCATTTAATTTTTTTCAGGGCAGTAATTTTGATATGCATTATTACACAGTACAACACTGAAGGAGAGTGGAAGTAAATGCCTTGTGGTTAGATAGACACTTGCCGTCCAAGATTCTCCACTTAACTCAATTAAAGATATTTAGCTTCAGGCTGATTTGTTAAAGCATTTATGTGGAATAAAGGGGTGATACTATTGAGTAGCTGTCAGACACTTTTGGGAAATCTAAAGAGTTATCTTATTTGGTGGTCTTAAAAACAATGTAAGGTAAGTTTATTAATCACAGCTCTATGAATGATGTAACCGAGGCTCAAAGAGAAGACAAAAGCTTGCCTAAAATCACAATTATTAAGTAAGAGATTGGTCCCAGGTTGGCTTGACTTCAATGTGTGTGTGTGTGTGTGTGTGTGTGTGTGTGTGTGTGTGTGTTTTCAGTATCATTCTCATTACTTCAGTAGGGTTCAGAATTAAAGCTTATATTGAGGTTTCTTCTCAGTTATATGCTTTCAAAATGGCTTTTTCAGTTTTGGCAATACCAAATTTGGACTATTCAATTTTTGTGACTCTTGGTTGCCCTTCAGTGATTACAATATAAATGATGGGTCACTGAAGTAAAACACTGTAAATCATCAAACTCTTTCAGATTCAATACTCACTAACTCATGAATCTCATATGTGATACCAATCTGCTTATCAGTCATGCTTGAAAAATATTAAGACAGTAGATTTTGAAACATGTTAGTGCCATTAGTTTAAAACATGATAGAAAGGCAATACGCAAAATGGCTCAGTGGAGATATTTTAATCCATTTCTGTTTCTAATCATGTACTGAATACCTCCTGAAATGCTTGTAGGTATTTCAGTGAGGTCAATAACCAACATACCATTTTTCTTCATCTGAGTTAAGAACAAATTGAGAAATAAGAGGCAGGAAGATGAACCAACTACCCATGTAAGTTTAATTTAGGTATGGCTTACATATGGCCAAGTTTTGGTTTAATGTTTCCCTAAATTGAACTTCTTTAAACTGCAGGCTTCTCCCCTTGATGGAAAAGCTTACCTGAATAAACTTTCCCTATGATGAAAAACAGATGAACGTTTCTCGTGGACAACTGGTACATACATCAAAGAGATAACAGAATAAGAACTTGAAACATTCATATTATTTTTCCGTTAAACTAATCAATTATATAATTCATTCAATGAGAAGTGAGGGAGTAAGGAAGCTGAGAGAAGATTGGAATGTTAAGAGAGAAGTCCATTTACATGGAAACATGGAGAAGCATCTATAAC
This sequence comes from Molossus molossus, assembly GCF_014108415.1. Lineage (NCBI taxonomy): Eukaryota > Metazoa > Chordata > Mammalia > Chiroptera > Molossidae > Molossus > Molossus molossus. The sequence goes on along the minus strand of NW_023425355.1, from coordinate 10,807,004 downwards.
AAAAACAAATTAATAAAAATAATTTTTTAAAATAAAATAAATAAAAGAATTAGAAAATGTGTTTTCATATAATAATTGTATTTTTCCAGTGACACTTTCATGAAAAATGAGTTGCACAATTTTGACTCTGTTTTCAGTGATATGAGTAGGCCTCTCCAAAAAAAAAAAATATTTTTGCCATTTTTATTAAATATGTGCAAGAGTGTGTGTGTGTGTGTTTGGGGAATAAATATATAAAGACAAGAAGATAGAGAATAGAGCAGACTTTGGTACTATTCTCTTTATATTGATGCTATTATGTCCTTGAGAAGCACCATGTTACTAGAATATTACTGATTCAGTATGTGGGTCTCCATAGATATCAACTTGAGAGCCAGTCTTCTGAGTATTTCCCCTGGATAGTTCATATATTGCTGATTAAAATAAAATACTAAAATATCTTAAGTACTAAACCACTTGTGCCAAAATTGAGATATTTTTAATTGATCCATTTCATCTAAGTCTTTTATTCTTGTAATTTCATGAAAGTTCTTCTCAAATTTCCTAGAGCCTTTCAAACTCCTATCACCTCCCAGCTTCTTTACTTCTGGTTCCTGCTACTAATTACAGGTCCTTGCCATCATCTACAATTCCATTATAACACACACACCCACATAAACATTTAAACTACTGTGAAAAGATTTTATACATCTCATTTTCTATACAGAGTCCGTAAACTTTTTGCCTGAAATGAAATTTTGAATTATTTTTGCCCCTGAACAGTGCTTCTTCTGCAGTCGTCCTAATGTCTACTAATTCTTCTATGTAAGAAGCCAGGAAGAGTACTGATATTTTCTTGTTGTCTCGGGGCTACTTATAAATTATGAGTCTATTGATTTTACACTATTTTAAAAGATTCGTCCTATTTTGAGATATACTATCTTGCTATTGAAGAGGTTCAGAACAGGCCTCCCCAAGATGTGCTACTTTGGCATGTGGATTATTTTGAACTGAAGGCAATTGATGCCCTACAAAAATTTTAATTGTGAACCTTGTTCATAATAAGAGATTTTACCCAATATAAATTTCTATGACTTGTCTATATGGCAGAGAAAACTTCTAAGCACTAAACATCTGTTCTTATTGCTCTGCAAAATAACCATCCTACCCTTTGAAGCCCCAAGGTGCCTTGTATTATCCTTAGCTCAGGGGTCTCTGACTCTCTCATGTATATGGAGTTCCCATATATAGGTATATAATTAAATGTAGTTATTTTCTCTTTAATTTAATTATTACACAAGACAAAAGAACCTAGAAGGGTAGAGGTAAATTTCTTCTTCCTTCCTACTATAAAATTTTGTTTTTCTACATGTCTTTTTCTTTATTCCTGGCTACTCCCATGGATGCACTGAAATTTGAAAAACTTGGTTAACAGCCTTTATATCCCATCAGTTATTACCATATTCCTAGACAACAACATCAATGAAGACATATCCAATATTAAAATCTCACAGTTTATTATATTTGCTAATTCTAATAAATCTGTTTCTATCTAATTTAGATTATCCCATACACATTACATTATTGATTTTTACATTCATGCTATACCCCATAAATTATAAATTCTAATATTGTATAAGGAAGATTGTGATGCTCTATCCAGATGCTTCCTTAGAAACATGGTATTAATTCTATCAGCTTCCAGGTCCACTGCCTACTACTGATTTCAGCTGTACTGCTCCCCCCAAATTTCCCTCAAGCCAAAGAAAGCTGCCCTAAGTGCATAGTTATCTATTAATGGTTAAAAACAATACATATTTATTTTATATGTGATTCAGAAATCTAGACAATGCTTTTTTGGTACTCTCACAAAGCATCAGTCAAGGATTTGGTCAGAGCTGGAGTCTCATCTGAAGGCTCATCTGGGAAAGATTTGTTTTTCTAGATTACTTACCTGAGTTCTACTCAATTAATACTCTAAAACTTTCTGAAGTCCTCCTCTTGACATGCGTCGTTTTCCCATTCAGCATATGCCCTTAGTTACTATTTCCCTAAAACAAATCCCTCAGATGTAATATTTCTCAATCTTCTCACATACAATTGCTAAAGATTCATGCCATGTTATCTCTTTTTCTTCTAGTTTTAGAAGATAAACCTTCCTTCCTTCTGAGTAAAGCTAATCTTTCCATTTATATCTCTAACTATATATTCTCCCAAATTTCTAGTCTTTGTTCTATCAGATAACTCCCCTTTCTCTCATATATTCAACCTTTTCTCTTCTATTTCTTAGGTACTGATAAATTTATCTAACTGTGTGACTTCTTGTAATCCTCCTCTATTTACATTATGTCTCTTTCTAGTGAGTACTTCTAAAGACCATGTTTAACTATCCCTTTCTTCTCATCTTTAACTGATGTATTGTTTTTTCCACTTTCTCATCATCATAATTAATTCTAATTTGTTTCCATCCTCATCACTGCATTCCCCAAAGTCACCAATGAGTTTTTGTCATACCAAATAATTAATTTTTATACATTGTCTTTCTGCATGTTTTCCTGCATTTGGCTCTGTCAGTCAAGCACTAACTTTTGAAACTCTCTTTGTTTTCATGACATCATACTCTCCTGCATCTCAAATTTTTTCTTACAGCTCCTTCTGAGCTTCTTTCCAAAGCAGGACTTCCACAATACTATACTTTAAATAAAATTGTTCCTCAAAAGGACATAAAAATCAAATCAGCTCCTAACGGCCAAAGATAAGATAATTTGAGCTACAAAAATAAATATCACTATTGAAGTATAATCCAATGAATACAATAAATATTTCAATTCTAAAGTGTAAATAAGTGATTAAATAAATAAATGGAGTAAATCTTCCTCACAGAAAATTCGAAATAATAAATGTAAAATTAATAAATTTTTAAAACTTCCATTAACACACCACAATAATTGTTACTGTAGGCAAGATCCATTGATGAATGTTAAAACTTGAAAGCAAAACTTTTAGAAAAACAGGATATTTTCATAGCCTCACAGTATCTTTCTCAAAATATTTACTAACTACTGGAAGGTTTTGACATATGTTTCAAAATTATTTGGCTCTTCTCCATCTAGGAGGTATTGCTTAACTCCTTTCCCCTTAAGTGTAAGAAGAACTTAGTTAACTTGCTTCCAAAGATTAAAAAAGAAAGTAGTAATTTTACAATGAGAAAACCTGACAGACATAATCATTTAAAAAATGATCAATGTTGCCCTGACCAGTTTGGCTCAGTGATTAGAGCGTCAGCTTGTGGTTCAGAGAGACCCGGGTTTGGTTCCCGCTAAGGGCACGTACCTCGGTTGCAGTTTGTCCCCGGCCCTGGTGGGGTTGTACGGGTGGCAGCCACTCGATGTGTCCCTTTCACGTCGATGTCCCTCTCTCTCTCTACCTCCCACTCTATCTGAACAAAAAATGGAAAAATGTCCTCAGGTAAAAAAAAAGAAAAAGAATAATGATCAATGTTAACATCAACAGTTTTGTCATGTTGATATGATGTAATGCATGATACTGCATAATGAGAAAACACTACACCTATGTGGTACTTTATTCCCAACTATCCATAACTCAAAAAAAACAGTGAGAAAATAAGCAAAGTAAAACTTAGGAATATTATATAAAGTACTTTTCAAAATTGTCAAGGTTTAAAGGAAAGACAGAAACCATCACAGATAAAAGGAGTCTAAGTGGATATGAAAAATAAAAACAATGTGGAAAATATCCTGCATTATACCCTGAAACAAACAAACAAAAAACAAATAGTAAAAAAAAAAAAAGTGGAATTCAGATCAAGTCTGTAGTATTGTTACTAGTATGGAACCAATATCGTTTTTTTTAGTTTTGATAAGTGAATCATAGTTACATAAGATGTAAAAAAAATGAACAAAGAGGAATTATTCTTCAATGTTGCATCTCCTAACTATAGCTGTTATCATTTTTTATGTTCTCCTTGGGCAATAACCGTCAATATAATGATTTCAAGTACCATTTACATGCTGATGAATCCCAAATCTCTATTTGCACTCTAAAACTTTTGTCTGGGTTTGAAATTTAATAAATGTCTTGAGTAATTAAATAAATGAATGAATAAATGGCTTCAGGTGTTGCTTAAGAGAAGTAAAAGTTTATAGTAAAAAATCCAGATTTGGAACAAGAGCCAAAGCTTTTGCATTTCATATTAATCTCTATTTGTGTTGAGAAAATTATAATAAACTTATAATCTTCTGTTTCTTCGTTTTAAAAATGATGTTGATAAACCAACCTACTTCACAAATTTTTATGAAAATTAAATAAATTCAGTGTGTTTAAAAGCACTCTGCAAAGTGATAAGTTTTGTATAAATGCTGCTTATTATTTTTGTCAGTCTACAGTTTGTTCCAATTGAGTCATAAAAGATGTCCATTTCATTTTAAAATTTTGGCCAGGGAAATTTGTTTAAAGCATGTCATATCTATGGTTGTAATTATTAGTACATAGGACTAATTGCACTCACAAGTGGTTAATAGCATCTGCTAGGGGTTTTGAGTATAAAATTGCCTACTTGTATCTTATTTTAAAGGTGTGATTAATTGCCTACAAAATTAATTGAGGGCATAAAATGGCAGAAAACCTGGGCTTAGTTAAGGCCTCAATGCCTTTACTATAATCTTTTCTGCATTGGAAAATGAAGCCTTCAAATGAGCCTTCTTCCTGATTCTATAGACTATTTAAAAATAACATAATTGATTCACCAGCTGCTATGCTCAAAAAACAACAAGGATTTTTAGGAATTACAAGGAACTTCAATGTATAGAAGCTCTAGTTACATATAAAAAATGTTTTGTGTCAAAAGTGCCTGGCCTCAGAAAGCCTTTCTTGATTCCCTAAAATTTAGTAAAAAAATAAATAAATAAATTTTTAATGACAGTTTTACTGACTCACAGCTGGGTAATCTTTGGCATGATTCTTTTATCACATGAACATTAATTTCCTCCTGTGTAAAAGGTAATCATAAGACTAAGTCACCACAATAAATTCAATATGAAAAAAACTAACCTTGTTAAATTGTTGTAAAAATGAAATAATATATATGCTGTATTTTTGTAAACAAATATTACTGTGTTATCAAACTACTATTATTAATCTGTTACTACACAGATGGCCTTTTCCATTTTTTTAAGCATGTCCTCCAAAGAAGCTATTTGTTTTTCTTGATACTCAGAAATCAGCTTTGAGAGCGACTAATTCCATGACCAAGATGCCGATTATGAAACATTATCTCTGAACCTAAAAGAAACGGGAATGAAAATATGGTATCAGATCCAAAGCATCCATCACCTCATAGCGTTAAAAATCTGGCCTATACCCCAGAACACCAGGTAGATAATACTGTGTCTAGTACATTATACATTTAGTAGAAAACAGAACTCTCAATTTTCACTCAATAATAGGCAGATGCACCCTATATGTGCTGCAAGTGGTTTCAGTGCTACAATAGACCTTATATATCATGTCATTTAGCATTTATGCTCAAGATTTAAAAAGGAGGCCTAGAAAGGTTGAATGGCTTTCTCAAGATCAAATTCTCTCTTAGGGATGGAACCATGACATCTCTTTCATGACAATAATATCTGCTCAGTGTGTTAAAATTGCTATAATCTTGGATCTTTACTTCTAAATTGGGAAATGTTTGCTATCTTGGTTTAGTTCTAGGCTAAGAAAATACTCTGCTGATTGTTGTACCTTTTCAGAAAAATCATGTTCTTAAATAATTTGACAGTGATACCACCTCAAGGCAAGAAAATACCTATGGAACTTAAAATGGAAAGCCCTGTGCATACTACTACTATTACTAATAACAATTATTATTATTTTTGTTTTGTTTTATTTTTGTTAATCCTCACTCAAGGACAATTTTCCACTGATTTTGAGATAGTAAAATCTATGTAAGGGAGGGAGAGAGAGAAACATTGATGTGAGAGAGACATATCAATTGGTTGCCACCCACACAACCCCCAACTAGGGTGGAGATCAAACCTGCAACCCAGGCACATGCCCTTGACAGGGTATCAAACCCGTGACACTTCGGTATGAGGGCCAACACTCTAAACGCTGAGCTAAACTAGCCAGGGTGACGATTAGTAGTAGTGGTAGTAGTAGTAGTAGTAGTAGTATAAACCACTTATTGAGACATGTTTGTACTAAGCACTATGCAACTTGTTTTAATAAATGACCTCATTTAATTCTCACAAAATCCCAATGAGGCAGATACTATTTTTATCCCAACTAAATAGACAAGGAAATTAGAGATTATAGATATTAAATAACTTACCTAAGAGACTTCAAAAGTAGAGGATTCAAAGTCTTTCTTATAGAGTTAGTAATCTTAATTGATCATCAGACGGGTGGGTAAATGGATGGATGGATGGATGGATGGATGGATGGATGGATAAAAAGTTGGATGGAAGGATAGGTGAATGGATGAATGAAAGGACAGAAAAACTGCCTGGAGTTGCTGTGTTCAATAAATATCCATGGATTTTCGTACTGTAGTTTGTTGAAATCATTAGATTTTAGTTACTAATGAACTCAGAGAGGATGAGATGAAACAGGCTTTTCTCTTGTTTTTATATAAATGAGAATCAGCAGAACTATATCTTTATTCTGAATCCCACATAAGGCCTAACATATACACAGAGTGAGGTAATAGTTATACATGGTGCAATTTGGAAATTTTAAAATTAATTTCTAAGAAATTCTCCCTCCTGTATCACTTTCGTTGTCTATCCCCAAAATTATATTACAAATATTTGCAACAGATAAGAAGCAGACATCTACCAAAAATAAAGAATCTTACACAGGCTATAGATCTAGAACTGAATTCTGAAACACTGTCAGCTTGCCCCAAATTTCTCCTTTTGTTGCTGGATCCTGAGAAGTTTCAGTGGCCCAGTTGAAGGGCTTAGTTGATATGGACAACAACTGGGTGACTCAGAGAAATGGGTGTTAATCAACTAATACAAAATTATTTTAAATTATGTTAGCAATACCAATAATTGTACTAATGTATACTGGCTGAATATCATCCCTATCTATTACTTGAGTTAGCAATTCTGTTTCATGATGGGAATGCAGGTTTAGAACGTTAAGAACAGTGACTTAAACACTGAAGAAAAAACAAAACTTAGAGCTTATCCTGGGAGCAGTTTTGGGAAGCATTGAAGTACTAGAAAATAAAAAGACCATTAGAAGTGATAAAATAGGCCAACAAGGGGGAGATGTAGGAAGCAAAGACAAATATTTTATCTCAATTACAATTTTCCCAGAGACAGGTCTTGCTCATTTTAAGAATTTCAAGAGGACCTAGAGCTGAAAAAATGAGAAAGAGAGGAGGAGGAAGATGGTGCAATATGTGTACTTTTTGAAATTAATTAATTTATTTTTGTTTCAGATGTTTCTCTTTTTTCCCTCACTGATACCACCCAACCCCTCCCTCCCCACCCTGTCCCCAGCTTTGTTGTCCATGACCATTGTTCTTGTATACATGCATATAAGTTTTGTGGTTTATCTCTCCCCCCCCTATTCTGGGGATTGTCAGTCTGTACCCCACTTCCACATCTCTGGGACTACCCCGTTCCTCAGACTGTTATGGTCATTATATTCCACAAATAAGTGAGATCATATGATACTTGTCTTTCTCTGTTTGGCTTGTTTCGCTTAGTATAATACTTTCCAGTTCCCTCCATGTCATCGCAAAAGATAAGAGATCTTTCTTTCTTACAGCTGCGTAGTACTCCATTGTGTATATGTACCAATGCTTTTTGATCCATTCATCTACTGATGAACATTTGGGCTGTTTCCAGATCTTAGCTATTGTAAATAGTGCTGCTATAAACATGGGGGTACATATATTCTTTCTGATTGGTGTTTCAGGCTTCTTAAGGTATATTCCTAGAAGTGGGATCCCTGGGTTCAATGGTAGTTCAATTTTTAATATTTTGAGGTAACACCATATTGTTTTCTATAGTGGCTGCACCAGTCTGCATTCCCACCAGCTGTGTACTAGAATCCCCTTTCTCCACACCCTCGCCAACACTTGTTGTTTGATGATTTGTTGATGGCGGCCATTCTGACAGGTGTGAAGTGATACCTCATTGTTGTTTTAATTTGCATCTCTCTGATGATTAGCGATGTTGAGCATTTCTTCATATGTCTCTTAGCCATTTGTATGTCCTGTTTGGAGAGGTGTCTATTTAGTTCCTCTGCCCATTTTTTAATTGGGTTCTTAGTCTTCCTTTTGTTGAGCTGTATGAGCACTCTATATATTTTGGAAATTATCCCCTATCTGATGTGTCATTGGCAATTATGTACTTCTTGAAATTTAACCCTTTAAAAAATTTTTTTTTCCTTTATTGATTATAGAGAGAAAGGAAGTAGGAAGGAGAGAGAGATAAAAACATCAATGAGAGAGAACATCAATTGGCCACCTCCTGCATGTCCCCCACTGGGGATCGGGCCCACAACCTGGGCATGTATCCTGACCCGGAATCAAACCGGCGACCTCTTGGTGCATTAGTTGACGCTCAACCACTGAGCCACACCAGCTGGATAAAATTTAACCCTTTTGACAGTCATGAGACATATCATAGTGTTTCAAGGAAGGCAAGAAAAAATGTTTATCTTCCCCAATTTCCTGTCTGATTCTCTTAGAGAGTGGCACCGAGAATCAAAAAGTATTGCTGCTTCAAGTTCTTTGTAGAAAATGAGAAAATATTTTTAAATGTTTTACATACTGATCTGGAATATAATTCAGAAACCAGTCAATCCAGCACTCCCCTTCTACAGATGAGTAAACTATATCAGAGAGAAAGAAAAGTATCCAGGTCACACAACTAATAATTAGCAAGACCCAGGCTACAACCAAGGTTCTTGAATATTCATGTGTTTTGTTTTCTTACTGTCCCACACAGCTTCTCCTTAATCAAATCTTCAAAGCTGTCAGTTGCAATTTTCTAACATTATTTGTATTCCAAGGTTTTCCGTGGCAACAGACTATACTACCTTTTTCATCCAACAACATAACTCCATAAGAATTAAGGCATTTTTGGTAGACATGGTACTGACTCTAAGACAATTAGTAAAGATTACCTCTAATATGCTAACTTATCTCCACAGTCCCCTGCACAAGCACTAGCACCTATTTTCAATTATTGTCAGCATGCAATTCTAGCCTGTAAAACAAGCATTTTAATTTTAAATATGATTAATGATTTTCATAACTTATATAAACACATTTGTACTTCAGGTAGTAAACTGTAAAGTAAAAGGTCATGAAGAAAAAGAGGCTTGGTAAATGAGAAAAAAATAAGTGTCGTAATTTATAGTGTTATTAATGGATATCCATTGTTAATACTACAATGACTACCAAATCTATACCATGGGAGATAAAAATGTTCTATTATCTGTTATTTCTCAGATTTTTCCCAATCTCCTACATTTATTATGTCTATATAAATGTAATGCATTATTGTATCAGATTATTTTACATCTTTCATCATCCTATTTATTATGTAATGGTTAACTTGATGTTAGAATCTAGGCCACAACAGTATTCCACATTAAAACAACATGCCAAATCTAAATCAGTAATGATACCTAGACTAAACTGCTTATGCTCAAATTAACCATGCCCTTTTGAGTGTTTTATATAACTAAATAATAGGAAGCATTTGCATATTATAAATTAAAGTTATAAAAAATGGGTTTTAGATATAGCAGACCTTTGAATAACATTGTTTTGTTCATTAACAACAACCAAAAAAATTTCCATTGAGGGAGAAAGAGGGTCAAAAGAAAGAAGAGGAAAAAAACAGATATTGAAAGCCCTTATAGGGGTGTTTATATACCATGTCACACAACATGCCCTAGATAAACCCTGTTAATGTTGTTGGTTGTTGTATAGATAGAATATTACTTGGATAGGGTTTAAGTAATGTAAAAGGAGAAAGGAACAATTATTTTATTTCTATGTGTAACTCATGAAGTTTTCAAATCCTTAGAGAAAAATTGGCTATATGTTATATCTAAGCAAAAGGGGTCTTAGAAAAGATGCAGACAGTTTGGTATTGCCCAAATGTCAAAATAATATCAGGATGATATAGCACTCACCTGTAGGATATAGAAGAGACTAAAAGGAGAGTCAGGCCCAGTAATACATTGCTTTAAGTAATCCTTGCCTATCATCTAATTATAGAATTTAGATGCAAACTTGAAGAAATTGACTAAGATACTATTTCAAATGTTAATAAAAGTTATACAAAAAGTTGGAAATAGCCCTGGCCGGTTTGGCTCAGCGGTTAGAGCGTCCACCTGCGGTCCGGAGAGGCCCGGGTTCGGTTCCCGCTAAGGGCATGTACCGCGGTTGCAGTTTGTCCCCGGCCCTGGTTGGTCATGTGGGTGGCAGCCACTCGATGTGTCCCTTTCACATCGATGTTTCCCTCTCTCTCTCTTCCTCTCTCTCCCTCCCACTCTGTCTGTACAAAAAAATGGAAAAATGTCCTCGGATGAGGATTAAAAAAAAAAAAAAAGTTGGAAATAAAGCAAAAAGATAATGTGTGTACGTTCAATATTATACTTGATCAGTGATGCTCAAAATAGACGTCTGTAATAAAATAAGAAACTTACACCAGAATATAAATTCTTGTGTTCACTGAGAGAGTACTGCAAGAAAATAAAACGTCAGCCCAACTTAATAATGTACTTGTTGCACAGTTAAATTATATGCTGGAAAAAGCTTCTCATCCTATTACAGACAGCAACAGATTGTGAACTCTCAGGTAAATCATATACCACATTTCATGTAACATTGTACTAGATTATTGTCTAACATGTCTGCCTAAAGGTCATCTGCTGATTCTCTAAGACTCATATCTTGGTTCTATTGAGCACAGCCCAGATTGCATTGTTTTTTTTTGTTGTTGTTGTTTGTTTTTCTTTATTGATTTTAGAGAGAGAGGAAGGAAGAGGGAGAGAGAGAGAGAAACATTGATGAGAGAAAACATCAATCAGCTGCCTCTTACATGCCCCACACTGGGGACTGGGCCCACAACCTGGGCATGTGCCCTGACCAGGAATTGAACCGGCAACCTCTTGGTGCATGGGTCAATTCTCAACCACTGAGCCACACTGGCCAGACCCAGATTGCAATCTATTTTCAACTGTATCCCTAGAATTTGAAACAGAAGGTACTCTGAAGAATAGTTTAATAAACAAATGACTTTTTAAAATATACACTATAAATTAAGAATATAGATCTAAATAAGACTTAAGCAAATAAGTAAATATATGGTGTGAAATTCTACCCTATCATTTATCAGTGGCCCCAAAATATCCCAGTGTTTGAATTGAGCACAGAAGAAGTAAACTGGTAATCAGTAAGCTTAGGTTCTAGAACTGTAGCTTTCCTTGTGTTCATTGTCAGAGTTCTCATTATCATCATCATCATCATCATCATCTAAAAACAATTATTGAGCACTTTTGATCTGCCAGGCACTGTACTTAGTGCTTTACATGTACTAAATAATTTAATTCTCACAATTCCCTGATAAAATGGCTACTATCATTGTAGACACCATTTCATAGATAAAAACCTTTGAGAAATTAAGGGGTGCAAGGCCACACAGATAGGAAATTTCAAAGCTGGACCTCAGTTGCATGCTGTCCTTGATTCCAAAGATGGCACTCTGAACAACTATTCTATTACCCTACATGAACAAATCATTTCCTATTTCTGTGCCAAAATACCTTTCTGTGAAAAATCAAAGATAAAACATAGATGATTTCTTCCTACTCTGATATTATGTCATTTCATCCCTAAGTGTTTTCTTTTATAGATCATGATCCATCTTTGTACATGTGTCTTGGAAAATGATATATACTTCATATACACTCTAGAGGTTTAGCATTTTGAAAAGTGATACTTGCATTTATTTTAGTAACAAAAATTATTGCTGAAAAGTCAGACAAAGCAGTCATGTTGCACAATGTTGGATCACATAAAAAACAAGTTAAATTAAAACATCTATAAAGAGGGAAAAATATATCTTGAGCCGTGGCCAGTATGGCACAGTGCTTAGAGTGTCAATGCATACACCGAAGAGTCACAGGTTCAATCCTCAGTCAGGGTACATACCCAGGTTGCAGGTTCAATCCTGGTTAGGGAGCCTGTGTGATGCAACTGTTTGATGTTTATCTCTCACATTGATGTTTCTCTCTTCTCCCTCTCCTTTACTCTCTATCTCTAGAATCAATAAAAACATATCCTCAGGTAAAACAGAGACAAAATTCAAACCCATCCTTTTTTTTTTTTTTTAATCCTCACCTGAGGATATTTTTCCATTTTATTTTCTGACAGAGTGGGAGGAAGGGAGAGAGAGTGAGAGAGAGAGAGAGAGAGAGAGAAACATCGATGTGAGACACATCAATTGGTTGCCTCCTGCATGACCCCATCAAGGGCCAGGAACTGAACTGTAACTGAGGTACACGTCCTTGACCATAATCGAACCTGTGACTCTTAGGTCTGCAGGCTGACGCTCTAACCACTGAGCAAAATCCTGCCAAGGCCAAACCCACCCTTTCTGAATATAAAACACATGCTGTTTCACATCACCCCACATTTACTTTTTGTTTTGGGTTTTTTAAATTCATCTTTGTTGTTGAAAGTATTACAAAAGTCCCTCCTCAAGAAACAAATAAACAAACAAAACCTCTAGTAAACTATCTAACCCTACAACTAAAATAATTAGAAAGAGAACAAGAAAATCCCAGAGTAAGTAGAAGGAAGAAAATAATAAATATCTGAGCAGAAATAAATAACATAAACTAAAATACTATACAAAAGATCAACAAAATCAAGACCTAGTTCTTTGAAAAGATAAACAAGATTGGTGAACCTTTTGCCAGAATCATCAAGAAACAAACAGAGAGGACCCAAATAAACAAAATTAGAAACAAGAGAGGTGAAGTAACAACTGACACTACAGAAATACAAAGGATTGTAAGAAAATACAGTACTATGAAAATTATATGCCAACAAATTTGACAGCCTAGGTGAAATGGACGAATTCCTAGAATCATGCAGTCTTCCAAAACCCAAACAGGAGGAGTCAGAAAACCTGAACAGAGCAATAACAACTAATGAAATTGAAGCAGTAATCAACAAACTCCCAACAACAACAACAACAAAAAGCCTTGTTCCAGATGGCTTCACAGGGGAGTTTTACCAAACATTAAAAGAAAAAATAACACCTGTCCTCCTCAAACTAGTCCAAAAAAATTCAAGAGTAAGGAAGACTTCTAAGCTCTTTTAATGAGGCCAACATTATCCTAATTCTAAAACCAGATAAAGACATTACAAAGAAGGAAAATTACAGTCCAATATTGCTGATAAACATACATGTCAAAATCCTCAACAAAATATTAACAAATGGGATCTAGCAATAGATTACAAAATTTATTCACCATTACCAAGTGAGATATATCCCAGAGATGCAAGGCTGGTAAAATATTCACAAATCAATAAATGTGATACACTACATAAACAAAATGTAAGATAAAAATTACATGATTATTTCAATAGATGCTGAAAAAAAATTTGACAAAATCCAGCACCCATTTCTGATAAAAACTCCCAGCAAAGTGGGAGTAGAGGGATCATACCTCAACATAATAAAGGCCATATATGACAAACCTATAGCCAACATCATATTCAATGCACAAAAACTAAAAGCTTTTCCCTTAAGAACAGGAACAATACAGGAATATCTGTTTTCACCACTCTTATTCAACATAGTACTGAAGTCTTAGCCACAGAGATCAGACAAGAAGGAAAAATATAGCCAACATCATATTCAATGCACAAAAACTAAAAGCTTTTCCCTTAAGAACAGGAACAATACAGGAATATCTGTTTTCATCACTCTTATTCAACATAGTACTGAAGTCTTAGCCACAGAGATCAGACAAGAAGGAAAAATAAAAGGCACCCAAATTGGAAAGGAATGAGTGAAACTGTCATTATTTGCAGATGACATGATATTGTACATAGAATACCCTAAAGACTCCACCAATAAACTGCTAGATTTAGTAAATGAATTCAGCAAGGCAGCAGGATACAAAATTAATATCCAGAAATCGATGGTATTCTTATACACCAATAATGAACACTCAGAGTGGAAAACTAAAAATACAATTCCATTTACCATTGCAACAAAAAAATTAAGATACCTAGGAATAAACTTAACCAAGGAGATAAAAGACCTGTTCTGAGAAAACTACAGGACATTGAAAAAAGGAATAGAGGAAGATATAAAAAAGTGGAAGCATATACCCTGTTCATGGATTAGAAAAATCAACATCTTTAAAATGTCCATAGTACCAAAAAAAAAATGAATAGATTCAATGCAATCCTTATTAAAATAACAATAACAGCCTGGCCAGTGTAGTTCAGTGGATTGAGCGTCTTCCCATGAACTGAGAGGTCCTGTTTCGATTCCCATTCAGGGCACATGACCAGGTTGCAAGCTCAATCCCCAGTAGGGGGCAAGCAGGAGGCAGTTGATAGATGTTTCTCTCTCACAGCGATGTCCCTCCCTCTCTAAAAAATCTATAAAAACGTATTTTTAAAAATAACAATGGCATTTTGCACAGATCTAGAACAAATGCTCCAAAAAATACAACAAACACGGATATCCACAGCAATGTTGAAAATGTAGAATAAAGTTGAAAAGATAACAATACCAGATATCAGGTTATACTACAAAGCCATCATAATCAAAACAGCCAGGCATATAGATCAATGGAACAGAACAGAGAACCCAGAAATCAACCTCCCCTAATTACTTTTGAAGTATCAGGTAGACAGCCATCTCCCTCCAGCCACAACACCTCCCATATTTACAAATAACTTTATTTCAATCTTTCATTTGCAGCCTGATTGCACTAGGAATCACAGTGCATCTTACTTTACATACTGTATTACAGCATTTAGTTTCCTGACCTAGCCCATAAAAGTGTATTTACCCACATGTAGTTGAATTAAAGCATTTGAAAATTTAACCAACACAACCTCTTCATTAAAATCTCAAAATATTTTATTATACCAGTAATATGGTATTTAATAATGCCTTGCCTTGTATTATAAATATGATTACATTTGAAAGCAGAAACCATGCTTTAGCATATCCTACTTCTTGATTGCACTTATAACAGTGCTTTTGATTGTAGAAGCCATTCAATATTTGTTGAATTGGCCAGTAGTGTTTGTAGGACTATTTTACTTGCTTAGGTCAAATGTACCATTGTTCAGTAATTTTTGGAATCAGAGCTGGACTTGAATCCCAACCTTATAATTTTTGAGTAATAGCCAACAAGTTTTTCAAGTTCTTCCACCTTGGTTTTCTTATATTTAAAAATCAGAATACTATTTGGATTAAATAATATGCTTTAGTGACAATTCTTAGTACAGTACCTACAGAGAATTACAGGTATTAATAAATATTAATTTCCCCAAAGAATATTTATATACATTTATATATACTAATACTGTATATATATATAAATGCACATAATACATACATGATACCTTAATAAATTTATTTAAATGCATTGAATATTTTATGTGAAATTGTGTGCAGATCTCCACTCAAAGATGACAGGCAGTTGTCTGTCCCTGCTTCATAATACTTATTTTGTTTGGCACTTGTGAAAGAGATGACTTCTATTTCTACCCCTCTCTTTTTTTATATATAATCTGTGTAAAAATAAGAAAATAATAACAGCTACTACTTATGGAGTGACCACCATGTGTCAGCATATTGCCAGGCACTTTGCAACCATAATCTCATTTAATCTACACTAAAACTCTTAAAAGAGATGCCATTCACTTTAATTTACAGGAAGGGGAAGTGATTTTCAAAGCAATTTAGAAACTTTCCCATTCACAGAGGGCTTATTTGTAGCATAATCTAGGTTTAACTTAACTTTCTTTGATTGTAAATCTCCATGTTCTTTCTACTACATTGACTGACATGTTCATAGGTGATCATCATGAATCTTAATATGCCTACACAAATTCAGCATGATTAATTGACATTTCAAAAACAAAATCCATTATCATAGTTAGTTATCTATTCTTGACATATTATACCAAGAAGTAGAGGCATAAACTGAGGGATGAAAATAAAGGATTCTTTAAGTAGACATCTGTGGTATATTTATGGGACAGAGGCTTGTGTTGGTATAAAGCAAGCTAATAACAATGTTAGAAAATGGGAAGAGAGTCTTTCAGGTTTCCCTCCTTGATTTTAATTCCCAGGAGCTACCCTGCCATGGAAAAATATGTCAAAGATTTAGGGGTGGAACGTAGGGTTGCTGGTGCAGACCACAAAGTAAAAGAGAGAAAGAGGACTAGAGAACATTTCCATATTCTGGAAAAAAGCGAAAAATGAGAGCTCCTGAATGACAATAGGGTACTTTGTTTAAGTACAGGTACTTTGTTGGTTGTTTGTTTGTTTGTTTGTTTGTTTGTTTGTTTGTTTTGTTAATCCTCATTGAAGAATATTTTTCCATTGATTTTTTGATAAAGTAGAAGGAAAGGAGGGATAGAGAGAGAGAAGCATGGATGTGAGAGAGACACATCAATTGGTTGCCTCCTGAACGACCCCAACCAGGGCAGGGATCAAATGTGCAAACCAGGTATGTGCCCTTGACCAGGAATCAAACCCATGACCCTCCGGTCCACAGGCTGATGCTCTAACCGCTGAGCCAAACCTGCCAGGGCTAAATACAAGTACTTTGGAATAATAAAGTCAAAGTTTTCATCTTTGGTTTGTTACTTTTAAGTTAAACGACCTTGGGAAAATAACTTAATTTCTTCAAACCTAATTTTCTCATCTATAAGATATGAAAAAATAATAGTCCCTACAACTTTGGATTATTGTGATAATTAAATGAAATAGTAAATGCAAACAATTTAGACAAAACCTGGCACAGAATAAATACTCAATAAATGTTAGCCATTATGATGATTATACTAATGATGATATGATGATGGTGGTGATGGCAATTACTGTTATTTTTATTACTATCACCCTTTTACAATGGCATCTCAGCATCTGTGGAAGTCATCCATATGTAAAGGACACAGATCTAATATATGCAATATTTAAATGAAAACATCATGTAATATTTTCTCTGTTTTCAGTCTCTGAATACCCAGCAGTCTGAGAAAAAGTCTGGAACGGGACCATAAATATGTTCACAGATGTTCCATAAAGTTAATAATTACTTGACAGAGAATTTATGAGTTCAATCTAGCATTAACATCAAGTTTTCTTAAAAATAAAGGTAAGAAAAGAGGGTTTTAACTCTGTCAAAGGACAAAATATTCCACATACCCAAGAGTGGCAATAGGAGAGATATAGCTATTTAAATGAAACACAAGCTCACAGAATGTGATGTCCGGACCTGACGTGATGTCCATCACTGCCAGTGTTTAATAACTTTTTTGCCTATTAACTCAAATATAAACACATTATGACCTTCTGCTCATGAAAAAATTTGAAGTATAATCTTGTAATAAGTTACAAGTATTATGCTGTAATCATAGTTTTATTAATATGAGATATGACAGTTGAAGTTGCTTACAGTCTAACATAAATGATACACAAATTCAGAGAAAAACATCACTTAAAGGAACTTCGAATTGAAGCTGTGCACCAGCTTTACTCTAAAGGGATAATTGGAGAAAAATGGGGGGGAGACTGATTGATACAACCCATACATTTTTGCAAAACTGCAGTTATTGTTTCCCCTGCACACACACACAAACACTTCACACAGTTTTACACAGTTCACACCACAAAATATACCAAGAAAACAACCAACACATTAGTTAAGAGGCCTTCCATTTTACTTTGACAGTTCATGATAATGAAATTTATTTGTGGAAAAAGCAGAATAATTTTAGCTGAATGTCATTTTGTTCACTCAAACTGGGAATCAGGGACATTTTAAACAAAGGTTTTGAAACTTCTTTTGAAATCAGGAAGCTGCTATGCACAGATAAGAGGACAGGTTTGAGGATTCTCTATCAGAAATTTCAAGTTTTTTTTTTTCCATCTGCTTTTTCACATTAACTGGTAATTATCCAGAAAGACACATAATAGTGCAGAAATACAGAAGCCAACAAAGGATTGTCTACGTTATGTAAATTGTCAATGATCGGTAAGGTGCAGCAGAAAAGCTTTCTATAGCACAATTATTTATGCTATTTTAGTTTGTTTTAGGTAACAGTGATGGCCTGCTACAGAGCAGGCTTCTTATCACGGGCCCTGCACATTAGCATCCATCAGTAACTACCAAGAAAATATGGCCAAAATGTTGCTTAAAGGGCTGTTGGTGTCCCTTATACACAGATTGTTTTCTGAAAACAATATTTTGATTATCAGGTTGTCACATTAAGCAATAAAACTTTGTTTTAATTTTCCAGTATGCCATAATTATTAGAGACTTTATATTTAATTTACAGATATGTTTGATCACACTATGAATGTGGAACTTATCAGACCCTATGGAAATCACACCACATATCCCATGGGTAAACCATAAAGGTTCTGGGGGAACTTTTTTGGTGTTCATTCCAGTTTGGCTTCTTTACAGATTCTTTCTTGGCCCATAAAGATTTCCCAGGGCATATTAAAAGGGATTCTTTGATGTAGTCCCATGTGTTCATTTTCTCCTTTGTTTCTATTGCCTTAGGTGATGTGTCAGTAAAAATTCTGCTGCGTATGATGTCTGAAATTTTGTTGCCTGCAGTCTCTTCTAGGATATTTATGGATTCATGAGTTACATTTAAGTCTTTTAACCATTTTGAGTTTATTCTCGTGTAGGGTGTAAGTTGATGGTCGAGTTTCATTTTTCTCCAAGTAGCTGTCCAATTTTCCCAGCACCATTTATTAAAGAGGCTGTCCTTACTCCACTGTATGCTCTTGCCACCATTGTCAAATATTAATTGAGCATATTGCCTTGGGTCCATTTCTGGGTTCTCTGTTCTGTTCCACTGGTCTATATGCCTGTTCTTGTGCCAGTACCAAGCTGTTTTGATTACAGTGGCTTTGTAGTATAACCTGAAATCTGGTATTGTGATCCCTCCAACTTTGTTCTTCCTTTTCAAGATTGCTGTGGCTATTCAAGGCCTTTTTTGGTTCCATACGAACTTTTGAAATAATTGTTCTAATTCTGTGAAGTATGCCGTTAGTATTTTGATGGGGATTGCGTTGAATCTATAGATTGCTTTGGGTAATATGGACATTTTAATGATGTTAATTCTCCCAATCCATGAACAAGGTATGTGCTTCCACTTTTTTTATATCTTCCTCTATTTCTTTTTTCAATGACCTGTAGTTTTTTCAAAAGCTTCTGCACAGCGAAAGATACAATCATCAAAACGGAAAGGCTACCCACTGTATGGGAGAACATAATTGCCAATGATAGATCAGATAAGCGGTTAATTTCCAATACATATAGTGTGCTCATACAACTCCACAAAAGGAAGACAAAGAATCCAATTAAAAAATGGGCAGAGGGCCCTGGCCAGTTTGGCTCAGCAGTTGGAGCATCGGCCTGCGGTACAGAGAGACCCGGGTTCGGTTCCCGCTAAGGGCACATACCTCAGTTGCAGTTTGTCCCCGGCCCTGGTTGGTCGTGCGGGTGGCAGCCACTCGATGTGTCCCTTCACGTCGATGTTTCTCTCTCTCTCTCTTCCTCTCTCTTCCTCCCGCTCTATCTGAGCAAAAAATGGAAAAATGTCCCCAGGTGAGGATAAAAAAAAAAAAAAAGAGCAGAGGAACTAAATAGACACCTCTCCAAACAGGACATAAAAATGGCTAAGAAACATATGAAGAAATGCTCATCATCACTAATCATCAGAGAGATGCAAATTAAAACAACAATGAGGTATCACCTCACACCTGTCAGAATGGCCGCCATCAACAAATCATCAAACAACAAGTGTTGGCGAGGGTGTGGAGAAAAGGGGACTCTAGTACACAGCTGGTGGGAATGCAGACTGGTGCAGCCACTATGGAAAACAATATGGTGTTACCTCAAAATATTAAAAATTGAACTCCCATTTGACCCAGTGATCCCACTTCTAGGAATATACCCTAAGAAGCCTAAAACACCAATCAGAAAGAATATATGTACCCCCATGTTTGCAGCAGCACTATTTACAATAGCTAAGATCTGGAAATAGCCCAAGTGTCCATCATTAGACGAATGGATAAAAAAAGCTGTGGTACATATACACAATGGAGTACTATGCAGCTGTAAGAAAGAAAGATCTCTTATCCTTTGAAACGACATGGAGGGACCTGGAAAGTATCATCCTAAGTGAAACAGAGAAAGACGAGTTTCATATGATCTCACTTATTTGTGGAATATAATGAACATAACAGTCTGAGGAAGGGGTAGTCCCAGAGACGCGGAAGTGGGATACAGACTGACAATCCCCTAAATGGGGGGTGGGGTGGGGAAGAGATAAACCACAGAACTTATATGCATGTATGCATGAACAGTGGACATGGACAACAAACTTGGGAAAGGGCCAGGAGGGAGGGGAAGGGTGGAATCAGTGGGGGAAAAAGGAGAAACATCTGTAACAAAAATTAATTAATAAATTTAAAAAAAAAAAAGGGATTCTTGGCAAATCTAACTTATCTGGAACCCTGACTTCATTCACTTCATACTTGCTCTGGTTTCTTAACAGTGCCGAAGCTTGGCATTTTTTTTTTTGTATACAGAAAGAGTTAAATAAGTAGTACCAATAGTATAGAAAACAAATAGTTATAATATTACTACTTACAACTATAATATATTGAGTGTTACTAAACACAAGTACATTAACTTGTTCCATCTTCACAACACTGTGAGATGCTTATTATTCTCCCAAATTCACAGATGAGAAAAAAGACTCAGAAAAGCCCATTAACTTGTTCAAGAACACACCTTGTAAATACCAAATTAGAATTTATATTTTAAGTCTATTTCATTTTTGAGGTCTATTTTCTTAATCACAAAATAATGTTATTTCTACAATGAATATGGGTTGAATTAATTAATGGATAAATGATGACAGTCCTTAACATTTACCTCTCACCAGAAGTTCCTTACCTCTACCTCTGCCTAGTTCCCCATTATATTAGCACATTCATTTACTCTCTTTTTTTCAGCCTTATCTCTGTCATATGATTCTGTATTTCTCTTGAGCAAAATGATTCTATGGTCAGCCTCACATATAAAACCCCAAATTTGAGATGACACTTGGAGTCTCTCCTGTCAGATCTTGTCCACATAGTTGCCACACAGTATTCTTCACTCTTGTATGTAGGGTACACATATATAACAAAACTATATTTGATTATCAATTTAAATTTATTTACATGTATACTTTCCATAAAAATAATATTCACCTGACTGTACTCTTTTGCATTGTCCTTTTTAATAGGTAACCACTACTCTGCAAATGGCTATGTTCAGTCAAAAACAGTTATGTAATATTTTTTTCAATTTGCTCTGCCAAGACAGGATATTGTAACAAATTATATATATATTTTTTTTTTTTTATTTTTTTTATCCTCACCCGAGGACACTTTTCCATTTTTTGTTCAGACAGAGCAGGAGGGAGAGAGAGGAAGAGAGAGAGAAAGAAACATCGACGTGAAGGGACACATCGAGTGGCTGCCACCTGCACGACCAACCAGGGCCGGGGACAAACCGCAACCGAGGTACATGCCCTTAGCAGGAACCGAACCCGGGTCTCTCTGTACCGCAGGCCGATGCTCCAACCGCTGAACCAAACTGGCCAGGGCTATTTTTTTATTTTTTATTTATTTATTATTGAAAATATTACAGATGGCCCCCATCTTTTCCCCCATTGAACCCCTCTTTCCTGCTCCCACCCCCTTCCTGCTTTCCTCAAACTAATGACTGTGTCCATTGGTCCTGCATATATGCATATAAATTCTTTGGTTTATCTCTTCCCACCCCCTCATCCCCTTTATCTCTGAGGTTTGTCAGCCTGTTCCCTACTTCCATGTCTCTGAATCTCTTTTGTTCCACAGCTTATTTTGTTCATAACATCCCATAAATAAGCCAGATCATATGGTACTTGTCTTTCCCTGACTGGCTTATTTTGCTCAACTTATTTATTTTCCCTTGTTTTCTCAAATATTACCAGATCTAAGGATATACCAAATGTCTCTAAGGAACAAAACTAAAGAAGTAAGCCTTAAGATAATGTTTAATATTAATTTTTTTCTTTATTGCTTTTTTTAATAGAGGGAGAAAGGGAGAGAGAGAGCGAGCCAGAAATATCAATGAGAGAGAATATTGACTGGCTGAACCCTAAACACTCCCCCCACCACTGGGTACCAGGCCCACAACCTGGGCATGTGCCCTGACCAGGAGTTGAACCGGTGACCTCTTGGTGTATGGGTCAACGCTTAACCAGTGAGCCACACCAGCCAGGCAATGATGTTTAACATTAAAATCAGCTACAGGCACAGGTACCTGCCTAATAGTGTGGTATTTGAGGGTCTTACATCTCCCCAAAACCTCCTCCATTTTAATTGCATATTTGGACCTCTTAGAATATAGAAGGAATTGTTTAGTAGCACATGGGAGAATAGTGAAGACACAAAGAAAATAAAAATGCCACAACAGTAGCCATGTTGTTAGAGAGAGATCACAAGTGGACAGAGAGAAAGTGAGGAAGAGAGAATTTTTAGAGCTAGAATTTAAACCCAAATTTAATCAAAGTCCGAAGGACTCTTGGTTTAATCTGCATCCACTCAAAAATATTTTTAAGAGACTTTGTGACTTCTCAGATATAGACTTCCTCATATGGAAATATAAATAAATTTGGACACCTACTTTAAACCACTCATAAGACTAGCACATAGTAGATTAAACAATTAAGAATATAATACAAAATTTTAAAACTCTTGTGAAAGACGTAGGGAATAAACTCATTGACAATAGTATTGACAATACTTTCTTGGATATGATAGAAAATGTTGAAAGAACAAAAACAAAAATTAGCACGTGAGACTACCAACTTAAAAGCTTCTGCACAACAAAAGAAACAGTTAACAAAATGAAAAGGCAGTCTACAGAATGGGAAAATATTTTTAAAACACATATTGAAAAAGCGGTTAATATATAAATATTTAAAGAATTTGTATAACTCAATAACAAGAGAGTGTATTTTTTAAAATGGACAGAATAACTGAATAGAAAAATTTCCTAAAGAAGACATTCAAATGGCCAACAAGTATATGAAAAAATGTCTAACATCGCTAAACATCAGGGAAATGTAAATCAAAACATCAAGGTCATATTATTCCATCTATGTTAAAATGTCCATCAGTAGACGAGAGATAGATAGCCAGTGTCAGTAAAGATGTAAAGAAGAAACATAACTACAATATAATTTAACAATCCTACATGTGGGTATATATTCAAAGGAAATAACCTAGATATTGAAAATATATCTGTGCCTCCATATTCACTGAAGCATTATTCATAACAGCCAAGATATGGAAAGCACCTTAATAGCTGTCAATGGGTGAATGAAGAAGATACACATACACACACACAATGAAATGGAATATATTTAGCTATGAGAAAGTAATAAATCTTGTCATTTGTGAAAAACATGGATGGGGAAGATGACAGCAGGCTGGACCGGAGGGAGGGTGAGTGTGTGAGAGAGTGAGCTAGTGTGTGAGAGAGTGTGAGTGGACGTGAAGGTGGATGACCAAACTCCTGCAGTGCAGAGACGCGAGCAGAAGGTTCTTGTGCTGTGGACAGGAGCAGCCAGCTACCACGGTCAGCGGCTCTCCAGGGCTCTTCTCCCTGAACTGCCGGGAGGTCCCACCATTTTGGAAAATCCCAGGTCTTCCCTGGAAGGAGGCAGTGGGAACAGCTAGGGCCCAGCAACCTGAGCCACACAGCGCACCTGGCACCATAGAACCAATGGACACTCTGTGTCAACACAGATCAGTGCACATTAGTGGAGCTCCCAACGTGCCGGTCACTGAAGCCATGAACAACCAGGAGCCCAGCACCATCCCCCACATTAGCAGCCAGATGAGAGTTGAGATATACCCCCAGCAACAGAGGCTGAGGAGCAGACATCTATCCCAGCTACCAGCGGCGGAACCTGGGGCTCCACAGAGGCATGTGAGGTCCAGCAGCTCACAAGAGCAGTGGGAAGCCAGAGCCCAAGAGGGAATGATGCAATCCAGCTGCCCGTGGCTCTTGAAGGGTTCTGGGGCACCAGAGAAGCCTGTGTAATGGAGTAGGGACCATGCAATCAGTTACCCACAGGACATGCAGGTGCTGAACCACCAGAGAGGCCTGTGCGACCCAGCAGCCCATAAGATAGGCATAGAGCCGGGTCCCCAAAGGGACTATGCAATCCAGTTATCCATGGGACCTGCAGGGTGCAGGGGCACCAGAAAGGCCTGTGTGACCCAGCTGCACACAAGATAGGCATAGAGGATGTGAAAATGGAGGCGGAGTGAATGGAAGCTCCACAGACGATCTCCCAGGACTAAACGGGAATTACAACAAAAATTAAGACAAATCTTCGGGAAAAAAAGCAACAGTAAAGCAGTGGGACAGAACCATATAACCAGAGACACTAGTAGGCTGTGCTGAGGCATGAGAGGGTGGTGGGTTGGAAGCCCACAAACAGCAACAGTCTTAGCTGTGAGCAGCACCTTTGAAGAATAAAGACCAAGCCCACTCCACAGCACAGAGAGAGCTGGGACAGAGTGCTAAAATAGCCATAGCCATTCACTTGGGGGTTACGGCACAAGGAGGGCAGACTGGGCTGGAACTCTGTGGGGACACCAGGATTTAGAGGGCACTCAAAGTTTTTGCAGAGTTGTGGCCACAAAGGACAGTGGCCAGTGTGCTCCTTCCCAGAGCTGTGGGGAAAAGCAGCAGCCCCTCCCTCGGAGGTTCAGCCTTTCCCAGGTGAGGCAAAGAAATGCAAATTGAGGCTCATTAACAACCAGCATCTATCCCACCCTCTGGGAATGCTCTTATGCCCAAAACCAGAACTACATTCCAAGGCACTGAGTAACTGAGATTACTAGCCTCCAGGAAAAAGCTAGAGAATAACTGAACCTTTCCTGGGCTTGCAAATCTACCCAGGAAAGTAAGACGTGACAGTGGTGTTTAACGTGGGCCCACCCAGGCTCATCCAAACCCAGTAGAGGGAGCCACAAACAGCAGAACACCAACACCCACAGGGAAAATATGGCAGGCTCCAAAACCCACTGAGATAGCCAAGATGGTGAAACAAAGAAACAAATCCCAGATGAAAGAACAAGAGAACTCTATCAAACATGAGATAAATTAAATGCAGTTAAACAAATTATCAGAGGTAGAGTTCAGAACCATGATCTTGAGGAAGCTCAACAGCATGAGTAAGGACATCAGCACCATGAGTAAAGATATAGAAACATTGAAAACCAACCAAATGGAAGTGAAGAATGACATAGCAGAAATTAAGAACACATTGGAAAGACTAACCAGCAGAGTAGAGGAAGCTGAGGACTGGATCAGTGAATTAGAAGGCAGGGTAGAAAAAAATCAACCAATCAGAAAACCAAAAGAAAAAAAACAATTAAAAAACAGGAAGACAGCTTAAGAGAACTGTGGGACAACTGGAAACGTAATAACATTTACATGATAGGAGGCCCCCAAGAAGAAGAAAATGGGCATGGGTTAGAAAATATATTTGAAGAAATAGTAACAGAAAACTTTCCTAATTTGGTGAAGGAAGAAGGAATTCAAGTTCAAGAAGCACAGAGAGCCCTGGCCGGTTTGGCTCAGCGGTTAGAGCATCGACCTGCGGTCCTGAGAGACCCGGGTTCAGTTCCCGCTAAGGGCACGTACCTCGGTTGCAGTTTGTCCCCGGCCCTGGTCGGTCGTGCGGGTGGCAGCCACTCGATGTGTTCCTTTCACGTCGATGTTTCTCTCTCTCTCTCTGTTCCTTTCTCTCCCTCCCACTCTACCTGAGCAAAAAAATGGGAAAATGTCCTCGGGTGAGGATAAAAAAAAAAAAAAAAAGAAGCACAGAGAGCCCCAAGTAAGAAGAACCCAAACAGGCCCACACCAAGACATATAGTAATTAAAATGCCAAAAATTAAAGACAAAGAGAGAATCCTAAAAGCAGCAAGAAATAAGCAACAGGTTACCTACAAAGGAAACCCCATAAGGCTCTCAGCTGACTTCTCAACAGAAACACTACAGGCCAGAAGGGAATGGCATGAAGTAATCAAGGTCACAAAAAACGAGAATCTGAATCCAAGACCACTCTATCCAGCAAGGCTATCATTCAAAATAGAAGGTCAAATAAAGAGCTTTCCAGACAAAAAAAAAAAGAAAAAGAAAAGAAAAAGGTTACAGGAATATATTATTATTGTTTTATTTTTTATAATTAATTTGTTTTTGTTACAGATATTTCTCTTTTTCCCCCATTGACTACCACCTACCCCTCCCTCCCCGCCCTGTCCCCAGCTTTGTTGTCCATGTCCATTGTTCATGCATACATGCATATAAGTTCTGTGGTTTATCTCTCCCCCACCACTCCCTCTTCTGGAGATTGTCAGTCTGTACCCCACTTCCACATCTCTGGGGCTACCCCATTCCTCTGACTGTTATGTTCATTATATTCAACAAATATGTGAGATCATATGATACTTGTCTTTCTCTGTTTGGCTTGTTTTGCTTAGGATGATACTTTCCAGGTCACTCCATGTCATCGCAAAGGATAAGAGATCTTTTTTTCTTACAGCTGCATAGTACTCCATTGTGTATATGTACCACAGCTTTGTTATCCATTCGTCTACTGATGGACACTTGGGCTGTTTCCAGATCTTAGCTATTGTAAATTGTGCTGCTACAAACATGGGGTACATATATTCTTTCTGATTGGTGTTTCAGGCTTCTTAGGGTATATTCCTAGAAGTGGGATTACTGGG
Organism: Molossus molossus; assembly: GCF_014108415.1. Lineage (NCBI taxonomy): Eukaryota > Metazoa > Chordata > Mammalia > Chiroptera > Molossidae > Molossus > Molossus molossus. Next base: position 10,779,894 of record NW_023425355.1, on the reverse strand, counting down.
TCAAATGGCAGTTCAATTTTTATTTTTTTGAGGTAACTGTTGTAGCTCACTGTCCTTAGAATCCAATAAAGAAAAACAACTTGTCTTTGAGCTGCCCTAATTAACGACCTCAGGAACAGCAAGATGAACAATGGGGAATGTTATAGATGGCTTTAGCCCCATAAAAATTAACAAAGATTGACCTTCACTGGGGATTTGAAAAGCAACATCCTTCAGGAAAAGGGAGGACAGAAACGGCCCCAAGGCCAGAGTGTCCTGCATGCTCTGTAAAGAAACTGATAGGGAGAAACTGAAGCTCCCTTTACCCCATAAAACTGTAACTGTTAAACATATATGTATTGCACCTGACTGACCGCTGATATCCGTCTCGAATTTGTTAGTTTTTAAAACTTAGATAATAAAATGAATAGCAGAATAGATGTATGCTGACCCAGTTCACCCAGTTCCCTTTCGCCTCAGCTCTCTCCCACCTCCGTTCCCTCCTGCTTATCGCTAACTGCCTCCGCTTCTGTACAGGCAGCTTGCTTGCTCTGCTAAACTCTTGAATGACCCCTGCCCTATATTAGCAACCCTCCCCCTGAGCTCGGGGCTGCAGTTCTCCTCTGTGTAGGTTAGCTGCAGTCCCTGCGCAGGTAATAAAGCATCCCCAAAAACTGAAAATTAAGTCTGAGTGTGGTCGATCTCCTGGGTTACAACAGTAACACCATATTGTTCTCCATAGTGGCTGCCCCAGTCTGCATTCCCACCAGCAGTGTACTAGAGTCCCCTTTTCTCCACACCCTCGCCAACATTTGTTTGATGATTTGTTGATGGTGGCCATTCTGACAGGTGTGAGGTGATACCTCATTACTGTTTTAATTTGCATCTCACTGCTGATTAGTGATGTTGAGCATTGCTTCATATGTCTCTTAGCCATTTGTATGTCCTGTTTGGAGAGGTGTCTATTTAGCTCCTCTGCCCATCTTTCAATTGGGTTCTTAGTCTTCCTTTTGTTGAGTTGTATGAGCACTCTCTATATATTGGAAATTAACCCCGTATCTGATATATCATTGGCAATTATGCTCTCCCATACAGTGGGTTGCCTTTCCATTTTGATGATTGTATGTTTCGCTGTGCAGAAGCTTTTTAGTTTGATGTAGTCCCATGTGTTCATTTTCTCATTTGTTTCTGTTGCCTTAGTTGAAGTATCAATGAAAATTCTGCTGCTTATGATGTCTGAAATTTTGTTGCCTACAGTTTCTTCTAGAATTTTCATGAATTCGTGAGTCACATTTAAGCCTTTTTTCCATTTTGAGTTTATTCTTGTGTATGGTGTAAGTTAATGGTCTAGTTTCATTTTTTTGCATGTAGCTGTCCAATTTTCCCAACACTATTTATTGAAGAGGTTGTCTTTACTCCATTGTATGTTCTTGCCTCCTTTGCCAAATATTAATTAAGCATAATGTCTTGGGTCCATTTCTGGGTTTTCAGTTCTGTTCCACTGGTCTATATGCCTGTTCTTGTGCCAGTACCAGGCTGTTTTGATTACAGTGGCTTTGTAGTATAACCTGAAATCCGGTAATGTGAGCCCTCCAACTTTGTTCTTCTTTTTCAAGATTGCTATGGCTATTCGAGTTCTTTTTTGGTTCCATATGAACTTTTGAAGTATTTGTTCTTGGTCTCTGAAATATGTCTTTGGAATTTAACAGAGACTGCATTATATCTAGATTACTTTGATAGTATGGACATTTTAATGATGTCAATTCTTCCAATCTATGAACAAGATATAGGCTTCCACTTTTTTATATCTTCCTCTATTCTTTTTTCAATGACTTATAGTTTTCTGTGAAGAGGTCCTTTATTTCTTTGGTTATGTTTATTCCTAAGTATCTTAATTTTCTGCCATGATGGTAAATGGGATTATTTTTTTAGTTTCTCTTTCTGTGAGTTCATCATTTGTGTATAAGAATGCCGTCAATATCTTGACATTAATTTTGTATCCTGCTACTTTGCCAAATTCATTTATTAAGTCTAGTAGATTTTTGATGGAGTCTTTAGGGTTTTCTATGTATATATCCTGTCATCTGCATATAAGGACAGTTTCCCTTTCTTTTTTCCAATTTGGGTCCCTTTTATTTTTTCTTTCTGTCTGATTGCTGTGGCTAAGATTTCCAGTACTATGTTAAATAAGGATGGTGAAAGTGGGCATCCCTCCCTGTCTTGTTTTTGTTCTTAAGAGAAATGCTTTTAGTTTTTGCCCATTTTTCTTTCAGTACAAAAAAAAAAAAGGAAAATAAAATAAGAAGCAACAGTAAGAAAACGTTGTATAGGCCTTATTCAGTTGTTTGGGGAATTCTGTTGTTTCAGATGTTACCTGCTTCAATTTTGGACAGCCTTAATTTCAGTTCACCAGAATGTGTGCAGTTTGAATCAGGGTTTGATGCCTTCTTTAGATGTGACAAATGTACCCAGGAGTCTACTTCCTGGAGTTTAGCAGCACAGGGATTAGTCAATGTATTTGATAGAGACCCCTCCAGCAAGGATGGAGGAAAACTTTTCTGAGGTGTCTTTTTCAGTAAACAAAGTGTAGAGTGTGGTATTTAGGGTTTTTATATCCTTGGATCACACTGTGAAAAAATTGCTTTACCAAAAGCATGGTTATTTTTAACTTAAATAATTAGGCCTTAACAGTATTGCCATATGTCTCCTGTAACCAACTACAGATTGAAAGAAACAGGAGCCAAATGAATGGAATGTCCTGTAATTATATTAATAGTTGAGAGTTTGATGAGCCCCAAAAGTTGGTAGATCTGAAATTTGGACAGATCAACAGCAATGCTTTAGGCCAAAGTATTTGGAAGATATCAAAAATTTGCCAGTTGAATCTTAATAATGTTGTTAGTACATTTTTCTAAACCTCATAATTGAGGGTAGTAAGCACAGTAAAAATGTGAAACTGGCCAAATATCATAGACTTGCTGAAGGGCCTGACCAGTAAAATGGGTTTGTCAATCACCGTGAAGTTTGAGAGGAGTTTCCCAGTTAGGGATAATCTTTTGTAAGAGGACATTAGCCACAGAAGAGACAATACCTTATCTACAAGAAAAAGCTTCAGTCCAGTGATATACAGATCATAACTAAAACATTTATATTTATGAAATGAGAAAGTTGTATGAAGTATATTATCTGAATGTTAAATTGTCCAAGAAGCTACTTAAACTGTTAAGTGACCTTGCTAACAGACTTCCTTGAGTTATACTTTGGAAAAGTAGGTGGTTTTCATGCCTTATTAATATGTTCCACCAATGCTAATTTATAAATGTTATCATTTTGTCCGTGGACCAATGATTTAATACATGTACAATAGCTATGAGTAGAAAGTTTAGAATCTCTGGTAGGATTTATTGCTATTTGGTACAAAATAAAGATTTATCTGTTTCTCAAACCAATCAGTGTTTTTCAATCTTCTTTTTTTTGTTTGTTTGTTTTGTTTGTTTTTCAATTTTTGAAGCCAGTAAATGGGCTTCTCTGGACAGTTTCTCTAAGTTATTAGCTAAGGAAATACCCCCTTTGGATCACGAGAGAGGTTTGACTGCTGCTCGTTCCTTTCAGGATAGCATTCCTCATGGAAATATCAACAAGGTGATTTTCTTTAGTTTCCAGAGAGTCAAGCTTAGAATGCCATGAGATCTTAATATAGCAAAAGCAACAGAGAAAAGTGTAACATCTAATAATTCCTGAACATATGGGCCATTTTTAATTTCCACTGAAGAAAGAAAGTCACATTGCTTTAATAACACTCTTAAATCATGAGCTACACCAATGACATTTAAACTGTTGGCAGTTTTGCCCTTAACTAAAATATGAGCCTGAGTAAGAGCATATAATTCAACCATTTGGGTGGAAAAAGCCATAGATAAAAATGCTTCCTCAACTACTTCAAAAAGAGTTACAATTGCATACCAAGAAGAGTAGTTACCGTTCTCACTCTTTAAATATAAACTATGTGTATACTATAAGAAATCAGTGTTACTCAGAGGAGTTTCCTTAGGAAATACTATAACTATGGATCATAATTTGGCTTTAGTCGAGAAAATATATAAAATGTGAATTTTATTAAAATACTCATAAAGCTTAACTTTATTTATTTATTTATTTTTTCTTTTAAACCTCACCTGAAGATATTTTTGATTGATTTTTCAGAGAGAGTGGAAGAGAGGGACAGAGGAGGGGAGAGAGAGAGAAACATCAATGTGAGAGAGACACATTGATTGCCTGCATCCTATACGTGCCTGACCAGGGCCAGGGATCAAACCTGCAACCTAGGTATGTGCCCTTGACCAGCAATCAAATCCATGACCCTTTAGTGTGTGGGCTGATGCTCTAACCACAGAGCCACATCAACCAAGGCCAGAAGACTTAACTTTAGGACAGATACTGATAGGTTCAGAGGAGGAGGGAGTAAAAATCAGAGGAATGGCCCAGTAAACAGTGCTAGAGGCAATGAAATCAACAGTGGAGAAGATTGCATCAAAGGTGGAGATTGAGACAAAGTAGTTGGGGAAGAAGAACATAATGACTCCAATCCTGGAGTCTGAGGCAAAGAAGTAAGAGACAAAAAGCAGGTACCAAAGGCAAGAGACAGGAGTACACCCTGAAGGTATAAGGCTTCCTTCCATAGTACAGAGAAGGAGGGTCAGGAGGCAAAGGAGGTTTTAACTCAAATGGGCATAGAAATGTCAGGAGGGACTCAGGTGACCACTTGTAGTTGAGTCCCCTTGTCTAAGTGGGGTAAAGTCCATTTCCAGGAGTCTGGGTCTTTGGTATGGCCACCCTCAATGCACAGGGTAGACACATTCACAGGTAACTGCAGCCAAGACTTTGGGTTACACAATAAGACTGGTTAATTCTGGAAACCCATGCTTGAGAAGGGATGCTTTTTCCAGGTGGTAGAAATAACACCGGAGAAGGAACAGGGATGCCCATTTTATCCTATAATCTCCTCTATCCTCTTTCAGATGGGAAACCAGAAGTCAATATCACAAGATTTGCCTCTGGGATACATAATAAAGTACTGCGGAAAATTTGACCCTCAGACCTTAAAAAGAAAAAAAAAAAAAGTTGTTATTTTGTAATACAGCTTGGCCCCAATATGAATTAGGAGATGGCCCAGAAATGGAAGGCTAAATTATAATACAATATTGCAACTAGACTATTCTGTCAAAGGCAGGGCGCCCTGGCCGGTTTGGCTCAACAGTTAGAGCGTAGGCCCATGGACCAGAGAGTCCCGGGTTTGGTTCCCTCTAAGGGCACATGCCTCGGTTGCAGTTTGTCCCCAGTCCCCAAGGTTGTGTGGGTGGCAACAACTTGATATGTGTCTCTCATATCGATGTTTCTCTCTTTCTCTTCCTCCCTCTCTCTATCCTACTCCATCTAAAGATAAATGGGGAAAAAAAAATGTCGTTGGGTAAGGATAAAATAAGATAATTAAAAAAAAAAAAAAAGGCAAGGTAAGTGTACAAGTACCATATGTGAAGGTCTCCATGTCCCTGAGGAATAACTCCAAAATGTTCAAACACTGTAAGGTAGATCTTGTGTTCTTAGCAGCCATAGCAAAATAAGAACTAAACCTTGAGGGTGAATGCCCATTTCCACCAATGGTGCCTCAACAGCCAACTGCCCCAGAACTAGCACCACCTAATGATGAATAAACTAGTTGGGGAGAGAATAAAATAATAAATTCCAAAGAAAAACAAAGAATGTCACCTCAACACTTCCCTTTAAGTGAAGACCCAGGACAGGGGGGAATAATAAGTATTCAGGTTCCATTCAGCATTCAAGAATTAATGAGCATAAAGGCCATGTTGTGAAGTTTTACAGATGACCCTGCGAATTTATCCAAGAATGGACAAAGCTCACCTTAATGTATAACTTATCTTGGAGGGATATTAATCTAATCCTCCAAGGAACCTTGGCCACATCAGAAAATGACAGCATTGCCCTGGCTGGTTTGGCTCAGCAATTAGAGTGTCAGTCTGCGGTCCAGAGAGACCGGGGTTCGGTTCCCACTCAGGGCGTGTACCTCGGTTGCAGTTTGTCCCCGGCCCTGGTTGGTCCTGCGGGTGGCAGCCACTTGATGTGTCCCTTTCACGTCGATGTTTCTTTCTCTCTCTTCCTCTCTCTCCCTCCCACTCTGTCTGAACAAAAAATAGAAAAATGTCCTTGGTGAGGATAAAAGAAAGAAAAAAGAAAATGACAGCATTAAGGGAAAGACACTGGCCTATGCAAATGAGATCCATACACAAAATAATAACTGTGCACCAGGAACAGAGGCCATCCCCCATTCTAATCTTAATTGGGACTATGATTCAGAAGATGGGAGATAAGCCAGAGATCACATGTTTTTTTTACCTCTTGCAGGGAATGAAAACCTCTCAAAAGAAACCTGTTAATTTTAACAAACTGTTAGCCATTGACTAAGATCCCCAAGAAAATCCCACCTCCTTCATAGAAAAGCTGAGGAAAGCTTTAATTAAATACACCAATCTGGATCCTAATGATCCAGCTGGAGCAACTGTCCTGAAAAACAAATTCATGACCCAATCGGCCCCAGCTATTAGGAAGAAACCATAGAAATTAGAAATGGTACCAGCTACCAGATGGAAGAGATGTTAAAAGTAGCATCCTTGTTTTTGTACAACAGGGATCAAAAGGAGGAAGAGAGGGCTTTCGAAAAAGAAGAAAGAAAAGAGAAAAGGCAGGCCCAGCTTCTCATCACCCTATAAGGGCAGAGGCCAATGATGCCACAAGAAGGGAAGCCCAAAATCACTCCTTCCAACAACTATTATAAATGCAGGAAGCCTGGACCCTGGAAAAGGGAGTACCCTGGGAATGTTCCTCCTGAAAAACTGTGCTGCAAGTTCTGCCACTGGAACAAAGAATATCCCAGGGGCCAGAGGTTTCCCCAGACCAGAACCTACCCACATGATGGCCTTGAACTGAAGGGGTCCTATGTTCCAATCGGCTCCCATTAAGGACATCATCATGGGAGGGATGGACCCAAGGGTAACACTCAAAGTGGCAGGAAGGCCCATTAATTTCCCTTGAGATATGTGCTGACCACCTATCAGGGACTTCTCCCTTTTCTGTACTATACAATGGGTGGGTGAAAAACCCAAGGCAAAATACTTCACACCACCTTTAAATTGCCAATGGAGAATGATTACTTTAGTGCCCTCATTCCTAGTCCTGACAGAATATTTCACTCCAATGTTAGGGAGAGATATTTTAAGCAACATTAGAACCTTAGTGATTTTTTTCAACAGATACTAAGATTCCTATTCCAATTATGACCTTACTTGTAAAAATAGGATCAGCTGAGACAGATATAGACATAGACCTGGAGCTTAACCCCCATGTCTGGGCCATGGGAACTCCAGGCTGAGCCCATAGGGCAAAGCCGGCCATAATCAGGCTGAAAGATCCTAACAAATTAAAAAAAAAAAATTCTATAAATCCCTAAGCAAGGGAAGGTCTACAAAAAATTATTATAATATTCCATGGTCACAGGTTGCTGGTTTCTTGTAATTTCTCCTGCAACACCTCTATCCTATCTGTTAGGAAAAATGATGGAACACACAGGTTGGTCCAGGATTTATGAACTATCAATGAGGCTATAATTCCTATATTCCTCATAGTACCGAGTCCATATATAATTTTGGAAAAAATTCCCTCTCAAACTCAATGGTTCTCAGTATTAGATTTGAAAGATGCTTTCTTTTGTATCCCATTAGATCCAAACTGCCCGTTCTTGTTTGCCTTTGTATGGACAGATGCCTGGGGACATAAACAACAGCTTACATGGACAGTTCTTCCCCAAGGATTCAGAGGTAAGTTCACACTTATTTGGACAGACCTTGGCAGAGGATTTAAGAGACTATCACTTGCCTGTCCAGTGTGGCTCAGTGGATTGAGCGTCGTCCCATGGACTGAGAGGTCCAGTTTCAATTCAAAGTCAGGGCACATGCCCAGATTTTGGGCCCAATCCCCAGTAGGGGACATGCAGGAAGCAGCTGATCTATATTTCTCTCTCACATCGATGTTTCTCTCTCCCTTCCTCTCTCTCTAAAAAATCAATTAAAAAACATATATAAAAAAAGAGACCTATCACTTGAGGGGGTGGACAGGTCATCCAATATGTGGATGACCTACTAATATGTTCTCCCACTAAAGAATTGGGGCTTAATAGGGTTTAATACAAACCCTAAATTTCCTGGCTGAGAGAAGATAAAATGTTTCTAATAATAAGGCTCAAATTCCACAACAAGGAGTAGAATGTCTAGGCCTTGTGCAAACTCCTAGGAAAAGATTGCTATCTTCAGAAAGAATTCAGGCTGTCCTGGGTATTCCAGAACCTACCACCCAAAGACAGCTACAGGCCTTTCTAGGACTAAGGGGATACTGTAGACTATGAATCTCAGGATATAGAGAAAAAGCCTGATCCCTTTATGAGACCCTAAAAGAAAACAATCAGCAGGAAACACCTAATTTACAACGGGTAAAATATCAACAAAGGGCTTTTGAGATACAGCCTGATTCTTTAGGGAGTGGGGCCAAAAAGCTGAATGAGAGCTCCCCCCAAAAAAGCAAGGCCTATTAATGAAAAAAAAAAAGGAAATAAAACATCTAAAAACTTCCTGAATAAACCTAAGGAATTTCAAAATGCAACAAAGCAGTAGCTCTGATCCAGGAGAAAACAACCATTAGCTCCTGAGTTGGGGGGAAGACAGTGAGTTCAAATGACTCTGGAGCCATCAACATCTGTTTGCAAAAGCTATTTACTTTGGAACAATAAAGAATCACAATTTGGTATAGGCAGCCATGGCAAGCCACATGCAAAAAGGGAGAGCAAATCTAAGAAATGGCTCCTAAACGAAATCACATGTTAAGAATAACCTGCCCCAGCCCTGGCCAGTTTGGCTCAGCGGTTAGAGCGTCGGCCTGCGGTCCGGAGAGACCCGGGTTCGGTTCCCGCTAAGGGCACGTGCTTCGGTTGCAGTTTGTCCCCAGCCCTGATTGGTCGTGTGGGTGGCAGCCACTCGATGTGTCCCTTCACGTCGATGTTTCTCTCTCTCTCTCTCCCTCCCACTCTATCTGTACAAAAAATGGAAAAATATCCTCGGGTGAGGATAAAAAAAAAAAAGAATAACCTGCCCCAGTGCTCAGTGCAGAGGAAGTTAATCTTGTCCTGATTTTAAGTGAAAGGGACTCGTTTACTTATATTAAAAGCATTGGCCTGAAGGCCAGCCATCTACTTTTAACAAATGCACATAAGAGTTTGATAGAACACTCTCCTGGATCAAAGACTGATGGCACCATCTTTGCCCTCTTCCTTTGCATTGCTCTAGATGGTACACATCATGTCTCTCTTTTTTAAATGCCATGGTTCTCCCCCCCCCCTTTTTTTCCAGTAGGTGACATCTTTAGCTAAGCCTCTATCTCCCTACAGCTGGAAGGTACCATCTGTTGCTGTTCCTTTACTGTGCTTCACAGCAACAGTATCATTTGGAGAAGAGTTTTTATACCTATTTTATGTCCTGATTTTTATAGCTGCTTCCCAGGGGGCACCATTTAATAACCGGACTCTAGAGGCCAGAAAAGTTTGCATGACTGGATTTCAGGGAACTGTAACAACTGGGAGAAATAGTTCTTGTCAGACTAACACCTCCAGGGCATTGCAGAGACTGCAGACTACCCCGCCCTCCTCCCTCCCCCTGCCAATCTTTCTGTAAAAGAGGATGATTTGCTTGTCCAGGTGCTTTGGCCTGAGTGGCAGAATTCTGGTTTGGTTTGACACTCATCTAGTCGCCTAAGGGAGTGCTCTAGGAGAATAGAAGCTATTGATGCAATCTTTGCCTTCTCCTTCTGCTTTGCTCCAGTTAACCAAGACAGAAACGTATGCCCTTGTCTGGGTACCCCTACATGATCTGGCTCTGATGGCTAACAGAGTCACATTTGCAGGTCCCACAGGACTGTAACCAATGGAAAGAGAGTTCTTAAACAATTATTATCCCCAGGGCACAGAAAAAAGAAACAGACACAGAAACTCAGTCTTTCCATGAAAGAGATATATTAGCTAATCATCATAGCTACAGCATGTGGAACAGGCATCGAATTAAACACACATCTACAGGCTCATGCAGTCTTTACCAAATAACTCAAAGGGTGAGCACTATATTTGTGCTCTCCCTCTGCCATGCTTCAAAGTAGTTATAAATACCAGAAAGGAGCTCTTACACACAGCTGGTGTCCTGGATTTTACATCTGATGCCCAGTTTTGTGAGTGAAGCCCAGGAAGTACTCCTTAATCACGTAATATTGCTGGCTAGGGCAGCTTGAGCTTCTGGGTTCCACCTGACTGTAACAATTAAAGAGACATTTCTTGGCAGGCTGCCACATCCAGAACACTGATAAACAGCAGACTGAAGTACACCCCCAGTCATTTTGTAAATGAGGCCTATTTGCTAGTCCTGGATTTTCAACTTGTGGGACAAGCTGCAGGATTGGGACACACGTAGGAACCAACAAACAGCTTTTAGAAATTGTAAGCCAGGATATGCCACCATTGTACTCAACCTCTGCCATGCTACATCTTAATGGTATCTCCCAGAAAAGTGTGTATACAGTCATCTGTAGCACCAGTTTTTGCAACTACTACCCAGAAGATATTTGCAGATCACTGGGCTTCAGTAGTGGGCAGAGATTATGCTTGCAGTCTCATAAAAAGGGTTATACTTTTATACTCTGAAAGTTTCTGCCTGAGGGCCTGGCTTCCAATCAGCCTAAATCTAAATTCTGACATGACTTTACTTTTTGGAATACTGACAGGTCTTGGCTCACCCTCAACTTACAGAGAGCTTTTAAAAATATAATAGGAAGTCCCCAAATGACTGCAGTGTAGATGGAAACAATACTCACCTCCTCCCACCACCATCTGATTTACAGCTAAATTATAAAGCAACTGAAGGAGAGCTGAACAGAAGTGTTATAACCAAGGATTTATAGAAGAAACCAGATAGAGACTGGTAAGAAGGACAGAGATGCAGAAAGGGCTGCCCTCTGTACCCATGTGCAGTGTTTGAGAATCTGGAGGGATATCTCAGGTGCAAGTGTCAACCCCACAAGTCTGGATCCCCAGTACAGAGCACCAGGGCTGGGGGAAAAGAGCCTGCATAGCATCTGGTAGCAAAAATCAGCAGGGACTCTGTTCACTGGAAATAAGAGGCAGTCTGCTAGAATCCCAAGTGCTCTCTTAAAGGGCCAACACATGGGGGTTTTCTCTTGGGCACTCACCCCAGGCCCTGGTAGAGGGAAGGAGAATCAGGGCATACAGAAACCATAAGGAGAAGATGTGGGGGGTATGACCCCAAGGAGAGATCTGGATGATCAGCCATCACGTTTCCTGTGCTGAGTCCCAATCCCATACAGCCCTCAGACACCATCTTCCCAGGTTCAAACACTCCTATTCTGACAGCACCAGCATAAGGAGTGCACTAGCCTGATCCTCCAAATACTGGCAGCACCACCCTTCTGAGCTCACATCTTGCAGAAAGGTCTCCTGGTTGCACCCAACAGAGACCTTTGGTGCGTTCTTTTCTAGAGAGGGTTTTATCAGAGACTCAGACAGACATTGAGTTATGTAGCTTTGGAGCATGGTATATATTACCCCATCTTTTGTGTACAGGTGGTGCTCCCTTTCCAACTGAAAACTCACTTGACCTGTCCATCCTGTCCCCAGGGGCCCTGCCCTGCTGAGCTCAGTCCTGCAGAGAAATCAAAGTGCTGAACACAGCTGGGAACTTTGGTTCACTTCTCCCTGGGAGGCTCTTGTCATGGACTCAGACAGGCATTGGATTGTGTGGCTCCAATGTGGAGGGCGATTCTTCCCCCTCTGCACACTGCAGGAGCCACTCCCCCAACAGCAGACACACTTAACCTGTCCTTCCAACTCCTGGTGGACCCAACCTATAGGAACAAGTCCCACAGATGGGTTGGCTATCTTTGCATAGCTGGGACCACTAGTGTGCTTCTACCTGAGAAGCTATTGTCAGACTTGGACAAGCACTGAGTTGAACAACATCAGAGCAAATTCCATTCTCTCCAACACTCCCCAACCGCGCACACACCCAGCGCCACTCCCACAATGGGAGACCAATTTGACCTGTTCTTTTCATTCCCTGAAACCCTACCCTGATGAGCTAAGTCTTGCACAGAAGTCAAATTGCTGTGCACATCTGGGGCCTTCAGATCACTTCTGCCTGGGATACTCTTGTCATAGATGCAGACAGCACTCGGTTTTGTGGCTCAGTGCTGGGGGCCATTCTTCCTCAACTGTGCTTGCAACTTACAATGATACCCCAACTTAACACACACTCGACATATGCTTTAGACTCCCAATGATTCTGAAATGCTGAGCTCTCATTCTGCAGCAGGGTCAGCTGGCTTCACTCAGCCTGATGCTGCAGTTCATTCTTTTTGGGAAAGCTGGGGTCTGAGACTCGGGAGGAGACTGAATGGTATGGCTCTGGAGTAGTGGAGCAGATCACAGGGAACCACCACAATGTAAAGATCTGAATAGCCAGAGAAATTCAAGAGAGATAAAAACTTATATTCAGTGCCACCAACTTGAAAACAACAGGAAGATCTCTTTGTATTAATCTGCTAAGGAAGCATAACGTGTGTGTGTGTGTGTGTGTGTGTGTGTGTGTGTGTGTGTATGTGTGTATATATATATATATATATATATATATATATATATGCCTAAATATAGAAGGAGCCCATCAAATACTGTGAATAATGAAGGTGGTGAGACAGCTCAGAAATAATTTTTAAAAACCTCCACAAAACAAACTTAAAGACATGGGAATATGTAATTTAAATGACAGATAATTCAAAATTGCAGTTCTAAAAATACTCAATGTGATGCAAGAACACATGGATAGGCAATTTAATGAGTTCAGAAGACAAGTCAACAAACAAAATGAGTACTTTATCAGCGGTTAAAACTTTAAAAAAGAACCAAAGAGAAATTCTGAAGATGAACAATTCAATAAAAGTAATCAAGAATGAACTAGTGAGTACAGAAAACAGAGCAGATCAGATAGAGGGGGAAATTAGTAGTATCAAAGATAGAAATTTAGTAATGATACAGAGGGAAGAAGAGAGAAACTTGAGCATAAAAAATGGAAAAATGTCTATAAGAACTATCTGATTCCATCACAATAAGCAATATAAGAATAATAGGCTTACCAGAATAAAAAGAGAGGGAGAAAAGAATGGAGAGCATATTCAAATAGTTGGTGAAGACTTACCAACCTATAGAAAGAGCTGGACTCTCAAATCTAATAAACAAAGAGAACACCTAATTGCCTCATTCCAAAAATGCCTTCCACAAGGCATATTGTATTAAAAGTGTAAACAATTAATGTCAAGGAAACAATTCTCATGGTAGCCAGGGCAAGGAATAAAGTAAATATAAAGGAGTTCCCATTAAGTTATCATCAGATTTCTCAGCAGAAACTCTACAAACAACTAGAGAGGGGTGCCAAGTAGTTAAACTACTAAAATAGAGAAATTAACAGCCAAGTACAATATATCCAGCAAAGTTGTCCTTTAGATATGAAAGAGAAAGAGACTTTCAGACATACATAAGCTAAGGGAATTTACCACCAGAAAACTTCATTGCAGCAAATAATCAAGGGGGATATTGTACCTGAAAAAAAAAAAAAAAAAGAATAAAAGGTGACAAAACTATGAGTATGACCACCAACAAACTTACAGCATAAACAAAAACAATTTGTGACAACAAAAACATAAGAGAATAGATGTAGTTTTAAAATGGACTACTGTATATGTGAAATTTTCTTTTTCATAAACCTAACGGTAGCCATACACGCACACACACACACTGATTACAAAAAGATAAAAACAGATGAAAGAATATGGAATACCACCAAACAAAAATAACAGACAGAAACATAAAATAGAAACAGTGGAGCCCGGCCTGTGTGGCTCAGTTGGTTGAGAATCACTCCATGGACCAAGAGGTCACCAGTTCGATTCTTCAGTCAGGGCACATGCCTGGGTTGTGGGCTCAGTCCCCAGTGGGGGATGTGTAGGAGGCAGACAAAAATGAACATTATATAATGATAAAGGAGACACTATATCAAGAAGACATAACACATTTTAATGTATATGCACCCAATCAGGGGGTATCAAAATACGTAAAGTAACTACTCACAGAACTAAAGGGAGAAACAGATCAAAATATATTCATAGTTGAGGACTTTAATACACCATTGATAGCTCTAGATAAATTATCCAAACATAAAATCAATAAAGAAATACGGGACTTAAAAGACACACTAGAACAGCCCGGCCAGTGTGGCTCAGTGGTTGAGTGTTGACCCATGCACCAAGAGGTCACTGCTTTGATTCCTGTCAGGGCACATGCACAGGTTGTGGGCTAAATCCCCAGTGGGGGGTATGCAGGAGGCAGCTGATCGATATTCTCTCTCATCAATGTTTCTCCCTCTCTCCCTCTCCCTTCTTCTCTCTCTAAAATCAATAAAGAAAAAAATTTTTAAAATAAAAAGAAGGTAGTGCTAAAATTAATCTCTAGTTTCTTAGATCTTAGTGATATGTGCCAGAATCTAGAAGAAAGGATACCAAGTGTGATGAGAAAGCAGCTACTGAGAGTTGCTGCTTAGGTATTTTATTGAATGAAAACCCTGCTCAAACCCAGAGTCTGGAGATCAAGGTAAGTACTTAAAATTTGGATTCCCACCACAAGTTCTTTTTTTTTTAAATTTGTTATTTATTTTTTTGTTACAGATGTTTCTCCTTTTTTACCCCATTGGCACCCCCCTCCCCACCCCACCCCTACCACAGGCTTTGTTGTCCATGTCCATTGGTCATGCATACATGCATATAAGTTCTGCCCACCACAAGTTCTTGCTTTGCTTTTCCTAGGGCACATTTTAAAATAAATACTTAGAGTTGAGCCAGCAAAATGTTGGTGACCTCAGCCCCTGCCATCTTAAAAGTAATAGGTGATCACTACACTGCTCTCTGTCTCTCCTGCTCACTCATGACCTCGAATGGAGAACTGCCCTTCCTCTAGCTCATTGTGCCCCCATCTCCATTTATGAGATCTGTAAGTAATAAATCCTGTAACTCTACCTCCTTTATGTGAGTGTATTGAAACTATGCCTTCAAACAAAATGATACTGGGGTTTTCACTTCCCCAATGTGAGAGCTCAGATGTTGAGGAAGTTACCTACCAACCCTGTGTGGGTGGCTTGTTTGTAGCTTCTCATTCAACAGGTCATGATATACATGTTATTAATTTAATACACTAGCTATGGGTCCCCAACACAATAAGAAAAATTAGTTTCACATAGCAAATAAACTCTAAAGTAGATAATACACATATGTCTATTCAATAGTTAACTATAACTTTTCTACTGTCATTTCAAAAATGACAAGATTTTTAACATATTATGAAAAGAGTAATTTCAATGTCTTAATTTTAATACTTGAATTAGGTTAAATGTCTAACAATTTATATAAAATGTTTGAAAGTGTAGTTAACTCACATTTTAAGTGCCTATGATAATTCAGTTGATTCATATATTGTCTCTTTCACTTGAAATTATATTTACTATAAATTGATAGTCTGCAGTCCATGGAACTACTGCAGAGCTAGAAATAATAAGATCGGGTTATAATTCCTGCTTCTATGTTCTAGATGTAGTACTTTGTTCACCCCACAAATGTTAATTAAATGCTAATTATGAGCCAGGCACAATTTTAGGTGTAAGGGTTTATACCCTTAGACAAAAAAGACAATTATTTCTGCCCTAGTGGAGCATACATTCTAGTAGGGGCAGGAAATAAGTATAAACATGTCTTCTGAACCACTTCTAAATCCCCTCAAATTAATATCTTACTCCAGCCAATAATGCAGCAAACAATTCCATTCAGGATTTGACCTGAACCAAGCAGGTGTAATCAGATAGTGTTTTGCCTCAGTCCTGGGCTATATTCAGGTTTTGCTCTTCTGAGGCTTTGCTGAGGAACCTCCCTGTACACAGGCATGTATATCTCAGTAGGGTAGGGGAGTTAAAGATTATGGATCACTTTTACATATTAATGTTCCTTGTGTTGATTTCATATGACACCTTAAAATGTTCTAGCAGAATCAAGCACCAGTTTATTAGAGTGGTAGAATATAATTATAAGTATGACTCCAATTTTTGATGTTTCACTGCTGACAGGTTTACTCTTTTTTCCCACATCAGAAAAAACTGATCAAGTCATGTGTGCTCCCTTTATTGCTCTAGCACTAAGTTCAGTCTGTACAAGCCCTAATCCATGTGAGAAAACACTCATACCAGCCCCAGCCCCTAACCACATTAAGAATCCTAAGCCACTCTCTTTTTCCTGCCTTTTCAGCCATTTCTGGACCTGCTTAGAATCCTCCCCTAATTAATATTCCAAGAAAGCACCATTATTTGAGTAATAAACCTTTTCCTACCCTCTCAATGGTATAATCATTGGACATCCAAACCAAATATTGGCTAAGGGTTCTTTCAGTATCTATGGGTTGACTACAACATAGCCAATCTGAAAAATATTCTTCCATTGGCTTTCCTTCCTTTCACATTTTACTCTGTTTCTCTTGTACTCCTGATCACTGGGATCATATTTCAATATAAACCACAGTGAAACAACTATGGCAAAAACTCTAGGGCAGGAGCATTTTGGCATATTTAAGGAATAACAAGTTGGATGACATGGCTGTTATCAAGTAAACAAGAGATCAAGTATTAGGATTTGAGACCAGATCGGTGACAGGAGATGAAAGTAAACCATGAAGAACTTAAAAGCTTTTCCTCTAAGTGACACTATGAGACTTTGTAAAAATTTGAGCAGAGAGATGATACAACCTGCTTATGTAATGGGGTGGGGGGAGCAAGTGTAGAAGAAAACCAGTTGGAAAGCTATCATAGTAATTCAAGGTAGAGATGAGGATAGCTTAGACTAAGAAGCTCATAATTCACTTTTTTTTTTCAATGAAGTTCTCTCGTGTATAAAATTCCACATGCAACCTTTTCCTTAAAGATTTTTTAAAGTGTTCCTTTCTTGTAAATTTACCAACTTCTTTATCTTGTATTTAGAAAGAACCTAGTTTGAGGACTAAGTTTCTACTTCTTTGGGACTGCAATAAAACAGAAACACAACCTGTTTAATTTTATACACACACACACACCCACACACACACACACACTCCAAAAATATACACATATACGCATTTATATGCGCAATAGAAAAACTTGCATCATGCACACACACACACATACACACAAGTGTTTATATTTCATTTTAGGTCAGTTATACTTGTCTAATAAAGTCTAATGATGTTTGTTGGTAAAATGTCCCCATTAAACATTTACACCTTTGATTTTTTTTTTTAATCTAGGCAAATCCTTATAAAACAATATTGCATTGTTTAACATTTGTCCACATTTTACATTAAAGCTGATTTCCTAGAAGACATTATAAAACAGAGTCATTAAAGAGTTAATAGAAGGGCTGTGGCAAGTTTAATTTTCTTAAAAAGAATATCCATTATTAACTGAAGAGCCCTTTACTATGTCTGTTTTTTTTCCCCAATTGTGTATGTGTATGATGCCAAGTTTTCTTCATGTATCTCAACCAAAACAACATATTAAAACATTAGGTGCAAAAAAAAAAAAAAAAAAGATATGAGAATTCCATTGTCTCTGTTGAAATATTCATTAAAGCAATTTATAATAATATAAATAAAAACCATAAAGCAAGTCTTCTAACTAAATTAATTTTTTTATTTTGGAACATATAGTTATTTTATAAATATATGCTTTATCTTACCTCAATGGTCTCATTGCTATCTCAAATAAACTATTAAATTATTTTTTAAATATTTTTATGGGATTAGAAAAATAAAATAAGACTTATGAAAGCTATATGATGAACTGAAAACTAAAAATAGCTATCTTACTGGATGTTTTATTTATACTAAATAAACAATTATAAATAAATTCTAAATTCTATGATGATATTTACAAGTAGCTACTGTTGTGACCTTCAATTTGTAGATAAGGAAATTGGACCAATTTGCCCAATTTACATGACTAGTGAAAAATAGAGCTGGAATTTGAACTTAATGGTCTGACATCAAAGTTTCTATTCTTATACAACACATTGTACAGTTTACAATATAAATGAAAAACATGTCTCTTAGTCATAGAAATTGGGTTATATGGTCATGGCATTTTGTGTATTTATTGTTTCATTCCTTACCTTTGCCAGCCATCATTCTTTCAGGGCCTAGAAACTAAACTGTATCTGGCTTACAATAAAAGTATTTTGATTGACAGAAAAATCTAGTTTAAGTTCATAGCTAATCATAATAATATAGTATCAAAATCTAAATATATTACTTATAATAAGCGTTTCTCTTTCTGAAATCTTCAAATGCATCAAAACACAAAATCCAACTATGACAATTCTTTATATTTGTAGAGAAAGTTTACACTACACATGCATTATTTTATCCCCATGAAAAATTGACGCTGGTAGTATATAGGCCAGAAATAATGATTATGGGTTGCTTTTATTCAATTGAACTATCAGAATTGTTATTCATTTGATTTTTTGAATGTTAACTTTTTTACTATAAGCCAGTGAAATATCTCCAGTTTCGAAATCAATTTCTGTCATAAGACTTTTGCTTCCCCCATGTCTCTTACAAGCAAATGTTTTTGTTTTATTATCAAAAGAAATCATGCATATAAGAGCCAGCAACCAAGGTGTTAAATGTTATCTTCCAGAAAACATATATGTTTGTTTTTGTATGGGCTATTACCCTAAACTAGGATTGTAAATAAGTAATTTATATTTAATATACAATTGTATGCTTAAAAAACAACTAATCTACTATAAATAACTTGCTATAATTTTAAAATATTCACATTCTTCAGAAAATATATTGATAAAAATGTAATTAAGCCTTTACTGCTAATATAATTTAAAATAAAATTAATTGGATGCCAAATGAATATAATTAAACATTCTTCTTATATAATTTTTTTAGGTTTTATTTTGCTCTCATATCCTCTTTATCCTGCTAGATTTTCTTTCTTCATTTCTAACTTTTTTTGAATTACAGTTTATTTTGTATTATTTTGTATTAGTTTCAAGTGTACAGCATAGTAGTAAGACAAGCATATACTTTACAAAATGCCCTCCCCTTCCCCGATATTTCCAGTACCTACCTAGCACCATACATAGTAATTACAATATTATTGCTCATATTCCCTATGCTGTACTTTACATCCTAGTGATTATTTTGTAAATGCAAATTTGTATTTCTCAAACCTTTACTTTTGCACCCAGTTCAACAAACCCCTCTCCTCTGGTAACCATCAGTCTGTTCTCTATATCTGTGAGTTTGTTTCTGTTTTGTTTGTTAATTTGTACTGTTCTTTAGATTTCACATAAAAGTGAAATTATATGGTATTTGTCTTCCTCTGAATAACTTATTTAACTTAGCATAATACCCTCTCAGTCCACCCATGTTGTCCAAATGGTAAAATTTTATTCTTTTTTATAGCAATTAATATTCCATTGTATATATGTACCACTGCTTTTTTATCCACTTGGGTTGTTTCCATATCTTGACTATTGTAGATAACGCTTCAATAAACATAGAGATGAATATATTCTTTCAAATTAGTGTTTTGTGTTTCTTTAGATATATATCCAGAAATGGAATCAATGGCTCATAATGCAGTTACATTTTTAATTTTTTAGTTAACTCCATACTACTTTCCACAGTAGCTGCACCAATCTGCATTCCCACCAACAGTACACCAGGGGTCCCCTTTCTCCACATCCTCTTCAACACTTGTTATATATTGATTTATTGATGATAACCATTCTGACAGGTATGAGGTGTTATCTCATCATGGTTTTAATTTGCATCTCTTTGATGATTAGTGACATTGAGCAGCTTTTCATATGTCTGTTGGCTACCTGTATATCCTCTTTGGAGAAGTGTCTATTTGGGTCCTTTGCCCAATTTTTAATTGGATTGTTTGTTCTTTGGGTATTCAGTAGTATGTGTTCTTTATAAATTTGAATATTAACCCTGATCATATGTATCATTGGAGAATATTTTTTTTCCGTTCATTGGTTTGTACTTTCATTTCAATAGTTCCTTTTGCTATGCAAATATTTTTAATTTTATATACTCCCATTCATTTATTTTTTCTTTTGTTCCCTAGCATGAGGATACTTATCAAAAAATTATTATAAAGAATGTCCAAAATTTCACTCCCTGTTTTTTTTTAAAAGCTTTATCATTTTCAGCCTTACATTTATGTCTTTAATCTGAGTTTATTCTTGTACATGTTGTAAGAATTTGGTCTAGTTTCATTTTTTGCTTGTATCTGTTCAATTTCTCATTTATTAAATAGACTGCCTTGACCTCATTGTACGTTCTTGTCTACTTTGTCAAATATTAATGGACCTTTTAGGTTTCAGTTTATTTCTGGGGTCTCTATTGTTTTTCATTGTTTTATATGTCTATTTTATTCTAGAACCATGTTGTTTTGATTACAGACTTTTAGTATACTTTGATATGTGGTAATTTTATACCTCCAACTTTTTTCTGTTTTCTCAAGATTGCTGTGGCTATTCAGCATCTTTTGTGGTTCCATACACATTTTTTTCAATTGTAAACTTTATGAAATCTAAATACAGATAAATTATTTTATATATATTCTTATTTAATGTATTGGGGTGACATAGGTTAATAAAATTGTACAGGTTTCAGGTATAAAATTCTATAATGCATCATCTGTATATTATATTGTGTGTTCGTTACCCCAAGTTAAGTCTTCTTCCGTCACCATTTATTCCCCCTATACCCTTTTCTACCTACGCCCACCCCTTTTCCCTCTTATAATCACAATACTGTTGTCTGTGTCTATGAGCTTTTCCCTTTGCTTAATCCCTCATCTTTTTTAACCCAGCCCCCAATTCTCTTCCCTCTGACAGCTGTCAATCTGTTCTCTGTACCTATGAGTCTGTTTCTATTTTGTTTGTTTTTGTGGGGTTTTTTATTACATTTTACACATAAATGAAATCATACGGTACTTGTCTTTCTCTGACTGGCTTATTTCACTTAGCATAATACTCTCCAGGTTCACCAATGCTGTCACAAAAGGTAAGATTTCCTTCCTTTTTATAGCTGAGTAGCATTCCACTGTATAAATGTACCAAAGTTTTTATATCTACTCATCTACTGACAGGCACTTGGGCTGCTTCTAAGTCTTGACTATTGTAAATACTGCTGCAATGAACATTGGGGTGCATATATTTCAAATTAATATTTCAGGTTTGGATTATTTGTTCTAGTTCTGTGAAATATGCCGTTGGTATTTTACTAGGACTTGCATTGAATCTATAGACTGCTTGGCAATTATAGACATTTAAAATAATGTCAATTCTTCTTATCCATGAGCACAGTGTATGCTTCCATATATTTATATCTTCTTAAATTTCTTTCTTAAGTATCTAATAATTGACAAAGAAAAGGTATTTTACCTCATTGGTTAAATTATCCCCTGGATATTTTATTTTTGTATGACATAATGTAAATGAGATTGTTTTCTCTGTTTCCCTTAGTGATAGTTCATAATTGGTATATAAAAATGCAAGAGATTTCTGGATATTTATTTCATATCCTACTATTTTACTGAATTTATTTATCACATCTATTAGTTGTTGGTGGAATCTTTATGGAGATTATAATAGTATTCTTTACAGGATTAAATGAGATAAGGCATTGTAAATACTCAATAAATTGCAGCTATTATAGCATAATTTAAAGCATATAACCCTTCTCTATTCATAGAGACTATGAGAAAACTTCATTATGAAAGCAGAGAATACTATAAATCACATGAATGCAGTTTCAACATGATGATTGATTGATACCCTAGAAGAAACAAAACTGGTGAAAATTGGTCATATATTAATCTTTAGAAATATTATTCATTTTGATTTATTTCTCTCCATTGAAAATATAATATGTATTTATCATGAGTAATTTGGAAAGAAGATAAAAAGATTACTCACTCACTAGCTCCTAAACATGTTTTAGTACAAACACACAGTTCCCACTTTTTTCCATTAGATGGCACTAGTGAGTAAAATAGAATGGTTATATACATTTATTTTCCACTATATTTCCTACACCACAGCTTGCATCCAGATTTTCTAATAGTGGGTCAATAGGGAGGGGGAGGAAAAGTGGAGGTAAAAGGAGAAACATTTACATAGCTTTAAGGTACAAGCAAATGAGTGAATCTGTAAAATTTGAAGCAGCAAAGCAGAAAATGAAGTGTCTGGTTAATATAGATCAGAAGAGGAATAAAACTATTTTGAGTTAGTATATTTGTGGATCTTCTACTGAGCACACAGCAACAAAAATTAAAACCTCAACATTAGCCCTGGCCGGTTTGACTCAGCGGTTAGAGTGTCGGCCTGCAGACCAGAGAGACCTGGGTTCGGTTCCAGCAAAGGGCACGTACCTAGGTTGCAGTTTGTCCCCGGCCCTGGTTGGTCGTGCGGGTGGCAACCACTCGATGTGTCCCTTTCACGTCCATGTTTCTGTCTCTCTTTCTCTTCCTTTCTCTCCCTCCCACTCTATCTGAACAAAAAAAAAAGAAAAATATTGAAAAAATACCCTCGGGTGAGAATTAAAAAAAAACTCAAAATGTTTTTCTTTCTTCAATATTTATTTCAAATATATGTTTGAAAACAGATTACCAGATAATAAGCATTTAATAATCCAACATGTTTCCCTTTATCATTTGGCTGCCAGAATGCTCAGAACAATATTTAATAACAATGACTATCCCCATTCCTTTTTTTATATTATTTGTGATATTTCTTTTAAGCTTTTTTGTAACATTAAATGTTTGTGTACTTTCATTTTAGGTCATATTTAATTATTGCTATGCATGGGGTAAAAATTATATGTTTAATATAATATATAGCAATTATTTATAAAAACAAGGAAAATTATTACTATATAAAATAAGTCAAACCCTAAATGTCAAAGAGACACATTTCTGAGATAATGTTTTGCTTGCACTTAAAATGTGCCTTGCTATTTGCTATTCATTAAACCGAATTTAATTTTTTCAAATCAATAACACCCAGTATCTTTTAGGACTTTGTAGTAAAAATGATACATTACTGTGGCACTATAAATATGTACAAAAAGTTATTTAATCCAATATGATAACATGTATTAAGAACCATTAAATATTCATTAATGATGTACCTGAAGTAAAGACTTATGGAAATTTAGACAAGATATACAGTATAGAGGCCAAAAAGGTGGTAGATAAAGTAGAAGTTGTGTATAGAAAAAAATGTGGGAACTAATTTAGTTTCAAAGCCTGGTCCCATCAACAGCAAAATGAATAGTGTTGTATCAGAGTGGATTCCAATATACTAACAAAGTCCAGCCATGAGATGTGACAATAACACAGTGGGATAGGAATACATCCTGGTTATGGAAGGATCCCCAATGTTCCTACGAGAAACCTTTCCAACTAATTAATAGCATGTAAGATGAGAAATAGGATTCCCTCAGTCAAAGAAAACATTAACACAGGCTAGACAGTATGTCAGGAAACACCAAAGAGTTGAGATCTTCAGAAAGTTTCATGTCTGAGAAGGAAACTAGAATGTTCAAGAAGGCAAAATAAATAGTTAGGTTTAAAATAAACTCCAATTCTATGGACTGAAGAAACTCTGGAGATGGCTTATGCTGTGGTTTGGTTGCTGATACAGTGACTGGGACTCAGCTCTTACCAATTTAGAGCCTGCATATCAGCATGACAACTTTTGGCACCACAAAAGATTAAACCTGAGGCTAATTTTGTTGTAGTAGACAGATATTGTGATAAGTCTGTGAGGTATTTAAGTAAAGAAAACCTTTAGGATATTTGATAAGTTAAAAGAAGGGAAAATGATTTAATGAAAGGCAGTATCTTTTGACCCTTTGGTCCATTCCTGTGAATATTCCCCAAGGAAATAAGCCAAAGGCAGAATAACAAAGAAAAGAAAAAGAAGGAAGAGGAGGAATGGTAGAATGAAAAGAGTCAAAAAACTAAACCAAAGGAGGACACTTTGCACAAAGAAAATGAGAGAGTTGGCTACTGTGGACCCTGAAAATAAAGATTAATTTGATGTGAACCTCAAGAAGGAATTTATCTGTTGAGGTGGACTCTCTATGGCCAACCAGGGCCCCACATTTTATTAATAATAAGAGTCCAGCCCTGGCCGGTTTGGCTCAGCGGTTAGAGCGTTGGCCTGCGGTCCGGAGAGACCCGGGTTCGGTTCCGGCTAAGGGCACGTGCCTTGGTTGCAGTTTGTCCCCGGCCCTGGTTGGGTCGTGTGGGTGGCAGCCACTCGATGTGTCGCTTTCAGGTCGATGTTTCTCTCTCTCTCTCTGTTCCTCTCTCTCCCTCTCACTCTATCTGAACAAAATATCGAAAAATGTCCTCGGGTGAGGATAAAAAAAAATAATAATAATAATAATAAGAGTCCAGTGGTCACTTGATGACAAGGATTTCTCACCATGTACTTTGTATACCCCGAAGAACCTCATACTGATTGCTTGGCATCCCACACTATGCCCTGCTTGTTTACACCATCTGAGTTAACCACTGCAGGGAAGCATAGGTTTCTTCTTTCATCCAATGAACTGAGACCTGTCCTATCCAATCATAATGATACAAATTATATTCTAAATTTTATCTATATCATTCAGTACTGCATGATTTAAAACAATCAGAGCCATACAATTTAGAAACCTTATTTACATGGAATAGACCAAAATGGAAATTATGGGTGAGAAAATTCTCTATAAATGTGACCTCTTCTTTGTCACAGTGGAGTACAATTCAGGTTGCTACCTGAATCTGTGTCTCCTGGGCTGCAGCTCTTTCGAGTCAAATAAATGTTTTTATTTCTTATTACAGTAAAATTAATTTTGGTCAACACTACAATAGTAAAATCAGAAACAAACTTAAATAACCAAGAAAGGAGAAGTTACTGATCAAGGAACAATTTTTCATCAACTCAACAGACTGCAATGGAATAAAAAAATAGTAATTTTGAAAATAGTATAAATATAGGGAAGTGTGGAATATGTTAAATGGGAAAATAGATTGTTAAATCATGTGTTCACTATGGCTATAGCAACATTAAAATGAGTGGATGTGATCAAAGTTTTAGGGAAAATAAACACTGGAAGTGTGGTCAAGTGAACGTTTGATAAGGAGATTAGTATAGATTAACCATCTCAACAGAAACCAGGAGATATTCTCCAAGATACTTTAAAAATTACCCTGAAGGCCCAAATTGCAAAAGCAATGGGTTAAGAATCTCAAAACTAAGTATTGAGAAAACTTCCAGAATGTTGGAATGAAGATGAGATAAAATTCGAAATCCTGAAGGGAAAGGGAAGGGAAGGGGGAAGGGAAGGGAAGGGAAGGGAAGGGAAGGGAAGGGAAGGGAAGGGAAGGGAAGGGAAGGGAAGGGAAGGGAAGGGAAGGGAAGGGAAGGAGGGAGGGAGGAAGAAAGAGAAAGAGGAAAGAAAGAAAGAAAGAAAGAAAGAAAGAAAGAAAGAAAGAAAGAAAGAAAGAAAGAAAGAGAGAGAGAGAGAGAGAGAGAGGGAGGGAGGGAGGGAGGGAGGGAGGGGAGGGAGGAAGGAAGGAAAGGGAAGGAAGAAGGAAGGAAGGAAGTAGGAAGGAGGGAAAGGAAGGAAGGAAAGGAAGGAGAAAGAAAGAGAAAGAGAGAGAGAAAGAACAGAAAGAGAGAGAAGGAGGAAGGAAGGAAGGAAGGAGGAAGGAAGGAAGGAAGAAGGAAGGTGAAGGAAAGGAAGGAAGGAAGGAAGAAGAAAGAAAGAAAGAAAGAAAGAAAGAAAGAAAGAAAGAAAGAAAGAAAGAAAGAAAGAAAGAAAGAAAGAAAGAAAGAAAGAAAGAAAGACCAGTGGAGAAAATTGTCAAAATAGATTTTGTCAGAATTGTGGAGATCATCCAAGGTTGACAATAATCTGAGAAGGATTTATTCAAGAAATTTAACTGAATCTTGGTAAGAGCTATGAGCTTTGTGGCATTTTTATCTTGCCCTAATTTCATACCGCTTTTCCCAGCTGCACAGTTGCCTTGAAATCTAATAACATTCTCATTATAATATCTGCAAAATAAGAAGCCTTGACACTACTAGAGAAGTCTAATTGGGTTTGAACCCATAAATGGCTTATTCTAAGAGAATTGCCATTATTTGACCTGAATAGCATCTCCTAGATAATACCAAGTCACAAGGTTTTTCTTTGTTTGACCTGACACAAAATTCAGTGGTATAGGGCCTATCTCCAGCATTTATATATGAAAAAAAAAAAGTATTAGGTATTAGTGTCAATTGTTGAACATTGCAGTTTTCTGAGGCAGCAATAGTAATTGGGACAAAAAAGAGGCTGTCTAAAATACTCAAAAGTAAAAAGCTTGGGAATGAGACCTCCATAGGTGTCTTCGAATAGCTCCAAATATGTGCATGCTCATGACTAACTTGAGAAAGCCCTAGGCTCTCATTCCTGGGTGACTAATAATTTTGAAGGCTAAGTAAGAATTGTCAAATACCTAGATAATTGCTCAAGGCATGCACTGATACAGACACAGATTGCCTTAGCAAAGACTGGAATACTTATTTTTCCAGTTTAAGAAAATCTTTTCCCAATCTTTGCTTAGCCAATCACTAAGCAAGCCATGCAGAAACATGAATAGCTGCAAATGACAAAAAATAGAGACTTTACAGAACTAGTACAGGAAAGTAACTAAACAAAGAAATTAGGAAAAAGAAAATACAACTAATCACCTTTCCATAGGTAGTACCTATTTGACAAAATAGCTTTTGAGCCCTGGCTGGTTTGGCTCAGTGGTTAGAGTGTCAGCCTGCAGTCCAGAGAGACCCGGGTTCAGTTCCCGCTAAGGGCACGTACCTCAGTTGCAGTCTGTCCCCGGCCCTGGTTGGTCGTGCGGGTGGCAGCCACTCGATGTGTCCCTTTCACGTCGATGTTTCTCTCTCTCTTCCTCTCTCTCCCTCCCACTCTATCTGTACAAAAAATGGAAAAATGTCCTCGGGTGAGGATAAAAAAAAAATAGCTTTTGAAACAATGGTTCGGGAATCTAAAATGGATGGTGAAGAATGTAAAAATAGAAGGAGACTACTTAGATAGG
The DNA here is from genome assembly GCF_014108415.1 of Molossus molossus. Taxonomy (NCBI): domain Eukaryota; kingdom Metazoa; phylum Chordata; class Mammalia; order Chiroptera; family Molossidae; genus Molossus; species Molossus molossus. The sequence goes on along the minus strand of NW_023425355.1, from coordinate 10,752,487 downwards.
TGCAGCTTAGAGGTATCAATGCACCAGAAGTTAAAAATTGTGGTGGGAGTGGTTGAATAAGCTATCTTAAGAGACTTACTTCAGTGAGAAAATAACATGTTCTATGTAGATAGAGCATTTTAGGGGTGATGACCATGGCTGAGGTAGAACAGCCTCTAGAGAATAAAAGTGACAGTATTTTTGGTAGAAGGACTTTGAGTCATGTATTACATCTATGAAAGAGGAAAGTAGCTAAGGAATAGGAGAGTGATATAGAAGAATGGCATGTGGCCCAAAGGAGCAGACAATTTCTATAAGATATTGGGAAACTGTTGGAAGTGATACCATTGTAATAATCTGGTTATTAATTAACAGAAACAGAGCAAAGGGAAAGCCAGATAATATAGGCATGTCATTTGTACAGTTTTGCCAGGAAGCTGCAGCTTAACACTCTCCAGGTTTGTTCCCTGCAGATTGCCCGGTAAAGTCTGAGTGATGAGGGAAGATACTTGCCTGTCAGTCACATATGAAAACGGATCATTGGCCAGAATAAGCATGGCCACTTCAAGCACAGGAAGATTTGATATTTAAACTCCTGAACAAAAGATTTCTAGTCTCTTTGTTATCTTGGCTCTCTTGGTTCTTGCTCCTGCTTCTCACCCCTGACTCCTGGCTAGTGGGACTCTCATGCTCTGCACTTTCCCACATTGCCCCCAACCATGTAGACCCCACAAAATGGACTGATGGACTTTGACTAGCTTAATGTTATGCTGGACTCAACTCCACCATGGATGGGAAACTTTGGACACTGGTCTTGCTTTTATCTCTGCTGAATCCCCAGCTACCCCTCTTCCAGGACTGGTTTAAGGGAAATTGGACTTTGCAAGCTGAGGAATGTAACTTCACACAAATTAAGCTTTTTTCCACATCTCATCCTCCTCTGGGGTCCTCTGGAAATGTTTATTCCAGCAGCGCCCCGAGAATCTCATTCTCACTAGCAATGGAGAAGGGCAATCCACACAAATCTCCAATAACAGAAGGACCAATGGGGAACAATTTCATACAAGACCCACCTCTTGATCCTGAAGAAATGATTGTTTCAAGGGAGAACCCAGACTCAGTTAAGACAAGGAGGTGACAGAAACATTCCTATAAAAAGCTGTATATATGTGTAAATTTTCCAATTACGGAGCGAAAGTTCCTGAGGGTACAGTGATAGGAAGCTGAGTGAGGTGAAGCACCTTTATCAAAAGCAGGTAAATACATCTCAATATAAGATTAATGGTGCCTTTAAACTTGGGCATCAAAATAAAGTATGTACACTTGAGTTTCAGAGTTTGGGGAGAAGTGAGCACAGTTACACAACATAATACATTAAGGTGCAAAACGAAAATATTAGAGCATATTTTCCTTCTATTTTGTTTCATATTCAAGTTTTTCTGTTTTTTTTTTAATTATTTTTCTTTATTGGTTTTAGAGAGAGAAGAAGAGAGAGGGAAAGAGAGATAGAAACATCCATGAGAGAGAACATCAATGGACCGCCTCCTGCATGCCCCCCACTGGGGATCAGGCCCACAACCTGGGCATGTGCCCTGACCGGAAATCGAACTGGCGACTTTTTGGTGCATGGGTCGATGCTCAACCACTGAGCCACACAGGCTGAGTGACTTTATCTGTTTTAAAAACTACCACAAGGTAGAAAATATCTGGCCAAACCTTCTACTTCATATACTGAATAATAAAACAGAGATTAGAAGCATGGAAAATTAGTCCCAAAAGTCTCTATGAGGAACATGAGCACTGAGCTTAATGAATGCCAGCTTGAGGTGACTGTAGGTTTAGCAACAGTAGTTGCACCATTTGTGGCTTACAACCCTGTATGTCTGCAACTTCTCATGCTATGGAGCCTTGGGTGTGTGTGTGTGTATAAGAGAGAGGGAGGGAGGGAAGTGTTCCGTGTAATATATATATATATATATATATATATATATATATATATATATATGTATATGTGTATATATATATATGGTAGAATGCAAATATATATATATATTATTTTTTATATATTTCATTGATTTTATTGTAGCTAGTGTAACTAATGGAAAGTTGAAATCCCTATTCCAGGACAAACCAAATTTTAAAAATACAGTAGCAGTCTGCTATACATTTTTCAACAAGAAAACCTTCACTAATCGTCTTTGGGTATGCATGTCTCTTCAGCAATGTCATCTCGGGAGTTAGTCATTATTGCAACTTGATCTAACATATCCATTTCCAACCTAGAATCTGCCTTCTAATCTACAGTGAAAACATAGCTTCAAATATGGATTTTTCACCTTTTTATAGTTGTGAGGAATAAATAAGTTATTTCAGATAAATCACTTAAAAACATTGCCTGGTATATAAGCACTCAAGAGATATTACTTATAATTATTATCATCATCATTATTATTATTACTTCAATCTTTGTAATGAGTCACAAGAACCATAAGAATGTTAGGAATTTGGAGAGGGGAGGGTTCACTGTAAACTAGGATAAACTGCATGAATAATTTATTAGCATTTGTACATACCTTATAGTTTACAAAACACTCCCAAACACATTATATATATTCCTGTCGGGTATAAGTAGCAGGGGTAAAAATTTGATTTTTACAAATGGGGAAAGTGACTTCCAAAAGCTCTGATAGAATGCAAATTATGATGCGAGCCTGAATCATCTCACATCAGGTCTGGTGTTCTTTATTCCCTACTGTCTTCCTGGATAATGATAGAATAAAAAATAAAAATAAAAAACTTAAGAAGTAAATTTGTCTATTGCAGTGTAAGTTAAAATGAAAAGCAAGAAGTATAAAAGCATATTCAGAACCTTATCATTAGTTTCCTAATGACTTTGTAAAACTCCCTCAGGAAAGACTTTTCCTTGGCTTACCTAATGTTTTCTGGACTTGTTCCTCATAACTGTGCTATTACTGTTCCTTTCAGCTCAGAAGTTCTTCCTGTAACCAGTTGCTCTTTCCACACGAGACCCCAACATCCCTTTCTTCCTTTTTGTGCAACAGACATGTGTCCTGTGAGAAGAGAACTCTTTCTTGCTGTCAGAAAAATATCACATATTATCTTCAATCTTCTACTATCCTTTTTTTTTTTTTTTTTTTTTTGCTTCTTGTTCCATTTTGGTCCAAATCCACTAAAATTGGTTACCATCTTTGTCTTATGTGTTTTAAGGGTATTAAGTATGTAGTATTCCTTGAATCATCTGATGTTTAATATAATTTGCATTGTATCTAATTAATGTTAAAAGTGAAGCTAGAAAATGACTCAACTGCGGTAGTTAAGCCTATATAAATGATTTTTCAAAGAGCACTCTGGATATTTATTTTCAGGGTGGAGTTTTATAGGAACAATAGATCCATAAGGAAATGTTTTTTCACTAGTTGGGTGATAGAACATCACAATACATAATTGAAAGTACACTAGAAAGTATTACCTCCTAACGTCATTTTTCTTTTTGATATAATTACTTTATAATGGAACCCATGTAAATAACACTAATGCCCCACATAAATGAACTCTATTGATATCATCACTGTAGTCTCAAGGTACAAGTACAAAGGACTAGTCATAATGGAAAAACTAATGATTAAATGGTCGCAAATCAAATGACTAAAATTGGGAGTTAACAGTATCAGGTGGTATTAAAATCGTGACCTTTTGCCCTGGCCACATGGCTCAGTTGATTGGAGCATCAGCCTATACAACAAAAGGTTACAGGCTCCAGTCCAGGTCAGGACACATATCTAGGCTGTGATTTCAATCCCCTGTCGGAGAGCATATGTGAGGCAAACAATCTCTCTCTCTCTCTCTCTCTCTCTCTCTCTCTCTCTCCCCCCCTCTCCTTCTCTCTCTCTTCCTTTCTCTAAAATTAATAAATATATCCTCAGGTTAGGATTTTTAAAATTGTGGCCTCCTCATTGCGATAAACTGAACTAGGCTATATCCAAAGCATAAGGAACAGTAAATATACTAAGTAAATAAGCTTATAAACTGCACCTGCACTTTGGAGTCACACTCACTTTAACATAATCTGGTATTTCCCATGAAATAAAGTATTATGAATTTGCAAGGACTCATTACACAGTATTTTATGGAGAATAAGACCCTGTATTCCTTGCTATCTTTCAGTATTGGGTCTTGAAATGTCTCACCCATGTTCCCAACCTCTTCAGGAGGAAACATGAAGCTTTCTTAAATTGTTTTCTAGTTATTTAATGTGTCTTAATCTTGTCTTCCCACTGAGAATGTAAACCTCTCTGATAAAGGGGCACTCTTCTGTATCACTTACTTCCCTCCTCCCCCAATATTCATTGTCCATAGATACAGATGAAAAGGAAAACGAAGTGACCTTGAACTCATAACCAATGGACACGGAAAACAAACGGGGTGGGGGAGATGGGGAAGAGGGTGTCAAGGGGGAAAAAAAGAGAAATATCTGTAACAAAAATTAATTAATAAAAAAAAGTGACCTTTAGCGAGTCACTAAGCTTTTCTGGATCTATATTTACTTATCTTTATGGTGAAAGAATTGATCTAGATCAGAAGTTTTTAACAAATATCTATATTGGAACGTAGATTATATTTCCAAGCCCAAACCTCAGAGTCAGATTTGGTAGTTCCGGGTTGAAGACCAAGAAAATTTCTCTCATTAAAGTTACTCAAGGGTTTTTAATCGAGGCTGAAAGTTGAGACATAGTCTGTAAGAAATCTATCATTCTATAATATATAATTTATCTGTAGACCATATAAAATATTTTTCAGCCTTATTTTAGGTCTTTTTTTAGTCTAAGGGTCTTCACACTGACTACTTCATACATTGCTCAACAACAGCCAGCTATTGGTTTTCGGTCTGGTCCATCCAGATCCCTAAATGTAAAAAGTAATGAGATTTATCATTTGTCTGAACATGATCACCTCCTCCTTTGTCCTCCTTTGTCTCAATATTAGCACCACTGAAGAAGCTGTTCATATATATATATATATATATGGAGAGAGAGAGAGAGAGAGAGGAGAGAGAGTTAAATATTACAGAGTAGTTTCAATGTTCTTCAGTGGCAAGAGAGAAGAAAGCAAATATATTTACCTACTTATTCAAACAAAGAATGGTTGTTTGACTCATTTGTAATTTATTTGCTTTCCTCTTATGGAAATGCACTCACAGTCATTCATCATCCTTTCTATTATATGAACATTCTGATCACTTTGATTATTTCCTCACCACTGCCCAGTAAGCAACTACACAAATGAGAGATTATCACATCTAATGTTGTTATTTCTCTTTCAGAAGACATTGCAAATAATAGAATAAGTTTGCAAAAGATATGATGTATCAACCCTAAATCTTAGTAGATCTGGAATAGGGAGTGAAAAATAAGAATTGACTCTCAGTGGTTGGAGGCCAAAAGCAACAGTTGATGCCATCATTTTAGAGGAGAATTTGAAGCAATCATGCCACTATGTAGGAGCCCGTACCACTTCTGGCACACATGCCACAGGATAAAATTTATTATGTCTGCTGTTGGTGATAGCAATGACTACAGTAATGATGATGATATTCTGGCCCCAGAATATAGAAGCCTGGTACTTTGATTTAAGAATAAGAATGCCACTTCTAGGAATATATCCTAAGAAGCCTGAAACACCAACCAGAAAGAATACATGTACCCCCATGTTTATAGCAGCACTATTTACAATAGCTAAGATCTGGAAACAGCCCAAGTGTCCATCAGTAGACGAATAGATCAAAAAGCTGTGGTACATATACACAATGGAGTACTACGCAGCGGTAAGAAAGAAAGACCTCTTATCCTTTGAGACGACATGGAGGGACCTGGAAAGTATCATCCTACGTGAAACAAGCCAAACAGAGAAAGACAAGTTTCATATGATCTCACTTATCTGTGGAATATAATGAACATAACAGTCTGAGGAAGGGGGTAGTCCCAGTGGGATACAGATTGACAATCCCCTAAAGGGGGGGGGGGAGATAAACCACAGAATTTATATGCATGTGTGCATGAACAGTGGACATGGACAACAAACTGGGGAAAGGGCAGGGAGGGGGGGGAGGGGTGAATCAGTGGGAGAAAAAGGAGAAACATCTGTAACAAAAATTAATTAATAAAAAATAAATTAATTAAAAAAAAGAATAAGAATGCAAACTTGACTTGGAATCAGAAGACCTGTCTACCAGTGCCAGTTGATCATTCACTAATTGTGTGGACAATTTCTTTTCCTCTCTTTGAGAATAATATTTTTAATCTATAAAATGTAAGTTGTAGATTACATCAATAGGTTTCCAACTATTATAAAGAACCCCTAAAGAGTTGCCTTAATGTAGAAAGAGGGTGAAAATCCTTTTATCCTTTTCTCCCTCTTTTGATCACAGCAACTCTTCAAATATCTCTTTTATACATTGAGCTATTGTGTGTGTTTAGGAGAGAGAAAAAGGGGGGTACTTAGTTCTGTGGCTTTTTAAGGATGAAAATCAACATTATCTCTATGGAACTTTACATCTATAATGTCCTAGAATTTTATAATACCTAAATAAGCTTAGAATGTAAAGACCTAAAAACTTATAATAAATCCTTCCTTCTTTTTTCTAGTATATTTTTTACTATTGTTGTCATATACTTCTGAAATCTTCCCACTCATATCTTCCTGAATCTCTCATAAGACATTACCTAAGGAAGGTGCACTAGCTCCTATTCTATAAGATGGTCTTGTTGCCCCCACAGGACTGACTTTAGACCTAAGCAGTTAGGGACTGCCTAGCTAGTGGGATTTTGAGGAACTGGGAAAGGATGTTCAAATCCTTATCACATAGGTAGCTAGATAAAGCTTAAAGCCTTTTCTCCAAAGAATGCAAAGTATTGTTTCACACTGGGAATTTAGGCTTACAATTCAGACACCTGTGAAAGAAGAAATACTGACATATTCGCACTCAGTTAAAAAGGACTTTTATCTGAGAATGAGCTTTTAATTACAGAAAAAAACTGAGCACCCAAAATCATGGAAAACAGCAAATCTCAGTTTCCTCATGTATAAAATGGGAATAATAAATACGTATAATAAAAATAACGACACAGCCCTAGCCGGTTTGGCTCAGCGGTTAAAGCATCGGCCTGCGGTCCTGAGAGACCCGGGTTCGGTTCCCGCTAAGGGCATGTACTTCGGTTGCAGTTTGTCCCCGGCTCTGGTCAGTCGTGCGGGTGGCAGCCACTCGATGTGTTCCTTTCACATCGATGTTTCTCTCTCTATGTTCCTCTCTCTCCCTCCCACTCTACCTGAACAAAAAGTGGAAAAATGTCCTCGGGTGAGGATAAAAAAAAAAATTAAAAAAAATAACGACACTGACAATTTATTATTTAATAGGTACCAATCATCATACTAGACATTTGACTTACACTATCTCATTTCTTCCTCACAACAATCTTATAAGGTGGGTGAATTACCTAATGCAACAATAAGGCCCCTATGATTTATAAATTATTATTATCATTATCATTACTATTATTATTTGAATAATGGGGAGGCTACAGAAACAAATTTTGCCCACTGCATAGTCTTGCAATCATACTTGATTTTTTCTATATAAACTTTATTTTTAATTTTATTTTTCAATTACAGTTTATATTCAATATTGTTTTGTATTAGTTTCAGGTGTACAGCATAGTTATCAGAAAATTATATATTTTGCAAAGCGACCCCCCCCAATATTTCCAGTACCCACCTGGCACCGTACATAATTATTACAATATTATTGACTATGCTCTGGCCGGTTTTGTTCAGCTGTTAGAGCATCGGCCTGCAGTCCAGAGAGACCCGGGTTCGGTTCCAGCTAAGAGCATGTATCTCGGTTGCAGTTTGTCCCTGGCCCTGGTTGGGTCCTGCGGGTGGCAGCCACTCGATGTGTCCCTTTCACATCGATGTTTCTCTCTCTCTCTCTCTCTCTTTCTCTCTGTCTCTGTCTCTCTCTCTCTCTCCTCCTCTCTCTCCCTCCCACTCTATCTGAACAAAAAATGAAAAAATGGCCCTGACCAGTTTGGCTCAGCAGTTGGAGCATCGGCCTGCGGACCAGAGAGTCCTGGGTTCCGTTCCCGCTAGGGGCATGTACAAAAAAAAAAAAAAAAAAAACAACAACACAATATCATTGACTATATTCCCTATGCTGTAATTTACATCCATAAGAGTATATTGTGACTACCAATCACATTTTCTTGACAGCATAAAGTCATTTCCCTCTTTCATGTAGTATTCTAATCTCTGCCAATATTACATTTACTTAGAAAAACAAATTACTGCCTTGGTCGGTTTGGCTCAGTGCTTGGAGCATCAGCCTGTGGACCAGAGAGTCTCAGGTTCAGTTCCCGCTAGGGGCATGTTGCAAAAAAAAAAAAAAAAGAAAGAAAAAAAAATTACTGTAGCTACAGCATTTGCTGCTGAAACCTACCATGCCTTCAATGACTCTTCCACAAAAGTTTCCAGTTGCCTCATACTCTTCGGTTTAATAGGATATCCTGTACATTATCTTTAAAAGTTTCTGTTTCTGCCCTAACCAGTGTACCTCACTTGGTTAGAGAGTTGTTCATACAATTAAAGTTCCCAGGTTTGATTTCAAGTCAAGGCATTTACCAAGGTTGTGGGTTCGATCCCCAGTCGTGGCATGTGCAGGAGGCAACCTATCAATCGATGTTTCACACTCACATCGACGTTTCTTTCTCTCTCCCTCTCCCATCCTTTCTTTTCTAAATCAATAAAATAATAAAGTTTCTGTTTCTCTCATTCAGTGTTAGCAATATGATTTATTTTAAGAGGTGTTTACCTTAAATTTTCTTTATCAGAAATAAAAATTTAAATCATAATGCTATAAACATTCTCAAGCAATTAGGAAAAATTAGGTAATTTTTTTTTTTTATTCTAAGCTAACAAACAAAATAGAAACAGACTCATGGATACAGAGAACAGACTAACAGCTGTTAAAGGGGAAAGGGGTGGGGACTGGGTGAAAAAAAAGTAAAGTGACTAAGCAAAAAAACAAAAAGATAAACACAGACAACAGTATGGGGATTACCAGAGGGAAAGTAGGGGCAGGGTAGAAGAGGGAAAAGAGAGGATGAATGGTGATGGAAGGAGACTTGACTTGGGGTGGTGAACACACAATACAATATACAGATGATGTGTTATAGGTTGTACACCTGAAACCTATATAATTTTTTAACCAATGTCACCCTAATAAATTCAATAAAAAATTTTAAAATCTTTTTTTTTTGTGGATAATATATCCCTGTAGAATACAAAATACCTCCTCCCAGCAGTAAACACTCACCGCATATGGGCACTCTTCTCTCTTATTTTATTTTTAGGTGGTCCTGTTAAATGATCAGAAGTGATTATTACAAGCATTGAATAAGTTGGCAAAAAATATATATATTTTCCCCATCCCAACCTTGAACATAATGATTCATTGATTTGTTAGAATTGTTCTGATTCATTATAAAAGGCCTTATATTAGTAGAAGTTTTAGTCACTTACCAAATCTTTTCCCTTCCCTTTAATCCTCAAAACAGTCCTGTGATATAGTTGAGGCAAGTGTTGCTATTCTCGTTTTCCAGACAAGACTCAGAGAAGCAAAGTGGCAAAGTGCCTTCTCAGGCAGTGAGTGAATGGCTGAGTTGGAACTTTACTAAAACACAAATATTCTCATTGCAGAACCTCTGCTCTTTCTTACTCTCTTCCCATTTGCTTCACTGAATGATTTATTCATGTAACAGAACTGAACTGTGGATGTTTCAATATACCTACACAAGTGCAAAACTTAGTTTATATAGTACAGGAGACCAATCTTGCTCCCAGGTGTCCTTAAGGGTATTGACTCTATAAAATGGTATCTTCTGTTTATAGCCTCCAGAATTCTTGGTCTTTTTTCATTTAGTTAAGTTCTTCAGTTTTTCACTCACTGCCTTCATGTTCTTCTATTCCACTGCGCTCTCTCTCCACCTTCATCATCTACCCTGCTTTTTAAATCACTCTAGAAAAAGCAAAGGGTACTGTTTAAATGTAAGGTTGCCAGATTAAATATGGAATGCCTAGGCAAACTTTCATTTTAGATAAATGAATGTGTGGTTTGTTTTTTGTTGTTGTTGTTTGTTTTTAGTAGAAGTGTGTCCCAAATATTGCATGGGGACATATCTATACTAAAACTGATTTGTTGTCCTGAAATTCAAATTTAACTGGGCATTTTGTATTTTTATTTGCTAAATCTGGTAACCCCTAGGGTAACAGCAAAGGTTATAATGTCAGAATGACTTCATTTGGATATTGACTCTTACTCTGAGTAGCTCTATTACTTGAGTAAAAAAAATTAACATCTCTGAATTTTAATTTTCTTTTGTCTAAAATTTGGATAATAATATTACCTATCTAATAGTGTGAAAAAATTAAATAAGATAATATGAGTAAAGCTTTTAGTAGTGTTTATCATGTAATAGATACTCAAAATGATACTATTCATATTACTGAATGACAATGACTAATAATAACATTCTACCGGTAGGTAGATGGGCATTTAATAGGTAATAAAATCTTCAATTACATGGATAAACCTTTATAGTAGATATTTAGGGAACTTTCCATAGATAGCCAGTCTTCTCAGGGCACAGACCTATTTTATTTTATTTTTGTTAATCCTAACCTGAGGATATTTTTTCCATTGACTTGTAGAGAGTAGAAGGGAGGGAGGGGGGAGAGATGAGCGAGAGAGAGAGAGAGAGAGAGAGAGAGAGAAACATCGATGTGAGAGAAACACATTGATTGGTTGCCTCCTGCACACACCCCAAATGGGGATCAACCTGCAACCTAGGTACATGCCCTTGACCAGAAATCAAACCCAGAACCCTTTGGTGCATTGGCCAACACTGCATCCACTGAACCACACTGGCCAGGGCATGGACCTATTTTATAGTTACGCTTTTAAATTCAGCTCAGTAGTGTGGCTCAGTAGATTGAGCATCATCCCATGGACTGAGAGGTCCCATTTGATTCCAGGTCAGGGAACATGTGCGGGTTGTGGACTCGATCCCCAGTAGCGGGCATGCAAGAGGCAGCCGATAGATGTATCTCTCACATTGATGTTTCTATCTCTCTCTCTCTTCCTCCAAAAAAAAAAAATCAATAAAACCATATAAAATATAACTCCTCAGCGTCTGAAACAGAGGTCACTTTTTTGTTATGAAGCACAATGCAATATCAGTAGCTTTTAGGTCTGAGACAATATATGAAACAGGAATAATGAAGAGTATTCAAAGCAATCAATGTACAACACCCAATGTGAGGTCCTCTCTTTACTGTCTCAGGTCACTCAATTTGGTCAACAGGTAGCAGGCAATTATTCCATAAATCCACTTGCATCTGAGTAACCTACCAAGAAGTAAATGGCCTTAGAGAAGAATACAGCAATATTCAAAGAAAGGCAAGAGAAAAATCAAAGAAAGTGACTAACAATGAGAAAAATCCAGTCACAGATTTGTTGTTCATGAATACACCTTCCTTTACTTAGGAGCTGCAAGAGATATGGGGCCAGAGTCTAGGAATAATAGTGTTATTCAGCTTATTTAGCAGGTTTTTGGAGTCAGAATCTCAATACTGAAGTAGATACAAGCAGAAATGATGGTAAAAAATTTAACAACTCATATAAATAAGAAGTGCCACAGGTGGGACTGGAGCTGGGTACTAAAGGCCCTTTGTCTGTTCAGTTGCTGGATCATAAGGAGATCCAAGGGTCCTAAGGGAGGAGTCAGAATGGCCTGTGTTAGGAGGACTTGGTGGGTTGGGGGCAGCAGCTTCATACCAATTGGCAGAGAAGTATTTTATCATGTTTAACAATCAATAGAGGCATGCTGGTATGGCAACCAAATAGTAGTCCTGGAAACAAGATTCAGACTAGATTAGGAACAGGCCTAGCCGGCAGAACAAACAACATAGGTTATCTAGAGCTTCATGCTCCTAACTTTCATGGCTCTAAAATTAGATGGCAATGATTCACTTTTGCTCTTTGATTCTAAATCAGCTGGACTGTAATCTCAGTGAAAGGCAGTAATTGTATCAATTTTGTTCATCATTTATTCCTATCGCCTATCACAGTGCTCAATAAATATTTGTTTAATGAATAAGTAGCCAGTTCATTTCTCCTAGCAACTAGAGTGTCCTGAGGATACATCTATGAGGACAGAAAGCTCTGAAAATTCATTCTGATCTTGAATTGGCCTTGTAGGTCTGCTCCAGGCTCAAGCTACTCCCATAGCATTTGAATCCTTAGATATCAATTTTTAAGCCTCACCTAAAGAAAATAATACAAGAGTACTCTACAATTAAATAATGTCTCTTAAGTGGAGTTGAACCCTTAAAGGAGAGGGGCAAAACCACACAAGACATCAGATTCCTCAGTTGTTTCTTAAACTTTTTTCAATTCTACTCAAATTCTATTTGGTAGATATGAGTCAAATTTAAAATTGGAGAGAGAAATAAATTTCAGGAAATAGCTGACCTGTGAACTTTAGTCAGTGTCAGATAAATCCAAGGTCTTGTGACAATTTAAGTTTCATGGTCAAGTGCCTCTATTCATTTTGGGAAGTAAAAACCAGAACTACATTGCAATTCTGGGATCTACAAATGTCTCATCTTTAAATAGAAATAGCAGAACAATTCAAAGAATTAGCTGCCTATAACAATAATTCAGTATTTGTAACTGATGTCAATATACCGTAATTTGATTTTCATCATTTTATGGATATGTTCTTAAATATAATTATTTAAAGGCTATTTGATAAAATTGTGACAAAAAGATGCTATACATTTACACTATAATAAATATGAAACCAACAGAAAATAATAAGAACATTTTTATAAATTTCTACTAAACCTTGAGGAAAAGAACACAACAACATGATTGGAGATAATAAGTCCCAAATTTCCAATAAGCATTTTTCCAAAAGACAGTTATCTTTATTTTAACTTTATGAGAACATTTTTTTGCCATCTCAGTTTTTGTACTCCTTTTTTGGTAAATAAAGCTGATGAGTGAGAGTGAGGTAATAAATTTGGGGTGCCAGATGCAATTAAATAAATAAGCCATACAGAATTTACGAACATGAATGTGGCAACCATTAAAAATGTCAAAATAATTAGAAAACATGGCCATACAACTTAATTATTAAAATTGTCTCTTAAAAGAATGCAGTTGTACCACTGGTAAAATAATTTTTTTTTCTATTTATTGATTTGAGAGAGAGATTTGTTCCACTTATTTATACATTACATATTCATTGGTTGATTATTGTATGTTCCATGACCAGAAATTGAACCCACGACCTTGGTATATGGAGATGATGTTCTAACCAACTGAGCTACCTGGCCAAGTCCAAATAATTTCTCAAAAAATTAATAGTCGCACCCAAAAGGAGTCCTGATATGACATGATAAACCATAGAAAACTATTGTTACTGCAGTCTCTTAAGTCAGTCCAACAAACTTATTGGTTTTCACCATAGATGTGATACAAATTCCTTACTTCTCTGGTTTGATATTTGTAGATTAGGTGTGCTGAACTCAGAACTGTTTCCATGGGAAATAGTACAGATATTACAGCTTGGGAAAGATTGTAGGCGAGCTTCCTGGGCTTTTGATGCCTCTATGTTCTGCTCTTGAGAAATTTGAAGGCTAATCTGATTTACATTATTCATTAACATATTGGAAGCCATAAGGTTGGTTATGGAGAGGCACTTAGTGAGATTTTCTTCCAAAAATTGTTTGTAGAGTTCATCCACCTTTTTTTCCATATACTTATTAAGCATAGAATTAGAGAGGGGCTGCTTATGAAACAATATACTTTTTTCTCGAATTTCATCCCCATTCAAAATTTTTGAGGCAGGTAGTTTCTCTAGAGGCTCAATGATAGGAGAGTGGCCCAATGGTATATCTACTGAAAGTAAAAGGGGACCATTAAAAGCATCATCACGTATGTGTTCCACAAAGCAGCCTGAATCATACATGTTGCCCACGTGGTCTCCTCCAATCTGTAGGTCAGGATAATTCTGGCAAATACTTGTACATGACCAAGATCGGTATAAATCCAGTTGTCTTTCATCATGTTGTTCTCTTTTTGGAATGGGCAGTGCAACAGATACATTTCCTGGAAAGGATGCGCTTTTGCATTTTGCTACAGTTATTTCATCCACAGATTTTATTTTATTTGTATCACTAATTTGCTTTGTTAAATTTTCTTTTTCAACCTTATGTGGATTTTCTATTTTATCAGGGGAAAGTGAATTGTCTTCTCTAACTAAAAGCTTTTTCCACATTTTCTTTTCATCATTTGAAGTCTTCTTACATGTAAGTTGTTTACAAAATTTTGTATATTTCTCTTCCTTGTATAGGAGTTCAATTAGGAAGGCTTCTCCAAGCATTTTATTAGGCAAGATTTCGAAACAGAAGAGTGCAGTATATACCTGCAATTATAAAATAACTCATTATGGCAACACATATTAAAATGTCAAATTAAGATTTATCTTCTACATGAAACACAAGTGATTTAGGGGGGCAGTATTACTCAAAGGATAGAGAATAGGACCAGGAGTAAGGAGACTTGGGTTCCAATCCAGCCATTAACTTTTTAATATCAGGTAATTTATTTAACATTCCTAGATCTCAATTTTCTTATCAATTAAATGGTGATAACACTCCCCTGTTTTCTTCACAGAATTGTCAGGATGTTATATGATATATATGCAAGTGTTTTAAAAAAGTACAAACTTATACAAATGTTTATATATATGCATATATATATATAGCTGTCATAAATGATTTACTTTAAAGTTATTAAAGCACCTATCCCTTTCTTTTTTTCTTATTTTTAAATAATTTTTAATTTTTCCCCTTTGTCTCTTCAAATAGTCTACTTAAAATCAAGACTGCTTTCAAGAACTTGGTCTTAATTTAACTGCTGCATTCTAATTAATGTTATTTGAGTCACACATTGAAAATATCACTATGCCTTATAATGTGTACAGGAATGCATATTTATACATAGTTTGGAAATATGAATGCTTCCAGATTTAAACTATAAATGTAGCCACTTACTTTTTTAATAATCTAAATTGAAATAGAAATGTATAGAGATAGAAAGTGGAAAAGAAGATTGTCAGAGTCTAGGGGGAAGGAGGAATAGAGAATCAGCATTTAATGGGCAGAGGATTTCAGTTTTGCAAGATGAAAAAATTCTGGAATCATAGTGGTGATGATTGCACAACAACATGAAATTATTTAATGCAGCTGAATTGTACAGTTAAAATCATAAATAAATAAATAAATAAACAAATAAATGCAAATAGTTTTGTCAAATTCACTACCATCTTTTTTTAAATTTTATTTTCTTTCCTTCTTCCTCCTCCTTCTTCTTCTTTCTCTCTTCTCCTTCCTCCCTCCCTCCCTCCTTTCTGTTCTTCCTTTCTCCCTTCCTTCCTTTCTAACCATTCTTTTCTTTTTGACTTAAATCTTATTTTTCAAAGCATTTTTTAAGTATTTTCCATGATTTTCCGGCAATTTTAAGAATATCAAATTTTCATATAAAATCTATAAGGATGAGATAGAAAAAAGCAGGCTTGATTCAAGACACAATTTTCCCTTTATAAGTCTATAGTTGCCATTATAAATGTTTCCAAGAAACTTACTTATTCATATTTAAGGATTTTTTTAAATAAAATAAAACAATACAACCCAAAATATGTAAGAATTTAGATTTACCTTTTCTGAATATCAAGATACCTAAAAAGTCAGTCTTCTAAGATCCCAGCACTCCAAACACAGGAAAAGTACCTTTTGGCTTCTTTGTTTCTCAGCTTTTGGTTTATATATCAGAAAGATAACTTCAGCCACACACACACACAAAAAAATGGTTCTGCTTTCCATTCATGCCCTAGGACTGAACCAAACTAACAGGAAAATGATGTGGGCTGATCACACATACGGTATGGTGATGATGAGCACATACCAAAAGAGGATCTTGAAAGTATTTATTCAAGATGCAAATGAAAATGACAGTGGGAAAATGTTAACAGCAATAGTTTTCTTCATTCAAGTGAAGACAAAGACAAGATTATTATTTTTTTTTTACATTTTTTTCATCCTCACCCAAGGACATTTTTTCATTTTTTATTCAGATAGAGCAGGAGGGAGAAAGAGGGATGGGGGGAGAGTGAGAGAGAGAGAGAGAGAGAGAGAGAGAGAAACATTGACGTGAAAGAAACACCCGCACGACCCAACCAGGGCCTGGGCCCTTAGAGGGAACCAAACCCGGGTCTCTCCAGACCACAGGCCAACGCTCTAACCGCTGAGCTAAACCGGCCAGGGCGAGACAAGATTATTTTTAAAAATTTAAGTAAAAATAAAAAAGCAGCATGAAAACAAGCCTATTTTGTAACAATGAATAATTTAAAATAACTTAAACAGTCATCAACAAAATCATGGTTAAATTATGAAACATCTATTCCATTAAATAAAAAACTAAGGATTTTTAATAATGGAATGAAAACAAGCATCTATTAAGTAATTACTACCAAACACATAATTCAATAAAAGGGAAAAAAGAGAAGCTATTATCTCAATTTAACAAAATAAACAATGACCGAGAAAGGTTCTATACTTATTGAAGGCCACAAAGTTAGTAAATGGTAGAACTAGGATGTGCACCTGGCAATTGAATTAAGGACCCACCTTTTTAATCACTACACTGTATTGCTTCCGTGTGTACTGATGGAATGTGAGTTGCAGACAACATATACAGTACAACTGCATCATGCATTGAGCGTGTACTATTTGCCAGGCACTTTTCTAAATATTTCACATGTACTAATTAATACAATCGTCATAATATCTCTATGAAACAGATATTGTCATTTCTATTTCTACATAAGGAAACTGAGGTGCAAAGAAGTTAAATAAGATGCTCAATATCACACAGTAGTTAAGTGGTATAGAATCAGGGTTTGAACAGGCAGCCTGGCTTCAAAGACTGTGGCTTAACTTCCTTGCTATAATTGGCTTTTTCTCCCTTTTAATTAACTGAATATATGTAATCCTGTTTGTGGAAAGGAAATAAATCAAACTGGTAAAAGCAATTTTCTCTGGGAGGAGGGTGGCATGTAGAAGGTGAACAGGTAATTTTACTTTTTATTTCCTATATTTCTATATGATTTTAATTCTTCTACAAGGAACATGTATTCATGTATTATTTGCACAATTGAAAAATGAATGATTCATGTACACAAAAAGACAAAAAAATGTACTACCTTCTTTAGAAATAATTTTCTCAATTTCACAAGTGTTTGCCACACTCATTAGAATGATTTTAAACTCAAATACAAACTGCCAAAGTAGACAGAATCATAAACAAAATTTCTACATAGTTGATACTTTTGGCTACAATTATCAATGCAGGTTGTTTTTACAAATAATTATTTCAAAGTAATTATCCTAAACATCCCATAAAATAGGTAAATTCTAGTTTTTAATTTTTTTTCCTTTATTGATTTTTAGAGAGAAAGGAAGTGAGAGGGAGAGAGAGATAGAAACATCAATGAGAGAGAACATCGACTGGCCACCTCCTACATGTTCCCCACTATGGATTTGACCCACAACCTGGGCATGTGCCCTGACCGGGAATCAAACCAGTGACCTCTTGGTGCATGGGTCGATGCTCAACCACTGAGCCATCCAGGCCGGGCCTCTAGTTTTAGTTTTTATTTAATTTTTATTCTTAATTGAATTTATTGGGGTTACATTAGCTAATAAAATTTTGTATTCCATACCAATCAATGTATGTTAGGTTTTCAAATATATCCTCTTATAAGAAATAATGTTAATTTAGCTTAAAATCAAGAGAATGGCTCACAGCAAAGTGAGGAAATAGATCCCAATCCCACACAGGCTGCCAGATACATAATGAAAACAATTGTAAAAAAAAAAAAAGTTTTCTATCACTGCCATCACAAAGGAATATTAAAAGAAAATCAAGCCAAGCTGGTGTGGCTCAGGTGATTGAGTGTGAGCATCAACCCTTGCAACAAGAGGTCATGGGTTCGATCCCTGGTCAGGGCACATGCCCAGGTTTCTGGCTCTATCATGCAGAAGGCAGCCGATGTTTCTCTCTCTCTCTTCCTCTCCCTTCCTCCCTAAAAAAAAAAAAAAAAAAAAAAATTCAATAAAAACAAATTTAAAAAAAAAAGAAAATGAGGATCTCAAATTGTTCCTAACCTACACTCCTTCATTAGTCATATCCTATCCCCTTTGCCCCCATCATCCCGAAACCCAGTTGATACAAATTCCAGCAGTCCTCTGTCTCTGCCTTTCTCTTGGATTTCTGCGGCTGCTTTCAGTCTCGCCCCCTGTCAAATCCACTAGACATGCTAGATTGATACACCTTTCACACAAACATGTTAAATCTCTCAATGACTTCTAATTATCCATTGATTAATAATAAGAATAATTTACTGAGTACCTTGTAAATGAAAGGCACTCTTAGGCAACATCTGTGTTTATGTAATCTCAACAGCAAATCTGCAAGTTACAAATTTGCGCATTTGTACAAAACAGGAAACGGCCTCCCAAGAGCAAAAAGTCAAAATCTAAAATGAAACCTCAAGGTCTATGTGTTTTTTTCACTGTTTACTCGTTCAGCTTTTATTCCTATACTTTCTCCAAAAGCTCCAATTACTATGTGGCTTCATGACTGTCTCTTCTACCTAAAATTCCTTTATTCTCATTATTTCCTGGCAGACTATATGTTCTTCAGGTTTCTTTTTTAACTCTCAGTTCTTCAGGGATATATGACTTTGACCCACCTAGCCTGGTTAAGATTTCTTTACATTTCATTTTACCTTATTAGCTATCACTCTGTGAGTTCCTTCAAGGTGTTTTTTTCTTACTCATATTGATGTGTTTGTTCCCAAGCAGCATGCAAAGTCTGGCACTTATTATCATCAATTATAATTATTATCATTTTCTAAACTACCTGTACATGTCATACCATGTGCCTAACACTTTTATATATTCAGTTCATTTAATCTTACTTATGGTGATGCTCTCAGGTAGGCATCAACGGAGAAAAATGACATTCAGAAAAAAGTAATTTGCCCCAGAAACATAACTATTAAGTTGTAGAGCCATGGAATCCAAATTTGCCTAACATAAAAGCTGGTGCTCTTGTTCTTTTACCCTTCACTCTTAATTTCCATTGCCAATTTTTGGCATACCCCCCAAATCCCGTAAATGTTATTTATTGTTATCATCAACTGCTGGAAATGGTTAAAACTTAAACATAAGGGCTGAAATAAGCTCCGAACTATGAAGAGGAAGCCGCCGACGTTAAAGTGGGAGGTCATCTTTTTACACAAGGAAGAGAGGAAGTGCTAGAAGAATCAGGGACTATTGCACCCACAATTATGCAAAGCAAAAAGGCAACTCCCAGAATGAAAGGGTGCCCTGAAAACCACATCCTCATAAAGGGAGGGATACTAGAGAGGGACAAGAGACACCTCCAAAAGTAACAAAGCTTTCTGTGGTAGTCCTGTCTTGTCCAGGACAGCTTCGGAACCATTTGCTTTTTCCCTACAAACCTAGGTAACACAAGTTTTAATGTATCTCTTATCTTCACTCATTGCATTGCATTTTGGCCGTTTTCTCCCTAAGGTGTCTCAGTCCTTCATTTACAGCTGCTGCAGTCAAGTGCAAAAGTTCATTCTCACCACCATTCCCTAGCAGCAGTAATGTAGAGACCTTTTGCTCTCCCAGTCCCTCCTCCCCTGGGCCTTGCAAATGAGAAGAGAAAAGAAGGTTTAACTGGTGTTTATGACGCCTGAGAATTCAGCCTCTCCCCCAAGGCAGGTGGAGGCTACTGCCTGCCTCCTTGCTACCAGGCCCCCCGCTTTCCCAGAACAGGCGCTCAACTACGCCATAAGGGCCCTATTTCCCCAGCCAATCCTGAGCGCAGTGGGCCCTGGCCCTTAGCAACAACCAAAAAGAACTGCCATGCCAAGCTCGTGACTTCGCATAACATACCTGATTGAGCACTAAGAGAAGGTGAAGTGGTTAACTTCGGTTTACTTCTGCAAAGTCTCTTCAGAGTGGAAACAATGAGCGTCATTAAAGTCTATTATTCCAGCGTGTCAGGGTCTAGGGAGGTGAGTGGAAAAAAAAGGGGGGCTTCCGAGGGTTTAAAAGGGCCAATTAGAATGAAGATATTCTGATTGGGAACTTCTGGACTGTGCTAAGACATTATGATTCTCTTCTTGCCTTTCATTCTTCACCTCCCTCCTCCTTAAGTTTTCAGTGGTAGGAGGTTTAGGGGAGAACAGAGAATATGGTTAATGCCCTCACACATGTTGTGCTCTGGGGACTGATTGCGGAGATTTCTGTGTCCGGAGCTCAACCACCTTAACGTTTTCCAATAATTTTTTGGTTGTTTCAAATGGAAGTGATAACCCTGTTTACCATGGGAAATGAAAGAGATAAAAAATCCTGGTTAGTATGGGAGAGGAAACATGTCCAAAAATCTTCAAAATACTGGGTAACCCCCCCAAAGAAAAACGGACTGTTAATTTTTAGCAAGAAAACGTGTTTGCATGGATCAGATATTTCTTAGAGCACAGATTAGTTGACCAGGATATAGGAAGTATTATAAAACAGTGCTTTCCAACAGCAATATATTGCCAGCCACATCTGTGATTTTAAATGTTCTAGAAGCCACTTAAAAAAAGATGAAAGTAATTTAATGCATTTCATTTAACACAAAACAAGCAACATGTTATCATTGGAGAATATAATCATTATAAAAATACAGATGTTATATATTCTTTTTTCACATCAAGTCCTCAAATTCCAGTAGGTATTTTGCACTTATAGCACATCTTATTTTGGACTAGCCACCCTTCAAGTGCTTAATAGTTACATGTGCCTGATGGTTAACACATTAGACAGCTCAGTTATAATAGGACCATTTATATGATTAAGGGCCTCATTTGGCAGTTTTTGGAGAACAATGAAAATGGAAGGATTTGAAATAGATTAAAAATGATTGATAAATATTTATCACATTCCTGCTATGTGTCATATACAATGATAGCTACAGGGAGGAATCAGAATTGATCTCAACCTAGAAAGAGTGCATTGCTTTTGCATAAAGGCTTGTCAGGCAGATTAGAGATTTCACCTGGGTACGATGAAATAAAAGAAGTTGGAAAAAGAAAATTATGTGCCATTTGGCTAGTTTTTTTTTTAACGTTGTGATTTATGTTATTGAATATGGTACTAAGAGTCTGTAAGAGGAAATTATTTGGAATCAGTAAGGACCACAATGAATACAGCAGATGACTCACCCAACTGCTGGTCTGTCTATCAAACTGTAACATGGCAATCATCTGGAGAACTTGTTAAAACACTCCTGGAACCCACTCACAGAGAGTCTGATTCTGTACTTTTGTAGTGGGGTAAGGCTGATGATACTGGTCTTACAAAACACAAACTAACACTAGTCTAAGCATCTCTTCTTCTCTTAATGGGATCTTCTGAAGAGGTTTTGAAAAATCGCCACAAACGTTTGACGTAGGTTACATGCACCATGCTTTTGCAATTTTAAAAACTAATGAGACTTGGAAAGTGGAAATGTTTCCTTTTGGAATTTCAGAAATTTCTCAGCTCTCTGTTGGATATAGGCAGGGGTTTCTTAGCATTGCTGATTACATTTTCAAGGCATCGAACAGAAAACCTATTGACATGCACTTTCGTCGAAATCTCACTTGAATACAATAGAGTAAGCTCGGGTTTGTAATTGTCCAATTGCTTTCACATAGGTTTTCTAACTCTAGTAGTAGAGGTTTTATGAGAGAAAATTGCCCAAGAGTGTCATGTGAAATGTGGAAACTTCAATCTTTAAGATTTATATTATAGTTATTAATAAGAAATTGTAGTTAAAAATATGTTTAAAAGATAACCAAATCTGACAATTTTACATTATCAGTAGAATGTGTTTCAGGGCAAAAGACAACAGGGGAAAATGCAGTCTATTATCAGGAATATACATCTAACATTTCTATTAGAGGACATAGCAAGAAGTGGCCACTTTTATCCACTAACATATTTGTAAATCGTAATCCCCTGGTGTATGTATTTTGTTTTTTTATCCCATGGATTGTATCTCCATGTGTAAGCACAGTCTTTGATTTTGCTTTAGAACATGTAGCATGTTTCCCTCAAATTTAAAATTCTGTTATCATGTCCACTTCCTACATGGAGCTACCATAGAAATTGGCACGAATCAATGCAGTGATAACTTCAAAAGCCTGTTTCAACCATTACAAAAATGTTCATACCACTTCATATGCAGTATGAAATCAATCTGGTAAAAAAAAATTATAACCCACTAGAGATTTTCTGCCCCCACTGACAGCTTGCTACAACTGTTCATATACATAATAAAAATATTGATATAGTATATATACTACATGTATGTGATACATATCATAACTTTTGCTCCTCAAAGAAGTTATCACAGCATTAAAAGCTTTTCTTCTTCCATGGCATAATGGGCATAGAAAATAAAAATGAAACATAACACTTTGGAATCAGTTGATTAACATCTTTTTATCACTTCACAATTTTACCTAGGTGAAGCAGAGACAGGAAGAAGTTACCAGAATTTTAGATGCTTACAAGATAAACTATGAATTAATAGACATTTCCCTCAGTAAGAAAAAACTTCAAGAAATGATAATGAAGGTTTCCACCCCTAAGGCGCTACCACCTCAGATATTCAATGGCCAACTGTATTGCGGAGTAAGAGTAAAAATTAACTTTTATTTTATTTTCATTTTATATCTTAAGGTCGCATACATGAGAAAATAATACATTTATGAAGTGTGATGGTCAAGTTTCTCCATTTATATAATATATGCCTAAAGACAAAGCAATTTGTACTTTTGTACAGAAAGACTGTCTTGAAAGAAACTATATCATGTTGCTTATTTGGAGATACTTAAGTAGTATTTTTCATCATATAGCATGAATTTATTGGTACTCTGGGGAATTTTTTTTTAAAATATAACTTAGCTGGCAGAAATTTGCAAAGACCCAGACAAGATAATTAGCAAACTTACCTAGACACTTGAGTTTAATGACTTAGCAATTGAGAATTATCGTCATTGATATTGCAGATTAATTTTAATTACTTTTAGGATTATGAAAAGTTTCACAAGGCAAAGGAGAACAAAGAGATTCTGAAATTCCTGAAGATGGAATAAATGGACTATAATGACACAAAGATGTTTACTAACATGGATCTGCATTTGCTTCCATATACATCGGTTACTTTTCATTGTAACAATAAAACTGTTTCATTAAAGTTAATTGCTACCTAGATTAAGTTGTATTCATTAAGAGGTGGGTCTTGACCGTTACAAACATGCATTAAACTCATTTATCTATTACACTGTGAACAATTTGTAAAACTGTAAAAAGAAAAACACTTTAATATCTATCCTTAAGTCACTAGTAGCTGTCAATTTATAGGCATGAAATAGACATTTAGTGCAATTTTCAATTTAGTTCCAGCTTTACTTTCTAAATGTTTCTCAGTACATTTTGCAAAGCTTAGAATCTGTACTGGGGCTGTTTAAAAAACAAAAGAGAAAAACAGATCACTGGGCTTTATTCCAAGCCCTCCTAAATGGAAAGGGGGGAGAATAGAAATATGTGTTGTTAATGAATTCGCTTGGTGATCTTTTTTTGTACACTAAAGTGTGGGAACCGATATTAGAGAGTAGCAATAAGTTTAGGGAATCTCTCCCTTGACCTCCACCTTTGCTATAAAATGAAGTCTTCTTCCAAATCTTTTTTTACTCCTGGGGTTCTTATCTTATTGAATGGCACTTTCATTCACTCAAACCCTAACTCAGCAACCTGGGCATCATCCTTAATATTGGCCATTCCTCACCCTTATATGCAATCAATCACCATAACCTAGATGAGCTAGTTTTAATATCTGTTACCTCACACTTTCCACCTTTCCAGCTATTGCCTTTCCTCGTGTCCTCATCACTTTTATCTGTACCTTTGTAATGATACATTAACTTCCTACTTCCAGTTTTACTATTTTGATATCTACCCTCCTCATTGCTGCTAAAGCGGGGATTTTCAGTCTTGACTGAACTGTGGAATCACCTGCGGAGCTCTAAAAACCAAAATTCTGGATCCCATCTTTAATTATTCACATTAGAATTCAGCTTTAGTTGGGAACAATAGCAAAACAAGTTTAAGTTTATATAGCCTGCAGCAGAAAGCTTCTCAAAATGTGGTGTTGGAAAACCACATCCCTCAGAATCATGTGGAGAACTTAACAAATATGCAGATTCCTGAGCTTCTCCCAGAATTCTAAAGTTGGAGCAAAGATATTTGAATTTTAAATGAATACCTCCAGATGACGCTAATTTCTGAGAAGTGTTAAAATCTAAACTTCATACTCATTATCTAAAACAAGTTTCTGTAGAACACACTTTTTCTATCTTTTAGTTACATCTACTTCTCTCCCCCATTAACCTTACTTATCTTTTTGTAGTTTCCTAAATGTATCAGTTTTGCATTCTCTTGCCTTTTTACACACACCTGCTATCTGTTTGGCAAGTGTTGATCTTAAGCAAATAGACAGCCAGATATTTCTCCAGCAAAGTGGGTTTCTTAGGGAACAACAAAGAATTGTAATTCAGGACATGCATTCCAGTGATGAACCATATGCAAGTCCAAAGAAACTTTCATCTATAAACTTAGTATTGAGCAAAAAAGAAAAAAAAATACAGGAAAATCTCATGGAAATGGACAACAGTGTGGTGATTGCTGGGGGTGGAGTAGGGGGTGGGGGTTGAGGAGATGGAGGAGGGTATAGGGGAGATAAATGGTAATGGATGGAGACTTGATTTGAGGTGGTGAATACACAATACAATGTACAGATGATGTGTTGTGAAATTGTGCACCTGAAACCTGTATAATTTTGTTAACCAGTGTCACCCCAATCAATTCCATAAAAAAGAAACGAAAGAGTCTTTTGGAGAAAGTTGAAAGTTCAAAGTATGTATAATGACTTTTCATTAGGCAACTTATGGCAGTTTTGCATTGGCTAAGCTGATACTGGATAAGGAGGAATATTTTCTTCCTCCTGCAAAGGTAAAATAGTATTACTTCATGTTGGAGATGTAAGGTAAATTTCTTCCTATTAAGGTCAACAGTGTGTGTTGCGTGACATGTGGGAGAGTTCTCTCTTCTAGCTTCCTGACTCCATTTTAAATGCATTTCTGTTTATTAATTTTCACATTTCCCTCTTTTGATCAAGATCTTTCTCTGAAAGCATCACTGCTTAAGAGTCAGGTTTTTCCTTATTCAGTGTCTTTTTGTCCCTCAATGCTAGAAATGACCTTTCCTGGGTGTCATGTCTCACTTCAGAGGGAAAGTACATAGATAGGAAACTTATTGTGATCATATTTGAGTAACAAGGAGGGATAGGAGGGAGACTGCTTAGGCATTTCTATCTAAAATCTATATCTTTGAATGGTGAATACAGGAAAGATATACTCAAAACTGAATTGATTAAATAAATGCATTGGAAAGACACGATTCAGGAATAAAACATGAAGCAGTTAAACAGTATTGTTATTTCAAAACTAAATGTCCTACCAGTGTACAACATGTAGTTTGCAAATTCAGAGACCCATGAGTGGGATTAGAATCCAGGGTCGGTTAATAGTCCAGACAAAAGAGAAGCTTCTCTGATTTTAAACTTTCTAACTCTCCTATTCTAAGCATCTTGGGAAAGCTGCCTCATCAGGTGTTGTTTGCTCCAATTTCAGGAAATCACCTTCAGATCACCAACTGTTGTGCAGGTCAAGTCAGGGTGAGGTGTTTTCTTTAGTGTGTCACATAAATCGAAGAGTCTGTTCCCAGAAGTTGGGCTGCACAAGGGTTGGTTGCATGAATCTCCATGTTGCAAAAATGTATTGCATAAAGTTTTTGTCTTCCTGAGCACACTTTTAAATAAGAACCATCAATGCACCATGAGAAGTCTGAGTTACCCAAAGGAGTTCCATGCAGATCATCACAAGGGATCAGGAGGTAATCTGTCAGTGTTCAGCAGCCATGAGGGGCATCATTAGTAATGGAGGTGAGAAGAGTAGCAGGATTAAGTTATTACAACATGCCAAGCTTGTGTGGCTCAATGGTTGAGCATCAACCCATGCACCAAGAGGTTGCTGGTTCGGTCAGGGCACATGCCCAGGTTGTGGGCCAGATCCCCAGTGGGGGGCAAGCAGGAGGTGGTCAGTCGACGTTCTCTTTCATCAATGTCTCTCTCTCTCCCCCTTCCTCTCTCTCTAAAATTAATAAATAAAAATTATTTTTAAAAAGTTATTACAACATGAAAGAAAAAAGTTATGTGATAAGCAGTTAATAAAAGGATTCCATGGGAGATGAGGAAGTTGACTCAAAAATATTGTGTGATGAGAATGCAGGAAGGCTTTTACTGCTTGGGGTGCAAAGATGGTTAGAGGGAATTCCAAAAATTTCCTCAGTGGCTTTAACCAAAATGGCAGTGGCCATAATGGCTGTAAGGAAATGGGGATCCCCATGCCACGAGGTACAGTTTCTGGCTATAATACCCTACTTGTCTGTGGGGGCTAAAACACCCTCCCACCTTCTAAATTCTTTTAGTTGGACTAATAAATTAACAGAGACAGACTAACCGGAGAAAATAAAATTTAAATATGTGCACATGCGGAATTAATATGAGAATAAAATTTCCCAAAACAGTGAGGTAAAATTGGGTATATATGTCATTTTGAACAAAGGAAAATGGGAGCTATGGGTCTGAGATTTCAAAGGAAGTAGGCAATTTACAGGTAGTTGAGGAAGAGTGAAACAAACATGACTGGTAAATTTTGCTAAGCAACCCAGAAACAATGAGACACAAGAAGTAATCTAGTAAATAGGCCCCTGCTTTGCTCTGTCCCCTCCACCACACTCAATTAAAATTAAGTTGCTAAGGTGAACATCCTAAATTCCTTCTTGGAGTAGGCTTTTCCCTCTGAATCTCTTAGGCAGGAAAAGGGAGGAGGTCAAAGTTTCTTTCTGAGTTTTTTGTTTCTTAATAACCAGCTTAAAATCAATATCCCCAAAGGCACAGTTTGGGGGATGGCAAAACTTTGGTTCCCTTCAGATTGATGAGGGTCACCATGAAGCCTATCTGTAACTAGGTGCCAGCCCTCTTCTGCATCAGAGGCCTTAAATATCAAAGTTGGGTTTGGACAAAAGTGCAATTTTTCCTTAGTGACTTTATGTGCCTTCAGGGCTAAAATCTTTAAGAGTGGATATGGTTTTCCTGTGAAAAGACTTGGTAGGAAGAGCAAAGAAGCAAATCATTCACATATTGCAGCAAAGGAGAACCCCTAGGCAACATATGTCATCCAGATCAGCCTTCAGGATTTGTGATAAATAAGAAGGGCTCAGTCAACCCTGAATTGTATGTCCAAGTGATTTGTTTTCCTTCCCAAGTGAGGGCAAAATGGTATGGTCAGCTTCATCAAGTGGAATGCATAAATCAGTTACAGTAAATAACTTACATTCATTTGGGATGAATATTAATATCCTGTGAGGATTAGAAAAAACAGGGTGTTGAGGCATAACAATATTGTTTATTACTTGAAGGTTCTGGACAAATCTCTAACCTTTAGCCCTTGGGTTTTCTCACAGTCAAACAGAAGTATTACAGAAATAGTGCAAGGGATAATGGGACCCTGAGTCCTATGATCTCCTATTATGACTTTATACCTTGAAGGGCTTCATTATTTATGGGGTATTCATTGATTCTGGAAAGGGGTTTTGAGGGATCTATTTAAATATTGATAGGAGGTGAAGTTGAAGATTTTGCCTATGAAGAGCATGGTAGCTGATCCAATATGGACAAATGATCCCTGATTCAGCTATAGTTTCATCAGAAATAGAGAAAATAAAAGATGTTGAAGGGTCATTTAATTCAACTGATTGGTTATTTTAATGGTTACTGACAAATTATGGAAATATTTTCCCCTTTTGGGAGAGAAAACTGCCATTATACTTTTTAAGACATTTCAGCTTAATAAATAAATAGGGGTGGAGGAACTAAGGAGAATAAGGTATCTCTCAAAGGGCCCAAACATAAAGGTATAGGTTCAGAGGCAGGAACCTGTTGAGGTTTATTAGAGATCCCCACTAATTGTACTGTTTTAGTACTCTGTAGCTGGGGTTGATTTATAACAACTGTGGGGTTGAACACTGAGAGTGATCCGTTCCCAATCTGGAGAGTGGTTTCTCTGAACGAATGAAAAGTAAAAATTTGGAAGAGCTCCTGTAGGTCCTCGAAGCCCCATCATTGGGAATTAGGAGGACATTAGAAAGGCTGGTTAGGAGGCTAAAAGACTTAATTTTGTGTCGGTCTCCAATGTTCTGATTCTTTGCAATAATAGCAGAAAGTAGGAGGTTTTTGGTTTCCTAGAGAGACCTTAATTTGTTGTTGAAAATTAAGAATTTTAGTGGTTTATTTTTTAGGTGACTCATCTAGGCTGTGAGCAAGCTGATATGTCAAATAGACCATATCTAGAGACTGATATGGTCTCTTATTCCATCCTGGTTCTTTTAACTAAAAGAGAAAAATTTCAATTCAGCCCATTAATAAACATAATATTAAAAGCTGCCTGAGTAGACTCTACATCTAAAGGAAGACCAGAATTTTCTTTGGAAACAATTTGAAGTCAATTATAAGAGTCATGAAGAGGTTCGTCAGACTTTAGTGAGCAGGTCTGAATTTTGCCTGATGAGGTTGGTTAGTGATTGCCCAAGCCTGATCATATAACAAGTCAACATGTTGGTCTCCCAGTTGTAATCCTAGAGACCTTTCAAGATTTTCCCAATTAGTAGTTTTCATGCAATGCTAAACCTGGCCTTTATCAACACGCATATACACCAGGTGATTTATTAGATGGTTCTGGATGCAGAGCCTAAGACAAAGAAGTCAAGGGAGAAGAGCAGAAAATTTTCAGAGCCACTCCATCTTTTTTTAGTCATATGTTTGCCTCAGTTATTTTGCAAAGAGACAATTTTAGCCTCTTGGTAACATTTTTAAACCTTAAAATACCAAGTGAAATGGGCAGTTTATTCAGTTTCAACCATTTTAGAGCTATGATTGTACAATTTGGTTTTTTAAAAAGTAGGTTTGTGGAATTCAAAAGTTCCCCATAATGGCCATTGGTATTCTAAATTACTTTTACACAAATCAGGCCATATAGTTAAAATTGCACATGATGGGGGACCACAGTTCTCAACATAAAATAAGCTGGGATCACTGAAGGTACAGGGGGCACCCTCAAATGTTTAGATAACTGGGGTCTCATTTTTCAAAAGGTTTTTCTCTAGAGCAAAAACCTAAACAGCCTGCAGGCCAAACAACAGGATAATTCCAGTAGGAACAGTTCAATTTCAAAAAGTCCAACCAAAGGCTAAATAGCATAGCTCCCGTAGGAATAGTCCAATTCCAAAAGGAATTGGATCAAAGACTAGCACAGTTTAAGTAAACAACCTGATTTCAAAAGAGTCAGGCCAAAATGGCAACTGAGTACTCATGGACAAAAGAAAGCCTTGACCAGAAAAGAATAAAGCCTTAAAATAGAACCTGAATAAAGTGTAGAGCACTTCAAAACGCAAAGAAAGTGGAAGCTCAGATCTTGGAGATGGACTTAGTATCAAACTCCAGGCTCAGCAAAGAATCAGTGAGTTCAATAGACTCCATGGGTACCACACCTCAGAGTTGTTGGGGATCTTCTCTGGATCCCCATACAAGACACTAAATAATGTTGACCATTAAACAAATAGACATTTCTCTAGCAAAATTGGTTTGAGAACAAAGAAGAATTGCAATTCAGAACATGTGGTCTGATGATGAATCACATGAAATTCCAGGGAACAAAGGAGAGGAATACTCTTTTATGGACTTGGGGGAAGCTGTGGTAAATAAAGTGTCCATGTGAGGAAACTGAAAGTTTGAAGTACAATGACTTGTCATTGGCTGAGCTATGGCAGTCCCTCATTGGCTGAGCTGTTACTGGGCCAGGAGAAATATTTTCTTCCTTCTGTTGAGGTAGTAAAGTAGTATCACTTCCTGTCAGTGATGCAAAGTATAACTCTTTTTTTTAGGGTTAGTAGTATGTGCACTGAGTGACATATGCATGAGAGTTCTAGCCTCCTGACTCCATTTTAAATGAAGTTTCTTTTTTATTTTCACACAAGTAATTACTGCTATTTCAAGTAAAACTCCACTATGGTTGTGACTTCTTCCTGGTAGAATAAAACACTGTTTTTGTGATTCAGATGGCATCCTTACCTACTTCTATTGCATCACTAATAATAGTTTAGAACTATTGCATCCCTTGCAAAAGCCAATACTTCTTCAGTGCTCACTATGTTCTAGGCACTGTTCTAAAATGTTTTACAGGAATTTACCTCATTTACGCTTCACAACCCTATGATGTAGGTGCTATTGTCATTCTCATTCTATGGATGAGGAAAATGGGTTTCCAAGTGTTAATTTTCACAAGGCTGCATAGCTAATAAGTGATAATCCCAGATTTTGGACCATTACATAGCAAAGTGAAAAGCTATTTCTAGATAGAGAGGAGTAAGGAGAGAAGGAAAGAACAAAGTGAGTTAGTGGTGTGGGTCCCTATAAAAGAAGTCCCACAGATTAACCATGCTTATGGTCAAACCACTCAAGAGGTGGGCTAATAGAGTCTTTTCAAGTCCCAGCTGGTTTTAGAGGGACCAGAAAACAGAAAAGACTAGTAACACTTATTTCCAAATTCCAGTCAGAGAAGTCTCACAGCCTCTCATTGTACCACAATTGGATTTGGAATTTTTAACTGGGGATTTATGATGATGAGACTGAGGGCAGCCTTATAGAGCCCTACATCTCTATTACTATGAGTGAGAGAGCATCCAAAAATTTCCCCTGCCTCCTATGGAAATACACAAATACCAACCAAAAGAGAACAATTAAATCCAGACTTTGTTATAACAAGAAGTCAGCCACCGTCACTTGAATTTTTTTCAGAGATTCAAAGGCAAAGGAGTGGTAAAGTTTTAGAGTGGAAAAAAAAGTAAAGGCTTCAGGTATGCTCTTACCGGAAGCTGTTGGTATGAGGAAGCTAGAGACAGCTAACTAGAAGTAGACCAGCCTACGTTGATCTGATATAGGATCATATTTGTTTTTCTCCAGATAGTTCTAAGTTGGAATAGGAAGCTGGCAGATATTGATCAAGTCCTGGCTGTGTTGGACTGATTACTACAAAACTATTTCTTTTTTTATTTCCTAGACAGTTTACTGTAGAGGTTGTTGTTTGGCTTCCTGGGATAGCTGTTGCAAGTTATGGGTTACAGTTCTATTTTTATCTAAGGACCGACCTTTTCAAAAATTGTTTTCTTTATTGACTTTAGAGAGAGGAAGAGAGAAGGAGGAAGAGACAGAAACATTGATGAGAGAGAATATAGACTGGCCACCTCCTGCATGCCTCCCTACTGGAGATATGCTCACAACTTGGGCATATGCCCTGGCCAGGAATTGAACCAGTGACCTCTTGGTGCATGGGTCGATGCTCAACCACAGAGCCACACTGGCCATGCAAGACTGACCTTTTTATATTCAGTTTTATACTCCATTCCAAGAAAGGATCAAAAGTAGCTGAATGAACCAACAGATATGGAAGCCTTCAAGTTCAGAAAATTCATGAGAGATTTTTGTTAACCTGGTGACTAAAGAGTAGAAAGATATATATACATATCAGCCATAGTTCAAAATAAGTTTACAATTTAAAAGAGAAAAAAATGTCTACTATGTGAAAATGTTTTCTTTTCCTTTAACATCTTATTCCTCTAAGCAGAAACTAAGAAAACTGAGGAGGATTATCACTCTGCATAATAACATTGACTAGAGCTGCTAGCAGGGCTGTTAATCTGGGTAGTATAAAAAGTCTACTAATTTTGCAGATACAACACTTTGACAGCCATCCACTGACATGGTCTTTTTCTCAGCTCTCTTCTTAAATCATCTGTAATGAATTGGATTGTGGCTCCTGAAATGATATGTCCACATCCTAACCCATGTAACCTATGAATGTTACCGTATTTGGAAAAAATATTTTTTAAAAATATAATTAGGGACTTAGAGAACATTGTGCCAAGTTAAATAAGCCAGTCAGAGAAAGACAAGTATCATATGATTTCACTCATATGTGGAATTTAATGAACAAACTCAACTACCAAGCAAAATAGAGACAGGCTCATAGATACAGAGCAAGCAAACAGCTCTGGTGGGCAGGGGTTGGAAAGATTTAGCCAAAAGAAAAAGAGAGAGAGAACACACAAACATGGTACAGTGTGATGACTGTGGTTGGGTGGAGGGAAGAGGGTACAGAGGAAATGAAAAAATAAAATAAAGTATGGTTTATGAAATGTAATTATGGATCTTGAGATGGAGAGATCATTCTTTGGAATAGGGAAAGAATCACTCCCAATTCCCAAGTACTTCTATAAATTCTGCAATGCAGAGATTTTATTTATTTATTTATTTATGTATTTATTTACTTATTTATAATTTTTCTTTATTGATTTTAGAGAGAGAGGGAGAGAAATAGAAACATCGATGAGAGAGAACATCGACTGGTCGTCTCCTGCATGCCCCCCACTGGGGACTGGGCCCACAACCTGGGCATGTGTCCTGACCAGGAAGGAAACCAACGACCTCTTGGTGCATGGGTCAATGCTCAACCACTGAGCTACACCTGCCAGGCAACAATGCAGAGATTTTAAAAAGACAGATGGTTACACAATAATATTAACGTAGTAATGTTAATATGCCACTAGAATTTTTGATAAATGAAATGAAACACTAAAAATTACTACAGTATATATATGGCACATGTTAAATAGACAT
The DNA here is from genome assembly GCF_014108415.1 of Molossus molossus. Classification (NCBI taxonomy): domain Eukaryota; kingdom Metazoa; phylum Chordata; class Mammalia; order Chiroptera; family Molossidae; genus Molossus; species Molossus molossus. The sequence continues at coordinate 10,719,351 of NW_023425355.1, read as the reverse complement.
TTTTAGAAAAAAATCATTCCAAGATGGCTGCAGAGTAACTAGAAGCTGTGTCCACCTGCTCCCAGCCCCAAACCAGATTTACAACAAAATTACAGAGCAATCAACTTGAAAAACCAATGGAAGTATAGTTGAGCTGAAATATAACCAAGGACCACAGAAGAAACCATGTAGAGACTAGTAAGAAGGGCAGAGATGTGGAAAGCGAGAGACTCTCATGCATCTGTGGCAGCTAAGAAGCTGGAGGGATATCATAGCTGCAAAATCCACCCCTACTCCCCGTAGAGTGTAAGGTCCCAACCCCATGCAGGAATCCCAACCCAGACCAACAGAGACAGAAGGAGGAATATGCGTAGCATCAGGCAGTAGGAATCAGTGAGGATTCTTCCCACCTGGGAGACTCAGCCCACACCATCCCAGGGAAGGCATGCTCCTACTGTTGCACCATGAGCCTAGGGAGTTCGCTCTGGACTCTGACTGCTGGAGAGGCCATACTGACATACTCGATCCTTGTAGAGGGGTCTGCTGACTACATCCAGCAGTAACTTTGAACGGTCCTCTGTTTTCTGGAAAGACTTTGGGCATAGACCCAGTCAGTGACTAAACTGTGTGGTTTGGGAAAGAGAAATGGTCTCTCCTACTTTGAACATATGGTCTGCGCCCCTTCCCTGACCTGTTGTGCTGTTTGGCCTGCCTTTTCCTTCTGAATTCGACAACATGGGGAGCGGTACAGGACTGGGCTTTTTGGTCAATCCTGTTGTGTTTGATGGCACAGGGGAGCTGGAATTTTGGCCCTTCCTGCTGGATACGGAACCTGAGTGGAGCTGGGAATTTCAGCCTGCTTTGCTGAGACCAGCCGTGTAGAGAGATTGGAGTGCCACACGGAGCTGATTTTCAGCCCCCCGCTGCTTGGTTTGGTGGTGTGGTGGTGCCAGGGAGCTAGCAGAGCTGGGATTTTCAGACAGTGTTCCCAGGTAGACTCTACCTGGGAGCAAGATGGGCAATTACTGGGCTCTGTGGCTGCATTCTGAGGAGGCAGATCTAAGCTCCCCTGAAAGTTCAGCCTTCACAGCCCCCAGGAAGGAGAGAAAGTGCCCATTCCCCCTCCTACAAATTGTGGGAACCACCCCACAAGAAACTGTTTGGATTCACCCTACCAAATCTCTGATACTCTTGCAGGGTACAGTTACATGGGTGAAGGGAGAATGGCTCAAAGCAGAGACATTTCAAATTGTGATACCTTCAAGGCTACTGTCTAGGACAAGGAAGACGTGCTTAACCTCTCCTGAAAGATGGGTTGACATCATTCTCAACAAGAGACTCTTTTGTTCTATCCCTTTGAGCCCAGGTCAGCTGAGCTTGCTCCTGCAGAGGGGACGGCTAACTGTACCCAACCTGAACCTGCAGTGAGCTCCCTGGGGGGAACTAGAGTTTGAGACTCTGGCAGAGACTGAGAGGTTTGGCTTAGAAGCAGTGGCTACTCCCCTGGATGGTTTGGCTCAGCGGTTAGAGCATCAGCCTGCGGTCCAGAGAGACCCAGGTTCGGTTCCCGCTAAGGGCATGTGCCTCGGTTGCAGTTTGTCCCTGGCCCTGGTTGGGTTGTGCGGGTGGCAGCCACTCGATGTGTCCCTTTCACATCTATGTTTCTCTCTCTTTCTCTTCCTCCCTACCCCTCCTACTCTATCTAAACAAAAATTGGAAAAAATGTCCTCGGGTGAGGATTAAAAAAAAGAAGCAGCAGCAGTGGCTACTTTCCTCCTATTGAGTGCTTGAATGTGTGATCCCCAAGTAGAATACCCACTAGCCCTATCTAAGCTAGCCTGTGTTCATCCTACGTTCTCTCTTGGAAAGGCCCTAGAGAACCACCAGGCAATCTCAGGGGGGAAGTGGAGGTGGAGCTCAGGGAACTTGGTCCTATCATAGATATGTCCCCAGTTATAAACTGGAATAACTCAACCCTTTTACACAGATTGTCCCCTCCCATACACATGCATATCTAGTAGACACAGTCACAAACAGTGAACAGTATGGTAGTTAGAGACATATAGCCCAAGCCCAGTTACACACAACATCTGATGGTGACCTGTACCTGAAACTCAAGTGGACCCAGAACCAAGAAAACCAGTGGTGGGCTTTAGACCACACTGGAGCTAGACCCAACTATCCATACAAGTAGCACCTACAAAATGGATATCCTAGCTGGCACCAAACCCTTTTGGGAACAATCCTGGTCTCACAGGCCAGCCCCTGCACAGTGTTATAGACGGTTTTAGCCCCATAAAAATTAACCAGAGTTTGACCTTCACTGGGAATTTGAAAAGCAGCATCCTTCAGGAAAAGGGAGGACAGAAACGGCCCCAAGGCCAGAGTGTCCTGCATGCTCTGTAAAGAAACTGATAGGGAGAAACTGAAGCTCCCTTTACCCCATAAAACTGTAACTGTTAAAAATATATGTATTTCAGCTGGCGAACCGCTGATATCTGTCTCGAATTTGTTAGTTTTTAAAACTTAGATAATAGAATGAGTAGCAGAATAGATGTATGCTGACCCAGTTCACCCAGTTCCCTTTCGCCTCAGCTCCCTCCCATCTCCGTTCCCTCCTGCTTATCGCTAACTGCCTCCACTTCTGTACAGGCAGCTTGCTTGCTCTGCTAAACTCCTGAATGACCCCTGCCCTATATAAGCAACCCTCCCCCTGAGCTCGGGGCTGCAATTCTCCTCTGTGTAGGTTGGCTGCAGTCCCTGCGCAGGTAATAAAGCTCGCCTCTAATTCACCCAACTTTGTGTCTGAGTGAGGTTGACTCTCCTGGGTTACAACACACAGTGTCTCATACATGGTAATTGAGATTTACCTCTATAGTTCCCCAGACTGAAAGATTAACTTCACCCATAAAAGAGCCAACAGTTACCAAGCCTAAACAACAACAGTGGTGCACATAACCCACAAGAGACATTCCTATAGCACAGAGCACAGGTGATCTGGAAGATTGTGCCACAGTACTCAAAAAGGTACCTCAAGACTTCACCAGCACAGCAGCTTGCATGATGTGGTTGGGGTTGAGCCTCGCAGTCAGCCAGCCTGAGGGTCCATCCCAACCACGAATGGGCCAACAGCAATAAACACCCAGTTACAACAGGAGGGCCCACATAACATACAAGGGAAATTCTTAGTGCACCCAGCTCAGGAAATTAAGAAAGAATGTACTACTGTGTCCCACAGGACAACTATTACATAAAGCCACCCACAAAAGTTGGGAGTCTTAGCAGTTCTATCTAATATATAGAAACACAAAATAAAGCCAGAATGGACTGACAAGGAAACAGACCCCAAATGAAAGAACAGGAAGAATGTCCAGAAAAAGAGCAAAATAAAATGGGGGCAACCAATTTATCAGAAATAAAGTTCAAAGTAATGGTTATAAGGATGCTCAAGGAACTTAGAGAACTATAACAGCATGAAAAAGGACATACAAACCATAAAAAAATCAGTCACAGAGACATATATTGAGAATACAAAGGAAGGAATAAAAAGTAGGTTAGATGAAGCAGAGAATTGAATCAGTGATTCTGAAGATAAGGCAGAAATAAAACACCAAATCAGAGCAGGAAAAAGAAAAAAGACTTGAAAAGAATGGGGAGCCCTGGCCAGTTCAAGTCAGCAATTAGAGCATCAGCCCACAGACCAAAATATTGCTGGTTCAATTCCTGGTGAAAGGTGTGTACCTGGGTTGCAGATTTGATCCCCAGGCCTAATCAGGGTCATTCAGAAGGCAACCAATTGATGTTTCATTCACATTGATGTTTCTTTCTTTCTCCCTCCCTCCCTTCCACTCTATCTAAAAATAAATGGAAAAATATCTTTGTCTGAGGATAAACAACAACAACAAAATGAGGATAGTTTAAGGAAAATTTGGGACAATATGAAAGGTAATAACATCCATATCATAGGGATAACAGAAGGAGAAGACAGTGAGCAAGAAATAGAGAAACCATTAGAAAAAATAATGGTTAAAAAAATACATAACCTGGTAAAGGAAAAAGTCACACCTTTTCAGGAAGCACAAAAAGTCCCAATCAAGATGAACTCCAAGAGGCCAACACCAAGACACATCATAATTACAATGGCAAAGGTTAAAGGCAAAGAGAGAAACTTAAAGGCAGCACCTACAAGGGAGTTACAATAAGGCTGTCAGTTGATTCCTCAAAATGAACACTTCAGGCCAGAAGGGATTGGCATGAAATATTCAAAGTAATGAAAAGCAAGGATCTGCAACCAATGCTATTCTCTCCAGCAAGGCTATCACTTAAGATTGAAGGCAAAATATAGAACTTCTCAGACCCCCCCAAAAAAAAATGCTAAAGAAGTTCATCGCCACCAAATCAGTATTGCAAGAAATGTTAAAGTTACTATTTAAGAAGAACAAAAAACATATATATACACATACATAGGTATAAAGAAAAAAGTCACTAAGTAAGTACCTATCAATAATAACCTTAAATGTAAATGGATTCAACACTCCCATCAAGAGACATAGGGTAGCTGAATGGACAAGAAAATATAATGTATATATATATATATAGATATATATAATGCTGTCTACAAGAGAGCCACCTCAGAACAAAAGATCCGCACAGGCTGAAAGAGAAAGGATTGGAAAAAAAAAATTCATGCAAATGGAAACAAACAAACAAACAAAAAAGCTGGGGTAGCAATAATTATATCTGAAAAAACAAAGGCCATAGCAAGAAACAAAGGTCAGTACATAATACTAAAGGGATCAATACTGCAAGCGAATACAACCTTTTAAACATATATGAACTCAATATAGGAGCACCTAAATATATAAAAATAAATCTTGGTAGACTGTAATGGAGAGATCAACAGCAGTACTGTATTAGTAGGGGATTTTAACACCACAATGTCAGCACTTGATAGATCTTCCAGACAAAAAATCAACAAAGAAACAGTGAGCCTAAACAACGCAGTAGATCAGATGTATTTAATAGATATTTAAAAATCATTTCAGCCCTGGCCTGTTTGGCTTAGCAGTTAGAGCGTCAGCCCACAGACCAGAGTCCCGGGTTTGGTTCCCACTAGGAGAACATACCTTGGTTGCAGTTTGTCCCCGGCCCCAGTTGGGGTCATGTGGGTGCCAGCCACTCGATGTGTCTTTCTCATGTCGATGTTTCTCTCTCTCTCTTCCTCCCTCTCTCCTTCCCACTCTATCTGACAATGAATGCAAAAGTGTCCTCTGGTGAGGATAAAAAAATAAAATTAAGTAAAAATAATTTCATCCCAAAGCTGCAGAATATACAATATATGAACAAAATAAGAATATCAATAAATGCACAGAAATTATAAAAACAGAATCAAACAGAAATTCTGGAGCTTAAAAATAACTGTAATAAAAAATTCACTAGAGGGGTTCAAGATCGTATTTGAAGAAGCAGAAAAAAAGAATCAATGTAGCCCTGACCAGTCTTGCTCAGCGGTTAGAGTGTCGGCCTACGGACCAGAGAGCCCTGGGTTCGGTTCCTGCTAAGGACACATACCTCAGTTGCAGTTTGTCCCCGGCCTGTGTGGGTGGCAACCACTCGATGTGTTTCTCTCACGTCGATGTTCCTCTCTCCCTCCCTCCCTCTGTATCTGAAGAAAAATGCAAAAATGTCCGCAGATAAGGATAAGAAAAAAAAAAAAAAAGAATCAATGTACTGGAAGATAGGACAGCTGAAAATTTCCAGTCTGAGTAGAGAGAATAAAGAATAAAAATAAATATATCCTAAGGGACCAGTGGGACAGTATCAAGAGAACCAACATACACATAATGAGAGTATAAGAGGAGTAGAGAGAGAGAGAGGGGAAGAAAGAACATTTGAAGAAATAGTAGCCAGGCATTTTACAAATTTGATGAAATACATCAATATACCCATTTAAGAACTCAGTGATTTTCAAGTAGAATAAACTCAGAGATTCACAGGTAGTTATATTATAATTAAACCGTCAAGGTGCAGGGGGACGGGGAAAAAAGAAAAAAACTCGAATGCAGCAAGAGAGAAGGAAGTCATTACTACAAGAGATCCTCAATGATCAACAGCCATTTTCTCATCAGATTTCATGAAAACTAGAAGGCAGTGAGTGGAATGTATTTAAAGTGCTTAAAAACATACTATCAATCAAAAATTCTATATTCAGCAAAACTATACTGCTCTAATGAAGGAAAAGTCAAAACTTTCCTAGATAAACAAAAGCTGAGGAGTGTGCTACTCCAGGCCAAACAAAGAAGTAAAACATAACTATGTAGGAATTTACACAGGTAAATATAAAAACTAATATTATTTAATTTTTGTTTAAAACTTCTTTTTTATTTCTCATCTGATTTAAAAAATAAATGCATAAAATTAATGACCTGTGTTATCATGTATAATGTATATTGTATAATGTATCATGTATAATGTATAAAGATGCAATTGTGATGACATAAAGGGGTTTTAGGTAAAACCTGTATAAGAGCAGAATTTTTATATGCTATTTCAGTTAAGGTGGTATAAATTCTAACTAAATTGTTATAAATCTAGAATATTAATGGTAATCTCTCTGGTAACCACAAAAATATTTCAAATATACACAAAAGGAAATGAGAAGGGAATTAAATGTCCCTACAATATATTATAAAAATAAAATACAAATGAAGGCTACAATTGAGGAGATGAGGGACAAAAATGGTATAAGACATATCAAAAATAGCAAAATAGAAGTTCTACTGTATTAGTAATTACTTCCAATGTAAATGGATTAAACTCCAATAAAAGAGCAGAAGTTGACATAATGGATTAAAAACCAAAATCTAAATACATGTTGTCTACAAGAAACTCACTTTATCTTTTTTCCTTTTTAACAGTTTTATTGACATACAATAAACTGCACATATTTAAATTGTACAATTTTCTAAGTTTGTACATATGTATACACCCATAAAACCATCACTGCAATAAAGGGAATGAACATATCCATCACTTTAAAAAGTTTCTTAGGAACCCTTTGTAAACCCTCTCTCCTGTCCTGCCCCCCGCCCAACTCCAGGCAACTACTTATCTGCTTTCTGTCACTATACATTTATTTGTGGTTTTTAAAGTTTATATAAATTGAATCATACATTATGTACTATCCATTTTCTGGCTTCTTTCACTCAGAATAATTTTTTTTGAGATTGAATCATGTTGTGGCATCTATTAATAGTTTATTCCTTTTTACTGCTGAGTAGTATTCCAGTGTATGAATACACCAGCATTGTTTGTCCATTGGCCCATTGTTTACATTTGGATTATTTCCAACTTTTAACTATTACAATTAAAGCTGCTTTAAACATTCATGTACAAGTCTTTTTGTGGAGTTATACTTTCATTTCTATTGGGTAAATTCCTAGGACTGGAATGACTAGGTCATACATTAGATGAATGTTTAACTTTTTAAAAAATTGCCAAACAGTTCCCCAAAATGTTTGTACCATTTTACATTCCCATCAGCAGTATAAGAGAGTTCCAGATCCTCCACACCCTCACTAATATTTGGCATAGTCAGCCCTTTCATTGTGCACATTCTAATAGGTGTGCATTTCTCTAGTGATTAATGATGTAAGACACTTTTATGTGCTCATTTGCCAACCACATTTCTTCATGGGTGATGTATCTGCTCAAATCTATTTCCCATGTTTTATTTCTTTTGTTTTCTAATTATTAAGAGTTCTTTATATATTTCATATACAAATCTTCTATAAAGTATGTGATTTGCAAACATTTTCTTCAATTCTATGGCTTAACCTCACATTCCTTTTCTATACTTTTTATTTTTCAATTATAGTTCATTTCCAATAGTATTTTGCATTGGTTTCAGGTATACAGCATGGAAGTTGACAATCATAGACTTTACAAAGTGTTCACCCTGATATGCCCAGTACCCACCTGGTATCATACATAGTTATTGCAATATTATTGACTATATTTCCTATCTGTACTTTACATCCCCAAGACTATTTTGTAATTACCAATTTGTACTTCTTAATACTTTCTTTCACCCAGTCCTCCAACCTCCGTGGAAGGTATTTTGCTAAGTGAAATAAAAGTCAGTCAGAGAAAGACAAAGACATGATTTCACTTATATGTGGAATAGAGAGAACAATATAAACAAACAAAGAAAACATAAATGGACTAGAGGACAAAGAAGACAGAATGATGGTTGTCAGAGGGGAGTGACACTGGGAAACTAAGGGAAAAAGGTGAAGAGATTGAGAAGTACAAATTGGTAGTTCCAAAACAGTCATGGAGATGTTAAGTACGGTATAGGAAATATAGTAATATTGTAATAAATATGGTGCCAGGTGGGCACTGGAATATCACAGGAAATACTTTGTAAAGTGTATGATTGTCTAAACACTATGTTGTACACCTGAAACTAATACAAAATAACATGGAATGTAAACTGTAATTGAAAAAATAAATTCACATAATATAAATATAAAAAAGAAAAGAAAAAGACAGTCCATGGAATGGGAGAACATATTTGCAAATCACATATCTGATTCAACAATAAAAAGAAATATAACCTAGTTGAAATATAAATAATCATAATCACATGAAAAGATGCTCAACATAGTCATCAGAGAAATGCAAATCACAATTATAATGAGATATTAATTTACAGCCATAAAAATGACTATATTAAAAAAGACAAAAAACAACTGTCAGCCAGAAAATGAAGAAATTGGAACCCTCATACACTGCTGGTGGGAATGTAAAATAGTGCAGTAATTTTGGAAAATTTTGGCAGAGCCTCAAATTTTTAAACATAGAACTACCATATGACTTATCTATACACTCCAGAAAACTAAAAACACACTTTGAAACAAAAAAAGTGAATATTTGTAGCAGCATTATGCATAATAGCCCAAAAGTGGAAACAACCCAAAGTCTGTCAACTGATTAATGTATTTTAAAAAATGATGATTAGCACAGCTGGTGTGGCTCAGTGGTTGAGCATCGACCCATGCACCAAGAGGTCGCTGGTTTGATTCCTGGTCAGGGCACATGCCCAGGTTGTGGGCCAAATCCCCAGTGGGGGCATGCAGGAAGTGGCCCCCTAAAATCAATAAAGACACAAAAAAATTTTAAATGATGATTATATCAAAATAATGAAATATTATTTGGCAATAAGAAAGGAAGTACTGATTCATCCTATAACATGGATGAAGCTGAAAAACATAGTACCTCAAAAAAGCCAGTCCCAAAAAAACAGATATTGTATGATTTTATTTATGTGAGATATTCATAATAAGTAAATACATAGAAACAGAAAGTAGATTAGTGATTGTACAGCACTGAGGGAGGGATAGATGGAGAATGACTGCTAATAAATACAAAGTTTATTTGTTCGGTGATGAAATGTTCTAAACTTAAATTGTGATGGTTTTACAACTCCCAATATGCTAAACATCTTCAAATTGTACACTTTAAGTGGATAAATTTTATGGTATGTGAATTATATATCAATAAATATGTTAAATGAGAAATTATGCTAAAATAACAATTGTATAAATAGTATGTTTATTATTTAAGTAGAAATTCAAATTTTGTTTGCTTCATAAAAGGAGATGACTGATAATATTCAGAGATGAGGTAGGGGAGGTAGGGATGGAAAACCAGAATGTTCAAATTAATCAAATGTGAATGTTTCTTAATCAGTTTCATTAGAATTTTTCAAAAGAAAAGAAAAAATAAGACCAATGCCAATCCTTCTATATTTTCAATATCCATAACTGAGTAATAAAAGTCATGTGAACCTTTCTTTATCTTTTTGCTGAATTAGTGGAATATGTGCAATTAAATCTAACTCAATAAAATTCTCTATATTTAGATTTTCCCAAGCAAGTAATTAACCATCTCTGTTTTAAAATTCTGTTTCTCTGTACATTCAGATTCCCAAAGAAGTGCTGACATTTAACAATACAATCAACAACCAATTTGTATTGTTTGGTGAAAATGGAAATCTTCTTGAAGGTCATATATTCTTAAGGGCAATACACCTCTAAAATGAAAAATAAAATATTAGCAGATCTGAGTTGTACACAGAAAGATGCTAAAAGTAATATAACAAATAGCACCAGTTATATTTGCTTGCAAATTTTGTGAAAATACTTCATAAAACTTACCTTAATAATCAATTTCACTTCCTTTTCTTGTATCTACCAGATATATAGTGTTCTGTTAACAAAATGAATGAGTTCATTTAGGAAGACTAAATCCAAACTTTTACTTTAAATTGTAAGGTACAGCTCTGGCCAGTTTGGCTCAGCGGTTGGAGCATAGGCCTGCGGACCAGAGAGTCCCAGGTTCGGTTCCCATTAGGGGCATGTATCAAAAATAAAAATATAAATATAAATTAAAAATAAGTAAAATAAATTGTAAGGTACAGTCTAGTAGATAGAAACACCTCAAAAAGAATCTATTTTTAAAGACTGTTTTTGACAGTGCTAACTTATTGTATACTAAAATAAAAGCAAAAATGTCCACATAAAATATTGCAAGTATCATCAGCAGCATTTAATAAAGATCAGGAAAAAATATTGACCAAATTTTTAAAACATTTTCCAGAGTCAATTACAAAGCACCGTTTTTTCTCTAGCATTCTCCAGAGCATATTTTTGTACAAAAAACAATAGAGTATTTCTTTGACTCCAGTGTGTATTGCAAAATTCAGGACCCTAAAAAGGAAATTTCAAAATTGCATTCAAATCGTTTTCTTTGTTAATTTTTTTATTATTATTTTTGTACGTGCCCCTAGCAGGAACTGAACCCAGGACTCTGATCTGCAGGCAGACGCTCCAACCGCTGAGCCAAACTGGCCAGGGCATTCTTTGTTATTATCTCTATTAAAAATATGCATTACTCATCTAAAATTACTATTAAACTATTTAGAAACTCCAGGAACACATCAATTATATTTCTCAAAGTACTGAGTTTATTTTAAAGCATCACATCAAGTTTGAATCTCAGTAAACAAAGCCATGTTTTCATTATATGTTGATTTTAACAAAGAGCACAGACTTGAATATATCAAATGATATAACATACTTTTAAAATATGTTTTATTAATAAAGTAGTGTGGAACTAAAGTACAATATATGTATCTTCTGGGTAAGTGATTTAGGCCATGATGTTTCTTGTCTTCTTAGAATTCACATTTTAAAAACTGACCCTTTTACCTGATACTTGTGCTATTCACTGGAATAAAGGCATAGAAAATATTCTCTATACTTAGATTAATGTATTCATACTATATGTGGCCATGCTGAAATACTAAAGTCAAATATCTGAGAGATAGTGGCATTTGTGATCACAATTTGTTTTAATAGGGGGAAACCAATAAGGCACTGTTAGCGAAGACCCCCAAAATAGACTTAAGCAGTGAATGTTTACCTATTTTATAACAGTTCATTAAAAGTCTGAGCTCTTTACAAAAGGATGTCGCTTTAAATGTACTCACCATCCCACTTCTATAACATACATATTCATATTTCACTGGGACAAAGAACTTAAAAAATGATTACATCATAGCTGAGTAGTTAAACAAGAAATTTGTCAACTGAATGCATCTATTTTTTTTTTTTTTTGGTGGGAGTCAACTGTTTTGCTCACTGAAATATGCAATGAAAGGCTACATTTAGAAGCCTGGAAAACCTGTAGTTCAGTACATAGAAGTTTCAACTACAAAAAAATGGGAATGTTATAATTACCATAGAAAATTACAATGTCTTCCATATCACAAAAATTACCTGAAACTACTTTTTAGTCACAATAACATCACATTAAAAAGACGTATGTTTTTGTTTACTAAAATTAATGAGGCAATTGGGGAACAAAAGATAAATTCTTTCTCACTCTCCTTTTCAAATTCCTCAATGTAGAGCTACAGATATACTTAAGCTGCAATAATAACACCAACAAAGTACACAAGTGTTTGCTTTTTAAGATCATTGAAGTACATAAAATGCCTTGGCAGATAACAAAACTATTCCATGACATCTACTTAAAATTTTATGTTCATCTCACATTCTCCTCATCATAATATTCACATTTAAACGATTTTCAACATCATTTTGATTGTTTGCATGCGAAAATACCAACTAATCTATTATTTCAACACTAAGCCTATTTCTTCTGAAGCCAAGATAATTCTGCTATTTTATAAAAACAATGAAGACTCCTTTTCCAAGATGCTTAAGGCAGGATGTTTAGTGTTCATGCTTGCTGCTTTGCCTGAGCTTCTGCTTCCTGAAACGAAAAAAAACAAAACAGTAAGATTTAAATATCACAAAACAGACACCCATGTGTATTTTGGCTGGACTATATTAGCTTAAATTACTAACAATAGTCAAAAGCAGAAAGAGAGCCTTGGAAAAAACTGTCCTACCCAGGGCATGAATCCCCCTTGCAGTGTATCTACACTGCATACCATATCTGCTCAGTAGTCACTTAGCAGCTGTCCCAGTTATCAGATCAACTGCCATAGTGTTGCAGTGCTTGTGTCCAAATAACCTTATTCTACTTAATAATGGCCCCAAAGTGCAAGAGTACTATTGCTGGTAGTTTGAATATGATTTTAAAACAGCCGTAAAGTGCTTCCTTTATGTGAAAAGGTAAGTACAGTACAATAAGAAATTGTTAGAGATCACATTTACATAACTTTTATTACGGCATGTTGTTATCATTGTTCTATTTTATTATTTTTGTTGTTGTTACTCTCTTACTGTGCCTAATTTATAAATTAAACTTGATCATAGGTATGTATGTATAAGAAAAATCATAGTATATATATAAGGTTCAAGACTATCCACGGTTTCAGGCATCCGCTGGAAGTCTTTGAATGTATCCCCTGTAAATAAGAGGTGATTGCTCTACCATCATGTGCAGGCACTTCCCAATGCAGTGGTTTCTGTTGCTGCTTCTGTAAAAGATGCCTTAGTGTCACTTCAGAGTTTTGGAATCCCTAACAGCTCTAATGTCACATCCTCTGTGATCTCTTCCCTAAACTCCTTACTAGTAACGTATGATTATTTCCTCTGGACACATATAGCACTTAATTACAGCCAACTGTATAGAATTTGCCATAATATGTCCTTTTAATTGTTTTCACATGTCTTAAATTATAATTATTTGTACACATATATGTTGTATAATTATTTGTATACTGCCCCTCACTAGATTATAAAAACTCTGAAAGTAGGGACTACAATGTATTCTCTGTATTTTCCCCATCATCAAGGCCAACTCAGTGCTTGACATTCAATAAATACTTGTTGAATGAAAAAATGAATGAGTGACTGCTACTTTTAATTGAAGGAGAGGGAGTCATTGTCACATAAAATAGACTATTCTCTTTTATACTTCCTAAACTATGTACTGAAATCAATGACTTGGGTTTTACTAACTTGCTTAAACAAAAATGCCTTACCTAACATTTCTTATGACTTAAATTACACGAAGCCTAAAATAAGCAAATTTAAGTTTGACAAAGAAACAGAATATCACAGTGGTTCAGATAACAATGCTTGTAAATGCTTTCTAGTGAAAACATAAACAATAACACAGACTTTTGAAATTGGAGAAAGAGCTGGAGTTTAATGAATCTGTTCAACATAAAATCAGTTCCTAATAGCAAAATGTAAACTGATGGAAAAGGGGACATACATTCTGACAAGCCAGCCAATGTGGAGAAGACCTGCAGTAAAAGGCAGATATATTTAATGTCCATAGCTTTGAGACATTTCATTACATAGGCAATTTAATTTTTTATTATTTTCTTTATATAATAAAGTGTTCATGAGAACACTGCTACTTGAAAAATCAATTTGTTGTTGGCAGAGAAAAAGCCCCAAATTTAGCCAGCAATTTAATGAGCAATTTTGAAACTCAAATACCTCAGTTAATTTGAATGGATTACTCTAACATTTGCCTCACACAAAGACTGTAGATGCAGCCAAGAAGATTACTATGAACTAAGATGCTTTATATTGATGTAGAAATGTTAATGACAGCTGGCATAATGGAGTCTTTAAAGTGCTTAGCACTTATTTGCAAATGGGTCAGTGAGAAATTTACTGCCTCAAGCAGACTGATGAAGAAATCACTCTACCTACCTCTTACTGACATACTTATGTATTTGATTATGCACAACCTCCGACTGCCCTGCTAGGGATTAAGTGCGTGCAGAGCAGGAACGTTTCCTTTCAGTTATGTTGTATGGCCTCTGGCTTAAAATGAGTACTTAATAAAAGTGAAAATCTTACAATTAAAAAGATCAGCAGCAATAAAATGGCCTATAAAGCAGGAAAACCATACCTTTGAACCAGGTGGGGCTGTCAAGCCTAAAAAGGCATACACTGCATTGTTTTCTCTGGCTTCAAAGAAGGCATCATAGTCCTTGGTGGGAAAAAAAAAAAAATCACAAGAATTAGCAATATGCAACCAAAAAAAGAAAGCAAAAGGTGACATTTATTCAAAATGACTAGTCAACCTCCTTGGTGGCAGCAGGCTAACTTTCATAATCCTAGAATTCTGGAAAGGACAGTAAAGAGGCAAGGCTTATTGTGTCCCATTTAATGAAGATTAGAAGATATGCCATTCTGTGGGGCAGAAACTGCAAAATGGCTTATTCCATTTCACATATAATTGAAATTTGCCTTTGGGCTAGCAGCTTTCTCCGCAGCCCAAAGTAGCCAATTACCTGCCAGTAAGGAGGTTGCTTATTCTGGCAGGAGTCTGTTGTTCCAGTCTCCCATTATTTTCTTCCATTATTTATTAAGGTAGAGGTGATCTCAGAACTTATAGTAGACCATATATTAGCTAGATATGCCCAAGGTCATATTAGCTGTGCTGTTTTTGGAGGAAGATAATGTGATTTTCATGAAACATGACCAGAAAGGCCAACAAGCGAATAAAAGTTTTCTATCTGGGGTACCAAGAAAGCCTCACGTGACTGAATTTGGTTGGGTTTTCTTTCCACTATCATCCTCTAAGCCACTGAATATGATTCAAAAGTAACAAATACAATATCCTAAATTTTACTATGGCATAATCAATAGCCAATCTACTTTGGAAACAAGTCATTGTCAATACCTAGCCTTAGTCTGTTTGATTTAAAACAGACAAAGATAAGTTTGGCATTTGATCTGATTTAATTAGAGGTAGAAAGCACTCGTAATTTGTTGGCTTCTCTAGAGATGGCCCTACCAACAGATAACAGTATTACAGGGTTCTTTTCTAGCCCATATAATTCCTGGCACCTGGAGGATCTGGAGATACCAACTTGAGAGCCTCTCAAGCCACTGATGACCCTAAATTTGAGCACTATCCCAAGAAACATCAGAATTTTTCCTTTATTTGGGGATTCTTTTAACACAGTCAGAACTGTTTACAGCCCCTGGAATCTCCACAAGGATTGACACAAAGCATCTTTTTGCATATCCTAGATATTGGCAAAGGAATAAACCCTAAAGACTGAACATATATGAGCAGCCTCCTATACTCCTTGGGCTCCTTATTCAAAAGTAAAACTTATTGGACCTTGATACCAGTTCCATATTGAGACACATGACCTATAAGCTACTCAAGGTAAACAAACAATATAAATCATATCTACACTCAACCACTTTGAAGTAACCTCAAAATGCTAGTCAGAAGAATCCAACAGTCATACAAGAATTATTTCTTACTAACATCAAAGCAACAAAACAACATAGATCAGTCTTTAAATTCATGGAAAAGAAAATAGGTCTTCACCTTTATTAAAATCTGATAAAAAATGTTATGTAGAGGACTCTTGTCTGCATTTCAAGTTTTTAAGAATCAAAATAGATTACCATTTGTTGGCCTTGGACTTAGCAAGCACAAACAGGTTTGTAACTGAGAAAAAAGAACATTACTTTCTCAGCTAAACCAGATTAAAAATTTACTCTGCAAATATGTATTGAACACCTACTACATTCCAATCACTGTTCTTGGTGCTGAGAATACAAGAGAAAACAGAACAGACTGTGACATAATCTGCTTCTTATGTAGGAATTCTCTTGAGAAAAAATAATTTATTTGCATCTCTGAGATTCCAATAACATTAACCCAGAATGTATTCTACCATATATTGGTATCACATTATTTATCATTTCATGGAATGTGTTTTAGTTCTCCATATACAAACATAGGCTCTTGCAGAACAAAGATTACTTTATAAATTTTGTACCTTCTATATCAGAGTCTCATATATGTAGGTAGGGTAACTGTTTCAGTCATATTCCAATCTGGAAATAAGAACATCAGCCACCATAGTTCACTGTTTTTCAATAGGAGGTAATATTTCCCACAGGGACATCTGGCAAAGTCTGGAGACAAATTTGGCTTTTCACAGCTGTGAGGGTTCTACTGACATTCAAGAATAAAAGACAGGGATGCTGCTAAAAATTCTTAAATGTGCAGGGCAGCTGTCCAAAATAAAATATTGTCCAACCCAAGATGTCAGTAGTGCCAAGGTTAAGAAAACTTGAGATAGTTTAAACAGGGAATTTAATATGAAGAACTACTTAGAAAACATTAAAAAGCTGAAAGACAAACATACGATGGTGAGACAACCCAGAGATTAGCAAACAGCAGGAAGCTGCTACAAAATCTAAGGCAGAAGGAAAAAGTGAAGAAGGTGGTATTACTGGACCCAGGAGCTGGGGTACCTGGTAGAGCTGGTACCATAAAGGAGATTCAGCCACTTTCATGGACCCTCCAGATTGAAAGGAGGGGGATACTTTGGCTTTTCCTCTCCTCCTGTCCTCCACTCTTCCAACCAGTACCTCCTATTCTCAGCCAAACCTAATGCAGCCAGTTGGCTACATTGCAGCCATTTGGCAATGTAGATTAGGACATGTAATTTGCTGCAGTCAGACCTGCCAAATAATGGAGCAAGAAAATAATGAAGATGGGAATTTTGAGTAAATAGGGAAATGAACAATGCAGTGATTAAATAGAAAGAGTAAGAGCTTCAGAGTAAGACATATCTAGGTTTAAGTCCTAGCTGCATCACTTATTAATTGTGTAATTTATGAAGTCAGTTAAACTCTTCTAGACCTCAACTTCTTCATGTATAAAATAAGAATAACAGTTATCTACATCAGGAGAGTAGCATGAGAACTGACAGACGTAATACACACAAAACATGTAGCATTAATAGCTGATATGCAATACGTTTTGTATGAATGGTTTCTATATACTCTTCTGAGTGTCTGTATAGGGACAAATCTTTATTCTTACTGTTATTAAACTCCTAATAGTGCCTGGCACACAGCTAGCACTCACTAGAGGTTGGATTCCTTTTCCACTAAGTAATGTTTATGTGTTTGTTTGCTTGAGTCTCACCTCTTGCCCCTTCCTTTCCATCTTCCCATTTCTTAGTGATACTCGCCTGATTTCCATAACATACTCCATTCCTTTACAGTGTGGCTTCCAAAGGAGAAACAAACCAGGTAAATGTGATTTCTCAAACATTACCCTTATAACCCAAAGTATATTTATTTTCAAAAGTAAAACAAATTGAAATATCTGCTTTCAAAAGGAGAGGTTAAGACAATATATACTGCCTTAGATTGGGCTGTATGAACCCTGAGGCTTCTTCCAACCCCTTCGATTTACCAATCTTCAGAAATGTCAAATATAGAGAGACTGAGGTTTCACTATCCAAATGCATAGCCTTTCCCTTACCTGCAGAGTTTGTCTTTACACACTGGCTGTGTTTGCAGCAAGAGAAGAAATTTTCAGACCCCCTCTTCCTCAGAAGTGACTAATTTAATTCACAGACAAACTCTATTGTGCCAACGAGCTCAAATTTGCTATGCCCATCCCTTATATGCTTTGAATTGGTACATGAAAAGATTACCACCAAAAAGTGTCAATCTCACTCCCATATAAACCTATGAGCTAGAAGATCTAGATTCCTGGCTCTAAAGACATTTGTTCCTCGGTCATGCTAATTTTGAGGATATAGTGATGCAAACAATTCTCTATTATAAATTCTTATAGTCCTTGCATATGCTTTCTGTACCATGACTTCATAACCACTCTCTGATTGTTCCCACACCCCACCCCTAACCAGCTCCTTAGAAGAAGAGGTGGTGTTTTATTTATATTTCTACTTGCCATTGTGCTTAGAATGGCCATAAGCTACAAATGGTACTTAAATATATAGTGAATGAAGAATGAAGGAAAATACCCCATGCCTTAAATGAAGACTAAACAAGATAGCATACTTGAAAGCACCAATCACAAAGCAAAGTAAATAAATAAATAAATTCTCTCATTATAATGAGCTGAATTAAAATTTTAACAACATTCATTAATGATACCAAGATAAAAGTATTATTAGTTTCAAGCAGAAAATAAGACTTTTTTTTTTCTAAACTAATATTAATCTAAATAAGTCTAATGGCTGACCTCTTTTCAGAGACTCCTTCATGGACATACCAAAAACAATAATACAATTGCTTTGGTTGGAATTAAGATGAAGAAAAATGTAAAGCTCTATGTCCAAAATCTGTATTTATACATTAACAGGTAATTTTTGGTGTATGACTCATTCATTTACCTCCTAGCTATAGGCAAAATACCTCAGCTGCCTAGGATGGGTGCAAAGAATGAACAGGGGAAATGATTATATGACGATTTGGGCAAGAAGGTGAAATGGATAGAGTGAATTTGAGGCAATTTATGTGAAAAAAAATCCCAAGTATTTAAATTGATTCCTTACCCCACGGTACTGGCTTTCATTGAAAATCTGAGGTGGTAGGGGGTAACCTGTGGCTGGTCGACTGTTTTCAGGTACATTTTCTCTCATCCACTTCCGATTTTCTTCATTGGCGGCAATATCTTTTTCTTCAAATCCTATTTTGTTAGCTTCTAAAAAACCAAGCACATCTTGCTGTTTCTTCTTAATCTAGAACCCAAAGGACAAGAAACTATATTGTTGAACAAACAACCTCTGTTATTTTCAAATTCAACAGAAGTCAGTGTTTGTGAACTAGCATAAATAAATTCAGACATGGATCAAGATTTGTGGTTGCACAAAAGATATATGGTTTTCCCTCTTTATTATATTGTTATCAACAATGTCTCACAAGTAGTTTGAAGAGTTTTCAGACCACATATCCTTTTATCAATCTGACTTTTTCTTTTTTTTTTTCATTGAAAATTCCCACGTCTAATGATGCGAAAGTAAGGCTAGCTGATGCATATCAATAACCTAAAATGCAGTTAACTCAAAAGTATGAGTAGTGAGAAGCATTGTTTTCTGATTATTAACAAGCCTTTCTTAGTTTCAGCCCTTCCTGAGAGTCTTTGCAAACGACCCAAGTCTACCACCTGTGTTAACAAACATCATATAGTGAACAGAAATTAATCTTTCCTTGAGAATGTTACAAGCCTCAGAGTCACTGTACATCTCAATGTTTCACTGTTTAGAACAGAAACTAAATAAGAAGATAGAAGAGCTAAGTCTGCTTGTATACTAGGTCTAGAATACACTTGTACCATTCACTAGTCCTTAACATGTGTTGCTAAGGTTTCTTTCATGTGCATCGGTGCTACTTCTTCAGCTAGGTAAACAGGTAGAGACAATATATTTATTTTGCCTCCTAATCATATCTAAAAGAGAATTTTAAAGTAGTAAAATTAATACTTTTCAGTTAGACTTCTCCTCTAATATCATTTCTTTTAGAACCTTAATTCACACATCCTTGGTAATTTGTCCAAATTTAAAACTTTTACTTAACATTTCTGAGCTGCAGAGCATAATCAAACGTTTCTTCATGGAGTCAGAGTAAAAACACCGATGGGGTAGAATCATCAGAAACATAAAATCAAAAGAAAGCAGTCTTCCCAGTGGAAATAAAAATACAAAATGAAAAACTTCTGTACAGTCAAGTCCTCTCTGGATTTACATCCACACATCCACACACACATAAGTTTGTGTTTTTGTCCTTCTAACTTGCTTGTGTGTAATTTTCTCTCTCGTTATATAACCACAGACAAAAAAACTCTCATTTTCTCCCAATAAAACTGAAATTTCTATAGGTTATTTAGATGAGTATAAAATGCCCTTCTTTAATGATTAGGAATTTTTCTAACAGTAATTTTATTTCCTCATTAGTTTATAAAATCAAATTTTCAGTACTAAATATAACATATGCCCTCTTTTTAATTTTAAGAAAAATTAATGTAAAAGTCAAATAATCAGGAGTGACTAGCCCAGCGATTTTCAACCAGTGTGCTGCAATAATTCTTAAAACATGTAACACCTGACTATTTAGTCAAGAGTCCTGACCTATTTTCCTTTAGATTGTCAAATTTAAAAAAAAAGGACAACAGCCAACACAACAATAGCCATCCCATATGAATGAATCAAAAATTATACTTTTTTTTGTCAGATTGGCAAAAATATATTTTTTGGTGAGTCACAGAATTTTAGAAATTAGTTTACATGTGATGAAAAAGGTTGAAAATCTCTGGACTAGACACTTGATGGAAGGTTCAGTTAAATCAATGGTTTTCAATCTATGTGCTACAATAGAAAGTGTTCAGTTAGTGTAAATTTTATCAAGTAATTTGTCAATCATTTGCAAATTTACAAATTTAATGTAAAATGCCTCATAAAGATGGTACTTTCAGGCACTTGCCACTGCAACAGATATTTTTTAATTAATGAAGAGATAATGTTTAGCTAACAAGCTAAAAATTATACATATGTGTCATGTTTGTGTGAGAAAAAAGGCAGAGGACCTTTAAGATAAATGACTCTTTGAAGCTTTCTTACCTCAGTGAATATTTACTATGTTGAGAGCTTTACTATGCTGGGTTAAGATGATGGCCAGGCCTGGTATCACTGGCATTATAGTTTACCTTCACTGATATCTTTATCCTCCAGCCATTATCTCTGGACCACAAGTATTTCACCCATGCTATGGAACTACCTGACAATAAGTACACAAGCCTCCTGTAGTGCTCTACATCTCCATAAGGCTGAAGAGAATGGGCCTTAATAACACTTTTTCAGTAGGTTCTGTCCCGTCAAATGTGAACATTTGTTCAGTTTTTAATCTTCAGGAAATGTAAAAAAAAATAAAATAAAAAAAATTAAAAAAAGGTGCTTACTAATTTGATTGTATCTGTAAATTCAGAATTTCACAAATCAAGATTATTTCCAACAAGGGATATTTTATATCTAAAGAGTCATGCCCTGGCCAGTTTGGCTCAGCGGTTGAGCATGAGCCTGAGGACCAGAGAGTCCCGGGTTCGGTTTCCGCTAGGGGCATGTACCCCCCCCCCAAAAAAAAGTCATTGCTTTTGTTATACACTTACAAGCATATGTTCACTACAACACATCCTGATAAAGGGGCTCCAGGTGATGCTAATTTCCTAATTCTCCATTGTGAATTAAAGGGGCACAATAAATACATATGACTGAAAACCGTACAAAGCAAGACAAATTAGGAATGGGTGTCACAAGTGTTCCCTAAAGAACAAAATTTCAATTTCCTACAGGAAATATTTTGGAGTTAAAAGTTACAGATATTCTTTTCACCACATAAATGCACTTCCAATTAGACAATGGCACTGTCCAGGAATTTTTAAATCAATCTTCTTCAAAGAGCAAACCATACCCCTCACCTCCATCTAGTGAATGCTCGGTTATTTCTTCCC
Organism: Molossus molossus; assembly: GCF_014108415.1. NCBI lineage: Eukaryota > Metazoa > Chordata > Mammalia > Chiroptera > Molossidae > Molossus > Molossus molossus. The sequence continues at coordinate 10,697,574 of NW_023425355.1, read as the reverse complement.
AGTTATGTCAGGGTTTGAAACTCAAGGTATCCTTCCCTCCAAAGACCCAGAAAAGAGCTACTGAGGAACCACCACCTGGAGGAAACAGTTGCTTTCCAGCAAGCCTCAGTAACCTCTTGTCTGTCATGACAAGGGTAAAGTTTCTTCAAAGGGAGGAAACTGACAAAGTATCTGTATCTGCTTTAGAACAGGCCAATGGGAATGTTAAACTTTCTTTTATTTAAAGAAAAATATTGATTTTAGAGAGAGGAAGTGAGAGGGAGAGATAGAAACATCGATTGGCTGTCTCTTGCATGCCCCTCACTGGGGATCAGGCCCACAACCTGGGCATGTGCCCTGACCAGCAATCGAACTGGCGACCTTTTGGTGTGTGGGTTGACAATCACTGAGCCACACAGGCCTGGCGAATGCTTAACTTTCAAAGGAAGAACAAAAGTTCAATAATCATGCTTCAAATAGGAAAACTAGACTTTTTCGTAAAGGGCCAGTCTACCATAAAACATTTAATCAAGGTGGGTGGGGTTTTATCTTGTTTTATAATCAACCTCTGTCACATTGTCTTAGCTAACACTGTTTTTTAAGTTTGCTTTTTAACTTTATGTTTATTGTTGACACTGTTACAGATGTTCCACTTCCTGCCTTTGCCCACCTCCGCCTGGCCCTCACACCCCTTCCCTCTGACCAATACCACACTGTTGTCTGTGTCCTTGGACTATGCATATATGTTCTTTGTTTAATCCCTTCACCTTCTTTCATCCAGTCCCTCCGCCCTGACAGCTGTCAGTCTGTTCCATGTATCCATGCCTCTATTTCTATTTTGTTCATCAGTTTATTTTGTTCATTAGATTAATGAACACTGACAGAAGTTCCAACTATAATGCACTAAAATCTTAAATGATTATACAAAAGAGTATTTAGTAGCCATTTCAACAGTATTTCTTGGGTGCGTGTTACATGCATAAAAACTTTATTTTAGGTTCTCTAAAATATCTAAAGAAAAATAACAGAAATTCCCATGCAGGATTACAATCTAGTGGGAGGGATTAGAGATAGATATATTATAAAGTTCAATTACAACATGGCATTTCAACATGAAGCTAAGATAGCCATCCATACAAGGTGGAAGGATGAGAGAGAGAGAGAGAGAGAGGGTTAGCGCATGACAAAGCCAGTGAGTGCAAAAAACTAAGAGAGAGCAAGCGCTTATTGTTTTTTTTTTCCTCACCCAAGGACATTTTTGCATTTATCTTCAGATAGAGTGGGAAGGAGAGAGGGAGGAAGAGAGAGAGAGAGATATCGACGTGAGAGAGACACATCGAGTGGTTGCCACCCACACAACCCCAAATGGGACCAGGGACAAACTGCAACCAAGGTACGTGCCCTTAGTGGGAACTGAACCTGAGACTCTCCAGACCGCGGGCTGACGCTCTAACCACTGAGCAAAACCGGCCAGGGCGAGCAAGAACTTATTTTTATTATTTATGCCACTTAGAGTAAGCTTAATAATGATAGCACAAATGCTATGTACTACATCCATGAATGCAATTTTTAGTTTAATAAAACCTGCTATCTGTGAAAACTGGGCTAACAAAATTACAGCATATTGCACTAGAGCAATAAAGATACAGTAGTACAACATAAACTTGGAAACTTTCTGAGTGGGTGCTCACAATTTCTATGACCAAATTCTTAGACATAATTAAGGCCTATTAATGAATAGACGTTTGTATTTGTGTGTATTTTATCATTTTCAACAGGTTATAATTTGTTAGCTAGCCAACTCTACAAAGAGAAATTCAGATATATAGATTCCCTCCAATGTGCTCTGTTTATTTAAAACACTACCCTAAGAAGCGCCACTCTACTTGTAAAAAAAATAATAAGCTTATCTTTGCCTAGCCTGTGCCTAAGGATTTAACAGTAAAGGTAGAATGAATAAATGGCATTTAAAACTGCCTTTTCAGTCTTTTGCTAATCTATTTAAAAATATACCTAAAAGGAAAATCAAATTGGAATCCGCTATTAGTCTGTTTGCCACTGTGTAGCCCTTTGGTAACCAGAGAGATCTCTGTACTTTTATAAATGAATACTGCCATGAGTCCTTAAACCACTGGCTTCCTATTGCTTAATCAAATGACACAAACACAGCAAGAGACACTTGTTTTCAGCTTGTCTGTTTTGCAATCTTTTCAAAAATGCTTTGATCACGATTAGCCATGTGCAACTTATAATTCAGAGCTCTTCAGCGCAAGTCTGCAACAAAGCTGGGTTAAGATGACTACTAAGAATTTTCTTGATCTCCCACTTCTACTTACAGCTCCCTGGAGTTCTCTCTTGACAGATCCCAAGATGTGGCAGCAAAAGAGCACAATCTAAGGTTTGCTATCTACTGCTGCCAAAAGAAAAGAAAAGATTCTACTGTTGTTATTTCCTTTTTAGTTGAAATTCTAACCATGTCTAAAGAGATATTAAGGCCTAAGTAATTTCAAAAGTAGAGCCTGATATGAAAAGAGGAGAAATTAGATATTAATTATAGTTCCTCAAAAACAGGTATGTCTTAATGTGGCCAGAGTAAAGAAAATACAGTCATGACCACTGTGTGGGTTAAAAAGGTTGTTTCTTAAATAAATAAAATAGTAGTAAATAATCTCATCTATGCAGCCTTTTGTTATCTGGCACTTACATCTACCAATAATTATTTTTCTAGAGTCAGAAAGAACTTTAGTCCCTCTCCCATTCCTTCTGAGATAGCTTTCTGTATAGACACAGAAGGCTGTGAAATATGGAGCAGTGGGAATACCACCCTATCTTAAAATTCTATCCTCGCCCTGGCCAGTTTGGCTCAGCGGTTGGAGCGTCAGCCTGCGATCCGGAGAGACCCAGGTTCGGTTCCCGCTAAGGGCAGTACCTCGGTTGCAGTTTGTCCCCAGCCCTGGTTGGTCGTGCGGGCGGCAGCCACTCGATGTGTCCCTTTCACGTCGATGTTTCTCTCTCTCTCCCTCCCACTCTATCTGTACAAAAAATGGAAAAATGTCCTCAGGTGAGGATGGGAAAAAAAAAAAAATTCCATCCTCTAATACCTGAAACCCTGATGTACTACTCTGGCCTTCATAGAAAGGGCAGGCAGTGTGCATGTTTGGAATGGAGGCAGGGACTGCTTGAAGAGACACAGGTAAGGAAGACAGTAAAGTTCATTGGTCTGCCCTAGAATTGTACTCGTAGTTATTCCTATATAAACCCTAACTGAGGATCACATGAAAAAGCAGCAGGAATGGCTCCCCTGGATAATCCCAGGAGGAAATTTCCAAGTCTTACTATATGTAAGTACGGGGTTAAGCTTTGCACAAGATAAAGACCTTTAAGGAGAAAGGGAGGCTAACGCTTAATTTGAGTGCTTGCTGAGTATCAAACACTCTGTGATGCTATTTACATATATCCCTTCAAATCCTCACAACAATTCTGAAAGGTTATAGTGTGATTACCACTACTTTACAACAAAGGAAATTGAGGCTCACATAGGTTAAAGAACCTGCTGAAGAAGATAGAGGTTTTAATGGCCTGTACCAAATTTCAAATCCAAATCTATCTGACTGCAAAGCCCTACTCTTTTTCCACCATATGCAGTACATACTAGAATTCCCAATCTAGCTGGGGAGATAAGACCAACATATATGAAAGAGTTCCTTATCAACCATATGATACTGACTAGAAAGACAACAAAAGCTGAGATATCTTATGTTCTCTTCCAAATAGCCCTACTTATTGAATTTGAATTCCTAGTTATTATGGTCTCTTTCCCCTTGACCGTCTAAAATAAATGAATTCCTAAGCCCACCAATTTGTGAGTTTGCTTGCACATAGGCAGAAGAAAAGAACAGATGAGGTCTGTGGTTTCTTTAACTTCATGGAGAACAGTGCAGCATATACCTTCCCTTTGTCAAGAGGTCAGCCACTTAATAGTTCTTGGTGGGCAACGTTGGTGTGCAGGGTATTAGTTTCTGTACTTTATACTTTTATTTTTCATTTTTTAAATTTATCTTTGTTGTTGAAAGTATTACAGATGTCCCCCCTTTTCCCTCTATTGACACCCTCCTTCCTGCTCCCGTACCACTACCCCCCTGCCTTCACCACACTGTTGTCTGTGTCCACTGGTGGTTATACATATATGCATATAAGTTCTCTGGTTTATCTCTTCCCACCCATCTTCCCCCATCAGTCTGAAGTTTCTCTGTTCCCTACTTCCATGTCTCTGGATCTACACTGATGATGGGAATACAGACTGGTACAGCCACTATGGTAAATGGTATGTTGTTTCCTCAAAAAATTAAAAACGGAACTGCCAGAACAGAGAACCCAGAAATTGACCCAAGACCATATGCACAATTAACATTCAACAAAGCAAGCAAGAGCATACAGTGGAGAAAAGACAGTCTTTTCAATAAATGGTGTTGGGAAAATTAGACAGTTATATGCATAAAAAAAAATTAAACTAGATCACCAACTTACACCACACACAAGAATAAATTCAGAATGGATAAAAGACTTAAATGTAATTCATGAAACCATAAAAATCTTAGAAGAAAATGTAGGCAGAAAAATCTCAAACATCATACGTAGTGGAATTTTCACTGATACATTGCCTAGGGCAAGAGAAACAAAGGAAACAAATTAATACATGGGACTACATCAAACTACAAAGCTTCTGCACTGCAAAAGAAACCAGCATCAAAATGAAAAGGGAACCCACTCTACACTGGGAGAACATATTTACCAATGACACACTGGATCAGGGGGTTAATATACAAAATATAAACACTACTCATACAACTCGACAAAGGGAAGATAAAACAATCCAATTAAAAGATGGGCAGAGGATCTGAATAGCCACTTCTCCAAACAGGACATACAAATGGCCAGGAGACATATGAAAAAATGCTCAACATCTCTCAGCATCAGAGAGATGCAAATTAAAACGACTATGAGCTATCACCTCATGCTTGCCGGAATGGCTGCCATCAACAAATCCTCAAATAACAAGTGTTGGCGAGGGTGTGGAGAAAAGGGGACTCCAGTACATTGCTGGTGGGAATGCAGACTGGTGCAGCCACTATGGGAAAAAAGATGATGTTTCTTCAAACAATTAAAAATGTAACTGCCACTTGACATAGTGATCCCGCCTCCTGGAATATATCCTAACACGCCTGAAACACTCATCAGGAAGAATATATGCACCCCAATATTCATAGCAGCACTATTTACAAAGGGTAAGTTCTGGAAGGAGCCCAAGTGTTCAGCAGTAGATGAGTGGATACAAAAGCTGTGGTACATTTACACAATGGAGTACTATACAGCTGTAAGAAAGAAAGATCTCTTACCCTTTGAGATGACATGGGGGGATCTGGAGAGCATTATGCCAAGTAAAATAAGGCAGTCAGAGAAAGACAAGTACCATATGGTCTCACTTATTTGTGGAATATAATGAACATAATAAGCCGATGAACAAAATAGACCCAGAGACATAAAAAGGAGTACGGTTCAGACTGACAAACCTCAGAGTAGGGGGGCAGGGGTGATGGATGAGATAAACCAAAGAACTTATATGCAGGTATGCATAACCAATGGACATAGACAAAAATGCTGCCACGGGGGGGGGGGGTGTCTGGGGAAGGGAAGGAAAAACATCTGTAACAATTAATTAATAAAATTAATAAAAGCTAAAATAAATAAATAAATGAATGAGCATTGTCTCTACCACTTAAAAACAAAACGTCCAATAACCTTCCTAAGGAACAAAATGATTAGAACTGAGTCAGTAACAGATAAAAGGACATAAATTCCTTTTGGTCTCTGGAAAAGAGTATGGACAGAGAAAAGCTCCAGATAAGAAAGGGCTTATAGATGAAGTTATTCATTTAGTCAAGAAAAGCCTGGTGGATCTGAAGATGGCGGCAGGCAGGACCAGAGGGAGGATGAGTGTGTGAGAGAGTGTGAGTGGACATGAAGGTGGACGACCAAAACCGATCAGTGCAGAGCCACAGAGCAGAAGGTTCCTGTGCTGTGGACAGGACCAGCCAACTACCACAGTAAGCGGCCCTTCAGGGTGCTTCTCCCTGCGCCACGGGGAGGTCCCACCATTTTGGAAGATCCCAGGTCTTCCCTGGGAGGAAGCAGTGGGAGTGGCTAAGGCCCAGCAACCTGAGCCCACCAGTGCACCTGGCACCATCAGACCAGTGGATACTCTGGGTCAACACAGACCGGTGCACAGTAGTGGAGCTCCCAAGGTGCTGGTCGCAGAAGCCTCAGAGAGCCCAGAGCCCAGCACCATCCCCCATAGTAGCAGCCTGATCAGTCTAAATATACCCCCAGCAACAGAGGCTGGGGAGCAGACATCCATCCCCAGGCAACAGAAGCACAGACCAGCAGCTGAGACCCACTGCCAAAAACTACAGCAAAAGCTGAGCAGGAGTTGAGCCCCACAGGGCAGCAGCAGTCCCCAGCCAGCAGCAGCTGGACCTGGGGCTCCAGAGAGGCCCGTGCGGTCCAGTAGCTCATAAGAGCAGTGGGAAGCTGGAGCCTGAGAGGGACTGGTGCCATCCAGCTGCCCGCCCGCAGGAACTGCAGGGTGCGGGGGCACCAGAGATGCCTGTGCCGCTCAGCAGGGACTGTGCCATCCAGTTACCCACGGAACCTGCGGGGTGCTGAAGCACCAGAGAGGCCTGTGCGACCCAGAAGCCCATAACATAGGCATAGAATCTGGTCCCCAAAGGGACTGTGCGATCCAGTTACCCTCCAGACCTACAGGGTGCAGGGGCACCAGAGAGGCCTGTGCAACCCAGCTGCACAAAAGATAGGCCTAGAGCATGTGAAAATGGAGGCGGAGTGAAAAGAAGCTACACAGATGATCTCCCAGGACCAAACAAGAATTACAACTAAAATAACGACAAAACCTTGGGGAAAAGCAACAGAAAAGTAGCTGGACAGGACCATATAACCAAGGACTCTGGTAGGATCTGCGGAAGCGTGAGAGGGTGGCGGGCTAGGAGCCCACAGACAGCAGCAGTCTTAGCTGTGAGCAGTGTCCTTGGGGAATAAAGACCAAGCCTGCTCCACAGTGCAGAGTGCCTGAACAGAGCACTAAAATAGCCACAGCCACTCACCTGGGGACTATGGTACAGGGAGGGCAGACTGGGCTGGAACTCTGTGGGAACACGCAGAATTTGGAGGGCACTCAGTGTTTTTGCAAAGTTGCAGCCACAAAGGACACCTATCCAAACAGGACATACAGATGGCTAAGAGACATATGAAGAAATGCTCAACATCACTAACCATCAGAGAGATGCAAATTAAAACAACAATGAGGTATCACCTCACACCTGTCAGAATGGCCTCCATCAACAAATCATCAAACAAGTGTTGGCAAGGGTGTGGAGAAAAGGGGACTCTAGTACACTGCTGGTGGGAATGTAGGCTGGTGCAGCCATTATTGAAAACACTATGGTGTTACATCAAAAAATTAAAAATTGAACTTCCATTTGACCCAGTGATCCCACTTCTAGGAATATACCCTAAGGAGCCTAAATCACCAATCAGAAAGAATATATGTACCCCCATGTTCATAGCAGCACTATTTACAATAGCTAAGATCTGGAAACAGCCAAAATGTCCATTAGTAGACAAATGGATAAAAAAGTGGTGGTCCATATATACAATGGAGTACTATGTAGCTGTAAGAAAGAAAGATCTCTTATCCTTTGAGAGGACATGGAGGTACCTGGAAAGTATTATCCTAAGCGAAACAAGCCAAACAGAGAAAGACAAGTATCATATGAACTCACTTATTTGTGGAATATAATGAACATAACAGTCTGAGGAATGGGGTAGTCCCAGAGATGTGGAAGTGGGATACAGACTGACAATCTCCAGAAGAGGGGGTGGTGGGGGAAAGATAAATCACAGAACTTATACGCATGTATGCATGAACAATGGACATGGACAACAAAGCTGGGGACAGGACGGGGAGGGCGGGGAGGGGGGAATCAGTGGGGGGAAATGGAGAAACATCTGTAACAAAAATAAATTAATTAATTAATAAAAAAAAGAAAAGCCTTTTTAATCTAGAATATGAGTATGACTGTACTTTTCCCTCTTGCAAGTGAACTTCATCCCTATACAATCTTATCAAATGTACATCCCAAGAGAGGTGTTAGCAGGTTAATAAATGATAAATATAGATTTGACCAAGGGCTAAAAGCCACAAAATTGAAACAGAAACTTGAATTCTACTGCTCTTACACTAGATCCCTGCAGCCAATTTCAACCCCACCCCAAAGGCTTAACTTTCAAGGTTCTGAATAAAGGCCCTGCTCTAGCTACCTTTCTGTGGATATGCATTCCCCTCCCCCTCCCAGATCTTATCAGGTTGTCTTTACTTTTCCCTGAGTCTATTCTAAGACCTCAGGGCTTTTTCTCTGTTCTCTTTAACTGCAAGTCTCCCCTCTGTCCACTGATGCAACTCTAACCACTTATCCAGTTCACTCCTTCTGTAAAGCCCTTCATTGGCCACTCCAGACATCACTCTTTAACTTCCTACTGTCTGTATTACCAAGATTACAGTTTAATCAAATAGATGTAATACCAATGTTTGCTAATCTTTTACATGTCAAATTTTCTTTTCTTCAATTAGTTATTTGATAAGCCACCTGAAAGTATGAGCCACGCCTTTTGCTTATGTGTCTTGAGAAAGGATGCTGACCTTCCTTCTGGACACAAAGTAGATAATACTGATTAATAAAAATATTGTTTTAGGCCAGCTGGTGTGGTTCAGTGCATTGAGCGTGTCCCAAGGACTGGGAGGTTCTGGTTTGATTCTCAGTTAGGGCGCATGCCTGGGTTGCTGGTTCAATCCCCAGTAGGGGGCGTGCGAGGCAGCTGATTGATGTTTCTCTCTCACATGGATGTTTCTATCTCCCTCTCCCTTTCTCTCTCTCTAAAAAAAATCAATTAAAACATATTTTTGAAAATATTGTGTTAAATTCAGCCTCACCAAAAATGTTTTATTTTTAGTTTTTTGTTTTATTTTAATAAACTTCAACTTTGGAATAATTTTAGGTTTACAGAAAATTTGCAGCTATATACAGAGAATCCCCAGATAACTGTCAGTCTGTTTCCCCTGATGTTAACATCTTACCTCACAGTGGAGACAAACATTGGTACAGCACTATTAATTAAACTCCAGACTGTGAATTTCATTGACTTTTCCACTGTCCTTTTCTTTGTTTCAAGATCCCTTCAAGATATCCCTTTCAAGATACAACATTACATCTAGTCATGTCTCCTTAGTCTCATCTGGTCTGTGACAGTTTCTCAAACTTTTCTTGTTTCCCAGGATTTTGACAGTTGAGAGGAGTACTGGCCAGGTATTTTGTAGCATGTCCCTCCATTCAGGTATGTCTGATGCTTTTCTTTTTTTTTTTTTCTTCTTCTTCTTTCTTTTTTGTTTTTCCTGATGATTAGATTGGGCTAGGGATTTTTGGAAAGAAGTACCTTTCACATAGCATTATAACAGGGGATGCATGAGTACTTAATTAAGACAGTATCTTCCAGCTTTCTCCACTGAAAAGTGACTATTTTTCCCCTTTCCACACTGTTCCGGAAGCAAGTAAGTAAGTCAATTATACCTCAACAAAGCTGGAAAAAAGTAAGTCCAGCCATATAAAAGAAATAAAGTGGTCTTTTGAAAACTCTTGCAGCATACTGGAAATCTGACAATACTGTCTAGGAAAGGTTGAGAAAATTCAGATGGCTATAATCAGCAACTTAAGAGAGCTTATTCAAAAATAATATATGTCAATCTTTGAGGGTGACTGGGACAAATTTCTCACAGATTAACTGTTATCCAGAAATATGACTTCAGAAGAAATTCTCTGTATTAAATATCTTATGCATCAAACTAGATTGATGGATTAGTGAAAAGTCCATCTATTAGTGAATTTTAGTTATGCTTTAGCCCCCCTTTTCAACATCAGATATTTTTGTCACTATTAAAGTGCTGATGACTGTGGAATTTTCAATATGTTTATATACATTCCATTTACCCAAGATTTGAATGCAGTGAGATATTGGTAAGGATTGCTGTTTGCACACAGACTCTTTTCCATCCCCAACTAACAAAGTAAGTCTTTATTCTCTAAAATGCCACTTTGAAATCCTAGAACAAAGTTGATTAGAAGATAAATCCCTTAGAAATCTCCAAAGCCCAACAGAGCCCGTCACTGCTAGCACATTCCCTGGAGGGACATAGCAGTCACATTAAACAAAGCATAGATGGATTGAAGTTCAAAAGTTTCACAAGTGTTGGAGTTTATGGGTTCACAGAAGCTTTGGGGTCATGCAACATAGAGAGACACTTTGGGGTATCAGAAGGTACTCAGTAATTATTCCCAAATTCACAGAAATTTCAAGTTGTGGCTGTGTTCAGACAAGACTGGGAGACTGATAAGTATCTTCTTACTCATACCAATTCTAACCACCATTTATAGAAAGTCAATTAAGTGACTGTAGCTAAAAGTAGGTGTTTTACATATGTTATTTCATATAATATTCATCGTAACCCTGTAAAATAGATATCATTACCACCATTTTACAGATTAGAATACTGAGGCTCAAAGAGGTCAAGTAATTTACACAAAGTCACAAAGCTAGTGGGTGACAGGGCCGACATTCAAACCTAGATGTTCCTAAATCCAAAGCTTAAGTTTGTTCCACTACATTTTGCTGTCTAGCTTTATGATATTTCTTGCATGCATTTTAAAAAGAAATTTTATATAAAGTTGATAACCTCTTATAATTACTAATACCACTTTTTAATGTGTTCTTACTATATAATTAATTCAATTCTACTTACCAGACTATGCTTTTTCTTCCATTATCACTGGCTGGGGCTAGTCAATTCTTAAGGTCTGGCCTCTGTTTGCTACAGGGAAGTGGGTGGATTAGGGTTGGGCTAATAAGGGAAAACAAAGGGACACAGACCTGAACTTAGAGTGTGATAACAATGGGCTGCAGAATTTTATAGGTACCAGATCCCTCTCTGCATTGCACCAAATGTAATCTCACTCTAAAGTATAATGTAATAAGTATTTATTAAGTGCTTCCTATGGGTCAGGCACTATTCTAAACCCTTTACATGCTTATTTTATTTTGACAATAATTTTATGAGGCAACTGTTACTATTTTCATTTCAGATTCAAAAATAAAAGAACAAATGCTCAAATAAATTAAGAACTTTCTCCAAAGAACACACTTGCCCAAGATCTATCTGAGCAAAAAGTAGCTCTTAACCACTCCCAAGCAATGCACTACCATGCTTGCTATCGCATGCTAATTAGATTGTCAACTTAATGATGGCTCCTTGAGTGCAAACATGGCTCATGATTGTTTTGCATCATTCTTTTTTTTTGGTACGTGCCCCTAGCAGGAACTGAACCCGGGAGTCTCTGGTCTGTAGGTCAATGCTCCAACCGCTGAGCCAAACTGGCCAGACAGCATAATTCTTAATTCCAAAGCTTGGCCTAAAGTAAGAGCAAGAAAACCTGCTGGTTATTTTAAAGGTTTTATATATAGTGTAGATTTTGCTAGATGACTCCTTCCATTCTTTCCCATTCTGAGGTTTTGTGTTAATGAAACAAAGAAACATGCCAACAAGCAGTAAAAGCCTCCTGGGACTTTAAATCTTGGTAAGAAAAAGTTAGAGTGTAGAAGCAATGATTCATAAGAATTCCATTGCCTTCACGAGAAAAAAAAAAACAAAAGCCGCATCTCTATTTAGAACTGTCATATATTTGGATAAATAGAGTGTGAATGTAAGGACATTTTAAAATGCTTCCACAGAAGTGTGAGTGACTTGTCACCATAGGTGGCTACAGGAAATGAGTACTAAGGGAGAAATAAGGTAACAGGTACTTTAGGCAGTTAAGGTAGTTTTGGGAGAATCCTTAAAGCAAAAGTTTTCCTTGAAACAAATCATACTATTATAATCAAATATCAAAACCAAACATTTGTGACAAGTGGTAGTCTAACATACATGGATCTTATGTTACAAAAATATTCATACAAACGTTGCACTAAGAATTTTAAATGAAACAAAGAAATCCATCCCAGTCTCCACCTCCCTGCACTAATCATTACTATTATTAAGGCAATACAATGAGTTTCTATACAGATTTTAATTCTCTTTAGAACTCTGTCATAATAGAAGGAAGGCAATTTGCCTGACATACAAAGGGGTATAAAATGCTGGTGATTTTATAGTCAGCAAAGATGTTCTCCAATTCATTACCTCTCTATGAAACAAATTCTAGCAATGAACCAACTTAATTTCACAAACCATGGCTTTCTCCTAAAGCTACACTTACTGAAAACACTTCAGGGCTTCTAATTCTGGTCAGACATATTTTCCAGACAGCTTTCCCATGTAAGGATAAGCAAAAACACACAAATCCTCCAAGAGGCTGATGTAAGGTCACAGGGCAGGCATATGAGAACCAAATAAGGTAGCTAAATTCTCCAGCTCACAACAGATACTTTTTTAAAAGGCTGTAACCACCAATTCCAAACTATCAGTTCTTGAATCAACAGGAAAATAACACGCAATTCATCTGTTCTTATTAGGTACCTGGGTGACAAATATTAGGTACCTGCTATCTAAAACATTAGCTCTGACGTTTTCTTCTTTTCCGTTTCCACAGCAGGGAAAGCCACTGTGAAATGTGCTGCTAAAGTGAGCATACTGAAAAACGGGGTATTGCATCTGAATAAATAAATTACTCTAATCTGTGCCTGTATAGAAGGAAATATAGAATTCACAAATGCCTCGTGTTAATAGCTTCTGCCTCATTATAGGGTAGGCACTGTCGTACACTATGAACAAGAAAAATATCCATATACATGATATCATTTTATACTAAGAAAGAGTCCTGGGGAGATCTTTGTCATCACTTGAACTGCAGGATAGAACAATACCCTTGTATTGATCTGGTCCATGGCCATAAAGAGAAGATAGTTTTCTTTACTTCATACTACCAAACCCACATGATTCAAAGTAGGTAAAATATTGTCTTTCTTTCCAATGATGATAGAATTTCAACTAGTGTTATCATATCCCTTGGCAATTTTGAAGGCTGTTAATTCAGTCAGAGTTAAATAAAATCAGACCATGAAAACATCAAGCAATTTTAAACTAGGAAACCTCTGGATTCCTAGTTTAAGTAATGATGCAAAAGAGGGTAAAAAGTACATGCCTGAAGAGGTTATGCAATGTTTTGGTATGCTTTTGTTTTTGTTAATATGTTTTTTAGTGGTGGAGGATTGAAAGTTTCCTGCATATCTAACTATCCAGACTTGATCAAATAAACAGTGGTGTGGTCATTAGAAAGACTGCAATGAGCACACTGAAACTGACCACTGTATGATTATGTAGCAACAAGGAAAATATTATGATAAAATAAGTGAAAAATAAGTTTAGACAATCGTGTATTAGTTATGAGCCTCTGAAAAGAACTGTGTATATTTAAAGACTAAACAGGAATTGAAACACAATTTTTATTACTGCTGAGAGATAATAGGAATAAGTGCTTAGCACATTGCTCAGGAGACTAATAGAGCATGCTGGGATCATGAGATTATGAGGATCCCTCCACCAAACTTTTCTAGTGATATTACATTGATTTATATAAGTTTTAAAAATATTTCAAAAATCAATTTATGTGTATTGAGTTCTTAGTAGAGGCATCATAGTATAATGGAAAGACCACAGACTATGGGACCTGTGGTAGACATACTCTCATGTTGCCTCCCCCACGCCCACCATGATCCTTACCTGCTGGTATTCACTCTTTTGTATAATACCCTCCCTAGATTGCAGACAGAACCTGTTGCTTGTTTCCAATCAATAGAATATGGCAAATGCAATGGGATGTCACCCTAGTGATGATGCTATGCCATTCAAGGCTTTATCTTTCTAGCTTTAAAGTCTCTCCCTCCCTTGTTGGCTACGAAGAAGCAAGATGCCATGTGTACTACAGTCTCAAGGAAATGAATTCTACAAACAACCACATGAGTTTGACAGTGGATTATTCTATAGAGCAGCCTCCAGAAGAGAAACTAATTCTAGTCCTAGTTGATATATTGATTAAAATCTTGTAGAGGACCCAGCTATACAAAGACTCCTGACCCACAGACACTGTGATATAATAAATGTGTATATTAAGCCATATAATATATAGTAATTTATTACACAACATAAAAAATGAATATAGAACCCAACTGACTTGGATTTGAATTTCAGACCCTCCACTTATTATCTGTGTGGCTGAGTTGATTAATTTCTCTGAGTCTCAAATTCCTCACTCATTATGAGAAAGGCCGGTAAGCCAGGATAAGTAAAATAGGGAAACAGACAGATAGCTGAACAAACTGGCAGAACAATTTACAGGGGATACAGAAGGTTACTTCCTTAGAAATAACATCTAGGCCTTAGTTGTATTTCAGCTCCAAGCCCATAAAACAACAAAATCAGGAGGGTGATGCCAGGACCAGCTGCAATAACTAATGATTCCCTGCCCTGACACTGACTAATCAATGAGGACCACGACCCTGAAAAAGCACACTTAGTGAATATTCTGTTGAAAGCCTCCTCTTAGACTTCCCCTAAGGTTCCCTTTATCTGCAAGAAAGAGATAAAGGCCTCAAGACAAAGGACCCAGAGCGTGCTTTCCTTCCAGGGAGCAGCCCAAGCTATTCTCTTTCCCTTCTTCTTCCCACTCTTCTTCCCCCACAGGCATGCATCTCCTAAATTCTAAGGCACCCCAGAAGGCTTACAACCAAGGGAGCAATGGGCAGCAGCAGGTTGTCCAAGGCTAATCCCCTGAACCTGTCCTTAAAGCCCCCTTTTTTCTGACTTCCCAGAGAGCTAAGGAAGCCCAGCCTAGACTCTAGACTCTCCTGTTGTTTCTTCTGTTAAACCCTTCCTTGTTTCACTGTCACCAGTGTTAATACATGTTCCCACACAGTCACCTGGATTCGTGTTGTGACATTTTTCCTACACTAAAGTCAAGAATCCACACACACTACCAGTTGGCCCTAGGCAGACCTACTCAGGGCCAGGTCCCCTGTTCAGTAACAATTAGTTAAGAGCAATACCCACCCCCAGAACCATAGCACAGAAAATTTTAGGTAAGAGAAACAATGTGCCTCTCACACTGCCTGCCACAAAGTAGTCTAGATTGTAAATTATAAGCTCTCTCATGGCTAGAACCTTGTCTATCCTACTCATCATTTTATCCAGTGGCTATTACCATATCTGACCATAGCTAGTGTTCTGTAACTCTTTTGCAAATGAATAAATAAATAAAATGTAAAAAAGCTCTCAAGATAGGGTAGCTACTATTTTAAATATGCATAAGGAACTATAGTTATACATAATTGAAAGAAAACCCCTGCCCTCAAGTTATTAAAAACAATGAATTATACCATGGTGTATCAATCATAATATAGGATAGTCTTTCTGGAGCAGTATGATATTGAGGCAATGCAGAAAAAGAGCCACAATTCAATGTAACCTTTTGTTAAACTGCTAAGGAATATCAGTAGAAACAACTCATGAAGGTGATAAAGAAGTGTTTAAAGCAGGCAATGTGGTCCCTATGCAGTCACTATAAGAAAATTGATTTGTAAAATGCAGGGCTGATTCCTGGGCATTCATAAAGTCTAGTGGTTTTCTTCACTCACTTTGTGGGACTCTGAGAAACAAGATGGGCTGTTTAACACACCCAGAAAATGTTTGAGGGACCATTCAGACATTGTAAATTTCTCCCCGAGTCACAGTAAAATTTCAGAAGTGTTGTGCTCAACAAAATATCAACCAAAGTAAGTGATTTTATTCTGATAATAGTCCATCAAAAAGTGCTTCTACTGTAAGAGTGTAACAGAAAGTTTACTAGCAGTTAAATATTGTCAAGCAATACATTTCTTGAACCCTAGAGTCAATTTACATTAAAAACACTCTGCCATACTGTAAAATTGCTCTTTTTCTTAGATTAGTTACCTGGAATCTATTAAACTTCTCCAAGTGCAAAGGAAATACCATTCCCAACTGTCAGATAAATATGCAACAGTAGAAAAAATTCCAAAGTGAAGTCAATTTGAACCATAAACTCACAACACTCAGCTGTATTCACTGTAAAAAATCCTCCAACATTTGTTTCAGTGAAAAGGGAAAGACCAAAAATATTGTGAAACAATGCATAAGGAAGTTATTGACTTAATCTCTGAAAGTCCCCAAAATCATTCTATGAGAAAGACCAATCAATACTTACATATACAAATTCACATGCACAGTCTCAGAAATGCAAATCTTAATGACTCTAGGTTGAAAGAAAATTATTTTTCCACTTCCGTTTACATTTTAAAGGGAAAGGAAACTGTTTTGCGTACGTCTTACCGAATTTTCAAGCCAATAAACATCTCTTTGCTAGAATCTAATTCTCTCTCGGTACAATAAAAATATTTTAAGACAATGGCTTTTACAAATTCAAGAATGGTATTATGGTGGCAATGGAAAAAAGGAGAACAAAACATAAAGAATGACTCAGGGAGGTATAACCTACTGCTAAGGGCATCCAACACTCAAGTAGGGAGAGAATCTCAACCTAACACCTACCAGGAAGCAAAACATCAAATGCAGGGAAGAACCAAAATCCTTTCACACATTGATTAAATTCATGAAACTGTCACAAACTGACCCAATTCAACTTAAATTCAATTTATTTACCCTTAAAAATTACTATTCTATCAAACACATAATAACAGGAGATATCACAAATCTGCACGTATTTTTTAACTGGATAGTTTTTAAAAATGATTGTCAGATTTTCAGATCACAGGGTCAGCTTTCCAAACAATGAAAACTTTGTCTAACTAAATAGCATGCTTTATTAATGTCATATCATGGGACAAATAGGCATGATTCTTTTTTACATACTGAAAACAAACACAACCACCCAATTTAAAGCTAACCCTCAATTACAATCTATTCACAGTAAAGGACTTTAAGTGGCCTTAAACAAACATATGATGATTGCTTTTTAAGAAAAACTAAGCAGAAAAAGACAAATACCACATGATCTCACTTATATACGGAATATAATGAACATAACAGTCTGAGGAATACAGTAGACCCAGACACATGGAAGTAGGGCACAGACTGACATCCCTCAGAAGAGGGGATGGGGGGTGGGTGGGTGGGAAGAGATAAACCACAGAACTTATATGCATGTATGCATGACCAATGGACATGGACAACTAAGCCGGGGACAGGGTGGAGGTGGGGTGGGGTGGGGGGTGCCAATGCGGTAAAAAGGTAAAATATCTGTAACAAAAAAATAAAGAAAAATTCATATAAAAAAAAAAAAAAAAAAATAAAAACTTGCAAGAATCTCCACAAAGAACTGTATATTACTGCATGTTGTTTAACAATCTAAAAGTTGTTCATATGCATGCTTCTTCAAGGTTCTACAAGCTCAGTTGGTAGATAATTCTTGGTCCAAGTTACCTTCACACTCAAAAACAAATATACATGTCCTTGGTCACCTTCTCCAGACCTTTTTAGGAAATTAATTGTAACCAAAACCAGGTGATGTCAGATCCATAGTATAATCTTTACACCTAAAAGCTGCCTATGTCTTCAGAAAACATACAAAACAAACAAACAAACCCTAGCTGTAGTACTGATTTTATTCCTCTATTGTTGGTGAGGTGATAATATTTCATTACAAAGGAAATTAAATACTTTCCTTTAAAGGAAGCGTGGTTACTCAGCAAAATCTGTATCCTAGCCAAAACGAATTCATTTGCTACAGGAAAAATAACTACTCTGAAGCTTTAGCTGAGCAGTGTGCTCCAGATGAACATTCCAAAGAACATTATGAAAGTACTCCCAGACGCAAGCCAATAAAGCATGTTCTAAACTGTCCAACTGAGAGGAACTGCCATGTATTACCTAATTAGTTAAATAGGACAAGGATCAAATGATCCAAGAATTTAACCAACTAATAAGCTAAAGTTGCTAAAACAAAGGAGGCTTGGATCTTGTAGTTCTGTGAGCTAGCTCTCTGTGCAATCAGTCAGTTTCGGTGCAATTTAATTGCTACTGTTGTTTTTTGGACTATGACCATCAAGAACAACAGCATGTTCACCAATTAGAACTACTGTCAAGAATGGTGAAAGAGTTGATGTTTTCACCTTACTTGCAAACTAACAAGTTTTAAAGATGATGACAGAAAACATGATACTTCTGGGTCACAGCAACAGCAAAAGCCAGAGTATCAGCATTTTCTTGAATCTGTTCCTTGATACTTAATTCCTGCAGGGTGACACCAAAGGCCAGGTTAGGGAACCCAAATCTTTTCTCCTGGGCAGTAGGCAAATCTTCCCTTTTCTTCAGAGGGAGACACTATGTAATATTTCAAGGCTGGTTGTATCCTTGTAAAGATAATACCTCTGCCTCTGTTTATAAGACTTAAACAAATGCAGAAGACCAATTGAGAATTGTCTACCAAAATCTACTATTATGAATACAGTCAATAATATTGTAATAACAATGTATGGTGTCAGAAAGGTATTAGACTGATCAGAGTGATTACTTCATAATTTCATATATGTCTAATCATTATGTTATACACCTGAAACTAATATAATATTTTTATTTTTCAATTACAGTTGACATTCGATATTAAAACAAATACAAAATAATATGCAAACTGTAATTTAAAATTCAAAAAAGTCTTAAAGCCACCGAGAGAGAGAGAGAGAGAGAGAGAGAGAGAGAGAGAGAGAGAGAGGCTAGACAGAAAAACAGGAAAGGGAGGAGAGGGGAGAGAGACTCCCAGCTGCTGCCACTGCTGTGTGAGTTTCTTTATACTCCCTCGCTGCCATCTGCCCTCCTGCAATGGTGGGTTATAGATGGAAGAAGCTCAACTCATGCACTGCCAAAGGAGCATCCAGCTCCAGATATACCAGAGAACACCTTCCTTTTGCAGCTTCTCTTCATTATTTCTAGAGAGCTTTATATTTGTACCCTCTCTCTATTGAAATATTGTTCCTTTGACTTTTACCCCTCCCTCTTTTTTGGTATTTTCTTAAATAATTTATTTATTTTGGTTACAGATGTTTCTCCTTTTCCCCCCACTGTTTCCCCCCACCCCCTCCCTCCCCACCCTTTCCCCAGCTTTGTTGTCCATGTCCATTGTTCATGCATACATGCATATAAGTTCTGTGGTTTATCTCTCCCCCCCATTCCCTCTTCTGGCGATTGTCAGTCTGTATCCCACTTCCACGTCTCTGTGACTACCCTGTTCCTCAGACTGTTATGTTCATTATATTCCCCAAATAAGTGCGATCAAGTGATACTGGTCTTTCTCTATTTGGCTTGTTTCGCTTAGGATATAATATTTTCCAGGTCTCTCCATGTCGTCTCAAAGGATAAGAGATCTTTCTTTCTTACAGCTGCATAGTACTCCATTGTGTATATGTACCACAGCTTTTTTATCCACTCGTCTACTTATGGACATTTGGGCTGTTTCCAGATCTAAGCTACTGTAAACAGTGCTGCTATGAACATGGGGGTACATATATTCTTTCTGATTGGTGTTACCCCTCCCTCTTGACAGGGTTTTATGAATGTTTTGTTAAATCTTAGAGGGAAAAGTGACTGAGCAAAGGAGAGGGAAAGTAGAAAGGATGACAAACTGGCCAAGTCCATTCTGCCTTTGCTTTTGATGAAAATCCTTGGACTGCTTGTTGGGAATATGGATTTTAATCAAGGCATGGACAACATCACCATGAGGCAGGGGGACCTCAGCCAGGGTAGTTGACTCAGGCCCCCTGAAAACCTGAATCTGTCACCATGATCTGGTACCCCTAGCCACTTAGACCCACTGCCCAGCCCCAACACCGAGACCTGATGCTCCTGACCACCCAGCCCCACCTCTGAGACCCAGTGCCCCTGGTCACCCTTTCTTGATGTCATGACCAGGAGCCCCAAGACCTGACCTGCAGCCCGGTGCCCCTGATGGATCAAACCTACTGCCGCTGCCAGTGTTGTGATCCAGTATGCATGGCCATTGCCACAGTGACCCCATGTTTCCAGCCCTGCTGCCACAACCCAGCATGCCCACCTCATCCTCACCACTCAGCCTTATTTCTGACCTCCATGCCAGACCAGGCTGTGGTCGCACCACCAGAACTCAGACAACTATATAACTGCTGGCATGATGTGTCAGGGTTGAGCCTTACAATCAGCAAGCCTAGGAGGAGACCCACCCTCAAATGGGGCTCAACAATTAACACCCAAGTAAACAAAAGAGCCCAAATAACCCACACAAGGAACATTCCTAGAGCATCCAGCTCAGGAGATCAAAAAGGCTCCATACTAGGTCCCACAAGAAACTTTCTACATAAGTCCACCCCACGAAGACTGAGAGGCACAGCAGTTCTAATACATAGAAACGAACACAAAGAACCAGCTAAAATGGGTAGCAAAAGAAACAACACCTAAATGAAAGAAAACATAAAATCACCAGTAAAAGATCAAAATGAAATTGAGGTAGGCCATTTATCAGATACAGAGTTCAAAGTAATGGTTATAAGGATGCTCAAACAACTTACTGAGAACAACAAGCTACTTGATAAGAATTACAAGAAACTTAGTGGAAACTACATCAGCATAAAAAAAACATATATATAGAAACCATGAATAAGAATGAATCAGAAATGAAGAATGACATAGCTGAAATAAAGAATATACTGGAAGAAATCAATAACATATTAGAAGAAGCTGTGGACCAAATCAGCAAATTAGAAGACAAGGTAGAAAAAAACACCCAACTAAAGCAGCCATTAGAAAAAGGAATTAAAAAGCAAGAGGATAGTTTAAGGGAGCAGCTTTGGGACAAAATGAAATGAAACAACATCTACATCACAGGGGTATCAGAAAAAGATTCTGAACAAGGAATAGAGAATCTGTTTGAAGAAATAATGACAGAACACTTCCTTAACCTGGTAAAGAAAAAAGTCACACAAGTTCAGGAAACAGAAAAAGTCCCAATCAAGGTGAACCCCAAAAGACCCACAACTAGACACATCATAATTTAAACGACAAATGTTAAAAACAAAGAATGAATCTTAAAGGCAGCAAAAGAGATACAAAAAGTTACCTACAAGGGAGCTCCCATTAGACTGTCAGCTAATTTCTCAAAAGAAATACTGCAAGCCAGAGGGAGTGGCAATGAAGTACACAAAGTAATGAAAAGCAAGGAACTGAATCCAAGACTACTCTATCAAGCAAGGCTATCATTTAAAATTGAAGGGGAAATAAAGTGCTTTCAAGGGGAAAAAAAAAGGCTAAAGGAGTACATTACCTCTAAACCAGCATTGCAAGAAATACTACAATGCCTGCTTTAAGAAGAAGAAAATAAAAGGTAGAGGAACAAAGGTATAAAGGAAAAAAATGACAACAAATAAATACCTATCAATAATAACCTTAACTGAAAATAGACTAAATGCTCCAATCAAAAGACACAGGGTAGCTGAATGGATAAGAAAAAAAAACCTATATATACTATCTACAAGAGACTCGCATTAGAACAAAAGAGTGACACAAACTGCAAGCGAAGGGATGGAAAAAATATTCCATGAAAATGAAAACAAGCAAAAAGCTGGGCTACCAATACTCATATCCTACAAAATACTCTCTAAAAAAAGGCCATAACAAGAGGCACAAAGAAGGTCATTGTTAACATGCACCCAAGACAGTAGCACCTAAATATATAGAAAAACTCTTGATGGATTTTAAGGGAGAGATAGACAGCAATACATTCATAATAGAGGACTTTAACACCACACTGACATCACTGGACAGATCTTCCAGACAAAAAATGAAAAAGGAAACAGTGGCCTTAAATGACACACTAGATCAGTTGGATATAATAGATATTTACAGAACATTTTATCCCAAAATGGCAGAATACACATTCTCAAAGATACTATATGTTAGGGCACAAAATAAGCCTTAACAAATACAAGAAGACAGAAATTATATCAAGCATCTTCTCAGAGCACAGTGGCATAAAACAAGAAAAAATACTGCAATAAAAATACTCAAAAACAGTCAAATACATGAAGGCTAAATAACATGTTATTAAACAATGAATGGATTATCAATGAGATTAAAAAAGAAATACAAAAACTTCATGGAAATAAATAACAATGAACACACAACACAAAATCTATGGAATAGGTAAAAGCAGTCCTGAGAGGGAAGTTCACAGCATTACAGGACTACCTCAAGAAATAAGAAAAAGTTCAAATAAACAATCTAATCTCTCAACTAAAAGAATTAGAAGGAGAAAAACAAGAAAATCCCAGAGAAAGTAGAAGGAAGGAAATAATAATGATTAGAGCAGAAATAAATGACACAAAGACTAAAAAATCAATACATATGATCAATGAAACCAAGTGCTGGTTCTTTGAAAAGATAAACAAGAATGACAAATCTTTAGCTAGACTCATTAAGAAACCAAATAAGCCCTGGCCGGTTTGGCTCAGCGGTTGGAGCGTCCACCTGCGATCTGGAGAGACCCGGGTTTGGTTCCCACTAAGGGCATGTACCTCGGTTGCAGTTTGTCCCCGGTCCTGGTTGGTCGTGCAGGTGGCAGCCACTCGATGTGTCCCTTTCACATCGATGTTTCCCTCTCTCTCTCTTCCTCTCTCTCCCTCCCACTCTATCTGTACAAAAAATAGAAAAATGAATTCCAAAACCAGAAAAAGACACTCGAAGAAAGAAAACTACAGGCCAATATCCCTGATGAACATAGACGCCAAAATCCTGAACAAAATATTAGCAAATCGGATCCAGAAATACATCAAAAAAATTATTCACCATGACCAAGTGGGATTCATTCCAGGGATGCAAGGCTGGTACAATATTCACAAATCAATAAATGTGATACACTACATAAATAAGATGAAGAATAAAAACCACATGATCATATCAATAGATGCTGAAAAAGCATTCGACAAAATCCAGCATCCATTTCTGATAAAAATGCTCAGCAATGTGGGAATAGAGGGATCATATCTCGACATAATAAAGGCCATATATGAAAGACCTACAGCCAACATCATACTCAATGGACAGAAACTAAAAACATTCCCATTAAGAACAGGAACAAGACAGGGATGTCCACTTTTGCCACTCTTATTTAACATTGTACTGGAAGTCTTAGCCACAGCAATCAGACATGAAGAAAAAATAAAAGGGATCCAAATTGGAAAGGAGGAAGTGAAACTGTCATTATTTGCAGATGACATGATATTATACATAGAAAACCCTAAAGACTCCATCAAAAATCTACTAGACTTAATAAATGAATTTGGCAAAGTAGCAGGATACAATATTAACGTCAAGAAATCGACGGCATTCTTGTACAACAATGATGAGCTCACAGAAAGAGAAACTTAAAAAACAATCCCATTTACCATCGCGCCAAAAAAATTAAGATACCTAGGAATAAACTTAACCAAAGAAGTAAAGGACCTATTTGCAGAAAACTACAGGTCATTGAAAAAAGAAATAGAGGAAGATATAAAAAAGTGGAAGCACATACCCTGTTCATGGATTGGAAGAATTAACATCATTAAAATGTCCATACTACCCAAAGCAATCTATAGATTCAATGCAATCCCCATCAAAATACCAACGACATATTTCATAGAACTAGAACAAATACTTCAAAAGTTCATATGGAACCAAAAAAGACCCCGAATAGCCACAGCAATCTTGAAAAAGAAGGACAAAGTAGGTGGGATCACAATACCAGATATCAGGTTATACTACAAAACGACTGTAACCAAAACAGCCTGGTACTGGCACAAGAACAGGCATATAGACCAGTGGAACAGAACTGAAAACCCAGAAATGGGCCCAAGGCAATACGCTCAGTTAATATTTGACAACGGTGGCAAGAGCATACAGTGGAGTAAAAACAGCCTCTTTAAATAATGGTGCTGGGAAAATTGGACATCTACATGCAAAAAAATGTAACTAGACCATCAACTTACACCATACACAAAAATAAACTCAAAATGGATAAAAGACTTAAATGTGACCCGTGAATCCATAAAAATCCTAGAAGAAAATGTAGGCAACAAAATTTCGGACATCATACGGAGCAGAATTTTCACTGATACATCACCTAAGGCAACAGAAACAAAGGAAAAAATGAACACATGGGACTACATCAAACTAAAAAGCTTCTGCACAGCAAAAGAAACAATCATCAAAATGGAAAGGCAACCCACTGTATGGGAGAACATCATTGCCAATGATGTATCAGATAAGGGGTTAATTTCCAATATATATAGAGTGCTCATACAACTCCACAAAAGGAAGACAAAGAACCCAATTAAAAAATGGGCAGAGGAGCTGAATAGACACCTTTCCAAAGAGGACATACAAATGGCCAAGACACATATGAAGAAATGCTCAACATCACTAATCATCAGAGAGATGCAAATTAAAACAACAATGAGGTATCACCTCACACCTGTCAGAATGGCCGCCATCAACAAATCATCACACAACAAGTGTTGGCGAGGGTGTGAAGAAAAGGGGACTCTAATACACTGCTGGTGGGAATGCAGACTGGTGCAGCCACTATGGAAAACAGTATGGTGTTACCTCAAAAAATTAAAAATTGAATTTCCATTTGATCCAGTGATCCCACTGCTGGGAATATACCCTAAGGAGCCTGAAACACCAATCAGGAAGAATATATGTACCCCCATGTTCATAGCAGCACTATTTACAATAGCTAAGATCTGGAAACAGCCCAAGTATCCATCAGTAGATGAATGGATAAAAAAGCTGTGGTACATATACACAATGGAGTACTATGTAGCTGTAAGAAAGAAAGACCTCTTATCCTGTAAGACGACATGGAGGGACCTGGAAAGTATTAACTTAAGTGAAATAAGCCAAGCAGAAAAAGACAAATACCACATGATCTCACTTATATACGGAATATAATGAACATAACAGTCTGAGGAATACGGTAGACCCAGAAACATGGAAGTAGGGCACAGACTGACATCCCTCAGAAGAGGGGGTGGGGGTGTGGGAAGAGATAAACCACAGAACTTATATGCATGTATGCATGACCAATGGACATGGACAACTAAGCCGGGGACAGGGCGGAGGTGTGGTGGGGAGGGGGGTGCCAATGGGGTAAAAAAGGTGAAATATCTGTAACAAAAAAATAAATAAATAATTTTAAAAAATAAATAAATAAATCCTGAAATGACCAAAAAAAAAATGGAAAAATGTCCTCGGGTGAGAAAAAAAAACAAATAAGAGGGTCCAAATAAGTAAAATCAGAAATGAAAGAGGCAAAATAACAATTGACACCATAAAAACTCAAAGGATTGTAAAAAACAAAAAAGACTATGAACAACTATATGCCAACAACTTAGATACCCTGGATGAAATGGACAAATTCCTACAACAGTACAATCTCCCAAAACTTAATCAGGAAGAATCAGAAAATCTGAATAGGCCCATAACAACTGATGAAATTTAAGTACTATTCAAGAAACTCCCAGCAAACAAAAGTCTTGGTATGGACGGCTTCACAGGGGAATTTTACCAATCATTCAAAGAAGGACTAACACCTGTCCTTCTCAATCAATTCCAAAACTTCAAGAGAATAGAAGACTTCCAAGTTCTTTTTATGAGACCAGCATTATCCTAATTCCAAAACCACATAAAGACACTAAAAAGAGCCCTGGCCGGTTTGGCTCAGCAGTTAGAGCGTCGGCCTGCGGTCCCGAGAGACCCGAGTTCGGTTCCCGCTAAGGGCATGTACCTCAGTTGCAGTTTGTCCCCGGCCCTGGTTGGGTTGTGCGGGTGGCAACTATTCGATGTGTCCCTTTCACATCGATGTTTCTCTCTCTCTCTCTCTCCCTCCCACTCTATCTGAACAAAATATCCAAAAATGTCCTCGGGTGAGGATAAAAAATAAAAAAAAAGACACTAAAAAGAAACATATTACAGGCCAATACAGCAAAATACTAGCAAATTAGATCCAGAAATACATTAAAAAGATCATAAAGCATCACCAAGTGTTATTTATTCGGGGGATGCAAGACTGGTACAATATTTGCAAGTCAACAAATGTGATACATTGCATAAGTAAAATTAAGGTTAAAAATAACATGTTCATATCAACAGATGCACAAAAAGCATTTGACAAAATCCAGCACCAATTTTTGATAAAAACTCTCAGCAAAGTAGGAAAAGAGAGTTCGTACCTCAATATAATAAAAGCTTTATATGATAAACCTATAGCCAACATCATTCTCAATGAGTAAAAACTAAAAGCATTTCCCTTCAGAACAGGAACAAGACAGGGATGTCTGCTTTCCCCACTCTTATTCAACATAGTACTGGAAGTCCTAACCACAACAATCAGACAACAAGAAAAAATAAAAGACATCCAAATTGGAAAGGAGGAAGTAAAATCGTCATTATGCAGATGACATGATGTTGTACATAGAAAACAGAATCCATGAGACAATGACTTGAGTTAATAAATAAATTCGGCAAAGTAACAAGATACAAAATCAACATCCAAGAATCGAAGGCATAATTACCTCTCAGAAAGAGAAACTAAAATACAATCCCATTTACCATTGCAACAAAAAAAAATAAGATACCTTGGAATAAACTTAACCAAGAAGGTAAAAGACCTGTTCTCAGAAAACTATAGAACATTGAAAAAAAATATAGAAAGGAAGATACAAACAAGTGGAAGCATATACCATGTTCATGGATTGGCCTAATTAAAATGTCCTTACTACCAAAAGCAATCTATAGATTTAATAAAATTCCTATTAAAATACCAGAGGCATACTTTACAGATCTAAAACATTATATGGAACCAAGAAAGAACCTGAATAGCCACAGCAATCTTGAGAAAAAAAAAAATGAAGTTGGAGTGTTTACAATACCAGATATAAAACTATACTACAAAACCATTGTAAGCAAAACAGCCTGGTACTGGCATAAGAACAGGCATATACAGTTGTCCCTCGCCACTTCGCACTTCGCCTTTCTCAGCTTCACTCTATCGCAGTTTTTTTCAAATATATTCATTAAAAAGTTGATTGAGATAGTGAAAATGATACAGTATGTGCTTGGTTGTCTGAGTCAATTATACACCCCTGTATTACAATTAAAATTACTGTACATATGAACTGTAGGCCTATGTATTCGAGCACCCCAGGAATCCTTCCACACCAGGTGCAATAGCCAGAGTCTGGAATGGATTAACCGCGATAAACAAGAGATGACTGTAGATCAATGGAACAGAACGGAGAACCCAGAAATCGACCCACATCATTATGGTCAATTAATATTTGACAAAGGAAGAAAGAATATACACTGGGGTAAAGACAGTCTATTCTTTAAATGGTGTTGGGAAAATTGGACAGGTACATGCAAAAAAAATTTAAACTAGACCGCCAACTTACACCAAACAAAAGAACAAACTCAAAATGGATAAAAGACTTAACTGTAGTCACAAAACCCTAAAAGAAAGCATTGGCAGCAAAATCTCAGACATCTCACATAGCAGAATTTTCACCAATACATTTCCTAGAGCAAGCAAAACAAAGGAAAAAATAATAAATGGTACTATGTCAAACCAAAAAGCTTCTGCACAGCAAAGAAACCATTATCAAAATGAAAAAATAACCCACTGTACAAGAGAACATGTTTTCCAATGACACATCTGATCAAGGGTTAATTTCAAAAATATATAAACAACTCATACAGCTCAACAAAAGACAAATAACCCAATTAAAAAATGGGCACAGGACCTGAATAGGCACTTCTCCAAAGAGGACATACACATACAAGGCCAACAGACATATGAAAAAATACTTAATGTCACTAATCATCAGAGAGATGCACATTAAAACCACAATGATATATCACCTCACACCTGCCAGAATGGCTATCATCAATAAATCAACAGAAAACAAGTGTTGTAGAGGATGTCGAGAAAAGGGAACCCTAGTGCACTGTTGGTGGGAATACAGACTGGGGCAGTCACTATGGAAAACAGTATAGAATTTACTCAAAAAATTAAAAATGGAACTGCCATTTGACCCAGTGATCCCACTCCTAGGAATATACCCTAAGAAGCCTGAAACACCAATCAGAAAGAATATATGTACCCCTATGGTCATAGCAGCACTATTTACAATAGCTAAGTTCTGGAAACAGCCCAAATGCCCATCAGTAAATGAGTGGATAAAAAAGCTGTGGTATATTTATACAATGCAATACTATGCAGCTATAAAAAAAGGAAGGATTTCTTATCCTTTGCAATAGCACGGATGGTCCTGGAGAGCATTATGCTGAGTGAAATAAGCCAGTCAGAGAAAGAGAAATATCACATGATCTCATTTATAAGTGGAATCTAATGAACATAATAAAGTGACAAATGAAATAGGTCCAGAGGCATGCAGGCAGGGAACAGACTGACATATCTCAGGAGTGGGGGTGGGGAGGAGACAAAAGTAACCAAATAACTTATATACATATATGCATAACTAATGGACACAGACAATAGTGTGGTGAAAGCCTGTGGTGGAGCAGTGGCTGGGAGGAGGGAGTTAAAGGGGGGAAATTGATGGACATCTGTAATACTGTCAACAATCAAATAAATAATAAAATTTTTAAAAATGAAAAAAAACTTATTTGACTATTATAACATTCTCAGCTCTTGTCTTAGAGGTTTCTGAAGGGGAAGATAATATGAGTATGAAATGTAGTTTTGGGTGATGAAAGCCTATAATTTCACCACCTTGTTAAACCAAAAATTATGGGAGTTAAGTTGTATAGCAATGCAATTAAAAATAGAAATCATGGATTCTCAACAGCCTATCAAGCCAGACTAAACTCTTCTACCTCCAGGGATAAAGCATTCCCCATAAGATGAGTTGTTATTTGTGAAATCAATGTGATCAATGTTACATATTTAACTTCTCTCACTCTAAAACCAAATATTCATATGTATGCCTAAAAAGAAAAAGTAAATCATGACCTCATTTTAATGTCTAGACAAACTGCAAAGCCTTTCTTCTCTCTGCAAACTTGTTTTTACCTTGAGGATTTTTATCCTGATTCAGGAAATAATCTGTTGAAATAAATCTAATACTAATGACAAATGAACAAAAACTGGCAGTTTTCACTACAGAATATTTACTGAAAAGAAGGACTCTAATGTCTGGTGTTACAACTAAAATGTTATGTAGCAGATTTGCTTTATTATTTTGTTTTGTTTTGATTTTAATAAATATTAGAAGCATAAGTTATCAGGAAATTGCAGAAATTAAAATACTCATTTTACCTTATGACTTTTCAAAGTGTTTATGCTTACTGCAAAGGTGGACAAAACTTGTGTAAGATCCAAGAAGAATCCATATACTGAAAAGCGAGGCTCAATTATAGGCCAGTTTCCAAGGTGAGCCAACAGGAATATTCTCTTTATTACGATTCATATACACAAGGGAAATACATTATTCTAAGGCATCACCTAGTGATCCCACAGAAGACAGTTTATAGAAATATATTTAACTGCCATGAGCACCTGACTCATTGAGACTACACAAAGAATCATAGATAGATAAAATTAACAGCAGTTATTGGATCCATATCTATCATGATCTTTCTAAAATGTGAATGCTACTGATTAACTCTGCAATCTACTAAAGCAATAACATCTTATGTCTTTTTGTTGTTTGGTACATATGCAGTTTTCTTAGACATTATGGTTCTTTTAAAAGATCTACATGATAAATATATATGTAAATAATTCTTCATCATAGAATCCTGCAACTTTTTAACATTAGGTTTGCAACACACAAACACTTCAGTGACTACTTTTGTAGGAAAATGGGGACAAAAATCACTAAATATTCCCAGCTTTCCAGAATGTGTGTACTTCCATTATTCTTGGTGTAAAAACAAGTAAAAGTGTTTAAAAGTAGTTTATACAGATTTGGTGCTATACTGTACTTAAGTAAAAGAGAATTTTCAAAAAATAACATTTTTTCCCATTTTCTTCAGTCTAGGTTTATATGAAATAGCTTGGCAATAAAATTCAACATCCCCCTCCCATAAATCCTGTAGATTAATTCTTATTCCACAGACTAGCTCTTCAGGAAGCATAAAAGGAGAATACACTATTTCTGTTTTAGAAAAGTTTAATATTTAGTAGGACACTAAATTCAATTTGCCACACTACAGTAAAATGCTTGTAATAGTAAGCATACTTTTAAATATTTAAGTCATGTGCTATTACACTAAGCACTTTACATGCATTATATCAATACTAATAGATAAGAAAATAGTTCTTAAAGCAGTCTTTTGCCCAAGTAGACACAATTAGAAAATAGTGGAATAGAGGGTCAAAGTAAACTGCTTGAATCCATGATCTTTACCACTGCATTATATGAATGAAAGTTATGTGATTAAATAAGCTGTAAAAAAGAAAGAATTCCAGAAATGTTTTTAAATTATTAGGAAATTTTTCATTCTGTGTATTGAAAGGGGGAAGTTAACCAGTCAAACCAATGAAAAGATCAATGGCTTTAAACTAATAGAAGAAAAACTATAGGACTGAAATATAAAATTTCTTTTAGGACTTAAAAAATATTTCCATTTTACTGCGGGAAAAACCTCAAAGGAAAACATTTTGCTGTATATTTATTACATTATAAAACAATGTAATAAAAATCACATGGCTGTATTTGGATGCAAAATAATCAGAACAACATTGGAAGAAAAGAACAATTAAAATCTCAGAAAGGAAAGCTGCACTGAACTGTTCATAAATGCACTTTGCAAAATTCATCACAGACAACTAGAGACAAAGTAAAAAAAAAAAAAAAAAAAACACATTTCCTCATGCTTTATTATATTAAGCAAAAAGCAAGTTCAGGTATTTCTACTTAGATGCAAACTATTTGTAATGGGAACCTACTTCTTCACATGCAGTTGGAGAAATTTAGAAAGACACGATCAAGGGACTACACGTGTTTTCGTGACCCGCTTCAGGTAGCCTGTGAAAAATAGATTACTCTGGACAATGTAAAGAGCCTAGGCAGCGGAGTTAAACATTAATAGTAAAGTCAATCAAAGATGAAATAATCTGTTAAATGATTGTATAGAAACACAAACTTTCTCAACAAAATATTAAAAAACACAGAGGTATTTAATACTGACCTGCCAAGTGAAGAAGTACAAAAGTAAACAATTGCTATGATTTTTGTGGCCTCCATAACTACCAGTTCAAATGCACACTTTCTTTATCCCCGTTAACAGTAGGTGACTTCTGCCTTTCTTATTAGAATAATGACAATGTAAAAGTCCTGGGAATGAATCCTGACTCTACGAATTTACTGGCTATAGGAAATTGGCCAACAGATGGGTACAAGATTTATTAGGATGATCATTTTGTAAAGTATATACTATATTGTACACCTGAAACTAATATAATATTGTATGTCAACTATAACTGAAAAATGCATTGGCCAAGTTATTCAAATATTTGAAGGCTTGGTTTTTTTGTATGTAAAGTGGGCATAATATGTTTACGTCATAGAAGTAAAGACTAGCCCTGGCCGGTTTGGCTCAGCGGTTAGAGCGTCGGCCTGTGGTACAGAGAGACCCGGGTTCGGTTCCCGCTAAGGGCACGTACCTCAGTTGCAGTTTGTCCCCGGCCCTGGTTGGTCGTGCGGGTGGCAACCACTCGATGTGTCCCTTCACATCGATGTTTCTCTTTCTCTCTCTTCCTCTCTCTCCCTCCTGCTCTGTCTGAACAAAAAATGCAAAAAAAAATGTCCTCGGGTGAGGATTAAAAAAAAAAAAAAAGAAGTAAAGACTAAATGAGAAGAGGAATGTAAAGTGTCTGAATTTGAGCCTGGTACTACAAAGGCACTCAATATATAAAGAGTCTTTTCATGCCCATTTCCTCAATTTCTCCTACCCATTCTTCAAACTCAGGCAAAAGTCCTAACTTTCCTAGAATATATTTTAGGCACACAGATATTCTCTGTACATGATTTTTTTTATAAAAGTGGTTTCTGATCTGTGGTCCAGAGATCACTGTGGGGAGGAGGGGTGAGGAGGGAAGAAAGGTTATTGTAAAGGGCCAACAAAGTCTAAGTACACAAAGAATTTTCTAGAGACTGGAAGAATAAGTCTTGCACTGAAATATACATCTGTTTTCCAAAATGTCTAGATACTATCTTGTAAATTAAAATAGAATTTCATTTCAAAGTTTTAACAAATTAATGGTAGCTTTTTGTTATTGTTTATTTTCTTAATCAATGGAGAGGAAAAATTAAACTACTACCCTGTAGATTTCCATATTTATACTCTGAAAAGCTAGATCCCACTATCACAAGTGGCTCTAGAGTTGTGCGGTGTTCTCCCATTGTTTCAGCTGGACTAGAGTGAAGGAACTGAGGCACTCAACTCAAGTGAAAATTTATGAGGCATCTAAAAATCTTAGTAATCAAACAATATTTTAAAGAACATTTTAAAATAAAAATTAATGCAAAAACATATGATGACTAAAAAGACCAAATTTTAACTAGACATGATCTGACAGGGCCAAGATTACAGTGAGATGAGTGAAGTGAGGCAGATAAGTGCAGGGTCAGACCTGGGCTCAGAAATATATTAAGGATTTGACCCTTCATGTCTAAAGAAGGAAAGAACTCTCTGTTTCATAATATGAATAGTGTTCATTAAAATGTTCATCTGGACCTCTGAAAGAGTAAGCCAGTTCATGCTATGAGTGCTTTCTGGAAGAAACATCTGCCTTAGGCATGCAAAAAACAGAGCAAGCACGGGGAGAGAGAGAAAGGAGGCATGAGGAAGGAAGGAGGGAGGGAGGGAGGGAGGAAGAAAGGGGGAATAGTGGGAGGGGGGGAGAGGGAGAGAGAGAGAGAGAGAGAGAGAGAGAGAGAGAGAGAGAGAGAGAGATGGGTATGCATGTTGAACATCTGAATTTAGAAACAGAAAAACAGCTCTGGGAGAGTATTAATTAGGTGACATCATTATCATCATCACTACTGTTTTGTTTTGTTTTGTTTTGTTTTCATTTTTTCTTTATTGATTTTAGAAAGATAGGAAGGGAGAGAGAGAGATAGAGAGAGAAACATGGACTGGCCGTCTCCTGCATGCCCCCCACTTTGGATTTGGCCCACAACTTGCCCCCCACTTGGGATTTGGCCCACAACTTGGGCATGTGCCATGACCGGGAATAGAACCGGTGACCTCTTGGTGCATGGGTCGATGCTCAGCCACTGAGCTACACCAGCTGGGCTCATCATCACTACTATTTACTGAATACTTACTGTGGGCCAAAAACAACACTTAGAGCTTCATCTTGTTTAGTCATTACAATGATTCCGTGACATACATATACTTGTATTACCCTCATTTTATTAACTGAATTTCAGAAGGAATCAAATGGCTTGTATACAGTGCTGTACCTAATAAAATATATTAGGGACAATATTAATTTATCCATATATACCTTCACAATAATAATAACAAAAATAATAATTACAAATAACATCGAATAGTTCATTTTAAGCACTGTGTTAAGCACATTATCTCCTTTATAACAGCCAAGTAATGTAGGTAGGTATTGTTATCCTTGTTTCTACTGAGGCTTAAAGAGGTAGAGGTGTGAGTGTGTGTGTGTGTGTGTGTGTGTGTGTGTGTGTGTGCGCTTAAATAACTTTCTAGGCTCAAGATGAAGCAGATCCTGCCCAAGGTGACATGTCACCAAACCAAAACTCATAATTTTTATGTCCCTGAAAATGCTATACTTGACCAGAAACACAGTATATCCAGTCAGCCAGCCAATCCCTAAAAGCCAAGCCAAGTCTGCACCTTCTCACCCCAACAAGGTTGAATATATGGCCCCAACCGATTACATAGCTTTCTATTTTTCTCTTTCTTTTTCTTTATTCTTCATCCTATAAAAGCTTCCTGCCTTCCATGCCCTTTCTGCATTTCTCTGAATGGAGACTGTCTTCTTTATGAAGTGTTAAATAAAGTTTCTTTGTATCACTTAAATTGTCTTCTTTAATAATTTTGTAAATATATCGCCCAGCCAGTGTGGCTCAGTGGTTGAGCATTAACCCATGGACCAAGAGGTTGCCAGTTTGATTCCCGGTTAGGACACATGCCCAGGTTGTGGGCCCGATGCCCAGTGGGGGGCATGCAGGAGGCAGCCAATCGATGTTCTCTCTCATCCATGTTTCTATCTCTCCCTCTCCCTTCCTCTCTCTCTCTAAATCAATAAAGAAAAATATTTTTTAATAATTTTGTAAATATATACACAAACTTAATATATGAACATACATATATTATTTGCATCTACTATATACAAGGTATTATGCTAAGTACCACATACATTATCTCATGTGATTTCATTTTCTACTTCCCAGGGAATATTGCTGCTACTGTAGTCTTATATCCAAAGCTGCTACTTTACAACTGGGATTTTCTAACAACTTAGCATTAAATTTTATCTGACTGAATTTCATATACACCATAAGGCGCTGAATGGTTCTCCTAGAGATATTTACAGTTATAACCTATGGAAGCTAATAAAGATTACAAAACCAGAACCAAAAAAACCCTCTTGGAATTTAAATGGAAAATATTCACATTTTAATCACAAAACAAATTGACCACCATGACTGTATAGTTTTTCTGACAACCACATGTCATTTTTCTACACTAACAATCAATTCTATGACACCAACTGGTTTTCCATCAATACAATTCCGACACTACCTGTAGTTAGATTAGATTTCACAAATTAGAGGGCTCAGTCTCACAAGACTGACCCCAATTCTAATGGCAGCCACAAGTGGGGTTACCAAGCAACCCACACTTCTGCCTGGCAAATTACATATTCCAGGGCTCCCACAACCTTCCCTTCAGGATCAATAATTTACTTTCACAATTCATGGATTTCAGGAATGTGTTCTATTTGCTAGTACAGATTGTTATAAAGGATACAAATGAGCAACCAGATGAATAGGTACATAGGGTGAGGTCTGGAAAGGTCCCAAGTGCAGGAACCCCTTTCTGTCAAGTTAGGGTATACCACCCCCCTGAAACATGGATATATTCACCAACTTAGAAGTTCCCTAAACCTTCTCATTTTGGGGTTTTTATGAAAGTTTCACTTTGTAGGCATGATTGATTAAATCATTGGCCATTAGTGGCCAAACTCAAATCTCCAGCCCTCCTCTCTCTAGAAAGTGGGGGGTGGAGTGAAAAGTTCCAACCCTCCAATCATTTGATTGGTTCCTCTGAAGACCAGCCTGAAGCTACCTAGAGGCCCCAACCTGCTTAGGGCAGTATCATTAGCATAAACTCAGGTGTTGTTGAACCTGGCTCATTATGAATAACAAAAGGCACTGGTATCATTCACAAAACTCCACTGTGTTTTAGGAGTTCTATGCCAGGAACCAGAGATAAAGACCAAACATATAGGTGTATTATGCCTCAATGGTATTCTAAAAATTAAAATAAGTCATTTTGAAAATTGTTAACACATTCATTTTGCACAAATTGGATATTCTGTTTTCAACTAACGATACTTGACTTTTCAGCAAAACTCTGACTAGTTCATCACAAAATTGATGATACTATCATCATTTAACAGCTATCAATTCAGTTAATAACTGCTGGAAGTTGGTATGAGTTAGGAATCTCTCTTCCAATCAGCTATAGTAATAAGTCGACTGCTTTCTAGCAGAGGACAAAATCCCGAAATAAAGTTTACTGCTTAGTTTAGAGCCTTAGGTTCAGATAGTAATAATCTTAAAAAGGTGTTCAAAACTAGAACTTAATTTCTCTATTCTAAAAATGACAAACAGACCATCAACTAGTGAACATATTTGCCTTACTTCAACATATTGAATCATTATTCTAAAGAGTATGGACCTGGGAGTCAAGTGACTTGGAGTCTAGTCCCTGAGCTTAAGCTCTTTATATATATAATGAGGGGTTTGAAATATTAATTTCTAAGGATACTTCTTACTCTACCATGCTGTTGTTCCTTTGAAGTCTTATATGTAACAGCCAGATAAACCACATAGGACAAGTGATGTGCAATTCTCTCTGAATCTCTATCTCCTCTAAAAAGTAGTTGAAACAAGTAAGCCCTTCTTTTATCCAAAGAGTATTAGATAAAGAAGTATGCCTCCTAGTGACCCCTCTCCCTCCCTCCCTTCCACACTCTCTCTTCTCCCTCCTTACCTCCCTCTCTCCCTCCCTGTCTGGCCACAGAAGTTCTTGGCTCCCCTTACACAGATGAAATTGGTGATGTTACAAATACAAGCGGCTAAAACTTTTCAACCTGCTGTGACCTAATTAGGAACTCCAAGGGACCAATAATCTCATTTGGAGAAAAGTAACTACAGAAGCATACTTTTAATATGAAGGCAAGTGAGGGAAACCCAGCTTTCATCTCATTTGGCTCAGAGTCAAAGTACAAATACAGAAAATACACAGGCTTTTCTTCATGTTAAGAGTCTGTTAGACCAACACATTACAGGGATTAAATAACTCGGGGATATGATGTCGATAACAGTAGTGCCAGTAATACTACCACCATTTTAAACTTCCATAGGATTTTAGAGTTTATAAAGTTTGCCATTGTGCTCACAAGGCTCTATTTGATCTTTCTTCTGACTTCTACAATTTTATTTCAAATTATTCAATTTGCCTCAGCCACACCAGGGATCTCCCATATTCCTCAAATATGCCAAGCTCATTTCCTCCCGTAGCTCTTTGCCACTGCTATTCTTGTGCCTTAAATGTTCTTTTTCTTGCATGCCATCAACATGGTTCTTGTTTCCTTCAGGACTAAGCTTAATTATCTTCTCCACAGTGGGATCTTCCATGACCATACTAACCTAAAGTAAGTCTCTAATGCTCTCACACTGAACCCTGTCCTCTTCCTTCATGAATATTATCACAAATTGTGATCACAAAATCAGTTTATGATTATTTCTTTAATATGCATTTTCCATAAGAATATAAATTTAATGATAGTAGGAGCCATGTCAATCTTACTCACTGCTTAATCTCCAGGGCCTAGCACAGAGCCAGAGACATAGAAAATGCTCAAAATATACTTGATGAATAAATATATAGTTACTCATTCATTACAACAAGCCTATAGAATATGTAGAGCAAGAACAGTATACTCATTTTCTAGTTGAGGTCACTGATGTTCACAGAAACTGGGGAACCTATAACATAGCTCTGTGAATGGAGGAACTCAAATTCAGACTCAATTTCTTACTCCAGATCCGGTTTATTTTCTACCACATATCTAGAAATTCCCTAATTACTCATAACCCAATGGTATTTAATCATATGCACTTCCTCCATAGCCTGTGTAAATGAATTCCAGGAAGCAGAGATAAATATGCATTGCAGACTTCCTTGGAAAAGAGTTAAACAATTATCTGTGTTCCTTTCAAAAGAGGACCACCATTCCATACAGACCACTCAGAACTCCCAAACTTCAGTAATAGCTAACTTTTTAAAAAATGTTTTTATTGATTTTTTTTCTTTTTCAGAGAAAGAGGGAGAGAGAAAGAAATATCGATGTGAGAGAGATACGTTGATCGGCTGCCTCCTGCACGCTCCCTTCTGAGGATGGTGCCTGCAACCAAGGAATATGCCCTGATAGGGAATCGAACTGGGACCTATAAATCCATAGGACAATGCTCAATCCACTGAGCCACACTAGCTGTGCTGATTTTAAAAGCTCTAAATCGTATATGTAATTCACAAGCTGTACCTCATGTGTCACACATGATGTCATTTCGTTGAAAAAAATTTACAAGTATATACCCAAAACATATGAACAAAGTAATACTATGGGTTAAAATAGACTACTTTTCTTGTAAACACATTACTATTAACTACCACTAGGAAATGTATATACATATTCATGTGAAGTCACTGTAATCATATTTTTTTAAAGCCCTGGTATCTAAAATTGCCTGCTTCGTGAAATATATGAGAGAATCTGAAGCTATGTGATCATAGTTTATTTTGTAGTAACTTCTGTAGATTACTAGAGTGCAGAAACCCAAGAAATGAGTGAAGTATGTTATCATGTGCACTAATGCTCCAGGCATTAGATCACCTTTCATTACACTGAGCCTACTCTTAGCTTAGGCTAGTTAGCAGGTCCAGCTTACACGAACTAAAATAATAATAATAATAATAATAATAATAATAATAATAATTCCATGATTAAAAGTGTATTTGCAAGTAAATGCTATTATTTCTTAAAGCTTACAAACCAAATGAAATCATTGTGCCTTTTAGATACTTATCAAAGCAGCAAACAAAGATAAGGCATTTATAAAGAAGATGAAGGAATTAGCTAAAGGACATATATGCATACCCCAAAGACACAGACAATAGTGCGGTAAAAGCCAAGGGAGGGGGAGGTAGAGATAGGCAGAGGTAGGCAATTGAGGGAGGGAGGGAATGTGGGACATCTGCAATACTATCAACATTAAAAATTTTAATTAGAAAAAGAAAACAAGATAACTAGTTTCCTTTAGGCTAGGAAGCTGTCACCAGTCCCATCTAATAGTTTGTTCAAGAATTTTTGTGCATTCTTAACATAGACTCAATTCCCAAGGGTTTTGCAAGCAAGTAGACAGGCTCTCTGTTCTGAAATAGACCCAACAGAGTAAGGATATATGTTGGTGGGAAATGTACAGAAGGAAACATTTTAGTTGCTTTTACGTAGAAAGATGAAAGGGAAATCTTAAATGAGAGACTGATTGATTGCTTTAACAATGGCTCTGGTGATGGCCTTCAGATTAAAATAAAAGGTAGCAGTTTTAAATCCATAAAGTAACTGAACAATTTGCACCATATTTCTAACTGGTGTGAGGTCTAACAATCAATTACTCTGCATTCGACAATTGGCCTTCCATTTTTCACAATTATCATTGCTGTGAAAAGCCCAAAGCGTTTATTTCAAGTACAAATTTACGCACGACAGGCTTGAGAGATCTGTAGTGTAGGTAATGTTAAACCTAACTTTACTTAACAGAAACCATATCAGTGACAGAGTTAAGTGAATCATCTGA
Source organism: Molossus molossus (assembly GCF_014108415.1). Taxonomy (NCBI): domain Eukaryota; kingdom Metazoa; phylum Chordata; class Mammalia; order Chiroptera; family Molossidae; genus Molossus; species Molossus molossus. The sequence goes on along the minus strand of NW_023425355.1, from coordinate 10,658,226 downwards.
GCATGCATGACAATATTAGAGCCTGGGATTTTCAGTTTCCTATTGTCACAAAAACAAATTATCACAGATTTAGGGGCTTAAAACAACAGAATTATTCATTTACAGTTCTGGAGTTCAGAGTTTGAAATTAGTCTCATGGAGCTAAAATCAAGATGGTGTCAGTGCTGGTTCCATCTGAGGGCTCTTGGGTGTATTCTCTTTTCCTTGCCTCTTCTATTTTCTAGAGGCCGCTTGTATTTCTTGGCTAATGACCCCCTTCTTTGCATCTCTTTAGCCTCTTATTTCCATCATCACCTACTTCCCCTTCTATCATCAAATCTTCCTCTGCCTTCCTCTTAAAAGGACCCTTGTAATTACATTTAGAGTTTAACTAGATAAACCAGGATAATCTCTCCATCTCAAGATCCTAAACTTATATCAGTAAAGTTCATTTGGACATATAAAATAACATTCACAGGTTCCAGAGATTTAGGACCTGGATATGCTTGGGGGCTATTATTCATCTTACCTCAGGAATAAAACCAAATCCAAACACATTCATGCTTCATCCACTAAGCCAAGGATGACTTGCCCCCAACTATATGGCTACCATGGGGGTTGCTACTGGTTTTCTGTGTGACTCTTTGATTCTTACAAATGAAATAACTCATTCTCAATCTCTCTCTCTCTCTCTCCCCCCCCCTCTCTCTCTCACACACACACACACATTATTGAAACAGATGATCAATGTTGTGATTTAAAATAAAAGTGTTCTGTGTGGGAGCGGGGAGGAGGAGACCAATGGTGGGGGGACATCTATAATACTTACAGCAATAAAGATTAAAAAAAATAGCCCAGCCAGTGTGGCTCAGTGGATTGAGCATCATCCCATGGACTGAGAGGTCCCAGTTTGTTTCCCCATCAGGGCACATGCCCAGGTTGCGGGCTACATCCCCAGTAGAGGACATGCAGGAGGCAGCTTATTGATGTAGTTCTCTCATATCAATGTTTCTATCTCCTGATCCCTTCGTCCCTCTCTAAAAATCAACTTAAAATCTTACAATAAATAAATAATAAAAGTGCTACTTATTGAAACCAGTACATTTTTAATTTTCATTCTGTTGCTACTTCTCTAAGAATGTCAGGGCTCATTCTGCAATATCATCATACCTTAGCTTTATGCAATTCACTGATGTTTAACAACCATAAGTTAAAAATCCTATTGCTTATCATCTTCATGAAGCTTTGAGAAGAACTAATAACACAAATACTACATAACATGTTAACTTTCTTTAATATGGGAGATACGACACATTGTTTATTCACAAAGATCTTAGGCATAGAGAAGCAGAGAGATTTGTTTAATATCTTTCTTGAGACAAAAGAACTTCGGGATTAGACTTAAAAATAGGCCTGTGTTTGAATCCTTCTGCTAAACTGTCTCCATAACAATTTATATTATATAGTCAAAAAGTGTACATATGGAGATTGTTATACTGACAAACAATAACATACTGACTGTGTCCAGAGTGAAGAGTTTCTCTCAACAAAACAGGTAGACAGGCACTATTCCTGTGATGCCACTTTAGATATTCCGGAGCTCTGGTCATAGTCCCATATAGATAATTACAAAATAAGCAAATCATTGGAAACACACTCAACTGTTCTATATAGATATCTCATCCTGTTTCTTTATTGTTGGCAATATTCTAGAACCTCTTATTTTCAATTATCTATATTATGTCAAGGAAAACTCAGAGTATTAAATTTGAACATTGGTATATTACTTTCCATAACTACCACAAATTTAGTGGCTTAAACCTACACAAATTTATTATCTTATATTTCTGGTTTTCAGAAGTCCAACATGTCTCATTGGGCTAAAATCAAGATATTGGCAGGGCTGGATTAGTTTCTAGATGTTCTAGGGGAGAGTCCGTTTTGTTGTTTTTTCTAGCTTCTAGAGGCTGTCCACATTTCTTGGCTCCTGGAACTTTCCTCCACCTTCAAGCCAGAAATGCCTGTCAAATTGTTTTCATGTGGCATCAATCTGACACTGATGCTCCTGTCTCCATCTTTCACTTATAAGAAAACTTTTGATAACAGTCCCTCAGGAATAATCCAAGATCCTCTTCTATCTCAAAATCTTTAAATTAATCACAACTTCAAAGTCCTTTGTGCCTTATAGAATAACATAGTCGCAGGTTCCAGGGATTAAAATGTGAGCATTGTTAGAGGTCATTTCTCTGCTTACCACAATTGGCCCTAACACCAGTAATTAATCCACTGTGTTTGTACATAGGTCACCTGTATGAATTCAGCCAGTGAATGTAACCAGACTAGTAAAATTATTACAAAATCGCCCCTCCTCTATTTTTCCTAAAAGAAAACGGGATTTGAAAATCACTTTTCCACCTAGTTTTAAAATACAAGCACAGTTCTTATGTATATCACAACATTTACTCCAGATGCTACCGCCATAAGAGTCTCTCTCATTCACAATGACAATATGAACATACCATTTGTCTGAATATGCTTTTATTAAAATTTATTCAATTTCATATATATATATATATATATATATATATATATATATAATCTTCAAAGCAAAATTGAAGAAAAATAATTAATGAGGATCAAATTAAAAGGTGGCAGCCAGGATGGTAAAGAATGTAAAATATATGTGCTACACGTAATGTTTTAAACAACTGGGAATGCTCAGTCTAGAGAAGGATATTCAAAAATTTTTTGAAAAATCTGCAGGGAGTTATGACAGGGGTCTTATCTCGGGTAAGGGTTCTGATATCAAGAAGAACATTTACAAATACAAAAATCCAGACCACTGGGTAGAGGTTTGAATAAACAACATTTTCATTTAATTGAAAATTCTATAACTAAAGTTGTGTAACAATTAAATAACCTATTTTTAGAACTACTAGAAATTGTATTTACTCAGTATTTAACAGTAGTAGTAAATAGTTAGCAGTGGAAGTTAACCAGTTGTCTAACAATGAAACAATCTATTTGAAGAATTACTATAATTATTAATGGAGTATATCAATATTTAAAAGGCTATAAGCCCTGGCCGGTTTGGTTCAGCGGTCGCTGAGAGACTCGGATTCAGTTCCCACTAAGGGCACGTACCTTGGTTGCAATTTGTCCCCAGCCCTGGTTGGTCGTGCGGGTAGCAGCCACTTGATGTGTCCCTTTCATGTCAATGTTTCTCTCTCTCTCTCTCTCTGTTCCTCTCTCTCCCTCCCACTCTACCTGAACAAAAAATAGAAAAATGTCCTCAGGTGAGGATAAAATAAATAAATAAATAAGTAAATAAGTAAATAAATAAATAAATAAATAAATGGCTATAAAAAAAATAAGTCTGTAGTATACAAAATTAATATTCAAAACTCAGTTTCACTTTTATACACCAATAATAAACTATTAGAAAAAAAAATCAAGAAAACAGCACCATTTACTATTGCAACAAAAATATAAGGTACTTAGGAATACATTTAACCAAGGAGGTAAAAGACCTATACTCAGAAAACTATAGGACATTAAAGAAAGAAATAGAAGAAGATACAAATAAGTGGAAGCAAATACCATGTTCATGGATTGGAAGAATTAACATCATTAAAATGTCCATACTACCAAACCACAGAACTTATATGCATGTACGCATAACCGATGGACATGGACAACAAAGCTGGGGACAGGGACGGAGTGGGGGTGGGAGGATGGGAAGGAGGGTGTCAATGGGGGAAAAAAGAGAAACATCTGTAACAAAAATAAATTAATAAAAATAATATCCATACTACCCAAAGCATTCTATAGATTCAATGTAATTCCTATTAAAATACCAAAGGCATATTTCACAGATTTAAAAAATATATTCTGGAAATTTATATGGAACTACAAAAGAACCCGAATAGCCTCAGCAACACTGAGAAAGAAGAATGAAGTTGGAAGTATCACAACACCTGATATCAATCTATACTACAAGGCCACTGTACTCAATATATCCTGGTACTGGAATAAAAACAGGTATACAGATCAGTGGAACAGAACTGAAACCCCAGAAATCGACCCATGCCTCTATAGTCAATTAAAATTTGACAAAGGAGTCAAAAGCATACAATGGAGTAAGACAGTTTTTTCAATAAATAGTGTTAGGAAAATTGGACGGGCACATGCAAAAAAAAAATGGAACTAGACTACCAACTTATACCATACACAAGAATCAAGTCAAAATGGATAAAAGACGTAAATGTAAGTAGTGAAACCATAAATCCTAGGAGAAAACATTGGCAGTAAAATCTCTGATGTATCTCGTGGCAAAAGTTTTGCCAACATGTCTCCTAGGGCAAGGAAACAAAGGAAAAATTAAACAAACGGGACTACATTGAACTAAAGAGCTTCTGCACAGCAAAATAAACTGTCAACAAAATGAAAACACTGAATGGGAGAACATATTCACCAATGATAACTCTGATAAGTGGTTAATTTCCAAAATATATAAAGAACTTATACAGCTCAATATCAGGAAGACAAGCAATCCCATTTAAAAATGGGCAAAGGTCTTGAATAGACACTTCTCCAAAGAGGACAAACAGATGGCCAAGAGACATATGAAAAAACACTCAATGTCACTAATCATCAGAGAGATGCAAATTAAAACTACAATGAGGTATCACCTCACACCTGCCAGAATGGCTACAAAAATTAAACCAACAATCAAGTGCTGGAGAACAAGGATGTGGAGAAAAGGGAACCCTTCTGCACTACTGGTGGGAATGCAAACTGGTGCAGCCACTGTGGAAAGCAGTATGAAATTTCCTCAAAAAATTAAGAATGGAACTACCTTTTGACCCAGGGAACCCAATTCTGGGAATATATCCTAAGAATCCTGAAACAGTAATTTGAAAGAATATACGTACCCTTATGTTCATAGCAGTGCTATTTACAATAACCAAGATCTGGAAACAGCCCAAGTGCCTAGCAGCACATGAGTGGATATAAAAGCTGTGGTACATTTACACAATGGAATACTACACGGCCATAAAAAGGAAGATACTCTTACCTTTTTCGACAGTATGGATGAACCTGGAGATTATTTTAGGTGAAACAAGCCAGTCAGAGAAAGACAAATACCATGTAATTTCATTTATATGCGAAATATAATGAACCAAATACACTGACGAACAAAATAGAAATAGAGGCATGGATACATGGAACAGACTTACAGATGTCAGAAGGGAAGGGGGATGTGGGAATGGATGAAAGAAGGTGAAGGGATTAGCCAAAGAAGATATATGCACAACCCATAGACACAGACAACAGTGTGGTGATGGCCAGAGGAAAAGGTGGGGCTGGGTGGGCAAAGGTGAGGAAAAATGAGGACATCTGTAATAGTGTTGACAATAAAAATGTAGTATAAAAAAGAAGTCTGCATTGAATGAAATGTTGGATAAATTGGGCTATAGTTCCAGTTTACCTAGTAGTAGAAGACTTTATGGGTCTAAAATTAGACTTCGCTAATAAATACAACTCCTTCCACATAAAATCTTACAATAATATTGCTTACTTTATTCAGGCAACAATATTGCTAAGAAAAGTAAAGAAATTGATCAACAAGCATTTACTGAATATCTCTTCTGGGTGAGGGACTGAAGACAGACATGATATAGTGCCTATCCTTAGAGAGTGATCAGAACATAGTCACAAAATAGACAACTGACAATATGAGTAGCATCCTTCAATAAAACATAGACAATAAGTACTAAAGGAGTTTAGAAGCAGAGAGAGAACTGCCTTACTTATACAGCCAAGAAAGACTTCATTAGTGAGAAGGGGTAAAGAATGGGACAAGACCAAATCTGTGGAATAGGAGGAGAAGGATAATTCAGGTAGAGCAAACACGGGAACAAAGGCACAGAGGTTGAGATATATCTGGCATATGCTGGAAATCATAATCCTAGATGTCTAAACCAAAGAGTGTCTCCAGTGCAGTGCTTTTCACTGATGGTACAGAAGATGTTTTTAGTACATGGATGAAAATGTTTACTTAATTGTATGTGTTTGTGCTAATGTATAATAGGAAAAAATAGGTAATTAGCACACTAAATCCATGAGTTCACAGATACTATTGTTTGGGATAAATCAAGTGCTTTATTCATGCACATTACAAATCCCAAAATAATGTGCTCATTATATACTTTTTAAATATTGGGCACTGTGCTCCATATAGTCTGAGAACACAATGGAGATAAACAAAACAAAATCCATGAGCCCAATAAATTCACAGTCTAGGAGAAAAGGCAGATATAAACAGAAAATTACAATACAATATACAATAAAATATGTACAAGGTTTTACTAGATTATAAAAAGATACTTATATTTAGGAAAGTTAATATAGGGATTCTGGGTGGAATGAATTGCAAAGAGAGACAATTGAAAGAATGGTTAATTTTTCTCCCAATCAAAGATCAAGCATCAATTCAGCTAGGATTTAGTCTGTAGTTCTCAGAAATATATACATTTTCAACTGGATTCTGGGATTCTTAAGTCACCTCTCTTTTTTTATCAAGTTTAAAATTATCAACATAAGCCATTCATTATAAAAATAAACTTTCATTGGAGCAAATATTCAGCTAATGTTTAAAAATCCATAGGCTTCACCAAATAATATACAAAAGAACCTTGAGCTGAATGTAGGTGTCTAAAACTCCGACAAAGGTCTAATTTTAAAAACAAATTTCATTATTCAAAAGAAAAAATAATTTACTTCCCACACTTAGTTTAAGGTACAGCATTCTTTTTTCTGAGGCTTTGGTTTTATTTACATAATTGGTAGTGAGCCAACTAGGATCATAGTGTTTCCTTACTCTTAATTGTATAAAAAAAAACAACATAGAATTTGTATTGAGAATGGCAGAACTTACATCAGGCTTGAAAGTCTTGAAAAAAATTCCTGAGTGTTGAGTGAAATATAATCTCTACTTGTACAGGGCTTTCATGAGGAAGCCAGATTTACCTAGTTTTGAATATCATTCATCAGGTCATTATCTTCTTCAGAGAAGAATGAAGTTGAGTCAGCTTTAAATCAGCAATTTCTAAGAAGAAACTACATTAACATTGCTCTTCTGGTTTCTGTAATTATTTTTTAAATCCATATTCCCAACCCAGAGTTGAGGAAAAAAGACTTGGCAAAATTGACTAAACAAAGAATGATTGCCCTGGCAGGTTTGGCTCAGTGGTTCGAGTGTCAGCCTGTAGACCAAGGGCTCTCTGGTTCGATTCCAGGTCAGGGGTGCATACCTGGATTGCAGGTTCCCCGGCCAGGTTGGGATCATTTAGGAGGCAACCAATTGGTGTGTTTCTCTCACAGCGATGTTTCTCTCCCACTCCCTCCCTTCCACTCTCTCTAGAAATCAATAGAAAAATATCCTTTGGTGAGGATTAACAATAAAAAAAGAAATTATTAGCGGTCCTTTTATTACACTATCAAAAGATGGAGTTTAAAGAAATGCAGTGGAATCATAAAGGGACAGTCAAAAGAAGCTTTATGTATAAAGTTAGTAAATACAAACCCCCTTAATCTGAGAGATTAGTTGTGAGTTGAAATAAGGGGATACATAAGGGGAGGGAGGAAGAGAGGGAAAAGGAGGAGAGGGTGAAGACGAGAGAAGAAGAGAAGAGAAGAGAAGAGAAGAGAAGAGAAGAGAAGAGAAGAGAAGAGAAGAGAAGAGAAGAGAAGAGAAGAGAAGAGAAGAGAAGAGAAGAGAAGAGCTAATAGATATTCTTGATTCTTTCTCAGTTTTGCCTTCAATTATGAGGTTTCATGTTAAGTACACAAAATGTGCATCAACTTGTCTTCCTGATTCACAAACTATACCTATAAGTAGTCATATTTGGGGTATATACAGTAGGGTTTCATAGTATTTGTTTATAATTTAGGATGGTCTTGAGACTGGAACTTAATGCAAATTTGCCTTAAAGAGTTGAAAAATACATAAAGAGAGTAGATTTTTAATATTTTGCAAATAAGTATAAGAGTTACTAAGTAATATATTCAGAAGACATGGTGGATGGGGAGGAAATCATCTAAGAAGAGAAAAATTATCAATGAAAAGAATGTGATTATTTTCAATAGCATAGGATTCTCTTTCCAGAACACAATAATAAATATATAAAATTCTTTATATGTGGCAGCTCTAATTTGGAAATATGAACAACACAAGCAGCATTATTGGCCAGAGTTCACAATCTTGTATAACTTTTTAATACCTTTTCTTCTTGCTTAAAATATATCCCCTTTGAAAGACACCTGTTATTAAACATCACACTCAACTAACTGCAAGTCATTGTGCATTCTTTCAAGAGCAGAGAAAAGAACCAGAGAGAAAAGGAGGGGGATACATAAGGGGAGGGAGGAAGAGAGGGAAAAGGAGGAGAGGGTGAGGATGAGAGAAGAGAAGAGAAGAGAAGAGAAGAGAAGAGAAGAGAAGAGAAGAGAAGAGAAGAGAAGAGAAGAGAGAGAGAGAGAGAGGAGGGGAGGGGAGGGGAGGGGAGGGGAGGGGAGGGGAGGGGAGGGGAGGGGAGGGGAGGGGAGGGGAGGGGAGGGGAGGGGAGAAGAGGGCAGGGAAGGGGAGGGCAGGGAAGGAGAGGGGGGAATGGGGGAGGGGAGGGGAGGGGAGGGGAGGGGAGGACAAACGTAGAAGCCCACAATATTTCTCTTTAAGAGAAGAATTTATTGTCAATGGAAAAGGCATAATTGGTAGGACACTATCCTGGGCCAATATTAGGATTTCAAAACAAAACAAGAAACTGAGGTTCTCTTGAAACCTAATCTTGGACTTCTAAAAATAAACACAAAATCCCAATTTATTTTTTGCCTTAACTGTTTTTATAAGTTATTTTGGGCTGATATTCAAAATATATATATTTCTTTCAAAAGAACTCAAAGTACTTGCTGTTAATCACATTTTTTATTGTTTTTAATCACTTTTTTTTTAATCTAAGTAACATTCTCTGGAAGTAGGGATAAGGTCGTTTCTTCTATTTTATAGAGGGGAATAAACAGAGAAACTAATCTATAATCCTAAAGCCTTTGCTCCCCAATCCAGGGTCCCCTGGTTGATTAGTACTCTAATGATGGGAAAGAGTCCAAACAAATTACTATTAAACAACATTAAAAAGTCACAGCCTTCAATTCAGGGTTCTAAAACAGCTGTGTATTTTCTACAATAGCAAGCAGTACTGTTCAACAAATTATGTTTCTGGAAATTGACACTTTTAAAGGCATTACACTACCCATATCTTATGATTTTTCTTCATTAATAACGACATCATGTATCATAAATGAACACTGCTCAATACTTGTACTTCAGGCAATTATTGATTTTAAAATGTTAAAAACACTGATTTTGAGATTATTTTAAATTCAATACATCACAAGTCTCACAAAATAATAATATATGAGAATATTCCCTTATGGCATGATCTTAGATTGTACTGATCTAGAAACATAAGCAATACCCACCACACTTCCTAAGAAAAGAAAAGGAGCAGAAGAGAAGAGAAGAAAATCACCAGGCCTATTTCAAGTTTTCCAAACCAAGGTAGGTTTTAAGTTCTTTCAGGACAAAGACTTTGTCCTGAGTTGAACACTTTATCAGCAGATATTTAGGAAATATATTTTAAATTGATAACTGATACATTTCTATGTATTGTATAGTGTTTTACCTCCTTTGCTTCAATGTTTTAAAAAATGTGATGTCCCTCTTCACACAAAAAGAAGTAAAAAATATCCTTCATTGGTCACCCAGATTTCCACAATCTTAGTCCCAGAGTCTAGGACAAGTAATAGAAAGTAGTACTGTAGCATATTACCAAGGGAGGTTGTATATTTCCTTCTTTGGAGAGTCTACTAAAAGAAAGTTGATTACAATCTTTCTGGGACAGTTCACAGACAGTCCTTATGTTGATGGACTGGATGACCTCCTATAATCCGTTCTACCCAGATGCTTCTGATATTTTATTTTCAGTATGTTTGATGCTGATAAAAATAAATAAGACCAAAAGCCCTTTTATTTTTCCAATGGAGAAGGGACTTCCAGTGTTGTACTCTAGGTTTCTTAATAAGTGACATTAATCACAATAAAGATTGACTTTCCCATGCTCTCTATATAGATATAGTTTTAGTTTACATTATAAAAAATTGAAGGCCATAATGCTATTTTAAGAAAAACAATCTGATAGCAGGAGAAAAATTATACACTAGAACAACAGCACCCAACTAGATTTTGATGCTTATTAACTCTTGGTAATGAGGCAACCGTTGTAGACAGAGTTTAAATGTTTGTGGTTAGGAAAGTTAAAAATATGTTGGAAGAGGAAAGGAGGAGCTAAAATTATCTTTATTTATCTAATGATTTGGTGGAAACATAAAGAGAAATATTGATTTTTTTTTCAGCACTTAGCCTCTTTGTCATATGCTTGACCAAAGGCAAATACTGAATAGTCCCCACACAGGAAAGTCTAGCTCAAGAGATCCTTATCAAATTTAATTGTAGCAGTGGTGTGAACTAAACCCAAGGTAAATAAAGCACACTGACATGCAGAACCCTGCATGACCCAAACATTAAAACAATACTGCTGGGAATCCAAAAATCATTGAAAAAGATGGAAAGAGTTAAGGAGAGTAGGAAGGGAGAGACAAACATACGATTATTGTAGTGTTATAAATAAAGGAGTTAATGAATACACCTAAGACTTTTGTAAGGCATAATTGTTTACACAAAAGATCAAAGCCGGGGTGATCCCAAGGTGAAGGAATTATAGAGAAATCTAAAAGGCATTTTTCAGACAATAAAAGAGGGACTTAGCATGCTTTGTTCCAGAATCCAAAGATAACTGGTAGAAATAGACAATGAAACCACAAATCTTTAACTTGGTGTCATCACCGCTACATTTGGCTTAATCAGAACTGTATAATAATCATGACTGTGCAACATGTTCAAATATAAGAAGAAAGGGCAAATCATGCTTATGATCTACTTCCCACACCTTTCTCTTGTGAAATGGCAGGAAAACTGAGTAAAAGTTGAATTGAACTAATAAACTATTGCTGTTTCCAGAATAGCTGTTCAAGGAGGAAATCATTGTCAGGATAAGTGGAAGGGGTAGAAAAAGTACTTGGGAAATTTGTTGGGGGGCAGGAGATTGATTCCTGTGAGACAATGTCCTAACTTGCATGCAAGTAGTCCCCAAAGTACTTCTGCCTTTTAGCCGATTACATATGCCTCCTTTTTGTAAACATAATGTGTAATAGCTTAGTACCCCAAACTGACATCCCATACTTCCTTCCTTATTCTGGATCAGGGGAAAGGCGGAGAAATCTTTAATCCTGACACTTTTTTGCACTGGAGGACTATAATCAGAATCTAGTTCAATGGATGGCAAAAAAAACTTTTTTCAATGAAAGAATTTGGGATAAAATAAAGAGAACCCCCAGCACAGCCTATAGATCCAAAATTTGCAGGGTCTGTCTACATTATTTATTCAAATTGTCCACCCCATGTAAGTCTGCACTTCTACACATCTCTGCCAAGTGTTTATATGGTATGTATGTGTACATATACCATTATGGTTGTTCAATTAGAAATGTTGCATGCACTCTCTAATCTAGAATTTAATAATTTAATTCATATGGAATCCTAAATTTCCCATTTATTTCCATTTATCTTTCGTTGTTTTTTCATTCTTAAATTTTGTTCACCAGATCCCAAGTCAGCCCAGAAATCTTAAGTGAGCTATCTGCCTACTGACCTGCCAATCCTATATTCATTCTAGCCCCTTGGATACTGGATTAGAATTGGGGAGGGGGGACTATATGTAAAAGATTAAATTTGAAAGAAAGATTGGCTGTCCTTTCTTATGACTAAAATAATCCATCTCATGGCAAGAAGTTAGAACAGTATTTTCTAAAGAGTCAAATTGGTCTTGACTGAATTTTGGCAAGTAGGGTAATGGAAATCGTCCAGCTGTGCTTCATAATTTCTATAAGAAATTCAACTCTTCTGCTTGTTTTCTTACAAGGGTAACTTAAATTTACCACCAAAAATAAAGATGTGTTTCCACGTGGTCAACACAGATCTTTATGTTTTATTTCTAACTGAAATTAGCAAAGGCTCTTATACTTTAAAGATAATGTTGTCTAGCCCAGCCAGTGGTTGAGCTAGACCACTGGTTGGGCCAGTGGTTGAGTGTCTACCCATGCACCAAGACATCACTGGTTCCATTCCCAGTCAGGGTATATGACCAGGTTGTGGGCCAAATCCCCAGTGGGGGGCATGCAGGAGGCAGCCAATAAATGTTCTCAATCCTCGATGTTTCTGTCTCTCTCTCCGTCTCCCTTCCTCTCTCTCTAAAATCAATTTAAAAAAATTTTTTAAAGATAATGTTGTCTTGCCCTGGCCGGTTTGGCTCAGCGGTTAGAGCGTCGGCCTGCGGTCCAGAGAGACCCGGGTTCAGTTCCCGCTAAGGGTACGTGCTTCGGTTGCAGTTTGTCCCTGGCCCTGGTTGGTCGTGCGGGTGGCAGCCACTCCATGTGTCCCTTTCACGTCGATGTTTCTCTCTCTCTCTCTCTTCCTCTCTCTCCCTCCCACTCTATCTGTACAGAAAATGGAAAAATGTCCTCAGGTGAGGATAAAAAAAAAAAAAAAAAAGATAATGTTGTCTTGCCTTGGCCAGTTTGGTTCAGCAGTTAGAGAGTCGTCCTGTGGACCAGAGAGTCCCGGGTTTGGTTCCCCCTAAGGGCACTTACCTAGGATGCAGTTTGACCCCGGCCCTGGTTGGGGTCATGTGGGTGGCAGCCACTTGATGTGTCTCTCTCTCTCTTCCACCCTCCTTTTCTCCCTCCCGCTCTATCTGAAGATAAATGCAAAAATGTCCTCAGTTGAGGATGAAAAAGATATTAAAGATAATGTTGTCTAAAGTAATTTGGATTTGTTTTGATAAAATTTTCAAATATAAACCATTAAGATGGCCATTTGGTTTCACTGTTTTCCAATCACATATATTAATCTTCTTTCTCTGTCATAATTTACGATATATTAATTTTGGAATATTTCAGCCATTAGTCATTGAGTTAAAGTTGATTCTACAATGAAATAAAAAAAAATCAGCAATGTTCTAATAAATATAGGCTGGGAAAACTGACAAATACGATTTTTCAAGGCAAAATTCTAGTTCACTTAGTGTTGTTCTTTTTTAATAGCTCTAGAATAATTTCATTTTCTTTTCAACTTTCTTCCCTCTTTCCTTTCATCAGGCTACTCAAATATTAGTCTATATACTTACTTCTCCCTTATTATACATAGCATTTCTTAACAGTTTCCTGTCAGGCTGTTCTCATTATCTCACTGAAGCTCCTATTTCTAAGGTCACTAATAATTTCCTTATTATGGATTCAATGACTTTTTCAAGTCACTTTTTATAATTTCTGTATAGCACCAGCAACAATGTTCAGCCTCCTTGAAAACTCATCCCTACTCATTTCCATTAAAGAACACTACTCTGATGTCTCAAGGAATCCTCGTTTCCTTACCTACCTGCTTCCTTTCACATCATCCTAAATGTAAACATTTACTAGGGCCCTGGCCTTCTTCTCAGCCCTCTTATCATTTCACTCTATAATAAGCTCATTCTTTCCTATGGTTTCAAGCACCTCTTTGTGAATAACTCCCAAATCTACTCTCCAGCCATCTTTCCCAAGTTCTAGTCACACATTTGCCACTAGCCATTGCACATCTCTAATTGGATGGCCTGGTTCAACTTGAATTTAAACATGTCATGCATTTATGAATCACAAATATTTATTTAGAAGCTTACCATGTATAAGCATATTCTGGGCTGTAAGAAGCTCATAGTCTGATGGAGTAGTTAAATAAGTTGTTGATATCTCTGTTGAATTTTGAAATAACACTATTCCAAAGTAGATCTCTAAAAAGTATCTTCAATTTTGACAGACCCATTAATGTAAGAGGAGTAAAGCTGGGACATTAACTGTAAAAACACTGACTTGGCCTCAAAATCCATTTTCTTTCTGTACACGACTTGAAACAATTACCATGACAGAGGTAATCTTCATAGATTGAGAAAATGTTTAGAACAATTTTAATGATATTATATACAACAATATGCCTTTTGTCTTTTTTTTATCATATACTTTTACATAGAATAAGTGCTCATTATCAATAATATGAAATGAAAATTGCTATGCATTTTTATTAAAACAAAATAGACACATATATGTATGCCCACCATTCTAACCTCAAATATTTTCAAGAAATCTTAAAAGGATGTCAAATGTTGGTCCTTTTTGTAAGTGGGGGTTAGAATTAGATCATAAGTATTTCACTGGGAGATAATTTAACTACTTTTCCTTATAATTGTTGGAGCAATCCATGTTTTGACAACCCAAAAATTCAGATTTTGCTTTTTTCTTCACCCAGAATCTCTTAACATGAGCTGTTGCACAGTATAGTATCTGGTTGTTGTACAATTATCACCTTTTTGTGTTTAATACTTTTATGCACTATTTTCCTAGTTTATATATTAACCTAAAAGTACAATTCTAATATGTCTCTGTCCAACCACATTATGCAGTGAAAAAAATCAAATCAATTTCTGTAAATGAGTGATTTTCAAAAAGTAATTATATATTGATTTACAGTAAGTCAACTTGGGCAACTAAACATAAATTATTTAGATAGGATTGTGTTAGATGCTTTGTTTTTTGTTTTGTTTTTTTATCCTCATCTGAGGACATTTTTTGTTCAGATAGAGTAGGAAGGAGAGAGAGGGGGAGAGAGAGAGAGAGAGAGAGAGAGAGAAACATCGATGTGAAAGGGACACATCGAGCGGCTGCCACACGACCCAACCAGGGCACCAGGGACAAACTGCAACCGAGGTACGTGCCCTTAGCGGGAACTGAACCCGGGTCTCTCCAGACCGCAGGCCAACACTCTAACCGCTGAGCCAAACCGGCCAGGGCAATGCTTTGTGTTTTAAAATATCACAAGGTACATCACTTTTCATGAAATATAAATGTAGTCACTGACTTTTGAAGGTACAAACAATGTCCTGTGGCTGGTGGGAATTCTCTCAAGCAGTCTCTGACATTTGGGAAGTGTAAGGATCCCCTGCAATGCGCATTTTTAGTTCTCAAAGTCAACATTTTAGTAGAACCAGACTCAATTGCAAGTGAGATTATATATACTCCTTTCTTAAGCCCCCCATGCATAACCTGATCATAATTACACAATTTCTACGGGGATACACTTATCAGTCAAAAATCATTGTTCTACTTCAACTTAAAATGATAATCATTAAGTCTTATGGATTCAATGACTTGGGCTGTTTCCAGATCTTAGCTATTGTAAATAGTGCTGCTATGAACACAGGGGTGCATATATTCTTTCTGATTGGTGTTTCAGGATTCTTAGGATATATTCCAAGAAGTGGGATCACTGGATCATATGGCAATTCCATTCAAGATATTTTATATTTGCCTTTTAACAACTTATTTTTTAAAATCAGATAAATTCCAAGTCTGGTATAGAATTGGCCTTATTTGGGATCTTGTCACATTTCCTATTTATTCCCATTAAAACTCACCAGGTACTTGTCTTGTCACCTGGCTAACTATCACCACTACCACTTCTGATTGTCCTTTCAACATTTCTCAGAATATTTAAATGTAAAACCTTTCAGTTTTAAGTAGAAATTCACTGAAAAAGTTTTACCCCAACCACTGCCTCTTTTAAGTTCAAAATATATAGATGATACATAAGACCAATTATGTTTTAGTTTCTGAAAGTGAAATAAGATTCCATACTTTTCAATAATGAATTTCCAATAACAATACTTGTAGAAGCTTTCTTCCACAATACTCTTCATTTTGTCATTTATATTCTGCTTATGAGGGTGATGAACAGCAAAGAAAGGTTTAGTGGCCTACTCAAATCACACAGGCAACAGCCAATAATGCACACATCACCTTAAAGCTACATGTTCTAGCTAAAAGCTTAAAATCCCTTCCAAAAACAGTGTGTCTATCTACTTTTAGTCAGTCTGCCTTACACAAGGTAATTTTCTTATATTGGGGTAAAGGTACATGTTCTGCATTTGAACTAATAGTATATACTGAGCTATTATGATTTTAATTTTCTGCTCTAAAGAATTCTAAGTTCTCTACGTGATGTAACAGGCCACTAGAATAATTCTTGGTACTGCTATACACCAATTAACTAAGAAGTACTTCAAAAAAATTTTTTCTTTATTGATTTTAGAGAGAAAGAAAGGGAGAGGGAGAGATAGAAACATCAATGAGAGAGAACATCAATTGGCTGCCTCCTGCATGCCCACAACCTGGGCATGTGCTCTGACCGGGAATAGAACCAGTGACCTATTGGTGCATGGGTCGATGCTCAATCACTGAGCCACACCAGCCGGGCAAGAAGTACTTTTTATAAATTTCCAAGTTCACCAAGCAAGCAATTTTGCAATGAGTTTCAGAACTATTTTCAAGTGAGTAATTAATAAATATGAATCAGTAGTCAGAAATGGCAGAGGGGTTAAGATCATTGGCTCTAGAATCAGATAGACAGGGGTGCTTTGTTAACTCTGACATTGTTAGCACTTTGAGCCTGTTTCCTTTTCTTAAAAGTGGTCACAATAAGAGTACTGAACTCATTGAGTTGCCACAGTAATTAAATGATATAATACATGTAAAGTTCTTACCATTATGCCTGGCACATTTTAACTGCTCAATTAATGATAGCTGTTATTATTAACAACTAAAGCTGACAAATTACTTGCATGAGAAATTAAAGTGAGATGATACACAATATTTTTTAACATATTAAGAAATTATCCATGTTCATCTTCCTTCTAAATTAACTTTGAAATATCACACAGGATAGAATGGTTTCTGATATACTGCTACTATTAAATATATATTTACTGTTACAATTTTAACACTGAAAAATACCTGCACGTTGGTGAAAAAATTGGCTGAGTGGTCGTGATTAAACTAACAACATTTTCTTATGTTATAACTGTTAACTCAAACAGATGAATGTTCTCCAGTGTTTAAAAGGTGAAGTTCTCTTTATCTTGACACTGTTGGAAATTACCCACGCAAAAATGTTTACCTCCACTCCAACTCTTTGATAAGGTCTCATTTCAAGAAAGAACTAAGTCAAAGGGACAACTCAACGAGTAAAGTAGTACTGCCTTCCTGATAAATTTAGATTTATAGAATCATTAAAAGCCACCTTTTACTGCCTATGTTTTCTTCTAGGATTTTTTGTTTTTAGTACTGTTGGTGGGAATGCATACTGGTACAGCCACTGTGGAAAGCAGTATGAAGTTACCTCAAAAAATTAAAACTGGAACTGCCTTATGACCCAGTGATTCCACTTCGGGGAATTTATTCGAAGACACCCAAAACACTAATTTGAAAGAACATATGCACCCTTATGTTCATTGCAGCATTCATTACAATAGCCATGGTTTGGAAGTAGCCCAAGTGTCCATCAGTTGACAGTCTTAACTTGGCTATAAAAAAGAAGGAAATCTTACCCTTTGTGCCAGTATGGATGGAACTGGAGAACACTATGCTAAGTGAAATAAACCAGTCAGAAACAGACAAGTACTATATGATTTCACTCTTTTGTGGAACCTTATGAACAAAATGAACTGACAAGTAAAATAGAGACAGACTGATAAATAGAGAGCAGGGTGACAGCTGGGGTGGGGTGGGGTTGGGGGGTGGAGGAACTGAGCAAAAAAAAAAGAGAGAGAAAAAAATAATGGACAAGGACAACAGTGTGGTGACTGCAGGGGGAAGAGGCAGGGGGAGAGGTGGAGGAGAATGTAGGGGGAATAAATGGTGATGGACGGAGACTTAACTAGGGGTGGTGAACACACAGATGATGTGTTGTAGAATTGTGCACCCGAGGCCTGCATAATTTTGTTAACCAGTGTCACCCCCAATAAATTTTTAAAAATATGATTTTTTTAAAAGCCACCTTTTTAATTATATTTGTCTATAGCCACACAAAGATACTTTCAGGAAGAGACTCGAAGACTTAAAAGTTCAATATGTGGCACAAATGTTATTTTAAAATATGCCCTTGGTTAGGCAATTTTATTTTTTAAAAAAGAACTAAACTGTAACCCTGACCAGTTGGCTCAATTGGTTGGAACATCTACTTGTACACCAAAAGGCTGCAGGTTCGATTCCTAGTCAGGGCACATACCTAGGTTGAGGGTTCAATCCCTACCTCCCCCATTCTCACCTAATTCTCATGCAGATTATGAATACACACACATTTGCTTGGTTAGGTAGGTATCATCCAGTCTTTTTCTTTCTTTTCAGAAATCATCCCATTTTAAATGGCAATTATAGATTCCTAATCACATTACAAGAGTTTAATGTACTATTGACATAATCTCTGTTCAATACCTATACACTAAAGGGATATATAAACAATGCAGTATTTAGGAGTGGGTTCTGGAATCGGAACAATCTGGGTTTTAGTCCTAGTTCTGCCATTTATAGCTCTTTGACTTAAGCAATGTACCTAATATTTCTGGGTCTTAGAGATATCCCCTCCAATTACATGATATGGATCTAATAATAGCATTTACCTCACAGTATTGATTTTAAGGACAAAATTTATTGATATAATGTATGTAAAGCACAGGCACAATGCCTGACATACATGATGCATAAATAAATATTAGTCTTTACTATTACTAGAGTCAAATCTTGATTAATCATGTTAATGAAAGGGTGATAAAACAAAAAAAATCTAGCAGCACTGACACTAAATAACTTTAAATATGCAACCTTTGAAATTGTCATGATCAACTAATGAAACCAAAATGTGAGAGACTGGGCTAGAAAATAATTCCTTTGCTTAGAATTCTTCCCTACTGTCCATATATAACAAGCTTTGCCTCTCATATTACTAAATACCATCATCCTAAATGAGATTTCCCTTCTCTCTGAATGTACAGTTTGTTTAATCTTGGTCTGGATTAGAGGAGTAATTAAGTACCAAGTTTAAAAGGCCTCCTGGTGGACTACAAAATAGAACTGAAAGAAAACAGATGGTGAGACAGTCAGCAGCAGACTCCCAATCTGTTTAATTTTATCAGTAAGAAATGAAATAGAACATTCACCCTTGATAATTCAATTAAATCAGAAAATATTCCTGTAAAGGACACATTTTATTGCCCAACATATATTTTAGAAAATAATTTCGAGACTAACTACAGACAATTAGAACATTTGACCTGATTGTGTGGGGGGCTTCAATTTATTTTTTCCCGGCCAACCTAGGGCAAGGAATGACTTTAAGGTTTATTGATCAAAACCCTAGAATAACTAGTCTTTAAGACAGAGAAGGATATATTTTATTCTTCTCTTCTACCAGATTATGAATCTTTTATTAAATTCCATAATACATTCTTTCCTACTACTACTTGACTTTAAATTACCTTTTTATTTATTAGTTAGTTATTATTATTTTTTAAATCCTCAACCAAAGATATTTTTCCATTGATTTTCAGATAGAATGGGAGGGAAGGAGAGAGAAACATCAGTGTTAGAGAAACACGTTGACTAGTTGCCTCCTGCAAGACCCTGATCAGGGCTAGGGATCAAACCACAACCGAGGTACATGTACTTGCCCTTGACCAGAATTGAACCCAAGACTCTTTGGTCTACAGGCCAACACTCTAACTGCTGAGCCAAACTGGTCAGGGCTTAAGTACCTTTTTAAGTTCTCAAGAATCATCATAGAGTCGTCCCTCGCCACTTCACTTCTCTTTCTTTTTATCACAGCATAGTCTGGAATTGATTAACCGCGATAAACGAGGGCTGACTGTAATTGATAACTGTGTTTCCCAAGCCTCTTTAAGTTGGGCCGTATTATTCCAAAGGCTTCATCATTGCTATTAAGTTTAGGAAGTCATTCATCAAATAGAGGGCACCAAGCTGAAGGCATTTATCTTGACTTAATGCGTTGGCCATGTAAAAGCTGCCCAGTTTCCACTGTTAAGGACATCCAAAGTGTATGTCTAGTTTCTGATTTTGCTCTTCTAAGTAGTTCATTAATAGCTTTAAACAGAATTCAATCAAACCTTGGAAGCTATGTGAAGATCACTACATACATCAAACCAATGTTCAATTTATAAATACAGAGACAGAGAAGCAAAAATACTTTGTCACTTAAGATGCAATTAAGAACTGTGGAGTGTTGTTCTATATCCATATTATCTGAACAAAGAAAATAGTGTGACTAGTGACTCATGCTTTTGCTATCACAAGTGTTCATTTTACTCACTTGTTTTTATAACATGTACATGGAATGCTGCCATAGCGAAAAAGTATGCATATTTCATTTGCTATATGGACAATCCAAGTAGTTTATGTTTTAGCAGACATAAAAGAGGTCATTTTACAAAAGTTATTCCATAAATAAACTTCTCAGAAATCATCTATCTACCTACCATAACCTTAAAATTTCTACACCAATCATACCTAGATTGCATAGAGGCCACAAAATGGAGATCATTATGGATCTACTGGAAAGAAGTATAGAAAGAAAACTCCCAAACCAGTTAAAACAAATTCATCATCACTCTAGTAATTCTGAGCAAGAGCCAATGTTTATTTTTTTAAAGTTATTGAAAAGTATTAAGCTACATAAGCTCTGTGCTTACTATTCCTTTTCCATTAAATAAAAATTTACAGGATATTATAATCTCAAGGAAAACATGCTGAATATTACTATTATAATGGATCAAGACATGCATGAACAGTTCTGAACATGCAGAAATCACTTCCTATAGACAGACTGTTTGGGAGTTGCATTCCTGCTAAATGGTTTCCATAAAAAGAAACAGTATTAAAACCTGAATTTCCATACCTTGACCTATAAAAGATCAGTTCCAAATGTGCATGTCTATGCAATCTTCCTGATCCTGAATGAATAGTCATTTACCCCACTTACTGACATTCATCTTTAGACATACTTTCCCTCCTTCACACTAGCCCCCTTTTTTTCTATTCCCCTATATGTATATACCCAGGTGATTGTCCCACTTACAGGACTTACTCCTTTCCATACCTCTCACCTCATGTTGACATTTATCTCAATATTCCTCCTAGCTGCCAAGCACCAATGGGAGGATATAAATCTTGGTGTATAATCACATGTTATCTGGATTCAAACTGTTTGTATTCAATTCAATCTCTGTGATTTACTAGTGGCGTGACCTTGAGAAAGCTGTTAAACCACTCTGAACCTGTATTTCCTTATCTTAAAAATAGAAATAAGCATAGTGCCTAATTCATAAGACTAAAAATTGTCAAGAAAAACTGAAATAGTATCTGACACACTTAAGTGTTTCTACTATCATTATTATGGTTACTATCAAGAAATTCATGGTCGGTTATAAAAAACCAATACACTTGCTTTCATTTCTAAACTTTTGGGAAGAAAGTGTTATTCTTCCATATTGGGGCAGAGTTAAGTACAAGTTCGAAAACTGTTTTTAAATTAGGCTATGAGGGAAAGACAAAGGAAAGAATAAGTTAATATTGTAATGCAATTTCCATAGGTCCTACCCTGCCTGATAAAACATCTAATATTGGTTATTTTTATGACAGCTATTAGGAGGAGTCAGAAAACAGTCAGAGATTACTAATATAAAACCAAAAGCTATCATTTAAATGTTCTTCAGAGAACTACACTTAGTCACTTAATAGGAACATCTCACTTTGTGCAATTGTTGGGTTCCCATTATGATGTTTGCTGCTAAATTTCTAAATCGTGTTTTAAAACAATATTGCATCAATCTTGAAGTGTCACCATTTATGGTATAAAGAATCTCTTCCTGAAGCACACTCACTTTATATTGTTTTAGTATTATTTAAAAGTGCTGTAAGATTATAATCAAACAAGGATGTATTTCAGCAATATGCAGTAGAACTTTGATAACAGGTTCATCAGAAGTATTACTGCAACAACAGACAAATCTCTAAGTACCCATAAGAAAATAAAATTGAAACAAAACACAAGTAGCCTAAATATTTCTTATATGCATAGTCTTCAGCAATGGAGTCTAAAAATGGACATAATAGGAGACAGCAGTCATTTTTCAGACTCTTAAAAACTTAAGTCTTAACAAAGAGAGAGGTACAATTGTTCTTACATGAAGAGAAATTCTGAAAGGAGTTTCTTCTTGAATCTTCTTCTGGGGATGGGTAGAAGAATGAAAAAGCAAAGAATGAACAGCAATATTGAAACTGCTTATCACCCAAAATGAAATTAACTTCCTGATCTGTTCCATCAAATTAAGGGTATTAAGCTGGTCTTCAAAATTTTACAATCATTGTATTGGACTTGAGATTCTGAGTAACTCGAATATTAACTTGAAATATCAGAATCAATACATAGAGAAAATAATAAGGCAATGAAGCTCATAAAGTGAGGTTCAAAGGCAATATTAAAAGTTTTTTCACCCTAACTTTGCTGAAAAAATGTACAGTTAAGTATTTTATTTCAAAATTGTCTAACCAACCTATACATGGTGGTCAGAAAGACAAAGTTCAAGGTTCTTGTGATTTCACACAACCTTCAGTTCTACTCCAAAACCTCTTAGGGGGTAAATAAGCAAAACAAACAAACAAACAAACAAACATGGAAAAGTTGCTGCTCTAAAGCTCAGAAGAGGGAGGGGTTTCCTACATCCTATATCTGAACCTACACATATGCTCTTGATACTGTTGGCTTTTCTCTTGAGTTGTGAAAAACAGAGATACTTTCACTTATCATGGATATACACTCAGCTTTCACCCCACTTTATCCTTTTGATACCCATAGCTGCTGAAAAATTGTTATTATAAAATTAAGAGCTTGTGAATTGGAGGGGAGGTGTCCTATCATTTGAAGAGGCAACTTCAGTCTGCCACTACACAAGAAGCTATTCCTTAGTTCCCTTTCCCTTTCTCAATGTATTTGAAGCAGTTAGAAAATGTTAGAGGTAAAATCTTTTGAAAGAAAACAAAAGTCAAAAAAAGGGACAATATGGGAGGGGAGGGGACACAGGTCCCTCATCCTTATTTATTTTTTAAACCCACAACTTTGTATCATTGTTCCCAACTTCTTCCATTCTGTCCAGTTCTAACAGACTCTTTAGAGTGAAGTTAAACACTCTCTATACATACTAGCAAAATAACTCTTTTAATACAAGGTTACTATGCTCTGAAAATAATCACAATGCCTCAGTAGGCCTCCACTTAGTCATTATAAGTTAAAGCACGTTTTACATCCCTTACAGATGTGCACTTCTGCCCGCACCTCAGTAACTAGAGCACATATGTCAAATGTCCCACTTTTGAAACTCACCAGTGTGTGATTTTTACCTGACTTCTTCACCTAACCTTAAAGACCCCATACCACCATCTCCTTTCTACCAAAACTCAGTCGCTTTCTTTTTCTTCAAAGAAGAAACGTGGCCCTAACGTCACAAGGCAAACAAAGCTAAGGTCCATGGAAAAATGAAATCGATGCAACAAAGGGAAGAAAGGAAAGAAGGGGGGTGGGGTGGGAGTGTCTTCAGAAAGAGAAGCTACCAGACGAACTTCTGCAATTTAACGGTTCTGGGGCAGCAGCAGTCTGGTGTGTAGGAAAACAACAAAGGTGGGCTCCCCACCCTCCTTACCGCGGTAGAGCCAGAGGAAGATGCAATGTACACACGGATCACCATTCTGGGAACAGTGGCTGCGGTTGTTTGAGTCTTGCAAATGGCTGGAGAGCAGCTGAAGCAAAGGCTGGAATTGAGCTAGGGGCCAAACAGAGGTTGGAAGAGAAGGGTGGGGTAACGTTGAAGGGGAACTCGCTAGAGCCCCGCCTCCTCCCTTGGCTGCTTTCACTGGGCTAGGAGCTCTGCAGTCCCAGCCCCAAATCCCGGAAGGCACAGGCTTATTTGCATCATTTCTAATTTTTTTTTTTTTAAATGGGGAATCTCGAATAGCACCGCGAGATCTGTTGAAACATTTATTTTTGACTATTGCCTCCCACAGAAGAGGGATAGAAGAAACAGCGTAAAGGAGCATTTAATTAAATTTGATTAGAATGAAACACCTTTTCCCACGGAGACTAAAAGTTCTGCATATAACTTCCGCCTCAGAAATGTACGCAAATAAGACGGATACTCCTTGAAAGAGGAAACTGTATGTTGAATCCAGACACTAGTAAGAAAGCCCAAGCTCTCAGAACCTTGTGCATTTTAAGACCCTTATTTATTATGTACGGATTGTTCTGATGTTGGCTGATGGCAGGAATTGGGCACCAAAGGACTGAGTGATGCCACAGAAGGTTTTAAAAAGTTTCAGGTTTCCCTAAGCCCAGAAACAGCATGATTGGGTTTCTTTTTAAGCCTTGTTTTTTTGTTACTTTTTGTTATGATAGGGAATCCTGCTTCAGTGAGAATATGCAGGAAGACTGGTTGATTGGCAAACTCGAGAATGGAAGAAAGTGAAAGCCAAAAAAAAAATTGTTTTTAAATACAGTGTGAGAAAGTAAATGATTTTGTCTTATTTTGTATTATTTGCTTAATAACTGATTGAGGAAAGGGAGTTTGGTTCCTATAATGTAGGAAATATTGGAATGGTGAACAGAGAGAGAGCAAATGGTTATTTGTAGCTATAAGGAAATGAGCAAACAATTGATAATGTCCAGAGAGGGATCATATACTTCAGATCTAATTTCAAATTTCCAAATTACGTCAAATGAACATAATTAAGGAACTTGCAAATTGAGTGGATAGAAGGAGTCTGTCACCTGTCCTATTTCTTTACTTTTCTTTTGCAGTTTGTTTCCCTCTATATTCCAGTGGTTTTATCACATTTTCTTAGGTTCAATAATTGTAGTAGCTTCCTAACTGTTCCCTGTTCACAGGTTCTCCCTTCTCCAATTTTTGTGCTCCATAGAACAACCTTGAAAGGTGGGTATTATTACAACAGTTTTACAGAAGAAACTGAGACTCAGGAAATTAAGTACTTTCCCAAAGTCATATAGCTGGTAAAGTCCAAAGTCAGGACTAATCCTCCAACCAACTCCAAAGGCCAGCCTCTTCACCATAATTATAACACACTGCCTGGAACAAGGAAAGTACTCAATAATTGTTAACTCCCCCCCCCCCAAACAACACTTTTATATGGCACTAAAGACAATGTAGGTAGAAATACTTTAGTTCTCCATTGACTATCTAACCAAACCTAAATTATATTTCTAAGGAACTCCCACCATAATCTGACCCTACACTATTTATATAGTCTTCCTTGGTCCCCTGAATTAACTTCCTTTTATAATCAATGTTGACACCATACTGCAATCACAGTACTTATTTATGTTCATGCCTCTGCTCTTCTTATTGCTTTATTCACTTGCCCCATATCCTCATACTCTTTTCTACCCTCTCCAACTATCCAACGCTTACTTTTTTTAGACCCAATTTAAAACCGTTATACAAATTACCCAGCAGAGTAATCTAGCCACCCTCACCATTGTCAACATCAGGGTGAATGTTATTGTGCCTCCCAGGCCACAGGACAGGGAAATCTGCCTTCAGATTTTGATTTGGCAAAATGGACATAATTTTCCATATACTAGCATAGCACAATCTCCCACTGAATAGTGGTCAGCATGTATTCTATTTGGACCTATAGTCTCTTTTGTATTGGTGATAAAAATAAAGAGAAAAAGGAAAAACTCTTCTATTTATTATGCATATCCATATGACAAAGTTAATATCTCCAGAGAATTGAATGCCAGGATTAGCAATGAGTCCAGTAGGCCTTATCTGGAACTTTGAGGAATGGGAAGACAATCCATGATACTTCATTACTTTTAAATACAGATATGTAATCTAAGTGAAAATGTCCTCATTAAATTTATATATAAACAAAATATGTTGGTCCTTATTAATAACAACAGTTAGGAAGCATTGATGGAAGCAGGGGTACCTAACCAGTATTTTTGTCCTAGAAATTGACATAATAGATTATATTAGATTTGCTGCCTACTGTATTCAATCACTCCTGGAGTGTATATTCTAAAATGGTCATTTTTGTTTCATTTTACTCCTTCATAAAGCTGTTCCCAAAACCATTTGTTCATATAATTTGACTGAAAGGGTTAAAGCTTGATTAAACAAGGTGGTTCAAAGAGTTTTCTAACACTATTTGTGACCCATTGCCATAAGTAATCTAATTATTTATTATACAAATGCTAACATTTCTCAAAAATAATAAAATAAATACATGCTGTGTGCAAAAAACTTAGCAAACATTGAAAATAAAAAAACATCCTTACCTCCAACATCTGGAAATAACCAGTTTTTATATGTTGATGTAAGCTCTTCCAGGCCTAGTCAGTGATAGATAGACAGATGATGGTGGGTTTGAGGGTTTGAGAGAAGTGGCAGGAAAGAAAGAGAGTAAACATATTTTTCAAATTTATTTATTATAAGATACATGTTATTTTATAAATGGCTCTTTTTCACTTAGAAAATATATTTTAAAAATTTTACGGAGAGCCCTGGCCAGTTTGGCTCAGCGGTTGGAGCGTCGGCCTATGGACCAGAGAGTCCTGGGTTTGGTTTTCGCTAGGGGCAGGTACCAAAAAAAAAAAAAAAACTACGGAGAGTGGAAAGCAGTATGGAGTTAATTCAAAAATTTTAAATGGAACTGCTTTATGACCCAGCAATTCTACTTCTGGGACTTTACCTGAAGAAATCTGGACATCAAAATTACAGCTAAACTTCAAAACAAACATCCTTCTGAACCACTTGAAATCAAGCTGAATAGAGGTCCTACAACTACAAAATTAAAGAAGAAGCCACATGAAGAGTGGTAGCAGGGGCAGAGGCAGATAAAATCAGGAGGATACCACAGCTGGAAAGGTCCTCCCTGAGGAGTGAGGGTTCCCCCTCACACACCAGGCCCCCAGCTCAGGGTTCCAGTGCCAGGAAGAGAAGTCCCCATCACTTCTGGCTGTAAAACCAGTGGGAACTGAGCCTGAGGGAGGCTGAGGCATCTGAGTCCCAGGCAGCTCCTCTTAAAGGGCCCTCACACAGACTTACTCAACCCACTCCCTCTGAGCTCCAATGTGAAGGGGAGGCAGCTTGAAAGACACCAGAGACATATGGGAAAGAACTGAGTTGTTTGTCATCGGGGCAAGTTCTGGAGAGGCAGCTTTCTACTGGACAGACATGCTGGCGGAGGCTAATATTCCTTTGGTGAGCCCTTCCCCCATGAGACCAGAAAATGGCAGCCATATCCAGGACTCCAGCAACATGGCTCACACTGTTTGCCCCACCCTGGTGATTTCCTGAAGCCCTGCCCCACCCACCTTCCGGCCCACCCAAGCTGTTTCCAATGGCTTTACCATAGGATTGGCCTGTTTTGGTTCCTGCTTCAGATTGTCCTAAATTCTCTCAAACAAGCAGCATCTGGCCACAGTGAGCCCCATACCTATTGCTAAGTGGCCCCAGGCCTGGCACTAGAAGCAGCTAGCCTTGGTTCGCAGCTTGGCTTTGCCTGGGCACCTCCAAGCCCAGCACAAGAAGCAGCCATCAGCAGATCACTTTGTAGCTTATGCCTGGTGGCCCCGGATAGAACACAGACAATGGCTGACCTTGCCCCAGAGCTGGCACACACAGTGGACAGCCTCAGACCATGTCAAAGCACCACCAACCAAACATCTCCACAAGTGACACACTCAAGAAATGAACTCAGGGGGTACCAGAACCCTGCTGAACTAAGTCTTTCTCTGTGTGGTGGAACCTGTACAGCTGATCCTCCAAGGTAGTCAGAGGTCAGTGGTTAGTGGGCACAACCAGTCCTTGCAGCTGATCAGCCTGAGTAAATCCCTCCCATTGATGTGTCAACAGTGATCAAGATTCAATTACAACAGAACGATGTAAGTCCACATGAGGAGTGTACCTCAAGGGCCCAGCTGGATGATCAGGGAGGCTGTGCCACTGGACGCTACAGGACACCTATTACAAAAGGCCACCCTAGGAAGCTTAGGAGACATAGCAACTGTACCTAATACACAGAAACAAACACAGGGAGGCAGCCAAAATGAGGAGACAAAGAAACATGTCCCAAATGAAAGAACAGAACAAAACTCTAGGAAAAGAACTAAACAAAATGGAGATAAGCAACCTAACAGATGCAGAGTTCAAAACACTGCTTATAAGGATGCTCAATGAACTCAGTGAGGGCCTCAAGAGCATAATACATGTCTAGTCAGAAATGAAGGATGCACTAACTGAAATAAAGCAAAGTAGAATAAGTAAAGCCAAGAAGCAAACCATCAATTAGGAATATAAGGAAGCAAAAAACGCTCAATCAGAACAGCAAAAAGAAAAAAGAATCCAAAAAAAATGAGGATAAGGAGCCTGTGGGACAACTTCAAGAATATCAACATTAGCATCATGGGAGTACCAGAAGGAAAAGAGAGAGGTCAAGAAATGAAAACTTACTTGAAAAAATAATGACAGGAAACTTCCCTAAGTTGGTGAAGGAAACAGACATATAAGTCCAGGAAGCACAGAGTCCCAAAAGAGATGAACCCAACGAGGTCCACACCAAGCACATTATCATCAAAATGCAAAAAGTTAAAGACAAAGAGAGAATCTTAAAAGCAGCTAGAGAAAAGTAGTTAGTTACCTACAATGGAGTTCCCATAAGGCTGTCAGCCGATTTCTCAAAAGAAACTTTGCAGGCCAGGAAGGAGTGGCAAGAAATATTTAAAATGATGAAAAGCAAGGGCCTACAATTAAGATTACTCTTTCCTGCAAAGCTATAATTTAGAATCGATGGCCATATAAAGAGTTTCCCAGACAAGAAAAAGTTAAAGGAGTTCATCACCACCAAACCAGTATCATATGGAATATTGATGGGTCTTCTTGAAGAAGATAAAAAAATATGAACAATAAAATGCAATAAATATATATTTATCAACAACTGAATCAACAAACAAATTGAGCAAGCAGAATAGAAACAGACTCATAGATACAGAGAATTTTTTGTTGCTTGCCAGGTGGGAGGGAAGTTGTGTGAAAAAGGTGAAGGGATCAAGAAGTACAAATTGGTTGTTAAACTGATGAACCTCAAAGGGAAGTGGGGAGGTTGGGCGGAAAGAAAGAAACCAAAGAACTTCTATGCATATATGCATAACCAATAGACACAGACAACAGTGTGAGGAAAGCAGGAGGGGGGCAGGATTGGGGAGCAGGAGGAGGTCAAGGGGGAAAAAAGAGGGACATCTGTAATACATTCAACAATAAAGATAAGTTAAAAAAAAAGAAACCTGAAACACTAATTCAAATATATATATATATATATATATATATATATATACCCTTATGTTCATTGCAGAGTTATTTACAAGAGCCAAGATTTGGAAGCAACCCACGTGTCCATCAATAAATGAGTGGATAAAAATCTGAGATACATTTACACAATGGAATATTACTCGGCCATGAAAAATAGAAGGCAATTGTACACTTTGCAATGGCATGGAGGAACCTGGAGAGCATTACGCTAAGTGAAATAGCCAGTTAGAGAAAGATAAATAACGTATTATCTCAATTATGTGCAATCTAATGAACAAAATGAACTAAAAACCAAAACAGAGACAGACTCATTGATGGAAAGCAGGTTGATGGCCTGGGGAGGGGGGTTTAGGAGGCTGGGGGGTAGAGGGATTGAGCAAAAAAGAAAAAAATGAGAAAAAATAAACTCTTTATTTCCCATGCCAAAAGAGAAGGTCTGAGAGGGAGAGAGAGAGAAACATCGACGGGAGAGGGACATATAGACTGGATGTCTCCCACAAGACCCCCACTAGGGCTGGGGACGAACCCCAGTCAAAGTACATGCCCTTGGCTGGAATCAAAACCACAACTCATTGGTTCACGGGTGGATGCTCTACTACTGAGCTAAACCAGCCAGGGCTATCCCTTTTTTTTAACCTTATAAATCTTCACTTTTTTGTCTAGGTCCTTGACATTTTAAGATTTTGTAAAGTGTCTTCTAACATTTTAAATTGCCTTTATCAAGGGGGATCGTCCAGGTCACCTAGTCCACCATGTCTGGAAAAATATTTTTTTTCTATTATTAAACTTTTGAGAAAGTAAAAGTGCTATTTTCCCACACTATAAAAAGAACTCTACAGAGAATTTTTTTTTTTAAACATCACTAATTGATGGCGGCCAGCAGGATCAGAGGGAGGGTGAGTGTGTGAGAGAGTGAGCGAATGTGTGAAAGAGTTTGAATGGACGTGAAGGTGAATGACCAAACCCGAACAGTGCAGAGCCACGGAGCAGAAGGTTCCTGTGCTAAGGACAGGAGCAGCTAGCTACTGCAGTAAGTGGCCCTTCAGGGCGCTTCACCCTGCGCCACTGGGAGGACCCACCATTTTGGAAGATCGCGGGTCTTCCCTGGGAGGAGGCAGTGGGAGCAGTTAGGGCCCAGCAACCTGAGCCCACCAGCACACCTGGCACCATCGGACCAGTGGACACTCTGTATCAACACAGGCCAGTGCACAGTAGTGGAGCTCCCAAGGTGCTGGTCGCAGAAGCCTCAGACAGCCCGGAGCCCAGCATCATCCCCCATAGTAGCAGCCCTATCAGAGTCAAGATATACCCCCAGCAACAGAGGCTGGGGAGCAGACATCCATCCCCAGGCAACAGAAGCACAGACCAGCAGCTGAGATCCATCCCCAAAAACTACAACAAAAACCGAGCAGGAGTTGAGCCCCACGGGGCACTCCCCAGCTACCAGGAGTGGGACCTGGGGCTCCACAGAGGCCTGTGAGGTCCAGTAGCTCACAAGAGCAGTGGGAAGCCACAGCCCTATAGAGACTGGTGCAATCCAGCTACCCGCCTGCTGAACCTGCAGGGTACAGGGGCACCAGAGGGGCCTGTGCTACCCAGCAGAGACTGTGCCATTCAGTTACCCTTGGTACCTGTGGGGTGCTAAAGCATCAAAGCATCAGAGAGGCCTGTGTGACCCAGCAGCCCATAACATAACATAGGCATAGAGCCGGGTCCCCAAAGGGGACCAGTTACCAGCAGGACCTGCAGGGTGCTGGGCCACCAGGAAGGTCTGTGTGACTCGGCTGCACACAAGATAGGCATAAATGGAGGCAGAGTGAATAAAAGCTACAGAGAAGATCTCCCAGGACCAAATGGGAATTGCAACTAAAATAAAGACAAATCCTCAGACTAAAGCACGAAAAAAGCAGCAGGACAGGACCATATAACCAGGGACACTGGTAGGATCTGCAGAGGCCTGAGAGGGTGGCGGGCTGGGAGCCCAGGAACAGCAGCAATTTCAACTATGAGCAGCGCCCTTGGCGAATAAAGACCAAGCCTGCTCCACAGTGCAGAGAGCAAGGACAGAGCACTAAAATAGCCACAACTACTCACCTGGGAGCTAGGGTAGAGAAAGGGCATCATAGGAGTCCCCAAAGAGGAAGAAAATGGGCAAGGGTTAGAGAATATATTTGAAGACATAGTGACAAAAAACTTTCCTAACTTGGTGATGGAAGAAGGCATTCAAGTTCAAGAAGCACAGAGAGTCCCAAGTAAGAAGAACCCAAACAGGCCCACACCAAGACACATAGTAATTAAAATGCCAAAAATTAAAGACAAAGAGAGAATCCTAAAGGCAACAAGAGGTAAGCAACAGGTTACCTACAAAGGAACCCCCATAAGGCTCTAAGCAGACTTCTCAAGAGAAACACTACAGGCCAGAAGGGAGTGACATGAAGTCATCAAGGTCATGAAAAACAAGAATCTGAATCCAAGACTACTCTATCCAACAAGGTTATCATTCAAAATAGAAGTTCAAATAAAGAGCTTTCCAGACAAAAAAAAAAAAAAAAAAAAAAAAAGCTAAGGGAATATATTAACACCAAACCACCAATGCAAGATATGGTAAAAGGACTGCTGTAATTAGTAGAAGAAATAGGAAGAAAAATACAAGCACACTAAACAAAAATGGCACTAAATAAGTACATATCAATTATCATCTTGAATGTGAATGGTTTGAATGCTCAGATAAAAAGACACAAAGTAGTTGACTGGATACGAAAGCATGGCTCACATATATGTTGTTTACAAGAGACCCACCTCACAACAAAAGACTCAAATAGGCTGAAAGTGAAAGGATGGAAAAAAATCTTTCAAGCAAACGGAAAGAAAAAAAATGCTGGGGTAGCAATACTCATAGCTGATAAAGTAGATTTCAAAATGAAGGCCAAAACTACGGACAAAGAAGGCCACTACATAATATTGAAAGGATCTTTCCAACAGGAAGATATAACCTTGGTAAACATATATGCACCCAATTTAGGAGCACCAAAATATATTTAAAATCTTTTTGGAGGACTTCAAAGGTGAAATCTACAGCAATACAATCATAGCAGGGAACCTCAACACCCCACTGACATCACTGGATAGATCTTCTAAACAAAAAATTAACAAGGAAACACAGACTCTAAATGAAGCACTAAATTAAATGGATTTAATAGATATCTACAGAGAATTACACCCCAAAGCGGCAGAATTCACATTCTTCTCAAGTGCATATGGGGCATTCTCAAAGATGGAGCACATGCTAGGGCACAAACTAAGTCTCTACAAGTTCAAGAAGATTGAGATCATATCAAGCATCTTCTCAGATCACAATGGCTTGCAACTAGAAATCAATTGCAACAAGAACATGCAAGGACATTTGAAAACATGGAGGCTAAATAGCATGTTATCGAACAATAAATGGGTTACCATGGAAATCAAGGAAGAAATTAAAAACTTCCTGGAAACCAATGAAAATGAAAGCACAACAACACAAAATCTATAGGATGCAGTGAAAGCAGTTCTGAGAGGGAAGTTCATAGCATTACAGGCCTACCTAAAGGAGCAAGAAAATTTTCTAATAGACTATCTAACCTCACAACTTAAAGAACTAGAAAGCAAACAAAAGGAAAACCCCAGAACAAGTAGAAGGAAGGAAATAGTAAAAATCAGAGCAGAAATAAATTACATGGAGACCAAAAAAAACAATTCAAGGAATCAATGAAACAAAGAGCTGGTTCTTTGAAAAGATAAACAAGATTGACGGACCCTTAGCTAGACTCACTAAAAAACAAAGAGAGAGAACCCAAATACACAAAATCAGAAATAAAAGAGGAAAAATAATAACTGACACCACAGAAATACAAAAGAATATTAACAGATATTATGAACAATTATATGGCAACAAATTCGACTATCTAACCAAAATGGACAAATTTCTAGAAACACATAGTCTCCCAAAACTGAATTAGGAAGACATAGAAAACTTGAACAGACCAATAACAACTAAGGAAATTGAAGATGTAATCAAGACTCTCCCAGCAAACAAAACCCCAGGCATGGACGGCTTCAAGGAGGAGTTTTACCAAACATTTAAAAAAGAACTAACACCCATTCTCCTCAAACTATTTCAAAAAATTCAAAAAGAAGGAAGACTTCCAAACTCGTTTTATGAGGCCAGCATAATTCTAATTCCAAAACCAGAAAAAGACACTGAAAAGAAAGAAAACTACAGGCCAATATCCCTGATGAACATAGATGCCAAAATCCTTAACAAAATACTAGCAAATCGGATCCAACAATACATCAAAAAAAATTATTCACCATGACCAAGTGGGATTCATCCCAGCGGTGCAAGGCTGGTACAATATTCACAAATCAATAAAGGTGATACACCACATAAACAAAATGAAAGATAAACACCACATGATCATATCAATAAATGCAGAAAAAGCATTTGACAAAATCCAGCACCCATTTCTGATAATAACTCTCAGCAATGTGGGAATAGAGGGATCATATCTCAACATAATAAAGACCATATATGAAAGACCCACAGCCAACATTGTACTCAATGGATAAAAACTAAAAGCATTTTACTTAAGAACAGAAACAAGACAGGGATGCCCAGTTTCGCCACTCTTATTTAACATAGTACTGGAAGTCATAGCCACAGCAATCAGACAGGAAGAAAAAATAAATGGGCCCTGGCCGGTTTGGCGCAGCGGTTAGAGCGTCGGCCTGTGGTCCTGAGAGACCTGGGTTCGGTTCCCGCTAAGGGCGCGTACCTCGGTTGCAGTTTGTCCCCGGCCCTGGTCGGTTGTGCTGGTGGCAGCCACTCGATGTGTTCCTTTCACGTCTATGTTTCTCTCTCTCTCTCTCTGTTCCTCTCTCTCCCTCCCACTCTACCTGAACAAAAAAAAAAGAAAAAATAAATGGGATCCAAATTAGAAAGGAGGAAGTGAAACTGTCATTATTTGCAGATGACTGATATTATACGTAGAAAACCCTAAAGACTCCATCAAAAATCTACTAGACTTAATAAATGAATTTGGCAATGTAGCAGGATACAAAATTAACATCAAGAAATTGATGGCATTCTTATACACCAATGATGAAGTCACAGAAAATGAAACAAAAAAAAAAAAAAACAATCCCATTTACCATTGCGACAAAAAAATTAAGGTACCTAAGAATAAACTTAACCAAAGAAATAAAAGACCTATTTGCAGAAAACTGCAGGACATTGAAAAAAGAAATAGAAGAAGATATAAAAAAGTGGAAGCACATATCTTGTTCAGGGATTGGAAGAATTGACATCATTAAAATGTCCATATTACCCAAAGCAATTTATAGATTCAATGCAATACCCAACAAAATACCAACAACATATTTCACAGAACTAGAACAAATACTTCAAAAGTCATATGGAACCACAAAAGACCCAGAATAGCCACAGCAACCTTGAAAATGAAGGACAAAGTAGGTGGGGTCACAATATTGGATATCAGGTTAAACTACAAAGCTAGTGTAATCAAAACAGCCTGGTACTGGCACAGGAACAGGCATATAGACCAGTGGAACAGAACAGAGAATCCAGAAATTGACCCAAGACACTATGTTCAATTAATATTTGACAAAGGTGGCAAGAGCATACAATGGAGTAAAGACAGCCTCTTTAATAAATGGTGTTGAGAAAATTGGACAGCTACATGCAAAAAAATGATACTAGACCATCAATTTACACCATATACAAGAATAAACTAAAAATGGATAAAAGACTTATATGTGACCTGTGAACCCATAAAAATCCTAGAAGAAAATGTAGGAAACAAAATTTCAGGCATCATACACAGCAGAATTTTCACTGATACATCACCTAAGGCAACAGAAACAAAGGAGAAAATGAACACATGGGACTACATCAAACTCAAAAGCTTCTGCACAGCAAAAGAAACAACCATCAAAATGGAAAGGCAATCCACTGTATGAGAGAGCATAATTGCCAGTGATATATCAGATAAGGGGTTCATTTCCAAAATATGTAGAATGCTCACAAAACTCAACAGAAGGAAGAGAAAGAACCCAATTAAAAAATGGGCAGAGGAGCTAAGTAGACACCTCTCCAAACAGGACATACAAATTTCCAAGAGACATATGAAGAAATGCTCAATATCACTAATCATCAGAGAGATAAATTAAAACAACAGTGAGGTATCACCTCACACTTGTCAGAATGGCCGCCATCAACAAATCATCAAACAACAAGTGTTGGCGAGGGTGTGGAGAAAAGGGGACTCTAATACACTGCTGGTGGGAATGCAGACTGCTGCAGCCACTATGGAAAACACTATGGTGTTACCTCAAAAAATTAAAAATTGAACTTCCATTTGACTCAGTGATCCCACTTCTAGGAATATACCCTAAGAAGCCTGAAACACCAATCACAAAGAATATATGTACCCCCATGTTCATAACAGCACTATTTACAATAGCTCTGCTATTGTAAAGATCTGGAAACAGCCCAAGTGTCCATCAGTAGACGAATGAATAAAAAAGTGGTGGTACATATACACAATGGAGTACTATGCAGCTGTAAGAAAGTAAGATGTCTTATCCTTTGAGATGATATGGAGGGACCTGGAGAGTATTATCCTAAGGGAAACAAGCCAAGCAGAGAAAGACAAATATCACATGATCTCACTTATTTGTGGAATATAATGAACATAACAGTCTGAGGAACAGGGTGAACCCAGAGACGTGGAAGTAGGGTACAGACTGACAACCCTCTGAAGAGGGGGAGGGGTGAGGGAAGAGATAAACCACAGAATTTATATGCATGTACACATAAGCGATGGACATGGACAACAAAGCTGGGAACGGGGGCAGGAGGGATGGGGAGGAGGGTGTCAATGGGGAAAAAGGAGACACCTCTGTAACAAATATAAATTAAAATGTTTTTTAAAAATTATAAAATATTAACATATTTTAATTAATATTTATGTTTAAATAAAAGATTAGGTACATTTGAATTTTTATATTTTGGTATACTGTGCAGTGGTGTTTTTAAAATAAGGGTACTGGATGGCTTACTGTTTTTCTCTCTGGTTGTCATATCAGCAGCAAGGGCAATATCTGCAACAGAGTTAGGTTAGGCTAAATAAGAGTTTGTGATTAAGAGTTCTAATCCTGTCTGTCTCACTTGCCTACTATATGATGATGTGTATCAGCAGGAAGCAACTTCAGGACTTGGTGCCAAAAAGTCTCTTTTTGAAGTATTAAGTCCAGAGTTCTGATCTTACCCAAGATGTTATGTTCATAGTTGCAGCCACTAGAGGGTACCATTATCCTTGCCAAATAAATGTTCTGTGCTTGGAAAAGAAAAACTTGAAGATAAAATTTTTATCACCTCTGTACAGAATTCCAGCAAACACACAGGTAGAATTTTATTTTATCCGTTGTCCCTGAGTAGTAACAAGAAAAGTTTTCAGGGAACAGTAGGACTCTGGGTAAGAGCAATTACTATTTCTAAAATCTTCAGACACTTTCAGTAAGAGCAACTGGCCTATTATTCTTTCATCAGGTATCACTGATTCTAGGAGAGTAGTGAGTCAACCTATGAAGACAACTCAGTTATCATTAATAAGAGATGTAATGGGGGCTAGGGTGCAAGTATTATTTCTTCCAAAGAGAGACCTGCTTTGAGATCTCTTTCACACACAAACATACCCTATGATTTACGGAATTATACAGTAAATCTGAAAAGAACCTCAGAAGTCAATCTAATCCCCTAGCTCCCTCCATACCCTAACAATAATAACACCTTCAAATTGTCATTGAGACATTGCTTGTGAGCACCTTCAGCTGCAATCAGCTCACAATTCTCGAGACATTCTTATTTCATTTTTGGCCAGGTCGAAACTTTAGAAATATTTTTCTGAGGTTGAGCTGAGAACTGTTTCCTTTTATGTTTCTTTTATAT
Organism: Molossus molossus; assembly: GCF_014108415.1. Taxonomy (NCBI): domain Eukaryota; kingdom Metazoa; phylum Chordata; class Mammalia; order Chiroptera; family Molossidae; genus Molossus; species Molossus molossus. Next base: position 10,620,750 of record NW_023425355.1, on the reverse strand, counting down.
TAATAATTCATAGTTATAAACTCACCTCTATTCTTGTGAAAGCCTTTGTATTGGAATCCTTCTTTCCTTCAAGTTAATGTTTCCAATTTCTCTAAACATTCCTCGTATGCTATGATGTCTAGAGCTCTCTCTTCTCAATATTTTACAGTCTGTCAATTTCTCTCTTATTCAAAGGGTGGTCTCTAGGACTGAATTTCATGCTCCAAATTCGGTTTGATTAGCATCATATAGAGTAGTGTGGGGTCTGCATTCTGGACCCCATGTTTCTCTTTTATCCCTCTTGTTTCGTGGGGAATGGTTATCCCATGGTGCTTTTAATTTGCATTTCTCTGATTACTAGGCAGGTGTTCATCTTTTCATATTTTATAGTCTTTTGGATGTTTTGTTTTGTGAAATATCTCTTCAGAAATTTTGCCTATTTTTTGTCTTTCTTTGTCTCTGTCTTGAATAGCAGCCTATGTTCCTTATATGTGTCATAAATAACTTCTTCCAGCCAGTGGCTGGAATTTTTATTCTTTTAACAGTGTCATTTTATGAACAATAGTTTGTTTGTTTGTTTTTTAACTTTATCTTTATTGTTGACACTATTACAGATGTCCTCTTTCCCTTTCTCCCTTTTGCTGGAGAGGATGTGGAACCCTAGTGCATTCTTGGTGGAAATGCAGCCTGGTTCAGCCACTGTGGAAAACAGTATGGAGATTTCTCAAAAATAAATAAAAAATGGAGCTGCCTTTTGACCCAGTGATCCCACTTCTGGGAATATATCCTACAAATCCAAAAACACCAGTCCGAAAGAGTACATGTACTCCTATGTTCATAGCAGCATTATTTACAATACTTCTTATTTTTAAGTCATATAAATATATCAGTTATTTCCTTTATGGTTAGTTAACTTTATGTCAGTTGTTTAAAAAAAAATCTTTCCAGAAGATGTTCTCTTATATTCATGTATAAAAGCTTTATTGTGGTGCTTTTTACTTTTTTAAAAATTTATTTTTAAATCATTTTTTAACTTCTCAATTATAGTTGACATAAATTATTATATTCGTTTCAGGTGTACACCCCAGTGATTAAACAATATGTAACTTTGTAACTTACTAAGCGATTAACCCAATAAATTATGTACCCATCTGACACAGTACAAAGTTATTAGAATATTATTGACTATATCCCTTATGATGTACTTTACATCCCCATGACTATTCTGTAACCTTTTTTACCCAACACCCCCTGCAATCTGGTAACCGTCAAAATGTTCTCTGTATCTGAGTCTGATTCTGTTCTGCTTGTTCATTTACTTTGTTTACTTTGTTTTTTAGAATCAATTATTGATAGATATGTATTTATTGCTATTTTATTGTTCATATTCTTCTTCTTTGTGGTGATAAATACTTTAGCATTTTCTTGTCTGGGAAGCTCTCTATCTGTCCTTCCATTCTAAATGATAGCTTTGCTGGGTAAAGTAATCTTGATTGTAGGTCCTTTCTTTTCATCTCTTTGAATATTTCTAGCCAATGCCATCTGGCCTGCAAAGTTTCTGTTGAGAAATCAGCTGGGAGGTAACCAACTGTTTTTATCTTGCTGCTTTTAAGAGTCTCTCTTTGTCTTTAACCTTTTACATTTTAATTATGATATGTCTTGGTGTGGGTCTTTTGGGGTTCATCTTATTTAGGACTCTGTGCTTCCTGAACTTGCATGTCTATTTTCTTTCCCAGGATAGAAAAGTTTTCTGTCATTTTTTTCAAATAGATTTTTAATTTCTTACTTCCACTCTTCTCCTTCCAGCACTCCCATGATGCAAATGTTGGTACAATTGAAGTTGTCCCAGAGGCTGCTTCCACTATCATCATGTTTTTTGTTGTTGTTTTTTTCTTTTTGCTGTTCTGATTGGGTGTTTTTTGCTTCCTTATATTCCAAATCATTGATTTGATTATCGGCTCCATCTACTCTGCCACTGACTCCCTATAAATTGTTTGTCATTTCAGTTAGTGTAGCTTTTATTTCTGACTGGTCCTTTTTTATGCTGTTGAGGTTCTCACTAAAATTCATTGAGTATCTTTATAACCAGTGTTTTGAACTCTGCATCTAGTAGATTGCTTTTCCCATTTTGTTCTGTTCTTTCATTTGGAACATGTTTGATTGTCTCCTCATTTTGACTGCCTCTTTGTCTTTGTTGCTATGTATTAGGTACAGCTGCTATGTCTCCCAGTTTTGGTAGAGTGGCCTAATGTAAGTAGGTATTTTGTAGGGTCCAGTGACACAGCCTCCTTGATTGCCCAAGCTGGGTACAACCTCCTTTTGTAGTTGATCCTTGATTGCTGTTGGCATATCAATGGGAGGGATTTACCCCTAGGCTGATCAGCTGCAAGGAATGGCTGTGACCACCAATCTCCAACCACCATGGAGGGTCAGCTGAGCAGAGGCCCACCCCATGGAGCAGGACTTACCACAGTGGGGCTCTGGTGCCTGCTGAGTCCACCCCTTGAGTTTCACTTGTGTAGGTGTTTGGGTAGTGATGCTTCGACATGGTCTTTAGCTGTCCACTGGGTGTGCTGGCTCAGGGGCCTCCCAGAGGTGCAGATAAATGTCAGCCACCACCTGTGTTCTGCCCGGGGCCACCCAACATGAACTACAAAGCTATCTGCAGATGGATGGGCTTGGAGGTGTCCAGATGAGGTCAAGCTTCAAACCAAGGTCAACTGCTACTAGTGCTAGGGATGGCTCCACTTAGTGAGAGGTATGGGGCCCACTGAGGCCAGATGCTGCTTGTTTGAGAAATTTTAGGAAAATCTCTGCGATGCTTTTTACTTTTTTTTTTTTTTTTTAATCCTCACCCGAGGACATTTTTCTATTTTTTGTTCAGATAGAGTGGGAGGGAGGGAAGGGGTGAGGAGAGAGAGAGAGAGACATTGACATGAAAGGGACACATCGAGTGGCTGCCACCCACACAACCCATCCAGGGCCAGGGACAAACTGCAACCGAGGTACATACCCTTAGCAGTAACCGAACCCAGGTCTCTCTGGACCTCAGGCTAACGGTCTAACCACTGAGCCAAACTGGCCAGGGCTGCTTTTTACTTTTAAAGCTACAATACACCTGGTATTGAATTGTATGTAAAGTTTGAAATATGGATCAAATTTCATTTTTTTCAAGTAGATATCCACATATTCTAGCTCTAAAAATTGGGGGCGTGGGAGAAAGAACAAACTTTTTCCACTGCTTTGTAATACCACTTTTGTCAAAAATAAAGTGATTATACATGCATTGGTACTTGTTTCGGGTACTTTTTTTTCATCTATACATGTCCATCCATATTTTTAATTGAATTTATTGGGGTGACATTGGTTAATAAAACCATACAAGTTTCCAGTGTACAACTCTGTAACACATCATCTGCATAGTCCATCGTTTGCTTACCACCCAAAGTCAAGTCTCTTTCCACAACCATTTATCCTCCCTTTACCCTCTTCCACATTACCCCATTCCCCTTTCCCTCTGGTAATCCCTATAATGTTGTCTATGTCTATAAAGTTTTTTTTTTTCTTAATCTCTTCACCTTTTATACCAAGCCCCCCAACACCCTCCCCTCTGACAGCTGCCAGTCTGTTCTCTATCTATGAGTATGTTTCTCTTTTGTTCATTAGTTTATTTTGTTCATTAGATTCCACATATAAGTGAAATCATATGGTACTTGTCTTTCTTTGGCTTATTTTACTTATCATAATACTCTCCAGGTCCATCCGTGTTGTTGCAAAAGATGAGATTTCCTTCTTTTTTCTGACTGAGTAGTATTCCACTATGTAAATGTACCACAGCTTTTTTATTCACTCATCTACTGGTGGGCACTTGAGTTGCTTCCAAATCTTGGCTATTGTAAATTATGCTACAATGAACATATGGTACATACATTCTTTCAAAACGATGTTTCAGGTTTCTTAGGATATATTCCCAGGAATCCTTGGGTCATGAGGCAGTTTCATTTCTAATTTTTTGAGGTAACTCCATACTGCTTTCAACAGTGGTTTCACCAATCTACGTTCCTACCAACAATGCACGAGGATTCCCTTTTCTCCATATTCTTGACAACACTTTTCATTTATGGATTTATTGATGATAGCCATTCTGACAAGTATGAGGTGATATCTCACTGTGGTTTTTATTTGCATTTCTCTGATGATTAGTGATATCAAACATCTTTTCATATGTTTATGAATGCATTTAAATGCAATAAACCTAAATAAAACAGAAAGCCAGGGAACAATTGACACAGGATTAAGGGTAGGTGAGTCAGGGTAATGAAATAGTGGGAGAAAAATATATGATTAAACGTCAAGTTACTCTCAAGGTCTAAGTTTACTTTTGGGTGTTGGGTTTGTGCATGCTTATTACATTATACAAAATGGTTTATGGAATAAATGGCTCAAAGTAATTCGTGTATGAGACCAATGAAAAGAGTAGGTCATAGAAAATGTTTATGATGAAGCCAATTCTGTGCTTCTAATATCCAAAAATTTTAAAAGTAATTTTTAAATTATAATGAACAATGTTTGCTGTTAACCTAAAAATGTATGAGGCTAGCCTAGCTTGTGTGGCTTAGTGGACTGAGTGTTGTCCCATGGACTGAGAGGTCCTGGTTTGATTCCCGGTCAGGGTACATGCCCGGGTTGCGGGTTTGGTCCCCAGTAGTGGGCATGCAGGAGGCAACCAATTGATGTGTCTCTCTCACATCTGTGTTTCTCCCTCTCTCTCTCCCTCCCTTCCTTCTTTCCACTTTCTCTAAAAATCAATAGAAAAATATCTTCTGGTGAAGATTAACAAAAATATAAAATAGAATAGAATAGAACAGAATAAAATATAATGTCTGCTCTCTCTCATTTCTACTACTCTATTAATCTATAGAGATGCTTAAACCAGGTCTCCTGCTGCTGCCTAAGAATCTGAAAGGATGGAAGGCTAAGTAAGGGGAAAGAGGTGCCTTGTTGTCATGAAGAAGCAGGAGGTCAAGAATGTGGTAAATCCCCTATTTGAGGAAAGATCTAAGAATTTTAGCATTGGACAGGACATCCAGCCCAAATGGGACCTCATCTGCTTTGTCAAATGGCCCTACTACATTAGGCTTCACCTGTAAGGGCTATTCTTTATAAGCATCTGAAAGTGCCTCCTGCCATTAACCAGTTCACCTCGTCCTTGGACCGCCAAACAGCTACTCAACTGGTTAAGCTGGCCCACAAGTACAGAGCAGAAACACAGCAAGAAAAGAAGCAGAGATTGTTGACCCAGGCTGAGACAAAAGGCACCAGCAAAGGTGATGTCCCCACCAAGAGGTCACCTGTCCTTCGAGCAAGGGTTAACACTGTCATCATCTTGGTGGAGAACAAGAAGGCCTAGCTGGTAGTGACTGCACATGATGTGCATCCCATGGAGCTGGTTGTCCTCCTGGTTGCCCTGTGCAGTAAGCTGGGGGTTCTCTATTGCATTATCAAGGGAAAGGTCAGGCTGGGGTGTATAGTCCACAGAAAGACCTGCACCACTGTCATCTTCACGCAGGCTAACTCGGAAGACAAAAGTGCTTTGGTTAAGCTGCTGGAAGCTATCTGGACCAAGTACAACTGATATGGTGAGATCCACTGCCAATGGGGAGGCAATGTCTTGGAACCAAAGTTGGAGGCTTACATTGCCAAGCTGGAAAAGGCAAAGGCTAAACAACTGGCAAGCAAACTGGGCTAAGTATACACTGCTGAGTTTTCTGTACATAGAAGTAATAAAAATTATCCTAAAACCAAACAAGCAAAAGAATTAAAAAAAAGTAGAAAAAAAGAAAAGAAACCTAAATTAGAACCATATTTTCAAAATTATATTTTACAAAACATTAGTTTAGGGTAATGTTGATAAATAATGCATGTGCATATGCACACATATAACACAACCCCCACTGCAGGGTGGGGCAAAAGTCGGTTTGCAGTTGTGAATACACAAAATACAGAATTTGTTCTTGTATTATTATTTATTAATCGTTGTATTATTTTCCATATGAACAACTGTAAACCTACTTTTACTTGTAGTTTTGTTGACATTTGGGAAAGATTGCATACTATGTTTACCTATTGTAAACATGTAATACACTATAGTGTATTAAAACTTTGAAAAGTCCTGCAGTGAATACATGTGAAGACACATTTTTAACTTTGTTTAATTTCATGTGTCCTAGAAATATTTGGTCATAGAAAATAGATACTGTTTTGGCAGTACTATCCTATTAGCATCCATTGTTCTGAGGGACACCGGTTTAGGTTAACACTGGTCTACTGGTCTAGTATAATATATTATAAGTGAACCATACTGACTTTTAGTAGTCACCAGTTCCTTTAAAAAATACTTTTTAATACATTTAGAATCTTTGTTAGAATTCCACTATATCATTCAAATAAATAACATGTATTCTCCCATCATCAGTTTTGGGGAACCTATTTTATTCTTCTTATTAAGAGTACTAAGACTTCCGGTCAAGATGGCGGCGTAAGTAAACGCAGTATCGCGTCCTCCCACAACCACATCCAAGTTACAACAAAACTACAGAACAACCATCATTCAAAACTGCCTGAAATCAAGCTGAATGGAAGTCCTACAACTACGGGATTAAAGCAGCAGCCACATCCAGACTGGTAGGAGGGGCGGCGGCGGACGGGCTGGTCCCACACCCACGTGTGGCGGATAAAAATCAGGAGGACACCTCAGCTGGGAAGGTCCTCCCTGAGGACTGAGGGGTCCCCGCCCCACACGAGGTGCCCCGCTCAGGGTTCCAGTGCCAAGAAGAGAGTCCCCATAACTTCTGGCTGGAAAAACCAGCGGGAACTGAGGCTCAGGGAAGCTGACGTGGCTGGAGCCCCAGGCAGCTCCTCTTAAAGGGCCCGCGCACGGACTTTTCGGACTCTCTCCCTCTAAGCTTGGAGGGGAGGCAGCTTGAGGGGCACCAGAGATATACAGGGAAGAACTAAGCTGTTTGGCACTGGAGCGAGGGCTGGAGAGGGGGCTTTCTCGGGGACAAACGTGCTGTCAGAGGCCTTTGTTCCTTTGGTGAGCCATTCCCTGGGGCGGCAGACAGCTGCCATATCTGGGACTCCAGCAACCTGACTCACACTGGTAGCCCCGCCCTGCTGACTCCCTGAGGCCACGCCCCACTCAACTTTCAGGCCCACCCAAGCTGTTGGCACTTGCTTAACCATAGGATTGGCCTGACTTGGATCCTGCTTCAGGTTTTCCTAAATTCTTTCAAACGAGCAGCATCTGGTCTCAGCTAGCCTCATACCACTCGTTAAGTAATACACTGAAACAAACACAGGGAGGCAGCCAAAATGAGGAGACAAAGAAACAGGTCCCAAATGAAAGAACAGAACAAAACCCCAAGAAAAGAACTAAGCGAAATGGAGATAAGCAACCTAACAGATGCTGAGTTCAAAATACTGCTTATAAGGATGCTCAATGAACTCAGTGAGGGCCTCAAGAGCATAAAAAAGGACCAGTCAGAAATGATCGATGCACAGTTAGAAACGAAGGAGGCTTTAACTGAAATAAAGAATAATTTACACAGTTTCAATAATACAGTATGTAAATCCAAGGAGCAAACCATCGATTTGGAATATAAGGAAGCAAAAAACGCCCAATCAGAACAGCAAAAAGAAAAAAGAATCCAAAAAAATGAGGATAGTGTAAGGAACCTCTGGGACAACCTCAAGCGTGCCAACATTTGTATCTTGGGGGTGCCAGAAGGAGAAGAGAGAGAACAAGAAATCAAAAACCTGTTTGAAACAATAATGGCAGAAAACTTTCCTAACTTGGTGAAGGAAACTGACATACAAGTCCAGGAAGCACAGAGAGTCCCAAACAAGATGAACCCCAAGAGGCCCACACCAAGACACATCATCATCAAAATGCAAAAGGTTCAAGACAAAGAGAGAATCTTAAAAGCAGCAAGAGAAAGGCAGCTAGTTACCTACAAGGGAGTTCCCATAAGGCTGTCAGCTGATTTCTCAAAAGAAACTTTGCAGGCCAGAAGGGAGTGGCAAGAAATATTCAGAGTGATGGAAAGCAAGAACCTACAACCAAGATTACTCTATCCTGCAAAGCTGTCATTTAGAATCGATGGTCATATAAAGACTTTCCCAGACAAGAAAAAGTTAAAGGAGTTCATCACCACCAAACCATTATTATATGAAATGATGAGGGGTCTTTTTGAAGAAAAAGATAAAATATATGAACAAACAAAATGGCAATGAATACATTATCTATCAACAATGGAATCTACAAACAAAATAGATACAGAGCCCTGGCCGGTTTGGCTCAGCGGTTAAAGCGTCAGCCTTCGGTCCAGAGAGACCAGGGTTCGGTTCCAGCTAAGGGCATGTATCTCGGTTATAGTTTGTCCCCGGCCCTGGTTGGTCGTGCGGGTGGCAGCCACTCGATGTATCCCTTTCACGTCGATGTTTCTCTCTCTCTCTCTCTCTCTCCCTCCCTCCCACTCTATCTGAGCAAAAAATGAAAAAAAAAAAATGTCCTCGGTTGAGGATAAAAAAAAAAATAGATACAGAGAACATTTTGTTGGTTGCCAGATGGGAGGGGGTTTGGGGGAATGGGTGAAAAAGGTGAAGGGATTAAGAAGTACAAATTGGTTGCTAAACTGACAAACCTCAAATGGAAAGGGGCTGGGGGGTGGGAGGAAATAAACCAAAGAACTTATATGCATAACCAATGGACACAGACAATAGTGTGGGAAAAGGCGGGAGGGAGGCGGGAGTGGGGAGGAGGGGGCCAATGGGGGGAAAAATGTGGAACATCTGTAATACATTCTACATTCAACAATAAAGATTTTAAAAAAATAAAATAAAATAAAATAAAGAGTACTAATAATCATTCATCAATTTCATTCACTAATATCCTCACTACTCTAAGAAGTTGTTCCCCCATGCCTCATAGAGCCTGAGAATTAGGATAAAAGTATCATGTGTGAATACCAAGTGAATATTTAGAATAGGGTCACATTCTACAATAAAGCATACAAATGGTACTCTCATAAAAAGACTGCATAAAAGAAAATTTCTATTTTTAGATAAGAAGCCGGAAAAGAAAGGCTTTTGGAGTGGTTATTACTTGCCAAACACTGAGTACAATCTGTATGCATCTTCATTACAATTATATGAAATAGGTATCATTGTCCTATCTGACAGAAGATAAAATTCAGGCACAGTGTTTAAGTAACTTGCTCAAGACTGTGTAGAGAAGTAGCATTTCAAAATTAGGTTTATTTAGTTTCATATACTCTTAACCACTATGCTATACTGCCTCCCTGAGGACAAAGAACATATTTTACTTATACCTTTTTTTCATTTATCTTTATTGTTAGTATTACAGATGTCTCCTCCCTTTCCCCCATTGCCCCCCTTCACTCGGTTCTATCTTAATACTTTAAAGTGCCTAGCATAGCAGCTGCTCAAAAATGTTTGCTGAATGAATAAATATATAAATAAATATATTTCAGCTAGGGAGTTTCATGCATTCAAAGAATTAATGTGCTCTAGGAAAATATTTCTATCCATCTTGGAACTTTAATTCTTATTTATTAATGTTGTTCTACCCTACTGGTCTATAGTTGTCTGTCTAAATATCATTAATGTATTTCTAAATTAATTATTCATATTATAGAAACTAAACCAAAATGGAATGCAGACTGGTGTAGCCACTATAAAAAACAATATGGTGTTTCCTCAAAAAATTACAAATGGAACTGCCATTTGACCCAGTGATCCCATTTCTAGGAATATATCTTAAAAAGCCTGAAACACCAATCAGAAAGAATATATGCACCCCCATGTTCATAGCAGCATTATTTACAATAGGTAAGATCTGGAAACAGCCCAAGTGTCCATCAGTGGGTGAGTGGATAAAAAAGCTGTGGTACATGTACACAATGGAGTACTATGCAGCTGTAAGAAAGAAAGATCTCTTACCCTTTGAGAAGACATGGAGGGACCTGGAGAGTATTATGCCAAGTGAAATAAAAAAGACAAATATCACACAATCTCATTTATTTGGGGAATGTAATGAACAAAATAAGCTGATGAACAAAATAGATCAAGTCATGGAAGTATAAAATAGACTGACAAACCTCAGAGGGAAGGAGGGTGGGAGGGCCAGAAGAGATAAACCAAAGAACTTATATGCATATATACATAACCAATGAAGGCAGTGGGGAGGCAGGAGCAGGGAGGAGGGTGTCAATGGGGGAAAAAAGGAGGGACATCTGTAATGCTTTCAACAATAAAGGCAAATTAAAAAGAATAAAAATAAAATAGTGTGGGAGCACAGTAAAGAAAAAGACTAAATATGCATGGATGAAATGTGCAAAGCTTGTTGAAGAGTTAATTTTTTTCTTTTAAAATGCTACTTATTTATATTGTTTGGGATACATTATATATTCTAATGATTAAAAAATAAAACAATAAACCAAGGTTTATATTCAGAAGTCCCATTTCTATCCCTTCCCCACCTGTACCTCTTTCGCTTATATTCTGCAACTAATACATTCACTTATTTTTGTGGATAGTTCCAGTGTTTTTCCATGTAAATACAAGAAAATGATGATATATGCCATCACAACTTCCATCCTCTATTCAAAAGGTATTATACTATAGATACTCCTCCTTTTCTTACTCTCTTACACTTAGCTACACATCCAGGAGATCTTCTCATATCAGCATATACAGAGAGGTCCTAATTGTTTCTTTAAACAGATGCATAGTACTCCATTGTATGGGTTTACCACAATTTACTTAACAAGTTCTCTAGTGTTGGACATTTGGATTATTTCTAATCTTTTATTATTACAAAGAGTACATCAATAAATAGCTTTGAATAAGTATGAAGGTACATTTGTGCACATAAATTCTTATTAGTGTTGCTGAGTTAAAAGGTAAATTTATTTCTATTTTTGATAAATATTACCAAATTATACTCCATAGGGATTACCCTACTAAAATATATGAGAATGCTTATTTCTCAAAACTGATTGTTTAAAATTATCATTCATTGTAGCTTAATGCATATTTCTCTTATTATGACTGAGATGGACCATTTTTTTATGTACAGGAAATTTGTATTAATTTTTCTCTGAACTGTTCATGTTATAACTGTTCATGTTATTTTCTATTTTTCCCTTAGATTGTTTGTCTTTTTCATATCAATTTCTTGGACCTCTTAATAAACTATGAAGATTAGCTCTCATCAGTGATGTAAGTGGCAAATACTCTTCCAACTTTTCATTATTTTAAAAAGTATAATTTTTTGTCATGCAGAAGTGTCTTTCTAAAAAAGTAGTTGACATTATTGATCTTTGCATTTTTGGCTTTTGAATCTTGAACCAGAGTTTAAAAGGCCTTTTCCTCAATTATATATATATTTTTAAAAATCTCACCTGTGTTTTCTTCTAGTCCTTTTGTAACTTCTTTTCTTAACTGGGAGTTTACTATTTTTCATTTAACTTGAGTGTTCAGTGTACATTATGACAATCTTTTTACATGTATTTCTGCCTTTTTGCAGGCATATTTTAAAGCAATTTCCAGATATTATGTCTGTTCCCTCCTAAATAGTTCAATATGCATATCTAATTTATAGGACTTATTTTTTCATACATATACTATGCCATTATCATACCTAACAAAATTAACAGTAATTCCTTAATACCATCCTATACCCAGGCTGTACTAATTTTTTTTCCTGATTACCTTAAAGATGTCTTTTTACAACCTTTACTTTTCTCTTATCACCATCCAAATAAGATCCACACATTACCCTTGGTTGTTACAGCTCTCGTTTGTTTTAGTCTACATCTCTCTGTTTTCCTTCTGTTATGTCTACACATTTAATGAGCAGACGGAGGAGAACCAGAAGAGTGCAGTGTCGCCCTTAAAACAAGACTTAGAACTTCCTCAGTTATTTTAAGAAAGAAGTAGGATTTAAACAAATAACATATAGCTTTGCCCAGCATATTTAGTTTTATCAAGACATGCGATTCATAAAAACCAATTTGCTTTTGGTAAATCTAAACTTTACTACATTAATCTAGAATTCTCTAAATAGTTCCGTGTGAGCATATTTATCAGTTCCCATTTTATATACTGATTGTTATATTTTCAATATTTTCTAATAGGAGGACAAAATCATTTTAGTAAAGTATCATCATTTGAGTAGAGTATGTGACCAGAGTGTTATGAGCAAGGGATCAAGTGACTTGAGATGAGGTACAGAGAAAGAGGCTGATGCCAAACCATGCAGGGCTTTGTAGTACCAGAAGGACTTTTGTTTTAGCCTGAGAACAATGGGAAAATCATTGAAAAGTTTTAATTTGCAGTGTATACCTTCAACTCAGGAAAATTCTTAAAATTTCTATGTTGATTAATTGGCTCACATAAAAAGTACACAAGGAAATGCAAGTTGTTTGGCTCTCATCTATAAACATTTGAGTGAAAACTGAGTAAATAATTTTGCCAAGCCTGGAAACATGCCATCATGTTTCTGTTCACATTTCAACCAACTCCTGAAGTTTATGCAGAACTAGAACTCATCTTATTGCCTGACATATAAGAATTTAAGGTTTAAAAGTATATATATATATGAAGAAAATAAATTGTATTTGTGAAAAAATTGTATAGTCATTACCTTTTTATTTATTTTTAATCCTCACCCGAGGACATGTTTCCATTTTTTGTTCAGATAGAGTGGGAAGGAGAGGGAGGAAGAGAGAGAGAAAGAGAGAGAAAGAGAGAGAGAGAGAGAGAGAGAGAGAGAGAAACATTGAGGTGAAAGAGACACATCGAATGGCTGCCTCCCACAGGGCCCAAACAGGGCCAGGGACAAACTGCATATAAAAAAAATCCCATTTTCTTTTTTTTTCTTCATTTTTTGTTGATGGTTTCTTTTTCTGTGTACAAGCTAGTCAGCTTGATGTGGTCCCATTTGGTTATCTTTTCCTGAGTTTCTCTAGCCCTTGGAGACATATCAGCAAAAACACTGCTGCAAGAGATGCCTGAGATTTTAATGCCTACGTTTTCTTCTAGGACTTACATGGTTTCACGACACACATTTAAGTCTTTTATCCGTTCTGAGTTTATTCTTGTGTATGGTGTAAGTTGGTGGTCTGGATTTATTTCTTCACATGTACTTGTTCAATTTTTCCAACGTGATTTATTGAAAAGTCTTTCTTTAATCCATTGTATGCTCTTGCCTCTTTTGTCAAATATTAATTTACCATAGAGGCATGGGTTCATTTCTGGACTCTCTGTTGTATTCCATTGGTCTATATGCCTGTTCTTATGCCAGTACCAGGCTGTTTTGATTACAATGATGTTGTAGTATAGTTTGATATCTGGTATTGTGATACCTCCAATTATGTTCTTCTTTCTCAAGATTGCTGAAGCTATTCGGGATCTTTTTTGGTTCCATATAAAATTTTGGAATATTTTTTCTAGTTCTGCACCATGGGTACTTTAATAGGAATTGTGATGCCAAGGTAGTATGGACATTTTAATTTAAATTAATATATTCTTCAAATCCATAAATATGGTATATGCTTCCATTTATTTGTACCTTCCTGAATTTCTTTCTTCAATATCATATAGTTCTCCAAGTGCAGTTCTTTCATCTTCTTGGTTAAATTTATCTGTAAGTACCTTTTTTTGTTGTTGTTGCAATAGTAAATGCTGTTGTTTTCTTACTTTCTCTTTCTGATAGTTCATTATTTGTGTATAAAAATGCCATTGGTTTCTGAATGTTGATTTTGTATCCTACAACTTTGCCACATTATTTTTTAGATCTAGTAGTTTTTTGGTGGAGTCTCTAGGGTTTTGTATATGCAATATCATGTCATCTGCAAATGACAGTTTTACTTTAGTTCAGACTGGAGTTGCTTGAGGAGAGAATGGGGTGTGAAGCACTGGGGGGAGATGTGAAGCGGTGATGGGATGACCTGCAATCAGTCATACCCCTCCAAACTGAAGTGACCACTTTTCCTGAGGGGCACAGTCCCCTCCCTGAAGCCACAGCTCAGGAAAAGGAAAATACCCCACCTTAGGGGATATAGCTTGCCCCACCCTCAGGAACTCTGCCTGCCACACCTCACATCTTACAGCAACAAAGGCCAAGCCTACTGGTTTGAACAGTCTCAGGCAATGTCAGTGACTGGCTTGGGGGTGGGGCTATCCACTCCACTCTCCCAGGAACCTGACTAGTGCTTCCCCCTCACAGGAGAGCTGACAGAAACTCATGGTTTCTAGCAGATTCCAATGGACTGCATAAGGGGATCTCTGCTAAATCAAGGACAGGGAAATATAATGGGTCACTCTCAGAGGGGTAGCTCTGGGATGGGGAAACACTTCCACCACTTTCCCTGAAATCTGAAAGGCAGCTCCCCTTCACAGGAGACCCAGAGGATTGATACTCCCAATTCGGCCTAAAGACCTTTCAGAAACAGACTTTTCAGTGATTCAGACTGACAGGTGGCCAGCAGGCTAAGGCAGGTAGAGGCAGAGCCCAGGGAACCTGAAGAAGTTTGTTGACCCATCCCTGGGGCCTAAACTGCTAACAAAACAACCTTAGAGTGCAGCTTGCCCCCCTCCTGATGCAGCCAAGTCCTGTGGAGACAGGCACAAACTGTTGATTCCTTGAAGCTTTGAAAAGACTGCTGAGAGCCAAATGTGAAAAGCTTTGGACAGTGACTAGCACCAAAGTACCTCCAGGGAGGCCCAGAATCAGCCAACAAAGCAGCCAACCTCAGTCAACAGAAGAGCCGGATCCCAGGAGGCACTAAACTGTGCTGAGACAAATGTTACTTCATTTTTTTTTTTTTTTTTGCATTACTTTCTTCATTATTGCTTTGTTATTATTTTAGTCTCTCTTTTTAATTTCATGTCTCTAATTTGTCTCTTAACTTCTCTTATTGTATTTTTTCTTCTTTCTGCTGCTTTGACTTTTTCATTTCTCTTATTTTTTGTCTTTCTGTTTCCTCCTCTTTTGTCCTTTTAATATATTTTTTCTTCCTCTTATTTTTATACCAATTTTCTTCCCCTATTCTTTATTCTTATTTTCTTTCTTTCACCTCTGTTCTTTCATATTCCTTTTTCTTCCCCCCTGTTTTCATCTTGCATATTTTTTATTTCTTCCATTATTCTTGTTCTCTTTTCTTTTTCTGACTTCTCTTTGCTTTTGTGGTTGCTTTTGTTGTTGTTGTAGGAGTCTTTGTATGTTTTTGTTCGGTTTGGTTCTGTTTTGTTTTGTTCTGACACCACCTATATAATAACTTGCATGATGTGGTCAGGGGTGGGACTCATAGTGAACCATCCTGAGAAGAGATCACATCCATTAATGAGACAACAACAATCAAGACCCAATTACAACAGGAGAGCCCAAATAACCTACATAAGGGACATTCCTAGAGCACCCGGCTAAGGAGATCAAAGAGACAGCACCACTGGGTCCCATAGAACATTTACTACATAAGTCTACCCAACAAAGACTAGGAAGCATAGCAGTTTAATCTAATATTTAGAAACAAATACAAGCAGACATAAATAATGGGGAGACAAAGAAACAACCCACAAATGAAAGAAAAGTAGGAAACTCCTGAAAAACAGCTAAACAAAATGGAGGCAAGAATTTTATTAGTTATAGAATTCAAAGTGACAGTTATAAGGATGCTCAAGAAACTTAATGAGAATTTTAAGGAACATAGAACTACAACAGCATGAAACAAGAAATAAAAACTATAAATAAGAATCAGTTGAAAATAAAAAATATCATCTGATATCAAGAATATACTGTAAAGGCCCAGAGAGTGTGGCTCAGTGGATTGAGCATCATCACATGGACTGAGAGGTCCAAGCTTGATTTCCGGTCAGGGCACATGCCCGGGATTGTGGGCTTGATCCCCAGTAGGGGGTGTGCACGAGGTGGCCAATCAATGTTTCTCTCTCACATCAATGTTATCTCTCTCTTCCTTCCTCTCAAAAAAATTAAAGAAAAAAACATTTTTAAAAAAGAATATACTGGAAGGAATTAATAGTAGATTAAATGAGGCAGAAGATTGAACAAATTAGAAAAAACACCCAATTAGAGCAGCAAAAAGAAAACACCATTAAAAGGCAAGAGGGTAGTTTAAGGGGACTATGGGACTACAGGAAACATAACAATATCCACATAATAGGGGTTCCAGAAGTAGAAGAAAATGAACAAGGAATAGAGAACCTGTTTTTAAAATAATGACAGAAAACTTCCCTAACCTAGTGAATTAAATGTTACACAAGTTAAGGAAGCACAGAGAGTTTCGATCAAGATGAACCCAAAGAGACCCACTCCAAGACACATCATAATCAAAATGACAAATGTTAAAGAAAAAGAAAAATTCTTAAAGCAGCAAAAGAGATACAGAAAGTTACCTAGAATGGAGAACCCAATAGAACTTCAGCTGATTTCTCAACAGAAACACTTCAGGACAGATGGGATTGCCTGATGTATTCAAACTAATGAAAAGCAAGGACCTGAAGCCAAGACTACTCTCTCCAGCAAGAGTATCATTTAAAATTGAAGGTGAAATATAGAGATTCCCAGACCAAAAAAAAAGAAAGAAAGAAAGGTTAAATGAGTACATTATCACCAAACCAGCATTGCAAGAAATGTCAAAGAGTGTGCTTTAAAAAAAAAAAAAGAAGAAGAAGAAGAGCCCTGGCCGGTTTGGCCCAGCGGTTAGAGCGTCGGCCTGGGGTTCAGAGAGATACGGGTTCGGTTCCCGCTAAGGGCACATATCTCGGTCGCAGTTTGTCCCCGGCCCTGATTGTGTCGTGCGGGTGGCAACCACTCGATGTGTCCCTTTCAGGTCGATGTTTCTCTCTCTCTCTCCCTCCTACTCTATCTGAACAAACTATGGAAAAATGTCCTCGGGTGAGGATTTAAAAAAAAAGAAGAAGAAGAAATCTAGAGAAAGAGGAGCACAGTTACAAAGAAAAAATGGCAATAAATAATAACCTTAAATGTAAATGGACTAAATGCTCCAATCAAAAGACATAGGGAAGAAAAATGGATAAGAATACACTACACACACACACACACACACACACACACACACACACACACAAGACCTACCTCAGAACAAAAGATATATAGAGACTGAAAGTGAAAGGATGGAACAAAACATCCCATGCAATGAAAATGAAGAAAAACTTGGGGTTACAATACTCATATCTGACAAAATAGACTTCAAAACAAAGGCCATAACAATAGACAAATAAGGACACTACATAATACTAAATGGATCATTCCAACAAGAGGATACAACCCTGGTAAACATATATGCACCCAATATAAGAGCACATAAATACATAAAAAAGTTCTTGGAAGGTTTTAAGGGAGAGATCAATAGCAATACAATCATAGTAGGGGACTTTGGCACCCCACTGACATCACTGGATAGATCTTTCAAACAAAAAATCAACAAGGGAACATCAACCTTACATAACACACTAGATCAGATGGATGTAATTGATATTTACAGAACACTTCATCCAAACCAGTAAATATACACAGAATACACATTATTTTCCAGTGCACATGGAGCATTCTAAAGAATAGACCACAAGTTAGAGCAGTCTGTACAAATTCAAGAAGACTGAAATCATATCAAATATGTTCTTGGATCACAATGGCATAAAACTAGAAATCAACTATAATAAAAATACTCAAAAATATTCAAACACATAGAGGCTAAATAGCATATTATTAAACAATGAATAGGTTACCAATGAGGTCCAGGAAGAAATTAAAATCTTCCTGTAAACAAATGAAAATAAATACACAGCAACCCAAAATCTATAGGACACACACACACACACTCACACAAAAACAGTCCTGAGAGGGAATTTTATAGCACTACAGGCCTACCTCAAGAAACAAGAAAAATCTCTAGTAAACTATCTAATCTTACAACTAAAAGAATTAGAAAGAGAAAAAAAAAAAAAAAAAAACAAGAAAATCCCAGAGACTTTTTAAGATTAATTAAGATCTGAGCAGAAATAAATGACATAAGCAAAAGACCAGTGAAACCAAGAGCTGGTTTTTTGAAAAGATAAGCAAGATTGATGAACTTTTAGACAGACTCATCAAAAAACAAAGAGAGCAGACCCAAATACATAAAATCAGAAATGAAAGAGGTGAAACAATAATTGACACCACAGAAATACATATAATTGTAAGAAAATACTATAAACAATTATATGCTAATGAATTAGAAAGCCTAGGTGAAATGGACTTGTTCCAACAATCATACAATCTTTCAAAACTCAATCAGGAAAATTCGGAAAATCTGAACAGACCAATAACAACTAATGAAATTGAAGGAGTAATCAGTAAATTTTAATTAAAAAAAACAAAAACCAGAACAAAAAAAACCCTCTGGTCCAGAAAGCTTCTGAAGGGAGTTTTACAAACATTAAAAGAAGAAATTAACACTTATCCTCCTCAAATTATTCCAAAAAATTCAGGAGGAAGACTTCTAAGCTCTTTTTATGAAGCCAACATTATCCTAATTCCAAAACCAGATAAAGATATTACAAAGAAAGAAAATTACAGGCCAATATTGCTTATGAACATAGATGCCAAAATCCTCACCAAAATATTAGCAAACAGGATCCAGCAATATATTAAAAAGTTTATTCACCATGATCTACTGGAATTTATCCCAGAGATGCAAGGCTGGTACAGTATTCACAAATCAATAAATATGATACACCACATAAACAAAAAGAAAGATAAAAATCATATAGTTATATCAATAGATACATAAAAAGCATCAGAAAATAGCTGGCACCCATTTTTTATTAAAACTTTCAACAAATAGGAATAAAGGACTCGTACCTCAACATAATAAAGGCCATATATAGCCCTGGCTGGTCTGGGTCACCGGTTAGAGCGTGGGCCTGCAGTCCGGAGAGACCCGGGTTCGGTTTATGCTAGAGGCATGTACCTCAGTTGTAGTTCGTCCCCTGCCCTGGTTGGGTCGTGCAGGAGGCAGCCACTCGATGTGTCCCTTTCACATCAATGTTTCTCTCTCTCTCTCTCTCTTCCTCTCTCTCCCTCCCACTCAATTTGAACAAAAAATTTTAAAAAAATGTCCTCGAGTGAAGATAAAAAAAAAAAATTAAAGGCCATATATAAAAAACCTATAGCTAACATCATACTCAATGAAAAAAAACAAAAAAACAAAAAAAAAACCTAAAAGCATTTCCCTTAAGAACAGGAACAAGACATTAATGTTTCCTTTTAACAGTCTTATTCAACATAGTACAGAAATCCTTAGCCACAGAGATTAGACAAAAGAAAAATAAATAAATAAAAGGCATCCAAATTGGAAAGGAAGAAGTGAAACTGTTGTTATTTGCAGATGACATGATATGATACTTAGAAAACTACAAAGTCTCCACAAAAACTACTAGATCTAATAAATTAATTTGGCAAAGTAGAAGGATACAAAATTAACATCTGGAAATTGATAGCATTTCTATACACCAGTAATGAGCTCTCAAAAAAAGAGACTAAAAAAAATCTCATTTACCATTCCAACAAAAAAGTAAGATACCTAGGATTAAACTTAACCAAGAAGGTAAAAGTCCTGTTCTCAGAAAACTATAGGACATTGAAAACAGAAAAAAAGGAAGATACAAACAAGTGGAAGTATATACCATGTTCATGGGCTGGAAGAATTAACATCACTATAATGTTCATACTACCCAAAGCAATGTGCAGATTCAATGCAATACTTATTAAAATACCAATGACATATTTCACAGATCTAGAAAAAAATACTCTAAATATTTATATAGAACCAAAAAAGACCCCAAATAGCCACCTCAATCTTGAGAAGAAAAAACAAAATTGGAGGGATCACAATAGCAGATATCAAATTGTACTACAAAGCCATTTTAATGAAAACTACCTGGTAATGGCACAAGAACAGGCATATAGATCAATGGAACAGAACACAGAACCCATATATCGACCCAAGCCATTACACTCAATTAATATTTGACAAAGGAGGAAAGAACATGCAATGGAGTAAAGACAGTCTTTTCAATAAATGGTGTTGGGATAATTGGACAGCTACATGCGAAAAAAATGAAACGAGACCACCAATTTACACCATATACAAGAATAAACTCAAAATAGATAAAAGACTTAAATATGTCATGAAACCATAAAAATCTAGAAGAAACCATAAGCAGAAAAGTCTCAGAATTTGCACAGAACATAATTTTCAATACAGCTCTTAGGGCAAGAGAAACAAAGAAAAAATAAATAAACAAATGGAACTTCATCAAAATAAGAGGCTTCTGCACAGGAAAAGAAACCATCAACAAAATGAAAAGGGAATTTACTGTATGGGAGAATGTATTTGCCAATGATAAATATGATAAGGGGTTAATTTCCAAAATATATAAAGAACTCAAACCACTTAAAAGAAAGAAGACAATCCAATATATATAGAGTGCTCACACAAAAGGAAAACTCAACAAAAGGAAAACAAAGAATCCAAATAAAAAATGTGCACAGGAACTAAATAGTCACCTCTCCAAACAGGACATACAAATGGCTAAGAGACATATGAAGAAATGCTCAACATCACTAATCATCTGAGAGATGCAAATTAAAACAACAATGAGGTATCACCTCACACCTGTCAGAATGGCCGCCATCAACAAATCATCAAACAACAAGTGTTGGTGAGGGTGTGGAGAAAAGGGGACTCTAGTACACTGCTGGTGGGAATGCAGACTGATGCAGCCACTATGGAAAACAATATGGTGTTACCTCAAAAAATTAAAAATTGAACTTCCATTTGTCCCAGTTATTCAACTTCTAGGAATATACCATAAGAAGCCTGAAACACCAATCACAAAGAATATATATTCTCCTATGTTCGTAGCAGAACTATTTACAATAGCTAAGATCTGGAAACAGCCCAAGTGTCCATCAGTAGACGAATGGATAAAAATAGCAGTGGTACATATACACAATGGAGTACTATGCAGCTGTAAGAAAGAAAGATCTCTTATCCTGTAAGACGACATGGAGGGACCTGGAAAGTATTATTCTTAGCGAAACAAGCCAAACAGAGAAAGACAAGTATCATATGATCTCACTTATTTGTGGAATATAATGAACATAACAGTCTGAGGAATGGGGTAGTCCCAGAGACATGGAAGTGGGGCACAGTCTGACAATCCCCAGAAGAGGGAGTGATGGGGGAGAGATAAACCACAGAACTTATATGTATGTATGCATGAGCAATGGACATGGACAATAAAGCTGGGGACAGGGCAGGGAGGGAGGCGGAGGGGGGAATCAGTTGGGGGAAAAGGAGAAACATCTGTAACAAATATAAATTAATTAATTAATTTAAAAAAAGAAGGAAGACAATCCAATTGAAAAATGGGCCAAGGACCTAAATAGACACTTCTCCAAAGAGTACATACAGATGACCAAGAAACATGAAAAAATGCTCAAAGTCATTAATCATAAGAGAGATGCAAATCAAAATGACAATGATGTATCACCTCACACCTGCCGGAATGGCTGCCATCAACAAATTAACAAAAGACAAGTGTGGCGAGGATGTGGGAAAAAAGGAACCCTAGTGCACTGCTGGTGGAAATGCATACTGGTGCAACCACAGTGGAAAATAGTATGGAGTTTTCCCAAAAAATTAAAAATGGGCCCTGGCCATTTTTGCTCACTGGTTAGAGCATCAGCCCGTGGTTAGAGCAGCAAACCAAAGGGTCTCAGGTTTGATTCCTGGTCAAGGGCACCTATCTGGATTTCAGGTTTGATCGCCAGCCCCAGTCAGGGTCATGTGGCAGGCAATCAATCGATGAGTCTCTCTCTCATCAATGTTTCTCTCTCTCTCTCTCTCTCTCTCTCTCTCTCTCTCTCTCTCTCTCCCTCTCTCCATTCCATTCTAAAAATCAATGAAAAAATATTCGTGAGGAGTATTAAAAAAATAAATAAATAAAAATGGAACTACCGTTTGACCCAGTGATCCCACATCTAGGAATATATCCAAAGAATTCTGAAACACCAATCAGAAAGAATATATGTACCTCTATGTTCATAGCAGCGCTATTTACAATAGTTAAGATCTGGAAATAGCTCAAGTACCCATCAGTAGATGAGTGGATAAAAAAAAAATTGTGGTACATTTACACAATAGAATACTATGCAGCTGTAAATAAAAGAAGGATCTTTTACCCTTTAAGACAGCATAGAGGGACCTGGAGGATATTACACTAAGCGAAATAAACCTGTTGGAGAAATACAAGTATCACATGATCTCATTTATATGTGAAATCTAATGAACAAATTATAATGACAAACAAAATAGATCCAGAGGCATGGAGATATAAAACAGACTGAAGAATTTCAGAGGGAAGGGATATGTGAGGGGTGGAAAGAGATTAACCAAGGAACTTGTATGCATATATGCATAACCTATGGACACAGACAATAGTGCGGTAAAGATCTGGGGGAAATGGGGAAGAGCGGATCAATGGGGGGAAAAGGAGGAACATATGTAATACTCTCAACAATAAAGATAATTTTTTTTAAAAAATGGGCAAAGGACCTGAATAGACACCTCTCCAAAGAGGACATACAGATGGCCAATAGACATATTAAAAAAAAATTCTCAGGGTTGCAAATCATCAGAGAGATGCAAATAAAAACTGCAATGAAGTATCACCTCACACCTGTCAAAATGGCTACTATCAATATACAAACAAACAACAAGTCCTGGAGAGGATGTGGAGATAAGGGAACCCTTGTGCATTGTTGGTAGGAATGTAGACTGGTGCAGCCACTGTGAAAAATAGTATGGATTTTCCTCAAAAACTTAAACATAGAACTGACATTTGACCCAGCATTCCCATTTCTGGGACTATACCCTAAGAATCCCAATGCACCAATCAGAAAGAATATATGCACCCCTATGTTTATAGCAGCACTATTTACAATAGCCAAGATCTGGAAATAGCCCAAGAGCCCATTAGCAGATGAGTGGATAAAAATCTATGGTACATTTACACAATGAAAACTTTGCAGGTGGAAAAAAAAAAAAGGAACTTTAACCTTTTGTGACACCATAGATGGACCTGGAGAGTATTATGCTAGGTGAAATAAGCCAGTCCGAGAAAGAAAAACACCATATGATCTCACTAATATGTGGCATATAATAAACAAAATAAACTGACAAACAAAATGGAACTGGAATCATGTATGCATATGACAAACTAGCCGGTGCCCAAAGGGACTGGGGTTGGAGTGATTGAGTAAATAAGATGAAGGGATTAGCTAAAGAACATGTATGCATACCTCATGGACACGGACAGCAGTTTAGTGAAGATCAAGGGAAGGGGAAGCAGGGTGGGTGGAAATGGTCAAAGGGTGGGGGAAAGGGGGACATCTGCAATTATGTCAACATTAAAATTTTTTAATTAAAAACTCCCATTTTCTCATAAGCAGATTTCCAATCACTTAATAGTCAACAAATGATACATTTCTTGTAATACACAAATTGGGTATTAAAGGCAGATTCCCCCTGAGTCACAATAACAATGTGCTATTTTTGTGACAGTGTTATACATTTTTCCATGCTCAAAATCAACCTTCTTGGAAGGCAGACTATTGTAGCAGAATATTGAAGTCAATTGGAACAAGATCACAATACCAATTCTATCACATATTTGTATTATATCGGGGCCAAGTCACACTTTCTCATTCTCAGGTTTTCATCTACATAATAGGAATAATAGTACCTAACATGCAGAGTTGCTGTGAAGGGTGAGTGAGATAGCTTATATAAAGCATCTGGCACAGATAGATGTTCAATATAATTATGAAGCTGTTTTTTGTTTGTTTTTGGTTAATCTTCACTTGAGGATGTTTTTCCATTGATTTTTTAGATAGAATGGAAGAAACGGAGAGAAACATTGATTGGTTGCCTTCCACAGGACCCCTACCAGGGGCAGGGATCAAACCTGCATCCCAGATACATGTCCTTGACTGGGAATCAAACCTGCAACTGTTTGGTCCATGGGCTGATGCTCTAACCACTGAGCCAAACCAGCCAGGGCTAATTATGAAGTTTTATTATAATATATAATACATTCTTAATGATATATTGGGGAGAGTTGATATAGATTAGCTTTTCTCAATATATATGACCAGGTAACTGATAATCTCTCATCAATAATTGATACATTTCATCATTGATAAATTTCATTGATAATCACTTCTTATTAGTATTTGAAGGATCATTGATTTTACTCTTTATGCCCCCAGTGCATCCACTTATAGACATATATATATATATATATATATATATATATATATATATAAACATTAATAAACAAACTGATTTTATCTAGTTTTGTTTTATTTTCTGAATATACATGGTGGGGCAAAAGTAGGTTTACAGTTATTTGTATGGAAAATAATAAAATAATTAATAACTAATAATAAAATGATAAACTCTATTTGGCGTAGTCACAACTATAAACCTACTTTTGCCCCACCTGTATTCAGTTTTTCTGTTATACATTTATTTTCTTACTAGAAAAGCAATATAATCATAAGTGACTTTCTTTCCCAGGCCACATTATTATGGATGTAAAATAAAATAGATTTATTTTAACAAATAGTGTTTCTACCACTCTGGATTTACTTGCTTTAAAAAATGTAGTGCCTTTTCTATTTCACTCTACGCATGGTCCTAGTGCAACACAAATAGGTTTAAGAGTCCTTAGGGTACATTTCTCAGATGTTGTGTGAATCAGTCATTCCTTTGGCTAGTACTTAGTGCCTCCAATTTTCTTACTCCCTTTGCTGTAGTAATGCCTCATCTTTGTTCATGGAAAAAAAAAAAAAAAAAAGTACTCAAAAACAACAACTGTGTAAACCATTGCCTCTTAAGACACCATCCATTACCAATGGCTTTTGCTCATTACTGATGGCTTTTGAAGGTTTTTGCTGCTGATGATACTCACATTAATGCTCCTGATACCTCACTGTAAAGATTAAACACTTAATGTGTTATGAAAAATGACACTGCTATAGTAGAACATTTATATAATGCTGTGTAATAAATTAAGCAGCTCATGACATTTTTCACTCTTTTTCTTGTTTAGGTACCTCTTTAGAATTGAAATGTGAGTGCCCATTAATGAGCTATGTCAGTGACTAATCCAACTGAGTGATATATACCTGTGCTGTAACTAAAATCACTCTTTATAATTGAACTCATCTTGAGTTCTGTGACTTTTTGTTCCCTGAGGATAAGTTATTTTCCAAGAGGTTCTTTGGCCCATCAGGTAACTAGGCTTTTGGCACTGCTTTTCCACCAGTTCTCCAAGTATGTCTAGACATGTCAAAAACCTAAATGGAACAAAACTTGGGTGCATATTGAGATTTCCTACAACTTTCTCTTCCTAGCAAAACATTTTATAGTACAAGCTACAGCGTGAATCTTTATGCAGTAATTATTACTTCTTGCAAGAATGGGAAAATAAGCAATCTTTTATCTAGGCACTCTGAGATTGGTTCACTGGCCCAGATTCTCACATACCAAACAATTCTGGACTTTGTTTGTGACATCCTCCCCTGGCACAACCAGGGAGATAGAATAAAGCTGGCCTATAATCCAGATTTCAAATTACCTCTGTTGTGAATTAATACTCTTTTTCAAGATGAGCATTTTTCTTTCTGTCACTGATCCCTTTTCACCTAAAGAAGTTAGCCCCCAAGCCCTTTGTGTTTACTAGAACTTTCTGAGGCCTCTCTGGAGGAACCATATTTTCAAATAACACTGTTCATTAGAAAGATTATGGGTATAGGTAGGCAGATTCCTTAGCTTATGATGACAACCACTCCAGCCTCATCTTCTGATTCACTCTGTACCTCTCTTTCTCATGGAAATCAGACTGTAAACTTTTCTTAAGCAAAGGACAGATCATTCATCCCCTGCCTTGATTCCCAAGTGCTGGGCATACAGACATAGGAAAAATATATTTCCCTAATTCATCTTCAGGCAATAGATAATGTTTATAGACACCCCTGTATGAAGTCCACCCCATTTTATGCCTGCTCTTTTTACATAGGTAGTGGCCCCAAAACTTAGTACCACTAGATGGGGTGTAAGGTTTACCTGTCATTCAATTTATATTGGATAGGGTACCCCAAAGTCTATAACAGTACTCATCACTTATTTTGGAGTCTCTGCCACCAAATCACTGTGAGCCACAGTGATATTTCATCTGGGAATATCCTATTGCTTCTCATTTTATTTAGCCACATAATAGGTCAGGCTTTCTGAATTACTGTTCTGAACACCCACAAAAGTTAGGGGTCTGGGGATAGTCAGGATTCTCTATAAATATAAAAAAATGATGGGTGATGAAAATGGCTTTTTAAAATTCTTTATCGCCAAGTGCTAAGAATATCACATGTTAACCCTTTTGTTTTGTCCACACTCCCCATTTCCTGGCATGTTCAGTAAAGTCCAATAAAATCTTTTAGGTTGTGAATTCCCTGTGAATCATGATGGTGTGGTTCTGGATTTTTGTGTGCCCATCATCTGGATTACTTTGTGTAATAGCCTATATATAGAGAGAAGCATCTTTTTTCCACAAAATCTAAGCAACTGTGAATAGATCCCTTTAATTTTGGGCATGATCGGTAAAATGATTGGTTTCCAAGACTTTGCTGCTCCCACAATTTTGCTATCTGGTTTAAAAACAAGACATCTTTGTTCATTAACACTGTGACTTTGCCATTATGGATAGTTTCCAGAAAGGCTGCCAAATGTGGACATATTTTGCCATGTGCAGAAGTTTCATAGTGTACTTAATATCTTCAGTTATCCTTGGCAAATAAAGCAAATGAAAATCCAGCTCCAAATAGTTCTAGGATCTTTTCTCTTTTAATAGGCACATTCATTGTTAATGCTATTATGAATATATGCTGATATCCTTTGAGGAAAACCAAATGTGTAAAAATAAATGTTTCTAGTTCCCTTGCATATAGCAGTGCAAAAGTTGGCATAATACCTGATTGACTATATCTAGATTATATCATTCTTAACGTAAATCTTAGTCACCCTAGAAGAATGTTTTTCAAACTGTACATTATAGCCCATTAAGTAGTGAAATCAAGTCAATGGGTTGCAAACAGCATTTTTGTAAAGTGAATTATAATAAGATGAAGTAAGAAATATAAGAATGCATGGCATTTCAAACAATAATTATTTTGTGAAACTTTTATTTCTGTTAAATATTTATGTGTATGTATACAGATATGTTTATGGATAGAGGCATAAAATTCATTTAATACTGTGGATAATAGTTGGGAAAAGTAGAAATTTATTTTCCTAGATAAATTACCAGTCATCTTGGTCTGGAAGGCTCTTTTCTCTTAGCTCATAATGTTCTGTATTTATCCTGTACCCCATAAATTGAGACAGCTACTACAGATATTGTCTGGAGGCAGACACCAGTTTTCAGACATGTTTGCTAAAACATAGTACGAGGTACGCTGGGAATTCCAAATAGACCTAATTGCCTCCTTGAGAATAGTTTATATTTCCTATAGGTTGAGTACTTGATATGGCATATCTTTGCTGCCAATCTTGTCCCTGTAACATGGATTAAAGCCTTTCAATTTTAATCTAGAAAATCCACCACCCATATATGCCCAGTAACATCTAATATGAAAGTGTTATTCAGTCCCTTCTCCAAGACAAGCAAGATGTCAGGGACAATGAAAACCAAGGCAGAATATGGCATCTTAGGAGTCAATGCCAGCAATATACAGAAATGACTATTTGGGATCTCGTTGCTCATGCAACTGGTTGGCTGAGGCAAAAAATATATGAGCCTTTGCCTGGACTTCTCTGAGGTTCTTCTTTGTGTGAATCTCTCTTCATAGCATCTTCACAGAACGAATATTTTCTACACATATTTTCAAATTGGCTAAATTCATGGGCCTTGGGACTTTAAATAGCAAAGTCCATGTTCTTTCAGTGCCCTGGTGAAGGCATTGCTTTCATTTAGAACTCCCAATACTTCCAGTAGTTCATGTAATCCATTGTTTTTTCATTTGGTGTTGTGAGGTGGCAAAAACTATTGTTTTTCTCTGAAATACCCTCTTAAAATGATAAAATATGTTTTCTTTACATCAATTATTGGGATTTTATTATTCATGTTGTGCAAATATAATTGAGGAATTTTACTGGTTTCCCAATAAGCCATACTATACATTTTGTATCTGGTCATAGTGACTGTGAGTATAATAATCCATGCCCATTCAAAAATTTTCAGACTTTGTCTCATCACCACAACAGGTAAGCTATATGTACAGAATAGATTGGTGAAAATCCCATTAGGTTATAGTTCTTTAATATGATTTGTCAGATCATTAACCTCTAGTAAAGAAATCTTCTTAGATCGTTGCCTACCAACTGGGGAAACTTTTGCCACTCGGGATATTTAGCAACATCTGAAGACATTGTTTGTTGTCAAACCTTTGGGAGGAGTATGCTCCTGGTATCTAGCAGGTAGAACCTAGGGGTATTGCTAAACATTATATATGCAATGCACAGGGCAGCCCCTCCACCCCAGCGCACACACAGAATTATTTGGTTCAAAGTGTCAATAGTGCTGATGCTGATGTTGAAAAATCCTATCCTGACCCTGACATTTAACCCTAATATTTCCTTGAGTCATTCAAAGATAAATTGGCTATTCACTTAAAACCCTTTTATTTATATAGAAACTATACCATGTCCCTAACCCTGCTCTTCCTTCTCAACCCCTTATTCTACTTCTCAAAACTTAACTAAATCTCAGACTCGAAATTAAGTTAGCTCAGATCTTAAACATGGAATTTTCTAGGATGATAGCCAGAAGGAATAAATAGAAATTGAAAATTAGTTTTGTTTCTATTTGTCTCTAATTCTAGTGAGCTAGTGTACATATGTAACGGGAGTTCTGATATGGATATATCATCTGCTGCTGGAAATAATATACTAGGATTTAAAAAGACCAAAATTAGGCTCAATCAATGTCATTTACACTACAGCAAGATTCATTCAACTCATCTTAATGGCTGAAATGAGGAAGATGATGAGTTCAATTTTAAATATGATGAGATAGAATTGCCTGTGAATCTTTCAAGCAAAAATATCAAACAGGTAATTGAATATATGGAATTGGAGGTAAAACTAAAAATGTGAGCATCATCAGCTTATATACGGCAATTGAAGGCTTGGGAGTGGATGGTAACAGCTGAGGAAATAATACAGATTTAGAAGAGAAAGTAGCCCACAAGTGAACTTTTAGGTAACTCATCATTTCATGTCAGATAAAAGATCAATTCAGAGTCAATATATTTGCACTATATCAGGCTGTATCCCAGACCGAAAGGGAATTGCATTTAATCATTCAATAAAATTTTATATTAAGCACCTATTGTATGCCAGAAACTATTGAAAGCACTCAGATATATCAGTTAACAAAAATGACAAAAACACCAGACCTCAGGTAAGCTTATTGTATAGCAAGTTTTTTATAATGAAACAGGGGCTCCAGAGGTTTTCCGTTTTAAACCCTCTGGTTCTTTGAGGACTTCAATTCCTCACCTTCAATATAAGAAATAAATTCTAGATGCAATTCTATTCTCCTCTTCCCCCCATTTCAGCATCTTTACTCAGTATTGCATGTGGTTTTATAGGTTTCCTACAAATTTTCTGGTTGCTTTGAATAAATTAAACAGATTATACAGCAATTCAGATATTAGAGAGACATTGACCTTGATCAAAAGCAAAGAGAAAAAAAAATGTTACATGAAAAAGAATGAGAGGCCTTCATAATGAAATAAATTACATTATAAACCCAAGTTATGATAAGTGGACAAAGAAATCTCAATTCCAAGACTGAAAAAATATAACAAAGAAGGGACAACATAGCTACATAGTATTGGAGGGAGTATGGGTAAAGGAGTCAGCACGCATTAGGAAAGGAAGATTTAGAGGAAAAAGAGGTAAACTCAAACAATCATCTTTCTGATTCTGTGTCTTTGCTCTTGTTTATCTCGGACTGAGTTTTACTCCCATCGGGCAACAAATGGATGTGAGTCAGACCACATAATAAATGCATTGAACTAAAATTTGATGATAATACTTTAGACTTTCTCAGCACTTTTGAAATAGTCCTGTTATTGTAGGACAGGGGACTCACTGATAGAAACAGCCCAGTAATACTTTTTTTTTCACTTAAGGCATGCATGTTTATTTGGCATGCATAGAAGTATTGTAGTTTAGAAGTGCATTTATTTTATTTTTCTTTACTTTATTTTATATGTTTTCCATCACCATTTATCCCTCCTATACCCTCTTCCACCTCCACCCATCTCCCTCCCCCTGCAATTACCACACTATTCTCCATGGCCATGAGTTCTTTCTTATTTTCTTCTTTTTTACTCAATCCCTCCATCCTCTCCAACACACCCTTACGGTATGCCTGATCTCTTATGAGTCTGCCTTTATTTTGTTTGTTAGTTCTGTTTGTTCATTAAATCCCACATATGTGTGAAATCATTATTTTCTTTCTTTTTGCAGCTTAGTGGTATTCCATTGTGTAAAGGTACCATATCTGCTTTATCACTCATCTACTGATGGACACTTGAAGCCCAGTAATACTTAATAACAGCTTTTCTGCTTCACCTTGAAATAACATTATTAGCACTGTGAGGCCTCTATCTACTTTTGGGCATCCCTGAAATTATATATCAGTCAAAGGGCCACTTTATACAAATATGAAACTCCAGAACCTTATGTTGCAACTCAAAGATGCATTTTTTAAAATTATTAATTGATTTGAGAGAGAGAGAGAGACATTGATTTGTTGTTTCACTTATTTGTGCACTCATTTGTTGCTTCTTGTATGTACCCTGACCAGGGATTAAACCCACAAGCTTGGTGTATCGGGAAGACACTCTCACCAACAGTTACCTGACCAGGGAAACTCAAGGGCACTTATAAAATAATTTCAGTTCCCAAATATTCCCCTTAAACCAGCTCATTATCTGTCTCGAGTCTCAGGGTCATATTACTATATCAGTCATCAAAGCTAAAATGGGGAAAACATAAGTATTTCCAGGGGTTAGGGGCTTTTAAAAACTATGCATTCTCTTTTCTTAACCCCTGTAGATTATAATATATACCTCCTACCCTTATACCTAAATACCACTGCTGTAGTGAGACACTGTTTCTTATGAGAAGGAGATTCATTCCTTGTGTGTGTTAGGAGGTTAGAAAGGTTGAAGAGGATTGACCTATTTGATATATTTACTATATTCCACAGATATAATCTTTCTGACAAACTCCTAATCCAACCAGCAATGAATTTTCCATACTATTTAGGCTAAAGCTTTAAAAATACAAGTTCAAAAGTTACAGGTGAAGTGCCCCAGCCAGAACTATCATAGAATACTCCACCTATCTGGCTAGTGCCGGATTTACAAATGAAGTGTACTGGCTGTTAGGTCCTATTTTCATTATTATTGCAATATTACAAACCAACCAAACTCAATGGCATGTACTAAATAATTTACTATGCAGAGATATTTTATGGGCTAGGCATTGGGAAAGGACACATCAGAGATGGATTGTCTCTGCTCCACAGTGTCTAGGGCCTCAGCTGGGAAGAATCAAAGATAAGCGGCTAACATCATCTGAAGCTTCACTCACTCCCATATTTGGCAATTGATGCTGTCAGTTCTGATTTTAGCTGGGACTGTCTGCTGGAACCTGTGACCTCTTCATATAGCTGCTTAGACTTCATCACAGCATGGTGTCTGGGTTCCAAGAACAAGTGTCGCAATAGTCCCAAAGTAGAAACTCTACCACCTTTTATGTTCTAGCCTTGGGAGTCACACAGCATCAGTTGTTCCATAGTTACAACCCCACTCAGATTGAATGTGAGGGAACATAATCCCCAACTCTTGATGAAAGAAATGTCAAAGTCACATTTTAAGAAGAGCATGTGATATGGGAAATATTGTTATAATTAACTTTGGAAAATACAATCTGTCACAATTTGCCCACTGGCTACCACAATTAACATCCTTCCCACAAACAAAATATACCAATCTCCTTCTCCAAGTCTAATCCCATATGACAGAAGTTTAACTACCAGATTTTATTCCCTAAATCAAGTGCAGATATAGATGAAGATCCTCAGATTTGGTTCTTCAGATACAGTTCCTTGAGTATATCTTGACATGAAGATAGAAAAACTAAAGTTACAAGTCATCTGATAGACATACCCAACATACAGTTGTGGGGCAGTTCTAAAATAGCTGCTATAGACACTGATTGAAATGAGAGGAGGGGGGAATAGAAAAAATGTAGCAAACACTGGTTCATAGCAATTCTGAAATCTAAGTATGGCCACATTGCCATTTCCTTCTTGTGTCCTATTGCTTAGAAATTGCTCTCTATTACTCCTCACTCTACCTTCTGGTCACATGGTTCCAACTCTAATCCATATTTGCTCGTTGCATAAAAATAATAATTTATGTTTGTAGCTGAATAGTTTTCTCAGCTTGCCTGCCTCCTGTAGTCTTGGAGTCCAAAGGACTCCATTTTTAAATATTTCTATCCCTTTTAGTCCCAGCTCATATAATTCCTTGAAAAACTTTGTGAGCTTTCTGTGTGCTAATTTATAATTCATTCCATTAGGGGGGGAAAAAAAGCCATAACCAAAAGAGATTTTGCTTCCTGTAAGATTGTCCTAAGTAATTATCCTAAAGTCTGTAAGGCATGTCCTTGACATCTTTAGAAGACCTTTGTCTGTCTGAAATATTCTAGGAGAAATGACCTTACATCTTTTTGAGGTGTTAACAAAAGATTTTACAATCCCAATTTGGTTTTGATATTTGGCTTAAAGCATTTTCTAATTTGAGATCACAGTCTGGAGAGGCTAGGAGAGAGAAGCAGAATTATTTTTTCAAACCAAATAAGTCCTGGATTCTTTATAATAAAAGTTAATTCTTTAGCTCACCTCTCTCCTTCCACATGTTATAATATTCAGTGAAAAGAAGTCAGGAGTCACTTTCAACATTTTGCCTGTATATCTTTATATACAGATAGATCATCAAGTGTTTAGGTATATTTCCTATTTTTTATATTATGTACAGCATTTCTGCCTTTCTGCTACTGTGTAACAAGGGCTGCCTTTTCTTCGGCTTCCCGTTTTCTTTAAGACCTTACAAAATGTCTCTTGCAGGCCCTATAGGCTTTTTCTAACTACTCTCTTCAAGGCCTTTTCATTTTCCATATGCTGCCTGGCCCTAAAGCCAATGCCACATTTTTAGGGTTTGTTATAAGAGCACTCCACCTACAGGTGCAAACTTCTATTCCAGTTAACTCTTTCTGAATAACACATCATTCCAAACTTAGAGAAACAAAGAAACAACCATTTATTATGCTTACAAATCCTTTGGGTTCCGAATTTGGACAGGATACAAGGATTTCTTGTTTTTGTTAAAAATATCTAAGGCCTCAGCTGGAGATACTCAAAGACCACGGGCTAGGATCACTTAAAGATTTATTTATTCACATGTCTGGAATTTGATGTATAATCCATTGACTGGGGCCTTAGCTGAAGCTGTTGGCCAGAACTTCTACATGTGGCTTCTTCATGTGGCTACTTGGAGACTTATTTTTATTTAGAAAGATTACCGTGAGGACACCCATCATCATGTGTCCAAGGGGTTAATTATTATAGTTTGTAATATTTAGACCAATCAGAAAGCACAACTCATCTGTTACATTTAGGCACTGTTCTAGCAACAATTCAAATAAAAACATGAATGTGACAAGTAAACAGAACATCTGGTTGAACACACTGACATGCAAACCTGAATGATATGGGGTAGCAGAGGCCATTTAACCTCAAGAGATCATCCACCATGGAAATGTTACAGCTATTATCAGTACTTGAAAATAACTAATCAGATATGAATAACTGCCAGATTGTCACATATAGTCTTGTGTGAGGCACTCTGAAAAGTCACCAAAGTTGTAGACTGAAATGGAGTTTGTTATATGGAATGAGTGATTGAAGACGTCAGCTCAAAAATTCGGCACACAGTTACATGCTTCTAGACATTACCACATAATCTTCCTGAGAAACTGATGGTGAATTTTATGGGATTTCTAGTGATCTTGTACCTGTAATACTGCCCTTCAACAAACCACAAACATTCCTGAATCTAGGAACACGCAAGTCCTAAAGCTGCTAAGTTAGCCTTATCAAGATTGATATTATATTGAAAGTTGAGATCATATTGTAAATACAATTTTGAGTTGGCGCTCTTTTTTTTTAAACTTTTTTATTGTTTCACATTTACAGATGTCTCCATTTCCCCCTACTTTTGCCCACCTCCACCCTAACTTCACCCCCCTCCTTCTGGCCATCACCACACTGTTGTCTGGTGATCCTATTTCTGGGAATATATCTTAAGAATCCTGAAACACCAATTCAAAGAATGTATGCACCCCTCCCTATGTTCATAGCAGTGTTATTTACAATAGCCAAGATCTGGAAACAGCCCAAGTGCCCATCAATAGATGAGTGGATAAAAAGCTGTGGTACATTTATGCAATGGAATACTATGCAGTCATTAAAAAGAAGGAACTTTACCTTTTGTGACAGCATGGATGGATCTGGAGATTATTGTGCTCAGTGAATTGGCCCTCTTCACCTGAAATTATATCAGAATAATTTTCCTGGTAATTGTATTTTCTTCATAACTGGGAATATTAGTTTCAGTGGTTTCCATACATTCCCTCAAGGTTTAGTTTGCATAAAATATATTTGGATGACAAACAACAGTACTAATGCACACCAATAAATTATATCTTCATTTCATATTTCAGAAATGAACATTGTGTAGAGATATGTTTTAAAGCAAAGGAAAAGTACCACTTTTTAATTCATTTATTAAGAGTTTAACCTTTATCATAAATACGCTTTTTAAACTATCATAAAAATGGATAGCATTTTATAGGTGAGTTAACAACCAAGATAGCAAAAATGATTTTAGAATGATTATGACTGCTATTTGAATCCTCCCTCTGGCTCAGGTCACCCTTCGTTAATCCTATCACCCAAGAGTCTCTGGGTAGCATTCTTACTGGATTTTCCACAGCCTAAGTATAGTAAATGACCATTATATTAGAAAACCCATAGCTCCAGAAGCATTACACATATGGACATAAATGAGCTGGTAGCAATCCTGCAGTCCTTTCATTATTTTATTTTATTTTTTGGAAAAAAATAAACAATTACAAAATTATTGACTCTGTAATCGGAAGTCTTACTCATATATATCAGGACACCATATCTACATAAGCCCAGGCATTTAGCATCCTTTATGAACAGTTTCCTTTATCTGGCTCAGTTGATGAAATTCCTTATATAACTTCATGGAGAGTCAGACCTTATACTTCTGAGCAAGGCAGTAACATTTTAGAGATCCTGGAGAATGAGGACATATATGGATGTCATTCTGCACAGTCAAAAAGTTACTCCCTATACCATATCTATGTTGGATTAGTATTAGCACTCTAGATGTTATGTGACTTCAAGCTCATGAGGAAATCCAATACTTCCAGAGCAGGAGGCAGACCCTGTGCATGAATTCCCGTTTCTGGACAGGATGTGTTATGGAATGATGCTGCCCTAAAGATGATACCTAAGAAAGGATGTCCACAATTTCATGTGAACCATTGATTTAGATAGCCAAGGCTAGCAACCTGGACCAGTGTGTATAACTGAAAGGCTACCTGGACCCTTGGACCCATCTCCTAGCCATCCATGTTCAGTCTAGCACCAGTCATGAGTGCAACATGAAATATTTTATTGCAGAAAAGTCAGTCACTTTGTGTGTGTATATATACTGGACCAACCAGCAAAAATGCTGCAGCTATTCAATAATAATAATAATAATAATAATAATAATAAGCCAAATTCTCTCTCTCTAGCTTTAACTTAAGTTTAGGGAATCCTGGCTACCTATATAACCTGCCTACAGACCTACATAATGACACATTTCAGGGAATTGGGAAACAGAACTCATTCATGTTCAGCAAGCCCAGACATGCACTTTCAAGCCTCCACCAGACTTAGTGGGTACATATATTGGGCATCTGCTGCTAGGGGAAACTCACCATCTATTAGAACTTATTAAGATAGGGAATTACATGAAGCTACTCATTCTGATGTTGGTACTTGAGTTCAATTGGCTTAAGCTCGTAATATAACTACCATCTGGAGCATCCTATAAGCTTCATCTTTGCCTACTGATAATATCAGCAATCATCGGTTTTCACACTTATGTCCAGAGTGCCCAAGAAGAAATCAGTCTACCACGAAGTCTTCTCAGAACAAAATGCTGAGGAGATATCCTGCTATTCATTTATTAAATAAGTAATTATTAAAGACTTATTATGATATGGGCACTTGAGATACAGTGGTGAGCAAAGCAGACAAAATTATTTGCCCTATGAGGATTTCATTCTAGAGTGGAAGACTGAAAATAAAATAAGTAATTAAATCAAATAGTATGTTAGAAAGTACTAAGTGTTATGGAGGTAAGGAAAGGGATAGGAAGATTAGTTTTAAATGTGATCATGAGGGAAGGTCTCCCTGAGAAAGTGATATTTAACCAAATACTCAAAGAAACTGAAGAAACAAAACACATAGCTGTCTGGAAGGAAGAGCTTTAGAGAGAGGGGCCCATAGTTGATTTTTTAAATTTGTTTTTATTGTTGAGTGTATTACAGATGTCCCCCATTTTCTTCCCTTTGCCCCCCATCCACCTGGCTCCCAACTCACCCCATGCCTTCACCGCACTATTGTCTGTGTCCATCAGCTATGAATATATGCTTAATCTTTGCTTAATCTCTTCCCACCCACCCACCCCCTTCCTTCCCTCTGAGATCTGTCAGTCTGTTGCATGCTTCAATGTCTCTGGACCTATTTTGCTTGTCAGTTTAATTCTGCTTTAAACTTTTGGTTGAGGTCTCAGTCATTGTGATCAAATAACAAGTGAATCAACATTATGTTAGCTGTTGTTGAGATGTGTTAGTTCTGCTTTACTTCTGGCCATATTCTGGCCTATCCTGATAAAGCACACATTCACATAGTACAAATATCTGCTTCCAGTACTGCGTTGGAGGAAAACGTTTTGCAGGAAAAACTAGCCATTCAACAGCTACCATGACCATTTGATTCCTGAAAAAAACTGGCATCACATACTCTTTAGAAGAGAGGTCAACAAATAATAGTTTATCTGTTTTGTTTTTTCATTGAAAGTTGTGTTGAGATAATTATGAATTCATAGTGAGTTGTAAGAAATAATAAAGAGAGTTCCCCTGTGTCCTTTACTCAGTTTCCCCAATAGCACAACCAATATATTGATATGATATCCTCCATTGATCTTATTCATATTTACCATATCTTTATACATTCATTTGTGTATGTGTTTATCAAGTTCTATGCAGTTTTACCACATGTGTAAGTTCATATACCCCAGTCAAGTCTAGATACAGAAAATTTCATCACCACAAAGATCCCATGTGTTGTGTTTTTATAACCACACTCAACCTCCTCCCCACCCCTAACTCTGTCTGTAATCTCTGGAAATCACTAATCAGTTCTTCATTTCTAAAATTTTGAATTTTTTCATTTCAAGAATGTTATATAAAATGATTTGTAAAGTATATAACCTTTTTTTGTTTGTTTGTTTGTTTGTTTTTAACTCATGTTAACTCCCTAGATTCATTCAGGTTGTTGCATGTATCAGTAGTTCATTCCATTCCTTACTGCATACTATTCCATGGTATAGTTGTTCCACAGTTTAACTATTAACATGTTGAAGGACACCTGAGTTTTTATAGTTAATGGTTCTTAGGAATAAAGCTACTATGAACATTTTTTACAGGTTTATGTGTTTGTATAAGTTCTAATTTTTTCAGGAAAAAAAAAATGCCCTGGAGAGCAATTGCTGAGTTGTGGGTTAATTGCATATTTACTTTTATAACAGACTACCAAACTAGTTTCCAAAGGTACTGTACCATGTTACATTACCACCAGCAATTTATAAGCGATCCAGTTTCTCCACATTCTCACCAAAATTTGCTGGTGTCACTATTTTGTGTTTTAGCTTTTCTTATAAGTGCATATTTCTATCATTTCTCTGATGGTTAATGATATTGGACATCTTGTCTTATGTTTATTTGCCATCTGGATATCTTTTTTGGTGAAATGACTATCCATGTATTTTGCCCAATTTCTAGTTGTTCTTAAAGGCCAACTGGGTTGTGGTTTTATTTATTTATTTTTGTTAAGTTGTAAGAGATATTTATACATATGAGACCTTAGTCAGATATGTGATTTGCCAATATTTTCTTTCTGTTTATAACATGCTTTTTCATCTACCTCAGAGCATTTTTCACACAGCAAAATTTTCTAATTTTGATGAGGCATGATTTGTCAAATTTTCCTGTTATGGATCATAGTTTTTGTGTTAAATATAAGAACTTCTGTCTAGCCCTAAATCCTTAAAGGTATTATTTTATTTTTCCCCTAAAAATTGATAGTTTTATGTTTTATATATGAGTTCATGATCAATTGTAAGTTAATTTTTAAATAAAAAGTGAGGTTGAGATCAAAGTTTATTTTATAGCCTATGGCTATCCAGCTGTTCCAGCACATTTGTTGAAAAGACTATATACTCTTCCTTCATTGACTTGCTTTTGTACCTTTGTCAAAAATCAGTGAGTTGGCCCTGGCCGGTTTGGCTCAGCGGTTGGAGCGTCGGCCTGCGGTACAGAGAGACCCGGGTTCGGTTCCCGCTAAGGGCACGTACCTCGGTTGCAGTTTGTCCCCGGCCCTGGTTAGTCGTGCGGGTGGCAGCCACTCGATGTGTCCCTTCACATCGATGTTTGTCTCTCTCTCTCTCTTCCTCTCTCTCCCTCCCGCTCTATCTGAACAAAAAAATGGAAAAATGTCCTCGGGTGAGGATAAAAAAAAAAAAAATCAGTGAGTTGTATTCATTGATCTTTTTTTTTTTTTTGATATGTGTCTCTAGCGGAAACCGAGCCTGGGACTCTCATGGTCTGCAGGTCGATGCTCCAACCGCTGAGCCAAACTGGCCAGGGCTGATCTTTATGTCTATTCTTCTGCCAATACGACACAGTTTTCATTACTGTGACTATACATAAGCCTTAATCTTGCAGAGTAATTCTTTTTAAATTTTTGTTTTGGCTATTCTAGGGCCTGTGCATTTTCATATTAATCTTAGAAGAGGCTTGTTTATATCTACAGAAAAAAAAACACGTAATTTTTACAGGAATTGCAGTAAATCTAAATATCAACTTGAGGAAAAGTGACGTCTTTGCTATATTGAGTTTTCTATTTCATGAGCATGGTATGTCTCTCCATTTATTTAGTTTTCTTTTTTTATTTCTTTCATCAGTATTTTGCAATCTTAAGTACACAGATCCTGTACATATTCTGTTAATTAAATACATAAATATTTATTTCCTTTGCAACAATTATAATTTGGGTTTTCACCTGTTTGTTTTAGCATATGAATATGCAATTGACTTTTGTGTATTTATCTTGTATGTTGAATATTGTAGACAATAATGTCATATACAAAAAAGGCATTTTATTCCAATCTATCTACCTTTCATTTCTTTTTCTTGCTTTATTGTGCTAGCTAGCACTTTCTGTAAAATATAGAGAAAGAACAGAGGGGGAAATAAGCAGTTTTTCACCATCAAGTACAATATTAGCTGAAGGACTTTTGTCGATATTCTTTATCAAGTTGAAGTAATTTCCCTGTATTAGTAAATGGCTGGGAGTTTTTATCATCAATGAGTGTTGAATTTTGTCAAAATTCTCTTCTGGGTATATTGATAAGACCATATAATTTTCCTTCTTTAACATATTTCTATGATGGATCACTTTAATTGATTTAGAAACATCGAATGAGACTTGCATACCTGGAATACAGCACACTTGGTCATGATGTGTAATTTTTTAAATAAATTGTTGGACTCAGATTGCTATATCATTGGCAATTATGTTCTCCCATACAGTGGGTTGCCTTTCCATTTTGATGATTGTATTTTTTGCTGTGCAGAAGCTTTTGAGTTTGATGTAGTCCCATGTGTTCATTTTCTCCTTTGTTTCTGTTGCCTTAGGTGATGTGTCAGTGAAAATTCTGCTGCATATGATGTCTGAAATTTTGTTGCCTACAGTTTCTTCTAGGATTTTTATGGATTCATGAGTCACATTTAAGTCCTTTATCCA
Source organism: Molossus molossus (assembly GCF_014108415.1). Taxonomy (NCBI): domain Eukaryota; kingdom Metazoa; phylum Chordata; class Mammalia; order Chiroptera; family Molossidae; genus Molossus; species Molossus molossus. The sequence goes on along the minus strand of NW_023425355.1, from coordinate 10,580,226 downwards.
TTTTGAGTTTATTCTTGTGTATGACTGATATTTTATTAACAATTTTTGCATCTATGTTCATGAGAGATATTTATCTGTAGTTGTTTTATTTTATACATCTTTGTTTTGGGTAGCAACATCATACTAGCCTATAAGTTAGTTAGAAAGTATTCCTTTTTTAAATTTTAATAGTTTTTAATTAATCATTTAAAAATATTTGGTAGAAAGGACTATTTCATCTTGATTGAGGTTTAGTACTTTGTGATTTTTAAGAAACTGGTTAATTAATTCTAATTTGTGTAATTTATGAATGTTAAGTTGTTCATAGTCTTCCCTTACTACCCTTTCAATAGCTGGAGGATCTGGTTTATTTCTGATATTGGTGATTTGTACCTTTCCTATTATCTTTGACAGTCTTGCTAGGGGTTCATTAATTTTTTTGAGAATCAACCTTTTATTTTATTGATTTTCTTCTAATGTTTTCTTATTTTAAATTTTGTTTATATATCTTCTTGTCTTTATTATTTCATTTCTTATGCATGCCTTGAGTTTACCTTGTTTTTCTTTTTCTAGTTTCTTGAAGAACGTAGATTATTGATTTGAGATCTCCCCTCTTATTATAAGCATTTAGTGCTATGAATTTCTCTCAGTATCGTTTTAATTGCATTCCCTATGTTTTAACATGTTTATAATATACACATTACATACACACACACACACACACACACACACACACCACATTTTACTTATACATTTAACAGTTGGCAGACATTTGGGTTCTTTCTGCTTAATTAGTTATAATCAATAATGCTGCTATGAACATTCATGTACAGGTTTTCATTTCTCTTTGGTAGATATCTAGGAGCGGGATTGCTGAGTCATATCAGATCCATTGTGCATTTCTAAATTGGGTTATTTATCATTGTATTATTGATCTGTAACAGTTATTTACATATTCTGAATAAAATCCCTTATTAGATAAATTATTTTAAATATTTTCTCACTGTGCATGCTATCTATTTACTTTCCTTATGATATTGTTTGAATCACAATATTGTAATTTTGATGAATTCCGATTTATCTGTTTTGCTTTTTTTGCTTGTTCTTTTGGTGTCATATCTAAGAAAACATTGCTTAATCTAAGGTCACAAATATTTACTTCTATGTTTTATTCTAAGGGTATTATCATTTTATCTCCTACATTCAGGCATATGATGCATTTTGAGTGAATTTGTACATGGTATAAAGAAGTCCAACTTTATTTGTTTTCATGTGGACATCCACTCTTTTCAGTGTCATTTGTTGAAAATACATTTGCTCTTTATTAAATCTCCTTTGCACGCTTGTCAAAAATCAGTTATTCACCTAAATAATGGTTACATTCTGGACTCTCAATTCAATTCCAATAATTTATGTGTTTATCCTTATGCCACTGTCTTAATTAATATTGCTTTGTAATAAGTTTTGAAATTGGAAACTGTAAATTCTCTAACTTTATTATTCTTTTCTAATATTGATTTGGTTGTTCTAGGTCCCTTTAATTTTTACATGAATTTAGAGATTGTGTTAAATGTGCTGATCTACTGGGGTGGTGGTTAGGAGAGAATGGAGAGTGTTAATGGGTAAAAGTGGTTTCTTGGAATGATTAAAATATTCTAAATTGATTGTGGTGATGGTTTCACAGCTCTGAATATGCACAATTCATTGAATTGTGCACTTTAAATGGGTGAATTTTATGGTATGTGAATTATGTCTCAATAGAGTTGCTTAATTAACACAGATAATAGTGTGGGGAAGGCTAAGGGAGGGGGAGCTGGGTGGGGGTGAGCAAAGGGGGGAATGGGAGATATCTGCAATAGTGTCAACAATAAAATCTTAAATTGAAAAAAGAATCCATAGAACTCTACAACACAAAGAATGAGTTTAATGTAAACTCTGGACTTTAGCTTATAATAATGCATCAATACTCGTTCAAAAAAAATAAAATAAAAAAAGAAATAAAACTGATGATGAAATTTGAAGGTTGGCCATAACAAATTTAAAATATTAATGGAGACAAATTTTAAATCTAAAACTCATTGCAACATTCAAGTTCAATATGATATCAAATGATAGTATTCAAACACACTGTGAATGTCCTAAATGGGTTGCAATCAGTCCTGGTAACCAAAAAACACAACACAATTTAGAAATGGCAATACAGCACATAACATGATTTCTAACAGGCTAAAGTTCAATATTTAGTCAACTACTATGTTTATATTAGACAACTTTTATAATATACATAAACACTTTTTTTTCCCCTCACCTGAGGACATGCTTAGAGAGAGGAAGGGAGAAAGAAATAGAGAGAGAGTCATCAATGTGAGAGAGAAACATCAATTGGTTGCTTTCTGCATTTTCCCCAACTGTGGATCAAATCCACAAGCCAAGTGTGTACCTGGACCGGGAATGGAACAGGCAACCTTTTGGTGCACGAGGTAGTGCTCAACCAACTCCGACCAGGCAACACTGTGTTGCTGGTTTTTGTTTTTGGTTTTTAGTGTCATTCTTATTTGCCAGATGTAAATCTATTGATAGATTCATCATCAGTAAATTCATTCATTTTTTGGTATTCACTGAAAGCAAACAAGTATTTGCAGTTTATTATATACAATAAAGCAATTTCAATGGCAATCCAACTTACTTAAATCACAAACTTTTATTTTTAATTTTTTTAATTAATTTATTTTTGTTACAGATATTTCTCCTTTTTCTCCCACTGATTCACCCCTCCCCCTTCCCCACCCTGTCCCCAGCCTGTCCCCAGCTTTGTTGTCCATGTCCATTGCTCATGCACACATGCAAGTATGTTCTGTGGTTTATCTCTCCCCCACCATGCCCTCTTCTGGAGATTGTCAGTCTGTACCCCACTTCCACATCTCTGGGACTACTCCATTCCTCAGACTGTTATGTTCATTATATTCCACAAATAAGTAAGATCATATGATACTTGTCTTTCTCTGTTTTATTTTTAAATTTTTAATTTAAATATTGAAGGGAATTGGCAACAAAAATAAAAATAAGATTTATTAAATGAAAAAGATATTAGGCTCTGGCCGGTTTGGCTCAGCGGTTAGAGCGTTGGCCGGTGGACCAAAGAGTCATGGGTTCAATTCTGGTCAAGGTCATATACCTTGGTTGCAGTTCAGTCCCTGGTCGAGGTTGTGCAGGAGGCAACCAATCAATGTGTCTCTCTCACATCGATGTTTCTGTCTCTCTCTCCCTCCCTCCCACTCTGTCTGAAAATAAGTGAAAAAAATATCCTCAGATGAGGATTAAAAAAAAAGATAATAGGTTTAATTGTTCATATGTCAGTGAAATTATATGGTATATATGTCATATGTTTACCAGTCTTATAAAGTTCACATTTTCTGTAAGGAGGCTGACTTATTCCAGAAATCAGCTGGTTGATTCATATCAGCCCCTGATTGCCTAAAGTGGTAAGTGGTCAATATAAAATTTGCTATTTTGGCTGTGCACTAACATAGTCCTCTTCAATTCCAGTGCAGTTCATTTGCACAGTTCCAGTGCAGTTACCTGGCTCTACTCAATGCAGAATTCTACTTCTGTGTAGTCAAGCGAGAAAAAAGAAATGTTACCTATTCGGCACTGCCTGAGAAATACATAACAGCAAATGCTCATTGAATTGTCCAGTTATATTAAAAAAAAAAATTAGCCAGCTGCACTGAGCCCTGGGAACAATGCCAAGGCCTCTAATAAAAGAATACTTCTCAAAGTGTGAACACACTACCATAAGTGCTCTGAAAAATAATTGGGGGGGGGTGTAAATTTGCAAGTGTTCAAATACATATGTATTTGTTTTTATATCTACCACAAAAATAAATAATTAGCACAAGTTGGCATTTTAACAAATATAGTTCTTTAGAATATATAAAAATATATAGAATTATTAGTAATACTTTACTTGGAATATCCAGTTCTCTTCTTTTATGTTTTCCTCCTCAGTAAAGTCTTCCCTGACTTCCTTGCTTTCAGAGTGTTAGTTGCTTCTTACTCTGATTCCCAAAATAGTTTGCATATATCTTGATTATATCACATCTCAGATTACATTGCGATTTTATTAGGAACACCTACCTTAGGAACCAGAGTCATATTTTTGTATTCTCAGTGCCTAATGTAATAACTAGGCCCTAGGAAATGTTCAATGGATATTATGGAGTGAATAAATGCAAATTACAATTGTGGTCACAATAATTACATTTGCAAGCATAGATCTAGTAGCACAGTTGGAGGGTTGGAGGCAAGATGGCACTGTGTCTGTCCCAGGGAGAACTGAAAATTTAAAACTGCAAGACAGGAAACCAAACATAATTAATTCTTTATCTAATTAATTACATAAGCAATATTTTATTTTGAGTCTTCTTATAATAGATTTCTAAAATGAGATTCAAAAACAGAATTACTGGATAAAATAGATAGGTATTTTTATGCTCATTGCATGTTGAAAGAACTGTAATGTAATTAAAAGAGCACAGACTCTGGAGTCAAGATCATATGAGTTTGAATTCTGGCAATTACTAGCTGTGTCATCTGTAAACTGAGGACCAGAGATAATTCATATAGAGCTTAAATAGTACCTGACACATAGTAAGCTTCCAATAACTTATAGTTGATATTATTACTTTAATCTGGAGAAAATTAGGGAATATCTTAATAATCTCCAAGTAGTGACCTTTTGAAAGTTTGACCCAAGAGAAATATAAACAAGTCCAGTTCTCCCTATTTTTTTTTTTTTAATCCTCACTCGAGTACATTTTTCTATTTTTTGTTCAGATAGAGTGGGAGGGAGAGAGAGGAAGAGAGAGAGAGAGAAACATCGACGTGAAGGGACACATCGAGTGGCTGCCACCCGCACAACCCACCAGGGCTGGGGACAAACTGCAACCGAGGTACGCGCCCTTAGCGGGAACCGAACCCGGGTCTCTCAGGACCGCAGGCCGACGCTCTAACCGCTGAGCCAAACCTGCCAGGGCCAGTTCTCCCTCTTATCTTGCTCCCATTCTCATCTCAATCCTTTTTATGATAACATTGCAACCATTACTTTACCAAAGTATGCCAAGCACCAGTCTAAAGCACAGCTGGTCTTTCTCCCTGATGTTCCTGGTATAGATGTTCCTATACAAGGAAGTAAATAATTTTCTAATTCACACTTTCCTGGTAGCAAGCAGATAATTGTTTATAATTAAAAAGCTTTTTCATCTCATTTCTACTGGGTTATACTAAATCACAGTACTGTCAAACCAGGAAAGTACTTAATTAAACAGAGGTCACAGTGAGTCAGTGCACTTCGCTGGAAAAAGTTGAAGTAGGAGACCTGATTTCTATTCTCAACTTTACTAATAACTTACTTGGAAATATCAAGTGAGCTGTTTCACTGCTCTAGGTCTCAACTTCATCACTTATGTATGATTAGTTTTATGCAGAGAAAACTGACTCATACTTAGAAAAGAATTAAAGCTACATTCTCATTTACTCCTTAAAAAAGAAAAAATCCAGAGGACTGAGAAAATATCTAATTATAAAAAAGTGGAAATTATATAATTTCTAGAGAGAAGTAAGGATTGATATTTTTATAATTTTGAAATGGGGAAATTCTTCAAAAGAAATAGAATCAAGAAGTCATAAAGAAAAAGTGATGAGTTACTTAAAACATAAATCTTCTGTCTGGAAAAACATACCAATATAAAGACCTCAAAAGATGAAAGAGAAAATCAAGTAGAAAACAAAGGATATGGCCCTGGCCGGTTTGGCTCAGCGATTAGAGCGTTGGTCTGCGGTCTGAAGAGACCCAGGTTCGGTTCCCGCTAAGGGCACGTCTCGGTTGCAGTTTGTCCCCGGCCCTGGTTGGGTCGTGTGGGTGGCAACCACTCGATGTGTCCCTTTCACGTCGATGTTTATCTCTCTTTCTCTCCCTCCCACTCTATCTGAACAAAATATATATAAAAAAAAAATGTCCTCGGGTGAGAATAAAAAAAAAAAAAAAGAAAAGAAAACAAAGGATATGGTCAAATAACTCACAGAAAAAAGTGCAAATGACTATCAAACATAAAAAGATATTTAACTTCACTCATAATTAAAGCATAAGAATCAAAAGGAGATGTTTTAATTGTGCGATAAGTAAAAATTAATGTTTTAATATACTAAATGCTGGCAAAAGTAAGGAAGTGGGCATACTTATGTGTTGATGGGAGTATAAAATGGTGCTGCTCTCCAGTGTTAGGTTTTTTTATGTCTATTTTTTAAAAATATTAAATTTGTTAGGATGACAATAGTGAATAAGATTATATAGGTTCCTTTTTTTTTTTTTTTTTTTTTTTAAATGAGTGAATCACACATTTATTTACATTTAAAAGTCTCCTCCTGTCCCTGTGCTCTGGTCTGTGGGTGGTTCACACTGGACTTAGTGTAGGCTGCGAGGGGGGTGGGTGGTGAAGAGCCTCTTGACATGGAAAGAAAAACCCACATCTCTCCAGGTGCTGCTTCTGAGAGAAGACAGTCATCTCCCCCGGGGTGTTCTGTGCTTTCGATCCTGACATTCTGTTTACTGCTTCTGGGTGTGAGGGACAGTGTTCCCAACTCCCAGGAGCCTCTTGGGATGAGTCGAGACTCCTTGGGACATGGTTATGGCAGACTGGATGTGAGGAAAGCCTGCCCGCTCTGCCCTGGACACCCGGGCTGGCACTGAGTTCCAAAAGGTAAGGGGACAGGCTGTGTGGCGCCATGGCGAGTGATGCCACCCTGAGTGAGGCCGGACAGGGGAGGTGTACTGCACACTGTCCTCCCAAGAGTCCAAGTGAGTCAGGGTGCAGGGACCGATTCCAGCGTAGCCAGGAAGGCTGTAGATCCAAAGAGTGACGACTGACTTGGCATCAGAGATGTAATGGTGTCAAAGCCTCGATGTCTGAGAGTGGAACTGACACGCTGCGGCTGCAGAAAGTGTGTGTGACCAGCGTTTGCTCAGGGAAGAGATGATGCTCTGGGAGAGGCTCCGCTGGGAGCTCAGTTTCATGGAAGGGCCTCTCCGTCTGGCTTGCTTCTCTTGAACAGCGTCTCCGCTCCCCCCCCCCCCCCGAAACTTCCAAGACACTTACATAGCATATTTCTTTTTTGTTTTTTGTTTTGGCACATGCTCCTCGCCGGAACCGAACCCGGGACTCTAGTCTGCAGGCCGCTGCTCCAACTGCTGAGCCAAACCGGCCAGGGCTACATAGCATATAGCATATTTCTGTGTCCACTCTCTTGCTAGTCTGTTGTACCTTTGGTGGTTTGAAGGGATAATCTGTAGGAAAGTAGATGTTCAGGAAGAAAATGCCTCCTTGGTAGGGCTGTCATTCGGGCCCATGATGGTGACCTGCCAGCAGAACCAATCATCTCCCACAAGTCTTGCAGAGCACTGGGCAAGAAGATCCCTCTGCAAGTCAGTTAATTCCTTCCTGATTCGCCTCAGAGCCTTCTTTTCCTGCCGGTGAGGCCCTGGGCTGAGGCCCAGGGCGCCTGGCTCCCAGCTCTGCTGCCTCGGGAACCAAGATTATATAGTTTTCAAATGTACAATTCTATGATACATCATCTATATATTGCATTATGTGGCCACCACCCAAAGTCAGATCTCCTTCCATCAACCTATATTTGAGTCTGTTCACCCTTTACCACCCCCCAACCTCCTTCCCTCTGGTATCTACCATACTGTTGTCTGTGTCTATGAGTTCTTGTTTTTCTTGTTTGTTCATTTATTGCTTTCAATTTTATATTCTACATATGAGTGAAATCATATGGTTCTTAACTTTTCCTGTCTGATTTATTTACCTTAGTATAATAGTCTTAATACCATCCATGTTGTTACAAATGGCAGTATTTCATCTTTTCTTATGGATGAGTAGTATTCCATTGCATGTATATACCACCTCTTCTTTATCCAGTCCTCTATTTAAGGACACTTGGGTTGTTTCCAAATCTTGGCTATTGTGAATAATGCTGCTATGAACATAGGGGTGCATGTATCTTTGTTAATATACGTTTTCAAATTTTTTCTGGTAGATACCCAGCAGAGGGGTTGCTGGGTCACATGGTAATTTTATTATTAATTTTTTGAGGACCCTCCATACTGTTTTGCATAGTGGCTGTACCAGTTTACATTCCCACGAGCAGTAAATGAGGGTTCCTTTCTCTTCACAAACTCTCCAACACTTATTGTCTTATTGATAAAAACTTCTCTAACAGGTATAAGGTGGTATCTTATTGTAGTTTTGATTTGTGGTTCCCAATAGCTAGTGAAGTTGAAGATGTTGGCCATTTTTATGTCTTCTTGGGAGAAGTGTCTGTTCAGGTCCTTGCTCATTTTTTAATTGGTTTTGTTTGTCGATGTTCAGTTGTATGAGTTCTTTAGATATTTTGCATATTAACCCCTTGTCAGAGTTGTTTAAAATCTCAGTGACATTTTTTAAAAGAACTAGATAAAAAAAAAAAATCATCACATTTGCATTGAATCCAAAGGACCCCGAATAGCCAAAGCAATCCTGAGAAAAAAACAATTAGGCCAGAGGTATCATACTTGCTGACTTCAATTTATACTACAAAGTAACAATAATAAAAATAACATAGTCTTGGCAGAAAAACAGACACACAGACCAATGGGACAGAAATTAGAACCCAAAAATAAAACCACATGTACATGGGCAAATAATTTTTTTATTAATTAATTTTGTTAGGTATTTTATTTTATTTTTTATTAATTACTTTATTTTTGTTATAGATGTTTCTCCTTTCCCCCACTAGACACCCTCCTCCTGATGCTGCCTCCTCCCCAGCATTGTTGTCCATAGCCATTGGTTATGCGGACATGATATATAAGTTCTTTGGTTTACTCTTCCCTCCCCCCAAACGCCTCCTGTGAGGTTTGTCATTCTGAAATGTACTTCTCTCTATGTCTCTGGGCCTATTTTGTTCATCAGCTTATTTTGTTCATTATATTCCACAAATAAGTGAGATCATGTGGTATTTGTCTTTCTGTGATTGGCTTATTTTGCTTAGCATGATACTCTCCAGGTCCCTCCATGTTGTCTCAAAGGATAAGAGATCTTTCTTTCTTATGGCTGCACAGTATTTTATTGTATATATGCACCACAGCTTTTTTATCCACTCATGTATTGATGGGCACTTGGGCTATTTCCAGATCTTAGCAAGTGTAAATAGTGCTGCTATGAACATAGGGGTACAAATAATTTTTTATAAAGGAGTCAAAAACATGCAAACATACAATAGAGAAAAGAAAACCTCTTTAATAAATGGTGCTAGGAAAACTGGAAAGCAATATGCAAAAGAATGAAACTAGTATACAAAAATAAACTCAAATTAATCAAAGACATAAATATAGGACCTGAAATAATAAAAATACATAGAAGAAAACACAGGTACTAAAATTATGGACCTTGGTATATTAGAGAAGATTTTATGAATTTGACCCCAAAGGCAAGGGAAATAAACTCAAAAAAATAAATAAATGGGACTGTATCAAACTAAAAAGCTTCGGCACAACAAAAGAAATTGCCAACTAAACAAAAGGCAATCAACCGGATGGGGGAAGATATTCTCAATGTTGGTTCCAAAAATTTTCAGAGGTACCCTTCTTTCCAGTGTTTTTACTATCTAATTTGGCATTCTACAGACATATTTTAATCTGGGACACTAAATGCCAAATAGTTACATTGGTCTCACTATTCCATGTCCTGTCATCTCTTTGCCTTGAGGAAAGTTCAAAGTTTCCTTCATCATGGCTCTTTTTCTCTCTTCTACTCTTTGGGACCCCTTCCTCTCAAGTTTTACAAGTTCTAAGAATCTTGCCAATGTAATTCTCAAAGCACAGACCTCATTAACGAGCTAAGGGGAAGAAAAAAAAAGATTTGGATAAGTTCTTGAAATATAAACTAAACACAAATTAATATTTAAAGAAATTATCCTTCCCCAGTAATCTTAAAGAAGAAATTAAGATGACTAAATATAATAGAATACTACTTCTATTTGGCAAAATTGGCATAAAGTAACATAATAATGTTTTTGTTTCCAAGAACTACACAAAAAATTATTTTCACAAAACAAAAGACACTTCATGTACCAAAACAGCATGCATTTTGTTACTTTGAAAAAACCTGCATTGTTGGCCTTATCCAGGAGAAATTAAATGCTGAATGGCTATTAATCTCACAGTCAATTTAGACGTGAACTAGAACATTAAAACAAGGAGATTGCAAGAGTAATTCTATTGTCCCTTCCATTTGAGTCAGCAATGAATCCATACATAAAATGGACTAGACAATACACAACCTAACAAGTAAACTATTTAAAATTTTTAAATATATTGTTTTATTTGCATTTACACAACATAACTCTGAATCCAAAAGAAGTTCCAAAGATGTGTTTAGTTTATTGGAATTAATGAGAATATGTATATGTAGATTTATACCATTGTCATCAAAGTATATAAGAATTGAGCATGCCTATTTGCTTGGCTTGTTACTCATTTCAATATAAAATATAATTTCCCAAGTTTTAAGTAAGTGGGAAACGAATGAAGCATGTCAGCTATTGTTTACCAAATGAATTGAACTGGCAATAAAAAGAGGATAGGATCAAACAAACAAAAAGAATGATTCTTTAAAAAGAAGTAAAGGGGGGGGACCCTGCCATAAATGTTTTCAATGTGCTTAGAATTTAAGAACACAGATGTTTATAAATTATCTGCTCCAAATTACTATTTTTTTTAAATTTTATTATTCAATTACAGTTGACATTCAATATTATATTAGTTTCAGGTGTACAGCATAGTAGTTAGACATTTATATAACTTATAAAGTGATCCCCCTAAGTCTAGTACCCACCTGGCACCAGATGCAGTTATTACAATATTATTGATTATATTCCCTAAACTGTATTTTATGTGTCCATGACTATTTTGTAACAACCAATTTGCACTTCTTAATCTCTTCACCTTTTTCACCCACCCCCTAAGCCCTCATTCATCTGGCAACCATCAGTTTGTTCTCTGTATCTATGACTTTGTTTCTGTTTTGTTTGTTTATTTTGTCTTTGAGATTCCACATAAAAGTGAAATCGTATGTTTTTTGTCTTTCTCTGTCTGATTAATTTCACTTAGCATAATACGCTCTAAGTACATCAATGTTGTTGCAAATGGTAAGATTTCACTCTTATTTATGGTCAAGTAATAATCAATTGTATATATGTACCACTCCTTTATCCATTCATGTCCATTTACATTTATTGATAGGTATGTAGGTATTACCACTTTATTGTTTGTGTAGTTCTTTTCTGTTCCTTTCCTATTCTCTTGCTCTCTTCTCTTATATGTTGATGACTTTCTGTAGTGTTGTGTTTGTATTCCTTTCTGTTTATTTATTGGGTTTCACTTGTACATTTTTAGTTTGTGGTTACCATTTGCTTAGTATATACAAGCTATATTTATGGCAGTATATTTTAAGTTGTTGTTTGCTTAAGTTCAAACACATTCTAAAATCATTACTGTTTTTACTTACTCCTCCATGTTTATGTTTTCGTCATTATTGTTTTATTATTTTGTATGCGTATGTGTGTATCCCTTAATTTACTCTTGTAATTACACATGATCTTCTTGACTTTGCTTTTAATCTTCATCCTAGCTTTAGTGTCGGTTAATTCATTGTTTTTATTATGTTTTCCTTTGTCAGTGAGAATTTTTTCTTTGTGATATTTTCTTACTCATATTTTAGATTTTTCTTCATTTCCTTAAAGAAGTCGCTTTAACATATTTGTTGAACTCCTTTAGCTATTTCTTGTCTTGGAAGATCTTTTTCTTTCCTTCAATTCTAAATATTAGCCATATTGAGTTGAGTAATCTTGGTTCTAGGTTCTTGCTTTTCATCACTTGGAATATTTTGTGCCAATCCCTTTTGGCCTGCAACATTTCTGTTGAGAAATCAGCAGACAGTTTTATGGGGAATTTCTTATAGTCAACTAACTGCTTTTCTCCTGCCATTTTTAAAATTCTCTCTTTGTCTTTAACATTTGGCAGTTTAATTATGGTGTGGGCCTATTTGATTTCATCTTGTTTGGGTCTCTGTACTTACTGGACTTATATGTTTATTTCCTTAGCCAGGTTAAGAAAGCTTTCTGTTATTATTTCTTCAAATAGGTTCTCAACTATTTGTTCTCTCTTTTCTCCTTTTGGTACTCCATGATGTGAATGTTGTTCCATTTGATATTGTGCCAGAGGTCCCTTATTCTCATTTTGTTAGGATTTCTTTTTTTCTTTTTCTGTTCTGATTGTGTGTTTTCTGCTACTTTGTTTTCCAAATCACTGATTTGATGATCTGCTTAATCTAATCTGCTGTTGATTCCATCTAATGTATTTTTTTTTCCTTTTAATTATTGTGTTCTTCATTTCTGATTGGTTCATTTTTTTTGTTTTCGATCTTTTCCTTTATGTTCCTCGTCTCTTTGTTGAAATTCTCACTGAGGACATCTATTCTTCCCCTAAGTTCATTGAGCACCCTTATAACCAGTGTTTTAAATTCTGCATCATGGTAGTTTTCTTGCCTCTATTTTGTTTAGGTCTGTTTCTGGAGTTTTGTCCTATTCTTTCACTTGGAACACATTTATTTGTTTCCCCAATTTTGGCTCACTCTGTGTTTTTTTTTTTGTTTTTGTTTTTTGTTTTCCTTTCTATGTATTAGGTAGATATGCTATGTCTCCCAATATTAGTGGAGTGGCTTTATGTAGTAGGTGCTCTGTGGGGCCCAGAGGCACAGTCTTCCGGTTCACATGAGCCAAGTGCTCCAGGGGCATCCCTTGTGTGGCATGTGTTTGCCATTCTGCTGTAGTTGATCCTTCATTGCTGCTGGCATGTCAGTTGATGAGACTGACCTTTAGACTAACTGCCTGTGAGGATTTGCCCTGACTACAACAGACAAGCTGTTTGTGTAGGGGCTGGCCACATAGACTAGGATTCACTTTAGCAGAGCTCTGGTGCCTGCTGAGTCCATTCTCTGTGTGTGTCAATTGTGGTGCTAATTGGGTGGTCTGGAGCCATCAAATAGGTGTGTTGGCTCTGGAGCCACTTGAAAGGGGCTCCAGTGGAGGTCAAGTTCAGCCACTGCCTGTGTCTGACCCATGGCCACTTGGTAGGAACTACAAATTGACCTGAGGTTAGTAGGTGCCTGTGCAGGGCTTAAAGGCACCTGGGAATGTTATACTGTAAACCAAGGCTAGTCGCCACTAGTGCTTATCAAGAGTTAAAGGACAGCCCTGGCCAGTTTTGCTCAGTGGTTAGAGCGTCAGCCCGTGGTTCAGAGACACCCGGGTTTGGTTCCCGCTAAGGGCATGTAACTTGGTTGCAGTTTGTCCCCGGCCGTGGTTGGGTCATGTGGGAGGCAGCCACTCGATGTGTCCCTTTCACGTCAATGTTTCTCTCTCTCTCTCTCTCTCTCTCTCTCTCTCTCTCTCTCTCTCTCTCTTCCTCTCACTATAACTGAACAAAAATGGGAAAAAGTCCTCCGGTGAGGATAAAATAAAATAAGATAAGATAAAATAAAATAGCTCTTATTAAAAAAAAAAAAAAAAGAGAGAGAGAGAGAGAGTTAAAGGACATGCTGTGACCAGCTGTGACTAGTTTGGGTTTGTGAACCTTTGAGAGATTTTAGGAAAGTCCGCAGCATGGTCCAAGGCTGCCTGGATACTTGGGAGGATTAGCTCCTAAAAGAGGTTTGGTCTTGTGTGGATTGGGTGTGGCAGGGTCTCAGAGAATCACTAGGGCTGGGTGAAAGGGGTTAGCCAGGTTGATGGAGACTCAGATATAGTGCTCTACAGGAGGAGGCTTCAGCAAAGGAACAATGGTGCCTTCCAAAGAGAACTAGCCCCTGCCCAGCCTTGCCCTGAAGCCAGAAAATACAGTACCTCCCTATATGTCCTTGGTGTTTTTTGAGCTGCTATCCCTTCACTGGAGCTTGGGGCGAGTGTTGGTGAGAGAGGGAGTCTGTGTGCAAGCCGTTTAAGAGGACACTGGGATTCTAGACTTGTGCTCTAGGCTGAGGAGCCTGATGTGGGGCTGAGACCTCTTGCTCCTAGGGGGAGTGGTGGGGGGGGACCTTCACAGCCAAGATATGCTTCCTGTTTCTTAAATGCCACACGTGGATGTGGGACCAGCCAATTCTGCATTTCTGCTCCTCCTACCAGTCTCAATGTGGCTTCTTCTTTATATCCTTAGTTATAGGTCTCCTATTCAGCCAGTCCTCAGGTACTTCTCAAGGGTGATTTTTCTATAATTTAGTTGTAATTTTGATGTGGTCATGGGAGGAGGCAAACATAGTGTTTACCTACACAACCATCTCTGAAAAATTACCCTTAAATAATAATTTCTTAGTGATTCTTTTTCAGTGGATCTTCTTTTTTCTTTTTCCTCCTGGGTTCTTCCTTTTCTATACACTCTGGAGGATTTTCAGATTGAACACCTTTTGCTTTATAGCTGTTTATTCATTTATCTTCTTAAAGGAATATACAATAATAACAATAGCACACATTGCCAATTTACCATAACAAAATCCACTTGAGTTCTACAACTTCATCAGAGCATTTATATCTACCATTTGAAGATTGAAGAAAAAGAGTTTTAGATTTGTTATCGCACTTTAGATATTTCTAAATTTAAACAAGCTTTAGTAGAAGGCCTGTGTGTTTCAAGTAATTTGCAATAAAATAAAGCAATTTGGAGGGTGCTTATTATAAAACATTCTGATGCATAAGGCTGTAAGTGAGTGGATGAAAGCCAAAAACAGAAAAAGGGGTTAAAAACACTAGCATCACACAAATTTAAAAGAATCATTTCCTTATGGACATGTTAAAAATTCAGTATTTACCTTTAGCCTATTGTTAAAATGGTATCATTTTACTAAATTGAATATTTTTATTAATGAAGTCATTTTCTGACACATGCTCACCACAATTGTGTCAGTGAAAGGTGATAATTTCTAATCCACCCTCATTGATGGGCAATTGGACTACACCAAAAATCTGACCCAACTTTTCTTGAAAATAAGCTCTAGTCTCATATGGGAAGCATGAGTCATTTATCAACTTTTAAATTATTTTTATTTTAAAAATTATTTTAAATAAATTCTTTCTCTAAGGGTAACCAGCATTCATAAGCTTTCTAAAGAGAGAGAAGAAGCCTGGAGTATTAAGATAAATGAAAATATAAAAAGTCAAAATACAACTGTTTTAAACTAAAGATGCTGTTGTCTTAGTGTACTGTAATAGTCACACAACTGTAGAAGTGTCCCAATGACATACTAGTGGTTTATATGCTATAGACTAATATCTATGCTTCTATATGATAAAGCTGATGGTAAAATATTATAAAAATTTTAAGATTTCAGAAGTCTTATATTTCATGCAAAACAGGTATTAATCATAACCTAAACATAAATTAAATTAAATAGATAAAATTTAATAAAGTTCAGGGAACCAGAAATCTATAGCTAAAGTGAGAAACTTTGAAACTCTTCAAGTAAATGAGGACACCTACTAGAAATTGAAAATCTTTGAAAATTCTTCTGGCAAAAGAAAGAAAACATGGGCAAGTACTTGAAAGTCTTAATAGTCTCCTCTAAGCTCTAAGGTCTGAGAACCTAAAAATAGTATTTTTTCCAATTATTACTTTAAAAGTAGATAATTTTTTTTTTCAATTAGAGACATAAATTTGTATTATACTCCCTTTTCCCCTAGAAAGCAGCCCCATTTACTTTTTACCATTGGAAACATATTTTCCAGATTCTTTGTATCAGGGGTCACTCATTAGTTCAGTATTTTATTAGTCTCAGGCCTGCTGTGAATAAACATAGAATATAGGAAGCTTTGGGTCCCAAGATTATTGTTTTTCCAGAGGTTCAGCTAAGTGCTGTCATTAGTCTAAGCAAGTCCCTCAAATCAACCTTAAACAAAGCTCAAAAATAAGTACAGTGATGTATTTGGCTCACTGTAGACTTATTTATTTTTCCCTCTAAAAACAACAACTAACAATATATTTAAAAGGGGGGACATCTGTAATACTTTAAATAATAAAATATTAAAATTAAAAATAAATGAAATAAATAAAAAACACAGTATTTTAATTATATGCTAGAAGTCTTACATTATTTGGTAATGATAGTAAGTAGTTTTTTATATTTTTCATTTTTTGTAATATAATAAGGATAATAATGGTAATAAATGAGGCCAAAATTAAAGCTAATTTAATAAGTAAAAGAAAATATTTATTATTAATAGACCAGTGTTTTAGGGACCCCATTGCATGCAAAGCAGTGCATATAGAAATACTTTTAATAATGTATCATATATATATATTTTTAAACTATGATTATACAGAATATTTGAACACTACTTTTATCTTAATTGCTTACCATCTCTTTACTAATAAACTCATATTTTCTTTTGGATTTTCTGTCTCAAACAGGTTCATGTTGGTGGTGTCTTTCCTCTAATTTTTTATATCATCCGTGTCATTTCTCAGTGGTTGCTAAATGGACATGCTACAGCTCCTGTAAATTTTCAGGGTGGTAGTGGGCATATTTAATACCCAGTGGAGATTAAAGAATTGTCTGGCAATCAACCTTCATAGTCATTAAAAATAAAATCTATCCTTGGCCAGTTTGGCTCAGAGGTTAGTTCTTCAGCCCGCAGACCAAAGAGTCTGGGGTTAGATTTCAGTCTAACCTCACTTGCAGTTCAATCTTAGGCCCTGGTCAGGGTCATGCAGGAGACAACCAATGGATCTCTATGTCTCTGTCTCTCTCTCCTTCACACCCTCCCCCCCTCCCACTCTATCTGAAAATCAATGGAAAATATCCTTGAGTCAGGATTTAAAAAAAAAAATCTAAAAAGAGAAATAAGCCAATGTAACTTTAGAAAAAAATGAACCAATAAAAAGACTCACTTTGACAATTATACAAAAATAAAAACTTAAGTAAGGAATAATTTATCAGTTTTAGAAATATAGTTTTTAAAGTTAGTAAATTTTATAGGAAGTATATAGTATGATGTGCTGAGAAAATATTTAGGCAAGAGGAACTAAGTATATAACATTTCAATTAAATGTGAAGCTGTATGACTGAGTTGTTGGGGAGGTAATGAAAAGTATCAAGTTTTCTTGTGTCATATGAGTGGTATAATCTAAATTCTATAGTATGGAAATAAGATCGGGTCTTTTAGGGCTAAAATGATTGGAGAAGGCATTTTCAAACAGGTGATATTTGACTGGGGCCTGAACACTTTGGTAGATATTTCATAGGGGAAGATATGAGAGAATGGGACTGCAGTTGATAGTAACAACAAGCAAAGGCAAAGAGCCTAGGGCAGGTTGATTTGCACAAAAGAAGAGAAAAGAAGAACATGGAAGGTGGAAATTAGGAATTAAAGAAATGCTTCACACTGAAATGTTTCTTATGCATGGCTATTTTTGCATTCTGATAAGACATAAATCACAGTTGCAACAGGTTAGACTGCATGGAAGAAAAACCATCTGAAAAAGAAAATTGCTGACAAATTTAAGAGGAATCTCAGAGCTCACTGACTTGCAACATTTTGCTTTGCTTCCAAACTGTCTTACTTCCCAAGGCTCCTCATAATCATTTGTTTCAATCCACTTGGGCATTCTGTTCTCAGAATAAGAACAAACTTTTCCTACCTCTGCATTTGCTATAATATAACAATCTTCCCAACAATTCAGAGCAAATTGAATTTAGATTGCACAACTTACATGATACAAGCAACCTCGATTTATAAATATGTATGCATCTATTTGCTCTGTCCTACAAACATAAAAATCCTTAAAGTCAGAAACCACGCAATGCAATTTTTCATGCCACAGGGTTTTGTGTTTTCTTAGGCTAGTCTACAAAAACAAAATCCAACTCACAGTATAATGCTAAATACATATTTGCTGAATGAATGTGTTCTACTATTGATACATTTTTCATGCCCTTCATGTTTCTCTTTATCCTTATGAGGCAATCCTTATACTGAACCCAATTTTTATGCTTAGCTTCTAACTCTTGGAAAATAAAATGACTGAAACATACCTAGTCTCACCCAATAATGCTTTCACCATAAAGGTAAAAAGAAGCATCTAGGGCATCTAGGAATGATCCTAATAAGGATGGGCAAAGGAAACAATTTAAATGTCTTTCTGATTTACCTACTTGAATTAGAAGGCAATATGAGGTTGGAGGAGGGAAATTGAGCTGCGGTCAAACAGTCTTATACTACTTGATCTGTTTAATTCCACACTGTAGGTTCTGGGGAAGAATGGGTAAAAATTAAAATGATGGCCCTGGCCGGTTTGGCTCAGCAGTTAGAGCGTCGACCTGCGGTCCAGAGAGACCCGGTTTCGGTTCCTGCCAGGGGCCCTGGTTGGGTCTTGCGGGTGGCAACCACTCGATGTGTCCCTTTCACGTCGATGTTTCTCTCTCTCTCCCTCCCTCCCACTCTATCTGAACAAAATATGGAAAATGTCCTCAGATGAGGATAAAAAAAATAATAAAATGATGGGTTTTTCTGTTAGGCTGTATTTTAATTTGAGGGGATGGTTTGGTATTCTGTAACAGCTATGAATATTTATTTTTTAAATTCACCATTCTGATTTTTTAAAAATCCACATGAATACAAATGGAATTCTTTTAAATAACTGTTCAAAAGGTTAATTTCCTTTTTTAATAAACCTTCCAGAATAGGGATGTGGGCTGTTGTTGGAACACTCTTAAATCCAATTAGCTGTTACGGCAACCAAAGCAAGGCACTGTGAGAAAAGGGCTTCAGAGATTTGGATCTTAGGTTTTACCCATAATTATACTCAAGTACTTTATTTGCCAATTCCCACTCCAACAACATTTAGATCTCTGGAAATAACTTTGGAAAGTAGATAGAAGCCTCTTTTAGAGTAGAAAGCCACTTAAAATGGCTAGGACTAGGGCGAAGCTAGGGAAGCCCTCTCCTTAGGCACAAAATATAAGGGGTCACCCTAAAACTCAGTAATGAAGATACCTATTTAATACACTATTTTAAATATATAAATTAATGTAAAAAGTCCATGGTGAACAAAATATCAAAATATAAATAATGACTGGATCCTACCCTGCACTTGCATGGCTCACCTCAATTGCTTCACTTTAATCTCCTGAGTTTTGGGCGCATCCTGAATTTTGCGCCAGAGGTGAGTGCCTTAAGCACTTTATCTTAGTCTAGGATTGAGTCCTGCACACTTTCAAACTCCATTGTATTAGCATTTTTCCTCTGGATAGACCTCTGTTATTACAAACTTCACACGGGGTCCTGTTGAATTCTTGGTGGACTCCCATCAAGTTGGATAATGACAATTATCAGATGTCCCTGCCTTCAGGCACCTCCTGCTCTTCCAGCGCCCCGTTTTGTTGCTACTCTCTACTTGCAAGAGACAGGCCATTTTGGCACCTTCCTTGTGCCAGGGCCAAGATTCTGCTTTGGCGGAAAGTACCCACAAGCAGCAAACAGCTTTACTCTTTTCTACTTGGTGAATGAGCGCATCCCTTTCGGTTAGTTCATCGCCATCCCCGTTCCAAAGGTAGAATGGCAAGACTGGAGACTACACTCACAGTTCTCAAAAGCACGCCCCCCTCCCCATTGAGAAGTAAAAGTGAAGGTTTTGGAGACTGTGGTGAAAGCAGTGACTTTTGCCTGCCATTACACATAAAAGAAAAATACATGATCAAGATAACTCCGGCTTTCCCGCTGGTTTTATGCTGGAGCACTTTGCGTTTTCTAAGTCCGCGTGCTCCTCTACCCCACCAGCGGTCCGAGCTGGCCGCGTACGAGGGCTCCTGGCAAGTCCGTGGACCACGCCCACTGGGTTGGTCACCTCCCCTTATTGGCCTGACAGACTGTCACTCCAACCTGGCTCCCACTCCAGCTAACCATTCACGTAGTTCGGTTGCGTCTTGGTGTTTAATGTTGCCAATAACGAGAGATTTTGGGGGGGAGGAGGGGGGAGAGGCGAGTACAGGTCGTGCTGCAATTAGTTCATTGAAAACTCAGTTGCTCTCGGAGCGGTGGAGCAGAGCCTGCTTTCAGCTTTTTTCTGCTGACTGTTAAAATCTCCTGTAGAGAGCTGCAACAATGCCCAAAAGAAAGGTAAGTGAAATAGAAATATATAAGTGGGATTAGCTACTGAAATACATATTTCCTAATCAGCAGAGAATTTTTTTAAAAAGCATTTTGGCTTCTAGTTCGATTTTTGTGATGTACGGAATGAAATGGGAGGGAAGGGCAAAGAATGGTCGGTGTAAGGTTTAGGATCGTCTCGCATGCAACTAGTAGTTCACTTTTGACTTGTTTTGTTTAAGGGAAAGAATCGCGTAAGAAGTGTCTCCATGCTGAATTACAAACAGCCATAGCGCTGTGCTGTCGCTTCCTACCCCACCCCCCTTACTCCGCTTACCCTATTGGAGAACACTTCTCCCAACCATACTTCCAGGCACCAGTTTCCTCCTCAGCCTCCGGCTTTCCTCTGGGAACCGTCCCGTTTGGGACTACGAAAGACATGGCTTTCTCCCATATTTGCCTTTGTTCTTCCCGTTTTCTTTTTCCTTTTTTCCCCTTCCCTCCTCCACTTCTTGTCATGCCAGATGGCTATGCAATGGTAATTCTGTGCCATTAGGCGGCGCAGACTTCAAACTGTCCTGGAGAAGGGAGAGATTCGCCGCTGTAATTAGCAACTTCAGGGCTCAGAGATCTGGGGCTCTCCAAGCTCTCTGTCTAAGGTGGAAAGATAAGAGAACTGCATCGGATAAACTGTTGTTGATGTTGGGATAGCATGGATTTGTTCATTTTAGCCATGCATAATTGATCTCAGCTACTCCAGGGCTACAGGTCTCCTGAAAACCCTCACTTCAAAATTCGTGGTTCCTGTCTTGGACGGGAAGTAAATTCACTCTCGGTGTTTATTTGTTTGGGGAGAGGGGTACCTTAAAAGTGCAATCGAACGCTTGATAAAATTGTAAAACACTGTCCCAATGTAAAGCATTGTGTTTGTTTTGATATTATTCCTATTTATCCACCCGCCTCCCCTGTGTCTATAGCCTAGTAATAAGATTGAATTTCCCCGGAGCTCTGAGGCTGTGGTATGAATCGTGCAATAGCTTGGTAATTCCCAGGCTAGAGCGCTGCTCAGACACGGAAAGCAATGCTTTCTAATCACCATCCCCCTTTCTGAGATTCCCGCCGCTGCGCTTTTCTAGGCTTGTGCAATGTGTCTTGCTATTTTACAGAGCTGACAGCAACCTTGTCTAGCAGGTAGTGGCGGGAAGTTTTAAAAATGCGGCTGGCTCCTCAGAATAACGCCTTGACGTTGTAACAAAGAGGGCCCCCCTCCGAAGCATTGTGGGGGTTGTAGTTCTTGTGTACAGAACTTGGAGGGGAGGATAGTCCAGACTCCTTAGAGAGGTTCAAATAAGTACAATTGTATCTCAAACAAGGCAAAACAGGGAAATTGTATGAAGCTCCGCCTTCGTTCTGCCCGCCCCCTCACTTTTTTTGCTTTAACACTGGCTACAACAGGTGGATATTAACATTTTAAATGCTTGCTTTTTAGGGGATGAAATGTACACAAACAGATGAAATTGATTGTCATTTGTGTAAACTTTGGGGAATACATTTACATCTTGGAGCACATTTGCCCATTAATAGACAGCATTATTGTAGCATGCTACTAGGAAATAACACTCAGCTACTTGAGCAGAAATCTAGGAAAAAGTCATAAGTGGTTATGTTGCAACTGTAATCCATAGGCAATATTTTCTCATCTACATGTTTATATCGATGACCTTATTTCTGTATGGTTTTCTCCTCTGTATAGGCTGCAGGTCAAGGTGATATGAGGCAGGAGGTGAGTTTCTTTAGTTTTAGAATCTGTCAAAAAATACACTCGTTTTGAAAACTTGAGGCTCATAAGCAGCTAAAAAAGTAAATGCTGGTTCGTATATTTTACCACATGAGTACATATGGTATGTCATTGAGTTCTCTCAAAAATATAGTAGGTGTTGAAAACCCCAAACTTCTTAGAATTTAGGACTTTATTGTGCTTCTTAAGATCTGGAAGGAGCTTCTTCCTTTTAAGCAAAATAATTACTTTGCCATTTTACAAGAAGGGACTATATTGTCATTTTTAAATATTCTCCTTATTACTAGCGATTGTGTTGAGTTAGCCTAGCAATTGAAGTTTAATTTGGGATTTTTTCCCTTAGTTATATGAAGAGTCTAGAGGAGGGAGAAATCAAAACGTATATTTCTACTATGACATTTTTATAACCAACTTCATAATTGCTTCTGTAATGACAATATCTATATAGTGTTACATTAAATATTTTATCTGAAATATAAATAATTCTAATTTTGTGTATCCATACTTCTCTTAACTGATTTTTTTTCACTCATAGCCAAAGAGAAGATCAGCCAGACTGTCTGCTGTAAGTAGTCTTTTTAAAAAGCTGCCCACATATTGTAAAATATAATTTTAAAATTCAGGTAATTATGGAAAATACTATATATATTTTTTTCCTTTGTTGATTTTAGAGAGAGGAAGGGAGAGAGAGATAAAAACATCAATGAGAGAGAACATCATTGGCCAACTCCTGCATGCCCCCCACTGGGGATCCGGCCAACAACCTAGGCATGTGTCCCAACCAGGAATGGAACCGGCAACCTCTTGGTGCATGGGTCAACGCTCAGCCACTGAGCCACACCACCCGGACTGGACACTACTATATTAAATACAAGATTTATTTTTAACCTTTTAAGAAAAAACTCTCACACTAAGGAATTTTTCTACTAGCGTTCAGTTTGAACTATACCCATTTATTTTAATTAACAGGTTGAATTTTATTATCTTTTTTTAATTCTGATTTTTTTTCCATTCTCCCCCCACCCCATGACTTGTGTTTTTTGATGCAGATGCCTGTGCCAATTGTACCAGAGTTGAAGCCCAAAAGAGCATCAACTCCAAGGGTAAATATTCAATGTGCAATGTTGAGAGAAAATTGTTTTAATTCAGAAATAATGTTTTGGAAAGGCATACAGCTGATCGTTTTGTTTCCTTTATTTTCTGTTCAGTTAGTAATATATTGCATTATACCTTATGGTGGTACATGTAATCACTTTGAGTAGGTAATATTTGTTCATGTTCTGTGATTGTCCACGGTGTTTTGACATTTTCATTAGGAAGAGACAAAACTAAATTTTAGTTGGCTAGACCCGTAAAATGTACATACCTTTGACATCATACAGTTACAATACCCATAGTCCTGGAAAAAAAAGGTGTGAACAATAGTAACCAAAGTAATGCTTTTTAATTATTGTAGTAAATAACATTTGATAATACTTTCAGTTTACAAAGTGCTTTCATGTGCATTATTTTTAAATGGACACAATTGATCTCATATAGACTTCTATGCTCTGATGTTTTGACTAAAGATATTGGAAATATAAATAGCCTCAATATTAAGTTTACTTTATCCACTTTTATTTATATTTTTTATGTGTAAATATGTGAATATAATTCAATTTTATTTCTTTTGTTAACTGCTTTATTGAGGTATGATAGATTATTTAAGGATTGGTTGAATTCTTAAAATCATAAAAGTTTAAAGCTATGAGAATACTAGAGTCATGTAATCCCATTGTTTTGTGGGTGAAGAAAATGTATTATAGTCATATTTGTAAAATGCTTTGAAATTCTTGACTAAAACACTAGAACTAAAGCAAGTGACGTTTTAGTAATACTATTAAGTGACAACAGAAGAGAAATTGTTCTTTTTTTCTCTATTTCACATTTCAAGGTCACTATTGTATAAATTAGGTACTAAATATGTAGGTTGTGAAAATAATAAACACTGTTTATTTCCTTTAAAAATAGAAAATATTGCTAGAATAAAACAGATACTATACAATCATGGACTTGAAAATACTTTATGCTCCTTGGCGCTCAGTTTCTATGTTAAAAGAGTAAAAACTTATCTATATTGTATTTTACAGTTTCTAAAACAATTTTCGTACATTTTATCATTTGCTTCTTATAACATCCCTATGAGGTAGGTGGCATTACTTTATTTTACATATGAATGAATAAGCTCAGAGGTTTATGTTTTTGCCCAAGGTCGCATCAAGTAAGTAGCAGATCCAGAATTCAAACATAGATTTTCTGGCCCCTTAACCCAGTGCTCTTTCTACTACATACATACTTAGGCAAAGAGCCTTCTTGGTAAAGCAATCATGATTCAAGTCATTCTAAAAAATTGTAGACACAAAGATTGAATCACGTATGTCCCCCGGTGATCTCTTTCGAATATATCTAAATTGATAATCTCACCAGTCTTTCTCTTAATTATTACCAAAAAAGAATTTGTAATCAACAAATCCCTGTTGCTAATTATTAGACATGACAGAGATAAACTGGCCTCTCAAGTCAAAGAGAGTTTATTAAAGACTAACCTAATGCTGGCAGTTGGCCCTGAGTGGCCACTGTTCAGCATTCTAATTTGTTGTTTCTCATCTAAGAGAAAATTTATTTGATTTGTAGCAGAAGAATATTATTCATTTTTAACATATGAAGAGATTTATTTTTATGTTTATTTTACTTTTTCAATGTAATTGACATTCAATATCTTATTAGTTTCAGATGTACAACTTAGTAGTTAGACATTTATATAGTTTATGAAGCGATTCCCCCCATTAAGTCTAGTACTCACCTGGCACCATACATAGTTATTATAATATCATTGACTATATCATCTATGTTATAATTTACATCCCCGTCAATGTTTTGTACTTCCTTGGGTTTTCCCCGGCACAGCACTTGTCTTTCACCCTGAGGGTGCACCTCGGGCCGTCCAGTGGGAGACACTTTGGGAGTTTTGTACTTCTTAATACCTTCACCTTTTTCACCCAGTCCCCCAGTCCCTCTCTTTTTATACTGCATCAGTTTACAATGAAACTGAATGTGTCTAGTGATGATTGTGTGGATAAAAAGTTTATATGAGTATTTTAAATCTTTCTCATAAATTATTACAACAAGTAAAATAACTTGGGCAATTGATTAATACAACAGTTAAATTGTATGTTTATTTTTATTATTGTGTGTTGCTGGACAGAAAGTGAAAAAAGATGATATGATGGAAAAACACGCAGATACAAGTACCCAAACGATAGATGAAACCAAGCAAGAAGTTGTTAAGGAAGAATACAATGAAAATGCTGAAAATGGAGAAGCCATAATTATAGAGGTACCTTTCTTTTTTATTCTTTCTTTTTTTTTTTTTTAATCCTCACCCGGGGACATTTTACCATTGTTTTATTCAGATAGAGTGGGAGGGAGAGAGAGGAAGAGAGAGAGAAACATTGACGCGAAAGGGACACATGGAGTGGCTGCCACCCCCATGACCAACCAGGGCCAGGGAGAAACTGCTACCGAGGTGAATGCCCTTAGTGGGAACTGAACCCGGGTCTCTCTGGACCGCAGGCTGATGCTCTAACCGCTGAGCCAAACCGGCCAGGGCTAAACTTTCAAATGGACAAATCTAGAGGTATCTCTCAGTTCAGAGAGACCCGGGTTCGGTTCCCACTAAGGGCGCGTACTTAGGTTGCAGTTTGTCCCTGGCCCTGGTTGGTCGTGGGGGTGGCAGCCACTCCATGTGTCCCTTTCGCATCAATGTTGTTTTTTTTTCTCTCTCTCTCTTCCTCTCTCTCCCTCCCACTCTGTCTGAGCAAAAAATGGAAAAATGTCCTCGGGTGAGGATTAAAAAAAAAAGAAAGAAAATTTAACAATAGATGTGACTGAAAGAAATCTTATTTGCCTTGTAGTTTAAAAACAAAAATTGAGACATTAATTTAGTAGTGGTTCTATAGTTTCTTAATCAGTTCAGTCTGCTATAATGAAATACCACAAACTGGGTGGTTTTTCAACAACAAATTTATTTATCACAGTCTGGAGGCTGGGAAGTTCAAGATTAAGGCTACAGTATTTTTGGTGTCTGGTGAGGACTTGCTTCCTGGTTTATAGGTGGCAGTCTTCTCTCTATGTCCTGACATACTAGAAAGGGTCAGAGAGCTCTCTAGGGACTCTTTTATAAGGACACAAATTCCATTCATGAGGGCTCTATCTTCATAACCTAATCACTTCCCATAAAACCTGCCTCCAAATACCATCACATAGGGGATAGATTTTATCATATGAATTTGGGGGAACACATTCAATTTTTTTTATCCTCACCTGAGGACATTTTTGCATTTATCTTCAGATAGAACAGGAGGGGGAGAGGGAGGAAGAGAAAGAGAGAAACATGCGAGAGAGACACGTCGACTGGTTGCCACACGCATAACCCCAACCGGGGCCAGGCACAAACTGCAACCGAGGTACTTGCCCTTAGTGGGAACTGAACTGGTACTCTCTGGTCTGCTGGTCGATGCTCTAACCGCTGAGCCAAACTAGCCAGGGCGAATTTATAACATATAGTATAATAGTATCTAAGGTGAAAATTAAGAAAATGAATTTAAATGTGAGATTTATAGGTATGGGTAGTGGGAGCAATGGCTTAGCTTTGCTATTAATAGAATGATGGTAGTGATCCTGATTTAGTAATATAATGACTCTTATTAAATACTGACTAATTCTCCATTCCTTTTGTCAGCACATGAGTTATTTTGTAAATCCTTTTCCCCAATCACAATTCTTTTCTACCCTGCAGATTGCAAAACAAATTTTTACGTAAATGTTTCTACTAGGTCTTGCTTTGCATATTTAATTCATAAGACATTTTTAGATACTATAGTAAAACACTGAAATTGGAATGAAGTGCCAAATCTACAAACCAAAACTGTGCATATAGGGGACATATTTTTGTAAGTGATCCTATGATATAAAGTAAAAGAGTTTTCAAGTAACTTTTACAAAAAAACTAAATCTCACCATTATAGAAACAAAACACTGTTTATTTAAGGAATGTAATTTTGTTTACATATATGCTACTCATTGAGAATAGCTGGTTTAGAATATGTCATTTTCCTATATTTACTCTTTGTTCATATTTGTAATGAGAATTATTTATTTGAATAATTTTTCCTGAAGTTATGTACCAAATATCTGTTTGTGTGGAGACATTTTAATCAATCCTGTTTCTTAGACTATTTTCCTTGTAATGAGGTATTTAGGAGGCCTTTTCCACAAGAAAATTACTTTTTTGTAAATGAAGTGTTATTTTCATAAAATATATATAATCCTGTCTAAATATTTAGGGGAAACAGTTCTAAATTTACAAATACAATCGTGATTTTTTTTCTCTTACACATAGGAACCAGCTCCTGAAAAAGAAGCTGGGGAAATAAAAGAAGAAAAAGTGGAAGATGTTGAAGAAGAGGGATTAGAAAAGAAAAAGGCAGTGTTATCAGAAGAAAATAAAAATGAAAAAGATCAGAAAGGAGATGGAGAAGACCAAAACAAGGAAGAAGAGAGAAGCGAAGATAGAAAAGAGAATGAAGATGGAAAAAGGAAAGAAAAAGGTGGAAAAGGGGAAGAAGACCAAAAAGAGACAGGAGATGTAAAAGAGGGTGAAGATGAAAAAGGGAAAGGAGATGGCAAAGAGGACAAAGATGAAAAAGAGAAAGGAGATGAAAAAGAGGGTGAAGATGGAAAGGGGAAAGGAGAAGATGGCAACGAATCTGAAGATGAAAAAGATAAAGGAGAAGATGAAAAACAAGCAGAAGACAGAAAAGAGGAAGGAGATGAAAAAGATGATGGAGATGAAAAAGATGATGGAGATGAAAAAGATGAAGATGATGAAGATGAAGAAGATGATGAAGATGAAAAAGATGATGAAGATGAAAAAGATGATGAAAAAGATGATGAAGATGAAAAAGATGATGAAGATGAAAAAGAGGATGAAGATGAAAAAGATGATGAAGATGAAAAAGAGGATGAAGATGAAAAAGATGAAGATGAAAAAGAGGATGAAGATGAAAAAGAGGATGAAGATGAAAAAGAGGATGAAGATGAAACAGAAGATGAAGATACAAACGAGGGTGAAGATGGAAATGATGATGAAGGTATAAATGAGAAGAAAGAAGATAGAAAAGAGGACGAAAGAAAAGAAGAGGAAGATGGGAAAGATGAAAGAGATGGGAAGGAGAATGAAAATAAGGCTGAAATTGCAAAAGAAGTAGCCGAAAAAGAAGAGGTAAAAAAAGAAGAGTCTCAGAGTATTGTTTAAAACTGCCCTATGTAGTTTCATAATTTGGTAATATGTACCTCCATGTTGTAATGTTAATAGAGATAAATATTTTTATCAAATATTTTATAAACACGGTTTTTCTTTAGCATTACCTGAATTTCAGAATATCTTCATACTGATCATTAGCCACAAATTTCCTAACATGAAACCTTTATAAATTTTGTGATTATAATAGTGGAATGTATAGGAAAAAAAAACATGCTTTCAACTTTGTCAATTTCCCTTTGTGTAAGTTATGTGTTAAATCTTTGCATTTTACTTTTACTTCTGTGTGTGATAATTTTATAAAGTGGAGAGTTCTCAAAGGAAAAAATGGTGTGTGGTTCTCTAGGTTGCTTTTTTTAAAGAAGGTGAACTATTTTCATGTTATGCTAAGGAGTTAGAATTATCTTTTCCAAATGTGACTAGTTTTAGTTTGGGAAAAAATAAAATTGTAATTTCATTTTTAGAAGAAACACAAATGTTTATTTCAGAAGGGCAGTTCTGACTATATGTCTATCCACAAAATTTTACTGGATTTATCTTAATAAAATCTTTCTTCAAAGATCATTGTAGTTTGTTATATATCCAAATATATAGTTAATTAAATATTATAATGCTTGATTTTTCTCTATTGCAATACTCATGAAATCATTAAAAAAAAAAAATTTGGCCCTGGCCGGTTTGGCTCAGCAGTTAGAGCGTCGACCTGCGGTCCAGAGAGACCCGGGTTCGGTTCCCGCTAAGGGCATGTACCTCGGTTGCAGTTTGACCCCAGCCCTGGTTGGTCGTGTGGGTGGCAGCCACTCGATGTGTCCTTTTCACATCGATGTTTCTCTCTCTCTCTCTGTTCCTCTCTCTCCCTCCCACTCTACCTGAACAAAAAATGGAAAAATGTCCTCGGGTGAGGATGAATAATAAAAAAAAAATTTGCACCTAGATAAAATTAACAAAAAATTCAGCATTTCAGTGTTTTCAAAGTGTACAATTTAGTTATTTTTAGTATATTCACAATGTCGTACAACCATCACCACTGATTCCAGGCAACTCTACACCCACTGGTCCCTGGCAACCATTAATTTATTTCCTGTCTCTATGGATTTGCCTGTTTTGGATGGAATCACACAATATGTGCCATTTTATATCTGGCTTCTTTCACTGGACATGTTTTCAGTTACATCCCTGTTGTAGCATATATCATTACTTCATTCCTTTTTATGGCTGAATAATGTTATATTGCACCAATATACTACATTTTTTGTTGACAGACATTTGGGTTGTTTCCATATTTTGTCAATTATGAATAACACTGCTGTGAACATTCATATGCAAGTTTTTGTGTGAATATTTGTTTTCATTTCTCCTGGGTACATATCTAAGAGTGAAACCACTGGTTCATATAGCAATACTATGTTTAACTTTTTGAAGAACTTCCAGACTATTATCCAAAGTAGCTTTAGCATTTTACATTCTCACCAGAAACATACGAGGGTTCTAATTTTCCCACCTCCTTGGCAGCACTTGTTATTGTCTGCCTTTTTATTATAACCATATGAGTAGGGTACTTCAGGGTGATCATAATCATGGTGATTTTGATTTGCATTGTTCTAATGAAGTTGAGCATGTTCTCTTGTGCTTATTGGCCATTTGTATATCTTCTTCAGAGAAATGCCTAACAAAGCCATTGCCCATTTTTACCTGGCTTGTATTTTTAGTATTAAGTTGTAAGATTGTATACATTTTGGAGATGTCTCCTATCAGATACAACGATTTGCAAAAATTATCTCCCAATGTATGGTTTGCCTTTTCACATTCTTGACTATCCTCTGATGCACAAAAGTTTTTAATTTTGATTAAGTCCAGTTTATCTACTTTTTCTTCTGTTGCTTGTGATTTTGGTGGCATATTGAAGAATCTGGTACCAAACCCCAGGGCACAAAAATATTCACCCATATAGAGTGTTATTTATAGTTTTATCTCTTACATTTAGGTATTTCATATGTTTTGTATTAAATTCTGTATATGTTGTGAAGTAGTGGTCCTACTTCATTCATTTACATGTGACTATCCATTTGTCCAAGCACCATTTCTTTAAAAGACTATTTCTCCATTGGATAGACTTGACACTCCAAAAATCAGTGGACCACAGATGTATGGGCTTATTTCTGGATTATTAATTCTGTACTATTATATGCCTACTTCTATGTCAGTACCAGACTTTTGATTACATAGCATCAGAAAGTATATGTTCTCCAACTTTGTAATTGATTGTTCAGGGTCACATTTCCATATGAGTTTTAGGATCAGCTTGTTTATTTCTACAAAAAAAAAAAAAAGTCGGAGTTTTGATAGGGACCACAAAAAATATACATATAAATTTGGGGAACATTGCCATATTACCAAAATTGTCCTCTAATCCATGAGCATGGGATGCATTTCCATTTATTTAGGGTCTCTTCAATTTCTTTTAGCACTATTATGTAGTTCTTAGTGTGCAAGCCCTATACTTTCTTGATTAAATTTATTCCCAAATTGTTTTATTCTTTCTGATGCTGTAAATAAAATTGTTTTCTTGATCTCCATTTCAGGTTGTTCATTGTTAGTGTTTAGAAATACAACTGATTTTTTATTACTGACCCTATATCCTGCAATTTTACTGAGCTCTGTTAAATTTAATAGATGTTTTATGAATTCTTCAGAGTTCTCTGTGTATAACACCATGTTATCTACAAATAGAGATTTTTTACTTTTTTCCCCCAATTTGTAGGCTTTTATTTCTTTTTTCTCGCCTAATTGTCCTGGCCTTAAAAAGTCTTTATGTATTAAGAATAAAAAGGAAATATACAAATTCAGAAATCCAGCTTTCAAAGCACAGACCTCTGACTCTACCTCATGCCCAAGTGTGGCAGGCCCTGCAGTAATCAAAATCAACCTGAAAGGTTTGGTTAAACTTCTAGGCACCTTGCCTGGATCCCCCACTTCCTAGTCACATTCTGCAACCACAGAAAATGTACTGTCATAACTTCCAATGCAGAAATTGACCTTTTGAGCACCTTAACCTACATTGTCAAGGCTAAAATAAAAGTAAAAATCTCGGTTTCCTCTTTAAAAACACATTCCAAGTGACAGGCAAAACAATGGTAACAAGTAATCTTAAATTTTCATGTGAAATTCTAATCTTTACATAAAGAAGGTAGCTACCTTCACCTTACAATGTTATTTCAACACTATAATGAAGCATTCATATTACAATAACATGGTATATACTACAGAAGAATCATTACTTCACACCATGATGCTAAAGTAAACTTTCTTCTTTAGGTCTCAGATTATTTTATTTCTTGATGATTTTATTGGATCTTCTCTTTTACACTCAAACTTTGCTTCACATAATTTTTCTTCTAAAAGACTCAATAGTAGTCCGGCAGGTGTGGCTCAGTGGTTGAGCATTGACCCATGCACTAGGAAGTCACCGGTTCGATTCCTGGTCGGGGCACATGCCCTGGTTGTGGGCCTGATCCCCATTGGGGGCGTGCAGGAGGCGGCCAATTGATGTTTTCTCTCATCAATGTTTCTGTCTCTCTCCCTCTTGCTCTAAAAAAATAAAAGGCTCAATAGTAGTAAGATGTGAAAGGAGGAGTGAAGTAGGGGAATGCTTATTTATAGAGGCAGCCTACCATTACAGTAAACGAAAGTGCATATAAATTGTAAAGAACAATCCTTACTCAAGATTTGGATAAATAGACAAAGGTATAAAAAATAGTCTTCAGGGAACCCCACAGAAAAGGTCAAGAAATTCACTTGAAGTTTCTTTAGTAATATGCAGCATCCTCTGTTAACTATCATTGGCATCACAAATATTTGGTAATATATAATACTGACTCATCATAATAATTGATTTTCTGAGTATACAGTGCTGAAATTTTAATCTAAAGTTTTCTGTGACTTTAAAGGGGTTGCCTCACACATAACCATGAATTTGGCTAGGGAAAGCATGTCTTAGGATAAAAAAATTAGTAGGAATAATCTTTGAATTCTTATTATAATTAGATAGAAAAGTATGATTTAATCTATCACTGTACCTAGAGAAAAAGAATATACACAATTATTCAGCCTCATACCTGCTACATAAAGCAAGACCTGCCTTTAATGTTTTCCCCTAATCATATTTAACATGTTACATATTTTTTCATGCTGAACATTGTTAATCCTTATTAACAACTCCCATTTTGGATGGTATGAGAAAGGGAAACAGAGAATGTGCATGTTGGAGCTGGAATCTAATCTCATAAACCATAATATATTATAATAAGTATTATTAGTAACTTACTAAGATCACACAGATACATCTTGACATCATCTTTAAAATCAGGTTTTGCAAATCCTCTAACAGTAATGTTTTGATCCTAAAACAATTATTTCTTTTTAAGATACTATTGCAGCAATTTTCTTAAATCTGGTAACTGTGGAACATGTTGGTTAACATATAGGGGTGGAAAAAGTAGGTTTACAGTTGTTTGTATGAAAAAATATATAAGAATAAATAATAATACAATAATAAACTCTATTTCACATACTCACAACTGTAAACCTACTTTTGCCCTCTCCCATAAAAGGAACAGAGGGGAAAACAAAAAAACACCAAATAAGCTGCAGTTTATAGCCTCCTATGCTTAATTTAAATTAAGTTAAATCTATAACATGACAGGAGGTAAATGATTTGTGTGAAGATGCTTTTCTAAAATAAAGAAAAGATGTTTTAATGTGATATTTTCATTATAGATAAGATTTTTTTATCTTAAAGTATATGGATTTAAGACTTATCATTAATAATGATTGATTCGCCTCTCCTGAATACAATAGTCTTTTGCATTATGTTGACTTCTTTAACTTGGAAAATAGTAAGTAAGCACAGGTCTAATTTTATATGGAGTAATTCTTATTTTTCTCTTACGTAGTATCTCTGTAACTAGAGTTGTTCATTGTGCTTGTTTATTAATGATATTGAAAAACTTTTTAAAATTTTGTTTTTTCCATGTACATTGTCTTTACATATTTATATCAAATATCACATAATAGTATAGATCAAAATGGGTTCCCCTTGTATAAGAGTTAAATATTAAATTCAGAAAATTTAAATATTCTTTAAGAACCAAAACTATGGCCCAGCCAGTGTGGCTCAGTGATTGTCAACCCATGCACCAAGAGGTCTCTGGTTCAATTCCTGGTTAGGGTACGTGCCCCAGTTGTGGGCCAGATTCCCAGTGTGGGGCATGTAGGAGGCGGCCAATCAATGTTCTCTTTCATCAATGTTTCTGTCTCTCCCTCTACTTTCCTCTCTCTCAATCAATAAAGAAAAAAATTTAAAGAATAATAATAAAAAAAGAACCAAAACTATGATTTAGTATATGTTCACAACACACGCCTTTAATCCCATAGCAACTGTATTAAGCAGTCCAGGCATAATGGAATTTACTAAATAATGTAAGTGAATTCCAATGTTCACAAAAAATGTTGTTTCAGATTATATAATGTAGAAATGTGTGTGTGTGTGTGTGTGTGTGTGTGTGTATGTTTTCTAGAGATGAGAGAAAGGATAAATCACAAAGTGAGATGGATGATTTTGAAAGTAGCAATGGTTTAAAAGGCTATATTTTCCCATATAGATTAGGAATTCTTACCAAGGGTTAAACAACTTTAAATATTTAATATATGTAAACATGTTTACTATGTAAGTGCCATACATTCTCTTAAGCATATATATACATATCCATCCACATATTTCATATATATGTAAAATATTTGCACATAACAACTTTACGAGGCAGGTATTATTCTTATTCTCATTTTATAGATTAGGAAACTAAAGCACAAAATCCAATCTGTTTAGTTTACTTGTGGCAAATCCATGACTTCCAGGATTTCAAATAGATTATACTATCTCTCAAACAGGCTTAATCCACAAGCCACTTATGCCCAATGGGATTTTGTTTTGTAAAAATAATCTTATAAAGCTAATGAGAAGTGACATCACTCACCAACGTTACAATTTATTTATTTATTTATTTATTTATTTATTTATTTATTTATTATCCTCACCCAAGGA
Source organism: Molossus molossus (assembly GCF_014108415.1). Lineage (NCBI taxonomy): Eukaryota > Metazoa > Chordata > Mammalia > Chiroptera > Molossidae > Molossus > Molossus molossus. Next base: position 10,545,756 of record NW_023425355.1, on the reverse strand, counting down.
CATTTTTTCATTTTTTATTCAGATAGAGTGGAAGGGAGAGAGAGGAAGAGAGAGAGAGAGAGAAACATCGATGTGAAAGGGACACATCGAGTGGCCGCCACCCACACGACCCAACCAGGGCCGGGGACAAACTGCAGCCAAGGTACATGCCCTTAGCGGGAACCGAACCCAGGTCTCTGTGGACCGCAGGCCGACGCTCTAACCGCTGAGCCAAACCGGCCAGGGCACCAACGTTACAATTTAGATTATTGAATTTATTTAGTTGATAAATATTTATTGAGTACCTACTATGTGTCAGTTAGGTTCTGGGGTAAGATATGTCAAGAAAATAGGGATCTTCCTTGCCCTCATAGATCTTATAGTCCAGAAGAGGAAATCATCATACTTTTAATCACATAAATAACTATATAATTGCAACTTTTGTTAATGCTGTAAGGTAGTTAGAAGACAGTATGACAGAGACTTGGGAGAATCTAGTACTTGTGGGTGGTTAGAGGTGTCAATTTTCATGTAATGTGGTATCCAATCCACTCACTCAGACATATGGATTGGTTAAACTCAAGTGGGAGGTTCTCACTTTAGGTTTCCCATGCAATTAGTGTAAGCACATAGTATCTGAGGTTGGAGTCAACTGAAATCTCAACTGACCAGATATTTAACACTTCTTCAATCAACTGTCTAGCACCTCAGCTTGTTCATCTTGGCTGGTTTTCCACATGGCTAGTTAGCGTTATTGTTTTCCTTCACAAAATGGTGGTCTCAAGGTATTCTAAGCTCTTACAAGGTGGCTGGTAGCTGGTGTCTTGCTTCCCCTAGAATGTGTGTTCCAAGAGCCCCAGGAACAATTCACAAGGTTTCTAATGACCTAGCCTGAGAAACCATGTATTACGTCTGCATAATTGTTGGTCAGAAAGAAAGGTCAGCCCAAATACAAGGGAAGGAAAATAGACAAGGACACAAATACAAGAAGACATGGCTCATTAGGAAGCCATCTTTGAAGATTAGCTACCACAGTGCTTCATTTTCTGTATTCTCTATTTCCAGAATTCCTACTACATGGATGTTGGACCTTCTGGCGTGATTCCTTATTTTTAAAAAATACATTTTTTCTCTCCTATTTTCCTTCTCTCTTTTTCTTCTTTCTGGGTATGCCCTTACATTTTCATTAAAATGCCTTTTGAATTTTATATTCATTTTTAATTTCCATGAGCTCTTTCTTGTTATGTGTTTTTTAAAACATTTTATAGTATGCTGTTTTTATTTCTTAATATAACATTTTCTCTCCTCTGTCTTCTGGTTAATTTTTTTTTCTTCAATTTTTCAATTTCAGTTGACATTCAACATTATTATTATTATTATTTTTTTATCCTCACCCGAGGACACTTTTTCTTTTTTTTTGTTCAGGTAGAGTGGGAGAGAGAGGAACAGAGAGAGAGAGAGAAACATCGACGTGAAAGGAACACATCGAGTGGTTGCCACCCGCACAACCGACCAGGGCCGGGGACAAACTGCAACCGAGGTACGTGCCCTTAGCGGGAACCGAACCCGGGTCTCTCAGGACCGCAGGCTGACGCTCTAACCGCTGAGCCAAACCAGCCAGGGCCCATTTCTTTATTTTAAATTAATGAATTTATTTTTGTTACCGATGTTTCTCCTTTTCCCCCCACTGATTCACCCCCCTCTTCCTCCCCACCCAATCCCCAGCTTTATTGTCCATGTCCATTGTTCATGTACACATGCGTATAAATTCTGTGGTGATCTCTCCCCCACCACCTTCTCTTCTAGGGATTGTCAGTCTGTACCCCACTTCCATGTCTCTGGGACTATCCCATTCCTAACACTGTTATGTTCACTATATTCCACAAATAAGTGAGACCATATGATTTTTGTCTTTCTCTTCTTTGCTTCCTTTACTTAGGATAATACTCCCCAGATCCCTCCATGTCGTCTCAAAGGATCAGAGATCTTTCTTTCTTACAGCTGCATAGTACTCCATTGTGTATATGTACCACTGCTTTTTTATCCATTCATCTACTGATGGACATTCGGGCTGTTTCCAGATCTTAGCTATTGTAAAAAATGCTGCTACAAACATGGGGGTACATATATTCTTTATGATGAGTGTTTCAGGCTTCTTAAGGTATATTCCTAGAAGTGGGATCACTGGGTCAAATGGCAATTCAATATTTAATTTTTTGAGGTAACACAGTATTGTTTTCCATACTGGCTGCACCAGTCTGCATTCCCATCAGCAGTGTACTAGAGTCCGTTTTTCTCCACAACCTCACCAACACCTGTTGTTTGATGATTTGTTGATGGTGGCCATTCTGACAGGTGTGAGGTGATACCTCATTGTTTTAATTTGCATCTCTCTCATGATTAGTGATGTTGAGCATTTTTTCGTATGTCTCTTAGTCATTTGTATGTCCTGTTTGGAGAGGTGTCTATTTAGTTCCTCTGCCCATTTTTTAATTGGGTTCCTTGTCTTCCTTTTGTAGATTGTATGAGCACTCCATATATATTGGAAGTTAACCCCTTATCTGATATATCATTGGCAATTATGCTCTCCCATACAGTGGGTAGCCTTTCCATTTTCATGATTGTATGTTTCGCTGTGCAGAAGATTTTTAGTTTGATGTAATCCCATGTGTTCATTTTCTCCTTTGTTTCTGTTGATTTAGGTGAAGTATCAGTAAAAATTCTGCTGCATATGATGTCTGTAACTTTGTTGCCTACGTTTTCTTCTAGGATTTTTATGGATTCATGAGTCACATTTAAGTCTTTTATCCATTTTGAGGTTATTCTTGTGTATGGTGTAAGTTGATGGTCTAGTTTCATTTTTTTTGCATGTAGCTGTCCAATTATCCCAACATCATTTATTAAAGAGTCTGTCTTTACGCCACTGTATGGTCTTGTCAACTTTGTCAAATATTAATTGAGCATATTGCCTTGGGTCCATTTCTGGGTTCTCTGTTCTGTTCCACTGGTCTATATGCCTTTTCTTGTGCCAGGACCAGGCTGTTTTGATTACACTAGCTTTGTAGTATAACCTGAAATCTGGTAATGTGATCCCTCCTACTTTGTTTTTCTTTTTCAAGATTGCTGTGGCTATTCGAGGTCTTTTTTGGTTCCATATGAACTTTTGAAATATTTGTTCTAGTTCTGTGAAGTATGCCGTTGGTATTTTGATGGGGATTGCATTGAATCTATAGATTGCTTTGGGTACTATGGATATTTTAATGATGTTAATTCTTTCAATCCATGAACAAGGTTTGTGCTTCCACTTTTTTATATTTTCCTCGATTTTATTTTTCAATGTCCTATAGTTTTCTGAAAATAGATCCTTTACTTCTTTGGTTACATTTATTCCTAGGTATCTTAATTTTTTGCCACAATGGTAAATGGGATTGATTTTTCAGTTTCTCTTTCTGTGAGTTCATCATTGGTGTAGAAGAATGCCGTCGATTTCTTGACGTTAATTTTGTATCCTGCTACTTTGCCAAATTGATTTATTAAGTCAAGTAGATTTTTGATGGAGTCTTTAAGGTTTTCTATGTATAATATTATGTCATCTGAAAATAATGACAGTTTAACTTCCTCCTTTCCAGTTTGGATCCCTTTTATTTTTTCTTCATGTCTGATTGCTGTGGTTAAGACTTCCAGTACTATGTTAAATAACAGTGGCGAAACTGGGCATCCCTGTCTTGTTCCTGTTCTTAAGGGAAATGCTTTTATTTTCTGCCCATTGAGTATGATGTAGGCTATAGGTCTTTAATACATGGCCCTTATTATGTTGAGATATGATCCCTCTATTCCCACATTGCTCAGCGTTTTTATCAGAAATGGATGCTGGATTTTGTCGAAGGCCATTTCGGCATCTATTGATATGACCATGTGGTTTTTATTCTTTATTTTTTTATGTAGTGTATCACATTTATTGATTTGTGAATATTGTACCAACCTTGCATCCCTGGAATGATCCCACTTGGTCATGGTGAATAATTTTTTTGATGTATTGCTGGATCTGATTTGCTAGTATTTTGTTCAATTTTGGCATCTACGTTCTTCAGGGATATTGGCCTTTAGATTTCTTTCTTTGTAGTGTCTTTTCTGGTTTTGGAATTAGAATTATGTTGGCTTCATAAAACGAGTTTGGACATTTTTCTTCTTGAATTTTTTGAAATAGTTTGAGGAGAGCCTTGGTTGGTTTGGCTCAGTGGTCAGAGCATCGGCCTGCGGTCCAGAGAGACCTGGGTTCAGTTCCCGCTATGGGCATGTACCTCGGTTGCAGTTTGTCCCCGTCCCTGATTGGTTGTGCGGGTGGCAGCCACTCGATGTATCCCTTTCACGTTGATCTCTCTCTCTCTCTCTCTCTTTTCCTCTCTCTCTCTCTCTCCTCTCTCTCCCCCCACTCTCTCTGAACAAAAAAAGAAAAATGTCCTCCAGTGAGGATTAAAAAAAAAAAAGAAGTAGTTTGAGGAGAATGGGAGTTAGTTCTTTTTTGAATGTTCAGTAAAACTCCCCCGTGAAGCCATCCGGGACTGGGCTTTTGTCTGCTGGGAGAGTCTTGATTACCTCTTCAATTTCCTTAGTTGTTATTGGTCTGTTCAAGTTTTCTATCTCTTCCCAGTCCAGTTTTGGGAGCCTATGTATTTCTAGAAATTTGTCCATTTCACTTAGATTATTGAATTCATTGCCATATAATTGTTCATAGTCATTGTTAATGATCCTTTGTATTTCTGTGGTGTCAGTTGTTACTTCTCTTTCATTTCTGATTTTGTGTATTTGGGTTCTCTCTCTTTGTTTCTTGGTGAGTCTAGCTAAGGGTACATTAATCTGGTTTATCTTTTTGAAAAAAAAGCTTTTTATTTCATTGATCCTTTAAATTGTTTTGGGTTTTTTTTTCTTTTGGTCTGTATGTCATTTATTTCTGCTCTGATCTTTACTATTTCCTTCCTTCTACTTGCTCTGGGGTTTTCTTTTTGCTTGCTTTCTACTTCTCTAAGTTGTGAGGTTAGATAGTCTATTAGAAATTTTTCTTGTTTCTTGAGGTAGAACTGCTTTCACTGCATCCCATAAATTTTGTGCTGTTGTGTGTTCATTTTCATTCATTTCCAGGAAGTTTTCATTCTCTTCCTTGATCTTCTCGGTAACCCATTCATTGTTTAATAACATGGTGTTTAGCCTCCATGTGTTCAAATGTCTTTGCATGCTCTGGTTGCAATTGATTTCTAGTTTCATGCCATTGTGATCTGAGAAGATGCTTGATATGATTTCAATCTTCTTGAAGTTGTAGAGACTTAGTTGTTTCCTAACATGTAGTCTGTCTTTGAGAATGTTCCATGTGCACTTGAGAGGAATGTGAATTCTCTAGTTTTGGGGTGTAATTCTTTGTGGATATCTATTAAATTCATTTGGTCTAGTGCTTCATTTAGAGTCTCTGTTTCCTTGCTAATTTTTTTTCTAGAGGATCTATCCAGTGATGTCAGCGGGGTATTTAAGTCCCCTGCTATGATTGTATTGCTGTTGATTTCTCGTTTGAAGTCCTCCAGAAGATTTTTAATATATTTTGGTGCTCCTATATTGGGTGTATATATGTTTATCAAGGTTATATCTTCCTGTTGGATAGATCTTTTTAATTTTATGTAGTGGCCTTCTTTGTCTCTAGTTATGGCCTTCATTTTTATCAGATATGAGTATTGCTACCCCAGCTTTTTTTTTTTTTCCTTTCTGTTTGCTTGGTCGATTTTTTTCCATCCCTTCACTTTCAACCTATGTGAGTCTTTTGTTGTGAGGTGGGTCTCTTGTAAACAACATATCGATGAGTCATGCTTTCTTATCCAATCAGCTACTCTGTATCTTTTTATGGGAGCATTCAATCCATTTACCTTTAATGTGATAACTGATATGTACTTATTTATTGCCATTTTTGTTTAGTGTGGTTCTATTTTTCTTCCTATTTCTTCTACTAATTACAGCAGTCCTTTTAACATTTCTTGCAGTGCTGGTTTGGTGCTAATGTATTCCCTTAGCCTTTTTTTTTTTTGTCTGGGAAGCTCTTTATTTGACCTTCTATTTTGAATGCTTTGCTGGGTAGAGTAGTCATAGATTCAGATCCTTGTTTTTCATGACCTTGATTACTATGTGCCATTCCCTTCTCACCTGTAGTGTTTCTGTTGAGAAGTCAGCTGAGAGCCATATGGTGGTTCCTTTGTAGGTAACTTGTTGCTCATGTCTTGCTGCTTTTAGGATTCTCTCTTTGTCTTTAATTTGTGGCATTTTAATTACTATGTGTCTTGGTGTGGGCCTGTTTGGGTTCTTCTTACTTGGGGCTCTCTGTGCTTCTTGAACTTCAATGCCTTCTTCCTTCACCAAATTAGGAAAGTTTTCTGTCACTATTTCTTCAAATATATGTTCTAACCCTTGCTCATTTTCTTCTTCTTTGGGGACTCCTATGATGTGAATATTATTACGTTTCCAGTTGTCCCACAGTTCTCTTAAGCTGTCTTCATGTTTTTTTAATAGTTTTTTCCTTTGATTTTCTGATTGGTTTATTTTTCTACCCTGTCTTCTAATTTACTCATCCAGTCCTCAGCTTCCTCTACTCTGCTGTTTAGACCTTCTAATGTGTTCTTTATTTCTGATATGTCATTCTTCATTTCTTCTTGGTGTTTTTTAATTTCCAGTTGGTTGATTTTCAACATTTCTATGTCTTTACTCATGGTGTTGATGTCCTTACTCATGCTGTTGAGCTTCCGCAAGATCATGGCTCTGAATTCTAGCTCTCTAGAACCTCATTTATCTCATCTTTGGTAGAGGTCTCTTGTTCTTTCATTTGGAATTTGTATCTTTGTTTCACCATTTTGGCTATCACAGTGGGTTTTGGAGCCTGCCAAATTTCCCCTGTGGGTGTTGAAATGCTGTGATTCTTTTCCCTCTCCTGGTTTTGGATGAACATGGGAGGATCCACGTTAAACACCACTGTCAAGTTTTACTTTACTGGGTAGAGTTGCTAGCCCAGGAATGGTTCAGTTATCCTCTAGCTTTTTTCCTAGATTTTGTTGTGCTTACTTGAAAAGCCTTGGGTTCTCAGTGGAATGAGAAACTCCCTTAGGTGCTCAGCATAAGGGGATTTCCTGAGGGTGGGTCAGATGCTGGTTATTAATGAGCCTCAATTTGCATTTAAATGGCCACCTGGTGGGGTTGAATCTCTAAGGGAGGGCCCGCTGCCTCTCCCCAGAGCCCTGGGAAGGAGTAAGATGACCACTGTCCTGCGTGGCTGCAACTCAGCAAAAGCTCTGAGCACCCTCAAATCCCGAGTGTCCCCACACAGTTCCAGTCCAGTCCGTCCTCCCTCTACCAGAGCCCAAGGTAAGTGGCTGTGGATATTTTAGCGTCTGTCCCAGCTCTGCGCTGTGGAGCCATTTGGGACTTTAACTCCGAGGTTGTTGCTCATAGCTAATGCTGCTGCCGATTGTGGGCTCCCAACCCCCCTTGCATGCCTCCACAATCCTACCAGGATCGAGTCAGTGTCCGTGGTTATATGGTCTTCACAAGCTGCATTTCTGTTGCTTTTTCCAGAGATTTGTCTTTATTTTAATTGTAATTCCAGTTTGGTCCTGGGAGACGGTCTGTGTAGCTTTCATTCACTCTGCCGCCATTTTGGAATCTTCACATGTTTGATTTTTTTAGTTTCAGAGTTGGAAAGAAATTTGCTTTAGGGTGCATTATACCTTGAGTCTCACCCACACTTGATTTAAATACAGTCATGCACCACATAATGCCATTTTGGTCGATGGTGGACTACATATACGAAAGTATTCCTATGAGATTATAATGGGTCTAAAAATTCATACTGTCTGTTGATGTCATCATCATCATGAATAGAGAAAAATGTTCATGGTGCATTATCTGCTTACAGGCAAATCTACATGAAAAAATTAGTCCAGCTGGTGTGGATCAGTGGTTGAGCATCAACCCATGCACCAAGAGGTCACCAGTTCAATTCCCGATCAGGCCCAATCCCCAGTGGGGGGCATGCAGGAGGTGGCCAATCAATGTTCTCTCTCATCAATGTTTCTATCTCCCTCTCACTTCCTCTCTCTCTAAAATCGATACAGGAAAAAAAATAAATAAATTCTACCTACCAAGTTGATGATATTAGGAAGTAAGGCCTTGGGGAAGTGAATAGGCCATGGAGAGTAGAATCTCATGAATGGGATTACTGCCTTTATAAAAGAGGTGCCATAATTCTTTTTAGCACCTTCTGCTGTGTCAGGACACAGTGACAAGATGGCCCTCTATGAACCAGGAAGCTTTTACTAGACACTAAGTCTATAGACATTTTGATCTTGGACTTTTTAGACTCCAGAGCTGTAATAAATAAATTTCTGTTGTTAATAAGCTACCTGGTTTGTGGTATTTTATTATAGCTGCCCATACTTAAAAATGCCATGTTTAAGACTTTTTTAGCTAGAAGTGTCTAGAAATCATTCTACTCTAACCATGAGGAAGGTTTCATGTTTTCTTCCTTTTATTACCTTGGGAAGCTGGTCTGGGTCAAATAAATAGAAACCTAAAGTACATCTATAAATTTCTCTCCCCCCCCCCTTTAACACCTCTGTGCCTCACCTTAATTTCTCTATTTGTAATCAAAACAGCCATCTTCATTTCAAATAAAATAAAGAAAAAGGGAATCCTAGAGGCCCAAGGCCCACAAGATTAAACATTTTATTGGCCAAAGTACTGTCACTCAAAAAGCCTCAGAAGTCTGTCTAAAACCATGAAGGGTCTAATTTATCCTACTTTCAAGCTAGTAAGTTAGCCTGCTACTGTTTCAAGAATATTGAAAAAAACAAACCAAAAAACAGAGGACTTTATTATTCATGGCACAGCAAGCAGCATGAGATTCATGTTAGCATTGGTTTTCCTTTCCTTCGCAGTCTGATCAAAGCATTATGGAGGTTGGGTCGGGTGGATATTGTGCACATAATGGATTTGCATTATAGCTGAGGAATCCTGAGCTTGGGAAACACTACTCTTTTCAAAGTACTGTAAGATGGGCACTTGGGCTATTTCCAGATCTTTGCTATTGTATATAATACTGCTATAAACATAGGAACGCATATATTCTTAAGTGTCCATCAGCAAATGAGTGGGTAAAAAAGCAGTGGTACATTTACACAATGCAACACTACACAGTTGTTAAAGAAAAAGAGAGAGAGAAGAAGAAAAAGGAACTTTTACCCTTTGTGACAGCAGGGATGGATCTGGAGAGTATTATGCTGAGCAAAATAAGCCAGTTATAGAAAAGCAAATACCATGTGATCTCACTAATATGTGGAATCTAATGAACAAAATAAACTGACTAATAAGATAGAACCAGAAGCATGGACACATGCAACAAACTTGCTGGTGCCTGATGGGAGGGGTGTGGTGGTGACTGGATAAGGAAGGTGAAAGGATTAGCTAAAGAACATATATGCATAACCCATGGACAGGGACAACAGTTTGTTGAAGGCCAAGGGAGGCCGTAGGACGAGTGGGTGGAGATGGCCAAAGTCAGAGGGGACACCTGCAATAAACAAAAACAAGAAAACACAACTAGACAGATCTAGACTGTAAGAAAGCTTGCCTAAAATCTGTACTTTAAAAAGAAATTATTTTTATTATAATATTCAACCCACATACCTTCCTTCCAACACAGAAAGAGACAATGTATCTCCTGAGGCTTTTTGCTACACAAATATCCTTGAAAATAAAGTCTAGGACAAACTTGTCAGTATTTCTGCTCACAAGACTTGCAGAAAACAAAAAGCCATGGAGAATTGTCTCCCAGAAATTTACAATGAAAACATGAAATTTGGCTACTTTGCCTCTGACCCAGAAGTCTTATATTTTCTTCCAGCATTCATGACGCTCAATCAGCACACTCGTTTGACTTTCGATACATCACTGAGGTTTCCAAAACTAATCTGTGTAACATTTTTTTTTACTTTCCAGACCTGCTGAAGACTAACAATAAAGCATTTGTATTGCCAAAGCTACTCAACAATGGGCTAAGGGTCAAGGTATTTAATATACCTTTCATTATGTCTATAAACACAGGCATCTGATAACCAGTGGGTCTTGTGTTCCTGTGTTCACAGAATGGTAGCACACAAAGAAACAGTTCTTAACTGAATATTACCCTAGGTCACAGAGCAGAAAGAAAGTACAGGAACACCCATCACCTAGTCTTCTAAAGGAAGACATATATTTACATACTTTAAAAGCTGCTACTTGAGGATCTGGCTTCCAATCATCATGAATCTAGCTGCTGACTAACATTCTCACAGTTGGGGCTGTCTGGTCTTGGCACACCCTAGACCACTGAGAACCACAAAGATCAAAGTAGGCTGTTTGGACAATCACAAAAGTTTAAGAGACAATCAAGATCTAGGGCAGAGTTGAAAGATACATTTCATCTCCTATACAAGGCCCCTTCTGCAAGACTGGACATAAGACCATTTTATCTAATGTATACAAAACAACAAAGACTTTCTTCAAGATCATGGCTTAGGAAGACTCTGAGCTTACCTCCTCCCATAAACACACCAAATTAAAATCTATACTTAGAGCAATTCTTTCTGAAAGACAACTGAATGCTGATTGAACAGCTTCTGAACAATGGGAGAGAGCGACCACATAGAGAAGTTGGGGAACCACAAGAGCACTCTGGGATCTGAAGGAACTGTACAGGATTGAAGGATCTGGTGAATGCCACTTTTTAGGATCCCCCTTTACCTGGATAGCACTGGGGAGAGCTCTAGCTGCTTTGGCTAACCTGCAAGGCTGTTTGGAGCATATCCTTTATTGCCTCATCTGGAACTAACTTAAGCAGGAATAACAGAACACCAAAATACATGTGCACAGGGCCTCTGCACTAGAGCTTGGTCTAGCTGGTCAAACAGGGCGCTGTATAACACGCACATGAGGCTGCCCTGCTCAGACACTGCTGTAGCTATGAATAATCAGATTAAAAGGTTGAATCACATGTGCTCACCTAGAAGCTTTCTGTGGAGCAAGAGTGACACTGGCAGGGTGATAGAAAAGGGGTATACTGAGCTGCTCCACCTGAAACCCGTTACAGCCACAAGAAGTTGGAACAAAAGAGAGCTACTACAGGCGTGCACACCCCAGGCTACCTTACCCCAAAGACCTGTCTTCCAGCCAGGTGTGGCCCCAGACATTACACATGCCACCCCAACTCCAGCCAGCCTATCAAAACCACCTGGCACACATTCTACACACAGGCAACTTTTATACAAGACCACATTTACAAGATTAGGAGAGATAGCTATTCCATCTAATTCACGGGGGAAAAGACACAGAAAGTACAACAAAATAAGACAGAGGAATATACTACAAAAGAGAATCCCTGCAGAAACAGAGGTAATTTTTTTCATTAAAATTTTGAAGAAACAGTGATAATTATGCTCATTCAATCTTGAAAGTAGAATAGAGGAACTTAGAGGAAACATCAACATATGGTTAGATAATATAATAAAAAACAAATGAGAGCTGAAAAATACAATGAATAAAAATTGCTATAAAATTACTATAAAAAATCAACAGCAGAATTAATAATACAGAAGTACAGATTAGCAAACTGGACCATAGAATGGCGGGAATCAACAACAACAAAAAATGAAACAACAGTCACTTAAGGGACTGCTGAGACAACATCAAGCATATTAATATTTGCATTATAAGGACACCAGTAAGAAAAGAGAGAGAAAAAGGGGAAGAAAGCTTTGAATAACTAATAGGTGTAAACTTTCTTAATCTGGGGAAGGAAACAGACATCCAGGTCTAAGAAGCACAGAGAATTCCAAACAAGTTAACCCAAAGTGGCTCTCACCAAGACATATTTATACAACAGCAAATTAAAGGATAGAGAAGCAATCTGGAAGGTAATAAGAGGAAAACAGGTCACATACAAGGGAAATACCATTGTTTTTTATCTCATTTCTCAGCAGCAACTTTACAGGTCAGAAGGGAGAGGCAAGAAATATTTAAATTGCTAAAAGAAAGGAACCTACAACCTTGAATAATCTACTTGACAAGGTTGCCATTTAGAAATGAAGAAAAAAATAGTTTTCTAGACGAGCAACAACTAAAGAAGTGTATTACCAATAAACCAGCTTTGCAAGAAGTGTTAAAGGGTATTATTTACTCATAAAAGAAAACGTCATAACCAGAAATAAAAAAAAAAATCTGTAAAAAAAATAAGAGTGAAGCAGCCACTTAATAAACCAGTATGACAGTTAAATGATAAAAGTATCAATCTTAATTATAACCACAATAAATATTTAGAGGATACACAAACAAAAAGATAAAAAATATGGTGCCATAAATCATGGAGGGGAGAGTAAATATGCAGTGATTTTAAGATGCTTCTGAAGTTAAACATCAGCTTAAAATAGACTGCTAGAGATATAATAAGTAGATAGATATGAACCTCATGGTAACCTCAAAACAAAAACTTACAAAAAATACATAAAAAATAACGAGAAAGGAACCCAAACAAAACACTAAAGAAAACCATCAAATAAAAAGGTAAGAGATCAAGAGAAGAAGAAATGCACAGAGAAATATAAAAATAACCAAAAACAATAAACAAAATGACAATAATTACATAACTATCAATGATTACTATTGTCCAGAGACTTGCGAATTGTTGTTTTATATTTATTGTTTCATTTTTTTTGTCTGGTTTTAGCTGTTATAGGTAGGAGGTAATATCCAATCCCTGTTGCTTCATCTTGGGCAGAAGATTCACTACAATACTTTTTAATCCAGATGTTAAATTGGGGATTTGTAAAACATTCTGTGAAAACATTTCTATATGATCAGCAGAAATAAAATAAAAAATCACCAAATGTTTACTTATTAATTTCTATTTAGTAAAAGTATCTTCTTTCTAGTAACCCAGAATGGAAATCCTCAGAATCATATTTGCCTTTTTCCTCTTCTTTATTCTTCACAACTAATCACCAAGTTATGTAAATTACACCTCCAGGCATCTGTTCACTACTTTCTTTCTATCCCACTTGTTTTCTGGTTCAGGAACTTATCTTCTTTTTTTTGGATTACCACAATGACTTCCTTACCCTACACCCCCCCCCCAATCTCTTCATTCTCCAAACCATCTTAAATATTTATGTGCCATGTAATTTTGCTAAAGCATATTTCTGGTCAATCCCTTTTAGGATCTTCTTCCAAGTTACCACTCCAGGTTTTTCCCACAATATCCCTTTCATATGTCTCATATGCTGTAACTAAACTGGTGTAGTTCAACTTTTTTACTTTCATGATTCATACTTTTGTACTTACATGCTTTTATTAGTGTTTCCTCTATTTAAAATGCCCTGCTGAAATCCTAATTGCCATACTTGTTAGCTCCAAATTCATTTCCTTGAAGAACCCTGACTAATTCTGGAAGGAAAGAATTATTCTTTCCTTTGTACTCCCATGACTCTTTATACCTTTCTTATAGCACTGATACTACCTTTCTTAGCTTTTTTGTATCCATGCTACTAGAATATATGCACCCAATTTAGTACAGGAACATAGTTGTTAAATGTTTATTTCAAGACTGACAAATTAATAAATATCTGTAATTTATTGCTCCTGTTTTATTATTTCCAGATATGAAAAAGAAACTACAGAAATAGCATTAGCTCCTAATTGTATCTTAATGGAATTAGTCAGATAGAAGAAATATAATGAAAAGTCTGAAGATTTATGGATTTTATTGAAGTGACATTGCTTTTTATAGTGATTCACAACATCCTGAAATGTAGCTTATATCCAGGAGAGTACTAAGACTTCAATGTTAAGTATGAAAAAAAAAAAAAAAAGTCATGGAAATCTAGAACAAGATTGTTTCCCTATTTTTCTAGTCCTATTGATGATTAGGATGGCTTTACTTGCACACTGGTGATTCCTGTCACTAATTAGAGTTTTCAGTAACTTACAATAGAAGTATAGTGTCTTGCCTTTAGCAAAACTAAATAAGTGTATTTTAAAATAATTTAGTTTTGAAGTCAAAAGTCTAACTAACTTTGTTAACCCTCAGTGATCTCCTGTCTTTGAAATTATTTTTTTAGGGTCAAGAACATCTCCAAAGTTTCCACATAGCTCAAACACAATACTCTGGAAGGTGTTTCCCCAATAAGTATTACTTAACAACGCCCGCCTTTATTCCCTCTATACTAACCTTGGGCAGGGGGGTGGGGGGGTGCAAATCGGAATCATGTTTAGAGCAAAAAGTCAAAGTGCATTTGTGAAATTTTGAGGAAGAAAAAAATCAAATTCTGCAAGTGAGCAAGTGCATTCTTGAAGGCAACTATACCCTTTGGAAGATGGATGAATTGGTTTTCCTATGTCTTTTTAGTGAAGTGCAGAGAGTAGTCCATATTTCTTAAATTTTATAACTTACTTCTACGACATCATAATACACTGGAAGAACTGCCTTAATTGCTAATATTCACTTTCACTGTTAGTAAAACACCTAGAATTCAGCAAATTCTCAGGAAAGTTTTTATTGTAAATCTTAGTTATCATACTTTTGCAACAATAATTATGTTATTGTAAGTTTAGAAACTTTTTTTTCAAACTTATCCCCTTTAGTAACAGAAAAGGAACAAAAAGTATTCCTCCTTATCTCTTCCTCCTTTAGCAGTTCCCATTTCAAACATCCAAAATGCAATCATTGTTAAACTGAGCAAATATCACCTCTACTTCCCCTACTTCATCCCCACCTACTGAAAGAAAAACCTTTAGAAATTGTTTTCTTCTGTGGAGGAAAAAGGAGCCATATACTAAACCTGACAAGCTCAAGGGAGGCCTGCATGGCAGGCCTTGGAAACTCATTGACCTAAAGTAACCACTTAGAATGATCTGAAATTAAAACTTTCTAACTAAAAGTGAGTCACATTGGGTAGTCATATCCTAAGCTGGTATCTTCCTTGACAAAAGTCAATCTTTACCTTAACTGAGGCTGTCTATTGCCTGTCTTTAAAATACATATACATACCAGCCCCTGCCCCCTACCAGACCTTCACCACACTGTTGTCTCTGTTTATGGTCTATGCATCTCAGTATATAAGTTCTCTGGTTTATCTCTTCCTGTCACCCCCCGCCCCCAGATCTGTAAGTCTGTTCCATGCATCCATGCCTCTGGATTCATTTTGTTGGTCACTTTATTTTGTTCATTAGATTCCACAAATAAGTGAAATCATGTGATATTTGTCTTTCTGTTACTGGCTTATTTCACTTAGCATAATAATCTCCAGGTCTATCCATGCTGTCTTAAATAGTAAGAGATATTGTCTTTTGATATCTAACATAACATACATTTGGAATGTTAAAGTAATCTTCCTTTTCCAGACCCCTCAAGACACAATCTCCCACCAGAACATGAGATCACAGAACTCCTATGAGGGCATTATTATCTTGTTCCTTGCATACCATTGTTATGTGCTGTAAATGTTAATTGTTAACTATCCTGTTCCCACCAATGTAAACAAAGTATATGTCTCTCCATTTTATTTTTTATCCAATCCTGGAGGTTTCCCTGCTTTGCATTCTCCTGCCTCCCTAATCTATCACCAATGAATTTCATGCAACCATCCTTATATATCCTCCTTTGATTGTAATGTATAAAATAAGGTGCAAAACTGCCATTCTCTGGAGCATTTTCTCAATCCATTGAAATTATGCTTCCTGGAAATTGTCATCAGTTTGGCTCAAATAAACTCTTAAAAATTCTCTATAGGTTTGAACTTCTTATGTTGACACTTCTCGGTAGAAAAAAATTTAATAAAATTTTATAAAAATAATGTGTGTAAATTAATCATTATGGCTTGTCATTTCAAATACATGTTGCTATAATTTTTATTGCTGTCTAAAGAACTAAACAAATTTTACAGATAAAAATATTAACTGTCAAGATTTGGTAAAAATTATTTATTTAAAATAAGTTACTCCTATATTCCTTGTCACTATAAGTTCCAGAAAAAAATACAAATCTATGACAACATATAGTAACCTCAAATTTCAAATGGATAAATTATTTAAAAGCTTCAAGAATAATGGTAAAAACCAAATGTCCTTCATCATGAGATCTGACAGCCAAATCATTTTAAAAATGTTTTTTTTGTTTTGTTTTCCATTTTTTGTTCAGATAGAGTGGGAGGGAGAAAGAGGAAGAGAGAGAAACATCAATGTGAAAGGGACATATCGAGTGGCCGCCACCTGCATGACCCAACCAGGGACAAACCACAACTGAGGTACGTGCCCTTACTGGGAACCGAACCCGGGTCTCTCTGGACCGCAGTCCGATGCTTTAACTGCTGAGCCAAACCGGCCAGGGCTAAAATTTTGTTTTTATTGTTTTGTTTTTTTTTAGAGAGAGAAGGAGAGAGAGAGAGAAACATCGATGTGAGAGAGAAACATTGATCTGCTGCCTCCTACATACCCCTTATTGGTGATCGCCACAACCTAGGCATGTGCTCTGATTGGGAATTGAACTGGGACCTCTCAGTCCATGGGATAATGCTCAGTCCACTGAGCCACACCAGCTGAGGAGCCAAATCATTTTTAATTAAATATTTTTAATGTTTGCTTTCCTGAGTTTAAAAAATCAAGATTGAAGCACCGCAAGAATGTGGCATGTAATATAGATGTTCTCACTTCTGTCCAACAATGGGGAAATTTACATATTTTAAAGGTAATTAGATTAAGCTCTTAGTCCATTTGTTGCTACCTTAATTGGGATCATTTGCATATGACATGTTATTTGTAGAGCCTGATCCAAGTGACAGACTCTGCTCGAGTTTAAATTGTATTATTTTAAAACTTTATTGAGTTGTTTAAAAATAAGTCTGAATGTGTTAAAAACTCTTAATTAGAAGAGTTCAGTAAATATGTCACTGCTTAGGAGTTCATGTGGAAAAAGATTTTAGAGTTCAGTAAACTGTAAATTTAGCAAAAAGTCTAATGTTATTACAAGTTACATTAAAATACATTTAGTGGTTGGAGTAAAGGATGTGATTGTTTGGTTCTATTCTGTGGTGATCAGATGTAGTAAATTGTGTTAATTTCAAAGCATTACATTTAAAAAATACTTAAGCAAATTATAATATACTCAAAGCAGAGAATGGTAATATTGATATTAGAAACAATGGTATCTGATGAATGAATGATAACAGTGGTTATGTTATTAGTTTCTTTCTATATTCTTTTAGTAACTTTAGAGGGAATGTTTTAAACCAAAAAAATCTATGTACATTTTACATCAATTCTCCCTTCCTCACCTTACTACTCCAATCCATTTGCTGCTTCCTTAATTTGAAAGTAGACATAGTATAAAAAGGCACTGTACTCTCAGCAAGAGAAGAGAAAAAGATAAAAGCATAAAGATTCAAAAGGAATAAAATTAATACAACTTTATTCAGGCTTCTGGATACAAAATAAATACTCTGAAATCAATCATATTATTTTATTCCAGATAAATAGAGAATGACATGTACAAAAAAACTACTAATAGTAGTATCTATAAAATAAAGTGCCTAGAAATAAATTTAACAAAAAATATGTAAAACCTCTATTTATAGTTTACATATTATGATGTCAGTTTTCCCCACTTTGATAAGTAGGTTCAATGCAATCTCAATAAAATCTCAAATGTAGGAAACAGACTGACAAACCTCAGATGAGGTCAGGGAACAGAAAAAGATAAACCAAAGAACTGATATGCATATATGCATGACCAACGGTCACAGACAACAGCGTGGGGAAGGTAGAGGGGAATGGGAGCAGGGAGGAGGGTGTCATGGAAGGAAAAAGGAGGAAATCTGTAATTCTTACAACACTAAATATAAAAATAGCATAAAAAGTTTGAACATATCTTTGACGTTTGTGAAAATAACTTTATGATTTGAAATTCTGCTATTATACATGTTGGATTTACAGGGAAATATTTTTTAAAATCTCAAATGTTCTTTTTTTTTTCATAGAATTTGACTAGCTGATTCTAAAACATATATGGGATTCAAAGAGTAGCCAAAACACTTTTTTAGAAGATATTTGCAAACAACAGCTCCAATAAGGGGTTAATAGCCAAAATATAAAAAGAACTCATACAACTCAACACCAAAAAAACAAAACAAAACAAAACAATCTAAAAATGGGCAGTGGGCTCTAGTACACTGCTGGTGGGAATGCAGACTGGTGCAGCCACTATGGAAATTCATATGGTGTTTCCTCAAAAAATTAAAAATTGATCTGCCACTTGACCCAGTGATCCCACTTCTAGGAATATATCCTAAGAAGCCTGAAACATCGATAAGAAAGAATATATGTACCCCTGTGTTCATATTTACAATTGCTAAGATCTAGAAACAGCCCAAGTGTCCATCAATAGATGAGTGGACAAAAAAGTTGTGATACATATATACAATGGAATACTATGCAGCTGTAAGAAAGAGAGATCTCTTATCCTTTGAGACGACATGGAGGGACCTGGAGAGCATTGTGCAAAGCGAAATAAGCCAATCAGAGAAAGACAAATACCACATGATCCCACTTATTTGTGGAATACAATGAACAAAAAAAGCTGATGAACAAAATAGACCCAGAGACATAGAAAGGAGTACAATTTAGATTGATAAACCTCAGAGGAGGAGGGCAAGGAGGGATGGGTGAGATAAACCAAAGAACTTATATGCATGTATGTGCAACCAATGGACATAGACAACAATGCTGCAGGGTGGGGGGGGGGGTGAGGAGGAGGGTGTCTGGGGGGAAAAGGAGAAACATCTGTAACAAATATAAATTAATTAAAAATAAAGAAATAAAAGCATTTGCTAATGCTTAAATCTGAAAAGAAAAATTGGTAGTGGACCTCAAAATATTAAGAATAGAGTTACCATATTACCCAGTGGCCCTTCTTCTGGGTATCTACCTGAAAAATTTGAAAACATTTTTTTTTGCAAAGATATATGCACCCCTATGTTCATAGCAGCATTATTCACAGTGGCCAAGACATGGACACAATCAAAGTGTCCTTTGAGAGAGGATTGGATAAAGAGGATGTGGTACACACATGCAACAAAATACTACTTAGCCATAAAAAAAGATGAAATGCTGCCATTTGTGACAACATTGATGAACCTTGAGAACATCGTGCTAAGCAAAATAAGCCAGGCAGAAAAAGTCAAGAACCATATGATTTTATTTATATGTGGGCTATAAAACTGAAAGCATCAAATGAACAGACAAGACAATCAGACAAACAAAAACTCATAGACACAGACAACAGTATGGTGCTTACCAGAGGAAAGGTAGTGCTGGGTAGTACATGGTAAAGGAGGTCAAATATATGGTGATGGAAGATGATTTGATTTGGGGTGGTAAACATACAATGCAATATACAGATGAATCTATATAATTTTATTAACCAATGTTCACCCCAATCAATTTAACAATAATAAAAAACCCAAAACACTCTTAAAGAAGAACAAGAGAAGACTTTAAGTAAAAGACATTGGGACTCATTATCAAGTATGTTAGTAAGATAATATGGTATTGACACAGATATAGACATATAGACAAGACAACAGAACAGAGAGACAAATCGGGGATTGCTAAGGGTTATATTTGGAAAGAGATTGTAACTGTAAAAGGCACTCTTTGGGATGATAGAACAGTTCTGTATCATGTTTGTAGTGGTGATTACATAATTTTATATGTGAAAAAATTTCATAGAACTACACCCCCAAAATAAATGAAGGAAGAATGTAATATTATAGGTTTGGCATTTTATGATAGTCACATAATATATTATTGGAGGAAGCTGGGTGAAGGATACATAGAATTTATCATACTATTTTTGTAAATTCTATATAAATATAAAATTATTTCATATTTTAATTTAAAAATGTTTTTGGTCTGAGAGTAAGAAGATGCAAGTTCTAGTCTGAGCTCTTATCTCAATTAGACTCTCTGAACTCTAGTTTCCTCAATAGTAAAATGTAAAAATTATTTCTGTCATATCGAGTTGTTAATAACAATGAACATTCGAGATAAAACTAACATGAAAGCACTCAGAACTGAAAGTTTTGTACAAATGTACTTTTTATATCCTGATGATTATTTTATTTATAGGAAAAACTAAAATATAAAAATTGGATATATCTTTACATTTCTACTCCAAATGTGAAATATGCATTTTTTCCACTCAACTTTTGCTTTACAAGGATACAGTATAGAAGAAACCATGCCGCTTAATTGGGCAGGTGACTAATTCAAGTGAGAACACATAATGTTTCTTTTTTATTTTTCGTTTCATTCAAAATCTATTTCAAGTCACAGACAGCATATATTTCAAAGTCATCATTTATTGTGGAGGTGTTATTTAACTTAGTTATACATTCAAAGACTTCTGAAATCAGATGTGAAGAGTGTTTATATCAGAATGTTTTCCCTTAAGAAAATACAGCTTGCTAGTGATTAATTAAACAATTGAAACATCCATTCCAAGAGCCGAGCTACATTTCTGCATTAGCTCCTCCACTATATGTTATTTTAGTTTTTGAATTAGGAAAAAAACATGTATTTTAACTTGGTATACTTGGTGTTATGTTACTTGGTGTTAAAATTTATGGTCCTGCCCGGCCAGCCAGTGTGGTTCAATGGATGGAGTTTCAGTCCCATAAACTGAGAGGTCCTGGTTCGCTTCCTGGTCAGGGCACATGACTGGTTGTGGGCTCGACCAATAGGGGGCGTGCAGGAGGCAGCCAATCGATGTTTCTCGTGTCACTGTTTCTCTCTCTCTCCCTAAAAAAATCAATAAAAACATATTTTAAAAAATTATGGTCCCAATTTGATTCGTTTTATTGTACAAACACAGTTAGAAAAAAAATACATTATTTGGGGACCTTAATTAAAGCCAAATGCTCCCTTAAATCTTTGTTCATTTGGCCCTTTTTCTGTTGGATTGTGCTGATTCTTGGATTCCAACATGAGGGCTAAAAGCCAAATAAGTCAATCATTTTCCTTAAAGGCAAATGGACCACTTGAACATCAGTGGCAGAATTTTGTTATATGTTTTTATTGTTTTTTTGGAGAGAGAGGAAGAGAGAAAGAAATAGAAACATCAATGTGTGAGAGACTGACTGGCTGCCTCCTGCACACTCCCTACTGGGAATCGAGCCTGCAACCCTGATCCAGACTGAACTGGGACCTCTCAGTCCAAGGGATGATGCTCAATCCACTGGGCCACAATGGTTGGGCAGTGGCAGAATTTTTTTTATGAATAGCAATTCATTCATAAGATCAGTTTCCCTTATTGACCTAGTTTCAATAATGAGTCTATTAAATTTATCATAAATTTGCAAAACTAAATGTTGCTAAATATAATTTCAAACTAAATAACTGCATAATAATGACTTTTCTTTTAAATGATGCAATTACAAAAATTTCCCACTTCATACCCTCATCACTTTGTCCAGATTGCTGTAATGCACTTAATTTAATGTATTTTTCAGCAATCCTCAAGCCTTCTATCATTCATTTTCAAATGAAACCCCTCTTACATTTCAAATGTCACATAAAAGATCAAAAATAAAACATTAAGACATCTACATAATATCATTACAGATGAGATCATCTCAATAAAAGATGCCATATTGGTATATTCAACTCTAATTAATATACAAGTGTAACTATCCACTATAATTTTATTGTATTCTAGTTAACCTCATTGATGAGTTTTGCAATGATGTTTCCAAACTTATTTACCATTAATCCCTTTTGTGATTACTTAATCACATCCCCAACATGCCTCAAATTTTCCCTAGTCTGGAGTGCTCTTTCTTACACACTCAGATATTTGGATATTACTAATCTTTCAGAATCCTACTTAAATGTCTTGCTCTGATCCCTTCCATGCTCATCCAAATTAGAAATATATCTCCTACACTTTCATTGTATTTCTCTAAATCATGACCTTATAGATATTTCTGTAAATGTCCTTTCTTTCTTATTGGATTACGACCTCTCAAGGAAGGGACAGCCTTTTTCATTTTGTATCCCTTATTGTACTTAGCAGAGTGCCTAATACAAAATATGAGCTCAATGCTTGTTTGAAAAAATTTTTAAATCACCCTCTCTACCTAATTTACTATTTTTATGATGGCAGAAGCTGGAATGGAAAATCCTTTCTATACCACTAGTAATATGGTGAACTGGGAAAGAAATGCCAGTACAACTTGAAACCTATAATCTTATTAATCAATGTTACCCCAATAAACTTAATATAAAAAAAAATCTTCCTGGCTGGTGTGGTTCAATGGATTGAGCGTCATCCCTTGGACTGAGCGGTCCCGGTTTATTCTCAGTAAGGACACATGCCCAGGTTGCATATTCGATCCCCAGTAGGGGGCGTGCAGGAGGCAGATGATTGTTGTTTCTCTCTCATCAACGTTTCTACGTCTTTCTTCCTCTCATTCTAAAAAAATTAATACAAATGTATTTTAAAAAGTAAAGATAAAATCTAACACTAACCTGAAAACTAATTCTTCCCATAATCTTTATCTAAACCCTAACCTTAACTTTATTCCAATTTAAACACACTAATCATAAACTCAATCCTTACTCTAACTCTGACTCTAAATCTAACTCTAAACCTAGCCCTAGCCCTGGCCAGTTTGGCTCAGCGGTTAGAGCGTCGGCCTGCGGTCCGGAGAGACCCGGGTTTGGTTCCCGCTAAGGGTACGTACTTCGGTTGCAGTTTGTCCCCAGCCCTGGTTGGGTTGTGTGGGTGGCAGCCACTCGATGTGTCCCTTCACGTCGATGTTTCTCTCTCTCTCTCCCTTCCTCTCTCTCCCTCCCACTCTATCTGTACAAAAAATGGAAAAATATCCTTGGGTGAGGATAAAAAAAAATTAAAAAAAAATAAATAAATAAACCTAGCCCTAACTCTAACATTAAACATAACCCTAACCCTAGTCATTACACTAACTGTAATCCTAATCCTATCTGTAATTTAAACCCCAATCTTATACACAAACCTACCTCTAACTTTACCTTTAATCCCAAACCTCATTACAAACTCAGCCCTAAAGGTAATGCTAACCCTATATATGAATCTCACTGTAAATCTACCTTTAACCCTAATCTAAACCCACTCTTAATACTAATTGAGAACCAAATGCCAAGCTCAAAACTAACTCTAAATCAAACACTAATACATACCCTAATCATAAATTCATTCCTAACCCGAACTCTAGCCCTGACACTAACCCTAACTCAAAACCGAACCTAACCCTAACAAAAACACTCTAAAATTAGCCCTAATTTAAAAATAAACCTTAACGTCATATTTAACTACAACCCTGATTGTAAATTCCACCCTAAACCAAACTCAAACCCTAAAACTAACATTGACGTAAACTCAAAACCTAACTTTAACCCTAACTATCCCTAATCCTAAAACTTTCCTAACCCTTGCCCTAAGGCTAACCATAACCCCAACACTAACTTAAATCCAAACTCTGACCTTAAACCTTAACTTTTACCCTTAACCAAAGCGTAGTCATAAACCAAAAAGAAAGGGGGAAAAAAGGAGTGAAATAGAAAGATATGATTTAACTATTTCTTAAATATTCCCAGAATACAAAATGCTCCTAATTGAATGTAAGTTCAAACTCACATTCCAAAGGTATACAGAAATTATTTTTGGATAATTTAAGCTACTCATTTCCTCTGTTAGCATGAATAATCAAGAAATGGCCACAAAAAGTATACCCACATCTTTAAATATAATCCATAAAAGGCACTAATATTCACATCGAACTAAATCAAACCTGAACAATCATTTTAATATCTCTGGAAGCAAATAACCCTTCCATATCCAAACTGAACACATAACCAAAAACGATGATTACCAGAGGGAAGGGGGTGGCAGGTTGTATAGGTAAAGGTGGTCAAATATACAGTGACGGACGGAAATGTGACTTTGGGTGATGAACACATAATGCAATATACAGATCATGTATCATAGAAATGTATATTTGAAACCTATATAATTTTATTAACCAATGTTACCCTTATAAATTTAATTTAAAAAATCAACATAGAATGATTGATAGCACAATTGTGTTTTTCATGCTGTTTATAGAAAATGTCAACAATAGGCAAATTTATATTTGAAGCCAAGAAACTACAAGATTACAAAGGATTATTCAGTATAAAGCAAGGTAATGTAACAAATAATGATGGTACATTATATGTTAAAGAGATATCTGAACAGTTTAGATAAAATTATGACTTTCAAAAATGTAATCATATTTTAAAACTGTCACCTACAGCCACTCTGGACTGATTGAGCATGGGTTTTTGAGTGGGCATTATCAAAGTGAACATTTAACAGCTCAAGCAAGACTTTGAATAAAGTTCATATCAGAGAACTAGGGTGACAGTGAAATGTA
This sequence comes from Molossus molossus, assembly GCF_014108415.1. Lineage (NCBI taxonomy): Eukaryota > Metazoa > Chordata > Mammalia > Chiroptera > Molossidae > Molossus > Molossus molossus. Next base: position 10,521,217 of record NW_023425355.1, on the reverse strand, counting down.
CATGCTGTGCTGAAAAGCAACATGAATGTTTTAAAATATATATATATATAATTTATATCTAAAAGAATGTGATTTCCTTAAAAATTGTTACCTTGAAATGTGATATACTACTAAAACTATTTTTTAATCAATTTATTTCTTTTTGTTACAGATGTTTCTCCTTCCCCTACTGATTCCCCTCTCTCCCTCCCTCCCCGCCCTGTCCCCAGCTTTGTTGTCCATGTCCATTATTCATGCAAACATGCATATAAGTTCTGTGGTTTATCTCTCCCCCACCACTCCCTCTTCTGGGGATTGTCAGTCTGTAGGCACTACTAAAACTATTTTTTGACTGCTCAAAGCATTTCAGAAATCCTCTTTAGAAACTGCTTTCAGATAGAGTCATTTTTTGCAATTGAAGGTGTGGGAATTTGGCTACTACTTTGCTTACATTTTTAGCTGTTCCATTAACAAAGTATAAGGCAGTTCTGATGAAAGAAACAAAGAACCAATAGGCAACCAGATAAACACACATAACTTTCTAATAGGAAGGGTAGGAATAATTGTATATGTGCTATAAACTAATTTGCAAATTTGTTATTAATTAGTGCTCTTTCCACTTGACAGCCTAGTCAAACTCCAGTCGGCTAGATCAAATTCTTAGTGTTTGCTAGGATTGTAGAGAAAACTGTCTCTTTTTACATGCTCAGGTAATTGGCTAGAATGGTAGGTGATCACTTATTACCTTTATTTTCCTATCTGTGATTCAAAAAAAGACATTTTAGGCTTTCTTAGGAATTGAGAAGAGACCCTAATTAGACAGTAGACCTTAAATGGTTGTACAAAAAATAGTTACACATTACTAGTAGTATTTGAGCAAGGATCAATCACTTGACAAGGATGCTCTAAAGAGCATTTCTGCCAGGATAAAGAATTGTATCATGTGAACTTAAAGATTCTGCCCAATTCTGAGATTAAGGCATTTCCCATTTAATTTATTGTATATTAATTTCTCTCCTTCTCTCCATACTCTTACTTTCTCCATGTCTGTTTTTTCTTCAGTTTCCATCCTAACAGGCATGCTCTTTAAAACTCAAACACATAGCCTGTATTACTGATCTAAGAGAGATTTTGGAGAAACACCTCTGACTCAATGGCAAAACTATCTGTGTTTAACATGGAAGGACTACAGTAAAGAAATGAGTAAAGAACGATGGTGCACAAATTGGATAACTTCCTAATCTCCCCAGCACCAGGTCTTGTAAAATTATTAAATTATTTTAGTTTAATTCTTAAGAGTTAAAAATATAAATTTCATTTTATATATTCAAATATAAATATAACATTGCATGCTAAATAAAAGTACAGCTTTAAATCAGCTCTTGATTATCTATTCCAAATGGAGCATAAACAATCCCCTAAAGTGATCAGTTAAAAAATTATTTCTACTTGGTATAAGAAGGTATATTATTCTTATATTTAAATATATATGCCCAACATCCTGGGAATTTATTTCTAATTGAAAAATAAAGCAAAACTTTTGGGCTGTCTATTGAACTTCTGCATCCTGACCTCTGGCTCAACTCTTTACAGCTGCTTCTTTCCACACTGCCATTGAATTGCCCCACCTTTCAAACTGATGGAAAGCAATACCCAAAAGCGAAGGTATCCTCTCTTCCTAAACATTATGGTTAACATACTCCCTTTGCAGGTTCATACTTCCCCTTGAGCAAACTTCAGTGTTTTTTTTTTTATTCTGTCCCCAATGAACTATTCTAATTCAAGACCATGTTTTTGTAAAGTCAGTATTTAAGCAAAGTAGGTGATAATGTCAATAAAACTTTGAGTTCAAGATTTTCCATAAACAATATAAATATACATATGTTTAATTACTTTTAATGCAGTAGCTAAGACTAGTTAGGGGACATCATGTTTTGCTAAAATAGGCAGCTGGACTAATCAGGGGTATCAACTCAGGTTACACTTGAGATTCACCCTGGCAGCTTTTAAAATATATATTCAGGGCCACCTCTCTAGTTTCAGATTTTATTGGTCTGTATTGGGCTTAAACATCAGATAGCTCATATAGAAGAATTTTCACCGATACATAACCTAGGGCAAGAGAAAAAAAGGAAAAATAAAATAAACAAATGAGACTAAATCAAAATAAATGCTTCTGCCCCAGCTGGTTTGGCTCAGCGGTTAGAGCGTTGGCCTGGGGACCAGAGAGACCCGGGTTCTGTTCCCACTAAGGGCATGTACCTCGGTTGCAGTTTGTCCCCAGCCCCGGTTGGTGTGGGTGGCGGCCTCTTGATGTATCTCTCTCAATGTTCACAGATGACAAAAGACTTAAAGGTTGCTACCTCATGCTCCAACATAAGTATTATCTCTGTCCTAACATTACTGCTACTAACCACCTATCCGATCATATTCAAATAAAGCTGATTTGCTGTACAACCTTAGAAAGTGTGATTTCAAATTTAAGCTACATATATGTAGGGCATACTTCTAGGATAAGAGTTTGCTTCTGGCCATCTTTAGTTTACCTCTTCATGCAAAAGCCAGCTACTGAACAGACAATAGAAAACTATTCTTTGGCGAGCTATAATTGAATGTTACAATGTTTCTCAAAGTCTGATCTGCTGAGCACTTGCATCAGAATAATTGTTAAACATTAAAAGCCCCCGGGCTTTACCCCAAACATAATAAAACAAAATCTTAGATCATACAATCCAGGAATATGTAATTCTCATAAATACCATAAGTAATTTCTATGCACATTGAAGTTTGAGAATGGTGGACATGAGTATATCTGCTGTAAAATTATGGTAAATCCAAATAGGCCAGCTGAGCAAGGAGGCTAATACTCAGAATTCTAACTTGACCATCAGCAAGTTAACATGGACATAGCTGCTATCCTCAGGTTCAGGAAGGAGAGTTCCAGGGAAGCAGCAGGAATGGACAGAATAAAAAAAAAAATCCAGTCCCAGCATGACTGGGGTAGAAGGCAGAGTATCAAGGTAGGGACTCAGGCTCATAAAAAAATATGGAAAATGTGATTACCATAATTAGTAAGTAAGATAGGGACAGAGTGTCAGGAACAAACAACATGAGTATTTATCCATAGGATTATAATTTCATGGTCAAGCAAGCTCCATGAGTAACTTGATGCTGAGTAATAGTGTTAGAAGAGAGATTGTTACAACCTTGCATTCTAAGGTCAGTGGTTCCGGGCTAAGACTGCAAGTGGGAACAAGTGGTCCCAGCACTGGCAACAAGACTAAAGATTTTTTTTAATCAAGCAGAATCTACTACCCTGGAATCTCAAAATGCTAAATGTGGTAAATTTCTTTCCTGCGGCAATTATTTATTATGGCTTTGCTAGAAAGTCAATATTTTACCTTCACAATGAGGGATAATGAATAGATTTGCTCACTGTAAATAATAGGCATAAAGACAAAGCAAAAGAAAAAAAAACAAATAGATGAAGATAAATTGTAACACATGGAAAGAAGACAAAAAACAAAGAAAGAAAACAATTGAAGGAAAGAAAACAAGACAGAGCAGGGGAAATTAGGAAAAAGGGAACAAGTTGGGAGAGAAACAGAATTATCTGTAGCAGAACTCTGCAAGTCTCCTGTAAGAGGCATTGAAACAAATTCAGTGGACTACTCAACACCAAAAACAGAACAAAACCCACAAACAATCCAACTAAAAGATGTTAAAATGACCTGAATAGACACTTCCCTTAAGAGGATTTACAGATGGCCAGTAGACATATTTTTTAAAATGTTAAAAATCAATGATCATCAGGCAAATGCAAATTAAAACCACAATGAGATATCACCTCACACCTGTCAGAATAGCTATCATCAATAAATTAACAAATGACAAGAATGGCAAGGATGTTGAGAAAAGGGAACGTTTGTGCACTATTGATGGGCATGCAGATTGGTACAGCCACTCTATTCCAATGTATATTCCTCAAACAATAAAAAATGGAATTTCTTATGATCCAGTAATCCACTTCTGTGTATATACAGGGTGTCTCCAAAATAGATACAAGGTGTCTGTAGATTCTATTACATTTTGAAAATAAAATGTATTTTAATAAACACTGGCTTTATAATTATTCAAAGTTGTGTATACGTTTCGGGGGACACCCTATATTTGAAGAAATACAAAACACTAATTCAAAAGCATATATGCACACTTATGTTCATTTCAGTGTGATGATATTTAGAACTAGGTAGAAGTGGTGGTTTACAATCATTTTGAATGTACTAAATATAACCAAAATTTACATTTTGAAACAATTAATTTTATGTTATGTGATTACCTCAGTAAACAAAAATATTTTTTAAAAACCAACTAACTGTAAATGTGAAAGTTTATATATGGTCTTTGAATTTCACTCCATTAATCTATATATTTATCCTTATCAAGTAACACACTGGTTTGATTACTATTGTTTTCTGGCAAGTTTTGAAGTTTAAATCCTCCAACTTTCCTTTTATCAAGATTGTTTTGGATTTCCTGGGTCCTTTACAATTTCAAATGAAGTTTAAAATTAGTTTCTCAATTTCTACAGACATTAGCTTGGATTCTGATAGGGATTGTGTTGAATCTTTAGATAAATTTGGGGGAGTACTGATGGTTAACTTTATCAATATTAGCTCTAACAATCCACAAACATGGGATGTTTTTCATTTTCTAGATCTGTACTTCATTTTCCTACTGTTCATCACTAGTGTATAGAAATACAGTTTATTTTTTACTCCATTGTATGCTCTTGCCTCCTTTGTAAAATATTAATTAACTATAAAAGGGTGGGTTGATTTCTGGGCTCTCTGTTGTGTTCCATTGGTCTATATGTCTCTTCTTATGCCAGTGTCAGGTTGTTTTGATTATAGTGTCCTTGTAGTAAAGTTATATAGTTTGATAACCTACAGTATTGTGATATCTCCAACTTTTTGTTGTTGTTAATTCTCACACAAGGATATATTTTACATTGATTTTTATAGAGAGTGGAAGGGAGGGGAAAGGGGGAGAGACAGAGAGAAACATCAATGTGAGAGAGACACATCTATTGGTTGCCCCCGACACATGCTCAGAACAGAGCCAGGGATTGAACATGCAACCCAGGTACACGCCCTTTACTGGGAACTGAAATTGCAACCCTACAGTGTGTGGGCACCCTAACCATTGAGCCACACAGACCAAGTCAATACCTCCAACTTTGTTCTTCTGTCTCAAGATTGCTGCTGCTATGGGTCTCTTTTGGTTTCATATAAATTTTTGAAATATTTTTTCTAGTTCTGTGAAATATGCCATTGATATTTTAATAGGAATTGCACTAAATCTACAGATTGGTTTGGGTCGTATGAACATTTACAGAAAAAATATTTTTAGCACTAAAAAACTGCAAAAATGTAGGGCAATTTATACCTCCAAAAAATTTAGAATGCCCAGCTAAACTATGTATTTTGTGCAAATCAAAAGTGCAGCAATACCCAATGCCCATATGTTGAACCGGGAATTATAAAGAAATAGTGGATCTTAGGGATGTGGCAAGAAAAACACAGGATGAGTCTATTAGTAACACTTCTTCAGAGAAACATAAAAATGTGTGAGTGTGTGTGTGTGCATGCACAGAAAACTGAAAGAACAACAGTAAAGAACAACCATCATTCAGAACCACTTGAAGTTGAGCTGAAGGGAAGTCCTACAACTACGAAATTAAAGAAGAAGCCACATGGAGACTGGCAGGAGGGGCAGAGGCAGATGGGCTGGTCCCACGCCCACGTGTGGCGGAAAATATCAGGAAAGATAGCTGAGCTGTGAAGGTCCTCTCTGAGGAACAAGGGGTCCCTGTCCCACACCAGGACCCCCCCTACTCAGAGTTCCAGTGCCAGGAAGAGAAGTCCCATAGTGTCTGGCTGAAAAATCAGTGGGAACTGAGGCTGAGAGAGTCTGAGGCTACTGAAGTCCAAGGCAGCTCCTCTTAAAGGGCCTGTGCACAGACTTACTCTCTCTTGCTCCCGCCAGGCTTCAGTGTGGAAGAGGCAGCTTGAAAGGCACCAGAGACAAACGGGGAAGAACTGAATTGTTTGGCATTAGGGCGAGAGCTGGAGAAGCAGCTTTCTCCTGGACAGACTTGCTGTCAGAGGCCTTTGTTTCTTTGGTGAGCCCTTCCCCCACAAATCCGGCACGGGTGCCATATCTGGGACTCCAGCAACCTGGCTCACACTGTTTGCCCCACTTCGGTGGTTCCCTGAGGCCCTGCCCTACCCAAATTTCTGACCCATCCATGCTGTTTCCAGTGGCTTTACCATAGGATTGGCCTGTCTTGGCTTCTGATTCAGGTTTTCCTAAATTATCCCAAACGAGCAGCATCTGGCCTCAGGGAGCCCCACACCTCTCATTAAGTGGCCCCAGGCCCGGCCCTAGAAGCAGCCAGCCTTGGTTCACAGCCTGGCTTTGCCTGGGCACCTCCAAGCTCAGCACAAGTAGGAGCCATCAGGAGATATCTTTGTAGCTTATGCCTGGTGGCCCCACGTAGAACACAGGCAGTGGCTAACCTTGCCCCAGAGCCAGCACACCCAGTGGACAGCTTCAGGCCACGTCAAAGAACTGCCACCCAACCAGCTGCGCAAGTGACACACTCAAGGAGTGGACTCAGTGGCTACCAGAGCCCTGCTGAAGTAAGTCTTACTCTGTGTGGTGGACCCTGCACAGCTGTCCCTCCAAGGTAGACAGAGGTCAGTGGTCACTGTTGTGGCTCGACAGAGTCAAAGAAAGACCACTAGAGAATTGAAGTCCAAATAAGAGCCGTTTATTAGCTGGCCAGCATCTGATTCCAAACACCCCTGTGACAGAGTTTTGGAATCAGCTCCGATATGCTTTATTACATGCCTTTTATAACTTACGGAAAATAGGATTTCTTGATATAATGCCCAGGGCCACAGCAATGCTGTATAGAATTAGTTTGCCTTACAGATAATAGGAACACCCAGGAACATCCAGGCACACCCAGGAACACTTCAAGGTACACTGGGTCACGCTTAGCCCCGAGCTGCACAAACACAATGTAAGCCTGATTTCTTGAGATTGTGGGGAAGGTCGAGTCTCTGACTCAAGACCTCCAGGCTCTGTGGACTCTGTCAGACAGTAGCCGGCTCCCAACAATTTCTTGGTTCAGGTAGTATTCCAATTTACTGAGGTTATTTTGACTAAACAGTTTCAGCTAGAGGGCATACAGTGACTTTCCCAATCATCAATTATGGAGCAGCACAATAATTTACAAATCATCAATTATGGGGTTATAAATATGCCAGTACAGTCACAGCCAATCCTTGTAGCTGATCAGTCTCAGTAAATCCCTCCCATTGGCATGCCAACAGCAATGGAGACTCAATTACAACAGAAGGGTGTACAGTCCACACGAGGGGTGCACCTGGAAAGCCCAACTGGGGTGATCAGGAGGCTGTGTCACTGGACCCTACAGGACACCTACTATAATAGGCCACCCTAGGGAGCCTAGGAAGCATAGCAACTCTACCTAATACATAGAAACAAACACAGGGAGGCAGCCAAAGTGAGGAGACAAAGAAACATTCCCCAAATGAAAGAACAGAACAAAACTCTAGGAAAAGAACTAAATGAAATGGTGATAAGCAATCTAACAAATGCTGTGTTCAAAACACTGCTTATAAGGATGCTCAATGAACTTAGTGAGGACCTCAAGAGCATAAAAAAGGACCAGTCAGAAATGAAGGAAGCACTAACTGAAATAAAGAATAACTTACAGAGAATCAATAGTACAGCAGGTAAAGCCAATAAGCAAACCATCAATTTGGAATATAAAGAAGCCAAAAAACACCCTATCAGAACAGCAAAAAGAAAAAAGAATCCAAATAAAGGAGGATAGTGTAAGGCACCTCTGGGACAACTTCAAGTGTACCAACATTCACATTATAGGGGTGCCAGAAGGAGAAAAGAGAGAGCAAGAAATTGAAAACCTATTTGAAAAACTAATGACAAAAAACTTCCTTAACTTGGTGAAGGAAACAGACATACAATCCAGGAAGCACAGAGAGTCCCAAATGAAATGAACCCCAAGAGTCCCACATCAAAACACATCATCAAAATGCAAAAGGTTCAAGACAAAGAGAGAATCTTTAAAGCAGCAAGAGAAAAGCAGTTAGTTACCTACAAGGGAGCTCCTATAAGACTGTCAGCTGATTTCTCAAAACAAACTTTGCAGGCCAGAAGGGAGTGGCAAGAAATATTCACAGTGATGAAAAGCAACGACCTACTACCAAGATGACTCTATCCTGCAAAGCTGTCATTTAGAATCAGTGACCATATAAAGAGTTTCCCAGACAAGAAAAAGCCAAAGGAGTTAATCACAACCAAACCAATATTATATGAAATGTTGAAGGGTCTTCTTGAGGAAAAAGATAAACAATATGAACAATAAAATGGCAATAAATTCATATCTATCAACAATTGAATCTACAAACAAAATGAACAAGCAGAACAGAAACAGACACATAGATACAGACTCACAGATACTCATAGATACATTTTGTTGGTTGCCAGATGGGAGGGAGGTTGGAAGAATGGATGAAAAAGGTGAAGGGATTATGAAGTACAAAAGTTTTGCAGTGTTCCGTGTATAGGTTCTTCACATCCTTTGTTAAGTTTATTCCTTGCTGTTCCATTCTTTTTTGCAATTGCAAAAAAAAAAAATTGTTTTTAAATTTATTTTCTGAAATGCTATTGTTGGTATACAGGAATTCAATGGATTTTTGTACATGAATTTTTGTATCTTGCAACTTTGCTGTATTTGTTTTTTTCTTTCTAATAGTTTTTTTTTAATGAAGACTTTAGGGTTTTTCTATATAAAGAATCATGTCATTTGCAAAAAATTACAATTTAATTGGATTGTTTGAAACTCTATTCTGTTTTCCACAGTGACTGAACCAGTCTGCGTTTCAACCAGCTGTGCACTAAGGTTCCCTTTTCTCCATATCCTTGCCAGCACTTGTTTATTTACTTGTTGATGGTAGCCATTTTGACAGGTGTGAGGTGATACCTCATTATAGTTTTAATTAGCATCTCTCTAATGATTAGTGACCTTGAGTATTTTTTCATATGTCTATTGGCCATCTGTATGTCCTTTTCAAGTAAGTGTCTATTCAGGTTCTTTGTAAATTTTCCTCAAAAAATTAAAAATGGAACTGCCTTGTGACCCAGTAACTCCACTTGTGGGAATATATCCTAAAAATCCTGAAACACCAATCAGAAAGAATATATGCATCCCTGTGTTCATAGCAGCATTATTTAAAATATCCATGATCTGGAAATAGCCCAAGTGTCCATCAGTAGATGAGTAGACAAAAAAGCTGTAGTACATTTATACAATGGAATATTATGCAGCTGTAAAAGAGAAAGAAGTCTTGCTCTTTGCAACAGCATGGATGGACCTAGAGAATATTATGTTAGCCCTGGCTTGTTGCTCAGTGGTTAGAGCATCAGCCTGAAGACCAATGAATTGCTGGTTCGAGTCCAGCCAAGGACATATGCCTCAGTTGTGATTCATCCCCAGCCCTGGTTGGGGTTGTCTGGGAGGTAGCCATTTGATGTGTCCCTTTCATGTTGATGTTTCTCTCTCTCTCTCTCTCTCTCTCTCTCTCTCTCTCTCTCTCTCTCCCCCTCTCTCCCTCTCTCCCTTTCTCTCTCTCCCCCTCTCTCTCCCTCTCTTTCCCTCCCACTCTATCTGAGAAAAAATGGAAAAATGTCCTCAGGTGAGGATAAAAAATTAATTAATTTAAAAAAGAGAGTATTATGCTAAGTGAAATAAGCCAGTCAGAGAAGGGCAGATACCACATGATCTCACTAATATGTGGAATCTAATGAACAAAAAAACTGGTGAATAAAATAGAACCAGAATCATGAACACATAGAACAGACTGGCTCATGCCCAAGGGGAGCTGAGTGGGGGGTGACTGGATGAAGAAGGTGAAGGAAATAGCTAAAGAACATATATGCATACCCCATGGACATGGCCAATAATTTGGTAAAGGCCAAGGACGGGGGAGATGAGGGAGCATAGAGGTGTGCAAGGGTGGGGTGGGAGGACTCCTGCAATAATGTCAGCATTAATTTTTAAAAATTAAAAAAATTCAAAAACAGTGACAATTTTACTTCCTGATTCCCAATTTCAATGCCTTGTATTTATTTCTGTTACGTGATTGCTCTGCCTAGGATTTCTAGTATTATGTTGAATAACAGTGGGGAGAGTGGACATCCTTGTTTTGTTCCTGATCTTAGAGGAAAGGCTTTCAGTTTTTCACCATTGAGTGTGATGTTAGCTGAGGTTTGTCATATATGGCCTTTATTATGTTGATGTACTTTCCTTTTATACCCATTTTATTGAGTGTTTAATCATAAGTGGATGTTGTATTTTGTCAAATCCTTTTTCTCCATTTATTGTTATGATCGTGTAATTTTTAATGTATCATAGAATTTTACATTTGAAACCTATGCCATTTTTAAGTTGCATAATAATTTATTACTCTTAAAAGTTTACAAAATAAAAAACTCAAAAACATGGCTGGATAATTGAGATTTTTTTCAGTTTGTACCAATATATTAAATTAACATTTCTGTAATAAATACTAACAGTACTTGAATGAGCCTCATTACTGTTGTGATTATTCATAAATTATAGACATTTTACTTACCCTGACTAATGCAAATAAAATCAACCTTGTCAGTACCATTTTGGCACTTTGTAACTTAAAATTCTTAGGAATTGAGATTTGGGCTTACACTGCTATTTTAAGAGACACAATCTGGTCTTGAAAGTAAAATTGCCATCAAATGCTGCCTTCTCTTCATCCTGGCAGTTTGCTGTGACAAAAGTTAAATCTTGTCATATATTGCCAGAAATTTCCTCAAGGTCTTTACAATTGGTCTGAGGAATAATGATTCATTTTACTTCTCTTCTGTGTGTTCTCAACACTTTTATTTACTTTTTCCCACTGGAAGAAAAAGGCCTTGCAATGTGATTTCTCCAGTCAATGCTACATCTGAACATACCAGCTGCCCACTAAAAGTAAAGAGAGGCACAGGACTATGGTAAGTCCAGCAGATGGCCCATCTTTTGTGACAGCTCCTGCTAGGAAGAGCAAATTGATGTCTGTGTGGTTAAGAAGATATATATTTCCAGAAACTTTACTCAGATAATATTTCTCTGCATTTCTGAAGAGCCAGCTAATAGTGAAATGGGCAGACAATTTCTTAACATTCCCTAGCTGCCCAAAGTTAAATGATCTTCACCATCCATTCCACTTGATTCCACAATCATGATTTCTCTACCTAAGAGAGTCCAAGCCAAAACTATTGCCACTTCTGGTTGAATCAAATACTCATTTTATTCATCTGGGGGAAAAGGATGTCTTTCAGTGCATAGAAATTAAGCAAAATTGCATGTCATGTGGGAGGGCCAAGTCAGCAACAGCTTGACAATTGGCCCCAACTCCCTTTCCATAGAAGGAACACCTGCATCTCTAGTATTCCTGCTGATGATGTCAAGAGTATTAACCTGAGGGATCTGAATCTGCTGGGGAGTCAGGCAATGTTGTTCCAGGTGTTTTGGAATCAAGTGCTTGTCGTCAATATATCTTCTCTTATGTGTACCCCAGCACCTGAGTGATATCCATTCTGTCCACCAAGACAGATGGAATAGTAGCAATGCTATAAGCAGTAGCTATAAGAAGAGCTTGCAAAAGGTCAAAGGCCACATTTATATACTGATTGTGAAGTTATGGTTTTGATCAGGATCTAATATCTCAAACAGAGCTGCTGCAAAAACAACTTGTAAACTTTTTCTGAGTTTTTCAACCTCATTAAATAGGGACACTGTATTCTTAACTTCAACAGTCTTCAAACCATTGATTAAATGAACAGGCATACTTCCAACATAGGTATACCTGTGTCTTTCAATGTCAGACTGATCATGCACTCCTCCAAGTGCATTCCTGGAGATCTCTTGACGTAGAGTCTTGGCCCTTGATCTTCCCACACTTGTTTTTATCAACTCCAGATAGACCAGCAAAGCAGAAAACAAACCATTCAGATTGTTTTTTATCTGTCTAAAAGCCAAATATTCCAGCACTTTTTAATTTTTTCAAGGCATAATGGCCATTATCCATAAGAATCTGGGCTGTTTGTGTGTCAGTTGTATTTTTTTTCCAAAAAAGTTCCACAATAAGTTCTAAATAATTTCTTTTTTAAAATTTTTATTTTTATTAATTACAGTTTACAGTTCATAATATAATTTTGTATTAGTTTCAGGTGTACAGCATAGTGGTTAGATAATAATATACTTTACAAAGTGTTTCCTTCAATTTTTCCAGTACCCACCTAGCACTATTTATAGTTATTACAATATTATTGACCATATTTCCTATGCTGTACTTTACATCCCCATAAATAGTTTGTAACTACCAATTGTAGTTCTCAATCCCTTCACCTTTTTCACCCAGTCCCCCAAGTCCCTCCCCTTTGCTAACCATCAGTCTGTTCTCTGTATTTATTAATCTGTCTTTGTTTTGTTCGTTCATTTTAATTGTTTAGATTCCATGTATATGTAAAATCATATGGTATTTCTCTTTCTCTAACTGACTTATTTCACTTCGTTTAGTACCTTCTAGGTCCATCTGTGCTGTCACAAATATTAAGATTTTATTCCTTTTTATGGCCGAGGAATATTCCATTGTACATATGTACCACAGCCTTTTTATACACTCATCTATTGATGGGCACTTAGGTTGTTTCCACTATTTGAAAGTAACACTGTAATAAAAATAGGGGTGCATATATTATTTTGAATTAGTGTTTTGGGTTTCTTCAAATATATACACAAAAGAGTAATTGTTGGATTATAAGGCAGTTCCATTTTTAATTTTTGAGGAACTTCCATACTGTTTTCCATAGTAGCTGCACAAATCTGCATTCTCACCAACAGTGCACAAGAGTTCCCTTTTCTCCATATCCTCACCAGTATTTGGTATTTGTTGATTTATTGATGATAGCCATTCTGACAGGTAGAGGTGATAGCTCATTGTGATTTTAATTTGCATTTTTCTGACAATTAGTGACATTGGTCATCTTTACATATTTCTATTAGCCATCTGTATGTCCTCTTTGGAGAAGTGTCTATGCAGGTCATTTGCCCATTTTTAAATTGGATTGTTTGATTTTTTTGGTGTTGAGTCCTATGTGTTCTTTATAAATTTTGGGTATTAACGTCTTAGCAGATTCAATGTAAAATATGTCCTCCCATTCAGTGGGTTTTCATTTCATTTGTTGATGGTATTTTTATTTTAATTTTTTAAAAAATCTTTATTGTTGAATGTATTACAGATGTTCCTCATTTTTCCCCCATTGATCCCCTCCTCCCCATTCCTGCCCCCCTCCCGGCTTTTCCCACACTATTGTCTGTGTCCATTGGTTATGCATATAAGTTCTTGCGTTTATTTTTTCCCACCCCCTAACCCCCTTCTCCTTGAGGTTTGTCAGTCTAGCAATGAATTTGTACTTCTTAATCTCTTCCCCTTTTTCACCCATTCCCCAAACCCCCCTCCCAACTGGCAACTAAAAAAATGTTCTCTGTATCTATGAAAATGTTTCTGTTCTGCCTGTTCATTTTCTTTGTAGATTCCATTGCCGATAGATATGTATTCATTGCCATTTTGTTTGTTCATATATTTTATCTTTTCAAAAAGACCTTTCATCATTTCATATAATAATGGTTTGGTGGTGATGAGCTCCTTTAACTTTTTCTTGTCTTTATATGGCCATGGGTTCTAAATGACAACTTTGCAGAATAGAGTAATCTTGGTTGAAGGTTCTTGCTTTTCATCACTCTGAATATTTCTTGCCACTCCCTTCTGGCCTGCAAAGTTTGTTTTGAGAAATCAGCTGACAGTCTTATGGGAGCTCCCTTGTAGGTAACTAACTGCTTTTCTCTTGCTGCTTTTAAGATTCTCTCTTTGGCCCTGGCCGGTTTGGTTCAGCGGTTAGAGCGTCGGCCTGCGGTCCTGAGAGACCCGGGTTCGGTTCCCGCTAAGGGCGCGTGCCTCGGTTGCAGTTTGTCCCCGGCCCTGGTTGGTTGTGCGGGTGGCAGCCACTCGATGTGTTCCTTTCACATCGATGTTTCTCTCTCTCTCTCTGTTCCTCTCTCTCCCTCCCACTCTACCTGAACAACAACAAAAAAAGATTCTCTCTTTGTCTTGAACCTTTTGCATTTTGATGATGTGTTTTGATGTGGGACTCTTGGGGTTCATTTCGTTTGGGACTCTCTGTGCTTCCTGGATTGTATGTCTGTTTCCTTCACCAAGTTAAGGAAGTTTTTTGTCATTATTGTTTCAAACAGGTTTTCAATTTATTGTTCTCTCTCTTCTCCTCCTGGCACCCCCAAGATGCGAATGTTGGCATGCTTGAAGTTGTCCCAGAGGCTCCTTACACTATTCTCATTTTTTTGGCTTCTTTTTCCTTTTCGTTGTTCTGATTGGGTGTTTTTTGCTTCCTTATATTCCAAATCAATGGTTTGCTTCTTGGATTTACGTACTCTACTATTGAATCTGTGTAAATTATTCTTTAGTTCAGTTAGTGCCTCCTTCATTTCTGACTGGTTCTCTTTTATGCTCTTGAGGCACTCATTAAGTTCATTGAGCATCCTTATAAGCAGTATTTTGAACTCAGCATCTGTGAGGTTGCTTATCTCCATTTCGCTTAATTCTTTTCTTGGGGTTTTGTTCTATTCTTTCATTTGGGAACAGTTTCTTTGTCTCCTCATTTTGGCTGCCTCCCTATGTTTGTTTCTGTGTATTACTTAAGAAGAGGTATGGGGCTATCTGAGACCAGATGCTGCTTATTTGAAAGAATTTAGGAAAACCTGAAGCAGGATCCAAGACAGGCCAATCCTATGGTTAAGCAACTGGCAATAGCTTGGGTGGGCCTGAAAGGTGGGTGGGGCAGGGCCTCAGGGAATCACCAGGGCGGGGCTACCAGTGTGGCCAGGTTGCTGGAGTCCCAGATAAGACGGCTGTCTGCCGCCCCAGGGAAGGGCTCACTAAAGGAACAAAGGCCTCTGGCAGCACATTTGTCCTGGAGAAAGCCCCCTCTCCAGCCCTCGCTCCAGTGCCAAACAGCTCAGTTCTTCCCTGTATGTCTCTGGTGCCCCTCAAGCGGCCTCCCCTTCAAGCTTAGAGGGAGTGAGCCCGACAAGTCCGTGTGCAGGCCCTTTAAGAAGAGCTGCCTGGGGCTCCAGCCGTGTCAGCCCCTCTGAGCCTCAGTTCCCGCTGGTTTTTCCAGCCAGAAGTTATGGGGACTTCTCTTTCTGGCTCTTCCTGAGCAGGGCGCCTGGTGTGGGACGGGGACCCCTCAGTCCTCAGGGAGGACCCTCCCAGCCGAGGTTTCCTGATTATTATCTGCCACACATGGGTGTGGGACCAGCCGGTTGTGCTTCTGCCCCTCTTACCAGTCTGATGTGGCTGCTTTAATTCCGTAGTTGTAGGACTTCCATTCAGCTTGATTTCGGATGGTTTTGAATGATGGTTGTTCTATAGTTTAGTTTTAACTTTGATGTGGTTGTGGGAGGACGTGATACCTTGTTTACCTATGCCGCCATCTTGACCAGAAGTCTATTTTAATTTTTTGATGTGACAAAATTTTTTTAGTTTGATGGAGTCCCATTTGTTTATTTTTTCTTTTGTTTTCCTTGCTGAGGAGATATATCAGAAAATAATATTAGTAAAAAAAAAATATCTGAGATTTTACTGCCTATGTTTTCTTCTGGAAATTTTATGGTTTTGAGTCTCACATTTTTCTTTCATCCATTTTGAGTTTATTATTTTATATGGTGTAAGAAGGTGGTTTGGTGATTTTTTTTTTTTTTGCATGTATCTGTCCAATTTTCTGACATAATTTATTGAATAGATTTTCTTTACTCCACTGTATGTTTTTGCCTCCTTTGTCAAATATTAATTGACCATCTCTGCATGGGTTTACTTCTGGATTGTCAATTGTGTTCCATTGATTTATATGTCTATTTCTTATGCCAGGACCATGCTGTTCTGATTACTACGGTCTTTTAATATAGTTTGGAATCAAAGAGCATTATTCCTCCAACTTTGTTCTTCTTTCTCAAGATTGTGGAGGCTATTTAGGGTTTTTTGGGATTCCATATAAATTTTTGGAATACTTGTTCTAGATCTGTAAAATACTCCATTGGTATTCTGATAGGAATTGCATTGAATCTATAGATTAGTTTGGGTACTGTGGACATTTTAATAGTGTTAATTCTTCCTATCGATGAACATGGTATATGCTTCCATTTATTTGTATCCTCTTTAATTTCTTTTTTCAGTGTTTTATAATCTTCTGAGTACAGGTCTTTTGCCTTTCAGCTTAACTTTATTTCTATGTATTTTATTTATTTTTTATTGTTGACACTATTACAAATTTTCCCCATTCCCCTCTTCTTTTTTTTTTTTTTTTTTTTTTTTGGTGCATGCCCCTAGAGGGAACCAAACCTAGGACTCTTTGGTCCAGAGGCCAACGCTCCAATTGCTGAGCCAAACCGGCCAGGGCTCCCTCCTCTTTTTAAAACTTCATTAATTAATTAATTAATTTTGGTACGTGCCCCTAGTGGGAACCAAACCCAGGACTCTCTGATCCATAGGCCAAAGCTCTAACTGCTGAGCCAAACTGGCCAGGGCCCCCCTCTTTTATTGATTCAATTATAAGTGGTATTGTTTTCTTAGTTTCTCTTTCTGACAGTTCATTATTGGTGTATGGAAATGCAGCTGATTTTTGGACATTTATTTTGTATACTGCTACTTTACTGAATTTATTTATCAGTTCTAATGTTTGTGTGTGTGTGTGTGTGTGTGTGTGTGTGTGTGGAATCTTTAGGTTTCTATATATACCATATCATATCATCTGCAAATAATGACAGTTTTACTTCCTGATCTTAAAAAAAATGCTTTTAATTTTTTCCCATTGAGTATGATATTAGGTGTGGGTTTGCCACATATGACCTTTATTATGTTCAGATAAGTTCCCTCTGTTCTCACTACTTAGTTTTTATTATAACTGTGTGCTGGATTGTGTCAAATGCTTTGTTCTGCATCTATTGATATAATTATATGATTTTCATTATTAATTTTGCTTAAGTACTTTATCATATTAATTGACTCGCCGATATTGAACTAACCTTGCATTTCAGAAATAAATCTCATTTGGTCATGGATATGATATTTTTAATGTAATGCTGGATTTGGCTTGAAAATATTTTGTTCAGTATTTTTGCTCCTATGTTCATCAGGGATCTTTGCCTATAATTTTCTTCTTCATCGTGTCTTTGGAATTAAGATAATGCTAGCTTCATAAAAGACCTTGGGAGCCTTCCCCTTCCTTGAATTTTTAAAAATATTTTGAGAGGGATAGGTGTTAGTTTTTCTTTGAAGGTTTGGTAAAATTCCCCTGTGAAGCAAACTGGTGCAGGACTTTTGTTTGTTAGAAGTTTTTAAATTACAATTTCAATTTCATTAGTGATAATCAGCCTGTTCAGACTTTCTGTTTTTTTCTTGATTCAATTTTGGGAGATTGTATGTTTCTAGAAATTCATCAATGTTTACCAGATTGTCCAATTTATTAGCCTATAGTTGTTTGTAATATTTTCATATAATGCTTTGTATTACTATGGTGTGAGTTGTTACTTCTCCACTTTTAATTCTGATTTTATTTAATTGGGTCTTCTCTCTCTCTCTCTCTCTCTCTCTCTCTCTCTCTCTCTCTCTCTCTCTCTCTCTCTCCTGAAGAGTCTGGTAAAAGGTTTAGCAATTTCGTTTATTTTTTCAAAGAACCAGCTCTTGGTTTCATCGATTCTATTTTTTTTTTTATCCTCACCCGAGGACATTTTTCCATTTTTTGTTCAGATAGAGTGGGAGAGAGAGGGAGGAAGAGGGAGAGAAACATTGATGTGAAACGGACACACTGAGTGGCTGCCACCTGCACGACCAACCAGGGCCGGGGACAAACTGCAACCAAGGTATGCACCCTTAGCGGGAACCAAACCCGGGTCTCTCTGGACTGCAGGCTGATGCTCTACCCACTGAGCCAAACCAGCCAGGGCTCATCGATTGTATTTTTTTGTTTGTTTGTTTGACTTTTATAAGATTTTATTTGAGTAACATGGATGACATACCCCTGGAAGCAAGATTTCAAAAGCTTTCTGCATTTTTTTTTACTTTTTTAAAATTTCTTCTCTGATCTTTATTATTTCCTTTCTTTTACTCTCTTTGGTTTTGCTTGTTTTTTTTTTTTTGTTTTTTTTTTTCTAGTTTGTTTAAGTTTACAATTTGATTGTCTATTTGAGATTTTTTTTTTTATTGCTGAAAGTATAAAAGATGTCTCCTCTTTTTTCCCCATGACTTCCTCCATCCCTCTTTCACCCATGTCCCAGGACTTCACCTATGTCCATTTGTCTATGTCCATTTCTTGTTTTTTGAGGTAGGTATGTGATGCTATGAATTTCCTACTTAAGACTACATTTGCTGTATCTTATAGTTTGGGCTATTGTGGTTTCATTTTCATTTGTCTCAAAGTTTGTTCTCTTTCTTGATTGCATTATTAACCCATTCATTGTCTAGTAACATGTTATTCATGTTATTTAGCTTCCAGTGGTTTGTGTGTTTTATAGTTTATTTCTTTTCATTGATTTCTAGTTTCATACCATTGTGGGTAATAAAGATGCTTGATATGACATCAATCTTTTGTTCTCTTTCTTGATTGCATCATTAGCCCATTCATTGTCTAGTAACATGTTATTCATATTATTTAGCCTCCAGTGGTTTGTGTGTTTTATAGTTTATTTCTTTTCATTGATTTCTAGTTTCATACCATTGTGGGTAATGAAGATGCTTGATATGACATCAATCTTTATAAACTTATAAGACTGGTTTTTGTCCTAATATATTGTCTATCCTAGAAAATACCCCACGTGTCCTTGAAAAGAATGTATATTCTGCTACTTTAGAATGAAATGCTCTGTAAATCTCAATTAAATCCATCTGAAATAGTATGTCCTTTAAGGCTGTTGTTTCCTTGTTTGTTGATTATTAGTCTGGAAAATCTATCCATTAATGTTAGTGAGGTATTAAAATCTCTTACTATGACTCTATTACTGTTGATCTTTCCCTTTATGTCTATACAGGGGTGGAGAATATCCAGCTCATGAGCCATATAAGGCCTGCAAAATCAATACCAGTTAACATTACATGCCTCACCAAATATAGCAGGCTAATTTTTAAGTTGATAAATTTGTATGGCCCACATATGATGTTATAAATATCCAAATGACCACTGACAGAAAAAAGGTTTCCCACGCCTAGTTGTTTCATATATTTAGGTGCTCCTATGTTAGGTGCATAAATGTTTACAAGGGTTATGTTCTTTTGTTGGAATGGTCCTTTAACCATTATGTAGTGTGCATAATTGTTTCTCAATATAGCCTTTGTTTGAATGTCTACTTTGTCTGATATTAGGTTTCTTTTTTTCATTTCTCTTTGCATAAAATATTTTTCTCATCTTTTCACTTTCAATCTTTGTGTGTATTTTGTTCTGGGATGGGTCTCATGTAGACAGCATATAGGTCTTGTTTCCCTTTCTTTTTTTCTTTATCCTCACCTGAGGACATTTTTGAATTTCTCTTCAGATAGAAGGGAGGGAGAGAGAGAGAGAGGAAGAGAGAGAGAAACATCAATGTGTGAGAGACATATCGAGTGGTCACCACCAACACGACCCCAACTAAGGCTGGGGACAAACTGCAATCAAGGTACGTGCCCTTAGCGGGAACCAAACACGGAACTCTCAGGTCCATGGACTGACGCTCTAATCGCTGAGCCAAACCAGCCAGGCCGGGTATTGTTTTCTTTCCTTTTTTTTTTTTTTTTACTAATTAATTTATTTATTTTTGTTACAGATGTTTCTCCTTTTCCCCCCACTGATTTCCCTCCCCTCCCTCTGTGCCCTGTACCCAGCTTTGTTGTCCATGTCCTTTGTTCGTGCATACATGCATATAAGTTCTGTGGTTTATCTCCCCCCCTTCTTGGGATTGTCACTCTGTACCCCACTTCAATGTCTCTAGGACTACCCCATTCCTCAGACTGTTATGTTCATTATATTCCACAAATAAGTGAGATCATATGATACTTGTCTTTCTCTGTTTGGCTTGTTTTGCTTAGGATAATACTTTCCAGATCCCTCCATGTAGTCCCAAACGATAAGAGACCTTTCTTTCTTACAGCTGCATAGTACTCCATTATGTATACGTACCACTGCTTTTTTTTATCCATTTGTCTACTGATGGACACTTGGGCTGTTTCCAGATCTTAGCTATTGTAAATAGTGCTGCTACAAACACGGGGGTACATATATTGTTTCTGATGGGTGTTTCAGGCTTCTTAAGGTATATTCCTAGAAGTGGGATCACTGGGTCAATAGGAAGTTTAATTTTTAATTTTTTGAGGTAACAACATATTGTTTTCCATAGTGGCTGCACCTGTCTGCATTCCCAGCAGCAGTGTACTAGAGTCCCCTTTTCTCCATACCCTCACCAACACTTGTTGTGTGATGATTTGTTGATGGAGGCCATTCTGACAGGTGTGAGGTGATACCTCATTGTTGTTTTAATTTGCATCTCTCTGATGATTAGTGATGTTGAGCATTTCTTCATATGTCTCTTGGCCATTTGTATGTCCTGTTTGGAGAGGTGTCTATTTAGTTCCTCTGCCCATTTTTTAATTGGATTCTTTGTCTTCCTTTTGTTAAGTTGTATGAGCACTCCAAATATATTGGAAATTAACCCCTTATCTGATGTATCATTGGCAATTATGCTCTCCCATACAGTGGATAGCCTTTCCATTTTGATGATTGTATCTTTCGCTGTGCAGAAGCTTTTGAGTTTGATGTAGTCCCATGTGTTCATTTTCTTCTTTGTTTCTATTGCCTTAGGTGATGTCGCCCTGGCCAGTTTGGTTCAGCGGTTAGAGCGTCGGCCTGCAGTCCAGAGAGACCTGGGTTCAGTTCCCGCTAAGGGCACGTACCTTGGTTGCAGTTTGTCCCCAGCCCTGGTTGGGTCGTGTGGGTGGCAACCAATCGATGTGTCCCTTTCACGTCGATGTCTCTCTCTCTCCCCCTCCCACTCTATCTGAACAAGAAAAATGGAAAAATGTCCTCGGATGAGGATAAAAAAAAAAAAAAAACAGCCCTGGCCGGTTTTGCTCAGCGGTTAGAGCGTTAGCCTGCGGTCCTGAGAGACCCGGGTTCGGTTCCCGCTAAGGGCGAGTACCTTGGTTGCAGTTTGTCCCCGGCCCTGGTCGGTTGTGCGGGTGGCAGCCACTTGATGTGTTCCTTTCACATCGATGTTTCTCTCTCTCTCTCTGTTCCTCTCTCTCCCTCCCACTCTACCTGAACAAAAAATGGAAAAATGTCCTCGGGTGAGGATTAAATAAATAAATAAATAAATATTGCCTTAGGTGATGTATCAGTGAAAATTCTGCTGTGTATGATGTCTGAAATTTTGTTGCCTACAGTTTCTTCTAGGATTTTTATGGATTCATGAGTTACATTTGAGTCTTTTATTCATTTTGAGTTTATTCTTGTGTAGGGTGTAAGATGATGGTCTAGTTTCATTTTTTTGCATGTACCTGTCCAATTTTTCCAACCCCATATATTAAAGAGGCTGTCCTTACTCCACTGTATGCTTTTGCCACCTTTGTCAAATATTAATTGAGCATATTGCCTTGGGTCCATTTCCTGGTTCTCTGTTCTGTTCCACTGGTGTATATGCCTGTTCTTGTGCCAGTACCAGGCTGTTTTGATTACAGTGGCTTTCTAGTATAACCTGAAATCTGGTAATGTGATCCCTCCAACTTTGTTCTTCTTTTTCAAGATTGCTGTGGCTATTTGAGGTCTTTTTTGGGTTCATAGGAACTTTTGAAGTATTTGTTCTAATTCTGTGAAGTATGCCTTTGGTATTTTGATGTGGATTGCATTAAATCTATAGATTGCTTTGGGTAGTATGGACATTTTAATAATGTTAATTTTTCCAAACCATGAACAAGGTATGTGTTTCCACTTTTTTATATCTTCCTCTATTTCTTTTTTCAATGACCTGTAGTTTTCTGCAAATAGGTCCTTTATTTCTTTGGCTAAGTTTATTCCTAGGTATCTTAATTTTTTTGCCACAATGGTAAATGGGATTGTTTCCTTAGTTTCTCTTTCTGTGAGTTCATCATTGGTGTATAAGCACACCATCAATTAATTGATGTTAATTTTGTATCCTACTATTTGCCAAATTCATTTATTAAGTCTAGTAAATTTTTGATGGAGTCTTTGGCGTTTTCTACATATACTATCATGTCATCTGCGAATAATGACAGTTTCACTTCCTCCTTTCCAATTTGGATCCCTTTTATTTTTTCTTCCAGTCTGATTGCTGTGGCTAAGACTTCCAGTACTATGTTAAATAAAACTGGGAAAAGTGGGCATCCTTGCCTTGTTCCTGTTCTTAAGGGAAATGCTTTAATTTTTGCCCATTGAGTATGATGTTGGCTGTAGGTCTTTCATATATGGCCTTTATTATGTCAAGATGTTATCGCTCTATTCCCACATTGCTGAGTGTTTTTATCAGAAATGAATGGTGTATTTTGTCAAAGGCTTTTTCGGCATCTATTGATATGTACATGTGGTTTTTATTCTTCATTTTATTATGTGGTGTATCACGTATATTGATTTGCGAATATTGTACCAGCCTTGCATCCCAGGGATGAATCCCACTTGGTCATGGTGAATCATTTTTTTGATGTATTGCTGGATCCGATTCACTAGTATTTTGGTCAGGATTTTGGCATCTATGTTCATCAGGGATATTGGCCTGTAGTTTTCTTTCTTTGTAGTATCTTTTTCTGGTTTTGGAATTAGAATTATGCTGGCTTCATAAAACAAGTTTGGAAGTCTTCCCTCTTCTTGAATTTTTTGAAATAGTTTGAGGAGAATGAATGTTAGTTCTTCTTTGAATGTTTGGTAAAACTCCCCTGTGAAGACATCTAGGCCTGGGCTTTTGTTTGCTAGGAGATTCTTGATTACCTTTTCAATTTCTTCTGTTGTTATTGGTCTGTTCAAATTTTCTCTCTCTTCCTAGTCCAGTTTTGGGAGACTATGTGTTTCTATAAATTTGTCCATTTCGCTTCGATTGTCGAATTTGTTGCCATATAATTGTTCATAGTAGTTGTTAACGGTCTTTTGTATTTCTGTGGTGTCAGTTGTTACTTCTCCTCTTTCATTTCTGAGTTTGTGTATTTGGGTTCTCTCTCTTTGTGTCTTGGTGAGTTATGCTAAGGGTTCATCAATCTTGTTTATCTTTTCAAAAAATTAGCTCTTTGTTTCATTGATCCTTTGAATTTTTTTTTTTTTTTTTTGGACTCTATGTTGTTTATTTCTCTCTGATGTTTACTATTTCCTTCCTTCTACTTGCTCTGGGGTTTTGTTTGCTCTCTAGTTCTTTAAGTTGTGAGGTTAGATAGTCTATTAGAGATTTTTCTTGTTTTTTGAGGTATCCCTCTAGTGCTACAACTGCTTTCGCTGCATCCCATAGATTTTGTGTTGTTGTGTCTTCATTTTCATTGGTTCCCAGGAAGTTTTTAATTTCTTCCTTGATCTCCTCAGTAACCCATTCATTGTTTAATAACATGCTATTTAGCTTCCATGTGTTCAAATGTCTTTGTATGTTCTTCCTGCAATTGATTTCTAGTTTCATTCCATTGTGATCTGAGAAGATGCTTGATATGATTTCAGTCTTCTTGAAGTTGTAGAGACTTAGTTTGTGTCCTAACATGTGGTCTATCTTTGAGAATGTCCCATGTGCACTTGAGAGGAATGTGAATTCTATAGTTTTGGGGTGTAATTCTCTGTAGATATCTATTAAATCCATTTGGTCTAGTGCTTCATTTAGAGTCTCTGTTTCCTTGCTAATTTTTTGTGTAGAGGATCTATCTAGTGATGTCAGCAGGGTGTTGAAATCCCCTGCTATGATTGTATTGCTATCGATTTATCCTTTGAAGTCATCCAGTAGATTTTTAATATATTTTGGTGCTTCTATATTGGGTGCATATATGTTTATCAAGGTTATATCTTCCTGTTCAATAGATCCTTTCAATATTATGTAGTGGCCTTCTTTGTCTCTAGTGATAGCCTTCTTTTTGAAATCTATTTGATCAGATATGAGTATTGCTACCCCAGGTTTTTTTTCTTTCCGTTTGCTTGGAAGAATTTTTTCCATCGCTTCACTTTCAAGCTATGTGAGTCTTTTTTGTGAGGTGGGTCTCTTGGAAACAACATATAGATGAGTCATGCTTTCTTATCCAATCAGCTACTCTGTGTCTTTTTATTAAAGCATTCAATACATTTACATTTAAGGTGATTATTGATATGTACTTATTTATTGCCATTTTTGTTTAGTGTGGTTCTATTTTTCTTCCCATTTCTCCTGCTAATTACAGCAGTCCTTTTAACATTTCTTGCAGGGCTGGTTTGGTGCTAATGTATTCCCTTAGCTTTTTTTTGTTTGGGAAACTCTTTATTTGACCTTCTATTTTGAATGAAAGCCTTGCTGGGTAGAGTAGTCTTGGATTCAGATCCTTGTTTTTCATGACCTTGATTACCTCATGCCATTCCCTTCTGGCCTGTCGTGTTTCTCTCGAGAAGTCAGCTGAGAGCCTTATGGGGTTTCCTTTGTAG
Source organism: Molossus molossus (assembly GCF_014108415.1). Lineage (NCBI taxonomy): Eukaryota > Metazoa > Chordata > Mammalia > Chiroptera > Molossidae > Molossus > Molossus molossus. The sequence continues at coordinate 10,496,359 of NW_023425355.1, read as the reverse complement.
GTAACCTGTTGCTTATCTCTTGCTGCTTTTAGGATTCTATCTTTGTCTTTAATTTTTGGCAGTTTGATTACTATGTGTCTTGGTGTGGGCCTGTTTGGGTTCTTCTTACTTGGGGCTCTCTGTGCTTCTTGAACTTGAATGCCCTCTTCCTTTACCAAATTAGGGAAGTTTTCTGTCACTATTTCTTCAAATATATTCTCTAACCCTTGCTCATTTTCTTGTTCTTCGGGGACTCCTATGATGTGAATGTCATTATGTTTCCAGTTGTCCCACAGTTCTCTTAAGCTGTCTTCCTGTTTTTTAATTTTTTTTTCTTTTGGTTTTCTGATTGGTTGATTTTTTCTACCCTATCTTCTAATTCACTGATCCGGTCCTCAGCTTCCTCTACTCTGCTATTTAGACTTTCCAATGTACTTTTTATTTCTGATATGTCATTCTTCATTTCTTTTTGGTGGTTGTTAATTTCCAGTTGGTTAATTTTCAACATTTCTATGTCTTTACTCATGGTGCTTATGTCCTTACACATGCTGTTGAGCTTCCTCAAGATCATGGCTCTGAATTCTAGTTCTGTTAAGTTGCTTAACTGCATCTCATTTATCTCATCTTCGTTAGAGGTCTCTTGTTCTTTCATTTGGTTTTTGTTTCTGTGTTTCACCATTTTGGCTATCACAGTGGGCTTTGAAGCCTGCCATATTTTCCTTGTGGGTGTTTCCTTGTGGCTCCCTCTCCTGGGTTTGGATGAGGCAAGGAGGACCCACTTTAAACACCACTGTCAAGTCTTACTTTCCTGGTTAGAGTTGCTAGCCCAGGGAATTGTAGTTATCCTCTAGCTTTTTTGCCTGGGGCTTTTAGTAGCAGTCACCTGAAGAACCTTGGTTTCTGAGTTGAATTAAAATCTCCTTCATGTGCTCATTGTAAGAGGATTTCCGGAGGGTGGGAAGGTGGGGCAGATGCTCGTTGTTAATGGGCCTCAATTAGCATTTCAATGGCCATCAAATGGGGTTGAATCTCCGAGGGAGGGGTCGCTGCCTCTCCCCAGGCCCTGGGAAGGAGTAAGATGACCATATTCCTGCATGGCTGCAACTCAGCAAAAGCTCTCAGCACCCTCCAAATCCTGAGTTTTCCCACATAGTTCCAGTCCAGTCTGCCCGCCCTCTGCCGGAGCCCAAGGTGAGTGGCTGCTGCTAGTTTAGCCTCTGTCCTGGCTCTGTGCTGTGGAGCCGCTTGGGACTTTACCCGGAGGGTGCCGCTCCCTGCTAAGACTGTAGCTCCCAGCCTTGGCCGGAGGTCCCAGCTGAGGCTGCATGTCCCAGCCGGGGCCACCGCAGGTCCCAGCCAAGGCATAGCTCCCAGCTGAGGCCACAGCTCCCAGCCGAGGGCACAGCTCCCAGCCAAGGCCGCAGGTCCCAGCCGAGGCCGCCGCAGGTCCCAGCCCAGGCCTCTGCGGACTGTGGGCTCCCGGCTCCCTCTCTCATCTTCACAAGCCTACCAGGATTGAGTCAGTGTCCCTGGTTATGTGGTCCTCCAAGCTGCTTTTCGGTTGCCTTTTCCTGACGATTTGTCTTAAATTTCATTGTAATTCCAGTTTGGTCCTGGGAGATGATCTCTGTAGCTTCCATTCACTCTGCTGCCATTTTCCTAGTCCGGGTATTGTTTTCTTAATCATTCACCTCCTCTATATCTTTTAATTGGAGCATTTAATTCATTTACATTTAAGTGATGATCGACATATATATTTTTGGTACATGCCCCTAGTGGAAACCGAACCTGGGACACTCTGGCCCGCAGGCCAATGCTCCAACCGCCGAGCCAAACTGGCCAGGGCTCAATAGGTATATATTAATTCTATTTTATTTTAGTGACTATATTCCTCTTTTTTTCCTTTTTATATTCTTAAAGACGTCCTTTTCTCATTTATTGTAATACTGGTTTTGTGATAATAAACTCCACTGACTTTTTAGTGTTGGGGAAGCTATTTATTTCTCTTTTAATTTTAATATTAAAAGGCAATGGGCGCAGATGGCTTCACAGGGGAGTTTTACCGAAAATTCAAAGAACAACTAACACCCATTTTCCTCAAACTATTCCAAAAAATTCAAGAAGAAGGAAGACTTTGAAGCTCATTTTATGAGGCCAGCATAATCCTAATTGCAAAACCAGATAAAGACACTACAAAGAAAGAAAACTACAGGCCAATATCCCTGATGAACATAGATGCCAAAATCCTTAACACATATTAGCAAATCAGATCCAGCAATACATAAAAAAAATATTTACCATGACCAAGTGGGATTCATCCCAGGGATGCAGGCTGGTAAAATATTCACAAATCAACAAATGTGATATGCAACATAAACAAAATGAAAGATAAAAACCACATGATGATATCAACAGATGCTGAAAAAGCATTTGACAAAATCCAGCACCCATTTCTGATAAAAACGCTCAGCAATGTGAGAATAGAGGGATCATATAATGACATAATAAAGGCCATATATAAAAAACCTACAACCAGCATCACATTCAATGGGCAAAAATTAAAAGCATTTCCCATAAGAACAGGAACACGACAGGGATGCCCACTTTTGCCACTCTTATTTAACATAGTACTGGAAGTCTTAGCCACAGCAATTAGACATGAAAAAAAATTAAAAAGGATCCAAATTGGAAAAGGAAAGGAAACTCATTATTTGCAGATGACAGGATCTTGTACATAGAAACCCTAAAGACTCCATCAAAAGTCTACTAGATTTAATAAATGAATTTGACAAAGTAGCAGAATACAAAATTAACATCAGAAAATAGTCGGCATTCTTATACACCGATGATGAACTCACAGAAAGAGAAACTAAAAATATAATTCCATTTATTACTGTGGCAAAAAAATTAAGATTCCTAGGAATAAATGTAACCAAATAAGTAAAGCATCTATTTGCAGAAAACTACAGGACATTGAAAAAAGAAATAGAGGAAGATATAAAAAAGTGAAAGCACATACCTTGTTCATGGATTGGAAGAATTAATCATTAAAATGTCCATATTACCCAAAGCAATCTATAAATTTAATGCAATCCACATCAAAATACCAATGACATATTTCACAGAACTAGAACAAACACTTCAAAAGTTCATAGGGAACCAAAAAAGACCTCAAATAGCCACAGCAATCTTGAAAAAGAAGAACAAAGTAGGAAGGATAACAATACCAGATATCAGGTTATTCTACAAAGCCACTGTAATCAAAACAGCCTGGTACTGGCACAAGAACAGGCATATAAATCAATGGAATAGAACAGAGAACCCTGAAATTGCCCCAAGACATTATGCTCAATTAATATTTGACAAAGGTGGCAAGAGAATACAATGGAGTAAAGACAGACTCTTTAATAAATGGTGCTGGGAAAATTGAACAGCTACATGCAAAAAAATGAAACTAGACCACCAACTTATACCATACACACGAATAAACTCAAAATGGGTTAAAGATTTAAATGTGACTCGTGTATCCATAGAATTCCTAGAAGAAAATGTAGGCAACAAAATTTCAGACATCACACACAGCAGAATTTTCACTGATACATCACCTAAGCAAGAGAAACAAAGGAAAAAATGAACACATGGGACTACATCAAACTGTAAAGCTTCTGCACAGCAAAGGAAACAACCATCAAAATGGAAAAGGAACCCACTATATGGGAGAGCATAACTGCCAACAATACATCAAATAAGGGGTTAATTTCCAAAATATATAGGGTACTCATACAACTCAACAGGAGGAAGACAATGAACGCAATTAAAAAAATGTGCAGAAGACCTAAAGAGACACCTCTTCGAACAGGACATACAAATGGCCAAGAGACATATGAAAAATGCTTAACGTCACCAATCATCAGAGAGATGCGACTTAAAATGACTATGAGGTATTGCCTCACACCTGCCAGAATGGCTGCCATCAAAAAATCATCAAACAACAAATGCTGGCGAGGGTGTGGAGAAAAGTGGACTCTAGTACACTGCTGGTGGGAATGCTGACTGGTGCAGCCACTATGGAAAATAATATCGTGTTTCCTCAAAAAAGTCTAAATTGAACTGCCATTTGACCCAGTGATCCCACTTCTAGGAATATATTTTAAGAAACCTGAAATACCAATCAGAAAGAATATATGTACCCCTATGTTCATAGCAGCACTATTTACAATCACTAAGATCTGGAAACAGCACCAGGTGGCCATCAATAGATGAGTTGAAAAAAAGCTGTGGTACATGTACACAATGGAATATTATGCAGCTGTAAAAAAAGAAAAATCTTGTATCCTTTGAGATGACATGGAGGGACCTGGAGAGTATTATGCTAAGAGAAATAAGCCTATCAGAGAAAAACAAATATCACATGATCTCATTTATTTGTGGAATATAATGAACAAGAAAGCGGATGACCAAAACAGACCCAGAGAGATAGAAAAGAGTATGTTTCAGACTGACAAACCTCAGAGGAGCGGGGGAGGGAGGGATGAGATAAACCAAAGAACTTATATACATGTATGCGCAACCAATGGACATAGACAATGATGCTTGGTAGGGGGTGGGATAGGGAGGAGGGTGTCAACGGGGGGGAAAGGAGAAACATCTGTAACAAAAATAAATTAATAAAAAATATATCAAAAGGTAAAATATATTGCATTGATTTTTTTAAACATTTTTTTGGTATTGATTTTAGAGAGAGGAGGAGAGAGAGAGAAACATCTATGAAAGAGAACATCGACTGGCTGCCTCCTGCATGTCCCCCACTGTGGATTTGGCCCATAACCTAGGCATGTGCCCTGACCGGGAATCGAACTGGCAGCCTCTGGGTCCACGTATCCACATTCAACCTCTGAGCCACACCTGCCGGGCTGCATTGATTTTTTAAAATATGTTTTTATTGATGTTTTAAAGAGAGAGGAAGGGAGTGGAAGAGAGAGAGAGAAACATTGATGAGAGAAAAACATTGATGAGAGAGAAACATCCATCAGCTGCCTTCTACATGCCCCCTACTAGGGATTGAGTCCACAACCCAGGCATGTAATCAAACCAGCAGCCTCCCTGGAGGAATACAGTAACCTCAACCTCCTGACTCCCTGTAGCCCCGTCCTTCAAAGCTCAAGTCCTGAAGAGGAGTCAGCTGCCAGGGCCCAGGGTGTAGTGCGTCCAGCTAAACTCAGAGGGTGTCAGAGACTGAGTTGTGTGGCCCTGGGGCAGGGGCTATTCTCCCCACCTTCTCTGGAGCCTGACTGGCTGCACCTCCTCACAGGAGATACACTAGTTTCATCCTCTGGATTCCAAGTGACCCCATCTTATAAAAGTTGGGCTCTGCAGGAAATCCAGGCAGAATCCTGGACTGATTAAGTTTTCTATTTCTATGACAGGGGCCATTTTCCCCTCATATGCCCAACTGGAGCAAAGCCTTCCCTTCACACAACAAAACCTTGGGTTCGATAAACTCAGCTGGCCTCACCCTGCCTGATGACTCCCTGAGATCCCACACCACTACAGAGGTCTTTGGGCATCCAGCAGCTAGCAGCTAGCATCGGTGTATGCTGGGTCTTACGCTGAGTGGTCTCAGACCTAGCATTGGCACTGAATTTGAATCGGTATCGATCTGATTAACACCATAAGCCCCTACCTGATACCTCATTGAGAGCCTACTTTATAAAACTACCATGTCATACACTGCCAGAGGCCTGTTTCAGTGACAGATCTCCAGGTGCCTTGGGCCTTTTGCTGAGCTATTCTCAGTCTCGGTGCTGGAGGAAGGCAGCCTTTGTCGGTAGCTTTGCCCTTTCACACACACTCAGGCTCAGCAGAGGCAGCCACAAACTGTGAATTACTTTGTAGCCCCAAACATGTTCCTTCAGGGTCAATCATAGGTATCATCTAACAATTATCTGGACTTAAGTCCCTCTCAAAATGCCCTAGAACCAACACACCAAGTGGCCAGCTTCAGACAGCATCAGAGCAGGATCCAATTAGCTCCACCAACAGCACATACAAAGAAACATCTTGGCAGGCATCATACCCTGTTGAGGCAAATTCCACTTTGTGTGGTTAGCAACTGCCCAGCAGCTTGTACACTATGGTTGGGGGTGGGGTCAATCCTCACAGTCAACCAGCCTGAGAGTTGACTCCACACACAGATGGGCCAACAGAAATCAAGACTCAACTATAGCTAAGGGGGTCACATAACCCACACAAGGATATTCCTGAAGCACCCAACTCAAGTGATAAAGGATATTGCACCCCTGGGTCTTACAGGATGCCTACTACATAAGCCCACCCTAACAAGTCTGGGAGACATAGAAGGTTCTACCTAATACACAGAAATAAACACAGAGAGGCAGCCAAAATGAGAGACAAAGAAATATGCCCTCATTATTTTACTATCTATGCCTTAGGTTATTTACATTTTTATTATCTGTATGTTGGATATAATAAGTAATTACAATAAATCCTCTTATCTTCAGTTTCAATTTCTGTTGTTTCAGTTACTCATGGTCAACCACAGTCTGAAAATATTAAATGGAAAACTGCAAATAAACAATTTAATGAACAATTCATAATTTTTAAATTGTGTGCTCTTCTGAGTAGTGTAATGAAATATTTTACCGTCCTGCTCCATTCTGCCCAGAAATGAATCATCTTTCTGTCCAATGTATCCACTACCCACCTGTTCATTTGCTAGTCATCTGGGTTATCAGATTGACTGCTTCAGTATCACAATGCTTGTATTCAAGTAATCCTTATTGTACTTAATAATGGCCCCAAAGCACAAGAATAGTAATGTTTAATAATGCTGGCATTTTGGATATGCCAAAAAGTAAGCCATAAAATTCTTCATTTAAATGAAAAAGTGACTACAGAACAATAAGATATTGAGAGTACGAGAGAGAGACTACATTCAAAAAATGTTTATTACAGTATATTGTTATATTTGTTCTATTTTGTTATTAGTTATTGTTAATCTCTTACTGTGCTTAATTTAGAAATTAAACTTTATCATATATATATATATATATATATATATATATATATATATATATATATATGTATGTATAAGAAAAAATATACAGAGAGAGTTTGGTACTAGGCACCATTTCAGGTATCCACTGGGGTTCTTAGAACATACACCCTGCAGATAAGAAGGCTTTGTGTGTTTGTGTGTTCAGTGACTGCTCATTGGTAGCTTAAAATGGACTATGATTGGAGTATTTACACCATGTAAACCAGCAAACATTACAAATTAGGGCCTCCTTCTCACTATGCAATCCTCATATCACTAATATCTGGTTGTTAAACATTCATCAACATATTGTTATTGCTAATGCTACACAATATTATTTTAATGAGTAGAAACTTATTTCAGTAAATGTTCTTACTAGCTACATCAGCAGCCAATTAATTATTGCATTTATCTGTAGAGCCTCATTTGTCACTAGGGATTTAGACCCTGGGAGAAATTTTTAGTAGGAACATTGTGTAAATGGTATTTCTGGAGTTTGTGTTTTGAAATGTGTGTGGGGGGATTACTACCATATTTTCTCCTTCATCCTCTTCCCCAATTAGCTTCCTTTACCATGTTAGCCATCTGAAGTAGGATTCATAACCCTAATAAGGTTATGAATTCTTAGCCTAATATCTACAGATGGGATTCAGGGGATCTGGGAAGTTTCTGAAGTTACATGCAAAATGTGGCATATATGTGCGTTTGAAAAGAAGGTCTACAATTTTCCTCAGTTTTTCAAAGGGATTTGTGACTTAAACAAAATTAAGAAATGTTGATATTGAGTACTCCTTCAAAAAGAAATGTGTCTACACTGTGTAAAATAATACAGCCAAAAACAAAAGCCAACTAACATATCCCACTTACTCATGTATGGTAAGTAAAAAAACAACATCTTGTGGTAACTTAGCTGATTTGTCAGCCATATGTCCTTTCACCATTCTCTTGCTAATTCTCCTCCTACCTACTTAATACCCCTCATTAGTTCATAAAACTTACATAGTTTTTATTTTACTTATTCATTTTGTCATTTTCACCCTCTTTTTAAAAATTTGTCTATAGCATATCTAAATCAGGTTATTTCAATGCCTGCTTAATTCAATTTTTTGAATAATTTACTCTAAAAAGTTTATATAAAAGCAATAATCAAAGAAAGTTTCATTATGACAATCTTAATTTCAATATATTTTATAAGGTTACTATTAATATTTAAATCTGTGAGGCAAATATAAACTTTTGTAGAAATATTTGTATTTATCTGTTGGTCTAAAGTTGAAGGGGATATCTAGGGAAGAAGTTTAAAAAGTAACTACCAAGAAGAAAAACTATAGAGTCAAATAAAAATTGGCTGGTAATACCATCACTTATTAATTGTGTGACCTTGGGCAATTCACTTGGGAAAAATATTCCCTAACTCACAGAACTATTATAAGAATTAAATGAGTCTGTCCCTATTTTGCTTGTTAGTTCATTTTGTTTGTTATATTCCACACTTGAGTGAAATCATATGGTAAGGGTTGTGAACATACAATACAGTGTACAGATGATGCGTTGTAGAACTGTGCACCAGAAACCCATATAGTTTTGTTAACCAGTGTCTCCCAAATAAGTTCAATAAAAAGAATAAAAGTAATTAACTTAGATAATAATGGTGAAGTTCTTACTCCACACCTGTTACTTAATAATTACTTAATAAATGATAATAATGATTATGTGATAAACTTAAATAAAGTTGTGCTAAATCTTCTTCCAATGGATGTTTGGTCACCAGGAGAAGTGTGAGAGCAGAAACATTAAGTTTTTCATTGATTGAAAACATAATTTTTTTTTTATTTTGGGAGAAAGAAGGGGGAACATTGATTTGTTTTCCTACTTATTTATGCATTCTTTGGTTGATTAGTGTATGTACCCTGACCTGGGATCAAACCTGCAACCTCGGCATATTGGGCCAACACTCTAACCGAGTTACCTGGCCAGGGCCAAGTTTTTCATTTATTTGCCAAACATTTACTAAGCATTTTTTGAAATATAAATTGCTAAGAAATCTAAGAGACACAAAAATGACCAAGACATGGTCCACATTCTCAGAGAGCATTCAGTCTAACATCATCACAAATATAATGTAAATTATGTAAGAAAGGGAAAAAAATTACTATTGTCTCTCCCTCTAACTCTATTTATCCTTCATAAGTTTTGATCTCTATCTTTAGTGTACATATCTTTAGTATGTTTTTCTTTCTTCCTAAGATTAGCCCCCTTACTCTCTCCATCATTCTTTGCCTTGATATTATCTATCATTCTAAAATCATATCTTCGCACTTATTTCTTCTTGTATCATAGTTTTTGTGTTAATAGTCAACATCAGTTTAAATAAAAGTTGTATTCCATGAGTTATAGGTTCAAGTTGACATGTGTACAGTGGTCATGGGACTAGTTGCATAAACTAAACTGATGACAGAAAGAACATTAAAAGAGATGAATCCGGAGAACTGATCCACAGAGTGATTGTCAAAAGAGAGAAGGTCAGGGACTTGTCTCTAAGTATACAGAAGAAGGATCTGTTCCCAATGGAGAAAGAGTCCAAGGGAAGAAGAATATCAGAAAAACAAAATTGAGCAGGATTGTGGGTAGTGCAGTCCTATTAAATATTGAAAAGACATACTAAAATCTGGCAGGTAGTATGATATCTATTATATCAATCATAAAATTCAATAGTTGAATCATGCATATTTAAGTATAATATTCTAAATAAAAGAATCTTGATTCATTAAAAGTAGCCTGAAATTTACCACAACTGGAGCCTTGTTTATAAAAAGAATATAACTAAACCTATTCTTGATGATGTTTCTGTTTTATTTTTGTTTTGCACTCAAAATGGCCTTTTAAAAAAGACAGATTAAATTTCAGAAGCACTTTTTTTATTTAAAAAAAAAAAGAAGTGTCAGACACAAAGACAAGACTACAATTTCAAGGTAATTAAATTCTCCCAAATAACAAGAAACACATCAACTATGAAAAGTGAAATTGCTTAGAATTTTAAAACTATGGGCAAAACAATGTAACATTCCTACATTCAATCTATCATCAAGTCCTAACATTTCCCTTTTTATAATGTCTCTCATATCTGTCATTTCTTTCCATTTTTATAGTCACTCATCTTATTAGTAAACGTCCTAGCTCATCTCCCTGTCTTTAATTCATCCTACATTCAGTTGGTAAAATAGTTTATCACAAATCTATTTTCATGTTAATAAAAGTTAAGTACTAAATACTTGTTATGGGTCAAGTATTCTTTTAAGTGATTTACATGTAACATCTCAATCCTCACAACACTATAATATAATTACTGTTTTTATTACTATTTTATAGAAGCTGAAACTGAAGTGCAGATAGGTTATGTAATTTGCTCAAGATCACACACTTCTTAGGCATAACTAGGCTGTTCAATTCCAACATCCGTACTTTTTAAAGTCATTTTGCTATGTGCCAATGACCAAAAACTTATGGCATCTCCCTCCATTTTACTGAATCTAAACTTTAATGTCAAAATTCCAAAAACAAAAATAGCTGGGAGGGACCTTGGAGTCTATCAGTCTAGAGACTGCAAACTAGTAGCCAACAGGCAGAATATGACCTACAGAAAATTTTATTTGGTCTTCATGTTGTTTTAGTGTAAATGCTTTGTCAACGATTGGAATTGAAGGATTTCACACAAAAATTAGAGTTGTTAGATTTTGTAGAAAAAAAATAGATTACTGAATCTGCATAGCCACTTTGTCACAAAGAACTGTCGCTCAGTTATTTCCAATGGTGTAAACAAGACCTAAGTGCTTTCGCTACATGGCCTGTGTAGGAGTTTGCACTTATGATCCACAGTTTGGTTGAACTCCAGATAGGGAATAGAGACTTAGAGAGGGACACACAGAGTTGGTAGCCGAACTAAGACTAGGGCTCAGCTCTTTTTGACTTGCTATTCAAGACCCTTTCTACTATAAAATATGTTTCTTTTTCTGTCTATAAATAAGTTATTTTTCTTACTACCAATTCTCTATCAACATTTCTTTCAGTGTGCTTATTATTTCCTTGAAAACTGGCCTCAAAATTTACTCCTGTACATAGTTTATCAAACTAATCCCATTTAACTCTGATTAAAAACATACTCAGCATCCCCTTAGTACCAATTAATTTGCACTTGCTGATATGCTGCTTTGCAAATAATTCAGTCATTTTCTCTGTGCATGTTTTATTTCCCCACCTAGACTAAGCTCCTTAATGCAATGGTGAGCCTTAGGCAAAATTTGTGAAGTTGGTAAAATTTTTGTTCCAGCTTCTACTCTTCCTGTCTTTTTGATTACCTAGTGCTCATTACTGTGTTCTCTTTCTACTGCCATCAAAGTTTTCTTTAAGGAATACCTGTGATATTAGTCATTTTCCAAGGGTCCATGAACTGGAAGCCTGCAAGCTGAGTTTGGCCAGCAGATATATTATGTTTGTGTGGCAATTTTTTATTTTATTTTAAATGTAAATGTCTTTTTATAAGACTTTCAATTTCTAGTTCCCTTTGAACATGCATCATAGACTTGACCTCATTTATACACTTGTGTTGTTTGCCTGACCACTATGGATGTGGGAGTCTGTGTTTCCTGTATTTTGTCTTCAATTTGGGTTCCTGCATAATTCCCAAGACCCATTTCCACTTTTCCCCAGACTTGGTAACTTAATGTCTATCTTGTTCCTTGCGCATTAGTCTAGGAAATCTTGGTGATCTTTTCAAAATCTCAAGTATGCCTTGTTATCAGGTGGCCCATTTCCTGATGATAAACTAAGCCTGCTTGACTGCATTCTGAATGATAATTGTGTCTTGATTTAATAGAATTGTACTCTGACCTACTATGGGAACCCTGCCATTTCATCTCATTAGACCCTCTTACGCTATTTATGTAAATGACTACCTACTGCCATGGCATCAGATATGGTGCCTGTATGCCATGTAGGAATCCTCTTCAATGCTAAGATGGAATTTGACCCCAAGTACCTACCTCTGTCTAGTGGAAAGATCTAATTCCATATTTTACTTCTTCCCAGTTGATCTCATAGCACTTGCAATTAACCTGACCACAATCAAGAAGGTTATTGATATGACACTGAGTGTGAATTTGAGGCAATGAACTCTCTTTTCTAGGAACATCTGTATTCTGTCATTCTAGAAATCATCAAATATGAGGTGAGAAATATTTGGAGAAGATGAAGAAGTAAGGAGGAACTTTCCATGGTCTCTGAAAAATCAGTCTGCATCCTGAATTGCAATGCTGTTTAATACCTTGATGAGGATTTCTTTTTGTAATTCCATAAGTGCTAAGCATAAATGGAGTTTCAGTAACTATTTTCTTTCTGGGAAATTGTTAACAACATAATATAAATCACATAATTGCCTAAACCAAAACAGAAAAGCAAGTTATTTAAAACTAAGTTCTTAGTGAAAAAAACTCAAGCTAGTTTTATTATTAGAGCAAAGAAACAAGGAGTTATAAAAACTTTTAGAATGTTAGCCATGAAATTCTTGCCAATAAGAAATGGTGAGACTAATCAAAGTAATATACTTGCAAAAAAAAAAAAACTAATCTGTATGTCTCCTCATTAAATGGTTACTCACATTTTTCTCTTCAGTTTTATCAACAACTGTCTATATTTTTTCTGTTAATAAAAGTAAAACTAGATTACTTTTGCAATGTTTTCAAGATTAAATAAAATAATTTATATTGATTCCATTTTTAACATAAGAAATCCATGACAACTAAATTGCTAGTCTAGTCCAAAGTCTCCAAGAAGATAACATTCAGAATGAGAAAGGTCTGTTTTTCATAGTTACATGACTAGGCCCAAGGTCTCAGCTCGGTGATCCAGAACATATGTCCTTAATATATTTATTAAATGTCCAATTGAAAATTATGTGGTAAGCATATATACTTTATCCACATTTGTATTATTCTAAATTAAAAATATAGAGACAATTTCATGGAAAAAATAGCTATAAAGTTAAGACAGTTACACTAAAACTTAGAATATTTATATATAGAATAAATATTGTAGATGCAATTAAAATTAGCTACAAAACGCATGTATTAATTGGATTAGTGCTTTGAAATGCAATGTGATATGTCTCAGAAACAGAGAGATGGGCACAAGATAAAACACCTATGGTAGGGATTACTTGCTAAGAGGTACCTCTCATAATCTATGCCACTCATTGAGTTCATATTCACTTGTTACATTTTTTACTTCAAAGATGACTTTATCCTTCCTTTTGTTTAATTTACCCAGTTTTGTAAGCTCATTTTATCTAAACAAAGTTAACTTGTCATAAAATTTTATACAATAATCAAAGTGTTTGGGTGATTCTGAGAAGACGATAGCAGTAGCAGCAAAGTTTTTAATCATGTACTAAAATCACCCATAAAAAGAGACAGATCAACTAGAATGGTAAACAAATAAAAACACACACAGGTTATGTCTAAAACAAAATTAGAGAGCAAGGTATCCACCACAAATCCTAAAATTCAAGTGGGGGGTGGGTAAAATCATGTGGGGGGTGGGTAAAATTCAAGTGGGGGTTGGAAAATCACCTACAGGTACCTATAGAGGCTTATGGCATCAGCATCTGTGAAGAGGGAAGCAACAGTCTAAATGAAAGCCCTAAAATAGCCAACAGTTACTGGAAATTACACTAGACCAATTTGAGAATAGCAGCTGAGCCTAGGAATGTTTTCAATTTGCAGATGAGTAAAGGGATCCAAAGAAATGTTGAAGGGGTTGGAACACTCTGTGCTCTACAAATTCTTGAAAATAACCATCTCAAACTCCCTTTTATGAAAAGCCTCATATTGAGTAAAAACCTACCGAGAATAGAATTCCAAAACTGAGCAAGAGAGAAAATGATCCAGATAAAAATGGGATTGGGAAACAGAAGCAGGAGCTATCAGAAGGAAGAACATTTTTTTTTAAAGATTTTGTGAAAACCACATAAGGAGATCTAGAGTCATTAAGCTAAAAAAGCTCTCTTAACCTACTTTCTCTATCCAAAGCTATATTATAATGAACAAAAGAAAAGTTGTAATTGAATCTATACAAAACTGTATAATCATGGATGAGAGAGAGAGAGAGAGAGAGAGAGAGAGAGAGAGAGAGAGAGAGAGAGAATAATGAACAGAATAAGAACCAAAAGCTAAAAAAAGTATATGCCAAAAAGACATCCCCACAAGCAGATAAAAATTATAAATTAATATCCCAAAATAGACTAAAATAAATTAACAAAATATGAGGGAACAACATAAATAAAAATAAGAACTAAGAAATTGAGACAATAGAACTCAGGAACAAATTAGAAGTTAAAAATTATTTAAAAACGAAATTCAAAACTAGAAGAAACACAAGAGTGATCATAAAACAGAAGGTAAAGAGAAGGAAATTTGTTATTTTGAGTCTTGAAGTAAATTTGGAAATCATTGTTTATTCTTAGAGTAGAAAGAATTGAATGTTTACCTCAATTTCATCACAATTTATGAAGCATTTGTGGTTTGTATACACAGTCTAACATTAAGAAAACTTTAGGACTTCCGATCAATATGGTGGCATAGGTAAACACTGTGCTCACCTCCTCCCACAACCACATCAAAATTACAACTAAACTAGAGAACAACCATCATTCAGAACCGCCTGAAATTGAGCTGAATGGAAGTCCTATGATGATGAATTTTAAAAAGAAGCCTCATGGAAACTGGTAAGAGGGGCAGCGGCATGGATTGGCTGGTCCCACACCCACGTGTGGTGTATAAAAGTCAGGAGATATACCTTGGGCTGTGAAGGTCCTCCTGAAGAGCAAGGGATCCCTGTCCCCCACCAGACCTCCCATCTCAGGATTCCAGTGCCAGGAAGAGAACTCCCCATAACTTTTGACTGTAAAAAACAGTGGGAATCAAGGCTGCTGAAGGCCCAGGCAGCTCCTATAAAAGACCCATAGATGAACTTACACAGATTTGCTCCTTCGGGGCTCCAGCACTGGAAAGGCAGCTTGAAAGGCACCAGAGACATGAGTTGTTTGGCATTGGGGCAAGAGCTAGAGTGACAGCTTTTTCCTGAACAGACTTGCTGACAAAGCCATTATTCTTTTGGTGAACCCTTCCCCCATGGGACAGGCAGATGGGCACTATATCTGGGACTCTAGCAACCTGGCTTGTACTGTTTGCCCCAACCTGGTGATTCCCTGAGTCCTTGCCCCACCCAACTTATGGGCCCGCCCAAGCTATTTCCAGTGGCTTTTTACCATAGGAATGGCCTATCTTGGCTCATGCTTCGGATTTTCCTAAAATCTCTCATACAAGCAGCATCTGGTCTTAGCAAGCCCCAAACCTCTCACTAACTGGCCCTAGGCCCAGCACCAGCAGCAGGTTCACAGGTTGGCTTGCCCTAGATACCTCCTACCCCAGCACAAGAAGCAGCCAGATCACTTTGTAGCTAATGCGTGGTGGCCCTAGGTGGAACACAGGCAGTGGCTGACCTTGGCCTGAGCCTCCAGGAGGCCCCAGAACCAGCACACCCAGTGGAAAGCTTTAGACCACATCAAAGCACCATCACCCAACCACCTCCACAAGCAACACATTCAAAGGGTAGACTCAGTGGGTAACGGAGCCCTGCTGAAGTAATTCTTGCTCTGTGTAGTGGGCACAATTGATCCTCTAAGATGGTCAGAGGTTCATGGACAATTGGCACAGCCAGTCATTGCAGCTGATCAGCCTGTGTAAATCCCTCTTATTGATGTGCCAACACTAATCAAGGCTCAATTAGAACAGAAGGGTGTATAGTCCACATGAGGGGTGTACCTTGCGTGCCCAGCTGGGGTGATCAGAGAGCTATGCCACTGGACCCTACTGGATACCTACTACAATAGGCCACCCTACCAAACCTAGGAGACATAGCAACTCTACCTAATAACTAGAAACAAACACAGGGAGGCACCCAAAATGAGGAGACAAAGAAATATGTCTGAAATGAAAGAACAAAACATAACTCCAGGAAAAGAACTTTAAAAAAATGAAGAGAAGCAATCTAACAGATGCAGAGTTCAAAACACTGGTTATAAGGATGCTCAAGGAACTTAGTGAGGACTTCAAGAGCATAATAAAGGACAAGTCAGAAGTGAAGAATGAACTAATGAAAATAAATAATAATTTACAGGGAATTAATAGTAGAGTTGGTGAAGCCAAGAATAAAACTATCAATTTGGAATATAAGGAAGCAAAAAATGAGGATAGTGTAAGGAGCCTCTGGGACAACTTCAAGTATAACAATATATGCATCATGGGGATGCTGGAAGGAGAAGAGAGCAAGATATTTAATATCTATTTGAAAAAATAATGACAGAAAACTTCCCTAACTTGGTGAAGGAAACAGACATACAAGTCCAGGAAGCACAGAGAATACCAAACAAGATGAACCCCTAGAAGTCCACACCAAGACACATCATCATCAAAATGAAAAAGGTTAAAGACAAAGAGAGAATCTTAAAAGCAGCAAGAGAAAAGCTGTTAATTACCTACAAGGCTGCTCCCATAAGACTGTCAACTGATTTCTCAAAAGAAACCTTGCAGCCCTGGCCAGTTTGGCTCAGCGGTTGGAGCGTCGGCCTGCGGTCCGGAGAGACCCGGGTTCGGTTCCCGCTAAGGGCACGTACTTCGGTTGCAGTTTGTCCCCGGCCCTGGTTGGTCGTGCGGGTGGCAGCCACTCGATGTGTCCCTTCACGTCGATGTTTCTCTCTCTCTCTCTCCTTTCCTCTCTCTCCCTCCCACTCTATCTGTACAAAAAGTGGAAAAATATCCTCGGGTGAGGATAAAAAAAAAAAAAAACAAAAAAAAAGAAACCTTGCAGGCCAGAAGGGAGTGGCAAGAAATATTCAAAGTGATGAAAAGCAAGGACCTGCAACCAAGATTACTCTATCCTGCAAAGCTATCATTTAGACTTGGACATATAAAGAGCCTCCCAAATAAGCTAAAGGAGTTCATCACCACCAAACCAGTATTATATGAAGTGTTGAAGGGTCTTCTGGAGGAAGAAGAAGACAATAAAAAATGTGAACAATAAAATGGCAATAGATACATATTTATCAACAATTGAATCTATAAACCATATGAACCAGCAGAACAGAAACACTCATAAATACAAAGAACTTCTTTTTTTTTTTTTTAATGAATTTTTATTTATTTTATTTTTTTTTGTTACAGATATTTTACCTTTTTACCCCATTGGCACCCCCCACCCCACCCCCCCTCCACCCTGTCCCCGGCTTAGTTGTCCATGTCCATTGGTCATGCATACATGCATACAAGTTCTGTGGTTTATCTCTTCCCACCCCCCCACCCTCTTCTGAGGGATGTCAGTCTGTGCCCTACTTCCATGTGTCTGGGTCTACTGTATTCCTCAGACTGTTATGTTCATTATATTCCACAAATAAGTGAGATCATGTGGTATTTGTCTTTTTCTGCTTGGCGTCTTTCACTTAGGATAATACTTTCCAGGTCCCTCCATGTCGTCTCAAAGGATAAGAGATCTTCCTTTCTTACCGCTGCATAGTACTCCATGGTGTATATGTACCACAGCTTTTTTATCCATTCATGTACTGGTGGACACTTGGGCTGTTTCCAGATCTTAGCTATTGTAAATAGTGCTGCTATGAACATGGGGGTACATATATTCTTTCTGATTGGTGTTTCAGGCTTCTTAGGGTATATTCCCAGCAGTGGGATCACTGGGTCAAATGGAAGTTCAATTTTTAATTTTTTGAGGTAGCACCATATTGTTTTCCATAGCGGCTGCACCAGTCTGCATTCCCACCAGCAGTGTATTAGAGTTCCCTTTTCTCCACACCCTCACCAACACTTGTTGTTTGATGATTTGTTGATGGCGGCCATTCTGACAGGTGTGAGGTGATACCTCATTGTTGTTTTAATTTGCATCTCTCTGATGATTAGTGATGTTGAGCATTTCTTCATATGTCTCTTGGCCATTTGTATGTCCTGTTTGGAGAGGTGTCTATTCAGCTCCTCTGCCCATTTTTTAATTGGGTTCTTTGTCTTCCTTTTGTGGAGTTGTATGAGCACTCTATATATATTGGAAATTAACCCCTTATCTGATACATCCTTGGCAATGATGTTCTCCCATACAGTGGGTTGCCTTTCCATTTTGATGATTGTTTCTTTTGCTGTGCAGAAGCTTTTTAGTTTGATGTAGTCCCATGTGTTCATTTTCTCCTTTATTTCTGTTGCCTTAGGTGATGTATCAGTGAAAATTCTGCTCCGTATGATGTCTGAAGTCTTCTAGAATTTTTATGGATTCACGGGTCACATTTAAGTCTTTTATCCATTTTGAGTTTATTTTTGTGTATGGTGTAAGTTGATGGTCTAGTTTCATTTTTTTGCTTGTAGCTGTCCAATTTTCCCAACACCATTTATTAAAGAGGCTGTCTTTACTCCACTGTATGCTCTTGCCACCTTTGTCAAATATTAATTGAGCGTATTGCCTTGGGTCCATTTCTGGGTTTTCAGTTCTGTTCCACTGGTCTATATGCCTGTTCTTGTGCCAGTACCAGGCTGTTTTGGTTACAGTCGCTTTGTAGTATAACCTGATATCTGGTATTGTGATCCCACCTACTTTGTTCTTCTTTTTCAAGATTGCTGTGGCTATTCGGGGTCTTTTTTGGTTCCATATGAACTTTTGAAGTATTTGTTCTAGTTCTATGAAATATGTCATTGGTATTTTGATGGGGATTGCATTGAATCTATAGATTGCTTTGGGTAGTATGGACATTTTAATGATGTTAATTCTTCCAATCCATGAACAGGGTATGTGCTTCCACTTTTTTATATCTTCCTCTATTTCTTTTTCAATGACCTGTAGTTTTCTGCAAATAGGTCCTTTACTTCTTTGGTGAAGTTTATTCCTAGGTATCGTAATTTTTTTGGAGCGATGGTAAATGGGATTGTTTTTTCAGTTTCTCTTTCTGTGAGTTCATCATTGGTGTACAAGAATGCCATCGATTTCTTGACGTTAATTTTGTATCCTGCTACTTTGCCAAATTCATTTATTAAGTCTAATAGATTTTTGATGGAGTCTTTAGGGTTTTCTATGTACAATATCATGTCGTCTGCAAATAATGACAGTTTCACTTCCTCCTTTCCAATTTGGATCCCTTTTATTTTATTTTATTTTTTTTCATGTCTGATTGCTGTGGCTAAGACTTCCAGTACAATGTTAAATAAGAGTGGCGAAAGTGGACATCCCTGTCTTGTTCCTGTTCTTAATGGAAATGTTTTTAGTTTTTGTCCATTGAGTATGATGTTGTGTGTAGGTCTTTCATATATGGCCTTTATTATGTCGAGATATGATCCCTCTATTCCTACATTGCTGAGCGTTTTTATCAGAAATGGATGCTGGATTTTGTCGAATGCCTTTTCAGCATCTATTGATATGATCATGTGGTTTTTATTCTTCATTTTGTTTATGTGGTGTATCACGTTTATTGATTTGCGAATGTTGTACCAGCCTTGCATCCCTGGAATGAATCCCACTTGGTCATGGTGAATAAGTTTTTTGATATATTTCTGGATCCGATTTGCTAATATTTTGTTCAGGATTTTGGCGTCTATGTTCATCAGGGATATTGGCCTGTAGTTTTCTTTCTTCGTAGTGTCTTTTTCTGGTTTTGGAATTAGAATTATGCTGGCCTCATAGAACGTGTTTGGAAGTCTTCCTTCTTCTTGAATTTTTTGAAATAGTTTGAGGAGAATGGGTGTTAGTTCTTTTTTGAATGTTCGGTAAAACTCCCCCGTGAAACCATCTGGGCCTGGGCTTTTGTTTGCTGGGAGAGTCTTGATTACCTCTTCAATTCCCTTAGTTGTTATTGGTCTGTTCAAGTTTTCTATCTCTTCCGGGAATAGTTTTGGGAGACTGTGTGTTTCTAGAAATTTGTCCATTTCGCTTAGATTGTCGAATTTGTTGCCATATAGTTGTTCATAGTAGTTGTTAATGATCTTTTGTATTTCCGTGCTGTTGGTTGTTACTTCTCCTCTTTCATTTCTGATGTTGTGTATTTGGGTTCTCTCTCTTTGTTTCTTGGTGAGTCTAGCTAAGGGTCCATCAATCTTGTTTATCTTTTCAAAAAACCAGCTCTTTGTTTCATTGATCCTTTGAATTGTTTTTTTGGTCTCTATGTCATTTATTTCTGCTCTGATCTTTACTATTTCCTTCCTTCTACTTGCTCTGGGGTTTTCTTTTTGTTTGCTTTCTAATTCTTTAAGTTGTGAGGCTAGACAGTCAATTAGAAATTTTTCTTGTTTTTTGAGGTAGGCCTGTAGTGCTATGAACTTCCCTCTCAGAACTGCTTTCGCTGCATCCCATAGATTTTGTGTTGTTGTGTGTTCATTTTCATTGGTTTCCAGGAAGTTTTTAATTTCTTCCTTGATCTCCTCGGTGACCCATTCATTGTTTAATAACATGCTATTTAGCCTCCATGTGTTGAAATGTCTTTGCATGTTCTTGTTGCAATTGATTTCTAGTTTCATGCCATTGTGATCTGAGAAGATGCTTGATATGATTTCAATCTTCTTGAACTTGTAGAGATTTAGTTTGTGTCCTATCATGTGGTCTATCTTTGAGAATGTCCCATGTGCACTTGAGAAGAATGTGTATTCTGTAGTTTTGGGGTGTGATTCTCTGTAGATATCTATTAAATCCATTTGGTCTAGTGCTTCATTTAGAGCCTCTGTTTCTTTGCTAATTTTTTGCCTAGAGGATCTATCCAGTGCTGTCAACGGGGTGTTGAAGTCCCCTGCTATGATTGTATTATTGTCGATTTCTCCTTGGAAGTCCTCCAGAAGATTTTTAATATATTTTGGTGCTCCTATATTGGGTGCATATATGTTTATCAAGGTTATATCTTCCTGTTGGATAGATCCTTTCAATATTATGTAGTGGCCGTCTTTGTCTCTAGTTATGGTCTTCATTTTGAAATCTATTTTATCAGATATGAGTATTGCTACCCCAGCTTTTTTTGCTTTCCATTTGCTTGGAAAATTTTTTTCCATCCCTTCACTTTCAATCTATGTGAGTCTTTTGTTGAGAGGTGGGTCTCTTGTAAACAACATATAGATGAGTCATGCTTTCTTATCCAATCAGGTACTCTGTGTCTCTTTATGGGAGCATTCAATCCATTTACGTTTAAGGTGATTATTGATATGTACTTATTTATTGCCATTTTTGTTTAGTGTGGTTCTATTTTTCTTCCCATTTCTACTGGTAATTACAGCAGTCCTTTTAACATTTCTTGCAGTGCTGGTTTGGTGCTAATGTATTCCCTTAGCCTTTTTTTGTCTGGGAAGCTCTTTATTTGATCTTCTATTTTGAATGATAGCCTTGCTGGGTAGAGTAGTCTTGGATTCAGATTCTTGTTTTTCATGAACAAAGAACTTCTTGATGGCTGCCAGATGGGAGAGGTTTTGGAAGATTGGTGAAAAAGCTGAAGGAATTAAGAAGTACAAATTGGTTGTTAGACCGACAAACCTCCGAGAAAAGGGGAAAGCAGGAAGTGATAATCCAAAGAACTTTATATATATATATATATATATATATATATATATATATAACCAATGGACACAGACAATATTGTGTGGGAAGGCAGGAGAAGGGTGGGAATGGGAAGGAGGGTGTCAATGGGGTAAAAAGGGGGGACATCTGTAATACTTTCAACAATAAAGATAATTTTTTAAAGTTAATAAAGTTGTTACTGAAAAATGAAAATAACTTTAGTAAGTATATCACAACTAGTATTGAATAACATAGAAAAATATAGAAAGTTGTGTTTTGCTCTTTTTTTGTTTAGGTAATATTGGTTAATAACATCTTAATTTGATACCTGTATTAGCTATTGCATGCTAAACACCAAAAGTTTAATTTTCATCCATTACCATAAAGTTGACCCCCTATACCCATTTCACCCTCACCCCAACCCCTTCCACTCTGGTAATCACCAATTTAGTGTCTGTTTCTATGAATTCATTTTTGGTTTATTTTGTTCATTTGTTACTTTTTTATTTTATATTTTACATGAGTGAAATCATAGTTTTTACCTTTTATGCCTGACTTATTTCACTTAGCATAATACCCCCAAGATCGATCCTTCTTGTTCCAAATGGCAATATTTCATTTTTTATGACAGTAGTATTCTAGTGTATATATACCATGTCCTCCTTATCCATTCAGCCATTGATGCAAATTTAGGTTCTTTCCATAACTTGGCTAATATAAATAATGCTGCAATTAACATGAGGGTACACATATATTTTCCAATTAGTGTTTTTATATTTGTTTGAAAAATAACTAGAAGATGAATTGCTGGATCATATAATATTTTCATTCTTAAATTTTTGAGAACCCTCTATACCATTTTACAGAGTGTCTGCATTAAATTATAATCGCAGCAATAATGTGTAAGGTTTTCCTTTTCTTCACATCCTTTCCAACACTCTATTTTTTGTATTTTTTTATAATAGTCATTCTAACCAGTGTGAGGTGATAGCTTAGTATGGTTTTGATTTTCATTTTCCTAATAATTGGTGATATTTATCATCTACCTCTTCATTTGCCTGTTGACCATATGTATGTCTTCCTCAGAAAGATCACTATTCAGATCCCTTGCCCATTTTTTAAAATCAGATGTTGTTGTCATTGTTTTTGATTTGTATGAGTGATTAGTACTTTATCAGAAATATAATTTGCAAATATCTTTCCCATTTAGTTTGTTGATGGTTTCCTTTGCTTTGCAAATGATTTTTATTATTATGTAGTCCCATTTGTTTATTCTGTTTGTTTTTGTTTCCCTTATCTTTGGAGTCAAGTTCACAAAAACTCCACTAAGATGTCTAGAAGCTTAGTGCCTATGTTTTCTTCTATATATTTTGGGGCAGGGGGATTATATTCAAGTCTCTAGTCTATTTTTTTTTCTATATTGATTTTAGAGAGAGAGGAAAGGAGAGGGAGAGAGAGATAGAAACATGGATAAGAGAGAACATCGATGGGCTGCCTCCTACGTGCCCTGCACTGGGGATTTGGCCCATAACCTGGGCAGATGCCCTGACCAGGAATTGAACCAGCGACCTCTTGGTGCATGGGTTGATGTTCAACCACTGAGCCACACCAGCCAGGCACATTTTTATTTTTAATCCTCACCCGAGGATATTTTTCTATTTATCTTCAGATAGAGTGGGAGGGAGAGAGGGAGCGAAAGGGAGAGAGAGGAAAACATTGATGTGAGAGGGACACATCGACTGGTTGCCTCCTGCATTACCCCGACCAGGACCAGGGGCAAACCACAACTGAGGTACATGCCCTTGGCTAGAATTGAACCTGCAAATCATTGGTCTGCCAGCCAACACTCTACTGCTGAACCAAACTGGCCAGGGCAAGCCTTTAGACCATTTTGTGTTAACTTTTGTGTGTGGTGTCAAATAGTGACTTAATTTTACTTTTTAAATATGCTTGTTCAGTTCTCTCAACACCATTTATTGAAAATACTTTCCTTTCTCCATTGTATATTCTTGGCTCCTTTGTCATAATTTAGTTGTCCATATATCTGTGGGTTTATTTCTGGGATCTCAATTCTGTTCCATTAATCTCTATGTATATTATTCTGTCAATATACTTTTTTTTATCCTCACCTGAGGACATTTTTTTTACATTTTTTGTTCAGATAGAATGGGAGGGAGAGAGAGAGAAACATTGACGTAAAAGGGATACATCGAGTGGCTGCCACTCGCACAACCAACCAGGGCCGAGGACAAACTGCAACTGAGGTATGCGCCCTTAGCAAGAACTGAACCCGGGTCTCTCTGGACCGCAGGCCAATGCTCTAACTGCTGAGCTAAACCGGCCAGGGCTGTCAATATACTTTTTGATTACTACAGCTTTGTAGTATAGTTTGAAATTTGAAAGTGTGATTCCTATGGCTTTGAAACTGTTTGGATCTGCCCTTCCAAGTGCTAGATACCACATCCTGTTAAGCTCAGTTCTGTAGGGAGGAAGGGCAAAATAGTGGAAGCTGGGATATTCAGTGTGTGTCCCTCGAAAGCTATTGTCTAGGACTAGGATGAAGTGCTTATCTCCCTCCTGTAGGCTGGGCCAACATCACCCCCTATGACAACCCCTTTTGATCTGCCCTCCTGAGCATGGTGGCTTGACCTGGCTGAACTTGCTCCTGCAGAGGGAATGGCTGGATGCAACCAATGTGAATCTGCAGTGTGCCCCTCCTGGGGAGGTAGAGTTGAAAACTCTGGCAGATACTCAGGAGTTTGTCTCTGCAGTAAGGGCCACTTTTCCCTCATTGAAAGCCTGACGATGTGACCTCAAGAGAAGAGCCACTTACCCCACCCTCACTATACCAATTGCCCCATCCTACTGAACTTACCACCTGTGGAAGGGTCTTGAGTCATAGCCAGCCTAAGCCTACTCTATAGTCTTTCTTCAGAAGTCTCTGGAGAAAGATCAGGCAACCTCAGAAGGAGACAGAGTAGCTGACTGGTGAAGACAGACCTCAGGGATCCTCAGATATGTTACAGATCTACCTCTAGCTCTAAGCTGGAGGAAGGTGACCCTTGTACACAGATTGACCCTTCCCATGCACACCCAGGCCCAGGAGACAAAGCCACAAACATAGAACAATGTAGTAGTTCCAAATATGTAGCCCAAGGCCAGTTACACACATCTGACATTGACCTGTACCTGAACCCTGCACATGTGCATCTAAAATCAACACAACCAGTGGTAAACTTCAGACCACACCAGAGCTCAATCCAACCAGCCACACAAACAGCACACCCAAAGGGGTAATTCCGACAGGCACTGGAACCTGCTGGGCACAACTTCATCTAGGGGAGAAGCCCTTGCAGCATGACACATACACAATGATTGAGATTATCCTTATGGTCAACTACCCTGAAGGGTTAACTTCACCCAAGAAAGGGCCAACAACATTCAAGTCTCAACTACAATAGGAGGATGTACATAATCTACAAGAAACATTTCTGGAGCACAGAGCTCAGGTGATCGACAAGATTATGCCACTGAGCCCAGCAAGACACCTGGATCATAAAGCCATCATAACAAGTTTGGGAGTCATAACACACCTACCTAAAACATGGAGACAACATGAGGAGACAAAAAATATGCCCCAAATGAAAGAACAAGAGAAATCTCCAGAAAAAAAATGAAATGAAATGAAAGAAACCAAAATACCAGATGAAGAGCTGAAAACAATTGTTATAAGGATGATCATGGACTTGAGAAAAAAAAAAAGGATGATCTTAGTGACAACTTAAACAAAGAGATAGTTAGCATTAAAGAGGACATAGAAACAGTAAAAAACAACCTGCCAGAAATGAACACTACAATATCTGAATTGAAGAATGTACTAGAAAAAAATCAACAACAGATTAGATGAAGCAAAAGATCAAATTAGCCACTTAGAGGACAACATAACAGTAAGCATCCAACCAAAGCATAAAAAGAATAAGAGAATTTTAAAAAGAGAGATGTCTAGAACATCTGGGACAACATCAAGAATAACAACATCCAAACAATAGGAGTATCAGAAGAAGAGTGTGAGCAAGGGATAAGGAAACTGTTTGAAGAAATAATGGCTGAAAACTTTCTTAACCTGGTGAAAGAAAAAGTCTCACAAGTTCAGGAAGCACAAAAAGTCCCAATTAATATGAACCCAAAGAAGTCCACACCAGGACACCTCATAATAAAAATGCAAAACGTTAAAGACAAAGAGAGAATTTTAAAATCAGCAAGAGAAAAGCAATTGGTTACCTACAAAGGAACTCACATAAGGCAGTTGGCTGCTTTCTCAAAAGAAACACTTCAGACCACAACAACTAGCATAAAATATTCAAAGTGATGAAAAGCAAGAACCTACAGTCAAAACTACTCCATCCAACAAGGCTATCATTTAAAATTGAAGATGAAATAAAAACCTTCCAAGACTGAAAAAAAGAAAAAAAAGCCCTGGCCAGTTTGGCTCAGCGGTTAGAGCGTCGGCCTGCGGTCCGGAGAGACCCGGGTTCGGTCACCGCTAAGGGCATGTACTTCGGTTGCAGTTTGTCCCCGGCCCTGGTTGGTCGTGCAGGTGGCAGCCACTCGATGTGTCCCTTCACATCGATGTTTCTCACTCTCTCTCCCTTCCTCTCTCTCCCTCCCACTCTATCTGTACAAAAAATGGAAAAAATATCCTCGGGTGAGGATTTAAATAAATAAATAAATAAATAAATAAATAAATAAATACAAAAAAAAGAAAAGCTAAAGGAGTCTATTACCATCAAACCAGTATTGCAAAGAATGGTAAACAACTTGAAATAAGAAGGAGAAAGAAAAAGAGAAATGTATAGATAGAGAAAAATAGGTATAAATCATAAAATGGCAACAAAGAAGTATCTATTAATAATAACCTCAAATTAAAACAAATTAAATGCTCCAATAAAAAGACATAGGGTAGCTAAATGGATAAGAAGCATGACCAATATATATGCTGTCTACAAGAGACAAACCTCAGAATAAAAGATACACACAGACTAAAAGTGAAATTTTGGAAAAAAACATTTAATGGTAATGGAAACAAAGAAATAAGCTGGGGTAGCAATACTTATATCAGAAAAAATAGATGTCAAAGCAAAGGTCATATTAAAAAACAAAGGTCATTACATAATGCTAAAGTGATCAATTCAACAAGAGGATATAACACTTGTAAACATATATGCACCCAACGTAGGAGCATCTACTTAATAAGTTTTATAATGTTTAATCATGGGGTGTACACCTAAAACTAATATAATATTGTATGGAAACTGTAATTGAAAAATAAAAATGATTAAAAAAAAGAAAACCTAGGTAAACACTAAGAAAAAAATTGACAGCAATATAGTCATGGTAAGAGATTTTAACACCACAACATCAACAGATAGATCTTTCAGAAAAATCATCAACAAGCAACAGTGATTTTGTAGGACATGCTGGATTGAATGGATTTAATTGACATTTAAAGAACATTTCATCTGAAAGCAAAAGAATGTACATTCTTCTCAAGTGCATATGGAACATTCTCAAAAATAGACTACATGTTTGGACACAAAATAAGTCTTAATAAATTCAAGAACATTGAAAGTATATCAAGCTTTTTCTCTGACTGCAGTGGTGTGAAACTAGAAATCAACAACCATAAAAATACTAAAAAATATTCAAACACATGGATGCTGAATAGTATGTTCTTAAACAATGAAAGGGTTAAAATGAGATTAAAAAAGCAAAAGTTACCTGAAAACAAATGAAAATAAACACACGACAACCCCAAATCTGTGGGACACAGGCAAAGCAGTCATGAGACAGAAGTTCAAAGCATTACAGGCCTACCTAAAGAAGCAAGAAAAATCTCAAATAAACAATCTAACCCTACACCTAAAATATCTCTAAAAATAACAACAAAGTACAGAGTAAGTAGAAGAAAACAAATAATAATGTTCAGGGTGGAAATAAATGACATAGAGACTAAAAAAACAAACAAACAAATAATACAAAAGATCAGTGAAATCAAAAGCTGGTTCTTTGAAAAGATAAACAAGATTGAGAAACCTTTAACCAGACTCATCAAGAAAAAATAAAAGAGAGGACTCAAATAAAGTCAGAAATGAAAGAGAAGTAACAAATGACACCAAAGAAATACAAAGGATTGTAAGAAAGTACTACAAACAACTATATGCCAACAAATTGCAATAACAGAGCATAATGCATAAATTCTTAGAAATGTACAATCTTCCAAAACTCAATCTGGAAGAATCAGAAAATGTGAATAGACCGATTACAACTAATGAAATCAAAGCAATAATCAAAAAACTTCCAAAGCACAAAGGTCCTGGATCAAATGGTTTCACTGGTGAATTTTACCAAACATTCAAAGACAAACTAACATCTATCATTCTCAAAATATTTCAAAAAATTCAGGATGAGAAAAGACTTCTAATAGCATTTAATTAGGCCAGCATTATCCTAATTCCAAAACAAGATAAAGACACGACAAAAGAGAGAGAGACTACAAAATAAAAAAAATTATAGGCCAATATCCCTGATAAATATAGATGCTAAACTCCTCAATAAAATATCAGCAAACTGGATCCAGAAATACATTAAAAAGATCATACATCAACATCAAGTGGATTTATTTCAGGGATGCAACATTTGTACAATATTCACAAATCAATAAATGTGATACATCACATAAACAAAATGAAGAATAAAAATCACATGTTTATACCAATAGATGCAGAAAAAGCATTTCATAAAATCCAACACCCATTTATGATAAAAACTCTAAGCAAAGTAGGAATAGAAGGATCATTTCTCAACCTAATGACAAACTAACAGCCAACATCATACTCAATGCACAAAGACTAAAAGCATTTTCTTTAAGATAAGAAACAAGAGAGGGATATCCACATTCACACTCTTATTCAACATAGTACTGGAAGTACTGATCACAGCAATTAAACAAGAAGAAATAAACTGCATTGAAGTTGAAAACGCAAAAGTAAATCTGTTTATTTCCAGATGATATCATATTGTGCATATGAACCCTTAAGACTCCACCGAAACACTACTAGACCTAATGCATGAATTTGGCAAAGTATCAAGATACAAAATTAATATTCAGAAATCAGTTACATTTTTGTGTACCAATAATAGACTATCAGAAAAAAAATTAAGAAAACAGTACCATTTACTACAGGAAAATAAGGGACCTAGAAATAAATATAATCAAGGTATTAAAAGACGGGTGCAGCCCTGGCCAGGTTGGCTCAGCGGTTAGAGCGTCGGCCTGCGGTCCGGAGAGACCCGGGTTCGGTTCCCGCTAAGGGCACGTACTTCGGATGTGTCCCTTCATGTCGATGTTTCTCTCTCTCTCTCTCCCCTGCTCTATCTGAACAAAAAATGGAAAAATGTCCTCGGGCGAGGATAAAAAAAAAAAAAAAAAAAAAAAGACGGGTGCTTTTGTCCTGGCCAATCTGGCTCAGTGCTTAGAGCATTGGCCCATGGACCAGAGAGTCCTGGATTTGGTTCTCACTAAGGGCATGTACCTCGGTTGCAGTTTGTCCCCAGCCCCAGTTGGGGTAGTGTGGGTGGCAACCACAAGACATGTCTCTCTCACATCGATATTTCTCTCTCTCTTCCTCCCTCTCCCTCCCACTCTATCTGAAGAAAAATGCAAAATTATCCTCGAATGAGGATAAACAAACAAACAAAAAAGACTTGTACTTTGAAAATTAAAGGATATTGAAGGAAGAACTATATTAGTGAAAGCATATACTGTGTTCGTGGATTGGAAGAATTAATATCATTAAAATGTTCATACTACCCAAGGAAATCTATACATTCAATTCAATTTTTGTTGAAATACCAATGGCATATCTCACAGATCTAGAACAAATATTCAAAAATGTATATAAAATTACAAAATATACTGAATAACTTCAATAAAAATTAATCAATAAAATATGTTATAAATGGAAGAACACATTTGCCAATGACACATGTGATGAGGAGTTAATATTCAAATTATATTTTTAAAGAACCTTATATAACTTAACACCAGGAAGACAAACAACCTAATTTTAAAACAGGCAAAGGACCTGAATAGACACTTCTCCAAAGAGGACATACAAATGACCAATAGACATATGAAATAATGTTCAATGTCACTAATAGGGAGATGCACAATGAAACTAGACCACCAACTTACACTGTACGCAAGGATAAACTCAAGATGGGTAAAAGAATTAAATGTAGGTTGTGAAACCATAAAAATCCCAGAAGAAAACAGGCAGTAAAATCTCAGACATCTCTCATAGCCATATTTTTGCCAATATATCTTCTATGGCATGGGAAACAGGAAAAAAATAAACAAATGTGACTGCATCAAAATAAAAAGCTTCTGCACAGCAAGGGAAACTATCAACACAATAAAAAGGGAACCCACTGTATGGGAGAACATATTTGCCAATGATATACCTGATAAGAGGTTAACCTCCAAAATATATAAAAAAGTCAAAACCAGGAAGATAAGCAATCTAATTTTTTGTTGTTGTTGTTCATGCCCCTAGCGGGAACCAAATCCAGAACTCTCTGGTCCACAGGCTGACGCTCCAACCGCTGAACCAAACCAACCAGGGCGATAAGCAATCTAATTTAAAAAATGGGCAAAGGACCTGAATAAACACTTCCCCAAACAGGACATACAGATGGCCAATATACATTTTTAAAAAATGCTAAAAGTTACTAATCATCAGGGATATGCAAATTAAAACCACAATGCAATATCATTTTACACCTATCAGAAGGGCTAAGATCAATAAATCAAGAAACAAGTGCTGTCAAGGATGTGGAGAAAATAGAACCCTAGCGCACTGTTGGTGGGAATGTAGACTGGTGCATCCACTGTGGAAAACGATATAGAGTTAACTCAAAACATTAAAAATAGAACTGCATTTTGACCCAGAGATCTCACTTCTGAGAATATGTCTGAAGAAACCTGAAATATTAATTCAAAAAAATATATGCACCTCTATGTTCATTGCAGCATTGCTTACAATAGTCAAAAATCTAAAAACAGCTGAAGTGCCCATCAGTAGATGAGTGAATAAAAAAGTTTTTTTTTTTTACATTTACACAATGAAATACTACTCGGCCATAAAAAAGAAGGAAAGCTTACCATTTGTGACACTGTAGCTGGATCCGGGGATTATTATGCTAAGTGAAATAAGTCAGTCAGAGAAAGACAAATACTACAAGATCTCACTTATATGTGGAATCTAATGAACAAAATAAACTGACAAACAAAATATAAACAGAGGCATGGTTACATGGTACAGACCAATACCTATCAGAAGGCAGGAGGGTTGGGGGACTAGATGAAGGGATTAACCAAAACACACACACACACACACACACACACACACATATAACACATAGACACAGATAATAGTGTGATGTTAGCCAGAGAGAAAGAGAGATGGGGGACAGGTGGGGTTTGGCAAAGGTGGGGAAATGGGAACAGAACAATACTTTGCTTGGGATGATGGGTGCATAATAAAATGTGCAGATGAGGTTTTATTGAGTTGTACACTTGAAACCTGTATGGTTTGTGAACAAATATAACACCAATAAATTAAATTAAGAAATTTATTTAAAGAAAAAATTATTTTTTTGTGGTAGAATTCTGTGAGTTTTGACAAATGTAGAGAGTGAAGTAATGGCCACCAAAATCAAGATACAAAACAGTTTCATCTTCCACTCTCACCCTTAGCCCCTGACCATTACTAATCTGTTCTCCATCCTTATAATTTTTCCCATTACAGGATACCATATAAAAGGGGTCATATAGAACTTAGACTTTTGGATCTGGCTTCTGTAACTAAGCATAATAAATAAGAGATTATCCAATAAATGAACTACTTGGTAATAAACTTTTTAAAAATGTAGGCAGGAGTATATGTTGAAAGTTACAAAACACTTAAAAGACCTTTAAGAAGACCTAAATAAATGATGAGCAATACCATATTCATGAATTTGGAGACTCAATATAGTCATGCATCAGTTAATGATGGAGAAACATTCTGAATAGTGCATTGCTAGGTAATTCCGTCTTTGTGCAATTATAGAGTTCATATACACAAAGTTAGATGGTAGAGCCTACTATAAACCTAGGCTATACGGCATAGCATATTGCTCCTAGGCTAGAAACCTGTGCAGAATGTTACTGTACTGAATACTATAGACAACTGTAACAAAATGAAAAGTATTTGTGTATCTAAACATAGAAAAGGAACAGTAAAAATATGATATAAAACATAAAATATGCTACATGAGTATAGGGCCTTTACCATAAATGGAGTTTACAGGACTGGAAGTAGCTTTGAATAAGATAGTGAGTGAGTATTGAGTGAATTTGAAGGACTAGGACATTACTAGACACTACTGTAGACTTTATAAACACTGTGCACTTGGGCTACACTACATTTATACAAATATTTTTGTTCTTCAATAATAAAGTAACATTGGCCAACTCAATTTTTTTTTTTTTACTTTATAAGCTTTTAAATTTGTTTTAACTTTTTGACTCATAATAAAACTTAAAATACAAACACATTGCACAGCTATACAAAAATATTTTATTTCTTTAAATCCTTATTCTATCACATTTTACAGTTTTAAATTTTTAATATTTTTTACTTTTTGAAATTTTTGTTCAAAATTAAGACACAAACACATACAGCCTCAGCTTGTATAGATAGGGTCAAGATCATCGATATCACTGTCTTTCACCTCCATATCTTGTCCCATTGGAAGGTCTTCATGAGTAATAACACACATGGAGCTGTCATCACCTATGATAAAAATGCCTTCTTCTGGAATACCGGAAAGACTTGTCAGAGGTGTCACTTTTATTAAAAATATATTCATTGTCATTTTCTTGATTTAATTCATCAAAGATTTGCTTGAAAACAGATAATGCACTGTGAATACTTTTGTCTGTTAATGAAAACCTTTCAGTATTTGACAAAGGTGGCAAGAGCATACAATGGACTAAAGACAGTCTCTTTAATAAATGGTGTTGGGATAACTGGACAGCTACATGCAAAAAAAAAAGAAGCTAGACCACCAATTTACACCATACACAAGAATAAACTCAAAATAGATAAAAGACTTAAATGTGACTCGTGAATTCATAAAAATCCTAGAAGAAAATGTAGGGAACAAAATTTCAGACATCACATGCAGCAGAATTTTCACTGATACAATGCCTAAGGCAAGAGAAACAAAGGAAAAATTAATAAATGAAATTATATCAAACTAAAAAGCTTCTATATGGCAAAATAAACAAGAATCAAAATGGAAAAAAACTTCACTGTATGGGAGACCATACTTGCCAATGATAAGTCAGATAAGGGGTTAGTTTCCAAAATATAAAGAGTACTCATACAACTAAACAAAAGGAAGACCTAAATAGACATCTCTCCAAACCAGACATACAAATGGCCAAGAGTTGTATGAAAAAATGCTCAGTGTCACTAATTATCAGAGAGATTCAACTTAAAAGAACCATGAGGTATCACCTCACACCTGTCAGAATGGCCGCCATCAACAAATCATCAAACAACAAGTGTTGGCAAGGGTGTAGAGAAAAGGGAACTCTAGTACACTGCTGGTGGGAATGCAGACTGGCACAGCCACTATGGAAAACAATATGGTGTTTCCTCAAAAAATTAAAAATTGAACTGCCATTTGACCCAGTGATCCCACTCCTAGGAATATACCCTAAGAATCCCTAAATAGCAATCAGGAAGAATATATGTACCCCTACGTTCATAGCAGTGTTATTTACAATAGCTAAGATCTGGAAACAGCCCAAGTGTCCATCAATAGGTGAATGGATAAGAAAGCTGTGGTACATTTACACAATGGAATACTATGCAGCTGTAAGAAAGAAGGATGTCGTATCCTTTGAGACGACATGGGAGGACCTGGAGAGTCTTATGCTAAGCAAAGTAAGCCCATCAGAGAAAGACAAATATCACATGATCTCACTTATTTGTGGAATATAATGAATAAAATAAGCTGATGAACAAAATAGACCCAGAGATCTAGAAGTAGGGATCAGATTGACAAACCTCAAAGGAAGGAGATGGGGGGATGGAAGAGATAAACCAAAGAACTTATTTACATGTATGGGTAACCAATGGACATAGACAACAATGCTGGGGTGGGGGCAGGATCATTGGGAAATTGTCAATGGGGGGAAAAGGAGAAACATCTGTAACAAAAATAAATTAATAAAAGAAAAGAAAAGAAAAGAGCCCTGGCCAGTTTGGCTCAGCGGTTGAGCATCAGCCTGTGGACCAGAAAGTCCCTGGTTCGGTTCCCGCTAGGGGCACGTACCACAAAAAAATAAAAATAAATAAATAAATAAATAAATAAATAAATAAATAAATAAATAAATAAGTGCTTGCAACACATACTGACTGAATTACAAGAAAAAAGAAAGAAAGAAAGAAAGAAAGAAAGAAAGAAAGAAAGAAAGAAAGAAAGAAAGAAAGAAAGAAAGAAAAGAAGACCTTTCAATGTTGAAGTCAATGTTTTCAAACATTTTCAGGAGCTTGTTGAGGTCTGCAAAAACTTCTGCTAATCCCTTAACTTTGAATTTTCTTTTATTTCTTTACAGTTTCCTTTTCTCTTGCCTCTTCTTCAGCTATTTGTTCCTGTTCCAGTACTAATAACTCCTCTTTAGTCACAGTCTCAGGAACCACCTCTAGGAACTTCTCAATGTCATCTACATCCACACTTAGGTTTAATTTGTTTTCAATCTCAACCATAACCTTGTTGATTTTTGCAACCTCTTCATCTTTGGCAATTCCGTTCAAGTCATAGATAAATCTCTTGAGTGTTTTCTTTCAGATGCTGTTCATACACTTCTTGGTGACGTCACCCCAAGCCCAAGCAAGATTTTTGATGAAGTCATAGATGTTGTAATTCTTCCACAATTGCATTAGTGTCTTCTAAGTGTCTTCCTCAGTTGTAGCAATAGCGTGGGCAAAGGTATTCTTCAGGCAGTAGGCCTTAACAGCTGTTTTAACTCCTTTTTTTTTTTTAATCCTCATCCAAGGATATTTTTCCATTTATCTTCAGATAAAATGGGAGGCAGAGAGAGAGAGAGAGAGAAAGAAAGAGAGAGAAACATTTAAGTGAGAGAGACACATCGATTGGTTGCCCCCTGCAAGACCCCAACCAGGGCTGGGGACTGAACTGCAATTGAGGTACGTGCCCCTGAATGAAATCGAACCCGCGAGTCTTTGGTCCATGGGCTAACACTAACCACTGGGCAAAACTAGCCAGGGCATGTTATAACTTTTTGATTCATTGGTTTGATCAAAGATGTGGTGTTTAGAGGGATAAGATGTAGATAATGGGGTAAAAATTACTAATAAACAAAAGATTTCCGGAAGCATTATCAACAATAAGCAAAATCTTGAAAGTTATGTATTGCTTTAAATAGTACTTCTCCATTTCACTGACATAGCAATTTTAGGGGGACATATTGAAAGAAGAGCTAGATCATCCATGACTTATTGCTCCTGTAGTAAACTGGCAGTGTGTGCTTACTGATATGCTTGAAGGATCTGTGGTTCTCACAGTGCCAGATCACAAAGGGTTTCAATTTGTAAACTGTAACATTGCCCCCAAGCAAGACTGTTAATCTTTTTAAAAGCTTTGAAACCTGGTATTGACTTGGCTTATTTACAGATGAAAGTTTTTTTAGGTATCCATTTCCAGAATAGAAAGGTTCAATCCATATTAAATATTTCCTCTACCATCAGGTTATCTAGAGTTTACAAAAATTCTTCACTTTCCTTCACATCAACATTCATGTTCACATTAGGTAATGAGTAACAATTCTTGAATCATTTAAACTACCAAGAGATAGCAGTAAATTCAACATTATAATAGGGTCATGCTTTTTCTTTCAACAATGCAAACATTTTGTTCTGGCTGTGATTGTCATGGTACTACAAGGGATATGCTTCTGTGTGCTCTTCAATCTAGTTCACTGGAAGTTTCTTTAATTTGATGTAGCCCCTTCTTGAATTTTTTTAGTCTCTCTGCTTTAATGAGGCAGCTCTTTGACAGTTTCTGTCACTTTGTTGTTGCTGTTCTTGAGATCATAGCTACAATGGAAAGAACCATGTCTGACTGGTGACCAAAAACCATCACTCATTTTTCACCTTAACAGTCCTTAGTTACTTTTAATTTTATTCCCAGTTCAATCACTCAACATGGCTTCTTACTGGCAACATTAGTGGATTTTGTATGTTTAGGGCTCATGATAAGCACAACACAAGATCAAATAATCAAGCACAAGAGAAAATGATACTATCAATAGATATAGTAAACACAAGCTATATAAGACTGTTGCTGGCAAAACACAGCATATTGTTTTACAGTAAACTCTGTAAGTGGAGATTACTCTAAAATACTAATAAAACATATTATAGTAAATAAATAAACCAGTAACATGTTCTTTTACTTTTATTATCAACTATCATGTGCATTGTATGTACTATATTTTATACTACTGACAGTGCAGTAGGTTTGTCTACACCAGAATTATTGCATACATGTAAGTAATGAGTTGTATGATAGCGTCATTAGGTGATAACAATTTTTCGGTTCCATTATAGTTATGGGACCATTGTTATATATGCAAGCCCATTGTAGATTGAAATATAATTATGTGATGCAAAACTGTATTGGTAGAATGTCAATTATCAATCGCTTTTTAGATTCAATGCAATTCTGATAAAAAAAAAAAAAAAAACAGCAGGATTTTGTGCAGATATCAACAATCTGATTAAACAATTTACATGGAGAACTTTTCCTCTAGCCTAACATGAAGTAACAGAAACTACATTTTTCCTCCTACATTAAAAAACAAAAAACTAAGAGAGTGATCATAATATGTGAAGCAATTGTTTCCAAAATCTGGGGCATCAGTACTAAAGTGATAGTTATCCCTGAGAGATTGGAAATCACACTTCAGACATTTTGCATATAGTAATATTGATCCATGAGGTGATCTTCACAGATGTCTCATAGCTATGAGAGTGTTTCCAAGCTGTAATGCAGAGAAAACAACCCATTGAAATCCTGAATATGTAGCTATAGAAACAATAAAAATAAAATACACAGAAAAAAAGTTTAAAAAGGAACCGTGTGTCATAGAGCAATGCAATAATTTTAGTTCATCTGCTATACATGTAATTGGAATATTATAGGGACAGAAGAGAGAGGGAAAACAGAACAAAGAATGGAAAGACATCAGGCAAATGAAATTTTTAAAAAGCAGAATCACAATTTTGACAATAAGGTAAAATTCAGAACAAAATGTCACACAAAAAATGATGCTGTACAATGTAAGTGGCTAAAAGTCACAATGATGTTATAATAAGTATTACTATTATTTGTGTACCCAATGACAGCAACAATTTTTATGAAACTACAGGTAATGCAAGGGATAAGAGAAAGAAAGATAATAAGAGGCTATAAAACACCTAATTTTGTTCAATACAAATCAAGTGAAGAAAAAATGGTAATAATATAGAAGAACTAAACAACATAATCAATATCATATATCGAATCAATATTTAACTATGGTTCCCATTTATAGAGAATGTATCTTCTCAAATAACCATGGAGCATTCACTAAAACTACCCATACTTTAGTTCCAAAGAAAGTATATTCTTTTTAAATTTTATCTTTGTTGCTGAAAGTATTACAGATGTCCCTCCTTCTTCCCCTCATTCACTCCATCCTCCCCACTCCTGCCCCCACCCCCACCTTCACCACACTATTGTCTGTGTTCATTGGTATGCATATATGCTTACACGTTCTTTGGTTTATCTCTTTCCATCCCCTCTCCCTTCTTCCCTCTGAGTTTCCACAGTCTGTTCCCTACTTCCATGTCTCTGGATTTATTTCATTCATCAGTTTATTTTGTTAGATTCCACATATAAGTGAGATCATGTGATAGTTGTCTTTCTCGGACTGGCTTATTTTGCTTAGCTTAATACTCTCCAGGTCCCTCCATGCTGTAAAAATAAGGGGTAACTTTTTCTTCATTTTTACAGCAGAATAGTATCCCACTGTGTATATGTACCACAGCTTTTTTATCCACTTATCTACTGATGGACACTTAGAGTGTTTTCAGATCTTAGTGATTGTAAATACTGCTGCTATAAACATGGGGGTGCATATATTCTTTCTGAATGTTGTTTCAGGATTCTTAGGATATAAGACTAGAAGTGGGATCACTGGGTCAAATGGCAGTTCAATTTTTAATTTTTTGAGGTAACACCATAATGTTTTCCATAGTGGCTCCACCAGTGTGCATTCCCTCCAGCAGTGTAATGGGGTACCCTTTTCTCCACATCTTCATCAATACTTAATTTTATTTTATTGAATTTATTTGACAACATTGGTTAATAAAATCATACAGGTTTCAAGTGTACAAGTCAATAAAACATCATCTTCATACCACACATTCTTTTCTCCACATCCTCAGCAGCACTTATCTCTTCTTGATTTATTGATGGTAGCCATTCTGGCAGGTGTGAGGTGATACTTCATTGTCGTTTTAATTTGCATCTTTCAGGGGGTCAATGGGGAACATCTGTGACACTTTCAACAAGGAAGGAAGGGAGGAAGGA
The DNA here is from genome assembly GCF_014108415.1 of Molossus molossus. Lineage (NCBI taxonomy): Eukaryota > Metazoa > Chordata > Mammalia > Chiroptera > Molossidae > Molossus > Molossus molossus. The sequence goes on along the minus strand of NW_023425355.1, from coordinate 10,457,919 downwards.
AGGAAGGAAGGAAGGAAGGAAGGAAGGAAGGAAGGAAGGAAGGAAGGAAGGAAGGAAGGAAGGAAGGGAGGGAGGGAGGGAGGGGAGGGAGGGAGAGAGAAAGAGAGAAAGAGAGAAAGAGAGAAAGAGAGAAAGAGAGAAAGAGAGAAAGAGAGAAAGAGAGAAAGAGAGAAAGAGAGAAAGAGAGAAAGGAGAGAAGAGAGAAGAAAGAAAGAAAGAAAGAAAAGAAAAGAAAGAAAGAAAGAAAGAAAGAAGAAAGAAAGAAAGAAAGAAAGAAATTCCATCTCTCTGATGATTAGTGACGTTGAACATTTTTTCATATGCCTTTTGGCCATCTCTATGTTCTCTTTGGAGAAGTGACTATTCAGGTCCTTTTCCCATTTTTTAATGGGATTGTTTGCCTTCCTAGTTTTGAGTTGTATGAATTCTTTATACATTTTGGGAATTAACCTCTTATCAGATGAACCATTGGGGAATATGGTGGGTTCTTTTTTCATTGTGTTGATGGTTTCTTTTGCTGTACAGAAGCTTTATACTTTAATGTAGTCCTGTTTGTTTATTGTTTTTCCTTTATTTCTTTTGCCCTAGGAGATGTATTGGCAAAAATATTACTACGTGATATGTCTGATTTTAATGGCTATGTTTTCTTCTAGGTTTTTTTTTTATGGTTTCGTGACTTACATTTAAGTATTTTATCCATTTTGAGTCTACTCTTGTATATGGTGTAAGCTGGTGGCCTAGTTTTATATTTTTGCTAGTACCTGTCCTATTTTCCCAACACCAATTCTTGAAGAGACTATTTTTACTTCACTGTATGCTCTTACTTCCTTTGTCAAATATTAGTTCACCATAATGGCATGGATCAAATTCTGGGGTCTCTGTTCTGTTGCATTGGTCTATAGGCCTGTTCTTGTGCCAGTACCAGGCTGTTTTGCTTACAACAGCTTTGTTGTATAGTTTGATATCCATTATTGTAATCCCTCCAAGTTTGTTCTTTTTTGTCTTCCTAGTGTTGAGTTGTATAAGTTTTTTTTTAGTATTTTGGAAACTAACCTCTTATCAAATGTATCATTGGTGAATATGTTCTTCCATTACATGGGTTGCCTCTTCATTTTAATGGTTTCTTTTGCTATGAAGAAGCTTTTTAGTTCTATGTAGCCCCAGTGGTTATTTTTTTTCTTTGTTTCTCTTGCCTGAGGAGATATATCAGCAGAAGTATTGCTATGAGAGATGTCTAAGATTTTACTGCCTATGTTTTCTTCTAGGATTTTCATGGTTTTCTGACTTACATTTAAGACGTTTATTCATTTTGTTTTTATTCTTCTGTATGGTTTAACTTATTGGTCTAGTTTTATCTTTTTGTATATACCTGTCCAGTTTTCAAAACACCATTTATTGAAGAGGCTGTCTGCACTTCATTGTATGATCTTGCCTCCTTTGTCAAATATTAATTGACCATAGAGGCATGTTTTGTTTGTTTGTTTCTGGGCTCTCTGTTCTATTCCATTGATCTATATGCTTGTTCTAATGCCAGTACCAGGCTGTTTTGATTACAATGGCCTTGTAGCATAGTTTGATACCAGGTAGTGTGACACCTCCAACATTGTTCTTATTTCTCTAGATTTTTTAGGGTATTTGGGGTCTTTTGTGGTTCCATATAAATTTTTGGAATATTGTTCTAGATCTGTGAGATATGCCATTAGTATTTTAGTAGAAATTGTATTGAATCTGTAGATTACTTTGGGTAGTATGAACATTTAATTAACATGGTATATGCTTCTACTTATTTATAGTTTTCTCAATTACTTTCTTCAGTATTCTATAATTTTCCAAGTACTAGTTTTTTACTTCCTTGGTTAAATTTATTCCTAGGTACCTTATTTTTTGATGCAACAGTAAATGGGATTGTTTTCTTAACTTCTCTTTCTGACAGTTCATTATTGGTGTATAAAATTGCCACCAATTTATGAATATTAAGTTTGTACCCTGCCACTTTATTGAATTTATTTATCAATTCAAGTAGTTTTATGGTGGAGTCTTTAGGATTTCCTATGTACCATATTATGCCATCTGTGAATAACAACAGTTTTACTTCCTATTTTCCAAATTGGATGTCTATTATTTCTTCTTCTTGTCTAATTGCTGTGGCTAGAACTTCCAGTACTATGTTGAATAAAAGTGGTGAAAGTGAATGCCCTTGTCTTGGTCCTGAGCTTAGGGGAAACTCCTTTATTTTTTACCTATTGACTATGATGTTGGTTATGGATTTGTTATATACTTACTATGTTAAGGTATGATCCCACTTAGATGAGAGATTTTATCATTAATGGGTGCTGGATTTTCATTGGATGTTTTTTTCTGCATCTATTGATATGACCATGTGATTTTTAGCATTCATTTTGTTTATGTGATGTATTACAGTTATTGATTTGTAAATATTGTACCAACCTTGCATCCCCAGAATAAATCCCACTTGATCATGGTATGTGTGTATATATATTTGTTGTTGTTTAATCCTTACCTGAGAATATGTTTTTCGTTGACTCTAGAGAGAGAAGAGGGAGAGGAAAAGAGAGAAACTTCGATGTGAGACAGAAACATCTATTGGTTGCCTCCTGTATGCACCCCAACCGGGGATTGAACCCACAACCTGGGCATGTATCCTGAACAGAACTAGAACCGTGAATATTTGGTGCAAAGTATGACACTCTAACCAACAGCCACACCTTCCAGGGGTCCTGGTGTACGTTTCTTTTTAATGCATTCCCGGATCCAGTTTGCTCATATATTGTTGAGGATTTTAGTATCCATGTTGATCAGGGATATTGGCCTATAATTTTCTTTCTTTGTAGTGTCTTTTTCTTGTTTTGGGGTTTAGGATAATGCTAACTTTGTAAAATGAGCTTGGGAGTCTGCCCTCCTCTTGGATTTTTTGGAATACTTTGAGGGTAGGTGCTAGTTCTTTGAATGTTTGTTAAAATTTTCCAGAAAAGCCATCTTGTCAAAAACTTATTGTTTTTTCCTGTGTGGTTTTTAGCTATTTTTGTGAGTGATTGATTTCTATTTTCATACCATTATAGTCAGAGACGATGCTTTTTATGATTTCATACTTCTTGAATTTATTGAGACTTTTTTTTGGTGTCCTAACATTTGATCTATCCAAGAAAATGATCTATGCGTACTTGAAAAAAATTTATAATCTGCTGCTTTGGGGTAAAATCCTATGAAGATATCAATTAAATCCATCTGATCTACTGTGCCATTTATGGTTGCTGTTTCCTTGTTGATGTTCTGTCCAGAAGAACAATGCATTGATATCAATGGAGTGTTAAAATCTCCTACTATGACTGTATTACTGTCAATCTCTTCTTTTATGCCCATCAGGATTTGTTTTATATATTTATGTGCTCATATAGTGGTTTCATAAATGTTTACAAGGGTTATATTCTCTTGTTGGATTGCTCCCTTTATCATTATGTCCTTTTTCTCTTACTATAGCCTTTGTTTTAATGTCTTTTTGTCTGCCTGGCCAGTGTGGCTCAGCGATTAAGCATTGACCCATGCACCAAGAGGTCGCCAGTTAGGGCATATGCCCAAGTTGTGGGCCCAATCCCCAGTGGGGAGCATGCAGGGGGCAGTCAATCAATGTTCTCTCTCATTGATGTTTCTCTCTCCCTCTCCTTCTCCCTTCCCCTCGCTCTAAAATCAATAAAGAAGAAAATAAATCTTTTTGGGGAACCGAACCCTGGACTCTCTGGTCCGCAGGCCGACGCTCCAACCACTGAGCCAAACCGGCCAGGGCGAAAGTAAATCTTTAAAAAATAAAGTCTATTTTGTCAGATATAAGTATTGTTAGTCCCAGCTTTTTTCACATCCATTTGCATGAAATACTGTTTTTCCATCCCATCACTTTAACTCTGTGTGTATCGTCTGTTCTGAGTTGGGTCTCTTATAGACAGCATACATATGGGTCATGTTTTCTTATCCATTCAGCAACCTATGTTTTATTATTGAAGCATTTAATCTGTTTACATATAAAGTTATTAATGATAGGTACTTATTTATTGTCATTTTGTTTTTTATGCTTATGTACCTTTCTCTGTATATTTCTTTTTGTTCCTCTTTTTCTTAAAACAGGCCCTTTAACAATTCTTGCAATACTGACTTGGTGGTAATAAACTCCTTTAGCATTTTTTTGGTCTGAAAAGCTCTTTATTTTCCCTTCAAGTTTAAATGATATCCTTGCTGGATAGACTAGTCTTGCTTGTAGTTCCTTGCTTTTCATCACTTTGAATGTTTTATGCTAATCCCTTCTGCACTGAAGTGCTTCTGTTCAGAAATCAACTCACTGCCTTATGGGAGCTTCCTTGTAGATAAGTTACTGTTTTTCTTTTGCTGCTTTTAAGATTCTCCCTTTGTCTTTAATGTTTACCATTTTAATCATGGTGTGTCATGATGTGGGCCTCGTCCAATTCATCTTGACTGGGACTATGTGTTTTCTGAACTTGTGTGACTCTTTTCTTTATCAGGTTATGAAAGTTTACAGCCATTATTTCTTTTTTATTTTAGTTGCAGATATTTCTCCTTTTTTCCCCATTGACACCTTCCTCCCCATCTTCACCCTCACCTCATGCCCAGGTTTGTTGTCCATGTCCATCAGTTATGCGTACATGCATATAAGTTCTGTGGTTTATTTCTTCCCTCCCCCCAACCCCTTCCCTGAGGATTGTCAGTCTGTACCCTACTTCCATGTCTCTGGGTCTACCGTGTTCCTCAGACTGTTATGTTTATTACATTCCACAAATAAGTGAGATCATGTGATATTTGTCTTTCTCTGCTTGGCTTGTTTTGCTTAGGATAATACTCTCCAGGTCCCTCCATGTCGTCTCAAAGGATAAGAGATCTTTCTTTCTTACAGCTGCATAGTACTCCATTGTGTATATGTACCACAGCTTTTTTATCCATTCATCTACTGATGGACACTTGGGCTGCTTCCAGATCTTAGCTATTATAGATAGTGCTGCTATGAACATGAGGATACATATATTCTTTCTGATTGGTGTTTCAGGGTTCTTAGGGTATATTCCCAGAAGTGGGATCACTGGGTCAAATGGCAATTCAATTTTTAATTTTTTGAGGTAACATCATAGTGTTTTCCATAGTGGCTGCACCAGTCTGCATCCCACCAGCAGTGTACTAGAGTCCCATTTTCTCCACACCCTCTCCAGCCAGTACTTGTTGTTTGATGATTTGTTGATGGCAGCCATTCTGACAGGTATGAGGTGATACCTCATTGTTGTTTTAGTTTGCATCTCTCTGATGATTAGTGATGTTGAGCATTTTTTCATATGTCTCTTAGCCATTTGTATGTCCTGTTTGGAGAGGTGTCTCTTTAGGTCCTCTGCCCATTTTTTAATTGGGTTCTTTGTCTTCCTTTTGTTGAGTTGTATGAACACTCTATATATTTTAGAAATTAACTCCTTATTTGATGTATCATTGTCAATTATGCTTTCCCATATAGTGGGTTCCCTTTCCATTTTTTTTTTTATCCTCACCCGAGGACATTTTTCCATTTTTTGTTCAGATAGAGTGGGAGGGAGAGAGAGGAAGAGAGAGAGAGAGAGAGAAACATCGACGTGAAAGGGACACATCCAGTGGCTGCCACCCGCATGACCCAACCAGAGCCGGGGACAAACTGCAACCAAGGTACATGCCCTTAGCGGGAACCAAACCCAGGTCTCTCCGAACCGCAGGCCAATGCTCTAACCATTGAGCAAAACTGGCCAGGGCTCCCTTTCCATTTTAATGGTTGTTTCTTTTGCTGTGCAGAAGCTTTTCAGTTTGATGTAGTCCCATGTGTTCCTTTTTGCCTATGTTTCTGTTGCCTTAGGTGATGTATCAGTGAAAATTCTGTACAGCCATTATTTATTCAAACAAGTTCTTGCACCCTCACTCACTCTCTTTTCCTTCTGGTACACCTATGATTAGGATATTGTTATACTTGTTGTCCCAGAGGCTTTCCTCATTTTTTAAATTGATTTTTCTTTTTGTTGGTCTTCTTGGGTGCTTACTGTTATTTGTCCTCTAAGTTCCTGATTTTATTGTCTGCTTAATCTAAACTGCTAACTTATTCTCCATTTCAGATATTGCACTCTTCATTTCTGACTGTTTCTTTTTTATTATTTCTATGTCCTCTTTATCCGTTCTTCTAAAGTCTATCAGCATCCTTATAATTATTGTTTTAAACTCTGCATCTGGTATTTTGGTTGCTTCCATTTCATTTCATTCTTTCTCTGAGGATTTCTCTTTCCTTCATTGGGGGCATATTTCTTTGTCTCTTCATTTTGTTTACCTTTTTGTGTTGATCTCTGTGTATTAGGTAGATCTGCTATGACTCCCAAGCTTGTATGGTGGCTTTCTGATGTATGTGCTTTGTGGGTCTCAGTGGCACAATTTTATAGATCATGTTATCTATGTGCTCCAGAAATGATTCTTGTGTGTGTTACATGTTTTCTCCTGTTTTAACTGAGCCTTGAATGCTGTTGACCCATTTGTGGGCAGAGTTTACCCTTAGAGACTGGTTGACTATAAGGATAAACCTCATTCACTGTCTATGAGTAACTTTTTAGGGCCTGCCCCTGCCCTCAGGCAATTATTCCCAGCAGGTTCTGGAGCCTGCTGAAGTGCCCCTTTGGCTGTGCCATTTGTATGGCTAGTAGGATCATGCTCTGGTGTGGTTTGAAGCTCACCACTGGTTGTGTTGCTTCTGGGACCACTTGGCTGGGGTTATGGTTAATATTGATACCAGACATTGTGTGTAATTGGCTTTGGGCTGCTCATCTGGAGATGCCATGTTATCCACTGTTTGTGGCTGTATCTACTGGGTCTGGGTGTACATAGGAGGGGCCAGGCTGTGTACAAGTATCGGCTTCCTGCAGTTTTGAGTTGGAGGCAGATCAATAAATGGCCCAGTGATCCCTGAGGTTGACATCCACCTGTCAGCTACCTTGCCACCCCCTTAGGTTGCCTTGACATATTCCACAATCTTATAAAGAAATACTGTAGAGTGGGTTTAAGCTAGCTGCACTCCACTGATGTTTCCATATGGCTCAAGCTCGGTAGTGCACTCTGACCAGTTCAGGAGGATGGGGCTAGTGGGTTCCCTACTTGATGGCAGCATGTTCAGGCACTCAATAGAAGAAAGTGTCCCCTATTCCAGAGCCATACTACTCAGTCTCTGCTAGAGTCTCCAACCCCAGCTTCCACAGGAAGAGCTCACCACAGGTTCAGTTTGTGTACAGCCAACCATCTCTACTGCAGGAGCTAGCTCAGCTGTGTAGGGCCACTGGGACTTGGGCAAACAGATGAAGAAATCCTTATGTTGGAGGTGACATTAGCGAGGCCATGAGAAGAGGACAAGCTGCACTGATCCCCTTAGCTCTGTATTCACATTTGCTCAAGCCCCAGACTGGAGCCTCTGAGGAATATGCACTCTGAATATCCCAGCTGTGTGTGGTATTCCCTTCCTTCTCAGAACTGAACTCAGCAGGATGTGGCCAGTGGGACTTGGGAAAACAGATCAAGGCAGTCTTCTGTTGCGGGAGGTGTGGGCCCATAGGAGGAGGGCAAGCTGCACTCTTCACATTAGGTCTGTAGTTGCACTATCAAAGACCTGGACATTAGGCTCTGAGAGAGATACACTCTGAAGGTCCCAGCTCTGTGGGGTGTTCCCTCCCCCCCCCCCGTAGAACTGAGTTCTACAGGATGGGGCTACCAGGACTTGGGAAAACAAATCAAGGCAGTCTTCCATTAGGGCTGGTGCCAGCCTGTGGGAAGGGGTAAGCTACATGCCTCCCCTTAGCTCTTCAGGTACACTGTTAGAGACCTTGACAGGTGGTTCTGAGGGAAACACTCTTCAAAGATCCCAATTCTGAGGCGAGTTCCCTTCAACCTCCCTCCCTAGTGAACTGAGTTCAGCAGGATATGGCCACCAGGACTTGGGCAAACAGATCAAGGGAGTGTTCTTGGGGCTGATGACTGCCAAAACCACAAGAGCAGGGAAAGATTGGCTACTATTCCAAAGCCACAAAGTTCAATGACTGACTGTCTGCCTAGAGTTTCTCCAGAAAAAGTGCTCACTATAGGTACCTGTTATGTGCAACCAACAGTCTTTTCTGCTGGACTTGAGTTTGACATGTTGGTGTCCCATATTTGAAGGACCAAGTGAGTGTACTCCCCATGACAGTGTTGTAAGAATAGGAGCGCCCAATCCTGGGAGAGAGAACCTGAGGGCTGTGTGGGATGTTGACTCAGGAACAGGACCTCAGTAGCTGACCCTCCAGATCTCTCTCCAGAGCCACACTTCCCAGATCTTCTCCTTCTGACTCACATATGCCCCGAGTCACCTTCGTTCTACCAGAGCACTGGGTGAGTGCCTGAAAGCAAGCCACAATGCATTGGCCCTTTAGCAGAACCTGGGATTCTAGCTGGCTCCCTCCTCTTCCTAGTGGACAGAGTCACCACTGATTTTCACTGACAGATACTATACAGGATCCTCCTCCCAGCCTAGTGCACTGAGGTACTTGCATGGGGTTGAGACCCCATACACCTCATGGGGGGACTTTTGCAGCCAAAATATTTTTCCAGCTTCTCAGCCATTAAATCTGGGTGTAGGCACAAGCCCTCTCTGTGTCTTTGCCCTTCTTACCAGAGTCTGTTTAGCTTCTTCTATAAATCCTTGAATATAATATCCCTGTTCAGCTGTTCTTCAGTTGGTCATTCTGGTTTATTGCTCTATAATTTAACTGTAAATGTGGTTTGGCACTGGGACGGGGTATGTGTAGCTTCCACCTACTCTGCAGCCATCTTGGATCTGTCCCCAGAGATTTCTTGAGAGATCCCAAAGGAAATTTGATAAATTTTAACAAATAGAAATAATAAAGATATGTCAATTATATATCAATAAAACTGGAAAAGCCCAGCTGGTGTGGTTCAGTGGTTGAGCATTGACCATGCACCACGAGGTCGCTAGTTTGATTCCCAGTCAGGGCACATGCCCAGGTTGTGGGTCAAATCCCCAGTGGGGGACATGCAGGAGGTGGCCAATCGATGTTCTCTCACATTGATATTTCTATCTCCCTCTCCCTCTCCCTTCCTCGCTCTCTAAATCAATAAACAAAAAAATTTTAATAAATAAATAAATAATAAAACTGGAAAAAAAAGAATAACAAAAATTGCATTTCCTGAATATAAGGCAATAAAACTAGAAATTAACTGCCTCCTCACCAAAATGAAAACCTTTCAATCTGGAAAACTTAACAAACAACCGCCCTGGCCAGTTTGGCTCAGCAATTGAGCGTCAGCCTGCAGACCAAAGAGTCCTGGATTCGGTTCCCACTAGGGGCACATACCACCAAAAAAAAAAAAAAATCAACAAACAACCAAACATTGTACTAGACAATTCTTTAGTAAAATGGGAAATACAAAATAATACAATTGATTAAATTTAATGATTAAGAAAAAACAAAATATCTGAATCTATGGTATACAACTAAATAAGTTAGATGAAAACTTATACTTTTAATACCTATATCAAAAAACACCTGTTGAGACTTCTGGTCAAGATGGCGGCACAGGTAAATGCGGTATCATGTCCTCCCACACCCACATCAAAGTTACAACTAAATTACAGAACAACCATCATTCAAAAACATCTGAAATCAAGCTGAATAGAAGTCCTAAAACTACAGAATTAAATAAAAAGCCACATCGAGACTGGTAGGAGGGGAGGAGGCTGAGGGGCTGGTCCCACACACACGTGTGTTAGATAAAAATCAGGAGGATACCTCGGCTGGGAAGGTTCTCCCTGAGGACTGAGGGGTCCCCGTCCCACACCAAATGCCCTGCTCAGGAAGTGCCAGAAAGAGAAATCCCCATAACTTCTGGCTGGAAAAACCAGCGGGAACTGAGGCTCAGAGGGGCTGACATGGCTGGAGCCCCAGGCAGCTCCTTAAAGGGCCCATGCACAGACTTGTCGGACTCTCTCTCTCTAAGCTTGGAGGGGAGGCAGCTCAAGGGGCACCAGAGACATACAGGGAAGAACTGAGCTGTTTGATATTGGAGCGAGGGCTGGAGAGGGGGCTTTCTCCGGGACAAACGTGCTGCCAGAGGCCTTTTTTACTTGTTTAGCCCTTCCGTGGGGTGGCAGACAGCTGCCATATCTGGGACTCCAGCAACCTGGCTCACACTGGTAGCCCCGCCCAGGTGAATCCCTGAGGCCCCGCCCTGCCCCACCCAACTTTTAGGCCCACCCAAGCTATTGCCAGTTGCTTTGCCATAGGATTGGCTTGTCTTGGATCCTGCTTCAGGTTTTCCTAAATTCTTTCAAATAAGCAGCAACTGGTCTCAGATAGCCCCATACCTCTCGTTAAGTAATACACAGAAACAAACACAGAGAGGAAGCCAAAAAGAGGAGACAAAGAAACAGATCCCAAATGAAAACACAGAACAAAACCCCAGGAAAAGAACTAAGCAAAATGGAGATAAGCAACCTAAAAGATGCTGAGGTCAAAATACTGCTTATGAGGATGCTCAATGAACTTAGTGAGAACCTCAGTGAACTTAGTGAGGGCTTCAAGAGCATAAAAGAAAACCAGTCAGAAATGAAAGATGCACAGTCAGAAATGAAGGAGGCACTAACTGAAATAAAGAATAATTTACACAGATTCAATAGTAGAGTATGTAAATCCAAGAGGCAAACCATCGATTTGGAATATAAGGAAGCAAAAAACGCCCAATCAGAACAGCAAAGAGGAAAAAGAATCCACAAAAAATGAGGACAGTGTAAGGAGCCTCTGGGACAACTTCAAGCGTGCCAACATTCGCATCTTGGAGGTGCCAGGAGGAGAAGAGAGAGAACAAGAAACTGAAAACCTGTTTGAAACAATAATGGCAGAAAACTTTCCTAACTCGGTGAAGGAAACAGACATACAAGTCCAGGAAGCACAGAGTCCCAAACAAGATGAACCCCAAGAGGCCCACACCAAGACACATTATCATCAAAATGCAAAAGGTTCAAGACACAGAGAGAATCTTAAAAGCAGCTAGAGAAAAGCAGTTAGTTACCTACAAGGGACTTCCCATAAGGTTGTCAGCTGATTTCTCAAAAGAAACTTTGCAGGCCAGAAGGGACTGGCAAGAAATATTCAGAGTGATGAAAAGCAAGAACCTATAACCAAGGTTACTCTATACTAAAAAGCTGTCATTTAGAATCAGTGGCCATATAAAGAGTTACCCAGACACGAAAAGTTAAAGGAGTTCATCACCACCAAACTGTTATTATATGAAATGATGAAGGGTCTTTTTGAAGAAAAAGATAAAATATATGAACAAACAAAATGGCAATGAATATATATCTATCGACAATGGAATCTACAAACAAAATTAACAGGCAGAACAGAAACATTCTCATAGATACAGAGAACATTTTTTTGGTTGCCAGATGGGAGGGGGGTTGGAGGAATGGGTGAAAAAGGTGAAGGGATTAAGAAGTACAAATTCATTGCTAGACTGACAAACCTCAAAGGGAAGGGGGTTGGGGGGTGGGAAGAAATAAACCAAAGAACTTATATGCATAACCAGTGGACACAGACAATAGTTTGGGAAAAGGCAGGAGGGGGGCAGGAGTGGGGAGGAGGGGGTCAATGGGGGAAAAATGAGGAACATCTGTAATACATTCACCAATAAAGATAAAAAAAGACCTCTCAATAAAAATAAACTTAATTAATTAAATGATAATTTTAGAAAGCTAGAAAATAAAAAGGTAAATAAAAATAAACAGAAAGAATGAATTAATATAGGTGAAAGTGGAAATCAATGAATTAGAATAAAAAGAGCAGAATTAATAAATAAATCCAATTTTTTTAATTTTATTTTGTGTGTAGATAGATAGATAGATAGATAGATAGATACACACACACACACACACACACACACATTTTGCATTTATCTTCAGATAGAGTGGGAGGGAGAGAGGGAGGAAGAGAGAGAAATATCAATGTGAGAGAGACAAATCGAGTGGTTGCCACCTACAAGACCCCAACCAGGGCCAGGAACAAACTGCAACCGAAGTATGTGCCCTTAGCGGAAATCTGAACCTGGGATTCTCTGGTCTGTGGGCTGACGCTCTAATAACTGAGCCAAACCAGACAGGGCTTCTTTATATTTTTATCGAACTTATTAGGGTGACATTAGTTATACAATTGTACACCTGAAATCTGTATAATTTTAAGTAGAATATTTTTTAAATTAACAAACTGTTAATATAATCCATATTTAACCTAATCAAGAAAAAAAAAACTCAAATCCACAAAATAAAAATGACAAAGGGGAAATAATCATCAAAATAAAGATGCTGCACTTCAATCATGAAACAACTCAGTACAACTCTGTGCAAATAATTTTGACAATTCAAATAAAGTTATTAGAGAAAAATTAATGCAACTTACTAAAATTATTGGAAAAAGTCTAAATAAATCAAATACTACAGAACAGAGCAAGTAGTTAAAGAGACCCTCTTAAAACAAACACAAACATACCAGTCTATATGTTTTACTGGGGGAATTCTCATAAAATTTTAAAATGAGATGTCAATGTAAATTAATTCAGACTATAATATAGAAAAAAATTTCAAATTAGTTTTACAGGATATAACATTGATCTCCACACATGACAAGGATTATATCAAAAATTGAAATAATAGACCAATCTCATTCCTGAATGATGATGCAAAAATCTTCAATAAAATATTGGTCAATGAAATCCTACAGACCACTTAAAAATATGTTATAGCCAAGTAAGGTTTATACCAGGAAGACAGGGGTCATTCACTATTAGAAGATCCATTGAATAGTATTCATGATATTAATAGATATAAAAAGAAAAATTATAATATCCATATATGCAAAAAATCTTTAAAAAAATCTAACAATGATGTTAAAAAACACTAAAAATAATTTATAGAAATATTTTTATTATGATACAATTAAAACTACTTTAGTCTCATAAGAATTGGAAAGAAGTAAATATGTTTGTAGAAGGTATGCTTATATATCTGAAAAGCTTAAAATAATCAATGTAAAAAATTAGTATGAAAGGTGAAAGAAGTTAATTAGCAAGTTATTAAATTAGTATGAAAAAGCAATACCTTTTTTATATATAAACAAAATCAGAATATTTATAATAGAAGAGAAGACCCTATTTAAAATGGCATAAAATAAAATTAAATACATAGGCATTAACTTACCGAGAAATGTCCAAAACCTGCATGAAGAAAAACATAAAATATAAAAGCACAAAAGTACACTAGAATAAAAGGATACAAAAAACTAAATTATAACTTTACTTCTAAATCATTAATTTAATGCAATCTCAATAAAAATGCCACAGTTTTTATTTATTTTTTTTCTGAGCTAGGCAAGATAATTACAAAATTCATATAAAAGACTAAACAATCGCCCTGGTCAGGTGGTTTACTTGGAGTAACATCCCACACACCAAAAAGGTTGCAGTCAGTGCATATACCTAGGTTTCAGGTTTGGTCCCCGATCATGGTGTGTACTAGAGGCAACAGATCCTTATCTCTCTCTCTCTCTCTCTCTCTCTCCCTCCCTCCCTCCCTCCCTCTCTGTATTTCTCTCTCCTCAATAAAAACATATTCTTGGGTGAAGATTTTTTTATTTTTTATTTTATTTATTTATCTAATCCTTTTTTTAATCTTTATTGTTGAATGTATTACAGATGTTCCTATTTTTTCCCCCATTGACCCCCTCCTCCCCATTCCCGCCCCCCTCCTGCCTTTTCCCACACTATTGTCTGTGTCCATTGGTTATGAATATAAGTTCTTTGGTTTATTTCTTCCCACCCCCAACCCCCTTCCCTTTGAGGTTTGTCAGTCTAGCAATGAATTTGTACTTCTTAATCCCTTCACCTTTTCACCCATTCCCCCAACCCACCTCCCATCTGCCAACCAAAAAAATGTTCTCTGTATCTATGAGAATGTTTCTGTTCTGCCTGTTCATTTTGTTTGTAGATTCCATTGTCGATAGATATGTATTCATTGCCATTTTGTTTGTTCATATATTTTATCTTTTTCTTCAAAAGGACCCTTCATCATTTTATAAAATAACGGTTTGGTGGTGATGAACTCCTTTAGCTTTTCCTTGTCTGGGAAACTCTTTATATGGCCATCGATTCTAAATGACAGCTTTTTAGTATAGAGTAACCTTGGTTATAGGTTCTTGCTTTTCATCACTGTGATTATTTCTTGCCACTCCCTTCTGGCCTGCAAAGTTTCTTTTGAGAAATCAGCTGACAACCTTATGGGTACTCCCTTGTAGGTAACTAACTGCTTTTCTCTAGCTGCTTTTAAGATTCTCTCTTTGTCTTGAACCTTTTGCATTTTGATGATGATGTCTCTTGGTGTGGGCCTCTTGGGGTTCATCTTGTTTGGGACTCTCTGTGCTTCCTGGACTTGTATGTCTGTTTCCTTCACCGAGTTAGGAAAGTTTTCTGCCATTATTGTTTCAAACAGGTTTTCAATTTCTTGTTCTCTCTCTTCTCCTCCCGGCACCCCCAAGACGCAAATGTTGGCACGCCTGAAGTTGTCCCAGAGGCTCCTTACACTGTCCTCATTTTTTGTGGATTCTTTTTCCTTTTTGCTGTTCTGATTGGGTGTTTTTTGCTTCCTTATATTCCAAATCGATGATTTTCTTCTTGGATTTACGTACTCTACTATTGAATCTGTGTAAATTATTCTTTATTTCAGTTAATGCCTCCTTCATTTCTGACTGGTCCCTTTTTATGCTCTTGATGTCCTCACTAAGTTCACTGAGGTTCTCACTAAGTTCATTGAGCATCCTTATAAGCAGTATCTTGAACTCAGCATCTGTTAGGTGACCTATCTCCATTTCGCTTAGTTCTTTTCTTGGGGTTTTTTTCTGTTCTTTCATTTGGGATCTGTTTCTTTGTCTCCTCATTTTGGCTGCCTCCATGTGTTTGTTTCTGTGTATTACTTAACGAGAGGTATGGGGCTGCTGCATGTTTGAGGGAATTTAGGAAAACCTGAAGCAGAATCCACGCCAGGCCAATCCTATGGGTAAGCAACTGGCAACATCTTGGGTCGGCCTGAAAGTTGGGTGGGGCGGGGCCTCAGGGAGTCACCAGGGTGGGGCTACCAGTGTGAGCAGGTTGCTGGGGTCCCAGATATGGGGGCTGTCTGCCACCCCCGGGAAGGGCTCACCAAAGGAACAAAGGCCTCTGACAGCACGTTTGTCCTAGAGAAAGCTCCCTCTCCAGCCCTCGCTCCAGTGCCAAACAGCTCAGTTCTTCCCTGTGTGTCTCTGGCGCCCCTCGAGCTGCCTCCCCTCCGAGCTTAGAGGGAGAGAGTCCAGTAAGTCCATGCGCGGGCCCTTTAAGAGGAGCTGCCTGGGGCTCCAGCCGCTTCAGCCTCCCTGAGCCTCAGTTCCCGCTGGTTTTTCCAGCCAGAAGTGATGGGGATTCTCTTCCTGGCACTGGAACCCTGAGCAGGGCGCCTGGTGTGGGACGGGGACCCCTCAGTCCTCAGGAAGGACCTTCCCAGCTGAGGTGTCCTCCTGATTTTTATCCACCACCCGTGGGTGTGGGACCAACCCGTCCTCCTCCGCCCCTCCTACCAGTCTGGATGTGGCTGCTGCTTTAATTCCGTAGTTGTAGGACTGCCATTCAGCTTGATTTCAGGTGGTTTTGAATGATGGTTGTTCTGTAGTTTAGTTGTAACTTTGATGTGGTTGTGGGAGGATGCAATACAGCGCCTACCTATGCCGCCATCTTGACCAGAAGTCCTGAAGATTTAAAAAAAATTTTTTTTTTAATAGGAGCTTTTTTATTTTTTTTTATTTATTTATTTATTTATTTATTTATTTATTTATTTATTTATTTTTGTCTTTTTTTGTGAATGTATTACAGATGTTCCTAATTTTTCCCCCATTGACCCCCTCCTCCCCACTCCCGCCCCCCTCCTGCCTTTCCCGACACTGTTGTCTGCGTCCATTGGTTACATATAAGTTCTTTGGTTTATTTCTTCCCACCCCCCAACCCCCATTCCTTTTGAGGTTTGTCAGTCTAGCATCCAATTTGTACTTCTTAATCCCTTCACCTTTTTCACCCTTTCCCCCAACCTCCATGGACAGGTGGAGGTGGATGGGCAGAGGTGGACGGGCTGGTCCAACACTTATGTGTGGCGGATAAGAATCAGGAGGGAAACCTCAGCTAGGAAAGTCCTCCCTGAGGAGGGAGGGGTCTCTGTCCCATTTGAGGCCCCCAGCTTATGGTTCCAGTGCCGGGAAGAGAAGTCCCCATAACTTCTGACTGGAAAAACCAGTGGGAACTGAGGCTGAAGCTGAGGGAGACTGAGGCTCCTGGAGCCCCAGGCAGTTCCTCTTAAAGGGCCCGAGCACAGTCTTGGAGGGGAGGCAGCTTGAGGGGCACCAGAGACATACAGGGAAGAATTGAGCTGATTGGCCTCGGATGAAGGCTGGAGAGGCGGCTTTCCCCTGGACAGACGTGCTGGGGGAGGCTAATGTTGCTTTGGTGAGCCCTCCCTTGGGGTGGCAGACAGCTGCCATATCTGGGACTCCAGCAACCTGGCTCACACTGGTTGCCCCACCCTGGTGATTCCCTGAGGCCCTGCCCCACCCAACATCCTAGCTCACCCAAGCTGCTTCCAAAGGCTTTAACATAGGATTGACCTGTCTTGGATCCTGCTTCAGTTTCCTAACATCTCTCAAACAAGCAGCATCTGATCTCTGCAAGCCCCATACCTCCCGTTAAGTAGCCCCAGGCCTGGCACTAGAAGCAGCCAGCCTTGGTTCATAACTTGGCTTTTCTAGGGCACCTCCAAGCCCAGCACAAGAAGTAGCCATCTGCAGATCACTTTGTAGCTTATGCCGGCTGGCCAAGGATACAACACAGGCAGTGGCTGACCTTGCCCCAGAGCCACCACATCCAGTGGACAGTTTCAAACCACATCAAAACACTACCACCCAACAACATCCACAAGTGACACACTCAATGAGCGAACTCAGTGGGTACCAGAGCCCTGATGAAGTAAGTCTTGCTCTGTGTGGTGGCCCCCTACACAGCTGATCCTTCAAGGTATTCAGAGGCCAGGGGTCAGTGGGCACAACCAGTCCTTGAAGCTGATGAGCCTGAGTAAATCTCGCCCATTGATGTGCCAACAGTGATCAAGACTCAATTACAATAGAAGGGTGTACAGTCCACACCAGGGGTGCACCTCGAGGGCCCAGCTGGGGTGAGCAGGGAGACTGTGCCACTGGATCCTACAGGACACCTACAACAATAGGCCACCCTAGAAGCCTAGGAGACACTACAACTCTACCTAATACATAAAAACAGTCACAGGGAAGCAGCCAAACTGAGTAGACAAAGAAACATGTCCCAAATGAAAGAAAAGAACAAAACTCCAGGAAAAGAATTAAACAAAATGGAGATAAGCAATCAATCAGATGCAGAGTTTAAAACACTGGTTATAAGGTTGCTTAAGGAACTTGGTGACACATTCAAGGAACTTAGTGAGACCTTCAAGGGACTTAAGGAGACCTCCAAGGAACTTAGTGAGAACATCAACAACATAAAAAAGGACCAGTCAGAAATAAAGGATGCACTAACTGAAGTAAAGAACAATTTACAGGGAATCAATATAAAACATGTAAAGCCAAGACACAAACCATCGATTTGGAATATCAGGAAGCAGAAAATGCTCAATCAGAACAGCAAAAAGAAAAAAAAAAAATCCCCCCAAAATGAGGATAATGTAAGGAGCCTCTGGGACAACTTCAAGCATGCCAACATTCGCATCATAGGGGTGCCAAAATGAGAAGAGAGAGAACAAGAAATTGAAAATCTATTTGAAACAATAATGACAGAAAACTTCCCTACTTGGTGAAGGAAACAGACATACAAGTCCAGGAAGCACAGAGAGTCCCAAACAAGATGAACCCAAAGAGGCCCCCACCAAGACACATCATCATCAAAATACCAAAGGTTAAATACAAAGAGAGAATCTTAAAAGCAGCAAGAGAAAAGCAGTTTGTAACCTACAAAAGAGCTCCCATAAAACTGTCAGCTGATTTCGCAAAAGAAACTTTGCAGGCCAGGCAGGAATGGCAAGAAATATTCAAGGTAATGAAAAGCAATGACCTACAACCAAGATTACTCTATCCTGCAAAGCTATCATTTAGAATTGATGGATATATCAAGAGTTTCCCAAAGAAGAAAAAGCTAAAGGAGTTCATTACCACCAAACCAGTATTATATGAAATGTTGAAGTCTCCTCCTGAAGGAGAACAAAAATATGAACAATAAAATGGCAATTAATACATATCTATCAACAACCGAATCTACACCAAAATGAGCAAGCAGAACAGAAACAGACTCCTAGATACAGAGAACTTTTTGTTGCTTGGTGAAAAAGATGAAGGAATTAGGAAGTACAAATTGGTTGTTAGTCTGATGAACTTCAAAGGGAAGGGGGGGCGGGATGAGATAAACCAAAGACCTTCTACGCATATATACATAACCAATGGACACTGACAATAGTGTGGGGAAGGCAGAAGGGGATTGGGATTGGGGAGGAGGGAGTCAGTGGGGGAAAAAGGGGGGGAAATCTCTAATACATTCAACAATAAAGATGAGTTTTAAAAAATATATTTAATTCAATAAAAAGAGCAAGGAAATTTGTCCGCAGTAGATTTTAACACTAACTATAAAGTCTCTATGATTAAAACAATATGGTATCAAAACATGAATAAATAGATTAATGAAAGAAAATAGAAAATTCAATAAAATATGCAAATGTTTTGGCTTGGCCCCCTCAGAAGATCCAGAGACAAAAATTAGGGTGCACATGCTTATTTGTGAAGTGATCCTAAGAAATAACAGGACGGACATGGGGAAATAAAAAGGAAGGAAGGAAGGAAGGAAGGAAGGAAGGAAGGAAGGAAGGAAGGAAGGAAGGGAGGGAGGGAGGGAGGGAGGGAGGGAGGGAGGGAGGGAGGGAGGGAGGGAGGGAGGGAGGAAGGAAGGAAAAGCAGTCAAGCCCTGGCCAGTTTGGCTCAGTAGTTAGTGCATCGGCCCATGTACCAAAGAGTTGCAGGTTTGATTCCAGCCAAGGGCACGTACTTCGGTAATGGTTCGTCCCCGACCCTGGTCAGGGTCGTGCTGGAGGCAACCAATTGATTTGTCCCTCTCACATAGATGTTTCTCTCTCTCTCTCCCTCTCTCTCCCCCTCCCTTCCACTCTATCTGAAGATAAATAAAAAAAATGTCCTCAGGTGAGAATTTAAAAAAAAAAGAAAAAGCAGTCAATAAAAGGTGTGTTATCAGAAAATTACTTCTGTGGATACTTATAGCTAATTTTTGCTTTGTAATTTTGGGAAGAACATGTGCCTTGGGGTATCTCTCATGAAGCTTATTTTTTCAGCAACTCTTATTAGTCATTGATTGTAGGTGGCTTTTGAGGAATGTTAATGCCCAGGTACTTTCAGCCTGCAGGGTATAGTAAAACTAGGTTCTGATGGCCAGAGAAAACCCACAGGTAAAGAAAGGCAGTTGATGGTAATTGGAAGTCCTTTTGCCATGCACTAAAGTGGTAAGTGCAAGGGTATATAGACAGGGCACCAACAGTTTCTGCTTCAGGTAGAGTTCAAGTAAATAGAAAAGATGGACTTCATAATGAGTGTCATAAGGGTAACTGGAAAGCCATATGGAGTAAAGAAAACATTGCATCTAGTCTTCAAACTATACAATAGGACAAAATGTATAAAAATCAGAAATTTAAATGTAAAGAAATGAATCCACACATGTACTAGAAGAAAATATGGGTAAATTATATTACAGTCTGGGAATCAAGAAATCTTTCTTAACTATGACTTAAGATCCAGAGGCAATAAGCAAAAAAATAGATTTTATTATGCATTTTTTGGATTTAGCATGATAAAAAAAAACACTCCATAAAGAAAGAAAAAAGGCAAATGACAAAATTAAGAATACTTTCAACTTATATCACCAACAAAGGGTGTATATATATTCTAATATATATTAGATCCTGTTTCATATACACATACATACATGTAGCCTTTAAAATTAGAGAAGAAACCAACCAACCTTTAAAAATAGACTAGAAAAATGAACAGTCAATTCACAGAAAAAGAAACACAGCTTTTAATTCTTTTATTTCTAGTGACTGATAATTGGGATTTTCAACATTGAAGAGAACAAATACAAATGTAAGATCAAAGAGGTTAATTTAAAACCTGTGGTCTGGGATTTGAATTTTAAGTATCAGTATGAACTCATAAAATATTCAATCTTTAAGATAAATTCCTAGCTCTGTCCACTAAAAATACCTAGAAATAATGACCAACTCAGGAACAACGAGCACTCCTAGTACCCAGATTGTGGTCTTCAGGAAAAAAAAACAAAAAACATTGTCTCTAAAATGATGCAGTGTTACTTGGAGAAATTCAAGGTTTGGGGCAGGAAATGTACAAGATGAGCCTGGAACATCTTGTCATACCAGAAATAAGGAAGCTATTTTTAGACTTCTGGGGGCTGTGTTAAAAAAACTCATGAGCCAACTTGAACAGACTTCCATAGGTCAAAGAGGGATAATTTAATCACCCATAAGGATAATAATTGTCATAGATTGAAACTTATTCAGTTGGATCATACTGAAAGTTTAAGAAATGAATTGGTCACCAGTAGAAGCTGCTTATAAACAAATCCAATTTGAAAGTTGGTAAATAAAAAGAATCAATATTTTTCTGCCTCTCCTAAATAAAATCCATCTCAGAGTAACCACATAGATGGGGTGAAGCTTCCCTTTAGACCTAACTATCTATTTACTGGAAATACAAAAAGCAGAGGTACATATTAAATGATACCTCTGGAATGCAGTCATCCAAATCCAGACCTTAGGAAATCCTATGAGACAACTGACCTAGTTTCTTTATATAAATAAATTGCAAGAGAAAATAAAATTGAGCAGAAATCTACCACTTAAAAGAGACAAGACCCTGGCCAGTGTGGCTCAGTTGGTTGAGCATTGTCTCATGCACCAGGAGGTCGGTCTGGGCACATGTCTGGGTTGCAGGCTCGATCCCCAGTAGGCGGTGTGCAGGAGGCAGCCAATCAATGTTTCTCTCTCATTAACGTTTCTATCTCTCTCTCCCTCTCTCTGAAATCAATAAAAACATATTTTTAAAAAGAGTGAGAGACAAGAGATAGCTCTTTGCAAGAAGATGGCAGAGAAAAAGAAGAAGGAAGCCTCTGCCCCTCCCAAAGCCGAAGCCGAAGCCAATGCAAAGGCTTTGAAGGAAAGATCACAGTGCTGAAAGGCATCCACAGCCACACACACACACACAAGATCCACACATTGCCCACCTTCTGACACTGAAGATACTGTAGCTCTGAAAGCAGCCTACATATCCTCAGAAGTAGGCCCACAGGAGAATCAAGCTTGACCACTATGCCATCATCAAGTTCCCCCTGACGACTGAGTCAGCTGTGAAGAAGATAAAAGACAACACACTTGTGTTCACTGTGGATGTCAAGGTCAACAAGAACCAAATTAATCAGGCTGTAAAGAAGCTCTGACGTTGATGTGGCCAAGGTCAACACCCTGACCAGGCCTGAGGGAGAGAAGAAGGCATATGTTTGACTGACTCCCAACTATGATGCTTTCGATGTTGCCAACAAAATTGGGATCATCTACACTGAGTTCAGCTGACTAATTCTAAATATAAATATTTTATAGTGTAAAAAAATAATAAATAAAAGAGGCAAGAGATATATCAAGCAATCCCAACGTGTGGACCTTGTTTAGATCCTGATTCAAACCAATAGCTGCTAAAAGTGTATTATAATACGTATAAGAGCATTGAAAATTTGACACTGGATATTTCATATTTCAATAAATAACTTATTTTTAGGTGAGACAATGGTAGTTTGATATGTTAGATATATTTCTTATCCTTTAAAGAGAAATAATAAAATATTTATTTATGGGTGATATATGGTTCTGAGATTTGCTTTGAAGTAATCAGAGGTGGGTATGAAGGTGGGGAATAGATAAAACATGAAGTTAGACACTCTTACCAACTTTTTCAATATCATTTTCTCTTTATCTTTCTTCTAAAGCTACTGCGATCAAAAGCTAATCTAGGATCAATTCAACTATTGTCTTTCCTAGGTCCTACCCACAGAACAATTAGACCAACTAAAATAATCAGGGAAATCTGTGCTACTACAAAAGTGTTACTTGTGACCCCTAAAAATTGAAGAATTCTTTCATATTTATCTATTCAGCATTCTTTCTCATTCTCCACATTGCATTTCTAATAATTTACAATCATCTTTCAACACATCATTCAGTACTAGGTAGTTAATTCTTATTCCTCTGGATGTTAGGTAAGCAGTGTCAACTAGAGTTCTAGAAATCTTGAGCAGAGGCTCTGGAGCGGACATCCATCCCAAGCAGCAGCATCACAGATCGGCAGCTGAGACCCATCTCCAGCAGTATCAGCAGAGGCTTAGCAGGAGCAGTGCCCCAGCCCAAGTCACAGCAAGACTTGGGCAGCTGTGACCTGCCCCTGTCAACTGCAGCAGTAGATTTGGAGTAGAGCCCCTCCCCCAGTAGCAGTAAAATCCCAGGAACAGAGCATACTCAGCCCCCAACAGAAGCAGAGGATTGGGAGCAGAGCACCCCCTGGCAACAGCAGTAGCAGTAGCAGCACAAACCAGGAGCTGACACTCACCCCTAGCAGTGACTGATCAGGAGCTGAGCCCCACTAGGCAGCAAAATACCCCAGTAGCTCACCAGCAGGACCCACACACCCCAGTAGTGCACCAGCTGGACCCACACACCCCAGAAGATTACCAGTGGAATCTACCCACACCAGCGCCATACGAGCAGGACCCACATACCACAGCGGCATGCAAGTGGGACCCATGTACCCCAGCAGGGCACCAACAGGACCCACGCACCCCAGGCAGCAGCAGCACAGATCGGCAGCTGAAACCCATCCCCAGCAGCATCAGCAGAGGCTAATCAGGAGTGGTGCCCCAGCCCAAGTAGCAGCAAGACTTGGGGAGCTGAGACCTGCACTACAGACCAATACCAGCCACCAGTTGTCAATCCTCCAGGACCCACGGCAGGCCAGAGGCACCATACACCAAAATAGTATGGGAGGCACAGCAGCTTTATTTGATACACACCAATCTACCTACACATTCTAACACCCCTCACCAGGCCTAGAACTACCAGACTGCTAAAATGGTGAGACAAAAAAACAACACCCAAATAAAAGAAAAGAGGAAACCACAAGAAAAGGGACTACAGGAAATGGAAGAAAGCAATTTGTCAGATAAATAATTCAAAGCAATGATTTTAAGGATGCTCAAAAATTTAGTGACAACTACAAGCAACTTAATAAGAATTATAAAGAGCTCAGTGAAAACTACATCAGCTTAAAAAAGAGGTAGAAGCAATGAACAAAAATCAAGAGGAAATAAAGAATGACATACCTGTTATGAAAAACACCTTAGAAAAATTCAATAGTAAATTAGAAGAAGCTGAAGACCAAATCAGTGAGTTAGAAGACAAGGTAGAAAAAGACACCCAAATAGAGCAGCAAATTAGGGGAAAAAATTAAAAAGCAGGAGGAGAGTTTAAGGGAGCTTTGGGACAATACAAAACATAACAACGTTCACATCATAGGGGTATCAGAAGGAGAAGAATCAGAGAAAGGAATAGAGAACCTGTCTGAAGAAATAATGACAGAGAATTTCCCTAAATTGGTGAAAGAAAAAGTCACACAAGTCCAGGAAACACAGACAGTCCCAAGCAAGATGAACCCAAAAAGACCCACAGCTATACACATCATAATTAAAATAGCAAACATTAAAGACAAAGAAAGAATCTTAAAGGAAGCAAGAGAGAGACAGAAAGTTACCTACAAGGGAGCTCCCATTAGACTGTCAGCTGATTTCTCCATAGAAATACTGCAGGCCAGAAGGGAGTGGCATGAAGTATACAAAGTAATGAAAGGCAAGGGTCTGAATTCAAGACTACTCTATCCAGCAAGGCTATCATTCAAAATTAAAACAGAAATAAAGAGCTTCACAGAAAATAAAAAAAGCTAAAGGAATTTACCACCACCAAACCAGCACTGCAAGAAATGCTGACGGACTGTTGTAAAAAAGAAGAAGAAGAAGAAGAAGAAGAAGAAGAAGAAGAAGAAGAAGAAGAAGAAGAAGAAGAAGAAGAAGAAGAAGAAACAGAGAGAGAAAGAGGGAGCAAAACACAGGCATAAAATAAAAATGGCAACTAATAAGTATCTATGAATAATAACCTTCAATGTAAATGGCTTAAATGCTCCAATCAAAAGACATAGAGTAGCTGACTGGATAAGAAAACACAACCCATATGTATGCTGTCTACAAGAGGCCCACCTCACAACAAAAGACTCACACAGGATGAAAGTGAAGGGATGAAAAAATTTTCCAAGAAAATAAAAATGAAAAACAAAAGCTGGTGTAGCAATACTCATAACTGATAAGATAGACTTCAAAATGAGGTCCAAAATAAGAGATAAAGAAGATCACTACATAATATTAAAAGGATCAATCTAACAAAAGGATATAACCCTGGTAAACATATACCCACCAAATACAGGAGCACTAAAATATATTTAAAAACATCTGGAGAACTTCAAGGGAGAGAGCAATAGCAATACAATTGCTCAGGCCAATTTTGCTCAGTGGTTAGAGCGTTGGCCTGCGGACCAAAGAGTCCCAGGTTGGATTCCAGCCAAGGGCACATACTTTAGTTGCAGTTTGTTTCTGGCCCTGGTTGGGGTCGTGCAGGTGGCATCCAATCGATGTGTCTCTCTTGCATCGATGCCCCCCCCCCTCCTGCACTGTTGAAGATAAATGTAAAACTATCCTGGGGTGAGGATTTTTTAAAAAACCCAAAAAACAATACAATCATAGTGGGTGACTTTAATACCCCCACTGACACCACTGGATAGATCTTCTAGACAAAAAATTAACAAGGACACAGAGTCGTTAAATGATGAACTAGATCAGTTGAACTCAATTAATATTTAGAGAACATTTCACCCCAAAGCTGCAGTACATGCATTCTTCTCCAGTACACACAGGACATTCTCGAAGATAGACCACATGTTAAAACACAAAGTAAGTATCTACAAATTCAAGAAAATTGAAATCATATCAAGAATCTTCTCAGATCACAATGGCATGAAACTAGAAATCAATTAAAACAAGAACACACAAAAACATTCAAATACTTAGAGGCTAAATGGCATGTTATTAAACAACGAATAGGTTAACCTGGAGATCAAGGAAGAAATTAAAAACTTCCTAGAAACCAATGAAAATGAACACGCAACAACACAAAATCTATGGGACACAGCGGAAGCAGTCCTGAGAGGGAAGTTCATAGCAATACAGGCCTACCTCAAGAAACGAGAAAAAAAATCCTAATTGACTTTCTAACCCTACCACTTAAAGAACTAGAAAGTAAACAAAAACAAAAACCCAGAGCAAGTAGAAGAAAAGAAATAATAAAGGTCAGAGCAGAAATAAATGACATAGAAGTTAAAAAAAATTTTCAAAAGATCAATGACACAAAGAACTGATTTTTTGAAGAGATAAACAAGATTGATATACCCTTAGCCACTCACCAAGAAACAAAAAGAGAGGACCCAAATAAACACAACAAGAAATGAAAAAGGAGCCATAACAAACGACACCCCAGAAATACAAAGGATCATTAAAACATACTATGAACAATTATATGCCAACAAATTGGACAATCTAGGCGAAATTGGCAAATTCTTAGAAACACACAGTCTCCCGAAACTGAACCAGGAAGAGATAGAAAACTTTAACAGATCAATAACAACTAAGGAAATTGAAGATGTAATAATAATAATTTAAAAAAAAAACTCCCAGCAAACAAAGTCCAGGCCTGGAAGGCTTTGCAGGGGAGTTTTATAGAACATTCAAAGAAGACCTAACACCCATTCTCCTCAAATGATTCCAAAAAATCCAAGAAAACAAAAGACTCCCAAAGTCATTTTATAAGCCCAGCATAATCTTAATTCCAAAACCAGATAAAGACATTACAAGGAAAGAAAACTACAGGCCAATATCTCTTATGAACACAGATGCCAAAGTCCTTAACAAAATATTAGCAAATCAGATCCAGCGATACATCAAACAAATTATTCATCATGACCAAGTGGTATTCATCCCAGAGATGCAAGGCTGGTACAATATTCGCAAATCAATAAATGTGATACACCACATAAACAAAATGAAGGATATAAACCATATGATTATATCAACAGATGCTGTAAAAAAGCATTCCACAAAATCCAGCACCTATTTTTTTATAAAAATGCTCAACAATGTAAGAATAGATGGATCATATCTTGACATAATAAAGGCCATATATGAAAAACCTACAGCCAACATCATACTCAATGGGCAAAAACTACAATCATTTCCCTTAAGAACAGGAACAAGATAGGGATGCCCACTTTCCCCACTTTTATTTAACATAGTACTAGAAGTCTCAGCCACAGCAATTAGACAAGAAGAAAAAATAAAAGAGATACAAGTTGGAAAGGAGGAAGTGAAACTGTCATTATTTGTAGATGACATGATATTGTACATAGAAAACCCTAAAGACACCATCAAAAATTTACTAGACTTGCCCTGGCCAGTTTGGCTCAGCGGTTAGAGTGTCGGCCTGCGGTCCGGAGAGACCCGGGTTCAGTTCCCGCTAAGGACACGTACTTCAGTTGCAGTTTGTCCCCGGCCCTGGTTGGTCGTGCAGGTGGCAGCCACTCGATGTGTCCCTTCACGTCGATGTTTCTCTCTCTCTCCCTTCCTCTCTCTCCCTTCCACTCCATCTGTAC
Organism: Molossus molossus; assembly: GCF_014108415.1. Lineage (NCBI taxonomy): Eukaryota > Metazoa > Chordata > Mammalia > Chiroptera > Molossidae > Molossus > Molossus molossus. The sequence continues at coordinate 10,430,854 of NW_023425355.1, read as the reverse complement.
AAAAAATGGAAAAATATCCTCGGGTGAGGAAAAAAAACAAAAAACAAAAATTTACTAGACTTAATAAATTAATTTGGAAAAGTAGTAGGATACAAAATTAATGTCAAGAAATTGATGGCATTCTTATACACCAATGATGAACTCACAAAAAGAGAAACTAAAAAGCAATCCCATTTACCACTGCAGAAAAAAAAAAAAAGGACACGTAGGAATAAACTTAGCCAAAGAAGTAAAGGACCTCTTCACAGAAAACTACAGGTCATTGGAAAAAAAAAAAAATAGAGGAAGGTATTAAAAAGTGGAGGCACATACCTTGTTCATGGATTGGAAGAATTAACATTATTAAAATGTCCATTCTACCCAAAGCAATCTATAGATTAAATGCAATCCCCATCAAAATACCAATGACATATTTCACAGAACTAGAACAAATACTCCAAAAGTTTATGTGGAAACAAAGAAACAAACAAACAAGAATAGCCACAGCAATTTTGAAAAAGAATAACAAAGTAGAAGGGTCCACAATACCAGATATCAGGTTATACTACAAAGCCACTATAATCAAAACAGCCTGGTACTGGCACAAGAATTGGTATATAGATCAATGGAATAGAACAGAGAACCCAGAAATTGACCCTAGACAATATGCTCAATTAATATTTGACAAAAGTGGCAAGAGCATACAATAAATGGTGTTGGGAAATTGGACAGCTATGTGCAAAAAAAAAAAAATTAAGCTAGACCACCAACTTACACCATACACAAAAATAAACTCAAAATGGATAAAAGATTTAAATGTGACTCATCTATCCATAGAAATCCTAGAAGAAAATGTCGGCAAAAAAATTTCAGACATCACATGCAATAGAACTTTCACTGATAAAACACCTAAGGCAAGAGAAACAAAGGAAAAAATGAACATATGGGATTCCATCAAACTGAAAAGCTCTGCACAGCAAAAGAAACAACCATCAAAATGGAAAGGGAACCCAGTATATGGGAGAGCATAATTGCCAACAATACATCAGATAAGGGGTTAATTTCCAAAATATATAGGGTACTCATACAACTCAACAAAAGAAAGACAAAGCACCCAATTAAAAAATGGGCAGAGGACCTATAGAGGCACCTCTCCAAACAGGACATACAAATGGACATACAAATGGCCAAGAGACATATAAAGAAATGCTCAACATCACTAATCATCAGAGAAATGTAAATTAAAACAACAATGAGGTTTCACCTCACACCTGTCAGAATGGCTGCCATAAACAAATCATCAAACAAGTGCTGGCTGGTGAGGGTGTGGAGAAAAGGGGACTCTAGTACACCGCTGGTGGGAATGCAGACTGGTGCAGCCACTAAGGAGAACACTATGGTGTTACCTCAAAAAGCTAAAAATTGGCCCTGGCCAGTTTGGCTCAGTGGTTAGAGCGTCGGCCTGCGGTCCTGAGAGACCCGGGTTCGGTTCCCGCTAAGGGCATGTACCTCGGTTGCAGTTTGTCCCCGGCCCTGGTTGGTTGTGCGGGTGGCAGCCACTCGATGTGTCCCTTTCACATCGATGTTTCTCTCTCTCTCTCTCCCTCCCACTCTATCTGTACAAAAAATGGAGAAATGTCCTCGGGTGAGGATTAAAAAAAAAAAAAAAAAAAAAAAAAAAAAAAAAAAAAGCTAAAAATTGAACTGCCATTTGACCCAGTGATCCCAATTCTAGGAATATACCCCAAGAAACCTGAAACACCAATCAGAAAGAATATATGTACCCCTATATTCATAGCAGCACTATTTACAATCACTAAGATCTGGACACAGCCCAAGTGTCCATCAATGGATGAGTGTTTAAAATGCTGTGGTACACCCTATGTTCATAGCAGCACTAGTTACAATAGCTAAGATCTGGAAACATCCCAAGTGTTCATAAGTAGATGAGTGGATAAAAAGCCGTGGTACATGCACACGGTGGAATACTATACAACTGTGGGAAAGAAAGATCCCTTATCCTTTGTGATGGCATGGAAGGACCTGGAGAGTATTATGCTATGCGAAACAAACCAAACAGAGAAAGACAAATATCACATGATCTCACTTATTTGTGGAATATAATGAACTAAACGAACTGATGAACAAAATTAATCCAGAGACATAGAGGTGGGGTACAGACTGACAAGCCTCAGAGGAGGAGAAGTTGGGGGGGAGAAATAAACCACAGAACTTATATGCATGTATGCATGACTAATGAACATAGACAACAAAGCTGGGAATGGGGGGGGAGGGTGTCAATAGGAGAAAAATAAGAAATATCTGTAACAAAAACAAATTAATAAATAAAAAACCTGCAACTATACAACAAATTAAAAAGAGCAAGTAATGGTCTATAAGAGTAATGATAAGTATTTTTGAAGAAATAAAGGAATGAACGTGTTATCGAACAAAAAAACATGCTGTGGTACATATACACAATGGAACACTATGCAGCTGTAAGAAAGATCTCGTATTCTTTGAGAAGACATGAAGGGACCTGGAGAGTATTATCCTATGCAAAACAATCCAAGCAGAGAAAGACAAATATCACATGATCTCACTTATTTGTGGAATATAATGAACTAAACAAACTGATGAACAAAATAAACTCAGAGAACAGAAGTAGTGTACAGACTGACAAACCTCAGAAGAGGAAGTGCAGAGGAAGGAAAGAGATAAACCACAGAACTTTTATATACATGCATGCGTAACCAGTGGACATACACAACAATGCTGGGGACGAGTGTGTGTGTGGGGGGGGGGAATCAGGAGGAGGGTGTCAATGGGGGAAAAAGAAGAAAGATCTGTAACAAAAAATTAATTAATTTAAAAAAAATTAAAGGAAAGATAAAGAGACATAAATGTGTGTAATAAAATAATACTGAATATGTACCTATCAAAAATCATTTCAAGTCCTGGCCAGTTTGGCTCAGCAGTTAGAGCATTAGCCCGAGGACCAAAGAGGCCCAGGTTTGGTTCCCACGAAGGGCACGTACCTCGGTTGCAGTTTGTCTCTGGCTCCAGTTGGGGTTGTGTGGGTGGCAACCACTTGATGTGTCTCTCTCACATCGATGTTTCTCTCTCTCTCTTCTTCCTGCTCTCTCCTGCTCTGTCTGGAGATAAATGCGAAAATGTCCTTGGGTGAGGATAAAAAAAAAAATTGTAAATGTAAATGAATTAAATACTTTAAACAGAGGACTTCTGGTCAAGATGGTGGCATAGGTAAATGTGGTACTCACCTCCTCCCACAACCACATCCAAATAACAACTAAACTACAGAACAAACATCCTTCAAATCCATCTGAAATTGAGATGAATAGAAGTCCTACAACTACGAAATTAGAGAAGAGGCTACATCAAGATTGGTAGGAGGAGTGGAGGCATGGACGGGCTAATCCCACACCCACATGTGGTAGATAAAATCAGGAGGGATACCTCCACTGTGAAGGTCCTCCCTGAAGAGCAAAAGGTTCCCATTCCACACCAGGTGCCGCGCTCAGGGTTCCAATGCCAGGAAGAAAAGTTCCCGTAACTTCTGGCTGAAAAAAAAAAAAAAAAAAAAACAGTGGGAATTGAGGCTGAGAGAGGTTGAGGCTGCTGGAACCACAGGCAGGTCCTCTTAAAGGTCCTGCACATGGACTTACTTGGACTTGTTCCCTTTGAGCTCAACACAGAGGGGAGGCAGCTTGAAAGGCACCAGAGACATAGGGGGAAAAACTGAATTGTTTCACATTGGGGCAAGGGCTGACAGAGGCCATTGTTCCTTTGGTGAGCCCTTCCCCTATGAGGCCGGCAGATGGGTGCCATATCTGGGACTCCAGGAACCTGGCTCACACTGTTTGCCCCACCCTGGTGATTACCTGAGGCCCTGCCTGACCCAACTCTTGGGCCCACCCAAGCTGTTTCCAGTGGCTTTACCATAAGGATTGGCCTGTTTTGGCTCCTGCTTCAGATTTTTCTAAATACTCTCAAACAAGCAGTATCTGGCCCCAGCAAGCCCCATACCTCTCATTAAGCAGCCCCAGGCCTGGCACTAGAAGCAGCCAGCCTTCGTTCACAGCTTAGTTTTGCCTGGGCACCTCCAAGCGCAACACAAGAAGCAGCCATTGGCAGACCGCTTTGTAGCATATACCTGGTAGCCCCAGGTAGAACACAGGCAATGGCTGGCCTTGCCCCAGAGACACCACACCCAGTGGACAGCTTCAGACCTCATCAAAGCACCACCACCCACTACCTCCACAAGTGACACACTCAAGGAGTGGATTCAGTGAGTACCATAGCCCTGCTGAGGTAACTCTTGCTGTGTGTGGTGGGCTCCTGCACAGATGATTGTCTAATGTAGTCAGAAGTCAGTGGTCAGTGGTCACATCCAGTTCTTGCAGATGATCAGCCTGAGTAATTCCCTCCCATTGACATGCCAACAGCAATCAAGGCTCAATTACAACAGAAGGGTGTAAAGTCCACAATAGGTGTGCACCTTGAGGTAGTCCAGGTGGGTGACTAGGGAGGCTGTGCCACTGGACCCTACAGGACACCTACAATATGCTACCCTAGGAAGCCTAGGAGACATAGCACTCTACCTAATACAGAGAAATCAACACAGGAAGACAGACAAAATGAGGAGAAAAAGAAACATGTCCCAAATGAAGAATAGAATAAAACTCCAGGAAAAGAACTAAATGAGACAGAGATAAGGAATCTAACATGTGCAGAGTTCAAAACACTGCTTATAACTTAGTGAGAATGTCAAGGGACTTAGTGAGGACCTCAAAAGCATAAAAATGGACCTGTCAGAAATGAAGGATGCACTAACTGAAATAAAGACTAATTAACAGGGAATCAATAATAGAGTTGGTGAAACCAAGAAGCAAACCATCAATTTGGAATATAAGGAAGCAAAAAAACACCCAATCAGAACAGCAAAAAAAAAAAAAAAAAAGAATCCCCAGCCCTGGCCAGTTTGACTCAGTGGTTAGAGCATCAGCCTGCAGTTCAAAGAATCCCCAAAAGTGAGGATACTATAAGGAGCCTGTGGGACAAGTTTAAGCATACCAACATTTGCATCATGAGAGTGCCAGAAAGAGAAGAGAGAGAGCAGAAAATGAAAATCTATTTGAAACAATAATAACAGAAAACTTCCCTAACTTGGTGAAGGAAACAGACATACAAGTCCAGGAAGCACAGAGTCCCAAATAAGAAGAACCCAAAGAGGTCTGCACCAAGACACATCATCATCAAGATGCAAAAGATTAAAGATAAAGAGAGAATCTTAAAAGCAGCAAGAGCAACACAGTTAGTTACCTACAATGGAGCTCCCATAAGACTGTCAGCCGATTTCTCAAATGAAACTTTGCAGGCCAGAAGGGAGTGGCAAGAAATATTTAAAGTGAAGAAAAGCAAGGACCTACAACCAAGATTACTCTATCCTGTGAAGCTGTCATTTAGAATCATTGACCATATAAAGAGTTTCCCAGACAAAGCGACTTCCCTGGGCCCCGCCACATGGACCAGTGAACCTCACCCGGGACCTCACCCGGAACGCTGCAATAAAACTTTTGTCCCCAGCCCTGGTTGGGTCGTGCGGGAGGCAGCCACTCAGTGTGTCCCTTTCACATCCATGTCTCTCTCTCTCTCTCTCTCTCTCTCTCTCTCTCTCTCCCTCCTTCCCTCCCTCCCACTATATCTGAACAAAAAATGGAAAAATGTCCTCAGGTGAGGATAAAAAAAAAAAAGAAAGAAACACAGATTCTAAGTAGAGTGAAAGAAAAATATCTCATGTTAATGGAAGTGAAAATAAAACTGAAGTAGAAATACTTATATCGAAGTATACTTTTTTTTTACCTTCACCTGAGGACATTTTTTTTTCATTTTTTGTTCAGATAGAGTGGGAGGGAGAGAGAGGCAGAGAGAGAGGGAGAAACATCGACGTGAAAGGGACACATCGAGTGGCTGCCACCCACACGACCAACCGTGGCCGGGGACAAACTGCAACCGAGGTATGTGCCCTTAGCGGGAACCAAACCCGGGTCTCTCTGGACCACAGGCGGCCGATGCTCTAACCACTGAGACAAACGTGCCAGGGCCAAAGTATACTTTATAAAAAGACTATAATAAAAGACAAGGACACTACATAAGAACAAAAGGATGAATTCAACAAAAGGATATAACCCTTGTAAACATTTATGTACCCAACAGAGAAGCATCTAAATATGTAAAGCAAATATTGATAGATATAAAGGGAGTGATTGATAGTAATACAGGCATAGTAGAAAAATTTAAAACCCCATTGACATCAACAGATAAATCTTCCAGACAGAAAATCAACAAGAAAACAGTGGTCTTATATAACACGCTAGACCAGATAAATTTAATTGATATTTTTTTGAGGATTTTACCCAATAGAATCAGAATACACAGTTTTTCAAATGCACGTTGAACATTTTCCAAAATAGATGACATGCTTATTGACACAAAACACGTCTCAATAAATTTAAGAAGGTTGAAATCATATCAAGATTCATCTCTGGAAAACATCCAAGATTGCAGTGGAGTAGGTGGAAGCTACACTTACTTGCTCCCAGGACCAAACTGAAATTTCAAGTAAATTACACAAGAATCAACCTGAATAACCAACTGAAGACTGGCTGAAGAGAAGTCTTATAACCAAGGATTTACAGAAGAAAGTATAATGAGACTTCTCCAAACAGGTTGCTGAGGGCCAGTCACAGGAAGCATCTTACATTGACCTATACCAGAGTCCCTCCCAAGAGGCTCAGAACCAATACACCCTGTGGCCAGCTTCAGACAACATCAGAGCAGGATCCAATAAGTTTCACAAGCAGCATATTAAAAAAGAGATATTGTTAGGCACCAAAACCTGCTGAGGCAAATTCCATTTTGTGTGGTCAGCACCTGCACAGCAGCTTGCATGCAATGGTAGGAATTTAGCCTTATAGTCAACCAACCTGAGGGTCAGTCCAACACACAAATGCCTCAATAGCAGTCAAGACTCAATTACAAAAGGAGGGCCCACATCACACATTCAAGGGATATTCCTGGAGCAGCCAGCTTAGGTGATCAAGGAGACTGTACCATTGGACCCAACAGAACATCAACTGTATAAGGCCACCCTACCAAGACTGGGAGTCATAGCAGAGCTGTCTAATACATAGAAACAAACACAAAAAGACAGCCAAAATCAGAAAACAAAGAAATAGGCCATCCCCAAAAATACAGGAGAAATTTCCAGAAAAAAAATACTAGATGAAATGGAGACAAGCAACTTATCAGATATAGAGTTCAATGTAATGGTTATTATAAAGATGCTCAACACATCCACCTGCGGTCCGGAGAGACCCGGGTTCAGTTCCCGCTAAGGGCATGTACCTCGGTTGCAGTTTGTCCCCGGCCCTGGTTGGTCGTGCGGGTGGCAGCCACTCGATGTGTCCCTTTCACATCGATGTTTCCCTCTCTCTCTCTCTCTCTCTCTCTCTCTCTCTCTTCCTCTCTCTCCCTCCCACTCTATCTGTGCAAAAAATGGAAAAATGTCCTCGGGTGAGGATAAAAAAAAAAAAAAAAAAGATGCTCAACAGCATACAAATGACATAGAAACCATAAAAAAAGATGAGTCAGAAATAAAAAATACAATATCTGAAATGAATACACTGGAAGGAATAAACAGTAAGTTGGATGAAACAGTAAGTTGGATCAAATAAGCCATTTGGAAGACAAGGTAGAAAAAAAACCAATCAGACTAGCAAAAAAAAAAAAAATTAAATAAAATGAAGATAGTTTAAGAAATTTTAGAGACAACATAAAGCTTAACAACATCTGTATCATAGGGGTACAACAAAGAGAAGAGAGAGAGCAAGGGATCAAGAACATATCTGAAGAAATAATGACCAAAACATTCCTAACCTGATGAAGGATAAAGACACATACATCCAGGAAGCAGAGATTCCAAAAGATGGACCCAAAGAGGCCCACATCGTAATTAAAATCGCAAAAGTTAAAGACAAAGAAAGAATGTTAAAAGCAGTGAGAGAAAGACAGTTAGTTACCTACAAGAGAGCTCTCATAAAACTGTCGGCTGATTTCTCAACAGCACCATTTCACACCAGAAAGGATTGGTATGAAATATTCAAAGTAGTGAAAAGAAAAAACCTTTAATCCAAGACTACTTTACCCAGAAAGGCTATCATTTAAAACTGAAGAAGAAATAAAAAGCTTCCCAGACAAGCCCTGGCTGGTTTGGCTCCGCGGTTAGAGCATCGGCCTGTGGTCCAGAGAGACCTGGGTTCGGTTCCCACTAAGGGCACGTACCTCAGTTGCAGTTTGTCCCTGGCCCTGGTTGGTTGTGTGGGTGGCAGCCACTTGATGTGTCCCTTTTCCGTCGATGTTTCTCTCTCTCTCTCTCTCTCTCTCTCTCTTCTCTCTCTCTCTCTCTCTCTCTCTCTCTCCCTCCCACTCTGTCTGAACAAAAAATGGGAAAATGTCCTCCGGTGAGGATAAAAATAAAGCTTCCCAGACAAGAAAAAAAACTTAAAAAATTAGTTACAACCAAACCAGTATTATAAGAAATTTTAAAGGACCTGCTTTAAGAAGAAGGAGGAGGAGGAGATGGTGGAGATGGAGGAAGAGGAGGAGAATGAGGAAGGAAAAGGAGGAGGAAGAGGAGGAAGACAGAGGAACATTGTTAAAAGAATAAAATGACAATAAATATGTACCTATCAATAATCACTTTAAATGTAAATGATTCAAATGCTGCAATAAAAAGACAAATTAAAACCACAATGAGATATCACCTCACACCTGTCAGAATGGCTATCCTCAATAAATCAACAAACAACAAGTGTTGGCGAGGATGTAGAGAAAAAGGAATCCTTGTGTGCTGTTGGTGGGAATGCAGATTAATGCAGCTGCCATGAAAAACAATATGGAGTTACCTCAAAATTTTAAAATGGAAATTTCTTATGACCAAGAAATTCCATTTCTAGGGATTTATCCAGAGAAACCTGGAACATTAATTTGAAAGTATGACCCCTAAGTTGATTACAGCATTATGTACAATAGCCAAGATTTGAAAGAAGTCCATTTCCATAAGTGGATGAGTGTATAAAAAAGTGGTGGCACATTTGCACAACGGAAAATGGGGGACATCTGTAATACTCTCAACAATGAAATAAATTTCAAAAAAAGCTGTGGTAATTTACATAATAGAATACTACTCAGCGGTAAAAAAAGAAGGAAATTTTAACCTTTGCAAAAGTATGGATAAACTCAAAGAGCATTGTGTTAAGTGAGATAGTCAGAGAAAGACAAGTACCATATGATTTCAGTCATGTGTGGAATCTAATGAACAAAGTGAACCAATAAGCAAAATAAAGTAATAGATAGAGAGAAGGCTGACGGCTCTCGGAGGGGAGCGTGCTAATTGGTGGGGGGCACGTGGAGGGATAGAGCAGAAAAGAAAAAAGAGAAAAACCTCTGGACACAGAAAACAGTGTGGTGATTGCCAAGGACACATGGGATGGGGGAAGGTAGAGGAGGATATAGAGGAAATAAATGGTGATGGACAGACTTGACTTGGGGTTGTGAACACACAATACAGTATACAGATGGTGTGTTCTACAATTGTGTACCTGAAACCTGTATAATTTTGTTAACCACTGTCATGCCAATTAATGTAATAAAGAGGAGAAAAATTACATAAAAAGAAAGAATAGCCCTGGCCAGTGTGGCTCAGTGGTTAGAGTGTTGGCCCACACACCAAAGGGTCACGGGTTTGATTCCCAGTCAAGGATATGTACTGGGTTGCAGGTTTGATCCTTGGCCCCAATCGGGTACATGTGGGAGGCAACCAATCCATGTGTCTTTTTTACATCCATGTTTCTCTCCCTCTCTCTCCCTTCCACTCTCTAAACTTCAATGGAGAAAAATATCCTCAGGTGAGGATTAACAACAAAAAAAGAATACTTGCACCCCTACATTCATTGCAGTGTTATTTACAATAGCCAAGATCTGGAAACTGCCCAAATGCCCATCAGTAGAAGAATTGATTTAAAAAAAAAAACTGTGGAATATTTACACAATTGAATATTACTCAGCCTTAAAAATGAAGGAAATCTTACCCTTTGTGACAGCATGGATGGACCTAGAGGATATTATTCTAAGTGAAATAAGCTAGTCAGAGAAAGACAAAATCATATGATTTCACTTATATGTGGAGTCTAATGAGCAAAATAAGCAAACAAAATACAAACAGACTCATAGACACAGAAAGCAGATTGACAGCTGTCATAGGAGAGGGGTTGGTGGGCTGGGTGAAATAGGTGAAAGGATTAAGCGAAAAACAAAACAAACAAACAAAAAAACCCTCATAGACACAGACAAAAGTATGGTGATTACCAGAAGGAAAGTGGGTTGGGGCAGGTAATAGAGAGTAAACAGGAGGAAAATGTTGATGCAAGGAGATCAGATTTTAGATGGTGAACACACAATACAATATACAGATGATGTATTATACAATTTTCTCTTGAAAACTATATTATTTTATTAACCAATGTAACCCAAATAAATTCCATTTTTAAAAATAAATAAATAATTTAAATTTGGTGTTGTATTGATAAATATCTAAAGTTTTGGTACTCATATTTTACTTTAGCAATTATAAAATTCATGCTAACTTGTGAAGAAGGGTTTATTTCTAATTAAACTGTATCAAAGCAGCTGAAGTAAATTGGTTATTCAGAGAATAGGTATGTTATGTCCACAGGAGATTATAACAGAATAACAAAAATCAGAGTGATAATTATTTTCATTTAATTTTTACAGGAAAAGCACCAAAATCCTGCAAATAGAAATGGCAAAATTCTGCCCTGGCCAAAGTTGCTCAGCGGTTAGAGCATTGGCTTGTGCATTGAAGGGTCGTGGATTCTATTAATGGCATGTACCTGGGTTGCAGGTTCGATCCCCCAACTCAGTCAGGATCATGCAAGAGACAACCAATCAATGTGTCTCTCTCACATCGCTGTATCTCTCTCTCTCTCCTCCCTTCCCTCCTTCTACTCTCTCTAAAAATCAATGGGGAAAAAAAAGAAATGACAAGATTTGATTTATTCTCATTTAGACTTTCAGCCTAAAATTGGATGAGAGCAGATGGTACTAAAGTAAGCCTTATTAAAAAGTTCTAAACCTGATCAGCCTCAGGCTTTGTATGCATATTGCCAGGCATCTGGTTGAAAGCTGAATAATTCAATCAAACCTCCAGATGTTTGGCTAAACAACATCAAATTTCTAGATGTTTAAGAACATCCAGAGTTTTCAAAGTTTTTTTTCCAGTTTTTATATTAATTTTGGCTGTTACATGGAATTTGGACTTTTATGAATATAGAAAAAATAAATATACTTGGAGGGAAATTCTCATATGAACTCTAGGCATTCAATTCTATTTTAAGAAAAAAGAAACCCTGCTAGAGAGTAGGCATGAATACTGGGAAAGTTATGCAAGATGTAACCAAACACAAATTGAGCAATTAAACAAACAAGCAAACAAACCACTAGCCATACCATTGCCAAGGCATGAGTAGTATGGCAAATATCTATTACAGAAACAACCCAAGTAGAGTTGGAGTACTCCACAATGTAGACAATCATTTATATTAATGTAAAAATCACTAGTATATGGTGGTTTAGAGCAGAAATCAGAAAGACCTAGTTTGAATTCTGGCTCTACCATCTTTACTAGTTGCAATATCTTCATCAGTAAACAGGAAAAGAAATTGGTCTTAACGTATATGGTGGCAATGTGAAGATTTAATGAGATAATGCATTTAAAGACTTTACTAGGGTTTGGTACATGGTAAACATTTGGTATATGGTAGTTTGAAAAAGTGATAGGCACTTTTTAAAATAAAATTCTAATACAACACAAAGCTTCTATAACTATTTTCACAAGTGGATTTTTCTATATCATTATTCACAATAAACTTACTGACCTGCAATTAAGTCATGGACCAGTAGATAACTATATATATTATAGTTATCTCTTCCAGTTTAAGAGAGAGAAACATTGACATGAAAGGGAAACATCGAGTGGCTGCCACCCGCACAACCAACCAGAGCCGGGGACAAACTGCAAGTGAAGTACATGCCCTTAGTGGGAACCGAACCCGGGTCTCTCGGGACCGCAGGCTGATGCTCTAACCACTGAGCCAAACCGGCCAGGGCGATAACTATATTTTTGATAATTGAAGGCATCTTCAATAAAATATAAATACATATATTAAGATAGTAAAATATTACTGTATTCTTAATTTTTTTGCAAATAAGATATTATTTCCCACTTATACTTAACAGAGCATTTATCTGAACGAAATGTATAATGGCTATCAAAAGATATAATATTGGATTTCATATCTCAAATTATAATAATTTGACTTTTCAACATCACCAATTAAATGCTTGCTTATAATGGAAAGAGAATAAAGAGGAAATTGCAGTGATAGAATAAATGTGTTTATTCAAATCAAATTACTGGTAGGCTTAATTAAATAGAAATTGCCTCATGTACTAGTTACATAAAAAGAGACATACCAGCAAACAATATCACACCAGAGTTATACTTTTTATTATTATTATTATTATTTTAGAGTGAGAGGAAACAAGGGGGAGAGTGTCAGTTCAGGAAAAAAAACCAAATTTCTATATTCTATAATGATGTCTAGTGATCATATAACCATCCTAAAGAACTAGAATAACCTCAACATGTTTATTAAAATGTTTTAATACTGTGTTTTATTGTATTTAATTCTTCAAAATTTGCATCAAATTTCATTCCATAATTCTTGGCAACCAATGCTAGGAAACAAAACAGGATGTTATCTTAATACTTACTTTTAATTTTACTTAAATTTGTTGAATGTTTTATCTGACTATAGCTCTCTGAAAGCATTATAATTCATGTGAATTATCTTATTTAATACTCATAGTAACTGTGAGATAAGTACTATTTTGTCATTGCCATTTTATTGATAAGAATGCCAAGATGCTGCGATGTTTCGAGTTTCAGTAGTATGCCCAATGTCACATACGTAGCATGTGGCAAAAATATTCATTGAAATACATACACAGAAAATAAAAAATAAAGAAAAATCAAATAGGAATTTAAGAATCAGGTTTCTAATAATGTCATAATTAGTTTTTGTTCAGGCAGGCTCACACATTTTCTTTTGCTAAACAGCCTTGCATGAGTTTCCTTCCTAAAAAACTTTCTCCTTAATTAAAAAAAATTTTTTTTTTGTTCTAATCACAAGTTAGTTCTAGTATACTAAATGGATTGTTCTTAACTTTTAAATTTTAAGTAATTAGATTCACAGGAAGTTGCAAAATGAATATAGAGACATCCAATTCACCCTTCAATCAGTTTCCCCCAAGATAATTATAGTATGATCAAAACCAGGAAATTGATGTTTGTATACTCCACAAAACTTATTTAGATGCACCAGTTTTATACATGCTCATGTGTGTGCACAATTTCATCATGTGTAGATGTGTATAGTCATCATCATGACTGGGATACAAAATTATTCTCTCACTACAAAGATACTTCTTTTATATTCACACCAACCCCAATTTGTTCCTCCCTGCATCCCTAATTCCTGACAACCTCTGATCTTTCTTCATTTCTATGATTCCTTTAGTAGTTTTCTATTCCATACACTTCTCTTTTTCTGGGACTCCAATGATACAAATATCATATCTTTTGTGTTTTTCCCATAGGTCCCTGAGGCTGCTTTCACTTCTTTTAGTCTATTTTCTCTATGTTGTTCAAATTGGGTAATTTCTATTGTTCTGTCTTTAACGTGACCAATTCCTTCTTCTGTCATATTCATTCTTCTATTGAGGCTGCACAGTTTTTTAGTTTAGTTATTGTATTTTTCAGTTCTAACATGTCAATTTGGTGCTTTATATCTTCTATTTCTCTGGTGTGACTTTCAACTTTTCATTTGTTTCAAATGTATTTTTACCCTTGAACAACGTGGGGGTTAGGGACACCAACCCCTAGGTAGACAAAAATCCACTGATAGCTTTTGACTCCCCAAAAACTTAAGTCATCCCTTGGTATTTATGGGGGATTAGTTCTAGGATCCCTGTGGCCTACAACAATGCATAGAATCGGCCCTCTATATCCACTATTGGTTGAATCCATGAATGCAAAACCCAGAGATCTGGAGGGTCTACTGCATATTTATTGAAAAAATCCTCATATAAGTGGACCCGCTTGTTAAAACTCATGTTGTTCAGGGATCAACTGTAATAGCTCACTGAAGCATTTTTCAATGGTTTTTAAATCCTTGTTAGATATTTTTGTGTCATCTTGGTATTGGTATTTTTTGTCTTTCTTTTTTAAATTTATCTTTATTATAGAGATTATTAAAGATGTCCCCCGCCCTGGCCAGTTTGGCTCAGCGGTTAGAGCATCGGCCTGCGGTCCAGAGAGACCCGGGTTTGGTTCCCGCTAAGGGCGTGTACCTTGGTTGCAGTTTGTCCCCGGCCCTGGTTGGGTCGTGTGGGTGGCAACCACTCGATGTGTCACTTTCACGTCGATGTTTCTCTCTCTCTCTCTCCCTCCCACTCTATCTGAACAAAATATCGAAAAATGTCCTCGGATGAGGATAAAAAAAAAAAATTAAATAAATAAAGATGTCCCCCATTTTTCCCTCATTGCCCCCCTCCACCCAGCTCCTGCCCCATCCCAGGCCTTCCCCACCCTACTGTCTATGTCCATGGGCTATGCATGTATGTATATAATCCTATTCACGTTGTAATGGTCTTGATTCTTCATTTTGGCGATTATGTTATGAGACTCTGAATTTTATTTATCTTCTTTGTTGAATGTAGTCCGCAAGTCCAGCTGGAAGTAAAAGTTCAGCTTCCTGTTCAGCTTTGCTGACACCTGTCTGGCAAAAGCAGAGCACTGATTTATATCACCTGTTGCTGCTAGGTGGAAGCTGGAAATTCAGCTGTACACTGGGTCCTGGTGACATGGGAGAAGAGAGCAGGGTGTCCACTAACACTGACTTGTACCACCTCATTAACTCACCACCTGTCATTCCTTAAGTGCAAAGTTCCCTAACCAGTCTGACTTATTTCACCTTTCATAAGGGTTTTTTGTGCTATGATCAAGTTTTTTCATTGTAAGAGGGAGGTCTGGTGAAGAGTGGAGTGACTCCATCTTAGCTAGAACTGGGAGTCTAAACATTTTAAGTTTAAAAATGTATATGAACTATCTGGGAACAGAAAACTATAAATATGTAGTTAATTATTTGGAATATACTCGCTTCCAATATTGTGGATATACTGGCTGAATTAGTTATACTAAAATATTTTCAAAGTGTTTGTCTTCCTCATTTAAAATAAAATAATTCCAAAAGCTACACTTGTAGGCAGCTTCTAAGAAGGCCCTCAATCATCCCCATTATCTGGTATCAATGTCCTTGTGTGTATTCTCCTGGCCTTGAGTGTAGGCTGAATTTAATAACTTGCTTCTAACAAACAAGATACAGAAAAAGAGATGGAATGTCAATTACAAAATTAGGTCACAACAAAACTGTGCCTTCTATCTTGTGTACCCTCTCTTTGGTCTAGTTCACTTATTCTAACAGAAGCCACCTATCATTTTGTGAGCAGCCCTGAGGAGATGCTCACATGGCAATAAACTGAAATCTCTAACCAACAGCCAGTAAGAACTTGAAGCCTGCCAAAAATCACGTGAGATGAAAAGAAAATCCTCCCCCAGTCTAGTCTTAAGCTGACAGCAGCCCCAACCAACATTTTTAATGCAGTCTTGTCACTGATCCAGAGACACCCAGCTAAACTGTGCCCAGAATCCATACCCACAGAAACTGAGAGACAAATGTTTTTTTTTTTATTTAAGGCTCTAAGTTTTAGGGTTTGTTATAGAAATAGATAACTAAAACAGCTACTAAAATTAATAATACACCAACTGCAGTGATTCTCTGGGGTCCAGACTTTACTTTGTTTTTGTTTTTTATTTACTTCCATATTTTACTAATTTGTTTTTATGAATTATAATGTCATTTTAATTGTGTGGGTTTTTTTTATATTTTAAGCTTCTAGCATTAATTCATGGTATGGCTGCACAAATTAGAAAGTCCATGCACAGTATCTTTTTTCACTTATAACAGTGAAGTCACACATACGTTTCCTTTTTGATCTTTATGCAATTTATAAAATGTAGGGGGGAAATCTCCTTAGGTCTTCACATGCTGAAATAATGAAGAAAGAGAATGAGTGATCATACAAGATGACATTTAAAGTCCCTTCCAATGTGAAATTCTATGAGTCTATAAAAAACAGTCTTTTGGTCATGTTTTCCTCTTCCTCCTTCTCCTGTTCTCTGCTTGTTAGCAAGTAAGACAATGAATATGTACAACATAAATGAAAATGGAACTACACTACTCCTTTTGGGAGATGGGAGGCCAGAAGCATCAGTGCTTAGGTAGTTTCCTAAGTGTATAGCTGTTACCCTTCGGTGTTAAATGTGGCAACTGCCAGAGAAACCTAAAAATGTGTCAAATCCTGCTGAGAGGTTTCCTACTCAGATTGGGCAAAAGCACAATTTAAGCAGGAGTTTGTAATGAGAAAGAGGTTTTCTGCTTGTGGTGCTTACAGTAGGTTCATTTTTGCATACTTTGTGTATATGAGGGGATAATTAGGGTGAATATGTTTCTATAATAACACTATCTTGCATTTGTTTACTGTTTTATGCTTTGTGGTTGTTCAAGCAACGTCAAATAAAGGGATTAGATCAATTGCCTATGGGTACACAGCAATGACCAAACATGTAGACCTGAACCAAGTCCTGAATTTGTCTCTAGATTCCTAGTTCAGTGACATTTTATTATTGTGAAGCTCTTTATGTTTTAAAAATAGTATTATCTTGCCCTGGCCAGTTTGGCTCAGTGGTTAGAGTGTCGGCCTGCGGTCCGGAGAGACCCGGGTTCGGTTCCCGCTAAGAGCACGTACTTCGGTTGCAGTTTGTCCCCGGCCCTGGTTGGTCGTGCGGGTGGCAGCCACTCGATGTGTCCCTTCACGTCGATGTTTCTCACTCTCTCTCCCTTCCTCTCTCTCCCTCCCACTCTATCTGTACAAAAAATGGAAAAATATCCTCGGGTGAGGATAAAAAAAAATAAAATAAAATAAAAATAAAAATAGTATTATCTTCTAGGAAGGGATAACAAGTCCATCAAACAAATTGCTAATATAAAATCATGGTTGAATATTTTTTAAACATTTGAATCATTATGCTATAATTTTTAAAAAAGAAAATCCAATTCCAATATATACAAGATGGTAGTCAATTTAAATGGCCATAACTCAGGAATGAAGCATCAATGGTTTTGCCAAGTTTAATAAAATAATGTATAAAAGTCAAAAAAAGTAGGTCTAATTTTAAAATCAGTCTATGCTATAACTGACCCCAAATTGCCTTCTAATATTCTGAGAATGATAAAATTCTGATGCCTTGGTGGCTCCCCCCAAAGTGACATCACAACATCACAAATTAAAGGGTGTCCTTTGGTTAGACGATATTGTGAGATAACAATTAGAAAAGTCTGTAGTTTAGATATTGGCTATTTTTTTGTTGAATTTATTGGGGTAACCTTAGTTAAAATTATATAGGTTTTAAGTATACAATTCTATAATACATCATCTGTATATTGGCTATTTTTAATTGTCAAATTCATTCTCTCACATATATGTTTTTTATTTTTTTTAATCCTCATCCGAGGACATTTTTCCATTTTTTGTACAGACAGAGTGGGAGGGAGAGAGAGGAAGAGAGAGAGAGGGAAACATCGATGTGAAAGGGACACATCGAGTGGCTGCCACCCGCACGACCAACCAGGGCCGGGGACAAACTGCAACCGAGGTACGGGCCCTTAGCGGGAACCGAACCCGGGTCTCTCCGGACCGCAGGCCGACGCTCTAACCGCTGAGCCAAACTGGCCAGGGCACATATATGTTTTTTAAGTACCTAATTTATTAATTTTTCTCACATATATGTTTCTAACTCAAAATATAAAATGTACAGTATAAAATTTTTAAATGTTACCATAAACTAAGCAACATTTTAGAATAAAAAGAGCCTCAGAAATATCAAATGCTAAACTTTAACTTATGCCAAATTTATTTCTGATATTTGCCCATTGGTGAGATGGGTCATATATTTTTAAAAATATATATTCTGGCCCTGGCCAGTGTGGCTCAGCGGTTGAGCGTCGGCCTGCGGACCAGAGAGTCCTGGGTTCGGTTCCTGTTAGGGGCACGTACCACCAAAAGATAAATAAATAAATAAAATTTAAAAAAATAATAAAAATATATATTCTGTGGTTTGCTATTAAGAAATTAGTTACATTATGTTTAAAATTCTTAGTACTAACAATTGATGCACACAAAAAATAAAATATTAAATATTGGTTACCTCTAAACATTTGCTTAGTGAGCAACATTTTTTAAAAAATATTTTTTCTTTATTGATTTCTAGAGAGAGAGGGAAGGAGAAAGAGATAGAAGCATCGATGAGAGAGAACATCGATTGGCTGCCTCCTGTATGCCTCCCAATAGGGACTGGGCCCACAACCTGGGCATGTGCCCTGACCGGGAATCAAACCAGCGACTTCTTGGTGCATGGATCGACACTCAAACACTGAGCCCACCAGCTGGGCAGTGAGCAACATTTTTTAATCCTCATCCGAGGACATTTTTCCATTTTTTGTACAGACAGAGTGGGAGGGAGAGAGAGGAAGAGAGAGAGAGGGAAACATCGATGTGAAAGGGACACATCGAGTGGCTGCCACCCGCACGACCAACCAGGGCCGGGGACTAACTGCAACTGAGGTACATGCCCTTAGCGGGAACCGAACCTGGGTCTCTCCAGACTGCAGGTGGACGCTCTAACCGCTGAGCCAAACCGGCCAGGGAGAGCAACATTTTTTAAATGACAGCTAAATACTAATTGTATCTGATAAAACCCATTCACAAAATCTTCAAAGACAGCTCAACTTATCTTTCAAGTTGGTACACTCAATATATTGAGATATAAAGGAATTGGCAACATTGACCTTCAGGATTAAAGTCAGGAGCAGAAAAATAGTAGGGGATTAAAGATGCAGAAATAATTAGTTCCTTAAAGAGACTAGAGAACTAAAGAATGGTAGAATAGTTAAGAATAAAGAGCCCAGCCAGTGTGGCTCAGTGGATTGAGTGTTGTCTCATGGCCTGAGAGGTCCTGGTTTGATTCCTGATTAGGGCACATGCCCAGGTTGCAGGCTCAATCCCCAGTAGGGGGCATGTAGGAGGTTGCCAATGGATGTTTCTATCTCTCTCTCCCATCCTTTTGCTCTCTAAAAAATTAATAAAAACATATTAAAAATAAAAATAAATAAAGAGATTAAATGCAACAGTCTTTTAAAAAGTTAAAGACATTTATAATTTTTTTTAAAGTACAAATCAAAATAATTTGGTCTAGGATATTTCCTATGTATTAATTGAAGTGTTAATACTTCTGTGAAATAATAAATACCATAACAAGAAAAGCAACATATAACTAAAATATAGCCTTGACAATATTTATTATATATCTTTGGAATATGTATAAAGAACATTTAACTTGAGATGTCTTATGATTTTCTTATGAGATTTTATTTATCTTTTATATATTTTTATTGATTTTTGTTTTTAGAGAGAGAGGAAGGGAGAGAGCGATAGAAACATCAATGTGAGAGAGAAACATCAACTGGCCACCTCCTGCATGCTCCCCAGTGGGGATCGAGCCCACAACCTGGGCATGTGTCCTGACCAGGAATCAAACCGTGACCTCTCAGTCCAAGGAATGACACTCAATCCACTGAGCCACACCAGCCTGGCAAGATGTCCTATGTTTTTAAAAGCTTCATTTTATAAATTATGTACCTTCTTGCCCTGGCCGGGTTGGCTCAGCAGTTAGAGCATCAGCCTGCAGTCCGGAGAGACCCTGATTCGGTTCCCGCTAAGGGCATGTACCTCAGTTGCAGTTTGTTCCAGCCCTGGTTGGGTTGTGGGGGTGGCAACCACTCGATGTGTCCCTTTCACATCGATGTTTCTCTCTCTCTCTCCCCCTCCCATTCTATCTGAACCAAATATCGAAAAGTGTCCTGGGATGAGAATAAAAAATAAATAAATAAATAAATAAATAAATAAATAAATAAATAAATAATGTACCTTCTGCCTAGCATGTCAACAGTATACTAAATGTCTAATGCCAATTAATGGCTGGTTGCCATAACACAGATATGAGAAATGCAATTGGCATACAGTGTAACAGACAGTATTATTACATACAGATGCTGCTTTTTACTATATCAAATACATTTTTAAAACTTAGGGAAATGTATTTATACTTTATAGTGTCAATATACTATAAATTGTGACATAGGTAAAATATAATAACAATTTAGAGACAAAGGGGTGTGTCTTATTGACAGAATAATTCTTAATACTTTCTAGACTAAAAAGTTATTTTTGGCTATGGAGCACCATCTAGAGGAAATTTGAAAAAAGGTTCTTTATCAATGGACACAGAAAAAGCATTTGATAAGCTACAACATCCATTTATGACTAAAACACTCAAAAGAATGGGTATAGAAGAATGTACCTTAACATAATAAAGGCCGTATAAGACAAACCCTCATTGAGCTAATGTCATACTCAATGGTGAAAATCTGAAAGCTGTTTCTCTAAGATCAGGAACAAGTCAAGAATATCCATTCTCACCACTCTTTGTTTTAACATAGTACTGGAAGTCGTAGCCAGAGCAATCATGCCAGACAAAGAAATAAAAGGCATCCAAATTGGGAATGAAGAAGTAAAAGTGTCACTTTTTACAGATGACATGTTTCTATATATAGAAAACCCTAAAGACTCCACCAAAAAACTGTTAGAAACAAACAAATACAGTCAAGTTTCAGGATGCAAAATTAATGTACACAAATTCACTGCATTCCTATATACTAACAATGAAATTTCAGCCATCAACATCAAGGCAAGACCTTCACCAGCAAAAAATATTACCACTCGCTGAAGACTCAGATGATGATTAGCATTTTTAGCAATAAATATTTTTTAAATTAAGGTATGAGATATTTTTAGACATAATGGTATTACACACTTAAATTATTATAGTATAGCATAAACAAAATTTTATATGCACTCAGAAACCAAAAATAGCCCTGGCCAGTTTGGCTCAGCAGTTAGAGCATTGGCCTGTGGTCTAGAGAGACCCGGGTTTGGTTCCCAATAAGGGCACGTACCTCGGTTGCAGTTTGTCCCCGGCCCTGGTTGGGTCATGTGGGTGGCAGCCACTCGATGTGTTCCTTTTACGTTGATGTTTCTCTCTCTCTTTCTCCATCCCACTCTATCTGAACAAAATATCGAAAAATGTCCTCAGGTGAGGATAAAAAAAAACAACAAAAATATTGTGTGACTTGCTTTTTTGCAATATTTACTTTGTAGCAGTGGTCTGGAACTTACCTTGCAATATTTCTGACTACTCCCTTTGCCTGGAGCTGTCTTTCAAACCTCTTTCTCCCCTTCAAGCTCCTTCACTTGGTTAACTCCTACTCATCCTTCAGGTCTCTAATTACATACCACATCCTGGAAATCCTCCCTGACCTCCTCTAAGATTAGGTTAGGTGTTCTTTTATACTCCCATAGTACTCTTTACTTCAACTGCAGCACTTACCACACTGTATAGTAATATTCTGTTTACTTGTTAGTGTTCACCACCAGTCAATAAACCTATTTTGTGCAGGAAAATTGTCTTGTTCATTTTGTATTTCCAGTGTCTACTCTGCCTACAACTTAGTAGAAACTCAGTAAATATTTGTTGAATAACCCAGCAAATGATATAGAATTAAAGTTGGTAGAAATTAGAGGACTACAGATATAGATTGGAAGTATTTAGATAAGAGGTGGTATCTGAAGTCATAAGAACATGAGTTATCTAAGGAAGATAAATAAACAGAAAGTCAAAATCTAAATACTCAGACTTTGGTAGTAACAGTTAAGAAGTATGAAGATAAATTAAAGTTAATAAAATAAATGCATAGGAACAATAGGAGATTTGGGAAGACAACTGGAATTGTATAATATTATGGAAGCCTAGGTAAAAGTTTCAAGTTTCAAGAATTTTCCACCCCAAGCAGCAAAAAGGCACGATGGAGAAAGATGGTTGGATTTTACAATTCTTTTCAGTATCAGTAGTAATAGAAGCCTGGTTGCAAAGAATTAAGCTACAAAGAAATATAATCATTTGTATCAGTCTGATCCCAATTAGGAGAAAGAAACCACACAGTAATTGGAATAGGAAAAGTTTGAGATAGAGTTATTAACTATAATAGTGAATAAGAATAACAAGGGATTAGCTTGTAAGAATTCAGAAGACTTTTAAATAACACAAGACTAACATAAATAAAAATGATTACTACTTTTAGGGCTGAGAGAGCATTCAAAGAAGAGCATTCCCACACCACACTCTGCCCAGGGCAGAGATCCAGACCTTATTTGAGTAGGCACTATTATGAAAGAGAAGTCACTGTGGTGTCATGCTGGTGGAACTTGGTGGAAATTTGTCCACCAGGGATTAGCAGAAAAATACCCTCTAGAGCAGTGATTCTCAACCTGTGGGTCGCGACCCTTTTGGGGGTCTGAACGCCCCTTTCTTTTTTTTATCCTCACCTGAGGACATTTTTCCATTTTTTGTACAGATAGAGTGGGAGGGAGAGAGAGGAAGAGAGAGAGAGAGAGAAACAGCAACGTGAAAGGGACACATCGAGTGGCTGCCATCGCACGACCAACCAGGGCCAGGGACAAACTGCAACCGAGGTACATGCCCTTAGTGGGAACTGAACCCCGGTCTCTCTGAACCGCAGGCCGGTGCTCTAACCGCTGAGCCAAACCGGCCAGGGCCTGAACGCCCCTTTCACAGGGATTGCCTAGGACCATCGGAAAGCACATATTTCCAATGGTGACTCATAACCGTAGTAAAATTATAGTTATGAAGTAGCAACAAAAAGAATTTTATGGTTGGGGGTCACCACAACATGAGGAACTGTATTAAAGGGTCACGGCATTAGGAAGGTTGAGAACCACTGCTCTAGGGGTACCTAGGGAAGCGAATCATGTGGAAGTACCTGCTAGAAAAATGCCCAAGGGGGAAGAAGTGTAGGGAAGCTGTGGGAACTGAACACTGGAGAAGCCATCCTTGCTGCAGGAACTAGTTACTTGGGAGGCGACCTGTGTAGCCAAGCTCTGAGGAAGCTCTCCCTGAATCAGAAGCTGGGCACTGGGGAAGCCACATGCACTGCATGAGTCCATAGGGGAAAATCTCCAGTGAGGAAGACCAGAGAGAAACTTATGTCCTTATGTGATAACTAAAATTTTGGGAGCTGATAAACAGGTTTTAAAATAAAGTGGAATTTGCCTACAAGCATCAGGGCCTCCACAATGTACCTTAGCAGTAAGAAAAAGAGAAAAATGGCCCTGGCTGGTTTGGTTCAGCAGTTACAGCATTGGCCTGCGGACCAGAGTCCCAGGTTCAATTCCCCATAAGGGCATGTACCTCAGTTGCAGTTTGTCCCCAGCCCCAGTAGGGGTCGTGTGTGTGCCAACCACTCAATGTGTCGCTCTCACATGGATGATAATCTCTCTTCCTCCCGCTCCGTCTGAAGATAAATGCAAAAATGTACACGGGTGAGGATTAAAAAAATGTTAAAATAAGGTGGAATTTGCCTACAAGGATCAGGGCCTCCACAACGTACACTAGCAGTAAGAAAAAAAGAAAAATGACCCTGGCTGGTTTGGCTCTGCGGTTAGAGTCTCAGCCCGAGGACCAATGAGTCAGGGTTGTGCTTTGTCCCTGGTCCTGGTCGGGGTTGTGCAGGAAGCAACCAACTGATGTGTCTCTCTCATTTCAATGTTTCTCTCTCTCTAGCTCTTGCTCTCTCTCTCTCCCCTTCCCTCCCACTCTATCTGAAGATAAATGAAAAAAATATCCCCAGGTGAGGATTTAAAAAAAAAAAAAAAAACAGAGAAAAATGTAGAATTGAGAGGAAAATGGAGTAGGGTAAGGATGTATTAAATGAATGTCTGTATTTTAAAGGAGGTAGCAGCCCTGGCCACTGTGGCTCAGTTGCTTGGGCATTGTCCTGTGCACTGAGGGGTTGCCAGTTTGATTCCATGAAGGGCATGCAGGAAGCAGCCAATCGATGTTTCTTCCCCTCCCTTCCTCTCTCTAAAAGTCAATAAAAACATATTTAAGAAAACAATACCAATATTAGTGAATAACATTTTGTTAGTGCTTACCATGTGCCAAGTACTACCCTTAATACTACTGTATACCTCATCTCACTTAGTCCTCACAATTCTATAAAGTAGATACTATCAGTATTCTGAATACATAGATGAAGGAATTGAAAGCCACAGATTAAATAACTTGCTTCTAGATCATGTAATATGAATCTGAGTTTAAATCTAAATGCAGCTTGATTCAAGATAGCTTGACTCTGTATCAAATACTATACTATACTGCCTCAGAATTAATAAATAGGTTGGAATTAAAAAATATTTAGGCACTGCACACCAAGAAGTTCTTGGGTCTACTCTAGGCTCAAGTGTCTGCAAGGAACACACCTTTCCATTTCCAAACACTCTCCAACCTCCTTCATAGCTGCAGCATCTGGAACCATCTTCTCAGCTTGATACTGGCACAAGAATGAAAAGACAAATCAATAGAGCAGAACAAATAACAAGGAAATAGTCTTTATTATAGGACTTTAATAGATGATGAAGGTAGTATGATACAATTGTGAAAGTAAATATATTCAATAAATAGTACTAAAACTACTGGTAATGTGTTTTGTAAACAATCCTCTCACACAATAAAAAATAAATTCCAGTTGGGGAAAAAAAGGAGCATTGACATAAGAAAATATCCAAACCTGAAAAGAACGTTTATGAGTTTATTTGAGCCAAGCTGATTACATTTGCCAGGGAGCAAGATCTCAAATATTGCCAGAGAGTAACAGTTCTGCAGTTTCTTTTATGCATTTGAGATTAAGAAGGAAATTTAAGGAAGATAACATGGAGGTTGGGGAAAGCAAGATGAGGACTGGATTACAGGATAATTAACAAGATTATATGTTCTCTTGAGGGTGGTTAGGCTTATTTCAAAGGTGTGTTAACCAGACACAGTGGACAGGGCTTGCTTAAAGCAAAGATAAACCTATTACTAAAAAAGGTGTGTGCCTGCAGCATAACTATTCACCTTGACCTCCCCAGTTAGGAATCTGTGATCAGATCCGACTGTGAGATTACTTTCCATAGAAGCCCTTTTCCTTTTTTGTTTTTTTATCCTCACCTGAGGATATTTTTCCATTTTTTGTTCAGATAGAGTGGGAAGGAGAGAGAGGAAGAGAGAGAGAGAGAAATATCAACGTGAAAGGGACACATCGAGTGGCTGCCACCCGCATGACAAACCAGGGCCGGGGACAAGCTGCCACCGAGGTACGTGCCCTTAGCGGGAACCGAACCCGGGTCTCTCTGGACTGCAGGCCGACGCTCTAACCACTGAACCAAACCGGCCAGGGCAGAAGCCCCCTTTTCATACACAGTAGTTATATGTAAAAAAATAGATTTATAAAAAATAAAACTAGTAGAGCCGTGGCCAGTGTGGCTCAGTTAGTTGGGTGTCATCCTGTGCACAAGGTGGTTGCCAGTTCGAGTCCCAGTTGCAGGCTCGATCCCTGCAGGGGGCGTGAGAGGCAGCTGATTCATGTTACATTCTCACATTGATGTTTCTCTCTCCCTCTCCATTCCTCTTTTTCTAAAACCCAATGAACTATTTAAAAAACTAGTGGACCCCTGGCCGGTGTGGCTCAGCAGTTGGAGCACTGACCTACGGACGGAAGGGTCTCGCATTTGATTCCCAGTCAAGGGCACATACCTGGGTTTCTGGTTTGATCCCCAGCCCTGGTGGGGGTATGTTCAGGAGGCAGCCAATTGATGTGTCTCCCTCACATCAATGTTTCTCTCTCTTTCTTTCTCTTTCTCTCCCCCTCCCGCTCCCCCTCTCTCCCTCCCACACCCTTCCACTCTATGTAAAAATCAATGGAAAAATAGCCTCAGGTGAGGATTAACAACCACACAAAAAAGAATATAGTTTTTAAGTAATCTAATTTTAATAAACTCTGTGTTCTTACCCATTCTGTTTGTTTCCCCTTGCCTCATTTCTTTCATTATTCAGTTGAGGCCTAAAGCAACAATAGTAGCAAAGGGCCAATGTGGCAGAGAGAGAGTAAAAGTTACAGAGGAAATATTTGTCATTGTGAGCATATATGTACCTGACTGGCTGGCTGGCTGGCTGAATCACAAAACCCATCATAAATGTTTTATAATACATTCCAGTTTTGCTTTTTTGAATCATGGAATATCCCTATTAATTTAGACTTCTAAGGGATATTTGTCCTTGCCAGTAGAGATGAACACAAACAATAGAACAGATTTTGTCATTTTGTGTATTTTAAAGACCATTTCAGTTAAGCTGGGCCTGGCTTAATATACAGTAATTAACACCTAAATTGAGGTCTTCCTTTTAAAACTCATTCACAAACTGCCCACTGGTCAGACTTAATTTACTATTATTTCTTAAGTTTAAACTTGCATTTTGATAATTACTATTATTTATTTGAAATATCAATAAACTATTTCTAAAATGAATAAAAATTTAATGTATTTTAATATATTTCTGACTCATTCCAAAACTTGCATTACACATTCATTCATTTATAAATTTATTTTCTGATTTATTCTAGAAAACATAGACAATGGTACTAGTTTACTCACCTATTTTTAGGAGTTTAACCTGATGGTATTAATATATTCAAATCAGCCAGTTTTGAACCAAAGCACTTAACTGAGAATATAAACACCCTCTTCTTTTCCATGTCCACTAGTTTAACTTGACTATACTCATAAATTATGGAAAATTATATAAAAACACACAATACATTGTACATTGAATATACTGCATCAAAAGAAATGCATTGAGGAGCAATATGGCAAACACTAAAATATTTTAAAAGTGCCCTGGCCAGTGTGACTCAGTTGTTTGAGTGTCTTCCCATGCACCAAGAGATTGCTGGTTCAATTCCCAGTCAGGGCACATGCCCAGATTTCTGGCTAGATCCCCAGTAGGAGGTGTGCAGGAGGCAGCCGATTGATACTTGTCTCTCATCTATTTTCTCTCTCTCTCTCTCTCTCTCTCTCTCTTACTCTCCCTCTTGATTTCCAAAAAAAAATTTAAAAATCAATAAAAACGCATTAAAAATTTTTAAATATCAAAAAAGTATATTTTAAAATGCTTTCAATTTTCTAATATAAACAAAGGTTAAATTTCAGCAATGGTATGAAAATGGAATGCAACAACTAATAAAGTTCAAGTTTTCAAAATGTAGTTTTTACTAAAACAAAACAACTTCTGTTGCAGGAAGATAAATGGAAAGTCAAAGCCAAATAACATTAAAAGCAAACTGATTTCAAGAGTTAGCCATTAAATTCTCCAGGACAAACGTGCTGTCAGAGGCCTTTGTTCCTTTGGTGAGCCCTTCCCTGGGGCAGCAGACAGCCACCATATCTGGAACTCCAGCAACCTGGCTCACACTGGTAGCCCCACCCTGGTGACTCCCTGAGGCCCCACCCCGCCCCACCCAACTTTCAGGCCCACCCAACTGTTGCCAGTTGCTTAACCATAGGATTGGCCTGTCTTGGATCCTGCTTCAGGTTTCTCCTAAATTCTTTCAAACGAGCAGCATCTGGTCTCAGCTAGCCCCATACCGCTCGTTAAGTAATACACAGAAACAAACACAGGGAGGCAGCCAAAATGAGGAGACAAAGAAACAGGTCCCAAATGAAAGAACAGAACAAAACCCCAAGAAAAGAACTAAGTGAAATGGAGATAAGCAACCTAACAGATGCTGAGTTCAAAATACTGCTTATAAGGATACTCAATGAACTCAGTGAGAACCTCAGTGAACTTAGTGAGGGCCTCAAGAGCATAAGAAAGGACCAGTCAGAAATGAAGGAGGCATTAACTGAAATAAAGAATAATTTACACAGCTTCGATAGTAGAGTATGTAAATCCAAGAAGCAAACCATCGATTTAGAATATAAGGAAGCAAAAAACACCCAATCAGAACAGCAAAAAGAAAAAAGAATCCAAAAAATGAGGATAGTGTAAGGAGCCTCTAGGACAACTTCAAGCGTGCCAACATTTGCATCTTGGGGGTGCCAGAAGGAGAAGAGCGAGAACAAGAAATCGAAAACCTGTTTGAAACAATAATGGCAGAAAACTTCCCTAACTTGGTGAAGGAAACAGACATACAAGTCCAGGAAGCACAGAGAGTCCCAAACAAGATGAACCCCAAGAGGCCCACACCAAGACACATCATCATCAAAATGCAAAAGGTTCAAGACAAAGAGAGAATCTTAAAAGCAGCTAGAGAAAAGCAGTTAGTTACCTACAAGGGAGTACCCATAACGTTGTCAGCTGATTTCTCAAAAGAAACTTTGCAGGCCAGAAGGGAGTGGCAAGAAATATTCAGAGTGATGAAAGGCAAGAACCTACAACCAAGATTACTCTATCCTGCAAAGCTGTCATTTAGAATCGATGGCCATATAAAGAGTTTCCCAGACAAGAAAAAGTTAAAGGAGTTCATCACCACCAAACCGTTATTATATGAAATGATGAAGGGTCCTTTTGAAGAAGAAGATAAAATATATGAACAAACAAAATGGCAATGAATACATATCTATCGACAATGGAATCTACAAACAAAATGAACCGGTAGATCAGAAACATTCTTATAGATACAGAGAACATTTTGTTGGTTGCCAGATGGGAGGGGGTTGGGAAAATGGGTGAAAAAGGTGAAGGGATTAAGAAGTACAAATTCACTGCTAGACTGACAAACCTCAAAGGGAAAGGGGTTGGGGGGGGGTGGGAAGAAATAAACCAAAGAACTTATATGCATAACCAATGGACACAGACAATAGTGTGGGAAAAGGCGGGAGCGGGGCGGGAGTGGGGAGGAGGGGGTCAATGGGGGAAAAATGTGGAATATCTGTAATACATTCTACATTCAACAATAAAGATTTTTTTTAAAAAAAGAGTTAGCTATTAAAGAGATATTTTATTTTGGAAATAATTCTCACTAAGTTGAGACAGGTTAGTAAGCCAGGACAAGTGGAATAAGAAAACTGAAACAGAATATTCTAACAGCCAAGTTTATACCAATCTAGTAAATCGTAAAAGTATATCTTTTCTAACCAAGGACACTTAAGAGTAAATGGTTTACACTTCTCCCCAACCAAACTCAGAGAGATAGATAACAGAAATCCAATTAGTGACATTTGCCAGCCATACCCAAAGATAGATGAAGTCAGGGGACTAAATCTCATTATGGCACATCAGCATAAAGCTGATGAATATTTCATTGAAATCCTCTCCTAAAACCTCCCCTAAAATCCCTGCTTTTAGAAAACAGATAAGAACCCTCAAGACAAAGACCCAGCCCAGATTCCATCTGGAGCCTTCCTTCCCTCTCAGGCATGCATCTTTACTTTTCTCTCCTGAACTCTAAGGACTTCCTGAGACTTGCAACCAGGGGAGCAACAGACAACAGCAGCATGTCTCAGGCTTACCCCCTGAATCTGTCTCCAAGGCTCCTTTTCTCTGACTTTTCAGTGGGTTAACAGCAGCCCCACCTTGACTTACTTCTTTACTATAATGCTTCTAGAGAGCCAAAGGAGAGTACTGCCCAGGCTCTTTCCTGTTACTTCTGTCCTAGACTTTTCAGTGAGCTAAAATTAGTCCTGCCTTGGCTCACTTCTGTCACTGTGACTTTTACTTCTCAGTGAGTCCACGCAGCCCAGCATGGCCCACTTCTTTCCTGTAACATTTATAGAAAGCCAAAGCAAAGCACCACATAGGCTCTCTTCTGTTTCTTCTTCTACCCTAAGCCCTTCCTTTGTTTCACTGTCTTCAGCTTTAATAAATTAACTCTCAAAATAAAAAATAAAAAAACTTGAAATAATGGAATATTTTAAAAAATAAAATAGCAATTCAAAAACTTTCAGATGAAGGAGGCATCTTCAGGGGGCTTCCTTTGTCACTCCCTATTCTGGTTTCGATTTTTTTTTGGCCTTTTTTTAGCTTGTGTTTTTCTTATTACAAGTGGGCAAACATCCAAAGCTTCCAGTGAACAGAGGGCACTAGACTCTTTAAGTTTTTTGTGCATCTGTTCACCTCAGCAATCTTCACTGGACTGCTGTCCTTAAGAAGTGACAACAGGTAATTAGTAAACATCCTCAGGACCTAATAATTTTTTTTTTTATCCTCACCTGAGGATATTTTTCCATTTTTTGTTCAGGTAGAGTGGGAGGGAGAGAGAGGAACAGAGACAGAGAGAGAAACATCGATGTAAAAGGGACACATCGAGTGGCTGCCACCCACACAACCCAACCAGGGCCGGGGAAAAACTGCAACCGAGGTATGTGCCCTTAGCGGGAACCGAACCTGGGTCTCTCAGGACCGCAGGCCGACGCTCCAACCGCTGAGCCAAACCGGCCAGGGCTAATTTTTAGTAATAGTTAAAAAGCCACTAGATACCTGGTATTTAGTTGAAGTCTATATAGTTCAGTTAAAAATTTCAATATCTTCTTTGAGGAATTGACATTCCATGATATAGTGTTCCTGTCAAAAAAAAAGTCCATAAACAAGTTTAACATGTTTCTGTGCTGTTGTCCTTGGGAGCAGCAATGGAAGGTTCACAAGAGAGAATGAAAGAAAATAGTGCAGATCCATGTAAAAAAAAAAAAAGCAGAATACATCCTTCTAACTCCATTGTGTTCTAGTGGATGGGTGAAGATGAGAGGCACAAATAGTGTTACTCTAATCTACTTCTCTAAAATGTTCATGTCTACAGAAGGTAAACATGATAGCATACTTTATTGAGGGTTCCACTTTAACACTAACTTCTTTTTATCATTATAAAGCTAAACTGAGTAGACGCAGGGTCTTAGTATCCCACTTTTCAGATATACAAAATTAATTAAGTAAAAGATAAATCTTTCAAAGTCAAATAGAGAATGAATTATCTCTGAATGCAATTAACTCAAGGTATATCACTGAACAGCGATCGTTTTTAGGATTGGGTTTAAGAAATGAACATAACAGTCTGAGTAACAGGGTAGACCCAGAGACATGGAAGTAGGGTACAGACTGACAACACTGAGAAGATGGGGTGAATGGGGGAGGGAAAAGATAAACTACAGAATTTATATGCATGTATGCATAACCGATGAACATAGACACCAAAGCTGGGAATGGGGTGGGGGCAGGGAAGGGCAGGAGGGTGTCGTGAAAAAAATGGAGAAATATCTGTAACAAAAATAAATTAATAAAAAATGAAATTGCAAACAATAAATAAATAAAAATATAAACCCATTTGCATGTTAAAAAAAAAAAGAAAGAAATTCACCATGGCTTGTTTCTGCCAGAGACAGCAGGGAAAGGAAATGTCTACTTCCCATGTACACTTGCCCAAGTTATCTGAAGGAATCTGACGGAACTGGAGCCTCTGTTACTCACTAAATAAATACAGGGACACAATCATAAACAAGATGGGTCCCCTAATCTGAAAACATAGAGACTTGGAATGGCCTAATGAAAGAATGTGTTTGTGAGTAAACTACAAAGCATACAGATTTCTCAAAGACTTTCAACACGATTAGAGTAAAGATGCAGTGGAGTAAGGTTACTCCCTGTGTTTTCCTATAGGACTTCACAAATACCATGGAGGTTTTTGGTAAGAGCCAAACCACTTAGAGAACATAGTTAATCTATGAATAATCCCACTATACTGCCACTACTTTGTGCTCAAATGCCATTTGAACATCTTCAATCTTTTAATTTGTTAGGGTGATAGTAATGCTAACATTCATGGAGTAGTTGATTGGTTTTAAAATATTCTGCTTCACTTAACATTAGGATTCATTAGTAGAGCTATAGGTAGTACAATGCCAGAAAGAAACAAACTACAGTGAGTCTATAGAAAGATGAATATACTTTAAAAAGTAGTTAAAATGTTATTAAAAAATAATTTCAACTTGCACATTCCCTTATAAATCATTACAGCAATAAAAGACTGAAATAGAAACTTTATTCAGTAGGGCCAATTAGCAAAGATGTTCCTAAATAAAAACTTTTTCCCCCTCAGGTGTGTGGAGGTGGAGAGTTGTAAGATTACATAGTCTTTGCATCACATACTCTATGATGATGAATGATCTGGTCAAGTATGTTTAGACTAGTGGAACAAACTAGAAAAAATTACCAGAGAATGGGATCTAAAGAACAGGGAATAACAGAGTAATACCTATTCATTTTTAATTTTTACTGAGTTATAATTTGATACCATACATTTTACCCACTTAAAGTATACAATTCAATGTTTTTTACTGTAGTCTCAGAGTTATACAACCATAACCACAATCAATTTTAGAATTTTTTATCACTCCCCCAAAACTCCACACCAGTAGCTGTCACTCCCCCTTTTCTCTTAAGTCCCCTGTTACTAGGCAACCACTAATCTATTTTCTGTCTCAACAGATGAACATTTCATATCAATGGGATTATACATGTGGTGTTTTGTGAATGGATCCTCCCAGTTAGCATAATGTTTTCAAGTTTTATCTATGTTGTAGCATGTATCAGTACTTATTCCTGTTTGTTTGTTTTTTGAATCCTCACCTGAGGATATTTTTCCATTTTTGTTCAGATAGAGTGGGAGGGAGGGAGAGAGACAGAAACATCGATGTAAAAGAGAGACACCGAATGGTTCCCTCCCGCACAACCCAGACCTGGATGAACCGAAACCAAGGTACATGCTCTTGACCAGAATCGAACCCATGACTCATTGGTCCACAGGCCAATGCTCTAACCGCTGAGCAAATTGTATTATATGGATATATTACATTTTGTTTATCCTTTCATCAGATTATAGACACTTCGGTTATTTCCATTTTGGGGCTGTTATGATTAATGATGACATATATATTCAAGAATAATATGTTTTAATCCTCACTTGAGGACATGTTGAGAGAGAGGAAGGGGGAGAGAGACACACACACAGAGACACGGAGAGAAAGAGAAATATCGATGAGTTGCCTTCTATAAGCTCCCTGACTGGGGATCAACCCAGATATGTGCCCTGACCAGGAATTTAACTGGCAATCTTTCAGTGCATGGGATGAAGCTCAACCAACTGAACCACTTGGGCCTGGCTCAAGTACAATTTTTTGAGTGGACATATATTTTCAATTTGGAGGATTACATATTCGGGAGAATTGTTGGTTAGTTCTATATTTAGATTATTGAGCAACTGTCAAGCAATTTTTCAAAACAGCTGGACCATTTTATGTTCCCACCAGCAGTGTATGAGAACTCCAATTTCTCCACATCCTCACTAATACTTATTATGATCTGTGTATTAATGATAATTTATCCTAGTGAACATAAAATGGTTTGTATTTGTATTTGTATTTCCATTTTGGATAAAAATGGTGAGGATCTTTCCATGTGTTTATTCAAGTCCTTTGACTATTTTCCAATTGAGCTATTTGTCTTCCTACTATAGAGTTCTAAGAGTTCTTTATTCATTCAAGCCCCTAATATCAGTTATGTGATTTGCAATTATTTTCTTCCATTATGTACATTTTATTTCCATTTTATTTGTTTTGTGTTTTGATGCACAAAAGTTTTGAATGTTGATAAAATTTAATTTATATATTTATATTTTGTTCCTTGAACTTTTGGTGACATATGTAAGAACCCATTGCCAAATCCAAAATCACAAAAATGTATGTGCATTTTTTCCGAATGGTTTTATAGTTTTACCTCATATTTATATCTTTGTTTATTTTTAGTTAATTATTGTATATGGTGTAAGATATGGTTCCAAAGTTATACTTTTCCATGTAGATGTTCAGTTGTCCAAGGACCATTTGTTGAAGAGACTATTCTTTCCCCCATTGAATTCTCTTGGCCTTTGTTGGAAAATAATTGACTAAAACAATGAGGGATTTTTAATTGACTCTCAATTCTTTTTTATTGATTTATGTCTACCCTTATGCCAATAACACACTGTCTTGATTACAGTAACGACCCAAAACAATCTACAGATTCAACACAATTTCTATTAAAATACCAGTGACGTATTTCACAGATCTAGAATAAATATTCCAAAAATGTATATGGAAGGAAAAAAGACCCCGAATAGCCTCAGCAATCTTGAGAAAGAAGAACAAAGTAGGCGGTATCACAATATCTGATATTAAACTATACTACAAAGCCACTGTACTCAAAACAGGTATATAGATCAATGAAACAGAACAGAAAGCCCAGAAATCAATCCACACCTATATAGTCAATTAATATTTGACAAAGGAGACAAGAGCATACAACAAAGTAAAGTCAATCTCTTCAGTAAATGGTTACAGTTGGCCCTCGTTTATTGCGGTTAATCAGTTCCAGACTCTACCACGATAAATGAATTTCTGCAAAGTAGGATTCTTTATTTATACACAGTCGTCCCTCACCACTTCGCGCTTTGACTTTCGCAGCTTCACTCTATTGCAGGAAGAGCATACAATGGAGTAAAGACAGTCTCTTGCCCTGGCTGGTTTGGCCTGCGCACCAGAGAGTCCCGGGTTCGGTTCCCACTAGGGGCACGTACAAAAAAAAAAAAAAAAAAAAAAAAAAGACAGTCTCTTCACTAAATGGTGTTAGGAAAATTTGACAGGTACATGCAAGAAAATGAAATTAAACCACAAAAATAAACTCAAAATGGATAAAATATTTGAATGTAAGTTGTGAAACCATAAATATCCTAGAAGAAAACATAAGCAGTAAAATCTCAAACATTCTTTGCAGCCATATTTTTGCTGATATGTCACCTAGGGCAAAGGAAACAAAGGAAGAAATAAACAAATGAGACTACATCAAACTAAAATCTTCTGCAGAGTAAAAGTAGCCATCAACAAAATGAAAAGGAAACCCACTGTATAGGAGAATATATTTGCCAGTGATACATCTTATAAGAGGTTAGAATACACATACAACTCAACACCAGGAAGACAAACAATCCAATTAGAAAATGGGTAAAAGACCTGAATAGGCACTTCTTCAAAGAGGACATACAGATGGCCAATACACACATGAAAAAATGCTCAGTGTTACTAATCATTACAGAGATGCAAATTAAAACCACAATGAGATATTACCTTATACTTGCCAGAATGGTTACCATCAACAAATTAACAAACGAGTGCTGGCAAGGATGTGGAAAAAATGGTACCCTAGTGCACCGTTGGTGGGAATGCAGACTGGTGCAGCCACTATAAAAACAGTATGCAGTTTCCTCAAAAAATTAAAAATAAAACTGCCTCTTGACTCAGCAATTCCACTTCTGGGAATTTATCCTAAGAATCTAGAAACACTAATTCAAAAGAATATATTCACCTCTATGTTCATAGCAGTGTTATTTACAATAGCCAAGATCTGGAAACAGTCCAAATGCCCATCAGTAGATGAGTGGATATAAAAGTTGTGGTACATTACACAACGGAATACTACATGGACGTAAAATGGAAGGGACTCTTACCTTTTGTGACAGCACGGATAGACTTGGAGAGTATTATGCTAAGTGAAATAAGCCAGACAGAGAAAGACAAATACTATATGATCTCAGTTATATATGGGATCTAGTGAACAAAATAAACAGGAACAAAATAGAAACAGAGGCATGGATACATGGAACAGACTGACAGCTATCAGAGGGGAGGGGAAAGTGGGGACTGGTTGAAAGAAGGTGAAGGAATTAGCTAAAGAATATATATACATAACCCATAAACACAGACAACAGTGTGGTGATGGCCAGAGGAAGCTGGGCAAAGGGGTGGGGGGTGGGGGCATCTGTAATAGGGTCAACAATAAAAATAAAGTTAAAAATAAATGAATTAATAATACAGTAGTCCCTTCTTATCTATGTGATACACATTCTAAGACCCCCAATGATGCCTGAAATCACGGATAATACTGAACCCTGTATATGTTATATTTTTCCTATACATATCTATAATAAAATTTAGTTTATAAAATAGGCACTGTTTTTGGGTTTTTTTAAAATCCTCACCCGAGGACATTTTTCAATATTTTGTTCAGATCGAGTGGGAGGGAGAGAGAGAGAGAGAGAGAGAGAGAGAGAGAGAGAGAGAGAGAGAGAGAGAGACATCGACGTGAAAGGGACACATCGAGTGGCTGCCACCCACAAGACCCAACCAGGGCCGGGGACAAACTGTAACTGAGGTACATGCCCTTAGCGGGAACCGAACCCGGGTCTCTCTGGACTGCAGGCCGATGATCTAACCACTGAGCCAAACCGGCCAGGGCTAAAATAGGCACTGTTATAGATTAAGAATAATAACTAGCAATAAAATAGAAAAAGTACAACCATATACAGGGGTGAGCAAAAGTAGGTTTACAGTTTTTTGTATGGAAATACAGTAATTAGAAAATAATAATACAACAATAAACACTGTGTTTCACATACTCAAAATTGTAAACCTACTTGTTCCCCACCCTGTACTGTAATAAAGACTTATGTGAATGCGCCCTGGCCGGTTTGGCTCAGCGGTTGGAGCGTCGGCCTGTGGTACAGAGAGACCCGGGTTCGGTTCCCGCGTACCTCGGATGCAGTTTGTCCCCGGCCTTGGTTGGTCGTGCGGGTGGCAGCCACTCGATGTGTCCCTTCACATCGATGTTTTTCTCTCTCTCTACCTCTCTCTCCCTCCCACTCTATCTGAACAAAAAATGGAAAAATGTCCTCGGGTGAGGATTAAAAAAAAAAAAAAAAGACTTATGTGAATGCGATTTCTTTTGCTCTCAAATATCTCATTGTACTGTACTCACTTTTTCATTTAAAGGAATCACTTTACAACTTCTATTTGATATATCCAAATTTTTACCATTATTACTCTTGAGTTTAGGGGTCATTATTAAGTAAAACAAGGATTACTTGAACACAAGCACTATGATACACCTGCAGTTAATCTGTTAACTGAGAGGGCTACTAAGTAACTAGTGGGCGAGTAGCATATAAGGCACGCATGCACTGGACAAAGGAATGATTCACAAATCAGGAAAGATTTCATCATCCTACTCAGAACAGTACATAATTTAATACTTATGAATTGCTTATTTCTGAAATTTTCCATTTCATAATTTCAGACTGTGGTTGACTGCAGGTAACAATAGAAAGGAAAACCTGGACAAGGGCCAATTACTGTACTTAAATATAGTAAAATATCGATATAATGGATTAATTTGGTCAAAGGGGTGTCTGTTAAAGCTGAAAATCTATTATATAACAAAGTAGGTTACCCAAATGTGTATATTAAAAAATTGACAAATTAGCCCAGCCGGTGTGGCTCAATGTATTGAGTGTCATTCCATGGACTGAGAGGTCCCAGTTCAGTTCCTGGATAGGGCACATGCCTGGGTTGAGGACTTGATCCCCTGTAGGGGGCGTGCAGGAGGCAGCTAATCAATGTTTCTCTCTCACTGATGTTTCTATTTCTCTCTCTCTCCCCCTTTCTTTCTCTCTAAAAAGTCAATAAAAACAAAAAATGGACAAATTAGTTATTTTACCTGTTTTTACTTATGCAGACATCTTTGTGTAATTAAAATTAAGTATGTTTTAAAAATTTAATTTCACAGAAAAGTTTTCTATATGTATTACAGTAATTTTAAGTTTATACCAAATAGGTCTAGTAAATACATACATTCACCAGTCACCGTGAGTAAACAAATGCTTAGGGCTGGGGTGTGGCTTAGCACATATCAGAACTTCAGCAGCTAGGGGTAAAACTGCTTCAGGAAGTCACACCATGTGGCAACAGAACAAATTACCATGTGTGATGTGGTGTAATCACACGCTAATCATTAGCTGAACTTGTTTATGAGTGGTAACTCTTGGATTTAAATATGTAGTCTATAGTTGTATATATGTAATATTTATTTATGTCACCAAAATAACTGCAAGTATTTTTTCCAACATATGGCCTAATCGATAAAATTTGTTTAAAATAACAGTGAGGTTTCTGGTCAAGATGGTGGCGTAGGTAAACTCAGTACCTGACTCCTCCCACAACTACATCAAAATTACAACTCAACTACAGAACAGCCATCAATCAGAACCACCTGATATCAAGCTGAATGGAAGTCCCACAACTACGAAATTAAAGAGGCCACATGGAGACTGATAGGAGGGGCAGAGGCGCAGACGGGCTGGTCCCACACCCACGTGTGGCGAATAAAAATCAGGAGGATACCTCAGCTGTGAAGGTCCTCCCTGAGGAGCGAGGGGTCCCCATCCCACACCAGGCCACCAGCTCAGGGTTCCAGGGACAGGAAGAGAAGTCCCCATCACTCCTGGCTGGAAAAGCCACCAGGGATTGAGGCTGAGGGAGGCTGAGCTCCTAGAGTCTCAGCAGTTCCTCTTAAAGGGTCTGCACACAGACTTACTCAGCCTATCTCCTTCTGGGTTCCAGTGCAGGGGAGGCAGCTTGAAAGGCACCAGGGACATACAGAGAAGAACTGAATTGTTTGGCATTGGGGTGAGAGCTGGAGAGGCAGCTTTCTCCCAGGCAGATGTGCTGGCAGAGGCCATTGTTCCTTTGGTGAGCCCTTCCCCACAGGGCCAGCAGATGGGCACCATATCTGGGACTCCAGCAACCTGGCTCACACTGTGTGCCCTACCCTGGTGATTTCCCGAAGTCCTACCCCACCCAACTTTTGGGCCAGTGAGACTTTTTCCAGTGGCTTTACCATAGGAATGGCCTGCCTTGGCTCAGGCTTTGGATTTTCTTAAAATATCTCAAATGGGAAGCATCTGGCCTCAGTAAGCCCCATACCTCTAGTTAAGTGGTCCCAGAACCACAACTAGCATCAGCTGGCCTTGGTTCACAGCTCAGCCATTCCTGGACACCAAGCCCAGCATAAGAAGCACCCATCTTCAGATTGCTTCGTAGCTTATGCCTGGTAGCCCTGAATAGAACACAGGCTATGGTTGAGGTTAGCCTGTACCTCCCAGGAGGCCCCAGAGCCAGCACACCCAAGGGACAGCTTCAGACCACATCAAAGCACCATGACCCAACCCCCTCCACAAGTGACACACTCAAGGGGTGGACTCAGTGGGTACCAGAGCACTGCTGAAGTAAGTCTTTCTCTGTTTGATGGGCCTCTGCACAGCAGATCCTCCAAGGTGGTCAGAGGTCAGTGGTCAGTGGGCATAGTCAGTCCAGGCAGCTGATCAGCCTGAGCAAATCCCTCCCATTGACATGCCAGAGCAATCAAGACTCAATAACTACAGCCCTGCTGGTGTGGCTCAGTTGGTTGGAGCAGTGTCCCATACACCAAAAGGTGGTGGGTTCAATTCCCAGTCAGAAAACATACTCAGGTTTCAAGTTCAAACCCTGGTCAGGGTGCATACAGAAGGCAACCAATTGATGCTTCTCTCTCACATTAATTTTTCTCTCCTCTAAAATCAATACAAGTAATTTAAAAAAAAAAAAAAAGACTCAATTACTACAGAGGGCTGTACCGTTCACACAAGGGGTGCACCACAAGTGCCCAGCTGGGGTGATCAGAGAGGATGTACCACTGGCCCCTACAGGGCACTTACTGCCATAGGCCACCCTGCCAAACCTAGAGACATAGCAATTCTACCTAATACATAGAAACAAATACCTGGAGGCAGCCAACATGAAGAGACAAAGAAACATGTCCTAAATGAAAAAAAGAACATAACTTCAGAAAAAGAACTAAATGAAATGGAGATAAGCAATCTAACAGATGCAGACTTCAAAACACTGTTTATAAATATGCTCAAGAAACTTAGTGAGGACCTCAAGAGCATAATAAAGAACCAGTCAGAAATGAAGGATGCATTAACTGAAATAAAGAATAATTTACAGGGAATTAATAGTAGAGTAGGTAAAGCCAAGACATAAACCATCCATTTGGATGGAATATAAGAAAGCAAGAAACATCCAATCAGAACAAAAAAGAGAAAAAAGAAAAAAAAAAAAAAAACGAAGATAGTGTAAGGAGCCTCTGGGACAACTTCAAGTGTACCAACATTCACATCACGGGGGTGCCAGAAGAATAAAGAAAGCACAAAATTGAAAATCTATCTGAAAAAATAGTGACAGAAAACTTCCCTAATTGGTTAAGGAAATAGATATACAAGTCCAGGAAGCACACAGAATCCCAAACAAGATGAACCCCAAGATGTCCACACCAAGATACATCATAATTAAAATGCAATAGTTTAAAGACAAAGAGAGAATCTTAAAAGCAGTGAGACAAATGCATTAAGTTACCTACAAGGGAGCTCCCATTAGACTGTCAGCCAATTTCTCAAAAGAAACTTTGCAGACCAGAAGAGAGGGGCAAGAAATATTCAAAGTGATGAAAAGCAAGTACCTACAAATTAGATTATTCTACCCTGCCAAGCTACCATTTAGAATCAATGCATATATAAAGAGCTTCCTAGACAAGAAAAAGCTTAAAGAGTTAATCACCACCAAACCAATATTATATGAAATGTTGACGGGTCTTCTTTAAGAAGAAAAGTATAAAAAATATGAACAATAAAATGGCAATAAATTTACAACTGAATTTACAAACCAAATGAACAAGCAGAACAGAAACAGACTCATAGATACAGAGAACTTTTTGATGGTTGCCAGATGGGAGGGGTGTTGGGGGGTTGGAATTAAGAAGTACAGATTGGCTGTTAGGTTGACAAACCTCAGAGTGAAGGAAGGAGGCTGCAGGAAGAGATGAGATAAACCAAATAACGTATATGCATATATGCATAACCAATAGACACATACAATAGTGTGGGGAAGGCAAGAAGAGGGTGGGAGTGGGGAGGAGGGAGTTAATGGAGGACGGTAGGGGGGACGTCTGTAATACTTTTAACAATAAAGATACATTTTTTAAAAATAGACTTCCAGTCAAAATGGCAGCATAGGTAAACGCGGTATCGTGTCCTCCCACAACCACATCAAAGTTACAACTAAACTACAGAACAACCATCATTCAAAACCACCTGAAATCAAGCTGAATGGAAGTTCTACAACTACGGAATTAAAGAAGCAGCCACATCCAGACTGGTAGGAGGGCTGAGGCAGACGGGCTGGTCCCACACCCACGTGTGGTGAATAAAAATCAGGAGGACACCTGGGCTGGGAAGGTCCTCCCTGAGGACTGAGGGGTCCCCGTCCCACACCAGGCGCCCTGCTCAGGGTTCCAGTGCAAGGAAGAGAATCCCCATAACTTCTGGCTGGAAATATCAGCGGGAACTGAGGCTCAGGGAGGCTGAGGCAGCTGGAGCCCCAGGCAGCTCCTTAAAAAGCCCGCGCACGGACTTCTCGGACTCTCTCCCTCTATGCTTGGAGGGGAGGAAGCTCAAGGGGCGCCAGAGACACACAGGGAAGAACTGAGCTGTTTGGCATTGGAGAAAGGGCTGGAGAGGGGATTTCTGCAGGACAAACGTGCTGTCAGAGGCCTTTGTTCCTTTGGTGAGCCCTTCCCTAGGGCGGCAGACAGCCGCCATATCTGGGACCCCAGCAACCTGGCTCACACTGGTAGCCCCGCCCTGGTGACTCCCTGAGGCCCCGCCCCACCCAACTTTCAGGCCCACCCAACTTTTGCCAGTTGCTTAACCATAGAATTGGCCTGTCTTGGATCCTGCTTCAGGTTTTCCTAAATTCTTTCAAATGAGCAGCATCTGGTCTCAGCTAGCCCCATACCTCCCATTACTTAATACATAGAAACAAACACAGGGAGGCAGCCAAAATGAGGAGACAAAGAAACAGGTCCCAAATGAAAGAACAGAAAAACTCTCCAGGAAAAGAACTAAGTGAAATGGAGATAAGCAACCTAACAGATGCTGAGTTCAAAATACTGCTTATAAGGATACTCAATGAACTCAGTGAGAACCTCAGTGAACTTAGTGAGGGCCTCAAGAGCATAAAAAGGGACCAGTCAGAAATGAAGGAGGCACTAACTGAAATAAAGAATAATTTACACAGATTCAATAGTAGAGTACGTAAATCCAAGAAGCAAACCATCGATTTGGAATATAAGGAAGCAAAAAACACCCAATCAGAAGAGCAAAAAGAAAAAAGAATCCAAAAAATGAGGATAGTGTAAGGAGCCTCTGGGACAGCTTCACGCATGCCAACATTCACATCTTGGGGGTGCCAGAAGGAGAAGAGAGAGGACAAGAAATCAAAAACCTGTTTGAGATAATAATGGCAGAAAATTTCCCTAACTTGGTGAAGGAAACAGACATACAAGTCCAGGAAGCACAGAGAGTCCCAAACAAGATGAACCCCAAGAGGCCCACACCAAGACACATCATCATCAAAATGCAAAAGGTTCAAGACAAAGAGAGAATCTTAAAAGCAGCAAGAGAAAAAGCAGTTAGTTACCTACAAGGGAGTTCCCATAAGGCTGTCAGCTGATTTCTCAAAAGAAAGTTTGCAGGCCAGAAGGGAGTGGCAAGAAATATTCAGTGATGAAAAGCAAGAACCTACAACCAAGATTACTCTATCCTGCAAAGCTGGCATTTAGAATCGATGGCCATATAAAGAGTTTCCCAAACAAGAAAATGTTAAAGGAGTTCATCACCACCAAACCGTTATTATATGAAATGTTGAAGGATCTTTTTGAAGAAAAAGATAAAATCTATGAACAAACAAAATGGCAATGAATACATTTCTATCGACAATGGAATCTACAAACAAAATGAACAGGCAGAACAGAAACATTCTCATAGAAACAGAATATTTTGTTGGTTGCCAGATGGAAGGGGGATTGGAGGAATGCGTGAAAAAGGTGAAGGGATTAAGAAGAACAAATTGGTTGCTAGACTGACAAACCTCAAAGGGAAGGGCGTTTGGGGGGTGGGAAGAAATAAACCAAAGTACTCATATACATATATGCATAACCAATGGACACAGACAACAATGTGGGAAAAGGCAGGAGAGGGTCAGGAGTGGGGAGGAGGGGTCAATGAGGGAAAAATGAGGAACTTCTGTAATACATTCAACAATAAAGATTTTAAAATAAATAAATAAATAAATAAATACATAAATAAATAATTTAAAAAATAACAGTGAATTAATAACAAAAAAATGTCAATCTAATTATAAGCAAATATTGGTTAAAAGCATTTTTTTAAATTTATTTATTTAATTTTTTTTTTATCCTCACCCGAGGACA
Source organism: Molossus molossus (assembly GCF_014108415.1). Taxonomy (NCBI): domain Eukaryota; kingdom Metazoa; phylum Chordata; class Mammalia; order Chiroptera; family Molossidae; genus Molossus; species Molossus molossus. Next base: position 10,387,302 of record NW_023425355.1, on the reverse strand, counting down.
TTTTTTTTATTTTAGTTCAGATAGAGTGGGAGGGAGCGAGGGAGGAAGAAAGAGAGAGAAACATAAACGTGAAAGAGACACATCGAGTGGCTGCTGGACCCCCACCAAGGCTGGGTATGAATCGCAATCGAGGTATGTGCCCTTGGCCAGAATCCAACATGCAACTCATTAGTCCACGGGCCGAAGCTCTAACCTCTGAGCCAAACTGGCCAGGGCCGGTTAAAAATATTTTTAAACTAACAGGGTGTTATTTTACACATATTACATACGAAACGGAAATTTTATTAGGTAAATCCAAAGTTCATTAAATTGAGGTCTGAAAAGTCGAGAGTTTACTGCACTGTGATATGAAATCAATACATCTTACATATATAAACAAACAAAAAAATGTATTAATAGCAAAGTGAAGAGAAAATAATCATGAGAATTACCATTCTGGTTTCTGTCATTGGTTAGTGGTCATAGCTGGTATTTAGATCTACAGTTTTCTGCTACTCGTTCTATATTCCCTTTGTCTTCAGCCAGTAGCTCAGCTGGTCATTGTTCTTATGGTTCTTTACCTGGGGGTGGGGGGTTGTTCGAGCCTTCTTTTCTGAAAGGTCTGGGCCATGATTAATCCTGTTGGGATTGTTTTATTGTAGTTTTCCATTGGTCTAAATCACAGAGCATGGTAAACAGAAATGTCCTAAGAGGTCTCCTGCATTCCAGGCACACTTTTCCCGAACTTCATTGTAAAATAGTAGTTCAAGTTCCCCTTGCATTCAGGATCAAACACCCTAGACAAGCCTGTAATTCCCTTGTTTGCCTGTTGATTCAGAGGTATGAGTAGCCTAAAATGGCTGGGTGGCAGTCTTATCTTCTTGTTCAATGGAATCCTTGTTTTTATGGGTGGAATCATTCTTAAATCTGGAACAGGGGTAATAGTGAGTGGTAACACTCTCATTTTCACTCCTTGATTTTTGGATTCATTAATACTAACTATGGAAAAAACAGCACTAAACACTGGGCACTGAAACAGAGCATAATTGTCCTTCAGGGGAATATTACCTTAGCTCTGTAAGATATTGCCACCTAGCTAGCCCTGTAACTGAGTCTTTGAAAGTCATTCCACCTTTCTGTCAAGCTAGCTGCTTCAGAATAGCAGGGAACATGGTATAACCAGTGAATTCCACAAGCATGGGTTCATTGCCACACTTCTTTTGCTGTGAAGTGAGTTCCTTGATCAGAAGCAATGTTGCACAGTATACCATGATGGTGGATAAAGAATTCTGTAGGTTCAAGGATGTAGTTTTGACAGAAGCACTGCATGCAGGGAAGGACAATTTATATCCAGAGTAAGTGGTTATTCCAATAAGTACAAAATGCTGTCCCTTCTATGATAGGTGTGGTCCAGTGTAATCCATCTACCACCTGGTAGCTGGCTGATCACCCCAGGTAAGGGCCTCATCTTAGAGGCTGAGTGTTGTTCTCTGTTGCTGTCAGATTGGGCAACTCAGTTATGGCAATAGTCTTATTGGCTTTGATGAGTAGAAATCTATTTTGTGGAGCCCACGCAGAACCTCTATCCCTTCCACCATGGCCACTTTTTTTATGAGCTCATTGGGCAATGACAAGTGTGGCTAGGGGAAGAGGATGACTGGTACAGAGGATATGGGCCATCTGATTCACTTGATTATTAAAATCTTGTTCTGCTGAGGTCACCTTTTGGTGAGCATTCACATGAGAAACAAATGTGTTCATATTCCACCACCCATTTAGAGAGAAATAGCTACATACTTCTTTCCCAAATTCCTTTGTCGCCGATTTTCCAATCATGTTCCTTCCAAGTTGCAGACCACCCAGCCAAATCATTGGCTACAGCTCATCAATTGTTACTAATCACACACTTGGCCTTACTCCTAAGCAAAGAGAACAACCCGGTGCACCGCTCAAAGTTCTGCATTCTGCACACTTAGAGAAATTCCTTTTACCACTGTGCTTCAGACATATCTCAGAAGGGGCTTGTAATGCTGCAGCTGTCCACTTTTAGGTGATGCTTTTATTTTGTGCACAAACACTAGTAAACCAGACCCGAGTTTCCTTTTTTTCCTGTCAACTGATCATATAGAACTCCCCATGAGGCCATAAGGTGCAGGCTGGAAGAGAGAAGATATTGTAAGAGGAGTGGAGACCATGGGCATTTGGGCCACTTCTTCATGTCACATACTTGTACCTTCAAGACCTGCTCGGACCTGGTCATGTACACAGTAAGTCGTCACTTAACAACATCAATAGAAATGTGTTGAAATGACATATATAATGAGATCAACTTTAACATAGACTAATTGATATAAACAAGAGTTTATTTCCTAGGGTATCTCATCAACTTTATATGAAAATGATGTTGAAGGAAAAAATATTTTTCAAGGACCTGCTGCAAACCACTTCCATTTGATGATAGTGTGTTGGTGTGCATGCCTAACTTTATTTATTTATTTATTTATTTATTTATTTATTTATTTATTTAATCCTTACCCAAGGCCATTTTTGCATTTATCTTCAGACAGAGTGGGAGGGAGAAAGGGAGGAAGAGAGAGAGAAACATCGATGTGAAAGAGACACATTGAGTGGTTGCCACCCACACGACCCCAACCAGGGCTGGGGACAAACTGCAACCGAAGTACGTGCCCTTAACGGGAACCGAACCCGGGTCTCTCCGGACCGCAGGCCGACCCTCTAACCGCTGAGCCAAACCAGCCAGGGCTGCATGCCTAACTTTATAGTTTGGTAGGTCAGATAACACCCAGTTCACGATGGACAGCTCAGATCACGTGGTAACTTAGTGGCCCATAGTAAAGCATTCCTCTTTACCAAGGCCCAGTAGCAGGCCAAGAGCTATTCCTCAAATGGAGAGAAGCTATCTGCAGATGGTGGCAGAATCTTGCTCCTAAATCCTATAGGTCTATGCTATGATTCACCTATAGAGGATTCCCAAAGGCGCTAAACAGCACTCCTACTTCTACTGATACTTTATGCACCCTTTAATATGCAGAATCACATGTCCAAGTGGCAGAGAAATTTGCACAGCAGTCTGAACCAGTTGCAAAGCCTTCTCTTTTCCTTGGTCCCACTAAAAACTAGCATATTTGGAGGTCACTCAGTAAAAGGTCCAGAGAAACACACCAAATGAGAAATGTTCCCTCAACAAGCTAAAAGGCCCACCAGGTGTTGTGCCTCTTCCTTGGTTGTAGGAAGGGTCAGATGCAACAACTTATTCTTCACCTTAGAAGTGATATCTCAATATGTCCTACATCACAGGACCCCTAGAAATTTTCCTAAAGCAGAACTCACCGGAGTTTCAGTCAGATGTATTACCCACCCTCTGACATGCAAATATCTTCCCAACAAGTCTAGAGTAATTGCTACTTCTTGCTCACTAGGTCCAGTCAGCATAGTGTCATCAATGTAATGGAACAATGTGGTATCATCTAGAAGGGAAAACTGATCAAGATTCCTGGGAACTAAATAATGACAATGGTTAGAGAGTTGATATATTCCTGAAGTAGAAAAGCACAAGTGTATTTCTGGCCTTGTCAGCTGAAAGAAAAATGCTTCTTTTGGACCTTATGAACAAGGGTAGAGAAAAAGGCACTGCCAGATCAATAGCTGCATACCAAATACTAGGGGATTTTTTTTTTTTTATCCTCACCTGAGGACATTTTTCCATTTTTTGTTCAGATAGAGCGGGAGGGAGAGAGAGGAAGAAAGAGAGAGAGAAACATCAATGTGAAGGGACACATTGAGTGGCTGCCACCCACACGACCAACCAGGGCCGGGGACAAACTGCAACCAAGCTACGTGCCCTTAGCGGGAACCGAACCCGGGTCTCTCCGGACCGCAGGCCGACGCTCTAACTGCTGAGCCAAACTGGCCAGGACGATTTTTTAATTTGCTTAAGCAACAAAACTGTATCTGGTATAGCAGCTTCAATTGGAGTTGCCACCTGATTAAGCTTATAATTATTCATTGTCATTCTCCAAGATCTCACTGTCTTCTACACAAGCCAAATAGAAGAGTTCAATGGGGATGTAGTGGACAGTACTACCTCTACAGTTTTCAATTCCTTGATGATGGCACTATTCTCGTGTGTGTGTGTGTGTGTGTGTGTGTGTGTGTGTATAATGTCTCCAAGAATGTGTTGTTGGTTTTTTAAAAAATGAGAGAGAGAGAGAGAGAGAGAGAGAACAAGAAAACATCAATGCATCAATGTGCCCGGCCAGTGTGGCTCAGTGGATTGTCGTCCCATGGACTGAGAGGTCCTGGTTCGATTCCTGGTCAGGGCACATGTGCAGGTTTTGGGCTTGATCCTCAGTGGGGGGAGTGCAGCAGGCAGCCAATCAATATTTGTTTCTCACATCAATGTTTCCTTCCTCTCTCTGTAAAAAAAAAAAATCCATCAGTAAACGAATGGATAAAAAAGCTGTGGTACATATACACAATGGAGTACTATGCAGCTGTAAGAAAGAAAGATCTCTTATCTTTTGAGATGACATGGAGGGACCTGGAAAGTATTATTCTTGGCGAAACAAGCCAAACAGAGAAAGACAAGTATCATATGATCTCACTTATTGGTGGAATATAATGAACATAACAGTCTGAGGAATGGGATAGTCCCAGAGACGTGGAAGTGGGGTACCGACTGACAATCCCCAGAAGAAAGGGTGGTGGGGGAGAGATAAACCACAGAACTTATATGCATGTATGCATGAACAATGGACATGGACAACAAAGCTGGGGACAGGGCAGGGAGGGAGGGGGAGGGGGGAATCAATGGGGGGAAAAGGAGAAACATCTGTAACAAAAATAAATTAATTTAAAAAAATCAATAAAAACATAGTAAAATTTTTTTTGACCTGATCCAACCTTATGTTCCTTCCATCATTATCCATACCTTTTGTATCCACTCCCACACATGTTCCCTGGACTTCAGTTTGTATAAATTAGAAAACTCGAGTTCTTCTTTTGGAGTACATACATACACCTTCTCATGGGGCACACATTATATCTCAGCTTTAGGGGCCTGCTGGGACTTGAGTATAGTTATAGATTTAGAAGCAAAGAGTTAGGATAGGGGTGGGTCCTAAGGGGAATCAGCATTGTCTTGCATGGCAACTAACTCAAGGGAGGCCTTTACAATTTCCTTGGGCAATGCATGGTTAATCCTCTTAGATGGGTAGAAAAGCTGATACTGGAGTAGGTGGGGGTTAAGGATCAGGGTGGAGATGTTGAGGCGAGGTAAAATGGGGAAGCTGTTTTCACGGGGTGGGGGGAGAAGGGGGGTTGAGAAGGCCATTTTCCCTTCGGGTTGGGTGGTCAATTCTGCTGAAGTTGAGGAGACTACTTTCCACTGGTGGTGAGGAGGTCTCTTTTGATAAAGAAGATTAATGAGAATTGAGGGGCCTAATATCCTCAGCTTCATCAAGGTCTTTCCACATGTCCGTATCCCGATTTCCTGGATCTCATTCTTTCACAATCCATGCCCTCACTTTAATACTAGACACCTTTAAAGCCCAGAGTTCAGCCCTGGCCAGTTTTGCTCAGTGGTTAGAGTGTTGGCCTGCGGTCCAGAGAGATCTGGGTTCAGTTCCTGCTAAGGGCACGTACCTCGGTTGCAGTTTGTCCCCGGCCCTGGTTGGTCATGCGGGTGGCAGCCACTCGATGTGTCCCTTTCACGTCGATGTTTTTCTCTCTCTCTTCCTCTCTCTCCCTCCCACTCTATCTGAATAAAAAATGGAAAAATGTCCTTGGGTGAGGATAAAAAAAAAAAAATCCTCACATGAGGATATTTAGAAAGAAAAAAAAAAAAAGCCCAGAGTTCAACTTGCATTGTAATTTAAGAAATCACAGGATGAAGTTCTGCATTTAATTCTCAGCAATTTTAGCACTGTAGCTATAAGATAGGGTCTCCTTCAAGGCATACATAGAAGCTCTTAGGTCATTTATGTGGCTTTTGAGCTGTGAATTCAAATCCCTGAGCTCATCCTTTCCTTTCACCATTTTGTCCAATGACATTAGAAGCAAGAAATCAACATCATTTTATCTGTTAGTTTTCTAAAAATGGTGGAAAATATTATATAAAGTTACCCAGCTCCTTGCTCATGAACATCTTTGAATCTAATCATATAAGAGAGCCAGTTCCCCAAAACCCAGAACCAGTTAAGAACAGTCAATAACTGCCCTGGCCGGTTTGGCTCAGCGATTAGAGCATTAGCCCAGGGACAAATGAAGCACAGGTTTGATTCTGGTCAAGGGCACACACATACCTCGGTTGTGATTCTTCCCAGGCCCTGGTTGGGGTTGTGTGGGAAGCCGCCACTCAATGTGTCCCTTTCACGTTGATGTTTCTTTCTCTCTCTCTGAACAAAAATGGAAAAATGTCCTCAGGCAAGGATAAAAATCCCATGATCTGCTGTCTCCAAGCTAGAAACCCAGAAATGTTAGTGGTGTAATTCACTATAAGTCTGAGGCCCTGAGAACCAGGGAAGCAAACAATGTAATAAAACCCAGTTCAAGCCATGGCCAGTTTGGCTCAGGGGTTAGTGTCGGCCTGCGGTCCAGAGAGACCCAGGTTCGGTTCCCACTAAGGGCACGTACCTCGGTTGCAGTTTGTCCCCGGCCCTGGTTGGGTCGTGCGGGTGGCAACCAGTCGATGTGTCCCTTTCATGTCGATGTTTCTCTCTCTCTCTCTCCTTCCCACTCTATTTGAAGAAAAAATGGAAAAAATGTCCTCAGGTGAGGATAAAAAAAAAAAAAAAAAAAACCAAACCCAGTTTAAGATCAGGAGAAGATAAAATGAGAAGATGAGATGAGCACAAGCAGTAAAATAGGGGGGAAAGGGCAAATTTTTTTCCTTCCTTTGTCTTTTATTCTTTTCAGCCCCTAAATTGGATGATGCCTATACACAATGGGGAGGGCAATCTAGTGACCAATTCAAATGTTAATCTCATCCAAAAACAGCCTCACAGACACACTCAGAAATAGTGTTTAATCTGGACATTTATGGACAGTCAAGTTGACATGTAAATTTAATCATCACAATATTCATAAGAGATATTGTCTATAATTTTCTTGTGATATGTTTGTTTGCTTTTGGTATCAGGATAATACCCCAATACAGTAAAGCCTCAGTTTTTTAACATCTCCCATCGCGAACAATTTGGTTCTTGACCAATTGTTCACAGAAAAAAATGCCTCAGTCATTGAACAAAACCTCAAATACTGCTAAATCTGTGCTGTGAATATGGATGATTAGCACACTTTTAAAGCATAAAGAGGCCATCAAGAGTGCTAATGTTGCTAAGTGTGTGAAAGAAACAATGATGCAATTGAAGAGGTAGGAAAACTGTTGTTGATTTGGAAAAACAAAAAGCAGTTAGCCAGTGATAGCATTTTGGAGCAGTAATATGTGAAAAAATGAAGATGCCTTATACTGACTTCCTGAAAGACACCTCTGAAAGTGATTCTTTCAAGACCAGTAGGGGTTAGTTCTATCAATTAAAGAAAAGAAACATTTGCCTGGGCCAGTGTGGCTCAGTGGTTGAGCGTTGACCCATGCACCAAGAGGTCACTGGTTTGATTCCCAGTCAGGGCACATGCCCAGGTTGTGGGCCTAATCCCTACGGGCGGGGGAGCATGCAGGGGGCGGCCAATCAATGTTCTCTCTCATCTATGTTCCTAGCTCTCTCTCCCTCTCATTTCCTCTCTAAAATCAATAAAGAAAAAAAACTTGCTATCTTTAAAAAAAAAGAAAAGTAGCCCTGGCCGGTTTGGCTCAGCGGTTGGGGAACCAGCCTGTGGACCAGAGAGTCCCGGGTTTGGTCCCCGCTAGGGGCACGTACCAAAAATAAAATAAAATAAAAAATAAATAAAATAAAATAAATAAAAAAAAAATAAAAAAGAAAAGTATTTGTTTATAGATTAAATAGTACATTAGACATGTACTGTATATAAATTAAAACAGGGAATCATTTAGGGGTCTGGAATGAATTAATTCAATTTACATTACTTCTTTTTATTTATTTATTTATTTATTTATTTATTTATTTATTTATTTTTTTATTTATCCTCACCCGAGGATATTTTTCCATTTTTTGTACAGATAGAGTGGGAGGGAGAGAGAGGAAGGGAGGGAGAGAGAGAAACATCGACGTGAAGGGACACATCGAGTGGCTGCCACCCGCACGACCAACCAGGGCCGGGGACAAACTGCAACCGAAGTACGTGCCCTTAGCGGGAACCGAACCCGGGTCTCTCCGGACCGCAGGCCGACGCTCTAACCGCTGAGCCAAACTGGCCAGGGCTACATTACTTCTAATGGGAAAAAATGATTCGGTTTTTGAACAAATTGCTTCTTGTACAGCCTTCCAGAACGAATTAAGTTCAAGAACCAAGGTTCCACTGTAAATGAGTTAAAGTGTTATTTTCTATTTTTTGGAGGAGTTTGTAAGGCATTGCCATTAAATCTTTAAATATTTGCTAGAATTTACCAGTAAAACCTCCTGGACCTGAAATTTATATATTACTTTTTGTTTTTGTGAGCACAGCAGTAATGTCTTATCTTTTATTCCTGATTTCAGTAACTTGAGTATTCTCTCTTTTTTTTCTTGGTGAGCCTATCTAGTTGTTAATTTTGTTGATTGCTTTACATTATCAGCTTTTGCTTTCACTGATTTCTTTTCTCTATTTCATTTATTTTTTTCTTTAATTTTAATTATTTTCTTCCTTCTGTGTGTTTCCCATTTCATTTGCTCTTATTTTTGTTTGTTTGTTTGTTTGTTTGTTTTAGACTTTAAAGTGAAAGATAGTTTATTATTGAAGGAGTGAGACAGAGTAGCTACTCCACAGGCAGAGCTGCCTCATTTGCTCATATTTTTCTAGTGCATTATGGTGAAAGGTTAGGTTATCAATTTTGGCTCTTTCTTTATTTTAGTATAGGCAATTATATCTTTATATTTCCCTCTAAGCACTGTTTAGATGCATCTCATAAGTGTTATGTTCTGTATTCATTGTAATTCATCTAAAAGTATTTTTAAATGTTATTCCTTTTATTTCTTCTTTGGTTATTCAGGAGTGTGCTGTTTAATTTCCACATATTTGTAAGTTTCCCAATTTTCTTTGTTATTGACTTCTAATTTCATTCCTTTGTGGTCAGAAAACATAATTTGAATATTTTATATCTTTTTAAAATTATCAAGGTTTGCCCTCGCCGGTTTGGTTCAGCAGTTGGAGCGTTGGCCTGTGGACCAGAGAGACCTGGGTTCGGTTCCCGCTAAGGACATGTACCTCAGCTGCAGTTTTTCCCCGGCCCTGTTGGGGTCATGTGGGTGGCAACCACTCAGTGTGTCTCTCTCACATCGATGTTACTCTCTCCTTCCTGCTCTATCTGAAGATAAATGCAAAAAAAATAAAATAAAATTATCAAGGTTTGTTTTGTCCTAGAATATGGTCTATCATGGGGAATGTTCCATGTGTACTCAAGAAGAATGTATACTCTGCTGTTATCGGGTGGAATGTCTACAGATGTTCATTTGGTCTAGTTTTATTATAGCACTCTTCAAGTCTTCTATTTCCTTATTGATGTTTTCCCAGTTGTTTCATCTATTACTAAAAATAGGATATTGAATTTCCCAGCTATTGTCATTGAATTGCCTATTTCTACCTTTATTTCTGTCAGTTTTGCTTCATGTATTTTGGTACTCTGCTGTTAAGTACATATATGCTTATAATTGTTATATCTCTTCCTGAAGTACTGAAATTTCTATCATAAAATGTGCATTTTTATCTCTATTAACATTTTTGTTTTAAATTTTATTTCTCTTACTATTAGTGGAGATACTTCAGCTTCCTTGTAGTTTTTGCATGATATATATTTTTTTTCATCAATTTAATTTTAATCTACTTATCTATTTGAATCAAAAGTGTTTCACCTAGCCCTGGGCTGGTGGCTTAGTTCATTGGAGCATCGCCCCTTACATCAAAAGGTTGTGGATTTGATTCCTGGTCAGAGCACAACCTGTGTTGTGGGATCAATTCCCAGTCGGGGCAAGTATGGGAGACAACTGATTGATGTTTCTCTCTCACATCGATGTTTCTTTCTTTCTTTCTCTCTCAAACCATTTTTTTAAAAAAATTATTTATTCTCACCCGAGGACACTTTTGCATTCATCTTCAGACAGAGGGAAAGGGAGAGAGGGAGGAAGAGAGAGGGAGAAACATTGATGTGAGAGAGACACATCAACTGGCTGTCACCCACACGACCCCAACCAGGGCCGGGGACAAACTGCAGCTGAGATATGTGCCCTTAGCGGGGACTGAACCTGGGTCTCTCTGTTCCAAGGGCTGATGCTCTAATTGCTGCGCCAAATTGGTCAGGGCTCTCAAACCAATTTTGAAAATACATATCCTCAGATAAGGATTGAAAATAAAAAAAGTGTTTCATCTATAAGCTATATGTAGTTGGATATTTTCCCCCCACTGGATTGTTTTACCCATTCGTATTTAATGGTATTGTTGATATATCTGAATTCACATGTTATTTTACTTTCCCCCCAGATTTGAGATATAATTGACACATAACATTATGTAAGTTTAAGATATACAATATGACTATTTGATACAAAAATATATTGTGAAATGATTGTCATACAAAGTTAGTTAACACATTCTTTACCTCACATAGTTACTATTTTGTTATGTTAAAAACATTTAAGATGTACTCTATCAGCAACTTTCGAGTATACAATACATTATTGTCTCAACTATAATCACCACGTTGTACATTAGTGTTGAAAATTTAGCTAAACTACTCCATAATTGTGCTGTCTTGGCATCCATTTTGAATGGCCAAGTGACCTGCAATGCCCTTGATCTGACATTAGCTCCTCCCAGGACCCTATGCCCTAAATAACAGGCTGAAGAATCACAAATAAATGTAAGGCCCTAATATGACTCCTTCAAGTACATTTTTTATTATTATTTTTATTTATTTTTTGTTACATATGTTTCTCCTTTTCCCCCCAGTGATTCCCCCCTCCCTTTACCTCCCTCCCTATCCCCAGCTTTGTTGTCCATGTCCATTGTTCATGCATACATGCATTTAAGTTCTGCGGTTTATCTCTCCCCATACCCCCTCTTCTGGGGATTGTCAGTCTGTACCCCACTTCCACATCTCTGGGACTACCCCATTCCTCAGACTAGAGTCCCTTTTTCTCCACACCCTTGTCAACACTTGTTTGATGATTTGCTGATGGCGGCCATTCTGACAGGTGTGAGGTGATACCTCATTGTTGTTTTAATTTGCATGTCTCTTGTGATTGGTGATGTTGAGCATTTCTTCATGTCTCTTGGACATTTGTATGTCCTGTTTGGAGAGGTGTCTATTTAGTTCCTCTGCCCATTTTTTAATGCAAACAGGTCATACATATGGCCAAGAGACATATGTAGAAATGCTCAACATCACTAATCATCAGAGAGATGCAAATTAAAACAACAATGAGGTATCACCTCATACCTATCAGAATGGCCGCCATCAACAAATCATCAAACAAGTGTTGACAAGGGTGTGGAGAAAAGGGCACCCTAGTACACTGCTGGTGGGAATGCAGACTGGTGCAGCCACTGTGGAAAATAATATGGTGTTAACTCAAAAAATTAAAAATTGATCCGCCATTTGACCCAGTGATCCCACTTCTAGGAATATACCCTAAGAAGCCTGAAACACCAATCAGAAAGAATATATGTACCCCCATGTTCATAGCAGCACTGTTTACGATAGCTAAGATCTGGAAACTGCCCAAATGTCCATCAGTAGACAAATGGATAAAAAAGCTGTGGTACATATACACAATGGAGTACTATGCAGCTGTAAGAAAGAAAGATCTCTTATCCTTTGAGACGACATGGAGGGACCTGGAAAGTATTATCCTAAGCAAATCAAGCCAAGCAGAAAAAGACAAATACCACATGATCTCACTTATTTTTGGAATATAATCAAGTGCTTTTGTGATTGAGTCCCCACTGCCTCCCAGGGCTTCCCCCTTAGACAAAATCCCTGCAAAGTTGACCAAACACCTGCTCTTTTTGGTTTGAATTGACTAATCCAGCTTTAGCCCAGGAACCCCAATGCACTCGACACTTGGACCCTAATAAAGGCATTTGTTTCAGGACCTTCTGCTCTCTCTCTCTGCCTGCACACTACCTTGACCTTCCCACATTGCCCCTTGAAGCATGCTGTGCACTTCCTCCAGGACTTTTGAGTAGTAAAAACTTCTCTCTTTCAATTTCCTCATAGACATTTGTTGAACGAAGGCTCACCATCCAACATCCTGGAGCTCTACTTAATAAATAATAATTTAACGAAGTAACAACTATTAGATTCCCAGAACTTATTTCTCTTAAAACTAGAAATTGATAACCCTTTGACCAACATGTTCCCATTTCCCCCACTCCTCCACCCTTGGCAACCACCTTTTTACTCTCTGTTTTTATGAGTTTGGCTTTTTATTTTAATTTTTAAATGCTAATTTTACTTATTGATTCTTGAGAGAGAGAGAGAGAGTTTGATTTGTTGTTCCACTTATTTATGCATTCATTGGTTGATTCTTTTATATTCCCTGATGGCATTGAAGCTGCAACCTTGGTATATCGGCATGATGTTCCAACCAATTGAGCTACCCAGTCAGGTTGTGAGTTGTTTCTTTAGTGGTTGTTCTAGAGCTTACTATGTACATTGTAACTCATCAGAATCAGCTTAAAATTTGTACTAATTTAATTCTGCTGAGATATAGAAATGGAGTATAGTGTTATATATATATATATATACACACACACACGTATGCATGTGTGTGTGTATGTGTGTGTGTATAGTTATACATCTATAATTATACTCCATTCCCCTTTTTCTGTGATGTATTAAATATATTACCTCTATAAATGATCTATGAATGTTTCAATCAAACAATATATCATAATCATTACTTTATATAATTTAATGTTTTTAAGAAGCTAGGAGAAGAAATAAAAGCTAGTATATAGTAATAGATTTTTTTTTATCCTCACCCGAGGACATTTTTGCATTTATCTTGAGATAGAGCGGGACGCAGAGAGGGAGGAAGAGAGAGAGAGAGACATCGATGTGAGAGAGACACATCCAGTGGTCGCCACCCACACAACCCCAACCGGGGCCAGGGACAAATTGCAACCAAGGCATATGCCCTTAGCGGGAACTGAACCCGGGCCTCTCTGGTCTGTGGGCCAACATTATAACTGCGGAGCCAAACCGGCCAGGGCTAGTAATAGATTTTGTTATATTAACCTGATTATTTGTCACTTCTTGTTCTCTGCATTTGTCCCTGTGGATTTATGTTATCATATGGTATCACATCCTTAGCCTAGTTCAGCTTTGTTCCCATTCACCTTCTTTTTGCTTTTATTGTCAGGTACATTTCTATGTTATAGGCCAAATAATACATTATATACATATTGTTTTGTACAATTAAAAAAATTAAGACAGGAAAAGAAATATGTATTTTTACTGTCTTTTATAATTACGTAATTATCTTTACCATTGTTCTTTGTTGTGTGGATTTGAATTAATGTCTGGATTTAGTTGCTTTAAGCTTGAATAACTTCCTCTAATATTTCTTGTAATGTGGGTCTGCTAGCTACAAATTGGCTCATTTTTGTTTATCTAGCAATGTCTTTATTTCACCGTCTTTTCAAAGGATAGCTTTCTTGGACATAGCATTCTCATTTGATGTTTTTTTTTCTTCTTCTTTGAGCACACTGAATATGTTATCCCACTGCCTTCTGGCCTCCATTGTTTCTGTTAAGAAATCAGCTTTTATTCTTCCTTTGTAAGGTAGAAATTCTCTTTCTTTTGCTGTTTTCAAGATATTCTCTTTGTCATTGGCTTTCAGAAATATTACAATAATATGACTATTTGTGAATCACTTTGCTTTTTTCTCATTTGCAGTCACAGAGCTTCCTGCATATTTAATGTTTTTCAATAAATTTGGGAAGTTTTTAGCTATCATTTCTTCTAATATTTTTTCCTGCTCTCCTTTCTCACTCTTCCTTCCTTCTAATAACCCCATTACAAAGATATTGGTACTCTTAATATTGTCCCACATTTCTCTGAGGTTTTCTTCATTATTTTTCTTTGTTCTTCAGAGTTAATAATTTCTCTCAGTTTTTCAAGTTTGTTAATTTTTTTAAGTTGAGGTATAATTGACATACATTATATTTATTTCATGTGTACTATGTAATGACTCCATATTTGTGCACATTGTGAAATGATCACCTCATAAGTGTAGTGAAGAGCAGTTTACTAGATGGTTGTAAACTGCTTTGCCATTTAACTATCTTTCTTTATTCCACTTGTCCTGACTTACTAACTTGTCTCAATGAAAGAAATAAGGGAAACCCTCTTGAAATGAATGGAGATATAGAATGTCTCAGTCAATAAGTAGAAAATATAATGAAGCACAAACACAACAAACAAACACAAAAGAACTACACTATATAGAATAGAAAATAAAAGACTAATGACCTCAAAGTCATAGCAAAGGAAATTGTACAATGTAAAATATAAAGAAAAAAAAAAAGTGTAGTGAATAGCCATAACCATACATGGAAACAATTTTTTTCTTCTGATGAGAGGTTTTAAGATTTACTCTCTTAGCCACTTTTATATATGTAATACAGTATAACTATGGTAAATATGCTATACATTATATCCCCATGACTTAGTTATTTTATAACTGGAACTTTGTACCTTTTGACCCCCGTCACCCATTTTACCCATTCTGCAGCCCCCACTTCTGGCAACCCCACAATCTATTCTCTACACTGATGAGCTGATTTTTTTGTTTTATTATTTTTTAGGTTCCACATATAAGTGAGATCATATGATATTTGTCTTTCTTTGCCTGATTTATTTTCCTTAGCATAATGTCCTCAAGGTCCATCTATCTTGTCACAAGTGGCAATATTTCACTTTTAATGGCTGAATAATACACCATCAAAAAAGCATACAACATATTTTCTTTATCAATTCTTCCATTGGTGGACACTTAGGTTGTTTCCATGTCTTGGTTATTATAATTAACGCTGCAATGAACATGGGAGTGCAGATACCTTTTTGAATTACTTTTTTTTTTTTAGTTTTCTTTGGATAAATATCAATAAGTGAGATTTCTAGATCAAAGAGAAGTTCTATTCTTAATTAAAATTTTATTTATTTATTAATTTTAGAGAGAGAAGAAGGAAGAGAGAGAAACATTGATTTGTTGTTCTACTTATTTGTGCATGCATTGGTTGTTTCTTGAATGTGCCCTGACTGGGGATTGATACACCACAACTTTGATGTATCAGAATGATGCTCTAATCAACTGAGCTACCTGGTCATGGACTATTTAAAAATGTTTTAAAAATATATTTTTATTGATTTTTTGAGAGGAAGAGAGAGGGAGAGAGAAACATCAATGTGAGCATTGGCTGCCCCCTGTAGGCCCCCTACCAGGTTCTGAGACAGAAACTCTGGCATGTGCCCTGACCAGGAACCAAACTGGCAACCCTTTGGTGCACATGCCGATGCTCAAGCAACTGAGCAACACCAGCCAGGGCTATTTAATTTTTTTTTTTTTTGGAACCTCCATAATGTTTTCCATAGTGACTGTACCAATTTACAACGCCACCAAGAATGCATAAGGGTTCACTTTTCTCCACATTCTTGCCAACACCTGTTATTTTTTACCTTTTTGATAATAGCCATTCTGACAGTTCTGAGGTTATAACTCATTGTGTTTTTTTCCTTCTTTATTGATTCCAGAGAGAGAGGAAGGAAGAGGGAGAGAGAGACAGAAGCATTGATGAGAAAGAACATTGATTGGCCGCCTTCTGCATGCCCCCCACTGGGGATTGGGCCAACAACCTGGACATGTGCCCTGACCGGGAATCAAACAGGTGACCTCTTGGTGCATGGGTCGATGCTCAACCACTGAGCCACACTGGCCGGGCACATTGTGGTTTTGATTTACATTTTCCTGATGAGTGATGTTGAACATCTTTTCATGTACCTATCAGCCATCTGGATGTCTTCTTTGGAAAAATGTCTATTCAGATCCTCTGCCCATTTAAAAATTGATTTTTTTTTTTTTTTTGCTATTTAGTTATATGAGTTCTTTATGTGTTTTGGATATTAATCCCTTATCAGATGTTATTTACAAATATTTTCTTTCATTCAGTAGGTTGCCTTTTCATTTTTTGTTTTTGATAGTTTCTTGCCATGTACAAGCTTTTTATAGTTTAATGTGGTCCCACTTGCTTATTTTTACTTTAGCTTGTTAATTCTTTATTCTGCCAGTTCAAATCTAATTTTGTTCCCTCTAGGGAGTTTTTCTTTAACTTCAGTTACTGTACATTTGAACCTAAGAATCTCCATTTGGTTCTTTTTAAAAAATAATTTTTCTCTATTTATATTCCCTATTTGATGTAACATTGGTATTATACTTTCCTTTGGTTCTTTGAACATATTTATAATGGCAACTTTGAAGCCTTCATCTATTAAACCTAACATTTGGTCATTTTTCACAGTTTCTGTTGCCCCCATTTTTGATGTGTGGTTCATAATTCCCTCTTCTTTGTATGTTTCAACTTTTGTTGGAAGCCAGACATTTTAGATAATATATTTTAGCAACCTTGGAGACTTGTTGCCCCTTATTCCAAGTCTTATGTGCTTGTTTACTTCACCATGTGAAGCCCCTGATGTTGCCCCTCAGAGTGTGCAGCCTTGAGTATGTACAATCACCCTGGGATGACACTAATTTTGGCAGGGCTCTGTTTGTCTCTTTTCTTGAACACTCTTATTTATTTTTTTAAATCCTCACCCAAGGACATTTTTTACATTCAGCTTTCAGATAGAGCCAGAGGGAGTGAGGGAGGAAGAAAGAGAGGGAAACATTGATGTGAGGGAGACACATCAACTGGTTGTCACCCACATGACCCCAACCAGGGCCAGGAACAAACTGCAACTCAGGTATGTGCCCTTAGGGGGAACTGAACTCAGGACTCTCTGGTCCGCAGGCCGACGCTCTAACTGCTGAGCCAAACCGGCCAGGGCCTTGACCACTCTTAACATTGAAGTTTTACCAGTTGCCCGCTGTTTGCTCTGTCGTTTTAAAAAATGCAATGGGACATAATTGTTTCACAGTTTTATCCAGTCAAGTTTCGACTCCTTTGAGAAGTTAGGGGCACGTTTTTGAGATTTTCTCTGACCTCAGGAGGGCTCTTTTCAGTTATCTTTTTTTCTGTTTCCTTCCAGCAAACTAAGCAACCTAAGGTTTAGCCTATAATTTCAATGAATGTACTAATGTCCTTCTAACAGCTTTTCCTCACAACCTTCATTGTTTTTCAGAGTGCTCTTAGGCTTAGATTTCTCCACACTCTGTTGAAAATAAAGTCAGTTCCTTTTGGGGATTCAGAGCTCTCTCTTCTAAGCCCTGCCTCTCCTCTAGAGCAAAATCCCTGAGCTACAGCTCTGGCATTGTGGGTCAGGACAATGGAACACCTCTCTGACATCTTTGATATTGCAGATGAGTGCTTGGTGAAGAGTGGGACAGCAGGCTAGGTCTCTTTACCTTACTTCTCTTAGTATGTCTCTCCTGTGCCTCAATCTGGTATAAGGGTGATCGAGGCTCCAGTATTCCCAGTGCCATCATGTCTAAGATTTAGCCTTGTCCTATAAGTGGAAGTTGGGTGAAAAAAGGAAGTTCCCACCTCTTTAGTTGCACTGAATCAGAACTCAGCCTCAGAATAGGTAGTTGAGGGAAGTATGAGAAACACGCCCTTGTCCCACCCAAGAAGATAGCCTTTCAACTGAGAACTAGGGGAAGAGGGAACCCTGTATTCTTGGTTATACTATTCAGCACTGCAGTTTCTATATTGATAAGCTTAGGTGGGGGGAGGAGTGTGGGGGTGGGTCTTGGTTCAAATATCATAGCCTTTTACTCTTCTTAAAGTTTTAGTAGATTTTCTTGAATACGTGTTTGTTTGTTTGTTTGTTTTTCATTTGTTTTATGCCATTAGGACCATTTCCAGAGACTTTATTTTTTCCTTTTTATAGAATTTATTGGGGTGACAGTGGTTAACAAAATTATACATCTTTCATCTGTACATGTCATCTGTACACTGTGTTGTGTGTTCACTACCCCAAGTCAAGTCTCTGTCCATCGCCATTTATCCCCCCTATATGCTCTCCTACCTCTCCACATCTGACTTTATTTATTTATTTATTTGTTTTTGGTACGTGCCCCTAACGGGAATCTAACCCAGGACTCTCTGGTCCACAGGCTGATGCTCCAACCGCTGAGCCAAACTGGCCAGGGCTCCACATCTAATTTTATTTATATTTTATTTTATATTTTTTATTTAATTTTATTTAATATTTTATTTTATTATTTTATTTTATTTTATTATTTTATTTTATTTTATATTTTATTTTCCTCACCGAGGACATTTTTTGTTCAGGTAGAGTGGGAGGGAGAGCGAGGAAGAGAGAGAGAGAGAGAAACATCGACGTGAAAGGGACACATCGAGTGGCTGCCACCCGCACAACCGACCAGGGCCGGGGACAAACTGCAACCAAGGCACATAACCGAACCCGGGTCTCTCGGGACCGCAGGCTGACGCTCCAACCGCTGAGCCAAACCGGCCAGGGCTCCACATCTAATTTTAAACAGTTGTTTTTATTTTATAATTTTCACTAGTTTCACTGGGGAGCTGGTCAAATAAAGCTCTTCCTGCTGTCATGCTGAAAGTGGAACTTATTCACATGTAATATTATTGTTGATGCAGATTTATGTCTGCCGTTTTAATTTTGTTTTCTATATATCTCATGTCTTTTTTGTTCTATTCCTCTTTTCTTGATTTCTTTTGCATTAAGTATTTTCTAGTGAAACTTCTACATTTTTAAAATAATTTTTTCACTAGTTTTTATTTATTCCTCTAGTGGTTCCTCTAGCATTTACCATATTATCTCTTAACAGGATCTAGTTCACTTTTATACTAACTTAGTTATTGTGAGATATTAAATATTACTCCTGTATAGTTATATTCCCTCTTGCTTTGTTTTTCCCAATTTTTGTTATTCATATTACACCTATGTAATATGTTAAAACATTTTGACATATCTATGTAATATGTTTAAAACCAATAAATACATTATTTTATTACATTATATAATTTTGTTTTTCTTATGAAACTGAAATAGGAAAATAAATTATTAATACAACTTGTTATATTAATCTTATTTATCATTTCTGTTCCTCCATTTCAGGATTCCCTACTTTTTCTTTCTTTTTTCTCAACTTAAGGAGAACTGTTAAATTTTCAACCTTGATCTTGCATTAAAATGTAATTTTATTTATTTATTTTTTTCTTTATTAATTTTAGAGATAGGAAGGGAGACGTAGAGAGAGATAGAAACATCGATGAGAGAGAACATTGATGGACCGCCTCCTGCATGGTTCCCACTGGGGATCAGGCCCACAACCTGGGCATGTGCCCTGATCAGGAATAGAACCGGTGACCTCTTGGTGCATGGGTCGATGCTCAGCCACTGAGCCACACCGGCTGGGCTACAATGTAATTTTAAAGAAGCCAGAATAAAATAAATGATTTAGTGGTTTGATTTGTGTCCTTTCCAAAACATACGTTCATGTCCTAATCCTATAGTATCTGTGAATATGACCTTATTTGAATGTAGGGTCTTTGCAGATGTAACTAGTTAAGGTTCTCAAGATGAGATTGTCCTGGATTTAGGGTGGGCCTGAAATCCAATGACTAGTGTCCTTCTAAGAAAAAGGAGAGAGGATTTAACACAGGGACACGCAAGGAAGAAGGTCATGTGAAAATAGAGGCAGAGATGTGAGCCATGATACCAGAAGCCAGAAAATGCCAGGAACCACCAGAAACTGAAATAGATAAAGAATTCTCCACTAGAGATTTTGGAGGGAGTATGGCCCTGGCAACATTTTGATTTCAGACTTCTGGCCTCCAGAACTGTGACAGAACAAATTTCTGTTGTTTTAAGTCACCCAGTTTGTGGCAATTTGTTATGGTAGTCCTAGGAAGCTAATATACCTATCAGTTAAACATTCTAGTTTTTTTTTTGTGTAAATCCATATTTGCTTTATTTTATGAATTTTTCTTCCTCTCCCAATTAAGCCCTTGGCCACAGGATTAAGACCGGTGATTTCAGTTGCAGCAAAACAATTCATTCAAAGCATTAAGCTTATCCTGAACAACAAATGAATGCTTTTTATGTTAACTTACACATTTTTTTTTTTTTTTTTTTTTTTTTTTTTTTAATCCCCACCCGAGGACATTTTTCCATTTTTTGTTCAGGTAGAGTGGGAGGGAGAGAGAGGAGCAGAGAGAGAGAAACATCGATGTGAAGGGACACATCGAGTGGTTGCCACCCGCACAACCGACCAGGGCCGGGGACAAACTGCAACCGAGGTACGCGCCCTTAGCGGGAACCGAACCCGGGTCTCTCAGGACCGCAGGCCGACGCTCTAACCGCTGAGCCAAACCGGCCAGGGCAACTTACACATTTTAATAACTTTTCTTTTATCAACCTAGTCATTAGAGTCAAGAAAACAGCAGGAAAGTTGTGCCAGTTTATTGATGTTGCTTATCAGCACCAAATTCTTCCTTATTGACTGCTCTATGAAAAATGGATCTGGGTCATTAAATATTTTTTCTTTTGTCATCTAGAACTGACACTTTGTCAGCAGAGGTAACAGGAAAGACAGTGCAGGAATAAAGGGTTTGCTTCTTGCTTGTGGTGTGCTTACTGGGTAGGCTGCTCATACAGCATGTGCCACTGTCTCTAGTGCCCAGCTCCTGTGGTACATGGTTGGTTTTGTCAGAACCTAGCAGCTTCCCCTAGCACCCTCTCTCTGGTGGTTTTGTAACAAACTTCCTCTGGTGAAAAACTGTACTGTGAATATATTTCCCAGGCACCCTAGAAGTCTGATTCCAGAGGGTAGGTTTCTGTAAAGTTCCAGAGGGGAGTGATCTAGCATTCTATCTTCAAAGTAGCAAGGCATCTTTCTCACCATTGAATGAATTTCAGCTGGTTCTGCCCTCTCCAACCAAGTCTGGATCTTAGCCATGAGTGGGGAGTAGAAGCTGAGAATATCTCAGTTCTACCGGTAGTGGTTATTATATCTGCTATATATCACATATCATATCTGCTATTCCTGTATTCTTTAGACTTCTCTTTACTCCTCAGTAGGTAATCCCTCATTACTTCAATATCCTGTTATCATTAATCATTCCGTATCTTAAACTTTCCCTATTCAAATTACTGTGTGCCTTTTCTCTCTTGATTGCACTCAGACTGATACTGAAGTGATCCCTGGAATAACAATGACCTATAGAGTCTGATATATGACACAAATATATTCACATGACTTTTACAGCAATTCCTGTGGAGTAGGCATGGCAAGTAGTATAATTCACATTTTATAGATGAGGAATAACAATAGAACCTACCTCCTGGGGTCATTATAAAGACTGAATGAGTTAAACTATGTAAAGTGCTTAGTAAATGGCAATGGCTTGATCTTATTTTTTTAAAGCCCAAAGAAACCGTGTTTTATATTATTAGATATATTTTCAAATGACTGTTTTATTTATTTATAAATATTTTTATCCTCACCCATTTTTGTTCAGATAGAGTGGGAGGGAGAGAGAGAAAGAGAGAGAGAAATGTTGACTGGAAAGGAACACATGGAGTGTCCCAACCAGGGCTGAGGATGAATCGCAACTGAGGCACATGTCCTTAACCGGAATCGAACCCATGACTCATTGGTCTGCAGGCCACACTCTAACCGCTGAGCCTAACCGGCCATGGCTTGATTTTAAACGTTATATATATTACGCTTGAACTGTAAAAAAATGTTCAGTTTGGTGTGCTGCTAAACTGCTTATAATGAATTGTCTAGGGATTTTGTATCTTTTCAAGATCTAATTTTTTCAGTTGATGGCATTTATTTTATCAAGCAGAATGACCAAATATACACTTATCAGATCACAATTACCTTGCGTGGTTATTTCTTTCTGAGGGTTAAAAACGTGACCAGAGTGAGAACTAATCCACCTATGTTAGGTTTATGTCAGCACAATGCAATTCTAGATTCACTATGGTCAGATTTGAATATTTCAATGTAAGTAGTATATGCAGCTTAAACAGAATTTCTGGTATCATCAGGTTCAACTTCTATTAATTACTTCTTTTGGACAAGGCTTGAGATGGGAACAGATTAAGGGAAACTAGGAAAGGGGACCCAGTTTACTATGTACGCCAATTACTGTACAAATCCTTCGATCACTTTAAGATTTCAGTAAAACAAACACTTCAAGTTGGTACTGCACTAAGAGTTTGGGGTTATATATTAACAAACGTTGCATACATAAAAATCCATGGTTAATGTAAAATGCTCTGGCAGTATTCGAAGACACAATTGAAAATTATATAGGAATGGGAGAGAGATAGCACATGTGAAACTTTCATTAAGGGATAAAATTAAATACTTCGTGTCTGACAGCTAACTCCTTCCGCAATATTTGTTAGAATCGAGGGACATTTCAGAACAGGTCTTCCTCTGTAACAATGTGAGCCCTACATCCTGGACCGATAAATACAGCATTTTCATCTGGTACAAAAATCGTTTTTAAGAGAACCAAATGACGAGGCAAAAGTAGGGGCTCCTTTTCACAAGATCGTTAGTGGCTAGCCTCCTTTCCGTGGAGAAGAGACAAAACAAAATAAAACAAACAAACAAACAAAACACAAAGCCTCATCAGTTCCGGGAGGAAAAAGAAAAAAGGAGCTGAGTCAAGTCAGCGCCTCACAAGTTTCTCACGATCACGCCAGAGAGACGGCACCTCCACCGGAAAGGGTCTGACAGCCCTCACAGGAAGGAAAACCGACTATAGAGACCGTGGCCGAGAACGCCACCATCGAGTTCCACAGAAGCTGCCAGAGCGTCGGCCCTAGTTAGCATAGCACCTCCCCCCTTTTCCGGGAGCAGTAGCTAGGCAACCATCTGACCGTCTGGGAGAGTAGAAGGCCCGGCTGCAGCCGTAGTGCCTCTGGCGGCAACAACCAGTAATGCAGGCCTCTCTCACAGTTTTTACCTTCCCATCTCTCCACCCCCTTTGCCCCCGCCCACCCGTCCGCCACTTCGACTCCTCCCTCTTCTTCTCTCGCTCCATCTCCTTCCTCCTCCGCCTCCTCAGCTCTAGGGCTAGAATATCTATGGGTCGAAACGTGATGCGATGAATCCGAGAGAGACCGAAACTGGGACGAGGAGTGCGGCGGAAACGGCGGGACTCCAGGGCATGGGGGCTTCACCACAATAGAGGCAGCGCCCTCACCCGCCGCCGCTAGCCCCTCCGGATCGAAGCCCCCAAACCCCCTCGTGAAAAGGATGGCGGCGGCACCTACCCAGATCGAAGCCGGTGGGTAGCTGTGTCTGGGGGCCAAGGGGATGGGGCTTTAGCGCGACGGATGTCAGTTTCTTTTATAAAAGCTTCTATTTCTCTTCTTTGCCTCCTCTCAACCTCTTTTACCTCTCTTTCTTAGAGCTGTATTACCTGATCGCTAGATTCTTGCAGTCCGGACCCTGCAACAAATCCGCTCAGGTGAGAGGGAGAAGGAGGTCCGGGAGTCGTGGGGAATGGTCCTAAATGGGAAGTCGAGGCAGCGGGGTGCGCGGTTCTGCCGAGGGAATGGCCGGCCTTGACTAGTCCTACCGTCAGCGGCTGTGTTCGAAGTGAGGAGGGAGGAATGGGTTGATGGCCCAAGCTTCTCATAACCGTGTTTCCCTTTTGCTCAGGTGCTAGTACAGGAGCTCGAGGAGCATCAGGTACGGAGCCCCCTCGGGAAGAGGTGGGGAGGGTTGGGGTGAGACGGGAGGGAGGGAGGGCCGGCCAGGGGCGAAGGGCTGAGGCCCGGAGGGAGGCTTGGATCTGGGCACTCAGCTGTTGTCACAGGGGTGAACCGGCTTCTTCCCTCAAAAGGGGCGTATATCGCTGGGGTCTCAACTCGCCCCCTCTTTCTGCTTGTGGGAGGTGGTTTTTCAGGATTTCCTCTCCTTCGCCCCCCCCCCAACAGTCTCTAGCTTTGGGGCAACAGCTACAGGGCCTTGAGAAATAAAGACGCCAAAGGGTCGAGGACTGGGACCCAGGCTGGTTTGGGCTGTCGGGGAGCAGGGGCTTGGCCTTTATCGTTTGCCCTCCCCCACCTCCCTCTTTTCTCCGGCCCCCAGCTGATTCCGCGTCGCTTAGACTGGGAGGGGAAGGAGCATCGAAGAAGCTTTGAGGATCTGGTGAGTAAAGTTTTCATTTCAACTTACCCCAACTCTTTCTCTGCTCCCTCCCCACCTTGTTTCCCCCAGCCCGCCTCCCCAACCCCTCAGCCTACGAGGCTCCTGAGCTCTGTGTTGAGGCGAAGAACGTTTGCCCCTTCCCCCCTCCCGAGCGGAGAAAGGGTACGGTGCCCTCCCCTTGGTCTCGCTTGTTCCCACCAGAAAACTTTGAAGAATGTGAGTTGGTTATCAGAGATGCCGTATTGTGGATAATGAATGTTACAAACATCGGGAAAGACCCATTGTAGGAGGAAAAGGGAGAGAAACCAGGGGGTTATCTTGGGGCACGTACCATGGACTGACGCTGGCCAATGGCAGCATTGGTAACAGCCCGTAGTTCCGGATTAGTGGAAGAAAACTGGTTTCTGGTTGGTCCTGGCTTGAAATACGGGAACTGAGGCAAGGCTCAGTCTTTTTTTGGGGTGGGGGACGAGGGAGGGAGCTCTGGAGGGGAGTTGATGGACCCGGATTGAGAAAAACGACAATTAAAAATAGGGAGCATCGAGCGAATTCCAAAATTTCGAGTACCGAATAAAAGCATGATCGTTGTATATCTCAGATTTTAGAAAATAGCTCATCAAATCATTAGTAAATCGAATTTGTGCACATTCTTAAATAACAACTATGGACTATGACCTTTTTAAGAATTGATGAAACACGATTTGGGGTTTACAAGGAGACAACAATGGCCATAGTCTAAAATAGAATGTACTTTAGTGAAGGACCAAAGGCATTAGATTGACCGTCGTTTCTGCTACAAATATAATTCATGGTGTAACTGTATCTTCTGTTTAGCATTGATACGCACAAAAAAGTGATCCTTTTTATTTTGGGAAGACGGTTCCGTTGCATTAGCCACTGGCACAGTGAATTGAAGGGAAATGAAAAAAGAAAGGTTGATGTTACTAAAATCTAAATTGAGGCATCTTTGAAATAAAATCCAAATGGAGAAAAATCGGACAAAGTTTTAAAAAGTTGGAGGGGTATGGTAGACTCTAAAAATAAATAAAATGATTTAAAAATTGCTTGCAATAAGAATATTTAAATTGCTTTGGTGTTCATTTGATATTTCTCTTTGTATTAAATTACAATAATGAGGCCATATAAATTATCACCAAGTCTACTACTTTTCTTATTTTTTGCAAATCACAGAAAATGTTTTAAGGATTGTGATAAGGATAAACTCCACCACCTGTACCATTAATGGTAAAGAATTCTCAGGTGGATAAAAATTATTTTTGAAAAATGCATATATTATCAGTTCATTTAATTAGTAGGCAGACATTTTGTTGAACTTAAGTCCCACCAAAAAAAAGGGGCAAAGCAACAGTGCCTACCAATGTATATTTTAATACTTTATGACTAGTGTGGATTTGAAGATAGAGCTTTTTACTGAGGTTTTTCTTTTACTTTTGTCACTAAGTGGACCATTTTAAGTAAGTAGGAAAGACTTAAAAGGAAAAAGCTGTTTAAACATTTAACTTGACAGAAATACAAAGTAAATGAACACCAAAATAATTAAAACTACAGTCTCCTAACCACACATACACAAGATGCAGCCAACTAAGCTTCCTTTTCTCATATTGTAAAGGCATGTTTTTTAGTAATTGTAATCCATGTCCATTTTATGCTTTATATTTTCTTACTTAACACTTATACATATGCTTATTTGTATTTGAATATTCACTGTTATTTTAACGGTAAGAAAAGATTTAGTTGTATTTGAGCTACTATGATTAGAACTTCAAGTAAAGCATATGAGTTACTTTAAGTTTTTCATTAATGTCTTTGCATAGTTAAGTAGTCTTTCTGTTTTTTTCTTTTACTTCTTTTCATGGGTTATATTCCTAAAGTGGAGTTATCAGGTCAAAGAGTCTCATTAGTTTTATAGTTATTGTTGTATATTTTGCTTTCCAGAAGATTGTACTAATTTATAGTGTCACCATCCCTAGATACTTAGAATGAGTTTTTAAATATTTCTTTATATCTTTTGGTGGCCTTAATTGGTCATAGTGGTCCCCAGTTGATTTAATTAGCTCTTTTTTCCATTGTTAGTGAAGCTTAAACTTTAACCAGTTAATTTTTAATATTGTTAATCCATTTGTTTACCCCTATACATGCTTGAGTTTCACTTGTATCTTTTTAATTTGTTTTTATAAATTTACATATATTTTTATTTTTATATATACACAATTTCTATTGTTTGAACATTATCTAAAGTTTAGATAGTCTGTCTTTTTTGTTTTAATTTAATTTTTATACTTTACACTTAGGTTTTTATTTTTGCACACTGGGATCCAGTTTTTCTAGGGATCTTACATTTTGATAGTATGGTCTTATTTTAAGTCAAATGTCTGCTCTCCACCTATAGATTTCTTTGTAAGGGGAAAGGGGACAGAGCTGAGTGGCAGTTTGAACAAGAGGAAAAGAAGTGTAGTGGCTGAGAACTGAGTGGGCAGTGTTAGATTCAGCAGTTGTATTGTTGATCTAAATTATTACACATTTGACCTCTGATTTTGAGTGGCTTCATTGTAGAAGAGATGGATTTTTTCCTTGGGGGTGGGCTTTTTTTTGAGAATTTTTATTTGAACCAATCTGATAATGTATGCTGGGAAGCAAGGTCTCATGGTCTTTGGGGTAGGTATTTTTTAAAGTGCTATTAGAGCAGTGGCTTTATCCAGCAGTTCTCAACCTGTGGGTCGTGAACCCTTTGGGGGTCGAACGACCCTTTCACAGGGGTCGCCTAAGACATAACAGTAGAAAAATTACAGTTATGAAGTAGCAACGAAAATAATTTTATGGTTGGGGGTAACCACAACATGAGCACTGTATTAAAGGGTCATGGCAGTAGTAAGGTTGAGAACCACTGCTTTATACAGTGTGATGTTTGATTTAGCTACATGTTTTGGATTGGCATTTAGGGCAAAGTATTAAAAAGTAGTATAATCTTATGTATTTATATTAATAAGTAGTATAGTCTGGTATGTTAATTATATAACACTTCAAATTTAATATATTCTGGGGTATAAAAAGGAAATAATACAAATGCATAATGAAGAGATAAAAGACTATAAACAGAAGAATCAAAATACTGAATTGGTGTTGCATAGCCATGTATATACTGTAGGTTAGGGAAAAAACCCTGCCGTTCTGTCCTTATGTATACTTTTGCTTAAATTGTCTGTACTGCTTAACTTGATTTATTCAGAAGAATATTAATATAAAGAAGTTGATTACTACTGTTACTATTACATATTCTAGAAATCCCTCCTTTTTATTTTTTAAATCTCATTTAATGTTTTAATTAAAATTTGGATCATAATGGTAGGTGCTTTTTTGTTAAAGCTACTGGCAGGCAAGTATTGACATATCCAGATCTGAAGTGTCTTTACAAAAATGTCTGTACATGAAATGTTTGTCAGTTTATGTTGAAATGTACGGTGTTTGAATATGGCATTCAAAGTAAAACCTTCTAAATTAATTTTCAGAATGTTAAGTAATGATAGAGGGAGAATTTTGAAGTGATGGTGATTATTTCTGAAGTTTGATCTGTGCCTTTTTCTTTTATATCTTCTTGACTTATTTAAAACATAATAGAGTTAGATTTGCTTCTTATATTCATATTAAGGTAGGTAATTCAAATAGTTACAGATGTTCTTTCATTTGTGGTGACCCTTTTGAATTGTTGGCTATTTTATTGCTTCCTCCATGGGGCTGTACTGGGGACCATGAACATAGTAATGAAGGGGCAGTCAGTGTGTGTTTAAATGAGCAGTTTTTGTTAATGTACATATTTCATATATTGAAATGGTGACTTGGAAACTTTTTCAAAGGCAATTTTAACATTTTTGAATCATGTTAAGTGGACTCATATAATACTGAACCCAAGGCAATTGTCTTTAGGTGTGGTATATATTTTTACATTTATTGAATATTTCCATCCATAGATTTCAAAGCACCAATTAATGTTTAAATTTGGAATGACAGCGATTGTATTACCTTTTTTTATTTACTGATTTTAGAGAGAGAAGAAGGGAGAGAGGGAGAGAGAGAGAGAAACACTGATTTATTGTTCCACTTATTTATACATTCATTGATTGATTCTTGTATGTGCCCTGACCCAAGATCGAATCCTCAACGTTGGCATATTGGTACAATGCTCAAACCAACTGAGCTACCTGGCCAGGGCTAAATTAATTTCATTTTATATACAAAAGACATGAAGCAATTTTATGCTCTTTAAAAATCTTTTATCAAGACTGTATGTTCTCTATCTTTAAAAATAATTCATGTATCTATGATGATATGTCATTATAAGAACTTGCATCTGCATATAACATACAAATTTAAAAGTGTTTTCACATCTCATTTGATTCTCACCAACTACTTTAAAACACCTCATTTGAATTCCGGACATACCTGTATTTTTTTCTTACCTTACCCAGCTCTTTTTCTCTAATTACTAGTAATAGCTTAAATTGTCTGTTTGAACAGTAAGTACCTTTGAGTGCTGGTAGCATAGTTATTGCAATCCTTCAGTGTGGAAACAATTTAAGCATGTGTGATTTATTAACTCCTGCATGGACACACAGCTATGGTTAGGACGTACATCTTGGGAAAGCAGAAAGCTTGTGCTACTCAACCCCAGTGTGGATATAATGCTAACTCATAGACATTGTGGCAGAGAGCAATGAATGTCTGAAAACTAGTATTCTTCACTACTGATTTACTTGAGCCATATGTTCATTCTTGCTTTCTGTAATATGTTGGCTTTAGCAATTTGTCTGGATTCATCTTTGGCTTTTTTTCACATGCGGGCTCTAGTAACATACTTTGGATGATTAAAATCCTTTTGGAGATTTATCATTAGGTTTAGGAAAACTGGTATCTCAGTACAAATGAGATGGTATTAAGAAAGTGATGAGAGTTACTGTTAGGGGGAGTGCTCCCTTATGAAATTTTGTCCTTAAAGAACCTGTGCCAAATTTGAAATTAGTATGGTGTGTGTGTCTTTGTTCTTGTTTTACTGATATTGACTACTGATTGATTAATAAATGATTTTAGTAGAGAGAAAAATAGTAATTTAAAGGCAATTTAGTGACAGTGTCATTTTATTTTATTTTTTTGTTTGTGTCATATTTTAGAGATGACCTTGTTTGACATTTCTCACATATCATTTTGTTGGTAAGATGAAAAGATCATAAGATTTAGTGTGGAAGATAACCTTTACTTGCTGAATGATCCTAGGAAAGTTATTTAACCTCTTGGGGATTCAATTTTCTTATTTATAAAATAAAAACCAATACCTATTTTACATGTGCGAGCCAAAAGAGTTAAATATGGAAGAATGCATTTTGTTAATTGGAAACACTGTACAAATGAATTGGTTACTACATTTTATAAACAAGACAGAGAGTTTGAATTGCTAGCATAGAAATCTGGAGAACTATGACCCTGGAATTTATATATGTTTTTTAGCTAGGTAATTATTACCATCTAATTTTCCTAATATTTTTATAAGGTGAAGGACATATAAAACATGCCATTAAAAATAGTATTTAAAAAGTGAGTGTCAGAACTGAACCCCAGATGAGTGTTTTGAGGTGCATCTGTGTTAAATAAGAAATTGCCATTAGGCCAAAAGATATTTAGTGTTATTTGTGTTTTTACAAATTAGAAAAGTGATTCAGTATTGGTCTAGTATTCACTCTTTTTTTTTTTAAGAAGTGGGAGGTATGTCTTACCATTGTCTTTTGGTAGGGATTTTCAGTCCTTCTGATTGATCTCTTTTTTATCCTGTTACTTTCTATACATTATTGATCATTAATTTCTTGTATTTTAAATTACATTGTTGAAGATTTTTTTTCATGCCCTTTAGTATTGACTATGGTGTTTTATATAATTCACTGGCCCTCTGTTATTATTTGATCAGTTTTCTTAACTTTTTTAAGAAGCATTTCATCTCACACACACACATGTATTTTAAGGCTTTTCTAATCTGCTAGCTAGGTTAAAGTACCTGTAGTGCTTTTTAAAATACTGTTTAAAAATATGTTTTTATTGATTGTTTTATAGACAGAGGAAGGGAGAGGGAGAGAGAGATAGAAATATCAATAAGAGAGAAATTGACTGCCTCCTGCATACCCCACACCAGCAATTGAATCGGCACCCCAGGCATGTGCCCTGACTGGGAATTGAACCTATGACCTCTTGGTGCATGGGATGACGCTCAGCTAACTTGCCCACACAGGCCAGACTTGTAGTGCTTTTTATTGAGGCCCTGTAACTCAGAGAATACTTGAGCCTAGTCATGGATCTGGTGTTCTCATTCCTGAGGATATCTTAACAGGAATAAGAAGTGCTGTAGGCAATGATTAACGTTTTCAAAGGAAAGTGATAGGAAATCTTAACACTTTGTATCCCACCCTGCTAACCACTATAATAGAAAGACCTAGGTGTTTTCTTGCCTTTTCTACCCATTTCCCCTCTCCTCCTTCAAATTCAGCCAACAATAAAACTCAACACTTATATTATAAAAATATAGTATCAGATTGTTGCAGATATTTATATTTGACTGAAAAGAATCAAGAAGAAAATATTATTTAATGTTTTCGTCCAGTCTGTGTGTGTGTTTTTGTGTGTGTGTGTGTGTGTGTGCAAGTATTATCAAAATCAGATGATCTTCTGGACAGAGGTGTTTTGTTTTTGTTTTTTTGTTATTTAACTGGACCTTGCTTCAGCAACTTGGGTACTTGAGTTTTGGCTAAGAACGAATTCAGAGCCAAGACTCAAACTATCAGAGGAAGTTTATTTAGAAAGTCACAGAGGTAGAAAAAGTGAGTTGTAGAAGAAATGGGTTCAGGAAACAAGTTACAGAGGTACTTGGAGCTTAGGAGAAAGAGAAAGGCAAGGAAAAGGCACCTGGGGAAGGGTATGGGGAAAGGTGAGGGCGTGCTCCATAAAGAGAGCTGCTGGAGAGAGTTTTTATTGCTTTTTAAAAATTCTTTTATTTATTGATTTTAGAGAGGAAGGGAGAGGGAGAGAGAAAAAAACATTGATTTGTCGTTTTATTTATTTATGCATTCATTGTTTGCTTCTTTTTCTTTTAATCCTCACCCGAGGACATTTTTCCATTTTTTGTTCAGACAGAGTGGGAGGGAGAAAGAGGAAGAGAGAGAGAGAGAAACATTGACGTGAAAGGGACACATCGGACACATCGAGTGGCTGCCACCCGCACAACCAATCAGGGCCGGGGACAAACTGTAATCGAGGTACATGCCCTTAGTGGGAACCGAACCGGGGTCTCTCTGAACCACAGGCCTGAGCCAACCGCTGAGCCAAACCATCCAGGGCCATTGTTTGCTTCTTGTATGTACCCTGACCAGGGATTGAATCTGCAAACCTTGGCATATGGGTACGACTCTAACCAACTGAGCTACCTGGTCAGGGTCTTGCATTTTTTTTAACTTAACATTGTGGAAGAGCATCTAAAACATTGAGGAGGTAGTATGTGCTAGTCACCATTCAGTGAGTGTACTGGTTGGGGGTGCATTTTTATGCCTGAAATGCCCTCTCTTCCATTTGTCTGTCTTGTACACATTTACTTAGCCTTCAATTGTGAAATTAGACTTGAACTAGCCCCTACCCCTAGGCCAAAATTATCACTGTGCTTTTTTGCTTCCTTAGCCCTGGGTGCTAACTTCTGGGCACTTGTTACTTTGATTTGTTTCTATTTGCTAGTTTGTTTCCCCCACTGTGACTGTGTGTTCCCTTAGGGCAGCAGTTGAATCTTTCCTTTGCATCCCTATGCTTTAAATGACTGAATAAATGAGTGCATGAGTAAATGATTCTGTTTTTGTTTATACCAGATTATGTGAGGGTGGTCATCATTACTCCCTGTTTTACAGATGAGGAAGCTCAAGCTCAGAGACTGAGTAATCTTACAGGTCACATAAGTAGGAAATGGGGATGCTGGAATAATTCAGTGAGTCCTTCCTACTGTACCACAGTGCCGGAGGAAAAACAGCTAGTACATTTTAGAAACTGAATAATCCAGGTTCTCAGACTTCAAAGTGCCATGCTAATGTACTTTTATTGATATATTTAAAGCCTTGCTGTATTTTTCAAAATCTGTTCTGTTTTCTGTTCCTAAATATAAAAAAGCATGTGATTAATTTTTACCTCTTCTACACCCCCCTCAGAATTACAATCTCAGATGAATGTTGCATTTTATTTTTTTCAGCATATGGTCCCAATTAGATTCTTCATTTTACCTGTGTAGTCATGATCTTAGAAAATAAAACACACAGTTCTGTTTTATTTGTTTTTTAGAGTTGTTGGTCTGATCCTATTATTTCTAAAAGCCGATATAAAATATCATTACCAACTGAAAATTAGTATTTCAAGTGCAGCTTTTGGTACAGGCCTGGCCCCCAGGTATTAGATAGGTACCATTTGCATTTATTCAATGCCCAGCTGGATTCCTGTTAACTAAATATGATGAAGAGGATCATCTTAGTGAGATCTCTGCTCTTCTCAGTTGTCATAATGTTTCTGAAGGGTCGTAGTTCAGTTGTTAGGTATGTTCTTTAGGTCAGGCAATCTTCCTACCTACAAGGTTTATAATTTAGGCTTCATTTAATTTC
The DNA here is from genome assembly GCF_014108415.1 of Molossus molossus. Lineage (NCBI taxonomy): Eukaryota > Metazoa > Chordata > Mammalia > Chiroptera > Molossidae > Molossus > Molossus molossus. The sequence continues at coordinate 10,354,181 of NW_023425355.1, read as the reverse complement.
TTTTAGTTTATTGAAATTTATAGTTTTAATTTTTTACAGTCTTTGTGTTACTTCATAATTTTTCAACTGCCTTAATAGGACAGTGATAGAAAGAGCAGCAGGCAGGCAGACCAGAGTCCTGTCCACTCATTGTGACCATTGGACTTCACTTCTCTGGATCTGTTTTTCCTACTGTAAGATGTGGAGTTAGTTTGATATGTAAAAGGATACTTCCAAATTCAAAGATTCTGTAATTTAACTCCTTAGAGCTGTTTTACAAAATAATACAGACATTTGTATTTTACTCTTGAATTTTGTTTTTAGAGAATTCGTTTTTTCTGCAGATCTCAAAGCACTTATTGTGTTACTTGTTGTACATTATAGGCCAGAGAGAGAAATGTGATTAAATAACTGAAATTAGAATATTTGAGCTTTAATAGAGAAGAGTTGCTTATAATATTAAGCCATAAATTTCATAGAATATTTTATTTTATTTAATGTTATTTATTTTTTTAAATATGTTTTTATTGATTTTTTTAGAGAGAGGGAAAAGGAGAGAGAGAGATAGAAACATTGATGTGAGAGAAAAACATCAATTGGCTGCCTCCTTCATGTCCCATACTGGGGATCGAGCCCACAACCGAGGCATGTGCCCTTACCGGGAATTGAACTGATGACTTCTTGGTGCATGGGTTGATGCTCAAACACTGAGCCACACCAGCCAGGCGAGCATGGGATTTTTTTTTTCCCTCACCCCAGGACATTTTTCAGTTTTTGTTCAGGTAGACTGGGAGGGAGAGAGAGGAAGAGGGAGAGAGAAACATCGATGTGAAAAGGACACATCGAGTGGCTGCCACCCGCCCGCACGACCAACCAGGGCCGGGGACAAACTGCAACCGAGGTACACGCCCTTAGTGGGAACCGAACCCGGGTCCCTCTGGACCGCAGGCCGACGCTCCAACCGCTGAGCCAAACCGGCCAGGGCCGAGCATGGTATTTTTAAAATCATTAATTGGATGCTCTTTTGGAAACTAGTTAGCTTTTTAAGAAAAAAAAGTTCTGCTTTATTAAGGGAGTGTGTTTTGTTAATTCTAAAGAGATTAATTTAAGAGTTTGGTGTAGCCCTGGCCGGTTTTGCACAGTGGTTAGAGCGTTGGCCTGCAATCTGGAGAGACCAGGTTTGGTTCCCGCTAAGGGCACCTACCTTGGTTGCAGTTTTTCCCCTGGCCCTGGTTGGGTCGTGTGGGTGGCAACCACTCTATGTGCCCCTTTTGCATCAATGTTTCTCTCTCTTTCTCTCTCCCTCCCACTCTATCTGAACAAAATATCAAAAAATGTCCTGGGGTGAGGATAAAAAACAAAAAGTTTGGTGTAGGTAATACTTTTTGTTTGCATTCTTATAATTTAGATAGAATCTAGATCCTGTGATTCTTGATCAGTTCATTACTACTGAATAAATCAAGTTCTAGTGGATTTTACCCATCTTTATACTTCACTTTTGCTGTTTTGTAGAACTGATTTCATAAGATTAACAGCTAAGCAAAATATTTAATCAAGGTACATAAGTTAGAGTGCCATGTCCTTTAAATGTTATATTTAAATATGCTATATGATTTAAATTTTTGTAGCTGTTTCTTAAATTTGGTTGATGTATTAAGTATTTAAAATATTTCAAGTATTTAAATATTTAAAAATTTACTTTGCTTCATGATGGAACAGTTTGGTAATGTTTTTTAAAAAAATTTGTTTTCCTGTGTCTAATTTATATTTTTTTAGGTGGCAGCCAATGCACACATTCCTCCAGACTACCTCCTTAAAATTTGTGAGCGGATTGGTCCCTTACTTGATAAGGAGATCCCTCAGAGTGTTCCTGGGGTACAGACATTGCTCGGTGTTGGTCGGCAGTCTCTGTTGCGGGATGCCAAAGGTAAGATTTTCCGTTTTTCAAGGAATGAGTGGAGAGCAGCATATTTTATGTTAAGTAAAAAATGCTCCTATGCTTTGCTAAATTCTGTTTTTTTCTAGTTTTTTTAAAATCTTGCCAATCTTGTTTTCATTTTCTTAGTGTACAAATAAATTTTTCGAGGCCTAAAAGGAGTCCTTTTTTGTAAAACAATGAATATCATAGAGGTAAAGGATATGAAATCTCTGTAATCCTGTGGAATAAAGATCTCAAAAGATTACTGCTCTGATTAGTACAGTATAAATTACATTTTAATGTTCTTAATCTTTATTATTCTTTTTTTTTCATCCTCACCCGAGGACATTTCTCCAGTTTTTGTTCAGATAGAGTGGGAGTGGGAGAGAGGAAGAGAGAGAGAGCGAGAGCGAGAGAGAGAGAGAGAGAGAGAGAAAGATCGACATGAAAGGGACACATTGAATGGCTGCCTCTCGCACAACCCAACCAGGGCCAAGGACAAACTGCAACCGAGGTATGTGCCCTTAGCGGAAACCGAACCCAGGTCTCTCTGGTCCGCAGGCCAACACTAACTGCTGAGCCAAACCAGCCAGGGCCTTAATCTGTATGATTCTTGATATCATCCTAATCACATAGAATATTTTATCACAAGAAAATGAAAATTATAATATGTAAAATTATAATAAAATATTTATTTTTTAATAATAATTACTCTTTTTAAAAAGATTTTTAATTGATAATTAGAGAAGAAGGGAGAGGGAGAGAGAGGAACACCAATGTGAAAGTGAAACTTCAATCTGCAGCCTCCTGCCCACCCCCTACTGGAGATAGAGCCCTGGCATATGCCCTGACCAGGAATTGAACTGGCAGCCTTTCAGTGCACAGGACAGTGCCCAACCAACTAAGCCACACCACCACACTGGCCAGGGAGGCTTTTAAAATTATTTTTGAGTTTTAGTGGTTCTTTTCTGAAGGTCCCTTGTTTTGTTAATTGCTCATCAATTTTTTTCATATTTGGTTGTTTTTATTTTCTCAGAGATGATAAATATCTATATACTTCAAATATAATATTCATTGATTTTAGAAAAAGAGAGGAAATGGGGGGGGGAAATCAATTTATTGTTCTAATTATTTATGTATTCATTGATAGATTATTTTTTTATCCTCACCCGAGGACATTTTTTCATTTTTTGTTCAGATAGAGTGGGAGGAAGAGAGAGAGAGAGAAACATCGATGTGAAAGGGACACATCGAGCGGCAACCTCCCGCACAACAATTGGTTGATTCTTGTATGTACCCACTGAGCTCGAACCCACAATCTTGGCGAATTGAGATGATGCTCTAACCAGCTGAGCTACCTAGCCAGGGCTAGTAATTGCTTAAATGACCACAAAAGTGCTAGAGGGTTTAAGCATTTTTACTCCTCAGCTTTATTGAGGTATAAAAAATTGACATATTGCCCTGGCCAGTGGTTAGAGTGTCAGCCCACAGACTGAAGGGTTGCGGAGTTTGATTCTCAGTCACCATGGGCAAGTATCTGGGAGGCAACCAATCAATGTGTCTCTCTCTCATTGATGTTTCTCTCTCTCCCTCCCTTCCTCCTTTCCACTCTCTAAAAAAAATAGTAAATGGAAAAGAATAACCTTGGGTGAGGATTAACCAAAAAATAATTTGACAGAAAAAATTGCAGTATATTTTTAAAATATATTTAAACAAAAATATAAACCCATCAGTAACTATTCAATAACAGTTTCTCTCCTCTACTGTTTTTCAATCTTCCTAAATTTTTACATGGAACCCTAATATATAAAATACTAAAATATTATTTTATGAACATAGAATTGTGAAATTAGGTGTCAAGGATTCCTCTTAGTGTAATAAATACTTCAGGCCTAGTAACCAATTTTTTTTATGTTTTTTATTAGCATAATGTTTTTAAAAATCTTAATTGACAAGTATCAATAGTTGCATAAATGATATCAGTGCTTAAACATCTTATTTTATAGTTTAAGGAAATTATTCAATTCAGTTAATTTGGAAGCTTTTAAGAGAGTAGTAGAATATTTTTGTTTCAAAGTGAATTAGGAATATTTCTTATGTGCTTGAATCTTTTGACATAAACATAAAGGCAGAAAAAACTACAATGATTTATAATTAATTATCATCTGATATGTAATGCTACCTGTTATGGCACAACTGGAAGACACTACATAACATGAGCATCCACTGAGAATAAATATTTATGAATTTTATCTACCATACATGTATGTAGTTGTATCCTTGCTTATATAGTTTTGTGTTAGTAGATGTGTATAAGCCTAAGATCAAGAAGGACCAATGTAAACTTAAAACCTTAATAATCCATTACATTTACATGAGATTCAAATATATGTATAATAAAAATTTTAAGTTCTAGAACAGCATAGAATTAAAATATTCTGATGATATATTAAGATATTGGTGTTTACCAGTCATGATGTATGTAGTTTATAACATGTTTAGGTAAATGCATTTTATTTTTATTGTGGTTTTAGTAGTTAAAAATGTATTTAAACAAATGAAATTGAAATTAGACATTACAAACAAACAAATAAAAAAAACACTGTTCTACTCCTTGACTAATGTTTTAATCTTTTTGTATAGACTGTAAGAGTACACTATGGAATGGGTCTGCTTTTGCAGCTCTACATAGAGGCAGACCTCCAGAACTACCTGTAAATTATGTGAAACCTCCAAATGTGGGTGAGTAATGTCCATGTGAGTTATAAACATATTCTTGGTTTGTTCCTTCCTTAACTCATTATAAAGCTAATAATAGTTTCGAGAATTAAATTTGAAGTATAAACAAACTGCTTACATTCTTGAGGTGTTTCATGGTGGGCTCAGATTTTTAAAAGCATTTTTACCTAAAGCAAATTAGCAAATTTAATCATAGTAAAAGATGACCTTGTGTTTCCTTCCTTCCCTCTTTCCTTCCTTCCTTCTTAGCAGAAGCATTTTAATATACTACATGTGTTTTTAGCCATATGGATATCTATTTACATATCTGTGTGCTGAGCTCAAAGATTTTACTGGGATCTGTAAATACAGTTCAGAAGGAAACAAAACTTTCCGGAAATTCACATGTCCTGTTTGGAATATTTCTGAGTTTTTTCTGGTTACTACTCTGAAGAAATATTAGCAGTGGTTCCCAAAGAAATCTAGCTACAGAACCATTTATAATAAAGTTGACTCTTAAAGAATGTGTAAAACTAAGCAGCTGGATGAGTAACTCACTCTTCTACTCTATTTTATCACTCATTTATTTATTTACTTTTAAAATGTTTTTATTGATTTTTTTTTTTTAGGGAGAGAGAGAGATGAAAACATTGATGTGAGAGTCAGACATCTATCAGCTGCCGTCTGCACACTCCCTACTGGGGATCAAGCCCGCAACCCGGGCATGTGCCCTGACCAGGAATCGAACTGGGACCTCTCAGCCCATGGGGCGGCACTCAATCTACTGAGCCATACTGGCCAGGCTATTTTATCACTCTTTTTAAAATAATTATTTTATACAGTGCCTAGAGAATATCCCTTAAATTAAAATTGAAAAAAATAAGAATACTTTTTAAAAGAAGTATCAGCTTGTAGAACTTACCCTAAGAGATTAAATAAAATTAGGGTAGAGATAATTTTAAAATTTATTTAGACCAATTTTTTTTTTTTCAGACAAGTATTTGCATTTTAATCAAGGCCTCCTGAAAAGTTGCAAGACCCAAAGGAATTAAAATGAGTGGTGGAATTTCAGGCAGATAGGGATAATTGGACATTGTGTATTAAACTTTTTGTTTCCATTTTCAGGGGTAGTTTTTTTACCCTCCATTGTTTTCCAGTATTCACTTTTCCTTAAATATTTATTCATAATTAATTGGTTAAATTTAGTTGGAACATATTTTATTATTCATGCAGTTATTTATGTTAAAAAGTTATATTTTTAGCTACACTATCAACATTATTTGTGACGCTTTATATTTACTTTAGTGGTCACATATAAGGCACTGAAGAGCAGCCTTTACTTAGGCTTTCAATGTTTCTTCTTTCTTTCCTTTCCTTTTTGAAAATTCTTTTAGCTACTCATATACATTCAAACTTCTGGTTTTATAGAGTAAACATTTTACATTCTGACTTAGGTCACTTTGTTATTCCTGCAGTAATCACTAAGGAATTTAGTGTCCCTGGCCTTGATACTTTTATAATCTTAAATGTACCATGTTATTTGGGGAGGAGCTATTACAATAGAGATAATTCACTCAAGATGTATTTTCATGTAGTTCAGTAGTCCATTGTTCATGAGAGATATGTTCCAAGACTCCAATAAAAGCCTGGAACTGCAGATAGTATTGAACCCTATATATACACTGTGTTTTTTCCTCTATACATAGTTTTTCAATTAAAGGAAGCACTTTATGGTTTCTCTTTGGCGTATCTGAATTGTTAGCATCACAACTCTTGTGCTTTGGGACCATTATTAAGTAAAATAAGGGTTACTTGAACAGGAGTACTGTGATGCCAGGACAGTCGATCTGATAACCTAGATGGCTACTAAATGACTAAGGGGCAAGGGAACGTATACAGTGTATATACACTGGACAATGCAATGATTCATGTCCTGGGCAGGATGGGACAGGATGGTGAGAGATTTTATCACGCTACTCAAACATCACTCAATTTTAAACTTGGGAATTGTTTCTTTCTGGAATTTTCCATTCGGTATTCTCAGACCGTGGTTGATTGCAGGTAATAAACCCATAGAAAGCAAAACTGCAGATGAAGGGGGGACTACTGTGTATTAGCCAAGATTCTTGAATTTAGGATATTCAGAGTGTAGAATATGATGAATACTCAGTGGAGTTGACTAAGAAAGTTAGCAAGATAAATATGAAATCTTTTCATATTTTGATTTGAGACAATTTTCTCATTGTGGGGCACAGTTCTCCACAGCTGCTTTAAAATCAGTCAGTCATATAGTTTTCCAATGTAAATAAAATTTAATCATGAAGCTAAATCTTAGAAGTTTATCAAAGAATCTTAGAGCTTGAAAGAACTTTAAGGACACTGTTTCTTGATAAAAGGGTTCCTTGGTCAAATAAATGTGGGAGACACTGAGTTAAAAAGATATATGTATGTAGGTCTGCTCAGAGCTTTTCATATGGTAATATGGCATTGTGAAGCACCTTATGGGGAGCATAACCTGACTTGGAAACCCTTTTCCAAGAATACCTGTAACATTCTGAAAGTTCGGGGCACAGATTTGGGAAGCCGAGTTGTAAACCCTTATTTACAGCAGAAAAACCCAAAGCTCAGAGACATACATGACTGGCATAAGTTATACAGCTTACCTTACACACAGTCTTATGGTCTTCCTGTCATTTTTCTGTTGAATTCTTATATGGATATATGTAATCCTCAGTGCCAGCAGGAAGCCGGTCATCACCCTTACTGGCATCAGCAGAGGGATCGAAAGAGTGGAGGTTGTGGATAGTGGACATACATTGATTCTTTTTCCTGGACCGAAATGGCCTGCAGAAGGCTGTGGGCACAGAGCACTGGGAAATGACGGGGACTCATGAGGGATGTTGCTGATCCTCAGCAGTCGATCGGTGACTGGGGCCTAATTGTTTTTCTTTTTATTAAATTTATTGGAGTGACATTGGATAATGAGGCTATAGGTTTCAAGTATACTTGTACTATTGAAGTGCTAGTGCCTCAAGTACAATGGTGATTTTTTTTTTACAATGGTGATTTGAAGTGGTGAGACTGGACATCCTTGCCTTGTTCCTGATCTTGTGGGGAAAGCGGACAGTCTTTCACCATTCATTATAACTCTAGATGTCCTTTGTCAGTTTGAGAATGTTTCCTTCTATTCCTACTTTGCATCAGTTATGTAAAACATAAATAGATATGTCTCATTTATTGTCTATTTTGAATTATACCAGTTATTTCTTGGGGCTCATTTTAACTGTATTTTATGTAGAATAGTGCTACCCAATAGAACTTTGTGATAATGGAGATGTTATATCCTCTGATATGACATAAAAAACGGTAGCCTCTAGCCACATGTGGCAATTGTAGCTGAGGAACTAAATTAAAAATTTTTGGACGTTTGAGTAATTTGATATGCAGTAACCACATATGGTTAATGGGTACTGTACTGGACAGTGCAAATCTAGAACAATACAGGAACCAGAAAGCAGCTTTTTGGATAGGTGTTTAATTTGGTAATAATCTGTTGACTAATGATTCATTTTACAAATTTAACTTTGACTGTTTCTAATTTTTATACTTAGAAACAGCCTTTAGATTTTTCTATTTTGATTTTGTAACTCATTTTAGAGATCACATTGTGCCACTCCTTCCAGTGAAAGTTTTACAATTGCCTTTGGTCAAAAACGATAAAATTCTGACCTTATCTGGACTCTCCACTATATTAGACTATTTATTCAAATGTTCCCATCCTTTGTGCAGTTAATTAACAGTGTTTTTTAGCAATTTAATGAAATGGAGGTGAGGGAGCATGGGGATGGAATTTGGGAGTTAATTCCCAGATTACATTCTTCAGACCAACTACCGTAATACTTTAAATATATGTGTATTTAAGGTTTTCAAGGTTGAATTTCCAAATTCCTGTAGGGTAGGAGCAAAGATGTCTATTAACATTATTACAGGTCTAAGCTCCAGTCATGCCATTTCATTAGCTGTATGCTTGACTAATCAAATTGGTTTTGCACCGTGCCAAAATTAAATCAGAGGAAGAAAATGAACTAAATTCAAAACAGTATTAATACTTAATGCCACTCAAAGAAATCCTGGAGCATGTGTAATTAATATTTGTAGTATTGTTTGAGATCTTGCAGTATAATCACTAAGTATTGTTATTTCTTTATCCCTTTAAATATTAGTATTTGTTTTGGAATTTTTGTAGTAGTTACAGTACAATTTGAAAATAAAATTTCACACAGACATGACTCTTCTCCTGAGCTAGTCTGTTACTACAGAAGTAATTTTCAAACTGTTTCAGGTCTGTTTAAAATGCATATTTGCAAGAACTAGTATTATAGTTATTATCCATCATGACAGAAGTGTCCTAATTATATTCTGAATAATTTTCATGAAAGTATTTAAAGGAATGGCTGCATGATGGCTTGTTCATTTTAGTTTGGGACTGACATTACACCCAAGGAACAAATGTACACGCTTGTTTTTCTAAACTGAGTCAAGTCTTAATAAGAAGACTCTGTTTTTAAAGTTTTCCCTGTATCGCCCTGGCCGGTTTGGCTCAGCGGTTGGAGTGTCAGTCTGCGGTCCAGACAGACCTGGGTTCGGTTCCCGCTAAGGGCATGTACCTCAGTTGCCTTTTGTCCCCGGCCCTGGGTGGGTCGTGTGGGTGGCAGCCACTTGATGTGTCCCTTTCAGTCGATGTTTCTCTCTCTCTCTCTCTCTCTCTCTCTCTCTCTCTCTCTCCCCCTCCCTCTCTCTTCCTCCCACTCTATCTGAACAAAAAATGGACAAATGTCCTCAGGTGAGGTTAAAATAAATAAATAAATAAAATAAAGTTTTCCCTATATCTTTAGTATATTTGACATATAGCAATGTACTGTAATTTACATTGTAGGCCTATAATTAACACTGTATACTGCTTAGGAGGCTTGCATTGCCTCTGTAGCCAAATTAATATTTATTTGTTGCCGTAAACTTCCATTTAGCATTGATTGACTCTTGGCTTACTGACCATTGTGTGGTTATATATCACACTTAAATCCAGAATTCACTTGGAGGTGGGAAATCTGCCTCTTGTTAGTATGCAAATGCAAATTGAAAAAAAAGTAATCTAATTTAAACTTTGTGTTTGGTTGAGGTGACTGGGTTTTTTCCAGGACTATTTGTCATCCTCCCTCTCTAATTCTATGTAGTTCTTATCTTTTGCCCATGGATCACAGTGTTTCAAGGGCTTAATTTGTATTGCCTGCTTCCCTCTACTTACCACCTTCCTCCTTTTTGTATTCACATAATTGTTCATGAAACAAGTTGCATCTACAGCCATTACTTTTATGTATTTGTAGAGGAGCAAGGGATTCTTGTCACACCTGCAAGTAATTAGAACTGGAATATAAACTCAGAATCTTTTGTATGTGGTACACTGTGAGAGCTCACTAAATATTAAATGAATGGAAGTGCTATAATTGCTGCTATGTGGAAACTGAAGTATCTCTCTCTTTTTTGTTGTTGTTGGTAATCCTCACCCAAAGATATTTTTCCATTAATTTTTAGATGTAGTGGAAAGGAGGGAGCGGGAAAGAGAGAGAGAAACATCAATGAGAGAGAGACACACACATCAATTGATTGCCTTCTGCACGACCCCAACCTGGGCAGGGGATCGAACTTGCAATCCAGGTACATGCCCTTGACCGGGAATTGAACCTGCGGCCCTTTGGTCTTAGGGCTGACACTCTAACCACCGGGCAAACTAGCCAGGGCCGAAGCATCCCTTTTAAAGGCATTTATATGGTTTTATACAGCTTATGAATTTCTAACCCCTATTTCTGTGACCAATATTGTATTAATGTTAGGATTAATAATTTTAGTTTATCAATTTTAAAGAAAACTGATTTTATTATGAATCAGTATCATCATGTAAAACATAATGAAGAATTTCTGTTTAATCCTATTATGAACATTATTTTCTCTTTCCTCATTATTCTTTGTCATTCCTTTAGCTTTTGATTTAAACATACTCAAAAGTATTCTAAAAGAATATTTTAGTATTTGTTCTATATATTTTACTCTGTATCTTATAGAAATAGAAGTTTATATTTACAGTTTACAAAAGGAAGCTGCGAAACAGCTCTAGATTTGTCTAGTTGTAAGGAAAGGCAATCTAAAATGTGTATAATAATCAAATCAAATCAAGTTAAATGACAGAAGATGATAGGAAAATAAAGATTTGGGATATTTATTCTCAAATTATATTAAGTGAACCTTCCTGAAAGGCTGAATGGAATTAGGAATATTGTGGGGTTTTTTGCCATCTTATTTAATATTATCCGTAGCAAAAAGGCATTCATTGATTATGAATATCGGTAGCCTGTAGGACTTAATACTGTAACTTAAATTGTACTGTGGATGGGTGTTATGGGGTGGGAATGGTATCAGCCTCTTATACACTGTAAAACTGTTGCTCTGTGTAGTTACCGTTTCAGAGACATATTTTGATCCGTAATAGTCAAATCTATGAAATAAGTAATTCTGTTGTCTTGTGCTTTTATTACAATTTTCAGGTTTTATTAAAATGCATTTCTGCTCTTTCTGGCTTCTTTCAAGACTTTATATTAATTTGTTTAGTTGTTAGAACTTTTTTTGGGAAACCCTGAACCAAGCTTGACACAGAAAACACTGCTAATCATTGTAAATCTGAAATTGACCCTGAATTTCACGAATCACTTTCTAGTGTTCTTGACAGAGAATTTTCTTAGTCTATTATTGTCCTCTACTTACAGGACAGCTGCATTTTAGTGAATCAGAAGCTTGCATATATGCTAGTCTATTTGCTGCTTAAAGTAAAAAAAAAAAATCTGTAAATGTTGATGAAGTGACTTTTTTGTAAAAGAGAAAAGACTAATCCAAGATTATTTTAGCCCTCTTTAAATACAGCTTGTTTTCTGAAAAACTTTGTATTTGAAAATGATATTGATGATGATGGGTGTGGTATAAGAAGCCCGATCCATGGACAATAGTCTTTTCTGCCTTGTGTGTATAAAGCCTTAAGACTGTTATTTTGTTAGCAACTACTTTTTTTTTTTTTCATCCTCACCCGAGGACATTTTTCCATTTTTTTTTGTTCAGATAGAGTGGGAGGAAGAGAGAGGAACAGAGAGAGAGAGAGAGAAACATCGACGTGAAAGGGACACATCAAGTGGCTGCCACCCACACGACCAACCAGAGCTGGGAACAAACTGCAACCGAGGTACATGCCCTTAGCGGGAACCGAACCTGGGTCTCTCTGGACCGCAGGCTGACGCTCTAACCGCTGAGCCTAACTGGCCAGGGCCTGATACTACTTTTGATTCAATCTTAAGCTCTGGCTGAAAGCACTCCTCTTCCTGCTTCATTCTTCATCCTACCCCCACATTCCGAAGTTTATCTTTAAGGTAGGGGTTTAGCTACTGCTTCTTAGAAGTTGAAAACTTTATTTTATTATTTTGAAGTTGTTTAGTGGATTTTAAAACATTTCTTATTGATCCTATAGGCATCATATTGGAACATGATTTTACTAATAAGGCCCTTTGCCCTTCATTCCATTTATAAGGCTGGCCTAGTCAAGTGGGTTGAGGTTGCAATTCATTTTATCTTTCAATGCCATTTACAGAAGAATTGGGATTATTTTTTTTTGTCTTTATTGATTTCAGAGAGAGAGGAAGGGAAAGAGAGAGAGATATAGAAACATTGATGAGAGAGAACATCGATTGGCCACCTCCTGCATTCCCCCCACTGGGGATCGGGCCCACAACCTGGGCATGTGCCCTGACCGGGAATTGAACCAGTGACCTCTTTTTTTTTTTTTTTTTTTTTTTATCCTCACTCAAGGATATTTTTTTTTTTCCATTTTTTTGTACAGATTACAGATAGGGTGGGAGGGAGAGAGAGGAAGGGAGAGAGAGTGAGAAACATCGACGTGAAGGGACACATCGAGTGGCTGCCACCCACATGACCAACCAGGGCCGGGGACAAACTGCAACCGAAGTACGTGCCCTTAGCGGGAACCGAACCCGGGTCTCTCCGGACCACAGACCGACGCTCTAACCGCTGAGCCAAACTGGCCAGGGCCAAACTGGTGACCTCTTGAATTGTTGGTGACCTCTTGATGCTTGGGTCGACACTCAACTACTGAGCCACACTGGCCGGACAGAATTGGAACTATTCTACTTTTATATAATCTATATTAAAGTTAAAAAATTAAAAGTTGGAAAATTACACAAGGATTCCATGAACAGTATGTATGTATGGAATATAATTAGGTTATAGGCAACAGATTAAATTGTTCAAGAGTTTATTTTTATCAAAAATCAGATAATATCACCAATTTGTGCACTTCTCATTTTATCTGGAGCTTGATGCAAGTTGATGTTATAATCTTTCTCCCCGCAAGTGTGGTAGTTCCCTGGCTTTGGTTAAATACTATATCTTTTATTTATTTATTATTTTTAACCCTCACCCAAGGATATTTTTCTGTTTATCTTCAGATAGAGCAGGAGGGAGAGAGAGGGAGATAAAGGGAGACAGTGACTGGTTGCCCAGGGCTGGGGAACTGCCACAACTGAGGTATGTGCCCTTGGCTGGAATCAAACCTGCGACTCATTGGTCCATGGGTGGACGCTCTAACCCCTGAGCCAAACCAGCCAGGGCATAAATACTATATCTTTTAACATCATTGATCAGATGTTTCCAGTGATATAGTCAGTAGACGTCTGTGAGTTGTTCATCTGTCTTAGCAGTGAAAGTCACTTGTTTAGTGATTTTATGGTTTAGGCTCAGAGGTTGTTTCTTTTTTGGGGGTAGGGGGCTTTTGTCAGTATTAAACTGCTGGGTCTATAGGGTGATTTAAAATAAGTTACCTTGTTAAAGCCTAATCAAGCAGAGACCACCAGGAATAAGCTTGTAGTCTGACAAAAATCAGATTTATTGACTCATAGTGAGGGAGTACACTCTTGAGGAACCTTGGAAGGCCTCTGGATAAGAGGAAGGAGGGAAGTGTCTTTTTTTTTAAATGATAACTTCATATTTATTGAAAGACATTCAGTTAAGATATAGAGAAATAATTATTAGCACGCATGACAAATGATTATGTTAAGTTCCACTAATTCATATTTCTGAATTATACTTTCTGCTAATTTTAGAGCATTATATTCATACAGCAGTGGTGGGAAAATTTGTCGTTGTTGTTTTTAATGTCCATCCTCTTGATAAAGCAGTGTAAGTTTTAGTTTCCCACTGAAGAATTCCTAGGAGGGTTTGAAAGAAGCCAGGATTCGTTTTGAATTGTTGGTTGCTTCTGAAGCAGATTGAGAAAAGTGTGGTTTAACTAGAGATTGGGTGTTGGTATGAAGTAGAGAGGTTTAGGAATTGGGTATCTTCCTCCAGTAATAAATGAAAATAGCAAAGCAAGTCTGGGGGCATTGCTGGTAAGAAAGCAGTAATCACTCAAAGACAGTTGTAGTTATGATATTTTACAACTGCTACATGACCTTGGGAAAAACAGTGTTTCCCGTTAACTTTAGAGCTAGCTTTATCTTGTCTGTCCTCCCAGCCTGATTAATTGCTGGGCTGCTTTTTGTCTTTTTCAGTCCTGGCTGATATTCACTATTTCAGTCCCGGATAGATTTTGATTCTTTCAACGTGTGGTTTTATAAATCTTTTAAAAGCACATGGTTAACATACTGCAATTTGTTATTAATTGTATATAAGGGCTTTTCTGGATGTTTAGTCTGTTTTATTTTAGCCTCGAAACATTCTCTGACACCAGTTCAAAGTTCCATGCCAGAGTAAAATACATTTATTTTATTTTTCTTTATTGGTTTTTAGAGAGAGAGAGGAAGTGAGAGGGAGAGAGATATAGAAACATCCATGAGAGAGAACATCGATTGGCCACGTCCTGCATGCCCCCCATTGGGATTTTGCCCACAACCTGGGCATATGCCCTGACTAGGAATCAAACCGGTGACCTCTTGGTGCATAGGTCAACACTTAACTACTGAGCCACACTGGCTGGGCCAGAGTAAAATACTTCTGATGCAAACAGATCCCCCCCCCCCCCACTGTAAATAGAGAATGAATGGAATAAACTAGTTGTCTAACAATTCAGATGTGGCCATTTTAGAATACTCTTTAAATCTTTGTGAACTTTGCAGTAAAACCCAGAGTCTCTACTGACTTTGTTCAATGTCTTGCAGGTAAAAGAAAGATGGAGGGATATGTGTAGATTTTTTTTGCTTTTAAAATTATTTACTATTTCAGGCTCTTAACAGATTGTATTTTCTATAATGTCATTAATTAGACAGCATTGAGAAGTGGGAAGACTTGAAATAATCAGGAGACCTAGATGCAACCTAGGCTCTGCCCTTTATTGGCTCTATTATGTTAGGCAAGACACTTAGTTTCTCTGGACCTTAATTTCTTCATTTACAAATTGAAGAAAACGCTTGCCTTCAGATCTCACAGGATTACTGTAAACTCAAATGAAAAGTCTGTGAAATTACTTTATAAGTTTTAAAATGTTACACAAATGTAATCTGTAAGTATGATATTGGGTCACAGATACTGATAATGACTCATAAAGATCTTGTATTTGAGTTATCATGAAAAGTTTATATAACTCACATGCAGCCATTGAGGTTGCATATCTAAACTTAAGTCTCAGATCTATCATTTGACTTCAAATCCAGGGCTCCTCCCACAAAGTTCTCAGCAAACTAAATAATATATATTTCCTACTTGCCATAATAGAACATTTTGTTAGCCATTGTAGGTGCTCTGGGGGTATTTATAATACTCATATTTACTATTACTTTCCCAAATAGTTTTCGGCCTCTGACTTATGTTTAGAATCATAGTTTTCACATTGTTGTGTGTGTTTTAAATAAGACGTGAGATAATAAAGTGGGAATTGGTAAAAGCTGCTATTTTATTCAATATCCTTTGAGGTCCAGCTGTATCAAGTACAGTCTCTTGAAAAATAAATAGTGGTTTTATTCAGAAGAGAATTACCTGTTTGCTATAATAAAAGCCCAGAGTTTATGGTAGCAGGTAAGACTGGAAAGGGAGGTTGCAGACCAATTATTCTGAACCCTCCTGGCTAACAGTATGGATTTTTTTGGATGAATGATTAGATAGTAAAAGTTTTTGACTTTCTGGCTCATTTGGTCTCTGTTGGAACTACTCTGTGATAGTATAAAAGCAGCCAGAGATGGGTGCATGATACTGTGTGCAGATGTTGTTTTCTTGAGTTGTATACTTGAAACCTGTGTGGTTTTGTGAACTAATGTCACCCCGGTAAACTCAATAAGAAAAAGCATCCACAGGTATTATGTAAATGAATGAGCATGGTTGTTTTCCAGTAAAAATGTATGTACAAAAACATGTGATGGGCTGAATTTGGCCCATGGACTTTACTTTTCTAACCCCTGTTTTATACTATACTAATGAGTTTAGTATAAGCCATTGGATGCTTTTGAATAGAAAAATTATTTAATTGAATTTTTATTTTGAAAGATAACTCAGGTTGCAAAGTGTAAGTAAGTAAATTAGAGAGGAGAGAGACTGGAAGAGGCACACAGAGAAGTCAGAGGAAATACTATTACTATATATGTAAACAGGAGATGATGAGTGTGAGTAAAAGGTAAAAGGTTAGAGATAAAGATTGGCAACATTTCATATGTGGGTAGGTAAGATTGCAGGGATAGCATGAAGACAGAGAAGAGAGCTCTGGACAGAATTTGAATGAATTATCAGCATTCCATCAAGGGTAAGTCAGAGTAGAAAAAATAAAAACCTAAGAGGGCAAGGTTCAGAAAGGCAGGGAGGAGCACAGAAGATTTTTAGGGGAATGAAACTACTCTATATGATACTATAATGGAAATCCACCGTATACAACAACATGCGTGGACTTCAGGTGATGATGACATGTCAGTGTATGTTATAACAAATGCATGATGGGTGCTGATGATGGGGGAGGCTCTGTTTGTTGGGAACAGAGGCTGGCTATATAGTAACTCTACTTTCTGCCACATTTTGCTATGAACCTAAAACTGTTCCAAGAAATAGTTTATTAAATCATTGAAAAAAAAAGTCAAGGGATGAATCAGAAATGATAGCTTGTAAATCATAAGAAAATTTGATCAATTTTTCAGATTTGATCAATACTCACTATAAAATCTAATTTTATGAAATTTATATTTTCCGTGGTTTTGAAAGGTTGAATACAATACAATACAATACAAATTACTTAACTTTCTAGAAATAACTTTTATTAAATTCAGCAAATACTTGAACATCAAATATATGCAAAGCCTTTTCCAAGTCTTCAGGCATTTTGCTGTCAAGGATTTTATTCTTCTGGGGCGGTTTAGACAGATGGAATATGATGATAGTGTAGTGAATTCTCTCAGTCGTTTTGGGCTGCTGTAACAAAATACCATAGACTGGGTGGATTATAAACAACAAACATTTATTTCACAGTTCTGGGGTCTTGAGAAGTCAAAGGCCCCAGCAACTTTGGTGTTGGTGAGGGCATGCTTTCTGGTTTATAGTGTCTTCTTGCTGCAATTTCACATGGAGGAAGGGGCAAAGGAGTTTCTCAGGCCTCTTTTATAAGGGTACTAATTCCATTCATGAGGGCTCTCTGCCCTCATAACTTAATCACTTCCCAAAGGCACCACCTGCTAATACCATTACATTGGGCATGAGGTTTTCAACATATAAATTAGGGGTGGGCACAAACATTTAATCTGTAACAGACATAAACTAAGTGATTTAAGTGAAATACAAAGTTTAATGAACATTCAGAAAGGAGAGATGAAACTGATTAAGAGAAACAAGGAAATATTTTAAGGACTAAATAACCTTTGAGATGAACTTTTAAGGATTGAATATAAGTTGAAGGGTGGAACATTCCAGGTGAGAGGATATCTGCGTAGGACAGAAAAGAAGGCTTGTCTTATTTCAAGTAGGATATTTAGGCCTTGGGGGAGTAAGAATTATGGCTGGATATTTTGGGAAAGGTGGGGCCAGATTAATTAAACAAATACCTGAATATTTTTTGCTTCCAAGGGATTAAGCTGGGTTGGTGCATGATGCATTAGACACTAAGCTCTATCCTTAAAGTGTTTATAATCCTAGATCAGAGATATGTACAATGAATAAAAGGACCTTGACAAGCAGGATAGTTCTTTTATGACAAATGATTGAGAAAGATTTCGTGGAAAAGGAGGTGGTTTTAGGCTATACATTCAAAGATAAGAAAGATAGTGGTAGGCTGGAATGTCAGAGGTAGGCATAAAGCTAAAGGAATAGCATAAACAAAGGTTCCAGTGTGGTAAACAGAGAAGTTTGGTTTAAATATAAGACAGGATATTGCCTATAGTTTTATCAGATGTTCTCAGTTCTACTGCTACTCATTGGAGTGTGAATATGTGGTTACTAGGTTTTGTACAATTTTACCATTTGTATATCCACGTCCTCAGTTAAGATAATGAAGAGTTTTATCACAAGGATTCCTCATGTTGCCCTTTTATAACCACACCCTATTACCTCCTGCCTGACCTACCCCCAGTCTTGTCAACCACAAATCTATAATCGAGAATGTTATATAAATGGAATCATACAGTATATATATTTTTTTCATTTAACATAATTCACTGGGCATTCATCTAAGTTGTTGCATTTATCATTATTAATTCCCTTTTATTGCTGAGTGGTATTCTATGGTAAGGATATACCACAATTTGTTTGACCATCCTCCCTCTCCCTTCTCCCTTTTCCCCTTCCCTCTCCCTTTCCATCTCCCTCCTTTTCTTGGTGTGTGTGAACAGAAGCTTTCATGTCTGCAGGATGAAAGCTCAAGAGTACAATGGTGGATTGTATGGTAATTGCATGTTTAGTTGTTTTTAGAAACTGCCAGACTGTTTTTCCAGAGTGGTTATAACATTTACATTCCCATAGTAATGTATAAGTGATCCAGTTTTTCTATATCTTCACCAGCAGTTTGTATTGTCATGGTATTTTATTTTAGCTTTTTCCATAGGGGTATAGTATGATATATCATTGTGGTTTTAATTTGCATTTCCCTGATGGCTACTTAAGTTGATCATCTTTACTATGTGTATACCCTCTTTGATGAAATGTCTGTTCACTTTCACCCATTTTCTAATTAGATTATTTTATTGTTGAGCTTTAAAAGTTGTTTATATATTTTCGATACCATCCCTTTGTTGGGTATATCATTTGCAAATATTTTCTCCCCATCTGAGATTTGTCTTTTCATTCTCTTTAGGCTTTCACAAAACAGAGGTTTTTAATTTTGATAGCATCCAGTATATCAGTTTTCCCTTTTTTTTTTTTGTGAAGCCTTAGAATTTTTTGCCTAGCCCCAGATCCTGAAGGTTTTCTCCTGTGCCTTTTTTTCTAAAAGCTTGTTAGTTTTATATTTATTTCTATGATCTATATTGAGTTAAACTATATAGTATATGAAGTTTAGGTGGAGGTTAATTATTGTTTTTTGAGGTTCATTATTTCCTCTCTTTTGTTCAATTGATCTTTGTGTTTATCTCCTTACCTGTACCACATTGTTTTGAACACTGTAGTTACATAGTAAGCCTTAACTTTGGTAAGAGCAATCCCTCCCACTCTATTCTTTGTCAAGATTGTTTTCCGTTTTCTAGGGCCAGTTCCTTTTCATATAAATTTTAGAATAAGCTTGTCAGTGTCTGCAAAAGCCTTTTGAAAGGACTTTCATTGGGCCTATAAATCAATTTGGGAGAATTGACATGTTTACTATGTCAGGCCTTCTAATCCATGAACATGGTATATCTCCATTTATTGAGGTCTTTGATTTCTTTCATCAGCATTTTATAATTACAACATACAGATATTGTATATGTTAAGTGTATATCCAAGAATTCAATTATTTTTAATATTGGTTTCTGCATGTTCATTATTAGTGTATGCAGATGCAATTGATTTATGCATATTGATCTTATTTCCTGTGACCTTGCTGAGCTCACCTATAATTTCTAGCAGTTTTAAACCTCTTTTTTAAACATATTCCATCCTGTTTTTATTATAGTCTTGGAATTGGATGATTTGGCATATCTAATTAGGTTCTGGGTTGTTATGGGCTAGTAGCATTTAAGGATTGGGGTGAAACTTGTAGTCACTAGAGTGTAGTTTACCTATTGAGACGAATTATATATTTTTATTTATTGATTATAGAGAGAGGGGAAGGGAGAGAGAGAGAGAAGAAAACAACATCGATTTGTTGTTCCACTTATTTATGCATTCATTGGTGGCTGCTTCTTTGTTCCCTGACTGTGGATCAACCTCCCACAACCTTGGTGTATTGGGATGACATTCTATAGTTTTTATTTTTCTCATTTTGAGAAATGCTATTCTGGAATATTGGTTAAGAGATTAGCTTCTGAAACCAAATTGTCTGGGCTTGAATACTGGCTTGGGGTCTTGTATAAATTATTTAACCCCTCTATGCCTCAGTTTCCATGTCTATAAAAAGGGGATACTAATAATACTCACTTCATAGGATTAAATAAGTTAAACATATGAAGTGGTTAGCACAGTGCCTGGCACAAAAAGTGTTAAATAAATGTTGGTTTATTATATAACAAGGGATTTTTTTGTCAACTCTGGTCAGCAAAGCATGCGATATTTCCATTTGTGTTTAATCATTTTCTTTAACATAGTGATCAGTATCCATCAGAGTCCAATTTAATATGAAAGTTTTTTCCCTTTCCCTCACCCCACCCATTTTGGGATGTAAGAGTATTGAGATGCTAGAGAGGAGAGGAAAGGAAAGAGAAATAGGAACTAAGTTTCACAGGAACTAAGCTACAGTGCCAAATGATCTGTAAAATTGACTTCACTTGATCCTCAAGTGAGTATTATGCCTATTTTATAGATTTTATAGATAAGGAAGAAGCTAGGTCATTTTTTTCCTCAATACTATGTTGCCTTTTTTTTTTTTTTTTAATCCTCACCTGAGGACATTTTTCGATATTTTGTTCAGATAGAGTGAGAGTGAGAGAGAGAGAGAGAGAAACATCGACGTGAAAGCGACACATCGAGTGGTTGCCACCCACACGACCGAACCAGGGCTGGGGACAAACTGCAACCGAGGTACGTGCCCTTAGCGGGAACCGAACCCGGGTCTCTCCGGACCGCAGGCCGACGCTCTAACTGTTGAGCCAAACCGGCCAGGGCTATGTTGCCTTTTTATTGTTATTTTGTCAAAGTAGGGGGAATTGGTAAAGCCAGAGCCAACTCTTCTAGCACCTATTGAGCTATTTATTTGCCTGGCTCTCTGGTTTTCACTCAGGATTATTATGTATTATGTCTTTTGTCCCCACTCCCTCCACCAAATCACATGTCCCCATGGTTTACCCTTTTGTATCGAATAACAACTTGGTGCCCACAAAAACAAGGGGGGGGAGTTCACAGCTTTAGACCCATCAATATATTTTATTTGGCCTATGTGTCTCTCTTTATACAGTACCATACTGTTTTTATTATTAGAGCTTTATAGTTTAAAATCAGGAAGCATGATAACCTCAGGCTTTGTTCTTTCTCAGGATCGTTTTGGCTATTTGTTGTCTTTTCTAGTTCCATACAAATTTAGGATTATTTTTTCTATTTCTGTGAATTATGCCATTGGAATTTTAGTAGGGATTGTATTGAATGTATAGACTGTAGGTTAAAATACCATTGAGTTATAATTTCCTTATTCTCTGTTTTCACCTTTACCAAGGTGTGGTGTACTTTCATATTTTATGTAGCTTATTAAGATCTTTTAAATTCAGCTTGAAGAACTTCCAGTATTTCTTGTAAGGCAGGTTTAGTGATGGTGAACTCCCTCAGCTTTTGTTTGTCTGGAAAAGCCTTATTTTTCCTTTGTATTTAAAGGATGATTTTGGTGAATAAAGTATTCTTGGTTGGCAATTTTTAAATCTTCCAACACATTTTATATGTCACTCTATACTCTCTTGGCATAGAGAGTTTCTGCTGAGAAATCTGCTGGTAGCCTAATGGGGTTTCTTTGTAGGTTACTTTTTTTTCTTTGCTGCCTTTAATGTTCTTTCTTTTGTCATTTTTTTTTTTTTTTTTTTTTGCCATTTTTGTTATATTGTGTCTTGCAGCAGATCTTTTTGAATTGATATAAGATGTTCTATTAGCTTTGTGGACTGGTATGTCCAAGTCCTTTCCTGGGATTGGGAAGTTCTCAGCCATTATGGCTTTAAATAAACTCTCTACCCCCTTTTTCCTCTCTTTTCCTTCTGGTACACCAATTATTCTTATATTTGCCTTTCTGATCAAATTTAATAGCTCTGCTAGGGTCTTTTCACTTTTAAATTCTTAATTCTTTCTTCTTTTATATTGAATTATTTATATATTCCTATCCTCCAAGTCATGTATTCTTTCTTCATCTGCTCTGTCCTGTTACCAGTGCTTTTATTGCATTTTTCAATCTCCTTCATCTAATTTTTCAGCTCCAGAAATTGTTTCTTTCTTATAATCTCTATCTCTTTGTTAAAGAATTATTCCTATTCATTAATTTTATTCCTGAGTCCAGTGAATTATCTTCTTGATGGTTTTTGTAGCTTGTTGAGTTTCTTCAAAATGGCTATTTTTATTTATTTATTTATTTTTATTTTCAGATAGAGAGGGCGGGAGCGAGGGAGGAAGAGAGAGAAACATCGACGTGAGAGAGACACAACCACTGGTTGCCACCCACACAATCCCGTCCAGGGTCAGGGACAAACTGCAACTGAGGTACGTGCCCTTAACGGGAACTGAACCAGGGTCTCTCTGGTCTGCGGGCCGATGCTCTAACCACTAAGCCAAACCGGCCAGTGCAATAACGGCAATTTTGAGTTATCAGTTTGACTGCAGTATCCTGTGCCTTTGAGTTCAGTTACTGGAGAATTATCATTTTTTGCAACCATATTTCCTTATTTTTCCCTAGTGTTTGAAGGCATTAGAAGTATCAGATACCTTCTTTATTAAGGCTTTGTGTCATCTTTGGTTCTTATGATTCAATAGGCTGGCTATTAGAAACCTTCCTTTTGTATTCCAAAAGGTGGCACAATAGCTCAAGTATGGTTTCTTATGTGTAGTTTCTTCTTCTGGAGCTGGCTCTCCCAGATGCACTGGGAGTGTGCACAAGGAACTGGCAGCAGAGTGTACGGGGTGGGCTTAGCACTTGGGGCTTTGGCGGGGGTACCCACTGGCCAGTGGGGAGATCCTCTAGTGGGGAACTCCCAGAGATCTATGGGTGGATCTCTTGCTGAATTTCCAAAGCAGAAAGCAGGAATCCTGTTCCTGTTCATTCAGTGCTGTTGGATATTTTTATCTGCCTCCTTCCTTTTCTCTCCCTTCTCTCAATGAAGGAGGTCTATCCTCAGAAATCGGGATGCTGCTTAAGAGAAACAGTCCCCTCCAGCCACATCCTGCACAGTTGGGGCAGCCAGGCAGGCATTCAACACTTTCGATTTATATTTCTTCCATGGTAGAGGTTTCTGTTTTCCATTTTCTCTGTTGATGAGGGCACTGATGCAGCTTCCAAAAACCCAGCCCCTTATAGTGTTGCCCTGGGGAGTGGTGCTGCCTTGATGGGTTCCTTCCTCCCTTTCCTCTAAGTCTAAATTCATCTCTTTCCCATTCTGATGGCATACTGGATTCTCCCCTTAGGCAAGCTGGGCCTCCATAAATTTTCTACTAACTGTGGGTGTCTACTTAGTTTTACACTCTCTAAGGATCCCTTACCCCCTACCCCACCATCGCAGGGAGTAAGGTGGGGCTGGCTCACTCTCTCCCTTGGATCTGAAGCCCCCACTGAAGTCCTATCTGCCCACATTTGGACGTACAGGTGGGTAGAAACCTCACAGATGTCCTGTTGTAATGTGCAGATTCACTTTTGTTTAGCTGTGTTTATTTTGTTGTTAATTAAAGACATGAGAAAAAGGACTCATCGCCATGACACTGATGTCACTCCCCCAATACACTTCAAATTTGGATTTTGCTGTTGATGGTTGTGTCCTAGCAAGAAATTATGTGGAGTATAAGAGTCGAAAAGAAATACTCATTTTAATTCTAAAATGGAAGCACTTTCAAATAGATTAACAAACTAGGAGCATTAAAATACTTTAGAAATCTAATTCAATTTTTTCTTTATTAAGCATATGAAGTATAAAACCTTAAATTTAGTATAAAATAACAAATATTTTAAACCTTATTACTGGTTTTCTACTTTCCCCAATTTTCAAATTCTTTACTACTTTACAATTTTGTCTTCTCAAAGTTATGTAATTGTTTCCATTTGTTTCAGTATAGGTTTCCTTAGATATATATTTTTTGTCAAATAATGTTCTAGCTTTTATGTATGAAGAAAATAGAAGGGAATGTGCTTTGAAGTATTTTTCACAGAAGTTATGCATTTGTGGTGATCCTTCTATTTCTTGTTGCTTACTGACCTAGGTTTTTTTATGATTGAATTTATGGGAACAAACTGATTGGTGTTGAAATATTGCAGGAATAAGCTTATATACTAATAGTTTTCTTAGTACAACAACCCTGTAATACATTGTTGATTTGAATTTATTGTTAAGTGTTCTTGTTATTGAGTCTTGAATATTTTTTTAGGTTTTATCACCATTTTATATTTGAGGGTCTAGTACTAAGCTTTTAAGTCAAGAGAGTAAACATCTTGTACCATACTTAACAAATTTTTTAACAAAGACACTTTTCTAACACTAGGATTTTTAGCAGATTATTGGTAGTTTCTTTTCTATAAAATGATGGGATGGATCACTAATGGAGAGGATAATGAAGAAGTAACATAAGAAAATACGTACATCCTTATAATAAATTCAGAGTGATGAAGGCAAAGCTATTGGAGACTATATGAACAAAACTACAGTAATTTGCACTTTAGTAATTTGGGTTAGAGTGTCCGATATTGTAATTTTGAAAAATAGAATTTGCGTAATGGAAATGGTATGTTAATATCCAACATATATTATAATACATATTTCTAAATTTTTTTTTCTTTATTGATTTCAGAGAGAGGAAGTGGGAGGGAGAGAGAGATAGAAATATCAATGAGAGAGAACATCGATTGGCTGCCTCCTGCATGCCTCCCACTGGGGATCGGACCTCACAACCTGGGTATGTGCCCTGACCAGGAATTAAACCTGCAAACCTTTAGTGCATGGTTCACTCCAACTGACAGAGCCACACTGGCCAGGAAAAATTGATACTTTTATATGCCTTTTTTCAAAGACCAATTATTCTTGATTTCTGAGGGTAATTCAGTAGCATTTAAAATGTTATTAAAAACCATAACAAAACTTAGGAGAACCTTTCTATTCAGCTTTCATTAATTCTTTAATATATTCTTGATAACATTTGAGGCTTCTTATGTGATAGCTGGGACCTTATATTCTCTACCTTTTGTTGTTCTTTAGCACTTCTAAATGATTTCTAGAAAGCATGGGAAATTAAAGAAAATAAGTTAATTTTACTGTTTGTTAGAGACACTGGTAAAATTACCCAGCTTTAAAAAAAATGGTATACTGAAGTATAGCACTTATAACATAGGGAGAAATCCATAAGTGAGGAAGGGACCAATAATTCACAAGGGGAAACATTTAGATTAGGCAGAATATTTATAAATATTAGGTATAATAAATTTTAGTGCTTAAAATGAGATGAGTAGATATAGTTGGTCCTAAATAAATCAAACTAATAGGAACACGAGGAGAGTAATGGTGCATGTTAATATTAAATGTATTTAGAAATCCATAGACCAGCCCTGGCCAGTTTGGCTCAGCGGTTAGAGCGTCGGCCTGCGATCCGGAGAGACCCGGGTTCGGTTCCCGCTAAGGGCACGTACCTCGGTTGCAGTTTGTCCCCGGCCCTAGTTGGTCGTGCGGGTGGCAGCCACTCGATGTGTCCCTTCACGTCGATGTTTCTCTCTCTCTCTCTCCCTCCCACTCTATCTGTACAAAAAAATGGAAAAATATCCTTGGGTGAGGATAAAAAAAAAAAAAGAAATCCATAGACCAAAATGTGTTTATAATATGAAAAACAGTAGGTAAAGATAAAAGGAGTGAGAAGCGTCTATGGGATTATACACCAGAATGGAGAGTATGGATGGTGCTTTCCTAACGAGAGCTAAAGAACAGGATATCTAGATCAAATCAATGCCTGGGTTAAAGCTAAGTTCAGCAATCTATCCTTTTTGTATACTTTTCCATTGGATCATTTCCATTTTTCCTGTCCACTCTGATTAAAAAAAAAATAACCTGCCATTAACCCCATTCCTTCTTAATTCCCATTATAGCCATTATGTTGAAGCATTTAAAGTTACTAGTTTTGTATGTGGAAAATTGGCGAATGTCAACAATTTCATGTGCTTCCACCCATACGGGAATACTCAAAAACACCTTTGAAGTTCTAATTAGCATATGGGAAAGGAACCTATAGATTTACTGAATAGGAATTGATGGTATAAATTCATAGCTATAGTGTGAAAGCTAGAGATAAATATGTTTTGTTTTATTCTCTCTCAAAGAGAATGAACTGTAAAGGGTGGAGTAAGTATGGTCAAGGAAAAGAAAACCCAAGATGCAAGAGTACCTTGCTGCTAACAGAGGCCCAAATTAATTAAATCCTGGTATACTGAAATAGTTCTCACTGGGAGGTATTTTTTTGAAATCAGAGTGGACAGGAGAAATGAAAAATAACCCAATGACAAGTATACAAAAGAGAACAAAGAATAGATCCTAGAAAGTATGGATTAGTGAATTTAGCTTTAACCCCAGGCAGAAGTTTAGACAGGTTTATTGAACAGGTGTTTTGTGTATTCTTAGAAAAGAAGGAGGTGATCACTGGGAACTTGGATATGTTTACAAAGAAATAATGCCAACAAACTTTATTTTCTCTTAGATAATATAATGGGTAATATAAGGCAGCTGTTTTAGAAAACTAATGTATTCTTTGCAATCTTAAATTGCACTGAAAAAATGTAGCTGGAAATAATCCACTATACTCTGTTTTGATCAGACCATTGGAATATTTTTCTCAATTCTTGTTATTTTAAGAGGCTCAGACATTGGTGAACTAATGACTTTACAGAGAAAAAAAAAAAATCAACCCACAGTAGTGTTTATGGTGAAAGGGTGTTTTTCTATGGGGGATGGTAGGGAAAAGAAGTGTTTGTAAATTATAGTTGTGAGCAATATAGAGGGGACCTCACATGTTGAGAGAAGATTTGAGGCACAAATGATAACTATCTTTAAATATTCCATGGGTTACCATATAGCACAGTGATTTGACTGATTTTTTTTGTGTGTGTGTGTTTGTGTTTTTTTGTTGTTGGTGGTGGTTTTTTGTTTGTTTGTTTTGTTTTGTTTTGTTTTGTTTTGTTTTTAGTAGCTGCCAAGGCAGAACCCATATGACTCTGGAAGTTACAGGGAGAGATTTAGCCCAGTTAAAAGTAGAGTCTACCCAAAATTAGAGCAGCTCAACATATGAATTCGCCATTTTTGAAAAATAATAATCTTCTCTTTACTAGAAGTCTTTAGGCAGAGGCTGAATGGCCTGTTGCCAGGTAAGTCATAGAAAGGATGATTTGGGGGGAAGGAAGGTTGGACAAGAATCCATAGTTCTCAAACTTGGCACTGTATCAAGATCATCGGCAGAGCTTATTAGAAAAACACATTTTAAGAGCTGTGTATATTTCTGTAGATTATTTTCCACATTAAAGTATCTTAATCATTTCTGCAATTGGGTAAATGGTGAAAGCTTTACCCTTTGGAATGTATATTCCATGAAGATGGAGATCTTGTTTGACTTGTTTATAAGCTGTATTTCCAGTGTCAGTGACAGTGACAGTGATTAGCTCATAGTGGGTGGTCATTTATTCTACTGATAGCTGTGTATTGATCTCTATGACAATAAATTTGTAAAGTCCACACAATAAGCTATATCCTGTTTTTACTTTATTCTTTAAGCATTTTGGTCTATTGCTGAGTTTTTAATATTTTTTACCTTTTGTTAGAGGACAGTGTAGAAGCTTATCCTACAAAATTTTAAAGAAAAATATTTATGAGACATGGATTGTGAATAGAATATTTTGTATTAAATATATTTTGTACATATATACATTTCACTAATTTATCTACTAGTTGAATTAGTTAACATACTAAAGTTAGTGTATCATGACATCAAAGATCTTTGTCTCAAAAGTAAAGTTCTTAAAATATTTCAAGACAAAGTTGGCATGTTCACATCAATATTAAATGAAAAGGTTCTATAATTGATTATTGGAACCAGACCATCTCAGCTCCCCAGATAGAAAGGTGTCATAACTGTTTTTCAAGGTTGTTAAGTCCTTAACCACAGTGAATAAAGAAGCAGGCATTTTGTTGTGACTAAAAATATGTTCATTGGTTGCCCTGTTTTAACTGGTGTCTTGAGAGTTGTAGTGCCATTTCACTTTTTGTGACTTTGTGGGGCTAAATTCCTTAGTAAATGAGGCTGAGATAACATTGCTTACCTATTATAGTGTTGTTTTTTTTTGATACTTAAGTATATAATTAATCAAGATAATTATATATACTAAAACTTATCACATACCTTTTAAGCACTCTAAATTTTATAAGGCTTACTAGTGGCAATGCAATAATGACATTATAGTGGATATGTCAGCATAGGATTGTGGTAGTTATTTTATTTGTTATTTCTCATTAATACTTCATTCTACTTTGTTAGGGTGAAAGGTACATTGGTTATCTCTAAACTTGCATTATGCTTATAATAGAAGAAAAATGCAATCAAATAGTACATTTGATAGAGACTTTCAGATACAACACAATGATAATTGTGTGTTTCCCTTTATTTTATTGTTACTTTTGAGAAAAAGAATGATTTGAGCATTTCCCTCCCCCAAAGGAGCTATATAATAATTATTTGAGAAGAACAATATCTACTTTTTTTAGTGAAATACTCAAAGGTTAGTAAAATGTGAACTTTTTTTTTTTTTTATTGTATCTTTAGAGTCAGTTATCAGTCGTTGACAGCTGAGGAAAATGTTCCTGATAAAGTGCTCTGTAGATTTGTAACAAAAGCAAGAAGGAGAAGTACTGAAAAATAGTGTCTAAATGGAGAATACATGGAAAAGACAGTGTTGACAGACTCCTTAGTGTATAGAGCCTTAGGCCTGTTAACATTACCAAATGACTAAGAAAAATGTATTATCACCTCATGTGCTGGATAAATAAACAATAAATCACTGAGATGAGAAAGAAGGAATATTTGATGATTATGCTGTCAAATATGCAACATGACCTTATATTAAAATTTTTTGGAATAGCTGTTAGTGATGACTAGAAAGGACTTTGAAAAAAACGTGTTTAAGATAAAAATGTATTGTTGAGCATTAAGTGAAATTTTAAAACTCTACCTATACTTTTATCACAAAACAGTTGGTTTCATTTCTCTTTTTCTAGTCTGTACTCATGTATGCATGCATATTTTACATAATTTATATCAAAGTATAGTTACAAGTTTGTATTTTATTTTTTTGCTTTGCAGTTCCTAATTTTTCTTTGCTGCTCTTGTTTTTATATTTGAATTAATAATTCCTACAGAGTAGTCCATCACATACTCTATAATTTAATTAGCCATTCCCCTGTTGTTGGACTTAGGTTTTAATTATAAATAGCACTCTGTTAGCCCTGCTGGTGTGGCTCAGCGGTTGAGCATTGACCCATGCACCAAGAGGTCACCGATTTAATTCCTGGTCAGGGCACATGCCTGGGTTGTGGGCCCAATTCCCAGTGAGAGGCATGAAGGAGGCAGCCAGTTGATGTTCTCTCTCATCGATGGTTCTATCTCTCTCTCCCTTTCTCTTACTATCTCTCTAAAAAAAAATAGCATTCTGTTAAACACTTTGTATATGTAAGTCTTTTTTGCTAATCAGTCATGTCCCTAAGAGAGATTCCTAGGAGTCAGGCAATGGGTATGCTCATTTTCATGAATCTTGAAGTCTGTTGCCAACATTATTTTCCATATGGATCATGTCACTTTCTAGTGCATCTAGAAATGTAGGTGTACACCAGTTTCAAGCAGTGATTGCTGGCATAAGGTTTTAGAATTTTACAATGCCAGATTATTGAGTTTTAAAATTGTGTCTTGCTATTTTCATTGAAATTTATTTTAATACATGGCAAAAAATTGAATGTTGTCCTGGTCAGTGTGGTTCAGTTGGTTGGGCATCATCCCGTGCACTGAAAGGTTGCGGGTTCAATTCCCAGTCAGGGCACATACCTGGGTTGTGGGCTTGAACCCTGGTAGGGGGTGTACAGGAGGTAGCTGATCTATGTTATACTCACACATCGATGCTTCTCTCTTCCTCTCCCTTAGTCTCTCTTAAAAAAACAATACAAATATTTTTAAATTGAATGTTTTCAGTGACTAAATTTATTATTTGTATTTTCTATATTTTGAGTTATTTGTTAATTTCCTTAATCCACTAATCTATTAGATCTTGATGGTGTTCTTATGGATGGTTAGTTTTATGTGTGTTTTAAAATATTAAGACTTTATCATATTTGTTGTAAATTTTTTCCATTTTTTCTTTTGAAGTAATTATTAGTTTTCTCTCTAAAGGATTCTTTAAAAGTGAAGTCTAATTTTTTCTCTTTATTTTATTTTTCCATCATCATTTATCCACCTATACCCTATTCTAACTTAAATAAGCCAGTCAGAAAAACACAGCTAGCATATGATTTCACTCATATGTGGAATTTAATGAACAAACTGAAATCTAATTTTTGTATACTATAAAGATACATAAAATTTTTACTAACTGTTTCTGAATTAACAGTTTGGGCCTGAGATATTAACTCTTAATGGGGTCAAGTATATTTTGTTTATATGATTGTGTTTATTTGGCCATTTAGAAACTCGGGTATTTATTGGATGAATGACTGGATTTCTGGTAGGTATTTACCTCTCTTTCTCTTTCTATCTCTGCTCCTCTTCTTAAAGTTGCTTTTTAATTTTTTTTTCTGTTGATGTTGTTTTTATTTTTATACTTCAAGCAGTGGTTTTCAACCAGAGACAGTTCCCTCTCCTCTCTAGTAGTCGTTTGGCAATGTCTGGAGATACACTTGCTTTGTCACAACTTGGTGGTGGTGGTTTGTTACTTGCAACTATTGGGTTGAGGCCAGGGATGCTGCTGAACACTAAAATAGAGAGATAGTTTTTGGTCATGAAGAATCATCAGGCCCAAGGTGCCAGTAGGTCTGAAGTTGAGAAACCCTGCGTTAAAGTAGCATGTCTTTTCCTCTATCTACTTGCCGAGTATGTATAGAGAAAAGCAAAGCAGAAGTAATTAATGGTTAATTGTTTCAAGGAACTCAAGGCAGTAAGACATGTTTGATTGAAGAAGGAAGATTAATAAAGTCCCAAAGTTATGGTGCATGCTCTTTCCAGTTTAGAATTATGGAAATTTTTAGAGCTTGGGATGGGACCAGCTATCAAAAAAAAAAAAATTCTTTTACCTGGTACTGATGCTTATGGGTTTCCTACCCCTCTTAGTGTTACATAAATACTCAGATCTCTAATTCTTATGATTTACATTCCAAGTTTTGTTGATTTTCTTATTTATCGTTCATTTTTTGGGTCATTTTGTCAGTTTAAAATGGCCAATGGATCTACCTTTGCCTGGAAAAATACTTCATTTCTCTTAAGATTGAGACATTGAAAGGTTTCATATTTTTATTGTGGCATAGTTCTGATGGTACTAATCCAGCTACAACTCAATTCTTGCCTTAATTTTGTCTTCAACATAAAGCTATTATCATTTGTACTATATTATTTATGTACTATGACAAAATGTCACCTTTCTTCAAGGTGACTTTGAACTTACAGGGGTCTTAACAATAAATACATAAATAAAATAAATAAAAATAAAGTATAATGTATCGGATGTTAAATATTTTCAGTGTATAAGGGAATACTGGAGGAATCAGAGCAAGTGAGTGCTTATAAATTCTTACATGGGGATTGAAACATTTGAGGGAAGTGAAGAGAATATAGGTGGTATTTGAAAGAGAATTGTGCAGACTTGTGTTTTATTCTGGCTCCTTAAGAAAATTAACTACAAGGCAAAAAACAAACAAAATGGAGACAGGATCTAAGATGACCTCATAGAAGATGAAGCCTCAGAGTTCATTGGTAACTAAAGGGAGACCTTACAGTTTCAGAAACCAAAAAGGCAAGGACCTATAAACAAGCCTAGAAAAAATTGTTTGTTACTGAGAAACTATATGGTATCATAGCTTCCTTTCTCTTTTCACTATATAAATCCTCTTATGTTACTGTTGAATTTTTAGGGAAAGATGTAGATGGGGTGAATGGGTGTGAGGACATGAAAAATTCTCTATATAGTTTTTAAGCTTTATTATACTTAACCAAATATAGTTTTTATTCTAAAATTTCTTCTAAGATTTACCATTTATATTTAAAATGACAATTTCTTCGGCTATTGTGTACCATGAAAGGCAAAATGGGAATGTACTTGGGAAACCATAGTAAGACAAACACGAAATCAGGTTTCTGGGATTTAAGAGAAGAGTATTCTTAATGCTTTGCGGTAGTGAACGTGAGTTCACAAAATCATGAAATATATAATGAAATTTAGACTTCTCACAAGGTAGAATTGCTGTGGTATGTGCACCTTGTTTTATCTCATCTTAGTATTCATGGTTTAACTTCATGATGTAGGTTTCACTTTTAGGTTCTAAGAAATGAATCTCTTATTTTATGTTTTCCAGTGAACATCACCTCTGCCAGGCAATTAACGGGATGCAGTCGCTTCAGCCATATTTTTCCTTCATCTGCTTACCAGCACATTAAGATGCATAAGAGAATTCTGGGGCACTTGTCATCTGTCTACTGTGTAGCATTTGACCGAAGTGGGAGAAGAATTTTTACAGTGAGTTTAAAATTTGTAATACTGTGCCATATTAGGGATTGAAGCAATGGAAGCTAGACTTCATGACATTGAATCATGCTTTTTTTTTGCAATTTATCCTTTTGGACACATGAATATAAGGAAAGATGAATGGAAATTGAAAATCTTTTATCATTCTGTATAAGTAAATGAGTGTGAACTATAATGTCCTCTATCTTTAGGGAAATCTAGTTTGATAAATTTTCAGAAGGGCTTATAATCTAGAGGTGGTAAATTTATGTGAAACAAGTTTTATCTAGTCAATTTCATTCACATTTTAGCAAACATTTATTAATACGCATTTTCCATTTGTCACTTAGTGTAATTGGTGTCAGTTCTGCTTAGTTAATGATCACATCATCCTTATGGTCGAATAGTTGAACTCTACTACACACTTAGTAATGATTACAGTTATTCCATATATCTTTCTTTGATTTTAGTAGTAGTTATTTTGAAAATTGGGTTTTCATTAACCAGATCATACTGTGTGATTTTGAGTACAAAATTGTAGCACACTAATATTTCCAAGAAAAGGTTTATAAGTCTCATTACTTCAGTACTAAGTTAACATAAAAGTGTAGATAATGGCCTAATCTTATTTTTAAATTTCCATGCTACAACTAAGGAAGTGGTTCGTATTTTGAGAAGTTAAAACCCCTTGGAGTTCATTACAGACTCTTCCATTGACATTTTCATGACTGACTCCAAATGCATCACACAAGTATTTGTTTATTGATGATCACAATGAGGAAGATTCGCATCTTGCTATAAACAGATAATTATTAAATAACTTATTTTTCATAATGGAGAATTGCTTTTTACTATTTTTAAAGTTCTTTTGAAATTCTCAATAGGAAGTTCAAAATATTTACACCACAGATTATCAAGAAAAAGCCCCATGCTTACCAAGAAATGCATGTAGACTTTAGGTTAAATTTTTAAGTATTTGTAGAAAACATATTCAAGCAATTAAGAAATAAGGGTTGTTAGGCCTAAGGAAAGAAAGAATGGCAGAGATATTTAATGCAAAATCACGCACAAGTGAGCTAATTTTTTTTTTTTAATCCTCACCTGAAGACTTTTTTTTTTTTTTTGATATTTTGTTCAGATAGAGTGGGAGGGAGAGAGACAGAGAGAAACATCGACGTGAAAGGGACACATCGAGTGGCTGCCACCCACACGACCCAACCAGGGCCGGGGACAAACTGCAACCGAGGTACGTGCCCTTAGCGGGAACCGAACCTGGGTCTCTCTGGACCGCAGGCCGACACTCTAACCACTGAGCCAAACCGGCCAGGGCGCTAATTTTTTTTTTTTAATTGTCGAGATTGGTAGCAGTTTTGAGGAGCTCTTCACAAATACCATTGTCAATTTGGACAACACTTTGTCAGTGCTATCATTTGAACATCATTTATATTTACTGCTGGATCCATATTATATGGAGAAAAGAGACGGAAAAGTAAAAGCTTAGAAATAACTTAATAAAATCTTCCCTTTGTCTCTCTGGCTTTTTGGGGAAGGGGAAATTTCTGCTTCATTGTAAATCTTGTCTTTTCATCAGGGTTCAGATGACTGTTTGGTGAAAATTTGGGCAACAGATGATGGACGCCTCCTTGCTACACTTCGAGGGCACTCTGCTGAAATTTCTGACATGGCTGTTAACTATGAAAACACTCTTATTGCTGCAGGCAGCTGTGATAAGGTTGTAAGAGTGTGGTGTCTTCGAACTTGTGCTCCAGTTGCAGTCCTTCAGGGACATTCAGCTTCTATTACTTCCATACAGGTGAGAACAATGAAAAGATAACCTTAACATATGCGATAAGGATGAGAGTTCTCTTGTTTTTGTTTCATTGTGTTGATAATATTATAAAGAATGGCCAACAGAAAAATGTTGATCTCGTAACTTTGTTCCTATCCTGTAACAGGAGTTTTTTTACGTTCCTGTTTCATATAAATCTCTTCCTTGTAGAAATAAGTAAAAAGATTTTTCAAATGTAGTGTGAGACATCTTGTTTGTTTCACTCACATTTATTAAGAAGGGGGAAGATTGTAAATGCCTCAAGGAGCAGTACTAATACCTGTTAGTCGGGATATTAACAGGTTCTAACTTGAATATTGGCATACTTTGTGTTAACATTTAATCCCAGATGTTTTTCAGTCAGATTTAGAGAGAGAGAGAGGTTTCTTGTTAGGCAAATTTTTATTCTTAGTTTCAGCTTGGTATTTCACATACAGTACATTGACTTTTTAAAAATACTTGATCATATAATATTTTTACCAGATGTTGGTAGGGGAAATCCTGGATACCTCAAAAGAACTTTTATTTAATCAGACTAAGCTGAACTTTTGTCCTGTCCTGTGTTGAGAGCAAAATAGAGGAATCCGTCTGAAAAGGTCTTTCATAGTTTGGTCAAGGAGACCACTTCTGTGGATGAGATGATTACTCCCATTTACTTTGTTCTTTAGTTGCTTATAAGTATACCGGTCATTTTGTGGGTGTATTATTTAAATAATATATTACCTGTTTATGAGGAGCTAGCAAGGATTGGGTTCAATGTAGTATGTTGAATTTGAGAAAAAAAAATCATGTCAAATTTTTGATCAGTTGAAATTATTTCTTGGATTTTGTTTTGAGAGATTACCAGGTACTTTTGGTCCCACCATTCCATATGAGAATGTTATTTCTGGAATTTGGAAGTACTCTCATGTAACATACAAAAAAAAGGACTGTTTATACTGAAAATGTTTATGATACTGTTCGATACCTTCATAGTTTCATTTGCTAGTTTCTATCTCATTTTGTTTACATGGGAGAGTGCCCTGGAGATCTATGAGACCTTCTCTATCACGTTTTTTCCTTAGTGATTGTGTCAAGTCTCATGGCTTTGAATTTCATCTGTAGGCTGATGACTCTTAAACTTATATTTCCATCTTGGGACCTGTCATTTAGCTCCATACTTGTATATTCAACTACTCACTTGGCATCATCACATGAATGTTTACTATGCATCTCAAAGTCAACATATTTAAAATTAACTTCTGTCTTCCTTCTTCATATCTGACCCTACCAAAGCTTTCCACATATAAACAAATGGCAGTTTAATCCTTCCAGTTGCTCAGAGTAGTCATTCCAGACCATTTTCTTTCTCTTACACGCCACGTCTAACTTGTTAGCAAACCATGTTGGCTCTACCCTCTGAATATATCTAGAATCTGACAAATTCTCATGACCTCCATCATACTACTGTATTTCAATCATCTGTGATGAGATGATTGAAATAGACTTCTCACTGATCTTACTTCTTCTCTTCCCTTTCTCTTACCACAATCTAGCTTCTGCATAATAGACTGAGTGATTTTATTTATTTTATTTTTTTAAATATGTTTTTCATTGATATTTTTTTAGAGAGAGGAAGGGAGAGAGAGATACAAACATCAATGTGAGAGAGAAACATCGATCAGCTACCTCTGCACGCCCCTCACTGGGGATCGAGCCAGCAACCTGGGCATGTGCCCTGACCAAGAATCGAACTAGGACCTGTCAGTCCATGAGATGATGCTCAAGCCACTGAGCCACACTGGCTGGGCTAGACTGAGTGATTTCATTTTTTAAATCCTCACACGAGGATATTTTTCCATTTATCTTCAGATAGAGAGGGAGGGAGAGAGAGAGAGAAAGAGAGAGAGAGAAACACCAATGTGAGTGAGAGACATCGATTGGTTGCCTCCTGCATGACCCCAACCAGGGCCAGGAACCGAACTGCAACTGTGATATGTGCCCTTGACTGGAATCAAACCCGTGACTCTAGTCCCTAGGCCGATGCTCTAACCATTGAGCAAAACTGGCCAGGGCTAGACTGAGTGATTTTAAAATGGAAGTTAAATCATATGACTGATGTTCAGAACCCTCAATAGCTTTTATTTATTTATTTATTTTTATTTTTTATTTTTTTATCCTCACCCGAGGATATTTTTCCATTTTTTGTACAGATAGAGTGGGAGGGAGAGAGAGGAAGGGGGAGAGAGAGAAACATCGACGTGAAGGGACACATCGAGTGGCTGCCACCCGCACGACCAACCAGGGCCGGGGACAAACTGCAACCGAAGTACGTGCCCTTAGCGGGAACCGAACCCGGGTCTCTCCGGACCGCAGGCCGACGCTCTAACCGCTGAGCCAAACTGGCCAGGGCCCTCAATAGCTTTTAAACTCAGAGTTAAAGCCATAGAAAATCTGTTTTTAAAATCATTTTTCGTTTTTCAGTTATAGTTTGCATGCAATATTATATTAGTTTCAGGTGTACACCCCAGTGATTAGACATTACATAACTTACTAAGTGATCATCCCAATAAATCTCATACCCATCTGATACCATACATAGTTTTTAAAATATTATTGATTATATCCTCTATGCTGTATTTTACTTCCCCCTGACTATTCTATAACTACCAATTTATACTGCTTAATTCCTTCACCTTTTCCACCCATTCCCTCAACCCTCTCCCATCTGGCAACTGTTTATTTTGTTTTTTTAGATTCGGTTATTGAAAGATATGTATTTATTGTCATTTCATTGTTCATATTTTTTATCTTTTTATTTTCTTAAGAAAGACGCTTTAATATTTCATGTAATAATGGTTTGGTGGTGATAAACTCCTTTAGCTATTTCTTATCTGGGGAGCTCTTGATATATCCTTTGATTCTAAATGATAGCTTTGTTGGGTAGAGTAATCTTTGTGATAGGTTCTTTTTTTCCATCACTTTGAATATTTCTTGCCAGTCCCTTCTTGTGCTGTTTCTAAGATTCTCTCTTTGTTTTTAACCTTTTGCATTTTAATTTTGATGTGTCTTGGGCTGGGCCTGTTTGGGTTGATCTTGTTGGGAACTCTTTTCTTTAACAGGTTAGGGAAGTTTTCTGTCATTATTTTTCCAAATAGGTTTTCAGTTTCTTGCCCTCTCTTCTTCAGGCACCCTCATAATGTGAATGTTGGTACACTTGAAGTTGTCTCAGAAGCTCCTTACACTATCCTCATTTTTTTTTTTTTATTCTTTCTTTTTTTTTTTTGCTGTTCTGATTGGGTGTTTTTTTGCTTCCTTATATACCTATATACCAAATTGCTGATTTGATTCTAGGCTTCATCTTCTCTACTGTTGATTCTCTGTAGATTTTTCTTCATTTCAGTTTATCCTTTATTTCTGACTGGTTCTTTTTTATGGTTTCCATGTCCTGTTTTTATGCTGTTGACGTTCTCACTAAATAAGTTCACCTAATCTTCCCCTAAGTTCATTGCACATCCTTAAACCAGTTTTTGAAATCTGCATCTAGTAAATTGCTTGTCTCCATTTTGTTTAGTTCTTTTCCTGGAGTTTTATTCTGTTCTTTCATTTGGGACCTGTTTCTTTGTCTCCTCATTTTGGCTGCCTCCCTGTGTTTGTTTCTATGTATTAGGTAGAGCTTCTATGTCTCTTGGGCTTGGTAGAGTGGTTTGATGTAGTAGGTGTCTGTAGGGTCCAGTGTCACAGTCTTCCTGTTCACCCAAACTGGGCATGCCAGGTGTGACAACCCCCCTGCTGAGTGAGCTGTATACACCCTTCAGTTGTAGTTGAGCCTTGATTGTTGTTGGTACATCAATGGGAGAGATTTACCATGAGGCTGATTGGCTACAAGGATTGGCTGCAACCACTTTGGAGATCAGCTGGGCAGGGTCTCACCCTATGGAGAAGGACTTACATCAGTAAGGTTCTGGTGCTCACTGATTCTGCCCCTTGAAGATGTCTCTTATGGAGGAGGTTGGGTGGAGCTTTGACATGGTCTAAAACTGTTTACCAGGTACACTGGCTCTGGGGATCCCAGCAGGTACAGGTGTTCTGCCCAGGGGTACTTGACATGAGCTACAAAGTGATCTGCAGATGGCTGCTACTGTGCTGGACTTGGAGGTGCCCAGGATGGGCCATACTGCAAACCAAGGCTGGCTGCTGTTGATAGTGCTAGGCCTGGGGTCACTCAGCAGTATGCTGCTATCTTTATTATAAGTACTGGGCAGGCAAAAGCCAGATGCTACTTGTTTGAGAGACGTTAGGGAAGTCTGAAGCATGAGCCAAGGCAGGCTATTCAAATGGAAAAGCTACTGGAAACATCTTGAGTAGGCTGGCAAGTTGGGTGGGGCTGGATATCAGGGAATCACCAGGGTGGGGCAGACAGTGATAGCCAGGTTGATGGAGATTCAGATATGGTGCTGCCTGCTGGCTCTGTGGAGGGAGGGCTCAGAAAAGGAACAATGACCTCTACTAGCACTTCTGTCTGGGAGAACGCTGACCCCATCCTCCCAGCTCTCCTCCTGATGCCAGACGCTTCAGTTCCTCCTGTATGTCTCTGCTGCCTTTCAAGCTGCTGGCCCAGTGCTGGAGCTCAGAGGGAGTGAGTCTGAATAAGTCTGTGCTCGGGCCCTTTAAGAGGAACTTCCTGCGACTCCAGAAATCCTTCCTCACACTCAACCACAATCCACACTGTATTTTTGTTTTTGTTTTAATTATTTTTATTGAATTTATTGGGATGACATTGGTTAATAAAATTATAGGTTTCAGATATACAGTTCTAGAATACATCATCTGTATGTTGTATTGTGTGTTTACCACCCCAAGTCCAGTTTCTTTACATCACCATTTATCCCCCTTTACCCTCTTCTACCTCCCCCCACACCCCTTTCCCTCTGGTAAGCACAGTAATGTTGTCTGTGTCTATGAATTTATTTTTTTAGCCAGAAGTTATGGGTACTTCTCTTCCTGGCACTGGAACCCTGAGCTGGGGCACCTGGTGTGTGGCTGAGATCCCTCCTCCTCAGGGGGACCTCTGCAGCTGAGATATCGCTCTTGATTTTTTTTTTTAATTTTTCTTTACTGATTTTAGAGAGAGGAAGGGAGAGGGAGAGAGAGATAGAAACATCGACGAGAGAGAACATCGATTGGCCACCTCCTCCATGCCCCCTAATGGGGATCGGGCCCACAACGTGGGCATGTGCCCTGACCGGGAATCAAACTGGTGACCTCTTGGTGCATGGGTTGATGTTCAACCACTGAGCCATACGGCTGGGCCCTCTTGATTTTTATCCACCATACATGATTGTGGAACCAGCCTGTTCTTCATCTCCACCCCTTCTACCAGTGTTGATGTGGCTGCTGCTTTATATCCTTAGTTGTAGGACTTCCGTTCAGATAGATTTCAGGCAATTCTGAATAATGGTTGTTTTGTAGTTTATTTGTAATTTTGATGTGGTTGTGGAAGAATGTGAGTATCACATTGAACTATGCTGCTATCTTTATTATAAGCACAAAGCCAAAGTCTTTATAGTAACACACAAGACCTTACCATCTCAGCCCCTGGCTGTCTACCCTACCTAACCTCTTTCTGCTTGTTTCCTCTTCTCATTCTGCTTTAGCTGCTACCTTCTCTGCTTTTTAAAGACCACTCTAGCTATATTCCTGCCTTTGCTTTTACTGTTTCTTGGCTCTGGAATAGTCTTTCATGGATATTCACATGGCTTATTCCCTCAATTTCTAAGGACTTAGTGCAAATGTTACTTTGTCAGTGCGACCCTCTCTGACCACCTTACTACTCTAGAATTGTAAATTATTCCCCTTACCAGCATTTGGTATCTCCCCTTAATTCAATTTTTGTCCATACTAATGACCACCATTTAGCATGCATTCTATATGCTTTATTTATTCTTTGCTAATTGTCTTTAATAACATTACAGTGTATTATAGTTCCTGTTCCTTTAAAAAGAATTTTTATAAAATGGTATGATGTTAATAGTGATTGATTCTGGGTGGCGGGATTATAATAAGTAGCTTTTATTCTGTTTTTCTATATTTCTTAAATTTTCTTTAATAACTTGGTATTGATTTGTATTCAGAAATGCACATATAAGGGTTTTATTTGTATAATCTCTAACATGATCTCTCATGTAAAAGCAATCCAGTTAAGGTACATTAATGAGCTATATCACCCTTTTTGAGTGATAAATCAGTTTAAATATAATGGGAATAATAACATTTTTAGTATTTCTTCAAACTTAATAAAATTACACTATTTAATATTTACTTGTCTTATTCCTATATATCAGAGATCAGCAAATTTATTGGCCAGTTAGTAAATATTTTAGGCTTTGGACGCCCTATGATCTTTGTTGCAACTACTTAACTGTTGTTGCAGTGCAAAAGCAGCCACAGACAGTGTAAGTTGATGTGTTCCAATAAAAGTTTATTTACAGAAGCAGGCAGCAAGCTTGATTTGGTGTGTGGGCTATAATTTGTAGACTCCTGCTATACGCTGTGGATTAAGCTTTTTAATGGAAGCTTCTCTATCTCAGAGGTGAGGGTATAAGCATACTACTTGAGTACTGGCTTCTTATACTGTACATCAACTATTAATGGATAATATTAATTGATATTTTTTGTTTGGTTTAAACTAGAGTCATTTGAAATTCTGTGCTTAATATATGACTTCTAATATCTATAATGGTAATTTTCTTTTGATTTGAGTTCAGAATTTATTTATATTCTGTGTATCTTGATCTTTAATCTTCATTTCAGTGAAAGGTATATATTTATCTCTATTTGAGATTTTAAAAACTCACAGGTATGCTAGAGACTCTGGTTTGATTTGTACCTTTTTTCCTTTGTCCCAGGCATCACCCAGTGGCTCATCTCTTTCTGATTTTTTTCTGAGGACATGTGAAATACTGAGAATTAGAGCTTGAGAATCCTACATGATAAAGGTCATTCAGGGTCCATCTAGGGTAGAAATCATACTTTAAATTGGCAACTTAAATATACTGTTTTAATCTATTTTTTCCACAATGATATGAACAGAAATTTGACCTAATTTGCATTATCCATTAAAATAGAAATGATTTAAATTCGAAAAGGACTACATTGATACTGTGTTTCATTGAAGTTATAGTTTAAAGCAAAATATTAAAACTCAAATGCTTAGATATTAGTTACCTAATTATTGATTATAGATTTATTTCTGATGCCCTATTCATATGGAACTAAACATTCCATAATTATTTCTATATAAGCATATATTTGGCAGATTTGTAATAGTTTAACTAGCAATGACTTTGTGAGTTTTTTACTCCAATAAAAGTATTGAAGTAATCCTGGCCCAGTGGGTCAATTGGTTGAAGTGTTGACCCATACACTAAAGGTTGTGGGTTCGATTCCTGGTCAGGGCATGTACATAGGTTTTAGTTTCAATCCCAGGTCCGGGTGCATGTAGGAGGCAATCAATTGATGTTTCTCTATCACATCAATGTCTCTCTCTCTCTCTCTCTCTCTCTCTCTCTCTCTTTCTTTCTCACTAAAATCAATGAAAAATATACATCCTTGGGTGAGGACTAAGAAAGAATTGAAGTAATAAACAGAGTGGTATTGAATAATTTTAAAATAATTATTTTTAGGACTAAAATAATTTATCCTAAATTCAATAACTGATTTTTTTCCTTCAGTTTTTTGACATTTTTGTAAGGTATTGATTAATCTGAAATATTTAAATAATGTCTTGAAATTGAAATTTAAAAAAAAATTCTTTATTTTTATTACAGATGTTTCTCTTTTCTTCCTCCATTGACACTCTTCTCCCAGTCCTGCCCCCCCAGCATTATTGTCTGTGTCCTTGTTTACACATAGAAATTGAAATTCTTAAGTGAATTTGTTAAAGTGATTATAATTTTAGAACATGCATGTTTAAAGTAAGTTTAAATATGAAAACTTTCTAATTGAATTCGAATTTTTTTTTTTAGTTTTGTCCATCAACTAAAGGCACAACCAGATACCTCACTTCTACTGGTGCTGATGGAACAATCTGTTTCTGGCAATGGCATGTAAAAACAATGAAGTTTAGGTAAGTTTACAATTGGGTTAGAAATTTGGTGAAAAGTCAAGTACATTAATTTTTCTTTACTACCTTGAAAGTTTCTTAGTAGTATATGTATTTAAGTATATAAATGTATGTGTGCATGTGTGTATATGCATTCATACTACTTCAAGTAGATGTTAGAGATTTTAGAATAAAATTTTTATGAATTTAATGTTGAAAATACTTATTTATACACAAAATTTTGGTGTATGGGTATTTTTTTCCTTTCTTATTCTGGTAAGAGTTTGAAATTGTAATGGTAGTAGTAACATGGTAATTTGTAAAGCTATAATAATAATACTAATATCATAAAGTATATTTATAAGGTTAAGTGCATTTTTAATCTGAATGAT
Source organism: Molossus molossus (assembly GCF_014108415.1). Classification (NCBI taxonomy): domain Eukaryota; kingdom Metazoa; phylum Chordata; class Mammalia; order Chiroptera; family Molossidae; genus Molossus; species Molossus molossus. Next base: position 10,311,170 of record NW_023425355.1, on the reverse strand, counting down.
GAGACTAGTACTTATTGACTGCTTCAGTTTTGTGGTTTCTATAATATTAATACTAAGTCAGTCAATATCCACTGTGCTAAGGTTCTTGCACATTAAATGAACATGAGGAAAAATAAAAACATCTTTCTTTTCTCTTAGAGATCGCCCAGTTAAATTTACTGAGAGATCCAGACCTGGAGTTCAGATATCTTGTTCATCTTTCAGTTCTGGTATGCGTGAAAATTGAATGTTTTGAATACCCCAAATATTAAATGATTCAGTTATGAAAGATATATTTTTCAATTTTATGGAGAAAAAAATACATATGCTTAAGTGTTAATGTAATCATGCCAAAAATATGAACCGTATTTTATAACAGACGGGCCTTTACGGACTCTAACATGTGATACCTTTTGAGTTTTTTTCTCATTTATAAGTAATATGTTCTTATATAATGCAGAATTTAGTTGGAAAAACAAAGCCTTTCCACCTCTAATTCCACACTAAAATCCTGCCCTGACTTTTCAGAAAACATATACTGTGGCTCCATATAGAAGATACATTTATAATATGTAGACAGTGCTTTTTACTGCTAAGAATTGCTCGCTAGTTAACCTTTTTCTCATGGTGGTAAAATATAACAAAATTTACCAATTTAATAACCATTTTAAAATGTACAGTTCTATGGCATTAAGTATATTCACATTATATTGTATACATGTGCATCATCATCTATCTGCAGAATTTTTTCATCATCTGAAAAGTGTTTTAGTTTTTGCACTCAACACCACTGTAACGAGAATTGTAGATATAGGTCATTTAATAAATAATTTTATGTTTACATTAAATATAAATATAAAGAATTTCTCGAGGCTGTGTTTATGATCCAAAGTCCTGTATTTAGTGTATAGTTGATGGATTTTTATTGGATTAATGATATAGTTGTGTTTTAAATATTTCTCTTTGTTTGAATTTTACTTATTTTTCTCTGAAATGTTACTATATCTGTAGCCATTAGAAGATAACCTTGTGTTTCTTGAAGCTTTTTCATTAATTTAATTTAGCATGTAACTAAGAAAACAACCAGAGGGTTTTTTAAGTTTTTTGGTACAATGTTTGTTTTTCAATCCTCCAGGTGGTATGTTCATTACAACAGGTAGCACTGACCATGTGATTAGAATATATTATTTGGGTTCTGAGATTCCTGAGAAAATTGCTGAGTTAGAGTCACATACGGTAAGAAAAAAAAAAGAAAAGCATAACTGTGTTGCTTTCTTTTTTAACAACCCTGGAGAGTTGGTTTTATTTCTTTTCTAGTCTTTACTCTAATTTAATATAGATCGGTACTGAAACCAAATGGTAAGATGTCCCTTTAGTAATGAAGATCAGTGAAATTTTGGATTTAGTATGGTTATAATATTTAATATAATTTCTATTTGACGATATGGAAAAAGAAAAATACATATATTACAGTGAAAATTTATGAAAATCATCTTTTCACCTGCTGTATTTTATTAATTGTATAAGCAAATGATATATTTAATTATATGTAACAAATTATATATTTGTTCCTTTAATGTCTATGTACTTACTAAAAGATATTAAATACGATTTAGGAAAAAATGCTTTTTAGTGAATTAAGCTTATTGGTCTTAGTATGATTGTTTTCAGAATGTTGGAAGGAGGTAGTAAATGAATGAGAAAGAATCAAGGGGGGGAAGAAGAAGAAAAATTGTTTTTGCAAGAGCCTAGCTCAGAAAAAGTCAGAAACCTTAAAACATCCCCTGTTGACATCAGTGGTGGCTGTTATCATTGGATCAATTATTGCAACAAGTAGTGAGAATCCAGATTCTGTCAGATAAATATTACAGTGACGCCATGGAACAGTGTGAATCATAGATGCATCTGACCATAGAAAGACAGTCCAATAATTTTAAAAATGAAAAATAATTAATAACAAAGATATTTACTATCTGAGCTTTTAAAAATTAAGTTCAAGTGAGTGGTTTTTGAAAATGTGTACAATATTTAAGGGTACATTTTAGCTTTATTATCAAAGATTAAAGAGAAGAAAAATGAATGTTTTTTTTTTTTATCCTCACCTGAGGACATTTTTATGTTTATCTTCAGATAGAGTGGGAGGGAGAGAGGGGGAAGAGAGAGAAATATCTGTGTGTTTCATCAACTGATCACCACCCACAACCTAGGTACGTGCTCTTAGCGGGAACTGAACCCGGGACTCTGGTCTGCAGGCCAAAGCTCTAACCACTGAGCCAGACTGGCCAGGGCAAATGTTTTGGTTTTTACTTTAATCTTCTCATCAGTACAGTACATATTATATTAAAAGAAGATTTAAATAGCAGTATCTAAACTATAAAACCTGAAGAGTGTCAGACAACTCCATTGTAATAAACCATGTGAGAAACAGGAAATGACTGATTTGTTTTCTGAAATTTCTGAAAGAGTTAAGTGGGAAATTGCACTCAACAGCTATTAAATCAGTTCTTTTAAGGTGGTATTTTAGATAAGTGTGCTGTTTTATGAGAAGCATAATAAACTTAATACCTATTCAGAACTATCTGTCTTTTGAGATTATGGTTTAGAAACAGGTTTGCTTATGTCTGGTTTGTCTCAAATTACTACTCCTTAGTTAATGTATTGTTTCAGCCTTCATTACTCTTTTAAAGAAAAATTGAGTTCTTTAAGAAAATTATAGCATTAAAAAATATACTCCATGATGCTTTTGCATGTGAATTTGAGGGGAAGAGTGTTTTATTCATTTTATAAATAAATTCATTCTAATAAAATATATTGTTTTATGTCTTTAGGACAAAGTTGTTGCTGTTCAGTTCTGTAATAATGGAGACAGGTAACTATGTAGTACCTATCTTTGTAAACAGATGTTTGACATATTTTATCTCCATTCCCTCAGAAGTAGCTACCTCTACTCTAGATAATTTATTTCTGTACAGTCACTTAGGCTGAAAGCCCTTGTCTATCCTTGATTACACCCTTACCCCATCCCTCTAAACTCCTATTCAGTAGTCATCATAGGCTATCAGTGCTTTCTTTCTGAATTATTTCTTTTTTGTTTATTTTGCTTTTCCCATTTATGTTATCTCCCACCTTAGTCAGGATTCCATTATTTGACCCATTACCATCAGTTTTCTTCTTTCTTCTAAATGCATCCTGTCCATTTCTGCCAGATCTGCATTGCTCTGTTTAGAAAATTTTAGTGTTACTTCTTGGTCTACAGAATAGAATTCATGTCTTAGTCTGGCATTCAGAACTCTCTACAGCTGGATTTAGACTACATTCTTAATTCATCTCCTATTCCCATATAAATCTTTAAATTCACCCTAATTCATTTAGTCATTGTTCTTATTACATGCTACATAGATCTTCTCATCCATTCTTTTGCTTATACTTCACCTCACACCATTCTTACCCAGAAATGTCATCATGTACCTCCACTTCATTCCTCTTTCCCTCCTTTATCCTCCACCTTCCTTTTGTTCTCCTTACCTCTTGTTTTCCCTCTGCTTCTTCTCTCTTCTTTTCTAAGTCTTGTATTCCTTTTAAGGTTCATGCCCTACCTGAAACTTTTCCTGACTTCTCCAGGTGTTAGCTACCTTGTCTCCTACTGAACATCTGTATCACTGATTATATCTGCTAGTCATATGATATGTATTTTCAATGTCTGTAAAACTCAGAAATTATATAGAGGTATTTGTGTACCCTCTCAAATATCTGATCCTGAAAGGTGATGATCTTTCCTGGAATAAAAATGGACCTAGAATAGATTAAAAATGTAACCGCTTAGCATAACTTGTATCAGTATATTTCTCTATGGACTTTATGTGCGTGGCCACGTTTTATTTTAACTATTTTTGGACAGTATGTGATTGCTATGATGTTTGTTGTTCATCTTTGTTAAATGCAAGAGTAAATAATGGTGGTCTACATGAATGACATCTATAGAGTATTAGCAATGAAAAAAACAAATGATTTTTAAGGTTGGTTTATTGCACTACATTTAGTTACACACTTGAAGATTTGTTTGTCTTTTTCATGCTGGAATAATCTACATTTTTTTAAATTCATTGCCCTTTTCTTAAAGGAGAAACCCTCTTAATTAGTTATGTGGTCAGTAAATACATTGAAAGATGTACAATTTTACTAATAATCAAAGAACTACAATTTAAGATGCCAATCAGAAAGAATATATGCACCCATATGTTTATAGCAGCGCTATTTCCAATAGCTAAGATCTGGAAACAACCCAAGTGTCCATCAGTAGAGGAGTAGATAAAAAAGCCGTGGTACATTTACATAATGGACTACTATGCAGCCATAAGAAAGAAAGATCTCTTGCCCTTTGTGATAACATGGAGTGACTTGGAGAGTATTATGCTGAATGAAATAACTCGAAGACAAGTACCACATGATCTCACTTATTTATGGAATAGCCAGAACAAAATAAGCTGTCGATCAAAATAGACCCAGAGACATGGAAGTAGGGAGCAAACTGACAGACCTCAGAGGGATAGGGGATGGGGGGGTGGGAAGAGATAAACTAAACAACTTGTATGCATATATGCACAACCAATGGACACAGACAGTTTGTGGAAAGCAGGAGGGGGATAGGAGCAGGGAGGAGAGGGTCAATGGTGGGGGGGAAGCAGGGACATTTGTAATACTTTCAACAATAAAAAAAACAACAAGATAATGAAGAATGATATCATTCATTATTGCCAAGGGTTTAGGGAAAAGGGATACTCTTCCACAATTTTGATGAAGTTATAAATTATTTTAAGAAAAGCTTTTCAGGGACATAATTTGGCAGTATGTTTCAAAAGCTTTACAAATGTGTCTACCTTTTGATTCAATATATATATATATATATATATATATATATATATTTGTAGAAAGATGTATATTGAGGTTCATTACATTATTTATGATCACGGAGACTGGACTGGAAATAATATAAATACTCATCATTAGCGTGTTGATTCAGTACATTGTGGTACATCCATATAGTTGAACACGTTAAAAATGATGGTAATTTTATTTTTGTACATGTAGAAATATATCTAAAAAATGTACGTAAGTTAGGGAAAAGCATTGTAAAACATTATATATAGTATAATTTTATTTCCTGTGGGGGAAATATATAACTATATATGTATGGGGAAATATATAACTATATATGTATGTCTTTAATAAAGTTCTGAAAGAATAGAAAAGTATGAACAATGATGCAATTAGTGCTGAATGAGTGTATTTTTATAACAATTTTATTGAGATATTATCCACATAACATAAAATTCAATGGTTTTTAGTATATTCATGGAGTTGCGCAACATTCAACACAGTCAATTTTAGAACATTTTCATCACTTCAAAAGGAAATCTCTTACCTTTTAGCTCTTAGTCCACAGTCTTTTTACACCCCCACCTTCAGCTCTGGGCAACAACCATTATTCACTTTTTGTCTCTAGAGTTGCCCGTTCTAGACATTTCATATAAGTGGAATCTTGTTTTGACTGATTTCTTTCACTTAGCATAATGTTTTCAATATTCATCCATGTTGCAGCATGTATCATTATTTCTCTTTCTATTGATGAATATTATTTGAATGTATGGATATACCACAATTTATCCATTTGTCAGTTGATAGACATTTGGGTTGTTACCACTTTCTGGCCTATTATGAATAATGCCATTAAGATTTATGTACAGGATTTTGTGTGGACTTATGTATGTTTTCATTTTCTTTGGACGTATACCTGGGAGTGGAATTGCTAGGTCATATGGTGACTCTGTTTATCCTTTTCAGGAACCGCCAAACTGTTTTCTAACATATATGTGGATGAAAATATTACTTTTATAATTAGCAAAAAAGTGATTTCCTTTTTGGAGGAAAGTAATAAGGGTATTTTTACTGTTTCTTTACAGTTTAAGATTTGTTAGTGGAAGCAGAGACGGAACAGCAAGAATTTGGCAATATCAGCAACAGGAATGGAAGAGTATAGTGCTAGATATGGCTACTAAAATGACTGGGTAAGACTGATGTTAGATATTTCAGTGGTTCTCAGAAGGTATAGTATCTTATATGATCGAATTACACTTAATAATGAAAGTAAAATATATTTTCAGATTAGTTTAGAGTAAATTGATAGATGTGAAATTTGCATCTGTACTTAGTTTCTAAATAAATTACCTTTTGCTTTGTTGACCGACATACTGGATGATAGAAACGTTGCTGATTCATTTAAAATTCTGGACTCTTGTGATTACTGTGCTCTACTAATGCCCACATAAACATCCTCTGCCCTAGTATAGGACCTATTAGTTTCACAAAATTTAATATTTAAGGAAATAAAGTATCCAGTATATGTTTTTTCCATTTTTTCTTGTATCCATCATAACCTTGTGTTTTATTTTTTAAGGTATTTGTAGATTTCTTTCTAACTTCACTTTTTGTTTTGTTTTGTGTCACTAACTGCAGAATTTTTGCCATTTGTGTTCTTTTCTTCCTCCCCAAAATAGCTCTTGGTTCTGCCCTGTGTAGGCATTTTTATTATTTTATTTCATCAATGCTTAAAAGTATATTTTAGGATTTTTATATGCAAATATTTGCATGATCCTGCAGAAGTTTTTTACATAATTTACTATTTTAGTTGCACTTTTGTTAAAAATTTATAGTGTGTGAATACTGCAAATTATTTTGTTTAGGAATAACTTGCCATCTGGAGAAGATAAGGTCACTAAACTTAAGGTGACTATGGTAGCCTGGGATCGCTATGACACCACAATTATTACTGCAGTGAATAATTTCCTTTTGAAAGTTTGGAATTCTGTCACAGGGCAACTTCTTCATACATTATCCGTAAGTATTCTATTTTTAGAATAATTAAAATGGTCACAAAGGGCATTCTAGAAGATAGGAAATTTAAGTTCCAGTTTACTTTTTAATAACTTACTATCCCTTGGAAAAGTAACTATTCGGGGTCCCCCTGTTGACATATCTGAAAAAATGTGATGACACATGGTAGAGCTGCTAAAAGCAGTTATGAAAATTTTCAACATCCTTTCCAGGTCTGATACTCATTTATCTGTTATGTCATTGTATGCAGTCAAGGATATATAAGTTAACTTTGTTTTTGGCATGAATTGGGACTTTTTGTTGTTACTGTTTTGGTGGTAGAACTAACTTTGTTTTGACAAGGGTATCTTTTATAGTCTTCCTTCATGGACTTGTTTATGCAAGAAGTGGAAGTAAGAGGAAGATGTTGGAGAAAAAGGTGTCTTCCTCTTTTAAAAAATGTATTTGTCATAGCAAAAGGCTGCAATATTTGTGGTGTGAAAGTTGATAGGAATAATAACTGAAATTACATGGTGTGGTTGGTGCTTGTCAGTTTATGATAGTACAGGTTGACTTCAAGTTAATTCAATTATTGATTCATAAGTACTTTAAAGGGAAGGGCCAAATGATTGCCCTATGGTTTATACCAGCGATTTTCTTTTTTTTTTTTTTTATCCTCACCCGAGGATATTTTTCCATTTTTTGTACAGATAGAGTGGGAGGGAGAGAGAGGAAGGGAGAGAGAGAGAGAAACATCGACGTGAAGGGACACATCGAGTGGCTGCCACCCACACGACCAACCAGGGCCGGGGACAAACTGCAACCGAGGTACGTGCCCTTAGCGGGAACCGAACCCGGGTCTCTCCGGACCGCAGGCCGACGCTCTAACCGCTGAGCCAAACCGGCCAGGGCTATACCAGCGATTTTCAATCCATGTGCCATAGCACACTGGTGCCGCAAGAATTTTTAACCATGTAATACCTGTCTGTTTAGTCAGGGTCCCTGACCTCTTTTTCCTCAGATTGTCAAATAAAACAAATGACAACAACCGACGCAACAATAGCCATCAGATGTGAATGAATCAAAATTATGCCCTTTTTTTCAGATTGGCAAAAAAAATATAGTATCTTTTTTGGTGTGCCACAGCATTTTAGTAATTAGTTTATGTGTTCCTTGAGGTGAAAAAGGTTGAACATTGCTGGTTTATACAGAAGCAAGTGAGAGGGACTAGAGACCAATTCCCATGACCCAGTTTACTTTGCAGCATACTATGGTTCAATACTTATTTGGCTCCTTTTTGAGATAATCTTATCTAACGTCTATGAGCTTTCTAAAGATTTGTTTAATTTTGGGTGGATTTCCAGTTTATCTTTCACACACCTCCCAAGTCCTCTTTCCTAAATAAAATTCTAACACCGTGTTTAGTGGAATATTAAGTTCTTCCTTGTATCTGTGAACCAATGTTTACCTCGTTCTGGCTCTCTCTATTCCCCAATATAAGTTTCTGTTAATATATGTGCAAAATCCTTTACTGTTTGTTTGATTTGTTTTTAGGAAATGTTTGTCTGTGTCAGCACGCTCTAATAGAAGTACAGTGAGCCACATATGTAATATTAATTTTTCTAGTAGCCACAATAAAAAAGTAAAGTACAAGTGAAATTAACTTTAATAATATATTTTATTTAACCTAGTATATTCAAACTAGTAGTGTTTCAACATGTGATTAATATAAAATTATGAATGAAATATTTTGCATTTTTTTCACCCTAATTCTTTGAAATCTATTATGTGTTTCACATTTAGAAAATATCTCAGTTCAGACCAACCACATTTCAAATGCTTAATCTCCACATGTGGCTAGAGCTACATTATTAGACAGCACAAGTCTATATCTCTAAAAATCACAATTCCAAAGCCCATATTGTAGCCATTGGTTTTACAAATCCATGTAAAATTCTGTCTTAATAAGTACCTTAATTTAGAGTTATGTTTACTTATACTCTTCTCATGGGCTCATAGGTCATCTGCTTTTAGTGTATTTTCCTGCAGAAATTTTAGAACAGACTACTTTCAGTCCTTATAACAGTCAAATTTACTTAGTTTTGGTAAAGAGCTTATATCTCTCTGTTAGCACTTTGTATATCAGGGTCTTAGTGGGGTATAAAGTTCTTCCATTCAGCAAATACTTATTGAGCATCTCCTGTGGGCCAGTCACTAATGAGTTAGGTGTTGGGAACAAATGAGTTTACAGCATATTAGGAGAAAAAAATTATCAAATAAATACTAAGAAAGAAAAATGTAAAGTAAAATGCAAGTTTCCAATAGGGTGATAAAACCTGGTCTGGGAGGGTCAGAGAAAGTTTCCTGTGGAAGTGAAGTTTGAGTTAAGATTTGAAAGGTAGGTAGAAATTACCCAGGTCTCAGCCTAAATGTCACCTTGACAAGGCCTTCCCTGATCAAACAATCTAGAGTGGTCTCATCTTCTTTATTTTCATCATAGTGTTTATCACTACCTTATATTTTCTTGTTTATTTTCTTTCTCAACATGGGAGGGGATCAATAAATATTTGATAAATTACATATGTGAAGAGGTTGGAAGGTCCTTAGGGGAATAGGGAAAAGCATGTACAAAGGTCCTAAGGTAGAAGGGAGTTGAAAGAAAGCCAATTTTTGACTAGAGCACAGAAAGCAGAAACAGAGTGTCACTAGATAGGACTGGATAAATGGACAGGGGCCAGACCATTGAAAGTCTTGTGAGATCTACCCAAAGACTAATAGGGACTCATTAAAGAGTTTAAAAGCAAAGGAATCACATGTTAATTATTGCTTTTGAAAAAATACCGTATAATTCTGGCGACAGAGTAGAGAGAATAGATTGGAATGGAGATAAGAATGCCTTTGGGTATATTGTAGGAGTTGAAGGTAGGGTGGGCCATGATGATAATTTGGATTTGTGTGGCAGTGGTAGAAATAGAGGTGTACTTAATAAATAAAAATAGGACAGATGATAAATCTTAAGACATTACTGAATTTGACTAGGTTTGGTTCCCCAAGATCTGGTGACTAATGAACTATCCTAAGGCATATGACCAAAATATAAACTCCCCTATTTAAAAGCCTCTTTTTTCCATAATACATTGAAGTACTTGTATCATTAGAATTGAACAAAGTAATTTTATTGTTTACTTGTTAGGATCCTGTGAAAGTATTTACTATATCAGATTTGATTATTGAGTAAGAAATTTTTGTTATAACATAGAAAAATATTTTAGTCAGTGGGAAAGGAGTTTTGGTAAATTTTCCGTTGTGACAGTATTTATTGTAGTGGGATTTTACCTACTCATCTTAACACTTCACATTTTGAGTCAATCTGCAGTTATTTTTTAATAAGGTATATTTTTGTCCATAATGGTAATATGGCAGGATACTCTATTGTGTTTTTTATATAATTATTTGGGATAAGATGTATTTTTTAGGTTCAGAATACGATCATTTCTAGAGGCTCTTGATGTGTAATATGCTGATATTTTATTAAGAGAAACGCAACTTCAGGATGTCTTGTATGCTTTTCTATTTATTTGTAGCCTGTTCTTAATTGTGTACTCTCTAACTAGGAATTAAGGAAAATCAGAAATGATCTAAATCAGATGTTGGCAATTTTTTTTTCTTTAAGAGGCTCTGTAGTAAATATTTTAGGCTTTACAGGCCACATAGGATCCTTGTTGCATATTCTGTTTTTGTACAAACTTTAAAAAATGTAAAATCATTCTTAGCTCACAGGCTGTGTGTACAAAAATGTTTGGAAGCTGGATTTGGCCTACAGGTTATAGTTTGCAGATCCCTGATAAAAGATCTCTATATACTAATAATCATTGATTTATTAGAATGAAATGTATACATAGAGCATTGGTTTTCAAACTTTTTTAGAAGCCAATCCGTTTTTCAGATAGCATATTAAATGAAACTTCTTCAGCTATAAAGTAGATAAAGGGCAGATCACTATACTTTGTTGTTTGAATGTATCTTGGGGCCTCATAAAATACAATTTGAATACCAGTGATAGAGACTGCTGGATGTAGAACAATGGTTTGTCTTTTATTCCTATGGCATAACTGGGTCCTAATGAATAATGCTGTTTGTAAAATTTTCAGTGGCCTTTTATTTATTTGTTTCATTTATTTTTTAAATATGTCTTTATTTAATTTTTGTAAATATTTTTCTTTTTATTGATTTTAGAGAGGAAGGGAGAAGGAGAGAGAGAGAGAAACATCTACGAGAGAGAACATCGATTGGCCGCCTCCTGCATGCCCCCCCACTGGGGACTGGACCCATAACCGGGGCATGTGCCCTGACCTGGAATTGAACTAGTGACCTCTTGGCACATGGGTCGATGCTCAACCAGTGAGCCAGGCTTATTGATTTTCTTAGAGAGGAAGGAAGAGAGAAGCATCATTGTGAGAGAGAAACATCAATCAGATGCCTCCAGCACACCCCCTACAAGGGATGGAGCCTGAAACCCAGGCATGTGCCCTAATGGGGAATTGAACCGGGACCTCTCAGTCCATGGGACAGTGCTCAATCCATTGAGCCACACCGGCTGGGCTTCTGTGCCTTTAAATAGCAGGGTCCTAGAAATACCAATTCCACTTCAGGGCCTTGGTTAATTAATGAGCTGTACCTGTTTTGAACTATGTTTTAAACACTTTTCAGGTCTTCTTTCTATTGAATACTTTATAAAATCAGCACAAACATACAAGGAAATCTTACTTATGTAGTTATTGTAGCGGCCCTGTCGTAAATGCTGTTAAATTGGTGTGCATGAATTAATCTGAATTGGATTGATGGCACACTCCGGAAATCTTTTGACCAAATAAACTAGATGCTTGGGGTTGCTTTTCATGTTTAATATTGACTTTATCACAGGGACATGATGATGAAGTATTTGTTTTGGAAGCACATCCCTTTGATCAAAGGATCATACTTTCAGCGGGCCATGATGGGAACATTTTTATTTGGGACCTTGACCGGGGGACCAAAATTCGGAATTATTTTAACATGGTAAGAAAAAAGTGTGCTCAGTTCATATGACAACAGGCTTCTCTCTTATGACCACTTGGTAATTAAAGTATACGTAGTGCCAAAGAACATCTTCTGATCTGTGTTTAAATCCATACAGTAATAGAATGACTCAAGACATGAGTATAAGGCCAGTAGAGAAGTATACCTTTCAGGGTGACCCTGTTTTTGTGGTGGTAGCATTTTTTAAATTCTGATCCCCAACCCTAAACTCTAGAAACTCAAATTTGATAAGCTTTTGGCGCTAACACTAACCAAACTTACAAAAAAGCTAATGTTTAAACTATAACCCTAATTTATGAATCTCAACAGTTGACTGTATTTTATCTGCCTCTGATGAACCCCATATGGCTTAGTTAGTAATCGGGAGTTGTTTGGTAAATGTGGAATTGGAGGTATGAATACTCTTAATATATATTTCATACAAATCAAGTAAAAATCTGGTGAGCTATTTCTTCTCCCAGTAGAGCGCCTTCCTGTGGTGATGGGGACTGCTCATATCCTACATATTCAGTCCCCCTCTCTGAAGAAGAGTTGTGACTAAACATTTCTAAATTGTTGTCCTTTGAGCTCCCTTTTATAGGCTTTATACTGATTCAGAGCATTAATAATACCCTCTGTCTTTTGTTAATAAAATTGATTTGTGTACTTTAATTTTAGGATGGTTATTTTAAGGCTTACTTGCATTACAATTTAAGATGTGAAGATAATATTTCGACTTTGTCAACTTGGTTGTGTTTAGATATTTTTTAGTCTCCTTAGTCGCTCATTTAGTACTTTTTGAAATATGACATTGCTAGTAATGTTTGATACCACCCATTGCGTTTTTATTCTCCCTAATTTCTTTTTGAGCTTACTGTTCCATTAGGGTTCTGGCTGTAGAAGCCAGAGAATACATTGGAATGTTGATGCTTCACAGAATTCAAGTTATTAGCAAGCAGAAGCTGTTGCCTACCTATTTGAAAATTAACTTTTAAGGCGATTCAAAATTATTCCTCTAAAATTTCAGATTGAAGGCCAAGGCCATGGTGCGGTTTTTGATTGTAAATTTTCACCAGATGGAAACCATTTTGCCTGCACAGATTCTCATGGGCATTTGCTGCTTTTTGGTTTTGGATGCAGTAAATACTACGAAAAGGTTAGTTTATTTAATTTTTGTTGTAGACTGCAATTTTGGATTGTATCTTTTGTAACTTCTTTGAAGTCTTCAGTTAATAAGGGTCATTGTGTGTTAATAGATATAAAATAACAAAGTCAACTTTCTTGGTAAAATTTTGTCTCTGCCAGAATATAAGACTTAAGAGTGATTAAGATATATACAAGGTGATGTAGATATAAAAATTCTTTAGAAAATCCCTTTACTTAGAACGTGTTCTCTGTACTAACTGTTCAGGTATAATAGGGAAGAACAACTTTACCAGATTGCATCCTCTACTTATCATAAATTGGGGATAAGCAGCTGGTGATCGAATGTTTATTTTCTTGCTTGGCTACTTTACCTATTATTGCTCTTGTTTAAATATTTTGGAAACTGACTTCATCAGTTCCTTATATTTTATTAGCTGTGAATTTGAAATAGATTTTAGAATCTTAGAGTTGGAAGAGAATTCAGAATCACTGAGTTCATCTCAATACTTGTATCACCTTTGAGTATCTTTAGGCAATTAATATTTACCTGCTTCACTGTTTATGTTGCACTCCATCTATCTTTATTTGAATAAAAATAAGCAAGTAAAAAAGTTATAAAGGTTTGTATGATTTTTGCAACTTAACTAAAAATACCAACTTTCATATACTGTGTTGTTGCTTTACTTCTTCTTATCCTAATTGGAGAAATATGATATAGGGGCAGAAAGTAATACAGATTGCAGGATTTTGTGGAGAAAAGATGGGATTACAATCTAGGTAATTCACTTCTACTTAGAGGAAACATGGTAATAGAGGAATGTAAGAGAATGCAAAAATTAATCTGATTTGAAAAATGTGTGTGCTGTAGGAATGAAAATAAGTGCTTATTTATAGATTCCCTGTGCTCGTAAATACTAAACATCTGTCATAAAGATTCCAGATCAAATGTTCTTCCACACGGATTATCGACCTCTTATCCGTGATGCCAACAACTATGTATTAGATGAACAAACCCAACAAGCTCCTCACCTCATGCCTCCCCCATTCTTGGTGGATGTTGATGGAAATCCTCATCCCACAAAATTCCAAAGGCTAGTACCAGGACGGGAAAATTGTAAAGATGAACAACTTATACCACAGCTGGGATATGTGGCTAATGGTATGTTAACTCTAAAATTAAATTTAAAACATTTTGCAAAATGTTATACTTGCTGCTGTTCTATGATATGTGCCCCCTGTGAAATTCTGTGGCAGATTATAATATATTTTACCTCTATTAAATTTCAGTTGCATAGTACTTTTTACCTTACCCTATTGCTTATCTCACCTGGACACCGATAAATGGATTAGGACAAACAAGAATATGCTCTAGCAAAGAATGACCTGCTTTCTTAGTGCCCTGAACACATATGTGATCATGTTGTTTATAGGATTAACTTCTAGTAATGATTACATGTGCTAACTTTAATGTGCCAAGCTTTTATAATAGGTGAAATTCCACTGCTCATAGTATTGGTATTTTAATTTGAGAGTCTACAGTTAATGGAGCTGAGAAGAGTACACTTCAAAAACCACAAACTAGGAAGTGGGTATTTACATATACTCATTTTGGAAAGCAAGAAAGTATAATGTTGGCGAGGGGTATTGTAAGTGCTTAAGTAATGCTCAGACTTGCAGGATATTGAAACAGTGGTGATGCATAATGGGAGGATAGTAGAATAAGACATTGAAATAAACTTTTCTCCATGAAATCATTCCCCTTATGTACACTGCCTCTTTCACCCCACCCCCACACCAGAATGCCTTCATATCTTTGTTACATGTAGGTTTTCTTCCAGGTATGAGCTAGTGAGTTACTGACTTGCAAATGGTTTCTTACTAGGGAATTTAGACTTGAATTGACCTTGATAGAGTGAAGTGTTGCACATCCTTTTATGATCTTTATAAATATTTGTAAAACAATGAAAAGATGTTATCATGCGTTAATGGTTAGTTTGATTATATGCTATTTATTAAACAAAGGGGGAAAGCATGAATATTAAGTAGGAGGTAAAATGAACACATCTGAATAAAATAATCTGTAATTCATCACACTTGATTTTCTGTAAGATTTCCTGATCACTAGGCTACTCTATTAGATACCATTTAATCTGACTAGAGGATAGGATGAAAAACTGGTCTAAGATGTAGCTGAGAAAGAAAAAGATCATAGAAACAATGTTTTTATTCAGAAGTAGTCATTAAATTTCAGTGTATCATAAAAATTTCTCTACTCATCAATATATTGAAGTATTATCAAAAGAGAGAACATTCGAAAGTGTCGACCATAATTTGATTTCTTTCAGAAAGGAAATTGTTATGAAAGAAAGATGCAAAACATTTTAGGTATCTGTGTTTGAGTTTGTTTAAACCTTATTCAAACCTCTACTTCCAACTTTTAGCTTAGAATATTCCATGGGGAGAATTCATTTTTAAATTAATAATTTAATAATTATTAATTATGATGAGAAAGCCTTCAAAATAATGTCTAAGTCCGGGATATTGGTTAAGTCAAGTTGACAGACCAAAAAAAATTGAAGTTCTTTTAAAAGTGTCTTGTTTGATATATGCTTTATTTTCTTTTTAATCCTGTTTTTTATTATTTATCTAGAAATTTGTGTATTAAGCTTGTTTTTACTCTGTTTAGGGTATACTAAAACTTAAGTAACTTAGTGGCTTTATATCTTTGGTCTCATTAAGGTGATGGTGAGGTGGTAGAACAGGTGATTGGGCAACAAACCAATGACCAAGATGAGAGCATTCTTGATGGAATAATCAGGGAGCTACAGAGAGAACAAGATCTGAGACTAATTAATGAAGGAGATGTTCCACATTTTCCAGTTAATAGATCATATTCTAATGGTGGTAAGTATGTGTATATATATTTTGTAAATGTTTGATAAATATGTATTAATTATTTTACTTATACCAAGTAATTACAGGTGAGAAACATTTTAGGTTTGTAAATAAAAACAACATTTTGTTTTGTGAGTGTGTGTGTGCCGGATGATACTTATTTTTAATATGTTTTTATTGATTTTTTTAGAGTGAAAGAGAGACATTGATGTGGGAGAGAAACATTGATCGGTTGCCTCCTGTACACACCCTGACCAGGGAGAAACCTGCAACCTGGATATGTGCCCTGACTGGGAATCGACAGTGACCTTTTTGGTGCATGGGACGACGCTCAACTAACTGAGCCATACTAGCTGGGGCTATTTTCAATATTTTTTAGTTACAGAAAAACAACATTTTTATTAATTTACAATTGTAATAATAGATATACCAACAGTGACATAATCTCATTATCATTGTGGCTCATATGACTTTAAGAAATTCGAGTGGTTTATTTTAATATACATTAGTCACTCCCCCACCCCTTATCTGCATAAGATAGGTTGTAAGATCCCCAGTGGATGCCTGAAACTGCAGATAGTACCGAACACACAGACCTATGATAAATTTTTTTTTTTATCCTCAACCAAGGACATTTTTGCATTTATCTTCAGATAGAGTGGGAGGGAGAGAGGGAGGAAGAGAGAGAAACATTGATGTGAGAGACACATTGACTGGTTGCCACCCACACGACCCCAACCGGGACCAGGGACAAACTGCAACCGAGGCACATGCCCTTAATGGGAACTGAACCCGGGTCTCTCAGGTCCATGGGCCAATGCTCTAACCGCTGAGCCAAACCGGCCAGGGCCCTATGATAATTTTAATTTATAAATTAGCCATAGTAAGAGATTGGTAATAACAATTAATAATAACATAGAATAATTATAACTATACATTATAATAAAAGTTACATGATTGTGATTTCTTCTCTCTCTGAATAACTGATTTAATAACCTAGACAGTCACAAATAGCCTATACAGCATGAATAAATTGGACAAAGTGATTCCCGTCCCACGGGGACAGAGTGGAACAAACAGTTCAGGATTTCATCACACTACTAAGAATTGAGTACAATTAAAAACTTATGCATTATTTATTTGTGAATTTTCCATTTAATATTTTCAGGCCACAGTTAACTATGGGTAAATGAGACTGCTAATAAGATGGAACCTGTTGTACTAGGTTTATTTGAATAGATTTAAAATGCCATTAATCAAAGAGACCCCATCTAGTTCTGTTTGCAGTGTTCATTTGTTTTGAGTTTTTTTCTGGTGCTTATTTTAACAGTTGACTATTTCATTTTCTATTTTTAGTTTATTTGCAAATATAACAAAAGTAAATTAACAAGGGTCTTTCTAGGGGATTTTTTTAAATGCAAAATTTTTATTACCTTTTCCCTTTTATATTGCTTACCAATTTTGAAAATGAAATTTTTAACATTAATTTTTTTTTTCAGTTTATACTTTTTCTCTTAGTATTTTTGAAAGCCTTTTTGAAGCTTTGTCAGAGTCCTTTACATGGCCTAAATAAGGATAGACTTTAGATTACAAAACTGCTTTCTGAGCTGGTTACAAATAGACATTTGTGAATCTACTAAATCACGTTAAATATACTTTTTATTTCTATTTACTGAGCATTTAGTAGATGAGAGAAGTAAAAGTGCTTTGAAAAATTGAAAGGGCTGTAGAAACTTTAAACATTTATTGAATGCCTGCTTCATTCATAATGCTATAAAAACCATGAAGGCAGTACAGAAAATGTAGAACAAAGGGATATCAGTGTTGTCTAGCACTACTACTTTGAATCTATTTTATTTAGAGATCTGATCTGGACAAGTTTGGTGCTTTTGCTCAGAAAGTGGTATCTTTCTTTGTTTTTCTTTTAGCTCTGAGAAGTCCAAATATGGACATATCTTCTTCTCCAAATATTGGACTCCGGCGTAATGGTCAAATTGAAGGTGTCCGACAAATGCATAACAATGCTCTTCGTAGTCAGATGGCCACTGAACGAGATCTCATGGCGTGGAGTAGGAGAGTGGTGGTAAATGAACTAAATCATGGGGTTAGTAGGTGAGTCAATAAGGTAACAGTGATAAGAAAATTGAGAGCTTTGTTTTTTTGTAAGTAAATCGAAATGTTCTATGTTAGTCTAATAGCTGAAGTATTTTTTTAAAATCTCCCTAAATTGTGCATTAGTTTGTTTTTTCACTTTATTTCAGTTAGTTCATTCCATAACAACTATTTAATGATTGTCTTCAATTTTATTAGCTTTTTGTTAAATACTGAAAAATGAAAATCAAGAACTTTGTCTTCCACGTGTTTATTATAGTCTAGGTTAGAAGATAAGAATACAAATACTGTTAAGTAAAAACATGAGGCCTTATGTGAATAAATGTGTCAGTGATACATGAATCCAAAATTCAACAGTGGTTCTGAGAAGGCTATCAACTTGATATTGGAATAGTTTGGGAATGCAATATAGATATATAGTAGACTCCAGTGCTTAGGGAATATTTAAATGTTACTTAAGTAATCCTATTTGGAGTATGAAAGGATTTTGTTAGGATACATTTCAAACTTAGAATCCCTATCCTTTATATTCATTAGATTCCACATGTAAGTGAAATCATATGGTACTTGTCTTTCTCTAACTAGTTTATTTCACTTAGCACAATACTCTCCAGGTCCACCCATGCTATTGCAAAAGGTAAGATTTCATTCTTTTTTGCAGCTGAGTAATATTCCATTGTATATATGTACCATAGCTTTTTTATCAGCTCATCTACTGATGGGCAGTTGGGCTGTTTCCAGATTTTGGCTGTTGTAAATAATGCTGCAGTGAACATAGGGATGCATATACGGGGTGCCCCCCAAAATGTATACAAGGTGCTTGTAGATTCTATTACATGACATAAATTGTAATAAACACTGGCTTTGTAATTATTGAAAGTTGTGTATACATTTTTTTGGGACACCCTATATTCTTGTTTCTGGTTTCTTCAGATGTATTCTCAGAAGTGGGATTGCTGGGTCAAAAGGCAGTTCCGTTTTAATTTTCTGAGGAAACTCTATACTGTTCTCCACAGTGGCTTCACTAATCTGCATATAAATTTTAATAAAAGAACATCTATCCATTGTGTGAACCCTAACATATTTGCTTTAATATCAACTTCAGATAATCCACAGCAACTGAAAATAGATTTATAAAAGAGAAAGGACATTGACAGAGAACATATAAATTTATTTTAATCATGTTAGCTCCCTAACCAAGCCTTTTATCAGCTCAGCCAACAAGTAGGAAAATTAAATGGGTTTTGTCTTTTCTTTTTTTCAGCATTAATAAGAAAAAAGGAGACATAGCTAATTTATGAACTGAATGCCACCCTCTGGCAATAGAGCAATTTGAAATAATTCTTTGCTCAAAATGTTAAAACTGGAATTGAAAGCAGGGACTCAAATAGACACCATATGTCAGTGTTCATTGCAGCATTTATTCACAATAGCTGAATGGTGCAAATAACTCAAGTGTCTATCAACAGATGAATGGATAAGCAAAATGTAATAGTATACATACAGTAGAATATTATTCAGCCATAAAAAGGAATGAAGTTCTGACACCTGCTACAACATTGAAGACATTATGCTAAGTGAAATAAGCTAGACGTAAAAGGACAAACAGCATATGATTCAACTTAGATGAAATACCTAGCACAGGCAAATTCATAGGTACATAAAGTAGATTAGAGGTTAACAGGCCTGTAGGAAGGAAAAGTTAGAGAGTTATTGCTTAATGGTTACAAAGTTTAGGTCTGGAGTGATGAAAAAGTTTTGGAAATAGTGCTGATGGTTACACAACATTGTAAATTTCGTTAACACCACTGAATTGTACACCTAACAATTGTTAAAATGGCAGAATTTACATGTAGAAGTATTTTTGTTATCTGACTTTTTTAACTATCAGTTTTCTTGTAGATGATTTTCTGTTATTTTCACCTTTGAATTATTTTTATTTTTATTAGGGTTCAGGAAGAATGTAGAACTGCGAAAGGTGACATAGAAATCAGCCTTTATACAGTTGAAAAGAAGAAAAAGCCATCTTATGCTACCCAAAGGGTGAGTTTAGTTTGACAGTACTTTGGGACACACTATTTGCAAATATTTGCAAATACCAGGTTTTTGAAAGGTGCAGTTATGTTTTAAGGATCTGTTTTGATAGATGTCTGCATATACATAACCTATTTTTTGAATCCCAAATCAAGATATATGGTTATAATAAATATAAAATTATACAAAGTCAGGACTGTCTCCCAAAATCTACGACATGTAGTCATTGCAGGTATAGGTTATTTGTTTTGTTTTTTGTTTTTTGTGTTTTTTTTAATCCTCATCCAAGGACATTTTTCCATTTTTTGTACAGACAGAGTGGGAGGGAGAGAGAGGAAGAGAGAGAGAGGGAAACATCGATGTGAAAGGGACACATCGAGTGGCTGCCACTCGCACGACCAACCAGGGCCGGGGACAAACTGCAACCGAGGTACATGCCCCTAGCGGGAACCGAACCCGGGCCTCTCCGGACTGCAGGCGGACGCTCTAACCGCTGAGTCAAACTGGCCAGGGCGGTGTAGGTTATTTGTATTAAAGTACAATTTTCATATGGTTAAAGAAGAACCTTAAAATGATTGTCTGATCACTAATCACAATATAAAACATGCTCAGGTACTACCTAGGCCAGAGGTTGACAAATGACTTGCCCACATGCTAAATTTGATCTACTGTCTATTCTTGTTAATACAGTTTTATTGGAACACAGCCATACTTATCATTTATATATTGTCTGTGGCTGCTTTTGCACTATAAAAAGTCAAGTAGGTGCAACAGAGATCATGTCACTTATAAAAGCCAAAAATATTTACACTCTGGCCCTGTACAGAAAAGTTTGCTAACATCTGCCCTACACACACTGGTGGCCTACCTAATCATACAGGAGTAAAATATGATCTATACATTGGGAAGATTCATATTCCCAGTAAAAACTGTAAACTAGGGAGTAGGACTCCTGTACTCTGTTAGGTACATGGTACCCCTTCCTAGCACTCCAAGGTTGAAGTAGTTTGTGGCATAAGGAAGAACAGTTTTGTTCCTGGATCTAACCATAACTCCTAAAGAGTATTGTAGCTTTGGAAGTCTAGGATGATTTTAATTTTATTAAAGACATCTAGGCAATGGACAGTGAATTTTAAATGTATTTTCTTCAATATTGATAAATGCAATTTTAGGTAACTATTATAAGAATGTCTCTAGCCCTGGCTGAGGGGCCTCGGTTGGTTGACCATCACCCCACGCACCTGGAGTTTGCTAGTTTGCTTCCCGGTCAGAGCATGTGCCAGGGGTCTCCATCCCCAGTAGGGGGCATGCAGGAGGCAGCTGATTGATATTCTCTCTCATCAATGTTTCCCCCCCCTCTAAAATCAATAAAAACATATTTAAAGATAATATTTCTAAATAGTCTCAGATCATTTTGATGCCCAATTTCTTAATTTCTGTTGAGATTTCGTTAGCTTATTTGATGTTCTCTGATAAGATTATCTTCTTAGAGATTTGGAATGACTTAGATTCGTGATTTAGGTTCTTTTTTCTTACTAAGCTAATTTGTAAAACATCAGACTTGTCTGAGACTAATATAAATAGGGTAGCTGGGTCTTTAAAGCATTTTTTAAAAGAAATAAGAAATATTTCAGTATAAGAAACTGGCCCTTTTATAGTGATTTATAAGACTGTTAAAATTGTTTACTTCTGTTCACAAAATGGGGTTGTAGCTTTGACATGGTATATCAGTAATATTTTATAGTTGTAAAGGTCAGAACAAAATAGTTTTCACTTTTCGTTTTACCTGTTAAAAATTAAATCTTTATTTGAACTGTTTATTAAATGTAGTTTTTTTATAGAACTAAAGAAGTACATATTATATTAAAAATATCTGTACATAGATACGACATTGATATCTTATTTCATCCTGTAATAAATTGTGAATAATATAGTATATGTAAATTTTGATTGGGTAATTTCTTGCAGCTCAGATTTTAAGCACTGTTGATCACAACGTTTTCAAAATAGGAAAGTAATTAATATTAATAAAAGGTGGGTTATGTCTTATGGTTTTTTAGGCGATTTATTTCTCTCCCTTTATCCCCACACTGCCCCTACCTAATTGATTTGCTTTATATATGTCCACCTATGTATGTTCACTGAGACTTTCATTTTTTAAAAAATCTCTTTTACTTCTGCTTTACAGAATGATTATCAGCCTAGCTGTGGACGGTCTTTACGAAGGACACAACGTAAGCGTCAGCATACTTACCAAACACGGTCCAACATAGAGCATAATTCACAAGCACCGTGTCAAAATTCGGGTGTACAGGAAGATTCAGACAGCTCCTCAGAGGTTAGATATCTGATATTATTTACTCAATGTAATTTTTTGTTTTCTTTAGTATCATCACTTTGGGTTTACTTTGAAGGGTCACTTCTTTAACATGAAATTATTTTAGTAATTTTCTTATAAGAGGATTATTAATCATTAAGGCATTTTATAGGCAGATTTGAAGATTATGTTGAATTCTTTTAGCTGTCTTTTCTGATTTGTACCTAAGATGCTGTCTTGGTTGAGGGTATCAAACATGCCCGCAAAAGTTTGGCTTTGGAACAGTGAAAAAAAGGTGACATAAAATCTGCCCAGAAATTGAAAGAAGAGGAATATAAACAGTGAATACTAGTTATACAGTCCCAGAACTGGTTGACTGTAATCAACTGAATGTACACATTTTCTGTTGTTGTTGACTTCACTGATTATGGACATTAGTGAGTTATAATTTTTCTCAGACCTATCTTATTCATTGAATAAAGACTATAGCACTTCTTTTCTTCATATTATTCTCTTCTCCAGTCCTTTCCTTTTTATTTTCTTAACTATAGCTGTTAAGTAAATAATGGTTTAATTATACATTGGCAATGTATGATACCTCATTCTTTTCTCACTACTTGCAATTTTTTAACTCTTATCAATGATGTTCCTCTCTCTCCCACCCATGAAAATATGATCTGAAAAGAATGATCACATATAAAGTAACTGATGTTACCTTTTTATGTACTAATACGATTGTGCTTGTCGTTTTTTAAAATAGGTTTTTATTGATTTTTTTAGAGAAAAGAAGGGAAAGAGAGAGAGAAACATTGATGTGAGAGAGAAATATCAATCGGCTGCCTCCTGCATGCCCCTTCTGGGGATGGAGCCTGAAATCCCGGCATGTGCACTGACCAGGATTCGAACTGGTACCTCTCAATCCATGGAACGACACTCGATCCACTGAGTCACATTGGCCGGGCATTGTGCCTGTGTTTTTAAAAAGAATCCTAATCTTAATAAATATTTATAGTTAAAATGCTTTTTTGCTCTAGATTCACTTAAAAATAATCCCTGAGATATGAGGCAGTTGCTGAGGATATACATAAAATAAGATAGGCAGTGAGTTATTGTCTAACCTGCAGACTGTATAGAAGGATTTTCTATCCCTCTACCCTGACAAATTTGAAAATTTATATAATAAAAAATTAATTTTTATGGAGAGTAAGTATATTAACTTGGAGGAGTATAGATATTTTTTAATTGTTTTTACATTTAAGAGGGTTATATTTGACAGTCTTAAGTAGTCTATTCAAATACTGGAAGATGTCTTATATCATTAAGCTAGTAGATGCCAGAAATTTTTAAATGCCCAATAGGCTTAGTTGTAAGTTACAAATATATGCAGAAAATGATTATGTATATTTTAACTAGAAAATTTTTAAGGGGGATATAAAATTGTTATAAAACAGGTAGCATGTACTAATTAATAATATGCTGTTTAAAAACCATATACTTCAATCGCTGGCTGTTTGTTTCAGGAGGATGAAACAGTTGGCACAAGTGATGCTTCTGCAGAGGACCCTGTTATTGAATGGCAAAGTGAAAGTTCCTCCAGGTAGTTATAAGGATTTTGATTTGGTCAAAATTATTTGATGATTTTAACTTGTAATATGTTCTCGTAGGAATTTGGTAAAACTAGAGTTAAAACAGTATTTTATAGTAGAAAAAGTACAGTACTGGGTTGAAAGCCCAGAGACCTGCTGTTTTATCCTGGCTCTGCCAGTGTCCATTTGGACATGTCACTAGGAGCTTTGGTTCCCTCATCTGTAAAATAAGAACCTTTGTAAATCCAAGATTCTACATCTTGACAGGTTGTATGTATTTTATTTCAGTTTTAAAACAAGTATGTTTAATCATTTCCAGCAAAAAGAAGCATCTTTGTTTAAAGGAGCTTTTGTGGTTTGGACATGAACTTTTAAGTTTAAATTCTGTTGTGGGAAACTAGGCATTATATTTTATTCAAGAAGCATTTCACTAAGATCACGATCAAAATTCTATATTGATATTTTTTTCTCTCCGGTTAGAACAGAATCAAACTAAGTAATTTATGATGCTGTTTGGTTATAAAATGATAATCTTTCAAGTCTAAGGCAAATCTGTTTTTTCCTAGACTTATTCATAATTTTGATTTATTTACAGTGATTCATCAAGTGAATATTCTGACTGGACAGCAGATGCTGGAATAAATTTGCAACCTCCAAAAAGACAAACCAGACAGGCAACACGGAAAATATGCAGCAGCTCTGAAGAAGAGAATTTGAAGTCACTAGAAGAAAGGCAAAAGAAACCTAAGCAGACTAGAAAGAAGGTTTGTAAGTTTACAGGGTTTTTGTTTTGGTTTTTACTTTTGGTACTTAAATATTTAGCATTAACACTTGACTTTTCTCTAAAGAAAACATTCCATCTGAGAAACTAAGTAAGGAAAATTACTTTAAATTAGTTTAAGATAGAAAGAATTAAAAAAAAATATCTTATAAAAAGTAGAGGCTAGAATATCTTCATTATTATTTTAATTGTTGTTAAATGAAAACATTCACAATTATTTGTTAAAATGTAGTAGAGTTTTAAATAGTAAGCCACTATAGTATAAAGGTTTTATTCTTGTCATGTCACCAGTTTTTTTCCTATACGTTTTTGACTTGTGAAATTAAAGGGCATGATAAAATTTATAGGGCTCTTCATTTTTTTTTAAACATTTTTGTATTGATTTCTAGAGAGAGAGGAAGGGAGAGGCAGAGACAGAAAGAAACACCAATGTGAGAGGGAAACATTGATAATGCTGCCTCCTGCTCACCTCCTACTGGGGATGGAGCCTGCAACCAAGGCATGTGTCCTGTCCTGGAATCAAACTGGCAACCTTTCAGTGCACAGGATGTCACCCAACCAACTGAGCCACACTGGCTTGTGCTCTTCAATTTTTTATATGGCTTTATTTTACCCCAGTGATGATTTCTTTTCCCCACTATAATTTCATTTGAATAATGTAAAGACTTAATATACATAGTTCTTTGAATATTAATTTAAAAGTTTATTATATACACACATTTTGTAGTCTATTCCTTTAGTAGACAGAATTAGCTTTTTGATTGTCACCATTTTATTGGTAAAAAGTTATTGTGTGAATTGATTTGAATTCATGTGGTATTCTAGAGACACGAAGAGTAAAAATTGGTGGTTTTTATATAATATATAGTGTCTTATTATTTTCTGTCAGACAAAATTCAGCAACATGTTAAGATCTCACTTGATTATTTGATTGGTATGCAAGCTGTGCATAATTAATTGGCAAACGAAAATGTTTAAAATATGTGTGTTTTAGGTTTTATTATAGCCGAATATTTGAACATTCTCTACTTGTTAATTTTTATACTACTATTCCTATATTTATTGTTTATATATTTGTGAACTATATTTTAGAAAGGAGGGCTGATTTCTATGGCAGGTGAGCCCAATGAAGAATGGTTTGCCCCTCAGTGGATCTTGGATACTATTCCACGACGATCTCCATTTGTCCCACAAATGGGAGATGAGGTAATTGTTATTATCTATTATAACCCTTTTCTCTTAGAACCTCAAGAGCATTCGCTTTAATCAGTCTTAGGGCATTTATATTCTCAATTATATATTTCTTGTGGGCAGTGACTGAATCTTAATTTTGTATCTTTTGTGGGACCTGGCACAGAGTCTTCAGTATAGTGGATGCTCTGTGAACATTAAGATAAATTAGTTTGTGAAGTCATGAAAATAATTGTCTATTTTTATCTTAATTACCACTGAGTAGAATTAAGTGATGTTTTGACTCTTAACTCAAGTTGTAATATTGTGGGTTTTTTTGTTAAAGAGAAGTCCATGCTCAACCTGATAGAAAATATACTAGAGAAAAATTAACACCTTTTGATGATTAGGGAGATATCATTTCACAAACAAGGCCTTCTTACCAGGCCTATGATTGAATAATATAGCCATATTTATGATTTGGTCATCAAAAATTGAGTTAAATTTTATCTGGTGAAATTTTATTTTTCATTTTCTTATGAAAATTATGGTAACATAATATTTGAACTCTAGTTGGCTTGTATAGTCTGATATTTACTAATCATTTTTGAGTATTAAATGCTTACACACACTTTTGAACTTAAGACTAATAGTAGGAATATAATGTTATTGTAACAAAAGAAGGAACAAAATCTTACATATGTTTCTAAAAATCTTGGGACCGATAGAAATTGAACCAAATCTTCCTATCATTGCCTGTTATTGATATCTTGCACCAGAGATAGCCATCAAGTAGTGTTATGAATAAGCAGTTGCTTGCTAATTATCTTTTGGTACTATTAAAATATATTTTTCATAAGTGTGTCTTGTAACCATTAGATTTTTGAGCAATGCTTGTTTGTGTGGTTATTTTAGTAGAATGTGCTTGGATGAATGCTGTAGTGAAAAAAAAAAAGTTAAAGAGCTTTTCATGGGGCATTTCCAAAATCATGATTTATTGTATTTGTTGCCTGTTTTATGGAGGCTTAGGTGGGATAATTTTGAATTAATTTTAGAAGACTTTATAGAACAAGATAAGGATCTGTATACTCTATGATCTGTTGAGACTGCTTTCTATTTGTTGAGTACAGGAATTAATACATGATAAAGGATATCTGAAAAACATGCTTACTATTGAGTTTTTACCCCCTACTGTTATGTTTATATACTAATATTTAAATCTTTTTAGTTTTCTACTTGTATTTTTAGCTGTTAGAAATTATGACTTAAACATTGTTGATTGGTAGAGTATGTCAGTGTAGTTTTGAAAACTCATAGTATGATTTTTTTTATGTTCTATGTATTTATCTTTACCACCTCTTTAAAATTATTATGGGAAAGAAACTTTTTTTAATGAATCAGAATACGGTAGTGAATGCTATCTTAGGATGTGAAGGGTCTTACCAAGTACTTAGATTCATGTTCCTTCCATTAAATGCCAGTTCTGATGTTAATTCTTGTAAAAGAAAAATTTTAATTTTTCTCAAAATTACTCTATCTAGTAATCTCTGTCTCTCTCTCTCCCCTTCCCTCTCCAATCTCCCCCCCCCTCTCAAATGTGTAGGCTGACTATTCATATGTTGATAGCATGTCCATTACAATTCGAAGTACAGTAGAACCTAGGTTCTCTGAATGTCTCCCATCACTAACAATTTAGTTCTTGACCAAGTTGTTCACTGAAACAAAATGTCTCCCTTGTTGAACAAACTTGGGTTGTGGACACACGACCCTTTCATGCTGATACATCAGCAGGACAAAAAGCATCTCTCAGGCCATAAAGGAGAGAATGCCAGTCAGTTTACCAGGTTGTTAACATCTCAGGAAATGGTGCTGTGAATATTTTTGTTTTGTGTTTTGTTTTTGTTTTTGTTTTTTCTTTTTTTCTTTCATTGCTATCAAAATGGATGATTAGCACAATTTTAAAACATAAAGAGGCCATTAGGAGTGCTAATGTTGCTAAGGGTGTGAAAGAAACAATGATCACAGGCAAGTGAAGAGGTAGAAAAAACTGTTGTTGATTTGGAAAAACAAAAAGCAGTTAGCTGCATAGTATTCCATATACTATGTAGCTGTAAGAAAGAAAGATCTCTTACCCTTTGAGACCCTTTGAAATGACATGTAGAGACTTGGAGAGTATTATGCTAAGCGAAATAAGCTAGTCAGAGAAAGACAAATATCACATGATTTGACTTATATGTGGAATCTAATGAATTAATTAAATTGATGAACAAAACAGATCCAGAGACATGGAAACAAGAAACAGACTGACGAACCTTAGAAGGAAGGGGGTGGGGATGGGAAGAGATAAACCAAAGAACTTATATGCGTATATGCATAACCAGTGGACACAGACAGTGCCATGAAGGCTGAGGGGGCAGGAGTGGGGAGGAGGGTGGGGGAAACGAGGGACATCTGTAGTACTTTCAACAATAAAGATAAATTTAAAAAAGCAGTTAGCCAGTGACAGCATTTCAGAGGCAGTGATATGTGAAAAAGCAAAAATGCAGCATGCTGACCTGAAATTAAGGCTAGGTGGGGGTGGTTCGATAAATTTAAGAAAGGAAGTGTTTGTGTATAGATTAAACAGTACATTAGAAATACACTGTGTATAAAAGAGAGGTCAAAACAGAATCATTTGGGGGTCTGGAATGAATTAATTCAATTTACATTACTTGTAATGGTAAAAAATGATTCGATTTTTGAACAAACCGCTTCTTGAACAGCCTTCTGGAATGAATTAAGTTCAAGAACCGAGGTTCCACTGTATAGTACTTTAAATTATAAAATGAAATATGAATAAATGTTAAAATAACTATTTTAAAATCAAATAAGGGTTTTGTGTACATTTGTCATAGTGTGTTTGTTCAGAAATTTATGAAGCTGCTGGGGGAAAGGGACTGTGTGTACAGTTTTTATTGTGTAGAGAACCCTACATGGGCATGAGTACTGAATGAACATTATTTGATGGTGACAAGTATATTTATTGTACAGATTTTTCAAAATTATAATTATGTTTGTTGTAAATAGAAGAGGACATTTGTAGAAATATATATTGGGATATATAGAGAGCTGTTAAATAGGACACCGCTGTTTAATATATGTTTTTTGTTTTAGCTTATCTATTTTAGGCAAGGACATGAAGCTTATGTACGAGCTGTAAGGAAATCAAAAATATACAGCGTTAATTTACAAAAACAGCCATGGAATAAAATGGATCTCAGGGTAAGTTTGCCAAATTAATTAGTTATGCAATTGAAATAGCTTTGGAATTAAGGTACTTGCCTGTAGATTTTTTCTCAATTTCATGTGTATCTCACTTTATTTTGTGTCCAAGGTAAGATGATTATCATACTCGTATATAGCTGAGTGTTATGGGTCATGTTTTGTGTTCCAAAATTTATATGCCACCTATTATCTTGATTATTTGACCTAATTTCCTTGAAGCTTCATGTCTTGTAGTATTTTTACCATTCTATAATTAGAGCAAAGCAACAGTTCCCTGGTGTGGATATTTTCCTCAAAAGCTGTGTACATTCTGGAGGCTTTATAAACTGACTACATGTGTGGACTACAAATACCCTGGGGGTTCTGGCACTTTTAGGATATAGTAAATATCACAAATCACAAGAAGCTCAGAACTTTGTGGTGCTTTATGGATTACCTGTTTTGATATAGTACATATGTGGCTACATTGTATTGAGTAAAATAGGTATGTATATTTTTAGTATAATTTTAGAGAAGGATTTTCAGCCTATAAAGACATGTTCATTCATTTATACATATATACATACAAATAGACATAAGGATACATACACCATCATTTCTGTGTAGGTTTATATACAGGTGTTCTTTTGGGTTGTTGTTTTTTTAACTTGGAAAACAAGAGACTAAAGAGCAATTTTACAGTGGTTTTCCGGGTAAATTAAAAATTGGTGTGTGGTGATGCTTAGCAGAAATGATACAAACTACACATTAACTGAAATAAAGATTTAAACACTTACAAAAATTGTATTAAGGTTGTGAGATGCTGAAGTATCTTATTGAGTAAGCTTTATCATCTCCTGGGAGATAGGGATGCTACCATCTATTCTGAATCAGGTGAAAGTTGAGTTTTTTGGTTGTTTGTTTTAGAATCAGGGGAATGAATAAAACTCGATTTCTTATTTTAAATTCTAACCTTGTGGTTCTAGGAAATTATATGCGTAGTCAGCATGTGTGTGGTGCAAAAGCTTAGGCTTTGGAATAAGACCTGAATTTCAGTCGTAGTTCTGCTGTTTAATAGTGTAGAACTTTAAGCAAATCACTGTACCCATGAGGCTGTTTTGTCAACTGCTAAGAGTGACTAATAATCAATCTATAAGGGTGGTATTGTAAAACAATACTGTAGGTGTTAAAAAATGTGTGTCATTTCCCCAAACATACATGTACATGTCCACCTACAGTACTTACATACTGTATTTCTGGTAAGGGAGTGATTCTTAACCTGGCAGAGTATCATAGTCCCCTGGGGAGTATATATGTATGTATGTATGTATGTATGTGTGTATATATATATATATATATATATATATATATATATATATATATATATGACTGAGCTGTACCCCAGATCTACCGAATTCTATTCTATAGGACTAGGATTTAGGAACACGAATTTTAAAAAGTTTCCCAAGGGGATTTTGCTATGTATCCTTGGTTTAGAGCCCCACACTAAACTACAGCCTGTTATTAAAGGTCCAGAGCCATGTCTTATTACCTTTAACACTTAGTGGAGTTCCTAGTATTTGGTGTTTATTCAGATAATTTTTAAATTGTTCCAATAATAAGCAAATAATATGTAAATGTTAGAAAGTTATTTATATTGAAAGTAATAGTTTATTGGTATTCTCATAAATAGGAACAAGAGTTTGTCAAGATTGTAGGAATCAAATATGAAGTTGGACCACCTACACTATGCTGCTTGAAGCTTGCATTTCTGGACCCCATTTCAGGCAAAATGACTGGAGAGTCTTTTTCCATTAAGTGAGTCTCTCTCTCTGTCTGTCTCTCTCTATGTGTGTGTGTGTGTGTATGTGTGTGTATTAGTCCTTATTTTGTATTCTGCAGAGTATAAGACTTGATTAGAGAAAATACTAGAGCACTATAGGCTTAGAGTTTTAAAATACAACGTTTAATGTTTAATTCTTGGTTTGTGTTTTTACGTAACAGCCATATATATATATCCATATCTTATAGTGAGTGTATATAGGAAATGTATATTTTAACATAATGTGTGTATGTGTATATATATATGTTCATGAGTAAGTTACTTTTCTGAATTTATGCCTTCATTTATAAAATGGAAAGGTCATACTCACTTTGGCGGTACATATACTAAAATCGGAATGATACAGAGAAGATTAGCATGACCCTGGGCAAGGATGACACGAAAATTCATGGAGCATTCATATTTTTGGGTTGCAGGTTTGATCCCCAGCCCCCAGTTGGGGCATGTGCAGGACACAACCAGCCTGTTTCTCCCCCCACCCCCTTTCCCCCACCCTCCCGTCCACTCTTTCTAAAAATCAGTGGGGAAAAGTATCCTCAGGTGAAGATTAACAAAAAAAAAATGTAAATTTTAATATCTTCCTCAGGATTGTTGTGAGGAATAAAAGAAAAACCTTTGTAAGTACCTGAGAGTATGCTTGAAACATGCTAGTTGCTTTTATTTTTGTTAAAAACAGGAATAATTAGTCAATGGCACATTTCTTAAAGTTAAGTTTGAAATCTAACGAGATGAAATAACATTAATTCATACTTTTCTTAAAAAGTCCGTAGTAAAAATAACTCATACTAAACTTTATGAACCTTCTTGGACATGTTTATATCATCGAAGGAGGTAGAGCAGTAGACAGGGTACTCCCAAACAAATCAAAGTAGATGGAGTTTAATTTAAGTAAAGGCATTAGTGGGGACCTGAGTTTTACAACGTTTTGCTTAATGGCTACGCTGTAAACATACCCTGGATGTTTAGCAGGTGACATATACTATTATATCTGTATATTGGTTCATAGGTGCTTAATTTTCTGTACAGGTATCATGACATGCCAGATGTCATTGACTTCCTTGTGCTACATCAGTTTTATAATGAAGCCAAAGAAAGGAACTGGCAGATTGGTAAGTATAGAATTCTCACGTGTAATAGCTATTCAGTTTAAGCTAGAGTAACTTTTTAATTCTGATTTAAAAGAAATAAACTAATTTAACATGTAGCTGGAAAAAGCTCTTAGCCAGTTTGGAAAATTAAATTCAAATTTTTTTTTCAGTTATGTTTGGTGATTTTATACACATTGCATGTGTCACATAACCTCTAAACCTTCTGCAAATATCTAATCTGTTAGAATACAAGTCTAAAACTAAACTAAACTGAACTAAAAAGAAAATGATCAAAATGTCAGTTGTCCTAAAATAGAAGACTTAATATTTGTACTTTTAAACAGACCATTACTGATTGTGGTTTTCTTTCTTTCTCTTTCTCTCTTCCCCCTACAACAGCTCACTTGCTTGTCTTCTTTCTCTCTCTCTCTCTGTCTCTCTCTCTCTCTCTCTCCCTCCTTCCCTCACCCCTCCCTTTCCTCTTTTCTCCTCTTCCCCTCTCCTACTCCCTCCCTTCCCCTCCTTAGCTGTTTGATCTTGGGCAAGCTTTTAATCTCTCTGTGCCTCATTTCCATTATCTTTAAAATGGAAATCACATGACACCACATCTATAAGGTTGATGTGAGCAATAAATTAGTGAATATATAGAAAGCACTTAAAATGGTACCTGACACAGAGTAAACACTATGCAAATGTTTGCTGTTGGTACTTTTTTTTTTTCCACATTTTTTTTTATTAATTAATTTTTGTTACAGATGTTTCTCCTTTTCCCCCCACTGATTCCCCCCTCTCCCTCCCTCCCTACCCTTTCCCCAGTTTGTTGTCCATGTCCACTGTTCATGCATACATGCATATAAGTTCTGTGGTTTATCTCTTCCCCACCACCCCCCTATTTAGGGGATTGTCAGTCTGTATCCCATTTCCGCGTCTCTGGGACTACCCCCTTCCTCAGACTGTTATGTTCATTATATTCCACAAATAAGTGAGATCATATGAAACTTGTCTTTCTCTGTTTGGCTTGTTTTACTTAGGATGATACTTTCCAGGTCCCTCCATGTCGTCTCAAAGGATAAGAGGTCTTTCTTTCTTACAGCTGTGTAGTACTCCATTGTGTATCTGTACCACAGCTTTTTGATCCATTCGTCTACTGATGGACACTTGGGCTGTTTCCAGATCTTAGCGATTGTAAATAGTGCTGCTACAAACATGCTGTTGGTACTTTTAAATTATATTTTCTTATTTGGAAGAAAAGCTTTTGTCCACAGTGATTTGGTTTTGTAATCCTTAGCCATTTAGAATAGAAGACCTGTATGAAGTGATTTTAAAGGCAAAAAGCAAAAATGAGAAGAAACAAATGGTGTACATAGGTACAGTGCAAGAAGTGGTAGGCCTAGTGATGATTCCAGGTAATTGATAAAAATAGATGTAGTTGCATTTGTTTAAAAAAACATGGACATATGTGATTTATTTCAAAAGGATAACTAGTACCTAGAAATCAAAATCCTTAAAGAGGGTAAATAAAATTCACTTATTGGAAAACTCAGATTTAAACCTTTAACAGTGCTAGTTACAATACTACTGTATTCAATAAAAAAAAAAATTAGCAATTTAGCCTTGTCCAGTATGGCTCAGTTGGAGCGTTGTCCCATACACTGAAAGGTGGCAGGTTCAGTTCCCATTCAGGACACATACTCAGGTTGCAGGTTCAATCCCTGCTCAGGGCACTTACAGGAGGCAACCAGTTGATGTTTGTCTCACACACATATGTCTCTCTCTCTCTCTCTCTCTCTCTCTCTCTCTCTCTCTCTCTCTCTCCCCCCCATCCCTCTAAAATCAGTTCTAAAAGGTCTTTGGGTGAAGATTTAAAAAAAAACCTTAAAAATAACATTTTAGAGTGGGAACAGAGCTATTATTCTTAAGACCACCATTGTAAGAATTTCTAAAAACATTACAGGTGATAGATTCCGCAGTATAATAGATGATGCCTGGTGGTTTGGGACTGTGGAGAGTCAGCAGCCTTTTCAACCAGAATATCCTGATAGTTCTTTCCAGTGTTACAGTGTTCAGTAAGTACAGTTATGGTCTTTTATGCCTGATAGAATGCTAAAGTGCTATAGACTTTCTATAAACCCTGCCAGGAATAATACCATTTTATTGACTTATCTAGTCTTACCAGACCTATTATCTGTAAGAAAGTAATCATGATACCTATAAGGAAGGAATTTGATGATAAAGCAGGTAAATTTTACTGCTGAAACAAAGCAGGAACTGAAGGCTTACTTCTACCTCCCTTATGCTCATGTTTTCTTTTAAGTAAGTCTGTTTTAGACAAGAATTACTATTATTTCATGAGGAATACTGAAATTAATTTAGTGTTTAAAGTAATTGTTACAGCTGGAATATAGCAATGAATATTAGTGTGTAGGTTTTTATTTAATGGTGTGGATTGTAGATGGAAATGACTGTCTTATGTTTGGATGTGTTATTTATTTACAACATTTACTTTAGTTCTTCATGATATATTCCTAATTACTGAAGTTTTCTTGTCAAGCACGATAAGAACACATGTTTATTCTGTGAATATTGGCTTTTGTCTCCATATTGCAGATCAAAAGGGAATAATAAAATTCTGGAGATGTTGTAGTACTTAAGCTATTAGGATAAAGTACATTATCTCACAGAAATAAGTGAATCCCCCCCCCCCCTTTTTTTTTTAACATGAAAGGAATTTTCCAAAGATAGCTTTTTATTCTGTATCCTGGCTTAACACTGAGTATGTCCTTGACTGGAATAAATGAGAAAAGCCAATTAAAACTAAGAATAAGCTTACTGTTATCTAAGTTTCATACTGGCAGACCATGTTTTCTCTATGTGAGGTTTATTAAGTCATACAAATTATGCTATATATAAAAGTGTCATGTGAATTTGACTTGTATCTTGTTATTTTTTAATAGCTGGGACAATAATGAGAGAGAAAAGATGAGCCCCTGGGATATGGAGCCAATTCCAGAAGGAAGTAAATATGCTTTTAAAATGAATTATAATTCTTCTAAAAGAAAAATGACAATAGCATGATACTGGAAACTAATTGTTTCTGCTCTTTCCTCTTATCCATAGCTGCCTTTCCCGATGAAGTTGGTGCTGGTGTTCCTGTGTCCCAGGAGGAACTGACTGCTTTGCTATACAAACCCCAGGAAGGAGAGTGGGGGGCTCATTCCAGAGATGAGGAATGTGAACGGGTTATTCAGGGCATCAACCACCTTCTTTCCCTAGGTATGGTGAATATGAAAGAATATTAGGAGGGTGGGAGGGAAAACCAGCAAAATTTTAGGTTCTGCCAAAGGAAGTGCATTTTTTTCACTGTACACTTCTAACTCAAGAGGCACAGTGATTCTAGTTTTAACATTTTTATATGCTTGGCCAAGGTAATGAAAAACTGTCAGTTCTCTGGTGGCTTATAATAGTGAAGGCAGGTAAAGGTATGTTTTACTTTCTTGAGTCATTTGACTCTCTAGCTCTTTTATGAGCCTGACTTTGGGTTCTTTGATAAAGACAATGTTACTCACATAACTAGTTATATTTTCTAAAACATATCATTTGAGACATTCGGCATTTATCCAGAAAAAAAACAAATTTGAAATTAAGCACAGTCCTCCTTTAATTTTGTCTAATTTTACCTGATTTGAACCACTATATTATCAAGGAGTCTTAGATACTATGCCCAAATAAAAATAATAACATTATAACAATATTGGTCTAATATTTGCATAATGGAACCGCCATTTTATAAGTGTAGTATCTTGCCCCCCCTCCTTGTTTATATATGAATTTGCTTTGTTGACATGAAATGTTAATGATCTTTAATACTGCCTTTCTTGATTTTGGTAATATTGTAGATTTTGCCAGCCCTTTTGCTGTTCCAGTGGATCTCAGTGCCTATCCCTTGTATTGTACTGTAGTTGCATATCCAACTGACCTCAACACCATCAGGCGGAGACTTGAAAATCGCTTTTACAGGTCTGTTTAGTTTTATCATTTACTATAAAAGTCATAGCTTTATGTCTTGCTTTTCTTTTTGCGTAATGATATACTGAGATCTGTGTTTTAATAGTATACATAATCATTCAAAAGAGCCACTCCACAATTTATTCTAAAAATTTCAAACACTAATTTCCCTTTATTCGGTAGATTCTCAGTCTTCCAGGGTGAGAAGGGGTATGAAGGGAATGAGGCATGGGGAGAAAATTATGAGTAATACTAATCATGTGTGAAATGAAAACTAGTTAACTTGAGTTTATCAAAGACAGATTAAGTGGTTTGTGGATTCATCATGAGTAAGGTGCTACAGAGACTTTGAGCATGTGTAAAACCCCTGTTGAGGAATTTAGCAGCAGTTTATTACATTTAAGTACCAGCTCTGAAATGTGTATAGAAAAAGAGCCAGGTGGGTTTTTGGTTGGTTGTTTGTTTTCCCTTTGGTTTTAGTCAGAAGGGAGTAATTATGGGAAAGCTTTTGGTACCGCTCTCACCCCAGATTTCTCTGTGTCCTAACCACAGTTGTTCATGAACTGGTTATAACGAGTTGGGTGTATTTTATAATATTACCTATAATTTAATTCAATAATATATATCATAAAAATACTAGATAAAAATCTGTCCTTTTCTAAAACCTGTTTTTTTTCTTTCTTTTTTTTATCTCTTCTCCTGAAAACTAAACAGCCTTTTAACTTTATCTCAACAGTTTGTTTTTGTTTATTTGTAGTTGGTAAAATGACTATTTACCCATAATGTCCTGGGTCAGTTCTTTTCAAAGTTTTAATATACAGTCCAATAGTTCTAAATTCTTCCCTGTGCTTCAAATATTGTAACTGTATATGTTTATTAGTACATATCTATCACACACATGTGAGTTGTGTGTATTGGAACTCCTTTGACATATGATAATTAGGTACTTAGGTGTTCTATGTTGTATATTCCTAGAACAACTGAAGGTATTTTTAAATTAAATTATTTTTTCAATTATAGTTTTCATTCAGTATTATTTTATGTTAGTTTCACGTGTCACAGAAGGTATTTTTTATTTCACAGGAGAATATCAGCATTAATGTGGGAAGTACGCTACATTGAACATAATGCCAGGACCTTCAATGAGCCAGACAGTCCTATAGTAAAAGCAGCCAAAATTGTAACTGATGTCTTACTTCGATTTATTGGGTAAGAAGCAGCTTTATTTTCTATAGGAACAGACTTCTGATTTTGTAAAATTTATTGAAATGTATTTTGACTTATCATATTTCTTAGGGACCAGAGCTGTACTGATATACTGGATACTTATAATAAAATTAAAGCAGAGGAACTAAACAGTACTGATGCAGAAGAGGTAAGAATTGCAGCATTGGTGGGCATGCATTCCTTTTCTGTTATTTGAAGTACAGTAAGTATTACATGTGGGTTTTATAAGCATTGAAGCTGATTGCTAAAAGCTGGCTAAAAACTTACATCATTTTATATTAAACTATTTAATTTGTATTTAGATAACATATATCAAAAAGGTAGTAGTGCTACAATGTTCAGTCAGAGACAGATGTCCAGTCATCCTGTTGACTTGGTGGGTTTCAGTGATGAGAAATCAAGACTTCATATTAGACCCCTTAGAAACAGGACAAAGCACTAAATATATATACATTTTTTATCCTCGCCCGAGGATATTTTTCCATTTATTTTCAGATAGAGTGGGCAGGGGGACGGAGAGAGAGAGAGAAACAGAAACATCAATGTGAGAGAGACACACTGATTGATTGCCTCCCGACCAGGCTAGGAACCGAACCAAAACTGAGGTACATGCCCTTGACCGGAATCGAACTGGTGACCCTTTGGTTCATGGGCTGACGCTCTAACTGCTGAGCCAAACTGGCCAGAGCTAAAGCACTAAATATTTTAAAAGTGGTTAGTTGAGGAAAAATTTAATAGGGATTCATTTTCTACACAGATATGTAAAATATTAACGTATTTTAAAATTTCAAGTTTCAAAATCTACATTTTTAGTAGTTTCATGGAGTTGCTATTTGATTTATTTATGAAAATTTGCTAACATAAACCAGTTTTTCTTAATGAAATGAAATTAATATTGTCAGCAAACCCTCACTTCTGATTTCCCCACCCAGTCATGTCCCTAATGTACATGAAGCCATTTGTGACTGGAGACTATGATAGAGAAACAAAAACCAAGATAAGAGGCTGAAGCAATAATGGAGAATGATAATTCAGAAATCTTTAGTGGAAGACAATTCATCACATGGATGAGTGACTCAAATTTGTTAAATTCTATTGTAGTGGCTATTGTACAGAGATGTCACCTTTTTATATTGTCTCTACTCTTAATCTTCACAATGGTAAATTGTCATTGTTTTTTACTCTTTAACGAAAGCGTGTCTGACTAGAAAATGTATTAAAGTTAATTGTTATTTACATAATAAAAACAAATATGCAAATTAGGTATTATCCTCCTAAAACTAATGAAAAATGTATCATTCTTATTCCTGATATTTTCTCTAATCTTTCTCATAAGTGCATTTTGACTCAGGATTTCATGTAGCAAGAATTTCTCCTCAGAGTAAGCACCACTTGGGTTAAAATAGAAAATAAAAGTAGAATATAATTAAACAGCTTTATTCTTTTGATGAGAACATTTAAGTTTTGTCTTAGCAAGTTTTAATTATATAATACAGTGTTATCCATATAGTCACCATGTTTTATTTTAGATCCTTAGTCTTAGACCTTATTCATCTTATAGCTGTAAGTTTGCACCCTTTTAGCAACCTTTCCCTATTTCCCCTACTATCCTACACTTAGCACTATTTCTTTCTCTGTCTGGCTTATTTCACTTAGCATAAATAATGTCCTTGAGGTCCATTCACGTAGTCACAAATGGCAAGATTACCTTCTTTCTCAAGGCTGAATAATATTCTATTGTGTGTGTGTATATGTGTGTGTATACACATATCAATCACACCTTCTTTATCCATTCATCTCTTCCCATACACTTAGGTTGTTATCATATCTTGACTATTGTGAATAATGCTGCAGTGAATCTCTAGGGTTATATTGATAAGTATTTATTTATTGGCATTTTATTCTTTATTTCTATGGTCCCCTCTTTCTTTGTTTTCTTCTTAAAGAAGACCTTTTAACATTTTTTTGTAGAACTGGTTTGGTGGGAGTTAACTCCTTTAGCTTTCTTCTTGTCTGTGAAGGTTTATATTTCTCCTTCAGTTTCAAATCATAGCCTTGCTAGGTAAAGTAGTCTTGGTTGTAAGCCCTTGCTTTTCATCACTTTGAATATTACATGCCAATCCCTTCTGGCCTGAAATGTTTTTGTTGAGTAATCAACTGGCAGTCTTATGGGAGTTCCCTTGTAGGTAAATATGTCTTTCTCTTGATGCTTTTAATATTCTCTCTTTATCTTTCACCTTTGCCATTTTAATTATGATGTGTTGGTGTGAACCTCTTTGGGTTCATCTTTTTGGGACTCTCTGTGTTTTCTGGACTTGTGTGTCTTTTTTCTTATCATTTTAAGAAAGTGTTTCCTTATCATTTCTCTTTTTTTTTTTAAAGATCAGTTTATTATTTGTTTAAGCGTGTTCTTGATTTCTTGCTTTCTCCCTTCTCATTTTGGTACCCCTAAGATGTGAATGTTGTTATGCTTGATGTTGTCTCAGAGGTCCTGTAGGCTTTCCTCATTCTTTAAATTATTTTTTCTTTTTGTTGCTCTGCTTATGTGTTTTCTGCTACCTTGACTTTCAAATTGCTGATTCAGTCCTCTGCTTCATCTAACCTGCCATTTACCCCTTCTATTATATTCTTTATACACACACACACACACACATATTTTTTTTTTTTTACAGAGGAAGGGGGAGGGAGAGAGAGACAGAAACATTGATGGGCCACCTCCTGTATGCCTCTCACTGGGAATCGAGCCTGCAACCTGGGCATGTGCCCTGACTGGGAATTTAGCTGGCAACCTCTCGGTGCATGGGACGATGCTCAATCCATTGAGCCACACCAGGCAGGCTAGTGTATTCTTTTTTTTGTTGTTGTTAATCCTCACACAAGGAGGTTTTACATTGATTTTTTTTTTTCCAGATAGAGTGGAAGGGAGAAAGGGAGAGGGAGAGAGAAACATCAGTTGGTTGCCTCCTGCATGACCCAGAGGGTTCGGGGATCGAACCTGCAACCCAGGCACATGCCCTTGACCAGGAATTGAACCCATGACCCATTATTCTACAGACCAAAGCTCTAACCGCTGAGTCAAACCAGTCAGGACTAGTGTATTCTTTATTTCAGATATTTTATTCTTAATTTTTATGGTTTTTAAAAATGAATTCTAGAACCTTTTTAATGCTTACTATTTCTTTGTTTTAGTTCTCACTGAGATCATTCTTACCCTAAGGTCCTTGGGCATTCTTTCTGTCTGGACCGCAGGCCGACGCTCTAACCTCTGAGCCAAACTGGCCAGGGCTCCTTGGGCATTCTTATAACCATTGGTTTAATCTCTGCGTCTGTTATCTTGGTTACTTCCATTCCATTTATCTTTTTCTGAGAACTTCTCTTGTTCTTTTGCTTGGGGAATATTTCTTTGTCTTCCCCATTTTGTCTGTCTGTAGTAGATAGATCTGTTATGACTGCCAAACTTGTTATGATGGCTTTAGGATAAATTGATGTGTTGGACTGAATTGCACAATCTTCCATGTCATTTTGGCTCTTTGCTCCAGGCATATTTCTTTTCTGTTACTGCATGCTCCTGTTCTAGTTAACTTTTCAATGCTGCTAGCCTTTTTGCGGTTGGCATTGAACCCTTTAGGCAGGCTTACTTGAAGGTAAACCTTGCTAATTATGTATGAGTCACCGTGCAGGAACTGTTCCTTGAGGCAGAATTGTTCCCAGCAGGGTCTGGTGCCTGTTGGAATTCTCCTTTGGGTGTGTTACTTCTGTGGCTAGTTGGATTGACCTCTAGTATGGTCTGAAGCCCACCACTTGTTTGTTCTGGGTCCACTTGGAGAGGGTTCAGGTACAGGTCGATGTCAGTTATTGTATATGACTGATTTATGCTCTCTGTCTGGAACTACCCCACTATTCATTGTTTGTGACTGCATCTA
This sequence comes from Molossus molossus, assembly GCF_014108415.1. Taxonomy (NCBI): domain Eukaryota; kingdom Metazoa; phylum Chordata; class Mammalia; order Chiroptera; family Molossidae; genus Molossus; species Molossus molossus. Next base: position 10,269,893 of record NW_023425355.1, on the reverse strand, counting down.
CTGAGCCTGTGTGTGCGTGGGAGCAGGCATACTGTGTAAAAGTGTCGGATTCCTCCAGTTTAGAGTTGGGAGCAGATCTGTAAAATGTCTGAGGCTCTCCAATGTTGGTCTTCACCTGTCAGCTCCTCCGCCTTCTCCCGAGGTTGCCTGGTCTTCCTCTAGAGCCTTCTGAAGAAAGGCTGTAGAGTGGGCCAAGGCTGGCCATGACCCACAGACACTTCCATGGCTTGTGAACTCATACTCAGTAGGGCCAAAAGACCGGGGTCCAGATGATGGGGCTAGTGGGTCCTCTACTTGGGGGCTGTGCAGTCATGTAGTCAGTTAGGGGAAAGTGGCCCCTATTCCAGAGCCAAACCACTCAGTCTCTGCCAGAGACTCCAACTCTAGCTCCCCCAGAAGGAGTGTGCTGCAGGTTCAAGTTTGGTGCATCCCAGCCATCCCCTCTGGAGGAGCAAGCTCAACTAGTAGGAGCTACAAAAGTATCTCCCATTGAGGGTGGTGCTCTGCTGGACTGCAGGATGGGGCTAAGCACTCCGTCCTGGTCCCAGTGTGTCTTCGAGGGAGACAAACTCCAAATGCCCCAGGTGCAAGCAGCCCTCCTTTCCCCCTGTGGAGCTGAACTCAGCAGGGCCGGGTAAGTGGTACTTGGGACGGCAGATCCAAACAATCTTTAGAAGGGGTGGCACTTCTTCCTCTTCTTGGGATAGCACAGGCTGAGCTCACAGGGTGTATAAGAGTGGCCCCTTTGTGATACAGCCACACAATGCAGCACCCACCCATCTGATTCATGGAAAAAAGCCTCCCTGAGAGACTTGTTCCAATGTCTCAGCTCTGCATGGTAGTCTGATCCCCCTGTGTGACTGAAGGGCAGGCCAAATGATTTGACAGGGTGGGGATGGCTGGCTGTGTGCTCAAGGTGGAGAAGAATGGTCCCCTTTCCAAAGCTACACAGTACAATTACTGTCTGAGTCTCTGCCGAGAGCTTCCCCAGAAACGAGCACCCCAAAGGCCCTTGCTGCGTGTAACCAACAGACTCCCTCTGCAGGGTTGGAGCACAGCAGAATGGTGTTGCCAGTAGCTTGAGGACCGGCAGTGCACTCCCTGGGGTGGTGCTGTAACAGGAGGAGTGCTTGACCCTGGGAAGGCAGCTCTTGGGTCTCCAGCAGACACCCTTCTCTCCCAGGTGGTCTGAATCCACAGTGATTTTCAACACCAGATGCTATGTAGGCCCATCTTCCTGTCTTTGTTGTTCTGGGTTGGGTATCCCTGTGTGGGGTTGAGAACCCATGCTCCTGGGAGTAGGGAGTTTTACAGCTGTGATATCCCTCCAGCTGCTTCTCAGCTGCCACAGATGGTTGTGGGGGCCAGCCCTTTCTACATCTCTGCTCTTAACAGTTTCGGTGTGGCTTCTTATGTAAATCGTTGGTTATTGTATTTCAGTTCAGCTAACTTTCAGTTGGTCATTCAGGTCCATTGGTTTATAATTTAGCTGTAAATCCGGTTTGGCTCCAGGAACGGTGAGTGTAGCTTCCACTCCTTTGTAGCAATGTTGGAATCTCTTTGTTTTGTTGATGGTTTCCTTTGCTGAAAAACGTTTTAGTTTAATGTAGTCCCACTTGTTTGTTTTTCGTTTTGTGTCCTTTTGCTTTCTTGCTTTGGTTGCCTCTTGATTTTTGTCAAATACTAAAAATAATTTCCAAGATCTTTGTCAAGGAGCTTTACCCACTGTGCTTTCTGGAGTTTTATGGTTTTATGTCTTACACCCAAGTTTTTAAATTTATTTTGAGTTGAGTTTTATGTATGGTGTAAGATAGAGGTCTAATTTTGTTATTTTGCATATGGATATTGAATTTTCTCAGCATCGTTTCTTGAAGGAATTATTCTTTCCCCATTGTATAGTCTTTGTTCCTTTGTTATAATATGTCCATGGGCTTATTTCTGTGCTCTCTATTCTGTTCCACTGATCTATGTGTCTATTTTTCTTTTGCCAATACAATACTGTTTTGATTACTATAGCTTTGTAGTATAGTTTGAAATCAGGAAGTATGACGCCTACACCTTTGTTTTTCTGTCTCAAGATTGCTTTGGCTATTAGGAGTAATTTTTGGTGGTTCCAAACAAATTTTAGAAGTGCTTGTTTTTCTTGTTTCTGTGAAAAAATGCCGTTGTAATTTCATAGGGGTTGCATTGGATCTGCATATTACTTTGGGTAGTGTGGGCATTTTAACAATATTTTTTCATATAATCCATGAGCACAAAGTATCTTTCCATTTACAATTTCTTTCATCAGTGTTTTATACTTTTCAGTGTACAGATCTTGGTTTCGGTTTATTTTTAGGTATTTTCTTATTTTTGATGAAATTTTAGGTTGGATTGTTTTGTTTTTTTAATTTTGCTGTTAGTGTCTAGAAACACAACTTGTCTTTGTATAATTTTGTATCCTGCATCTTGACTGATTTTGTTTATTAGTTCTAACAGTTTCTTGGCATAGTCTTTAGGGTTTATATAATATAATATCATGTCATCTGCTAATAGAGACAGTTTTACTTTTTCTTTTCTGATTTGGATGCATTTTGCTTTTCTGGCATAATTGCTCTAGCTGGGACTTCCAATACTATATTAAATAAAAGTGTCTAGAGTGGGCATCCTTATCGTGTTTCTGATCTAAGAGGAAAAGCTTTAACCGTTTCACTGTTGACCATGATGTTAGCTGAGGACTTGTTATATATGGCCTTTATTATTTTGAGGTACATTTCCTCCTCTATACCTAGTTTGTTGAGAATTTTTATCATAAATGGATATTGCTCTCCTCAGAGGAGCACTCCTTGAGTTATGATAGAAAATTAAAGTAAAATGTAATTCAGCAACTTTATTTATTGGAAGAGGTTACCAATACCTCATGTGCTACTTTTTTTTTCCTTCTAGGCATTACTTATGCATTTACCATCACCAGGTGAACAGTGGTGTGTGGGCCTTGCCTCTGTGTACTAAACAATTATCCTTCAGAGAGATACTTAACCGAATCTTAGGTTTTAATGCACATTCGTATTTTCCCTGCTGAAGACAAATGTATTTCGTGACATATCAAATGACCAATCATGAGTAATTCATATTAATTTAGCATGTCATATAAAGCAAGTTTTGTTTAGATACTAACATTTAGGTACATGTTCAGATACCAGTCACTATACTTTTCCCCTTATTTCCCATTTTGATTGAAAGTAAAACCCTGTTTACTCTTCTCCCAGTATATTTTCCAGCTTGTATACAGTTAGTATATGCAGTGAATGTCCCTCCAACCTTTGTTCTGCTGCCTGCTTCAATGAGGGAGTTAATTGTGATTGTACTTGTCATTTCTTTGTGAGTGTTCATCTAATTTATAAGACTTTGAATATAACTTCACATCTCCCTCTCTTCCTTTTTTAATTTTAGGATACAGAAATGGTTGATTTAGATTCAGATGGCCCTGGTACTTCATCTGGACGAAGGGTGAGTGCATAAATGATAAGAAAAATTTTCAGGCTTCTTGAGTGAGGGATCCCTAAGACCAACTCATGTATTTGAAAAGTTTCTAGACAGACTCAATGTGCTCAGTATATATAGTTGTTATTCATTGCTGAGTTTTATTACAGCAACTCAGTAAAGATACACAGCTGAATCACAGGAGAAAAGACACAGGCAAAGTCTGAAAGAATCCATGTGCAATCTTTTTTATGCTTTCTCCCTCCTTTGAGGGGCCACACAGAGCCCACTCTTCCCCCCAAATTGAAAATGTAACAACATGTGTGTGATTAGAAACTCAGTCTCTACAGAATTTATTGAGAGCTGATTGTGTAGACACCATCTGACTAGCACATGCCAAGATTCCAGAATCCCAGAAAGCAGGAAAGCACAGGAAAAGCATCAGAAACCAGGTGTTCAACACTGATCACATTGTTTGTAGAAACTGTGTAGATAGAGCAGACCACATTTATTATTTTGGAAAGAGTTCAGGTGCCAAGTTCTTAGATGCCAGTCACCGGCCAACCTTGCAAGCAAGCCATACTAAAGATAGCAGCGTCAGGTCGGTTATGTTAACTCTGTACTGCAAACTTTCCCTCTATAATAATTAGACAAATATTTGTTTAAATGAGGGAAAATTTTCCTTTGAAATACTGAAAGAGCTCATATAAAAAGGCATGAAATAGTAAAGGCTAACATTTATCATGACCATAAAGGATTTATTTATTTGTGTGTGTGTAGTTCAAGTGTTATTTTGAGAAGATTATGGGATTATGGTGCCATAGTCAAGTACACTTAACTACCAGCAGATACTAAGGCATTAAAGTTTTTAGCTTTGTGAAAGAAAAATAATTTGTTCCCCTGTGTTTATTTGAGGTTCAGATTTCTTAACATGAAAATTTATAATAGTAGAATTCTTGGTATTTTCATGAGTATAAGACCTAGTTTTTATTTGTTTATATTTTTCCAAGGAGAATGATTTCTAATCTAAACTTAGGCTTACTTTTTTCATCAAAGATATAAGCACGAAAACTTCAATTAAGAAACTTTTAAATAGCAGCTGTTCTATCTTAGATTGATATGTTCACATTCGAAAAACAGGAGAAAATCAATGAAGAGTGAAGGAAAGAGCTGTTAGATATAATTCTATTAAAATCTACAGGTTAAATGCCGAGGCAGAAGACAGTCTTTAAAGTGTAATCCTGATGCTTGGAGAAAACAATGCAAAGAACTGTTGAGCCTCATTTATGAACGTGAAGACTCAGAGCCATTTCGACAGCCAGCTGATCATCTTTCTTACCCAGTAAGTGTACAGTTGCTTAAATAACTGCCAATATATAATTTTCCATAAATGTCTGCTAAGATCTAGTTAAGAGCGCCTTTTTCCCTTCCTTCCTACCTTCTCTCCCCCTCTCTCCTTCCTTCCTTGTTTGTGAATCTTTGAATTGTGAAAGTGGGTAGTGTAATTATTTATGACTTGTTAAAATGCCTGTCATTTACTTTATATGTAAATAATACATTTGTAAACCTAATTTGAATCTAAATATCTTTGCCAATGATGTGTTATAGAATTGTACACTTGACACCTATATAGTTAACCAATGTCATCCCAATAAATTTAATTAAAAAATAAAAAATAAATATCATTGCGAGATCTTCTGCTTTTAGTTTGGATATTTGTTTACTATATTTCACTAACTTCTAATACACACTACACACGGCAGACCCCTGGTAACATGCGTCAGCCTTAAATGTTAATAATTTATGTTTGATTTATGTTAATAATTTAACTTTGTTATCCAATGTGATTACTTACCAACACACTGTATTACTTTTTTTTTTTATCCTCACCCGAGGACATTTTTCCACTTTTTTGTTCAGATAGAGTGGGAGAGAGAGAGAGGAAGAGAGAGAAACATTGACGTGAAAGGGACACATCGAGTGGCTGCCACCCTCACGACCAACCAGGGCCGGGAACAAACTGCAACCGAGGTACATGCCCTTAGCAGGAACCGAACCCGGGTCTCTCTGGACCGCAGACCGATACTCTAACCGCTGAGCAAAACCATCCGGGGCTGTATTACTTTTAATCAAAGATATAAACATGAGAACTTCAATTATAGGATTCTAATAGTGTTATCTGTTTATATATTGAATAACCTTTTAATATAGATACCTAATCTATTTTAACTTATTCAGAGAAAAGGTACAACAAACTTTCAGAGATACATCAGACCATCCTCTGAAATTAGTAAACATTAGTATTCTCTACTTACACAGGTTTAAGTTGGGACAAACTATTCCAATAATAAACAGGATTATGTTTAACAAAGCTTGTCTGTTCATTTGTAGGGAGTTTGGGTGGAATAAATTAGTCTTCTGTTTTCATAGCAGAGGAGAATGATGACTGTAGAATTCCTTCATCTTAAAGTATAGTCAGTAAAAACATTCTTCCTATTTATGGATCTTTGAACCTTGAGTAATAATTGTATTGCAATTCTTCATATTTTGTTTGGTGGTCTAGAAATGCAATATATTGTCTTTACCCTAATAGGGCCATCAAGAGCAAGAGGGGGAACCCTCAGGGTCAATTGTTCTGGAAAGACAACAAGATCCATCTCTTTCGGAGGTAGGCCTAGTAGTCTCTTAAAAGATATGTGCTGTTTTTGTTTTGTTTTGTATTTGTTAATCCTCACCCAAGGATATTGTCCATTTATTTTTTAGAGAGAGAGGAAGGGGGGGGAGAGAGAGAGAGAGAGAGAGAGAGAGAGAGAGAGAGAGAGAAACTTCAATGTGAGAGACACATTGATTGGTTACCTCCTGCACACCTGACCAGGGCCAGGGATTGAACCTGCAGCCCAGGTAAGTGTTCTTGACTGGGAATTGAACCCGAGACCCTTCTGTGCACGGTCCGACACTCTAACCACTGAGAAACACAAGCCAGGGCCATGCTGGTTATCTTTATATTGTTTCACTTTTTAAAAGCTCCGTATTATAAATAAAAGTTTTATAACTTGTAAAGTTGTTTTCCAACTCTGCTCACTCCATTTTTACCTTCGTTTGATTTTTCTGGTTGTTTATTTTCCGTTTTTTTTGTTTTTTTTTTTTAAATCGGCACATGTTCTCAAGAGGGTGTCCTTTGTACCATCTGCATATATGGTAGATATTTGTTTCTATAGATCTAAAGCTACTGGAGCATAGTAGAAAACATCAATTACACACTATAATTATGTCTGTATTGCAGCTGAGTATTCCCACTGGGGTTCATCATACTACACAAAGTTCCAACATTTTTGTTCTATGAAAATTTTTATTTCCATAAGCCCTGCTGTGTTGGAATATACTTTTGATTTTTATGATTTAAGCAAAAAAAAAAAAAAAATTTAAGACAGGCTAAGAGCAGTTGTGGTTTCTCATGTTTTCACTTTTTGTATTCTTCCTCTGCCTCTTGTTGTGGTTCTTTGCTCATTCGGGAGAAATGTGGTGATTTTAATTCTCAATGTTTCTAAATAGGACGAGGGATCTAACACTGACAATGGCTTTTACTTTCAAATATGTTCATTTATTGATGGCTGTGGTACATATAGGTATATATACATTTCAGATGCACTTCCATAGGATAACCCTAGAAATATCTTTACTGGATTTGAAAGATTTAGGTTAAAATAAAATCTTCCTCTAAATCAAAATCAAACTAATTCTAAATATATGAAAATGAAGACCTTATATGAAGCAAAACTATCACATTTATTAAAATCAGAATGATAGGAGAAAGCACAGATGTGACCAATTTGACTTTGACCTTTAACTAAAGACATCTTAAGTAGAATGCCTTCCTAGCCAGGAATGTCTTGGAAATATGTAGCTCATTTGTAACATGCAACTATTTAATTATATGCAAATTATCCAATCTTCTACTTACATTGAGCAGTTTGCCAGGGAATTGGGGTTATTTCAGCCTTTAAGGAAGAAATGAAATTTCATATTATGGACTCTGTAGGGATGAAGCCAGTGGCTATGGGTTTTCATTTTTGGTTCTTGAGAGAGTCATATGGTTATGGATTGCCCTGTGAGGGTTATAACCCTCCCATACCCCCTTGCTGCTTTTCTGAGCCAACAAAATAGCTCTGTTAGATGTATCCTCGTTGGGGGGAGGCAGTTAGCAAATTGAAAAGTGACTAGTCTGTTTATTTCATGGAGATCTGGTGATGCAAATCTCAGTGCCATTGTATTATGTAGTATGTATTTAATAACACATTCTTCTTTATAGGATTATCAAGGTGTTATAGACACTCCTATGGACTTCAGCACTGTGAAAGAAACTTTGGAAGCAGGAAACTATGGTAGTCCTCTGGAATTTTATAAGGATGTTCGCCAAATATTCAGCAATTCCAAAGCTTATACCTCTAATAAAAAATCAAGGGTATGTAAAACCTATATTAGATGGATTAATCCTCCTAGCATTTAGTTATATATATATTATCAGACAAATTTTTCTTTCACCATTTTAAAAATTGCTAAAAAAGTATATACTGCAATTCTGACATCGCTACTGAAGTTTGATTCTCAGTATTTCTCTGACAGTTTATTCGGCATGCATAACGACACGTTTAGCATAGTCGTTCTGGAATTAAGCACCTCTTTCTTTCTTCTACCTGCCTCATCTGTACTCTTTATTAATATTTTATATCTGTCAGAGAGTGGGCAAGGGATGGAGAACTCGTAATTTAAGTAACCGTTAATATTTCCAATAAATAATTTTATAAATAAAAGTGGTTAACAGTATTAATTGATATAAAATATTTGGATAAGCTCTGAATATTTATGTTCCCTTTATTATGACAAATAGCGAACCATATTGGGAAGTTATAGATGTTTATTTATACTTATATTTAGTACTTTCTCTTTGTTTTGTCAGAACTTAAATATCTTAAGAACAAAAAAGTAGTAATAATAATTTCTGTGTTGTGTGATCACTGGTATGTAATTAACTTTTAAATAAATTGTACAATAGGTATATAACTGGCCCACTTTCAACTCATATAAAATGAATTATCACCGATTTCTATAGGCATACATTTTTCACATTTGAAATATCTCCTACACTTACACTTTCAAATGTTTACATATTCTAAGGGCCATAGACAACGATGCTGGGAGCAGGGGCGGGATCGGGAGGAGGGTGTTTGTGGGGAAAAAGGAGAAACATCTATAACAAAAATAAATTAATTAATTTAAAAGAAAACAGATTTTATACTTTGAAACCTTTCTAAAACATATATTTTAAGTCTTTTACCATGTCATTATTACTCTTTGAAAACAGAAGTTTTAATGTCTCCATAGTATTTTATTATATGGTGCTTTTATGTTGTTTCACAAGTGTCCTAGTGCTAGAGATTTAGGTTATTTCTAGTTTTTCACTTTACATGAATAAAGCTTTGGCTAACATCTTTAACAGTTTTGAACATAATTATTTTGTGTGTGTAATTCTCTGATATTTCCTTAGGATAAATTCCCAGAAGTGAAATTATTAGCCAAAGGATGTGTATACTTTTAAGATTTTTGATACCTATTACAGATTGTCCTTTAGAATTGTTCCAGTTAAAAAACCCACTGGCAGTGTATTGGAATCTTTTTTTTTCTACCATTCCCAACATTTGATGTTATCTTTTAAAAACCTTTATTAATTTTTAAAACATTTATTAAACAGTATACTGTTTTAATTCTTCAGGAAGAATTTTTCAAGTGTATGAAATAGCACATATATTTTATATGAAAGGACGATGCTGATAATGGTTCAGGCATGTTTACAACTTTTATGTTTTATATAATTGAAGTAGATGTTAAACAGACTTGTTTCTACTTTTTCAGATCTATAGTATGACACTGCGGTTATCTGCCTTATTTGAAAGTCATATTAAAAATATCATCTCTGAATATAAGTCAGCAATCCAGAGTCAGAAGAGGAGAAGGCCACGGTACAGAAAACGTCTAAGAAGCAGCAGCAGTTCATTATCAAGTAGCAGAGCTCCTAGGTATATTGCACTGATGTGGTATTTTATGGTTTCAAATCATTTTCTGTATATTACCTCATTTCTTAAAAGTTTATTGAATAATCTGAGGGGAATCCCAAGACCCAAGGATATTTTATATTTATCTTGAGACAGAGCGTGAGGGGGAGAGAGAGAGAAACATCGATGTGAAAGAGACACATCTATTGGCTGCCACCCGCATGACCCCAACCGGGGCTGGGGACGAACCACAACTGAGGTATGTGCCCTTGGCCAGAATCAAACCTGGAACTCCCTGGTCCGCAGGCCGATGCTCTAACCACTGAGGGCCAGGGCCCAAGATATATTTTTTTTTTATAAGAAATCTTGCACCTGTGTAAACATGGAGGTGGTAACCGAAAGCTTTATTCGTGTGGACATTGTTATTCCAAAACCTTTTTATTTTAATGCTTTAAATTTCACCTTGTTACTTTACCAGTTTGAAGTATTTTTTCTCTTAAAAATATCGGTCATTTCTTTTTTGACCACCTAAGCATTTTATATCATACTGTTTCTCATATTATGATGTTAACAGAAAAAAAAAAATCTCATTGTTTCATATTTTTACTTATAGTCCAAAAGGGAAACAGAAACAAATGAAGTTGCAACCTAAAAATGACCAGAATACCTCAGTGTCTTATGCAAGGACCAGCTCTCCTTTCTCATCTCCTGGTAAATATGTCTTCTGAGTTTGGTGCTGTCTATTTCATTTTAATACTGATATTAAGGATATAGAAAAGGCAACATAGTTTGTGGTACAAAGAGCAATGGATTTCGATATAGAAAAGTTGTGTTTTATTCCCAATTCTTTTCTTTAGCTGTGTGATCCTAGATTGGACATTAGGCCATAAAATTAAGTGTCTTTATATTTTAAATGTTATTAAAACTAGATGAATTTTAAAGTTTCTCAGTTTTAAAATAATTCTGTGATTTTATGATTTATAACTCAGAATACTGTCTATAATATATTTGCCAATGTAAGAATAGAGGATTTGTTATGTGTGGAAGTGTTTTCCTTGGACAAATTTTTTTGACATTCCATCCTTAAAAGCTTAATGATGTGATACAACATTTGTTGTCATAATTCATATTTCCTTCAAACAATGCACAATTTTGATGTTAGAATAGAATAAAGAAGGGAGATCGTTTTAAAAACAGCCTGTCTTAAAACTTTACTGAACACATGGTAATTATGTTAACATTACAATCTTTCTAAATATAAGTTTCAGATGCTGCTGAAGGGCTTTCACTATATTTACTTGATGATGAGGTGGATGGACCATTTTCTTCATCGAGCTTTAGTGGATATAGCCGAAGTGGAAATAGCCATGACCCAGGGAAAGCCAAATCATTTCGAAATCGAGTTTTGCCAATTAAACAAGGTAGGAAATAAATATCGGCACGGTATTTATTTTTTGTTCCTTTATAATGGCAGATGAATTATTTAAAGCTGGTGTATTTAGTTTGCAAAAATTAGCATGTCCTTGTAGTTAACGAGTATTTTAATGTTATCAAATTTGACTCAGACATGGTTTCATATCCACAACTAGGAAAAGGCTATTACCAGATTTCCAATAATATTTCCAAACATATGTTAGTCTTTTAAAATTAAATGTAAAATTAATAAGGAGGAAAAACTAAATGAAGAGCTCTTTCCCCAAGCACATAAAAAACAGACTGTTAGACACATTTAGGATTTTTCATATATTAAACCATATTAATAAAAAAAGGGAAAAATTTTTCCAAAATCATCTTTAAATAGAGCTCATTTTTTAAAAGCCTACCCCAATTTTAAAAAAGAGTTTTGGCCCTGGCCATTTTGGCTCAGTGGTTAGAGTGTCGGCCCGCGGACCAGAGAGTCCCAGGTTCGGTTCCCGCTAAGGGCATGTACGTCAGTTGCAGTTTGTCCCCAGCCCTGGTTGGGGTTGTGTGGGTGGCACCAGTCGATGCGTCTCTCTTACATGGGTGTTTCTCTCTCTCTCTTCCTCCCTCTCTCCTTCCTGCTCTATCTGAAGATAAATGCAAAAGTGTCCTCGGGTGAGGATAAAAAACAAAAAGGGTTTTGGTTGACAAATGAGCCTTCTTTTAGTGAACATGTACATCTACCAATTTCTGGTTTTCTACTTATATATAACTAAGATATTCTCTTCCCTCAAGGTCTGTGGTCTCAATAATTAAGTGGTTTTTAGAATCTCTTCTGCCTTTTTCTCTGTAATCCACAGAGCTACTTCAGGAATTCTCAGGGTTATCTTTCTCCTTTCAACCAGAGCAAATTATTTACATATTAAGCTTCCATATAACTTTTATTTGTAGAAAAAATTAAATTATTAAAAAAGAAATCACTTACCTAATAATTCATTATCAGTTGCATTTTTTGTACCATGTCAGGGAGCATCATTTATAGTTGTTAAAGTTGTTATGTAGATTTGCTTCATATACTTAGCCCTATATTATGGACCTTGAACATGTTCAAAGAAACTTCTGATGTGTTCATCTATTTGAAGTTTGTGAAGAATAGTTACTATGTTTTTATAAATATCTTTATTGGAGTTTACATTTTTACTGTATATAATTTTTTTTATCCTCACCCAAGGACATTTTTACATTTATCTTCAGATAGAATGGGAGGGAGGGAGAGAGAGAGAGAGAGAGAGAGAGAGAGAGAGAGAGAGAGAGAGAGAGAGAGAGAGAAACATCGACTGGTTGCCACCCACACGACCCCAATCGGGGCCGGGAACAAATTGCAACTGAGGTATGTGCCCTTAGCGGGAACTGAACCCGGGACTTTCCAGTCCGCGGGCCGATGCTCTAACTGCTGAGCCAAACTGGCCAGGGCATTAATGAAAGATTAAATAGCTTATCCATTGTTATTGAAGTGTCAACTCAAAAACAGACTTTCTAAAGATATTTTATATTGGTTATATGAGAAATACTGTTACATATCTGATTACTTTAAGACAGTTCTTGCATTTATTTTCCCCAATTTTTATCTTTTCTCTCTTCTGCTCCAGCTGCATGTTGCATACTTAAGCTATTTTCTTCTCGTTTTGCCCTTTCCTTCATTATCAAACTTTTAGAAAGTGTAGCTTATACTTCCTGCCTCCATTTTCTTTCCATCAAAACATTCCTTTATCCTTTGTAGTCTAGCTTCTGCCCCCACCACTCTACAAAAGTTGTCCTCTCCAGATTCTTCACCAACCTTTTCTTAATCCCTATCTCCTTGATCTATCTGTGTCATTGCATGCTATTGACTGCCTGCTTTGGAACTCTACTGCTGGCTCCTGTGGTACTGCTTCTCTTATATCTCTGTTTCTCCTATACATTTCCTGTTTCTTTTTGTTTCTATTTTTTGTCTTCTACAAATAAAAGAATCTAATTGCTACATCAATCATCTTTATGCTGATGACTCTCCAAATTCATAAAACTAGCCCTAATATCTCATTTCCAAGTCCTTCCTAAAAAAAAATTCCATTGAGTGCTTCTCATGATCATTCTCAAGTTTGCTTCTTTTTCTGCTCTCACTGTTTTAGTTGCTGGCACCACCATCTTCCCTAGTCATCCAATTAAAAACTTGCCAGTGTTCTTTGACTCTCCTTTCACCCTTCATAGCCAGTCAGTTGCTAAGTTTGTGAATTCTACAAGTCTTTAATGCCACTTAAATCACTTATCTACAGTTTCTGTTGCTATCACCTAGTATATTAATCAGCTTGGTATATTAGACACTACAGACCAGGTGGCTTAAGGAATAGGTGTTTATTTTTAGCAGCTTCAATGAAATATCATTGACATAAAAACGTACATATTTAAAGGGTGCAACTTGATGTTTCAATATATGCATACACTGCGAAATGGTCACCACAATCAAACTAATTAACATATTTGTCACCTCTACATGATTGCTCTATGTCTGTGTGTTGACAAGATTTAAGATCTCTCCTCCTAGCAAATTTCAACTATGCAGTACAGTATTATTAACTATGGTCACTGTGCTATACATTAGATATCTGGGACTTATTCATCCTGCATAACTGAATCTTTATTCCCTTTGACCAATATCTCCCCATTTCCACCCCCCAAACCCCTGGCAACCACCATTTTACTCTCTGCTCTGCTTCTATGAGCTTAACTACAGGGATATGTTACTAGAACGTGTCTTTAGCTGATTTTATCATGTGGACATCACAGAGTTTACCTACACAAACTTTGGTACAGTAGCCTACTACCTACCTAGGCTATGTGGCATAGGCTACAGGCCTGTATGGCATGCTTCCAGACAAAACAGCATGAGATTACATCAGACACAAGAGAAAATGATGCAATCAAGAGGCACAGTGAACGTGAGATATATAAGGCTACTGCTGGCTTAACATGGCATATGGTTTACAGCAACCTTTTTTTTTTAAATAAAAAGAGTACACAATAAAATAACAATAAAAAGCATAGTATGATAAGTACACAAACCAGTAACAGTCATTTTTCATCACTATCAAGTATTATGTACTGTACTTAATTTGTATGGGCTATACTTTTATATGACTGGCAGCACAGTAGGTTTGCTTACACTAGCATCACCACAAACACGGGAGTAATGTGTTGCACTATGGCATTACTATGGCTACGACGTCAGTAGCCAATAGATAATTTTTCAGCTCCATTACAGTCCTATGGGACCACCATCATATATGCAGTCAGTTACTGACTAAACGTTGTTATACAGCACATGACTGTATTTTAGATTACACATATAAATGATATCATACGATAGTTCTTTCTCTGTGTCTTGCTTATTTTGCTTAGTTAGCATAATGTCTTCCAACTCCACCCATATTGACACAAATGGCAAGATTTTCTTCTTTTTAAAGGCTGCATAATAGTTCATTTTATGTTGTTTCCATATCTTGGCTATTGTGGATAATGCTGCAGTGAACAAAGGAGTACAGATTTTTTCAAGATCCTGATTTAAATTCCTTTAGATATATACACAGAAATGGAATTGCTGGATTATATGGTAGTTCTCTTTTTAATTTTTTTCTTTATTGATTTTTAGAGAGGAAGGGAGAGAGACAGAAACATCCATGAGAGAGAACATTGATTGGCCACCTCCTGCATGCCCCCCACTGGGGATCAGGCCCACAACCTGGGCATGTGCCCTGACTGGGAATCGAACCGGCGACCTCTTGGTGCATGGGTCAATGCTCAACCACTGAGCCACACCAGCCGGGGCCTTTTAATTTATACTGATTTTCATAGTGGCAACCATAGTACTCTTTCATTATTATTTTTTTAATCTTCACCTGGGGATATATTTTTATTGACTTTAGAGAAAGTGGAAGTGTGTGTAAAGGGGGAGGAGAGAGAGAGGCATTCATATAAGAGACAAATAGCAATCAGTTGCCTCCTGCACATGCCCCAACTGGGGATTGAACCCGCAACCTGGGTATATGCCCTGACCAGGAATCAAACCCACCACCTTTTTGATGTACAGGACAATGCTGCAACCAACCAACCAACAGCCACACTGGCCAGGGCCCATAGCACTCTTTTAAAATGTAAACCAGATCCTATCATTCTTCAGCTGTAAACCTATTCATTGGCGGTTATCTCCTACTACTCTGTTTTTCTCTCTCATTCTAGTTACACTGGGTTTCTATATCCTCTGATGGAATGTTCTTTCCCCAGATCCGAACTTCATTCAGTTCTTTTCTTAGATACTACCTCTGCAGAAAAGTCTTTTCTATATAAAATATCCCTCAAACATATATCCACACTCTATTTTTACCCTCTTTTTTATAGCACATATTATTACTTAAAATTATGTTATTTCATTCTTCACTTCATTGTCTAGAAAGCTTCCCCCACTAAAATATAAATTCAGAGAGCAAGGACTTCGTCTCATAATTGCCATATTTCAAGCTCCAAGCAGTGCCTGGACCATAGTAGATAATCAGTAAATATTTATTCAGTGAATGAGTTAAATTATTCTGATACATGTTCCCAGATAATTCTTTCTAGAGTTCAAACCCTTAAAATTTCTGCCCAACTATCTCACCACCCATCATCCCTCTACATCCCCCCCCCAAAAAAAGCAATGAGACAAAATCAGAACTTTTAGTCTTTTCCATGTCCAACAGATTTAAATGTATATTTCAACACTCCCTATGATTTTACCCCATCTGTCTTTGGGTGTATATATTTTTATTGACTATTTATGTTACTTTTGAACCTAAATAACCATCTTGCCAATGTCAAACTTTAAATAATCATTCGTCTTGATTTAGATCACTCCCCTGATGGACCCCTTACAAATGGTGATGGCAGAGAGCCCCGGACAGGAATCAAGAGAAAACTACTTAGTGCATCGGAAGAAGATGAAAGCGTGGGAAGAGAAGACAAAGAGAAAAAAGAAACAAAAGAGAAATCACATTTATCCTCCTCAGAGAGTGGAGAGTTAGGATCCAGTTTAAGTTCTGAAAGTACCTGCGGTTCTGATTCTGATTCTGAATCAACTTCCAGAACAGATCAAGATTATGTAGATGGAGACCATGACTATAGCAAGTTCATACAAACCAGGCCTAAAAGAAAACTCAGAAAGCAATATGCTAATGGCAAAAGAAACTGGAAGACGAGAGGCACAGGAGGAAGGGGCAGATGGGGCAGATGGGGGAGATGGAGTAGAGGAGGCAGAGGAAGAGGAGGCAGGGGCCGAGGGGGTCGAGGAAGAGGTGGAGGTGGCACCAGAGGGAGGGGGAGAGGGAGAGGAGGACGAGGTGCTTCTAGAGGAGCCACCAGAGCCAAACGTGCACGTATTGCAGATGATGAATTTGATACCATGTTTTCAGGACGTTTCAGTAGACTGCCTCGAATTAAAACAAGAAACCAAGGCAGGAGGACTGTTTTATATAATGATGATTCAGATAATGACAATTTTGTGTCCACTGAAGATCCTCTGAATCTTGGTACATCCAGATCAGGCAGAGTGCGTAAAATGACAGAAAAAGCCAGGGTTAGCCATCTCATGGGATGGAATTATTAACAGTTAAGAAATTTAGAATAATTTAAAAAAATTCAATGGCCTTCTACTGCAGGGAATTTACCAGGAAATCTACAAAGCAAGTTGTGTGGGGACTTACGCTTCCTTTCACATTGGTGCTTTTCCATTATGCCAGTACACATTTGTTTCAAGACTTTTGATCTCCATAGTTCATTTGTTCAAACAAGCCTTACTCATTAGGCCTTAAATTTAAAAAAAAAATAAAAATCTGCATACACACACATACACACACACACATACACACACACACACCACAGACACACTACAGATTTACTACATTAAAGGAGCGTTCAGCTTCTTAAGAGTAGCATGACATTTTTATCTCAATATAATATCCCTCTTTTGCTTTTGTATCACAGAAGTATAGCACCTTCTTACAGAGTTTTATATAGTTTGTTTTTGCCATTTTGATTCCTGTACCCAATAATAATAACTTTTGCACAATACACCAATCCTAAAGGCAGCTATTAAATGTTTACAGTTTCTATATTGTAAGAACGATCTGGATTATTTTACTCTTCCCAGGCCAAACTTTCAATAATTGTACTGAACTGAAGTATATATTTATACTACAGTTTTTTTGGGGGGTGGGGGGAATCTTGATATGCTTTTCATTGATTTGCTTAATTCATGTTAAAGGTGAGAAAGGGTTGGTGCCTTGTAAATATGTAGCAAATCTTTGTGGTGTGTTCTGATGTGTGCATTAACTTTATTAAAAAAGAATACTTGAGGTATCAATCTAGACAAGGTGCCAAATGCAAAAGTTTCTTGCATCCATTTTCTTTTTCCTATTATATTTTATTGCATTAATAGAACTCGTGTAGCTTAAAGAATAACTTAAACATCTGAAAAATCCTCATCCACAAAAAATAACTTCTTTGAATAGTAGCTCAGCTACCTCTATTAACTACAACTACTGGAAACATTAAGGAAAATAGATACTGTTATTCATTACTGACTAAAGAGAACTAGAACAAGCTTGGTGGAAATAAATATTCATAAGTTATAAGCTGAGAGGTTGTTAATAATCATATTGGCTCTCAAATTAATGGTTGTAATTAACAAACTTGTATAAGTATAGTATGCTCTATATTAGACTTTTCTTAGAACATATTTATGTAAGTAGACTTGGGCGACCGCTTGTATAGCTCTGCTACCACTTTCTATTTAACAGCTGTGACTGGTTTTCATTTGAATTTCAAAATGTAACAAAACACCTAGTTTGAGTTGGAATGTTTTGGCTAGCTAATAATTTGAATCAACATACATAAGTTCTATTCATACCATTCCAAAAGGTTCTTTTGTCATAATCTTTCAGGAAAGAACCTCATTGCACTGCACACTGATATTTTGAGTTATTATTTTATAGATGAAAAAAGAAAAGTTTAACCCTTATGGTCTTGTTTACAGCAGTAGAGTGCACATGGTTCCATAAGTGAGCTTGAGTTCCAAGATCAGTTTTATTCCTCAAATGTGAGAAGTTGCAAATTCGTGAATTTGTTAGATACTTAGATTTTTGAGGTGGGAGGGAATATATTGATCTCTGTTTATGTAACAGCAGATTTGTTGCGCTTAGATCAGATCTGTGGGATAAACGAAACTTCTTAATGTACGCCTAGTAATCCCAGGATATTTAAACTAATGTGTTTGTCTCACGCTTTCAATCATTTCATGCATCTGAAAAATCCTTAAGTGCAGAGGAAGGAGTACACACATAACTTTGCTTTTTTGGTTGGGTCAGGTGGGGGTTATTCTTGGACTAACATCTTTAAGCAATTTTCACTTGCAGTAGAAATGTTCAGGCTTTAAGAAAGTATTCTTGTGAATTGTTGTTAATGGCACTAAATTCTGTTGCTGGAGAGTAGATCAAGCTGTTTTTTGTTGTTGTTTGTAGTATTTTTTCTCTCTCACTAAACCAAAACTACTTCTGGTTGTAACTCGACTGCCACTTTTAACCATAGTGTAGATTTAAAAATGTTCATATTTGAAACTCTACATTTAATTTTTGCTAAGAAGTGCTATTTTAGTTATTCATCTCTTGGGCATTTCGAGTAAATTTGTGCCAGTGTTTTCCTGGAATCAGTAACACTTTGGCATACCCTAATCAAAGTAACAATTACTTAAATTCACGGATATACCCAAATGAGCATCATGTGTATCGTTTTAGTGTGAAATTCTTTGTTGACATTCTTCTATGAAGAGCTGACCTCTTGAAATAGAAGAATTGCCATCTGTGATTTTAGCTATCTGAAGCTTTATTTATAATTTATTTTGAAAAATAGAAATGCCACATTTATCCCCCAAATGTCAAGATTTTCTAGGTTTAGATACTTAGAATAACAAGGCTAAAGACATTTTAAGCATATTTTATATGTAGTGAAATACTGTGAAAATACTAGTGACAGCATTTTGCTGTAATGTTGATTTCAGTTATTAGGATTTAAAGAGTTAGTCACCAGGGTGTGTTAGATGAGCATAGTTATCATTTATCACAAGACAAACAGATGATTTCTGTTTGTGTGCAAATTATTTTAATAATTGTGAAAATAAGTTTGGAAGATGTATTTTTACTTTTATATCTGGACTTCCCCTCCCCCATTTATACTTTGCTCTTTTTGTAACGCTGCCTCCTGTGAATGTGATGTAATTTGTATCACATTGAATATTTTATCGCTTTAATTTTTTAGAGACCCTTTAAACCTAAATAAGATCTGAGTTCAGCCATAGCAAAGCAAGTAGAAGATGAGCTAAGAATGTTGAAGAAAAGTCTAAATTTTAAATGCATTGCTAAGAAGAAGAAAAAAACCACTGTTATATTTAGGTTCATGAGAGCATACAGATAGACGTATAAGCCTAATCCTATGCTAGATATTAATAGTCAGTGAACTGTAATATTTCTCATGAATGCTAATAATGTTTTAATTCCCAGCTTTAAGATCTTAGCATGTGTATATGTTTATGAAAACTGAATTGTGTTTTTTTCCTATGGCTTGCTGTGTGTATCTCTTCCAGCAATTGGATGCTCTCCAAAACATTCACTAGCCTGTTAGTCTAGTGACTAAATTTGTTCGTGTGTGTATGTGTGTGCGCGCGCGTGTGTGTAGATTTTTTTCCAACTTGGCACACTTTATCTCAGACATAAAAAAGAGAATATTTTGTATGGAAGACAGAAGTGTTCACTGCCTACCAATTCTTTGCCTCTGTTGTAAAGCGCTTAGCCTGTAAATATATATACTGCTTGATCATTCATTTCAGTATACCTTCTAGATAAACAATCTAGGTTTTGTTCTGTACGTGTGTCCTATTTTTTCTTTTAATTTGCCCTTCCTTCATTTGTTTCTTGTTTTTTTTTTTATTTCCCTTACCAGAGATCAGGCTTGTGCTAGAATTCTTCCATATAGCACTTTGTTTCTCCCAGCGTAAAAATTCATAAATTTTATTCGTACAACTGTGTGCTCAGATATCTAACTCAGCTTTCCAGTAATTTGAAATAAATTTGAGTGATTTATCTTCTTGCTGTTTTTTTTTTTTTTTTTTTTTTTTTTTGTAATCCTATAGGTTGTCATCAGACAATAACAGTGATTTAAAGAGAAAGATGTGAATGCCACTTCTCACTTTTTGATAAAAACTTTTTTGAGCATTTTTCAAAATTTGTATAATCATGTAGTGAAAAATTAAACACCTTATATTAAACACGCTTATATATCATGGAAGTTATTTTATGCACATTTACCAACTGGTACTTATCTTTAAAGTTGGAATTTTCACATTCATAAAAAGGAGATAAATCCTGTATAATTTTCAGTATGTTTTAATGTCTAGCCTTTTAGTTCTGGGGAAAGGAATGAAGCGTTAATCCCATCCCCAACATTTTTGTGGTACATGAGATTATGTGAAAGTTTTGTTGAAAATAGAATATTCTAAGATCATTTTTAAGGCTTGTTTTAAAAATTAGTATGAAAATATTTCATGCTTTTTTTTGCTTTTCACCTCTTAGTGAAGTTTCTTTACCAAGTTTTGATTAAATTCTAATATAAAGTTTAATTTTTTTCATGGTGCTGTATTTTGTGGAATGTGGATTGCCCTCAATTTCTTGTTATGTAGCTTTATCCTTGATTATTTTCTTTTTCATCATTCCTCTCCTGCTTACTTTTATCCTCACTTCTCTTTTTTCAATGAAGACTTTACCTAATTTAGCACACTTCAAAAAGACTGGTAATTTATGATTCATTGATGGGAGAAGTACAGTAGAAAGGCCCTGCAGTTTAGAGTTAAGGTGTGTTTGTTTATTTATATGTATGCCCATTTGTTATTTCTATCTTAATTAAGTCTAGAGTATGAGACTTTGACATATAAAAGCATGATAAGTATTTTCTAAAAAATAAGACTATTGATACATATTAAAGTCGCCATTGATAATTGACTTTTAAATTCACATACAAAAAAAAATATTTAGAAACCCAGTTGGGAAATGTGTTTTTACATATGTCACCAGATACACATTAGGCAGTACTACAAATGTTAGTTCTTTAAACAATACTGTGGTGATGGCAATCAGTAATTTATTTCTTTGTCCTGTAACTTATCATCCTTGTCTTTTGTAATCCCTTACAAAGTATTAACAAAACTGTACCTTATGTTTGTTCTTAGTATCCATAAGTTTTAAGATGGAAAATCATTCAGTTAATAGTTGATGTGATGTTGTATATGGGCAAAATGTCCATTAAACTAAAATTCAGTAAAGAAAGGTAAACTAGACTGGCTTGGTTTATAAAAGATGTTTTGTTTGGCAGTTATAAGTCATTATAAGCAATTATCTTCAAAGACAAAAAAAACTGGACTAATTTGTTGCCATTCTTTATGGGATGTTTACAATAAAATTCCAAGTTGTTTGGAATCAGTTGCAGTCTTGCTGCTTTGTGCCTTAACTCAGGTACTGGAGATAAATTAACAAGAAGAAAGAAATGCGGAGTTAACTTTTCATTATCCAGCTTCAGAGATTGTAACATGTAACTCTTGGGTCCATTCTTGTTTCTTTGTCATGTGATATTTTATTATTAGTATTTTTTAATCTGAGAAGTGAAACTAAGTACTTCCTACTATCAAAGAAAAATAAGCCTTTTTTTTCTTTTGTCATTACAAATATTTTGGGTCACATGTAGGTAATAAATATGTTAACATTTTTTCAATGTGGGCTGCTTGGTGTATTAAATGATAACTTTCAAAGCTTTAGTCACCATTTTGTTTTGTAGAGCTTTTTGAAATGAGTAGATTTCTCATGTCTTTATAGCTTACAAGTTTTAACAGCTGAGTTATGTATCCCTCACATTTTTATTTATAGTATAATTGCCCACAGAGGCTTAGCTATCTTATAAGTGGTACTTGAACGTCAGTGAGGAGGGAGAGAAGTAAGGTGAGAGGTAACTTGATCCAGGAACTGAAAGCCCTAAACATTCATCCTATTTAGGTGCCTATATAACTGCCCAGAATACAATGGCAAGAACTTCACTCAGTTGAAGGTAAGTAAATTGGCCAAAGAGTGGGCTGCAATGTGTTAGATATACATTGTCTGTTTTGTGTATTTAGAACCAAAAAAGGGGGTATTTAGGAAAAAAAATACTACCTTTGTCTTATGGCATATCCTCTGACTATGAAAAGTAGCCCAAATTTTCACAGTATTTGGAGATTGAAGTGGGGATCTGTTTGGTATGTGCAGTTAGATGTGTGATTGATTAAGCATAACCCTCTTTAAAGATATAAAAGGGAGCCTGGCTGGTGTGGCTCAGTGGTTGAGCTTGACCCATGCACCGGGAGGTCACCCATTCAATTTCTGGTCAGGGCCCAGGCCCAGGTGGTGGGCCCAATCCCCAGTGGGGGTCATGCAGGAGGCGGCCAGTCAATGTTCTCTCACCAATGCTTTTATCTCTCCCTCTCCATTTACCTTTCAAATCAATAAAGACAAAAAATTTAAAGATATAAAAGGGTACATTAAAATTCTTTCTAGGAAGGTTTTGATGTTTTCTGAGTTCATCTGTTAGGTTTTTTAAATAAAATGAGTAAATAATTCCTGTAACAGATGTTAGAACAGTATTCAGAAGATCCATTATTTACCTAGCTGAGAAGGGCAAGAACAAAGTGCTCTCTAGCCCTGGCCAGTTTGGCTCAGTGGTTGAGTGTTGGCCTGCGGACCATACCACAAAAACAACAACAACAACAACAACAAAACCAAAGTGCTCTCTACTCTCGTTGTCAATTACATGCCCCTGACAATTTACAGCTACTTTCCAAACATGCACAACAAAAATTGAAACCAGTATATTGAGCCTGTGAGTTAGTTTTCTTGGAATATTGAAGCCCATACACTTACCGTTGCTCTCTCAGGTCTTTTATATAAATACAGGATTTTTCTTATGCTACATATTACTGGCAAACTAAATATAATATTAAATAAAGTGAACTTTTTATGGTGTTAATGTTTTCCCAAAGTTTTCAGGAAACATTTTTTTTCTTTCCTTTCTTTGGTAACTAGTATGTTTTCCTTTGCCAGTTGTGGCAATTGCCTTAGTAAAGTTATCTCTCAATAGGAAATTACAAATATTTAATAGATAATTTAATTAAGTTATTAATAGTGCTGCTACTAACATGGGGGTACATATATTCTTCCTGATTGGTGTTTCAGGCTTCTTAGGGTATATTCCTAGAAGTGGGATCACTGGGTCAAATGGAAGTTCGATTTTTAATTTTTTGACGTAACACAATACTGTTTTCCATAGCGGCTGCACCAGTCTGCATTCCCACCAGCAGTGTACTAGAGTCCCCTTTTCTCCACACCCTCACCAACACTTGTTGTTTGATGATTTGCTGATGGCGGCCATTCTGACAGGTGTGAGGTGATACCTCATTGTTGTTTTAATTTGCATCTCTCTGATGATTAGTGATGTTGAGCATTTCTTCATATGTCTCTTGGCCATTTGTATGTCATGTTTGGAGAGGTGTCTATTTAGTTCCTCTGCCCATTTTTTAATTGGGTTCTTTGCCTTCCTTTTGTTGAGTTGCATGAGCACTCTATATATATTGGAAATTAACCCCTTATCTGATATATCATTGGCAATTTTGCTCTCCTATATATGTACCCCCATGTTCATAGCAGCACTATTTACAATAGCTAAGATCTGGAAACAGCCCAGGTGTCCATCAGTAGATGAATGAATAAAAAATCTGTGGTACATATACACAATGGAGTACTATGCAGCTGTAAGAAAGAAAGATCTCTTATCCTTTGAGACTACATGGAGGGACCTGGAAAGTATTATCCTAAGCAAAACATGCTGAACAGAGAAAGACAAGTATCATATGATCTCACTTATTTGTGGAATATAATGAACATAACAGTCTGAGGAATGGGATAGTCCCAAAGACGTGGAAGTAGGGTACAGACGGACAATCCCCAGAAGAGGGGTGGTGGGGGTGAGATAAAACACAGAACTTATATGCATGTATGCATGAACAGTGGACATGGACAACAAAGCTGGGGACAGGGCAGGGAGGGATGGGGAGACGGGAATCAGTGGGGGGGGGAGGAGAAACCTCTGTAACAAAAATAAATAAAAATAAGTTATTAGTTATTAACAGTCAGATTTGACATTGGAGAATTTTTAAAAGCAGCTTTCTGAGGCTATTATCCTTTCATTAATTTGTAAACTTTAAATTGTCAGTTTGCCTCCTTAGCATCTTTATGATTCTCTTCACAGAATGTTTTGTAAATATATGAAGAAATCTAACAGTGTAAATTGCTTGATTTAGGTTACTGATATTATTTGGTGGAATTTATTCATTTTAGGGATGTGTCTGTATTTTTTAAAAAATATTTTGATTGATTTTTTTTTTAGAGAGAGAGAAACATCAATGTGAGAGTGGAACATTGATTGGCCACCTCCTGCACGCCCCCTACCAGGAATCAACCAGGAACCCCTTAGTGCACAGGATGACGCCCAACCAACCAAACCACATCAGCCAGGGCTAATTAAAAAAAAAAAAATTATTGAATTTATTGGGGTGACAAAGGTGAAGTAATTAAGCAAAAAACCTGATTTTTGTCATGTTGCAGTTCTAAGTAGAATTTGTATAGCAGTATGTTAATTTATGTAAGGAATATTGTGTAGTCAAGTAATTTAAGGCAATAAAACTGTCTTTTTAAATTGAATTTATTGAGGTGACATTGGTTAGCTAAAATACATCATCTGTGTATTGTATTTTGTGTTTACTACCCCAAGTCAAGTCTCCTTCCGTCACCAGTAAAAATGTCTTAAGGTATTTGTTTTGCTTTTTAAAAAAATGTTGGATATCATGTTAAAATGAGATTCGAAGCCCACATTGTAAACTAGGTCATTTTTAGGGGGATATTTTGTTATCTTTAGGTATTGTTCATCTAAAATATTAATAATGAAGTGCTGGTGGTCCTGAATTATTCCCATTTGTTAAATTTTAATTTATAAATTAGAGCAAGCCTTTTATATAAAAATGTTAATTTTGTCCAGTCTGATCCTATGGAGCAGACAATATGCCCTTGAGATTCTTATAGTCATATTACCAAGTAATCCTTTCAGTTTTGGAGACTGCTGGTCATTTTTTTTTTATATAATTGTGGTTAGTAGTTCTCATGAAAGAAAAATGGTTATTAAGGCAAAATAATAATTAAAGAACACTTTTTCTTTCCAATTGCCTTAAAAGTATAAAACTAGTAAATACAATGACAAGTTTTCAACACAAAAAATACTAATATTTTTTGCTTTGCTTATAATTACTCCAGCAAAAATTATCAGAGAATGATCTGAGATCATTAGTCATGTTCTTTTTCTAGATACATATGGGGATCTCCTTCATAGAAGAAGATATTTTCCAGCAGGAATATGTAGCCTATATATGTTTTTTATATTAGTGATAAGAGATGGCTAAAGGAAGACTATTTCTTTCCAGACTTTTGTGTATTCATCAATTAAACATAAGTCCCTTCTATGTGACAAGCACTATAATTAAAAAAAAATTTTTTTCTTACTTGATTTTTAGAGAGAGAGGAAGGGAGAGGAAGAGACAGATAGAAACATTGATGAGAGAGAACATTGATTGGCCACCTCCCACATGCCCCTCACTGGGATCGGGCCCACAACCTGGGCATGTGCCCTGACCAGGAATCGAACCGGCGACCCCTTGGTGCATGGGTCGATGCTCGACCACTGAGCCATACCGGCCAGGCAAGCACTGTAATTTTAAAAAGAGCTTTACAGTTTATAGGCCTACTCAAACTCCACATACTTGAGATCACCAGAATGATACTACCAGTAAATTTAATTTTTCATGAGAAAAGTGAGTTTCAGTGAAATCAAGTCATTTGCCATATATCACACATCTAGTAAATAGAAAAGCCTCGATTCATCAAGAATAGCTGCTTCTAGGTTTCTCATCTTTGCTTTTATGTCTTATTAATGGGATGCTGTTTGGTTCCATTTTCCACCTTCCTTTCTCCATGAAATGGGGACTCCAAAGTCATGCATACATATCTTGAAGATCACATTTCCTTTTGATTCTGGCTAAGATTATTTAAAAAGAGGATATTGAGATGTGGATCTTTTTGCCTCTTAGTACTTTAGGAAGGTGCTAGTCAGGGGCTGAAATTTTTGAGGTATCCAGTTTTGAAGTAGAAAAAGGAATGGAGCTCTTAAAGTATATTTCTAATGCAAACTGACACAAAGGTAAATGCCCAAGAAAAATGTAGAGAATTTACTCCTATCATACTATGAGGATTAATTCTGCTAATAAGTGTACACAAGTGTGCTTTACAGTGCATGATACAAAATTTATCAGTTATTGGTATATTCCACATGCTATGTATGCTCTCTTGCCAGTTGCAAAACCTAGAATTTTTTTTCCCTTCTGAGTTTAAATGGGTTTTGAGTACAGTTCTCAGAGAATGCTGCAAGGTTCCTGGCTTAACCCATCGGTTTAATTTAGCTTAGGGTTCTTGTTTTGGGGAGTTTTAAAACATTCTTTGAACTACCTCTTAGTTTTACTTGGTATTTAATTTCTCACTCTTCCTTTTGCACCCTCATTTTTAAAAATTGCCCCAAATCCAAAATGTCCAGGGAAAATAAGATCACTTCAAAAAGAAAGCACTTACTGTTTCAACGTTCATATGCCAGTCCTTCTTTGGTATCATTTTAGTAATCTGGATTTTTTTTCCTAATTAAGACTTTGGGGTGGTGTGGTAGTTAGTAGGGTTTGAGTAAGTCTATAAATATAGTAAAATTTGAATCCCTAGTAACTTGAATTTTATAACAATTCTGTTACAATATATGTGGATATTAGGGGGGAAAGTTTCAAGTAATTTAACTAGGCTCCTGTGTTGTTACAAGGTGTATTTCTCCTTATTTAAAGAATGGGGTTTTGTGACGGGCTTTGAAAAGCCATTAGGACTGCCCAAGTTGAATTTGGTTCATGGCACTTACATTGATCTTATTCATATTTCACAATGCCATATTTTCTCTTCTAATCACCTTCCACTCATTCTGATCATCATCCGAGGAACAGAAATGTTGGTTTCTAACAGATAAGACTATTGAGTTCTTGATGTAAAAATCAAATACAAAGAGAGTAGAAAATAGAGTATAATTTTTTTCTCTGCTCTTGCTACCTAATTTCTAGTAAATCAGTTCTGCTTTATTTTGGCCTTTAAAACAGAAGAGTTTATTTTTCTAGCTAGATAGTAAGTCAGGTTTGGCTAACTGATTATACCTACACTACTCTTTGTTTGTATTTGGAAAATATAACTTAGAAATATGGACTGAAGCTTTGTGCTGTGGTTGGACACCATTCTGTGTCTGGCCTGTATGCTTGACCATCTTTATTTAAATGGAAGTAGCCTGAACTGGAGTAAGGTAGTGTGGTTATGGAGGAGGGTAAAGGGAGAAAGGAAAGCTAAGGGGAAACTTAAAGATCTTTCTAAGATACATCTTAACTAGAGGACAGAGAGGAATGGGGTTTGGAGAGTTAATGAGGAATGACATCCCCTAGTTTCCAGAGCTTGGGTGTTGTGCCTTCACGCACAACAGCCTCAGAAACAGGTTAGGGAAAGGCCCATAAAAGTTTTGCTTTTTAGGGAAAGGGGAAATTACAAGGAATTGGTGGTGGTGGTGAGATTTTAATGTCAGATTTGCTGTATTAGTAATAATGGCTATTTTCCTTGGGAGATCAACCCTATTAGGAAGATACTGTTAGCCCCATTTCGCAGATGAGATAGCTAAGGTATAGAAAAACAAACTTGCTCAAGATCACACTGCTAATAAATGTCAGGGCTTTTACACTGAGATCATGCCACTTCCCAACTGGGCTAGTTCTAGTCCTAGCTCTGTCAGAGACTTGAGGAAGCGACTTTGGCCAAGTTCTTTCCCTCTTGGTTTCAGTTATCTTTAGCTGTAAAAGGCTGAAATAGATCACTAAATAATTTGTGTGCTAGTTATGATTCTATTCTTTAAAATTTCTTATCATTTCTTTATTCATCTTCCGAATCTCTAAAATATACTTCCATTGGAGGCTTAATTTTCTTAGAACAAGAAGCCCTGTATTCTGCTATTAAAGTTATTCATTTGGAGATAAATATCCCATATGAAATACTTTAGGAAGTTTCAATTTTCATAAAGGAAGGTTTAGTGAATGCACTTTAGGAAGTGTAAAAAAGTAATTAGATTTCAAGCGAGAACATGAGAGCATCTCTACCAGTTCACTTCTCAATGGAACTGATGACAACTATTTTAAAAAAGATAATTAGGCCTGGCCAGGTAGCTCAGTTGATTGAAGTGTCATCCCAATACATCACAGTTGCAGATTTGATCTCTGGTCAGGGCACATACAAGAATACAAATATTCCAAAAACTTTATATGGAACCAAAAATATCCCGAATAGCCACAGCAATCATGAAAAAGAAGAACAAAGTAGGTGAGATCACATTACCAAATATCAGGTTATACTACAAAGCCACTGTAATCAAAAGAGCCTGGTCCTGGCACAAGAACAGACATATAGATTAATGGAACAGAACAGAGAACCCAGAAATTGACCTAACACAGTGTGCTCAATTCATATTTGACAAAGGAATTGAGCATATTAAGGAGTAAAGACAGTCTCTTCAATAAATGGTGTTGGGAAAACTTGACAGTTACATGCCAAAAGAAACTAGACTACCAACTTACACCATATACAAGAATAAACTCAAAATAGATGAAAGACTTAAATGTGTCATGAAATCATAAAAATCCTAGAAGAAAACATAGGCAGCAAAATCTCAGACATCTCACATAGCAGAATTTTCACCAATACATTGCAAAGGGAAAGAGAAATAAAGGGAAAAAGATAAACAAATGGGACTATATCAAACTAAAAAGCTTCTGCACAGCAAAAGAAACCAGCATCAGCATGAAAAGGGAACCCACTCTCTGGGAGAACATATTTGCCAATGATACATTAAATAAGAGGTTAATATCCAAAATATATAAGGTACTCATACAACTCAACAAAAGAAAGACAGACAATCCAATTAAAAAATGGGCAGAGGACCTGAATAGACACTTCTCTAAACAAGACATACAAATGGCTAAGAGACATATGAAAAAATGCTCAATGTCACTAATTATCAGAGAGATACAAATTAAAGTTACAATGAGGTAGCACCTGACACCTGCCAGAATCACTACCATCAATAAATCAACAAACTTATATGCACATACACATTACCAGTGGACACAGACAGTAGTGTGGTGATGCCAGGAGTCGGGGGAGCAGGGAGGACCGGGTCAGTGGAGTGGGGGGAAAGTGTCATCTGTAATTCGTAATACTTTCAACAATAATTTTTTTTTTTAAAAAAAGAAAGTGAGATTTACTTACAAATGAATAAATTGTCAAACAAGTGCTGGTGAGGATGTGGAGAGAAAGGAACCCTAGTACATTGCTGGTGGGAATGCAGACTGGTCAATTGCTGTAGAAAACAGGGTGGAGTTTCCTGAAAATTAAAAATCAAACTGTTATCTGACCCTGTAATCCCACTTCTGGGAATATATAGTAGAATTCCAAAACACCAACAAGAAAGAATATTTGCACCCCTACGTTCATAGCAGTGTTATTTACAATAGTAAGATCTGGAAACAGCCCAAGTGTCCATTAGTAGATGAGTGGATAATAAAAGCTTGGTACATTTACACAATGGAGTACTATGCGGCAATGAAAGATAAGGATCTCTTACCCTTTGCTACTTCATGGATGGACCTGGAGACCATTATGCTAAGTGAAATAAGCCAGTCAGATAAAGACAAATATCATATGATCTCACTTATATGTAGAATCTAATCAACAGAACAAACTGACGAACAAAACAGGTCCAGAGGAATGGATGCATGGAACAGACCAACAGATTTCAGGAGGGAGGTGGGGAGAACAGGAAGAGATTAACCAAAGAATTTATATGCATATATGCAAAGCCCAAGGACACAGACAATAGTGTGATCCAAGCCTAGGGTGAGGTGGGGGCTGGGTGGATCAGGAAAGTGGGGGGGAATAAGGGGCATTGGTAATAATGTCAACAATAAAATTAAACTTGAAAAAAAATAGAATCACCCTGATCAGTGTAACTCAGTGGACTGAGCATCATCCCGTGGACTGCGAGGTCACAGTTCAATCCTCAGTCAGGGCACATACCCGGGTTTTCATGCAGGCTCGATCCCCAGTAGGGACACTCAATCCACTGAGCCACACTAGCCGGGCAACCACCAGTAATGTGAAAGAAATAAGAGCAGTATCCAGAGATAATAAGTGTGTGGAAAATAGTAATGAGTCCATGGATACTGCGAATGATCTGCTGAAAGATACTTATTCCTGCATGTTCAAATTCAGGCCAAAATGACTAAAAGTTTGGTATTAGCCCAAGGATATCGTCATTTAATTGTTCGATGCAGGCCTAGTCTTGTGAGTGGGAGGTTATCCTGAGTGGTGAAAAGAACCCTTTCCATCTCTTCCTCCTTGGGAAATACAACAGGGACATCACCTGCCACAGCACCAAGCCCTTATATGGGTCGTTCCTGTGTCCCACCCTTTGGAAATATTGAGGGAGGGGTCCCTTATTCATCATGTAATATGGCAATGTGAGGTTTCTAGTGCACCTCTTAAAGCAGATAAAGTGGCATTTCTTCATGCCTTTCACACGTCCATAATCCCTCTGGTTATTAGGAATTCTGGCCCCTTTCTAAGGTCGCATTTTGACCTACAAACACTCATTGTTCCATCCTTCCTCCTATAGCAGTACAGGAAGCTGACTTAGGTGGAAGGGTTGAGAAGTGGCCATAGAAATAACAAGACCGCAGTGACTGTCCAGACTCCGTTTCTTCAAACCTTATTTGTACCAAATTATGAGGATTAGCTGGAACATGGTGAGGCCTTTAGGTTTGGATTGCAATTCATCAATGGTTTACAACCTCCCCTTGGCCCAAGATGTCTCAGGCTTGACCCCTAAAACCACAAAACATATGGTTTTAAAATTCTTAAAAATCAAATTTCCTGTTTTCTGCTATTGCAACATACTTCACTTGAAAGCATCACAAAAGTGCAAGAATACCACTGAACCATTTTCCCTCCTTTTTATCAGTAGTGTCTGAGGTATTCCAACCATAAAATTGTAGTGAAAAAGGCCCTGAGTGCCCTGACTGGTTTTGCTCAGCGGTTAGAGCGTCAGCCCACGGACCAGTGAGTTTCGGGTTCGATTCTGGTCAAGGGCACGTACCTCGGTTGTGGTTTGTCCCTGGCCCTGGTTGTGCACGAGGCAACCAGTCAATGTGTTCCTTGCACGTTCTCTCTCTCTTCCTCTCTCTCCCTCCCACTCTATCTGAATTAAAATTGAAAAATGTCCTCAGGTGAGGATTAAAAAAAAAAAGGCGCTGAGCTATGATCACTTATTGGACTTGTAATAAGATTTACTTCCAATGGCTTGTCGTCCATTACAGGAATGAAGGACTTGTTACTTAATTCTATAAAATTCTGAATCAAGATTTAGAATCTTTTTTTTTAAATTTAATTTATTTATTTTTGTTACAGATGTTTCTCCTTTTTCCCCTACTGATTGCCCCCTCCCCCTCCCTCCCCGACCTGTCCCCAGCTTTGTTGTCCATGTCCATTGTTCATGCACACATGAATATAAGTTCTGTGGTTTATCTCTCCCCCACCACCCCCTCTTCTGGGGATTGTCAGTCTGTACCTCACTTCCACTTCTCTGGGACTACCCCATTCCTCAGACTGTTATGTTCATTATATTCCACAAATAAGTGAGACCATGTGATATTTGTCTTTCTCTGCTTGGCTTGTTTCGCTTAGAATAATACTTTTCAGATCCCTCCATGTCGTCTCAAAGGATAAGAGATCGTTCTTTCTTACCGCTGCATAGTACTCCATTGTGTATATGTACCACAGCTTTGTTATCCATTTGTCTACTGATGGACATTTGGGCTGTTTCCACATCTTAGCTATTGTAAATGCTATGAACATGGGGGTACATATATTCTTTCTGATTGGTGTTTCAGGCTTCTTAGCGTATATTCCTAGAAGTGGGATCACTGGGTCAAATGCAAGTTCCATTTTTAATTTTTTGAGGTAACACCATATTGTTTTCCATAGTGGCTGCACCAGTCTGCATTCCCACCAACAGTGTACTAGAGTCCCCTTTTCTCCACACCCTCGCCAACGCTTGTTGTTTGATGATTTGTTGATGGCGGCCATTCTGACAGGTGTGAGGTGACACCTCATTGTTGTTTTAATTTGCATCTCTCTGATCTTTAATACTCTTTATACATGGTGCATTAACCGTATTGATATAAATTAGGCTAAGGACAAAATCTAAACTTTTTACCGTGATTTAAATGCAAGTTCCATTTTTAATTTTTTGAGGTAACACCATATTGTTTTCCATAGTGGCTGCACCAGTCTGCATTCCCACCAACAGTGTACTAGAGTCCCCTTTTCTCCACACCCTCGCCAACGCTTGTTGTTTGATGATTTGTTGATGGCGGCCATTCTGACAGGTGTGAGGTGACACCTCATTGTTGTTTTAATTTGCATCTCTCTGATCTTTAATACTCTTTATACATGGTGCATTAACCGTATTGATATAAATTAGGCTAAGGACAAAATCTAAACTTTTTACCGTGATTTACAAACCTCTACATCATCTGGTATATGAGTACCTCTCCGCTTTTACTTCATGCTTTTATACTTTCTTTTCCCTCTGCCTGGATCATTTTTTTTTTTTTTTAATCCTCACCAGAGGATATTTTTCCATTTTTTGTACAGATAGAGTGGGAGGGAGAGAGAGGAAGGGAGAGAGAGAGAGAAACATCGACGTGAAAGGGACACATCGAGTGGCTGCCACCCGCACGACCAACCAGGGCCGGGGACAAACTGCAACCGAAGTACGTGCCCTTAGCGGGAACCAAACCGGGGTCTCTCCGGACCGCAGGCCGACGCTCTAACCACTGAGCCAAACTGGCCAGGGCTGCCTGGATCATATTTTATGTGGCTGCCTCCTACTTGTCACTCAGGTGTCACCTCAAATATAATTTTGTCAGAAGAGCCTTCCTAGCCACCATATCTAAAGAATAGCCTTTTCCATGTACTACTCATCATTATTTGAAATAATTTTTGCTTATGTGTATTTTGTTTATCTCATAGCACCACGAAAATAACAGATCTTCCTCATTAAGCCAGAAGATTAGTTGGTATATAGAAGGTTGGCAGGTAATATTTGGTTAATTAAATTGAAAATGTTAATGTGTTGGTAACATTGTGTTTTAGAAGCCAATACATCTAAGAATACTTCCTTCAAGCACATTTATTTTGGTCACACTCACTGATATAAGCAATAATTAAAGAACAGTCATAGTCACCTTGATTTCATGTTATGTATCAGTTGGATCCTTTTCACATTCTGTGCTGGAGGTAAAAATAAAGATGACATTTTATCTGTATTACAGGGTCTTTCAGGTAAAAGAGACATTGTGACATGATAATATACTTTGACCATTCAGTTCAATGTATTAATTAATTAAGTGAAAAAAATTAAATATTGAAAATCTTGCTTTGGGAAAGCTGAGGACTTAACACTGAGAAGAGGACAACTTCAAGAAAACAGCATGGCCCTGGCCAGTTTGGCTCAGCGGTTAGAGCGTCGGCCTGTGGCCCAGAGAGACCCGGGTTCGGTTCCCGCTAAGGGCGCGTACTTCGGTTGCAGTTTGTCCCCGGCCCTGGTCGGTTGTGCGGGTGGCAGCCACTCGATGTGTCCTTTTCACGTCAATGTTTCTCTCTCTCTCTATTCCTCTCTCTCCCTCCCACTCTACCTGAACAAAAAATGGAAAAATGTCCTCGGGTGAGGATAAAAAAAGAAAAAAGAAAACAGCATGATAAATTAGTCTTCTTCCACCTCTTGGGAGCAAATGTACTTAAATGTTAGAATCACTATTAGAATAGGGCCTTGTCAAAATTAGTTAGAAAACGTCAATAAAAAGGAAGAGATTCCAAAGAAATGTGCGTTTGGAATAGAGAACACAGTCTCAGCATGAACTGTCAGTAAGAACGTCAACTCATTATAAGGAAATGGAGAGCAATAGAATCTTCAATATAAGCAGTGATAAAATCTCGTAAGATGTTCTTGATTATAGACAGCAATGATCTATGAAAAAGAGCATTTTAACATAGAAGGAACATCTTTTTTGGTAATGGCAAATAAATTATCTGGAAAGCCTATTGTCTGAATTTATAATTCGGTGCTTTAGAAAGAGTTCAATGTGGAAAGCCGTTTGATAGTTCCTCAAAGAGTGAAATGGAAATGTCATATGATTCGGCGGTTCCAGTGTGAGGTAAATACCCAAAAGAATTGAAAGCAGGGATTCAAAGATATTTGTACACCAACATTCATAACAGCATTATTGATAATAGTCAAAAGGTGGGAATGACCCAATGTTCATTGGTGGATGAATAAACAAAATGTGATATTATTCAGCTTTAAAAAGAAAGGATGGACCTTAAGACATTATGCTAAGTGAAATATGCCAGTCACAAAATGACAGATATTATATGATTCCACTTATATGATGTACCTAGAGCAGTCAAATTTATAGACACAGAGAATAAATATTGGTTTCCAGGGACTGAATAGAGGGGAGAACAGGGAGGTAGGGTTTAATGAATAGAGTTTCTCTTTGAGATGATAAAGAAGTTCTGGAAATAGGCAGTAGTGAATACAATGTAGATGCACATTGTAAATGTATTTAATGACACTGAATTGAATACTTCAGTGGTTAACATTGTAAATTTTATTTTATTTATTTATTTTTTAAATCCTCACCCGAGAATATTTTTCCATTTATTTTCAGACAGAGTGAGAGGGAGGGAGGGAGAGATAGACACATTGATTTGTTGCCTCCTACACGACCCCAACCAGGGCCAGGGACCAAACTGCAACCAAGGTCCGTGCCCTTGACCAGAATCAAACCCGCAACTCTTTGGTCCATGGGCCCACGTTCTAACTGCTGAGCCAAACCAGCTAGGGCATAAATTTTATATTATGCATTTTTTACTAGAATTTTTTAAAAGCCCTCTGTTTTCTTGTCTGATCTTTTATTTTTTAAACTACCTGGATTTAATCTTTTATCATAAACAACTTCATAGTCTGAGAAGCCAGGTTGGGCCTTGGAATCAGGCAGACCTTGCTCTTACTGTTAATTACAGCTATGTGATCTTTGACTCATGACTGAACCTCTCTGAGCTTCAACTTTCTCATCTATAAAGTGAATTTTGAACTTTTAAGAGCAGAATCCTTGCTGTGGAAGAAATATCAGACAGAAAAAAAATCTTACATATAACTCAAATAGGATAAAACATATAAAATCAATCAAACAGGCTATATATAAAACAGGTAATTGCATCTTGTGGGGGTAGGGTGGGAGGAGGATGTCCAATTATTCCGACCCCTACCTCCAAATCACTTCCCAGGAACCCTAGGACAGAGAATAACATGGTTTGGAAACCACCGGGCTAGCCATGCTGTCATAGCCTTTGCAGTTGTGACGTTCTGTGATTATTTGCCTTAGAGAATTTGTAATATCTGGATCATTGAAATGCTGCTATTAGGAGCAATGTGGGCTGATATGCATGAGACAGAACTGTGTAAACTTCAAAGACGATCACAAATGGGAGCTACAGTTGTGCTGATTATATCTCACTTGTTCACAAATGTGGTGAAGTAGAAAGAACATTGGACAGAGAAGTCTTCAAACATCCACATCCCTTCCTGCAGTGGTCTTTAGGGATACAGAGGGATATCAGTTAATGCTAAAAAGCAAATGCAAACAGTACAGATAGAACACTAGATGGCAGCAGCACAAAGATTGAAAAGCAGCGGGGAAAGCGGGTGGAGGGACTGGCGACCCTTTTTTCCCTCGTGGTATAAATGATCACCTTGCCTTCACAACAAATCAATATTCATTATTAGCAAATTCATTTGGTTAAATTTTAGGTGTAAAAATTCACATTTAAGCAATTTTATTTTAATAACCCCTCTCTCTTTTATAATCAGAAGAAACAAATTAAAGTAGAAACTAAAAGACACGACCAGAACCCCTGAAGTAAGCAGTTTCTGGGACACTGCTACTTTCCAATACTGATAAAAGTTGGATGATGTCTATAGCTCCTATTTTTACTATTCTTGGAACACCAGGAAGAGGTTAATTGAACTCTCTGTAGCTAGTTGGAAAGGATCAATGGACTGAGATTAATATATACCACATAAATTATGTATTTAGGTTGGAAATAGAGTTAACAGTTGGCGAGAGGGCTTTGAACTGCTTGCACATTGTTTTACTTTTCCCCTTTCTCAATACAGTTTGCAATAGAATGTTACAAATAAAGCTAAGGCCGCAGGATAGATTTGTTCTGTTTTCTTCCTGCAAACATTGTTGAATCCCTCGTATGTTTAAGTCTTGTGATAAGTAAAATATAGGCCATATTCAAGGAGCTCACACTAATGAAGAAGAGAGAAGATATGTACAGTGCAATAAGATATAAACTACTAAAGATAAACACTTGGTGTTATGGAAGCACCTTACCCAAGCAATGGGAGAAAGCAAGTAAAGGGACTGTAGAGAGAGAAGGAAAGTACAAAGGCACTTCTGTTAACAGAACATCTTTTAGAAAATGCAAGTAATTCAATATTCCTCACGTATTGTGGCAGCCACGGAAGGGGAATGTAGTGTGGCAGAAAGATGAGCCTGGACAATAGGCAGAGACCATATGTGAAAAGACTTTGGAAGATTTTGAACTGTATCCTGTAGTCAATACCTAATCACTGCTAAAGCAAAATAATGCACGATAAGATTTTAGAAAGATTACTCACTACAGTATGGAGGCTGGATTGTGTGATGGGGAGATGAGAATTCAAGAGGTTAGACAGAGAAATGAGTTAAGAGACTGTCACCATATTCCAAGCAAGAGATGAGTTGTTTGTGCTAGAACAGTGTCAATAAAGCTAGAGAAAAGTAGATGGCTCCAGAGATGTAGAAACAGTCAGGCTTGGTGATTCTCTGAACGTGAAACCTTTGAGAGAGGGAATCACTGTGAAAGATGGCCTACTTTCTGACTTGTGCAGCTTGGACAGAGAATGCAGAAGAACAATGTAGTTCAGACTCTAAAAGCAAGATAATAAATTTAGTTTTTAATATGTTGAATATGCCCAGCAGGTGTAGCTCAGTGGATTGAGCATTGTTCCATGGACTGAGAAGTCCTTGTTTAATTCCTGGTCGGGGCATATGCCCAGGTTGTAGGATCAATCCACAGTAGGGGGTGTGCAGGAGGCAGCCGATCAATGTTTCTCTCTCATTGATGTTTCTATCTCTCTCTCCCTCTCTCTAAAAATCAATAAAAATATATTTTAAAAATATGTTGACTATAATATAACTACGGACATTCAAGTAGAGCAGGTCGTTGGATATATAGGTTTTGTCTGGGATGGAGACACAGTGTTGGAGGTCATCAATATAAATGTGACAGCTGGAATCACCCAAAAATGTTTCAGATTGAGCATAGAAAGCTTGTGGGTTTAAAAGGAAAGGATTAAAGTAAAAACCCCAAGAAACATAAACAGTTAATGGATGAGTGATGTAAGAAGAATTTACAAAGGAAACTAAGAGAGAGTCAATCGTGGATAGAAGGTCAAGTGGGGACAAGGAAAAAGTATCTGTTGTATTTGGCTTTATGAATCTCTTACCTGATCTTAGTGATGGCAATTTCACTTAAAGAGTAAGAGCAGAGAGCCAGATTCCAACCAATTGAAGAAAGAATGGGAAACTAATTTCCAGTAGTATAGTGGACTAGATATATTGAGAGGCTTTCTCACAATAAATCAATTAGATCCTTAATAAAACAGACATTTAATGTATTGCTGGACTTAGAAAATAATAGACGTTTTTGAGACACCCTCCCTGCAATCTAAAATGAGGATAAGTAGAAACCAGAGCAGATAGCACAAGCAAGCAGAAAGATGGCTTAAATATGAGGGCAAAAGTCATTATCAACATTTAAATGGATCAGGAGACTAATTTTGGGTTAGCATCAAACTTGGGAGCTGAATTTGAAGCTATGGCACCTACTCAAAAAAGGAGCTAAAGTGGGCCCAGGTTAGAAATGTATTCTGGAACACAGAGTAAAAAGCAAATCTGGAGGAAAGTAGTTTTATTAAATTATTTAGGGTAACAGCGGTTAATAAGATTATATAGGTTTCAAGTGTACAATTCTGACACATCGTGCGTATATTGCATTGTATGCCTACCACCCAAGATAAAATCTTCCACCACCATGTATTTGACACCTTTTATTATTACTACCCCCATCCCCTTCTCTCTGGTAACTGCCATACTATTGTCTGTGTCTATGAGGTTTTGTTTATTAGTTTTGTTTATTCATTTGTTGCTTTCAATTTTATACGTCACATATGAGTAAAATCATATGGTTCTTGACTTTTCTGTCTGACTTATTTCACTTAGCGTGATATTCTCAAGATCCATCCATGTTGTCACAAAAGGCAACAGACACAGGAGCTCAGGTCTTCTCTTGCAAGAAGCCTATTAATTTATCTTCATAGCTGCAGCCTGAGGGGCAACCTTCTATCAAACACACATACAAGCGCTGATTGTAATCTTTCCAAGAAGCATCAGAGAACAGATGTTATCTTTGTATTCTCCTTCTGTTGTGCTCCAAAGTACCCGTACCTCCTGTGAAAAAGATTTACACATGTCTGGTGCCGCTGTTTTTAGTTCTGGTGCTCTGATTTTGTGGCTGTTGTCCAGAGAATGTCCCTGAATTACCTGGATCTGGTGGCCAGGGGGAGGGACTTGTGTTCCTAGGTCCCATTAGACTATAACAATCATAGAGATAGTTCTCTGCAGAATACCACCCCTGAGGGCACTGCACAGAAAATAGAGTAAAATACACCCCACCCCCAGTGTTTCTGAAAGAGACCTGTTTGTCCTGTAGCTTTGGCCTGAGGGATAGGCTTCAAGTTTGGCACATTTCCAGAGATTTATAGATGTGTTCTCAGGGAGTGTAGGCTGGTACATACCATCTTTGTGCTCTCCCTCTGCCTCATTACAGCTTACTGGTAGCTCCAAGACAGGGGCTTCTACACTTAGAGGACAACTGAAGGCTACGAGGTATAGAAAAAGACTGGTAGGCCAAAACTGGTCTCAGGAGGTCGAGTAGTAGAAGGTGTGGGCCTGACCATGGGAGACGCTGTGAGGGGTTGGCAGTACCTAGAGGTGAAGCAGATATAGTAAGATACCTGGATACAGACAAGGCAAGGAGAATCCAAAGTTCATACTGTCAGAGGAAGCCTGGAGGTGTGCAAAGAGAAAGTAGCAAGCATTTATCCTGATCCCAAAGGTTGATTGTCCGGGACATGCAGAAAAGAATGGCAGATAAAAAAGGGACAGAATCAGAGAGCTAGTGCAAAATTTCAGCTTAGGAGGCAAACTTTCCTGTATTAATTTTAGTGTTAGTTTAAGATCTGTAGAGTCTGAACAAAATTTCTAAGAATATTGTGTAGTGGGTTGAAGTATCTTCTTATGGATTAAAGTCCAAGGGGCTGTCACCTCTCGAGTCACCTCAACCCTCTTACATGTCTCAGTTTTTCGCCCTACATAATACAGCGATGAGAACTTGGAGCGCCAGGTAACCAACCTTTATGTGCATGTCCCCGGAGGAGTCAATTATTTAATTACAGTTGAGTTGGAATTCCATATGGGGATCCTGCCTGTTGTGAAGGATGCCCCCTGACCCCTCCACAGAAATTCTTAGTTTCCTAAGAATACCTGAGATTCAAGCTGGAGGGAGAAAGTGCCCTGTATCTTTGGAGTCAAACAAATTCAGGCTCTCATTCATGAAGTGAAAGGTTTTTTTTCAGGCTATCAGAAGGAAATTAATGAACTGCTGCTATTCACTGCTTCCCTGGTTGTAGGTCCTGAGAAAGGAGACTGAGAGCATAAGGAGGCAGGAGTGAGCCACACTGGGTGTCATGGACTCTGGAAGCAAGTTACAGAAGCAAAGGGAGAGTCCTTAGGGGTTTGGTCTGGGCAAACTTCTTCAGCCTACTGCTTCCCTGGTTGCAAGTCTCAAGGGGATCCTTAGAGCTTGAGAAAAGAATGGAATAATGCACTCCTGGAGAAGGAAAGTGCAGTTGTGCTTTAGCAAGCAACTTACCAAGAATGGTGAAAAGAACAATTTGAGTCACTGCACCATATGTTGGAGGTGAAACAGCACCAAGTATTAGACCTCAGTTCAGCAACCTTGGTACTTGAGTTCTGGCTAAGAAATAATTCAGAAACAAGACTCAAACTATAAGAGAACGTTTATTTACAAAGTCACAGAAGTAGGAGGAATGAGCTATAGAAGAAATGGGCTCTGAAAAAGAGTTACAGAGGCAAAAGAAGGGCCCTTGAAGCTCAGGAGAGAAAGATACACTCCTTGAGAGATGAAAGAGGCAGAAAAGGTGAGGTCATGCTCCAGATAAAGAGAGAGAAAGAGAGCACATCCAGTGTCCCTGCCTTAAGGACTTTTATCTGGATGTCTCAAGGGAGGATATCAATAGAATATTCATCAGCTTTCCAGGTGAGACCTTTTAGGATCATGGTCTCCACCGATTGGTCAGTGCCAGGGCAGGGGTCATGAGTCAATGCAACTGGTCCTGATGTCAGCCACTGCATCACTCCATATGATTTTACTGCTTCTCTGGGTCTGGAGCTGAAATACAGCTGAGGTCTAGATGTCATCTCCAGGGATTAATGCTTAAGAGAGGGTTTATACAAGGGCCTGTAGATTTGCAAATTGCTAGCCCATTGAACTATATTGAAAGAAACATTTTTTTTCTCTACCCTCCTATGTGTATATCTGAAATCTGCAGATTAAACTGCCCAGATTAACAATAGAAAGGCTTATTAATGTTTTCAATTTTCATGCTGGGGGCATGCAGAGTGGTTGGAGGTGGGGTATGGAAGGGGAAAAAAAGTGAAAACCCAAGAGGCAGTTATACCCAGGGGCTTATACATCATTTTAACAAAGGATGATAAATTGTGGAGGAATGACTAGACAAAAGAAAAAGGGTGTTTAGGTTTATAAACGTGGTAAATTGTGAGAAGTTAACTATGAAATGTATAGTAGATAAGGGTTCTTCAGTAAGGTTTGTTATGTAGACTCAAGTGACTTGTTTTTGATAAGAGTTGTTCTCTTCCTGATAATGCAGTAGGGAGTTAGATAGGCATGAGCAGAACAGGAATGATAGGTCAGGTACTGAGGGTCACCAGAGCAGAGAGAGCCCCAGGCTCCGAGCAATGGGCAAAACTGCAAGCCCTTGCACAACCGCTCCCTTAAGCATGAAACCTTGGAGATGACATCTAAACTTAAGCTGTGTTTCAGCCCCAGGCCCAGAGCAACACCATGGATGAAGCAATGCCCTAGCTGCTATCAGGACCAGCTGCAATGATTAATAATCCCTCTCCCCTGGTACCGACCAATCAATGGAGACCATGACCCTGAGGAGACACGCCAGGAAATCTGATGAATATTCTATTGAGATCCTTCCCTGAGACATCAGATAAAAGCCCATGCCTTTTCCCACTCTGCTCTTTCCCCAGGGCAGGACTCTCATTCTTTCCCCATCCCTGCATCCCTGCAGCAGGCCCAAACCTCTCTCATTCTTTGGTTTCTCAAGGCGTCTCTCTCTCTCTCTCTCTCTTTCTCTCTCTCTCTCTCTCTCTCTCTTTCCTAGGCTCCAAGTCTCCTCTTTTTGCCTCTGGACTTGTTTCGTGAGTCCATTTCTTCTACACCTCACTTCTTTTATCTCTGTGACTTTCTAAATAAACTTTCTCTTATAGTTTGAACTTTTCTCTCAGCCGAAACTCAAGGACTGAGTTTGCTGAACCAAGGTTAACACCTGGTGCCATTTTGTTTTGTTTTGTTCTTTGTAGCTAACAATAAGAGAGAGGGAAACACATTTACGAATGGAAATTTATGTCACCTTTACAAAGGGAAATTTATGCCTTGCTTTTAGGTAGATAAGGTTAGGGCAAAGACCTCCTCCTGTGTTTGTTCTTTCTTTGCAAAGAAAGAATTGCCTTCAATGCAAAATAATCCTCATGCCTAAATGGCATATTTTGAGGTGGCATATTCTAATCTTCTGTAATTTACAAAAAGTTCACTTTCAAGTAGCTCTTTAAATATTTTTGGAATGCATTTCCTTATAGAAATAATGTTCCAAATAATGATGAGGTTTCTGTTAGCCCATAAAGCTGATATATCACATTAAATACCTGAAATAACAGTTATTTGTAATAAAAAATAATATAAACCAAAATTCTCAGAGTATACAGTAAACTCCCTCTCTATGACCTCCTTCCCCCTCAAAAAAAAAAAAAAAAAAAAAAAAAAAAAAAAAGGCAACTTGAACTTTGGTAGTTGAAGAAAAGCAGATTTAATTAGAAGAGCATGAGACCTGAGATACTATTGTTGAGATTCTACAATATAAATTATAGAATTTATTTTATAAATTCTAGTCACTTGCAGGTGCCTTATAATAAAGCATGATGTCTATTTATATTTCAAAATGTATAGATTTTCTTTATGCATTACTTATAAAACTCACGAATTTGTATTTTTCTTATTCAGGTCTTTTTAAAAATCTGAGTACAATGGAAAGGGGAGAGAGAAAAAGATGGTCTTAACACAGTAAGTGGAACAATTTGGAAAAGAGAAAGAAAGGGGAGAGAAGCTACGTTATTAAGCACCCACTCTATGACCATGCTAGGTGGATAAAAGGGATTCACATGTGTAGGAGTTAGTTAGTCATGAGCAGAGTAAGAATGACGGGCCTGGTACAGTAGGTCATCAGGGTGGAAAGCCCCAGGTGCCTAGCAATGGGCAAAACTGGGAAAACAAGAATCTTGCCTAACAGGATGACCTTTCCTTTCTTAGCACATTGCTGGTCATGCAGTTCCAGACCCTCTCCTGACCTTTTCTCCCCTCTCATTTCACTAGTCATGTGATAGTCTCTTAGAGGAGGAATAAGGGAGCTGGAGAATAGCTCCATAAGACTCCCATATAAGCCCTTGCACAACCCTCAGGAGAATGAGTTTCTGACCCTCATCAAATAATCTTAGGGACAAAGCCTTGGGTCTGTTGACCACAGAGAGAGTTTTGGTCAAACAAGTGATAACACCTAGGCTTCAGTTGTTTCAGATCTAGGCAGAGAAAAGCAGCAAGGCCTCATGGAGCCATGCCACAGCTGACCTCAGGGTCAGCTTTGATGACTAATGACCCCCCTATCCTACCACTGACCAGTGACCCCCTGCCCTGGTGCCAATCAATCAGTAAAGACCATGACCCTGAAAGGACACACCTGTAAAAGCTAATGAATATTCTATTGAGATCATTACTTGGGACTTCCCCTAAGGTCCCTGCCTTTAGAAAGTGGGATAATAACCCTCAAAATGGAAGACCTAGTGTCTCTCTCTCCACCTGAGCTCTCTTCCTTTAGGTGTGTCTCTTTGCTTTTTTTCTCCTAAGCTCCAAGTGCCCTTCGTTTGTCTCTCTACTTGTTTCCTGAGCCCATGCAGCCCAGCGGGCTCATTTCTTTCCCAGCTCACTTCTTCTACCTCTGTGACTTTCTAATAAACTTTTGTTTGTATTTGAGTCTTGACTCTGAATTATTTCTTAGCTAGAACTCAAGTTCTGAGGTTGCTAAACTGAGTTCCAATCACTGGTAACATTCTGGTGCCATTTAGCCAATAACATATGAACAAGTGGGCAGGTATTGGCAAAAAATGGAGTTAATCAAAGCGTGAGGTTAAAGATAGAGGGAAAAGAAGATGTGAAATGTGTGTATGATCATTTTGAAGAGAAAGATGAGATCGGGCGCATTCAGGGTGGTATGGCCATAGACTCATTTTGGAGAGAAAGAACATGCATAAAAGAAAGTGTTCTTCACAAGTGTACTACATTAGTAGAGTCGCACTACTACTTTACAAAAACAGAATCTGAATGATGAGAGAGGAGAAAGCAATGTGTAAGAAAACAAATTATGAGCAGGATGTTCACAGCATAAAGACTGCCTGGGCAATCAGAGCACATGTAGCAAGAAATTGGCCCCTTTAAAAGTGTATTCTGAAAGAGTGGATAGTCATTGGGTATGACTAAGCAGGGACTAAGTTACCTGCTTTTGTCCATTCTGAGCACTATAATTTTTACTGTAGTATAATTAAGTAGGAGCCTACATATGGTAATACTTGATGGATTTTTTTTTTTTTTCAATTTGGGATTTTATGAAGACAAAATAAGAATTCAGAGAATGCCTTAAACTTTCTCTTGAGTGAGAATTAGATACAATTATTCTAATTAGACTAAATAGGTATAATTATATGCACTATAAAGATACTGAGTGGAGTTCTGAGATAGGCTAAGGATCTAGTAAAAATCTAAGCCTGTATAACAAAGAGAATAAGACCTGTTTGGTCTTGTCTGGAATCTTTTTCACCCTGATGTTCCTGAACCTTTTCTATGTCCCTGAATTTCATGTTTTT
Source organism: Molossus molossus (assembly GCF_014108415.1). Lineage (NCBI taxonomy): Eukaryota > Metazoa > Chordata > Mammalia > Chiroptera > Molossidae > Molossus > Molossus molossus. Next base: position 10,225,091 of record NW_023425355.1, on the reverse strand, counting down.
CAAAGATTTGTGTTAGAGTTGCTTAGATAATTTAAAATTTATTTTCAGACTGCTCAGATAACTTCTAAAAGTTTCCTTTATGCATATGTTTTCATATTACTAGGCTTCCACAAGAGATTTGTTTCTTTTACTATCTCCTGCAAAATCTTTACTTCCTTTCTTTGTTAATCAAGGATATAGCTCATGTCTTTGTTGGTTCTGAGACTCTCTAACATGAGTAGCTCTTCTTATGTTCCTCTCAGTGTTCTTTTGTCTCTGCTATTAAAATGCTCTGGGGAGCCCGGCCAGCGTGGCTTAGTGGACTGAGCGTCGCCCCATGGACTGAAAAGTCTGGGTTGGATTCCCTGTCAGGGCACATGCCTAGGTTGCAGGCTGATCCCCAGTAGGGGGCATGCAGGAGCCAGCCAATCGATGTTTCTCTCTCACATCTCTCTCTCCCTCCTCTCTCTCTAAAAAATCTATAAAAACATATTTTTAAAAATAAATAAATAAATAAATAAAATGCTGTGGGGATGGAGATTCTGGAATCAAGTGGGATTGTTATATATTTCATTTATTCTTCTCTATTGGGTGAGAAGTATCATTACCTGATTGGAATCTACACTTGATATGGATTTTCTCCTCTCCATATATTGAGCAGTATCATCTCTTACAGCAAAGCACAATTAAATATGCTCTGGCTGCTCTAAATCCAATTATTTATACTGATTTATATATCTTTATGTTGTATCAAGCCAATACTTTAGTGTGTAATGATGTCCAAGGCTTAGCATAAACTTCTTTTCTTTAACCATTTGGCTCTGTCAACAAATACACTTTCTGGGGGGAAAAAATAGGGATTCACCTGCTGTGCCTAAGTTCTTTGATGCTAAACCTAGCTCAGAGCATGTAGGTCAAAGAGCTGGTAAGGTTAGGCAAATTTTAATCAAAGTTCGGTTAGGATTTCCGGACCTGAGATTCTAGGCTCTTGTATCCTTCTGAAGTCTCTGTGAAACTACCTTGTCTAGGAAAGATCACTCTGGTAGAAGGCACTGGCATTGGTGGGAAAAAGACAAGGCAGCTACATAACAGTATATGCATTGTTCTAGCCACGATACAAGGTAGAAATTTTAAGAAACAGATTTTGATATGCCTCAAAGACTACATATGGCTTTTGTTTATAAAATGGTATTCTTTATGAAAGCACTCTGCTCCTTTTCTCTGTTTTTGTTGTTACCAAAAAAACCACAAGATTTTTCAAGGCATACAACCATATGAGCGAATGTTTTCCATTCATTCCGGATCTATTTTTATGATGTTTCACATTTGAGATGAAAATAAAACTGTTCTTTAAAAAAAAGAAAAGAAGAGAATTTAAAGCCAAAGTAATGATTATATCTGTTTAATTTCTTGTATGTCCACATTCTTTTGTCATATGCTCTGGGAATTCTTCCAGCCTGGGGGAAATGTTTAAATTTTTATATATTTTGTTTCAACAAATTTAATTACCCTACAGATATTTGGACAATGTAAGGGATCCAGTTATCACACTATGTTATGGGAGGATCGCATAAACATATGCACAGAGCTGAGAAGTGTGATTGACAATTTGCCATCAACTAAAAATGTCTTCATTTTTCTTTGGAGCTAGTTACATTCTTTAAGGTTGTATGACATATTGGCTGTTTGAGAGAACATTGTTAGGTTTAATTGAAGGAAATATAATGAAATTCATGTGCTTAGTTAGAGGCTATAGACTTACTAGTGAATTCCCTAGAAAATGAGGAGGCATGAGTGAGAAAATGATTGTCAAGTTTCATTTTTTAATTAAATTTACATTCACTCCAGGTTATGAGGTAATTCTGGAAGTTGTTTCGAAAAGACATATTAGTAACACATTTTGAAAAATTGAAATAGTTCCTCCTGTTTCTTTGGCATTGCTGGGTATATAAAGTTTGTTTTTGTTTTTGAATCTCTCTCTCTCTCTCTCTCTCTCTCTCTCTCTCTCTCTCGCATTGTGAAATTGAACTGCCTTTTCTCCTCACTTTAAAAAGGAGAAAGATGACATGTCATGTGGCAATGTTGAACTTTATCTAAGCGCGGTGCTTCCAGAAAGCAGGGACAGTTGAGAAGTATCCCACCCTTTTGTGTTCCAAACAACTCACCATGAAGGATCACTCTACCTTGGTATTTTCTGAGAACTAACTGCTTCCACCCTTCAGTTAAGCCTCACTATCCACTCTCTTCATGTCTCCTTTTTCTATCTGCTCTGTAAATCTCAGCCTGCCCTTCCTTTTCTTTGAGATATTCTCCCCATTGCAATAGCCTGAATAATATTATGTCCTGAATTGTCCAGTGCATAGTGTCTTTTTTTTTTTTTTTTTTTTTTTTTTTTTTTTTTTTTTTTTTTTTATCATCCTCACCCGAGGATATTTTTCCATTTTTTGTACAGATAGAGTGGGAGGGAGAGAGAGAGAGAAACATCGACGTGAAGGGACACATCGAGTGGCTGCCACCCGCACGACCATCCAGGGCCGGGGACAAACTGCAACCGAAGTACGTGCCCTTAGCGGGAACCGAACCCGGGTCTCTCCGGACCACAGGCCGGCGCTCTAACCGCTGAGCCAAACTGGCCAGGGCGTGCATAGTGTCTTTAACTCAGAAGAGATCCTTGTTTATTCCACCTTGGTAACCAGGCATCTCAGAGTCCTTGTGTGCTCTATTCCCGACTGGTGATTGGGTATGTCAAGTCCAGTTCTTGGTCCTGTGTTCCTGACTCTTTTCCACTGATAACTCAGTAAGTATTTGATTGTTTCTGAACACTCACCTCCTGCTGGGGATTGAACTCACAATTCGGGCATGTGCCCTGACCAGGAATCGAACCGGTGACCTCTTGGTGCATGGATTGACGCTCAACCACTGAGCCACACCGGCTGGGCCACTTTTTGGTTTTATTTTTTAGACCATTCATTGATCTCTGTAAATGGATTACTGATTAATGGTGATCTTATTTCTGTTGAGTGAAAGATGGCAGGGGACCTGGTTTGTTAGTCTTTTCTCTTTACCTATTTTTTAAAAATATATTTTTATGATTCTTTTTTAGAGAGAGAGGAAGGGAGAGGGAGAGAAAGAGAGACAAACATCAATGTGAGAAATATTGATCAGCTGCCTCCCACATGCATCCCAATTGAGGAACAAAATTGAAACCCGGGTCTAAGCCCAGAGTGGGAATGGAACCCGTGATCCTTTGGTGCATGGGATTATGCTCAACCAACTGAGCCACACTGGCCAGAGTTCTTTATCAATGTTTTTTTATTAATTTATTTATTTTTGTTACAGATGTTTCTCCCTTTTCCGCCATTGACACCCTCCTCCCAATCTGGCCCCTTTTCTTCATCTATTTTGAACTCAAGTCAATTACAGACTCTTACCCACTGAGAAGAGAATGGCTTTTGATGAAGATTGATAAGTATTGTAATGTCATGTTTACTCTTGACTCAGGGCTAAAATGGAATTGAAGTTATATGGTTTTTATCTTTGTGTGTAATTGTTTCTGTGTCTGTAATTCAGAAAGGCTTTTACCTCTCATTGTTTTAAGGGTGTAATATTTTTCTACCTCTAGATGTTATTACCAAATTAGGTTGTAAACAATCTTAAAGATCTAGTCTGAGTAGTTTAGAGATAAATAAGTGCTTATATAAAAGAAATATTCCCCAAATTCCCAGAAAATAAGGACATCGAATTTCCAATATTTTCAATGCATTAAATAAAAAGCAAACTTATAGGAATAAACACAGAAATGTTTTAAGAATTCAGGTTCACATAATTTACGTACATCTTTGGCAAATGAGATTAGTTTAATATTTTTGGTTTGATGAAAATAGTTATGTATTTTCTAATAATCAGTGTTAAGTGGACCAATGGAATGAAATTATAAGCTGAGAAATATACCCACATGTATAAGGGCAAATACTTTTAGAAAAAGGAGCCAAAAACACACCAAGGAGAAAAGAAAGCCCCTTTAATAAATGGTGCTGGAAAAATCGGAAAGCCACATGCAAAAGACTGGAACTAGACTACAGTTTGTCCCCATCTACAGAAATTAACTCAAAATAAATCAAAGACTTAAATATAAGACCAGCAAAAATAAATTACAAGAAGGAAACATAAGAACTAAACTTATGGACTTTGGTCTTAGAAACAAAATGAACAAGCAGAACAGAAACAGATTCACAGATACAGAGAACTTTTTGTTGGTTGCCACATGGGGGAGGATTGAGGGGATGGGTGAAAAAGGTGAAGGGATTAAAAAGGACAAATTGGCTGTCAGACTGACAAACCTCAAATGGAAGGGGATGGGGGTTTGGGACAACATAAACCAAAGAATTTATATGCATATATGCATAACCAATGGACACAGACAATAGTGTGAAGAAGGCAGGAGGGGGGTGGGAGTGAGGAGGAGGGTCTCAATGGGGGAAAAAGGAGGGACATCTGTAATACATTCAACAATAAAGATAAGTTTAAAATAAATAAATAAATAAATAAATAAATAAATAAATAAATAAATATTTTTAAAAAGAACAACTAGCACTAGTTTTTCCCAAATTCTTTCAAAACCAGAAAGGAAGAAATATGTTTCAACTCACTGTGTGAGGCCAGTTCTACCTTGATACCAACACAGGCAAAGGATGTTACAAAAACATAAAAGTGCAAACCAATATACAGTATCTTACAAACATACATGCAAATAACCTTAAAAAAACCCAAAAAACACTAGCAAACCTAAACCAGGAAGCAAATTTGGTTATACATGTATATATGTCATACACCACATCATGTAATGCACACTGTCAATATAATAAAAGACAAAAACCACATTATAATCTAAATAGATGTAGAAAAAGCATTTGACAATTCAATACCTCATCATGACAAAAACAATAAACAGAATAAAATTTTCTCAATATGATTAAGGACCTCTGTGAAAAAGGTACAGTTTCAATTATACTTAATGATAAAAGAGCAAATACTTTCTCCCTTAGTTCAAGAACAAAATAAGAATGTCTACTCTAATCATTTCTATTTGCCCATATACTGAACATTCTAGCCAGAGCAATTAGGCAAGAAAATGAAATAAAATGAGTCCAGAATGGAAAGGCAGATGACATAATCTTGTATGTAGATAGTTCTATAGAATCCACTAAAAAGTATTAGACTAATAAGATCATTTAGACGGCAATACTCCCCAAATTGATGACAGATTCATCACAATCACTCTCAAAATCTTTGCTGGCTTCTTCTAAGAAACTGTGAAGCTAGTCTTAAAATTTATACAGAGGTTCAATGTACTCAGAATGGCCAAAATGATCTTGAAAATGAATAAGAAAGTTGGAATACTCACAGTTTCAAAGTTCAAAACTTAATAAAAAACAAACAAACAAAAAAAACAGCCCTAGCCGGTTTTGCTCAGTGGTTAGAGCGTCGGCCTGCAGACCAGAGAGTCACGGGTTCGGATCCCGTTAAGGGCATGTACCTTGGTTGCAATTTGTCCCCTGTCCTGGTTGGGGTCGTGTGGGTGGCGACCAGTCAATGTGTCTCTCTCACATCAAGGTTTCTCTCTCTCTCTTCCTCCCTCTCTCCCTCCCACTCTGTCTGACAATAAATGCAAAAGTGTCCTCAGGTGAGGATAAAAAAAAAATTAATCAAGACAATGTAGTTTTCTTATAAAGGTAAGCACATAGATCAATCATATAGAACTCAGAATCTAGAAATAAACCTTACATTTATAGCCAATTGATTTTCAACAAGGATGCCAAGGCAACTGAATGGAGAAAAAATAAGCTTGTTCTGTTGTTTTCAAAAACTGGTGCTGGGTGAAATGGGTACACACATGCAAAAGAATAAATTTGAACACCTATACACAAAATTAACTCAAAATGGAACAAAAACCTAAATGTAAGATATAAACTAGTAAACTCTTAGAAGAAAACTTAGGTATAAATCTTCAAGACCTTCAAGGCAATGTTATTTTTGTTTTTATAGATCTGACACCAAAACACAAGCAACAAAAGAAAAAAATAAATCAATTGGACATCAGGAAAATTAAAGTATTTTGTTCCTCAAAGAATTCCATCAATAATTTTAAAACCTTACACATTGAGGGATCATTGTGACAAATCATGTATCTGAAAAAAGACTTGTATCTAGAATAATAAAAGAACTCCTAATGTCAAGAATAACAATACAAATACCCAATTAAAAACTGGACAGATCTTAATAGACATTTCTTCAAAAAAGATATAACAGTAATGATAAGATGTTTAACCTTATCATCCATCAGGGAAATGCCAATTAAAGTGACAAAAATATATGGATATTCTCAATATTTTCTTGGTATAGTCTAACTGTATTCTTGGTATATACATGGCATAATTTGTCTCAGGATTAATATGTTATATTTGAAGATTGTTATATCTGAAGATATCACTTCACACACTAGTATGGCTATAATTAAAAAAAAATAGGTAATAAAGTGTTGGTGAGGTTCTGAGTAAATTGGAATCCTCACACATCACTGTTGGAAATTTGAAATACTGCAACTGCTGTGGGTAGGCTGGCAGTTCCTCAAAAGGTTACTGTATGATCCAGCAATTCTACTCCTAGGAATATAGCCAAGGATATTAAAAACAGGTGTTCTAACAAAACTTGTACATGAATGTTCATAACAGCATTATTCATTATAGTCCAAAAGTGGTAACAACCCAAATGTCTATCATCTAATGAATGGATAAATAAAATGTGGTCATATATATAAAATGAGATATTATTAGACAATAAAAAGAGATAAAGTACTGCTGCTTGCCTACAGCATGACAGCATCTTGAAAACATTATGTTAATGAAAGAAGCCAGAAACAAAACTTCACATTTTATATGATTCCATTTACGTGAGTTGTCCAGAATAAGCAAATCTATACATACGAGAATTTATCTAGGCCTGGTAGGGTTTCATGAGAGTGGGTTGGGATGAAATGGGGAGTGACTATTAATACTGGATTTCTTTGGAAAATAATGAAAATGTTCTAAAATAATTTGTGGTGATAGTTGCAAAACCCTGAATATAACAAAAGCATTGAACTATACATTTTAAATAGGTGAATTGTATGGTATATAAATTACATTTTAATGAAGATTTTAAAAAGGCTAAAATAATAACTACATCTCAATAAGAAATAATGTACTTTAGGCCAAATGGACCAAACAGATATATATAGAACATTCCATTCAATAGCAGAAAAACACACATTTTCAAATGCATACAGAACATTTTTCAGGACAGATCACAAAACAAGTGTTAACAATTGTAAGAAGACTGAAATCATATCAAATATTTTTTCTGACCATAATGAAAAGATACTCAATATCATATGTTATTAGGGAATTTCAAATTAAAACAATGAGCTTCCATTGCCCAACAATTAGAATGGCTAAATTCTAAAAGACTGACAACATCAAATGCTGGTGAGGATGTGAAGCAATAGGAACTCTCGGTCATTGCTGATGGGAATGCAAAATGGTACAGCCACTTTGTTTTTGTTTTGTTTGTTTTTTATCCTCACCGGAGGATATTTTTCCATTTTTTGTACAGATAGAGTGGGAGGGAGAGAGAGGAAGGGAGAGAGAGAGAGAAACATTGATGTGAAGGGACACATCGAGTGGCTGCCACCCACACGACCAACCAGGGCCGGGGACAAACTGCAACCGAGGTACGTGCCCTTAGCGGGAACCAAACCCGGGTCTCTCCGGACCGCAGGCTGACGCTCTAACCGCTGAGCCAAACCGGCCAGGGCTGTACAGCCACTTTGGAAGACTGAGTAGCAGTTTCTAAAAACAAACAAACAAAAACCCTAAATAATCAAGCAAACACACCCCTTAGTATTTATCCAAATATATTGAAAATGTATGTCTACACAGATGTTTATTGCAGTTTTATTCATAGCTGCCAACATCTGGAAGCAACCGATATGTCCTCTACTAGGGTAAACTGTGCCACATGCAGACAGTGGAATATTATTACTCAGAGTTAATAAGAAATGAGCTATCTAGTCACAAAGGAATACATACTACTAAGTGAAAGAAGCCAATTTGAAAAGGCTATATACTGCAAAATCCCAACTATATTACCCTCTGGAAAAGGCAGAACTATGGACAGTAAAAAGAATGGGAGAGGGATGGATGAATAGGCAGAATAAAGAGGATTTTTTTTTTTAGGGCAGTGAAACTGTTATATATGACACTATAATGGTAGAAACATGTCATTTAAATTTTTTCCAAACACATAGATGTACATCATCAATATTGAACTCTAATATAAACTATGACTTTAGGTAATGATGATGTGCCAATGTAGGAACATTGAGTTTAACAAATGTATCACTCTGGAACGAGATGTTAATGCTGGGGCAGGCTGGGCATATGTAACGGCAGGGGCTATGTGGGAGCTTTCTGCACTTTCTACTCCATTTTTCAGTGAACCTAAAAATTAAGAATTAAAAAAAAAAAGGCATAAAGCTTCTGTTCTTACTAAGATTCAGCCATTTTCTCCCTACATTGCTGAAAGCCTCTGGATAATTTCCAGGGTTCTGAAAAAGTTAATTCTGGCAAATTTTGCATTTTTTATTGATTTTATCAATAACTGAATTTTTGGAACTCCTTACTTCACCACTTTTATTGACCTCACCCTGGACATGTTACATGATATAGGACAATTTAAAACAATTAACTCGCTTGGCAAGAGAGAATAATACCATGGGGCATTAACATTTTTCTGCACCTTTTTTTTTTTTTAATCATCCTCACCCGAGGACATTTTTCCATTCTTTGTTCAGATAGAGTGGGATGGAGAGAGAGGAAGAGAGAGAGAGAGAAACATCGACGTGAAAGGGACACATCGAGTGGCTGCCACCCGCACGACCCAACCAGGGCCGGGGACAAACTGCAACCGAAGTACGTGCCCTTAGCGGGAACCGAACCCGGGTCTTTTTCGGACCGCAGGCCGATGCTCTAACCGCTGAGCCAAACCGGCCAGGGCGGGCATTAACATTTTTATGGAAGGACATAGAGTACAGCCCATGAAAGGGACATCACATCAGAATGTACACATGTATGATCTGGATGAAGTGATGAGGGAAGTGCTAGGATGCAGTCAAATGCACAGGGTCCTGAATCTTTGAAAGGTGGTAACAAAGCCATACCTCACAATTGCCTTTAGGGCTTCCCCAATACAGATGTTCAAAGTTATTTCATTTAGGCATTGTGGCAGATTAAGGAAATCACCACTCCAGACCGTGGTCTTTGAGTATTGAAAGAAGATACCCAGACAATAGTTGTTCAGGTGAGTTTTTATTCTCCTTTATAATCTATGAAGGCATCATAAACCTACAAGAATATGATAATTATCTTCCCATAGAGCTACTCCCAGGGCACTTTTTTTTAACAATTTTTTTTTAATGTTAGTTATTAATGTCTCTCAATGTTTTATTCCTATCTCTTGTATTCTTAAAAAAAAAGATAAATTTCAACTACATATTTTTTTTCTGGTCTGTGGGCCTATGCTCTAACCACTGAGCAAAGCTGGCCAGGGCTCAACCAAATATTTTTCTAGAACCTGGTGCCGTTGTCATTTGTATCAGTTTTCAGTCTCCCTTTGAAACTGGAGAGGTGATTTTTCCTCCATGACATGTATATTAGGTACCTGCTACCTTTGTGTATCATTGTATGTGTGAATGTGGTGGGACGGAGGCTCTGAAAAAGAGCTGAAATAAATGTGGAGTCAATTCAGCAGGTATATGTATACCTAGAGGAGACCCAATTTATTTTGCTGTTTTTTTTTTCTGTTAGAACCTTTATTCTTCAGTATTTTAATTATTTTTATTAAATGTATTGTGTGACATTGGTTAATAAGATTACATAGGTTTGAAGTCTACATTTCTATGATACATGATCTGTATATTGCACAGTGTGCCCACTACCCAAAGTCCAATCTCCTTCCATTACCATACATTTGACACCCTTTACTATTTCTACCTCCCCCAACCCCCTTACCTCTGGTAACCACCATACTGTTGCCTGTTTCTATGAGTTTTTTTGTTTGTCTAATTTGTTTTTTGATCATACTATTCAAATGATCATTTTAATGTAATTCTTTCCATGGCAACTAATTGTGATTTTTGAAATGGAGATTATGTAACAACACAGGATATGAGATTAACATAAATAACTGGGAAGGACAACATGTAATGTGAGCAATGATCGAAAATACAAGACTCATCATTTTGACTCATTTGACTCACTTGAGTGATAATGCCACTTTATATATTTCACCATCAATTATTGTAGGCACCATTTATTTGAGAGAGAGGAGAAGATAAATAAGTAAAGTTTACCAAAGTAAAATCAAATGAAGTTTGGGAAATAAATGAATAAATACAAACTATTTATATAATTAGGCTATGCAAATGGGTTATATGTTGATTAATCTATTATAAATAGTAAAAGTCAATTATATAGAGCCATAATATGGAAGTCAGTCCCTTGTCATTGATTTTCAGTGGGGATTCTGTGCAAATTCCAGGGTAGTTCCTTTACAAGTACTTTTTGAACACACTGAAAACAATTTGATGGTATTTGAAATAATAGACATTTACCCATTTTGCAGTTGGCACAAAGCTGCAAGTTTCACAGTGATTTTATTTCAAAAATGTATTTAATAACAGTCTCTCTGTAATGCTTTTTCCACACAGTGCACAAAAGCATGAGAGAAAGCAAATGAAAGAGGTACAAGAGTACCATTATCATCCATTTTAAAATAGTTTCCACCAAAAAAAACTGTTCATATAACATTTTTTTTGTCAACAGTAAAATATATTTTTTTAAAATAGTACATACATGTCTCAAAACTATATAATGAACAATTACCTGGTTTCACATATAGCAACATTAAAGCAAAGATACACATCTCACTCAACTCTGGACATTTTAGTCACCTCTTAGATACTCCGTTAATACTCTTATAAAGTTTTCATTTATAGAAACACAGTAAGTTCTTAAGAACATTTCAAAATTTCACAGTAAAAGATTAAAACTGGTAATGTGAACTATAAGGCCTAAAAAGGCACTAAAACATTTATGAAGCTATATTTATATTCACAGATTTCCTAAAATACTGAATTGTTTAATGTTAGCACATAGACCTGTCTACTTGACTTAGTGTTGGAAATCATATCAGCAATTTCACTGGGTACTAGGCAACTACATTTAGGTGTTTCTATTTAATTTCCCACTCAGTGACTGTAATTATTTTTACCGATATTTTCTTTAATGCTAAAGAATTGGATTTGAATGAACTAAAACTTGAAACACATTTTTAAGATAAAAACTTATGGTTTTGTTTGCTAAGCTTTGAATTCAGATCTTCAAACTAAATTTATTTTTATTGGATGAATTGTTTTATATCTAGTAAAATAGTATTGTAGGACTTTTTTCATATTCAGTAGTTACTTTTGGTCTGGCCTATATATATGGTCAGTGACTTGGACCATAAATAATTTAAATTCACATTTCCTTTTTCATTACTTAGTGACATATTTCTGGCCAGAATGATTTGAATAATTGCTTTATTTCTTTGCCTTACAGGTTGAGTCTTCCATCTAACATACAGAAGAACTTTAAAGAAAGAACTTTCTAGAATGCTTTATAAACTAGAAGGAAGTTACAAACACTGATTTCACTCAATCTAAATGGAGATTATGTAAAATGAAACAATTAGCCACAAGCTGTCAAAGTGAACTTTACTTTTCAATTAAATCTAATAACAGCGATTGAATATAAAGCAGATGTGTTGTTCAGATATATGAGATTTGTTTAAGACAGCAGAATATGTTTATTTAGAGATCAATTAAGAGTTTGCTATGTCACTTTATGTTTTATCATTAGTCATTTGTAAATAGGGAACCTAAATATCTTAAAGACAAACTGAAAAAAATAGCCATAGGACAATATCATGCAATCAGAATGGATTGAGATCTGCAAAATTCAGATAATCTAATAGGTTATTTCCTACAGGCTATTTTTAAGTGAAATATACTAAAAATGTTTGATAAATGTGATACTGCATTATAAATAATGAAGGTAAATAATATATTAATAGTTTTATATTGTAATATTAATGCAATGTAATTTATATTATAAATATGAGATATTAATTCTATAGAAATTAAAAATGTGTAAGTTTGTATACTTTGACATATAATTTTAGGTATTAAATCTAAACTGATATGTGGCTTTTGTTTTTTAAAACAAATTGGTTTGGCTTATAACTTTTTATATATACTAATTAAAATTGAAATGTAACTTCTTATCTAACTTTAAAAAATTTCCAAGAATTATACCAAATCACGTAACAATGCTTAAAAGTGATTCTATTTCTTACTAAGAAAAAGTTAGCTTATACTTTACACCAGTCTGAACTCCGGGTGATACAGTGAGCCATGTAAGTAATTTCACATTTAGTTGCCTAGAATTTCAGGGTTAAAAAATGGAAAACATAATGTTTATCTCTAGAATCATAGCCTTTGAATTAAAGTTTTCTTAGTGTATTCCAGTTAAGAGAAACCTTGAAAAGTCAGAGGCCCTAAATTGGATTAGCCACAATGCATACATGAAAGCTTTATTCTCTAGAATGGGGCCATCTATGATAACAATTATCTGAGTCAATAATTCTGACATGGCCAGATTCTCCCTTCACTAGAAACTAAAGTTGGAAAAGTGTCATTTTATCTTTTGGTAATATAAGCCATAATACATTGTCACCAGACTTCATTTCTTTCTTGCCTCTGATCACTGTGAGCAGAGAGGTATCATTTTAGCAAACAAGAAAAAGGGAGAAGAAATAAAGGAGAAATTAAAAATTTGCTTTTTAGAAAAATGAATTACCTGACCCTCTTTTTGTAAACTGTCAGAATTACATTTTGTATGCCCTTTTTACAGAGATATACTCCTTGACTTAGTAAACAGGCACTGAATTTCATGTAAATATCTTGGCAGCATATTAAATATAGTCCTCTATATTTCTAAAGCAGATAACCTCTATGACATTGTTTCTGTTTCAGGATATATACTGTTTAACTAGAAGAAGGAGATGCCTTTCGCTTTAAAGATGTATTTAGGTGCTTTTAAAAGAAGTAGATTTTCAACCTTAAAAACTGTTATAATTTCCTCCCTCCCTCTCTCCTTCCTTCCTTCCTTCCTTCCTTCCTTCCTTCCTTCCTTCCTTCCTTCCTTCCTTCCTTCCTTCCTTCCTTCCTTCCTTCCTTCCTTCCCTCCTTCCTTCCTTCCTTCCCTCCTTCCTTCCTTCCCTCCTTCCTAACTAGCTGGCACTACCTGAAAGCATTTTACCTGATAATAAATCTGGAGGAGTTGCAATAAGACAGCAGTTATTTGGAGTTCACTGCCTAAGCAACAATTGCTTTTTGAAGGCATTTAATACCGTATCTCAAAACTACTCTAACAAAACTCCCCAAACCATAAAATAATTATGTAGAAATCATTTTGTTTATGGAGGTCATATATAAGGCTTAAAGAACATCATTTTCTAACCTCTTAATTCAAATATCTACTAATATATGTTTGGGTTAACAAATTTTACTGGAGGGAGGTAAACATTTGTAAAAAAAAATTAAAACAAATTGTAAATGTTAATAGCTATCCAATACCAGTTTTTATTTAAAAAATATGTTAGAAATAATTACTTTGCAATTTGGGATTGAAGCCATGTTCTATATATAAAAGGTTTTATTTTCCTCTTGCTTGGTTGGGAGCAAAGGACAACCTAGCTTAGTAATAGTATCTACACAAAGAAAGCCATGAGAGATAAAGCTATAGCTTCCTCTTTAGTAATACCATTCCCATTCAACAGGTTTGAATTCTTTCTCTTGAGAAAATCTTACATGCCAATTGTAAGTTTTTTTTTTATTATAATGGAAACACATGCGCTAATCAACAGTGCTTCCTCCTAAAATTTTAGGAGGAAGCAGGCCATTCTCCAAACAGGACTTAAAGCTTTAGGGGGATACCACAGGGAATTTGCTTTTTAGGAAAGGAGTTCAAATTCTCAATAGGACCATGAACAACAGTGCTGGTGATTGTGAGGTGGTGGCGGTGGAGGTAGAAGAGGGTATAGAGGGTATAAATGATGATAGAAAAACATAATAAAATTAAATAAAATTAAATTTAAAAGAGCTTTAAAAATTCTCCATCGGACCAAAGGAAACTAAGGGTGCACATAGAGGATGAGATGTTTCCAAAAGTTTCAGAATTGTGCTATTTAGCATAAAATGCTACTATGGAAAATATAGAATGTTTACCCATAACTTATTACTACCATAGTTATTTTATTCTTAAATATTTTTCCTATAATTTTTGGTTCTGTCAATATAGCATACATTCCTTCAGTTTTAGGTATGTGCACTCTCACAAACTAAACACTAAAGAGTATAGTTAGGGCAGAAAGATCACTCATTTTCAGCTGATACACTATGTCAATAGATTACAGAATTTTCTCTTTCATAAAGCATTTATTAATTCTTTATTTGTCCCAAGCAAGAAGATAAATCCATATGTTTTAAAGCCTCAGCATTGTGTGACATATATATATATATTTATATGGGTGTGTATATGCACACACCGTAAAATATAATTCTTTAAAAATATACTGATAGCCAGTGGTGCTGTGTTATAAAATATTTGAAAATTATTGGTTATTTGAAAGTGCCATATTTGGTGTACTTCTTGTGTCCAATACTGTAATACAGAGAAGACAGATTAAGCACAGTCTATAAGTAACAGATTCTTAGAATACGCCTGTTAGAGCCTGTTGTGATGGAAAAACGTAGAATGGCTAATTAAAACTGACAAGGAAATTCGTAAAGAAATCAGAAGCAAATAAAAATATTGAAGTTTTCTGATGGCCTTATCTATATTCATTCAGGACAGCTCCCATTATGTCATAGCAAATAATATTTGTCCAGGATCATTTTCTTCATTATACAAAAAAATACTGTTTTACTCCCACTGGTAGATTTGATAGCAGTATATTTGATGTACTGAGTAGATATTCAGGTATCTGATAAATATATGCAATTGTTGAGTGAATTAGTGTTATGGAAGAACTCATAATGGAGGCACTTGAGTGGCATGTTAGAAACTGATCTTTGGTAAAGGCAAAATAATAAAAGCTTCATTTAGTTGTATTAAAAATATTTTCACTTATTAACACTGAATGTCTTCAGCTATATTAAGATGCTTCTCAGGTAGGTCATAAAAATGATAAATGCCGTAACTAAAACTCTCTGCTTGGTTTTTGCTGTTAGTCATTTAAAGTCTCTTTTTAATAGATGATAAATGTTCAAATTTAGAGTTGGTCATTTTCATCGTTTTCAACATATTTGGGGGAAAAATGAAGAAACCTATATAACTTGTCACATTATTGGTTGTACAGCCATATGATATTATTCTTCAAATCCACAAATTGACTTAGTTGATAGATTACTAATGCCCAGTGTTTCCCAGTATTGTTCTTTCAGTATTCCTTCAAAGTATAGTAAGATTTTGTATCTAACACAATTTAATTGAGAAACAAAATAAATGTTTGCAAAGTCCAGGGTTTTAATGTCTTCTACATCTGTTCTCTTTGAAATTAGTCATTTCTGTTAAGTATTGAAAATCCACTGATGATAACATTCACTAGAAAAAACTGAAGTGACTGTAACAAAGGAATTAATTGAATGTTGGCATTTGTCTTTATCTCTGGATTTTAAATCATGAGTCTGTTCTTTTATATTTTAGCCAAAGATACAGGCATCTCTAATGTATTTGTCACAGAAAATTTGAAAGTCATAAGTGGTAAGATTTGAAAATCATTTTAAGTGGTTTCACTGCATTTGAAAGGTATTATAGCGAATCAACAATATTTGAAAGTCATTTGAAGTAGTCAGTTCACAGATGATATTTTTACACTGATGTTATAATCGATGAAAAATTATTGGTGACTCCATGCAAATAAAAACAGATTTTAAATTTTATGGAATTTGGAAACTTGCTTTTAAGAGGTGTTTAATTAAAGCAAAGTTTCTGTTGTATGTGTTTTTTAAACCATACCATTTGGCACATGATAGTGCCCTGGGTGGTATGGCTGAAAGAAAATAGGTGGTGGTGGAGGTGGTCCAGTTATATAACAAGGAGGGTACCATCCCTCAGAAACAAAGTATGGGGTAGGCTGATAAAAGCAAGTTACACTGTCTGTATTTGGTAGAACATGATGTTCTCCCAGTACTTTTAAAGCCATAAATGTAATCATGTTGATTGTCTGCCTTCTTTCACGACCCATGAGGCAAACCGTGCTTTCACTCACAATTCCACGCAAGGTCATAAGGTAGTCATACTTGCTCTTTTCTTCACCTATGAAATGGTTCTGGAGGTACGATTCAATCTTCTTTTGCTGTTCTACTACATCAGGAAAATCAATGAAAAATCTAGAACACATGTAACGTTCCAGGGTCTTGATTTCTTCTTCACAAACTGGCTTAAAGTCGTGAACCAGTAAGTTGCTGTACTTCAGAAGGCCACCACCTCTGATCTCTTCAGGTTTTCTGGTAGATATAAGCTTGTGTTGCAAATGTGTCATTGCTTCTTGAAAGTCTCCATACAGGCTTTCAGCTACCACAACAGGATAGGATTCTTGGGTTAGCTTAGCATTTTTATCATTGTAGAATTCTAACATGGGATCCAAAATAATTTGAAAAGAATCTACACTGAATTCAAACTGCCGTTTGAGTGAATTCACAAATTTTAGCTCTACATTCTTCCCAGTGTTATTTGAAAGAGAGATGAGACTCCATCGATCGTGCTCATTGCAAACTTTGACCATTTTCTGTACATAAGCCTCTTTCATGATCTTTAGGGTGATCTTTTCTTTTTTTACACCTTTTGGTAAAAAGTCAAGTAGACAACCTAGAACTACATCCCTAACAATCTGAAATCCTTGATCATTTGGTAGTTCAACACCAAAAATAACATCCAGATCCTTATAGCTGATTCCATTGTGGCTTGCAAGTATGTAACTTGCAGTGGAACCATTCAGTCGGGTATCTTTAACAATAATTCCTTGCTCTATTAGTTGACCTTTTACAATATTAATGATATCTTTTGGTTTTACCTCCAGTGTGGGGAAATTCCCCCTTCCATGAATTGGAATTACTTCATCTAACACTTGGTCCAGTATTATAACTTGATCCCAAGTGAGACTGCTGAATCCAATTTCAGACATTTTGAAGTTAGTAGGTCAACTAGAAAACAAGCAAAATATTGAGAGGAAATGTTAACATCTTGAAATCAGTGTTATACCAAAAGTATATCAAAAAGTTAAAAACAGACTTGCTCTCAAAATAAATCAAACTAATACTAGGAAGTAAATTATCAATGTATCTAATTGTGGTTAAATCTATAATGGAAATAAAACCAATTTTAATTATGCCAAAACTGTTAGAACTGTTAGTGCATGCAAACAGGCATTTTCATGGATTGCTAGAATTATAATTATTTTTCATGTAAAATGGTGGCCTTTCTCAATTTTTATTCATGTAAATATTATGATTGTATTTGTTTGGTGTAATAAATTTTGTTCATGAGATAATCATAATATATCATTGAGGTTAATTGTCAATTTTCATGAATTCAAAGTGAGATCAAGATAGCATGTCTGTGTGTTAGACCCAACTGAATAGCATAATGTTCAAAAGAAATCTATAATGTCTTTAATCCAAAAGCAGTGGATAATTCATTATATGTTACACAGAAAGTGAAAATTAGATTAAAAATAGCCTTAGAAAAAAGCATAATTATGAAAATAAATATTTGATACACACATTATCTGTGTTAGAGTGGAGCTGGGAATTTTGGACCCACTTTGCTGAGACCAGCATGTGGACAGATCTGAGTCCTGCACACGGCTGATTCTGTAACCCCTCCTGCTTGGACCTGTGGCATGAGGGTGCCATTTATGCACACAGCTGGGATTTTTGGACTATACTCCCCAAGAAGGCTTCTATCAGGGAGACAGATGAGTGAATGCTGGGTTTTGTGACTGCATTGCAGAGAGGCTGACCCAAACTTCCTGTGAGTTCACCCAGGCAGCGGAGGAGAGGTAGAGCCCGTCTCCTTCTCCCACAGGCTGGCAACACCACACCCAACAGGAGACTGGTTCAACTCTGTGAAGTCCCGATACCCTCACTGGGTGCAGTTCTGTAGGGGATGGAAGAGCGACTCAGAGCAGAACATCCCAAGTGTGACACCCTCAGAGGATACTGTCTGGGACCAGGGGGAAGTGTTTAGCCCCCTCTTGAGGGCTGGGCCACAAATATTCTCAATCTGAGACCTTTTTAAAAAAAATCAATCCCACTGAACCCAGGGCAGCTGAACCAGCTCCTGCAGAGAAGACTGCAGGCTATACCCAACCTGAACCTGCAGCAAATCCCTGATGGAAAACTAGAGATAGAGTCTCTGGTAGAGACTGAGGTGTTCAACATTGAAACAAAGACTAATTTCCTCTCATTGAGTACCTGACTGTGTAACTTCTAAGCAGGGGGACCACTAGCCTGAGCTATGCTAGCCTGGGTCCACTCTAAAGACTCTTTGGAAGGTTCTGGAGGAAGACCAGACAACCTCGGGGGGAGGTGGAGTAGCTGACAAGTGGAGGAAGACCTCAGGGAGCCTCGGTCCAACCATAAATCTGTCTCCAGCTCTAAGCTAAAAGAAGATGACCCATTTACACAGATTGGTCCCTCCCATGAAAAAACATGTCTATCAGATGCAGGCACAAACAGAATGGTGTCTACACACAGGTAACCCAAAGCCAGATAAACACAATGCCTGACAGTGATCTGTATCTGAAATCCACACAAAAGAACCCAAAAAGACCCAGAACCATAACAATGAGTGGTAGTGGCCTCAGACCACACCAGAGCTTGACCCAACTAGACAAATGGTATACCCAAAGGTGGACCCCAGCAGGCTCTAGACCTTGCTGAAAACAACTCCACCTTAGGAGGGAGCCCCTGAACAGTGTATCATACATGGCAATAAAGGTTTATCTCTATCTACACATAGCCTGAGGGGTTAATGATTGTGCCATTGAGTCCATCAAGACAACTTGAGGCTGCACCTGCATAGCAGTTTACACATCAGGGTGGGGTTGAGCCTCATAGTCAACCAGGCTGATGTTTGATCCCAACCATAAAAGGGCCATCAGTAGTCAAGACCCAGTTACAACAGGAGGATCCAAACAACTCACACAAGAGATATTCCTAGAGCACACAGCTCAGGAGATCAAGGAGACTGCATCACTGGGAACCATGAAACACCTACTATAGAAAACCACCTCCACGAGACTGGGAGTCATAGCAGTCCTATCTAAAACAAAGAAACAAACACAAAGAGACAGCCAAAATGGGAGACAAAAAACAGGCCACAAAGAAAGGAACAGGAGGAAACTCCAGAAAAAGAGCTAAACAAAATGGAGGTAAGCAATTTATCAGATAGAGTATTCAATACAGTCATAACAGGGAACTTTCACACCCCACTGTCATCAATGGATAAATCTTCTAGACAACATATCAACAAGGAAACAGCGACCTAAATGCTACACTAGATCAGATGGATTTAATTGATATCTACAGATCATTTCATCCAAGAGCAGCAGAATATACATTCTTCTCAAGTGCACATGAAATATTCTCAAAGAGAGACCACATGTTAGGACACAAAATAAGTTTCAATAAATTTAAGAAGAATGAAATCATATCAAGCATCTTTTCTGACAACAACAGCATTAAACTAGAAATCAACCAAGATAAAAAAAATATTCAAACACATGGAGGCTAAATAGCATGCTGTTGGACAATGCATGGATTACCAATTAGATCGAGGAAGAAATAAAAAATTTCCTGGAAACAAATGAAAGTGAACACACAACCACACAAAGTTTATGGGACACAGCAAAAGCAGTCCTGAGAGGGAAGTTCATACCGTTACAGGCCTACGTCAAGAAGCAAGAAGAATCTCTAGTAAAAAATCTAACCTTACACCAAAAAGAATTGGAAAAAGAATAGCAGGAAAATCCCAGAGTAAGTAGAAGGAAGGAAATAAATAAATATCAGAGCAGAAATAAATGACATAGAAACTTAAAAAAACAAACAAACAAAAAAACAGTATAAAAGATCAGTGAAACCAGAAGCTGGCTCCTCAAAAGGATAAACAAGATTGCTGAACCTTTACCCAGACTCATCAAGAAACAAAGAGAACGGATCCAAATACATATAATAAAAAATGAAAGGGGAGAGGTAAAAATTGATAACAAAGAAATGCAAATGATTATAAGAAAATATTATGAATAACAATAAGCCAACAAAATAGACAACCTGGGTTAAATGGACAAATTCCTAAAAACATACAATCTTCCAAAACTAAATCAGGAAAAATCAGAACACCTGAATAGACCAATAAGAATGAATGAAACTGAAGCAGCAATTTAAAAACTTCCAGCAAACAAAAGCCCTGGACCAGATGGCTTCACAGGCAAATTTTATAAAACATCAAAGAAGAACAAACAACTATGCTCTTCAAACTGTTTCAAAAAATTCAAGAGCAGGAACGACTTCCATGTTCTTTTTATGAGACCAACATCATCCTAATACCAGAACCAGATAAAGACACAATAAAGAAAGAAAAGCATATGCCAGTATCTCTGATGAACGTAGATGCCAAAATCCTCGAAAAGATATTAGGAAATTGGATGCAGCAATACATTAAAAAAGCCATACACCATGATCAAGTGGGATTTATTTGGGAGATGCAGGGTTGGTACAATGTTTGCAAATCAATAAACATGATACATCACAAAAACAAAAATGAAAATCACATGATCATACCAATAGATGCAGAAAAAGCATTTGATAAAATCCAGCACCCAGTTATAATAAAAAATCTCTCAGCAAAGTGGGAATAGAGCTCTGGCCGGTTTGGCTCAGCAGTTAGAGCGTCGGTCTGCGGTCTCAAGAGACCCGGGTTCGGTGCCCGCTAAGGGCATGTACTTGGGTTGCAGTTTGTCCCGGGCTCTGCTTGGGTCGTGCGAGTGGCAGCCACTCGATGTGTCCCTTTCACATCAATGTTTCTCTCTCTCTCTCTCCCTCCCACTCTATCTGAATAAAAAATGGAAAAATGTCCTCAGATGAGGATAAAAATAAAATAAAAAAAACAAAGTGGGAATAGAGGGATCATACCTCAACATAATAAAGGACAAAAGTGACAAACCTACAGCCAACATCGTACTAAACGGGCAAAAACTAAAAGTGTTTCCCTTAAGATCAAGAACAAGACAAGGATGTCTGCTTTCAACACTCTTATTCAACATAGTACTGTAAATCCTAGCCATAGCAATCAGACAAGAAGAAGAAATAAAAGGCATCCAAATCGGAAAAGAGGAAGTAAAATTGTCATTATTAGCATATGGCATGATATTATAAATAGAAAACACTAAAGCCTTCACCGAAAAAACTAATAGATCTATTTGGCTAAATTGCAGGAAACAAAGTCAACACCCAGAAATTGATGGCATTTTCGTACACTAAAAATGAACAATCAGAAAGAGGAACTAAGAAAACAACCTCATTTACTATTGCAACAAAAAAATTAAAGTACCTAGGAATAAATTTAACTAAGCAGATAGAAGACTTTTACTTGGAGAACTATATGCCACTGAAGAAAGAAATTAAGGAAGAAACAAATAAGTGAAAGCATATACCATGTTCGTGAATTGGAAGAATTAACATCATTTAAATGTCCATACTACCTAAACTAATCTATAGATTCAATGCAATTCCTATTAAAATATCAAATGGCATATTTCACAGAACAAGAACAAATATTCCAAAAATTTATATGAAACCAAAAAACGCCATGAAGAGCCATAGCAATCTTGAGAAAGAAGAAAAAAGTTGGGGGGATAGCACTACTGATATCAAATTATACTACAAGGCCATTGTAATCAAAACAGCCTGGTGCTGACATAGGAACAGGCATATAGACCAATGGAACACAACAGAGAGCCCAGAAATCAACCCACACCTCTATGGTCAATTAATATTTGACAAAGGAGACAAGAACATACAATGGAGTAAAGAGAGTCTCTTTAATAAATGGTGCTGGGAAAATTGGACAGTCACATACCACCAACTTACACCATACATAAGACTGAACTCGAAATGGATAAAATACTTCAATGTAAGTAAAAAAAATAAAATAAAATAAAATAACAAAACATAAAAATCAAAGAAAATAGGCAGTAAAATCTCAGACATCTCTTGCAGCAATATTTTTGCTGATATGTCTCTGAGGGCAAGGGAAGCTCAGGAAAAGATAAACAAACAGGACTACATCAAGCTAAATAGCTTCTGTACAGCAAAAGAAACCATAAATAAAATGAAAAGAGAACCAACTGTATGGGAGAACATATTCACCAATGATATGTCTGATAAGGGGTTAATTTCCAAAATATATAAAGAATTTATACAACTCAACACCAGGAAGACAAACAGTCCAATTAAAAAATGGGCAAAGGGCACAGCCAGTGTGGCTCAGTGGTTGAGCGTGGACCTATGCACCAAGAGGTCTCAGGTTCAATTCCCAGTCAGGGCACATGCCCAGGTTGTGGGCCCAATCCACAGTGGGGCCATGCAGGAGGTAGCCAGTAGATGTTCTCTCTCATCGATGTTTCTGTTTCTCTCCCTATCCCTTCCTGTCTCTCTCTAAAATCAATAAAGAAGATTATTTTTAAAAAGAAAGAAATATCAGGCCTGGCCTGTTTGGCTCAGCGGTAAGAGGGTTGGCCTTTGGTCTGGAGAGACCCAGGTTTGGTTCCCGCTGAGGGCACTTGACTTGGTTGCAGTTTGTCCCCGGCCCTGGTTGAGTCATGTGGGTGGCAGCTACTCTATGTGTCCCCTTCATGTCAATGTTTCTCACTCTTTTTCTCTCCTTCGCACTCTATCTGAACAAAATATCAAAAGATGTCCTTGGGTGAGGATAAAAAAAGAGAAAGAAATATCAAACTTAAATGACACACTAGACCAAATGGACATAATTTACATTTATGGAGCCTTTTGTCCCAGAGCAACAGATTATACATTCTTCTCCAGTTCACATGGAACATTCTCATGGTTAGACAATATGTTGGGTCACAAAGCTAGCCTTAACAAATTTAAGAAGATTAAAATTATACCAAGCATATTCTCTCACCACAATGTCTTAAAATTAGAAATCAAATTCAAAAAGAAAATAAAGAAACCCACAAATATGTGGAGACTAAAGAACATACTACTTAAAAATGAGTGGGTCAAAGAAGAAATAAAAGGTGAGATAAGGAACTTCCGGTCAAGATGGTGGGTAGGTAAAAGCAGTGTCGCATCCTCCCACAACCACATCAAAATTACAACGAAACTACAGAACACATTATTCAAAACCGCCTAAAATCAAGCTGAATGGAAGTCCTACAACTACGGAATTAAAGCAGCAGCCACATGGAGACTAGTAGGAGGGGCGAAGGTGGAGGGGCTGGTCCCACACCCATGTGTGGTGGACAAAAATCAGGAGGACACCTTGGCTGGGAAGGTCCTCCCTGAGAACTGAGGGGTCCCTGTCCCACACCAGGCACCCAGCTCAGGGTTCCAGTACAAGGAAGAAAAGTCCCCATAATGTCTAGCTTGAAAAGCCAGCGGGAACTGAGGCTCAGGGAGGCTGAGGTGGCTGGAGCCCCAGGCAGCTCCTCTTAAAGGGCCAGCACATGGACTTATTGGACTCTCTCCCTCTAAGCTTGGAGGGGAGGCAGCTCAAGGGGCGCCAGAGACATACAGGGGAGAACTGAGCTGTTTGGCACTGGAGCGAGGGCTGGAGAGGGGGCTTTCTCCTGGACAAACGTGCTGTCAGAGGCCTTTGTTCCTTTCGTGAGCCCATCCCTGGGGCGGCAGACAGTCGCCATATCTGGGACTCCAGCAACCTGGCTCACACTGGTTGCCCTGCCCTGGTAATTCCCTGAGGCCCTGCCCCACCCAATTTTCAGGCCCACCCAAGCTGTTGCCAGTTGCTTAACCATAGGATTGGCCTGTCTTGGATCCTGCTTCAGGTTTTCCTAAATTCTTTCAAACAAGCAGCATCTGCTCTCAGATTGCCCCATACCTCTTGTTAAGTAATACACAGAAACAAACACAGAGAGGTAACCAAAATGAGGAGACAAAGAAACAGATCCCAAATGAAAGAACAGAACAAAACTCCAGGAAAAGAACTAAGCAAAATAGAGATAAGCAACCTAACAGATGCTGAGTTCAAAATACTGCTTATAAGGATGCTCAATGAACTTAGTGAGGGCCTCAAGAACATTAAAAAGAACCAGTCAGAAATGAAGGATGCACAGTCAGAAATGAAGGAGGCACTAACTGAAATAAACAATAATTTACACAGATTCAATAGTAGAGTAGGTAAAGCCAAGAAGCAAAATATTGATTTGGAATCTAAGGAAGCAAAAAACACCCAATCAGAACAGCAAAGAGAAAAAAGAATAATAATAAAAAATGAGGATAGTGTAAGGAGCCTCCGGGACAACTTCAAGCGTGCCAACATTCTCATCTTGGAGGTGCCAGAAGGAGAAGAGAGAGAACAAGAAATCGAAAACCTACTTGAAACAATAATGATAGAAAACTTCTCTAACTTGTTGAAGGAAACAGACATACAAGTCCAGGAAGCACAGAGAGTCCCAAACAAGATGAACCCCAAGAGTCCCACACCAAGACACATCATCATCAAAATGCAAAAGGTTCAAGACAAAGAGAGAATCTTAAAAGCAGCAAGAGAAAAGCAGTTAGTTACCTACAAGGGAGTTCCCATAAGACTGTCAGCTGATTTCTCAAAAGAAACTTTGCAGGCCAGAAGGGACTGGCAAGAAATATTGAGTGATGAAAAGCAAGAACCTACAACCAAGATTACTCTGTCCTGCAAAGCTGTCATTTAGAACTGATGGTCATATAAAGAGTTTCCCAGACAAGAAAAAGTTAAAGGAGTTCATCACCACCAAACCGTTACTATATGAAATGTTGAAGGGTCTTTTTGAAGAAAAGATAAAATATATGAACAAACAAAATGGCAATGAATACATATCTATTGAAGATGGAATCTACAAACAAAATGAACAGGCAGAACAAAAACATTCTCATAGATACAGAGAACATTTTGTTGGTTGCCAGATAGGAGGTGGGTTGGGGTAATGGGTGAAAAAGGTGAAGGGATTAAGAAGAACAAATTGGTTGCTAGACTGACAAACCTCAAAGAGAAGGGAGTTAGGGGGTGGGAAGAAACAAACCAAAGAACTTATATGCATAACCAATGGACACGAACAACAGTGTGGGAAAAGGTGGGAGAGGGGTGGGAGTGGGGAGGAGGGGGTCAGTGGGGGATAAATGAGGGACATCTGTAATATATTCAACAATAAAGATATAAAATTAAATTAAATTAAAAAATAAAAGGTGAGATAAAAAAATATATAGTGACAACTGAGAATGACAATACAACACACCAAAACTTCTGTGATGCAGTGAAAGAAGTACTAAGAGGAAGTTATATCATTACAGACCTATCTCAAGAAACAAGAGAAATACCTAGTAAGCAACCTAACATTGCATCTAACAAAAACAACCGAAAGTCAGCAGAAAAAAAAGAGATAATAAAAATTAGAGCAGAATTTAATTAGAGAACAAAAATTAATACAAAAAAGAGCTGGTTCTTTGAAAAGAGTAATAAAATTGACAAACTCCTGGCTAGACTCATTAAAGAAAAAAGAGAAAAGACCAACATAAACACAATCTGAAATGCAAGAGAAGTCACCATGGACATGATAGATAGACAAAGGATCATACCAGAATATTGTGAAAGACTATTTTCCATCAACTTCAATAACCTAGAAGATATGGATAAGTTCCTAGAAATATATAAGCTTCCTAGACTAAATCATGAATAATTAGAAAATCTAAATAGACCTATCAGCAGTGAGGAAATTGAAACAACCATCAAAATCCTCCCTAAAAATAACAGTCCTAAACCAGATGGCTTCACCAGTGAATTAATTCTTGGCTTTACCAGTGAATTCTATTAAACATTCAAAGATTTAAAACCTACCCTTCTCAAACTTTTCCAAAAAATTGAAGAAGAAGCAATACTTTCTTACACATTTTATGAGGCCAATATAATCCTGATACCAAAAGGTGGCAAGACAAACACAGAAAAAGAAAACTACAGACCAATATCTCTGAGGAATACAGATGCAAAATTCCTAAACAAAATATCGGCAAATAGAGTACAGTACATTAAAAAAAAAAATCATGATCAGGTGGGTTCCATTGCAGGGGCACAAGGATGGTTCAACATATGCAAATTAATATAATATACCACATTAACAAAAGAAATGATAAGAATCATATGATCTTATCAATAGATGCAGAAAAACCATTTATAATTAAAACACTCAATAAAATGGGTATAGAAGAAAATAAATACATAACAAAGGCCATATATGATAAACCCTCAGCTAATATCATACTGAAGGGTAAAAAGCTGAAAGTTTTTTCTCTAAGATCAGGATGAAGAAAAAGAATATCCATTCTCTCTACTCTTTTATTCAACGTAGTACTGGAAGTTGTAGCCAGAGCAATCATGCCAGAGAAAGAAATAAAAGGCATCCAAATTGGCAATGAAGTAAAAGTGTCACTTTTTGCAGATGACATTTTTCTATATGTAGAAAACCCTAAGGACTCCACCAAAAAACTTTTAGAAACAATAAACAATAAGCAAACACAGTCAAGTTGCAGGCTACAAAATCAGCATACAAAAATCCACTGCCATCCTGTATTCTAACAACAATATTTCAGAAAAAGAAATGAAAAAAAACCCAAAACAACCAAACACAATTCCTTTTGTAAATGCAATCAAAAGAATAAAATACCTAGAAACAAATTTAACAAAGGATGTGAAAGACCTATATACTGAAAACTAAAAAGCATTATGAAAAGAGATTGTAAAAGACACAACAAAATGGAAAATATATCCTGTGTTCATGGATTGGAAGAATCAACATAATTAAAATAACCAAGCAATGTACAGATTTAATGCAATCCCCATTAAAATCCCAATGTCGTTTTGTAAAGAAATAGAACACAAAATAATCAGATTTGTATGAAACCACAAAACCCTGAATAGCCAAAATAATCCTGAGAAAAAAGAACGAAGCCAGAGGTATCACACTACCTGACTTCAAACTATACCACAGAGGTATGATAATTCAAGCAACATGGTATTGGCAGAAAAACAGACACACAGATCAATGGAACAGAACTGAGAACCCAGATATAAAACCAGATGTATATGGGCAGATAATTTTCAATAAAGGAGCCAGAAACACACATGAAGTAAAGAAAGCCTCTTCAGTAATTGGTGCTGGGAAAATGGGAAAGCCACAGGCAAAAGAATGACACTAGATTTAAGTTTGTCCACATGTATAAAAATTAATTCAAAATGGATCAAAGGCCTACATATAAAACCTGAAATAATAATTACATAAAAGAAAACATAAGTACTAAACTTATGGATCTTGGTCATACAGAATTTTATGAACTTGACCCCAAAGGCAAGGGAAGTAAAGGCAAAAATAAATGAATGGGACTATATAGAACTAAAAAGCTTCTGTACAGCAACAGAATCTGCCAACAAAACTACGAGGCAGCTGACTAAATGGGATATGATCCATATTTGCAACCAATAGCTCTGACAAAGGATATTACCAAAATATATAAAGAACTCATAAAACTCAAAACCCAACAAACAACCCAATTAAAAAATGGGCAGAGGATCTGAACACCTCTCCCAAGAAGATACACAAGTGGCCAACAAGTATATGAAAAGATGTTCAACCTCACCAGCAGTTAGGGAAATGCAAATCATAACTACAATGAGATATCACCTTACACCTGTTAGAATGGCTATTATCAACAAGACAAGTAATAACAAGTGTTGGAGAGGTTGTGGAGAAAAGGGAACCCTCATTCACTGCTGGTGGAGATGTAGACTGGTACAGCCACTATGGAAAATAGTCTGTAGATTTCTCAAAAAATTAAGAATAGAGTTACCATATAAGCCAGCAATCCCTCTCCTGGGTATATACCAGAAAAACTAAATAACATGTATTTGCAAAAATATATGCACCACTGTGGTCAGCTTTATTCACGGTGGCCAGGACATGGAGACAACCAAAGTGTCCTGTGACAGAGAGTTGGATAAAGAAGATGTGGCACATATACATAATGGAATACCACTCAGCCATAAGAAAATATGAAATACAACCATTTGCAACAAGATGGATGGACCTTGAGAATATTATGCTAAAATAAGTCAGTCAGAAAAAGCTGAGAACATATGATTTCACTCAAATGTGGGATATAAAACTGAAACTCGTAGATACAAACAAGAGTGTGTTGGTTGCCAGATAGAAAGGGTTTGCGGGGTCAAGGGTGAAGGGGGCCTACTATATGGTGATAGACAATGATTTGATTTTGGATGGTGGGCACACAGAGCAATATACAGTTCTTGTATCACCAAAATCTGCACATGAAACCCATATGATCCTATGAAGCAACATCACCCCCAATAAATTTAATTTTAAAAAAGCTGTGGTACATTTAAACAATGGAATACTATACAGCTATAAAAAGGAAGGAACTCTCTACCTTTTGCAATAGCATGGATGAACCTGGAGATTATAATGCTAAGCAAAATAAACCTGTCAGAGACAGACGAATACCATATCTCACTTATATATGGAATCTAATGAACAAATTAAGTTGACCAATAAAACAGAAGCAGAAACATGGATAGATGGTACAGACTGACAGATGCCAGAGAGGAGATAGGTGGGGTGGACGGGATGAAAGAAGGTGAAGAGAACAGCCAAAGAACATAGATGTATAGCCCATGGACACAGATAACAATGTGGTTAGGGCCAGAGGGAGGGGAGGGCAGGATCTGGGTGGAGGGGGCAAAGAGGGGGAAATGGAGAACATCTGTATTGATGTCAACAATAAAAATAATAATAAACTAAAATAATAAGATTTGTCTTCATATGTGGATTATGGGTCAATTTATACCTCATAAAGTCAAATCAAATGCATACTATATGAAACACAAAAAATTACAAAACTTATGAAGAAATTTAATAAGAATTGCTGAACCAAAAAACATGGCTGAATATAAACTTTGGATGACCTATTAAAAGTGGGAGGACTCCAATAAATTCATCCACATTGCTTATGTTTCTATCTTGGTATGGTACAGTTCTTAGTTACTGAAAATATATTTATTGAGGATGAAGCTATATTTTAATATTTTTTATTGATTTTCTAGAGAGAGAAGAGAGAGATAGAAATATCTTTGTGAGAGAAAAGCATTGATTGGCTGCCTCTTGCACGCCCCCTACTGGGGATTGAACCTGCAACCCAGGCATGTGCCCTGATCAGGAATCGAACTGGGACTTCTCGTTTATAGGATGACTCAATCCACTGAGCCACACCTGCTGGGTGAAGCTATATTTTTATGGACTGAAAGCTGAAATTCAGGGCAGACATCAGCAATAGTTCAGTATTTGGCAGAGCATATAAATCTTGTTCTGACCCCCTGCCTTCTCCCAATTTATCCTTAAAGCTATCATTTTTTCCATCTAGCTTAACTAATATTAGTGTGCCTATAATATATGTGACTATAGTAAACACTGAAATCAAAACATAGTGGTTTCCATTATTCAACTGGATAAATTCATTGGGAACACAAGGCAAAACAAGAGAGTTGCCAAGATTTCACAAAGCACTGCAAATAGATGTTTGTATGATAAGGTATAATTGTTCTCCCTACTATGACCCTGTAGTCCTTCTGAGTATGGGAGAAAAAAGAAAAGTTAGCTACTGTTTTCATATTTCTATTACTATTAGAATGGTATTTTCAAAGAGAATGAGAAAG
Source organism: Molossus molossus (assembly GCF_014108415.1). NCBI lineage: Eukaryota > Metazoa > Chordata > Mammalia > Chiroptera > Molossidae > Molossus > Molossus molossus. The sequence continues at coordinate 10,194,900 of NW_023425355.1, read as the reverse complement.
ACTACTTACATTGGAGGGATTATTTTCACGGATATGATGTAGTTGATTTAGTGAGATGATTCAGTGGATCCTTCAGTGAATCCTTCAGTGAAGATCAGAATTTTCTTCTTATCACTAAATAAAATAATAAATCAACCAGGAACACTGCAGGGAGCAAAAAAGCAACGACAGAGTTCTTTGATAAATACTATATACACATATACAAGTAAGCTGATGAGCCCTGGCCAGTAGTCCTACAAATTATACAGGGGGGGGGGGGAAGAGACAAAGAGAAAGAGAGAGGGGTGGGGGGAAGAAATATATATTAATGCACATCATTAATGTGCATATTAATGTACATTAATATGTAATGTTATTAAGAAATCATATTAATGTACATCAGGATTGCATAGAAAGCTTGCAAACACGCAGATTTTTAGGTGCTGCCTCCAGAGCTTCTCATTCAGGTCAGAGGTGGGCCTGAATATCTGCACTTATACCAACTTCACAGGTGGTGCTGATAATGCTAGTTAGGGAACCACACTTTAAGAATCACTAATCTAAAAAAAAAAAAACCGAGAAAGAAAAGAAACAATAGCCCCAATAGCATCACCTAGTCCCTCATAATTTGGCTATTTCTATTTAATTTAAAGTATTACATTGACTAATGCAGATAATTTTAACCAAAGTGAATGTTTCTTCTTTACATTTTAACAGTCCAATATTATTTTCTCCACTAAAAATTAAAGCTAATAGAAAGTCTATAAAGTTTATATTAGGTAATGAACAGCCAGAAAGGGAAACTAAAAAAAAAAAAAAAAAAAATCCCATTTACCACTGCAACAACAAAAAAAATAAGATACCTAGGAATAAACTTAACCAAGGAGGTAAAAGACTTGTTCCCAGAAAGTTACAGGACATTAAAAAAAAAAAAATAGAGTAAGATATAAAAAAATGAAAACATATATTATGTTCATGGATTGGAAGAATCAATATCATTAAAATGTCCATACTACCCAAAGCAATCTAAAGATTCAGTGCAATCCCTATTAAAGTACCAACAGCATATTTCACAGATCTAGAATAAATACTCCAAAACTTTATATGGAACAAACAAACCAAAAAAGACCCCGAATAGCCACAGCAATCTTGAAAAAGAAGAATAAATTGGGAGGGATCACAATACCAGATATCAAATTATACTACAAAGATATCAGAATCAAAACAGCCTGGTACTGGCACAAGAACAGACTTATAGATAAATGGAACAGAACAGAGAACCCAGAAATCGACCCAAGACATTATGTGCAATTAATATTTGACAAAGTGGGCAAGAGCATACAATAGAGAAAAAAAGTCTCTTCAATAAATGGTGCTGGGAAAATGGGACAGGTACATGCAAAAGAAAAAAAAAAAAAGAAACTAGACCACCAGCTTACATCATACACAAGAATAAACTCAAAATGGATAAAAGACTTAAATATAGCTCATGAAACCATAAAAATCCTAAAAGAAAATATCGGCAGAAAAATCTCAGACATCACATGTAGAGGAATTTTCACTGATACACTATCTATGCAAGATAAACAAAGGAAAAATTTAATAAATGGGACTACACCAAACTAAAAAGCTTCTGCACTGCAAAAGAAATCAGCATCAAAATGAAAAGGGAACCCACTCTCTGGGAGAACATATTTGCCAATGATACACTGGATAAGGGGATAATACCCAAAATATATAGAGTACTCATACAACTCAACAAAAGGAAGACAAACAATCAAATTAAAAATGGGCAGAGGACCTGAATAGACACTTCTCCAAACAGGACATACAAGTGGCCAGGAGACATATGGAAAAAATGCTCAACATCACTAAATCATCAGAGAGATAAAAATTAAAATTACTATGTGATATCACTGCACACCTGCCATCAACAAATCTTCAAACAATAAGTGCTAGCAAGGATGTAGAGAAAAGGGTACTCTAGTATACTTCTGGTGGGAACACAGACTGGTGCAGTCACTATGGAAAACAATATGATGTTTCCTCAAAAAATTAAAAATGGAATTGCCATTTGATCCAGTGATTCTACTTCTAGGAATATATCCTAAGAAGCCTGAAACACCAATCAGAAATATATGCACCCATATGCTCATAGCAGCACTATTTATAATAGCTAAGATCTGGAAACAACCCAAGTGTCCATCAGTAGAAGAGTGGATAAAAAAGCTGTGGTACATTTACACAATGGAATACTATGCAGCTTTAAGAAAGAAAGATCTCTTACCCTTTGAGATGTCATTGAGGGACCTGTAGAGTATTATGCTGAGCAAAATAAGCCAGTCAGAGAAAGACAAGTACCATGTGATCTCACTTACTTACAGAACAAAATAAGCTGTCAATCAAAATAGATCCAGAGATATGGAAATAGGGAACAGACTGACAAACCTCAGAAGGAAGAGGGGTGGGGGGTTGGGAAGAGATAAACCAAAGAACTTATATGCATATATGCACAACCAATGGACACAGACAATCATTTGGGGAAAGCAGGAGGAGGGTAGGAGTGGGGAGGAGGGGGTCAATGGGGGAAAAAGAGGGTGCATCTCTAATACTTTAACAATAAAAATAAATAAATCAAGTATTCTGAACAAAACTTTATATTATGATTCTAATATAACTAGTGTAACTAGTACCACTATCTATAATAAATGATTGTGTGTGTGTGTGTGTATATATATATATATATATATATATATATATACATACACACATATACTCACATATAAACAACAACAACAAAAACAGATTTTGATCACAATGTATTCTTCTAATCCAAAGAATTATGAAATTTTATTTGCCTACTGGGAGGTACTGGATATTTTATCTGGTATACTGCATTTGTTTCCAAGAAAATGTTAATGTCTGTGAGATGGTAAGAAATGACAATGCAATATTTACTTAAGCTATGATTTACTCACAACAAATCATCATCCCTTTAAAAATATAGATATCCATTTTTTTAAAAAGTAGTGTTTTTATATCAAGAGGAAAATATTATCATGACTAAATTATATTTCTATGATGTTTCCGTGTAGTATTCAATAAGACACTAGAATACCCTTGCTGACATTAATATTACAATGCACCAAAGAAAAAGAAAAATACTATCTATGAAACAAAAGTTATAATCTTACAGAAATGTATTTCAATGTTTTCACCTTGTCAAAAGCAATGAGTGAATTAAGAGAAACTTCCTACGATATTTGATTCACTCAAATATGAAAGAACAGTTGATAAAATTAAGGATAATTAGAGAACTTATATACTCATAAACCAGGCCAAGATCAGAAAAAATCCTCTCCCGATGATAGTCACCGCTCTGTATCTGACTCTGTGATTAAAAAAATCTAAGATGTCTATTGCTTGGTTGTTTTTCCTTTCAAAAGTGAAGTTGTGATGTCAATCAAATTATTGGTTATGCAAACCATAATCTTTTAATTTAATAATTGCTGGGGAGTAGAGGGCTAGCTGTACAAGGAATCAAGTATTGTAATAGCAATGTAGACATAAAGAAGCTTTTTAACCAAATTATCTTAACAGGTTTGATTTTTTTTTAAATTTTCAACACTGCAGAAAACTTTTTTCTTGCTTTTTTACTGTGCTAACACAAAGAACAAGAATTTTAGTCAGAGATAATGAAAGCAGTGAAAGGCAAAGCAAGTGAGTTGCTTTAAATGGGATAAAAGTAATCTCTGTACGACTGCTTTAGTTGCCTGATTACAGAGAAGCAAAATTAAAGTGGAAGTCTGTTTCTCATAGTCATTATATTGACGTGACCAGAACTGAATATTAATGCACTTTTAACTCACTTTGCCTTGAAAGCCATGGGTATTTTGCAATTATTTTTACACATCAACAATTTACCTATATATCTCAGATATCTTGAGTCCACAGTAATTATGCATTTTTTTCTGAATGTCTACTACATCGACCTACATAACCCTAAAACAATGCTTAGAATGCCCATCAAATCAGAATATATATTCCTTCAAAGAGATAGAGATGACTCCATAGATTATTTTAGATTACATGTCAGGTGAAACTAGTAGCAGGATGTTTATATATATACTTAAATTGACCTCATGTAGTCTAATCTATCTTTGAATGAAGATTCTCAGTTGCAACATCTTGAGACAGACTCTTTTTCTATATCTGCCACACTAAATTATGCCTGTTATAGCTGACAATTTGAAATTGAGATGTCTGAAGTTTTAAAAATGTGCATAAGTTAAAATGGAAGTTGAAAATGTCTAAAGAACCATATTTTCCACTTTCAATTAGATTCATTAGTTCTTTTTTTAATCCTCACCCGAGGACATTTTTCCATTTTTTGTTCAGACTAGAGTGGGAGGGAGAGAGAGAGAGAGAAAAACATCGATGTGAAAGGGACACATCGAGTGGCTGCCACCCACATGACCCAACCAGGGCCGGGGACAAGCTGCAACCAAGGTACGTGCCCTTGGCAGAAACCGAACCCAGGTCTCTCTGGACCACAGGCCGATGCTCTAACCGCTGAGCCAAACCGGCCAGGGCTAAATGCAAAATATTTTAAAGGAAATTAATTCTCTATGAGAACTAGTTTTAACATTAAGCTCTGTGGACAACTTATAGTAAGATTTTTTTTATAAACACCATTATCACAATGTGTTATCAGTTGTTCTAAATAGGCAGCTATTTTATAATTTGTCCAAAATTAATATCTTGAGTAAATGTTGCTGACTATAAATAAAGTATTTGTCTATTGCTCCTTGTAAACTTTTGTTAGCCCATTACATTCAAAAGTAATCTTAAAATATATTTCAGTTTAAAATATGGCAAAAGATGAATGTTTTAAATAAAAAAGTATAAACATTTAAAAGAGAAACTGTACATTTCCAAATTAGGTAAAAATTCCAATAGCTATTTTGTTTATATATTTTTGAATTCATAATTATAATAATGTGTGCTATTTTAACATTTGAAAGAGCATGAGGAAGTCACAGGAAGAATAAGCTATTTGAATGTGTATGTGAAATTTTCATTAGTGTTTGCTTATAATTATTATATGATTAACCCCACAGTGCATTCTAGAACAATACTTATATCAGAAAACACTATATCACTTATGCCATAATGCATTTTTCTATTACAAGTCTATAGCATTTAAAGTCTCTGCAGGGAATTCTCAATACCATTTCACTTTTAGCATTAGTCATTTTCAAATTTGGTTTTGAAGAATGAGTCACATCACTATTGATGCTATAAAAGTTCCAATTTAGGCCAATTCACAAAACTTTTTAAATTGCAAAGATTCACTTGTTCAGGATTCTATTAGTGAAACAAATGGGCTTATTTTGCAAATTTATAGCCTCTTACAAATGTACATTATATAATTGTGAAGCTTGAGAAAAGGGTGCTTAATTTTAATTTTTTCTAATTTTAAAAATAGTCTGGCTGGTGTGGCTCAGCGGTTTAGCATCGATCCATGTACCAAGAGGTCACTAGTTAGATTCCTGGTCAGGACACATGCTCAGGTTGTGGGCCCGATCCCCAGTGGGGGCCATGCAGGAGGCGGCTAATGGATGTTCTCTCTCATCGATGTTTCTATCTCTTTCTCCCTCTCACTTCTTCTCTCTAAGATCAATAAGGAAACATTTTAAAAATAATATTTTTAATTATGTTAAAGTATAATAGTTTTATTTTTAATTACTAGAAGTGGCAAAGTGCTCAGATATGTTATTGGGCTTATTATAATTAGGCTTGGTCCAGTGGAGGGAGGGGAAGTAGAACATCAATTTCTCCTGTAACAAAAGATGGGAGAATTGTTTGAAGTTTCTATTTAGACCCACAAAAAGGCAAGCATATGGTTTCTATTTCAGTGTTTTTCACATCCTGGCTTGTCAGTCTCTCCACTTATAACCATCTCTTTTCTAATACTCTGGTTAACTACATTGCCAATTCTTTTTTTTTTTTTTTTTTAATCCTCACCCGAGGACATTTTTCCATTTTTTGCACAGATAGAGTGGGAGGAAGAGAGAGAGAGAGAGAAACATCGATGTGAAAGGGACACATCGAGTGGCTGCCACCCGCACGACCCAACCAGGGCCGGGGACAAACTGCAACCGAGGTACATGCCCTTAGCGGGAACCGAACCCTGGTCTCTCCGGACCGCAGGCCGACGCTCTAACCACTGAGCCAAACCGGCCAGGGCTACATTTCCAATTCTAAGAGCCAGTGTTCTTATTGACTGAGAACTGACATGAATTTCCAGTTTCTTGTCATTGATGAGTAGGGAAATAACTTGCTTGTGAAATTATTATACATATGTGGGTAGAGCCATGCTAAAGGAAAATTTTTTGGCTGAAAAACTCAAGTGAAATGTGCATTGAAACAATTAAGAAAAATATACCAGGCACCTAGAGAAAAGAATACAAATTTCTCAAAGAGGAACAGGTTTGGTTTAAAAGTGTGCTGCTCAGAAGCTTAAAAGGAATTGCCTTCCCCAGACTAAGCTTCAGCCCCTAATTACAGAGAAATCTTATCACTTTATTCCCATTCTGCACCAACCCACATACATATACTTTCTTGTGTTTGATTTTGTTTTTCTGTATGTGTTGCTGGGCAAGTTGTTTGTTGATTTTAAGTGTTTAAAGGGTGCACTGAATGTGTGAGCTCTTAGCATCACTGCCTCCTTCCTTTTTCCCTCTGCTCCTTACAGTGGCTGGTAGAGGTTGATAGCTATTGGAATTGAACAGCCACTAAGCTGTTAGCGTCTCTTCCCCACTCCCTCACCGAATCCCCTCAGCCATAAGAAATCACTTTACCAACTGCTGCTCTTTGAATCTCTCCAGGCAAGGAACAACCTGGAAGGGGGCAGAATGTATTGCTACAGTGAGGTTCTGGGGGGAGCCATCTGGTATGTACACAGAAAACAAAGAGGTTGGTCAAAGAGAGAGAAAGAAAGAAACATGAATAAATTAAAATAAAAAGAAAGAAAAAGGGGAGAAGAAAGGAAAAGAACACAAAGAGCAAATGCTTGCAACAGAGGCTGCCAAGGCTGCCAAGTTGCAGCTGTCCAAAGGCAACTGGGTGCTGAAATGACTTCCCCCAACACACCTCTTTAGTCCCATTCACCGACTCCACAGACTTCCCTTCCTCCCAGGCCCACCTCTTTGTAGTATAAATCATTTCCATGGCAACCTGACCATACAATTTAAAGTGGTCCATAGTATTGAGTCATAAGGGTTCCACCTACGCAAGGTGGACAATCTTTCCATTACTTTCCTTTCTCTTTAGTGCTGCACTAAAGTATTTTTTTCCTCTAGTGAATACTACCTTCCCTCCCTTCTCACAAAGAAAACAAATTTCCTCTCATCCCCATAAATACTATCTGGCCTGTGTCTTTCTTAACACCAACCCATCCAACTGCTCTCCCCCCACCACACACACTCACACACAACTCCTCCTTCCCATGCTACTTCAATCACTGTCAACATAAACATAACTTAAATTCATTCCCAGGCAGTTTTATATGAAACAAATAGCTTATTTTCCTAGTGTCTTTTTTCCTTAACTCAATCATGAGGCATTCTCTCCCTGACTGCAATAACTTCTGATGCATTTTAGCACATTAACTGAGTTCAGTTTTACCACAATCATAATTATAGACACAATTATTAATGGAATAACTATAAGAAATTCATTATATACATTTTAGTTGAACAAAATAAGTTTCTAATAATATAAAATTTCAATCTCAATTTCTATGTCTATTCATAGTTGAAACTAAAAGAAAAAGTATCAAAACTCCCTTTCAATGGGATTTCTCACCGTGTCTTTTGGTATCACAGTTAAATTTAACAGCATTTCTACTCTTAAGACTAACTGCCTTCAGAGTTCCCCATTAACTGATCGTCCCACAATCTCTGCACTTCACTTGCCACAATACCAAGGATACTGTTGCCAGGAGACCAAGAATATATTGTTGCATCATTAATGCTGTTAAAAAGTATTTAAATTGCATATTTTTGGATCCCTTTTCGAAAATTATTTGCCCATATTCATGTGGGTTTATTTCTGGACTCTCAATTCTGTTCCATTGGTCAGTGTGTCTGTTTTTCTGCTAATATCATGCTGTTTTGATTATTGTTGCTGTGTAGTATAATTTGAAGTCAGAGAGTATGATACCTCCCACTTTGTTATTTTTTCTCAAGATTGCTTTGGCTATTTGGGGTCTTTTGTGGTTCCATATAAAACTGATTCTTTTTTTTTTTTTGTTCTATTTTTTTAATAAAAAATTTAATTAGGATTTTGGTAGGTATTGCATTAAATCTCTATAATGCTTTGAGTAATAGAGACATTTATTGATTTATTTTTACATGTTTTTATTTATTTATTTATTTTGAGAGAGAGAGAGAGAAACATCAATGAGAGAGACATCAATCAGCTGCCTCCTGCATGCCCCTACTGGCGATCGAGCCCACAACCTGGGCATGTGCCCTGAACTTAGAATTGAACTGGGATCTCTCAGTCCATGGGACAATGCTCAAATCACTGAGCTACACCGGCCAGGTGGGTAATAGAGACATTTAAAGTATGTTGATTCTTCCAATCTATGATCACAGAATATCTTTCCATTATATTGTGCCTTTTTTAGTCTTTATTAATAATATTTTGTAGTTTTTAACATATACATTCTTCACATTATTTGTTAAGTTTAGTCCTAGGTATTTCATTATTTTTTTGCAATTGCAAAAGAAAATGTTAATTTCATTTCTTCTTCCAAAATTTTGTTAGTATATAGAAATGAAGTGGGATTTTTGTACATTGATTTTGAATCTTGTAACTTTTCCATGCACAAAAATTAACTCAAAATGGATCAGCCCTGGCCAGTGTGGGTCAGTTATATGGAGTGTTGTCCCATGCACCAAAAGGTGTTGAGTTTGATTCCTGGTCAGGGTACATACCCAGGTTGCCGGTTTAATGCCCAGTTAGGGTATGTGTGGGAAGCAACTGATGGATGTTTCTCTCTCTCTCTCTCTCTCTCTCTCTCTCTCTCTCTCTCTCCTCTCTCTCTCTCCCCCTCTCTCTCTCTCTCCAATGAAATAAAAGAATCAAAGACCCAAATACAAGACCTGAAGCAATAAATTAAATAAAAGAAAACATAGGTACTAAACTTATGGACCTTGATCTTAGAGAAGATATAAATTTGACCATAAAGGCATGGGAAGTAAAGGCAGAAATAAATGAATGGAACGATATCAAGGCAAAAAGCTTCTGCATAGCAAAAGAAACTGCCAATAAAATAACGCAACCAACTAAATGGGAGAAGATAGTTGCAAACAACAGCTCCAACAAGGGGTTAATATTCAAAATATATAAAGAACTCATAACTCAACACCAAACAAATAAACATCCAATTAAAAATGGGCAGAGGACCTGAACAGTATGAAGACTCCTCAAGAAATTAAGATTGGAGTTACCATATGACCCAGCAACCCCTCTTCTGAGTATCTACCCCCAAAACTTGGAAACATTTATTTGCAAAGATACCCCTGTGTTTATTACAATATTATTTAAAGTGGCCAAGATATGGAAGCAATCCAAGTGTCCTTTGACAGAATACTGGATAAAGAATATGTGAGATATATATATATATATATATATATATATTTATATATATATATATATATATATGTATGTATGTATATATATATATACACACACATACAGTGGAATACCACTCAGCCATAAGAAAAATAAAATGCTGTCATTTATGACAACATGGGTGGACTTTGAGGATATTAAAAGTCAGACAGGAAAAGTTAGGAACCATATGATTTCACTCATATGTGGGATATAAAACTGAAAGCAACAAGTAAACAAACAAGAAAAACAAATAAACAAAAACTCACAGACAAAAGTAATGTGGTTACCAAAGAAAAGGGGGTAAGTGGTGGTATTAAAGGGTAAAGGGGGTCAAATATATGGTGACGGAAGATGATCTTACTTTGGGTGGTGGGTACACAATACAATATACAGATTATGTATCATAGAATTGTACACTTGAAACCTATATAATCTTATTAACCAATGTCACCCCAATTAATTTAATAAAAAAGAGTATCTTTAATAAAAAGAGAAATTTATATTAGGCAATTCCTAGTTCCAAATCTCTAGAAAAACAATGCTACATTGCACATATGAAAGATTAAAAATTTAGTCCTCAAGTTACTTTGACTATAATAAAAAATGGTAAAGATACATACATAATCCATATAAATGTACATAGATAAATATTTATTTTATTTCATTTTATTTATTTATTTTTATTTTAACTATGATTCAAATCAAAATTAGTTGTAGTATTTGAAATACAGATTTTGAGGAAATATTATTTATTTAATTTTTATCCCACAAATTAACACTTTTAAAAATCCTTATACAGTTAAAAAGTATTGTGGTTGATTAGCATTTGATAATTGTTTTTAATGCCAAAATTAATATAAAACCAGTTTAAAAGACAGAGCTTTTCCCAATATTATGTCTTGTTACAGTATGTCCAATTTATAGAAATCATCCAATAACTGTTTTTAATAAAAATTGAGAAGATAGTCAAGCAAATAGATATAAGCAGTAAATTATTTATCAAAGTTAATGATCCATGGGATATGTTTCAGATAGCCCATGTGCATATACTTCTGCAGAAAAATGTAGAAGACACTAAGTATATTTTGGAAGGGCCAAGATGAAACAAGATACCTGCTCAATAATTTTTTGGCACTATAATATATGTGAAAGAAATAATAAATAATTTTGAATAACATCTAAGTGTATAAATCATGTATATAGAAAAGAGAATGTTAAATCAGTTTAATTGGAAAACAAAAATATTCTTGTACCGTTTCTAAAATAAAAACTTATAAATTACATAACATTTTATAATATTATAATATTGAATATGGATCTTTTTATTTTATTTGTTGTGTGTATAATTTTAAAATATTCAATTAAAGGTAACACTAAAACTTACATAATGCTTATTATGTGTCAAGTACTAAGTTCTTTAATTAACTAAGTTAATTCTTACTCAAAATAATGTAAAGAAAATCAGAAGGGTCCAAGATTCAGGTGAGAAAAATAAAGAGCAAGTTATACAAATAATGAGTAGATGAATAGATAAAATAGCACAGGATTAACTAAGTGGCAGGTAGACCAAGGGTTGGGGAGGGGTCTTAAGTAGAATTTAAAAAGTTAAAACAATGTACTAAGAAAATAAAGACAGTACCTGAAAGAGTGAGGAAGAAGACAGAAAGGAGTCTTGGGAGAATAAAAAGAAAAAACAGATGTTGAAAGACAACTATTACTAAGTAGCTATTTAGTGATTCAAATGCCTGATTTCAGCCCCATCCATTCCAAAGGTCATAATTCCCAATTTGATTAGTAATGCCATATCTCTTTTGACTCAGTTTGATGCATATATATATATATATATATATATATATATATATATATGATACATATGCATATATAATTGACACTGTTACAGATGCCCCCTACCCCTCCCCTGCTCCCCTCTACCCAGACCTCCACCAGGCTACACTATTGTCAGTGTCCATTGGCTATGCCTATATGCATATAAGTTCTTTGGTTAATCTATTCCCATCCCCCCTACCCACCTCCCCTCTGAGATCTATCAGTCTGTTCCATGCATCCATGCCTCTGGACCTATTTTGTTTGTCAGTTTATTTTGTTCATTAGATTCCACATATAAATGAGATCATATAATACTTGTCTTTCTCTGACTGGCTTATTTTACTTAGAATAATAATCTCCAGGTTCATCCATGCTGTAGCAAAGGGTAAGAGATCCTTCTTTTTTACAGCCACATAACATTCCATTGTGAAAACATACCAGCTTTTTTATCCAAGCATCTTCTGATAGGCACTTGGGTTGTTTCCAGATGTTGGCTATTGTAAATAATGCTTCTACGAACACAGGAGTGCATATATTCTTTCTGATTCATGTTTTGGGATTCTTAGAATGTATTCCCAGAAGTGGGATTGCTGGGTCAAAAGGTAGTTCCATTTTTAATTTTTTTTTAATCCTCACCCAAGGACATTTTTTTGCATTTATCTTCAGATAGAGCAGGAGGGAGAGAGGGGGAAAGAGAGAGAGAAAAACATCGATGTGAGAGAGATACATCGACTGGTTGCCACCCACGCGACCCCAACCAGGGTGGGGACAAACTGCAACCGAGGCATGTGTCCTTAGCGGGAACCGAACCTGGGACTCTCTGGTCTGCAGGCCCATGCTCTAACCACTGAGCCAAACTGGCCAGGCATCCATTTTTAATTTTTTGAGGAAAATCCACACTGTTTTCACCAGTGGCTGCACCAGTCTGCATTCCCACCAACAGTGCACTAGGGTTCCCTTTTCTCCACATCCTCACCAGCCCTTATTTGTTTATTTATTAATGGTAGCCATTCTGGCAAATTATAGTTTTAATTTGCATCTCTTTGATGATTAGTGACCTTCAGCATTTTTTCCTATGTCTATTGCCTATCTGTGTATCTCCTTTTGGAGAAGTGTCTATTCAGGTCCTTTGCCCATTTTTTAATTGGATTGTTTGTCTTTCTGGTGTTGAGCTGTATAAGTTCTTCATATATTTTTGAAATTCACCCCTAATCAAATGTATCATTGGCAAATATGTTCTCTCATACAGTGGGTTCCCTTTACATTTTGTTGATGATTTCTTTTGCTGTGAAGAAGCTTTTTAGTTTGATGTAGTCCAATTTGGTTATTTTTCCTTTGTTTCCCTTGCCCTGAGATATGTATTGACAAAAACACTACTACCTGAGATGTCTGAAATTTTACTGCCTATCTTTTCTTCTAGGATTTTTATGGTTTCATTTTTATGTCTGCTTTCACTACTATTTAACATAGTACTGGAAGTCCTAGCCACAGCGATAAGACAAGAAGAAACAATAAAAGACACCCAAATTGGAAAAGGGAAAGTAAAACTGTCATTATTTGCAGTTGACATGATATTGCACACAGAAAATCCTAAAGACTACATCAAAAATCTGCTAGATTTAATATATGAATTTGGCAAAGTAGTAGAATACAAAATTAATATTCAGAAATCAGTGGCATTTTTATACAAAAATAATGAACTCTCAGACAGAGAAACTAAGAAAACAATCCAATTTACCATTACAACAAAGATAAAATAAGGTACCAGGGAATAAATTTAACCATGGAGGTAAAAGAGCTGTACTCAGAAAACTATAGGACATTGAAAAAAGAAACAGAGGGCCCAGCCGGTGTGACTCAGTGGTTGAGTGTTAACCTATGCACCAAGAGGTCTCCGGTTCGATTCCTGGTCTGGGCACATGCCCAGGTTGTGGGCCTGATCCCCAGTGGGGACTATGCAGGAGGCAGCAAATCAATGTTCTCCCTCATCAATGTTTCTATCTCTCCCTCTCCCTTCCTCTCTCTCTAAAATCAATAAATTAAAAAAAAAAGAAATAGAGGAAAAGACAAAGAAGTGGAAGCATATACTGTGTTCACGGATTGGAAGACTTAACATCATTAAAATGTCCATACTACCCAAAGCAATTTATAGATTGAATTTAATCCCTACTAAAATACCAATGGCATATTTAACAGATCTAGAACAAATATTCCAAAAATTTATATGGAACCAAAAAAGACCCCGAATAACCACAGCAATCTTAAAAAAGAAGAACAAAATTGGAGGGATCACAATACTACATGTCAGATTATACTACAAATGCACTGTAATCAAAACAGCCTGGTACTGGCACAAGAACAGGCAGATAGATCAATGGAACAGAGAGCCCAGAAATCAACCCACACCTTTATGATCAATTAATATTTGACAAAGGAGGAAAGAATACACAATGGAGTCAAGACAATCTCTTCAAAAATAATCTTGGGAACAGGTACATGCCAAAAATAAAACTAGACTCTCAACTTATACCATACACAAGAATAAACTCAAAAGAGATATAAGACTCAAATGATAAATGTTTAAAAAAATCATTAAAGAGCCCTGGCCAGTTTGGCTCAGTGGTTGGAGCGTCGGCCTGCGGTCTGGAGAGACCCGGGTTCGGTTCCCGCTGGGGGCGCGTACTTCGGTTGCGGTTTGTCCCCAGCCCTGGTTGGTCGTGCGGGTGGCAGCCACTCGATGTGTCCCTTCACTTCGATGTTTCTCTCTCTCTCTCCCTCCCTCTCTATCTGTACAAAAAATGGAAAAATATCCTCGGGTGAGGATAAAAAAAAAAAAAATCATTAAAGAGCCCTGGCCGGTTTTGCTCAGTGGTCAGAGCATCGACCTGTGGTCCAGAGAGACCCGGGTTCGGTTCCCACTAAGGACACGTACCTCGGTTGCAGTTTGTCCCCAGCCCTGGTTGGTTGTGCGGGTGGCAGCCACTCGATGTGTCCCTTTCACGTCAATGTTTCTCTCTCTCTTCTTCTCTCTCCCTCCCACTCTATCTGAACAAAAAATGGAAAAATGTCCTCAGGTGAGGATAAAAAAAAAATCATTAAAGATATTTTTTTTCAGACAAGAATGATATTAAAAATTGCGGAGTAAATTGTCCCATTTTAGGCTAACATACTCAAATCCTTCACTGAGCTCCTGAGAAAAGTACTAGAGGAATTGTTCTCTGAAGAGCCAGAAGACCAGAAATTAGGGTAATGGACTCTGAATATGGTGTAGACAGTGCAAAAGCATCCTTGAATGGGTTTCTGAAAATAAACTGCTAGTAATGGAACTGACTCACTATTTGAAGTACATAGATGGCTACATACTTGACCAATGACATCTCTCTTGAACGAAAACGGTTTGTCATCAGCAATGAGCTAGTCAGATAAACAGCACTAACATCTACCTCCTGATGGACTTATCAGTATAAATATTAGTTTGCCTAGGATTTTTCACTTTATTTTACCAGTAAAATGTTGCTATATTTTGCTATATTTTATTTTATTTATTTATTTTTAATCCTCACCCGAGGATATATTTTTTAATTGATTTTCTTTATTGAGAGAGAAAAAGAAACATTGATGTGAGAAACATCAATCAGTTGCTTACTGTATGTGGCCTGACCAGGGATCGAATCCACAACCTGGGAATGTGCCTTAACCAGGAATCAAATCCCCACCTTTTTTGGTGTATGCAGGATGATGCTCCAACCAACTGAGGTACCTGGCCAGTGGAAATGTTGCTAATTTTTAAAAGCTATACTATATTTTAGAGTGGCAATTTTATTTCTTTTTTTTTATTTTTTATTTATTTTTTATCCTCACACGAGGACATTTTCCCATTTTTTTGTTCAGGTAGAGTGGGAGGGAGAGAGAGGAACAGAGAGAGAGAAACATCGATGTGAAAGGGACACATCGAGTGGCTGCCACCCGCACGACCAACCAGGGCCGGGGACAAACTGCAACCGAGGTACATGCCCTTAGCGGGAACCGAACCCGGGTCTCTCTGGACCACAGGTCGACGCTCTAACCACTGAGCCAAACTGGCCAGGGCAAGAGTGGCAATTTTAGTATGATTTGTATATAAACATATATATCTATATCTATATATCTATATCTATATATCTATCTATATCTATATATCTATCTATATCTATATCTATATATTTGCCATTTTGTTTCATTGATTCAGATTTGGCTGGTCCTTAAAAACTGATACTCAGTGGAACAAGCTCAAGTATTACATTTGCTTAGCAAATTTAATATAAAAACTCTAGACATCAATATCCATTTACTATCAGTTTGACAAAAGAAATGAGTAAGAACAAACTGAAGTTACCAAAAGATCTTTGGTAAGAAATTAGTTTTTTTTTTAAAACAACATAAAGTTATTGGATATGGTACAAAGCTTTGTCCTTATACTTTAATATTTCTTTGTATAGCAAAATAGTCTTTACTAATTTTTAAAACAGCTAGATATTCACTGGGAGTGCAGAGAAAGATGAGGACTATGTAAATGTTACTATAACACTTCTGAAATGCTTGGGGGTAGCAGGGCAGATACTTTCTGAATTTCAGAATTTTTCAGATTTAAAGACAGCAATATGGTTAATATTGTAATAATAATGTATGGTACCAGTTGGGTGCTGGAAACATAAGGGGAAACACTTTGTAAAGTCTATGATTATCTAACCACTATGTTATACACCTGAAACTAATACAAAATAATATTGAATGTAAATATAATTGAATAATAAAAAAGATATTTCAAAAAGGTAATATGGGGACATATGGTATATATTACATAACACCTCCATTGAGATCTGCGGTATCACCCTGTAATCAAACATATTACTCTCTCTGCAGTGAAACATGATTGTTCACACTAAATGGGATAAATAAATAAAATAATTAGCACCTTACATTCCTAGCTTTGCCTTCAATCCAATGTTAGGTCAGGTTTTGCCACTAAAAGTATGAAAACATTTTTTATTTTAAGAGGTTTAAAAGTTTTTTTTTTTTCAATTGTGGATAAGGACTGTGTTTCTGTATATGAAGATTGATTTAACACTGGGAATATCTCTAGCTAAGGGAAAAACAGTTAAGGAAGTCAATCCTATTTATACATCTATTATCCAAAGCCAGAATTTTGTTTACAATTTCTATGTGACTATATCTATAAATGCCCAAAAGTAGATATTTATTGGAATGTTTTCATTACATTTGAATTTTACTGTTGGGACCCATGTACAGTCAACACATTATGTTGAAATTTTACCTCAGACTATAATCAATCACTCTAACTTATCTTGATTATAATTCCTTACATTTCAACAACTCTTTAGTGTTTACAAACTATGTTTATATAGTTCATAAGTCTGAATAACAGGAAGGGCAGACATTATGGCATAATTTCACAGATGAAGAAATAGATTCATAAGGATAAACGGCAGTTATTCATCCATTGTTCAATGTTCTTTTATTAGGGTCTTTTAGTAGTGCACGACAAGTATAACTGATTAGTACTGAATGCAGATTGTATAGAAGAAACAAAACATTGTGGGTAGGCCAGAGAGAAAGTTGTAAAGAAATGGTTAAGGGAGGTTCACCTGTGTGCTTAGTGCTTTGTACCCAGTGCATGGTCTCCCAGAGATGCCTTCTTTTATTTAAAGACACAGGTTTGTGTCTGGCTTTTGAGACACATTTAATTAAACTGGCAACAAAAATGTAACCAGAACACTGATTCATTAATTTTCTAATTAGTTTTGACAGTACAGACATATACAAGGCAGTACTATTTAGTACTCCTGCTTCTCATTATTAAAGACTACAATGCTCCTCATCATGCTTCAATTTTGCCACAAGCTATATCTCATTGCTAAGTTTTATCTTCTAAAACAAACTAGACTCAGAAATAAAAATGAAAAGTAATTAATCATAGAATCTAAGAGATATAAACAGCCTGAAAATCCATCCAGTCCAATTATCTAAAGCATGCCATTCCAGCTTTGGATAGCTCTGTCAGAAAGTTCTTATACTGAACTGAAATCTGTCTTCCTGTTACTTTTACCCATTGGCTCTAGTTCTACTGCTTAAGTGGGTAGAGAACAACTTAATCTTTCATTACCATGAATGTTCTTCAAATATTTGAAGGCAGTGGTTAAGTCTCCCACGAGTTGTCTTTCCTCTAGGCACATAAATATCCTACTTCCTCTAACAATTCTTGGTTTTAAATCTCTTTAACATACTGATTATATATCTGACTATATATAATGACCTTGTTGGTAACCACTGTCTTCTAATTTAAAAAAAGTGCTTGCCCTGACCAGTTTGGCTCAGCGGTTAGAGCGTCGGCCTACAGTCCAGAGAGGCCCAGGTTCGGTTCCCGCTAAGGGCATGTACTTCGGTTGCAGTTTGTCCCCGGCCCTGGTTGGGTCGTGCGGGTGGCAACCACTCGATGTGTACCTTTCACGTCGATGTTTCTCTCTCTCTCCCTCCCGCTCTATCTGAACAAAAAATGAAAAAAAAAAAAAAATGTCCTCGGGTGAGAATAAAAAAAAGAAAGAAAAAGTGCTCAATTGGTGAAAAATATTTAAGAAAAAGCTACTGGAAAAAATGTAAACAAATAAGATGACAAATTATAGTTGCTAATTTGTAAGGTAAAGCAAGTTATATCTGTGGATGTTGTGCCTTAATTAAATTTTATAACTTAAAACTCCTAATTGCCAAAAGCTCCACTTTCTAACAGTTTGTGAGGCATCTAGAAAATGTTACACATTGATAAAGATAATAAAATATATTAGGTTAGCAGTGTAAATGGCTTAATAAACAGAAGTGTGATGAAAATTAAAGTGTTTAGTTTACAAAAAAGGAAACAAAAGAAAATATCAAGCTGTTAAAGGTGTATTTCAAGAGAGAAAAAATACAGAAAGAAAGTAAAGATACTGGGACCTGTAAGTCTGCAAATCCAGCTAAGCTGGCTGAGTTGTACTTAATGAACAGCTCAAGATTAATATAAAATAAGAGGTGGTAGGTGAAAAATAAATAACAAACAATTATGAAATATACTTAATTGGCTGATTCTTTCGGTCCATGGGACAACACTCAACCAAATGAGCCACACTGGCAAGGGCAAATTGGCTGCTTCTTAAGGTAGTTAATGCAGTAAACCAGCAGTACTCAAACATTTTGTCTTCATGACATTTGTACATTCTTAAGAATTGAAAAACCCAAGTGATTTTGTTTCTGTGGCTTATATTTATCAATATTTATCCATTAGAAATAAAAACTGATCATTTTTAAAAATAAAAACCACAAGTTCTGATTTTCAGTAGAAAGGTTATATTTTGTTATTGGCAATAAATATTGTCAATTGTATTCCTTGAAGTTAGAGACTCACTTCATTTATTTTTTATTTATTTTTTAATTTTTTCCTTTAATCCTCACCGGAGGACATTTTTCCATTTTTTGTTCAGATAGAGTGGGAGGAAGAGAGAGAGAGAGAGAAACATTGACGTGAAAGAGACACATCAAGTGGTTGCTACCCCCACGACCTAACCAGGCCCGGGGACAAACTGCAACCGAGGTACGTGTCCTTAGCGGGAACCAAACCCGGGTCTCTCTGGACCGCAGGCCGATGCTCTAACCACTGAGCAAAACCAGCCAGGCCACTTCATTTATTTTTGAAAAAAAAATTTTGCCAAATACCTAAGTTAGAATGACCATAGTTTGTCAGTAGTTCTTTCAAATAAAGATGGTTTCCAATGAAGAAAAGCAACCAGGAAAGACTTATAATTAAAACAATCTTATATGTAACTAATACAAAATAATACTGACTGTAAACTGTAATAGAAAAATAACATAAAATAAATAATCTTGTACGTACTTTTCCTGGAGACAACCATCATACTTGGTATGAGGAATATAGTTGACCCTTGTGCTGGCCTGGGGGCTGCTTAGCAAGAGGTATAGGGCCTCCAAGGCCAGATGCTGCTTGTTTTTGGTTCATGCACCTTTGAGAGATTTTAGGAAAGTCTGCAGCATGAGCAAAAACAGGCCATTTGTATGAAAAAGCCATAGGAAGTGGCTTGGGTGGACCCACAAGTTGGGTGGGACAGGGCCTCAGGGATTCACCAGGGCTGGGTGAACAGTGTTAGCTAGGTTTATGGAAATTAAGATATGGTGTCTGCCTGTGTGTGTGCAGGATGGGTGGGGGTAGGGCTCAATAAATGAGCAATGGCTTCTATGTGGAAGAAAGCTGTCCTTTCAGCCCTAGCTGAAACCAGATAATTCAGTTCCTCCCCATATGTCCCTGGTGACTTTTGAACTGCTGCCTCAGTGAGTAAGTCTGTCAGCAAGTGCAGCTATGTGGGAATGCTTTAAAAGGAATGCCTGGGATTCCAAAAGACCTCTTTCTCAATCAGCTTAAATTCCCACTGTTTTTTTTTTTTTTTTTTTATCCTCACCCGAGGACATTTTTCCATTTTTTGTACAGATAGAGTGGGAGGGAGAGAGAGGAAGAGAGAGGGAAACATCGATGTGAAAGGGACACATCGAGTGGCTGCCACCGGCACAACCAACCAGGGCCGGGGACAAACTGCAACCGAAGTACGTGCCCTTAGCGGGAACCGAACCCGGGTCTCTCTGGACCGCAGGCCGACACTCTAACCGCTGAGCCAAACCAGCCAGGGCCCCACTGGTTTTTACTGCCAGAAGTTATGGGAACTTCTCTTCCTGGCACTGGAACCCTGGGCTGGGGAGCCTGTTGTGGGACTATAATCTTTCACTTCTCAAAGGGGACCTCCAAAGCCAAGATATCCCTCCCAATTTTAACCACGACATGTGTGTGTGGGGCTTGTCAGTTCCACATCTCTGTCTCTCCTACCACTCTAGATATGGCTTCCTCTGTGTATCCTTAGTTATTGACCTTCTGTTCAGCTAGACTTCAGGCAGTTCTCAGTGATGGTTGTTCTGTAGTTCAGTGATAATTTTGAAGTGATCTTGGGAGGAGGCAAACACAGCATTTACCTACTCCACCATCATTACCAGAAACATTAAATGCTTTTATTGAATAGAATTTTTTTTGTTATTGCTCTTATGAGAAAAGAAGTACTGCAATCTAATAGTTATTTTCTATTCCCAAATTCATCTACACTTCTGAGCCATATAACGCACCACTGTCTCTTGGATGCAGCAAAGTCATATTATAAGAGAGGGGAAAAAATGAACAGAAATATTTAGTAAATATAAAATCATAGCTCACAGTGTATGATGATAATGTAAAATAAATAAACAAAAAACTATAAGATTATAAAAGATAACTTTAAATAAATTTTATTTTTATAAGATAAAAATCTTTGGTCAGGGCACGTACAAGAGTCAACCAATGAATGCATAAAAAAGTGGAACAACAAATTAATGTTTTTCTCTCTCCCTCTCCTCGTTTGCTCTCTAAAAATAAAAAATTTGAAGAATAATTTAAAGGGGATAATAGCCCGAAGATGGCGGTGGGCAGGACCAGAGGGAGGGTGAGTGTGTGAGAGAGTGTGAGTGGACTTGAAGGTAGACGACCAAACCCGAGCTGTGCAGAGCCATGGAGCAGAAGGTTCCTATTCTGTGGACTGGAGCAGCTGGCTACCCAGGTAAGTGGCCCATCACGGCACTTCTCCCTGTGCTGCTTGGAGATCCCAACATTGTAGAAGATCCTTGGTGTTCCCTGGGAGGAGGTAGTGGGAGTGGCTAGGGCCCAGCAACCTAGCCCACCTGTGCACCTGGCACCATTGGACCAGTGGACACTCTGTGTCAACACAGACCTGTGCACAGTGCTGGAGCTCCTAACTTGCCAGTCTCAGAAGCCACAGACAACTGGAAGCTCAGCACCATCCCCCATAGTAGAAGCCCTATCAGAGTCGAAATATACCCCCAGCAACAGAGGCTGGTGAGCAGACATCCATCCCCAGGCAACAGAAGCACAGACCAGCAGCTGAGACCCATCCCCCAAAACTACAGCAAAAGCTGAGCAGGAGTTGAGCCCCCACTGAGCAGCAGCACGCCCCAGCCGCCAGCTGCTGGACCTGGGGCTCCACAGAGGACTGTATAGTCCAGTAGCCCACAAGAGCAGTGGGAAGCCAGAGCCCTAGAGAGACTGGTATGATCCAGCTGCCCACCTGCAGGAACTTCAGGGTGAGGGGGCACCAGAGAGGCCTGTGCAATCCAGCAGGGACTGTGCCATCTAATAACCCACAGGACCTGTGGGGTGCTGAAGCACCAGAGAGGCCTGTGCTACCCAGCAGGGACTGTGCCACCCAGTTACCCGCAGGACCTGCAGGGTGCGGGGGCACCAGAAAGGCCTGTGTGACCCAGCTGTGCACAAGATAGGCTTAGAGGATGTGAAAATGGAGGTGGAGTGAACAGAAGCTACACAGACGATCTCCCAGGACCAAACGGGAATTACAACTAAAATAAAGACAAATCCTTGGAAAAAAGCAACAGAAAAGCAGCAGGACAGGACCATATAACCAGGGATACTGATAGGATCTGTGGAGGAAAGAGAGGGTGGCGGGCTGGAAGCCCAGGGATAGCAGCAGTCTTAGCTGTGAGCAGCGCCATTGGGGAATAAAGACCAAGCCCGCTCCACAGAGCAGAGAGCCCGGACAGAGCACTAAAATAGCCAGAGCCACTCACCTGAGGGCTACAGCAGAGGGAGGGCAGACTGGACTGGAACTCTGTGGGGACACCCGGGATTTGGAGGGCACTCAAGTTTTTGCTGAGTTGTGGCCACAAAGGACGGTGGCTAGTGTGCTCCTTCCCAGAGCTGTGGGGAAAAGCAGCAGCTACCCGACCTGGGAAATTGAGCCTTTCCCAGGTGAGGCAAAGAAATGCAAATCGAGGCTCATTAACAACCAGCATCTATCCCACCCTCTGGAAATCCTCTTATGCAGAACACCAGAGCTACATTCCAAGGCACTGAGTAACTTAGATTACTAGCCACCAGGAAAAAGCTAGAGGATAACTGAACCTTTCCTGGCTTGCAAATCTACCCAGGAAAGTAAGACTTGACAGTGGTGTTCAACGTGGACCTACCCAGGCTCATCCAAACCCAGTAGAGGGAGCCACAAACAGCACAACACCAACACCCACAGGGAAAACTTGGCAGGCTCCAAAACCAACTGAGATAGGCAAAATGGTGAAACAAAGAAACAAATCTCAAATGAAAGAACAAGAGAATTCCATCAAAGATGAGATTAATGAAATGCAGCTAAGCAAATTATCAGAGGTAGAGTTCAGAGCCATGATCTTGAGGAAGCTCAACAGCATGAGTAAGGACATCAGCACCATGAGTAAAGATATAGAAATATTGAAAACCAACCAAGTGGAAATGAAGAATGACATGGCAGAAATAAAGAACACACTGGAAGGACTAACCAGCAGAGTAGAGGAAGCTGAGGACCGGATAAGTGAATTAGAAGACGGGGTAGAAAAAATCAATCAATCAGAAAACTAAAAGGAAAAAACAATTAAAAAACAGGCAGATAGCTTTAGAGAACTGTGGGACCACTAAAAACATAATAACATTCACATCATAGGAGTCCCTGAAGAGGAAGAAAATGGGCAAGGGTTAGAGAATATATTTGAAGTAACAGTGACAGAAAACTTCCCTAACTTGGTGAAGAAAGAAGGCATTCAAGTTCAAGAAGCACAGAGAGCCCCAAGTAAGAAGAACCCAAACAGACCCACACCAAGACACATAGTAATTAAAATGCCAAAAATTAAAGACAAACAGAGAATCCTAAAAGCAGCAAGAGATAAGCAACAGGTTACCTACAAAGGAAACCCCATAAGGCTCTCAGCTGACTTCTAAACAGAAACACTACAGGCCAGAAGGGAGTGGCATGAAGTCATCAAGGTCATGAAAAACAAGGATCTGAATCCAAGACTACTCTATCCAGCAAGGCTATCATTCAAAATAAAAGGTCAAATAAAGAGCTTTCCAGACAAAAAAAAAGGCTAAGGGAATATATTAACACCAAACCAGCACTGCAAGATATGCTAAAGGGACTGCTGTAATTAGTAGAAGAAATAGGAAGAAAAATAGAACCAAACTAAACAAAAATGGCAATAAATAAGTAAATATCAATTATCACCTTAAATGTGAGTGGTTTGAATGCTTGATAGAAAGACACAGAGTAGCTGACTGGATAAGAAAGCATGAGTCACATATATGTTGTTTACAGGAAACCCACCTCACAACAAAAGACGCACATAGTTTGAAAGTGAAGGGATGCAAAAAGATCTTTCAAGCAAACGAAAAGCAAAAAAAAAAAAAAGCTGGGGTAGCAATACTCATATCTGATAAAGTAGATTTCAAAATGAAGACCATAACTAGAAACAAAGAAGGCCACTACATAATATTGAAAGGATCTATCCAACAGGAAGATATAACCTTGGGAAACATATATGCACCCAATATAGGAGCACCAACATATATTAACAATCTTCTGGAGGACTTCAAAGGAGAAATCAACAGCAATACAATCATAGCAAGGGGCTTCAATACACCGCTCACATCACTGGATAGATTTTCTAGATAAAAATGTAACAGGGAAACACAGACTAAATGAAGGGCTAGATCAAATGGATTTAGGAATATACCCTAAGAAGCCTGAAACACCAATTAGAAAGAATATATGTACCCCCATGTTTGTAGCAGCACTATTTACAATAGCTAAGATCTGGAAACAGCCCAAGCGTCCATCAGTAGACGAATGAATAAAAAAGCTGTGGTACATATGCACAATGGAGTACTATGCAACTGTAAGAAAGAAAGATCTCTTATCCTTTGAGATGACATGGAGGGACCTGGAAAGTATTATCCTAAGTGAAACAAGCCAAACAGAGAAAGACAAGTATCATATGATCTCACTTATTGGTGAAATATAATGAACATAACAGTCTGAGGAATAGGGTAGTTTCAAAGACGTGGAAGTGGGGTACAGACTGACAATCCCCAGAAGAAGGGGTATGGGGGAGAGATAAACCACAGAACTTATATGCATGCATGCATGAACAATGGACATGGACAACAACGCTGGGGACAGGGCAGGGAGGGAGGGGAAGCAGGGAATCAGTGGGGGGAAAAGGAGAAACTTCTGTAACAAAAATTAATTAATTAATTTTTAAAAATGTAAAAAAAAAAAAATAGATATCTACAGAGAATTACACCCCAAAACAGCAGAATTGACATTCTTCTCAAGTGCACATGGGACATTCTCAAAGACAGACCATGTGTTAGTGCACAAACTAAGTCTCTACAAGATCAAGAAGAATGAAATCATATCAAGCATCTTCTCAGATCACAATGGCATGACACTAGAAATCAATTGCAACAAGAACATGCAAAGACATTTGAAAACATGGAGGCTAAAAGCGTGTTATTGAACAATGAATGGGTTACCATGTAGATCAAGGAAGAAATTTTAAACTTCCTGGAAACCAATGAAAATGAACACACAACAACACAAAATCTATGGGATGCAGCGAAAGTAGTTCTGAGAGGGAAGTTCGTAGCACTACAGGCCTACCTCAAGAAGCAAGAAAAATCTCTAGTAGACTATCTAACCTCCCAACTTAAAGAACTAGAAAGCAAACAAAAAGAAAACCACAGAGCAAGTAGAAGGAAGGAAATAGTAAAGATTAGAGCAGAAATAAATGACATGGAGACCAAAAACATAATTTAAAGGATCAATGAAACAAAGAGCTGGTTCTTTGAAAAGATTAACAAGATTGATGGACCCTTAGCTAGACTCACCAAGAAACAAAGAGAGAGAACCCAAATACACAAAATCAGAAATGAAAGAGGAGAAATAATAACTGACACCACAGAAATACAAAGGATTGTTAACAAATATTATGAACAATTATATGGCAACAAATTAGACAATCTAAGCGAAATGGACACATTTCTAGAAACACATAGTCTCCCAAAACTAAACCAGGAAGAGATAGCAAACTTGAACAGACCAATAACAACAGAAGAAATTGAAGACGTAATGAAGATTCCCAGCAAACAAAAGCCCAGGCCTGGAAGGCTTCATGGAGGAATTTTACCAAACAGTCAAAGAAGAACTAATACCCATTCTCCTCAAACTATTCCAAAAAATTCAAGAAGAAGGAAGACTTCCAAAGTAGTTTTTTTCAGGCCAGTATAATTCTAATTCCAAAACCAGAAAAAGACACAACAAAGAAAGAAAACTACAGGCCAATATCCCTGATGAACATAGATGCCAAAATCCTGAACAAAATATTATCAAATCGAATCCAGCAATACATTTAAAAAATTATTCACCATGACCAAGTGGGATTCATCCCAGGGATGCAAGGCTGGTACAATATTCGCAAATCAATAAATGTGATACACCACATAAACAAAATGAAAGATAAAAATCATATGATCATATTAATAGACGCTGAAAAAGCATTCGACAAAATACAGCACCCATTTCTGATAAAAATGCTCAGCAATCTGGGAATAGAG
Source organism: Molossus molossus (assembly GCF_014108415.1). Classification (NCBI taxonomy): domain Eukaryota; kingdom Metazoa; phylum Chordata; class Mammalia; order Chiroptera; family Molossidae; genus Molossus; species Molossus molossus. The sequence continues at coordinate 10,168,838 of NW_023425355.1, read as the reverse complement.
GGATCATATCTTGACATAATAAAGGCCGTATATGAAAGACCTACAGCTAACATCATACTCAATGGGAAAATATTAAAAGCATTTCCCTTAAGAACAGGAACAAGACAGGGATGTTCACTTTCTCCACTCTTATTTAACATAGTACTGGAAGTCTTAGCCACAGCAATCAGACAGGAAGAAGAAATAAAAGGGTTCCAAATGGGAAAGGAGGAAGTGAAACTGTCATTATTCGTAGATGACATGATAGTACACGTAGAAAACCCCAAAGATTCCATCAAAAATTTACTAGACTTAATAAATGAATTTGGCAAAGTAGCAGGATACAAATTAACGTCAAGAAATCCATGGCATTCTTTTTTTTATTTATTATTATTATTTTTTATGCTCACCCGAGGACATTTTTCCATTTTTTGTTCAGGTAGAGTGGGAGGGGGAGAGAGGAACAGAGAGAGAGAAACATTGATGTGAAAGGAACACATCGAGTGGCTGCCACCCGCACAACCAACCAGGGCCGGGGACAAACTGCAACCAAGGTACATGCCCTTAGCGGGAACCGAACCCGGGTCTCTCAGGACCGCAGGCCGACGCTCTAACCGCTGAGCCAAACCGGCCAGGGCCCATGGCATTCTTATACACCATTTATGAACTCACAGAAAGAGAAACTAAAAACAATCCCATTTACCATTGCAGAAAAAAAAAATTAATATACCTAGGAATAAACTTAACCAAAGAAATAAAGGACCTATTCGCAGAAAACTACAGGTCATTGAAAAAAGAAATAGAGGAAGATATGAAAAAGTGGAAGCACATACCTTGTTCATGCATTGGAAGAATTATCATCATTAGAATGTCCATACTACACAAAGAACTCTATTGATTCAGTGCAATCCGCATCACAATACCAATGACATACTTCACAGAACTAGAACAAATACTTCAAAAGTTCACATGGAACCAAAAAAGACCTTGAATAGCCACAGCAATCTTGAAAAAGAACAAAGTAAGAGGGATCACATTACCAGATTTCAGGTTATACTACAAAGCGACTGTAATCAAAACAGCCTGGTACTGGCATGAGAACAGGCATATAGACCAGTGGAACGCAACAGAGAACCCAGAAATGGACCCAAGGTCATTTGCTCAATTAATATTTGACAAAGGTGGCAAGAGCATACAGTGGAGTAAAGACAGCCTTTTTAATAAATGGTGTTGGGAAAATTGGACAGCTACATGCAAAAAAATGAAACTAGACCATCAATTTACACCCTACACAAGAATAAACTCAAAATGGATAAAAGACTTAAATGTGACTCATGAATCCATAAAAATCCTAGAATAAAATGTAGGCAGCAAAATTTCAGACATCATATGCAACAGAATTTTCACTGATACATCACCTATGGCAACAGAAACCAAGGAGAAATTGAATACATGGGACTACATCAAACTCAAAAGCTTCTGCACAGCAAACGATACAATATGGAAAGGCAACCCAGTGTATGAGAGAGCATAATTGCCAATGATATATCAAATACAGGGTTAATTTCCAATATATATAGAGTGCTTATACAATTCAACAAAAGGAAGACAATGAACCCAATTAAAAAATGGGCAGAGGAGCTAAATAAAGACTTCTCCAATCAGGACATACAAATGGCTAAGAGACATATGAACAAATGCTCAACATCACTAATCATCAAAGAGGTCCAAATTAAAACAACAGTGAGGTATCACCTCACACCTGTCAGAATGGCCGCCATCAACAAATCATCAAACAACAAGTGTTGGCCAGGTTGTGGAGAAAAGGAGACTCTAGTACATTGCTGGTGGGAATGCAGACTGGTGCAGCCACTATGGAAAACTTCAAATGGTGTTACTTCAAAAAATTAAAAATTGACATCCATTTGACCCAATGATCCCACTTCTAGGAATATATCCTAAGAAACCTGAAACACCAATCAGAAAGAATATATCTACACCCATGTTTGAAGCAGCACTATTTACAATAGCTAAGATCTGGAAACAGCTCAAATGCCCATCAGTAGATGAATGGATAAAAAAGTGGTGGTACATATACACAATGGAGTACTATGCAGCTGTAAGAAAGAAAGATCTCTTATCTTTTGAGATGAAATGGAGGGAACTGGAAAGTATTATCCTAAGCGAAACAAGCCAAACAGAGAAAGACAAGTATCATATGATCTCATTTATTTGTGGAATATAATGAACATATCAGTCTGAGGAATGGGATAGTCCCAGAGACCTGGAAGAGGGGTACAGACTGATACTCCCCAGAAGAGGGGGTGATGGGAGACAGATAAACCACAGAACTTACATGCATGTATGCATAAACAGCGGACATGGACAACATAGCTGGGGTCAGGGCAGGGTTGGAGGGGGTGGGGGGAATCCGTGGGAAAGAAGGAGAAACATCTGTAACAAAAATAATTTAATTAATTAATAATAAAAAGATGCAAAATAAATAAATAAATAAATAAAACAATGAGGTGTCACCTCACACCTTTCAGAATGGCCACCATCAACAAATCATCAAACAACAAGTGTTGGCAAGGGTGTGGAGAAAAGGGGACTCTAGTACACTGCTGGTGGGAATGCAGACTGGTGCAGCCACTACAGAAAACAGTATGGTATTTCCTAAAAAAATTAAAAATGGAATTGCCATTTGACCCAGTGATCCCACTTCTAGGAATATACCCTAAGAAGCCTGAAACACCAATCAGACAGAATATATGTACCCCCATGTTCATAGCAGCACTATTTACAATAACTAAAATCTGGAAACAGCCCAAGTTCTCATGAGTAGATGAGTGGATAAAAAATCTGTGGTACATTTATACAATGGAAAACTATGGTCATACAAAAGATGTAAATCTTATCTTTTGTGACAGCATGGATGGACCTGGAGATTATTATTCTAAGTGAAATAAACCAGTCAGAGAAAGACAAATACCAAATGATCTCATTTATATGTAATGAGCAAAATAATTTAACAAACAAATAGAAACAGAAGCATAGATACAGAGGACAGACTGACAGCTGTCAGAGGGTGACTGGATGAAAGAAGTTAAATGGATTAGCCAAAGAACATATATGCATAACACAAACACAGACAACAGCATGGTCATAGGCAGAGGGAAAGGGGTGGGAGCTGGAAGTAGCCAAAGGGAAGGATAATGGGGACTGAAAGATGCTTTGCTTGGGGGCAACAGGTGCTCATTGTGGGGTGCAGAGGCTTTTAAAAAAATATTAATTAATTTATTTTTGTTACAGATGTTTCTCCTTTTTGCCCCTAGACACCCTTTTTCAGATCCACCACCCCTCACAGCATTGTTTATGCCCATTGGTTATGCAGATATGCATATAAGTTATTTGATTTATCTCTTCCCTCCTCTGAGGTATGTCAGTCTGAACCCTACTGCTTTCTATGTCTCTGGGTCTATTGATTGTTTATTTTTTGAGTTGTACTCTAGAAACCTGTATGGTTTTGTGGCCCAATGTCACTCCAATAAATTCAATAAAAAATAAGGAAAAATCCCCCTAAAAGGGTAATATGATGTTGTGAATAAATAAGATGAATGATAGAAGGTATTTAGGATGAGAAAAAAGAAAATCTGTATAGCTCTACTCATTGAGAATCTTTAAAAGCAACTGAAATTACTGTTTTGTACATTCTGTTTCATGAAAGGCTAGTGAGTTTATGACAAAAAACTTTTATATCGGGGACTTACTGAGAAAAGCGAACATCTGTTTGTTATAGGGTTAGTATAGCTTCAGCTAAATATTCTAAACCCCATCATTAATGATGATACTGAGATCCTGTGAAATTCTCATATGTCTTATGAATTATACAAGATTAATTTTAGAACAGTGATGGTGCTAAATCTATTCTATTATAACTGATTTCTACAAGAAATGATAAGCCATAAATTGTACCTGTGGCAAGTTAAAGTTAACCACCATATTTCATTAACTAAAACAAATAATCTCACTGCCCATAAGATTTACTACATATAAATTAAATATAGTCAGCCAATCCTCAAGTTTCCAATTTCCATGTAAAATATATTTGGTCATGACCAAAATGTGTATTTTCTTCATCCACTTACATAATGTGTGGTCATTGCCATGTCACTATTAGAGAAGGAAAAGGAAACCAGAAATCAGATCTTATTGTTAGAAAATATCTCCCTCTGAACAGAAAAGTTACAACTCTAGTTAATTTAATCTGAGAACAAAAAGAGATTAATATATCTCACAAGTGTGTCATTGTGTTTCTCACTTTGACTTTAGTTCATACTCTGGTCCTTATTGTGATATAAACTACTTATGAGTCAGTTGTATAAGACAAGGACATAGTAGATGCCACTTTTATAAACAGAAAGAGTACAAGTTAGTTAATTAGCTTTAATAGTTCTCCTCAAAGACACATCCTGGATTTTTTCAAACAAATATTTATAGTTATCTTAATATCTTTGGAGAAATAATTTAAGTGTTCACAAAACAATTTTAATGCATGCATTATTTTCAGGGCTTTTTTGTTTGTTTGTTTTTGTCTTTGTATAGCAGGGCTCTACAAATGCTACAGCCTAACCCTGAAATGAAGACCCTGAGGTAATAAGATATGGCCCACCAAATACTGACAACACATAAGCATCAAGATGTTGTATAAAGTTATTAAGAAAAGAGATTTGCCTTGGGTTTGATCAGATATTTTCTGTTTTTAAAACAGCAATGAATTGGGCCCTGTGTGTTAAAGATTATATATTGGCAAATATGTAAAATGAAATCCTTTATCAATCAAATAGTTACAGTATGATAATTCAATGATACACAGTCAGCTATGATTCAATCGTGATCTATGAGGCATCCTGTCCTTAGATTACCTTCAGCTTGTGTTTTGTAATACATCAAAATGATGATATTAATAGCAGCATTATGATAGCACCAACTTCATTTTTAACATTAAGTAAACATCTATGCGTTAAAAGAAACTTAGTATTGAATAGCTATTATTTGCAGGCACTATTCTAAGTGTTTTACATATATTGTCTCATTTATCTAACAGCAACCTCATGAAATAGATACTACTACTATTTCAATTTTACAATGAACAAACCAAGACTCAGAAAAGTAACTTGACTAGACAACAGTTAGTTAATGATAGAGACCAGGAATTTAACCTAAGTACCTGGTAACACAAATATCAATGTTCTTGATGATTATAATAATCTATTCTTTTCACCCTAGTTATCTTTGTTAGCAGCTTTCACTAAGCAACTGCTGCAACAAGCCCCTAAGGAGTTAAAAATATACTGATGCTGGAGTGCCACAGAAAAGATTCTGATGAAATCGGCCTGGTCACTGAGAATTCTAAAGGCTCTCAGTTGATTCAAATATTCAGCCAAGAGTGAGAACCATTACTATATGCGTTAATCCTATTTTCTATGCCCAATGGTTTGTGAGAAAAATAGACTATTACTTGCCTTCAAAAAAGATATGAAACATATGAAATCCAACTAAAAGCACAACTTATATTTTAGAAAAAAAAATCCATAAGTTGAATCCAAATACTGTTTATATATCTGTATACACAAAATATGGTACAAATGATATACAATTTGGCTCTTCCTGAAGTAACCAAATGTCTACAAAAATCAATAAGTTATTGGTTGATTATATTAGAAAATGTTCTCCCATTGTGTTTCTTTAGTGAATTTCTTTGTAAACTTAAATTATAATTTAACTAAATGTTATTTTCACATTTGTGAAAGTAAAGACCGTGCATTGCAAATGAGACAAAAATACATCTGGCAATGATGTAAATCTAATTTAAAAACAACAACAAAAATGAACCAAGTAATAAAGTACTAAAACAGTATATAAATATTCATGAAGGAATGTTTAGAATAAGGTGATGTTCATCAGGGAATACTTCCTAGAAAATGGGAATTTTACACCAGCGTTATATGGAGTGAGAAACCCAAATAAAAGGACAGAAAAGGGGATGACAGCCCTGGCCAGTTTGGCTCAGCAGTAAGAATGTCGGCCTGCGGACCAGAGAGTCCGGGGTTGGGTTCCCGCTAAGGGCACGTACCTCGGTTGCAGTTTGTCCCCGGCCCCGGTTGGGGTTGTGTGGGTGGCAGCCAGTCGATGTGTCTCTCTCACATCAATGTCTCTCTCTCTCTCTCTCTTAGCCCCTCTTTCCTTCCTGCTCTATCTGAAGATAAATGCAAAAAAATGTCCTCTAGTGAGGATAAAAAAAAGAAAAGGGGATGACATTACAGATAGAAGATGAAAAAGCAAGACCTGTGAAGGAGAGGGGATTAGAGAGAATAAGGAAAGAGAGGGAAAGGAAGAGGGGAAGGAAAGATAGGGAGAATACATGGCAAATGTAAAGTTTAAAATGTGGAGTTAACTTTGAAGAGGTAGTGTAACACAGTAGTAAAAGTGGGTGTGGAGTCTGACTAATTAGATTTGCTTCCAGGTTCTACCACTTACTAGCTGTCTGGCCTTAGGGTAGTTATTTTGCATCCCTCTGATTAAGTTTCAATATCTGTAAAATAGTGGAACAATATTTGCACTTTATGGGTTATTTTGAGGATTATACGAGTTATATATATATAGTTTTAGAATAGTCCCTGGAACATCGCATTAGCTGTGTGTGTATGCGTGTGTGTTTGTGTGTGTGTGTAAAAGCAGGCATGGATATGTGTACAAAAATAGGCAGTCTTTTCAATTTACATCAGAGAAAGAGGTTCAGAAAGTTAAATAACTTGTTGCTTAAGGTCAAACAGCTGGGATAGATTATTCAATAAAGCTTAAAAAAAGTATTGGGACTAATTTTTGGAATGTATTTTACATAAATATAAGTATTTGTGCTTGGAGAAACAGCTAAAGAGAAAAATGTTTTATGCTATTTGGAGCCATGGCTGATAAAGTCAGGTTCTCTACTAAATCAGATAAAGGAAAAAACAATTATTGACAAGAAACAATTTCTTAGCTATGATGGAAAAAAAGGCATTAATTTATTCAGTATCTTTGGAGAGCCAAGATATTCTTTTTAACATCCTTGCTAATACCTAGTTTTGACCCTTAGAGAAACCGGGGAAATAAACAGAGCGGACACAGCAATCCCTATGATGGTCTTCAGCCCGACTAATGGTGCCTTCTCCTTGACATAGTTGCTTATTATATTCTTAACATGTCTTGAATTTCCCATTATAATTACCTTTGTGTTATTACCTAGGAAGTTAACTGTTAACTATTGATTATGAGTGCTAGAGTGACAGTGAAAAGACACAGGTCATTAAAAACTATGGATAATCCCAATAAATACTATGTTTGACCTTATAATGTATTATAGATTTTAATACCAAATTCACCTGTTTAAGTAAGCTTCTGATTAGGAAAAATAATAAGATAAATTTATATTTTTTGAATACGCATGCACATATTGGCTACCTACATGATAGCCATACCTACAGGAAGGGAAACCTACATGATAACATGGTGACAGATGGGGAAAGTGAAAATCTGGAAAGTTTGTCCATAAAATAACCAATACACGAAAACTTGAGACCTTACTACAATGATAATGGTTAATTTCAAAATAGGGTTTTAGAGACACATGAACCTATTGCACATTTTCAGTCTGAAAAGAATGTTTGACTTAAAGATGGATAAAACAGGAGTAACTGGAAAAAGAGAATGAAAACTTACTAAAATGCAAAAAGAAGGGTGAATTGTTGAACAAAAAGATACATTTCAGCCATTAATGTTTAAATACAAGAAATGACTCTGTGACTGTATTAATTTCTAGCAGATGTATTTTTGTTGCATCAACTATTTTCTAATTATGAGAGAGAGAAAACTCCAACACTATAAAGGTACAAGAAACTTTTCAGCAATTTATTGATCTTATGAATGGAGATTAACAAAAAATAGGATTTACAATACAGTGAGTAGATTGTTTACCTCTTGTTCTTTCAACAAAGGAAACTTAAAATCCAATGGGATAAGCAATTAGGTTATAAATTTTAATCATTAAAGTAGGAAAATATGAAACTCTCTTAGAGATCTATCATATATTGCACCCCAGGAATTAATATTCAAATTTGTTATCTAGCCCAACAGTGCAAACATTTCAGAAAACTGTTGTGTTATTCAATTTACCATCTAGAGACATAAAAATCTGTTTCTACCAAATAAGAAGTAAGCAACATATGGCACATAATATTTGCTGCCTTCTTTATTGCAATCAGGTATTCTATTTTACCCAAAACATCAGCAAATAGGAAGTGAAATTCTTAAGAGAATAAAAAATAAAACCAGTACTCTACAAATAGGGCTGTTTTGTCAGAACTCTGTAAGCTAGAGATTTGAGTTTTAACATTGTTTGTCATTAAATATTTCTACTTTTCAGAAATACTATGCTTGAATTACCACATAAGTTTTCACTAAAACTTAGCATGATATATACTAACATCATAAAAACCCTGTTTTTCTCAGAGTGCTTTCTTTTCTTCATTTTTTAATCCTCATCCAAGGACATGCTTTTATTGCTTTTAGAGAGAGAGACAGACAGACAGACAGACAGACAGACAAAGACATCGATGTGAGAATGAAACAATGATTGGTTACCTCCTTTTGGTTACCTCCCACATTGCCTCCCACATGTACCCCGACTAGGGCCAGGGATTGAACCCACAAACTGGGAACCGAACCCACAATCTTTTGGTGTACAGGAAGATGCTCTGACCAACTGAACCACACTGGCCAGGGCCACAGAGTGTTCTCTTGTCTTGCAGAAATGAGTGCAGAGGAAGTAGAAAACAAATAGAAAGGAGGTAGAAAATAAATATAATCATAAAACAAATGGGTGAAAAGGTCACTGGAATTAAAGTTACTGAAAATATACATGTACAAATTGTATAAAATATAGTTATAAACTGGTGCACAATTAGAAATTTTTCAATGAAGCAAAACTTATAAAGTTATCAATTTATCATTTCTGAAATATCACAAATCATCAGCTTAATTGAGCACCTATTACATTAAGGCACTTTAGGGACCACAAGAAAATATAAAGCACCATCCTTCCCTACAAAAAAATTTACAACTTAACCCTGACCAGTTGCTAAGTGGTTAGAGCATTGGCCTGTGGATTGAAGAGTCTTGGGTTCGATTCCCAGTCAAGGGTACATACCTGGGATGCAGGTTCAATCCCTGGCCCTGGTGGGAGCCATGCAGTAGGCAACTATCGATGTGTCTTTCTTGCATCGATGTTTCTCTCTCCCTCTCTCCCTCCCTTCCACTCTAAAAAAATCAACGGAAAAATATCCTCAGGTGAGGATTAATAAAAATAAAAAAAATTACAACTTAGCAAGGAAAACAAGATATATACATCTGGAAAGTCAACTAGCAAGGCAAACTGTATGTATAATTAAGTACCCAATGAACTGCACATAAAAATGAACAGAAGAATTCAGAAAAGGGAAAGACTGGATGTGATGAGAAAAATGGCTTCTAGGTATGGACCTTAAGTTTTATTTTGAAATATTGGTAGGATTCTGACAAACAAGGAACAGGGATAAAGTGAATATTCTAGGAAAGAAAATCTATAAAAATAAAAGTGGAAATAGAATGTGAAAGACAACAGTAACAAAGGGAAAGAAATTAAATATACAAGGCATGAACATGGGAAGCAAAGAGTAAAACATTGGTTTATTGGGCCATAGGGAAACAATAAACTGAGTATTAAAGAAACATGTTAAAAAATGATGATTTTTGTGAAGATTAATCGAGAAACAGTACATAAAGTGAATTAAATTGGGTAAGAGGCAAAAGCCAGGGAGCATGATAACAGCAATGGGAAAACAGAAAGAAGAATGGGAGATGCCAAATATAACTTGAGAACATTTCACAGTTGATGATGAATATATATGAGAGATCAGGAGAGAAGGACTAACCAACAGGACTAGATATGTGGCTTTGGTTGAATCATTTAACCTTCTGTGCCTCAGTGTTCTTATCTATTATAATGAGAATATTCTCTAGAGTTCAGTCCAAATCCAAATAATTCCATGATTTGATGACTTTGAAATTTCAAGCTCGGGTAACTAGGAGAATGATAGCACTAGTGGTAGAAATTGTTTTATTTAGAACAGTGGTTTAGCCTACATCAGAATCACCTGGAAAGTTTCTTAAAATGCAGACTGATGACCCCACCCCCAGAATTTCCAACTGTGAAGGTTAGAGTGCAGTCAGATAATTTGTAACTTCCCAGGTAATGCTAACACTGATGAAAATGCAATCCAGAATTATATACCTGGTTCCATATAGAGTTATAGTTGCTTCTTCTTCTGGTTCCCATAGCACTTTCTATATATAATATACATATATAGAAATATATGTGTATATATATGTATATATTCACATTGTTAACATTTCATATTGTATTGTCATATCATTTGCTTTCATGTCTGCCTCTTTCATTAGACCCTCAAGTTCTAGAAGCTGGGGCACATTTTATCTAAAGTAAAGGTGAGATACAATAGAAGTAATAGACTATTAAGCATACATTTAAAATAATTTAAAAATAATTAATAGTATTAGAAAATGTTCAAGATATTAAAATTGGATACAAAATTTTATGTACTTTGATCCAGATAATAAAAATATGATATACATAATAATAAAATATAACAGGTTATCTTTTGGTGATAATATTTTTATTTTTAAAAACTTTTTGGCATTTAAAAATTTTATAACATAAACATATAGTATATATATACATTTATAAACAGAAAAGTATTTTAAATGAATAAAAAGTATATAATAATTTCATCATCAACTCAAGCTTTACTTGTAATATATCATGTCAGAGCTGAATGCAAATAATTTTGAAGAGCTTTTATTTGCTTCTAAATTTTAATTTTATTCAATAATTCTTCATTTTAAATAAATGTTTATGGAGAAAGTACTCTAGGTAACCATAATGCTAGTTGCTAAGGAAAACCAGTATTCACAAACCATTTTCTTTAGAATTTATTAATTGGCATATAAATTACCTTCTAAATGCTAGATAACATTATTTCAAATGTTAGAGGGTTTATCATATTTCTTTCATGATATTTTGCTGATGTATTTTCAAAATCCCTTTAATTTTAGACATAAAATGTTGTTTTATCAGAAAAAAATAAAATCTAAGTACAATTCTTAATACTAAGAATTCTCCTTAAATTTTTATTTTGAATATCTGAGAACATTTGTATTTTTATTTTGAATATCTGAGAACATTTGTATTTGCTATGAAACATCTTTCCTTTTAGTTATGATAAAGAATGAACAATGTTAATGATCATGAAAAACTTCCCTTTTAAGGTTCTTGACTATGATGTGTCTAACAAAGTGAAATAGTATTAAAGTAAAATAGGATACTATTTGAACAATCCAAGCCCTCAAATCACTTCCTGATATTATCAGATAACTGAAGCAAAAATCATTACTAGGTGTATAAACAAGAGTAAGTCTACATACCTTTTATTTCTCTGGGTTCCCTTCACAGCACCTAGTGGTCTGGCAAAAAAGAAGAGCTCAATCAACACGGACTGAAATAACATAGCTATACTGTTTAATTATTATCTTTCACTAGTGCCAGTTACCAGAGTTCTAAGAAAACAAAGGTTAACAGAAAAAATAAGTACCTGCTTTCCATGATTTACAGTATAAGGTAATGGTTCTTAAGCTTTCTGAGTGAGAAGACCTCATTTTAATACCCAAAAGATTCCTAGAACTCCACATGACAGTAGTCCTGTTCAGTGTCACTGACTAAATAACTATATGACAGTAACTTTGATAAATTCAATAACACTTTTAAATAATTATTGTTTGAGGATTTTATTTAAATTACAGTCAATTCCAAAATGTGGATCACCTGCAATAACTCAGAGCTCTTGATTTTTTTCATTTTAATTATCTTTATTGTTAAGAGTATTACAGATGTCCCCCTCTTATTCCCCCATTGACCCCCTCCACCCTGCTCCTGCTCCCCAGCCAGGCCTTTAGTTTTAAACCCAACCCTATACCCCTCATTATAAAACTCTTCTGCATTTCAGCAAGTCCAAATTCCAACCCTTCAGTTCACAGGCCAAAAATAAGAAGTCATCCTCAAGGGACTCCTGTTCTTTCTCCCAAGCCCTACATCCAGTCCTACACCAAATACTAAAAAGTTGAGAGCTCTTGATTCTTTAGGGAATTACTGCTCAAAGGTTTATAGCTTTGGTCAAGATATACATACAATTTAAATCAACTGATTACAAGAAATATTTTTGAAGTACCTACTAGGTGTCAGGCACTATGACAGGGACAGATGATAAAAGATACATTGACTATCTACCTTTAAAAAGTTCAATATAGTGAGAAACACGAACTGAAAATTATAAACACAATCTGCCAGTACAAAAATGACATAATTATACAGGGAGGTAGGGAGGTGGCAAAAAAAAAAAGTTTCTTATGGATGACATCTGAGCCAAATCTTAAATGAAGAATAGGAATTAGTGGCATTTAAGAGAAAATGGAATTCCAGGTTGAATGATACCCAAGGCAAAGCCAAAGAGGTGATAACTAGCATCAGATGGACTTGGAGACAAAGCTTTGGATTGTTGTACAATAATGTATAAATCAAACAATTGCAGAATAAAAGAGATAGAAAGAGGTCTAATCATGAAGGACCTTATGTGACCATGTTAAAGATCTTGAGTCTTATGCTACAAATATAGGGGCAACATTTAGGGCTTTAAGCTGAGGTATGGCATAATCAGACTTCTGCTTTAAATAGAGTTTTATGGTAGCTGTATATTAGATGGATTTGAAAGGAATAAGGATAGAGGTAAGGAAAACATTTTGTTGAATAAAATAACTGAATGAATGAAGCTGTAGTAGTCCAGACAAAAGATAGTAAGAGTCTGAAGTATGATTATGGTAGTAGTAGTAGAAAGAAAAATATTCAAAAGATATTTATATCAAATCAGCAGGTCTTAGTGACTGATAAAATGTGAAATATAAAGGATAGGAAGTAAAAGACAAATCCTGGTTTTAGTGAGTGGGTGGAAAATGGCGCCACTAAATGAAATTCAAAATACTGAATGAAGAGTTCTTATGTGGGAAAAATAATGAGATCTATTTTTCCTGTGTTGTGAGACAGAAATATCTTGCAAGAGTTGGATAATAGGGTTTGAAGCTCAAGTGAGAGAAATGTTAGGTAGACATATACATTTGCTAGTCATCATCACATAGGTAATAGATGATAAAATATAAATTAGTTCACCCAAGGAGAGAGAATAAAAGCAGAAAAAAAAGTTGCATAACAGAATCCTGGGAACATCTACATTTAGAGGGTGGAGAGGAGTCCATGAAATTCACAGAGAAAGTACAGTTAAATATGTACAATGAGAGCCAATAAAACTGTTTAAGAGGCTATAAAGTGGAAAGTTTCAAAGAGAAAAATGCAATAAACAATATGAAGTGAAATCGTGTTATTTAGTAATAGAACACATTTAAAAAATGTTCATCAAACTTGGAAATTAAATAAATAACAATAATAATAAATATCAATTTTGGTGAAGTGGAAGAGAAAATCAGATTGCAGTTAGCCATAAATTCCATTATCTGTTCAAGATATTAATTGAGTGTCTTCTACTTGCCAAGCATGATACTATATACTTGTTATAGAGTGGTGGACAAAACAGACATGGGTTCCTTCCATTACGGAGCTTTTACCATGTGGTTAGGTGCCTAGATCACCAATGTGCTGGACAATGGACAAAAATTTTTTATTTATTGATTTAAGAGAAACAGAGAGGGAGGGAGGGAGGGAGGGAGGGAGGGAGGGAGGGAGGGAGGGAGGGAGAGAAATCTCAATTTTTGTTACTATATTTATTTGTGCATTCTTTGGTTGACTCTTGCATGTGCCCTAACCAGGGATTGAACCCACAACTTTGGCATATTGGGACAATGCTCTAACCAGCTGAGCTATCTAGCCAGGGCTGGAGAAAAATAATTTTAATGAGAAATGTGATAAAAATTAAGAAAATAATTTGAAACCATGTTCCTGGTTGACAGAAGAAATATAGTCTCTAATATGAGGAAGACAGATTATATATTTACACACACACACACACACACACACACACACACACAATGCCATAATCCTGAATTAGCTGAGCTACAGGAAAACCTACAACTTGAATTATTTTCCTACCCTTTTTTATCCCCATTTTAACAATGAACCTGTATTGTACAAAATGAAGAAAGAACTAGATGGCTACCAAGGATATTAAATGATGAAAAACTACTGACCAGAGTTTTGTTTTGTTTTGTTGTCATACAAGATTACTGACCATATTATGGATGTGATGGCCACTGAATTATATAAGCAACTGGCTAAATTAGAGTATCTTAAGGGTCTCTTGAAGTTTGGGCACTCAGAGGTTTTTTTTTTTTCTTTTTTATTCTGTATGCTATGTGTTATCATAATATGAAATTTGAAATCATGTTTGTTCAACTAAATAAAGCAGGCCCCCACAGCAGTTACCAATATGAGGTGATTCCAATAAAATGACTTCCCCAAGTTATATTAGATTGTGCAGCGAGTTAGAAAATAAACAGGCTTACTGATATGGCTCATTTGACTTTTTAGTCTGAGTGGCATCAGTAAACTTCTTGATCTCATTTCCCTGGTTATGAGATGAACTAAACTACATAGTTATAATTATTATAATATATAAGATATACTATAGTTTTCTATTTTTACGTGGTCTCATTATTTGCTGACCAGTTAGTCCATATAATTATAGCAAACATCAGTGAATTATTTCATGTTTCATACCTATTTTCTAGCCTCCTCACTTTGGAAATGTGCTTTCTTGGGCCTATCTAGAAAATCAAGTACCAGGTTCAGCAGATTATATGCATCTATGCATATGACTTTTAGAGTTTTTCACCAAGAACCCTGGTTTTTCAACTATCCTTTCTAAATTTAAGACAAGCCCTGGCCTGTTTGGCTCAGCAGTTAGAGCGTCAGTGGGAGGACCAGAGTTTTGAGTTTCAGGCTTGGTTCGCGCTAAGGGCATGTACCTGGGTTGCAGTTTGTCCCCGCCCCTGCTGGGGTCATGTGGGTGGCAACCACTTGATATCTCTCTCTCTCTCTCTCTCTCTCTCTCTCTCTCTCTCTCTCTCTCTCTCTCTCTATCCCTCTCTCCCTTCCACTCTATCTGAAGATAAGTGCAAAAAAAAAAAATGTCCTTGGGTGAGGATAAAAAATAAAAAATAAATTTAAGACAATATTTTCCAATCTTATTTCTGTTTTTATTCTGGGTACTTATAAAGTGGACATTTTTCCATTTTAATTCCTATCCTGTAGTTTATGTTTATTTGAGTAAATCCTCATAGCTACTTCTCAATACTTTGTTTTCCTATTGTTACCCTTATCTTTATTGCTGTTATTATTCTAATAGTAAGAAAACTCTCTAATTTCAATTTGAAATTTTTAAATCTTTCAATCTCTCTAGACATCATGACACTTTACCACTATTCTTTGCCACTTTAAAGATATTGTTAGGTGCCTGTTCTTGCCCCTAAATGTGAATTAAAATAATCCTGTCATTCCATTTCTTTTTCTTTCTTTTTTTTCCATTTCTTTTTCTTAAAGGGCTGTATTATTTTAGGTGTATTCTTCAAATCCTTGATATCCTCAACATTTCACTGGCACTCTCTAAAAGATATAGCACCTCACACCAGTCAGAATGGCTATTATCAAAATGTCAACAAATAACGTTTTAGTGAAAATGTGGAGAAATGGGAAACACTGTGCACTGTTGCTGGAACTACAAATTGGTGCAGTCACTAGGGAAAACAGTATGGAGATCCCTCAAAAACTAAACATAGATCTACTATATGACCCAGCAATTCCATCTCTCAGTATTTATTCAAAGAAAATAAAAACACTAATTCAAAAAGGTATATGCACTCCTATGTTCATTGCAGCATTATTTACAATAGTCAAGATATGGAAGCTACCTAGGTGTCCATCCATAGATGAATGGATAGACAAGATGTGGTACATATATGGAATTGAATATTATGCAGAAATAAAAAGAATGATATCATGCCACTTGCGACAACATGGATGGAACTAGAGGGTATTATGTAAGTAAAATAAATTAGACAGAGAAAGAAAAACACTTTATGGTTTCACCTCTATATGAAATCTAAAACAAAAACATCATACAAAACAAGTGAACAAATAAAACCAAAACAGACTCCAAGAAATGGAGGCCAAAGGGATAGTTGCCAGAGGAGAGTGGGTAGGGGGATAGGTGAAAAATGTAAAAGGGAATACGGTCAATAATATTGTGGTAAGTTTGCATGGTGAGACATAATTACTAGAACTAGCAAGGTGATCACATTGTAAGGTGTAAAAACGTAGAATCACTATATAGTACACTTGAAACTAATATAACTAATATACTATTGTATATCAACTATCAATCAATCAATCAATGAATAAATAAAAGCAATCCCACAGTAAGGAATAATTATAGCCAAGGGAAATACAATTATAGAAGCTGACATTTAGCGATGTGTCTCTCTCACATCCATGTCTCTCTCTCTCTCTTCCCCCTCTCTCCCTCCCACTATATCTGAAGATAAATGCGAAAATGTCCTCAGGTGAGGATTAAAAATAAAATAAGCTGACATTTAGTATGAGAATCCCCCTTTTTTAAAATAGGAAAAAAGCTTTTATTCAAACACACAACTTCAATAACACAGAGGAATGTACCCAGTTCCTGTAAACAAATTGGTTTTAGTAGATATTCTACCTTTGTCACGCTTCTTCTAATGTGGAAATTCCAACCAAAGATATCAAATACAGGTATGTATGCCTGTTACTAGTCTTTAATCAATTCCACAGCATTTGTAGACAGATGAGAAACATCTCTGCTACCTGAAAGCAAAAGCTAAGTTCCTATCCATCATAAGCTTGCATATGCCTTTGATTTTTAGTTATGCACTCTCTGTACAGATTCCTGACACTTCCAGAACTCAGTGAGCAATAACATTTAACCTTTAAAGTAAATTACCATTGAATTACATTAATATTAAGAATACTTTGTGTGTGTGTGTGCGCGCTACACAGAATTCAGATTGGAAAGAATGCAAAATACTAAAAAGAATGGGAATAAAAATTAAGACTTTGTAATCCCCTTTTAGCTGCCATTACTTACAGCTGTTATAATCATGTTTGTAATCAAGTATACTATACTATGAAGCAGAACAATTTTATTCAGTCAGAAAATACAGATGTCAGAAAATTAGTACATACTTAAATAACCACCTAACCTTGAACAATTTTTTATACCTCAAAATTAAATTACCGAGTGGGGAAATGTCAAAGTGATGCAACAATAGAAAGTATGTCAGGAAGCCAGAAAGCATGACAGAGTACATATGTATCAGAGCACTACATAATTTTTGCATTTAAATGAATTGTCTAGATATTTCTTAAAATCCTTAGTAATAAAAAGAAAAGCATGTTTAAACGCTTTATATTTTTCTTAGATGTCTTTCAGGCTTATTATGTTATTATTTCAAATTTCAAGGCCAGAAAGGATTAAGGATATTAGGAATTCATTATTTGTCATTCTCACATTCTCTTTTCTCTTAATTTTTTGTAATTCTTGTACTTTTATACTGGATTTGCTTAATGAGTATTTCATCATTTTACACAAAAAGTTTAGACTACTATGCATAACACATTTGACAACATTGGAAAATACTGAATAGCCTCTAAAATAATCAACAATTTTTTAAATCAAAAGAAACTTGATATATGTGATAATCCTTCTGGAACAACTTTTCTTAAGGTATTATAAATCTTTGTACTATGTCAAAATGAATTAAGAAATATAAAATCTGCCCTGGCCGGTTTGGCTCAGCAGTTAGAGCATCGGCCCATGGTCCTCAGAGACCCCGCGTTTGGTTCCTGCTAAGGGCACGTACCTTGGTTGCAATTTGTCCCTGGCCCCAGTTGGGGCTGTGTGGGTGGCAGCCAGTTGATGTGTGTCTTTCACATGGATGTTTCTCTCTCTCTCTTCCTCCCTCTCTCCCTCTTGCTCTAACTGAAGATGAATGCAAAAGTGTCCTTGGGTGAGGGTAAAAATAAAATATAAAATCTGAATACCAATCAGAATTGAATGGTTAATGTAAGACTAATTTTAAAATTCACAATAAGCCCTGGCCGGTTTGGCTCAGCAGTTAGAGCGTTGGCCTGCGGTCCTGAGAGACCCGGGTTCAGTTCCCCCTAGGGGCGCGTACCTCGGTTGCAGTTTGTCCCCGGCCCTGGTCGGTCATGTGGGTGGCAGCCACTCGATGTGTTCCTTTCACATCGATGTTTCTCTCTCTCTCTCCGTTCCTCTCTCTCCCTCCCACTCTATCTGAACAAAAAATGGAAAACTGTCCTCGGGTGAGGATAAAAAAATAAAAAAATAAAAATAAAATAAAATTCACAATAAAAGGGATCATAATCATAATTGTTTATGATTAACAACACATAAAGAATTATTGGATTGTGGTTGTTTTTCATTAGCTATCTAGGCTAAAAAGTGTGATAGGTTTTAGGCTCTGGAATTGCTAGACTGATAGATTCAAATTCCAGTTCTGCCACTGAATAGCTATGGAGTCATGGGTAAATTACTTAAATTCTTTTTTTTTTTTTATCCTCACCCAAGGACATTTTTCCATTTTTTTGTTCAGGTAGAGTGGGAGGGAGAGAGAGGAACGGAGAGAGAGAGAGAAACATCGACGTGAAGGGACACATCGAGTGGCTGCCACCCGCACAACCAACCAGGGCCGGGGACAAACTGCAACCGAGGTACGTGCCCTTAGCGGGAACCGAACCCGGGTCTCTCCGGACCGCAGGCCGACGCTCTAACCGCTGAGCCAAACTGGCCAGGGCTAAATTACTTAAATTCTTAAAGTCTCGCACCATTTATTAGTAAAATGCATATAATTTCTATCCACATGGATGCAACAAAAATTAAAATGGGAAAATATACTATGTAATACGCCCAGCATGAGTACCTCAAACATTATAGTATCTTCAATAAATACTGAGCGTAGCATGATACAGTAGAAAAATAATATGATAGACACAGAATCCTAACATACCAGGGCTAGAATATTTGTAATTTATAAACTGCATTACTATGAATAAATTACTTAGTCTTTGTAACCTAGTTTTTCCAACTCTAAAATGGGATTAATAGTAATCCACTTCAATGGCTATTTGATGATTAAGAGAAAATGCACAGTGAACATTCAATAAAACATCTATTCTCTTACCCTTGCCTAAAAATCAAATGGAATATATATATAAATCTTATCTTTTCTAAAAAATGTATAGATGGTATAACACCATAAAAACACTCAGCTCCTGTGTCCTTTGTGAGACAAAGGATAACTGAGCAAGTGCTTATCAAACACATGAAATAATAAACTACAGCCAAATACTATTTTTCACTTTTTTTGGAAAGTATTACTACTTTAAGTGCATTGTAATAAAAGGGCAAAATTCTAAAGGTAGTTTATACAGGGTGGGGGAAAAGTAGGTTTACAGTTGTTTGTATGAGAAATAATACAGTAATTAATAAACAATAATACAAGAATAAACTGTTTTGTGTACTCACAACCATAAACTGACTTTTGCCCCACCCTGTACAGTAACTAATATTAAAATGTATATTAAAACCAAAGTGCTAGAAAAATACAACATTTTACTATTTTCTCAATAGTAACACTTATTCCATTATCAAGGCTTCATAATACATTTGTGGGATAAATTCCATAAGGAATATACACATATACTCTCCCCCACCACTGGAGCTATCTAGTGTTATAAATAATGACATTGCCAATGTATACAGTGGATGACTCCAATATTTTTTACATAAAAATGAGCACACTACTTATCTGTATCAGGCAAATTTCCTTAATATTAGCTACACTACTAATTTAATTGAATCATTAAAAAACAAAGTACTTTGAAAGCCTGGAAATATCATTGCTGGTAATCCTTTTATGATCCCATAAAAATTTTTAGTTATCAAGTATACTCTACAATGTTTTGCTAAGACCAAATTTGAGTACCAGCTTATAAGAGCCATATTCCCAAATTTTCATAAAAATAGCCAAAGAAATATGTAAAGAGGGGAAAAAATGTCATCATTACAGATCTCTGGAGTAATATCTATATAGCAGAAAAAAATTTTGAGGAATATCTGTTTGATATAGAATAAGTGAGACCAGGCTGAAAGAAGGTACCAAAGACTTACTGATAAAGAACAGTGGCTTAAAGAAATGAAGACCTTACCAGGGCAGGAGCCGGATGAATGGGGGGGGGGCAAGGGGGGCATCTGTAATACTCTCAATAAGAAAGATAATAAAAAATAGAAGTGAGGACCTTACCAATGAGTTCACACACAGGATTTGCCATCAGGAAGGAAGGAAGGAAGGAAGGAAGGAAGGAAGGAAGGAAGGAAGGAAGGAAGGAAGGAAGGAAGGAAGGAAGGAAGGGAGAGGGCGAGGGAGGGAACTTTCTTGAAAATAAAGTATAAATATATATTTCCAAATATAATCTCTGGAATGATATTTAAAAGTAACAAAAATAATATATTACCTATCTGTGGAGGAGGAAACAGAGACCAGGCAGTGAGGGACAGGAATAGGAGGGGAACAAACAGACATGTATATGGCGTATGTGTTTGCGTTTTCTTAGAAATCATGATAGAAATGGTAAATATGTGGATATATTTTTCCTAACTATCCAAGACTACTTTTTTTTTTTCCCTATTCACTTGAATTTTTCATTCAGCTTCTTATCTTGTCTCATGTTCCTCTCTCACTTCCTAATTATAAACTGAATAATTTTTTTCTGGTCACCTATGGAAGGCACTCAAACCCATTCTTCTTGTCTTTAAACATCTGTTCCTGCCTCATCTTCTATTTGCCTCAGCTAATAGAGTTTTATCTCTTCTGCAGCTCTTATCTCTTTTACTTGTCACTTGAAGAGTTCTAGGCTAGAAAAATTTGCAAATTAAATACAAAACAGAACAATGAAATCAGGAAGTTTTTCTCTGCCTGCCTAGTTAAACAATTTTTCCATCATGAACAAGAAAGACCCTCAGTTTTTAACACTCTAGAATTTCTAGGAAACTGAATTTTCTTATGGAAACCAGGAAGTCTGCTAGCTGGAATAATTCTTCCTCTTATTTTTATACTAAATGGGCACCTGAACTATAGAAAGCAAGAAGCAGAAGTGGCCTTATTTATGATTCCTCCTTTCCAATCTGCTATACACATTCAAAAGTACTGGATTAGGAATCAAGGGGGTCTGACCTGAATACAGACTCCATTTTCTCAAAACCTCCTTGAGCAAATCATATTATTTATCTGTGCATTGTTTTTCCTTTTTTTTTGAATTGGTGAAAAGAGGATAATGCCTGCCCAGGTTGCCTCAGATTATTGTAACTTTTAAATGAAATGATGTATAAGAAGCATTTTGTAAACTATGAAATTCCATCCAAATTGAGCTATATTAGAATGTATATTACTCTATATTAGAATGTTCCATTACACAAACATAGGCAAAATATAGACTTCTGGGCTCAATTTCAAACTTATTCTAGCAGAATCTATAGAGGTGAGGCAAGCCATCTGTATTCCAGTAAAAACTCACAGATATTTTAAAACACATCTTTCTAAGTATCCATAGGTAATTTGAGTTTATCAATATGTGACTAATGTTGCTTCGGTTAAACCTTAATGTTGAGAGTTAACTAAGTCCCAAAAGAACAATTTGGCAGGTCCTATACCTCTCATCTTTATCATTATAGCCCTGTTATAAGGGTGAAAGGAGAGGAAAGTAGTTGTCTGTTTAGGTGAGTCAAGGTAGGAATTATTACTAAATCTGGTCAAGTGGAAGAAACAAAACTAAGATCCAAAATCACTGAAAACAATAAGAAATATAAATAAATTTCCAGATTTCATCCTAACATGTTTAGGAGAATAAAGTTATTGATCTTAAGTGTTTAATCAGAGTATATAATAATAATACAATATATTCTCAGAGACTATATTAACCTGAAAACAACCCAGATATTCATCAGCAGATTGGATGAATAAATTATGATATATTCATACACTGAGATGAACTATGGTTACATGCAATAACAGATAAAGAACATCATGATGAGTTACAAAAGCAAGTCAAGAAGAAAATGCAGTATAGTTTCATTTACACAAAGTTCACAAACATGCAACACTAAAAAAAATATTTATGGATGCAAATACTATGGTAAAACAATGAAGAAAAATGGGAAAATTATAAATTTGAGACAGCATTGCCTGTAAAGTGGGACGAAAAGGAATATGATTAGGAAAAGGGCTATACAAGGGAATTTAAAAGGACTGCTCATCAGTAGATGAGTGGATAAAAATGCTGTGGTACATTTACTCAATGGGATACTATGCAGCTATAAAAAAGAAAGGCCGCTTACCCTTTGAGACAGCATGGAGGGACCTGGAGAACATTATGGTGAGTGAAATAAGCCAGTCAGAGAGACAAGTATCACATAATCTCACTTATTTGTGGAATCTAATTAATGTACACAATAAATTTACAAACCAAATAGATTCAGAGACATGGAAGCATGGAACAGATGGACAAATCTCAGAGGAAAAGGGTGGGGGTGGGAAGAGATGAACCAAATAATTTATATACATATATGCATAACCCACCACACAGACAATAGTGTGGTGAAAGCCTAGTTGTTGGAGGGATCAGGGTCGTGGGGAAAAGTCGGGGACATCTGTAATACTTTCAACAATAAAGATAAATTTAAAAAAAAGGAGAATGCTCATTTTCTTTTCTTATATTGGGTGACAGTTCTCTGGTGATTGCTGTATTGCATTTATTTATTCTGTAGTCATGCTTTGCAAATAATATTTTATAGGTATTCAATATTTAACAAAACAATTAAAATGTGATGTTTTCTTTTTACACTTGTAATAAAACAAATTATGATTTTAACAAATTTCAATTCCTTGTTTTTAAGAACAGCAGTTATTGAATATACATATACTTTTGTTCTATTACTATGCCAAAGATAAAAATCTAAATCTAACTTTAAGAAATAAGATATCCAATAAAAATTAGGACAAGTTTTGGAGTCAAAATTAATTCAGAACTCATAAAAAGAAAAATTTCTTAATCTTTTAAGATATAGGCTATGTGTATGTATTTTTCAATTAAGATGAAAATAAGCAACAAATTTCCTAACTCAAGAAATATCTTCAGATCTTGATTTTACTAAAAACCTAATTCTGTCCTAAGGAGGCCTCTCTCAAGAAATTCAGCCACACACAAAAACACTTCTAAAATATTTTTTTAGAAGGCTTGCTATTGGTTACCTAATTATAACTAAAAAATCTTTACATAAAATGTGTAAATGCTTAAGCTTTAGTGAATTGTTCTGTTCTACATGTGGATTTATTGAAAGAGCTGTATTAATACATATGAAACTCCTAGGGAAAATCTTAAAATTTTTTTTTTTTTTACCTTTGTACCAAAAAGGGTTCTCAAACAGTGAAATGTCTTGTTTAGCATGGAAAGAGATGAAACAATGAAATCTACCAAGTTTTGCGTCTCTTTGGAAATATATCCTCTCAAACACACGCTCACACACACACACACACACACAGATAAAAAAAAAATAATATTTATATTGTTTAATCTATGGAAGTGGTTTCTGGACTAACCTTATATTCAAAAAGGTTTGTTTTTCCAACATCAAGAGTTTATAATTAGATAACAGTCTGAAGACTACAAATCAGCCTATTTCGAACTCATTATTTTCCCCACATTTTGAAATTTTGAAGATGAGGAAAAATTTAAAGCCAAACTTATAAAATTCCTCAGTAAGTGACTATCTATCCTAGCTATTTTCCCCAAAGTAATATCTGTTAGTTCTTCCTTTGAATTCCAAGAATTCTGGATTGAAATGCGGTGACGCCAGCGTCCAAGATCCCCTTCCTTGCCACAAACCTAGAGACGGCGTCTTATTAATTATCTTAGGTGGTTTCATAAATCCCATATAAAACACCAACCCCGACTTAGTATTTCGATGAACCTCCCGCCCACTATAGTTTAGAGAGATTTAGTAGTAATTTTCGTATTTTACACCATCTATTGTAAAAATCGAATTATGGATTACGAATACATATCTCACAGCAACTTTACCTCTTAAAACTAAGTCCACTTTTTTGTTCTGCCCTTCCAGCGTGAAAGTTGAAGGATCACGATCCTTCTTAGAACTTCAACTGAATGAACATCACACTTCAAAACTGCCAACCCCGCATATCCCTTAGGTTCTTACTTCACATGATTATAACTTTGTTTAAAAAAGTACTTAAAAGCCCTATACCTTTTTCCTCCATCCGTAAGATTTAAGCTGAGAACAAAACTGAGGGGCCAAAGATAGTATGAAATCTGAGGTAAGATGTGGGGCGGAAGATTAAGAAGAGTTCGGAACTAGGTTAGCTGACTGCCGAAAACCGTTAAGAGCTGGGTACTGTAAGGTACTCTAGGGGGCGGGGCGTAACCTCTCGCCCTGGAGTTCCCACGCCCCCCAGCGACAGCAGCCCACCTAACCGCCTCAGCGGGCGGCCGCCATTTTGGCTTCGCCCCAGCTCCGCCTCTGGAGCGCAGGCAGCCCCGCCTCCCAGCCGGTCTTGCGCCGAAACAGGAAGTGGGGTCTGACACCTAGGTTCCGGGCCGGCAGCAGATTGGAACCGAGACGGGCATTCTGAGCGCCCTCACAGCAACCCCTGCCGCTGCCCGGGCTGTCGCCTTCCAAAAAAAAAGAAGTCGTGGGATCATGTCGAATATGGAGAGTATCCTTTCGCGTCTGAAAAGCTGCTGCTTGGACGTAGGGGAAGGGGTGGGGGAGGGGCTGGGGCCCGGGCCCTGGGAAGAGCCCGGTGCCGGTGATCTTTGCGCTCCAGTTGCGGAGGGGCGAGGGCACTGACGTCCATTGGGAAGCGCCGGCCGCTGGTTTTGTTTGTTATTGTTTTCTGGTAGCCGCCGCCATCCTGGAACCAGGGGACTTGGGACTGCTTTGGTAAGAGGCACAGTAGTTGGACTGGTTTGAGAACATTCTCGAGCGTGAACCCTCCCTCGTTGCGCGCTTCTGTCACCTGTTCTTTCAGTGGATTTATCTGCTTCTTACAAAGAAATCTGGGAGGATGGTGTGGAAACCGGCGGCAGGAGTTTGCCAGAGGTCTGGGGCGGAGGTGGAGGTTTTGAATGCAGTGGCTTCCGTGGAACTTCTTCCTTTTTCTGGATGGAGGCGACTGGTAATAAGATAAAGTGCTTCATGTCAGCTCTCCGAAGTAAGCTGAGTGCGTGTGTGTTACTAACCTGGTTTAGCACACGAGGAAACGCACAGTGACCTGAAGCTGTAGAAAGTCATCAGGTGCACCTGCGTTCCCACTTCGTCAACGGGGTTGGGGACCAAGCTGCGTGAGGCCCTGAACTGGAAAAGGATGAAATTGCTTTTCACAACTGAGATACCATCACGGGTTTTCCTTGTCGCCGTAATTCCGCCTCTGTTCCAGCAGTTGGCATTATAGAAAATAGAGTAGGTTGGTATCTTGCCATTGAACGAAAATTGGCAAAATGACAAGATGTGGGTAATACTATTTGTTTGATAGCTTATTTTGAGGCTGTTTGGTTTCGTTAGTTTGTAAGTATTAAATATAGAAAGACGTTTGGTGAGAGGATTACATTATGTGGGCCATACTGGGAATATTGCTAACATACTGTGCCGAATTATCCAAGGTAAACCAAGAATAAAATGTAAGGAGGTGCTTAATAGGTCGTTTTATGAACAGAGTAGATGACTAAAAAGCCCGGTTATCACTGCAGGTTAAAGGATATGATTTATGGCCCTGGCCGCTTTGACTCAACGGTTGGAGCGTTGGCCTGTGGACCTGGGTTCGGTTCCCGCCAGGGGCACCTACCAAAGGAAAAATAAAAAAGAAAGGATATGATTTATGAAAGTGTAGGCTGGTTAGATGGTTTTTTAAAGCAGTGTCATAAAGGAAAGACCACTGAACTATGGGTTAAAAGATCAATTTCTAATCCCAGTTTTGCTTCTTAAGAAACATGTGAGTGAGAACAAGTGATATAGCCTCTGCAGGCAAAGTTGACTCATCTGTAAACATATTATCCAAACTGCCAACCTTATAAAGCTCTTATGAAGATAAAATGAAATGGAAGGGCATACTAAATCGTAAAGTTTTGAACATGCTGTTAAATATTAAATAGAGTACTAATTGCTATCTCATTCCCCAGAACTTTTGGAAGGATTTGAGGTAATAACTCTAAAATTGCTTTTTTCTACTCTAATAATGCAAATTAATTTTTCTCTACCTAAGCCTACCCTGTGTGATTTCCAACAACAAGATAATTGGTTACTAATTTATTTTGCTGAAATTTATGTATGCCTGACCATAATTAAAATTAATGGTACTGTTATCAATAGTTTATACCTTAAAAATGAAGTATTAACTACCTTTCAGTCTGTCAGAAGAAGTAAGGAGGTTTAACTTGGTTCATACCATCTGTCAGTGATTACTTCCCTTGGTTCCAGTTTGTAGATTCCAGACGGTTTCCTTATAGTATAGAGGAGGAAAAGGACATACTGACTCAGACCTGTCTTCCATACATAAGTAATTTGAACGGAAACTTGAGTAATGTTTATTTGTTATCTATATATAATGCAAAAATCTCATTGTTACAGTATATAAGAATATTAAATGTGCTAAAAATTGAATTAGCATGATATTGTTATGTCTATGTGTGGATAGTTAAAACACTGAATTTATCATGGTGGATTAGATCAAATCCCACTTTAAAGAACTGGGTGGTATGACCAAATTCGTTGTAACATGTTCATATAGGTGTTTTACAAGTATAGAATTAATAGCAATATGTGTGCAGTATTAATATGTTTCAGGAGTAGTGTTTGGTTAACTAAAGGAATTATACAATTGAGGAGGACTAATTAAAGATGCTTTCCTACTCCTCTACTCCATGCTCTTTTTATTTTTTTTGCTTCTCTCTGTTTTTACCCCTCTTCTGGCATTTTGCTGTTTTGTTGGCTCAAGCATGCTTCACTTTCGGGAAGCTTTCCATGTCATCTTTCTAATCTAACCCACCATCCCCAACAAACTAGAAATCGGAGAGCACCAGTTCCCACCAGTTCCTACTCTGTGCTCCTTTCCCCATATCTTTTCTCTTTCATTTTAGCCATTTTTTTCCACTGATGTGATTAGATGTTTACTTATCTGTTACATTCGACTGAATTCCTTGAGGATGGGTCCTTATTTAGTCTTTGAATCCTCATTTCCTTGCACAGCACTCATCCATTAGTGGGCACAAAGTGGGTAAATGACCTATTAAAATTAATTTTTAACATATATTCAGTCTCTTCTATAGGCTGAGCAATGTACCCAGGCTGTTATACACAGAGGGTTATAAAAGCCATTCCCAACTCTGAGCAACTTTTGATCTAACGGAACCAGAACACACTTGGGTGGGGATAAATAACAATATAAGATAGCACATACTAACCTAAATACTACCACAGCAATTCTTGATCCCATGTGTGGATTGACTAAAGGCCTTAAAATTGTATGCAGAATTTTCTGTTAGTATGTGTCTTTTTCCTGGGGGATATATCTATAAATGACATCTGTTTCTCTGAGAGATTCTAACCTGAAAAAGGATGAGAAGTAATGAAGTAGATAATAGGAACTGCATACTGTTCAGAGAGTACAGAAAGGTATGTGTACTGGACTGGCATCATTGTCTCCTTTTGTAGTCTCCCAGACAGAGGAAATTGACTGTGTTTCAGACAAATACTGCTAGCTATCTTAAAAATGTCTGTTAAACACTATGAATGGCTTTATATCTGAAAGCAGAACTAATTACTGAGTCTCTGAGGCTTTCCTAGTGTTGACAAACGTATTGTGATTTTTCGGCCAAGATATTAACAATATTTTATCTTTTAACTACAGTAGTCTTTGTGGACTGGCTGGCTAGTAGAATTGTGTCTTACAAGAAGTATTGCAAGTAAGGATTACTTATGGTTCATCATTTAATGCCATTTGAGTACCAATTCTGAGCAATTCACTATGAAAGTTAAAATGCAAACAGAAATATAAGTTGAGCTGGATTTGTGTTCCTTTTATTCTTTTATTCAGCAATTACTCCTCAATTAACAATCTTTAAGCTTCAGTTTTTTTTCCATCTGTAAAATGAGGAAAGTTAAATGATCTCTAGGGTCCCTTTCAGTTCTGATGATCTCCCTGTGTTTCTGTGATCCTCAGCTCTACCTCCCAGAAACACACAGGGAAGATCAAGATGCAGGTAGTTGAAAAGGGGAAAGTTGGATGCATCATAGCACTTCTTCCCATCAAATGTACAGTTGGCCCTCATTTATTGCCATTAATCAGTTCCAGACTCTGCCGGGATAAATGAATTTCCACGAAGTAGGATTCTTTAACTGCGTGAAGCCGAGAAAGTTGAAGCGCGAAGTGGGGAGGGATGACTGTATACCTAAACATTCTGTGATATTGGTACCGCTGCTTTATTCTGGAGCAGGCAGTTGCTAGTGGAACTTTTTTATTTCCTTCCTCTTACCTCCTCTTTTTTTTATTCATCCTCTACTTCCCTGTGCCCAAAGGATTACATAATCCTACTTTTGATGCTTGGAATCAAAGTGCTTTCTGCCCTACTGTGTTTGAATAACTTTCTTTCCCTTCCGTCGCTCCACCCACTTCAGACAGGCAGGCAGGGCCTGAGATTTCTACTGAGAATGTCTTCCAGGAATCTTGAGGAAGTAGATTGAAATCCCAAAGCAAGGCTTCCTTCTGTATACATAATGAATATGATGAACCCTAATGATTCTTTTTTTAAAAAAATTTGAAGCAATATTCTATTAAGACAGAGCTGATTTCCATCCTTTGCCTTTTAGTAGTGTAATTGCAAATAAATGAAACCACATAGAATGTTTTAAACAAATAATGGGACTTTTTATTCCCTGACTAACCACATTGCCCAATTAACATCGATGACTTAGCGAAGACATGAGTGGTAATGACAATTTATTGAATACCTACTATATATTAAACTTTGTGATGAGGATTTTGTATACATTATGTCAACTCTCAAAACAACACTGGGATACAGGTGGCGGTATCCTCATTTTATAAAAGAAGACATTAGAGCTAAGAAAGCCACAAAGCTTGTAAGCATACTGTAAAGGATCTGGTTTGGGCTCCAAAGTCTCTGCTATGTTCTCTTTTGCACAGTGACTCCACAACTTAGAGTGCTTCTGTTATATTTGATGGAGTCCTAGGGTTTAGAGCTGCTTTTTCTATACATTGACATTCCACTTGAGATTTTGTTGAAAAGAGTGTGGAAAACCATGAATCTCAATAATCACTTTAGAGATAGTCTACCTTACATTCTCATGAAGACAAGTCTGGATCATAGATATATCCTATTCAAAGGTACATCTTGGTGGAATGTTTTTAAATTTTAATTTGTAGAATTGGAAGGTGGGGAATTAATACTTTCAGAAAATTCGAAATAATTGAAATGTTCAGATGATGTATTTGATTTCCTTATTATTTCCTTATCAATCCCAAGGACCAGGTAAATTAGTTTTTTGCTTTTACATTGATTTTGACAGGGAGAGGGAAAGCTATTGCCATTAATGGAGGTGTTTGAGACCAGTTTCTCAGAGTTAGTGGTATTATTTATGTTAGCCAAAAAGCAAGCATGGTGATATGTGCTAAATGTCTCAGGAATGAAGAGGAGGGTGGTAGGGAGGGGGAAAAAGAAGGGTACATTAGCCCAAGGAACTGTATATGAGAGAGCCACAGCATCAGGTAACTGTTGGAGGCCAGCCTCACTGATGTACAGGATGCTGGATACTGGGATAACTCAAAACCTAGTTTAGGGCCTTATGCATCTTTCTATACATGTTAATAAATGTTACTGTCAGTCTTTCTAAACTGTCAGTCCATCGGTAATGAAGTATTTCAGCCATTGCCTTTTCATACTGTCTTAATAGCAACCATTTTGCCAAGTTGAATTTATGATTAGTCAGTGAAGGAGATTATTCTGCCAGTGTTCTTTTTCCAAATTAAAAAAAAAAAACAAACATTCCAGGTATTTATAGCTAACTAAAATGTCTAAAGTATTGCTCAGTATATCAAGTCTGGTTCATAGCTCAATTTAGTAGTTGAATTGATTCCATTATTTTCCAAATCGGCAATCCATTCCCCCACCTCCGTATAGAGAATGTTCACTTACTGTGGTATACACAAAGGGTGATACTTCTTTTTTTTTTTTTTAATCCTCATCCGAGGACATTTTTCCATTTTTTGTACAGACAGTGTGGGAGGGAGAGAGAGGAAGAGAGAGAGAGGGAAACATCGATGTGAAAGGGACACATCGAGTGGCTGCCACCCGCATGACCAACCAGGGCCAGGGACAAACTGCAACCGAGGTACATGCCCTTAGCGGGAACCGAACCTGGGTCTCTCGGGACCGCAGGCCGACGCTCTAACCGCTGAGCCAAACTGGCCAGGGCAAGGGTGATACTTTGAATAGCAGACACCTGCATTTAAGATTCTGCTAGTAAAAAGTACCCAAGAGTTACAGGCAAGGTTTTAGACGCAGGAATGTTTGATTTCTGGCCTGGGGCAAAGTATTTGTTATCAGAAAAACAATGGTGTTGCACGTCATCTGGACTACATAGACACACATGAATATATTTGACAGGTGATAGTCTAGCATATGTAGTCCTCTGTTTATTCATGTGATTATACTTATTTCTACCTAAACTGTACTAAAACTGTTGGAAATATTGTCTCTGCCATATTCTTTTGTAAGGTTGAGGTCAGGGAATTCATCCCCTTACTCATTTCTGAATGTATAGAACTGTTTGGAATAGGACCTGGTAAAAATTCTCATGCCCTTAATGTACATCTAGCCTCATGATAGTTCCTATTAAATTGGAAAGAACTTGGCTAGAGATGGGGGGGAGGGAGTAGGGAGGGAGAGCAGGAGAGAGGGAGAGGGAGGGATGAATGAATAAATGAATGTGTATGCACATGCATTTTCTGCTTTTGTGGGAATGAATTGTTAACTCGGAATTTATTACATGTGTAATAATAGGGCTGTAGTTTTCAGAACTGCTAGTAATTATGATAGAATCAAATCTCATGCTTTATTTCTCTAATCATTGTTGCATTGTATGGAGGACTTTTAATAGTTAACATATCCCTCCTGGCAACTAAAAGTAAATTGCATTTTAAAATTTAACTTATAAAAATATTCAAGAATATTAAGCTTTAGAATATTTACTAAGCCCCATATGTTTTCAAAAGAGAAAATATTTCTGGTAGGAACATATAAATAATTTGATTGTGCAAGAAAGTAATTGTCTTATTCCTCATTCTTAGATACTTTTATACTTTTTTTTTTTTTTATCCTCACCCGAGGACATTTTTCCATTTTTTTGCACAGATAGAGTGGGAGGGAGAGAGAGGAAGAGAGAGAGAGAGAAACATCGACGTGAAAGGGACACATTGAGTGGCTGCCACCCGCACGACCAACCAGGGCCGGGGACAAACTGCAACCGAGGTACATGCCTTAGCGGGAACCGAACCCGGGTCTCTCCGGACCGCAGGCCGATGCTCTAACCGCTGAGCCAAACCAGCCAGGGCAGTTACTTTTATACTTTTAAGGTTTGAACATTTTAGACAATAACCATTCCATATAATGAATAATTGATAAAATTACCATATACAGAGAGAGGTTTTGATATGAGTTGCCATGTGTTCTAATATTCAAACCAGAATGTATACTACTTTACATTTTAGAATGGCTATAAGACACATATGCCACATACTGCATTATATCTTGGTTGCTTTGGAAATGTGTGATAAATTAAAGACTAACTTGTTGAGATTAGAACTTGTCATCAAATTTTTCTAGTCAGGTCATGTTTTGCTACCAAATATCATGTATAACTTTCATTTTTCAGATTTTTTGAATTTTGGAATTGTGGATAAGTGACCATGGAGATAAACAGATAAAAAGAAGGAGCAACAGAAGCATTTTAGTATATATCTATGTATTTATAAGACTGTATATGTATATCATAAGAATCAAATAGAGATTCATGATCTCATATCATGTTGCTTATGATAGAAACAGAAACATTACAATATTTCAGCTATTCTTGTGGAAGAGGATACTGAATCAGTATGTTCTATACCTAGATGTTCATGAAAATCACCTGGTGAGCTTTTATTATTTTTTTATTATTATTTTTTTTTATCCTCACCCGAGGACATTTTTCCATTTTTTTGTTCAGATAGAGCAGGAGGGAGAGAGAGGAAGAGAGAGAGAGAGAAACATTGACGTGAAAGGGGCACATCGAGTGGCTGCCACCCGCACGACCAACCAGGGCTGGGGACAAACTACAACCGAGGTACATGCCCTTAGCAGAAACCAACCCGGATCTCTCTGGACCTCAGGCCGACGCTCTAACCGCTGAGCCAAACCGGCCAGGGCTCACCTGGTGAGCTTTTAAAAACTGCAGATGTCTGAGACCCATGCCAGATCTACCAAATTGAACATTCCAGAGGTTGGGTTCAGAACTCCATTTTTAAAGAGCTGTATTGGTAATTGTTATATTGTTGGTCTGTGATGAGATTTCAAGATCAAGTCAAAATGGGAAAACTAAAATGCAGTGTAAAAAGCATTTTCCAAAACTAAATGTAATTTTATTTTATTTTTTCATTTATCTTCAGATAGCGAGGGAGGGAGGAAGGGAGAGAGAGAGAAACATCCGTGTGAGAGAGACATATCTACTGGTTGTCACCCACATGACCCCAACCAGGCTGGGGACAAACTGCAACCGAGGTACGAGGTACGTGCCCTTAGCGTGAAAACCTGGGACACTCTGGTCTGCGGGCCAACGCTCTAACCGCTGAGCCAAACCGGCCAGGGCAAAACTAAATGTAATTTTAAAATTCAGTTTTTAAATGCTGTCCTTTATTCTGAGACTCTCCTTCCTAAATTTTTGGTGTTGATATATTCCCTTTTAATTATACCATAAAAAAAGTCTGGCATCTGTTGTGACATTGGTTTTCTGACTCTTTTAGCAGCAGAGCCCCCCCCCCTTTTTATGTGGAATCCTAATACTATAAACCGTATTGTATTAATATAAACTTATTTATAACTGTAAATGGGTAATTGAGTCCTCTTGCCCAACATCAGCAGTGCTTTTGTCCCAGTATGTCATGTACCCCTGCAAAATACTTTTCTACTATTTATTTACTTAAAGCTAGTGCGTACTTCTGTTAGACACTGCATTAAACTCATGATATATAGATGATTGGGACTCATTCTTACTCTCAGGGTGTCCATAGTCTAGGTGAAAAATCAGACATGGAATTCTAATGAAGTACAGAAAAATACTCATCATGATATATAAAGTAGCATGGGAATGCAGAGTAAGTAGCTACTGACACTGCACACTTCAAATTATGTTTCCACAGAGTACAGGCATACCTCGTTTAATTGTGCTTCACTTTACTGTGCTTCACAGATGCCGCATTTAAAAAAAATTGAAGGCAAAGATCCTCTACCAGCAAAGAGATTATGACTTGCTTTATTGTGAAACATGCTTTATTGTGGTACTCTGGAACCGAATTCACAGTATCTCTGAGGTGTATACTTAAAGTTTAGGAACAGAAGGTTTGAAAACAGTCTTGGGGAGCAGTTATTGTATATTAAATTTATGTTAAGCACAAACAGGTTCAACATATCCAAGTTACAATTGCTACACACCCTTAACGGTGTTGCCCATATAGTAATGTTATATAATACATGCTTTGGGTATTTTTTTCTTTTGGTTTTCAAACAACCCTTGTTTTTAAAATTTAAAGGTACCATCTCATGGTATCTATATATTCTTAATTAACCTAACCTTTCATGTGAAATGAATTTTGTACAAAAATCATGTAACACTAACCCTTGCCCCCCAAAACTGTACAAAAAAGAGTGTACAATATGTCTAGGGTATATGCCAAGGAGTGAGATTTCTAGGTGGAAGAATATGTGTACTTTGACTTTTCTATGTAGATCTTTGTATCATCTGAAAGTAATGATGCTTTGATGATTTTCAAAGTAATTCATATACCTTTTATTTATTATCATGCTTGCTAGGACTCCAGAGCTTAATTTAAAAAAAAAAAAAGTTATAGCAGGATTATCTTTTAACTGATTTAAAAAGGAATTGTAAGTATTCACTATTAAGGATAATGTTTGCTGTAGATTTTTCTTTTTAATCCTCACTTGAGGATTTGCTTATTGATTTTAAAAAATATTTATTGTTGAGAGTATTACAGATGTCCCCCTCTTATTCCCCCATTGCCCCCCTCCACCCAGTTTCTGCCCCACCCCAGGCCTTCACCACCTATGTCTGTGTCCACGGGTAATGCATATATGCATAAGTTCTTTGGTTAATCTCTTCCCGCACCCCCCTTCCCTCTGGCATTCTCAGTCATGTTTATTGATTTTAGAGAGAGAGAAGGAGAAAGGGAAGGAAGGCAGACAGGCAGGCAGGAGAGAGAGATAGAGAATGGGACATCTATGTATGAGAGAAACATCCATTGGTTGCCTCCCATATGCGTCCCCACTGGAGATCAAACCCACAACCTAGGTATGTGCCCTGACTGGGTATCAAACCCGAAACCATTTTTTTTTTTTTTTTTATCCTCACCAGAGGACATTTTTCCATTTTTTGTTCAGATAGAGCGGGAGGGAGAGAGAGGAAGAGAGAGAGAGAGAGAAACATCTATGTGAAAGGGACACATCGAGTGGCTGCCACCCGCACGACCAACCAGGGCCGGGGACAAACTGCAACCGAGGCACGTGCCCTTAGCGGGAACCGAACCCGGGTCTCTCTGTACCGCAGGCCGATGTTCCAACCGCTGAGCCAAACCGGCCAGGGCTCAAACCCGAAACCTTTTGGTGCAAGGGATGACACTCCAACCAACTGAACCCCACCAGACAGGGCTAGATTTTTGATATATATGCTTTTTTTTTTCAGGTTAAGGAGATTTTTCTCCATTCATTGTTTGCTAGGATTGTGGTCATGAATCATTCATCTGAATGTTAGTTTGCTGAATCCATTAAATGTTGGGTTTTATTTAATGTTTATTATTTTTCTTCTTTAATCTCCAAATGTGGTTAAAAATACGTGGATAGATTTTTTTTAAATACTAAATTACCCTTTTATTTCTAGGATAAACCCATCATGAATATGAGGTAGATTTAATACATTGTTTGATTTCTAATATTTTTAATATTTTTGCATCCATGTTCATGAGTTTAGTCTGTAATTGTCCAACATATAGTATTCTATTTTGATTTGGATATCAGATTTGAGATGTGTTACTTCTTTTTTCTGTTTTTTGGAAGAGTTTGTATGAGGTAGGAATTGCTTTTT
The DNA here is from genome assembly GCF_014108415.1 of Molossus molossus. Lineage (NCBI taxonomy): Eukaryota > Metazoa > Chordata > Mammalia > Chiroptera > Molossidae > Molossus > Molossus molossus. Next base: position 10,133,097 of record NW_023425355.1, on the reverse strand, counting down.
TCTAAAACGATTGATGTAATGCACCAGTAAAACGATGTAGGCTGTGTCTGTTGTTAATTAAATAATTTACATTAAAGTAGTTTAACATTGAATCAGGAATTTAGATTTATTTATTTATTAGTTCTTCGTTACAATTCTAGGGTTGTCCATTTTGTCAGACTTTGAGTGTATTGCCATTATGTTCATAATTTGTTGTTTTCAAATATCTTTATTTTATCTTCAGTTGTTTCTTCTTTTTCGTTCCTACACTGTTTATACCGTCTCTTCTTTATTATTTATTTTTTAAAATGTTTTTATTGATATTTTTTAGAGAGAAAGGAAGGGAGAGATAGAAACATCGATGTGAGAGAGATACATTGATTGGCTGCCTTCAGGCTCAAGCCTGAAACCTGGGCATGTGCCCTGATGGGGAATCAAACTGGGACTTCTCAGTCTATGGGGCAACTCTCAATCCGTTGAGCCAACCGGCAGGGCCCTTCTCTTCTTTATTGATCAGCTATGCTAATGTTATTAGTCTTTACAGAGAACTTACCTTTTTTATCTTTTCTATTAAATCTTTGTTTCTGTTTTTTTTTTTTCTGAAAATTTTTTCCCCTTCTTTATGCTGCTTTTGAGTTTATTCTGTAGTTTTTCTCATTTTGTGAGATGAATGCTTATTGTGTTAATTTTTAGTCTGCCTTCCTTTCTAATGTGAAATTTTAAGACTAGAGAATTCCATCTGAGAATGGTATTAGCTCTACATCCCACAAGCCACATTCTACTCATTTCACTGTCAATTTTAATTTTTTTGGCTGCAAAAAGGTTTATTGTTTCCATCTGATCCAATGCATGGGAGAGGGCTCCAGAGTGTTTAAAAGAACAGCTAGTGGTTTCGGTGCGAGGCTCAGGCAAAAGCCAGACACCAGGGGAATGCACAGGGCCCCTCCTCTGGGCTCCAGAGGCTCCTAGTCCTGCTTGGGGGTGAGTGAGCCTTTTGAAGAGACACTCCCCCAGCCCATCTTGGGGGCCAGCCAGCCTGCGGAGGTTAATGAGGTAGTTGTCCACCTTCTTGACGAGTTTCACCTCCTCATCCAGGAAGTGGCTCTCCAGGAAGTTACAGAGATGAGGGTCTGCGAGAGTGGAACCCAGGGTATGCAGATCCAAAAGGGCCTGTTTCAGGTTCCTCTCCAAGGCCATGGTGTCTAAGTTTTACTCCACTCGCCTTGGGAAGGCTTCAGTTCAGATGTGTATTCAGTTTGCTAATTTTCTCTTTAGTTTTATCTAATTTTCTTTTATCTCCTTTGCTCCACCCCTTCTATGAACCAAGGCTGATAATAACAGTTAACCCTCTTATCTCCTTTACTAGGCTCATAAGACATTTTTCTATCCTACCCTTATGCTAATGTTGAACCTTCAGGGGTTCTAGCTTTGCTCAGAAAGTTCAGTTCTGGCATTTCATCTTGTGTAGGCCCAATAGGAAACTTTGGTTTCAAGGGCTTCATTGCCTACCTACTACTACTACTATTTCCTTTTTGGTTTTGTATCCTGAGGATTTCCTTTCCTATTTTGTAAGCTCAGTTCTGTATTTAAAAGGACATTTGTTGTAGTTTATCCAGTATTTCCAGGTGTTTTTCTAAATCTCTAAGCTTCCATATTTGTGGGAATGGTTCATGTCTTCTTAGAATGAAGGGGGAAAAGTTTTTTTTATACTGAATGGACTTTTGTAATGGATTTGTTTTTTGGGTCAATATTTTGTACCATGATCAATCTTATCTATTAATATTAAATAATTCAGACAGTCCTCAGTATTTGCAGTTCATAGTAAATTTCAGGTTTAAGGGAGTTGAAATTATTTTTTAGAAACAATGAAGAATATATTAATTACAGAAATTGATCTAAAATAATTTGCTACTGAAGTCAGTGTTTATAGTGACTTGTTCTACAGAGACAGTGATTCTATTTGGGAGATGATTTGGGAAATGAAAATTTCATTTCTTTTTCTTTTTTTATTTCCATTATATTATTGATTCAGGTTTTCAACAGGGTTTGATTTCGCCCCCTTCTCCAGGTAACATTTGACAACGTTTGGAGACATTTTTATTATTCCAGCTGGAGGGTATAGGGTGCTTATGTTATCTAGAGGATATAAGCCAGGGATGCTCATAAACTTCCTAGAGTTCACAGGACGGCCCTACAGCAAAGTATTTTCTGACCCAAAATACCAATAGTGCTTAGGTTGAGAAACCCGATTTATTAAAGGAGCATAACTTTCAGTCATGTAGCTGAAATAGACAAATCTTACTTATAAATGTAAAGTATATTTTACATTAAGATTATCCAGAAATTCATGCACATATACTAATTTTCTTAACAGTTCTAGTTATATCTGTCATTGATGAAAAATACAGTAGCAAAGTTATCCCTCTTATTATTCATAAATAAGGTGTTAAATAAGAACCATGAAGCCACTGAGAGATGAACAAGGTAACTTAATTTATGACTTAGCTTTGGTAAATAAAAACTGTAAAATAATTCTTTTCTTTTTTTTTTTTTAATCTTCACCCAAGGACATTTTTGCATTTATCTTCAGATAGAGCTGGAGGGAGAGAGGGAGGAAGAGAGAGAAACATTGATGTGAGACACATCAACTGGCTGCCATCCTCACAACCCCTGCCAGGGCCGGATACAAACTGCAACTGAGGTATGTGCCTTAGCGGGAACTGAACCCAGGACTCTCTGGTCCATGGGTCGATGCTCTAACCACTGAGAAAAACTGACCAGGGCAAATCCTTGTTTTCTGATAGTGGTATAATCAGTGCAAAAGTCAGCCCTTTAAGCTAGGTGCTATATGTGTATCTTTCAAAAAACTTAGATGAACCTCATGTCTATACATGTCCTGAAGAAATATAGAATCAAGGTTAAAGAGAAAGTAGATTTTACCATTTTCTAAAGCACAGAAAACACTTCTAACCAGGGATTTAATCATGACACAAACTTGTTGCATTGTCATATTCATGTGCATATACTTCATATTTGTTTTTGTCATAAAAATGAAAGATTTGTGGTTTCGCTCATTGAAACAGAGCACTTTTCTTTCTATTGTTATTTTTTTAATTTAAAATTTTAATCTTAAAATAGTTCTAGACTTAATATTGCAAAAATAGTGCACAGTTATTTTATTCCTTTTACCAATCTTCTAATGTTAATATCTCACAAAACCATGGTGTAATTATCAAGAAAAATAAGTCAACATCAGTACAGTATTATTAACTACAACTCTTGGATTTCATCAGGTTTTCCAGTAATGTCTTTTTTTCTGTTCCAAAATCCAATGCACGATCCCACATTCTATTTAGTGAGTCTGCATCCTTAGTCTTCACCACTCTGTGCCAGTTCCTAAGTCTTTCTTTGCTTTTCATGAACTTTACACTTGAAGAGTACACTGATCGGTTATATCATAGAATGTCTTAGTTCAGGATTGTCTGATGTTTTCTCATGTAGATAAAGGTTTTGTTTTTAGCAACAACACCATACAAGTGATGCTGTACCCTTCTCAGTTCATCATTTTAGAAGGTAAATGATGTTGAAATGTCTTTTCACTGGTGGTTTTTTCGAAGGTGAAGTTGTGTCTGTCAGGTTTCTCTACTATAAAGTTGCTACTTTTAATAATTATTTTCTTGCTTTTAATTTAATAAAGTTTTTAAATTAAAATGTGGACTAATAATAGTTTTCTGTTGTCTCAAATGCTTTCTGAATAGTTGGTTTAAATAGCGTAATGTTATCTGATAAGTTTTATAAATTTAACATCTAATTATTAGGAAATTACTTTTTTGAGTAGCCTTAACATATATTTACAGAACACCTATTTAACTTAAAGTTTGCTGCAAAAGAGCTTAATAGGAATGCCAAGAAATGTGATAAAGAAGAAAAGGCTGAAAAGGCCAAGATTAAAAAGGTAAGCTATTTTTAATATTTTTAAACTCATGATACGAACACAATCATGAAAGAGTGGATGTTTCAGTTTATTTACATTGAAGAAAGATTACTGGCTTTAGCATTCTAAACCAAATATGTATTTAAATAAATTATTTATTATCTGACATAGTTAATAATGGCCCTTTTTTGTTTATTATGACTTGTATGTTCAAGTATGGCTTACATACAGAGTATAACTGTTGGGTTACCTACATCTAAAGACTGCCCTTTGGTTTGTAACCCAAACTACTCTTATTTAGAAGTATAAAGCCTATATATAAGAATAATATTTAATGTTTTTTGGCTCGTTTTAATTTCTATAGTCTCTGAAGTTTTATATCTAAACAGTGCATAGCATTAATGTCTATTGTGTTTGTGTGTTTGCTAGGAGAGTTAACAGGATCAGCATAGTTGTGCCCATGGCTATGATGTATTACACTAAAAGGATCAAAGCAAAATCAACAATAAAAAAGCCATTAAATAAAGAAGGAAATCCTTCCATTTGCAATAGTGTGGATAGACCTTGAGGGCCTTATGCTAAGTGAAAATAATTCAAACATAGAAAGGCAAATACATATCATCTCACTTATGTGTAATCTTAAAAAAATCAGCTCATAGACAAAAAGAACAGATTGGTGGAGTCCAGAGGAGAGAGATGGGAGATGAGTGAAATGGGTGAAAGTGGTCAACAGATACAAACTTCTGGTTATAAATAAGTTCTGGGATGTAATATACAACATGGTGACTATAGTTAGTAATACTGTACTGTATTTATGAAAATTAAGATCTTTAAAGTTCTCATTACAAGAAAAATAACTGTGGTGATGCATGTTAACTAGTAAAAAAATTGGAAAGTGTGAAGTTGCATGTCTTAGTATCTCTATTACATTGCTTTTTGTATTATTGAAGAATTAGAAACAAACTAAATTCCCAGAATTAAGGGATCTTTTTAAAAAATGTTTTATTAAGTTTATTGAAGTGACATTGGTTAATAGGATCATATAGGTTTCAAGTGTACATATAGGTTTCTAGCCCTGGTCGGTTTGGCTCAGCTGTTAGAGTGTTGGCCTGCAGTCCAGAGAGACCCGGGTTCGGTTCCTGCTAAGGGCGCGTACCTCAGTTGCAGTTTGTCCCCGGCCCTGGTTGGTCGTGCGGGTGGCAGCCACTCGATATGTGATATGTCCTTTTCATGTCGATGTTTCTGTCTCTCTCTTCCTCTCTCCCTCCCACTCTGTCTGAACAAAAAATGTCCTCGGGTGAGGATAAAAAAAAATCAAGTGTACAATTCTATGATACAAGATCTGTATATTGTACTGTGTGCCTTCCAGGTTCTTCATTGATACATGTTCTCAAATTTCTGTCATTTCTATAACTTCTCCATTTTGCTTTTTTGGAGGTCCATCTGAGCTATTTAATATTTTCTTCCAAATTGACTTTTAACTTGGCCAAAAGCTATTAGAGCAAGAAGGCATGGGTCTGTGTTAGTTATATTCATTTAAAATAGTATAGTTAAATAAATACATAATTAAAGTGAAGATGCTTGTCTGTCTAACATCCAAAGTCGTTTTATGTACTCTCTGTAGAGTGTGTACCAACCACAAGGAAAGCCCTGGTTAGTGGCACATTCATACTACCACCCTTTACAAATGATGGTGTGGTTGTATATTTGACTTAAAAAGATGAGGTTTTTTTCTTAATTAGGTGGGAAAACAGTATGCTCTATACATTTACTGTGTAATAAATTTATATTGTCATAAGTAGGCTTACGTACTTGGAATACTATACACTAAAATAGTAGCAGTGGTAGTGCCTCAGTGATGGCATTATGGAGAATTTTAAAAATATAATTTTAAAATTAAAGAACTATAAATTCCCATTTTATTTCCTTAAAAACTAATTATGAAAGCTTTTAAATATTATTAAAATAAGTTAATTTGGAGTTGTTTTCCTCTTTTTAAAATATCTTTTGCTCCCTTTATTTTTGCCGATATTTACTTTTGCTCTTTCTCTTCATCACCATGTACTCTTGCTTTGTGTAAAACAGGCTATTCAGAAAGGCAATACAGAAGTTGCAAGAATACATGCTGAAAATGCAATCCGCCAGAAGAACCAAGCAATTAATTTCTTGAGAATGAGTGCTAGGGTTGATGCTGTGGCAGCCAGAGTTCAAACTGCTGTAACAATGGGCAAGGTAAGGCTTAATATCTGTAAACAGGAGGAACTCTTGATTTAAGTTTAATGAGATTATTAGGAGTTGCCAGAAATCTGAAACCATTGCAAGGTGCTGTAGGGTGCTAGTAAAGGCCTTTAATGGGCAAGAGAGACATAGTCAGAACACTTAGTGAGGAAAATGGTTTTGGCAATGGCCTTTAAACTAAGGTCTGTGAGTTATCTTCCAATGAAGAGTCAAAGAGCAGAAATACATATTGTATTTTGACTGTTAAGGAAAGGGTAGACAAATTTTATAAGTTGGTCTATAAGGAATATATTTAAGAGACTACCCAAATTTTGAGATTACTTACAGCATGCTCAATCTTTTTTTTTTTTTTTTTTTCATACTCCCAATAGGTAACCAAGTCCATGGCAGGTGTAGTTAAATCTATGGATGCTACATTGAGGAGTATGAACCTTGAAAAGGTAAGAAAAAAAAAATTTGATGTTTCAGATAGCATCTTTTCAATGTAAGTTTTTCTTATGGCCATATTTCTTTTTACAGATTTCTGCCCTGATGGACAAATTTGAACACCAGTTTGAAACACTGGATGTTCAAACACAACAAATGGAAGACACAATGAGTAGCACTACAACCCTAACAACCCCACAAGTAAGAATAGTTTCTTTACTTAGAATAACTTAAACATTTTTTTTTTCCTTTATTGATTTTAGAGGAAAGGAGAGGGAGGGAGAGAGAGAGAAACATTGATGAGAGAGAACATCGACTGGCCGCCTCCTGCATGCCCCCCACTGGGGATTTGGCCCACAATCTGGGCATGTGCCCTGACTGGGAATTGAACTGGTGACCTCCTGGTGCATGGGTTGATGCCCATACACTGAACCACACCAGCCGGGCTAGAATAACTTTTTAAAATTACCTGAGTTCAAAATATAATCTTTGTGAGCCAAAATCATCTCTAGAATGTGAAGTAAACATGTTGTATTCGCAAAATGCAAGTAGGAAGTTATGCTCTGCCTCTGGATTCCCGAGGACATGTTGTAAGATGCCATTCCCTATCTTACTGTGAAGTTCTAAGAATTACACTAGGTCACATGTCTAGAGAGATTGGAACTTGGTTCTGCTTGGGTGCCAGTGTTCCTTACTGATAAAGGCATTGCAGTGGGTGTTAGGTATTATCCTAAGCCTCAGCTAATTCATCTCAGTGTAATTATTTTTTTGTTTCCTTCCTTCTCTTTAGCTTGTGTTATTTATGCACAAGTCACAGGTGAACAAATAGTAAATTACAAGATCAGTTATGTTTCAGAAAACTATGATGTTTTCTAATCCTACAATTTAGAGATGTGCTGCAGAGAAAATTAAAATTTGAAAATAGTTTGCATGTGACACGAGCTAGAAATAAAGTTTTGTGAAATTTAAATCTTTACATAGAAGGTTTCTTTCATTGTCACTCTTTGATCCCAGCACCTATCACATGGTTAATCAAATGAACAAAGAACTTATTACTACTTTACTAATGTGGAGACAATGTCATTTACAGAATAGGTTAAGAGGAAATTAGCAACTGTCCATCAATATTTTAATTTTTTCTCAAAAAGGTAAATAATAGAGCAAGTTTATATTTAGATTTTATAGTAAAGAAAGAAAGAATTCATGTGTATATCTTGTAGCGAGCATATATATTTAGCCATTACTTTTATAGCTTCTTTAGAGCCTCAATCCCCAAAATGTGGTTCAGGAAGCAAGAATGTTTTTATCACCTGTACGAAGAAGCTCATTAGGAATGCTGAAATTTAGACCCCCATCCACAGACGTATTGAATAAGAATCATTTTAACAAGATTCCCAGGTGATTTTTATGTACTAATTTGGGAAGCACTCTCTTGAACTTTCTGATTCTTATTCAAGCACATAGGTGATCCCCAGGATATTATATGATCAGTTAAGTTTAGGAAACACAAGTGAATTGAAAAAGTGACTTGAAGTCAGGACACTTGGATTTCTAATCCCCACTTTAACACTAATTAACTTTGGGACTGTAAGATATTTACTACCCTGGACCTCAGTATATTTAGCTGTAAAATGTAAGGGTTTGATCCAGTGATATCTAAAATGCTTTTGACCTCTGAAAAAATCTTCAGATTTATTCACCCAACATTTGCTGAATGCCTTGTGTTTCAGGTATTGTGCTAATTGCTAAGGATAGTCAAATATATACAAAACATTCTTAATAAAAACTCAACTAAAATTTATAACAGAAATGGAAAGGCATCTGGTTGAACACATTAAGTTGTCTAAATTTTCATACCCTGCTAATGAGCAGTTAGAATTTAAATTGGCATATCCACTTTGTAAAAGTAATTTGGTAAAATTATCTATAGTCTGTCTTTAACATAACAGCCAGAGTGATCCTGTTAAAACATGTCATATCATGCTGCTTTTCTGCTCAAAATCTTCTAGTGCAGTGGTTCTCAACCTTCCTAATGCTGTGACCCTTTAATACAGTTCCTCATATTGTGGTGACCACCAACCATAAAATTATTTTAGTTGCTACTTCATAACTAATTTTACTACTGTTATGTCTTAGGTGACCCCTGTGAAAGTGTTGTTTGACCCCCAAAGGGGTCGCGACCCACAGGTTGAGAACTGCTGCTGTAGTGGCTCCACATCTCCCTAAAAATAAAGCTCAATCTTTACAATGGCCTGTAATGCCCTATAGGATCTGCCTCTCCCTGCTTCTCTGACTTCATCTCCTATTACTGCTTAGCACTCTACTCAGGCACTTGGCTTCCTTGTTAATTCTCAAACACACCAAGTATATTTATTTCTGCCTCAAAGCCGTTCCTCTTGTAGTTTCCTTTGCCTGAAAGTTCTTCCTCCATCTAGCAGATATCCTCATTGCTTACTCCCCCACCTTTTTCAGTTCTTTTGTCATTTTTCTCAGTGAGGTCTTCCTAACCATCCAACTTCAGAGTACATCAACAGCACACCCATTATTCCGTATACTCCCTACACCCCTGCTTTATTTTTCTTCATAGTACACCTTCTAATATACCATATAATTTTTAAAACTTTTTGTTTTCTCCACTTCACATGCACACACTAGAATATAAGCTTAAAGAAGGTAGAGATAGCCCTAACTGGGTAGATCAGTTGGTAAGAGCATCGTCTCGATATGCCAAGGTTGTGGGTTCAATCTCTTGTCAGGGCACATACAAGAATCAATGGATGAATGCATAAGGAAGTGGAACATCAAATCGATACTTCTCTCTTTCACCCTCTCCCCTCTTTCCTTCTCCCCCCAATCCTGTCTCCCTCTTCCTTTCTCTTTCTCAAAAGGCAGAGATTTTTATCATTTTTGTTCAGTGGTACATTCCTAGCACTTAAGATGATATCTGATATAAAATAGATTCCCAGTATTTGTTGAGTAAATCAGAGTATGTGAAAATACATGTAACTTATAAGCTAGTACTTCTATTTCTAGATTCATACATAAAGAAACCCCTATGTGTGTACAAAGATACTTATACATAAGAATGTTCATGGTGCCATAGTCTATAATTGGGAGAAATTAGAAGGGAAAAGTCTGTATTTCTATACTGTGTCATATAGGAGTGAACATGAATGAAGTAGATCTCAACATAATTAGATCTTACCAGGTTGAATAAGAAAAGCAAGTTGCAGAATAGAATGCATAGTATAATTCTATTAAATAACATTTAAAAACACAATACTATTTTAGATAGAAAGTAGTATGCATAGTATAATACTAAGAAAATTTTAAAAACAAATAATGCCATTTTAGATATAAAGTAGTATGCAGTATAATACTGTTAAGTAAATTTTAAAACAAATAATGCCATTTTAAAAACAAAATAAAGACAACAAAATGTAAATGCACGTAAGTAATCTATTTTGGAATCACCCAAATAAATTCAATAAAAAGGAAAAAAATAAATAAAAATTAAAAAGTGAATGGAAGTCAACAAGAGAAACTAAGGCCCAACAGCAAGATTAGTGAGTTGCTTAAAATTATATACCTTGTTAATGGTAGAGCTGGGACTACATCTTAGAACTCCCATCAGTATGTCCAAAATATTTTTTAACAACTAAGTTAAAAATAAGAGTTGTTTTGATTAATCAGACTCTATTTCCTGAAAACTCCTCTACTGTGGTAAATATCTCAATATACTTATATTTTATTAATCTCTAAATATTTTTTTCATAAAAATATTTTTGTTTTGTTTTTTAAATTAAAGTTTATTTTTCCATCACCTTCATGTCTAAATATTTTTAAAGGGTAATCCTTAATATCAAAGTTGTATAAACTAGCAGAAAGAACAATTATGATTAATATAAAATTCAAATATATTACACTTCAAATACAAGCAAAGTGGGTTAGGAAAGAGCTTTGTAAATTGGTTCACCTTGTTAAAAAAGCTGCATTGCCCAAATTTCAAATTATATGTGAACATCACTGCTAATATATATATATATAAAAGTATATATATATATAGTATATAAGTGCCTGGGAGCTCAACTTATTTTATTTTATTTTTTCCATCACCATTTATCCCCTCTATGCCTTCTTCCACCTTCACTGCCCCCTCCACTCCACAATAACCACACTGTTATCCATGTCCATGAGTTCTCTCTCTTTTTGCTCAATCCCTCCACCGTCCCCAACCCAACACCTGCCCTCCCCCACCAGAGCTGTGTGACTGATCTCTATCTATGAGTCTGTCTCTGTTTTGCTTGGTAGTTCAGTCTGTTTATTAAATTCCACATATAAGTGAAATCATATGCTATTTGTCTTTCTCTCACTGGCTTATTTCACTTACCATAATGTTCTCCAGGGCCATCCATGTTGATATTTTTAACATAACCTCATAGTTTAAGGCTTTATTATTTAACATTCTTCAGAAATAAATCTTTTTTAAATAAGTTCGCTTCCTCTGGTGGTAAATATTTTTAAAATGTTTTCTTTTAAAAACTGTGGACCAGTTTCCCCCTTTTATAGCAAAATCAGAAACAGAAAGCACCCAAAAAGCAAATATCATTAAAATATAAATTCTCATATTCTTGTTCTAGGGCCAGGTGGATATGCTGCTTCAAGAAATGGCAGATGAAGCCGGGTAAGAAGTTATTCAGGGGTTTTAGTTAATCTTGATTTAATATCTGGAGATCCTAAAATTATCTAATGTGGATAAAAATATTTGTCATTACCACCAATGGTCAGAGTTAGGTTTTTGACCCTAGAAGTTAGTGTTGGAAGGGCCTTTAAAATATCATCCATCTCTTTGGCATGTTCATAAAAATGTGACTTTGTTCAGATCATTCTAATATTTTCTTAAAAATATCTGGCAATACATCCATTTATTATGTGATAAGAAATGGAGGAAGGTAATTGAGAGATGCAGGCAAGTTTAAACATTTTCTCAATACCTTCTATAAATATCAAATATAGCATATAGAAAATATTTGCATTCTTTTTATAAAACATATCTTCCATAAGAATTCTGTGATTAGGCCATTAAGTGTTAAACCTATTTTGAATTCTGCAAACTGAGTGGTATGTGCAAAATGTCCAAGGTTCTAAAAGATGGCATCATTGCAAATGGTCATATATATTTTTTTAAGTAAATAATTGACACCCTTTGTCATACTGTTATTAGAAATAGGGTATCTGTTAATAGGCTGTTTATTTTGGGCCCTTCATGTTTGAGAGGAATGATTTGAAAATGATATCTGCTATAGAAATCATGTTATGTCAGTATTCTCTAGTACATTACAATCAAACCTCAGTTCTTGAACGTCTCCCATCTCGAACAGTTCAGTTCTTGACCAAGTTTTTCACAGACAAAAAAAAGTCTCAGTTGATGAACAAAACTTCAGTTCTCAACCCAACAACCCTTTCATGCTGATACCTGTATGATGAGTTACACGTCTCTCGAGTGACAAAGGAGAGAATGCACGAGTGTGAGTCTACTGCTAAACCTTGCAATATCTCAGGAAATTTTGCTGTGAATGTTTTTGTGTTGTTTTTTTTCTTTGCTTTTGTTGTTGCTTATTATTATTAAATACTTACAGTAAGTCACCATGAGTCCTAAGAAGGTTAGTGAAAGCAGCAAAGTGAAAAGAAAAGTTGTGAAAACAACAGTAGAGCTTAAAAAAATAATTGCAAAGTATGATAGAAAGAGGCCATCGAGAGTGCTAATGTTGTTAAGGGTGTGAAAGTGCTCATGAAACAACAATCACAGGCAATTGAGAAAGGTTAAATTGGGGGATCATTTGGGGGTCAGGTATGGATTAATTCAATTTACATTCTTTCTAATGGGAAAAAATGATTTGGTTTTCAAACATCACTTCTGGAACAGCCTTCCAAAATGAATGAAGTTTGAGAACCGAGGTTCCACTGTATTTAGTACAAGAGACCATTTTATGTGAAGAATAAAAATATATTTTTTCAAAAATAAAGATTCAAACTGGGTGATACTGAAGTTTTATACTTTATGCTTAAAGGTAGAATAATAGATTGAAATAGGGTTTATGTACTCTATCCTTTTCTCCTGGAAAGAGAAGAATTGAAGACACCTAGAAAATAGAGTTGGTGAATATTATTTTAGTGTCTAAGCTAATACCTGATTACAATGAACAGTTAAGTTTATCAGCTGTTTAGATAACTAATTTGTCAATAGTGAATTAAAACCCAAGGTAATAAATCAGGTTTACAATATTGAGAATAGGACTGGCAGTTAGGTGGTACTATTTTGTTTTGTTAGCATCCTGATGTAGTCCATGTACCAACAGTGAAATTAGGAAGAAAAGTGATTTTTGTTAAGTAGTTAAGAAACCAAAGCATTGTGTGTCAGACAATCCCATCTTAATAATATGAAGCTAAGGACGTGTTTCTGTTCTTATCAAAACTAAAGAAGATTGGGCTTGAAAGTATAGCATAGGAGGTCTTGTAAAATGAAGATTGCCATGTTACAGTCTTGCTGACCCTCAGTGGAAATCAAGTTCAGTAGATAACTTTTTGAGAAAATTTAGAGCAGGATTTCTCAACCTCGACACTATTGACATTTTGGGCTACGTAATCCTGGGGGCTGTCCGATGCATTGTAGTATGTTTAACAGCACCCCTGGCTTATACCCATAAGATAATGTCCCTACCCCACTGTGACAGTCAAAAGTGCATCCAGACATTGTGGAGTGTTTCTGGGGAAGCATCAATGGGGGGGGGGAGGTTGGGGGTCAAAATCAAGAGCAATTAGTTATGTCAATAATGGATAGTAACTGGAGCAGTAGAAATAGGTAGCATAGCTGATGTAGAAATACTGATTCCCATCTTTAAAGATTTTTAAGTATCCAAATTCTGTTTGAGTTCATGATTCTCTGAACAAAATTTTAGTATAGCATTTCTTTACCTTTTAAGTAACCATTTATAGACTCTGCTGTTGACTTTTAAAAAAATTTAATGTATATATATTTTATTAATTTATTTTTGTTGCAGATGTTTCTCCTTTTTCCCCAATTGACACCCTTCTCCCGATCCCACCCCCACCCCAGCATTGTTGTCTATGTCCGTTGGTTACTCATACATGCATATAAATTCTTTGATTCATCTCTTCCCTCTTCCCTCCTCTTCTGAGGGTTGTCAGTCTGTACCCCACTACTATGTCTCTGGGTCTATTTTGTTCATCAGCTTACTTTGTTTATTATATTCCACAAATAAGTGAGACCACGTGATACCTGTCCTTCTCTGATTGGCTTATTTCGCTTAGCATAATACTCTCCAGGTCCCTCCATGTCATCTCAAAGGATGAGATCTTTCTTACAGCTGCATAGTATTCCATTGTGTAAATGTACCAGAGCTTTTTGATCCACTCATCTATTGATGGACACTTGAGCTGTTTCCAGATCTTAGCAATTGTAAACAGTGCTGCTATGAACATAGGGGTGCATATATTCTTTCTGATTGGTGTTTCAGGCTTCTTAGGCTATATTCCTAGAAGTGGGATCATTGGGTCAAATGACAGTTCAATTTTTAATTTATTGAGGTAACACCACACTGTTTTTCACAGTGGCTGCACCAGTCTGCATTTCCACCAGCGGTGTACTAGAGTCCCCTTTTCTCCACACCCTCGCCAACACTTGTTTGATGATTTGTTGACAGCAGCCATACTGGCAGGTGTGAGGTGATATTTCATAGTCGTTTTAATTTGTATCTCTCTGATTAGTGACATTGAGCATTTTTTCATATGTCTCTTGGCCATTTGTATGTCCTGTTTGGAGAGGGGTCTATTTAGGTCCTCTGCCCATTTTTTTAATTGGGTTCTTTGTCTTCCTTTTGTTGAGTTGTATGAGCACTCTGTATATTTTGGAAATTAACCCCTTATCTGATGTATCATTGGCAATTGTGCTCTCCCATATAGTGGGTTCCCTTTCTTTTTTGATGGTTGTTTCTTTTGCTGTGCAGAAGCTTTTTAGTTTGATGTAGTCTCTTTTATTCATTTTTCTCTTTGTTTCTTTTGCCCTAGGTGTTGTATCAGTGAAAATTCTGTTGTGTGTGATGTCTGAAACTTTGTTCCCTACATTTTCTTCTAGGATTTGTATGGATTCACGAATCACGTTTAAGTCTTTTATCAATTTTGAGTTTATTCTTGTGTATGGTGTAAGTTGGTGGTCTAGCTTCATTTTTTTGTGTGTAGCTGTCCATTTTTCCCAACACCATTTATTGAAGAGGCTGTCTTTACTCCACTGTATGCTCTTGCCACCTTTGTCAAATATTGAGTATAATGTCTTGGGTCAATTTCTGGGTTCTCTGTTCTGTTCCATTGATTTATATGCCTGTTCTTGTGCCTGTACCAGGCTGTTTTGATTACAGTGGCTTTGTAGTATAACCTGATATCCGATATTGTGATCCCTCCTACTTTGTTCTTCTTTTGCAAGATTTCTGTGGCTATTCGGAGTCTTTTTTGGTTCCATATGAACGAGTATTTGTTCTAGTCCTGTGAAATATGTCATTGGTATTTTAATGGGGATTGCATTGAATCTATTGATTGCTTTGGGTAGTATGAACATTTAATGATGTTAATTGTTCCAATCCATGAACAAGGTATATGCTTCCACTTTTTTATATCTTCCTCTATTTCTTTTTTCAATGTCCTGTAGTTTTCTGAGAACAGGTCCTTCTTGAGTTAAGTTTATTCCTAGGTATCTTAGTTTTTTTTGCTGTAATGTTAAATGGGATTTTTTTTTAGTTTTTCTTTCTGTGAGTTCATTATTGGTGCATAAGAGTGCCATCAATTTCTTGATGTTAATTTTGTAGTATCCTGCTGCTTTGCCAAATTGATTTATTAGGTCTAGTAGATTTTTGATTTGGAGTCTTTAGGGTTTTCTATGTACAATATGTCATCTGTGAATAATGATAGTTTCACTTCTTCCTTTTCAATTTGGATCCCTTTTATTTTTCCTTCTTGTCTAATTGGTGTGGCTAAGACTTCCAGTACTATGTTAAATAAGAGTGGGGAAAGTGGGCATCCCTGTCTTGTTCCTGTTCTTAAGGGAAATGCTTTTAGTTTTTGCCCATTGAGACTCTGCTAATGGCTTTTAAAGTTACTATATTCCCTGTAGTGTTTTCAAAATGAAGTTGGCATACACTAGTCTAGATACAGGCAGAAAGGCTAGTTTATATCCTAGAGGAGTAGGTACAATATAGATTAAAATCACAGGCCTTGGAGGTAGAAAATTCTGGGTTCAAATCCTATTTATCACTAGGGTGGATCTTGGGCAAATGAACTTAATTTTTCTAAAATTCAGTTGTATAAGGTGGATGCAAGTAATGATTCCTGCTACGGGTAGCTCAGGAGTTAGACACAGTGAACTAAATGTTAGCTCAAATATTAGATATGAATCCTGAGGCTACATTTATCTACTCTGTTTTGTCTGTTTTTTGGCATATTAAATTTCCTTTATAGTAGGAGTCATATAGTAACCCCAGTAAATTGAATACATTGTATGATTTTTATTTTGGTCTTTTGTTCAGATGACTAATCATTTTCTTGCCTTTTATTTGCTTTTCTATTTACATTTATAAAATTTACCAGTTTTATTTTTATTTAAATTAAGGCAAAATGCCAGGTGGAATATTCAAATTTCGAATAAATCTATTTTATTGCTTTTATAATTACATAAGGAGCAAAATGCCTATATTAACATTCATTTTTAAATTGTAGCCTTGATCTCAATATGGAATTACCACAGGGTCAGACAGGATCTGTTGGCACCAGTGTTGCTTCCACGGAACAGGTAGAAGTTGTATTTTATCTTCATTGGTATGAACTTGATGTGTGAATTAAACATATATTGTATGTATATTTATATATAAGTAAGTGTATATATACTTTTTTCTTTTATAAAGAATACTTTTACTATATGACATCATAAATTAGAAAATTGTGATTAGTCTTTACTCAGTGATGCACATTTTCTATTTGCTGCATGCACATTTCATTTAAAGATTGAATTTGCTCTCATTCATAGCTTCTGCTTTATTTAGTTCTTCATTTATTCTGAAATGTTTAAAAAAGTATATTGTTAATGTTGGTTTTTGTGTGAATTTTTGAGACAGTATTTTAATCTTATTTAAAATGTGAGCTATTTAAAGTATTAGTGATTTATATTTGTCACAGCCTTCTGACTTAAAATTTTCTTTCTTCAGGATGAACTATCACAGAGACTTGCTCGTCTACGTGATCAAGTGTAATATAAGGAACAGGTGCTTTTGTTTACTTCACGTGCTTCTGAAAATTTTCATGTGTATATGTAGATAATTTGCACTCCAGTCACATGAAGAACACTATATATTACAAAATGCTTAAATGCTATTTATATATAATGCTTTCTTTTGCCATGCTATATTTTCTAACACTTTAAGAATCCAGAGAGTTTCCACCGTGACATATTTTACAGTTTTGTATATTATGTTGAAAAGTATTCAGGGACACTTTTTTTTGTAGATGACTTTGACCAAGCTAGCATTAGCTTGTTGTATATGAAACATTTTCCTCAAAAATACAATCTAGCAACAAAGTACTACAGAAGAAAGTATAGAATAAAGGTTTTGGTTTCTTTTTAACTCAAAGTTGTTTTAAATCTCTGCATTCACATGTGATGCATAAAAATAAAAGCAGGTAAAACATGATGTTTACTTAACATGCTTCCATAGCCAAAACACCTCATTTAGTGTCATACAATGGACAATGTTATTTTTTTAATATATATATATATTATTTTTAGAGAGAGAGGAAGGGTGAAGGGGAAACAGAGAGAGAGAAATTGATGTGAGAGAAAACATTGATTGGCCGCCTCCTGCATGCCCCCTCATCCACGATCAAGCCCACAACCTGGGCATGTGCTCTGACCAGGAATCAAACCAGCAACCTTTTGGTACATGGGACAGTGCTCAACCAACTGAGCCATACTGGCAGGGTGACAGTGCATTTTTATGTTTTGTGTTTGTTTTTGCTGTTCAAGCACAGATGCAGTTAACTTTTATTCTGCATTCATCAGTTTTTAAATTTAGGTTGTTGTTGGAATTTTTACCCAGTAATTTAATCACTATTATTCGAATTCCTGAAATTAAAAAAAATTAATAATTTTCCAATATAACTAGAAAAAATAACAACATTAAAGAAATTAGGTTTGTTCAGTTTTAAAATTTTTTCTTTGCTAGATCACTGTTGTTAAGACTCAGAGACATTTAACCTTTCATACTTCAAATGAAATTGAATACATTTTATTTTCTTTTATTATTTTTATCCTCACCCGAGGATATTTTTGCATTTATCTTCAGATAGAGCGGGAGGGAAAGAAGGAGGAAGAGAGAGAGGAAAAACATCGACGTGAGAGAGACATATCGATTGGTTGCCACCCGTACAACCCCAACCAGGACGGGGGATGACTGCAACCAAGGTACGTTCATTTAGCAGCAATCGAACTCAGAACTGCCAGGTCCGCAGGCCAAGCTCTAACCGCTGAGCCAAACTGGCCAGGGCGTGAAACATATTTTAAACGATTCTCCTATTTCTACTCTACCCTTGGTGCACTGTATTTTAAAATATTACTTTACATGGCCTTAATATCATTTATATTTTTCATAGGATTGTTGATTGCTTTTTGAGAATCTTAGCCTACAGTTTAAAAGTAACTTACAAAAAAAATAACAAAACAAAATGGAATCAACTCATTACAAATACCATAAGCCCTAGTTAAATATATTTGTCCTTTTATCTTAAGCAAAAACTCTTTAATAACAGAAAGAAATAAAGTAGAAATAAATGTTGGAATAAAATGTTTTGCCTAGCCAACGCAAATAACTTCCAGAACAGTGGAAGTTGGGTATATAACATAGGAGGTAGGGACACAAAAAAGTCCTCAGGTCAAAAAAAGACTAGAAGGCCAAAAACCTTGGGGAAAAGCATTTGATGGCCAACTGTACAACTTTCCATCTCCCCAGAAATAGCTCTGTTTTACCCAACTAAAATGAACAAATGCTTGCAATTTTCTGCTATGCCAGTCTCAAATGTGGAGAAATGACCAAGTTATATTTTAGCTAGTATACTACTAATCTATGTTAAGTAGGTAAAGTGTTTTTTCGATACTTACTGCATGATTGATCCATGAAAGAGTGTTAATATTTCATTAACTTCTACTGAAGAGCAGATCTGTTTAGAAAATCTTTCCATTGTTAAGTCATAAAGGCATTCAAAGTGCAATTATGGAGACTTTTTTGCTAAGTATTCACCATTCATCTGTTTTCTATTGTAAATGAGGATGTGTGTAAATGAAGATTATTTTCACTGGTTAATGAAGTGAGAAATCACTCTATTGCTAAGTTTCAGTTAAACCTATTTAACTTTCTTGGTACTTGACTATATGGTATGACCTCGGTGTGGTAATCTTCCATTTTGTTTATAATTGATGCTTTGTCCTTTTACTGAAAGGGTAACTTGGATTATATTCGAACATCCTAGAGAGGCATAGAAGAGAGTATTACTGACTAAAATATCTATGGAATAGAGTTATCTCATTTTCCATTGGTGGGAATCGTAGCTTTTGTTCTTTTAAATTCAATAAAAATTGTTAATTGTGAATATGGCCTACTTAAATCTAGAAATGTAAATGGTTCTGATCTAAAAATAAATGTTCAGCCCTGACTGGTTTGTCTCAGTGGTTAGAGCATGGGCCCTCGGATCCAAGGGTGTCAGGTCTGATTCCTGGTCATGGGCACTTACCTAGGTTGCAGCCTCGTGGTCAGGGTCATTCGGGGAGGCAACCAGTTGGTGTATTTATCACATCGATGTTTCTGTCTCTCTTAGACTAAGAGCTGCACAACCTGTGAACTCTTACCTTGTTAGTATAAATTGCATTTCTAGTTTTAGTTTGATGAGTGATTCAATAATTGAAAAGTAACACATGCCAGGTTAGCCAGGCAGGGTTGGTGGAAGATGGCAGCCATATAGGCAGACCTGTCTTGCATGTCTTCCCAGGGCCAGACTGGAAATAAAACTAAATAGGGGAACATTCACTCAGAATTACCAGCTGAGGTTCAGCTGAAGAGGAGACATAAAAAGGAAGAACAGAAAACACCTAGAGTCTGGTAGGAGGGGCAAGAGTGCAAGAGGGTCTGGCAGGCTGAGAGAGAGGAGGAATCTCTCAGCTTCAGCCTGGGTGGGGGGCGTTTCCCTGAGAGGATCGAGGCCTGGTCCCCGGGCTAGGCACCTCAGTCCAGAGCACCAGAGCCGCAAACTACGCCCATGTAACATCCAGCCGTGAAAGGCAAAAGGGTTCTGGCCACCAAGAAGACCAAGCTAGTCGGAGATAAAGCCACAGGTTTTTTTTTTTATTATTATTATTATTTTTATGTTTGTTTGTTTTTTAAACCCAGAGCACAGGTTTTTATTTACAGCTACTCACCTGAGGCTTCCATGGAGGGAGGGTGGTACAGACTGGAGGTGCCTGAGGAGAGGCTGGGGTGGAAAGCATTATGGAAGGATGGGGGAAAGTGGCCACTGGGTGACCTGAATCTGATTGTGCCTCCTCCAAACAAAAGCAGCCATTTCTCCTGAGAGGCCCTAGCCCTCCCAGAAGCCACAGCTCAGGTATGTGAGAAAACCGCACCCTCAGGAACACTGCCTCCCACACACCGTAGATCTTGCAGGGGAGATAGCAGTAGGGGGCCAAACCTTGGGTTTGAACAGGCTCAGCGAGTGTCCGTGACTGGCTTAGGGGTAGGACCATCTGTCCCACTGTCTCAGGGACCTGACTGACAGAAAACTCTTGGTTTCCTCATAAAAATCCTAGAAGAAAATGTAGGCAGCAAAATCTGAGACATCACACGTAGCAGAATTTTTGCTGATACATTGCCTAGGGCAAGAAAAACAGGAAAAATTTAATAAATGGGATTACATCAAACTAAAAAGCTTCTGCACAGCAAAAGAAGCATCAAAATGAAAAGGGAACCCACTATATGGGAGAGCATAATTGTCAATGATACATCAGAAAAGGGGTTAATTTCCAAAAGATAAAGAGTACTAATACATCTCAACAAAAGGAAGACAAACAATCCAATTAAAAAATGGGCAGAGGACGTAAATAGGCACCTCTCCAAACAGGACATAAAAATGACCAAGAGACATGAAAAAATGCTCAATGTCACTAATGATCAGAAAGATACAAACTAAAACGACACACCTGCCAGAATGACTGCCATCAACAAATCATCAAACAACAAGTGCTGGCGAGGGTGTGGAGAAAAGGGGACTCTAGTACACTGCTGGTGGGAATGCAGACTGGTGCAGTCACTATGGAAAACAGTGTTTCCTCAAAAAATTAAAAATTGAACTGCCCCTTCCCCCATTGATCCCACTTCTAGGAATGTATCCTAAGAATCCTGAAATACCAATCAGAAAGAATATATGCACCCCTGTGTTCATAGCAGCACTATTTACAATAGCTAAGATCTGCAAACAGCCCAAGTGTCCATTAGTAGATTCGTAGATAAAAAAGCTGTGGTATATTTACACAATGGAGTACTATGCTGCTGTAAGAAATCTCTTCCCCTTTGAGACAACATAGAGAAACCTAGAGAGCATTATGCTAAGTGAAATAAGCCAATCAGAGAAAGACCAATATCACACGATCTCACTTATTTGTGGAATGTCATGAGCAAAATAAGCTGATGAACAAAATAGATCCAGAGTCATCAAGTATGCAACAGACTAACAAACCTCAGAGGAAAGGAGAGTGGAAGGGCGGGAAGAGATAAACGAAAGAACTTATATACATATATGTATAACCGATGGACACAGACGAGAGTGTGGTGAAGGTGGGGCTGGGCAGGAGTGGGTAGGAGAGGGACATCTGTAATACTTTCAACAATAAAAAATAAGAAAAAAGTAACACATTCCAGATTATACTATCTTGAGATGTGGACATTAGCACCTTTCATTTACTTTCAGTTTTAGTTCCTTATCTAATTTTCTCCTGATTTTTTTCTAAGTATTTGACTGTATAATTTGGTAGAATATATAAGGTCAAATGCTCTGAAACATTTTACTGCACTTTCACCCTATAGACAATCTGGATATTATTTAAAGAATTCTTAAAGAGAGCCCTTGACAAAAATTATATCCCTGATTCTATTCCCTGATGCCTAAAATTAATCATCTTCCTGTGAACCAACTTAGGTAAGCATTATGGACTTTATTATTTAATCTGGTTAGTTTATCACTGGTCATTACTACAGAGAGGAAACAAGGACAGCATATAGAACAGGTAAATTATGATAAGAGATGATTTGTTTTTATAATTTAGAAAGTTATGGGAATGGAACATCTGGAAAGACTATCTGAACAGAATCTAAGAGTACTGTATCTAAGGGTACTGTATCTAAAGAAAATAACATAATGATTGATAGGATGCCAAAGACAAATAGCCTAATGTTTTATGGATTTACTCAAGTTCATAGATAAAACTCAAGTTTTAAATTGGCTCTAGTGTAGACGGTGGAGGAAAAAAGCCATGGTTCCAGTCTACGGTGATTGATGTGGGTTTCTAGCCCTAGCTCGGATATTAACTTCTAAGTTGGATAATTCTCTTACTCCATTCTGGGTCTTGATTCTCTTTCTGTAAATCTTTTCAGAGTACAATAGGTTTTTATTTAAAATCATAAATACTTTCTGTAATTTTCAGTGAAATGACATGTAATGAAACCTATTTTACTCTAGGCCAGTGATTTTCAACCGGTGTGCCACAAGAATTTTTAAAACATGCAATACCTGACTGTTTAGTCAGGGGCATTGACCTTTTTTCCCTTAGATTGTCAAATTAAAAAAATGACAACAGCCCTGGCCAGTTTGGCTCAGCGGTTAGAGCGTCGGCCTGCGGTCCGGAGAGACCCGGGTTCGGTTCCCGCTAAGGGCACGTACTTCGGTTGCAGTTTGTCCCCGGCCCTGGTTGGTCGTGCGGGTGGCAGCCACTCGATGTGTCCCTTCATGTCGATGTTTCTCACTCTCTCTCCCTTCCTCTCTCTCCCTCCCACTCTATCTATACAAAAAATGGAAAAAAAAAAAAAATTACAACAGCCAACACAACAATAGCCGTCCAGTGTGAATGAATCAAAATTATACCTATATTTTTTTGTCAGAACAGCGGAAATATTTTTTTGGTGTGCCACAGAATTTTAGTAATTAGTTTATATGTGCCATGAGATGAAAAAGGTTTAAAATAGCATTGTATCAATATAATGAAGTGACGTTGAACAAACATTATTTGAGAACATGCTATATATTGGTTGTGTAAATTGAAGTGAGTTGCTGTAGTATGGTACATTCCCTCTATTCTCTGTTTTCTACCATTCTCCTAAAAGAATTCCAAATGACTTATTAAGGTGTTATAGGTCTTAGAATCTTTTGTCTCAGGAGATCTAGAGAACCCCATCACCCTTTTTTTTTTAAAATTAATTAATTTATTTTTGTTACAGATGTTTCTCCTTTTTCCCCCACTGATTCCCCCCTCCCCCTCCCTCCCCACCCTGTCCCCACCTTTGTTGTCCATGTCCATTGTTCATACATAAATGCATATAAGTTCTGCCCCATCACCCGTTTTAAAGAAAAAGAGACTAGAGAAATTTAGATCCACTACATTTGTTGACCATTTACTATGTGTTAAGAATGGTTCTGGGTACTTCGATATACTGTGGTTTATTTAACCCTCAAAAAAATTGTGTAAACTAATGGATTATTGTTATCCTGATGTTTACAGAAAAGGAAATAGATTGAATAAATTGTCAAGGTTTATACAGTTACTAAAAAGCAGAGCTAGGATTTTATTACAACTGTGTCTCACTTCAAATCCAGTGCTCATGGCACTGTACTACATTTGGATTCTAACTGGAATTACAAAACAAGTCTTGTTATGCCTTATCCACATTTTATCCCCACTATATAATTTTCTGATTTTATTACTGAGACAGATATTAATCAATTCTTGACGAGGGTTAGTTCATCTTGAGACAAGCAGGTGTTTAACAGAGTGTTCCAGGCAAGGATTGGTTCTTTTTCCCTGAGCCATCTGAACGATCAGAAAAAAAATGTTACTTTCTTCAATTTAGAAATCACAGCCATTTTCCATAAGTTAACAAATGGAATTAATTTGTTACAAAGTCAGCTAAGTTGTATTCATACTCAAGCTTTTCATTTTCCACACTGGAAAATGCTTCCAAGCAAAAAGATAAATTGGTAAAAATCAATAGACTGAAATTGCAAAAATAAAGTCTTTCCAGCCAACTGGTGATACCATTTATATTCTTGTAAATATACTACTGTCCTACTGTAGTAGCAGGTACAAAGTTTTTGAAAATGCCTTACTACAAATAAATGACTAATGTGCCTGTGGTACTTAATAAGTGTATATTAACCATTGACTCATGAGTTATTTTGTTTGCCAGATAGCTAAAAGCCTTCCAACCTTCAGGTAGAAAAGTCCAAATAGAATGCTGAAGGAAAAAGTCTTTTTATATATCATTTGATCATTAAAATGAAGTTGGGTCCCATGTTGCAAATAAAAGGTCATAAAATGAACTCTGTTTATTTGTTAGAAATCTTACTTAAACTTGATCATGCCAGCATTTGAAATATTTAGTTTTTGCTTTATAAAAAATAATATGAAATTATTGGGAGGAAACTACTTAAAATTTTTGGAAAACAACGTTATCACACAGTGATTTTATGTCACTTCCATAAAGGGGTTTTGGTGCTGAAGTAACGCAATAATTAGCAAGGCCTTTCTATATGGACTTTTAATCATTTCTTCTTTAGATCCAACCAAACATAAAGTGTAAGAACTATTGAGATTAAATGAATGATGTAATGGGAGAGTGATATTACGAAGATGGAAACATAGGTTGTCCCCAACTTTGTGCCCCCTCAGAAGAATAACAAGACACCACTGAGAGAATTCTAGAACACAGGTGTGAGGCTGAAGCACTCCTCCAGCCCTCACCACAGAGACCAAGACAGACTGCATTAGAAGGGTAAGAGAAGTGGCTCTGTGTTGACCACATTACCCATTACCCATGTCAGCACCATGCAGAGAGGTCTCCCCTGAGCCTCTGATTTCTCCAGTAGGAAAAGAGAACCCAGGGGGGGACAGTCAGCCCCTCAAGCATCGTGGGTTGCTATGTGGTGTTGGGAAATCTGTGAAGCTGAGAAGAATGCGTGAAGAAAATGGACCTTGGATGGTGGCTGCTGGAAGAAAAGGTGGGTATTTCAGGTAGCAATAAGGACAAGAGCAGGCTTGGGGATGACTGCGTTTACAGGGGGAGGAATAGGAAATGAGTGAAAAGTCTGCCTGGTACTCTAAGACCAAGCTCTTGAACTTTTTTTTTTTTTTATCCTCACCCGAAGACATTTTTCCATTTTTTGTACAGACAGAGTGGGAGGAAGAGAGAGGAAGAGAGAGAGAGGGAAACATCGATGTGAAAGGGACACATCGAGTGGCTGCCACCCGCACGACCAACCAGGGCCGGGGACAAACTGCAACTGAGGTACATGCCCTTAGCGGGAACGAACCCGGGTCTCTCCAGACCGCAGGCAGACACTCCAACCGCTGAGCCAAACTGGCCAGGGCGAACTTTCTGGTGGCATATACTCTGGTCCCTCTGTGGCTGATGAATTCTTTCTTCATCTATTCTTTCTATTCTAGTCTATCCTCAGCAGCTTTGTTTCTTTATCACTTTATTGAGGTTTTGTTTGATTGTCATCCAGGCAGAGTTTGAGAGAGGCAGGGCCCTTACCATTGATTGGTGAAGGAGCTAATACACAAAACAGATGTCACCTTTTGCTAACTTCTTTATGTGCCTCATAGTTTTGCTTTTACTTGGCATCCTCTAAGGTATATTTATCATATTTGTAACAATCATTATATCAACATTTACTTTAAAGAATTCAGATCAAAGAGCATCTGTTATTTAAAAATCAATCCTATGGTTGCTTATTTAATTCTCATAATGACTTTATGAGATAAGGCTATGCTATTATTTCCATTTTTCAGACAAGGAAACTGGGGCATGGAAATACTAAGTAATTTGCTCAACATTATTAAACAGCTAGTAAAGTGTGGAGTGAAGATTTGTACCCAGGCAATTTTGACTTTACAATCCACATGTTTAACTGCACTGCAGAATATGCTGGATATGTAGCCCCCATAAGAACACATGCATCCAGGCTATGATTTTATTTTATTCTCTTTGGCTTACAGCCATTCCCAGAAATCATTCAGAGACTTTCCCAACATGACTAGACGCTAAAGATGTTATGTATGATTGACAGTTACCCTACCACAATCTTTTTTATCCTAATCTTTGGGGTAGGATCCAGACAGTATTGACCCCTGGAGACTTGAGAGATTTTAGGAGCCATGTTTAATGCATAGATAGTCTTCCCTTTTATGTTCCTTTCTAGTGAGTTGCATTTATAGGATGCCTGAGGCAATGATGCCCTCTCTTTGGCATGTCAGTGCATTGTGCAAAGATATCGGGCATCTGCCAGGTTGTTTGGGCTTCTACCCTAACTAACATCAGAATTTAGATTGTGTATCTCCTTAACGTTGAATAAAGAAGTGGAAGTGATTGAAAAGGCAGTGGTGTACTTTGAAGTTCAAGCATTTATTTTGTTGTTGATCCAAGTAGAAATCTGTATTGTTTTTTTAAAAAAATATGGTTCTTCAATTGCTCTGTTTCTGTGAATTTTTAATACCCATGTGGTTAACTTTAACATTTTTTTATAAGTCCAGAGTGCTAACTACAGATGGTAAATTTAATGATATATAATTGTAACTACAGTTAAAAATTAAAAATAAAAATAAAATTAAGGTTTCAACAATAATGGTTTTATTTGATGCCTTTACAATTGGCAGTTGCCCCTTTCCTTGCTACAGAATATCACTCAAGCTTATGGGAAAGAAGATGAAAGAAACTGAAAAGGGGAAAGAAGGTCATCATACTGTGGGGAACATTTTAAATGAGGGTAAATTCAGACAAACTGAAGCTTTTCAGATTCACACAATTCTTTTGATATTACCTTGTTCTCTGACCTAATCATTTCACTTCTTTTTTTAAAAATAATTTTTTAAATCCTCACCCAAGGATATTTTTCTATTGCTTTTTAGATAGAGTGGAAGGGAGAGAGAGAGAGAGAAATATCGATTTGAGAGAGGCACATCCATTGGTTGCCTCCTGCATGACCCACACCGGGGCTGGGGAATCAAACCTGCAACCTAGGTACATGCCCTTGATTGGGAATTGAACTTGTGACCCCTCAGTTCGAAGGCCAACATTCTAACCGCTGAGCCAAACCGGCTAGAGCTTCTATTTAAATCATTTAAACCATCTTTCATACAACTAGCAACATTTGAATATGGACTATACATAGGATACTAGAATTTCATCAATGTTAAATGTCCTGAATTTGATCATTGTAGTATTGTTTTATGTGATATTGTATTTGTTCTTTGGAAATACACAGTGAGATATTTAGGGGTGAAGAGTTACATTTTTGAAACTTGCCCTCAAATGTTTCAGTAGGAAAACCAAAGAGAGAAAAAATTTAAAAAGCATTTTTTAATCTGAAAAAAGAAAACAACATCAGTGTTTTTCCTTCAACTGAAGCAGCAGGCTGTAGCAACAGCTCACCTTTTCTTGTCCCAGGGCCATGCAGCCGAAAACTAGAACTGGGACTAAACCCTGTGGCTTCTGATTCTGATTCTATTGTTTAAAAGTGTGTGTGATATTATCTAATCTTAAAACATTTTTTTGACTTGCGACGTATGGAAAGTGAATCCTAAAATTGAGGTGAAAATACTGTTGATATATTTTCCTTTAAACTCAAATTTTGTTGACAAAATAATTTAGATGATGGCTTTTCTAAATGTTTCAAGCAAATGAAGTGAATACAGTTTTCTGCTTAAGCTAATTCACAATGCATCTTAACTACTCTCTAGTATAAATGCAATGCCATATGTTGCCTGACACGAACTGTCAAAATATGGTGTGTCTCTTTCAGTGAACTCAGTGAGTCACAACTTATTTATTCTTTCTTTTTCTTTTAAGAGACATTATTACATTCACCCTCACATAGAATGTACTGACTGTTGTTTGAACCATGTCCAAAAAGGGGACATTGAGAATCTCAGACATGGATGGAGTATATATTTAACTTGGGAATGTTTTCCAAATATAATATTTGAAAATCCAATTGAACGCATTACAAATGTACATCACCTTAGTTCTCTGCAAGGAACCTTGGGAGTCAGGAAATGCTACAGATTTATAAAATGCTTGTGGCAGCAAACAACATAAAGTATGTTGACCAATGTTCAGACACACTGTTTAGTCCACAATTTGGTAATAGTGTGGTGTTCATTAGGTTGTTCTGAGTTTGCTTTTGCTTTAAATAGGAACTCAGTCATTTCTTCCTTTGATCATATTAATGTGGTTCTCAGATGCACAAATTGAACCATTTTTCATCAGGCTAGTGAAAAAACGAAATTGATAGAAAAGGAGAAAAAGAAACAACTTGGAAGAGTTCTATTATTCTTGGGCCTCTCTGGATAGCCAAGAACTGGATGTTCAAGAAACTTCAAGACAGCTGGTAACTATATTGAACATTAGAGAGTTTGCTACACTTAAGGTATGCGAATTGAATTTCCTTTGACAATGAGCAGCAAACATAGTAGGTGACCTCCTAAATGAAACTGAAGAATGAGCTCCTGCAAATCAATTGTCATCTCAACGTTGGTGAGCAAGGACACACGTTGTAGGTCTGTGGGGGAAAGGGAGCAGGGTAGACTGACAGCACAAACGGAAGCTGGAGGGACTACATTCAGCTCCTAAGGTGATTGACCTCTGCTACCCCACATGAAAGACAAGAGGCAAACGGGAGATGAAGGAATTAGACAGTAAATCACAGAGCTGGATTATGCAGCACTGCTAGAGGAGGCTTCCAAATGTTTGATAAATGTTGGGTAGTAGATTAAAATGAGACACAGTGAAGTAGAAGGACAGTAATGAAGCCTGTCTAGCATGATGACTGATATTTGCTTGTTTAATTTCATTGATGCATTTACTAGTAGGGAAAAGAAAATGATCTTAATATTGCATATCTTCTCTACTCCTCTCCCTCTGGATAACTGATCATTTGAAAATTATTATTTGCTGGCTATTTCCTATGTGAATTAGTTATCACCACCCCTTGACCTCACCTCCAAAATGTTTAAAAAGGAAGGAAAAGATTCTGTGTGATCTCTGTTTCATTGCAACATGATTTCATGTGCCAAAGAGGAAAACCATGTAACAAGCCCCAGATGCTATTAATGGGACAATTGAACACCCTGTATAAAGTCTAGATAATGTTTAAGGAATTTAAGGTTGTGCTTTAATGGAAAAAGTGAGGAAACTCAAGGTTTGGGATGATTTTCTTCCCTCTCTAATGTTTGGACAGTAGAAAGTACAAATGAAATAATGTGAAAACAGGTGAAGGTGAAAAAGAAAAGCACCAAAGCCCTGGCCGGTTTGGCTCAGCGGTTAGAGCGTCAGCCTGCGGTCCAGAGGGACCCGGGTTTGGTTCCCGCTAAGGGCACGTACCTTGGTTGCAGTTTGCCCCCGGCCCTGGTTGGGTCGTGCGGGTGGCAACCACTCGATGTGTCCCTTTCACGTCGATGTTTCTCTCTCTCTCTTTCCCTCCCACTCTATCTGAACAAAATATCCAAAAAAACAAAACAAACAAACAAACAAAAAAAGCACCAAAAAGTAAAAACCTTTATTTTTTAGTCATTTTCTGCTACTCAGTTTTATCTACTGAAAGTCACAGGCAATTTTCTTCCTGGACATTCTTCCTATTTCTACACTATCGAGAGATACTTTGGTGTGGATGCTGTGCATGCTCTCTCTCAAGGACTTAAAAATGAATAAAAAATGGATAACAATGAATTGAACCATATTTGTGGTTGTACATTATGTTGAACATTAAAAAAAAAGTTACTGACAAAATTAGTTCATTCATATTTTCCCTGAAATTAGAAAAGACAAGAAAATTTTGTTAAGGAAACAAAAGGAAAGGCCATTGACAGGATGAAAAAGTACCTGAGAGGCAAAGGCAGCAAGCAGAGGAACTAAACAACTTTGAGGTTCTATCCAAGTCCTTTAGAGTTAATTTGGTTGAGAGAAAAACACACCAGCCAGGAGACCCTGGTCTCATCTGCTTTGTTGCTCAATGAATGTGTGACCTTGGATAAGTCACTAAACCTTTTTAAAAGGGCCTCAGTTTCTTTATATGTAAAGTGAGAATAATAATATATTTTTATCTTAATTGTGCAAGACCCAAACTATTTATGAACACTTTACTGAAAACTTAAATACATATAAATCTTCAGGTTATGCTTCTGATTATTATTATTTTACCATACTTGAGTAGCTATTAAGGCTGCTTTTGTTAGAGCCAAAGGCTAGGGCTTGCCCTGCACTGAGCCAACAAAAACTAGAATAAGATAGCTAATGTTTAAGTAGTTGACATGTGCCAAGAACTGCACGAAGCCCTTTTGTGTATTTTCATCTAATCCTACAACTTTCTAAAGTAAAAGTGGTTGTCCTCATTTTACAGATAATGAAACAGGTTCAATGATTTGTCCAAGTTCATACAGCTTGCAAGTGGCAAACCTGGGATTTGAACACAGGGCCTGTCCCAGTTACCCCCAAAATTGCTGCTTCCAAATTGAGATGGAGAAATGAGTTTAAAAGAGGCTTTCTGAATGAGGTCCACCATATAAGAGTTGGCCTAAAGAAAATGTTTCCCCTTTGGGAATTCATGCTTTCAAGCATCCCTGTAAGTATTAATGAATGTGATAAAATAATTCATGCTGAGGTACTAATCCTTCCAAGAATGTAGAGAGGACAATGCTTAACTCATACAATGAAGTAATAACCATGGTATTAAAGACCTTGTAGTATTGAACTAAGTGGACAATTGCCCCCTTTGTCTACTTTGACAAATGTTCTTAATTCTTCAGAACATTAATAGCCATGTTTGCTTAGCTTTCTAGGGTGCAGCAAACACACCTGGGCTTAAATCCTTCTCTGGCTCTTACTGTCCTTAGAAGAATATTTAACTTTCTTGAGTTCAGGTCTCCCCATGTGCAAAAAAAAAATAATGATTTTTATTACCTAACAGTCATTTTGAGGATTCAGTGAGACAATGTATTTCAAAGTGCCTGTGTCATACTATTACTCCAAACAGAACAATAATAGCTAGTAGTTATATAGTATGTACTATGTTGCAAACATTGTTATAAGCCCTTATTTACATTAACTTATATAATTATAATTGTAAAGTAGGCACTATTATTGTCCTTATTTTATAGTTGAGGAAACTGAAGCACAGAGTGGTCACTCAACTATGAAGTGGCAAACCAGGATTCTAATAAGCAGAGTGGCTCGCAGATTGCTGCCTACCAGTAAGAATTTTCAAAAGAAGACAGGTCTGTAAAAGAAAAAAAAAAACAAGAACACAACTAAAACTTTGGAATGATGAAAACATTCAGGATTATTTTGACTTCTGAAGGTATTTTTGAAAAAGCAGTGGATACATTTGGAGTATTTATTTAAAAATTAGCAAGAACAACAATAACATTAATGATAGATAACACTTATTCAGCCTTTACTACATACTAGGTCCTGTATTACCTCTCAGTAATTCTGAGTTATAAGTATTCAATAAGCATTACTAAGTACTAATATTTTCTATCATGATTAAGAAGGTCACAATCTAGTAGGAGTAATGCAATATATGCACAAATAATTAGAAAACAATGTACAAAATGCAAAGTGACAAGAAAAATTAGGATAAAGTGATCAGGGAGTTCAGAAGCAAGAGAGGGCAGTTCTGGGGTAGGAATATATGTGCCACTGATAAAGAAGGTTTAAAAGATATAGCCATTTACAAGGAGGAACTTGAAGAGAGGGAATGGGTTGTAAAATGCAGAGCAGGAAGAGAAATCACATTCTAACAGAAGATACAGAGACAGTCAAATGCACAGTATGTTTTTTGAATGACAGGTAATTCATTTTGGTTTTGAAGGAGGCTGTAAGACATGAGCCCAGCAAATTAAAATGAGATCAGATTTGAGGAATGGGGGATTTGAATGTCAGTGTAATAACTTTGAACCTCATTCTGTGGGAAATGAAGAGTAATTGGAGACATAAAAATGATTTGCCATGAATAAAGAGCTCAATATTAGGAAAAATAATCTAACAACAAACGTAGGATGAATTAGAGGGGAAGGGAATAAAGGAAAAGAATCTAGTTAGGCGGCTACATATTGCAAAAGCCAGTTGATACTGACACACACAGAGAAAGAGAGGATTTTTTTCTGTGTCAAGGGACTAAGTCGACATATATTTGTTCAAAATATACTCACTAAATTCCTACTGTGGGCCAGGCACTTGGTGAGATGAACAGAGTCTCTCTACTTGAAGGGGTTTAGTAAATTATAATTTACTAATTGTACCTTTAAAATCTCTTAGAAGCACATTCTATGGGAAAGGAGACTTGATAAACAGAAGTTTACTTTTGTAGGAAACAATTTGAACTGTGCAATCAAAGAAAATAATCACCTCATAGAGATGGACAATAATCAAGCATGCAAATACTCATGAATACACAGCCATAACCTGTACTTAAATCCTATAACCAGTAGATGGCGATTGTAAACTTTCATCTAGACAAAAACAAGTAGCTTTTAACTCCTAGGATAGAAGAAAGGAAGCCAAAGAGGGATAAGAGAGAAGAGAAAATGTGTGAATGGAAGGGCAGGGTTGGCTGGCGGGGAAGGAATGGAGGTTGGTAGAGGGACAGAAACTATGCTAACAGTTCAAAAGTCTCCCTTAGTTCATAGCTGCTTTCCAGCAGTTAACCTTGCAGCTAGCCCTGTTGGGAAGGGGTTGTATTGGCTTCCAGGCAGATATTGAAAAAGAGAATGTTCTTATTCCGTTATCTCCCCGAGTTTAGTAAAGAGAGGAAATGGCTGTGTTTGAAAAGTGCTGCACAGGCATTTGACCTTGGGTAGTGAGAAATGTAACTATTCTGTTCCCTGGGTGCCTCTTTCTTACTAGTTAAATGGAAACTCCTACCAGAGGAAGAGCAAAGTTGAAACAAATAACTTCTAAATATATTACTGGGGGTATTTACTAAGTCTAAACAAAAAGGGAGATTCTAGTCAAGCTGGCCTTTCGAAATCCAGGAGGAGACTGTCTCCAAACGAAGAATTAGTCATGAAAATGCCCAAAGCTGGATATTGGCTGTGGTCTAGTAATGGATAGGGAATTGCAGGACTAAAGATAAGTAAGGGAAGAAAGGAGGTAAAAGACCATCTTGCCTTTTTTGTTTGAGAATCTAAATTCATTCTACTCCTTTTGGTGCAGTCGGAGTATCTTCAGGTAAACATTGGATCTATCTTTGTGAATAGAGATGGGAGGATCAGGAGTTCAGAGATGTTAAGAGAAATTTTTACCCAAATATTCTGTCTTAGCAACTGCAAATTTCTGTAGGTCAGAAGTAGGACATAGGTCTCACCAGGCTAACATCAAGGGCTCTGTTCCTTTCTGGAGAATCTAGGGGAAATTCCACTTCCTTTTCTACTCCAGATTCTAGAGGCCAACTTCATTCCTTGGGTCAGGACCCCTTCTCCCATCTTCAAAGCCAGCAGTATTGTATCTCTGACCATTCTTCCCTAGTCACATCTTCATGTTTTTCCTTTTTATTGAATTTATTGGGGTAATATTGGTAAACAAAATGATACAGGTTTCAGGGGCACAATTCTATCATACAGAATCTGTACACTGTATTGTGTGATCATCACCCCAAGTCAAGTCTCCTTCCATCAGCATTTATCTCCCCTATATGCTCCTCCACTTTCCAACCTCCCCCTCCCACTGGCAATCACTACACTGTTGTCCATGGCCATGAGTTTCTTCTTATTTATTTCTGTTTTTGCTCAATCCCTCCACACTGCCTACCCAGCCCCTTCCTGACAGCTATCTGCATGCTCTCTATCTATGAGTGTGTCTCTGATTGCTTGGTGGATCAGTTTGTTCATTAAATTGTACATATGAGTGTAATCATATGGTACTTGTCTTTCTCTGATTGGCTTATTTTGCTTAGCATAATGCTTTCTAGGTCCCTCCATGCTGCCACAAAGCGTAAGCTTTTCTTATTTTTTTACAGCCGAGTAGTATTCCATTGTGTAAATGTGCCACTGATTTTTTTGATCCACTCATCTACTGATGGACAATTGGGCTTCTTCCAAATCTTGACTGTTGTAAATAATGCTGCAATAATTATATGTTGTGCATATATTCCTTTGAATTAGTGTTTCGGGTTTCTTCAGATAAATTCCTGGAAGTGGAATCATGAGGCCATAAGTCAGTTCCATTTAAAAAATAAACACCTTTTTAAAAATCCTCACCCGGGTATATTTTTCCATTTATCTCCAGACAGAGTGGGAGGGAGGGAGGGGTGAGAGAGAAAGAGAAAGACATTGATGTGAGAGAGACACACGGATTGGCTGCCTCCCTTATGACTCTGACCAGGGTCAGTCTGAGGTACGTGCCCTTGACTGGAATCGAACCCCTGACTCTTTGGTCCACGGGCTGACACTCTACTACTGAACCAAACCGGCTAGGACCCATTTTAAAATTTTTGAGGTAACTCTGTACTGCTTTCCACAGTGGCTGTAACAATCTGCGTTCCTGCAAATAGTGCATGAGGGTTCACTTTTCTTTACATCCTTACCAACAGTTATTTATTTATTGGCAGTAGCCATTCTGACAGGTATGAGATGATATCTCACTGTGGTTTTTATTTGCATTTCTCTGATGATTAGAGACATTGAGCATATTTTCATAATTCTATTGGCCATCTGTATGTCTTCTCTAGAGAACTGTCTATTCAGGTCCTTTTCCCATTTTTTAAATGGATCATTTGAATATTAACCCCTTATCAGATGTGTCATTGGTAAATATGTTCTTTTATCCATTTTGAATAAACTCAAAATGGGTAAAAGACTTAAATGTGACTCATGAATCCATAAAAATCCTAGAAGAAACTGTAGGCAACAAAATCTCAGACATCTCACAAAGCAGAATTTTCGCTAATACATCTTCTGGAGCAAGAGAAACAAAGTAAAAAAATAAACAAATGGGACTATATCAAACTAAAAAGCTTCTGCACAGCAAAAGAAACCATCAACAAAATGAAAAGGGAACCGACTGTATGGGAGAACATATTTGCCAGTGACACATCTGATAAGTAGTTAATTTCTAAAACATATAAAGAACTCATATGGCTCAACAAATGGAAGACAAATAACCCAATTAAAAAATGGGCACAGGACTGAATAGGCACTTCTCCAAAGAGGACATACAGATGACCAATAGACATGAAAAAATGCTCAACGTCACTGTTCATTAGATGCAAATTAAAACTACAATGAGATACCACCTCAAACCTGCCAGAATGTCTACCATCAATAAACCAACAAACAAGTGCTGGCAAGGATGTAGATAAAAGGGACTCTAGTACACTGCTGGTGGAAATGCAGATTGGTACAGCTATTATGGAAAACAGTATGGAATTTACTCAGAAAATTAAAAATGGAACTACTGCTTTTGACCCAGTGATCCCACTTCTAGGAATATATCATGAGAAGCCTGAAACACAAACCAGAAAGAATATATTCACCCCTATGTTTATACCAGTGTTATTTACAATAGCTAAGATCTGCAAATAGCCCAAGTGCCCATCAGTAGATGAGTGGATAAAAAAGCAGTGGTACATTTACACAATGGAATACTATTCAGCTGTAAAAAAGAATGATTACTTACCCTTTGCAATAGCATGGATGGACCTGGAGAACATTATGGTGAGTGAAATAAGCCACTCAGAGAAAGACAAATATCTCATTATCTCACTTATAAGTGGAATATAATGAACATAATAAACTGATGAATAAAATAGATACAGGGGCATAGAGGCATGGAACAGACTGACATATCTCAGATGGGAGATGGGAAGAAATTAACCAAAGAACTTGTATACATATATGCATAGCCAATGGACACAGAAAATAGTGTGGTGAAGGCCTGGGGTGGAACAGGGGCTGAGAAGAAGTGAGTAAAGGGGAGAGAATTGGAGGATATCTGAAATACTATTAACAATAAATGTGTGTGTGTGTGTGTGTGTGTGTGTATGGCCAGTTATAGACTGAAGAAAAGTCCTTGATATGATTTCAGTCTTCTTAAATTTATTGAGACTTGTTTTGTGCCCTAACATATAACATAGTGTATGCTAGAAAAATGTTCCATGTGCACTTGAAAAGAATGTATATTCTGCTGCTCTGGATGAAATACTCTGAAGATATCAATTAAATCCATCTGATCTAGTGCGTCCTTTAAGGCTGCTGTTTCCTTGTTGATTTTCTGTCTGGAAGATCGATCCATTGATGTCAATCAGGTGTCAGTCCCTTACTATGACTATATTACTGTTAATCTCTCCCTTTTGGTTTATAAATATTTGATTTACATATTTAGGTTGCATAAATATGTTGGGTGCATAAATGTTTACAAGGGTTATATCTTCTTGTTAGATTGCTCCCTCTATCATTATGCAGTTTCTTCATTTGTCTCTTACTATAGCCTTTGTTTTAAAGTCTCTTTTGTCAGATATAAGTATTGCTACCCCTGCTTTTTTCTCATTTATATTTGCATGAAATATATTATTCTATTTCTTAACTTTTAGTCTGTGTGTATCTTTTGTTCTGAGTTGGGTTTCATATAGACAGCATATATATGGGTTCTGTTTTCTCATTCATTCATCTATCCAATCTTTTTTGATTCGAGCTTTTAAACCATTTACATTTAAAGTGATTATCGATAGGTATATATTTATTGCCATTTTATTCTTTTAACTGTGTTCCTCTCTTCCTCCTCTTCCTTCTCTTCTTCTTTTTCCTTCTTTCTTCTTTCTTCTTCTCCTTCAAGCAGGCCCTTTAATATTTCCTATAATACTGGTTTGGTGGAAACTCATTTAGCTTTTTCTTGTCTTGGAAGCTCTATATTTCTCCTTTCATTTTAATTGACACATTTGCTGGATAAAGTAGTCTTGGTTTTAGGTTCTTACTTTTCATCACTCTGAATATTTCATGTCAGTCTCTTCTGGCCTGAAATGTTTCTGTTGACAAATCAGCTGACAGTCTTATGGGAGCTCCCTTGTAGGTAACTGTCTTTCTCTTGTGGCTTTTAGGATTCTCTCTTCGTCTTTTAACTTTGCCATTTTAATTATGTGTCTTGGTGTGGAACTCTTTGGGGGACTGGCTCTGGAGCTCAAGCACTTAACTATAATCTACTGCTTCTAAGTTTTTGGCCACCCATGAAGAATTTGATAAAGTTATATAAATATTCCAAATAAACACACATAGCCCATATCAGTTCTGTCATTATTGAGGCACAGTATTTCTTCTATTTAACTTTGAAGCAGAAGATGATCTCAAATCTTATCACTATTACTCATTTTCAGAGCTTGTTAACTTAAAATGACATTGATTTTTTTTTATTTATTTTTTTTATCCTCACCCGAGGATATTTTTCCACTTTTTGTACAGATAGAGTGGGAGGGAGAGAGAGGAAGGGAGAGAGAGAGAGAAACATCGACGTGAAGGGACACATCGAGTGGCTGCCACCCGCACGACCAACCAGGGCCGGGGACAAACTGCAACTGAAGTATGTGCCCTTAGTGGGAACCGAACCCGGGTCTCTCGGGACCGCGGGCCGCCGCTCTAACCGCTGAGCCAAACCGGCCAGGGCTTAAAATGACATTGAAAGTTCCTTTATATTTAGTGGTTTATGTTCCAATTGCTACTTTGGCAACGATTTCCTTTCAGGGTGACGGGAGGTAAGAAAACATTGAAAAACAGTTCTCCGCAGTACAGTTATTCTTGACAATTTCATTTGAATAGACAAAGCTTTAAAGGCAAATGGTGTGTTTTGGTGCCTAATATTAACATCATTACAATTGGAGCTATGTTTGAGGATAGAATAAATGGAATATATAAAGTCTATTCTCAAGAGTAAAGATAATTTTTTTAAGACCTACATTTGATAAGCTTTTCCTGGATACAATGGCTGGCAATTCTGAGTACAATGTGAATGGGATGAGACCTTATGGAACCATACCTAGCTTCCCAGAGATATTGGTGAAGGAGAAATTATACAGAAAATGTTTCCAGTCAAATATTTTTCTTCCATCCATATATAATTAATTATGAAATAAAATTATTATTTTTGACATTAAATTATCTATTAAATAACTATATGTTATTTATTAAAAGTAACCACTGGTTAATCATTTTTAAAAGGCAATAAAATCAATATGATAATATTTCCTTTGTATAGGTCTTTACAGTGGACAAGCACTTTCATTTCATTTTTCTTTGATTTTTCACTACAGATAAAGAAAATGGGATGGAATTTGTCCCTTTTACAAACAAAGAGCTTCAACAATTGTCTAATCTCTTTTAGTCATTACTTACAGAGAAATAAATCTAACCTAGGTTATCTGAATTTAGTCCAGTGCTTGTTCCTAGTTGTTTACAGAGAAGCACATCCGAAGCACAGATGATAAAAAGGCAAAGGCAAAGCAGCGTTGGAGAGAGAGTAGATCACCCTTGAGTTCAGTAATATCTTCATTTATTAAAACAAAACAGGACAAAACTTTAACCTACCCTCTGCCATGAAGAGATTAATGCTTTCCGTTGGTTTTCTTATAAGGTTTTTTACAAACATAGGGAAGGATGGCTGGAGGAGTCTCAGACAGGGAGGTGGTTGACAGGACTAAACCACCAGATCAGAGCATTTACTGGAGGCCAAGGTCAGTTCTTAGAGAAATAATAATGAAAGTGCTATCAGTAGTTAATATTTACTGAATGTCTACTATGTGTCATTATCTTATTTATATACTCTCTAAAACTCAAGGTCATTCTTATTTTTACCTTACTTTATAGACATAAAAGTAGAGACTCAGAAATGTAAGGGACCTGATTAAGCTCACATAGCTAGTAAGTTGAATAGCTG
Source organism: Molossus molossus (assembly GCF_014108415.1). Lineage (NCBI taxonomy): Eukaryota > Metazoa > Chordata > Mammalia > Chiroptera > Molossidae > Molossus > Molossus molossus. The sequence continues at coordinate 10,094,232 of NW_023425355.1, read as the reverse complement.
GGTTTTCAAACCCAGGTGTAACTGGTTTTATGGGTAGCTTATTATTTTTGTAGCTCCACATTTAATGTATGCATATATTCTCCTGGGAAAACTAATATATTTACACATAACAATAAGACTCCTTTTCATCCCTACTTTCTCAATATTTGTCCTAGTTCTCTCTTTTTTTGGTTTGTATCTTACCAAACCATTTACTATGCATTTACATACACTTTTAGATAGTCATAGAAAAAGCATATGATTTGTGTGATTGCATGATACCATACCAAATATATTCTGTAGTTTATTTTTTATTCATGTACATATGTATATATGTATGCATATATATGCTATTTATCAATCTATTGTCTATTTAACCATCTTAATCATTTCATATCATTAGATTTTTTAGCTGATTTATAGTAGTCTATAGTATAGATAAATTGTGTTTTTTTTTATTTATCAAACCCCTGCTTATTGGACATTTAGGCTGCTCCAAATTTTTTATTATTGCCAATAATGCTGAACATCTTTCCATATGTCTCCCTGTGCATAGGTACAACTTTGTTTGTTGTGGTAACACATGTCTTTGTAAATATACTTTTAACAGGTAATAATTACTGTTACACTGCACTCCCAAGTGGTTGTTCAAATTTATACTCACCCAAAGTGTTTGAGAGTACTCATTTCTGTCTACTCTGTTTTTGCCAACTTGCTTGCTGAAAAAAGTAGTTTTAATTTGTGTTTTCTTGATAACTAATGAAGTTGAACTTTATTTCATGTGGACATTTATCATTTGATTTTCCTCAACCTTAAAGATGTCTTTTTATGATTAGAATATCTCACTTTTTATTATTGAATTGTAGAAATGCTTTATATATTCTAGACACTAATCCTTTTTCTATCATGTATGTTGCAAATATTTTTCAATACTATCACTTGTATTTTAACTTAAGAATGTTATATTTTTGTCATACAGAAGTGTTTGATAATGATGTAGTCAAATTTATTGATGCTTTTCTTTATGTTTATTTTTCTTTTTATTTGAAATAATCATAGACTCAAAGGTTACAAAGTAGGACATGGAGTTTCTTGTACCTTTCACACTAAGATTGTGTATATAAAACACCTGGTAAAGAGCCTGGCCTATGGGAAGAACTCAGCAAAGAGTGATTTTCTTCAACTCTCATCCTCTCTTCTGTAACGTAAGACTAATCATCCTTCTGCCTATCATGCAGGGTCTTTGTGAAGCTTCAGTGAGATAGCAGCTGAGAAAGCAGCTTACTACATAGTATAGTTCAAAGGCTGCGGATTATCACTTAGCCTGTTACACGGATAGACCATGTAGAATAATGAGATTTTAAAAAGGCACAATGAAACTTCAGATACATATATGAGAAAAACATGAGCATGAAAACAGCTGTGACTTAGATGCCTTTGAAAGGGCAATGCCTTAGCAGCTGTGGTTCTGTCATTGCAGGGTGAGGGAAAGTTGTGCAAACTAGGAATTTGACCTGGCAGGTAGACTAAGTGAATTACCAGAGAGCCTATTTCCCTAAGTTTGAAGGCCTCTTAAAAACTAATAACTAGCCTGAAATTTTTAAAAGGAAAAAGTGGAGGCTTGCCTTAAAACTAGTTGTACACAGAAGTTAGAAATATGGCTATCATTTACTCAAATAATTGCTTCCAGATGAGTCACCCATTAAAAGCACTCAAAAAAAGAATCTGAAGAAGACAGCCTAGCAGCAGTGCAGGCTGCTGGGTGTGGCCAATACAGTTCTTGGGATAATAAACTGAAATTCTGCAAGCATGTGTGCAGGACAACAACTGTTCTCTGCCTTAAGAATGGATAATCAAAATAATTTATTTTAGAAGGCAATTTCTCAATTCACTGAAGGACTTTGAAAATAGTGTTTTGCAACCTGTATGTAAACTTTAAAATTACATTTACTCTCTTGAACCTCTTTAGAAAAAAATATATTTTTATTTTAAAAATCATTTCATTTTTAATCAGGAGTTATTTTATGATAAAAATAAACATTTAAAAATTTGTATATAAAATATAGTTTTAGCTAATTTAAAAGAAAGCAATTATATTTTATGTAAGGAAACATTAGCTTTTTCCCTTTAAAATTGATACATAATTATAAATGTAAATTAAGTAAATAAAAGTAAGATTTGTGAATACATTCAAAACTAGCATACCTTTGGCTTTAGAATTGAATACATGTAAAATACTAGATTAGAACCATCAGAGGTCTCATCTTACAACTTTTCTTATCTTGTAATGTTTCTCACACTTCCTTTAACCATGGAATGATGCCTTCAGAAATATTATGTATTTGTGGAAATATATTACTGGAGAATTTGTTACATTAATAGCAATGGGCATCTGACAATAGTTCTTGCACACATAAAAATTATATTTTCTACATTAGCATGGGCTCTTTAGCTTTTGGAGCTTCATAAAAATTTCAATGTGTCTAATAAATTTAGACTGCTTTGAATAATAAATAATGAATGTACCAAACATCAGATGCTTATTATTGCTAAGTTTTTTAATCAACTGATTTATTAAGAAAATTTTGGTGTTTTTAAAGTAAATACTGAGCCTGGCCAGTGTGGCTCAGTGGTTGAGCATCGACCCATGCACCAAGAGGTCACTGGTTCGATTCCTGGTCTGGGCACATGCACAGGTTGTGGGCCCGATCCCCAGTGGGGGGCATGCAGGAGGTGGCCAATCCATGTTCTCTCTCATCAATGTTTCTAATTCTCTCTTCCTCTCCTTCTAAAATCAATAAATAAAATAAAATGAAGTAAATAATGAGGTAAGAAAGATTTTAGGTCAACACTTCCAAATAATGTAGGTGGTCTTTATTCCTATGAAGAAAAAATAAAATATCTGATTTTTACCGAACTTTCTCTCTTATATTGATTTCTGAGGTATTAGAGTTATCTTGATATGTTGTATAAGAATCTTTATAAAGGGAGACATCTGTAATACTTTCAACAATAAAAAAAAGGAATATCAGATGAGTGCAACTTATATATCTGGTGAATAGAATCTTGAGGCATATTTTCAAAATTGCTGTTTTGTGCTTTTCAGTAAGTTGCTATATGTTCCTAGTTTTCCTACTTTAACCCATAATTAATTATGGGTATAAAATCACTTAGGCAATTAAAAATGTATAAAGGTCAAAACCAGCCTAGCAGGTCTTTGATTGAGACCTAAGCATGCTCATTTGGTCTCCTCTAATCAACATGTAAGTTCACTTCATATATACTTACATGCTGTCAAGTGATTTAATTTGAAAGGGTAAACACATTTAAATAATTATTCCATTTGCTGTTATTTAAGTTAAAAAATTTGATGTCATCATTACTTAGAAGTACATTCACTGCCTCTGAAGAGTTGTAAATGATGTTGGAAAATAGGATTCTAAAGAAAGGCAAAAACTCGGTAATGGTAAATGAGTGTCACTGCCCCAAAATATATGCAAATGAGCTTTTGCAAACATTAACACTCTGTATCATGAGAGATTATGATCATCTATTTGTCTGGCCTCAAACTAAACATCTTACCCCATCAAAACACTGACATTTTTTCATCCTGTAACTTTTCTGTAAATGAGCTTACAATAGTTTCTATTTCCTATAATCAAGCCCATACTACTTAGCTTGATGTATAGGACTCTCCTTAATTTAACTACCTCCTAACCATTTAATTTTATCCCCTTCTCTTCCCCAAAAGCCCTTTCCACTATAGCAATGCAAATTCCCTATTTAAATGCCTTTTATAATACTATTTCATTAGACTGAACATTATGAAATTCTTCTTATTTTATGTCTAAAGTGTTCAATACTAGCAATTTCAGATGGTTCAAGTTAATATAATGCCTTTCAATTCTTTTTCCCGAATCTAAACCCTCCCTACCCTTCAGGACCCAATTTATATTTCATCTCCATCAAGAAACCTTCTTTCACGACTTCAGCGTATACTCATCCTTCTGTTCCCAGAATTCTTAACATATTGATATTGTACATATATGTTCAAATACATATAACTTATGTATGTGTGTAATAATATGTTCCGTCAAATTACTAGGATATAAACTACTATAAAACCTGATGCAGTCTACTCTGGTTTATATTAGCTCACACATTGTCTTCCCAGAGAAATGAGTTTAAGAACATTTTAGGAGGCCTAGCATTTTTGCCTTCATTCAAAAGAAGAATGTTCCACCAGCAGGCCTTAGGCCAGAGATTACAAAATAAAATGCCTTCAGGAGCCCAAACAGGTAATATAATGTGTAAAGGCTAGGCAAAAGCCCAAGTAGGAGTTGGTGGAGGAGAGGAGGAAAAATGTGGTAAATAAGAAAAGATGTGCATTGCAGGAAAATAAAAGCTACGTAATTCAGATATTTAAAATTGTTAAATTGTTAAATTGTAATTCAGATATTTTAAATTCAGTGATCCAATTCTAACCCCTGGCTTAGACACTCTGGAGCAGCAGGCATCTATGAGCCCAGGTTCCCCTGTGCATCTGTGAGATTAAAACAGAGAACACTTTTTTTTCAGAGACAAAGTTTACCTCATTGTTTTCTGTGTCTTACTATCCTACTCTCTACTTCTCTGTTTACTTTAGTTCTGGATTTGTTTGATCATTTTGCCCTTATCTGACCTCCTTGGACTCGATTCTGTTTTGTTCCTTGACATTTCTCTTAGTATATAGCACTGTGTGTGGCCATTTCAGCTTTGTCTGATTCTCTGACATCAACATTCTGCCTTCCTGACTCTACCTGCCAGCCTGCATCATCTTCATCCCCACTCCTTACTCCTCACAGCTTCCACCTTGGGAGAGATTTTACTCTACTCTTGGCTTTATTGTTAGTTTCCAGATATTCCCAGAAAACTGGGGTAAACATGGAGTCCCTTAATTCAGAATAATTTTGGGAAGACTTCAAAGGTCTCAACTGGATTCAGTAATTAAATGTTAAAGAATCTCAGAGCCTCCATTTGTCCTGAAGACTTTTTTTTTTTTTTTACATAAATTGAAATTACAGCCAACATAAGAATAAATATCTGGGCTAGAGTTGTCCAATAGAATGTCCTAGATTTTCAATACAGTAGCTACTAGCCACGTGTCGCTATTAAGTGCTTATAATGTGGTTAGTGTCACTGGGGAACTGAATTTTTATTTGTATTAAATTTTAATTAATTAATATTTAAATAGCCCATGTAGCAAGGGACACCTGTCTTGAAAAGAAATTTGGGACCTTGTTTAGATGCCATTATACACTATTTTTTTGTGAAGAAAATCGGAAGTTCACTGGACCTAAACTTAGAGAAATTAATTCTACTATTACCTTTTATGACTGAGCAACCAAACCTTTTATGTCTGAGATTGTTTATCTGTAAATTAATGATGATAATCCTTGCCCTGATACTTATAGGGTTATTTTGAGGAGCATATCGTATAATTTTGAGTAAAGCAACTTGTAAACTCTAAGTGCTCTACTCATGTATGGGAGGATTATAATACAAGTGACTATTCTTTTTTATTTTTTTGATAAGCTGAATATTTTATTCTTTTTTTTATGAATTTTTATTTATTTTTTTGTTACAGATATTTTACCTTTTTACCCCATTGGCACCCCCCAGCCCACCCCACCCCACCTCCGCCCCGTCCCCGGCTTAGTTGTCCATGTCCATTGGTCATGCATACATGCATATAAGTTCTGTGGTTTATCTCTTCCCACCCCCCACCCCCCCATCCCCTCTTCTGAGGGATGCAGGTGACTATTCTTTATTAAAACTTACTGAAAAGAGCTTTCTGACTAGTATTCCTATTTTCTATCCCCTTAATCTGCTTGTTACTCTTGTCCCTTAAGTAATCTTTCTGTAATACAACTATATTATTTTCCTACCTGAAAATCTTCAATGGCTCCTTATTAACCATAGAATTATACCTAAATACCTTAGCCTTGCACCCAAGATCTATGAAGATCTACCTTCACCATGTATATTCCATGCTAGGAATATACAAGCATACTTCACTTAATTGCACTTTGCTTTATTGCACTTCCCAGGTATTTTTTTTTAATTTATTTTTATTGCTGAAAGTATTACAGATGTCCCCCACTTCCCTCAATTTTCCCCCCTCTACCCATGTCCCACCCCACCCTAGGCTTTCATCTGTCTATTGTCTGTGCCCATGGGCTATGCATATATACATATAAGTTTGGTGACTCTCTTCCCACTTTCCTTCCCCCCTTCCCTCTGAGTTGTGTCAGTCTGTGCCATGCTTCCATGCCTCTGGACCTATTTGTTTTTCGGTTTATTTTCTTTATTAGATTCTACATATAAGTGAGATCATGTGATACTTGTCTTTTTTTCTGACTGGCTTATTTTTCTTAGCATAATACTTGCCAGCTCCCTCAGTGCCATCTCAAAGGGTAAGAGATATTTTCTTTTACAGCTGTGTAGTATCCCATTGTGTAAATGTACCACAGCTTTTTAATCCACTCATCTACTTATGGGCACTTGAGCTATTTCTAGACCTTAGTTATTGTAAATAATGCTGCTATGAACATAGAGATGCATATATTCTTTCTGATTGGTGTTTCTAGATTCTTAGCATATATTCCTAGAAGTGGGATTACTGAGTCAAATGGCACTTCTCCAAAGAGGACATAAAGATGGCCAACAGATATATGAAAAAATGCTCAACATCACTAATCATCAGAGAGATGCAAATTAAAACAACAATGAGGTATCACCTCACACCTGTCCTAATGGCCACCATCAACAAATCATCCAACAACAAGTGCTGGCAAGGCTGTGGAGAAAAGGGAACCCAAGTACACTGCTGACGGGAATGCAGACTGCTACAACCACTGTGAAAAAACAGTAGGGAGTTTCTTTAAAAAATTATAAATCGAACTATCCTTGACCCAGCAATCTCACTTCTAGAAAAATGTACTAAGAATCTTACTTCTAGAAAAATGAAACACCAATCAGAAAGAATATATGAACCCCTATGCTCATAGCATTATTTACATTATTTACAATATATTTTATTTACAAATGTATTTTCGATACATCAAACAGACTGACAGCTGTCAGAGGGGGTGATGGTGGGGGGACTGAATGAAAGAAGGTGAAGGGATTAGCCAAGATACATATATGCATGATACATAGACACAGGCCACAGTGTTGTGATGGCCAGAGGGAAGGAAGACAATGGCTAGGTGGAGATAGGCAAAGGGTGAGGGGGGAATCTGGACATCTGTAATAGTGTAAACAATAAAAATAAAGTTTAAAAAGCATATGTCAGCACAAAAACTTGTACATAAATGTATATAGCAACATTATTTTTTATAGACAAAAAGAAAAAAAGTCAAATGGCACAAAATTAATAAATAGATATATAATGCATGTTCGTTGAATGGAGTAAGATCCAGCAATAAAAGCATGAAGCACTTATACATATTATAACACAGATGAACCTCAAAACTATTATGCTAAGTGAAAAAAGCCAGTTACAATAGCCCATATATTGTATTGTTTTATTCACATGAAATTTCTATAACAGGAAAATTAATAGAGATAAGAAAGTAAATTAATAATTGGCTAGTTGGGGAAAACTAGGCATTGACAAATGATGGCTAAAGGGTACATGGTTTCAATTTTGGATGATAAAATGTTTCTAAAATTGATTGTGTTCATAGATGCACAACTCTGTGTAGACCACAAAACATTAAATTGTACATTTTAAATGGGCAAAATGTATGCTATGCAAATATATCTCAATAAAGATAATTTTTAAATACTACAGAAATGCTTTGTTAACATTTTACCCTGTTTCCTCCATATTATTTGCTATGTTCAATATATGTAATTATGTATAATATTGTATAGTACAACATCAGTAGCAGGAAATTTATATTGGTACAACATACAAACCTATAGTTATGTAAGTTTGCATGTATGTGCAATTTTGCCACTCATATAGGTTTGTGTATCTGACACCACATTTAAACACATAACTCTTTAACCATCACTAAGGAAATCTCTTGTGCTACCCCCCACCATCTCCCTATCTCTAGCAGTACTTGCTTTTGACACATCAACAGCAGAAAACCTAGCCTTGAAAATATGACATAGGGATGGTTTCCAAGATGGTGGCAGATTAGGTGGAAGCTACATTGACCTTATCCCAGGACTAAACTAGAATTACAACTAAAATATAGAAAATCATTCTGAATAACCAACTGAAGGCTAGCTAGAGAGAACCTTATAAGCAAGGACTTAAAGAAGAGGCCACATCAAGACTTGTAGGAAGTACAGAGGCATGAGAGTGCTGGCTGGGCTCCCACAGGCAGCAGCTGGAATTCTGAAGGGGTATCTCAGCTGTGGGGAGTACCCACTGAGAAGTCTGGGGTGTAAAGCACAAGCCAGGCTCTCAAGCTCACAGCACCAGAACTGGGAAAGGTGCCCACCTAATAGCTGGCTGTGATCAGCAGCAAAGTTTTTATCCACCAAGAGGAAATGGCTAGAAATGGAAGCACCCTCTTAAAGGGCCAACACACAAATTTTCTTTGTAGCCACTCACCATAGGCTCTGCCAAGGGAAAGGCAGAGTAGACTAGAGTTGCATGAGGATAGCTTGGGGTTCGTGGCTCTGGGAAGATAACTGAGAGACAGCCATCAAGATCCTTGTGCTGAGTCATTCCCCCGTACTGCAGAAGTCATTTTCTCAAGCGGAGCTTTCCCACCCATGCAGCATTATCCTGGGGGGGAAGCAATAGCCCCACTCTTTGGAAGCCTTCTTGCCCTACTCTTTGAAGTTTATGCCCTGCTGAGGACTATAGCCATTAAGCATATGCCCTTCTGAGGAGTACAGACTCATTAAGTTACTGAGACTAACAGACAGCCTACAGGAAGAAGTGGTTTTCTGGGTGCTTTGAGTCTTTGCTTGACTTGCTCCTGGGACCAGCCTTTGTAAAAGCAGCTTGGTGTGCAGCTTGGTCGTTTCCAAATGAACCCAAGTCAAGCAGAGGGAGCCACAATCTGGATCACTGATAGCTCCAGACAGGTTGCTCAGGGCCAGTTAAGGATAGTGTCTGACATTGGCCTGCACCAGAGTCCTTTTGAAGAGGCCCAGATTCAATACACCCAGTTGCTAGTTTTAGACCACAATAGAACAGGATCTAATAAGCTCCATAATCAGCATATCCACAGGGAGATATTGGCAGGCACCAGGTACTGCTGAGGCAAATTCTGCTTTGTGTGATCAACAACTGCAAACAGCCTGCATGCCATGGTGGGGACTGAATCTCACACTCAGCAAGCCTGAGGGTTGATCCCATGCACGAATGAGCCATTAGCCATCAAGACTCAATCGCAACAGGAGGGCCCACACAACATGCACAAGAGAAATTCTTAGATCACCCAGTTTGAGTGATCAGGGAGACTGTGCCTCTGGGTCTCACAAGTCACCTATTATATAAGGCCACCCTGAAAAGATGGGGAGCCATAGCAAGTTTACCTAATACATAGAAACACACCCAAACAGGAAGCCAAAATGAGAAGACAAAGAAACAGACCTCAAATGAAAGAACAAGATAATTCTCCAGAAGAAGCTCTAAATGAAGTGGAAGTATGCAACTTATTAGATATAGAGTTCAGAGTAATAATAATAAGGATGTTGAACAGCATGAAAAAAGATATAAAACCATAAAAAAGGAATAGTCCAAAATGAAGAGTACAATATCTGAAATGAAGAATACACTGAAGGAATAAACAGTAGGTGACATAAAGCAGAAGACCAAATCAATGATGTGAAAAATGAGGTAGAAGAAAACACCCAATGAGAGGAACAAAAACAAAAAATATATTAAAAAATGAGGATAGTTTAAGGGACTTTTGGGACAACATGAAGTATAACGGCATCTCCATCATAGGGGTACCAGAGGGAGAAAAGGGAGAGCAAGGGATCAAGAACCCATTTGAGAAAATAATGACCAAAAACTTTGTTAACCTGTAGAAAGAAATAGACATACAAGTCCAGGAAGTACAGAGAGTCCCAAAAAAGATGGGCCCAAAGAGGCTCATACCAAGACACATCATAATTCAAATAGCAAAAGTTAAAGACAAAGAGAGAATGTTAAAAGCTACAAGAGAAAGACAGTCAGTTACCTACAAAGGAGCTCTCATAAGACTCATCTGATTTCTCAACAGACACATTTCAGGCCATAAGGGATTGGCATAAAATATTCAAAGTGATTAAAAACAAAGGCCTACAACCAAGGCTACTTTACCCAGGAAGGCTATCATTTAAAATTGAAATAAAGAGCTTCTCGACAAGAAAAAGTGAAAGGAGTTTGATACCATCAAACCAGTATTACAAGAAATGTTAAAGGACTTGCTTTAAGAAGCAGCAGAAGAAAAATAAAAATGAAAAACAACAACAAAAACAGAAGAACATAGTTAAAAATAAAATGGTGATAAATATGTACCTATCAATAATCACTTTAAATATAAATGGCATATATGATACAATCAGAAGAAGTAGGTAGCTGAATGCATAAGAAAACAAAACCCATGCATATGCTTTCTTAGAGAGACACACCTAAAAACAAAAGATACACACACCAAAAGTAAAGGAATAGAAAAATATATTTTATGCAAATGGAAAGGAAAAATAAAAAAACTGGGATAGCAATACTTGGATCTGTCAAAATAGCCCTTAAGACCAAGGGTATAGTAAGAGATAAAGGAGGACACTGCATAATGAAAAAGGGATTGATTTAACAAGAAGATATAACCCTTGTACATATTTATGAACCCAGCATAGGAACACCTAAATATGTAAAGCAAATCTTGATGGACATAAAGAAAGGCATTAACATAATACAGTTATAGTAGGGTATTTTAACACCCCATTGACATCAATGAATAAATCTAGACAGTAAATCAACAAGGAGAGGTGGCCTTAAATGAAACACTATATCAAATGGATTTACTTCATATATTCAAAGCATTTCACCCCAAAGCAGCACAATATACATTATTTTCAGTGTACATGGACCATTTTCTAAGATAGACCACATGTTAGGACACAAAAACAAGTCTCAATAAATTTAAGAAAATTGACATCATATCAAGCATCTTTTTAACCATAATACTATGAAAGTTGAACTCAATCACAAGAAGAAAACTGAAAAACACACAAAGTCATGGACATTAAATAATATGTTACTAAACAATGAAAGGTTTAACAATGAGATCAAGGAAGAAATCAAAAGATACCTTGAAACAAGTGAAAATAAGCATACAACAACCCAAAATCTGTGGGACACATTGAAAACAGTCTTAAGAGGGAAATTCATAGCATTGCAGGCCAATCTCAAGAAGCAAGAGAAAGCTAAAATAAACAATCTAACTTTACACTTAAACGAGCTTGAAAAACAACAACAACAAACAAAGCCTAGAGTGAGTAGAATGAAGGAAATAATGAAGATCAGAACAGAAATAAATAAAATGAATCCAAAAAAACAATAAAAAGATAAATAAAACCAAGAGCTGGTTCATTGAAAATGTAAATAAGATGGAGAAACCTTTAATGAGACTCATCAAGAAAAAAAGAGAGAGGACTGAAATAAATAAAATCAGAAATGAAAGAGAAGAAACAACTGACACCAAAGAAATACAAAGATTTGTAAGAAAAAAATATATGAACAACTATGTGCCAACAAATTGGACAATCTGGAAGAAATAGATAAGTTCCTAGAAACATATAACCTTTCAAAACTAAATCAGGAAGGACCAGAGAATCTGAATAGACAGATTACAAATAGTAAAATTGAAGCAGTAATAATAATAATAATAATAATAATAATAAATCTAAACAAACAAAAGTCCTGGACCAGATGGCTTCACAGGTGAATTTTTCTTAAACATTCAAAGAAGAGCTAACAACTGCCCTTCTCAAACTATTCCAAAAAATTCAAGAGGAGGGAAGACTCTCAACCTAATTTTATGAAGCCAGCATTATCCTAATTCGAAAACCAGATAAAGACATGACAAAGAAAGAAAATTATAGGCCAATACCACTGATGAACATAGATGCTAAAATCGCCAACAAAATATTAGCAAACTGAATCCAGCTATACATTAAAAAGATTATACACCAGGATCAATTGGGATTTAATCTGGGAATGCAAGATTGGTACAATAGTTGTAAACAAACAAACAAACAAACAACAACAACAAAAAGAACATGACACAACACAAACAAATTGAAGGATAAAAACCACATAATTATATCAATAGATGCAGAAAAAGCATTTGATAAAATCCAACATACGTGAACATAATAAAGGCCATATATGATAAACCCACAATCAACATCATACTCAATGGGCAAAAACAAGTATTCCCTTTAAGATTGGGAATAAGACAAGGATGTCCACTTTCACCACTCTTATTTAACATAGTTGGAAGTCCTAGCCACAGTGATCAGAGAAGAAGAAATAAAAGGCAACCAAATCATAAAAGAAGTAAAACTGTCATTATTTACAGATGATGTGATATTGTACATAGATAACCCTAAAGATTCCACCAAAAAACTGCTAGAAATTGCAAAGGTATTTAAAAAAAATATTTTTCTTTATTGATTTTAGAGAGTGAGAAAGGGAGAGGGAGAAAGAGATAGAAACATCAATGAGAGAGAACATCAATTGGCTTCCTCCTGCATGCCCCCCACTGGGGATTGGGCCCACAACTTGGGCATGTGCCCTGACCGGAATTGAACCTGCACTTTCTTGGTGCATGGGTCGATGCTCAACCAATAAGCTACACTGGTCGGGCATACAAAAGCATATTTTACTATGAGAGCACAGTTACATACAGAAGCAATTTAATTATTTAGAATAATTCCCTATCATTTAAAATCCTCTAGACCATTACCTCAAATTAAAAAAACATTTCTTTGTAAAATTAATGTAGGCAGTCTTCATCTTCCTCCAAGTAAAAAATTGAAATGCTGGGGATGTAGGAGATTTAAAGCAGAACCCACTTTAAGGGGATGAGAAAACTAATTTGACTAGAGAGTTGAACTGAGATCATACTGAACACTTTGACAGAAGAATTCAGAAATCAAAAGCAGACTTATTCAAAAGGGGAAAAAACCACTTTATAGGCCTGTCATGCCTGTTGACGTGAATTAACCCAATGATTATAATTTACTGTATGGAAAATTTTTCCTTGCATGTAACTGTATAATTGAACAAATTACTCAAATGTCAGAGCCCCATATTTTTGCTTATCCTTGTTTATTGTTAGCTTGGGCTAACAGACTTACTGATGTGTCTTATGTGGCTCATCATTATAAATTAAAACCTCTCTGAGATGAAAACTGAAGTCTTTCAAGTAATGATTTTCTCCCTAAAAGACTTTAAGTTTTGATTTGTTTATAAAATTAGGGCACTTAGTTATAAAAAGGGAGCAACTTTCTTTTTTGTAAGCCCAGAATATATGGAATGCAAGAGAAATACCCATTCCAAAGAATGCTTTACTGTCTCTTTATTCCCAAAATAATGATAAATGACACCCTACCCCCCCCCCCCAATTATATCAAAATGCTGACATCTGGGGAACAGATGATAATTGTATAAGAGGAATGAGCTATTGGTGAATGGTGATTGACAGCACAGGTCAGAATGTGGGGAGCACGTGTTGGGCTCCATCAGATCCTGGGGAGTTGCTGACAACTCACTCTGCAATTCACTTCCTTCTCACCCCAAGAGCAATTTGGGATGGATGCTATTTTTTTTCTTGACTTGAGAAGATGAGGCTTCATTGAAAGTGAGTTTTCTCCACTGGTGTTGAGTTTTTTCTAGGATATACAAAGTATTACTGCAACTTTGAAGAAAAAGGATTTGACTAATATCCAATGTATTTTATTTTAAAATAGTTTACTTACCTAGTAAATGCCATCCAAACTATGACAATGGTTTGTGTGGTTACAATCGGAAGGATAGATCAAAGACCCATTGGAAGTAACACTATTAGGTCAAATTATTCAAATTTTTAAAAGTTCTTTTTTTTTTTCCGGGAAAAGTAAAATAGAGCAATGTAAAAATACATCAAAACTTTGCTACAATGTGATTTATACATAATAGTCACTCAATTGATGTAATCAGCTGATATTTTTAAAATTAACTATAAAATAATATATTAATATATTCTCCTTGAACAAGATTTAGTGTTATATTAAGTCTAAAATTCTCTCTCTCTACTATCACTGATGTTTTTATTTTAGAGCCTTTTCTATAAATTTAGATATATAAATGTACCCATAAAATATATGGTAATTAGACTGATTTATATAAAATTCCCATTTTATTAATCAAAATACTGGCAATTTTATGTTTTCTTTTTTTCCCAAGATTTTCCTTTTTTATTTAATTTGTTGGGGTGATACTAATTAACAAAATTATACATGTTTCATATGCACAATTCTACAACACACGGTCTGTATGTTGTATTGTGTGATCACCACCCAGGTCACGTCTCCATCTATCACCATCTATCCCCACTATACCCTCCTCCAATTCCCTCTCCCTCCTCCCCACAGGAAATTCCACACTATTGTCCATGTCCATGAGTTTTTTTTTTTTTTTTTCTGGCTCAATACTTTCACCCTAACTCCCAGTATGCCTCAGACAGCTGTCAGCCTGCTCTCTATCCATGAGCCTGTCTCTATTTTGCTTGTTAGTTCATTTTGTTCATTAGATTCCACATTCAAGTGAAATTATATGGTACTTGTCTTTTTCTGACTGGCTTTTTTCACTTAGCGTAATGCTCTCTAGGTTCATCCATGCTGTTGCAAAGGGTAAAACTTCCTCTTTTCTTTATGGCTGAACAGTATTTTATTGTGTAACTACCACTGCTTTTGTATCCATTCAACTATTGATGAACACTTGGGCTGCTTCCAAATATTGGCTATTGTAAATGACAATGCAATAAACAGGGGTGCATATATTCCTTTAAATTAATGATTTATGTTTCTTCAGAAAAACTCCCAGTAGAAGAATTGGGTCATAAAGCAGTTTCATTTTTAATTTTTTGAGGTAACTCTATACTGCTTTCCACAGTGGCTGTATCAATCTACATTCCCGCCAAAATGCATGAGGGTTCCTATTTGTCCAGATCCTCGACAACACTTGTTTGTTGATTCATTGATGATAGCCATTCTGACAGGTGTGAGGTGATATCTCATTGTGGTTTTAATTTTTTCATTCCTTTGATGATTAGTGACATTGATAATCATTTCATAATCTTTTCATGTTTCTTTTGGCTATCTGTATGTACTTCTTGGAGAAGTGTCTATTTAGGTCCTTTTGCCCGTTTTTTAACTGGATTGTTTGATTTTTTTGGTGTTAAGTTTTGTAAGTTCTCCATAGATTTTGGATATTATCCCATTATCATGCTTATTATTGGTGAATGTTTTCCCATTCAGTGGATTGTTTTTTCATTTTGTTGATGGTTTCCTTTGCTGTGCAAAAATTTTTAGCTTGGTGTAATCCCTTTTGTTAATTTTTTTCTTTTGTTTTTCTTACCCAAAGAGACAGCAGAAAAAATATTGCTGTGAGAAATGTTGAAGGTATTACTGCCTAAGTTTTCTTCTAGGACTTTTATGGTTTCAAATCTAACATTTAAGTCTTTAATCCATTTTGAATTTATTCAGTATGGTAAGAAGATGGTCTAGTTTCATTCTTTTTACACATATCTGTCCAATATTCCCAGCACCATTTATTGAAGGGACTATCTTTACCCCATTGTATGTCCTTGCCTCCTTTGTCAAATATTAATTGATTATAAAAGCATGGATTTATTTTTGGGCTCTCTATTTTGTTCTACTGATCTGTATGTCTGTTTTTATGCCAGTGCCATGCTGTTTTGATTACTATTACCCTGTAGTATAGTTTGACATCAAGTAGTATGATGCCTTCAACTTTTTTCTTCTTTATCAAGATCACTGTTGCTATTTGGATTCTTTGTGGTTCCTTATAAATGTTTGGAATAATTTTTCTAGTTCTGTTAAATATGCCATTGGTATCTTGATAGGAATTGCATAGAATGTATAAATTGCTTTTGGTATTATGGCCATTTTAATAATGTTAACTCCTCCTATCCATGAACATGGTGTATGCTTCCACTTATTTGTATCTTCTTCAATTTCTTTCTTCAGTGTCTTATAATTTTCCAAGTACAGGTTTTATTTATATCCTTGGATAAATGTATCCCTAGGTATTTTAGTCTTTTTTAAGCAATTGTGAATGTGATTGTTTTCTTAGTTTCTCTTTCTTATGGTTTATTACTGGTACATAAATATGCAACTGATTTCTGAATATTTATCTTGTATATGATTACTTTACTGAATTTATCAGTTCTAGTAGTTTTTGGTGGGATTTTTATAGTTCTCTATATACAATATCATGTACCTGCATATAATGACAGTTTTACTTCTTCTTTTCCACATTGGTTGCCTTTTATTTCTTCTTGTCTGATTGCTATGGCTAGGACTTCCAGTACTATGTTGAGTAAGTGTGTGAAAGTGGACATCCCTGTGTTGTTGCAGACCTCAAGGATTGTAGATTTTGCTCATTGAGTATGATGTTGGCTGTCAGTTTGTCATATGTAGTTTTGAGTCTTAAATTTAAGTCTTTACTTTCAGTCTGTGTATGTCTTTCTATCTGAAGTGGACCTCTTGTATATAGCATATATATTGGTCTTGTTTTCTTATCCATTTAGCTACATTATATCTTTGGATTGGAGTATTTAGTCCATTCTCATTAAATGTAATTATTGGTAGGCATGTTGCTATTGCTGTTTTATTATCAATATTTATGCCCCCCCCCCCTTCTTCTTAAAGAAGTCTCTTTAACGTTTGTTATGATAATGGTTTGGTCCTTTAGATTTTCTTGTGTAGGAAGCTCTTTATCTCCCCCTGAGTTATATATATTTATTTTTATATGATTTCTTTATTCATAGAAAGATATAATACCTAATGTAAAGTTTGAACTCTAAGGAGTCATTGAAATTAGTGTACAAGCTTTCTAATTTATTTACATTCTCCCAAACAGTTATTGTCTTTTTTTTAAAATGGCCATCCTAACACATATGAGTTGGTATCTTGTGGTTTTGATTTGCCATTTTCCTAATATATAGTGATGCCTTTTGGCCATTTATATATCTTATTTGGAAAATGTTTATTCAAGTATTATACTTTTTAAATTATTTTGTATCTTTTAATTACAATTTACTTTCAATATTATTTTATATTGGTTTCTGGGTACAGCATAGTGGTTAAACAATCATGTATTTTATAAAGTGTTTCTCTAGATCAGTGGTTCTCAACCTTCCTAATGCTGCGACCATTTAATACAGTTCCTCATGTTGTGGTGACCCCCAACCATAAAATTATTTTTGTTGCTACTTCATAACTGTAATTTTGCTACTGTTATGTCCTAGGCGACCCCTGTGAAAGGGTCGTTTGACCCCCAATGGGGTTGCAACCCACAGGTTGAGATCCGCTGCTCTAGATATTTCCAGTACCCATCTGGCAGTCACTGGAAATGAGAGGGTGAATATAAAAGGGTAGTGTGAGAGAGTTCCTTTGTGGTCGTGGAATAGTTCTGCACCTTGATTTTGGTGGTGGTTACATTAATCTATTAAAAGTCTAATTAAACACCCACAAATGCGGCATTTAAATACAGTAAAAACTGCCCAGCCAGTGTGGCTCAGTGGTTGAGCGTCAACCACTCAAGAGGTTGCCGGTTCAATTCCTGGTCAGGGCACATGCCCAAGTTGTGGGCCTGATTCCCAGTGGGGAACATGCAGGAGGCAGACAATCGATGTTCTCTCTCATCGATGTTTCTATCTCTCTCTCCCTCTCCCTTTTTCTCTCTCTAAAATCAATAAAGAAAAAATATTTTTAAAAAAGAAATGAGAAATATAAAAAAATGCTAAAAACTAGATGGGGTCTGTCATCTAGTTAACAGTATTGAAGCAACATGAATTTCATGGTTGTGATATAGGCTATTATTAAATTTATATAGGCTATTATTATTGGGGGAAGTTAGGTTAAATGTAGAAGGGACACTATGCATTATTTCAAAAGCTTTATTGATACATAATTCACACAGAAAAAGGTTTAGACAACTTAAAGGATACAATTTAATGGTTCCTATTATATTCAGAGTTAATCAGTCATCTCCACGATCTAATTTTAGACCATTTTCTTCACTTTAAATAGAAACTCCCATTAACAATACTCTGGAATTTCCACTCCTAAACAATCACTAATCTATTTTCTGTCTCCACAGTAGATTTGCTTTATCTGTACTTTTCATATAAATAAAAATGTAGAATGTGTCATCTTTTATGACTGGCTTCATTCACTTAGCATGATGTCTTCAAGTTTCATTCATGTTGGAGCATCTGTAGTTACTTTTCTTTCATTATCGAATGATATTTTATTCTGTGAATGTACCACATTTTGTTTACATGTTCATCAGCTGATGGACATTTTGATTGTTTTAACTTTTTGGCTATTGAGAATAATGCTGCTATGAACACTCATGAGCAGTTATTTGTATGGTCATATGATTTCAATTATATTTGGTAAACACCTACAAGTGAAATTGATGTTTCATATGGTAACTATATGCTGAAAATTTTAAGGAACTGACGAAGTTTTCCAAAGTGGCTGCACAATTTTCTAACCCAAAAGCAATGCATAAGGGTTTCTACTTCTCACCAGAACATGTTATTGTCTCTCTTGTATTATAGCCATCCAAGAAAGTGTAAAATATTATTTCATTTTATTTTAAAATTGCATTTCTTTCTCTCTTTATTTATTCCTTCTCTCTCTTTCTTTAATTATAGATGTCCCTCCTTTCCCCCCAATTGACACCATCCTACCCGCTCTCACCTTCACCACACTGTTGTCTGTGTCCATTAGTTATGAATATATGCATATAAATTCTTTGGTTTATTTCTTTCTGTCCCCTCTACCCCCTCATCCTTCTGAGGTTTGTCTCTGGATCTATTTTGTTCGTCAGCTTATTTTGTTCATTATATTCCACAAATAAGTGAGATCATGGGATATTTGTCTTTCTCTGACTGGCATATTTCGCCTAACACAATACTCTCCAGGTCCCTCCATGTTGTCTCAAAGGGTAAGAGATCTTTCTTTCTTACAACTGCATAATATTCCATTGTGTATATGTACCACAGCTTTTTTACACAGCTGTGTATATGTACCACAGCTCTTCTAGTGATGGACACTTGGGCTTTGTCCAGATCTTAGCTATTGTAAATAGCGCTGCTATGAACATAAGGGTGCATAGATTCTTTCTGATTAGCATTTCAGGTTTCTTAGGATATACTCCTAGAAGTGGGATCACTGGGTCAAGTGGCAGTCTCATTTTAAATTTTTTGAGATAACACCATATTGTTTTCCACAGTGGCTGCACCAGTCTGCATTCCCACCAGCAGTGTACTAGAGTGTCCTTTTCTCCACATCCTCACTAGCACTTGTTGTTTGAGAATTTGTTGATGACAGCCATTCTGGCAGGTGTGAAGTGATACCTCATAGTCGTTTTAATTTGCATCTCTCTGATGATTAGTGATGTTGATGATTAGTCATGTGTCTGTTGGCCCTCTGTATGTCTTTTTTTTTTTTAAAATGTCTATTCAAATACTCTGCCTACATTTTAATAAACTTGTTTAGTTTTGTTATATTGACTTGCATAAATTATATATTTTAGATATTAACTCCTTATAGGATATATGATTTGCAAGTATTTTGTCCTATTCAGTGGGTTGTCTTTTTGTTTTCCTGATGGTTTCCGTAGTTTTATGTAATCCCATTTGTGTATGTTTGGTTTGTTGTCCTTGCCTGGGAAAGCGTACACAAAAAATATTTCTAAAACTAATGTCAAAGAGTTTTTTCCCCTTTTTCTTCTAGGAATTTTATAACTTCTGGTCTTATATTTTATTATTTGATCCATTTTAAATTTATTTTTGTTTTGGTATAAGGAAGTGGTCCAGTTTCATTTTTTGCATGTAGTTATCTAATTTTCCCATCTGCATTATTTCTAGATTTTTAGCTTCAGTATCACTAATTCTCTCCCCTATCTGGTCAGCTCTATTTCCTAAGCTTGCTAGTTCATTCTTCATCTCTTTTATTGAGTTCTTCATCTCAAGAATTTCGATTGGTTTTTTTAAAATTTTTTATTTATTAATTTGTTTTTGTTACAGATGTTTCTCATTTTTTAAAGTTTTAACCTCTTTGGTAAAGTAGTCTTTTTTTTTTTTTATTTCTGAGTTTATAAAAGTACCTATCTGTGTTTTCTTGTAATCTGTTGAATTTTTTTCATAACTGCAGTTTTGAATTTTCTGTCTTTTAAATTACATATTTCCATTTCTTTACATTTATTTTCTGGAAAAGTTTTTTCTTTCTGGTCAACCTCATCACCTTGGTTATTCATGGTATTTGGTGAATTTCTTCTATGTCTAGGCATCTGTGGAATTAAAATTATTTTTTAAAGAATATTACTTTTTATTTAGTAGGTTAATAAGAAAAAGTCTTTCTTTTGTTTTCCAGTTGGTGGCACTGAAGCAAAAGTGTTTTCATTTCTCTTGCACTGTTCTGGCCTCTGGGGTATCTACAGGGAGGTGGAAAATACCCTGTATTCCCTGAATAGGTGACCAGGTATCCTTGTTCTCAGGGCACCTGCTTGCCCCATGGAGGAAAGTGCTGGGTGATAGGGTTCTGAGATTGTGAAATCCTAACTCTGTAAGCTGTAACCAGATTCTGCTGGCAATGCAGCTGTGGTGGGTGGGCAGGGTGATCTGTGAGAGGCTGGCTGGTGCTTTTGAAGCTTTGTCTCCTTCCAGTAATGGTGATTGCCAGATTTCAGCTGCCTCACCTTTATATTTCTACCTCTGTCACTAGGATTAGCAGCAGCATGCCCCTGCCACTCAGTGAAAATAATGCTTCTGTTTTTCTGATCTCAGGATTGCAGATCATGTGTTCTGAATCTCAGCATTCATGGCTATAGCTTCTTCTGGGGCCCACTGCTATCTCTGGGATGGGGTGGGGCTCAGGGAGGATGGAGGGAGGCAGCCAGGATCTGTGTCCTTCCCTGCTGCCACCTCCTTTGCTGCACTTAGTGTACTTACCAACCACTCTGGCAGGAAGACTATATCTCTTTGCTGTTCCTCAGACTGTTATGTTCATTATATTCCACAAATAACTAAGATCATATGATATTTGTCTTTCTCTGCTTGGCTTGTTTTGCTTAGGATAATAACTCTCCAGGTCCCTCCATGTTGTCTCAAAGGATAAAAGATCTTTCTTTCTTACAGCTGCATAGTACTCCATTGTGAATATGTACCACAGCTTTTTATCCATTCATCTACTGATGGACACTTGGGCTGTTTCCAGATCTTAGCTATTGTAAATAGCACTACTATGAACATGGGAGTACATATATTCTTTCTGATTGGTGTTTCAGGCTTTTTAGGGTATATTCCTAGAAGTGTGATCACTGGGTCAAATGGCAATCCAATTTTTAATTTTTTGAGGTGACACCATATTGTTTTCCATAGTGGCTGCACCAGTCTGCATTCCCACCAGCAGTGTACTAGAGTCCCCTTTTCTCCACACCCTTGTCAGCACTTGTTGTTTGATGATTTGTTGATGGCAGCTGTTCTGACAGGTGTGAAGTGGTACCTCTTTGTTATTTTAATTTGCACCTCGCTGATGATTAGTGATGTTGAGCGTTTTCTTCATATGTCTCTTAGCTATTTGTATCCTGTTTGGAGAGGTGTCTATTTAGGTCCTTTGCCCATTTTTTAATTGGGTTCTTTGTCTTCCTTTTGTTGAGTTGTATGAGCACTCTATATATTTTGGAAATTAACCCCCTATTTGATGCTCATTTATGCTCTCCTATATAGTGGGTTCCCTTTCCATTTTGATGGCTGTTTCTTTTGCTGTGCAGAAGCTTTTTAGTTTGATGTAGTCCCATGTGTTCATTTTTTCCTTTGTTTCTGTTGCCTTAGGTGAAAATTCTGCTGCATATGATGTCTGAAATTTTGTTGCCTACATTTTCTTCTAGGATTTTTATGGATTCGCGATTCACATTTAAGTCCTTTATCCAGTTTAAGTTCATACTTGTGTATGGTGTAAGTTGATGGTCTAGTTTTATTTTTTTGCATATGACTGTTCAATTTTCCCAGCATGATTTATCGAAGAGACTGTCTTTTCTCCATTGTATTCTCTTGTCCCCCTTGTCGAATGTTAATTGTGCATAATGTCCTTGGGTCAATTTCTGGGTTCTCTGTTCTGTTCCATTGATCTATATGCCTGTTCTTGTGCAAGTACCAGGCTGTTTTGATTATGATAGCTTTGTAGTATAACTTGATATCTGGTATTGTGATTCTTCCCACTTTGTTCTTCCTTTTCAAGATTGTTGTGGCTATTCGGGGTATTTCATGGTTCCATATAAACTTATGGAGTATTTGTTCTACATCTGTGAAATATGCCATTGGTACTTTAATAGAAATTGTATTGAATCTGTAGATTGCTTTGGGTAGTCTGGACATTTTAATGATGTTGATTTTTCCAATCCATGAACATGGTATGCATTCTACTTTTTTATATCTTCCTCTTTTTTTTTTTTTTTTGCCCAATGTTCTGTAGGTTTCTGAGAACAGGGTTTTTTTACCTCCTTGGTTAAGTTAATTCCTAGGTATTTTGTTGTTGTTGTAATGATAAATGAGATTTTTTTTTTTGCTTCCCTTTGTGAGTGTTCATTATTGGTGTATAAGAATGCCATTGAGCCCTGGCTGGTTTGGCTTAGCGATTAGAGCATTGGCTCGTGGACCAAAGAGTCCCGGGATCAGTTCCTGCTAGGGGCACATACCTCAGTTGCAGTTTGTCTCTGAACCTGGTTGGGGTCACGTGGGTGGTGACCACTTGATGTGTCTCTCTCATATTGATGTTTCTCTCTCTCTCTCCCTCCTGCTCTGTCTGAAGATGGATACAATAATGTCCTCAGATGAGGATTAAAAAAAAAAAAAAGAAGAATGCCATTGATTTTTGGATATTAATTTTGTATCCTGCTACTTTGCCAAATTCATTTATTAAATTTAGTAGATTTTTGAATTTTTTTTTAGTCTCTATGTTGTTTATTTCTGCTCTGACCTTTACTATTTCTTTTCTTCTGCTTGCTGTAGGTTTTTCTTTTTGTTTATTTTCTAGTTCTTTAAGTTGTAGGGTTAGAAAGTCAATTAGAAATTTTTCTTGTTTCTTGAGGTAGGCCTGTAGTGCTATGAACTTCCTTCTCAGGACTGCTTTTGCTGCATTTCATACATTTTATGTTGTGTGTTCATTTTCATTGATTTCCAGGAAGGTTTTATTTCTTTCTTGATCTCTTTGATATGTACTTGTTGATTGCCATTTTTATTTATTATGGTTATGTTTTTTCTCCCTATCTCTTCTGCTTATTACAACAGTCCTTTAAACATTCCTTGCAGTATTGGTTTGGTGCTGATATATACCCTTAGCACCCCCCTCCTTCTTTTTTTTTTTTTTTGATTTGGGAAGTTCTTTGTTTCACCTTCTATTTTGAATGATAGCCTTGTTGGATAGAGTAGTCTTGGATTCAGATCCTTGTTTTTCATTACCTTGAATAATTCATACCATTGTCTTCTGGCCTGTAGTGTTTGTGTTGAGAAATCAGCTGCTAGCCTTATGGGGGCTCCGTTGTAGGTAACTTGTTGTTTTTCTCTTGCTGACTTTAAGATTCTCTCTCTGTCTCTAAATTTTTGGCATTTTAATTATGATGTGTCTTGTTGTGGACCTTTTTGAGTTCTTAATTGGGGCTCTCTGTGCTTCCTGAACTTGTATGCCTTTTTCCTTCACCAAGTGAGGGAAATCTTCTGTCACTGTTTCTTCAAATATATTCTCTAACCCTTGCTCATTTTCTTCTTCTTCTAGAACTCCTATGATACAGATATTGTTATGTTTCATATTGTCCCACAGTTCTCTTAAAACTGTCCTGTTTTTTAATTGTTTTTTCTTTTTGGTTCTCTAATGAGGTGATTTTCTTCTACCCTGTCTTCTAATTCACTGACCCAATCCCTGGCTTCCTCTTATCTGCTGGTTATTCCTTCCTGTGTGTTCTTTACTTTTGCTATGTCATTCTTCATTTCTGCTTGGTGTTTTTTTCATTTCCAATTGGTTGATTTTCATTGTTCTATATCTTTACTCATGCTGTTGAGCTTCCTCATAATCATTAATTTGAACTCTCCTTCTGATAATTTGCTTAATTCCATTTCATTTATCCCTTCTTCTGTAGAATTCTCTTATTCTTTCATTTGGGATTTGTTTCTTTGTGTCACCATTATGGCTACATCAGTGGGTTTTGTAGCCTGCCAAATTTTCCCCGTGGCTGTTGGTGTTCCACTGATTGTGGGTCCCTCTACCGGATTTGGATAAGTGTGGAAGGGCCCACGTTAAACACCAGTGTTTAGTCTTACTTTTCTGGGTAGAATCACAGGCCAAGCAAAGATTCAATTATCCTAGAGCTTTTGCCTTCAGGCTATTAGTCTCAGTTACTTAATGAGCTGAGGTTGTAGCCCTCAGCTGAATGAAAAACCCCTTGAGTGGACAAGGTAAGAAGATTTCCAGTGGATGGGGCAATTGCTTTACCCAGGGTTAAAGTTGCTTTGATAAGAAAGTGGTTTCTGCAGTGTGGGTTATTGGTTCAGTACAGGGGTGTAGGCCTCAGCCTTCACAGCTCAGATCCCAGAGACACAGTGTAGTGTTAAATTTCTGAGAGAGGGGCAGTTGCTTCTCTCCCAGGATAAAAGGGTCTGATGGGGCTACTTGACAGAAATGGCTACTGAAGCCATGGGGGAGGGGCTAAGCATAGGAACTTAGGCCTCAGCCTTTATAGGTCAGTCAGAGGCACAACCCCCAACACAGACTCATATCCAAAGCTGAAAGCTTTCAAAGGCTTGTTTTTCTGCCTACTGGCTGGCTGGTTGTCTCCAGATGTTAATGAGCCTCAGGTTGCACTTCTCTGGTTGAGTGGTGTTAAATTCCTGAGGGAGGGGCAGTTAGTTCTTCCCCAGGCTCTGGGAAGGGACTCTTTGAGTAGTATGGCTACTGTCCTATGAGGGAGTAATTCAGCATAGAACTCCTGATGGCCTCCTTCCCACCTCCCTCCCCAGTACAACGGCCCCTGACTCTCCTCACAGAGTTCCAGTTCAGTCTGCCTTCTTCTGCTGAAGCCCAAGGTGAGTGGCTGTAGCTGTAATTTATTGCAGTGGCCCTTTTGGGAAGTGCCAGTGTTCCCTGAACCTCTCCCTGATGGACAAAACCTCTGCTCTTGTGATTTTTTTTCAGCCAGGTGTTGTGTGGGCACCTTTCCCTGTTCTGCCACTCTGCTATGGGAGCTGGCTTGGGGTTTTAACATCCGACTTCTCAGAGGGAACTACTCACAGCTAAGACAGCCAGCTCTCAGCTGCCGCCTATGGGCACCCAGCCAGCCCTCTCACACCTCCACAGCTCATACCAATTTCAATTTAGGGTCCTCTTTACATCCCTGGTTATAAGGATTGTCTCCAGCTGCTCTTCAATTGTTTTTTCCCAATGACTTGTCTTTATTTTAGTTGTAATTCCTGTTTGGTCCTGGGAGACAATCTGTGAAGCTTCCATTCACTCCACTGCCGTTTTTCTCTCCCTGTTATAAATTTGTACACAACATTTCTCAAAGGATACATAAGAAGTTGTAGTGGTTATCTATAAAGAGTGGGAATTAGTGATCAGGGGTAGGAGAGTTCTACTTTTCACTTTACACATAAATTTTTTTTTTCTTTATTGATTTTTAGAAAGAAAGAACAGGAGATGGTGAGAGAGAAAAAAACTTTGATTAGAGAGAACATCAATTGGCTGACTCCTGCATGCCCCTCACTAGGGATTGGGCCCACACCCTGGGCATGTGCTCCAACCGGGAATCGAACTGGTGACCTCTTGGTGCATGTGTCAATGCTCAACCACTGAGCCACACCGACTGGGTCCATTTTTGTGACATTTGAAAAGAGTAATCATGAGTCTGTATTCATTTATTTAAAAAATAAAAACAAGGCATAAGAATATCAGGAAAAATCATATATCTTTACAATTACAAAAAACCTAATAGATGATATTCAGTTTACACCCATCAAGTGAAATTACATTTATACTCTGTATACTTTGTGCAGTTTACATAACAGAGACAGGCATAATAAAACAATTAGAAACGAGCATGTGCTATGCAATGGAGGAAGGAACGACAGAGAAAATCGGGAACTGGCTAAAAGGTAGTTGCCAAAACTGAATATAAACCTCAGCTTTGAATTTCTAATAAGACAAAGGAAAAGGGAATATATACTGAGTTACATAGTTTTTGCTTGTTTGTTTGTTTGTTTTGGTACATGCCCCTAGAGGGAACCAAACCCAGAACTCTATGGTCCGCAGGTCAATGCTCCAACTGCTGAGCCAATCCGACCAGGGTGAGTTACATGGTTCTTAATATCTAATAAAGAAATACCTCTCAGGGGGCCAAAGGAAGTACCCTTCTTCATAATATAAAACAAAAAATATAATGTAAGTTCTTATAGACAGAATAGTTATACTCAGCAAAACACAGTGGATAAGAACATAGAATTTGGTGTTCGCAGAGCTAGGCTAAAACTCCAGCAATATCACATACTTTGTGTCTTTTTTACATCTCAGTTTCCTCATTTGTAATATTCAAGATGACAATGCATTTTTCATAGAATATTTTTTGAGGATTAAATAAAATAATATAGGTAAACATCTTAACACAATGCCTGATTTATATTAGTTAGTGAATAGTGTTCAGATTGTGTATATGTATTTTTAAAATAGAGGACTTATTAGACATATTTTTCATGTGGTCTTTTGTTATATTGATATGCAGTAAAAGTTAAGGATATGATATTAAAATGTATTTTGTGAAGTAATTTCAAAGAAAGATAAAGCTCACTGTCACATAGCCAGAAGATGATAGAGCTGGACTAAATCATTACTTCCAGTTCAGTGCCTTTTTCACCATGTTTCTTGTTTCTGCTTGAAGACATCAGAACTTAACTGGATGTTGGAAATTGCTTTGCCTGCAGGGGTTTTCTCCAGCTCATCCATTTGTTTCTGATTATTCCTAGCTGTGCAAAAGCAAAGAAGATGTTATAATTGCTTATTATTGTAACAGTATTGAGATCTGAGTAGAGAAGAAATTTCTACTTGTTTCACACATCCGTTTTTATTAGCTGTTTTCTTCTCTGTGGGTCTGTGTCTGCCACATGTTACACTATTTTCTTTTGTATTAAACTGGTTCCAAAACCTGTAATTTGATGCCACCTAAACCACCCCTCACAGGCAAAGTGTCAGCAGGGTACTCTTTTGCCATATGCCTTCCTTTTTGACAAGCTTGTCAAACTGTCGCCCAACCTTTCAAGCCTTTAATTTGTTAGCATAGTTTCAACAAGCCTTATAAGGGCATTACATCCCTGATGGACCCACACATTTCCAGGGAGATTTCCAATTAAAGGACATTTTTGCCTGGAGCAACTGGGTACTGAGGATTTTGTGGTTTTATTTGTGCTCTTATTGCAGGTGGATGGGGTATGTATGTTTAGAAAACAGGGCTCTATGCAAGGCCCAGAGGTCTAATGGCCAAAAGCAGTTGGGCAAAGATAGCATCTATAATCAGATGCTTCTTCAAGACACCTGAGTGTATTTAGGCACGTTCTTTAATACTTGGTGGATCCCAAGGAAAGTTTCAGTGGAGAAGGATTGAGGTGTTTGGGGACAGGGAACATAGGAAGTAGAAATTAATGTTATGAAATAGCATTAGGCAGCATGACTTAAATAAGACTCATACCAAGTCACAACTTGAATGTTTAGTGCAATCTATTTTCAACTACCATCATGGGTGGTAAGATAACTTTAAATGGTAATGAGGCAAAGGGCCCACATTTTTTAAAGTAGGATTTATACTGGATAGGAATTTGTAGTTACAGAAGATATTTGTAGGAAAGAGTTCTATTCCAATTTAAATCTTCTTTGTAGCAAGTGACTCAGTTCATTTAATATATATTTGTGTAAGTTTATATCATGTTATTTTCCCAAGGAATTTAAAGTATTTTATGGATTAAAATACAATACAAAGTTGTTTCCATATCTTAGCTATTCTAAATAGTGCTGCTACGAACATGGGGGTACATATATTCTTTCTGATTGGTGTTTCAGGTTTCTTAGGGTATATTCCTAGAAGTGGGATCACTGGGTGAAACGGCAGTTCAATTTTTAACTTTTTGAGGTAACACCATAGTGTTTTCCACAGTGGCTGCACCGGTCAGCAGCACTATTTACAATAGCTAAGATCTGGAAACAACCCAAGTGTCCATCAGTAGATGAGTGGGTTAAAAAGCTGTGGTACATATACACAATGGAATACTGTACAGCTGTAAGAAAGAAAGATCTCTTATCCTTTGAGATGGCATGGAAGGACCTGGAGAGTATTATGCTAAGCAAAACAAGCAAAGCAGAGTAAGACAACTATCACATGATCTCACTTATTTTTGGAATATAATGAACTGAACAAACTGCTGAACAAAATTAACCCAGGGACATGGAGGTGGGGTGTGGGCTGAGAGGCCTCAGAGGAGGGGGGCAGTTTGTGGGGGAAGAGATAAACTGCAGAACTTACATGCATGTATGCATGACCAATGAACATAGACAAGAAAGCTGGGGATGGGGTGGGGGGAAAGGGAGAAGGGTGTCAATGTGGGAAAAATGAGAAACATCTGTAACAAAAACAAATGAATAAATAAAAAAATACAATACAAAGTAAAGCATTTAAGAAAAAAAGCAGAACAGAATTTTATCTATATCTGTTGTTCTCAGATTTGTGTATCTATCAGAATCTTCTGAAGGGTATGTTAAAACCCAAATTGGGGGTATCACCCCCAGAGTATCTAATTTGGCATGTCTGGGGTGGTTCATGGGAGTCTGCATTTCTAATAAGCTCTCTGGTTATTTAAAAAAAATAAGTAAGGGAGTTTATTGAACCATGTAACTAAATGGTCCAAAAGAAGGGTGAATTTTGCATGAGGCTTCATTTAGCAACTCAGCAATGCTATCAAAGACCATCTCTTTACTACATCTATAGTGTTGGCTTCATCCACGTGCTACCACCACTTGTGTGGAAGCCAGCAGTTTCCAAAGCAACAATCTTCCTCTTTCCTGTCCAAAGGGAACAGAGCACCTTTTGTAAAAAAAATTATTTTAGATTACAATTCACATTAAATATTATTTTGTATTCATTTCAAGTATACAGCATAGTGGTTAGACAATCATACACTTTACAAAGTATCCCCCACAATATTTACAGTATCCACCTGTTACCATACATTGACTATATTACCTATGCTATGCTTGACAACCTCCTGACTATTTAGTAAGAACCAATTTGTGATTTTTTATCCCTTTAAGTTTTTCACCCAGTCCTCAAAATCCCCTCTCCTCTTGCAACCATTAGTCTGTTCTCTGTATCTATGAGTCTATTTCTGTTTTGTTTGTTCACTTATATTTTTCTTTAGGTTCCACATATAAGTGAAATAATATAGTGTTGCTTTTTCTCTGAATGACTTATTTCAGCCTAATACATTCTAGGGCCATCTATGCTGTTGCAAATGGTAATATTTCATTCTTTTTTATAGCCAAGTAATATTCCGTTGCATATATGTATCACAGCTTTGTAATCCACTTGTCTATTGATGGGAACTTGGGTTGCTTCCATACCTTGGCTATTTTAAACAATGCTTCAATAAGCATAGGTATGTATAAATTCCTTTAAATTAGTGTTTTGAGGTTCTTTGGATAGAAACCCAGAAGTGGAATTGCTGGGTCATAAAACAATTCTATTTTCCAACTTTCATTAATTTGTTTTTGTTACAGATATTTCTCCTCCCCCCCCCATAGACCCCCTCCTTTCCATCCTGCCCCCACCCCCTAGCATTGTTGCCTATGTCCATTGGTTACGCATACATGCATATAAGTTCTTTGGTTCATTTCATCCATCCCCCCGCCCCCATACTCTGAGGTTTGTCAGTCTGAACCATACTCCTTTCTGTGTCTCTGGGTCTATTTTGTTCATCAGTCTACCTTGTTCATTATAGTCCACAAATAAGTGAGATCATGTGGTATTTGTCTTTCTCTGATTGACTTATTTCGCTTAGCATAATACTCTCGAGGTTCCTCCATGTCATCTCAAAGGATAAGAGATCTTTCTTTCTTATAGCTGCATAGTACTCCATTGTGAATATGTACCACTGCTTTTTTATCCACTCATCTATTGATGGACACTTGGGTTGTTTCCAGATCTTAGCAATTGTAAATAGTGCTGCTATAAACATAGGGGTACATATATTCTTTCTGATTGGTGTTTCAGGTTTCTTAGGATATATTCCTAGAAGTGGGATCATTGGGTCAAATGGAAGTTCAATTTTTAATTTTTTGAGGAAACACCATACTGTTTTCCATAGTGGCTGCACCAGTCTGCATTCCCACCAGCTGTGTACTAGAGTCCCCTTTTCTCCACACCCTTGCCAGCACTTGTGGTTTGATGATTTGTTGATGGCAGCCATTCTAGCAGGTGTGAAATGATACCTCATAGTTGTTTTAATTTGCATCTCTCTGATGATTAGTCATGTTGAGCATTTCTTCATATGTCTCCTGGCCATTTGTATGTCCTTGTTGGAGAGGTGTCTATTTGGCTCCTCTGCCCATTTTTTTAATTGGGTTCTTTGTCTTCCTTTTGTTGAGCTGTATGAGCACTCCCTATATATTGGAAATTAACCCCTTATCTGATGTATCATTGGCAATTATGCTCTCCCATAGAGTGGGTTGCCTTTCCATTTTGATGATTGTATCTTTTGCTGTGCAGAAGCTTTTTAGTTTGATGTAGTCCCATGTGTTCATTTTCTCCTTTGTTTCTGTTGCCTTAGGTAATGTATCAGTGAAAATTCTCCTGCGTTTGATGTCTGAGATTTTGTTGCAAAACACTTCTATTTTTTACTTTTTGAGAATCCACCATAATGTTTTCTATGTTAACTGTACTATTCTGCATTTCCACCAACAGTGCACATAGGTGGGAATGTGGAGAAAAAAGAGTTCTCTTTTCTCCACATCCTCACTAACACCTGTTGTTTGTTTATTTATTTATTTATTTATTTATTTATTTATTTATTATTTTTATTTTTATTTTTTTTTATCCTCACCCGAGGACATTTTTCCATTTTTTTGTACAGATAGAGTGGGGGAGAGAGAGAGAGAGAGAGAGAGAGAGAGAGAGAGAGAGAGAGAGAGAGAAACATCGACGCGAAAGGGACACATCGAGTGGCTGCCACCTGCACGACCCATGCAGGGCCGGGGACAAACTGCAACCAAGGTACGCGCCCTTAGCGGGAACCGAACCGGGTCTCTCCGGACCGCAGGCCGATGCTCTAACCGCTGAGCCAAACCGGCCAGGGCGTTTGTTGATTTATTGATGATAGCCATTCTGATTGGTGTGAAGTGATAACTCATTGTGCTTTTCATTTGCATTCATCTGATGATTAGTGACACTGAGCATTTTAAAATATTTTTACATGCCATCTGTATGTCCTCTTTGGAGAAGTGTCTATTCAGTTCTTCTGCCCATTTTTTAAATTGGCTTTTGGGTTGTTTTTTTTGTTTTGTTTTGTTTTATGTTTTTGTTTGTTTGTTTGTTTTTGGTGTTAAGCTGTGTGAGTTCTTTATAATATTAAACCCTTAGGAAATGAATCATTGACAAATATATTATTCCATTCATTAAATTGTCTTTTTGTTTTGTTGATGATTTCCTTTGTGTGTAAAAACTTTTTAGTGTGACATAGTCTCATTTGTTTAAGTTTTCTTCCCTTGCTCAGGAAGATACATCAGAAGAAATAGTACTAAGAGAAATAGCTGAGATTTTACTGCCTATTTTCTTTTAGGAGTTTTATGGTTTTGAGTCTTACATTTAAGTCTTCAATCCATTTTGATTTTATTCTTGTATATGGTGTAAGAAGGGGGTTTGGTTTCATTTTTCGCATGTATCTGTCCAATTTTCTTGACACCATTTATTGGATAGACTGCCTTTACCCCACTGTATATTGCTTCCTTTGTCAAATATTAATGACCATTTAGACATTTGTTTCTGGGCTCTCTATTCTGTTCCATTGATCTATATGTTTTGTTTTGTTTTTTTGTTTTTTTTGCCAGTACCATGTTGTTTGGTTATTATAGCCTTGTAATATAGTTTGGTATCAGGTAGTGTGATACTGTTAACTTTATAATAAGCTCTCAGGTGATTTTTATGCCTCTGGCCCAGGGATCCCTACTTAAACACTGCGCTAAGTGAAACAGAAGAGATGTTACCTAGGTTTCTGAGATAAGTCAGTTACTAAAACTTGACTCCAATTTTTCAAGGAATGAATATTTACTGAGAATCTCTATTGAAAACTG
The DNA here is from genome assembly GCF_014108415.1 of Molossus molossus. Taxonomy (NCBI): domain Eukaryota; kingdom Metazoa; phylum Chordata; class Mammalia; order Chiroptera; family Molossidae; genus Molossus; species Molossus molossus. The sequence goes on along the minus strand of NW_023425355.1, from coordinate 10,061,577 downwards.
TGTTTAGATACTTTATTTATCTCATTTTATGTTCTTTAATTTATCTCTAAGTTTCTAGACAGCTAAGTAAAAAATAAAAATATATTGTACTATGCAATTTTTAATTCCTGATGAAGTTATTTTTTAATTTTTTATTTATTAATTTGTTTTTGTTACACATGTTTCTCATTTTTCCCCCACTGACACCCTCCTCTCTTCCCCCTCCGGCCCATCCCCAGCTCTGCTGTCTATGTTCATTGGTCATGCATACATGCATGTAAGTTCTGTGGTTTATCTTGAAGAGAGAGTTTGTATTCATGTGCAGATATTTGAAAGAATGTTATTTTGTTTCGTTTTTTAAATTTGTACCAAATGTTCCCTGGGAGGAACAGAATCATGAAGTTTGAAAAAGTAGTCTTTGTTATAACACCACCTCCCAATTTATACCTCCTACCCATACATTTTCCCACTCGAATCTTTTTCCTAAAAGCACCTGGCTCCCCAAAAGCTATCAAATACTCTATAATAAGTTATTAAGTGATAACATTTATTTTATTAATGGCATTTAACAGATGACTATTGTGAGGGGAGAAGAAACTTGCTTCTACCCTTCCAGGTTTTTTTGGGGGGATGGTCTAATAATTAAATCTAGATTAGAATACATTAATCAAAGAAAATAACCAAATTTTATTACATACATATTGATAGAAACCTCGCATACATGAGAGAGTCAGAGGCTCTACATACATGAGAGATTCAGTACAGAAAGTTAAAATGAGTTATATATGGCATTCTGAGCTAAGGATAAGTAAGATACCTTGGGGCTTCAGAGAGGAGGACACTTATTTGTAGGATGATAAGATAAGAATTAATGTTCAGTAATTAGAACTTTATCTTTCCATATAGATAGTTCATAAAAAATATTTCTGCTAATAACTCTTATTATGCGCAAGGTCACTAATTCAAATTCTTTAAGGGAGAGGTAAAAGTTTATTGTCTGCCCACAATGTCGCTATTACCTTCAGCTCAAAATAATTCACATCCCAAAGCAGCACATCTTGGGGAGGTATGTTATGAAGTCGTTAACTGCTTTATGCCAGTCTTACTTTCATGAGATGGCTATAAAAATAGCTAATATAAGCTCCTTTTAGGAAGAAAGGCATTAATAAAAGAAGAAACTGTTGAATATATCATATTGATCAGAAGATAAATCTATTATTCTAGAGGAGGAAAATGATCAAAGTTAGATTGTGGAAATAAATGGAGTTAAACTAGTACATTTAGAAAAGTGTGTAAATCAATGAAAATATATGAACAAACAAACAAACAAACAAACAGATGAAACAAAGAAGAGTCCAAGAGAATTATGCAATGTTTTGCATTATTTTAACCACAATAGTGAGGACAGCCAAGAATACAGTGGGAGTTGGATCAAACAGAGTTGGACCAAATTGATCAAGAACCATTCCTGAGTACCCTGATAATAAGACTCTTGTGATTACAGTCACAAGCTGGAAAACTATAGGCAAATGAAGTCAACAGTAAGTAGGAATGGAGCCACATTTAACTGAGCTAATGTCATCTTGAAGGGAGATCTGGTAAGAAGTGAGAGAGCAGTCTGTGCTATAGACAATAGATAAAGTCACTAAAGAAATAATTTTGTTAATATGAAAGGGTTGAAAAATTGAGCTCACACTCTTTCTTGATAGCTTCTAAGTATGATGATTACCACTTGTTTCTCTCACTGATCTTGGCCAAATGTAATATATCTTGTAAATCATGTGGTTACATATTATTGCCTGAAGATAACTTTGAAATGGAAAATAGCAGAGGCTAATTTTCTTGGTGATTTGTAGAAGCTCTTCTGGAAGCACAACAACTTGGACAGTTGGTTCTCCATGCACTTGCTATGATCTGGGAGGACTGGCCTTACTCACACATAGTAGAGGAATGAGAACAAAGAACAGAAGGAACAGCCTACATATTTGAAGTATGCCTTCTCCAGGGTTATTTTTATTTTAATTGAGAAAAATTTTAAATCTGACATATTTCCTAGACTCCCCTAAAATGAATGTGTAATGCTAGTATTTCAAACACCACAAGAGGGCACACAAATGATTTCTCTCAATTTATACAAGAATATAAGAGGCTGAAATTCTGCTCAGAATCTTGCCCCTGCCAGTTTTGCCTTTCTCATTTATTGATTGTGTCATTGTTTTCTTTTTACCTCTGTCTTCATTAGTTTGTAAACTCTATGAAGGTAGATACTATGCACATCCTAAATGCTTAGCACTTTACCTGGCTCATAGCAGGTTTTCAATAAATATCTGTTGGGGCAATGAATGAATTTAATATAAAGAAAAATAGAAAAAAAAAATTAAATCCCTGACCACTGGCTAAGTCTTTTCTTTAAGATCCTGTCTTCATGTTCTTTAGTCTGGATACAGTTAATTTTTTTCATTCTTTTGTTTTATGGTTTGTTTATTTTTAAACGTACTACCTTTGGCAGAAAAAAGGAAATAACAGAAATCAGAATGAAAATAAATGAAATAGGGACCAGAAGAACAATAGAAAGTAAGAGCTGTTTTTGAAAAGATAAACAACATTGATAAATATTTAAGTAGACTAACAAAAAAAAAGAGACGAGTCAACTAAATAAAATCAGAAATGAAAAAGAAGACATTATAATTGATGCTGCAGAAATACACAGAATCATGAGACGACTGTTCATAATTATGTGCCAAAAAATTGGGGGACCCAGAAAAATGCATAAATTTATAGAAACATACAACTTATCATGACTGAATCATGAAAAATAGAAAATTTAACACATAGAAAGTAGTACGGTTCAGACTGATAAACCTTAGAAGAGGGAGCTGGGGGGATGGATGACATAAACCAAAGAACTTATATGCGTGTATGCATAACCAATGGACATAGACAACAATGCTGGGGGAAGGGGGGAGTGGAGGGGCAGGATAGGGAGGAGGGTGTCTGGGGGGAAAAGGAGAAACATCTGTAACAAAAATAAATTAATAAAAATTGGAAAAAAAAAAGTGAACAAACCAACAATTAGTAAGGAGATTGAATTAGTAATTTAAAACCTCCCAATGCAGAAAAACCCATATGGTATCACTGGTGAATTCTCCCAAACATTTAAAAAAGATTTAATGACAAAACTTTTCAAACATTAATATGACAAACATTAATATATGACAAACCCACAGCTAACATATTCCCCAAAAAAATCAAAGAAGGGGAAATGCTCCCAAACTAATTTTATGAGACCAGCAATTACCCCAATACCAACACAAGAGAAGGAGCATACAAGAAAAGAAAACTAAAGTCCAATAACCTTGATGAATATAAATATAAAAATTCTTAATAAAATACTAGCAAACCAAATTCAACAGCACATTAAAAGGATTATAGACCATGAACAAAAGGGATTTATCCCTGGGATATAAGGATGATTTAGCATACACAAATCAATAAACATGATGTACCATTTTAATAGATGAAAGATAAAAACCAAATAGTCATAGTAATAAAAAGGATAAAAAACATTTGACAAAATACACCATTTTATAATAAAAATACTCAACAAATTGGGTATAAAAAAATGTACCTCAATATATCCAAGGCCATATATGACAAACCCACAGCTAACATACTTAATCATGAAAGTTTGAAAGCTTTGCTCTCACCACACTTATTCAACGTAGTACTGAAAATCCTAGCTAGAGTAATCAGGCAAAAAAGAGAAAGAAAATACATCCAGATTTCAAAGGAAAAAAATACGATTGTCTCTATTTGCAGATAATATAATTTTATATAGAAAAAAACCTAAGGACCTTACCAAAAAAATTCTGGAAATAATCGACAAATTCAGTAAAGTTGCAGGATACAATAGCAACATGTATAAAATAGTTGTCTTTCTATATACTAACAACAAAATATCTCAAAAAGAAATAAAACTTTTGAATTAACAGCAGCCTCAAAACAATAAAGTATATAGGAATAAATTTAACCATGGGAAGTAAAATATATGTACACTAAAAACCACAAAATTTTGGTGAATGAAATTGAAAAAGACACAAATAAATGGAAAAAATATCTCATATTTGTGGATCAGAACTATTAATACTGTTAAAATGTCCATATTGCCCTAAGTCATTTATAGATTGAGTACCATTCCTGTAAAAAGTTCAATGACACTTTTCACAGAATAAGAAAAAAATAATGCTAAAATTTGTATAATGGCACAAAAGACCAGAATAGCCAAAGAAATTTGAGGAAGAAGAAAGAAGCTGAAGGCATCCCAATTTCTTATTTCAAACTATACTACAAAGCTAAAGTAATGGAAACATTATACACTGTCACATAAATAGACACATACGGCAATGGAACAGAATTCAGAGTCCACAAATAAACCCCTACATAAACAATCAACTAATATTTGTCAAGGATGTCAAAAAATACTCAATGAATGGATAAAGGAAAGTGTCCTCAATAAGTGGTGCTGGAAAAGTGGATAATCATGTTCAAAAAATGAAATTGATCCCCATCTCACAGCACTCACAAAAATTGACTCAAAATGGATTAAAAATTAAACTTGAGACTCAAAGTTATGAAACTCTTAGAAGAAAACATAGGGTATAAATCTTTGACATTTGTCTTAGCAAATTTTTTTTTGTATATGACACAAAAAGCACAAGCAACAGAAGCAAAAATCAACAAGTGGGACTACATTAAACTAAAAAGTTTAAATTTACATTGTATTTATAAGTAGTGAAGTCCAGCATCTTTTTTTTTGTATCTGTTGGTCATATCTATGTCTTTCTTGGAAAAGTGTCTATTCAGATCCTTGTCCAATTTTTTGATTGGATTTTTTTGTTGTTGAGTTGTATGAGTTCATTATGTATCTTGGATATTAGCCCCTGTGGTACATATATACACTGGAATAGTATTCAGCCATAAAAAATGATAAAACGATTTTTATTTAATTTATTGGGGTGACATTGCTTAATAAAATTATATATGTTTCAGGTGTACAATTCTATAATAAAAAAGTAATGAAATATTGTCATTTCTGACATGGATGAATATTGAGAGTATCAAATGAAATAAGTCAGATGAAAAAAGACAAGAACCATATGATTTCATTCAGGTGAGATATAAAACACAAAGGAGTAAACAAAATAAACAATTAACAAACAAATTCATAGATACAGACATCAGAGTGGTGGTTACCAAAGAGGAAAGAAGAGAGAAGAGAATGAATTGGGTAATTGGAGTCTTGTATGTGATGACAGAAGGAGATTAGACTTGGGTGGTGAGTACCCAATAGAGTATACAGATGTTGCATTATAAATTTGTATACCTGAAAGTTATATAATGTTATTAACCAATGTTGTCCCAATACATTTAATTAAAATTGTTTTAAAATTTCTGCACAGCAAAAAAAAAAAAATTCAATAACAAAACACAATTCAATTAATAAATGGGTATTAGACCTGAATAGATATTTCTCCAAGGAAACATAAAAATTACAAAGCAGGTAAGTGTATAGATACTCAAAATAACTCATCATCAGGGAATGAGATATCATGTCACATCTTTTTGAATGGCTATCAACAAAAAGAAAAATAATAAGAAGTACTGAGGAGCATGCAAAAAGTAGAACAATTGTGCATTGTTGCTGGGAATGTAAATTGGTTAAGCCTCTATGGAAAAAAGTACATAAGTTCCTCAAAAACTTAAAAATAGAACTACCATATGATCCAACAATCGCACTTGTAGGTATAGCTCCAAAAGAAATGAAAACAGGAAATCAAAAATATATTTATACCCCTGTGTTTATTACAGTATTATTTACAGTAGTCAACATATGGAAATAGCCTAAGTGTTAGTCAATGGATGAATAAAAATATATATATATATATTTTTTCACAGTAATTTCCTAAAGTAAAAAAATTATTTGAGGTAATGTAATTCAATTTTCTTGGATTTTAGTGGCTGCAGTGCTGCAAATGTTTTCAGGTCATTAGAGCTAGACCTATTACAACTTTAGACAACTTGGTGCTGCCATGTTCCCAGCTAGTTTAATTGGACCTACATTTTCTTTATCTGTTTCTCCTTACTATGGTTAGATACATTCCACTAAGCTCAATGTCCTTGCCCCTAAGCACCTTATGTTGATCATTTCATAATGTAGGCTAGCTCTGCCTGCAGGATATAGATTGTGGACACGTTAATATAATTGCTTCAAGAGTTCCATAGTTATTATTTCTTTATTTTTAATTGATTTTTTAGAGAGAGAGGAAGGGAGAGAGAGATAGAAACATCAATGTGAGAAACATTGATTGGCTGCCTCCTGCGCACCCCCTAGTAGGGATTGAGCCCACAACCCGGGCATGTGCCCTGACCAGGAATCAAACCAGAGAGTGTGGAGTGGAGATAAGGCAAGAAGTGAGGTTTTCTTAGGCTCAAAGGAAAGGAGGGATATGTGTAAAGGAATCAACATGTGATCTAGACTGCAAAAGTAGAACCAGGGTCCTATTTCCTTGAACCAACAAAATTAAAATAGATGTGGAAAACCTATATCTGAAACTATGCACTTGGTTTGTAAATCAAGGCTACTTCTCTAGGTCAAAATGACTTATATTCTTCAGGCAAGAGTAGGATGTTTCATTCTTATTGATATAATTTTGAACAGTGAAGTGTCTAGTAGTCTATGATTTTAGAGAATGATGTACTCCAAAGCAGTAGTAATTCAAAGAAGGTTTGTTTGTTTTTGGTATGTTATTTTAGCTATAGCACGTCCTTGGGAGAAATATTGTTTCCTGTTAACTTTGCAGATAGCTTTATTTCTGCCTATCATTCCAGTTCAATAAATGACAAGACAGATTTTTACAGTTCAAGTTAAAAAATTTTTTTTTCAATAATCATGAGAGAAAGGATATTCAAACCCTTTAGTGAGTTAAGGGAACATGGTAGCAAGACACAGTGGTTTTTTTTTTTCTGTTTTTTGTTCAGATAGAGTGGGAGGGAGGGAGAGGAAGAAAGAGAGAGAGAGAGAGAAACATGGATGTGAAAGAGACACATCGAACGGTTGCCACCTGCACGACCCAACCACGGCTGGGAACAAACTGCAACTGAGGTACATGCCCTTAGCAGGAATCAAACCCCGGTCTCTCTGGACCGCAAACCGAAGCTCTAACTGCTGAGCCAAACCGGCTAGGGCCGCAGTGGGTTTTTTTGATGGAGCAGAAGGACTGGAGATGAAAACGGGAAGTATCTGTCAAGGAGAGCAGGTATAGCATGAAAAGGTCAAAGTGAGGAAACAGGATTCTGAAAATAGAGGTGTGGGTATTGAGAAACATGAATATCAAGAAAGGATTTATAAAGGCAATGTTGTAACAGAGCCATGATTGCTAATGTGTCACTCAAACTGGTAGTGGGTGTGGGCCTTCATAATTTTTTCTCTTTTCCTTCCTTAAATTTGTTACTTCCACTTTTTAGTTTTCATAAACATCAATCTTTCTCTGGATTTTTGTTTTTTTTTTTCCTTTCAACTGGTCCTTTATTAACATAAAAAAACAAAGATTTTTGTACTTTTACTAGGATTTTCAAACCTTAAATAGTCAGTTTGTATTTATACAGAGAATATGTCATTTTCTACCACCTGGATAATCTTTTATACCAAAGAAAAGCAATGGATGTCCTAACAATGCACTGAATGAGAGAGCAGAAATCGGCTTTTATAGGTTAATCTCTATCAGAAGGAAGTGATACTCAGTCAATGTATAGTAGCTCTTCTCCTAAGTCCCTTTGAAAAGATGGTGGAAAGCTCATTCATAGCTGAATTCTAAAAGATTAAAGGAGATAGGGGTCTGTATGCTTGGATTATAGTCTTGGTTTCAACCATAACATTTTGACAGATCATGTAACCTCCCTAAGCCTCAGTTTGATAATCCCTAAATGGAGTGTGACTTGTCTGATTTACCTCACAGGGTTGTTGCCTGTCTTAAAAAATATCATGCATATAAAGTACTTGAGAAAAGTGAATGAGTAGTTACGGACATCCCTCCTAATAGTGGATACACATCTACTCTCCTCCATTTTAGAACAAACAGAAGCTAAATTTAAAAATATATATGGATAATTAATTTCCAGAGGAGTCCATGGAATAACTCATCTTTGTGCCTTTATTCTGTATTTTCATTCAGATAGTCTATTTTGGGATCAAGCTGACTCCACTATGCTCATTGGAGGAAAAGAGGTAATAGTTTGTCACTGGGAATTATGGATAGATGGAAACACTCACTTTGAAACTCATTTCTGCTCTATCTTAAGTGAAATAGCAAAAGGGAACAAATGTACCCTACGTAGGTTAATGATCTCCCATAAGCAGCTCCAAACGCACACCATTTGGAAGAAGGCCAAACAGACATGTGAAAGCCTGTGGCTGCCATCTCAGGGGAGAGCACACTTGTTGAGGCACGAATTCCAGCCTGAAAATTGACCCTCTACTGATGTCTTATGTGAGAGTGGAATTATTTGATTTTCCTTTGCATGTGATCAGTCAGGCTCAATCCAAGAAGGTGGTGTTTAAGCCAAGGCAGCCTCTCCTCTCATCTGACAAAAGAAGGAAATTGGGAGGAAAATCTAAGCCAGAGGAAATTCCATATATATAAATAGGATGCCAGATTGCTGAAATACAGCTTCATCTAAGGTTAGGCTGGAAGTTTATGCCTAAGTGCACACAGCATATATTCATTAAGTATGAAGGATGATTTTTGCCTACTTTTTTGGCAGCCATGAAAATCATGTTGTCAGAAGGGAAGGTTCCAAGTCACAGCACAGATTCCAGTATCCCAGCACTCTATTGTGGAGCACTTGGTTTAGGAATATTTCCTAAAGTACCATGGACCAAGCTCCAATCATTGAGGCCAGCCAGCACAATCTTGTGAAATTGAAGTGCATTTTCAGATTTTTCAGCCTGCTTTTGTGTCCCTACTGCTCCGCTCCCATTCCCTACCAAGTACCCAGTCATGGGGGTATAAAGATACTCTCAGGTCCTATAGATAAGTGCCTTATGGAATTTGTGTTTTCTGAGAATGAAAGAATGTTTAAAAAACTCTACCTCTTGCTCAATCTATTCTAGCCCAAAAGACCTTCTCATAGTTCCTTGAACATACCCAGCTAATTTGAATGTCAAAGTCTGTACATTAGCTGTTTCTGCAGACAGAAACAATTTCCCCAGAATGTGGCCCCCAAATCAGCAACATCAGTATCACTTGAGATATTGTTATAAATGCAAATTCTCCAGCATCATCAGAGACCAACTAAATAAAAATCTCTGGAGGTAAGACCCAGCAATATATATTTTAAAAAGCCACTTAGCTGATTCCGCTGCTAGTTAAAGTTGGAGAACTACTGATGTAGATTTAACATTTAATTAAAAAATAATTTAACCATTTTTTTTTAAAAAGTATTAATTTTTTTTTTTTTATCCTCACCCGAGGACATTTTTCCATTTTTTGTTCAGGTAGAGTGGGAGGGAGAGAGAGGAACAGAGAGAGAGAGATAAACATCGATGCGAAAGGAACACATCGAGTGGCTGCCACCCACACAACCGACCAGGGCCGGGGACAAACTGCAACCAAGGTACGCGCCCTTAGCAGGAACCGAACCCGGGTCTCTCAGGACCGCAGGCCGACGCTCCAACCGCTGAGCCAAACCGGCCAGGGCAAAAGTATTAAAATTTTTAATGTTGACATTATTGTAGATGTCCCCCTTCCTCCCCTTTGCCCACCTCCACCCACCCCCACCTCCTCTCTTGGCCTTCACCAAACTATTGTCTGTGTCCATGGGATACGCCTATATGTTCTTTAGCTAATTTCTTCACCTTTTTTTCAATCACTCTCCCTCCCCCCAGGCACCAGCCAGTCTGTTCCATGTATCCATGCTTCTGGTTCAATTTTATTCTTCAGTTTATTTTACTCATTAGATTCCACATATTAGTGCAATCATATGGTATTTATCTTTCTCCCACTGGCTTATTCCACTTAGTATAATACTCTCCAGGTAAATTCATGCTGTTGCAAAGGTTAAGAGTTCCTTCTTTCTTATAGCTGCATAGTATTCCATTGCGTAAATGTACCACAGCTTTTTTATCTACTCATCTGCTGATGGGCATTTGGGTTGTTTCCAGATCTTGGCTATTGTAAATAATGCCACTATGAAAATAAGGGTGCATATATTCTTTCTGATTGGTGTTTTGAGATTTGTAAGATATATTCCCAGAAGTAGGATTGCTGTGTCAAAAAGTAGTTCTATTTTTAATTTTTTCAGAGAAAACTCCATACTGTTTTCCACAGTGGCTGCACCAGTCTGCATTCCCACCAGTAGTGCAACAAGGTTCCCTTTTTTTCACATCCTCACCAACACTTTTTGTTTGTTGATGTATTGATAGTAGCCATTCTGACAGGTGTATGATGATACCTCTTATAATTTTTATTTGCATCTCTCTGATGATTAGTAAACTTGAGCATTTTTGCATATGTATGTTGGCTGTCTGTATGTCCTCTTTGGAGAAGTGTCTTTGTCTATTTTTTAAATTGGATTGTTTGTCTTCCTGGTGTTGAGTTGTATAAGTTCTTTACATATTTTAGAAATTAACTCCTTATTAGATGTATCATTGGAAAGTATGTTCTCCCATACAGTGGGTTTTCTTTTCATTTTTTTCATGGTTTCTTTTGCTGTGTAGAAGCTTTTTAGCTTGATGTAGTCCCATTTGTTTATTTTTTCTAGAGTTTCCCTTGCCCTGAGAGACATATCAACAAAAATATTGCTGTAAGAGATGTCTGAGATTTTAATGCTTATATTTTCTTCTAGGATTTTTATTGTTTCATGACTTACATTTAAGTCTTTTATCCACTTTGAGGTCATTTTTGTGTATGGTATAAGTTGGTGGTCTAGTTTTCTTTTCTTTTCTTTTTTGCATGTGCCTGTCCAATTTCCCCAGCATCATTTATTGAAGAGACTGTTTTTACTCCATTGTATGCTGTTGCCTCCTTCGCCAAATATTAATTGACCACTGAGGCATGGGTTGATTTCTGGGCCCTCTGTTGTGTTCCATTCATCTATATGGTTCTTCTTATGAGAGTACCAGACTATTTTGATTACAATGGCCTTGTAGTATAGTTTGATATCCAGTATTGTAGTACCTCCAACTTTGTTCTTCTTTCTCAAGATTGCTTCAGCTATTCAGGGTCTTTTTTTTTTTGGTTCCATATAAATTTTTGGAATGTTTTTTGTAGTTCTGTGAAATGTCCCATTGGTATTTTAATAGGAATTTCATTAAATCTATTGATTGCTTTAGGTAATATGGACATTTTAATGATGTTAATTCTTCTAATTCATGAACATGGTATATGTTTCCAAGAAAGAAAATAATTGTAACCCTTTAAAATGCAATAGGGTAAGTAATTATTACATTTTCTGCTCTATTTATTAGTATAATAACACTATTAAAATAGAGCATATTTTAGGTCAGAGCTTGATTTTTTAAAGGACCCAATCATGTGAGATCAATCAATACATTTTGAGATTACTGGTCTTTACTGCATTTTTTTCCTCAGGTGTTATTACTTTACTCACTCTCAGTAAGTGGTCTTTGTGCTTTCTATCTCTGCATTTTTGTTCAAGCTGTTCCTGTCCCTTCATATGCTATACTCACCTCTACCTATTCAACTACCACCCAATTTTCTTTCTTTTTTAAAAAAAAACTTTTTCTGTATTGATTTTTAGAGAGAGGGAAAGGGAGAAGGAAAGAGAAATAGAAACATCAATGAGAGAGAATATTGATTGGCCACCTTCTGCATGCTTCCCACTGGGGTTTGGGCCCACAACCTGGGCATATACCCTAAACAGGAATCGAACAGGTGACCTCTTGGTGCATGGGTCAATGCTCAACCACTAAGCCACACTGGCTGGGCAACTACTACCTACTTTTCAAGGCCTACTTCAAATTCTACCTCCTCTGGAAACCTACCCTGACTAATGCAGTTTAGGAGAATCACATTCTTTGTATTCTGAACTTTCATAGCACTTAACATCTGCACAACTGCTTTATCTAACAGTTCTAAGAGAATTTTATATTTTTTCTGTTTTTACTGTATGTACTTGAGAGCAAGATTCATGCTGTATATGTCAAATATCTTGAACAAGCCTGACCAGCGTGGCTTAGTGCATTGAGCTTTGTCCCATGCACCAAGAGGTCACTGGTTTGATTCCCAGTCTGGGCACATGCCCAGGTTGCAGGCTCGATCACCAGTAAGGGGGCATGCAGGAGGCAGCCCAATGATGTTTCTCTCTCATTGATATTTCTCTCTATCTCTTCCTCTCTATCTCAAAATCAATAAATGCATATTTAAAAAAATATCTTGAACAATGCTCTAAACGTACTGTTTGGAGATATAGAAGTACTCACTGCACCTTAGATGTATTAAACATTTTCTGGAACAGCAATCCCAGATATGTCATGACCTAAGTCATCTGAACCAAACTTCTGGATCTTAAAACTCCTTGGAAGTCATTGCATTTCAGCACTAAAATGCCAGTGTTTACGAAAAGGGAATTTGCAACCCATCAGAAATTTTTTTCTTGCTTTGGCGTATCTTATAGTATCATTTACTAAACAATTACAAATCCCAGAGCTGAAATCATGCTAAAGAAAGCTGTTAAGGAACATTCAAGTAGACCTAAGCTGTGTTTTGTCCAAAAGAGGGGGAAAAGAGGAGAAAAATCAATGTTTACCAAATGGAAGAGAGCAGATTTTAATTTGTCATAAAGTATTGATGATGACATCTGACTGTCAACATGTGGTAAGAAACACAGCAAGTGATAAACTGGAGGACCTGTTGTTGATATAAGGCTGCAGTGAGGTATTGTTTAGTCGAAGAGGGCAGGTTGAATAATTGCCATCTTTTGGTGTAGTACAGGGCCTGGGACTGCCCCAAGAGGAGTATAGGGCTGGAAACAAATATATTTATATACCTCTTTAAGCATCAATATTTGACTCCCCATGAAATCAGGTTGAAAATGAAAATCAAGGGCAACCAGGAAGAGTTACACATAGGTAGCTGAAGGACTAATGTGACTCCACAAACAACAAGGGGCACTCTCACTTTGTCCCTGAAAGTAGGGGAGAGATGGTGTTATGAGATGACTCAAATGTAAATGTACTTCAGTATTTGTTATTTTATAATACAAACTGAGGGTAACTCCCTCTTTTCCTCTTACTTTGCTTATATTACCATATTGCCATCCCCACGATGCCAACAGAGTCCTTCTTGGCATCCCCAATTCATGAGGCCATAGGACCAGCTCCAGGGAAATCAAGACTAGTAGGGCCCAGAACTCTGTAGATTTCATGACACTCTGAAGCATTTTGCCTATATTCTCAGTCTTGTTTTTAGAGAATAAAGATATAGTACACATAGTAAATGTTGTTCAAATGTCTGCCATTCTCTCTGACCTCCAAGCACCCCTTTAGTCTTTCATTTCAAATAGTCATGCATTTTTAAGTGTCAAAGATACTGCTATTCAAGGTATTTTAGGACTACTTCCTATAATTTTAGTAACCCAACAGAGCACCATTACTAAACAAGCTTTGTTGGGATTTCTAAGTTTCTGTGCCATTTGCAGTCAGCAGTACTTTGTACAGTGCATAATTGACATACAAATGGAACTGGAAGGCAAATTAAGAATACTTTGAGCTCTTATAGTACTTGATTTCCTCCTATATGGTACCCTTTCCCCTCTCCCAAAGACAATGAACATCTTGAAGATTAATTTGCAGATACATGTCAGCAAGTCATTCCTATGCAGTTATGGCATTTCCTCATGCACATTATTGATTGGCATATGTGTGTTGTAGGAGAAGTTCTTATTTCAAACAAAATACATATTAGATGCACATGTTGGAATAAGGTAGTTATCTGATTCAGAATTAACAACCTTCAATTATTTGATTTGGTTCAATTTATCAATTTGTACAAACAAGCCAAAAGAATGTTGATTTGAGATTATTAAATGTGATAGATCAATTTTTTAGGCAAGAAAAATCACCATCAGCCTGACCAAATAATTAGCATTCAACTGCTAAACAAGCCTTGGGGCAATTTCAAAAGAGAAGCAACAAAAACCAAAATAGCTTTATAAAAAATGTCCCATGAAGAAAGCAACAAGCTTCCATTAAGGGCAAACAATATATACATTTGTTTTGTGATCTACATAAGCATAATGTCACATATTAAAATCACATTCTTATTTCTTACACCAGGAGAACAGATAGTTCTTGGTTTTCACATATTGTGCAACTTTATAATTTTGCAATCAACCCTTTTCAACTTTGTATCCACATAAATAGCAAAAGATATTATGCAGTTATTGTGGTCTTTAATATATAAATTTATTGCATTTGGCAAAAAAAGAAAAGAAAAGCTTATATCTTCATATAAACACAACCAACTGAGGAGAGCTAACTCAATTCACCATGTGAAACAAAGCTTCATTTCTCATGGTATCTTAAAATTTCAGTTAGAAATAATTGTCCCTGCCCTGGCTGGTTTGGCTGGGCGGTTAGAGTGTTGGCCTGTGGACCGAAGGGTCTTGGGTTTGATTCCCGGTCAAAGGCACACACCTGGGTTACAGGTTCAGTCCCTGGCCCCAATGGAGGTTGTGTGAGAGGCAACCAATGTGTCCCTCTAACATCAGTCTCTCTCTCTCTTTCTCTCTCTCTCTCTATCTTTCCCCTCCCCTTCCACTCTACCTAAAAATCAATGGGGAAAAACCCCCACAAATAACTGTCCCTAATGAAGGTATTGTTATGTTATTGAATCTCTTGACAGGATAATCAGCTGTTCCTGCCTATTCAGACTGTCTTGGCATTGAATTATCTCTTCATTTAGTTGAATGAGAGACCTCTTTTTGCTTTTAAGCAAATCCTTAGATTTTGTTATCTGTTTAAAGTGTTGCCTGCCTTTTTTTGGAATAAACATTTCCACTTTCTTTTCATTTCATATCATAGGAGAATAACAAAGACAGTACAGTTATTGGTCACAGCTGTGTTAATATATTACATATAACCTTAAGAATTATGCTCTCAAGTCCACAAAGTCAAGGTATCTGGTTTTCCCTTACAATCTGGCCACAAGATAAAGAAGATATTTTATTTAATATTTATGCAAATTAAAACATCTATTTTAAAGCAAGACTTTTCAGTAATAAAGATTTACCCAAAATAACAAATGTGTGCTCCAAACTGCCAGTATGTTACAATATATTCTTGGTATCAAATTATAAAACATGAGAATACATTTTTTTCTGACTTTACATTTTACATTTCAATGTAGTACAGAGGTTCATTGCTGTGATTATTTTATTGTTTTTCCAGGATGAGATGAAAAATTGTTTGTTTTTTTTCCTCCTGAGAGTATTAAAAGTTTTGTGAAGCTTAACACATTTAAAAACCTGTCACTGTGCACATTTATTTCGAATAATCCAAATTATAATTGAAATATAAGGAGGAATGGGTATGCATAAAAGGATGCGGTTTTCCTATGTCTTTCCCTATGTTAAAGTTGCTAAAATATATTTACTTTTTATTTTAACATAAGGTTCACTGGTAATGCCCTTTATAGAAAGGATCACTACATTTAACAACAGAAATAATAAAATGTTTATTGCTAGGTATAACAAATTATTTGACTGTATTATTCATTCCAGCATCTGGACAAATTTAGCAAGAAACAAAGTGATCCTGCAACAAAATCTAGAGTATTTTTATTTCACTTGTAACAGCAGGCAGACTAGTATAAAGGCAATCTTAATCTGAAGTGGAGAGTGATAGCCTAGTAAACTTTAATTTTTCATGATGAATTAAACTAAGAAATTGTCTTAAAGTTATTAATGCAAGGGTTGTTAAACGCTTTTGGAATACACTCAAAAGAAGTATGAAAGGCAAAACTAAGTCTGAGAACCCATCTGCCTTCACTTTTCTTTCAGGAGGGATTCAGAGGTGCTAGGAAGGAAGGAAGGAATTTTTTTAATCCTTACCACCTGAGGATATGTTTAAAGAAAGGAAGGGAGGGAGGGAAGGAAGGAGGAAGAGAGAGAGAGAGAGAGAGAGAGAGAGAGAGAGAGAGAGAGAGAGAGAGAAACATTGATGTGAGATAAAAAGATCAATAGGTTGCCTTTCTGTATGCACCCCAACTGGGAATTGAACCAGCAACCTAGGTATGTGCCCTGACCAGGAATCAAACCCACAACATTTTGGTGTACAGGATGATGCTCCAATCAACTGAGCCACTCAGCCTGAGAGGAAGTGAATTGTATAGAGTAAAAGAGGCAATACAGAGATAGTGTGTGGTTGGGAAACTTTTGAATAAGATTTTTTTAAATGGAAGACTTTCTAATTGGTCTTCAGATATATTTGATGATTCTTGGTTGGCAAGGAGGCAAATGAGCAACTTGGGGATATTTCAAAAGAGAGGATTGTTCAAAGTTAGAGGCAGAGAATTTTTTGTGGTTAGCATTTTTCTGGAACAAATAGGGGTTGATGGTATTTTTTAATGGAAACGGGCCTTATGAGACACTCCCTATCATAGAAGGTATCACCTTATTAAAAGGCCATACTCCAACCTATGTATCACCTCATCACAAGCCCATGCTTCCACTATGATTGGAAGTGGCTATTTTGTACCAATGGCATTTGTAAGATTTTCACACTTTCTGGCAATTATGAAACCATAACTTCCAGAGAGCCTGGCTGAACCAATACACACAGACATATTTATACATACACATACTAATATACATTCATGCTGGTGCAAATACACACACATAAAACCCTCAACCTTATCACTTGTGCTTGAAGAGGTTTTTTTTTTTTTGTTTTTTTTTTTTTTTTTTTACAATAAACAACTGTTTAATTTGATTATACTGATCAAAAGACAACTTTAATGAATCCCAGGCAACAAATTATAACTTTATGTGATCTCTAGAGCAAATCATATGAAAGAAAAACCTAACACTAAATATATCACTACAATACATTCAAACTTTAGAATGTTTTTCATAACTTGTAATGCAGGTATATTTTATTTTGAGAGGGAAATGATGGAAAGAAGAGCAGTAATGGGATTGAGACTTGTGGGTTACAACTTTGTTATATCAGAAGTGACCAAAGGATAGTTATTACTGGTTGAAGTTAGTATTTAGTAAGGTTTTGGTAGCTATCCCTGGATAGTTGGTCAATATTATCACTAGATCAATTGTAGGGATGAGTGTGACTTCTACTGCTAATTTGATAGTCATAGTTGGGCCTGGCCAACACTCTATTACTACCACAATCTTCCTTTTATTGATATTCATTTTGAATGACAATCCCTATTTTCTTTATATTGTGTTAAAAGATACTGAACAGGGGTTGCCAATTGTGTACCATCATAAAGAGATATTTTAAAATGTTTTTTTAATTGGGCCCTAGAGACAATAAAACAGAGATCTATTATCTTCAACTGATATAGAAAGAGGTGAAAAACAGAGGGGATAAAATAGACTGGATCATACCCCACCCCATACCTACCCTCATTCTCAGGTCCTAAGAACACTATCTAGCTCAAGCAGTATAGAACAGTGATTAAGGATTTAGTTTCTTGAGCCAAAATTACTTGTGTTCAAATTATGGCTGCTGCTTTATTAGACATATAATCTTAGATAAGCTATTTAATTATCTCTGTCTTTGTATCATTATTTGTAAAATAGAGTTCTTATTAGCAAATCTCTCTGAGTTGTAAGAATTATGGTAAGTTGATATATGTTAAGTACTTGAAATCATGAATGGCATGTAGAAATTTAAAGTAATTTGTTTCACTTTTGAGTAATCACATGCATTTTATTGATCAAATAATAGCTAACATTTATTGAACACTTTCTTATTACATGGCAGCTCCCTCCCTGAGGGATCAATGCAGACTGTCTAGGTTTCTTGCCCACAGGTCTTTGTTCCTCTTAAGAGGGCCTGTTCTATGTGATTATCTCCTTCTGGATTCTGGTAACACTTCCTCACTTTCTATATATAAAACTAGTGGTGGTGTCAGTTCTGTTACTCTTTATTTGCGCGTTTCTCCTCAGGGTTTTCTTTTTACAGTTTGGTTCCTTCCCAATTGTTCTGAAGATTCTAGTTACATGACTGCTTGCACACTGATGCAGGTACCTAATTAATACATAAAATCCTGAGACCTATGGAGCAGCTGACTGAGTCAAAGCTGCATCTGCAGACAGGCCCAGGTTTCCATCCTGCTTGGAGTTTATGTCTTTATTCTCCCTCCTGCCTACCCTCTTGCAATGCTCATCAACGGTCTCATCTTCTCTGAGTAGTCTCCTTACACGAGATACTCAATGACTGACATTAGTCATAATAATTAATTAATTCAACATTTACTGAGTGTCCCTTGTGTGTTAGACACTATAGAAATATTGGCAGCCGAGACATTAATACCACATGGATCCCTGATCTTGCAAAACTCCAAATCTACTGGACTGCTAAATATGTAAGCACTTTCTCACCTTCATGGCTTTCTTCACCTTTTGCTTTTCACTGGCTAGATCCTCAGAAAGTGTAAAATGCTGGGACTACAGAAGGTAAAAAACCATACTTGCTGAGAATCTGAATATTTCTTTTTTTTTTAATCCTTACACGAGGACATTTTTTAATTTTTTGCTCAGATAGAGAGGGAGGGAAAGAGAGGAAGAGAGAGAAAAAAACATCGACGTGAAAGGGACACATCGAGGAGCTGTCACCCACACGACCCAACCAGGACTGTGGACAAACTGCAACCGAAGTACATACCTTTAGTGGGAACCAAACCTGGGTCTCTCTGGACCGCCGGCCTACACTCTAACCACTGAGCCAAACCAGCCAGGGCAAGAATCTGAATATTTCTTAGGGAAGCCTCAGATATATGGCGGTAGAAGGAGTAAAGGAGCCAATTCAACCATGTACTCTGTTTTTAGGCTGTCAGTGATTAGTTTACAACCATCTGTGGTAGAGAGAAAACTTTGTCTTCTTTCATTTCTTCCCTAGTTGTTGAAAAATAAATTCTAGAAGTCGGAAAGGGTAAAAGGGATGCAAGAGTATGTTGGGGAAGGGAAACAATAAAATATCCGTGTAAGTGGTGAAGTCTGTTTTCTCCCAAATTAATACTAGAACAGAAGAAGTCTCACTTTTACTTCCTATGCCCTCCTGTTTCCATAGGAGACTAAGGTGCTTTGGGGTTTTGACAATTCCAGTAAAAGTCAGAGGACAGTTTTATTGAAAGATGCCTATAGAGAGAACTATAATTAAAAAAAACGAAACAGAACACTAAGGGCAGTCTGTGAGTAAAAGGGAGATTGTATTTTATGTGTGAGAGTCCAGAGATTCTTTTCCTCTGCCTAAATGAGATTGTTCTGAGACTTAACAGTTCACTTATTGTGCCTGGCTGGTGTGGTTCAGTGGTTGAGCATCAACCCATGCACCAAGAGGTCACAGCTTCGATTCTGGTCAGGGCACATGCCCAGGTTGTGGGCCCGATCCCCAATGAGGGGCATGCAAGAGGCAGCCAATCGATGTTCTCTCTCATCAATGTTTCTATCTCTCTCTCTCCTTTTCCCTTCCTCTCTCTCAAATCAATAATGAAAAAAAATTTAAAATGAGTTAGCTTACTGCTCAAAGCTTCATTTATACCCCATCCCACATTCCAGAACTTTATTCGTTTAGTTTAAGAGTTGCATTGTATTCTGTGCAGAACCCTGCTTCTAATTACAGATAAAACTACCTTCTACTCCCCATTTAGCCAAGTTACTTAACCATTGTAAGATTAATTTTCTTTATCTGTAAAGTGGAGCAGTAATATAGTCTTTGCAGGAAGAAGAAGAAGAAGAAGAAGAAGAAGAAGAAGAAGAAGAAGAAGAAGAAGAAGAAGAAGAAGAAGAAGAAGAAGAAGAAGAGAAGAAGAAGAAAAGGAAGGAAGGAAGGAAGGAAGGAAGGAAGGAAGGAAGGAAGGAAGGAAGGAAGGAAGGAAGGGAGGGAGGGAGGGAGGGAGGGAGGGAGGGAGGGAGGAAGGGAGGGAGGAAGGGAGGGAGGGAGGGAGAAAGAGAGAGAGAGAGAAAGAGAGAAAGAGAGAAAGAAAGAGACTCATGTACACAGACAACAGTATGGTGATTGCCAGAAGGAAAGGGGGATGGGGACAGGTAGAAGAAGGTAAACAGGAGATAAATGGTGACGAAAGGAGACTTGGCTGGGGTGGTAAACACGCAACACAATGAACAGATGATGTATTATAGAATTGTACACCTGAAACCTATATAATTTTATTAACCAATGTCACCCTCATAAATTTAATTCAAAAATGAAGAGTGCATTTCTAATGCATATAAAAAGCTTAGCACAATATCTGACACATAGAAGATGCTTAGATTCAGGCATTTCTCTGCCTCCTTTCCCTTCTAAATCCATCTCTGAGCCCTGAGTGCAAATGCACGACTAAAATTTGACTTAGAAATGTGCGAAAGTACCCAGCTCAGGAAGACTGAAAACACAGATCATGTTTTAGAATGTTACCAAGGGGTCATCCTGGGTCCAGACTTTAATTCCTTCTTTCCCTAGCTCTCTATCCCACCACCCAAGTTCTTGCACAGTTGAATTTGTCTATTTTGTATTTTGTTTCTAGACAACACCTTACTTTTGTTACTAAATCATCACTTGTTCTTATTTTCATTTGTTGAGATGAAGTTTGGTTTTAATCCTGAAAGTAAGGAGTCTATATTTCTTCCTATGATTATAAATGAACAGTTTTGTCTGCCTGTTGAAGCTAACTAGTAGAAAATATATATCCAAGGAGAGCTTTGTTCTAGGATCTGTTCTATGCAACTATGAGAACCAGATTTCTAGCAAGTCAGAAAACCTCTACACACTTCCTCCCATGAATGAATGAGTGAATGAGTGAATGAATGAATGAATAAAAAACAAGCAGCTTCAAATAACCTCCAGGTATCAGGCAAGAGTGAGTTAACTTACTCTGGCAGCTGAGGTCCAATTCCATCCTGAGAGCCCAACAGGTTCCTTCTCCAGAGTGCATAGTGCACCTGCCAGAGGTATGACTTTAAGAAGCATATTTAATGCTAATAAGCACTGAACATTTGCTGTGAGGCAGACATTGTGCTATGTTCTTTATGTACCTCCCAATTTATATAACATCCTAACAAGTCTATGAGATTGGTGTTACTTGCTCAATTTTACAGATGAGGAAAGTAAGGTACAGAGAGTTTATATAACTTGCTCAGGGTCATACAGTTAAGCAATGGAGGAACTGGTAATTTGAAGACAGATTTGTCCAATTCTAAAGCCCATACTCTTAACTATTATGCTACATTTCCACCTATGTATTCTCTTCAAGCTAGGGAAATGTGGTGGGTGCCTGGTCCCTTTGAATTTGTACATATCCTGCAAGGCATATGGTATTAACCTTCACAGTTATTAACATTTTGGTTTGTGAGTTTCAGATACTTTCTTTATTCCTTCATTGATTCATTAAACATTTACTGAGCACTTATGTGACACTAAGCATTGTATAGGTATTAGGGATGCAAAATAAAAATAAGATGCAGACCCAGTTCTCTAAGTGTTCAGTGTTCAGTAGTCTTCACGAACAAATAGGTTTTGTTTGTTGGAGGCAAGCAGGATGTATTGATAAAAATGACTTTCTATAATTTAACCCCTATCCAATGTATCATTGGCAAATATATTCTCCAAATTAGTGGATTCTCTTTTCATTTTGATGCTGGTTTATTTTACTGTACAGAAGCTTTTTCGTTTGATGTAGTCCCATTTGTTTATTTATTTATTTTTTTGTTTCTTTTGCCCTCAGAGATGTATTGGTAAAAATTCTGCTATGTGAAATGTCTGAAATTCTGCTGCTTACATTTCCTTCTAAGATTTTTATGGTTTCATGACTTACATTTAAGTCTTTCATCCATTTTGAGTTTATTCTTGTGTATGACGGTCTACTTTCATCAACCTGTACAATTTACTCAGCATCATTTATTGAAGAGGCTGTCTTTACTCCACTGTATGCTCTTGACTCCTTTGTCAAATATTGATTGTGCACAATGGCTTGGGTCAACTTCAGCATTCTCTGTTCTGTTCCATTGATCCACATGCCTGTTCTTGTGCCAGTACCAGGCTGTTTTGATCACAATGGCTTTGTAGTATAGCTTAATATCTGGTATTGTGATCCCTCCTATTTTGTTCTTTTTTTTTTTTAATTTTTATTTATTTATTTTTTTGTTACAGATATTTTACCTTTTTACCCCATTGGCACCCCCCACCCCACCCCCCCTCCACCCTGTCCCCGGCTTAGTTGTCCATGTCCATTGGTCATGCATACATGCATATAAGTTCTGTGGTTTATCTCTCCCCACCCCCCCACCCCCCATCCCCTCTTCTGAGGGATGTCAGTCTGTGCCCCACTTCCATGTGTCTGGGTCTACTGTATTCCTCAGACTGTTATGTTCATTATATTCCGTATATAAGTGAGATCATGTGGTATTTGTCCTTCTCTGCTTGGCTTCTTTCACTTAGGATAATACTTTCCAGGTCCCTCCATGTCGTCTCAAAGGATAAGAGATCTTTCTTTCTTACCGCTGCATAGTATTCCATTGTGTATATGTACCACAGCTTTTTGATCCATTCGTCTACTGGTGGACACTTGGGCTGTTTCCAGATCTTAGCTATTGTAAATAGTGCTGCTATGAACATGGGGGTACATATATTCTTCCTGATTGGTGTTTCAGGCTTCCTAGGGTATATTCCCAGCAGTGGGATCACTGGGTCAAATGGAAGTTCAATATTTAATTTTTTGAGGTAGCACCATATTGTTTTCCATAGCGGCTGCACCAGTCTGCATTCCCACCAGCAGTGTATTAGAGTCCCCTTTTCTCCACACCCTCGCCAACACTTGTTGTTTGATGATTTGTTGATGGCGGCCATTCTGACAGGTGTGAGGTGATACCTCATTGTTGTTTTAATTTGCATCTCTCTGATGATTAGTGATGTTGAGCATTTCTTCATATGTCTCTTGGCCATTTGTATGTCCTGTTTGGAGAGGTGTCTATTCAGCTCCTCTGCCCATTTTTTAATTGGGTTCTTTGTCTTCCTTTTGTGGAGTTGTATGAGCACTCTGTATATATTGGAAATTAACCCCTTATCTGATACATCATTGGCAATGATGTTCTCCCATACAGTGGGTTGCCTTTCCATTTTGATGATTGTTTCTTTTGCTGTGCAGAAGCTTTTTAGTTTGATGTAGTCCCATGTGTTCATTTTCTCCTTTATTTCTGTTGCCTTAGGTGATGTATCAGTGAAAATTCTGCTCCGTATGATGTCCGAAATTTTGTTGCCTACATTTTCTTCTAGAATTTTTATGGATTCACGGGTCACATTTAAGTCTTTTATCCATTTTGAGTTTATTTTTGTGTATGGTGTAAGTTGATGGTCTAGTTTCATTTTTTTGCATGTAGCTGTCCAGTTTTCCCAACACCATTTATTAAAGAGGCTGTCTTTACTCCACTGTATGCTCTTGCCACCTTTGTCAAATATTAATTGAGCGTATTGCCTTGGGTCCATTTCTGGGCTTTCAGTTCTGTTCCACTGGTCTATATGCCTGTTCTTGTGCCAGTACCAGGCTGTTTTGGTTACAGTCGCTTTGTAGTATAACCTGATATCTGGTATTGTGATCCCTCCAACTTTGTTCTTCTTTTTCAAGATTGCTGTGGCTATTCGGGGTCTTTTTTGGTTCCATATGAACTTTTGAAGTATTTGTTCTAGTTCTATGAAATATGTCGTTGGTATTTTGATGGGTATTGCATTGAATCTATAGATTGCTTTGGGTAGTATGGACATTTTAATTATGTTAATTCTTCCAATCCATGAACAGGGTATGTGCTTCCACTTTTTTATATCTTCCTCTATTTCTTTTTTCAATGACCTGTAGTTTTCTGCAAATAGGTCCTTTACTTCTTTGGTTAAGTTTATTCCTAGGTATCGTAATTTTTTTGGAGCGATGGTAAATGGGATTGTTTTTTCAGTTTCTCTTTCTGTGAGCTCATCATTGATGTACAAGAATGCCGTCGATTTCTTGACGTTAATTTTGTATCCTGCTACTTTGCCAAATTCATTTATTAAGTCTAATAGATTTTTGATGGATTCTTTAGGGTTTTCTATGTATAATATCATGTCATCTGCAAATAATGACAGTTTCACTTCCTCCTTTCCAATTTGGATCACTTTTATTTTTTCTTCATGTCTGATTGCTGTGGCTAAGACTTCCAGTACAATGTTAAATAAGAGTGGCGAAAGTGGACATCCCTGTCTTGTTCCTGTTCTTAATGGAAATGTTTTTAGTTTCTGTCCATTGAGTATGATGTTGGCTGTAGGTCTTTCATATATGGCCTTTATTATGTTGAGATATGATCCCTCTATTCCTACATTGCTGAGCGTTTTTATCAGAAATGGATGCTGGATTTTGTCGAATGCTTTTTCAGCATCTATTGATATGATCATGTGGTTTTTATTCTTCATTTTGTTTATGTGATGTATCACGTTTATTGATTTGCGAATATTGTACCAGCCTTGCATCCCTGGAATGAATCCCACTTGGTCGTGGTGAATAATTTTTTTGATGTATTTCTGGATCCGATTTGCTAGTATTTTGTTCAGGATTTTGGCGTCTATGTTCATCAGGGATATTGGCCTGTAGTTTTCTTTCTTCGTAGTGTCTTTTTCTGGTTTTGGAATTAGAATTATGCTGGCCTCATAGAATGTGGTTGGAAGTCTTCCTTCTCCTTGAATTTTTTGAAATAGTTTGAGGAGAATGGGTGTTAGTTCTTTTTTGAATGTTCGGTAAAACTCCCCTGTGAAACCATCTGGGCCTGGGCTTTTGTTTGCTGGGAGAGTCTTGATTACTTCTTCAATTTCCTTAGTTGTTATTGGTCTGTTCAAGTTTTCTATCTCTTCCGGGAATAGTTTTGGGAGACTGTGTGTTTCTAGAAATTTGTCCATTTCGCTGAGATTGTTGAATTTGTTGCCATATAGTTGTTCATAGTAGTTGTTAACGATCTTTTGTATTTCCGTGGTGTTGGTTGTTACTTCTCCTCTTTCATTTCTGATTTTGTGTATTTGGGTTCTCTCTCTTTGTTTCTTGGTGAGTCTAGCTAAGGGTCCATCTATCTTGTTTATCTTTTCGAAAAACCAGCTCTTTGTTTCATTGATCCTTTGAATTGTTTTTTTGGTCTCTATGTCATTTATTTCTGCTCTGATCTTTACTATTTCCTTCCTTCTACTTGCTCTGGGGTTTTCTTTTTGTTTGCTTTCTAATTCTTTAAGTTGTGAGGTTAGACAGTCAATTAGAAATTTTTCTTGTTTTTTGAGGTAGGCCTGTAGTGCTATGAACTTCCCTCTCAGAACTGCTTTCACTGCATCCCATAGATTTTGTGTTGTTGTGTGTTCATTTTCATTGGTTTCCAGGAAGTTTTTAATTTCTTCCTTGATCTCCTCGGTGACCCATTCATTGTTTAATAACATGCTATTTAGCCTCCATGTGTTGAAATGTCTTTGCATGTTCTTGTTGCAATTGATTTCTAGTTTCATGCCATTGTGATCTGAGAAGATGCTTGATATGATTTCAATCTTCTTGAACTTGTAGAGATTTAGTTTGTGTCCTATCATGTGGTCTATCTTTGAGAATGTCCCATGTGCACTTGAGAAGAATGTGTATTCTGTAGTTTTGGGGTGTAATTCTCTGTAGATATCTATTAAATCCATTTGGTCTAGTGCTTCATTTAGAGTCTCTGTTTCCTTGCTAATTTTTTGCCTAGAGGATCTATCCAGTGCTGTCAACGGGGTGTTGAAGTCCCCTGCTATGATTGTATTGTTGTCGATTTCTCCTTGGAAGTCCTCCAGAAGATTTTTAATATATTTCGGTGCTCCTATATTGGGTGCATATATGTTTATCAAGGTTATATCTTCCTGTTGGATAGATCCTTTCAATATTATGTAGTGGCCGTCTTTGTTTCTAGTTATGGTCTTCATTTTGAAATCTATTTTATCAGATATGAGAATTGCTACCCCAGCTTTTTTTTGCTTTCCATTTGCTTGGAAAATTTTTTTCCATCCCTTCACTTTCAACCTATGTGAGTCTTTTGTTGAGAGGTGGGTCTCTTGTAAACAACATATAGATGAGTCATGCTTTCTTATCCAATCAGCTACTCTGTGTCTTTTTATGGGAGCATTCAATCCATTTACGTTTAAGGCGATTATTGATATGTACTTATTTATTGCCATTTTTGTTTAGTGTGGTTCTATTTTTCTTCCCATTTCTACTGCTAATTACAGCAGTCCTTTTAGCATTTCTTGCAGTGCTGGTTTGGTGCTAATGTATTCCCTTAGCTTTTTTTTGTCTGGGAAGCTCTTTATTTGATCTTCTATTTTGAATGATAGCCTTGCTGGGTAGAGTAGTCTTGGATTCAGATTCTTGTTTTTCATGACTTTGATTACTTCATGCCATTCTCTTCTGGCCTGTAGTGTTTCTTGTGAGAAGTCAGCTGAGAGCCTTATGGGGTTTCCTTTGTAGGTAACCTGTTGCTTATCTCTTACTACTTTTAGGATTCTCTCTTTGTCTTTAATTTGTGGCATTTTAATTACTATGTGTCTTGGTGTGGGCCTGTTTGGGTTCTTCTTACTTGGGACTCTCTGTGCTTCTTGAACTTGAATGCCTTCTTCCTTCACCAAATTAGGGAAGTTTTCTCTCACTATTTTTTTGAATATATTCTCTATCCCTTGCTCCTTTTCTTCTTCTTCGGGGACTCCTATGATGCGAATATTATTACGTTTCCAGGTGTCCCATAGTTCTCTTAAGCTGTCTTCCTGTTTTTTAATAGTTTTTTCCTTTTGTTTTTCTGATTGGTTGATTTTTTCTACCCTGTCTTCTAATTCACTGATCCGGTCCTCAGCTTCCCCTACTCTGCTTTTTAAACCTTCCAATGTGTTTTTCATTTCGGATATGTCATTTTTTATCTCTTCTTGTTGGTTTTTAATTTCCATTTGGCTTATTTTCAGTGTCTCTATGTCCTTACTCATGCTGTTCAGCTTCCTCAAGATCATGGCTCTGAATTCTAGCTCTGTTAACATGCCTAATTGCTCCACATTGATCTCATCTTCGGTGGAGGTGTCTTGCTCTTTCATTTGGCTTCTGTTTCTGTGTTTCACCATTTTAGCTATCACTGTGGGCTTTGGAGCCTGTCAAGTTCTCCCTGTGGGTGTTGGTGTTCTGCTGTTTGTGGCTCCCTCTCCTGTGTTTAGATGAGCGAGGGAGGACCCGCGTTGAACACCACTGTCAAGTCTTACTTTCCTGGTTAAAGTTGCCAGCCCAGGAAACGTACTGTTATCCTCTAGCTTTTTGCCTGGAGGCTAGCAGTCTAGGTTAATTGATCAGTTTTGGGTTGTCAGTTGATTGAAAAACTCCCTCTGGTGCTCAGCCAAGGGGCTTTCAGGAGGGTGGGGCAGATGCTGGTTGTTAGTGAGCCTCAATTAGCACTTCAATGGCCCACAGGGTGGGGTTGGATCTCCGAGGGAGGGGCTGCTGCCTCTCCTCAGAGCCCTTGGAAGGAGCAATGTGGCCACCGTCCTGAGTGGCTGCACTCAGCCAAAGCTCTGGGCGCCCTCCAAACCCCGAGTGTCCCGACACAGTTCCAGTCCAGTCCGCCCTCCCTCCGCCGGAGCCCAAGGTGAGTGGCTGTGGCTGTTTCAGCCTCTGTCCCGGCTGCGCTGCGGGGCCGCCTGGGAGTGTAACCTGCGGGCAGCGCTTATAGCTAAGGCCGCTGCCGAGCTGCTGTCTGTGTGCTCCCAGCCCCGTCTCGCGCCTTCGCAAGCCTACCGGGATGGAGTCAGTCAGTGTCCCTCGTTGTATGGTCCTCGCAAGCTGCTTTTCTGTTGGTTTTTCCCGTCGATTTGTCTGTGTTATAGTTGTAATTCCAGTTTGGTTCTGGGAGACGGTCTGTGTAGCTCCGTTCACTCCGCCGCCATTTTTCGGTCTCCTTATTTTGTTCTTTTTCAAGGTTGCTGTGGCTATTTGGGGTCTTTTTTGGTTCCATATAAATCTTTGGAGTATTTATTCTAGATCTTTGAAATATGCCATTGGTATTTTAATAGGGATTGAATTGAATCTATAGATTTCTTTTGGTAGTATGGATATTTTAATGATGTTAGTTCTTCTAATCCATGAACATGGTATGTTCTTCCACTTCTTTATGCTTTCCTCTATCTCTTTACAACATCCTATAGTTTCCCAAGTACAAGTATTTTATCTCCCTAGTTAAGTTAATTCCTAAGTATTTCAGTTGTTTTTGTTGCAATGGTAAATGTTTTTTTTTGTTTTTTTTTTTAGTTTCTATTTCTGATAGTTCATTATTGGTATATAAAAATACCACAGATTTCTGGGTTTTAATTGTGTATTCTTCTACATTGCTGAATTCATTTTTTAAATCTAGTAGATTTTTTGGTAGCATCTTTAGCATTTTCTATAAACAATACCATGTCATCTGCAAATGATGACAATTTTACTTCCTCCTATACTATTTGGATGCCATTTATTTCTACTTCTTGTCTGATTGCTGTGGCTAGGACTTTCAGTGCTATGTTGAATAAAAGTGGTGAAAGTGAACATCCCGTCTTGTTCTTGTTCTTAGGAAAAATGCTTTTACTTTTTGCCCATTGACTATGATGTTGGCTGTAGGTTTGTCATATATGACCTTTATTATGTTGAGGTATGATCCCTCTATTCCCACTTTGCTGAGAGTTTTTATCAAAAATGGGTGCTGGATTTTGTTGAATGCTTTTTCTGCATCTATTATATGATCATGTGATTTTTATCTTTCAGTTTGTTTATATGATGTATCAAATTTATTGATACATCTGATCAGAGGTTAATTTCCAAAATGCATAAAGTACTCATACAACTCAACGAAAGGAAGATGAATAATCCAATTTAAAAAGGAGAAGAGGACCTGAATAGACATTTCTCCAAACCAAGCATATAAATGGCCAAGAAACATATCAAAAAATGCTCAGCATCACTAATCATCGGATAGATAAAAATTAAAACTACAATAAGGTGCCATTTCACACCAACCAGAATGACTACTATCAATAAATCAACAAACAACAAGTGCAGGTGAGGATGTGGGGAAAAGGGAACCCTAGTGTACTGCTGGTAGGATTGCAGACTGGTGCAGCCACTATGGAAAAAAGAATGGAATTTCCTCAAAAAATTAAAAATTGATCCACCATTTGACCCAGTGATCCCACTCCTAGGAATATATCCTAAGAATCTTGAATTCACCAATCAGAAAGAATATATGCACCCCTATGTTCATAGCAGTGCTATTCACAAGAGCTAAGATCTGGAAACAGCCCAAGTTCCTATCAGTAGATGAGTGAATAAATAAGCAGTGGTACATATACAATGGAATATTATGCAGCCACAAAAAAGAAGGATCTATTACCCTTTGAGAATGTATGGAGGGACTTGGAGAGTATCACACTAGAGGAAATAGTCAGAGAAAGATGAGTATCACATGATAATCACTTATATTTGGAATCAAATGAACCAAATAAACTGATTAATAAAGCAGAAACAGAGACATAGATACATGTATCAGAATGAAGAAAATGAGAGGGGAGTGTGGGCCAGGAAGAGATGAATCAAGAAACTTATATACACATTACCCATGGAATCGGCCTATAGGATGGTGAAGGGTATGACGGGAAATGGGAGGAAGGGGGCAATGGGGGAATAAGGGGGAAGGAACATCTGTAATACTCTTAACAATAAAGATTTTTTTTTAAAAAAATGACTTTCTGTTTTTACAACTCTGTATCCTAGCTCCTAGATCACTGCTTGCCACAGAGCAGGCACTTAAATGATTAAATAAATAAATTGGGGCATCTAAGTTAAAGATCATTACCCTCCTGGTTTTGCAAAGGATAGTATTGGTGTCAGATGTCAAGGTAAAGATTCTAAACTCTTAGGCTTCTGAAGAAGTGCCAGGAAAGCAACTTTCCCCATAAGTTGTGATGAAAATAGCCAACTTTCCCCTTGAAGCAACCTGTGCCTTATAGAGTGACCAAACAGAATATGACATATAATATAAAACAAATGCATCCTGCTAATCAAATATTTTTGAGACCCACATGAAGTTTAGGTTGCCACTCTTTGCTAAACACTGTGGTCAATGATGGATTAACTAATTCCTTACACATATGGTGTAGTAGGAGACACTTTCACAATGTTAATTTGCAGCTGTGTCTGCTCAAGAATATAATCACTGTTTTACCCCCATTTTATCTCCAGGACTGACCTGACACAGTGCTTGAAATCCTCACTTCTTTGGTTTCCAGGGTAGTGGTTAATTTAAAGAAAAAACCTGTAGTCAACAAGATCTTGATACTCTATATGAACAACTAAAAAAGAAACTACCTGGAGGTATGAGGCATTGCTTAAGAACATTTTAATGGGCTAAAGGAGAATGTTAGTATCGACTATACAAAGATCAGGCTAAAGTGTGACATTCCAGTGAGCTGGGTGAAGGGTTGGCTTAACTAGCCTCAAACACCCCACCCAGCTCAAATACTTCAACATATTTTGCCGATAATCCTCTCAGCCTGTTTTATCACCCTAATTTTAGTCCCACATTCTATCTGCAATGCCTCAGACCATATACAACTCAATTTTACATGTAGTCTTTTGAGATGCTCTCAACAAGCTTATGAGGCTCATATGTTCAGTGATTTATATAGAGGGAAAATGTCCCATGATGAGAAAGTATACCAGGATTGAAGGAATGACAGGTTGGAGTCTTCTGCTGAAGTTTGGGAATACCATTATCTTCACAGAGTAGCACACACATGCATTAGGATACTTCTGGAATAATTACTATATTTATATTTTTATATATTATGTTGCAGAAATGAGCATGATTATAAGGCATCAATGAACATGAAAAACATGTAAATACTACTTTCCAACTGAGTCATAAAATGTACGGTTTCTTTCTCTAAGATGAAGAAAATTATTTGTAGAAACATAAACACATTCATTTAAATTTAGACTTCTGCTTAACAAACCCATTTAGATTCTGGGCAAGTCAATGGACACAAGTCATTTATGAACAATATAATTGGACAAAATCTATTTGTTAAAGAAGAATTCAATCATCTGGGCTCTTGCTATTCCTGAAAACGGAATGATCTGATAATGTGTATTTATATTCTCTCCATTCTTTTAAATTATTGAAAATCCTCCTCCTAAAAATAAAGGTTCTGAGTAAAATTATCTTGCATTTCTACAGTACTGAATAGTTAATTAAGAACCTTGATGTACATTATCTCATAAAATCACTCTGAAGTAGTTACTGTCCCATTTTATAGTTGAGAACACTGAAAATAAATGACTGCCTAGCTCAATTTCATATAGGTAGTAAGTAGCAGGACCACACTTGAACTCAGGTTTCCTTTTGCCATTACATTTTACTCTTGTTATGGAAACCATTTACTTCTGTTCATTTTTAATAATTATATTTCAAACTCTTTAGTAAAAATCCATGAAAACATTGTGCCTTGCAACAGTTTCTAAGTAACAAATTGAAGAAACACTGCCTTCTGCACTTTATCATAAATCAGCTATACTTATTTTACTATATAACTGGATATTGGAAGTAAATAGTTGATGGAATCAAGGGAGAAACAGTGAAAAGTGTGTCTAGTTAATATGGTTGCTAAGGCAATAGGAGCCTTTCACTATTTATGCTTTTGAAAATCAAATGTTTTGAACCAACAATGAAGATCAGTACTGAGTTTTTGCCAAAGTCTAGTGTACCTGAACATAACATGTGTTTGAGGAGTCTTTTCTTCCAGAAAGTCTTTTTACAGTTTCATCAGGTCACTTCAGTGCCTAAATAGTAAGAAAAATGTCATCTTTTTGCAGGTAATCTACAGGGCAAGACTCTATGTTTTTGGCCTATGGACATTACTTTCCTAGAAAATCTCCAATGGCATTTAGCAGAAATCTATACCAAAAAACCTTGGGCCAGTCTGTCTACCACCCTTTACCTCAGTTTTTCTATCTGTACAGTAAAGGATGAACTTAACAAAATAATATTTAAAGGGCCATTTCAAGTCTGATATCTTATATAGTTCTTTGAAAGTCAAGCAACTGACTTACTGAAGTGCTCTTTCAGTGTAAAAAGTGCCTGGCATTTATGCCCACTCTAATTCAATCTGAAAATTCAGAACAGGGGCAAGAGCAGAGCTCTCTTTAGTGTAGGCAGAGGTGCTGTAAACCTTGTGTTAGTACTGGCCCAGCAATTTAATGGGGAGCATCTGGACCTCAGATTGAGGCACGCAGTCTTCTCCTGCCTCTTACTAACTCTAAACAAGGCAACCTAGGCTTTGTTCTTTGATGTGAGTAAGTAACAAATTAGGCTCATTAATGTAGGGCTATTAAAGTGGAATGAATGAATGTCTGGGAAGAGGCTAAAGCTTCTCAGTTGTAAAGGTGTTTTTCTTTTTTTTAAAGTGGGTTCTTATATATAGCTAGGTGTGGGTGTATGTAAAATCTATTTTATAGTCAATAGCTCTACATTATTCTTCTGGTGAAATAAAGCTTTTATTGGCTGGGTAGCTCTATTATATTTTTATAAGATGTCAGCTACCACATAGAAGCAGTGCGGATCAATATCAAAAAATGCAAATGAGAGTAAAAGGAGGTCATACATTTTCCAAGTCCTCACTAGCTCCCTGCTGCCTTGAAAAGCTACACTCCTTTTCTACATAGTCATGTTAAGGACAGTGTTTTGTTCTTCAGTGATCTTCTGAATCACCATGGCCAAGGCTAATACATTGTTAGCTTCATTGTGAGTATTAAAGACCTCCCGTTTCTTTTAAGTGATTTGGAATTTATATTAGCTAATATGGTCATTTCTGCCACATTAAATAGTTTTTATAAATGTTTTGTATATTTAGCCCTGGCCGGTTTGGCTCAGCGGTTAGAGCGTTGGCCTGTGGTCCAGAGAGACCCGGGTTTGGTTCCCGCTAAGGGCATGTACCTCAGTTGCAGTTTGTCCCTGGCCCTGGTTGGTTGTGCGGGTGGCAGCCACTTGGTGTGTCCCTTTCATGTCGATGTTTCTCTCTTTCTCTTCCTCTCTCTCCTTCTCACTCTGTCTGAACAAAAAATGGAAAAATGTCCTTGGGCAAGGATAAAAAAAAAATGTTTTGTATATTTAAAAAATTTAGAGCCAGACTTTTTATGTTTAGCTAACATTCCCTCAATTTTCACAATACAAGTCTTTCACTATTTATGCTGGAATCCATACCTAACTTTCTGGTCATTTGTGCTGTATTTGTTGTCAATAGTATTTATTGCCAACAATATGGTAGCCATTTGTTGATTAGACATATGCATTAAACTAAGTGTATCTTTTAAAACATTTTGTACTTTGAATAACACTCAAAATAGCTGAAAGTAATCTTGCAAGTTCATTAGTTCTTTTCCCTTTAAGTTTTTTACACAAATAAAAAAATAAAAAACATTGACTCAAAGCAGATGGAGCTGTCAAGGATCACTCACACAGGTGAGCTGAATTGAGCTGATTAGTTGTTAAGTGCTTACAGCTGTTAGGTTAGACATTGAGGAAATTGTAGATGATCAGGGCCTCCCCTTATGAAAGAAGATTTGGAGCAAGCATCACAAAAAATAGAATTGTTTTAAGAATTATGTTTCTTGGACTTTAAAAGCACAATAGAGGAAAAATAAAAAGCAAAACAAACTGCTTTAAATTAAGACTTTTTAAAGTAACAAATACAGCAGGAGACTTTGAATAGCTTCTTATCTTAAAAGTGAGTTTATAGTGAGAAGTAATTCAAACATCTTATAGAAGACTTAATGACATGTAAACTTCTGTGAAACAGGAATTTTAACATTTTTTCCTTGTCAAATTTTGGTGACAGCCTGAAATATAAAATGTCTTACTGAAAGTTGAAATCTTGCATATTCTATATAGATGCATTGAGGCCTCCTCAAAAGTTAAAGACAAACATTAATTCTATATGTGGCAAAGATCCTCAGTTTAATGTTAGGTCCATAAAGCATGTTGATGGGTATCTCAAGTGGATTAAAGACTTAAATGTAAAACTCAAAACCATAAAAATCCTACAAGAAAACATAGGCAGTACAATTTCTGACATTTCTCATAGCAATATGTTTTTTTTATATATATCTCCTTGGGCAAGGGAAACAAAAGAAAGATAAACAAATGGGACAACATCAACTAAAAAGCTTTTGCACAGCAAAGGAAACCATCAAAAAATGAAAAGGCAACCTTCTAAATGGGAGAACACATTAGTCAATGATATACTTGAGAAGGGGTTACTATTAAAAATTTATGGCGAACTCATATTACTCAACAACAACAAAATTATAAACAATCCAATTAAAAAATGAGTGAAAGACCTGAATAGACATTTCTCCAGTGATTACATTCAAATGGCCAATAGACATATGAAAAGATGCTCAATGTCACTAATCATCAGAGAAATACAAATTAAAACCAAAATGAGATATCGCCTCACTCGTGTCAGAATGGCTACCATCCATAAATCAATAAGCAACAAGTGCTGGTGAGGATGTGAAAAGAAAACCCTAGTGCACTTTTGGTGGGAATGCAGAATGGTGTGGCCAACATGCTAAAATTAAAAATGGAACTGCCTTTTGACCCTGCGATCTCACTTCTGGGGATTTATCTGAAGGAACCAGAAATGTTAATTTAAAAGAATATATGTACCCCTATATTCATTGCAGCATTATTTACAATAGCCAAGATATGGAAGCAACCCAAGTGCCCAACAATAGATGAATGGATAAAAATGTTGTGGTACACATATACAGTGAAATATTACTTGGCCATAAAAAAGAAGGAAATCTTCCCATTTGCACCAGCATTGATGGATGTAGAGGGTATTATGCTCAGTGAAATAAGTCAGAGAAAGACAAATACCATATGATATCACTTACATGTGAAATATAAAGAACAAACTAAATGAACAAACAAAATTAAAACAGACTCGTAGACTTGGAGAGTGGTCTGGTTGTTGCCAGATGGGAGGGGGATTGGGGAACTTCGAGAAAGAAGTTTAAGAAGTACAAATTGGTAGTTATGGAATTGTCAGGGGGATGTAAATTAAAGCATAGGTAATATAGTCAACAATATTACAATAACTATGTGTGGTGCAAGTTGGGTACTGGAAATATTGTGGGAAACACTATGTAAAGTATATGATTATTTAACCAATAGGCTCTACACCTGAAACCAATACAAAATAACATTGAAAGTAAACAGTAATTGAAAAGTAAAAAGTAATCTCTGGCCAGTGTGGCTCAGTTGGTTGGAGCATCATCCCATACACCAAGATGTTGCAGGTTCAATTCCTGGTCAGGGCACACACCCAGGTTGCAGGTTCGATCCCTGGTCGGGGATTGTGCACCAGGCAACTGATCTCTCTCTCTCTCCCCACCCTCCCTCTCTCTATACCTTACTCTCTAAACTCAATAAAAGCATATCCTCAGGTGAGGGTTAAACTAAAAAAAATAAAAATATTTAAAAACATGTTGATAGGGCCCTGGCCGGTTTGGCTCAGCGGTTAGAGCATCCGCCTGCGGTCCGGAGAGACCCAGGTTCGGTTCCCGCTAAGGGCACGTACCTCGGTTGCAGTTTGTCCCCGGCCCTGGTTGGTCGTGCGGGTGGCAGCCACTCGATGTGTTCCTTCCACATCGATGTTTCCCTCTCTCTCTCTTCCTCTCTCTCCCTCCCACTCTATCTGTACAAAAAAATGGAAAAATGTCCTCGGGTGAGGATAAAAAAAAACAAACAAAACATGTTGATAGGACCCTGACTGGGTAACTGAGTTGGTTACAGTTATTGTCTTGATATGGCAAGGTTCCAGGTTTGATCTCTGGTCAGGATGCATGCAACAATCAACGAATGAATGCATAAATAGGTGGAACAACAAATCAATGTTTCTCTCTCTCTCAAATAAATCAATAAATATAATTAAATTTAAAAAGGTAAAAAAAAAAAAGAAAATTTTAAAACTTTATATTTTTGTGATCATACAGTGTTGTTGCTTAACAGCAGAAGGAAGCCTAGCAAAGTAAACAGTCTCGTTGATCATTTCTGGAAACAAATCTCTTATTATCTAATCTATCCTGCATAAAACTGCCAGCTGAAATATAACAATTATTGCAGTGTTCTCTTACCCAAACACATTCAATAGCTCCCCATCACAAGACAGATTAAAACTCAAAGGCTTGATCCCAAAGGCAAGACCCTGAAAGATCCAGTCTTAACTGGCCTAATACTATATTTGGTGCAAACTAATGGATTTGTTAGTTACCACAAT
This sequence comes from Molossus molossus, assembly GCF_014108415.1. Lineage (NCBI taxonomy): Eukaryota > Metazoa > Chordata > Mammalia > Chiroptera > Molossidae > Molossus > Molossus molossus. Next base: position 10,024,976 of record NW_023425355.1, on the reverse strand, counting down.
TTAAACATCTAAATTGTAAAGCCAAAGTTACTAACACCCTATAGGGAAAGACATACATCACACATATGAATAACTTACTTTTAACCAAGAAATTACAGAGTTAGAGAAAATGACTGACAAATAGGGTTGATAAGATTTAGTCCTTGGGTGCTTGCAGAGCATTGACAACCCTGGGCCATTGGCATTAATTGTAAATAAATGTGGTGAAGAGTCCTAACCTCAAAAGAAGCAGGAACAGAGTTACCAGAAACACATCCTTTTTTATTGTCAAACTCAGCCCCCTCTTTAGTCTACTCATTGATCTTAGTATAGCCTATTGTGCTTTTGTTCATTTGCTTCACAAATCTTAGAACATCAAGGATAGTACAGTATAGTGATTAAAACATACTGCTTGTATTTTATTCTGTCACTTATTAGCTACATTACCTTAGGCAAGTTACTAAAACTTTCTGTGTTTCCCAGCACGTTTGTCAGTATTAAATGAACTAGTACATAAAATGCTGAAATAGGTACCTGGGACAGAGTAGCTGCTATATTAAGTGCTTGTTGTCATCACTTTTCTTCCTCCCTCCTTCTATGCCCAGTATAGCTCCGATCATCTCCAGAAAGTCACAAAATATCCTTGTGCTCCTCTGAACTATTATATCACTTATAATCATTATGAATCCTTTGATGTCTTATTTTATTCCACCATAGAATTTGTTTACACTGCTTTAACTTTATTTTAAATTGTTTTTAATGTGTATTCAAATTCTGCCTCTCAAAATGGACTACAAATTCCTTTAGAACAAAAAACATACCTCATACCTATTTTTCTTTCTCTCAATAAATCATTACAGCCCAGCCGGTGGGGCTCAGTGGTTGAGCATCGACCCATGCACCAAGAGGTCTCCGGTTTGATTCCCAGTCAGGGCACATGCTCAGTTTTAGGGCTGATCCCCAGTGGGGGGCACGCAGGAGGTGGCAAATCAATGTTCTTCCTCATCGATGTTTCTATCTCTCTTTTCCTCTCCCTTCCTCTCTCTTTAAAAAAAATCAGACTGAGAATCCCCAGAAGAGGGAGTGGGGGGGGAAGAGATAAACCACAGAACTTATATGTATGCATGAACAATGGACATGGACAACAAAGCTGGGAACAGGGGAGGGGGGAATCAGTGGGGGAAAAAGGAGAAACATCTGTAACAAAAATAAATTAATTAATTAAATAAAAAAATCAATAAAAACATATTTAAAAATAAATCACTGCATAGAAGATACTCAAAGGACATATTTCAAATGAGTAAATCAATAACTGATTTTAACAAGTGGCAAATTTTACAGATTGCAATGTAGAATCAAACATTTTAACCACAAGAAAAAAATGAGTATTTCTCTTTCGTTGAAGTGTAGCAGCAGAAAATATTACATTGTTATGGTTTTTATCTGGGAAGGGCAAGAGCTTATATTCTAATTATAGTCCCTTGGCCTGTTTTAGAGCAGATTTATTCCATTGTAGCCATGATAAAATGTTTCTTAATAGAAGAGTAACCATTAAAATTTCATAGCTTTATTAAGATCGTAAGACAGTTTGACACATTTTATTGAATAAAAAAATACAGGTGAAACATCAAATATAAATTTCCAGGGAAGTTCTCAGGGTACTTTATAAGTATATGCAAAACTCAATGCAGCTAGGGACTCACAAAACAAGTTTTGATTGAAAATTACACATTAACGAGATTCTAAAATGGCTGCAGAATAGGTGGAAACTACACTCACCAGCTTCAGGCCCCAAACAGGATTTACAGCTAAAGTACAGTACTCTGTCCAGCAAGGCTATTATTTGAAGTTGAACATGAAATAAAGATCTTCCCAGACACACAAAAAAAGGCTAACAAAGTTCATTATCATCAAGCAAGTATTGCAAGAAATGTTAAAGGGACTGCTTTAAGAAGAAGAAGTATAAGAAAAAATGGAATAAATAAATGCCTATCAATAATAACCTTAAATGTAAATGGATTAAAGTCTCCAAGATAGGGTAGCTGAATGGGTAAGAGAACGTGATACACACACACACACACAGTTTATAAGATTCCAATGTCAGAACAAAAGATACAAACTGATTGAAAGTGAAAGGATGGAAAAAAATATTTCATTCCAATGGAAATGAAAAAAGAAAAAAAAGCTTGGATAGCAATACATATATTATAAAATATAAACTTCAAAACAAAGGTCATGGCAAGGGAAAAAGATTGTCACTACATAATATTAAAGGGATTTATCCAACAAAAGGATATAACCTTTGTAAACATACAAGAACCAGACATAGAAGCACCTAAATATATAAAGAAAATATTGGTGGACATTATGGGAGAGATTGACAGCAACATACACACAGTAGGGGATTTTAACACATCAGTGTCATCAATGGATAGCTCTTGCAGCACAAAAATCAACAAGTCAACAGCATCCTTAAATAGCATACTGGATCAAATGGATTTAATTGATATTTATAGAACATTTTATCCCAAAGCAGCAGAATATATATTCCCCTCAAGAGCCCATGGAAAATTCCCAAAGATAGACTACATGTTAGGACATAAAATGAGTCCTAACAAATTCAACATTATTGAAATCATATCAAGCATCATCTCTGAACACAATGGTATGAAACTAGAAATCAACTACAACAAAAAACTGAAAATCAGTCAAACATTTGGAGGCTAAATAGCATGTTATTGAACAATGAGTCAGTTAACAATGAGATCAAAGAAACAAATTAAAAATTTCCTGAAAACTAATAAAAATGAACACACAACAACCCAGAATCTATGGAACACAGTGAAAGCAGTCCTGAGAGGAAAGTTCATACCATTACAAACTTACTTAAAGAAGCAAAAAAATTTTCAAGTAAATAATCTAACCCTACACCAAAAAATAACTAGAAAAATAACAAATAGAGCCCAGAGTAAATGTAAGGAAACCATAAAGATCAGAATAGAAATAAATGATATAGAGACTAAAACACAAAAAAATCAGTGAAACTAAGATCTGGTTATTTGAGAAGATAAACAAGATTGACAGACTTTTTTTTTTCATTTTTATTCTTTTTTTTAAACATTATCCCAGGAGATGTTTTTATTGATTTTAGAGAGAGAAGATGGGAGAGGTAGAGAGAGAGAGAGGGAGAGGGAGAGGGAGAGAGAGAGAGAGAGAGAAATATCAGTGTGAGAGAGAAACATTGATTGGTTGCCTCCCATATACACCCCTACTGGAGATTGAACCCACAACCTGGGTACGTGCCCTGACTGGGAATTGATCCCATGACTTTTTGGTATATGGGATGACACTCCAACAAATTGAGCCACACTAGCAAGGGCAAGGTTGATGATCTATTAATCTGAATTATCAAGAATAAAAGAGATAGGCCCAAATAAATAAAATTAGAAATGAAAGAGGTGAACAACTGATATCAGAGAAATACAAAGGACTGTAAGAAAATACTATGAACGACTGTAAGACTACAAGTTGGACAACCCGTGAGAAATGGATAAACTCCTAGAAACATACAATCTTCCAAAACTGAATCAGAAAGAATCAGAAAACCAGAATAGACCCATTACAACCAATTAAATTGAAGCAGTAAAAAAAAAAATAAAAATCCCCCAAACAAACAAGAAACTCCCAGCAAACAAAAGTCCTAGTCCAGATGGCTTCACAGGTGAATTTTACCAAACATTTAAAAAGAACTAACACCTATCCTTAAAGTATTCCAAAAATTTCAAGAGGAGTGAAGACTTCCAAGCTCTTTTCATGAGGCTAACATTATCATAACTCCAAAACCAGAAAAAGACAAAACAAAAAAGAAAATTATAGGCCAATATCTCTGATGAACATAAATGCTAAAATTCTCAACAAAATATTAGCAAACCAGATCCAGCAATGCATTAAAAAGGTCATACAACATTACCAAGTGGGATTTATTCTGGGTTTGCACGGTTAGTGCAATATTCACATATCAGTAACTGTGATACGTTACAGAAACAAAATGAAAGATAAAAATAATATAATCATATCAATAGATGCAGAATAATTATTTCATAAAATACAGCATCCATTTAAGATAAAAACTCTCAACAAAGTGGCAATACAGAGATCATACCTCAACATAAATAAAGCCATATATGACAAACCCACAGCCAACATCATACTCAATGGGCAAAAATTGTGTTTACATTAAGATCAGGAACAAGATAGGGAAGTCCGCTTTCACCACTCTTTCTTTTGTTGTTGTTAATCTTCATGAAAGCCCATTTTTTCCAATGATTTTTAGAGAGAGTGGGAAGGATGGGGAGAGACATATAAAGAGATAGAAACATTGATGTGAGAGACACATCAATTGATTTCCTCCTATACGTGCCCTGACCAGGGCCAGAAATCAAACCTATAACCCAAGTACATGCCCTTGACTTAGAATCAAACCTGCGACCCTTCAGTCTGTGGTCCAATGCTCAAACCCCTGACCCATACCCAGGGCAGGTTTCATCATTCTTAATCAACATAATACTAGAAATCCTATACATAGCAATCGGACAAGAAAAATAAATAAAAGACATCCACATTAGATAGTAATACTGTCATTATTCTCAGATGACATGATATTGTACGTAGAAAACCTAAAGGACTCCATCAAAAAGCTACTAGATCTAATAAAGGAATTCAGCAAAGTATCAGAATAAAAAATTAATATTCAGAAATTGGTATCATTTTCACATACTAATAATGAACTATCAGAAAGACAAACCAAGAAAACTATCCCATTTACTATTTCAACAAATATTTTAGATACCTAGAATAAATTTAACAAGGAGATAAAACTCCTGTACTTAGAAAATCATAGGACATTGAAGAAAGACATCGAGGAAGACACAAATAAGTGGAAGCATATGCCATGTTCATGAACTGGAAGAATTAACAACATTAAAGTGTCCATACTGTCCAAAGCAATCTGTAGATTCAATGCAATTCCTATTAGAATACCAATAGCATAGTTCACAGATCTAGAACAAGTATTTCAAAAATTTATAGGGAACCAAAAAAGACTTCAAATAGCCACTGCAATCTTGAGAAAGAAGAACAGAGTTGATTGTATCACAATATCTGATATCATACTATGCTACAGGGCCATTGTAATAAAAACAGCCTGGTACTGGCATAAGAAGAGGCATATAGATGAAAGAAACAGAATAGAGAGTCCGGAAATAAATCCACACTGTTATGATCTATTAGCCCCTTGACAAAGGAGGCAAGATCACACAATAGAATAAAGACCATCTCTTCAATAAATGGTATTGGGAGAACTGGACAGGTAAATACAAAAAAAATGAAACTAGATCCCTAACTTACACCATACACAAGAATAAACTCAAAATAGATAAAGACTTAAATGTAAGTCTCGAAACCACAGAAGTCCTAGAAGAAACCTCAGGCAGTAAAATCTCAGACATTTTTGCTGATATATCTCCTAGGGAAAGGGAAATACAGGAAAAAATAAGCAAATGGGACTACATCAAACTAAAAAGCTTTTGCACAGCAAAAACAAAAATCAACAAAATGAAAAGGGAACTCACTATATGGGAGAACATATTTACCAGTGATCCATCTGATAAGGTATTAATTTAAAAATATATAAAGAACTTATACAATGCAACATGACAAAGATATAATTTAATTTAAAAAATAGGCAAAGGACCTGAATAGACACTTCTTCAAAGAGGACATACAGGTAGCCAATAGGTATATGAAAAAATGCTCAGCATCACTAATCATCAGTGAGATGCAAATTAAAACTATAATGAGATATCATCTTACACCTGTCAGAATGGCTATCATCAATAAATCAACAAACTACAAGTGTGAGTAAGGACACATAGAAAAGGGAACCCTCTGCACTGTTGCTGGGAATGCAGACTGCTGCAGCCACTGTAGAAAACAGTATGGAGTATATGCAAAATTTAAAAAATGGAACTTACTTTTGACCAAGAGATTCCACTTCTGGAAATTTATCTGAAGAAACCCAAAACACTAATTTGCAAAAATATATGTACCCCGATGTTTAGTGCAGTGTTATTTAAAATAGCCATGATTTGGAAATGCCCAAGTGTCCATCAATAGATAAGTGGATAAAAAAAATGTGGTACATTTATACAATGGAATACTACTCAGCCGTAAAAAAGAAGGAAATCATACCTTTTGTGACAACATGGATGGATCTGGAGATTATTATGCTAAGTAAAATAAGCCAGTCAGAGAAAGACAAATACCATATCTCACCTATCTATGGAATCTAATATATATATAAAATCACATAGGCCCAGAGAAAAGTGTGATAGCCAGAGGAAAGGTTGTGGGGGCTAGGTGGCAGTTTGCAAAGGGTGTGAAATGGTGATGGAAAGGGGCTTTGCTTGGGGCGATGGGTGCATGATACAGTGTGCATACTTGAAAGCTGTACCTCAATAAGTTCAATGAATAAAAAATAAAATTATACATTAAAATGTTCACAAAAAATACTCAAAATTATAGTGTGTCCAGGACTTACCAGCCATTTCACATCATGGTACACGTGGAAAATTATAATGCTTATATGGTACATTGGGTAAGCAGAGAGGGATTCTTGAGCCAGGGATACCTGGTATTAGGACTTTGGTAACTTCATCTCTAAGACTCTGGGCACTTCAGGTCCTGGCCTACCACTTTGAGGCATGAGCGAACACAAAAGCCAACATACCTGTGCCCATCTATAACACATATATCAATTGGACAACTGCTTTTTCAATATGAATTGCTTCAGTCTGTACTGGTTTATATAGCACAAGGAAGACATGATAAAAACATATAAACTCAGATGCAGCCTGCGTTCTGTTGCATTTCTTTGTGCAAAAGCCTCTGAACCTTACTCAATTTAACAGTTGCATAGCCTAGTACCAAGGCTGGTTCCTAGCAGAGACTAGGTTTAGTAAATCATATTATATATGTTTTCCTTTAATTTAATTTATTCACTTTTAAATACATTCAATGAGGATTTATTGAGCACCAACTTTTTGATAGATTCTGTGCTTGGCACATATAAATATGATACCATTGAGTTCTGACGTATAGTACAGTGAAAATTAGAGAACACCTCACATTCCTGGAGGCATACTGGCTCCAAGTTGTGTGGTCTGGGATGAATAGGGAACCTGTCATATGGAATACTCACCTTACTCATTCAACTGCTCAGACCACAACCCAAGGCAAGGGTGACCTCTTACTGTGGGCAAATGGCAGACACCTCTGGTTCCTCGAGTCTGATGCTATTCTGGCTTGTTGAATGACAGATGTGGTAGAGCAAGAATGGTAGCCTCTGGCCACCAAGTCTCACATATTTAGGAAACAGGGATGAAGACTGTGTTCTGATTACATGAGACACCACCTTGTCTTGACAACAATAGACAAAGGCCTTGACAGGTGGAAGGTGAGCTGAAACTCTTAACACAAGTGGAGCAGATAGCAACCATCAGTCATTTGGCTATTGGTCCTTGTTTTATGAAACATTGATATTGCAAGAGAGAGAAATGGTAGAAAAATGTACCTCCATTGACCAACAAGAAGCATACACTACACTCTGGAAAGATTTACTTGTTACTTATAGACTTGTGTATGTAACATGAACATAGGCTGGAATAAGAAAGTTGAGTTAGAAAATAACATGTCTTATAAAGAACGTTTGTGAAAAATATCATATAAATGTCTCCTGGAAATGATTTTTAGAAATGGATTTTTTAGACCACCTACAGAGTGACATGCATCCACATTTTTCAATTCAAGAGACAAAGAGGAACTCTCAAATCAAAGAAAAAATAGAACTGAATGAAAATGAATTTTCAATACAGGGTGGGACAGAAGTAGGTTTACAGTTGTATGTGAAACAGTTTATTCTTATATTATTATTTACTAATTATTGTATTATTTTTCATATGAACAACATATATTAAAATATGTGGGATACAACTAAACCAGTGCAGAAAATTAAATATATAAGGACACATGCCCAGGTTGTGGGTCTGATCCCCAGTGGGGAGCATGCAGGAGGCAGCCAATCGATGTTCTTTCTCATCGATGTTTCTATCTCTCTCTCCCTCTCACTTCCTCTCTCTCTAAAGTCAATAAAGGAAAAACATTTTTTTAAAAAAAGTAAATGTATAGCACTAAATGTTTACATTAGAAATAAAGTAAGTTCTCAAATTAGTAATCTAAGTTGCAACATTAAGAAACCATAAAAGGAACAAGATAAACCCAAAGTGTACAGAAGGAAGGAAAAAATATAGATAAGAGTGAATATTATTAAATTGGGAGTTTTAAATATCAGAGAAAAACAACAAAACCAAATCTTGTTTGTTTTTAATAAACCAAAAGAACATATGATCTTCCAGCAAAAGTGACAAAGATAAACAGAGAAAAGATACAAATTACCAATATTTGAAATATAAAAGGAAATATCACATGGATCCTACAGTCATTAAAATAATAGCAATGGAATATTACAATCAATGTTATGCTCATAAATTCAACAATTTAAAAGAAAGAGACCAGTACCTCAAAACCCCACTAAGGTGACATGGATAGCTGGAATAATGTTATATCTATAAGAAAATTGGATTTGTAAAAAAATATATCAGTGAGAAACACTTATGTAATGGCAGAGCAAGGACCTTCAAAAAGATCTCTTACCCTTTGCAATAGTATGGATGGACCTGGAGAGTATTATGCTAAGCAAAATAAGCCAGTCAGAGAAAGACATATATAACATGATTTCGCTTGTTTATGGAATATAATGAACAAAATAAGCTGGTGAACAAAATAGACTCAGAAACATGAAAGTAGGAAACAGACTGAGAAACCTCAGAGGGAGGTGGGGTAGAAGTGTGGAAAGAGGTAAACCAAAGAACTTATATGCATATATGCATAACAAATGGACACAGACAACAGTAGAGTGAAGGCGAGGTGGGGGTGTCAATGGGGGAAAAAGGAGGGACATCTATAATTTAAAATAATTCATTTTAAAATAAATAAATAAAACCTACTACATACAAGCAAAAAAAAAAAATTGTCAAAATCAACTTCTTCAGAAGTTTTGAAAATAACCAAAGGCTTGTAACAATTTTAAAAAATTATTATTCCAGAAACACAGCTAAACCTTGGTAAGAACAGTGACATGGTGAACAATATTTACCTTACCTTATTCCTGACTTTCCCTCCCTTCTGACTCAAGAGGTATCCTTGAAAGCAAACAACAGCCTAGGAGACCACTGGAAAGAGCAGAAGATGTTGAGAGTTCCCTAAAAGTCTAATTCCTAGATAATTGTTATTTTTTTGAGATATCAAATATCTCCCTAACATGCTGTACTCTCAGAGCTTATCTTTATCTGGCCTGACTCAGAGCTCATTTACTGGGAAAAACCTATTTCATAGAGCATTTGCTAAAAATAATCAGCAATTCTTTAATATCACAAATACCTAAGATCACAATATCTGAGGCTAACAACACAGAAAAAATCTAAAAGGAAAGACTGGAGAATAAAATATTAATAGCAAACTTTAAATTCCAACATATTTCTGGGAATCTAAGACCACACAGATGCCCAGAGCTAGGTTCATGATATTCATGTCCAGGAAAGATCTGAGAAGGGCCTAACTCTTCAACGTGGCTGATGCTGAGGCTCTGTAAGTAGAAAGTGCAGTCTAAGGCAGAGATGTAAACTGCTTGCTTGAATATTGAAGGGATGTCCCAACAAACACAGAGACCCACCCTCAAAGGCTGAGACTTAGTGGTTCAAAATATATAAGGAAATCACCATCAATCATCAACTGACTACTAAACTAATTGAGCAGAAACATTACTGGCAGTACACAACAAAGAATACAGACTTTACAGAATTAGTACAAAAAAATTCACTGAAAAAACACAGAAGCATTAACAAAAACTAACATGACCAACAACAAACCCTGAGGAGAAAGAGAAAATGTGATTATCAGAGTTGCCACACTATGTTATTTAAAATGCCCAGTCCATTGTGTAAATATACCACAACTTTTTTTATCCTACTCATCTACTGATAGGCACTTGAGCTGTTTCCAGATCTTAGCTATTGAAAATACTGCTGCTATGAACAGAGGGGTGCATATATTCTCCACATCCTCTCCAGCACTTATTTGTTGATTTGTTGATGGTAGCCATTCTGGCAGGTGAGAGGTGACACCTTCCAGTCATTTTAATTTTCATCTCTCTGATAATCAGGAACTTTGAGCATTTTTTCGTATGCCCCTTGGCCATTTGTATGTCTCATTTGGAGAAGTGTTTATTAGGTCCTCTGCTCATTTTTTAATTGTATTGTTTGTCTTCTTTTTGTTGAGTTGTATGAGTACTTTATATATTTTGGAAATTAACCTCTCATCTGATGTATCATTGGCAAATATGTTCTCCCATACAGAAGGTTCCCTTTTCATTTTGATATTGGCTTCTTTTGCAGTGCAGAAGCTTTTTAGTTTTATGTAGTCCCATTTGTGAGGGTATTTTTTCACCCTTTGTTTCTCTTGCCCTAGGTGATGTATCAGTGAGAATTCTGCTGTGTGAAATGTCTGAGATTTTGCTACCTATGGTTTCCTCTAGGATTTTTATAGTTTTACGACTTAGAAATAAGTTTTTATCCACTTTGAGTTTATTCTTGTGAATGGTGTATGTTGGTGATCTAGTTTCATTTTTTTTGCATGTAACTGTCAAAATTTCCCAACACCATTTATTGAAGAGACTGTCTTTACTCCATTGTATGCTCTTGCCTCCTTTGTCAAATATTAATTGAGCACAATGGCTTGGTTCGATTTCAGAGTTCTCTGTTCTATTCCATGAATCTGTATGCCTGTATGCCTATTCTTGTGCCAGTATCAGCCATTGATCACAATGGCTTTGTAGTATAACCTGATATCCGGTATTGTGATCCTTCCAACTTTGTTCTTTTTTTCAAGATTGTTGTGGCTATTTGGGGTCTTTTCTGGTTCCATACAAACTTTGGGAGTATTTGTTCTAGATCTGTGAAATATGCCATTGGTATTTTAATAGGGATTGCATTGAATCTGTAGATTGCTTTGGGTAGTGTGGGCATTTTAATGATGTTGATTCTTCAAATCCATGAACAATGGTATATGCTTCCACTTGTTTACATCTTCCTCTATTTCTTTTTCAATGTCTTGTAGTTCTATGAGAACAGGTCTGTACCTGTTGATTCCTAGGTATCTTCAGTTTTTTGTTGCAATGTTAAATGGGATTTTTTTTTTTTTTAGTTTCTGTTTCTGATAGTTCATTATTGGTGTATAAAAATGTCATCAATTTCTGGATGTTAATTTTGCATTCTGCTACTTTTCTGAATTCATTAATTAAGTCTAGTAGTTTTCTGGTGGAGTTTTTAGGGTTTTCTATGTAAAATATCATGCCACCTTCAAATAATGAGTTTTTCATCCTTTCCAATCTGGATGCCTTCATTTTTTCTTCTTGTCTGATCACTGTGGCTGAGTTTTCCAGTACTGTGTTCAATAAGATATATGAAAGCAAACATTCCTGTGTTGTCCTTGTTTTAAGGGAAACTATTTTAGTCTTTGCCCATTGAGTATGATGTTGTCTATAGGTATATCATATATGGCCTTTTTTATGTTGAGGTGTGATCCCTCTATTCCCACTTTTCTGAGAGTTTTTTTTTTATCAAAAAATGGGTGCTGGATTTTGTCAAATGCTTTTTCTACATTTATTGATATGATCATACAGTTTTTATCTTTCATTTTGTTTATGTAGTGTATCACATTTATTGATTTCCAAATACTGTACTAGCCTTGCATCCCTGGGATAAATCCCACTTGGTCATGGTGAATACTTTTTTTTTTTTTTTGATATTTTGTTCAGAGAAAGAAAGAGAGAGAGAGAGAAACATCAACGTTAAAGGGACACATCGAGTGGTTGCCACCCTCACAACCCAACCAGGGCCAGGGACAAACTGCAACTGAGGTACATGCCTTTAGCGGGAACCGAACCCGGGTCTCTCTGAACCACAGGCCGACGCTCTAACTGCTGAGCCAAACCCGCCAGGGCCATGGTGAATACTTTTTGTAATATATTTCTGAATCTAATTTGCTAATATTTTGTTGAGGATTTTAGCATCAATATTCATCAGGTATATTGGCCTGTAATTTTATTTGTTTATAGTGCAACGCTGGCCTCATAAAAAGAGCTTGGAAATCTTCCTTCCGCTTGAATATTTTGGAATAGTTTTGTTAATCCTCACCTAACGATACTTTTTTCCATTGATTTTTGAGGGAGAAAGAGAGAGTAAGAAACATTGATGTGAGAGGGACACATCAGTTTGTTGCCTCCAGCATGTGCCCCAAGCAGGGACCAAACTTACAACCCAGGCACATGCCCTTGACTGGGAATTGAACCTGCAACCCTTCAGTGCACAGGCCAATGTTCTAACCAATAAGGGAATGCAATATTATAGCTGTAACTAACTCTCCCAGTATCCTATCCAGAGACCTGTTGGCATATTTGTCTTTTAAAAAAATGTTGGCTCAGAGAGTTTCCATATACTACACTTCACCTCTCACACTTCTCCTATTTTTAAAATCTTGCATTAATGCAGTACGTTTGTTGCAGCAGATGAATCAATATTGACACATCTATCAAATTTTTAAATATCTGAAAAAAAAAGTTGGCTCTGTGGAAACCAGGGTTATATTTCTATCCTGTTAATTTGGTTCATTATATTCTTGGTTATCAAATTACTAATTGTTTGGGTGGTGGGCACACAATGCAATATATAGATGACGTATCGTAGAATTGTACACCTAAAACCTATACAATTTTATTAACTAATGTCACCTTAGTAAATTTAATTAAAAAAGAAAGAAATACTAATGGTTTTGGGACCTTGAGCTGATAAATATTCATGATGTAAGAAAAAGCATTATTAATACTATATAACCTCAACCACACTTAGAAATTTATACTCAGTTGTATGTAGACATACACAATGATTAGACCTTAAACTATATGCTTGTCACTATGATTCTTTTGTTATTTGCTTCTTAAGTGTTTTCATTTTTCATAATGCACATATGAACATTAAAAAGTTGGAAATAAATATTATTTTAAAAATACTATTTCTCTCTTCACTCACAGTCTAATAAAGGAGCCATGCATGTACACAACTAAACAGAAATATAGCATAATATGTATATGTGAAGGTTCACAAAACTTTTGTTAGTTTTAACTCGGACTTTCACCTCCACTACCCACCAAAGGCCCTGTATATTGACTGGCTTAGAGCTCAGGGCAACTGACCTGATTCACCACATCCAATAGACTGCTGAATTTAGCTATGACAATTGAGAGTGAATATTGAATTGTTGTATCCTAATCTCACAGAGCATTTTTGAAATGTGACACCCCATTCCTATCCTCACCTCATAGATGTTACAACTACAGAAAATAATCACAGTGACAGGTTATAAAGTGATGGTGTTTTTGTCAAATACTTCTTTGTCATAGCTGGCATCATGGTTTGAAGAGGATTCAACCTGGGTTTTGCAAAACATAGCTATTAATGTAGTGGTTGAACACTAAGTATTTGGCCTGTTCATGAATTCCTTTTAAGAAAGCCAAATATAATGACTGTGTAAGTGAAACAGAGTAACTTTGCTACTTCAACTAGGGTCTTACTAAGAAATTATGCCTCTTTCAAGAAGTAATCTATTTATAGGTGTTTCTATAAAACAAAATTTTTCCTAAAATTTAGAAAACTCAATAAAAAAAAAAAACAGCATAATGTGATGCTAATTAGAGTAATTGGTAAGAAGACACAAAGTTGTTAGGTCACAAAGGAAATATGAAAACTTAATTTCAGCCCTGGCCAGTTTTGCTCAGTAGTTAGAGCGTCGGACTGTGGTCCAGAGAGACCCAGGTTCAGTTCTGCTAAGGGCATGCACCTCGGTTGCAGTTTGTCCCCGGCCCTGGTTGGGTCATGCGGGTGGCAACCACTCAATGTGTCCCTTCCACATCGATGTTTCTCTCTCTCTCTCTCTCCCTCCCACTCTATCTGAACAAAAAATGGAAAAATGTCCTTGGGTGAGGATAAAAAAAAAAATTTCAGTGAAGGTAAAATACTAAAACATCAACATTTTCCGAAAAATAATCATAAAATGGAAGTGACTGAATTATACATTTAATTAGAAAATCTTTAGTTATTAATTTTGTACCAATATTTTAAATATAGTTATTCATGATTTATTCCTTTTATGTTCTAATAAATTTTTAAATTATGTATATCATTTTCTACACCTAAAGTATTACATTATACTTTAATTATTATGTGTATAAATATGTGGTCTTAAATCCAAAATAAAAATTCTGTCATCTTTAAAATTACAAATATATAAAAAATTGACAAAAAAAAGTTGTATGATACAACTTATACTATAACTACAGGGTTTTCTATGACATTTAATTTTAAATTTTGTAACTCTTTTAGGTACTTTAAAAAATAAATTTAGTATACATTTGTACATTCCTGCTAAGTAGAAATATCTTATAGTTATTCTCAGCACAACTGCTCACTATAATGTATGTTTACTTATTAATGTTGAGTACAAATTTGTAAACATGAACATTTGATACATTAAAAGGAAATTATATTAGTCTTTTTCCTCTCGATGTTATATAGAAACAGCATGTCAAAAGTTGGCCAGCATCATACATGTAAATAGTTTTCATACTGGATATGTTTCAGATGTTCATATATCTATTTGTTCTGTTTTAAGTTATCATCCAAACCTTGTTTATTCACACAGCTTTAATACAAATTATCATTTAATTGCAGACCAAACCTAAGGAGATTAAATGTATACGAAGGCACATATATCAAAACAACTGCCACCACTGACTAAAATATGCGTTTCATTTGTTTCAAACTGATTCAATAAACATGTTAATTACAGTGAAATTAAGTGGTAAACTGTTGCTGGTGCTAAATACTATTGTTATTTTGGCAAATTGAAGATTTTTCACCACAAAGACAACGTATCTCTAAATCAGATTAAAACATTCCACTTCCACCCTGTCAATTCACAAAATAAAGTACATTCAATTAGATATTTCTAAGTATATTTAAATCTGCCTTTCATAAGTATATCCAATTAATAGTATAAATATTTAATGAATAGGTGTTCTCTTTTAGAGTAGCATCTCTTTTTGAGTAGTAACAGGAGAAAAAACAAGGTAGTATAAATTATTGTAAAACAAAACTAAACTAAAACCCCACTGGTTATATAAATTACAACGCGGCATTTAGAATTTATCAAATTGCATATTCAGATAAGGAAAATGTTTGATATTGAGATTTAGTAAGGTGATAACTATATATCACCCTTTGTATATGTAGACATCTAACACTATTTTCTCAAAGCATCTAAATTTGTCATCAATATATTTGTAGACTTTTCCACAACACATCAAACACATCATCTGCACACTGTATTTTGTGTTCACCACCCCAAGTCAAGTATCCTTCCATCTATATAATTTTGTTAACCAGTGTCATCCCAATAAATTCCATAAAATATATGTATATATATTTGTAAAATATACTTTAAATATTTATACAAAACATTTATTTCAGTCATATTCAGTTTAGCATTATATCAGTAACACCTGAAAGACATTACCTGCTTTATGTGCACCATGATTTTCAACAAGGTGCATAATATAAATGATTAGGAGAATGAAAGGTAAATCTTCCATAATGTCTAGTACAGACACTTGTCTTTGTTGTTGGCACATTGTCAAATTGTCAGCACATAGGACTCTGATTATTCAAAGACTGATTCACTGACTCATCACTTCCTGATTCTAATTGTTCATTTCATTTCCTGCCATAGACCTGCTCTAAACTTACAAAAGATGAATGAAGTCGTGTCTAATCTCAGCCCATAAGTAGAACCCATGCCTAACATCAGTGAAATATCATGAATGCTTACCTTTATAGTAGAGAAAAAATAGAAATCTTCATTTTTTTAGAAAATAGAAGCAACAATGATAATTTTTAAAGATTCTACCATTATGTAATCTAAAGTTATATATCAGACTTTTAAAT
Organism: Molossus molossus; assembly: GCF_014108415.1. Classification (NCBI taxonomy): domain Eukaryota; kingdom Metazoa; phylum Chordata; class Mammalia; order Chiroptera; family Molossidae; genus Molossus; species Molossus molossus. The sequence goes on along the minus strand of NW_023425355.1, from coordinate 10,008,768 downwards.
GTAATGTCCAGAGGGCTTAGCCCCTTTGTTTAGTGAAAATAAATAGTCATTTTGATGTTCTAAATTATGTTACCTAAAGTTATATTTTGGTCTTTTAATTAATGAATACTTTCCTCTTAGACATGTGCTCTTCCATGAGGCTCATTGATTTTACTTTGACTGGTCTACAAAATAGGACTTTCCTGACAAGGGAATCTGACTACAGGTCTGAGCTTGACCAGAGATTATGCAAAGATAAATTAAATTATTTCCTGACTCATGTACAAATTTTACACAGTTGATGAAAAGTTTTTTTTGTCTTGATTTATTTGGGGTTAGTTATATAACAATGTCAGGTTAAGAATCAAATTTTATAAATTTAGCTGAATTAAGATGTTTTATTCTAAAAGGGGCAAAGGGTGGATGTATATGTATAGTCAAACCAAATGGAAATAGCAGTTTTAATTATTAGACTTAGGGGTCTATTAAGTATCATTTGACAATTTTCATTTGCTATTTTATACCTTGTCTAACTAGAGTGATGTTTTATTTTTGTAGATTTTTAACATTCAGCCTACTATTTAATTGATGAAGTTGAAATTGATAGAATTCCATAGCATTTTGCTTTTATTCCATAACCATAACCTCAGTTTACCAAGTTACTCAAGTTTTGCACCATCCTATTGGGAATCAAGAATTTATTCAATATAAAATGGTAAAGACAAATGCCCTGGTCGGTTTTCTCAGTGGTTAGAGCATCGGCCTGCAGTCCAGAGAGACCCAGGATAGGTTCTGCTAAGGGCACGTACCTCAGTTGCAGTTTGTCTCCGGCCCTGGTTGGTCATGCAGGTGGCAGCCACTTGATATGTTCCTTTCATGTCGATGTTTCTCTCTCTCTCTCTCTTCCTCTCTCTCCTTCCCACCACTCTATCTGAACAAAAAATGGAAAAATGTCCTCTAGTGAGGATAAAAAAAAAGTAAGAACATTAAATATTAATTGTACATGAATTAGAACTGCTAGATGCTTTCTGCAGATGAGTAACTTGCTCAGAAATTGGGGGACTGCTTACTGGACTTCTTGAGGTCTTTTCCAAATCTGATTTTCTATTCATACTTCCTCTTGGTTATTTCTTCAATTAAAAGTATGAAATGACAATTTATAAACATTATATGAAAAAACTTTCAAAAAGTCTAGATTCTAGCATTTTAACTTTTATTTCTTTATATTAATTAATTTTACCAATATAGTTCTCTAATATAATTTTATATGGGTAACATATACCATAATTATCTGAAATATAAAGCATGGTGTACATGTATTAAAGCAACTATAAATTAATGCCTTCTCTTAAATATTATGATTTAGAATGTAACCTGGAGGTTTTCTGGATTTTTCAGTTAAATACTTTATGTCATTAATTACTGAGTATCTGCCATGTAAGCCATCAGAATAAGCTCCATTATCATAAGGCATGGGCTTTTCTGCCTAAAAAATAAAAAAAATATTTTAGCAGTAAATGTTAGCTTATAGATTTCCTGCTTTAGAATAGACAGTAATAAAGTGTACTTGCTACTTTAATCCCTGATTTGATAAACCTGAGTAGTGCAGGTGTTCTGCATCAGACATTTATAACAGATACCTAATTATTTTGTGCCAAAATAATATTTCATCTTCACTAGAATACTCAATTTGAGTGTAACCATATGCTGTTCTATCGCTACTCCCAGGAAATGAAGGGGCATATCATTTTAATGCATATACTAGAAGGTGTATATATAAGGCACATTTAAGAGGAAATACTGTTTTGAACAAAATAAATAATAATATGTTCTTCTTAATATGTTTTGGAAAAGTTAGAAAGAGCGGTTTAAAAGTTTAAGTAGTTTGTCAAAATTGAAGTCATGCCATTGTGATATGAAGGGCCTTGGGTTAATAAATGGTAGAGCTAGTAGCATAAAAATTAAAATCTGATTTATCTTAAAGATATACAGGGTATATAAAGATGAGATTTTACAAAAAATTTAGGACCAGGTGAAAGGAAATTTTTCCACTTCATAAGCATTTTAGTCTAAAATAAAGTCTTGTTTATGATACTTTTATCTAGTCTAATTTACTGTGATTGTTGCACAGGAGTGAAATTAAATTGTACCAATGTAATGATATTTTCATATTTATGGACTCAAATATATCATTCCCCTTCAAATCCCAATTTCTTAGTCTTTTTGGAGAACTATAATAATTTGCTTTTGTAAACTGTATAAAATACCAGGTTTGTTAAAGGAGTAAGTATACAAATTTCACCTAGGAATGATTCAAGTAAAAGAAAATAAAAGATTGAATTTATTTAGAATATTTTGCATTTCATTTAATCTTCATTTTCCTTCAGGGTTAAATGGTCTTTAGGCTGCAAAGATTAATATATGAAAATGTGTATCCTTACTTTCACCTTAAAATTGATATCAGTAGCGCCTTCATAAGCTACTAGTTAATATAATGTAGATATACTAGAGTATAAGAGTATAAGACAAATGAATAATGACATTTTCTCCTACATTTACTAGAAAGATAATTACAATGAAGCCAATATTCATAGATAGATATAAAATTGTTTCACTGCTTTCATAAGAATTAAATTCATCTTCTTTTGGTTATTGTCAATGTGTAAGAGCAATTGACACAGTACACTGGCTTCACTATAATTAGAGAATCACCTGGAGTCAATTTTCACTGGTAGTCTATCTCATCAAATAACATTTATTGAGTATCTTATTTTGAGGCCCAAAGACACTGTAATCAGAGATTGTTATAGATCATGTTTGGTATAGGTCAAAAATGAATATAACTTCTCATGAACATTTAATAAGGCACTTTAAATGCATAACAGAGAAATACTCTCTGATAATGAAGTTTTTAAAGCCCAGTAGCTCTTGACCATTCTTTGGATACAAATGAAAAACTATGTGCTTACATGTAATTGTTTTAGTAATGTGACTATTTCATTAAAGGCAATGATTAATGGTTGGATACCAATCAGCATGATTGCATTTGCCGTCTCTAAAAGAAACTTGAGTGTTGTCATTCATTTTGAGATGGTTGGAAGCATTTACCAGTCTGGATGGCACAGAGAAGTTGTACCTATAAAAGCCAAAGGAAGGGTGGAAAAAGCAATCAACTGTTTCCTGGGCAATGGGGTTTGGTGATAAAATGTTTCCAGGTGCTTGTAATCCATACAACATTTCATTGGAAGAATTAGGTTCTTGTAGACACTGCTCATTGAAGTTTGTAGATGATCCATTTTTTGAGTTGGCAACTCCCAGGGAAGATAGCATGGGAACGTCCATCATGAGTGGGCTTAAAGATGGAGAACTGCTGCTGCTTGCTAGCTTTTCAGCAGCAGTCAAGACAAGAGGCTGCTGTCGCCAAAAATTAGTTGGACAAATCTCATAGCAAAGGGGCAGGTTGATACTATGCAGGTACACCTCCGAACAAGGCATTCCAAGGGAACTTGTAGGTAAGTGAAATGTAGGTGGGGAACATGGTGGAGAAAGCAAGGAGTTCAAAGGAGAGGGAGCCCCTCCACTAGAGGTCACTGGAGATGAGCCACTGCTTCCACCTGTGAATGACAATTCAGTCAATGAACAATAAACTTGATGTTCCTACTGAATCAGTAATCAAGTCTATAACTATTCCTATTTCATTCTTAGATTAGCTTTCCTTGCATATTTTTTAACTTCTTCGGGAATGAACATGCTTATTCCTCTGACCAAAGTTGAATATGGTATCTCTACTACTATCACTATTACTTTTAGCACTACTATTATGCATCATGTATTAAGCATTCACTATGCTCAAGAACTACACTATGCATTTGAGCAACATTTATCCAATGAATTAAAACAAAAGCTCAATTAAATATAACCTAGAGCCAATTATATCTTACAAATGTAAACTAGGTTTTTTGTTTGTTTTGTTTTAAACTTAAAAAATTGCTAAAGATCATTTGTATTTATTTTTATTGAATTTATTGTGGGTGACAATGGCTTGCAAAACCATACACATTTATTAAGATACAATTCAATACAACATCATCTGCACACTGCATCGTGTGCCCATTGCTCCAAGCAAAGTCTCTTTTCATCTCTATCTCCCTCCTTGCCCACATCCACCTACCCACCAGTCCCCTTTCCCTCTGATGATCACCAAACTGTTGTCTGTGTCTGTGTGTTTTTTTGCTTAATCCCTTTACCTTTTTTCATCCAGCCCCCCATATCCCCTCACCCTTTATTAAAATGAAGAAATTGGTTGTTTGGGATTCAATAGAAAGCTACAGTCTGATAAAAAAAAACAAGCATACATAAAAATAATCTTTACAAATAAAAACAATACAATATACTGATAATGTATTATAGTCTTGCATACCTGAAACATGTATAATTTTATTAACCAATGTCACCACAATAAATTCAATAAAAATAAAGAAGTAGAATGTATTTAAATGCATTAGATTTTTTTCTTATATGAAAAGAGAGACTTCCATGGTGCACTTTATCAAAAGTTAAAGACAATTTTGAAGTTTAAAAAATATTGAGATGTAAATGAAAATGTTCATATCAATGTTATGTGATCTTTTACAGTTGCCTAGTATCTACTAAAATTTGGGATAATTATAAGGTCTGCAAACATCTTGACTCTACACCTTCTACACCTTATTTTGTGTTTGAATTGAAAAGATTTGTTATTGACTGAATTTGATTGATTTTTTTTTTTTTGGTGTTACTGTTGTTTTTATTTTGTGTACATGGGCATAGCCTAATCCTTTATCAACAGGGTGGCAAATATATTTTATTACTAAACATTCAAAATTAATTTTTTAAATCTGTACCCACTTTCTTTGCAATTTGAGAGCATTTTGGACATCTTAAATAATTAAGAAAATGTGTATTTGAAATGATTAATTAATGATCTTTAGCTTTTTCCTTTATTTATGCAATTTGTGTTGACTTGGATGTTTTAAAAACATGTTGCCTCAATGCTATTAGTTAGAGTGATAATATCAAATATCAAATATTTTTCTATGCAATCTTCCAAGGCAAATTAATATAGTCAGTCCAGTAAAATATTTTACCACATTTCAATTGGTTGTTATGGTATTGTGTAAAACTCAACCTAACTGTAATATTGATAATTTTCTCAAGGTAATTGTAACCTTGAATTGATGTTCAAAAGCAAACAACTTTAATAGAGTAAAGACAAAGGTGGTAAAATAAGTCCTTGTTGCTTGCAAATAAACTCTTCCATATATTGTTACATATCAGAGTAAATGAAGGTATACATTCCTCCACGAGAAAGCCTGCATTGTCTAATTATGATTATTATTAAGTCATGTAATGTCCTACCTGAGAACAGATACATTACAAATATTTTAAATGCTTGTGGTAATTAAAGTAATTGCAATGGCTTAGTATTGTTTTTAACATTTATTTTTCCTACATATAACTAATGAAAGAGTAGAGCTAAGTATGCTAAAAATTATTAAATTAATTTAATTTGATGGAAGTTATTTGAACATGTGCTAATTGTTTCTCATAAAACACAAAATATTTATTTCAATATCTAACATATTTGCAAATAAATCCACAAAAGCGCTACAGGCAGATCCTAAAAAATAATAGTAAGATGCTAAAGAATCTAGGTAAGATCTGGAGATCTAAGGATGTACTATAACTCAAGAAGACAGAAGTCAATAAATCCACCATTACCATGTCTCTGCTCTTCTCCTTCGTGCAAGTTCCTCTCCCTTTTTGCCTCTTACCTCCTCATCAAGATAAATATATACCCACTTTCTTGTAATATACTTTCTAGCACATACTTATCCCTTTGTGTAGGTTTGATATAAAGGCTCTGTCTGTTGTTATTTCAGTAACATTCAAAAATAAATATTAATAAAACTTTTCTTACTTTTTGTGTCTGTCCCAAAAGTTTTAAAATCCAGAGTGAGAGAAGGCCTCCATGGGTAGGTCTCTAAAAGCCCTTCCAATACGCCCCTGGAAAAGAAATTCAACCTTCAGCAAATACAGAAGGTTGCTATTCCTGAAAATAATGATTTATGAAACTTTTGAGTTATTTTGTTATGGTTTTGAGGGGTGAATATCTGAAATACCGTTCTTTTATAGCTGATTGTAAATAAAATCCCGAGTAATTACTCCTTGAATAAAAACTCACTAAGATAGAATAAGCAATATCTTAAAAGTGGATTGGGAAGGAAGTGGGAGGAGGTAATATTTTGGAGACAAAAAAATTTAGGTCCAGCCCTGGCCGGTTTGGCTCAGCAGTTGGAGCATTGGCCTGCAGACCAGAGAGTCCAGGGTTTGGTTCCCACTAGGGGCACGTACCAAAAAAAAAAAAAATTAGGTTCATTTCCTACTATCTACTAGCTACAAAATTTAGGGCCTCTGAGTCTCTGACCCACACTTTTCTTATCTGTAATACTTGTGAAAAGGGCTATATAAATATTAGATGTAATTGTTATGTTGCTTACCTGTTTCTTCCAGGATCTCTAAATCCCTTAGCAAAAGGATTCCTGTCTATTTTCAGTTTGGTAATCTATGAATTCAAAAGAGAGAGAAAGATAAAGTCAGTGCCCTAGTAATAACACTGTCACCATTGCTTTTAATGGTTACAACAACCACGAAACACTTTTAAACATGTACTATGGCATGTTAAATAAATGCAAGCATATTTCTAAGTCAACTTTGGAATGGTTATCTTCTTTCTTTCTCGGCACATTGTTTTGCTCCTTTTTAAACACAAGATGCATACAATTCACAATCAAATTTGCCTTGGTAAAAATACAATGCCTTGTTGTTGTTGTTGTTTTTTAATCAAGGAAAATTCAATTCATATAATACAACTTGCCTTTATTCCACAAGTCCCTCTGGGGCCATCACTGCTTGCCTGGGACCTAGTTAGCTTTACCTGCTGGTTTTGATAAGCTGTTACAGTGGTGAACTCCGTTTCTTTAAAGGAGAATGTTTTAACCCCTTCAGCAGGCAGGGACTGAATCTGGGACAGGTCGACCTTGCTTTCCTGCTCCATCAAGTGCACACGGGGCTTGTACTTGTGCATGGACTGCAAAATGATCTGGAGGAGAAATTATCAAATGCTGCCTAGAAATTGGCTGTCCCTCCCCAATACTGTTGTCCTCTCATCAGCACCCCAACCTGCCTACACACAAAAGTAAAGCTAAACCAGAAAGGCTAGGCTAGCCACACACAAGGAATTTACTGTGCCATTTTGCCCGAGGCAGAGGCCCTCACGGCTAAGGGGTTTCTGGACCAGGGCACCAGGCAGCAGTGATTCCATTTCCAGATGAGGCTTTTTCCTGCTTCCAAACGTGGGTAATCATGTGATGCACTCAAGTGTCACTGGGATCTGACTCCCTACCATAAATTCCTTGGGTTTATGGTAAATGATGGGCAACCATCTGCCATTCCCCACCTCTTAATTTCTGAAGATTACCTATTTTCTTGTGTAACTAGCATAAGGACAGACAGGGCAGGGCCTGGGAAGGGATTCACCTGAGCAGAAGCTCAAGATAGAGGTGATTTGAAAAGACCATCCATGGGGGTGTTTGGAGAGAAGACTTCCAATACACCATGCCACATGGAAGGTGCTCATCTACTAGAAGGCAATCAGAGCCACAGTGATTGCCTAGTAGGCTCAGGTACCAGAGAGCTCTTTGAAACATTCCCTTCTACTCTCCCAGTACAGGTATCTAGGCTACAGCAAGTGTCATTTGATCCTCACAATCCCTTAGCTCACCATTCCCAACCTCCAGCACTCTCAGCCTCATCCCCCAAAGGTCATAGGAGTTACTTTCATTACAAGCCCAGAACATGAACAATTCTTAAAGACAGCAACTAGCTCATCTGGAAGAAGCCTCCTTGGCTATCCAGGGCAACCTGCTGGCTGACAGCATTTTCCTCCCTTCCTCAGGGCAAAGGGTTGCTCACTTACCTGACCTTTGTCATCCATTTCATTGTTGGTGAGTTTTACTCGATCAAAGCTGATGATCTGCCTCATCCAGGATTCTCCTGAGCAGGGTGAGTCCGGGTGAACATAGAACCTGGGAGTGATGCAGGAGTGGTCCGTATTTCCAGCTACCATCCACTGAGAGCTGTGGTACACATACCTGAAAAGGGCGCTTGACATGTAGCTTTATTTGCAGCCAGCCAAAGCCAGGGGCACGGGAGGAAGGTGGCCAGGATCTGGTCCAAGTGACCTCATCCAAGGTTTGCTAGCTAATCCCAAAGGAAACTAGATCTCATTTGATTTCTAGAGAGTTCAGGGACAGAAAACAAACTGTAAATAAGCATATGTTATTAAAATGCAATGAAGTGCCAGAACAAGTATAATGTCACGGGATTTCAGAGTCTGGTTTATATTTCCTCTCAGAAATCACAACATAAATCGATCTAATCTATTTTACTGCGCAGAGACACCAGAAAAATCCTTGTGCCTTGGGGGAAGGGGCAGAGGGGATGAAGAGAGTATCTGTCAAGTTCAACACCAGGAATCATCATGGAAGCCCTTTTGCCAACAAGGCTTCACATCAGAATACCCCCAGGATATCTGCTCCAAGAGGCCTCCGGGATGATTTTCACGCTATTTCGGAGTTCAACCGCTCAGTTGTGTGCAGCATTCTGAAGAACGTTCAAACGCGCGAGAAAAACAGCTTGTTCCAGTATTTCCAGGCTTTGGTTCCAGCAGGCTCTTGAGTTGCGCCTTTTCCTTGCCCTTCAAACCCAGCCCTGGGCGCGATGCAGGCTGTCTCCCAGAAAGGCACTTCTACAGTGCTTCCAGCTCTCAGCTCACAGCGAGTGCAGTGACTCCTGCACAACCCCCATAGCTCCTGAGCCAAAGCGCTCCCAGACCCACACTTCCCACCTCTTGGTTTTCGATTAATTCGGCCACTTTGTGCCTGCTCTAAGTAGAGTGCTTACAGCAAGAGGAAAATTTTCTTGTACTTTCTGTGACCTGACCCCTGCCTCAGGAAAGAGGCTATTAAAGAAGAGATGCTAACTGCTGGACTAGCATCTGTGGGCGAATCAGGGCATCACTCTAGGACCTGCTGCCAAAGTAGCACAACCCAGATCCCAGTATGGACCCAGAGCTCAGGCATTCCCACCCCCAATTCCATCAAACAGCCACCTGAATCCACACCTTCTGCTCTTTGCACAGCCAAGGCCAGAGCAGTGGGTACACTAAAGGTTTGGGAGACACTGAAGCACCAAATGGCACCTCTTTCCAGGAATGAGAGGAAAAAGAAGGAAACCTGATCTTTTCTCAGCCTGAACCCCAGTTTGAGCAAGAAACTTCGACTCCCAAATCCCACAGGAAAGTAATCCCACTTCCCCTACCTGTAGTAGAGTTTCCAAAATAGCACTCTCAGGTTCCAAAGTCCAGAATCCCCATTCCTAGCCTGAGCTTGTGGTACCCTCCTTTGGGCACGTTACCTATAGCGTTTGGAATCCACAGGCACCACATCCATGGCCACATAGTACTGCTTCCCTCGGTCCAGCCCTTTCACCTTGACTCGAACAGAGGGGAACATCCGCCTATGGAAGAGAAATAGCGACTGACCTGGGTGCTTTTAGAGACAATTTACAAGCTGGCAGGGCTGGGGTCAAATGAGAAGTGAAGAGATTCACAATACCCTTTCCATTATAGGACAGGTTTAGGGAATGACATTTGCTACATGAAGAAAGACTGTTGGCTGTATACTGGATTGAATAAATTCAGGATTTCTGATTGGAGCAGAATATCCTTACCAGAAGTCTTTGTCCACCCCACTCCCCACTACCACCATAATAAAAAGCTGTAGAAGAGAAAGTAAAAGAGAACTAGCCATGCCCCTTTCTCAACTTTTCAGCAGAACTTTTGTGAGGCAGATTTGAGAAAGACTGAAATTAGGAGGATTGACACACCAAATTGCCCCTAAAATGTTGCCCTGCAGCAGAAGGTCAAAGGGAGAAAGCTCCACCTGTAACTGGCCTGGGCGAGGGATTGTGGTTTGGGAGGCTGCTAGATGGAATATTGTCCTCTAATAACTGAGGTTTTAACAGAGTGCCCTGGCCATCGCTTAAGATGTGGGAATGGAATCTGGCACTTACCTTGGCAGGTCTACTTTTTGTCATATATTACACAGGGAGAATGAGTTCTTGGGAGTCACAATGTACAGAAAAGAAATACTGAGCCATTTAACATGGGTCAGGTACATTCTAGTCTGGTCAATTGAGAGACAATGACTTTCTAATGCCTGTCAGGGGTGGGGATGTGGTGGTGGGGAGAATGGGTACTAGAGCATGAAACTGGAGGCATCACGTCTTATGAGAGCCGTACAATAAGGGACTACTGTGTGGGGCCCTTGAACAGTTTGGGCAGAGCCGAACCTGCCGGCCTTGGTAATAATCATTTCAGTTCCAATGGCATGGAATCTCTTCCACAGCTCGGATCCTTGAAGCTCCACTTGGATAGCATCTTTCTTTTCCAGACTTTCACCATTGCTGAGGTCCTCACTGCCTCCGCTGCTGCCGCCGCCCCCACCGCCACCGCCGCCGCCTCCGCCTCTGCCGCTGCCGCCTCCAGATCCTCCACAGCCTGAGAAAGTTGCTACGGGCTCTGTCTTGGGTCGTTTTTCTGCTGGATACAGAGATGTCTAGAGTTTTCGATAGAGCTTCGTGGTTTGCATGTCCTTTTCTCGCTAAAGCCTGTCTAGTCTCCGAGCAGACACTTCTTGTTTCTTGTCTCTTCCCGGGGAACTTGGCGGCTAATCCTCAAGTTTCCCACAACACCCACTGTAGCCCCCTGATAGAGATACATGGGTCCGCGACGCGCTCTGCTAAAGTCAGGGTCCTTCTTCAAATTTGCCCAATTTTACTCTCTTGGAGATTTTCAGTCCCAGAGGCTTAATCTCCTGGGAATTTGGGTGCACTCCCTGTTTCCTATTCTGAGAAACAGCCACCTCTGGCTTTCAGGGCTTCAGGGAGATTGGAGAATCTCACTTCTCTACAAACATAGGGGGACTCTCTCCTTCATCGTCAATGAACCACAGAATTATGGGCTGAACTGGGAGGCTCTGAAACTTCCCCTACAGCCAAGGGGATGAGGTGTCCCCAGGGTCCCGATATTGACCATCTGGCTGGGCCAGGACGTCCAAGGGTCCTATTAGTCGCCCTCCTGCAGTCCTAGAGACTAGTTTGAGACTTGCCAATCCAGCAAGTGCAAGAAGCCAGCTCAGGGCTTTGGGGTACGGTTGGGGTACTTACCAGGCTGCTCGCTCTTCTTCCCTTCGGCGCCGCTCCTTCTCTCTTCCTCCTCCTTTCTGCCCTCTTTCTCCTGCAGCTCAGGCTGCACCTCTTCTCTTGGGTCTTGCAGTTTTCTTTTGCTGGGTCTCCCCACCAAGGCTTCCACTGAGAAGGCATGCGCCCGAGAGCTCAGAGCCATCCCTGGAGGGAGCGAAGGAAATGTGTACTGCAAAGTTTCAACCTGAGCTTGTTTAGGGAGGGAGAGGGGGGAGAGCGCAAAGGACTGAAGAGAGAGCGAAAGCGAAAACAATCCCCAAATCAGAAAAAAACAATTTCAGGATCAATATTCAAAGAAAAAAATGTGTGTGTAATATATACATATATATATAATTTTTTTTTCTTCTTTGAATAGGATGAAAGGAAAGGAAGATCAAACTGAAGCCAAAGTCCTTTGGAGTCTAGTCCTCCTTCCCTCTCTGGTCTCCTCCCTCCCAATGGACATGTGCGGACCATCAGTCCTTAACTCCCTGATTCTAGGACACGGCAGAGCGCAGAGATTGGCAAGCAAGGGCCTCTTAGGGATCGGACCTGCCGCCAATGGTGGCTCAGGCAGCTCAGATAGGGAGATACTGTTGCATCCGTCTGAGTGAATACCCAGCTGGTCACAGTCTCTACTGTTTATTTTGGAAACCATTGGAAACACAAAAACCACCTTGAGTGACACTTCAGAGTCTGACAGGGAGCAGGGATGGAGTAAGTTTGAGGGGTTGGCTGGAAAGGGGCTCAGGATAGTGGGCAGGAAGGATACACAAAGTTACTGTTTTACATTAAACTGTGAAACTCAAAGACATGCAAAATAATTGCCCATGAGGGGCCAGTTTTCCAACAAAAGTGCAAATAGTATTTAACCAAATCCAGAGAAGTGTGTTGGAGTCTTTTGTTCTCCAGTGAGTGCACTGAATAAAAGTAGAGGAGCCCAAGCTTTCTGGGGGAAGTTCCCTTCCGCAGCTTGGGTCTCAAACTGCGTGGGCAGCACCCTAGTCTGTCCTTTCTATCCAGGTGGGGAGGCAAGGGGCAGACAGGTGGCTCCCAGATGCCTATTGTCAATGATCAGAGCAATTTAAGTTTCTCAAATCCTGCCTGAATAGGAGCCCCATATTCTCACTCACAGCCTCTTCTTTCTCACATGACTTAATCAACAAACACAGCTAAGGACTTCAGGGTCACCAGCTGAGCACCAATGGAAATTTTGCTCCCAAGGATGACACACCTCAAAATGTTGGATTCAAATAACTGATTCCAGGGTTTCCTGGAATGTCTTCCTCTGCTGGGTTTTACTTTTCTTTAAATTAGATAAAGCCACCTTTTTTTTGTCAGTGGGAGAGGTGTCTACCACTTCCACAGAACATGTTTAGGCATGCAGATGTAAGATTCTGCCTGTATACGTGGAATTTGGTCATCCACTTTTCATCAGAAATAAGAGACCAGGCACCTCTAGACTCTTTTGCAGACTTCATCCTAGGTAATGACATTTGCACCTTTTCAGAAAAGTTCTCCTGTTCTCCTCTGACACATTTGTCATTTAAAGTCAATCCAATTCTTTAAAAATAAAATGGAACTGGAATGAACTGATAGTATCTCAGTACTGGAGTTTCACAGTGAAAGACATTTTGTGACCTTTTTAGTTTCAGCTTCTTAGGTACAAGTGTGTGGTGATAAATGTGGTGGTGGTGGAGGGGGAAGGCAAGTGCAACTAGTCCATGTGAAGGAGATTTTCAAGCAACCAGATATGACTTGAAGTACCTGATAATCTTGGGTAGTATGGCAAAGGGTTAATTACAGCCTGAATACTGCTGAAGGGTTTGGTTTAATAATCATTTATCCACTGTTCACCCTGCAGGTCTAGGAAAGACACTATCTATACCCTAGAGGTGCAGAGTGAAGCTCACTGTGCAAGATCAGTGTACAAGGCATTTGGGCTGGAAAACAACTAAGTCTCCCTATGATCTTGGCTACATCTTCATGGGCATTTTTTTTCTTTCTGCAGCCATTAAAGGGAGGGGGAGGTTATTAATGCATTTGTTTCTCCCTTATTACCCAGAAGATATGTTTTACTCATTGTATGTTCTTAACGAAGAGGCACAGCTCAGAAACAGAAAATTCAAGAGTTGATTTGGTAAATTTAAAGTGCCAATCACAATGTAGCACTTGCACTAATATCTCCTAATATAGCTATTTTCTTGCTTTTGAACCCTGGCTCATTTTATTGCAAAACACACACACACACACACACACCAAAACAAGAAATTACCTGTGTAGCAAGTGAAGTCTTTGCTTGGTAGTTGTCTGTTTGTTTAAAAACAGGTTTCATAAAAGTAAGGCAAAACATGTTAGTTGCAATGTCTCTTGTAGTATTTCAGACTAATATATGTTGTAATTTTTTAAATCAAGGAAATAACATAACTTGGGCTATAAATTCCTTTTTTAGGAGAAACTTCTTCCTCAATATTTATTGCATACATGTAATTTAATCATCCAGTACTTTTTCATTTGTAATCTAATCTTTTCCATTCCCATTTCAGTATCTGTCTGACGACATCACTGGGAGAAATGAAGCTCAGCTCTCCCTCATTTGTACTAGACTAAGGTGTAGTTAATTGCTGTTAACTTTTATCTGAGAGAAAAATTATTTCAAACCTCAGAACCAGCCTTTCAATCTGTTCAGCAGCTGAATTATTGGGCTCTCAGTAGCTGGGGCATGAGGGACATACATTTATGCCACCAATTCATTTTCCACAGCTGTAAGTCTCTTTGTTTGAAAAATGAATACCCATACACCTTTTAAAGAGATTCTTCAGCCCATGTGGAACTCACCTAGAGAGGCCCACGGGTACCCACATTATAAAGAAGAGTAGTATTTTTGAAAAGTTTGACAATTGAGAAATCCTTATAGTAAAATATTGATTTTGAATTGCCAAAGATTACTACTGGGAACACACAGATAATATATCACTTGTAGGAAATATAAGTTTGTGGTTAATACAAATCAAAACTAGTTTATATCTATGGGGATACAGATTACATAGATGTGCCTTAAGGGACATAAGGTTTATTAGAGCTATTATTTAAAATGAAATTTGAACCTGCTTTAAGGAAATGGGAAGCAATGTGTAACTCACTAATACAAATTCCAGTATTTTATTAAACACTATGAATTAACACATACACAAAACATGGTCATCTTGAAAATCTTACTTTTGGTAAACTGTATGTGCATTAACATAGATGTTCAGAATTAAGCTAATGTATCAGAGAATATTACACTTTTCAAAAGTTTATGACATGGTAGGGGCAAAGATTCATGATCTCTCTAGCTTTCTAGAGAGACAATATGGGTTATTTGAAGAAAACCTTATGAATGAAAGGAACTAAGTCTGCCTGGAGGAAAAACTATCCTCTCTGTTCTACAGTACTTACTAACAAAAAGGATGATGTCAAACTCATATGGCAGGATTCCAAAAGCTACTTTTAATTTATAAAGGAAGGAATGAAACAAATGGAATGAAATAAATCAATAAATATTTCAAATATATATATTCATATTAAGTAAAAATAAAAGTATTTGGAGACTAATTAGATACCTAGTTTTATACTTTGGCCAAAGCTCAAGCAACTTAATGATAGAGATTATTTCTGTTGATTGTTATTCTTTCTTCTCTCCCTTGATCCACATTCCCCATGGTTAGGATATTTTGGCACACCTCCAAGCTTGTAGAATGTGTGTATGAATTAAGTTGCTAATGATAATTTTTTCCATTACTTGTGAAAAGGCCACCTAGAATGAACCCTCAGGAAAACATAGTCATGAAATGCAGAGTCAGTTTCCTTACAACATCCATTTTAGTACCTGAATTCAACTTTGTCGAAATGTTACTTGAACAAATAAATTGTCTTTGTTTGCTTAAGTGAGTTTCAGCTGGGTTTCCATCACTCGCAAACAAAATAATCCTGACAAATACACTCATTTTGATAAAAATTTGGAAGATCACCTTCTTTTTCTTCTCTTTTTCTTCTTCTTCTCCCCTTTCCACTCCTTCAACACTGCTGGTTTGGTCAATAGGGAAAATATATGCTATAGACTATCCCAGAATCATAAAACCTGAAAGAAAATTTTACATTCAATACAAACTTCTAGGATTATGATAATTAACAAAAAGGAATAAGGTTCAAGCAGTACAGAATGTAGGAGGACAGACTTTTAATTCAGACTGACCTCATTCAAATTCTGAATTGCTACTTTTTGAGTGAACTTACATACGTCTTTAAAAATGTTGTTTTATGTTTTTTTTACATTCAGTTTCTTTCTTCTATGCTTTTACATCTAATATCTTTATCATAAGCTATGATTCTGTAAGTTTGTGTATGTATTTGGGGATTTAGGAAAATAATATATAAATACCACTTAGCATAATGCCTAGAACATAGCAAGCACTCACAGCTGCTTTTATTATTAAAGTGAAAACATAAGTTAATTTCAAATGTGTTAATCTTTAACATTGGAAACATGACAGAATTTATTCATTTTATTTTTTATTAAAGTATAGTGGAAATACAATATTATGTGAGTTTCACATGTACAACATAGTTATTCAATATTTATATACCATATGAAAGACTGTGTTGATCTTTATATTAACTATACAGCTATAAATTCTTTGTGGCCAGATACTAGAAGGGGAATAAATTTCCCCAACTTTTGTTTAAATCCTAAAGCAAATTCAATAGTTCAGAAAGCTTGCTTGCAGTGGTTCTCGACCTTCCTAATGCTGCCACCCTTTAATAATACAGTTCCTCATGTTGTATGTGGGTGTATCTGCTTGTGGGCGGACCTGCCTGGAGATGGATGGAGGAGCCATGTCTCAGTTCCTAAGACCATGGGAAATATGTGTTTTCCGATGGTCTTTGGCGACCCCTGTGAAAGGGTCCTTCAACCCCCAAAGGGAGTTGAGAACTGCTGCTTTAGAGTAACCACCTTTCTTAAATTTGAGAACTATTTTAACAAAAATAGAAATAGTGAATTAAATAAAATATTGCATTTGAGTTTTAAAAGTCTATGAGAAATACATGTGATAGAACACATATTCTGATTTTATCAACTTGATGTTTGGAAAGATATTTTTGGTATTTTACCAATATAATATAAGTTGTTCTTCTTATAGTAAGTAGATACAATTAATTAATTACAGTCCCCTAACATACTGCTTTGATCTCACTCCAGGAAATTAAGACACCTGGACCAATTAATATTAAAAATAATTCTATGATATATAATCTGTATAATGCATTGTGTGCCCACCACCCAAAGTCAAAGTCAAATCATCTTCTGTCACCATATATATTTGACCAATTTCTAGCTATTTTTAAATTTATTTTTATTGACACTATCACAAAAACCTATATAATCTTATTAATCAATATCACCCCAATACATTCAACTAAAAATATAAATAAATAAATAAATACAAACTCTGAATAAATATTAAAAGTAATTCTCACATTGAATCACTCAACTTCTGATTGGCTTAATTCAATATAATTGCTCAAGAATTCTGTGCTTTAATGCATCTAGAAATGGAGTTATGCATGTCAAACTTGATAATCCTTGTTCTTAAGTAGAGTTGGGTAACAAAGAATAGGCACAGAAATTCTTGTTTATGCTCATTGTGTTCTTCTCATGGGGACAGTTGGGTAGCTAAATGTTTATCCTTGCCAAAACATTAGCTGAAGGGAAATTTATTTCTTTGAATTTAATCATGTGCTCATACTGCTATCAAATGATGAAGGCTTTCCTATGCTAATTATTACACCATTACTCTTCTGTTAATTATATTTCTCATTCTTATTGGAGTATATTAAAGGCATGCAACAACTTTTTTTTTCATTTTTCCAAGATTTTTAACAACAAGCCAGGAAACTAACAACATGTCTCACAATTGGTGCCCACGGAGTGATGATCAAGCAGTGATTTAACATTTTGTTTGGAAAGGTAAAGGGTTAATCATGAAGATACTGTTTAGGTACAATCTATATTCAGTTCTTTTTTGTTGTTGTTGTTAACAATGCAATGGTTTTTATTTTTTATTTATATATTTATTTATTTTTAATTTTATTTTTGTTACAGATGTTTCTCCTTTTTTACCCACTGATTCTCCCCTCCCCCACATTCCCCACCCTGTCCCCACCTTTGTTGTCCTTGTCCATTGTTCATGCACACATGCATATACGTTCTATGGTTTATCTCTCCTCCCCATCATCCCCTCTTCAGGAGATTGTCAGTCTGTACCCCACTTCCACATTTCTGGGACTACCCCATTCCTCAGACTGTTATGTTCGTTATATTCCACAAATAAGTGAGATCATATGATATTTGTCTTCCTCTGCTTGGCTTGTTTTGCTTAGGATAATACTTTCCAGGTCCCTCCATGTAGTCTCAAAGGATAAGAGATCTTTCTTTCTTACAGCTGTATAGTACTCCACTGTGTATATGTACCACAGCTTTTTTATCCATTCATCTACTGATGGACATTGGGCTGTTTCCAGATCTTAGCTATTGTAAATAGTGCTGCTAATTTTTTTAAATTAATTAATTTATTTTTGTTACAGATGTTTCTCCTTTTTCCCCCACTGATCCCCCCTCCCCGCCCTGTCCCCAGCTTTGTTGTCCATGTCCATTGTTCATGCATACATGCATATAAGTTCTGTGGTTTATCTCTCCCTCACCACCCCTCTTCTGGGGATTGTCAGTCTGTACCCCACTTCCACGTCTCTGGGATTATCCCATTCCTCAGACTGTTATGTTCATTATATTCCACCAATAAGTGAGATCATATGATACTTGTCTTTCTCTGTTTGGCTTGATTCCCTTAGGATAATAATTTCCAGGTCCCTCCATAGTGTCTCAAAGGATAAGAGATCTTTCTTTCTTACAGCTGCATAGTACTCCATTAGGTATATGTACCACGGCTTTTTTATCCATTTGTCTACTGATAGACATTTGGGCCATTTCCAGATCTTAGCTATTGTAAATAGTGCTGCTACGAACATGGGGGTACATATATTCTTTCTGATTGGCATTTCAGGCTTCATGTCATCTGCAAATAATGACTTGCAAATAGGGTATATTCCTAGAAGTGGGATCACTGAGTCAAATGGCAGTTAAATTTTTAATTTTTTGAGGTAATACCCTATTGTTTTCCATAGTGGCTGCACCAGTCTGCATTCCCAACAGCAGTGTACCAGAATCCCCTTTTCTCCACACCTTCACCAACACTTGTTGTTTGATGATTTGTTGATGGCGGGCATTCTGACAGATGTGAGGTGATACCTCATTGTTGTTTTAATTTGCATCTCTGATGATTAGTGATGTTGAACATTTCTTCATATGTCTTTTAGCCATTTGTGTGTCCTGTTTGGAGAGGTGTCTATTTAGTTCCTTTGCCCATTTTTTGATTGGGTTCTTTGTCTTCCTTTTGTTGAGTTGCATGAGTACTCTATATATAGTGGAAATTAACCCCTTATCTGATATACCATTGGCAATTATGCTCTCCCGTACAGTGGGTTGCCTTTCCATTTTGATGATTGTATCTTTTGCTGTGCAGAGGCTTTTGAGTTTGATGTAGTCCCATGTGTTCATTTTCTCCTTTGTTTCTGTTGCCTTAGGTGATGTATCAGTGAAAATTCTGCTGCGTATATTGTCTGAAATTTTGTTGCCTACACTTTCTTCTAGGATTTTTATGGATTCAAGAGTCCCATTTAGATCTTTTATCCATTTTGAGTTTATTCTTGTGTATGGTGTACGTTGATCATCTAGTTTCATTTTTTTTTTTTTTGCATGTAGCTGTCCAATTTTCCCAACACCATTTATTTCTTTCTTTATCCTCAACCAAGGACATTTTTCCATTTTTTGTTCAGATAGAGTGGGAGGGACAGAAAGAGAGAGAAACATCCACATGAAAGGGACACATTGAGTGGTTTCCACCCACACGACCCAACCAGGGCCGGGGACAAACTGCAAACTAGGTACGTGCCCTTAACGGGAACCAAACCCGGGTCTCTCTGGATGGCAGGCCAATACTCTGACCTTTGAGCCATACCTGCCAGGGCTCAATACCATGCACTGTATGCTCTTGCCAACCTTGTCAAATATTATTTGAGCATATTGCCTTGGGTCAATTTCTGGGTTCTCTGTTTCGTTCCACTGGTTTATATGCCTGTTCTTTTGCCAGTACCAGGCTGTTTTGATTAGAGTAGCTTTATATTAAACCTGAAATCTGGTAATGTGATTCCTCCAACTTTGTTCTTCTTTTTCAAGATTGCTGTGGCTATTTGAGGTCTTTTTTGGTTCCATATGAAATTTTGAAGTATTTGTTCTAGTTCTGTGAAGTATGTTGTTGGTATTTTGATGGGGATTGCAATGAATCTATAGATTGCTTTGGGTAGTATGGACATTTTAATGATGTTAATTCTTCCAATCCATGAACAGGGTATGTGCTTCCACTTTTTTATATCTTCCTCTATTTCTTGTTTCAATGTCCTTTAGTTTTCTGAAAATAGGTTCTTTGGTTAAGTTTATTCCTTGGTAACTTAATTTTTTTTGCCACAATGGTAAATGGGTTTTTTTTTAGTTTCTTTTTCTGTGAGTTCATCATGGGTGTATAAGAATGCCATCAATTTCTTGACATTAATTTTGTGTCCTGCTACTTTGCCAAATTCATTTATTAAGTCTAGTAAATTTTTGATGGAATCTTTGAGGTTTTCTACATATAGTATCATGTCATCTGCAAATAATGACAGTTTCACTTCCTCCTTTCCAATTTGGATCTCTTTTATTTTTTCTTCCTGTCTGATTGCTGTGGCTAAGACTTCCAGTACTATGTTAAATAAGAGTGGAGAAAGTGGGCATCCTTGTCTTGTTCCTGTTCCTTTTTTTTTTTTTTAATATATATTCTCACCCGAGGACATCTTTACATTTTTTGTTCAGGTAGAGTGGGAGGGAGAGAGAGGAAGAGAGACAGAAACATCGACATGACAGGGACACATCAAGTGGCTGCCACCCACATGACCCAGCCAGGGCTGGGGACAAATTGCAACCAAGGTACGTGCCAATAGCGGGAACTAAACCTGGGTCTCTCTGGACCACAAGCCAACGCTCAAACCTGCTAGGCCATTCCTGTTCTTAAGGGGAATGCTTTTAATTTTTGCCCATTGAGTATGATGTTGGCTGTAGGTCTTTCATATATGGTCTTTATTATGTCGAGATATGATCCCTCTATTCCCAGATTGCTGAGCATTTTTATCAGAATTGGGTGCTGGATTTTGTCCAATGCTTGTTCAGTGTCTATTGATACGATCATATAATTTTTATCTTTAATTTTGTTTATGTGGTGTATCACTATTATTGATTTGTGAATATTGTACTAGCCTTGCATCCCTGGGATGAATTCCACTTGGTCATGGTGAATCATTTTTTTTGATGTATTGCTGGATCCGATTTGCTAGTATTTTGTTCAGGATTTTGGCATCTATGTTCATCAGGGATATTGGGCTGTAGTTTTCTTTCTTTGTAGTGTCTTTTTCTGGTTTTAAAATTAGAATTATGCTGGCCTCATAAAACGAGTTTGGAAGTCTTTCTTCTTCTTGAATTTTTTGAAGTAATTTTAGGAGAATGGGTATTAGTTCTACTTTGAATGTTTGGTAAAATTCCCCCGTGAAGCCATCTGAGCCTGGGTTTTTGTTTGCTGGGAGCGTCTTGATTACATCTTCAATTTCTTTTGTTGTTATTGGTCTGTTCATGTTTTCTATCTCTTCGTGGTTTAATTTTGGGAGACTATGTGTTTCTAGAAATTTGTCCATTTTCCTTAGATTGTCAAATTTGTTACCGTATGATTGTTCATAGTATTTGTTAACGATCCTTTGTATATCTGTGATGTCAGTTATTATTTCTCCTCTTTCATTTCTGATTTCGTATATTTGGATTCTCTCTCTTTGTTTCTTGGTGAGTCTAGCTATGAGTCCATCAATCTTGTTTATCTTTTTGAAAAACCAGCTCTTTGTTCCATTGATCCTTTGAATTGTTTTTTTTTTTTTTGGTCTCTATGTCACTTATTTCTGCTCTGATCTGTACTATTTCCTTCCTCTACTTGTTCTAAGGTTTTCTTTTTGTTTGCTTTCTAGTTCTTTAAGTTGTGATGTTAGGTAGTCTATTAGAGATTTTTCTTGTTTTTTGAGATAGGCCTGTAGTGCTATGAACTTCCCTCTCAAAACTGTTTTCGCTGCATCCCATAGATTTTGTGTTGTGTGCTCATTTTCATTGGTTTCCAAAAAGTTTTAATCTGTCCCTTGATCTCCTCAGTAACCCATTCATTGTTTAATAACATGCTTTTTAGCCTCTATGTGTTCCAATGTCTTTGCATGTTCTTGTTGCAACTGATTTCTAGTTTCATGCCATTGTGATCTGAGAAGATGCTTGATATGATTTAAATCTTCTTGAACTTGTAGAGACTTAGTTTGTGCCCTAACATGAGATCTATCTTTGAGAATGTCCCATATGCACTTGAGAAGAATGTGAATTCTGCAGTTTTGGGGTGTAATTCTCTGTAGATATCTATTATATCCATTTGATCTAGTGCTTCATTTAGAGTCTATGTTTCCTTGTTAAATTTTTGTGTAGAAGATCTGTCTAGTGATGTCAGCAGGGTATTAAAGTCTCTTGCTATGATTGTATTGCTATAGATTTCTCCTTTGAAGTCTTCTTAAAGATTTTGAATATATTTTGGTGCTGCTATATTGGGTGCATATATGTTTACCAAGATTATATCTTCCTGCTGGATAGATCCTTTCAATATTATGTAGTGGCCTTCTATGTCTCTAGTTATGGCCTTCATTTTGAAATCTACTTTATCAGATATGAGTATTGCTACCTCAGCTGTTTTTTTTTTTTTTTTTTTTTTTTGCTTTTCGTTTGCTTGAAAGATTTTTTTCCATCCCTTTACTTTCAACCTGCATAAGAAGATTTCCAGAGGGTGGGATAGATGCTGGTTGTTAATGAGCCTCAATCTTTATTTCTTTGCCTCTCCTGGGAAAGTCTGAATCTCTGAGGGTGGGGGGGGCTGCTGCTTTTCCCCACAGCTCTGGGAAGGAGCACACTGGCCACAGTCCTTTGTGGCCACAACTCAGCAAAAACTTTGAATGCTCTCCAAATCCGGGGTGTCCCCACAGAGTTCCAGCCCAGTCTGCCCTTTCTCTGCCATAGCCCCCAGGTGAGTGGCTGTGGCTATTTTAGAGCTCTGTCCAGGCTCTCTGAGCTGTGGAGCAGGCTTGGTCTTTATTCCCCAAGGGCGCTGCTCACAGCTAAGTCTGCTGCTGTCCATGGGCTCCCAGCGCGCCTCCCTCTCGTGCCTCCACAGATCCTACCAATGCCTCAGGTTATATGGTCCTGCCCTGCTGCTTTTCTGTTGCTTTTTTTCTGAGGATTTTTCTTTATTTTAGTTGTAATTCCCATTTGGTCCTGGGAGATTGTCTGTGTAGCTTCTATTCACTCCACCTCCATTATCCCATCCTCTAAGCCTATCTTGTGTGCAGCTGGGTCCCATAGACCTTTCTGGTGCCCTTGCACCCTGCAGGTCCCATGTGAAACTGGATCGCACAGTCCCTGTGGGGACCTGGCTCTTTGCCAATGTTATGGGCTGCTGAGTCGCACAGGCCTCTCTGGTGCTTCAGCACCCCACATGTCCGGAGGGTAACTAGATCCAACTGTCCTTGCTGGGTCGTATTGGCCTCTCTGGTGCCCCTGCCCCCTGCAGTTCCCAAGGGTGGGCAGCTGGATTGCACCAGTCCCCTTCGGGCTCCGGCTTTCCACAGCTTTTGTGGGCTACTGTGGAGTCCCAAGTCCAGCCGCTGGACAATGGGGAGTGCTGTTGCCCCATGGGGCTCAATTCCTGCTCAGCTTTTGCTGTAGTTTTTGGAGATGGGTCTCAGCTACTGGTCTGTGCTTCTGTTGCCTGAGGATGGATGTCTGCTCCCCAGCCTCTGTTGCTGGGGGTATATCTGGATTCTGATTGGGCTGCTACTATGGGGGACGGTGCTGGGCTCCCAGCTGTCTGTGGCTTCCACGAATGACACCTTGGGAGCTCCACTACTGTGCACTGGTCTGTGTTGACACAGAATGTCCACTGGTCCATGGTTCCCGGTGTGCTGGTGGGCTCAGGTTGCTGGGCCCTAGCTGCTCCCACTGACTCCTCCCAAGGAAGACCTGGGATCTTCCAAAATGGTGGGACCTCCCTGAGTTGTAGGGAGAAGAGCCCTGAAGGGCCGCTTACTAGTGGGCTGCTCCTGTCCACAGCACAGGAACTTTCTGCTCGGTGTCTCTGTACTGCACGGGTTTGGTCGTCCACCTTCACATCCACTAACACTCTCTCACACACTCGATCACTCTCTCACACATTCATCCTCCCTCTGGTCCTGCCTGCTGCCATCTTCCTCGCCCCTCCTCAGTTTTCTTTGGCATGCAACTAATTTTTTTCCATTGTTCTACTCAATTCATAACTTATGGCTGATGGATTTAAAAAAATTGTTTGGATCTAGGACCTTAGCCTCCAGAGTTGTGTGGACCAATTTGTCCTGGACTAATTTTTGGCAGAGTAGGCAAATTTTTAAAAAAAGTAATAAATGATAAAAAGAACTACCCAGATGTGGGCCTATTCTATAGTGACCTGGGTAATTGCCAGAATAGGCATTATAGCTGTCTTTGACTGCCTGACCCAGTGAAAGTAATCAATAATTATAAATTTATTCTGTGTCTCATGCAGTGTCTTCCTTACCAGGGTTTATATATTAACATTACTAGGCAAAAAGCTGCTTCTGCATGAAATTAATGTTTCTACATTTAGAACACCCTGATCAATACTTCCAAGAGGCAAAAGCACAGGCCATAAAAATGAAGCCATAAACCAAAAAAGACTCGAAATAGTCACAGCAATCTTGAAAAAGAAGAACAAAATTAGAGGGATCACATTACCAGATTTCAGGTTATACTACAAAGCTACTGTAATAAAAAAAAAAAAAAAAAGCCTGGTTCTGGCACAAGAACAGGAAGATAGACCAATGGAACAGAACAGAGAACACAGAAATGGACCCAAGATAATATGTTCAATTAATATTTGACAAAGGGGGCAAGAGCATACAGTGGAGTAAGGGCAGCCTCTTTAAGAAATGGTGTTGGGAAAATTGGACAGCTACATGCAAAAGAAAAAAAAAAAAATTAAACTAGACCACCAACTTATACCATACACAAGAAAAAACTCAAAATGGATAAAAGACTTAAATGGGACTCATGAATCCATAAAAATCCTAGAAGAAAATGTAGGCAACAAAATCTCAGACATCATACGCAGCAGAATTTTCACTGATACATCACCTAAGGCAACAGAAACAAAGGAGAAAATGAACACATGGGACTACATCAAACTAAAAAGATTCTGCACAGCAAAAGAAACAACCACCAAAATGGAAAGGCAACCCACTCTGTGGGAGAGCATAATTGCCAATGATATATCAGATAAGGGGTTAATTTCCAATATATGTAGAGTGCTCATACAGCTCAACAAAAGGAAGACAAACAACCTAATTTAAAAAAGGGCAGAGGAGCTGAATAGACACCTCTCCAAACAGGACATACAAATGTCCAAGAGACATATGAAGATATGCTCAACATCACTAATCATCACAGAGATACAAATTAAAACAACAATGAGGTATCACCTCACACCTGTCAGAATGGCTGCCAACAACAAATCATCAAACAACAAGTGTTGGTGAGAGTGTGGAGAAAAGGGGACCCTAGTACACTGCTGGTGGGAATGCAGACTGGTGCAGCCACTATGGAAAACAATAGGGTGTTACTTCAAAAAATTAAAAATTGAACTGCCATTTGACCCAGTGATCCAACTTCCAGGAATATACCCTAAGAAGCCTGAAACACCAATCAGAAAAAAATATATATACCCCCATGTTCATAGCAGCACTATTTACAATAGCTAAGATCTGGAAACAGCCTACATGCCCATCAGTAGACAAATGGATTAAAAAAAAATAGCTGTGGTACATATACACAATGGAGTACTATGCAGCTGTAAGAAAGAAAGATCTCTTATCCTTTGAGATGACATGGAGGGACCTGGAAAGTATTATCCTAAGCAAAACAAGCCAAGCAGAAAAAGACAATTATCGCATGATCTCACTTATTTGTGGAATACAATGACCATAACAGTCTGAGGAACTGGGTAGTTCTAGAGATGTGGAAGTGGGATACAGACTGAGAATCCCCAGAAGAGGGTGTGGGGGGGAGAGATAAATCACAGAACTTATATGCATGTATGCATGAACAATGGACATGGACAACAAAGCTGGGGACAGGGCAGGGAAGGAGGGAGAGGGGGAGTCAGTGGGGGTAAAAGGAGAAACATCTGTAACAAATATTAATTAATTAATTAATTAAAAAAATGAATCCATAATACACAAGAAAAGGTACAAAAGAGAAACAAATGAAAACACCAAGGTATTCATTATCTAAATTCATCATGTTTTAATTACTGGAGGAGAAGAAAAGCATGAGGTAAAATCATACTCAATGGTTATATGTGTTGGCAAATGAATGCCAGCCTTTAATAAACTGTGTCCATACGATTATGATATGCACCCTGGAGTCAACTCATTCTGGTCAGTTTTCAGTTAGTGGACTGGCAAAACCATCACAATGAAGCCAATTAAATAATTGCCAAATCTTAAACTTTGGACTTGGTACCCCTAGTCTAAAATTGACTCACCTGGCAGCACCAAAAAAGATTGATAGCAAGTTGGAATACACATGTATTTCTGTATTTTATGATTGTGAATCCAGTCATTTAAAATGTGTGTATACATATTTCTCATGGAAAGTGATTATTAAATTTTTTAAGGCAATGTTGCCAGTGATTCTTTGAAAAATAATTGGTTTAGAAGATTCATTGTACTAACATTTTAATAAATACTGAAGCACTTAGCATCATTCTTCACAATTGATTGCCATTCTGATTTTTATTCTGGTCTGATTTACCTTATTACAAGGAGATGATTTTAGAAAAATCTAGCCTAAACTGAAACATAGTAATTACTTTCCATTTTGGCAAGCTTAAAATGCCACAATCATTTTCTCTGACACACCCATATATCCTCTCCTCTTTCTCCTTGTCTAAGGACTAGCTAGAATATCTCTTAATGTTTTAGTAATCTTTTGTGGTTGGAAAAAAATTCACAGTATGTATTTTGTGTGTGTGTATGTGTGTGTTTGTGTGTGCTATGAAAATGACCACAGGTTTATATTTTCAGTAATAATGATTGAGAACATGAAAGAAATAGTGATATGAAGCATTTTCCTCAAGAGTAATTTCTTTCTTTAGCTTCTGAGAGCAGAGGAGATTGGGCATGTTCAAGGGGGTATGGCCGTGGACTCATTTCTTTTTTTAAAAACAGAAGTTCCAGATTCCAAAATGGCGGCAAAGTAAATGGAAGTTACATAGAGGACCTCCCAAATTGGAATTACAACTAAAATAAAGATAAATCATTGGGAAAAAGCAACAGAAAAGCAGCTTGAGAGGACTATATAACCAGGGACATTGAATCGAGCCTGGTAGGTCTGCAGAGGCATGAAAAGGGGGCTGGGAGTCCATGGACAGCAGCGGTCTTAGCTGTGAGCAGTGCCCTTGGGGTTAAAATCCTAAGCTGGCTCCACAGTGCAGAGGGCTGGGAGAGAGTACTAAATTAGCTACAGCCACCCACCTTGGGCTCCAGCAGAGGGAGGGCAGACTGGATTGGAACTGTGTGGGGACACTTGGGATTTGGAGGGCACTCAGAATTTTTGCTGAATTGCAGCCATGCAGGATGGTGGCCATCTTGCTCCATCCCAGAACTCTGGGGAGAAGCAGCAGACCCTCCCTCAGAGATTTAACTCCACCCAGGTAGGCTAAAGAAATGCAAATTGAGGCCCTGGCCGGTTTGGCTCAGCGGTTAGAGCGTCGGCCTGCGGTCCTGAGAGACCCGGGTTCGGTTCCCGCTCCCGCTAAAGGTGCGTACCTCAGTTGCAGTTTGTCCCCGGCCCTGGTCGGTCGTGCGGGTGGCAGCCACTCGATGTGTTCCTTTCACATCAATGTTTCTCTCTCTCTCTCTGTTCCTCTCTCTCCCTCCCACTCTACCTGAACAAAAAAATGGAAAAATGTCCTCGGGTGAGGATAAAAAAAAAAAAAAGAAATGCAAATTGAGACTCAATAACAACCAGCATCTGCCCCACCCTCAGGAAATCCCCTTACGCTGAACACTTAAGGAAGTTTTTCATTCAACTGTGAACCCAAGATTCTTCAAGTAACTGAGACTAATATGCTCCAAACAAAAAGCTAGAGGATAACTGAACCTTTCCTTGGTTTGCAAATCTACCCAGGAAAGTAAGAATTGACAGTGGTGTTTAATGTGGGCCCACCCAGGGTCATCAAAACCCAGCAGAGGGAGCCACAAACAGCAGAACACCAACACCCACAGGGAAAATTTGGCAGGCTCCAAAACCCACTGAGAGAGCCAAAACAAAGAAGCAAATCCCAAATGAAAGAACAAGACATCTCTACTGAGGATGATATAAATGAAATGCAGTTAAGCAAGTTATCAGAGGTAGAATTCAGAGCCATGATTTTCAGGAAGCTCAACAGCATGAGTAAGGACATCAACAGAATGAGTAAAGATATAGAAACATTGAAAATCAACCAAGTGGAAATGAAAAACCACTAAGAAGAAATGAAGAATGATATAGCAGAAATAAAGAACACATTGGAAGGACTAAACAGCAGAGTAAAGGAAGCTGAGGACTGGATCAGTGAATTAGAAGACAGAGTAGAAAAAAAAATCAAACAATCAGAAAATGAAAAGAAAAAAATAATTAAAAAACAGGAAGACAGCTTAAGAGAACCAAGAAAGAACTGAAAACGTAACGACATTTGCATCATAGGAGTTCCAGAAGAAGAAGAGAATGAGCAAGGGTTAGAAAATATGTTTGAAGAAATAGTGACAGAAAACTTCCCTAACTTGGTGAAGGAAGAAGGCATTCAAGTTCAAGAAGCACAGAGAGCCCCAAGTAAGGAGAACCCAACAGGCCCACACCAAGACACATAGTAATTAAAATGCCAAAAATTAAAGACAAACAGAATCCTAAAGGCAGCAAGAGATAAGCAACAGGTTACCTACAGAGGAACCCCCATAAGGCTCTCAACTGACTTCTCAACAGAAACACTACAGGCCAGAAGGGAATGGCATGAAGTAATCAAGGTCATGATAAACAAGGATCTGAATCCAAGACTACTCTATCCAGCAAGGCTATTATTCAAAATACAAGGTCAAATAAAGAGCTTCCCAGACAAAAAAAAAAAAAAAAAAAAGGCTAAGTGAATACATTAGCAGCAAACCAGCACTGCAAGAAATGTTAAAAGGACCGTATAATTAGTAGAAGAAATAGAAAGAAAAAAATAACCACACTAATAAAAAATGGCAATCAATAAGTACATATCAATTATCACCTTAAATGTAAATGGATTGAATGCTCTGATAAAAAGAAAGTGTAGTGGATTGGATAAGAAAGCATGATTCACATATATGTTGTTTGCAAGAGAACCACCTCGCAACAAAAGACTCACATAGGTTGAAAGTGAAGGGATGGAAAAAAATTTTCCAAACAAATGGAAAGGGAAAAAAAAACTGGGGTAGCAATAGTCATATCTGATAAAATGGATTTCAAAATGAAGGCTATAACGAGACAAAGAAGGCCACTACATAATATTGAAAGAATCTATCCAACAGGAAGATATAACCTTGGTAAACATATATGCACCCAATATAGGAGCACCAACATATATTAACAATCTTCTGGAAAACTTCAAAAAAGAAAATGACAGCAATACAATCATAGCAGGGGACTGCTGACATCACTGGATAGATCCTCTAGACAAAAATTAAGAAGGAAACAGACTCTAAATGAAGTACTAGATCAAATGGATATAATAGATATCTACAGAGAATTACACCCCAAAACTTCAGAATTCACATTCTTCTCAGGTGCACATGAAACCTTCTCAAAGATAGACCACATGTTAGGACACAATCTAAGTCTCTACAAGTTCAAGAAGACTAAAATCATATCAATTGTCTTCTCAGATCACAATGGCAAGCAACTAAAAATCAACTGCAACAAGAACCTGCAAAGACACTTGAACACATGGAGGCTAAATAGCATGTTATTAAACAATGAATGGGTTACTGAGAAGATCAAGGAAGAAATTAAAATTTTCTAGAAACCAATGAAAATGAGCACACAACAACACAAAATCTTTGGGATGCATCGAAAGCAGTACAGAGAAGGAAGTACATAGCACTACAGGCCTACCTCAAGAAACAAGAAAAATTCCTAATTGACTAACCTCACAACTTAATGAACTAGATAGCAAACACAAAGAAAACCTCAGAGCAAGTAGACGGAAGGAAATAGTAAAGATTAGAGCAGAAATAAATGACATAGAGACCAAAAAAAAAAAAAACAATTCAAAGGATCAATGAAACAAAGAGCTGGTTTTTCGAAAAGATAGACAAGATTGATGGACTAGACTCACAAAGAAACAAAGGGAACCCAAATACACAAAATCAGAAATGAAAGAGGAGAAGAATAACTGACACCACAGAAATACAAAGGATCATTAACAAATACTATGAACAATTATACGGCAGCAAATTAGACAATCTAAGCAAAATGGACAAATTTCTAGAAACACATAGTCTCCAAAACTGAACTGGGAAGAGACAGAAAACTTGAGCAGACCAATAACAACTAAGGAAATTAAAGATGCAATCAAGACTCTCCCAGCATACAAAAGCTCAGGCCCGGACAGCTTCACGGAGGAGTTTTACAGCACATTCAAAGAAGAACTAATACCCATTCTCCTCAAACTATTCCAACAAATTCAAGAAGAATAAAGAGTTCCAAACTCGTTTTATGAGGCCAGCATAATTCTAATTCCAAAACCAGAAAAAGACTACAAAGGAAGAAAACTACCGGCCAATATTCCTGATGAACATAGATGCCAAAATTCTTAACAAAATACTAGCAAATTGGATCCAGCAAAATATCAAAAAAATTATTCACCATGACCAAGTGGGATTCATCCCAGGGATGCAAGGTTGGTACAATATTTGCAAATCAATAAATGCGATACACCATATCAACAAATTGAAAGATAGAAACCACATGATCATATCAATAGATGCTGAAAGAGCATTCGACAAAATCCAGCAGCCATTTATGATAAAAACACTCAGCAATCTAGGAATACAGAGATTATATCTCAACATAATAACGGCCATATGTGAAAGAGCTCCAGCCAACATCATACTCAATGGGCAAAAACTAAAAGCATTTCCCTTAAGAACAAGAACAAGGCAAGGATGCCCACCTTCTCCACTCTTATTTAATATTGTACTGGAAGTCTTAGCCACAGCAATCAGACATGAAGACAAAATAAAAGGGATTCAAATTGGAAAGGAGGAAATGAAATTGTCATTATTCACAGATGACATGATATTATACATGAAGACCTTAAGACTCCATCGAAAATCTACTAGAATTAATAAAGAAATTTGGCAAAGTGGCAGGATACAAAATTAATGTCAAGAAATTGATGGCATTCTTATACACCAATGATGAACTCACAGAAAGACAAATTAAAAAAAAAATTCCATTTACCATTGTGGCAAAAAAATTAAGATACTTAGGAATAAACTTAACCAAAAAAGTAAAAGACCTATTTGCAGAAAACTACAGGACATTGAAAAAAGAAATAGAGGAAGATATTAAAAAGTGGAAACACATACCTTGTTCATGGATTGGAAGAATTGACATCATTAAAATGTCCATACTACCCAAAGCAATCTATAGATTCAATGCAATCCCCATCAAAATACCAACGACATACTTCACAGAACTAGAACAAATACTTCAAAGTTCATATGAAACTAACAAGGATCCTAAATAGCCACAGCAATCTTGAAAAAGAATGACAAATAGGTGGGATCACAATACTGGATATCAGGTTATTCTACAAAGTGACTGTAATCAAAACAGCCTGGTACTGACACTAGAACAGGCATATAGATCAATGGAACAGAACAGAGAACCCAGAAATAGACCAAAGACATTATGTTCAATTAATATTTGACAAAGGGGGCAAGAGCATACAGTGGAGTAAAGACAGCCTCTTTAATAGATGGTGTTGGTAAAGTTGGACAGCTACATGCAAAAAAAATGAAACTAGACTATCAGCTTACACCATACACAAAAATAAACTCAAAATGGATAAAAGACTTAAATGTGACTCATGAATCCATAAAAATCCTAGAAGAAAATGTAGGCAACAAAATTTCAGACATTATACGCAGCAGAATTTTCACTGTACATCACCTAAGGCATCAGAAACAGAGAAAATGAACACATGGGACTACATCAAGCTAAAAAGCTTCTACACAGCAAAAGAAACAACCATCAAAATGGAAAGGCAACCCATTGTATGGGAGAGCATCATTGACAATGATACATCAGATAAGGGGTTAATTTTCAATATATATATAGAGTGCTCATACAGCTCAACAAAAGGAAGACAAAGAACCCAATTAAAAAATGGGCAGAGGACCTAGAGAGACAGCTCTCCAAACAGGACATAAAAATGAGCTAGAGACATATGAAGATATGCTCAACATCACTAATCATCAGAGAGATGCAAATTAAAACAACAATGAGGTATCACCTCACACCTGTCAGAAGGGCCGCCATCAACAAATCATCAAACAACAAGTATTGGTGAGGGTGTGAAGAAAAGGGGACTCTAGTACACTGCTGGAGGGAATGAAGACTGGTTCAGTCAATATGGAAAACAATATAGTGTTACCTCAAAAAATGAAAAATTGAATTCCCAGTTGACCCCGTGATCCCACTTCTGGGAATATACCCTAAGAAACCTGAAACACCAATCAGAAAGAATATATGTACGCCTATGTTCATAGCAGCACTTTTTACAATAGCTAAGATCTGGAAACAGCCCAAATGTCCATTAGTAGAGAAATGGATAAAAAAGCAGTGGTACATATACACAAAGGAGTAGTATGCAGCTGTAAGAAAGAACGATCTCTTATCCTTTGAGACAACATGGAGGGACCTGGAGAGAATTATCCTAAGTGAAACAAGCCAATCAGAGAAAGACAAATATTTCATCATCTCAGTTATTTGTGGAATATAATGAACATAACAGTCTGAGAAACAGGGTAGACCCAGAGACATGGAAGTAGAGTACAGACTGACAATCCTCAGAAGAGGGGGTGGGGGGAAGGGAAGAGATAAACCAGAGAACTTATATGCATGGACACATAACTGATGGACAGGGACAACAAAGCTGGGGATGGGTGGGGGGTAATGGGAAGGAGGGTGTCAATGGGGAGAAAAGGAGAAATATCTATAACAAAAATAAATTAATAAAAATATAAAAAAAATAAAAACGGAAGTTCCACTCTTTATTTCCCATCATTTTATTTCAGCATTGAAAAGATTTGAAAGATTTAAAGTGGTGTTTTTTGTTACAGTGTGTTTATCCAGAGTGGATTCACTGTTCACTTTTCCTCTAGATGATGTATTGATAAACTGGAGCCATCATACACTAGCTGGGCTGCCCAGTGTACCAGAGCTGACTTGTGTTGAGGATTTTGTTTTGAAAGAAATCTCAGTGTGTTTCAAATTCTGCAAAAACAATAAGCCAGACTAGATCTATCTGTTATGGAGGCTTCTACTAGTAGAAGACAATGGGTCTTTGTTTCCAACCCCTCTCTCTCTGTTTGTGTGTCTCTTTATTTATGTCTTTCTCTTTGAGTGCCTTTTTTGTACTACTTGAATCTTCTTGGCTTCTGCAGCTTTCAATTTGTCTTTATCACTCTTTCTTCACTCTGTCTTTTTTTCTCTCTCTTTCTTCTGTTTAGTCTTTTTTTTTTTCTCTTCATATTTCTCTCTGTCTCTTATATCACCACCCCTTCCAGTAATCTCAGAGGGCCTCCATAGGGAGGAGAGAGTTGCACAGAAGCAACCATCCCATCCTACAGCAAACTCCTTGACATCTCTTTTACTGTCCCTTGTATAGTTTTCTTCTCTAGCTTGAAGGCAGGTGTGTGTAGTGAGTGTGTGTTTGGGGCGGGGCATGGTTTACAATAAGTAGTGACTTATCTAAAATCTTGGTGAAAAAAGCAAGAATATGTAAAAGAAGAAAGTGTCTTTTGACACACCCTGTTGCTCAGTGCCCTTTCCCCTGGGGGTGGTCAATGCCCCAAATTTTTAGGCCTCAGGCTTCCTCCTGAGTGTGAGGGACTTAAGTCAAGTGAGTATAAGAAGAGCTCATAAAAAGCATCTGGTTCAGTGGTCTGGAGCTTCTTGGGGAAGAGCCTGGGGAGAAAGCATCTCTGCTCAGAGCCTTCTGGTCACCTCTCAGTGCTAGAGACCTGTTACTCAGTTCAGAATGCTTCTCTCTGATCTGGCCTCACTTCAGACCACAGTTCTCACCTTTCAGTGAGACATACCTCTTCATTTAGCTCCCTTGTTTTCTGAACCTACCCTATACAATGTTTCCTGGGCCTGGTGGCCTTCCAACACAGTTCCTGATCAGGAGAGGAACTATTACTGGATCCTTAGGGTATTATTGCATATCCTCAAAATACAGGCCAAATCTAGCCTCTGTTAATTTTAAGGAACATAAACATTCCACTTTGGGTCCCCTCAGAAGTAGAAATTAAAAAACAAAACAAAACAAAACAAAAACCTGTAACAAAGCCCTCAGTTGAAGAAGATGAAACCAACAATTGTGACTTCAGCTGGACCTCTCTATCTTTATGCACTTGACTAGTGATAGTTAACAGGAGAGGCAAATGCTGAGTAAAATTTTCCTGAGGTTCCCAAAGAGAACCCAAGCCTAACCAGTAAGGTAGGGGCTTTTACCTCTGAAGCAAGAAGCAGTGAGTGGCTGTGTCAGGAGGCTAGGCCAGCTGTGGTCAGAAAGCTGAGTCTCAGGCTGGGTTCATTCACTCTGTAGATGCCAGGGTGTAAAAGAACTCGATGTTCTGGTACTCAGGGGCCAGAGTGGCACTTGTTGTTTTCTGGGTTGGACCCAGTCCCCACCTTTTTGCACTCAGAAGACCTGCCTTAACTCTAGGACAGCTGTGAAGGCAGAATGACAACCTTTGATTTCAACCTTCAGGGCTGCAAAGTGGAGGGACCTGGGCCTCCTCCCTCAGCTTCCCTAGGCAGCTTGTCAGGGTATATTCTGATCTTGGGTGCCAGCAAATGCTTCTTGGGAAAAATGCCTCCTAACCAGAAGTAGATTGACCTTACAAGTTGAATCTGTGCATCTCCATCTCAAGCACTTGCAGTTAAAAAAAGCTTTTCGACCCCAATCAACAGCAGTTCAGCAGCTCTGTCAGAGGGACCCAGCTTGTGCGCACTTTGTTCTGCTTCCAGTTTGCCTGCTAAATGACCCATTCAGTTTCCGAGATTCCAGGTAGGCTACAGGGCTGCTAAGTGCCCTGCGCAGCACAGAGACTCTTAGGAGCCCTGATTCCTCCCGAGTACCCGTGTGCTGCATATTCAAACCATACACCTCCAAAAGGAAAGAGTCAAAGGGAATATTTTTTTTAACCCATAAGGAATCCCAAAAATGCGTTGGCTGATTGATTTTCCTGATACAGAATAGAACTTGTTTGATTTTTACTTGAATTATTTCTCCAGGATAACTCAGAGAGACTTGAAAAGGGCTAAGACTCTAAGCTGGAAGACTTGACTAGCACCAAGTGACCCATAGGGACTCCAAAATCAATGCTTGTTTTATCCTGGAGTGAATTGCCCCCCCCAACCCCTCATCCCCCCCCTCCCCCGCAGACAGATTTCAGATCTGTGCGTTTTAATTGAATGAATACCCAGGCATTTCTTCTGCCCCTCCCGGCCCAGTGGAGTGCCAAATCTTCCAAGAATGAGGGAACACCCTCCTCCCCCAAGCCCAGCATTTGGCTGTCCTGTGAGATGTCATGCTTTATCTGAAGAACTAAAGGCCTCTGGAATGAAACCGCTGAATCAGGTAAAGTGTGTGTGTATGTTGTGTGGGAAACCAGCGGCTAAGGAGTGCCACAAGTTCTTTATCAAAATTGGACACTAAATTATGAGGGTGTAATGTGCGAAGGGTCTATAAATACATTCCTGAGTTTCTGAGGTTTCCAATTCACAGTCAACCATGCATAAATCTAAGTGTTCTTTTCTTTCTTATTTCCTGTGCAAGTTAAAATTGTACAAAAAGGACTACTCTCTGAAGTAATTTCTCTGGAGAATATTTTTCCTTCTCTCAAGGAAAGTAAAAATAGGAATTTTATTTTTTCATTTACGACTTTCCCTTTCATTTTATTTTGATTTTTAAGCCCCCAAAATATCTATGTAATGACCAGTTTCCAGCCATTTTAAAAGAAAATTCAAACAGGACTTTCCAACAGTCCATTCTATATTTCCTGAAAAAAAAAAGAAAAAAAGAATAAGAGTTTTGAAACAGAAGACAAATCTGTTTCTGGTCCTCATTTTCATGTCAATAAATGTGTTTCCTATTGTAATTGGGGCTATTCACTTTTGGTGAATTTAAAATGAGCCCTACTGAGTCCAGTTGATGTTTGGTTAACCATGAAGGAAATGGCTCTTGATCAGGCAGACAATTACCAAACAAATCTGATCACTGCCCAAGCAAAACATAGAACTTTATAACTACTTTTCTTCTGCAGTAGTGAGCACGCAAACAATTATTTATAAAGTAAAGAGAATTTTCCCTGTTCGTGAGCTGTACTGGGACTGGGATTCACATGGCATAACATCTTCCCTGAACTCAGTCCATTCTCCCCTTTTATTTCTCTGTGCTCGTGTGTGCAGCGAGGAAGCTGAATGCAAGTGCAAGCAAGATCCTGAGTTGGCAAAATTCAGGCAACTGGAGGAGACCTGTGGCTATCCAGTCAACAATCCCACCAGGCAACTCAGGACACCTCGATCCTCCTCCCTTCTTCCCCTGTTCATTATGAGCTCTGTAGAACATCTAGGTTTCAGGCCTCTAACAGCCAGCTGGTATTTTACTTCTAGCTTTTGGTATAAGGGCTTCTGAGAGACCAGACTCTGACACTGCAGACTTAGATAGTTAGCAAGTGTTTGCCAAAAACCTGACTCAGCATGCCTACAGACAGGGAATGCTAGGTGTATGCCACCTGGGTAGACTTTGCAGTGACAGCTAGGGACAGATTCTGAAATTACAAAAAATTACAATTTTTTCTCATGAATTCAGCAGATAGACTCTTTGTGGCTCCTACCAAGCTAGAATTGGGAAATAGAAGAGAAAAAGGGCTTGGCTTTCCACAGTTCAGGTGATCTTGACAGGACCCCAGGGAGACACTGGGCATGGTGCGAGGCTTCTAACCACTACCATTTTTTAAAGCCTCCTACATGTTAAACGTTTATATACATTACCGTAATCCTCACAGCAACAACAAGAAATGAGGTAGGTAATTTCTTCCCTCCATTATCCAGATAAAGTAAGCGAGGCCTCGAATAATTACATTAATGGTAAAGCCAACTGCCAATCTCCAGTGCTGCAGTGATCTTCCATGACCACCACTTAGGAATTTCTAAACCTTCTGCTATTACTACATAGCCTTTTCCTGCCCCAGATCCCTGAAGTGATACATGAGTAGAGAGGTTGTGTAGGGTCTGGGGTCAAAACCCAGCTTCAGCCTCCTCACAGGGCAAATCTGCAGGTCCCCCTAATTCAAAGAGCCAGTGCCTTCTAAGCTCCCCAGGTAGCCTAGATTTCTTCCAGACAAGCTTATGGTTACCCTGGGTGCCAAAATGACCCCAATGTTCGAGGAAAGGCTGCTGACACTCATCAAGGCCTTCAAAAGCTCCTTCCTATAATAGAAAAATTTTGTCTGGGGCAAACAAACCTCCTCACAAACAATACTTTAAAAAGTCGAAACATAGAAATCACTTACTGCTGTGCATCTCTGAGTCTCAGTGATATTACCAGTTTATTAAAAATTGGACTTTGTGAGAAACCAAGAACATTTCAGACTTAGTTACTCTGGCTAGAATGTATTGAAATGCCACCTGTATTTCTAAATGGGGAACTTTCAGCAATTTATTTTAATCATTCTCAGAAAAAGGTGACATTGAACATAGTTAATGGAAAATTACGTGCTAGATTTTTTGACATTTTCTTTATTACTTAGCATCATTACTTAACTGTGTCTAGAGTAGCCACTACATCCATTTGCAAAAATGCGTAATTTGAGGTGCAATTAGCACATCAGCACTTAAGAGGTCTAATGAAATGACTTGAAATTTATGTGGCAAACAAGTTTTAATATATTTGCATATACATGCTAGCTTTTTAATCACTATTTTAAAGCGATGTTTGGATACTTATCCAAACTCCTTTGAAACTGGAAGGGATTATAAGACTTTTTTCACTGTAGTAAATCTCAAGCAATCACAACTTTGGGGAAATGCAATATACCTTCCCATTCACCACTCTATATGACATCAACAGTTGAGACAATGTGATGTTGAAAAGATGGCATTCTAATATATAAAATTTTGTAGTTCATGAAGTATATAACACTACTGAAATTAATTTTTTTATTGCTGACAGTATTAAAAATGCCCTCCATTTTCTCCACTTTGCCCCCTTTCACCCAGGGCCTGGCCCACCCTCTGTCTTCACCAAACTACTGTCTGTGTCCATGGGTTATGGCATATACCCATATACGTTCTTTGATAAATCTCTCCCCATCCTCTCCATATCTTTCGCCTCTGAGATCTCTCAGTGTGTTCCATGCGTCCATGTCTCTGGACCTATTTTGTTCTTCAGTTTATTTTGTTCATTAGATTTCACATATAAGTAAGACCATGTGATATTTGTCTTTCACTGACTGACTTACTTCCCTTAGCATAATAATCTCCAGGTTCATCTACACTGCCACAAAGGGTAAGAGATATTTCTTTTTTTACAGCTGCATACTATTCCACTGGGTAAATGTACTACAGGTTTGTTTGTTTGTTTTGTTTTTATCCACTCATCTACTGATGGGCCCTTGTTTTCAAATCTTAGCTGTTATAAATAATGCTGCTATGAACATAGGGGTGCATATATTCTTTCTGATTGCTGTTTAAGATTCATAAGATATATTCCCACAGAAGTGGGATAGCTGGGTCAAATGGCAGTTCCATTTTTAATTTTTTGAGGAAACTCCATACTGTTTTCCATAGTGGATGCACCACTCTGAACTCCTACCAGCAGTGTACTAGGGTTCTCTTTTCTCCACATCCTCACCAACACTTGTTTGTTGATTTGTTCATGGTAGCCATTCTAACCAGTATGAGGTGATATCTCATAGTCATTTTAATTTGCATCTCTCTTATAATTAGAGATGTTGAACATTTTTTTCATATGTCTCCTGGTCCTGTTTGGAGAAGTGTCTATTCAGGTCCTCTGCCCATTTTTAATTGAATTTTTGTCTTCCTTTGGTTGAGTTGTATGAGTACTCTATATATTTTGGAGATTAACCCCTTATCTGATGTATCATTCGCAAATATGTTCCCCCAGAGAGTGGGTTCCCTTTTCATTTTGATGCTGGTTTCTTTTGCCATGCAGAAGCTTTTAAGTTTGATATAGTCTATTTTTTAATCTTTTCCTTTATTTCTTTTGCCCTAGGTGATATATCAGTGAAAATTCCACTACATATGATGTCTGAAATTTTTCTACCAACGTTTTCTTCTAGAATTTTTATGGTTTCATGGTTTACATTTAAGTTTTTTATCCATTTTGAGTTTATTCTTGTATATTGTGGCCTAGTTTCATTTTTTTTGCATATGGCTGTCCAATTTTCCCAGCACCGTTTATTGAAGAGACTGTCTTTTCTCCTTTGTATGCTCTTGCCTACTCTGTCAAATATTAATTGTGCATACTGTCTTGGGTCAATATCTGGTTTTCTGTTCTTGTGCCGGTACCAGGCTGTTTTGATTATGATGGCTTTGTACTATAACTTGATATCTGGTATTCTGAACTTTCCCACTTTGTTTTTCTTTTTCAAGATTGCTGTGGCTATTCAGAGTATTTCATGGTTCCATATAAACTTTTGGAGTATTTGTTCTAGATCTGTGAAATATGCCATTGATAGTTTAATAGGGATTGCATTGAATCTGTAGATTGCTTTGGGTTAGTATGGACAGTTTAATGATGTTGATTCTTCCAATCCATGAACATGGTATATGTTTCCACTTTTTTATATCTTCCTCTATTTCTAATTTGCAATGTCATAATTTTATGAGAACAGTTATTTTACCTCCTTGGTTAAGTTTATTCCTAGGTATTTTATTTTTTCTTTTGTTGCAATGGTAAGTGGGATTGTTTCTTTTTGTTTGTTTCTCTTTCTGAGTCTTCTAATAAGCTGGTTCAATCCTCTACTCATTCTAAACTACTGTTAATTTTTTCTATTGTATTCTTCATTTCTGCTATGTCATTCTTTGTTTCCGACTGGATATTTTGCATGGTTTCTATGTCCTTTTTTATGTTTTTAGTAATTCTAAAAACAATTACTTTATATTGTGTTTCTGATACATTGCTTACTTCTATTTCGTTTAGCTCTCTTTCTGGAGAGTCCTTCTATTCTTTCATTTTAGGGCTGTTTCTGTTTCCCCAGTTTTTGCTGTTCCTTTTTTTTTTTTCACTTTGAGCTGGATAATATGGCTATGCCTCCCAGTCTTGGTGAAGTGACTTTATTGTGGCTCTCAGTGGTGTAGTCTCCTTGATCTTCTGAACCGGGTGTGCTAGGAATGTACTTGTTTGTGAGCACTCTTGTTGAATTTAGGTCTAGATTACTGTTGTCTCTTTCATGGGTGGGCTCAACCCTCAGGCTTACTGACTTTGAGGCTGAACTCCGACCACATCATGACAGGTGTTATATAGATGCTAACAGAATAAAACAAGATTGAACCAAAAACAGTACAAAAAACAAAGCAAAACAAAATCAAAAAACACCACCTACAAGAAAGATTAAAATAGAAAAAGAAAAGAAAAAAAATACTAAAAGACATGACACCAAAAGAATTTGAGGAGAAAAGAACCAACAAAAAGAATCTGGAAAAAAGAAAGGAGAGGAAAATAACTAGAATAAGAACAAAAAAATAAAAAAGTAAAATAAATCAAAATAATGATTTAAAAAAGGAATAATGATGAATAAATTAAAATTTTGAATAGGATAAGAAAAAAAATGGGAACAGAAAAGAGAAATTAGAAAAATTAAAAATCAAAATCAAAAAAGAAAAGAGAAAAAAAGAATAAAATAAAAGGAAAGTGAGAAATAAGAGATATGAAAAAAGAAAAAGAAAAAAAAAATTTTGGATCTCCTATTTGTGCAGCTCACTGCATTTTGTTCTGATGTTGCTGCAACTAGCCCCTTGGTGTGTTGGTCCTCGGCTTCCCAGGAGGTACTCTGGTGAAAGCCAGTGTGAATGGCTGTCCCTGAGTGGCCATGGGAAACTTCACTGAAGCACAGGAAAGTGGAATCCCAAGTAGTCTGGTGGGTGGGGCCGCCATAGCCCAGAGGATGGGTATACCTTGGGTCTGGAACCTAGAATGTCGCTATTTGGAGCTGCTCTCCCATCTCCAATGGAACTGGGCTCTGCAGAGTTATCTGGGTCTTGACCAGGATCAGAAATTAATATTTTTTTATTAATTTATTTTTGTTACAGATGTTTCTCCTTTTTTCCCACATTGACTCCCTCCTCCCAATACCCTCCCACCCCATCCCCAATTTTGTTATCTATGTCCATTGGTTATGCATACATGCATGTAAGTTCTGTGATTTATCCCTTCCCTTTCATCCCCTTCTGAGGAATGTCAGTCTGGACCCTACTTCTATGTCTCCGGGTCTATTTTGTTCATCAGTTTGTTTAGTTCATTATATTCCAGAAATAAATGAGATCATATGATATTTGTCTTTCTCTGCTTGGCTTGTTTTGCTTAGGATAATACTTTCCAGGTCCCTCCATGTCGACTCAAAAAATACGAGATATTTCTTTCTCACATCTGCATAGTACTCCACTGTGTATATGTACCACAGCTTTTTTAATCCACTCATCTACTGATGGGTACTTGGGTTGTTTCCAGATCTTGTAAATAGTGCTGCTACAAACATGGGGGTACATATATTCTTTCTGATTGGTGTTTCAGGCTTCATTGGGTATATTCCTAGAAGCGGGATCACTGGGCCAAATGGCAGTTCAATTTTTAATTATTTGAGTTAACAACATATTGTTTTCCATAGTGGCTGCAACATTCTGCATTCCCACCAGCAGTGTACTAGAGTCCCCTTTTCTCCATACCCTCGTCAACACTAGTGGTTTGATGATTTGTTGATGGCGGCCATTCTGACAGGTGTGAGGTGATACCTCATTGTTGTTTTAATTTGCATCTTTCTGATGATTAGTGATGTTGAGCATTTCTTCATATGTCTCTTAGCCATTTGTATGTCCTGTTTGGAGAGGTGTCTATTCAGCTCCTCTGCCCATTTCTAATTGGGTTCTTTGTCTTCCTTTTGTTGAGTTATATGAGCACTCTATATATATTGGAAATTAATCCCTTATCTGATATATCAGTGGCAATTATGCTCTCCCATACAGTGGGTAGCCTTTCCGTTTTGATGATTGTATCTTTTGCTGTGCAGAAGCTTTTGAGTTTGATGTAGTCCCATGTGTTCATTTTCTCCTTTATTTCTGTTGCCTTAGGTGATGTATCAGTGAAAATTCTGCTGCGTATGATGTCTGAAATTTTGTTGCCTACATTTTCTTCTAGGATTTTTATGGATTCATGAGTCACATTTAAGTCTTTTATTCGTTTTGAGTTTATTCTTGTGTATGGTGGAAATTGATGGTCTAGTTTCATTTTTTTCCATGAAGCTGTCCAATTTTCCCAACATCATTTATTAAAGATGCTGTCTTTACTCCACTGTATGCTCTTACTACCTTTGTCAAATATTAATTGAGCATATTGTCTTGGGTCCATTTCTGGGTTCTCTGTTCTGTTCCATTGGTCCATATGCCTGTTCTTGTGCCAGTAACAGGCTCTTTTGATTACAGTGGCTTTGTAGTATAACCTGAAATTTGGTAATGTGATCCCTCCTACTTTGTTCTTCTTTTTCAAGATTGCTGTGGCTGTTCGAAGTCTTTTTTGGTTCCATATAAACTTTTGAAGTCTTTGTTCTAGTTCTGTGAAGTATGTCATTGGTATTTTGATGGGAATTGCATTGAATCTATAAATGGCTTTGGGTAGTATGGACATTTTAATAATGTTAATTCTTCCAATCCATGAACAAGGTATGTGTTTCCACATTTTTATATCTTCCTTTATTTCTTTTTTTCAATGTCCTGTAGTTTTCTGCGAATAGGTCCTTTATTTCTTTGGTTAAGTTTATTCCTAGGTATCTTAATTTTTTTTTGGCACAATGGTAAATGGAATTGTTTTTTTAGTTTCTATTTCTCTGAGTTCATCATTGGTGTATAAGAATGCCATCAATTTCTTGACATTAATTTTGTATCCTGCTACTTTGCCAAATTCATTTATTAAGTCTAGTAAATTTTTTGATGGAGTCTTGGGGTTTTCTACGTATAGTATGTCATCTGCGAATAATGACAGTTTCACTTCCTCCTTTTCCATTTGGATCTCTTTTATTTTTTTTTCTACCTGTCTGCTTGCTGTGGCTAAGACTTTTAGTACTATGTTAAATAAGAGTGGTGAAAGTGGGCATCCCTGTCTTGTTCCTGTTCTTAAGGGAAATGCTTTTTTTTTTTTTTTTGCCCATTGAGTATGATGTTGGCTGTAGGTCTTTCATATATGGCCTTTATTATGTCTAGATATGATTCCTCTATTTCCACATTGCTGAGCGTGCTTATCATAAATGGATGCGAGATTTTGTCGAGGGCTCTTTCAGCATCGATTGATATGATGATGTGGTTTTTATTCTTCATTTTGTTCATGTGGTGAATCACATTTATTGATTTCTGAATATTGTACCAGCCTTGCATCCCTGGGATGAATCCCACTTGGTCATGGTGAAAAATTTTTTTTGATGTGTTGCTGGATCCGATTTGCTAGCATTTTGTTCTGGATTTTGGCATCTATGTTTATCAGGGATATTGGCTTGTAGTTTTCTTTATTTGTAATGTCTTTTTTTGGTTTTGGAATTAGAATTATACTGTTCTAATAAAATGAGTTTGGAAGTCTTCCTTCTTCTTGAATTTTTTGAAATAGTTTGAGAAGAATGGGTGTTAGTTCTTTTTTGAATGTTCGGTAAAACTCCCCCGTGAAGCTATCCCGGCCTGGGCTTTTGTTTGCTGGGAGGGTCTTGATTACCTCTTCAGTTTTTTTTAGTTGTTATTGGTCTGTTCAAGTTTTTTTTATCTCTTCCCGGTCCAGTTTTGGGAGACTATGTGTTTCTAGAAATTTATCCTTTTCGCTTTGATTGTGGAATTTGTTGCCATATAATTGTTCATAGTAGTTGTTAATGATCTTCTGTATTTCTGTGGTATCAGTTGTTACTTCTCATCTTTCATTTCTGATTTTGTGTATTTGGGTTCTCTCTCTTTGTTTCTTGGCGAGTCTAGCTAATGGTCCATCAATCTTGTTTATCTTTTCGAAAAAACAGTTCTTTGTTTCATTGATCCTTTGAATTGTTTTTTTGGTCTCTATGTAATTTATTTCTGCTCTGATCTTTACTATTTCCTTCTTCTACTTGTTCTAGGGTTTTCTTTTTGTTTGATTTCTAGTTCTTTAAGTTGTGAGGTTAGATAGTCTACTGGAGATTTTTCTTGCTTCCTGAGGTAGGCCTGTAGTGCTATGTACTTCCTTCTCAGAACTGCTTTCGCTGTATCCCATAGGTTTTGTGTTGTTGTGTGTTCATTTTCATTGGATTCCAGGAAGTTTTTAATTCTTCCTTGATTTCCTCGGTAACCCATTCATTGTTTAATAACATTCTATGTAGCCTCCATGAGTTCAAACGTCTTTGCATGTTCTTGTTGCAATTTATTTCTAGTTTCAGGCCATTGTGATCTGAGAAGATGCTTGATATGATTTCAATCTTCTTGAACTTGTAGAGACTTAGTTTGCGTCCTAACATGTGGTCTATCTTTGAGCATTTCCCATGTGCACTTGAGAAGAATGTGAATTCTGTAGTTTTGGGATGTAATTCTCTTTAGATATCTGTTAAATCCATTTGGTCTAGTCCTTCATTTAGAGTTTCTGTTTCTTTGCTAATATTTTGTCTAGAGGATCTATCCAGTGATATCAGCGGGGTGTTGAAGTCCCCTGCTATGATTGTATTGATATCGATTTCTCCTTTGAACTCTTCCAGTAGATTTTTAATATATTTTGGTGCTCCTATATTGGG
Organism: Molossus molossus; assembly: GCF_014108415.1. Classification (NCBI taxonomy): domain Eukaryota; kingdom Metazoa; phylum Chordata; class Mammalia; order Chiroptera; family Molossidae; genus Molossus; species Molossus molossus. The sequence continues at coordinate 9,963,816 of NW_023425355.1, read as the reverse complement.
TGCGTATATGTTTATCAAGGTTATATCTTCCTGTTGGATAGATCCTTTCAATATTATGTAGTGGCCTTCTTTGTCTCTAGTTATGTCCTTCATTTTGAAATCTATTTTAACAGATATGAGTATTACTACCCAGCTTTTGTTTTCCTTTCTGTTGGCTTGGATGATTTTTTTCCATCCCTTCACTTTCAACCTATGTGAGTCTTTTGTTGTGAGGTGGGTCTCTTGAAAACAACATATCGATGAGTCATACTTTCTTAATCAGCTACTTTATGTCTTTTTTTTTTTTTAATCCTCACCCGAGGGCATTTTTCCATTTTTTACTCAGATAGAGCGGGAAGGAGAGAGAGGAAGAGAGAGAAACATTGATGTGAAAGGGACACACTGAGTGGCCGCCACCCACACGACCCAACCAGGGCCGGGGACAAACTGCAGCCAAGGTACGTGCCCTTAGCGGGAACCGAACCCGTTTTTCTGTAGACCGCAGGCTGACGCTCTAACTGCTGAACCAAACTGGCCAGGGCTCTTTTATGTCTTTTTATGGGAGCATTCAAACCATTTACATTTAAGGTGATTATTGATATATACTTATTTATTGCCATGTTTGTTTAGTGTGGTTATATTTTTCTTCCTATTTCTCCTGCTAATTACAGCTGTCCTTTTACCATTTCTTGCAGTGCTGGTTTGGTGCTAATGTATTCCCTTAGCCTTTCTTTGTCTGGAAGCTCTATATTTGACCTTCTATTTTGAATGATAGCCTTGCAGGATAGAGTAGTCTTGGATTCAGATTCTTGTTTTTCCTGACCTTGATTACCTCATGCCATTCCCTTCTGGCATGTACTGTTTCTTGTGAGAAGGCAGCTGAGAGCCTTATGGGGTTTCCTTTGTAGGTAACCTGTTGCTTATCTCTTGCTGCTTTTAGGATTCTCTCTTTGTCTTTAATTTTTGGCATTTTAATTACTCTGTGTCTTGGTGTGGGCCTGTTTGTGTTCTTATTGAGGGCTCTCTGTGCTCCTTGAACTTGAATGCCGTCTTCCTTCACCAAATCAGGGAAGTTTTCTGTCACTATTTCTTCAAACATATTCTCTAACCCTTGTTCATTTTTTTTCTTCTTTGGGGACTCCTATGATGTGAATATTATTACGTTTCCAGTTATCCCACATTTCTCTTAAGCTGTCTTCCTGTTTTTTAATTGTTTTTTTCTTTTGGTTTTCTGATTGGTTGATTTTTTCTACCCTGTCTTCTAATTCACTGATCCGGTCCTCTGCTTCCTCTACTCTGCTCTTTAGACCTTCTAATGTGTTCTTTATTTCTGATATGTCATTCTTCATTTCTTCTTGGTGGTTTTGAATTTCCAGCTGGTTGATTTTCAACATTTCTATGTCTTTACTCATGGTGCTCATGTCCTTACACATGTTGAGCTTCCTCAAGATCATGGCTCTGAATTCTAGCTCTCTTAACTTGCTTAACTGTACCTCATTTATCTCATCTTCAGTAGAGGTCTCTTGTTCTTTCATTTGGCTTTTGTTTCTGTGTTTCACCATTTTGGCTATTACACTGGGCTTCGGAGCCTGCCAAATTTTGCCTGTGGGTGTTGGTGTTCTGCTGTTTGTGGCTCCCTCTCCTCTGTTTGGATGAGCCAGGGAGGACCCACTTTAAGCCCCTCTGTCAAGTCTTACCTTCCTGGGTAGAGTTGCTATCCTAGGAATGGCACAGTTATCCTCTAACTTTTTGCCTGGATGCTATCAGTAGCAGTTACTTGAAGAGCCTTGGCCTCTCAGTTGAGTGAAAATCTCCCTCAGGTGTTCAGCATAAAGGGATTTCCTGAGGGGTAGGCAGATGCTGGTTTTTAATGGGCCTCAATTTGTATTTCAATGGCTACCGGGTGGGGTTGAACCTCTGAGGTAGGGGCTGCTGCCTCTTCCGAAGCCCTGGGAAGGAGTAAGATGACCACAGTCCTGCATGGCTGCAACTCAGTAAAAGCTCTGAGCACCCTCCAAATCCTGAGTGTCCCCACACAGTTCCAGTCCAGTCTGGCCTCTCTCTGCCCGAGCCCAAGGTAACGGGCTGGGGCTATTTTAGCCTGTGTTCTTGCTCTGGGCTGTGGAGCCGCTTGGGAGTTAAACCTGAGGGCACTGCTCACAGCTAAGGTTGCTGCTGCTCACAGCTAAGGCAGCTGCTGACAGTGGGCTCCCAGCCCCCCTCTTGCATCTCCGCAAGCCTACCGAGATTGAGTCAGTGTCCCTGGTTATGTGGTTCTCCACGCTGCTTTTCTGTTGCTTTTTCCTGATGATTTGTCTTTATTTTTGTTGTAATTCCAGTGTGGTCCTGGGAGATGGTCTGTGTAGCTTCCATTCACTCCGCCGCCGTTTTGGAATCTCCCTCTATCAACACTTTAAATATTTCATTACACTCTCTCCTTAAGTTTCCCGGCTTCTGGAGTCCCCTGGCGTGATCCCCACAGATCTCCCAGCGATTGCCTATCACAGTGGGACTAACCTGGACCGTTATCCGCATAACACAGATCGAGCGTTACCAGAAGTGTCCACCAGGTTTGCTATGTGTATAGTCTTAATACACATACCTTAAATTAAAATTTTCAATGAAAATTGTTAACATAATGATGTAACTATTTATTTCACATTGTTGGATATTTTTAACATTTAACAGCTATGTTTATTTGATATAACCTACAGATTGAAAAAATTATTGATCTCTTAAGGTCATTTGAACAACTAAAACCGATTGAACAGCAGATCTAATTGATTGAGGAGAAGTTGAACAGCTGCCACAAAATTACTTTATCAAAAGAAAAAAAATAGACCTTGTTACTTTGGTAAAGAAACTTTTATTTCAACTAATGGTGGGATTGTAGAAATTATAAAATTCAGAAAGCTTTAAAATGAAAAAATAGACTTAAGTATACAAAAGCTAGCCATACTTCAAATGTCTTATTATAGGGTGCTTAGTTATCTCTTATTAAAGTATAAAGGACTTTCTTAGGTAGCAGGATGTATTTGATGTTTAATGTGAAGTGTATGTTACTAATTAATATTGCTATATACTTTCTTGGTTTCTAATCTTCCTCTAAGTCTTAGTTTCCTGTTACTTGGTGAGTTTTTATTTAGTTTTGTTGTTATTACTTACTTGATTTTACTTTTGTAATTGTGTTCAGCATGAAAATAAAACAAGTGAAGAATATTTTTATTATATCATCCCAATGCCATTCTTTGCTACATTTTCCAAATTAGTGAAGTTTCATCCTCTCCAAAGGTATAATTAAAGACCATATAGCAAATATAGCTCTCATTATGACTGTATGAAATTACACATTAAATGTTCGGAAGAACTACGTGGTCTTCTGTATTTCATTCATAAAGGTTTTTTCCTTTTTTTTATTGATTCTGATGGAACCCAGCTGAGAAACTTTATCTTTAGTTGGATGAAATTATTTTAAGGTATGTCAAATACTGTTTTTTTTTTTTTTTTTATTACAACACATTTTAGAAACTTGGAAAATGATCAACCAAATAATTTTGATTTTCTATGGTGAAAAATGAAAAAAATAAAAAAATACAATTGGGAAAATATAATCAGGAACATGTTTGAAGTCGTGTAGCTTTTTATGGTATGTTGGACAACATTTTCTGTTGAATTGGGGTGAAGTTTATCTGTTATAGATTGGCTCTGATCATTATTGCATTTTGTAATCTTACTGCGTCCCCCAAAATTAGTTTTATGTTATATAATACACTCTAGTCAGTAAGCAAAAGAAAGGAAATCCAAACTTAATTAAGTTTATTTGAAACAGATCTATATACATTGAAAGGAAACATCTCATCTTCATACTTTTGAATATAAACAATATTATAATTATGTATTAATTTTTCAAAAACCCCAAGGTTAATACTACAGCATAACAAAATTCAGCTGGTGGGAGATTGAATTTTTCTGTGGTTCTAGTGTTTCATTCTTGCAATAACAAAAACTGATGTCTAGCTTTCAGGTAATAGTTCAGCTTGAAAAATCACCTGAATTCAATTTGATAACTATTATAGTTATTCATTATGTTTTTATCTAATTATCTTAAAATCTATGGCTTTATACAGTGCTATAATTAAACTTTTGATACTAACACATTTCCCATTATAAAATTTACTCTTATTAACCCACTCCATATTTTAATAATTATTTATAATATAGATCACTTATATATAATACATTTTCTTATATAACTTGACATATGCTCACAAGTCCCCCTCCCACTGCATTGCTCTAGTCTTACACTTAATCATAGAAGAGAAAAATGTTTTTTCTTAGAAAGTTTTCCAATGGTTAAAGTATAGCATTGGCATTAAAGCATAGTAATTAAGAGACCTGAGTTGAGTCAGATAGACCTAGGTTAGAATTTTAAATCTACCACTAATTACCTGATAACTGCGAACAAATTATTCTGCTTTTTAGAGCCTCAATGCCCTCATTTATTCACTATTGACAAGACTAATTACTATCTCATAGGTTCCTATAAGAATGAAATAATTTTTATGAATGCCTGACACTTAGCAAACATTTATTGAACACTTATTAACAATAAAACAACAATGATTGTGCTCATTGACATAGATCACAACTGGAATTTTGACGTTTATACAATCTACTGATTTTGTTTGGCTTTCACCAGTTTTATGTGTATGTATTAGTTTCTATGGGATTTAATTGTAATATAGGTTTGTGTGATTAGCACAATAGAAAAATATTGAGCCATTTGATTTACATAATGACTCCTTATACTGCCTTTTTATAACCATACCCAACTGCCTCCATTCCATACAACCATAAATGTAATATACAACATGTAATCTTTTGGGATTCACTCTTTTTCTATTTAGCATAATTCCTTGAAGATTCACCCAAATTTTTGTGTGTATGGTTAGTTTGTTCCTTTTTATTGTGGTGTACCCATGATATGAATATACACAATTTATTTAACTGTTCACCTATTTAAAGACATTCATTTCCAGTTTTTGGTCATTAAACATCAATCTGTTATGAACATTTGAATACATGTTTTTAAAAACTGTTTCTTCCTTTCATCATCACCCCTATTGCTTTTATTTTCTCCACTTTCTCACCCTCTTGGATTGTTAAATATTCAATCGCAGTTGTGTCAATGCCTGACTCACTGTTTATTACATTCAAATTAATAGGAAGCATGGCAGAAGGATCAAATGCCCTCTATAAGTTCTCATCTTATCAATATAGTGAAAGGGATTAGTCTGGTCACAAGTTATAAGTAAATAGAAGTTTGCTAGATTCCTGTGGAAAGTAATATTCAGTCGTTAGCCATTCTTTAATAAAATAGCTGAGAGAGAGAGAGAGAGAGAGAGCTAGAAAATAAATTTAAGAAGCAGGAGGATCATGTCCCAAGTGGACATATAGTAAAAGAGTATTTTACACATGTTTTTGTTGTTGAGTTATATGAGTTCTTTATATACTTTGGATAATAGCTCCTTATTGGAAATACTATTTGCAGTTATCTTCTCCCATTCAGTAGGTTGCCTTTTAGTTTTGTGATGTTTTCCTTTGCTGTGCAGAACTTTTTAATTTGATGTAGTCCCATTTGTTTGTTTTACTTTTCTTCACATGCTTTTGAAGTAAAATTCACAAAAACATTACTGAGACCAATGTCCAGAAGCTTAGTGCTTTCCCCCTATGCATTTTATTGTTTCAGATTTTACATTCAAGTCTTTAATCAATTTTAAGTTAATTTTTGTTTATGATTTAAGATATTGTTCTAATTATACTCTTTTGCATATGACTGTCCAGTTATCCCAACACCATTTAAGAGATTTTCTTTTCTCCGTAGTATATTCTTAGAAATTTTGTCATAAATTTGTTGCCCATATATGTGTGGATTTATTTCTTGGCTTTCAAGTGTATTACATTGGTCTGTTTTTCTACCAATACCATAATATTTTGATTACTATTACTTTGTAGTTTAGTTTTAAATATGGGAGTGTGATGCATCTGGCTTTGTTCTTTTTTTTCCCCGGATTACTTTGGCTATTTTGTGATTTTTGTGGATTCATACAAATTTAAGGATTTTTTTTGTTCTATTTCTGTGAAAAATGCTATTGGGATGTTAATAGGTATTACACTAACTGTGTAGATTGCTTTAGGTATTATGGACATTTTAACCACGTTCATTCTTCCAATCTATTGTGTCTTCTTCGATTTCTTTCAACTATGTCTTATAGTTTCCAGTGTAGAGGATTTCACCTCCTTTGTTAAGTTTATTCCTAGAGACTGTCTGATAGTTTTTTGTTAGTATATAGGAATGCAATAAATTTTTGTATATTTATTGTGCATTCTGCAACTTTACATATTCCTTTCTTATTTCAAATAGTTTTTTGGAGCAGTCTTTAGGGTTTTTTGTGTATAAATCATATCATCTGCAAATGTGACAGGTTTGTTTCATCCTTTCCAATTTTGATGCCTTTTTTCTTGCCTATTAGCTTTGCCTAGGACTCTCTGTACAATATTGATTGAAAATGGCAAGAGTAGGCATCTTGTCTTGTTCTTGATCTTAGAGGAACATCTCTCAGTTTTTTACTCTTGAGTATGATGTTAGCTGAGGGTTTGCATACGGTCTTTATTATGTTAAGATACTTTCCTTCTATACCCATTTATTGAGATTTGTTATCATAAATGGATGTTGTATCTTGTTATATGTTTTGTCTGCATATATTGCGAAGATCATACGATTTTTCTTTCATTTTGTTACTGTGATGTATTACATTGATTGACTTGTGGATGTTCAACCATCCTTGTATTCCTGGAATAAATCTCACTTAATCATGGTGTATAATACTTTTATTGTATTATTACATTTTATTTGCTAGTATTTCATTGAAGTTTTTATGTCTATGTTTATCAGAATTATTGGCCTGTAATTTTCTGTTTTAGTGATATATTTGCCAGGTTTTGGTATCAGAATAATGTAGGTCTCATAAAATGATTTAGGAAGCATTCCTCCCTCTTCAACTTTTTGGAAGACTTTGAAGAGGGTAGGTATTAAATCTCCTTTGAATATTTGATAGAATTCAGTAGTGAAGCCATCTGGTAGTATATTTTCTTTTGGAGAAGGTATTTTTTTTTTTTTATTACTGTTTCAATTTCCTTCCTAGTGATTGATCTTTTGAGTTTTCTAATTTTTCATAATTCAGTCTAGAAAGGTTGTATGCTTTGGAGAATTTGTCCATTTATACTAGGTTGTCCAATTTGGTGGAGTATAGCTTTTCATAATATTCTTTTATAATTCTTTGTATTTCTGTGTTACCCATTGTAACCTATCTTCTTTCTTTTCTGATTTTATTTGATTCTTCTCTCATTTTTCTTTAGTGAGGCTAAGGTTTGTCTATATGGTTTATCCTTTGAAAGAAGCTGCTTTTTATTTTATTTATTTTTCCATTGTCTTTTTATTTTCTATTTTATTTGTTTTTTTCTCTGATTTTTATTATTATCTCCCTTGTACTGACTTTGTAATTTTTTTTAATTTTATTTTCCTAGCTCCTTAAGGTGGACTGTTAGATAGTTTATTTGAGATACTTCTTACTTCTTCAGGTAGACCCGCATTGCTATAAACTTATCTCTCAGTACCCTCAATTTTGCTGCATCCCAAAGATTTTGATGTGTCATATTTTCATTTTCATTTGTCTGTATACATTTTTTATTTCTTCTTTTAGTTTTTTATTGACCCAATAGTTGTTAAGTAGTATGTTGAGATTTTTTTCAGGTTTCTTCTTGCAATTAATTTTTAGTTTTATACTGTTGTAATCTGAAAAGATGCTTGATATGACTTCAATTTTCTTATATTTATTTAAACTTGTTGTGTGTCCCAATGTATAATCCATCCCTGAGAATTTTCTATGCACACTTGAGAAGAATATGTATTCTGTCATTATGGAATAGAAAGTTCAATAATATCTGTTAAGTCTATCTGGTCTAATGTGTAATTTAAGTTCAATGTTTCCTTGTTTTTATGTCTGGATGATCTATCCATTGGTGTACGTAGTGTGCTAGTCTCCACTATTAATGGGGTGCTTTCTATTTATCCCTTTAGGTTTGTTAATAATTACTTTATATATTTTGTTGCACCTAAGTTGGGTGCATGTATATTAATAATTATTATGTTTTCTGAATGGGTTGTCCAGTTCATCATTATAAAATGTCCATCTTTGTCTCTTGTTACCAGTAGTCTTGAAATCTATTTTGTCTGATAAAACTTTAGCTATACCAGATTTTCCTCTGGATACCGTCTGCTAGAGTATCATCATGTACCCCTTAAAACTGAGCCTGTGTTTGTCTCTGGAGGTGAAATGGGTTTCCCAAAAGCAACATGGAGTGAGTCATGTTTTTTTTTTTTTTTTTAAATCCTCACTTGAGGACATTTTTCAATTTTTTGTTCAGGTAGAGTGGGAAAGAGTGAGAGGAAGAGAGAGAGAGAAAAACATCAACATGAAAGGGACACATCGAGTGGCTGCCACCCACATTACCAACCAGGGTTGGGGACAAACTGCAACTGAGGTACCCCCCCAGCAGGAACCGAACCTGGGTCTCTCTGGACCGCAGGCTGATGCTCTAACCTCTGAGCCAAACTTGCCAGGGCATGTTTTTAATCCATTTAGCTACTCATTGCCTTTTTTATTTTTTAGTGTGTGTAATATCAGTCCATTTATATTTAGGGAGATTACTCAAATATGAAGACTTGCTATAGCCATTTTACCTTTTGTTTTCTGTATCTCCATTGTTTCTTTTCTTAAAAAAAAATATTGTTGACAGTGTTACATATGGCTCCCATTTCCCCACCACCATTTGTATCCCCCTCCACCCACCCCTGCCCTCCACAGGCTTTCACCACACTATTGTCTCTGTTCATGGACTATGCATATATGCATATAAGATCTTTGGTTAATTTCTTCCCTTCTCCCACAACCCACAACCCCCACCCCACACCCCTCTGAGGTCTGCCAGTCTGTTACATACATCCTTGCCTCTAGACATATTTTGTTCTTCAGTTTATTTGACTCATTAGATTCTAAATATAAGTAAGATTATATGATATTTGTCTTTCACTGTCTGGCATATTTTGCTTAGCATAATAATCTCCAGGTCAATGCATGCTATTGCAAAGGGTAAGAGACTCTTCTTTTATTACAGCTGCATAGTATTTCATTGTGTAAATGTACCACAGATTTTTTATCCATTCATCTACTAATGGGTACTTGGGCTGTTTCCAGATCTTAGCTATTATAAATAATGCTGCTGCAAATTAGGAGTACATATATTCTTTCTGATTGGTGTTTCAGGATTCTTAGGATATATTCCTAAGAAGGAGAATCACGGTCAAATGGAAGTTCCATTTTTATGTTTTTTTAGGAAACTCCACACTCTTTTTCACAGTGGCTGCACCAGTCTGCATTCCCACCAGCAGTGTGCTAGAGTTCTTTTTTCTCCACACCCTTGCCAACACTTGTTGTTTGTTGATTTTTTATGGTAACCATTCAAGCATGTGTGAGGTGATATCTCATTGTATTTTTTTAGTATGTACCCCTAGTGGGAATTGAACCTGGGACTCTCTGGTCCACAGGCAGACGCTCCAACTGCTGAGCCAAACCGGCCAGGGCACCTCATTGTATTTTTAAGTGTATGCATGTTGGCCATGTGTATATCCTCCTTGAAAAAGTTTCTATTCAGGTTTTTTGTCCATTTTTCAATCAAATTGTCTTTATGGTGTTGAGTTGTATGAGTTCTTTATATGTTTTATAAATTAACCCTTTATAAGATGCATCATTGGCAAATGTGTTCTCCCATACAGTGGGTTCCCTTTTCATTTTGTTGATGGTTTTTGTTTTGCTATGCAGAAGATTTTTAGTTTGATGTAGTCCCATTTGTTTATTTTTTTTCTTTGTTTCTCTTACCTTAGAAGATGTATCGGAGAAAACACAGCTACGTGAGATGTCTGAGGTTTTACTGCCTGTATTTTCTTCTAGGATATTTTTAAAATCTTTAATGTTGAGAGTATTACAGATGTCCTGCCTTTTTTCCCCCATTGTTCCCCTCCACTTGGTTGCTGCCTAGGCCCAGGTCTTTACCATCTTATTGTCTGTCCATAGGCTATGCATATAGGTTCTTTTAGTTAATCTCTTCCAGATCCCCTCCCCTTCTCATTTGCTCTGAAATTCATCAGTCTGTTCTATGTTTCCATGCCTCTGGTTGTATTTTGATCATCAGTTTATTTTGTTCACTAGATTCCATATATAAGTGAGATCATGTGCCCTGGCCGGTTTGGCTCAGTGGTTGGAGCATTGGCCTGCAGACCATAGAGTCCTGGGTTCAGTTCCCACTAGGGGCACATACCAAAAAAGAAAAGAAAAAGTGAGATCATGTGATATTTGTCTTTCTCTAACTGGCTTATTTTGCTTAGCTTAATAGTCTCCAGGTTCATCCATGCTATCTCAAAGGGTAACAGCTCTTTCTTTTTTACAGCTACATAGTAGTCATTGTGTAAATGTACCAAAAAATGTTTATTCACTCATCTCCTGATGGGCACTTGGGCTATTTCCAGATCTTAGCTATTGTAAATAATGCTTCTATGAACATTGGGGTACATATGTTCTTTCTGTTTGTTGTTTCACAATTCTTAGGATAGAGTCCTAGAAGTGGAATCACTGGTCAAATGGAAATTTCATTTTTAATGTTTTGAGGAGACTCCATATTGTTTTCCATAGTGGCTGCACCAGTCCACATTCCCACCAGCAGTGTATTAGTGTTTCTTTTCCTCCACATCTTCACCACCACTTGTTTTTTGTTGATTTATTGATGGTAACCTATCTGGCAGGTGTGAGGTGTCATTTTAATTTGCCTCTCTCTGATGATTAGTGATGCTGAGCATTTTCATAAGTCTATTAGACACCTGTATGTCCTCTTTGGAGAAGTGTCTATTTAAGTTCTCAGCCCGTTTTTAAATTGGATTGTCTTCCTTTTGTTGTGTTGTATGAGTACTTTACATATTTTGGAAAGTAATGATATACCAGATGTATCTTTAGCAAATGTGTTCTCCCATACAGTCGGTTCCCTTTGTATTTTGATGCTGATTTCTTTTGGGATTTTTATGGTATTGTGACTTACAATTAAGTCTTTTATGCCTTTGAGTTTATTCTGGTGTGTGATATAGGTTGATTGCCTAGTTTCATTTTTTTTTTTTTGCATTTACCTATCCAATTTTCTAAACACCACTTATTAAAGAAACTATCTTTACTCCATTTTATGCTCTTGCTTACTTTGTCAAATATTAATTGACCAAAATGGCATGGGTTGATTGCTGGGGTCTCTTTTCTGTTCCATTGGTCTACATGTCTGTTATTGTGCCAGTGTCAGGATGTTTAGATTACAGTGGCTTTGAAGTATACTTTGATATCAGGTATTGTAATTCCTCCAACTTTGTTCTTCTTTTTCAAGATTGCTGCAGCTATTTGGGATCTTTCTTGGTTCCACATAAATTTTTGAATATTTGTTTTAGATCTGTGAAATGTGCCATTGGTATTTTAATTGAGATTGCATTGAATCTGTAGATTACTTTGGGTAGTATGGACACTTTAATGATGTTAATTCTTCCAATCCATGAACACGATATATGCTTTCACTTGTTTAAATCCTCTTGTGTTTCTTTTTTCAATGTCCTATACTTTTCTGAGTACAAGTCTTTTACCTCCTTGGTAAAGTTTATTCCTAGGTATCTTTTTATTCTTGTAAGGATAAATGTGATTTTTTTCTTAGAGTTCATAATTGATGTATAAAAATGCCATCAATTAGTAGATGTTAATTTTGTATCCTGCTACTTTGCCAAATACATTTTTTAAATCTAGCAGTTTTTTGGTGGACTTTTGAAGGTTTTCTAAGTATAATATTATATCATCTGCAAATAATGATAGTTTTATTTCTCCTCTCCAATTTGGATGCCTTTTATATTTTCTTCTGATCTGATGACTGTGGTAGGACTTCCAATACTATATTATATGAGAGCGGTGAAAGTGAACGTCCCTGTCTTGTTATTGATTTTAAGGTAAACACTTTTAATTTTTTGCCCATTGAATATGATGTTGGCTGTAGATTTGTCATATATGGCCTTTATTTTACTGATGTATGATCCCTCTACTCCTGTTTTGCTGAGAAACTTTATCATAAGTGGGTGCTGGATTTTGTTGAAAAAATTTTTCTACATCTATTGATATGATCATGTGTTTTTTATACTTTTTTTGTAGGATGTATCATATTTGTTTATTTGCAAATATTTTACCAGACTTTTATCTTTGGAATAAATACCACTTGGTAATTGTGTATGATCTTTTTTTGTATTGCTCAATCTGGTTTGCTAATATTTTGTTGAAGATTTTAACGTCTATATTCATCAAGGATATTGGCCTATAATTTTCTTTCTTTGTAGTGTATTTCATCTGGTTTTGGAATTAGGATAATGCTGGCCCATAAAAAGAGCTTGGAAGTCTCTCTTCCTCTTAAATTTTTTTTAATAGTTTGAGAAAGATAGGTCTTAGTTCTTCTTTGAATGTTTGGTGAAACTCTTCTCAAATCCATCCAATCCAGTACTTTTATTTGCTGGGAGTTTTCTGATTACTGCTTCAATTTCATTGGTTGTTATCAGTCTCTTTAGATTTTGTCATTCTTCCCGATTGAGTTTTGGAAGATTGTATGTTGCTAGGAATTTTTTCTATTTCATTCAGATTGTCCGGTTTGTTGGCAAATAGTTGTTCATTGTATTTTCTTACAATTCTGTGGTTTTCTGTGATGTCAGTTATTATGTTGCCTCTATTATTTCTGATTTTACTTATTTGGGTCCTCTCTGTTTCTTGATGAGTCTGGCTAAAAGTTCATCAATCTTATTTATCCTTTCAAAGAAGCAGCTCTTGGTATCATTCATTTTTTTGTATTGTTCTATTTAGTCTCTATGTCATTTATTTCCACTCTGATCTTTATTATGTCCTTTCTTCTGATTAGGCATTTTCTGTTGTCCTCTTTCTAATTGTTTTATTAGGTGGTTTAGATAGCTTATTTGATCTTTTTCTTGTTTCTTGAATTTGGCCTCTAATGCTATGAACTTTTCTCTCAGGACTGCTTTTGCTATCTCCCATAGACTTTGGATTGTTATATGTCCATTTACATTTGTTTCAGGTAATTTTTTATTTCTTCCTTGATCTCATTGGTGACCTATTCCTTGTTTAATAACATGTTATTTACCCTCAAGTTTTTAAATGTTTTCGAGATTTTTTTTTTATTACACTTGATTTCTGGTTTCATGCCATTGTGATTTGAGAAGATGATTGATATGATTTCAGTCATCTTGAGTTTGTTAAGACTTATTTTGTGCCCTAATAGGTGGTCTGTCTTTGAGAATGTTCCATGTGCACTTGAGACAAATATATATTCTGTAGTTTTGGGATGAAATGTTTTATAAATATCAATAAAACCCATCTGACCTAGTATATCATTACAGCTTGTGTTTTCTTGTTTATTTTTATTTATATTTTTAAAAGTATATATATATTTTCATTTATTAATTTATTTGTTTGTTACAGATGTTTCTCCTTTTTACCACACTGATAACCCGTACCCCTCCCTCCGCACCCTATCCCCAGCTTTGTTGTCCATGTCCATGGTTCATGCATATAAGTTCTGTGGTTTATCTCTTCCCCTCCAATCCCCTCTTCTGGGAAAGTCAGTCTGTAACCCATTTCAACAGCTCTGGGACTACCCCATTCCTCAAACTATTATGTTCATTATATTCCACATATGAGATCATGCGATCTTTGTCATTCTCTGCTTGGCTTGTTTCGCTTAGGATAATACTCTCCAGGTTCCTCCATGTCATCTCAAAGGATAAGAGATCTTTCTTTCTTACAGCTGCAGAATACTCCATTGTGTATATGTACAACTGCTTTTTTATCCAATTCTCTACTGATGGAAATTTGGGCTATTTCCAGATCTTAGCTATTGTAAATAGCGCTGCTATGAACATGAGGGTGCATATATTCTTTCTGATGGGTGTTTCAGGATTCTTAGGGTATATTCCTAGAAGTGGAATCACTGGGTCAAATGGCAGTTCAATTTTTAATTTTTGAGGTAACACCATATTGTTTTCAATAGTGGCTGCATCAGTCTGCATTCCCACCATCAGTGTACTAGAGTCCCCTTTTCTCCACACCCTTGCCAACACTTGATGTTTGATGATTTGTTGATGGCGGCCATTCTGACAGGTGTGAGGTGATACCACATTGTTGTTTTAATTCGCATCTCTCTGATGATTAGTGATGTTGAGCATTTCTTCATATGTTTCTTGGCCATTTGTATGTCCTGTTTGGAGAGGTGTCTCTTTAGGTCCTCTGCCCATTTTTTAATTGGGTTCTTTGTCTCCCTTTTGTGGAGTTGTATGAGCACTCTATATATATTGGAAATTAACCCTTTATCAGATGTATCATTGGAAATTATACTCTCCCACAGAATGGGTTGCCTTTCCATTTTGGTGGTTGTTTCTTTTGCTGTGCAGAAGCTTTTGAGTTTGATGTAGTCCCATGTGTTCATTTTCTCCTTTGTTTCTGTTGCCTTAGGTGATGTATCAGTGAAAATTCTGCGGTGTTTGATGTCTGAAATTTTGTTGCCTACATTTTCTTCTAGGATTTTTATGGATTCACGAGTCACATTTAAGTCTTTTATCTGTTTTGAGTTTATTCTTGTGTGTGGTATAAGATGATGGTCTGGTTTTATTTTATTTTTTTGCATGTAGCTGTCCAATTTTCCCAACACCACTTATTAAAGAGGCTGTCCTTACTCCACTGTATGCTCTTGCCACCTTTGTCAAATATTAATTGAGCATATCGCCTTGGGTCCATTTCTGGGTTCTCTATTCTGTTCCACTGCTCTATGTGACTCTTCTTATGCCAGTACCAGGCTGTTTTGATTACAGTGGCTTTGTAGTATAACCTGAAATCTGGTAATGTGATCACTCCTACTTTGTTCTTCTTTCTCAAGATTGCTGTGGCTATTTGAGGTCTTTTTTGGTTCCATATGAAATTTTGAAGTATTTGTTCTAGTTCTGTGAAGTATGTCGTTGGTATTTTGATGGGGATTGCATTGAATCTATAGATTGCTTTGGGGTGTATGGACATTTTAATGATGTTAATTCTTCCAATCCATGAACAGGGTATGTGCTTCCACTTTTTTATATCTTCCTCTATTTCTTCTTTCAATGACCTGTAGTTTTCTGTAGATAGGTTCTTTATTTGTTTGGTTAAGTTTATTCCTAGTATCTTAATTTTTTTGCGGCGATGGTAAATGGTTTTTTTTTTTTTTTTGGTTTTGTTTTCTGTGCGTTCATCATTGGTGTATAAGAATGCCATCAATTTCTTGACATTAATTTTGTATCCTGATACTTTGCCAAATTCATTTTTTAAGTCTAGTAGATTTTTGATGGAATCTTTAGGGTTTTCTATGTATAATATCATGTCATGTGCAAATAATGACAGTTTCACGTCCTTCTTTCCAATTGGATCCCCTTTATTTTTTCTTCCTGTCTGATTGCTGTGGCTAAGACTTCCAGTACTATGTTAAATAAGAGTGGTAAAAGTGGGCATCCCTGTCTTGTTCCTGTTCTTAAGGGAAATGCTTTTAGTTTCTTCCCATTGAGTATGACATTTGCTGTAGGTTTTTCATATATGGCATTTATTATGTCAAGAGATGATCCCTCTATTCCCACATTGCTGAGGGTTTTTATCAGAAATGGATGCTGAATTATGTCAAATGCCTTTTCAGCATCTATTGATATGATCATGTGGTTTTTATTCTTCATTTTATTTATGTGGTGTATCACATTTATTGATTTGTGAATATTGTACTAGCCTTGCATCCCTGGGATGAATCCCACTTGATCATGTGAATAAATTTTTGATGTAACACTGAATTCAATTAGCTGGGATTTTGTTCAGGATTTTGGCGTCTATGTGCATAAGGGATATTGATCTGTATTTGCTTTCTCTGTAGCATATTTTTATGGTTTTTGAATTAGAATTATGCTGGCCTCATAAAACGAGTTTGGAAGTCTTCCTTCTTCTTGAATTTTTTGAAATAGTTTGAGGAGAATGAGTGTTAGTTCTTTTTTGAATGTTCGGTAAAACTCCCCCGTGATGCTATCCCGGCCTGGGCTTTTGTTTGCTGGGAGGGTCTTGGTTACCTCTTCAATTTTTTTAGTTGTTATTGGCCTGTTCAAGTTTTCTATCTCTTCCTGGTCCAGTTTGGGAGACTATGTGTTTCTAGAAATTTTTCCATTTTGCTTAGATTATCGAATTTGTTGCCAGATAATTGTTCATAGTAGTTGTTAACGATCTTTTGCATTTCTCTGGTTTCAATTGTTACTTCTCGTCTTTCATTTCTGATTTTGTGTATTTGGGTTCTCTCTCTTTTTTTCATAGTGAATCCAGGTAAGGGTCCATCAATCTTGCTTATCTTTTTTTTACATTTGAAGAAAAAGTGACAGAAAACTTCCCTAATTTGGTGAAGGAAGATGGCAATCAAATTCAAGAAGCACAGAGAGCGCCAAGTAAGAAGAACCCCAACAGGCCCACACCAAGACACATAGTAATTAAAATGCCAAAAATTAAAGACAAAGAGAGAATCCTAAATGCAGAAAGAGAGAATCAACAGGTTACCTACAAAGGAAACCCCATAAGGCTCTCAGCTGACTTCTCAACAGAAACACTATAGACCAGAAGGCAGTGGCATGAAGTAATCAAGGTCATGAAAAACAAGGATCTCAATCCAAGACTACTCTATCCAGAAAGACTATCATTCAATATAGAAGGACAAATAAAGATCTTCCCAGACAAAGAAATGCTTAAGGGAATATATTACCACCAAACCAGCACTGCAGGATATACTAAAAAGAGTGCTGTAAGTAGTAGAAGAAATAGGAAGAAAAATAGAACCACACTAAACAAAAAGGCAATAAATAAGTACATATCAATTATCACCTTAAATGTGAATGGTTTGAATGGTCCAATAAAAAGAAACAGAGTAGCTGACTAGATAAGAAAGCATGACTCACATATATTTTGTTTACAAGAGACCCACCTCAAAACAAAAGCAAACATAGGTAGAAAGTGAAGGGATAGAAAAAAATCTTTCAAGCAAACGGAAAGGAAAAAAAAAAACCTGGGGTAGCAATTCTCATATCTGATAAAGTAGATTTTAAAATGAAGGTCATAACTAGAGACAAAGCAGGCCACGACATAATATTGAAAGGATCTATCCAACAGGAAGATATAACCTTGGTAAACTTATATGCACCCAATATAGGAGCACCAAAATATATTGAAAATCTTCTGGAGGACATCAGAGGAGAAATCAACAGCAAAACAATCATATCAGGGGACTTCAATACCCCACTGACATCACTGGATAGATCATCGAGACAAAAAATTAGCAAGGAAACACAGACTCTAAATGAAACACTAGATCAAATGGATTTCATAGATATCTACTGAGAATTACACCCCATTACTGCAGAATTCACATTCTTCTCAAGTGCACATGGGACATTGTAAATGATAGATCACATGTTAGGGTACAATCTTATTCTCTACAAATTCAAGAAGATTGAAATTATATCAAGCATCTTCTCAGATCACAATGGCATGAAACTAGATATCAATTACAACAAGAACGTGCAAAAATATTTGAAAACATGGAGGCTAAGTAGCATGTTATTGAACAATGAATGGCTTACCATGGATATCAAGGAAAAAATTAAAAGCTTCCTGGAAACCAAAGAAAATGAACACACAACAACCCAAAATCTATGAAATGCAGTGAAAGCAGTTCTGAGAGGGGAGTTCATAGCACTAAAGGCCTACCTCAAGATGCAAGAAAAATTTCTAATATATTATCTAACCTCACAGCTTAAAGAACTAGAAAGCAAACAAAAAGAAAACCCCAAAGCAAGTAGAAGGAAGGAAATAGTAAAGATCAGAGCAGAAATAAATGACATGGAGACCAAAAAAGTATTCAAAGGATCAATGAAAAAAAGAGCTCGTTCTTTGAAAAGATAAAAAAAATTGATGGACCCTTAGCTAGACTCACCAAGAAACAAAGAGAGAGAACCCAAATACACAAAATCAGAAATAAAATAATAGAAATAATAACTGACACTACAGAAATACAAAGGATTGTTAACAAATATGAACAATTATACGGCAACAAATTCGAAAATCTAAGCAAAATGGACAAATTTCTAGAAACACATAGTCCCCCAAAACTGCACGGGGAAGAGGTAGAAAACTTGAACAAACCAATAAGAACAAAAGAAATTGAAGATGTAATCAAGACTCTCCCAGCAAACAAAAGCCTAGGCCCAGAGGGCTTCACGGGGGAATTTTACCGAACATTCAACGAAGAACTAATACCCACTCTCCTCAAACTATTTCAAAAAATTCAAGACGAAGGAAGACTTCCAAACTTGTTTCAGGAGGCCAGCATAATCCTAATTCCAAAACCAGAAAAAGACACTACAAAGAAAGGAAAGTACAGACCAACATTTCTGATGAACATAGATGCCAAAATCCTGAACAAAATACTAGCAAGTGGAATCCAGCAATACATCAAAAAATTTATTCATCATGACCAAGTGGGATTCATTCCAGGGATGCAAGGTTGGTAAAATATTTGCAAATCAATAAATGTGATACACCACATAAATAAAATGAAATATCAAAATCATATGATCATATCAATAGATGCTGAAAAAGCATTTGACAAAATCCAGCACCCATTTCTGATAGAAATGCTCAAGAATCTGAGAATAGAGGGTTCATATCTCGACATAATAAAGGCTATATATAGAAGACCTACAGCCAACATCATACTCAATGGGTAAAAATTAAAAGCATTTCCCTTAACAGGAACAAGACAAGGATGCCAACTTTCGCCACTCTTATTTAACATAGTACTGGAAGACTTATCCACAGCAATCAGAGAAGAAGAAATAATTAAAGGAATCCAAATTGGAAAGGAGGAAGTGAAACTGTCATTATTCGCAGATGACATGATACTATATGTAGAAAACCCCAAAAACTTCATCAAAAATTTACTAGACTTAATAAATGAATTTGGCAAAGTAGCAGGATACAAAATCAATGTCAAGAAATCGATGGCATTCTTATACACCAATGATGAATTCACAGAAAGAGAAACTAAAAAAAAACCAATCCCATTTACCATCATGAAAAAAAAAATTAAGATACCTAGGAATAAACTTAAACAAACAAATAAAGGACCTATTCACAGAAAAGTACAGGTCTTTTATAAAAGAAATAGAGGAAGATATAAAAAAGTGGAAGCACATACCTTGATCATGGATTGGAAGAATTAGCATCATAAAAGTGTCCATACTACCCAAAGCAATCTATAGATTCAATGCAATCCCCATCAAAATACCAATGACATACTTCACAGAACTAGAAAAAATACTTCAGAAGTTCATATGGCACTAAATAAGACCTCGAACAGCCACAGCAATCTTGAAAAAGAAGAACAAAGTAGGAGGGATCACATTACCAGATTTCAGGTTATACTACAAAGCCACTGTAATAAAAACAGCCTGGTACTAGCACAAGAACAGGCACACAGACCAATGGAACAGAATAGAGAACCCAGAAATGGACCGAAGGCAATATGCTCAATTAATATTTGACAAAGGCGGCAAGAGCATACAGTGGAGTAAAGACAGCCTCTTTAATAAATGCTTTTGGGAAAATTGAACAGCTACATGGAAAAAAATTAAACTAGACCATCAACTTACACCATACAAAAGAATAAACTCAAAACAGATAAAAGACTTAAATGTAACTCGTGAATCCATAAAAATCCTAGAAGATAATGTAGGCAATAAAATTTCAGACATCATATGCAGCAGAATTTTCACTGATACATCCCCTAAGGCAACAGAAACAAAGGAGAAAATGAACACATGAGACTACATCAAACTCAAAAGCTTCTGCACAGCAAAAGAAACAACCACCAAAATGGAAAGGCAACCCATTCTGTGGGAGAGCATAATTGCCAATGATACATCAGATAAGGGGTTAATTTCCAATATATATAGAGTGCTCATACAACTCAACAAAAGGAAGACAAAGAACCCAATTAAAAAATGGGCAGAGGAACTAAATAGACACCTCTCCAAACAGGACATACCAATGGCTAATAGACATATGAAGAAATGCTCAACATCACTAATCATCAGAGAGATGCAAATTAAAACAATGAGGTATCACCTCACACCTGTCAGAATGGCTGCCATCAATAAATCATCAAACAACAAGTGTTGGCGAGGGTGTGGAGAAAAGGGGACTCTAGTACACTGCTGGTGGGAATGCAGACTGGTGCAGCCACTATTGAAAACAATATGGTGTTACCTGAAAAACTTAAAAATTGAACTGCCATTTGACCCAGTGATCCCATTTCTAGGAATATACTCTAAGAAACCTGAAACACCCATCAGAAAGAATATATGTACCCCATGTTTGTAGCAGCACTATTCACAATAGCTAAGATATGGAAACAACCCAAATGTCCATCAGTAGACGAATGGATAAAAAAGCAGTGGTACATATACACAATGGAGTACTATGCGGCTGTAAGAAGGAAAAATCTCTTATCCTTTGAGACAACATGGAGGGACCTGGAAAGTATCATCCTAAGTGAAACAAGCCAAACAGAGAAAGATAAGTATCATATGATCTCACTTATCTGTGGAATATAATGAACATATCAGTCTGAGGAATGGGGTAGTCCCAGAGACGTGGAAGTGGGGTACAGACAGACAGTCCCCAGAAGAGGGGGTTGTGGGGGAGAGATAAACCACAGAACTTATATGCATGTGTGCATGAACAGTGGACATGGACAACAAATTGGGGACAGGGCAGTGAGGGAGGGCGAAGGGGGAGTCAGTGGGGGAAAAAGGAGAAACATCTGTTAGAAAATTAAATAAATTAATTATTTTAAAAAAATGTAATATAGCTCTGGCCAGTTTTGCTCAGTGGTTAGAGCGTTGGCCCGTGGACAAAGAGCCGCGAGTTCCATTCTGGTCAAGGGCATGTACTTTGCTTGTGGTTTGGTTCCCGGCCCTGGTCAGAGTTGTGTGGGAGGCAACCAGTTGATATGTCTCTTTTGCATCAATGTTTCTCTCTCTCTCTCTCCCTCTCTTTCTCTCTCTCTCTCTCTCTCTCTCTCTCCCTCCTTCACCCCCTCCTCTCCTTCTTCCCCCCTCCCTTTCACCCTGTCTGAAAGTAAATGGAAAAATATTCTTGGGTGAAGATTAAAAAAAACCACTTTAATATGTACAAATAAAAGTTTACTTTGATATTGCCTTTATTAATTACTTAAAACAAAATGTATTACAACTTGTATCTTTCTGTTAAACATGTAACATTTTTAATGAAGGAGGGTATAAAATTTAAAGTATTGAATTTATGATATTATACAGTAGTATCAGTCTAAAGCAACATAAGAATGCATACTTGAATTTGACAACAAATGTAATAGTAAGATGTTTATATTGAATAATTTGATCATAATTCATTAAAATACAAAGTTTTATGTCAACACATTTTAAAGATGTCATTAATATATACAAGCTTAAGATGCTTCACAAAAGATAGTTTGACTATATTTCATTATCATCCATTATCAAATTAAACCATTAGAACATTTTAGGGCCAAATATTTTATTTCAAAATATCTCAAAGATTAAGTAAATATTGGTGAAAATATCTGGTAGCTTATTCTGATCCTTGTGAGATAATTTTTCTCTGTATTCTTAAATGTTGCTACCTTAAGCACAGCTTTAATTTCACCTTCAAGTTTATTTTTCTTTAATGGTTGCTTATAAACTGTTCTTTTTTGTATATATAATGTATGCTTCAGTGCAGAACTATGGCTCTTAAAAAGAATGATTAAATCTGAAATAAATTCTACCCTGAAAAGCTCAGGAAAGAAATATGTTAATATCTATAAAATAAAAACAGAGTCATTTCTAGTTTTCCTTTTAAGTTTTTGTTATTCTCCTCTCATTGTGCCATCTTGTGGGGGAAGTACTTTCATTAAACACTAATTTTTCTAACTTTTTATTCTATGACACAAGTGTCTACTAAACTCATAAGATTTTGCTTTATACTTCTGCTGTTATTTTCAAGTGCTGGTTTATATTCATCTGGATTAGTGAATAATTATTTGAGAAAAAATGTTTTTTTTGCTTATTTGCCTACTTATAATTAATGTGTAGTTAGGGATTAATTATTTTAAGAGGTTGGCCTCTCATTTTTGCTCCTTTTTTTTTTTCTTTTGGTAGCTGAACCATCAATCAAACTTCAGAGTAATATATGCCTTGGCACATACTTCTACTAACCAGATTTATTCATAATGTATGATATGACCATAGAGGGACTATATCTCTTCTCTTATTGCCAAAAATAAAACAAAACCAAAAATATGCTCCAATTTTGTAATTAGAGAATATAATTTCAAAGCCTGTGAAAGATAACTCTTAGAAGTAAATGTTTGGGATTGTGGATGTTTTGTGTATATATTCCTTGTTCTTATGGTCCATTAGCCATGTCAAGTGAGCTCTATGTATTTTTGGATCCGTGTCAATAATTTTAGTGATATAATGGACTTTTAATGAAATTCTCTAGTTTGATCTCAGAGAAAAACAAATATTTTTCTCCTTTTCTCTAGATATCACATGAACGATTTATTTTGTTTGCATGTGAAACTTCATTTACGAAGGATAAGTGCTAGATTTCTATGGAAGCATAGCCCGAAAGACCGTTCTATGAACAAAATTTGTTTTTGATGATTCATAGGGTCCATATTGTTGTGTGTGTATCTATTTACATACATATATGCAGGTTTGTGTGTGTCTGTGTGTATATAATTTTTCCAGTCTTTGTGAGTGTGATATCAACTAAGTGAATCATCAAAAAAATTGTTTTCTGTTTTTCTTAGGAGCACTGATAGAGTCACTACACCTTATAATTGCTAGAAACAGTATTTTTAGAAGCTATATTAGACCCAAATGTTATCTGATTACATATACAAATACTTTTGATTTCATCAATTCAGCAGAAGTATAAAAAACTTTCATCCTTAAGGCAATACAGAGTTTTATTTTGGGGATACTTTTTATGTAGGTTATTTTATAAATATATCTAATCTTATGCCAACATTTTCAAGTCCTAATAGAGATTTGGAATGTAACCAAAACATTTAATGAAGATTGTAACAATGATATTTTACTTTATTTTACACTCTAACAAACACAAAGTGTTATACTACCATTTGTCGTTTGTTAATCCTGACTGTCCACTCTCCATTGCTGTTTATTTCCATAATTTAGGATTTATATCCCTAGTAGACACTCTGTCACTTGAAAAACACCCAACAAATATCTCCTATGTGCCAGACGTGGTGATAAGAGCATAAAATTTAGAGTCAGCTTAACCTGTGTTTGAATTCTGACTACAGCACTTTCTAGGAGAGTGTCTATAGGCAAATTCCTTATTGACTGAGTTTCAATGGACTAATCTGTAGAATGTAGATAATAATAGTACCTACCTTTTAGGTTGTAAGGGACTTAACACATACTAATCCCCTTCTGTTTCTTCACATCTTTGCCAGAATGTTGTTTAGAATGGCATTCTAAAATGGAACAAATGTAGTCTAGTTCACAAAGTTGTGCTTGAGATAAATCTTAGCCTTGAGTATAGTTTAGAAATCTTATTTTACCTGCCTCATCTTCTCATTAGCTCATTTTTTACAATGACCATCACCTTTCCTCCATTAAATCCCATTTCATTATTTCATCCTTCAAGCTGATAACCTGAAATATAATTTTATTAGATATATAGAAATTTACTTTCATTTACACCATCTTTACTTAAAATGTCACTTGTGTTTATCAATTTTCACAAATTTTCTTGTACCTTTTCAAAATCTGTGTACTTGCCTTTTTAAAAAATATGTTTTATTAATTTTTTAGAGAGAGGGGAAGGCAGAGAGAGAGATAGAAACATCTATGTAACAGAGAAACATCAATCAGCTGCCTCTTGCACGCCCCCTACTGGGGATTGAGCCTGCAACCCAGGCATGTGCCCTGACTGGGAATCACACTGATGACATCTCAGTCCATGGGAGGACATTCACTCCACTGAAACACACCAACAGGGCTGTGTACTTGTTCTTTTAAAAATATTTTTTCTTTATTGATTTTAGAGAGAGAGGAAGGGAGAGGGAGAGAGAGGTAGAAACATCAATGGGAGAGAACATCAATTGGCTGCCTCTTGCATGTCCCCCACCTGGGATTTGGCCCACAACCTGGGCATGTGTCCTGACCGGGAATTGAACTGGTGACCACTTAGAAGTGTGGTTCAGTTGATTGATCATCATTTCATGCACCAAGATGCCTACCTCAGGAAACAAGAAAATGCTCAAATAAACAATCTAACTTTACACTTAAAGGAGGTGAGAAAAAAACAACAAAGCCCAAGTGAGTAGAAGGAAGGGAATAATAAAGTTCAGAACAGAAATAAACAAAATAGAGTTTAAAAAAAGTACAAAAGCTCAATTAAACAAGAACCAGCTGTCAGTCTTAATCACTGAAAAGGCTTTAGGCCTAATTGAGAGTATAAGACCTCTTGGTCTCTCGTGGCGGGGGTGGGGGTGGGGGTGGGGGTGGTGGGGGTGGTGGTGGTGGTGCCATTTAGATTTTAGGGAAAATGGTAGATATATTTCCCCAACCCAGAGCTACTCCTCTGAGAGTGATCCAGAATATTTTCTTCTCCTCATCTGTGTGGAGATCCTCGTATGCAGTCTTATGGGATCTTCTGGAAACTGGGAGTTTCTATCAGTTCTCCCGTGAGGGAAGCACCAGTCTGGTTACTGGTGCAGTGGGGTTGATGGCCCCACCCCCAAACTAGTCACTGAAGCTCCCTAAGACTGTTCAAACCCATAGGCTTGGTCTCTGCTGCTGTCTCCTCTGCAAGGGTCAAGATGCAGATGTGGCTAGCAGGGTCCTTGAGGCTGAGGTGAGTTCTATCCCCTAGGGTTGGATATTTTCCTTTTCCTGAGCTGTGGTTTCTAGGAGGTGAATATGCCTCTCAGGAAAAATGGCTGCTTTGGTTTGGGGAGGGTACAACCAACTGCAGGTCTCCTGGCCAACCCTTTTCCATATCTCCCGGCAATACTTCCCACCCCAGCCTCTCCTCAGGCAACTCCAGTCCACACCGTCCTCCCTACACCAAAGCCTTGGGTGAGTAGCTGCAAACAAAAATCTTGTGCTCTGGGTTAAAAAACCAAAAACAAACAAACAACAACTGTGGCTTTATTTCTGACCAGCTCCAGTCTCCCCAGCAGCCAGAAGCCCCTCTGCCTTTCACAGCTGGATGTTACATGGGCCACTGTTCTTGGATCTGCTGCTCCAGACTGAGGATCCCAGCCTTTGGTTTGGGCCTAAATCCTCTCAGGGACCCCCCCTTCTCACAGTTGAGAAATTCCTCCTCATTCTCTGCCTGCCACCTTTAGACACTGGGCCAGCCCTTCTCATGACCTCACCCTTCCTATCAGTCTCCAGGTGATTTCTTCCCTTCCTTGTTATAAGTCTTCTTCTTAGCTGCACCTCAGTTGGTAATTCCAGGTGAATGTTCCCCAGTTGAGTTTTATTTCCAATCTGTCCCTGGGAGAAGGTGCAAGAAAGGTCTGCCTATTTCCCTGCCATCTTCTCCTTCTCGAGCTTATTCTTGTGTATGCTCTAAGAAGGTGGTCTAGTTTCAATCTGCATCTATCTGTCCAATTTTTCCAACATCATTTATTGAATAAACTATCTTTATCCCATTGTATATTCTTGTCTCCTTTGTGAAATATTAATTGAACATATAGGTGTGGGTTTATTTCTAGGTTCTATACTCTGTTCCATTGATCTTCATGTTTGTTTTTATGCCAGTATCATGCTTTTTACAAATTACTATGCCTTGTAGAATAGTTTAATATAGGTAACATGATACCTCCATCTTTGTTTGTTTATTTATTTATTTTTTCCTCAAGATTGCTGAGGCTTTTCTAGGTCTTTTGTGATTCCATATAATCTTTTGAAACATTTGTTCTAGTTCTGTGAGATAGAGCATTGGTATTTTGATAGGAATTATTTTTAAATTTTAGAGTGCTTTGGGTACTATGGACATTTTAATGAAGTTCATTCTTCCTGCCCAAACGCATGGCATGTTTTTCCACTTGCTTGTGTCTTCCTCAATTTTTTCTTCAGCATCTTACCAGTATAGGTTTCACCTTTTTGGCTAAATTTATTCCTAAATATTTTGATTTTTGTTGTTGTTGCAATTGTAAATGGTATTGATTTCTTACCTTTCAGATAGTTCAGATATTGGAGTATAAAATTACCACCAATTTCTGAACATTAATTTTGTATTCTGCTACTTGGCTGAATTTATTAATCAAATGTAGTATTTTTTTTGGTGGAATCTTTAAGGTTATTTATATACATATCATGTCATGTATAAATAATGTCTATTTTACTTCTTCCTTTCTAATTTTGATGCCTTTTCTTTTTTCTTTTTGTCTGTTGCTCTGGCTACGACTTCCAGTACTATGTTGAAAAGATGTGGTAAAAGGAGACATCGTTGTCTTGTTCCTGACCTTAAAATAATTTTAGTTTTTACCCATTGAGTAGGATGTTGGCTGTGAATTTGTCATATATGGCCTTTACTATGTTGAGGTATTTTTTCTCTATTTCCACTATGCTGAAAGTTTTTATCATAAATAGGTGCTAGATTTTATCAAATACTTTTCTGCATTTATTGATAAGATCATGTGGTTTTTATTCCCCCTTTTGTCTATGTGGTGTATCACATTTATTTTTTTTGCTCTTAAAATTGTTTAATATAGTATTAAAATATTGCTATATTGAAGTAATACATCACATTGGAATTTTAATTTTTAAAGAATATTGAGTAGAATTGGTTAATATGTTAGACTGAGCTGGTTGTCTTTCTTTTTTTATGCTTATAAGCATAACCAATGGACATAGAAAACAATAGTATGAAGAGGGGTAGGAGTGGTGAGGAGGGTGTCAATGGAAGAAAAAGGAAAAACATCTGTAACAAAAATAAATAAATTAATTAGTAAAAATAAATAAATACACATTTATTGATTTTTAAGTATTGTACCAACCTTGCATCCCCAGAATAAATTCCACTTGATCGTGGTGTATGATCTTTTCAGAGTATAGCTGGATATGATTTGCTAATATTTTGTTGAGGATTTTAGCATTTATGTTCATTAGGGATGTTGGCCTATAATTTTACTTCTTTGTAGTGTTTTTATGTGGTTTCCGAATTAGGATAATGCTGGCCTCATACAATGAGCTTGGAGGTCTTTCCTTCTCTCTCTCTCTCTCTCTCTCTCTCTCTCTCTCTCTCTGTTGTTCATCTTTTTATTTTTATTTTTTTGTTCAACTGTTTAAAAAATAGAATTTATTGAGGTGACATTGGCTGATAAAATTATATTGGTTATAGGTATACAATTCTAAAATACATTATCTGTGTATTGTGTTGTGAATTTTCTACTTGTCTTATTTCATCACCATATATTACCCTTTACATTCCTCTATTTCCCTCACACCTCCTTCCTTCTGAAAATTACCATACTGTTTTCTGTCTATGCATCTTTTTTTTTTTCTTTGCTTAATCTCTTCACTCTTTTCACCCAGCCCCCATCACTCTCCCCTCTGACAGCTGTCACTCTGTTCTTTGTATCTATGAATTTGTCTGCACTTTGTTTATTTTATTCATTAGATTCCATATATTTAAAAGTCAATTCTTCCTTGCTGGGAGTTTTTTTTTTATTTTTTTATTACTGCTTCAATTTTATTAGTTGTAACTAGACTGCTCAGATTTACTGATTCGTCCTCATACACTTTTGAAAGAATGTATTTTTTTAGGAATTTATTTATTCCATCCGGATTGTTCAATTTGTTGGCATATAGTACTTCATAATATTTACTTACAATCCTTTTTATTTTTGTGGTGTCAGTTGTAACTTACCCTCTTTCATTACTGATTTTATTTATTTGGGTCCTCTTCTCTTTTTTATGAGTCTGGTTTAAAGTCTTGTCATTCTTGTTTCTTTTCAAAGAAACAGCTCTTGATTACATTGATCTTTTGTGTTATTATTTTTTTCTTCTTAGTCTCTATGTCATTTATTTTCACTCTAATTTTATTATTTCCTTCCTTCTACTAACTCTGGGCTTGGTTTGTGATTCCTTTTGTAGTTTTTCTTTTTTTAGGTATAGGATGAGATTGTTTATTTGAGATTTTTCTTGCTTCTTGAAGTAGGCCTATGTTTCCATGAATTTCACTCTTAGGATTGCTTTCACTGTATATCATTGTTGGGTTGTCTATTCATTTTCATTTGTCTAAAAATAACTGCTGGATTATTTATCGATCTCATTGTGGACCTATTTATTTTTTAGCAACCTGTTATTTAGCCTCCATGTGTTTGTATGTTTTTCATTTTTTTTGTAATCGAAATATAATTTCAATCCCAAACTTTTTATGGTGATTTTAATGTTTTAGGAGTCTTGTGGAGCTCAGTGCACAGTCTTCCAAATCACCTGAGTTAGGTGCTCCAGGAATATTCCTTTGTGGGTCATGGGTGCCCTCCTGTTGTAATTGAGTCTTGAATTATATTGGCCAGTTCATGGGTGGGGTTAATCTTCAGGCTGGCTGACTATAAAGATAGAACTCAATCACACTGTAACTCTGTGCAGGGGCTGACCTTCAAGGTGGAGTTGCTTCCTGCAATTTCTGGTGCCTGCTGGTACCCTCCTTTTTGAGTATCACTAGTGTGACACCTGCTGGTACTTTCCTTTTCGTGTGGCTAGTTGCATCAAGCTCTGGTGTGGTCTGAATTCCACCACTGGTTGTGTCAGTCCTAGGTGCACTTGAGCGGGGTTCTGGTGCAGGTTGATGTCAGATGCTGCCTGTGACATGCCTTGGGCTACCTGTGTGGAGTTAACATGCAATTCACTGTTTATTGCTCTCTCTACTCAGCCTGGGTGAGAATAGAAAGGGCCAAGCTGTGCATTAGGATTAGCTTCCTCCAGCTCTGAGCTGTGGGGAGATCAATAAATGGTCCAAGGCACCCTGAAATTCACCTCTACCTGTTGAGTATTCTGATATCCCATGAGGTTGCTTGGTCTTTCTCAAGAGTTTTCAAAAAAAGACCGTCTAAACTAGCAGCAAACCACAGATGCTTCCAAAAGGAACAAGTTTGGTAGGGCAGATCATACTGTCAGGAAATTGAAGTTAGTCGGTCTCCTACTTGGGGACATTATGGTCAGGCATTCAAATGGGGGAAAGTGGCTCCTACTCCAGAGCCATACTACTCAGTCTTTGCCAGTCTCCAACCCTAGCTCCCGTAGGAGTGGCACACCGCAGTTTTACTTTTGGTGTAGCCAGCAAGTCCCTCTGCAAAAGCAAGCCAAGCAAGGGAGAGGCCCCAGGAGTTGGAATGATAGATCAAATGAGTCTTCTGTGGGGGAGTGGCACTGACTGAGCTCACATGGGGAGTAGTAATGCCCCCATGCCATAGTTGCACAACTCAGTGCCATCTGAATCACTTACAGGAGACTCCCAGGGAGATTTACTTTGAAGTTCCTAGCTCTGAACAGCACTTTGATCTGCTGTAGGACTAAGCTCAGCAGGGCGGAGTCACCAGGAGTGGGAAGGAGAGGCCAAGAGAATCACCAGGTGGCGGGGGCGGGCACCAGCTCTGTGCACAAGTGGGGGAAGAATGACCCCGTTCCAGAGCTACACAGCTCAATGACTTCCTGAATCTCTGCGAAGAGCTTCTCTAGTAAAAGAGCTCACCAAAGGTTCCTGTTGGTTGCAGCCAGCAGACTTTTCTGCAGAACTCAAGTTTGGCAGGGTGGTGTCACCAGTAGTCGGAGGATGGGGCTAGTGCACTTCCTAGGCTGGTGCTGTAAAGATAAGAGACCCTCAAAAGATGGCATCTGTGGGCAGAGTGTGGTAGGGACACAGCACAGGAAAATCAGTGGCTGATCCTACAGATCTCTCCTTGGGGCCATGCCATCCAGATCTTTTCTTTATGACTCTCATATGACCTGAGTCACTTTCCCTCTACTGGAGCCAAGAGTGAGTGTTTGAGAGCAAGATACTGTATGTTAGACATCTAATAGAGCACCTGGATTTCTAGCAAACTCTCTCTTCTTCCAGGCAGGCAGAGTCCCCGCTGATATTCACTGCCAGATGTTATATGGGCACCTCTTCACAACTTTGATGCCCTAGATTGGAAATCCTGGTGTGAGATTGAGATTTTACTCTCCTCATAGGGGACTTTTGCAGCTGAGATATCCCTCACTTCAGATTCTCAATCACCACACATGGGTGCAGCGGCCAGTCCTTTCTGCATCTCTGCCCTCTTTACCAGTCTCTGTGTGTCTTCCTCTGTACATTTTTGTGAATTGATGATTTTATGTAGTGGTATGCTTAGATTTCTTTTTATCTTTAGTGTATCTTACATAGGATTTCCCTTTTGCTTACCATGAGGCTTACATTAAATGACTTATATTTATAACAGTCTATTTGAAGATGATAATTTAAAATTCAAGCACATCCTAAAGCTTTACATTTTACTTTCTTCAACAAATTTTTGTTTTTGATGTCACAGTTTACACATTTTTATCTTATATATCCATTAACAAATCAGTGTAGTTATGTTCATTTTTACTTTTTTCCTTTTAACCTTTATGCTAGCTTTATATGTGATTAACCCACTACCACTACAACATTAGAGTGCTCTTAATTTTACTATATATTTACTTTTACCATAAATTTATACTTTAATATTTTTCCTCTTTCTAATTAGTAACCTTTATTCTCATCCTAAACAATTTCCTTTAACATTTACTGTAAAGCCAGTCTAGTAGTAATGGACTCCTTTAGTTTTTGCTTGCTAGCGAATTTATTTCTTTCAATTCTGATGGAAAACTTTGATGGGTAGATTGCTCTTTGTTGGCAGATTTTTTTTTTCTTTTTAAACTTTGAATATATCATGTCACACCTTTCCAGCTTTCAAAGCATGTGCTAAAATATCTGATGCTAGTATTATTCTGGTTGCCTCATATGCACCAAGTTGTTTTGAGCTTGCTGCTTTTAAGATTCTTTTATTTTCTTTAATTCTTGACAGTTTAATTATAATGTGTCTTGGTGTGGGTTTCCTTGTGTTCATCTTGTTTGTACTTTATGGACTCCCTGATATCATTTTCCCCCTAGGCTAGGACAGTTCATAGCCATTATTTTTTTCAAGTAACTTTTCTGCCACCTTTTCTCTCTTCTTTTTATTGTACAGCTTGATGTTGTCTCATAATCCCTTCAGCTATTTTTACTCTTTCTTTCTTTTTTTTCTTTTAACTGTTCTGATTGGATGAACTTGACTGCCCTGTCTTTGGGTTCACTGATTCTTTTTTCCACTTTATCTGTTATGTTATTAAACCATTTTATTGTATTTTCAATTCAGATCTTTTGTTACAGCTTTGTGATTTCTAACTGATACCTTCTTATATACTTTTGTTGAAATTATTACATTTTATTCATTGATCTTCCAACATCTTTGAGTATCTTTATGACCATTATTTTGAACTCTTCATCAGGCAAGTCACTTTCCTCCATTTAATTTATTTATTTCTGTATATTTATATATATTTTTACCTATTTATGTTTCTTCATTTTTCCTGACTCTTTGTGTTTGCTTCTGTGCATTTGACAAAACAACCTCTATCCCAATCTTGAAAGAGTATTTTGTGTAGAAGATACATCCTGTTCTTTAACTGCTCTAACTCCTGATTGTCTCTTAAACCTTTGTGATTAACATAACAGCCTACTTTATTTTTATTTTTAATTATATCTTTATTGTTGAATGTATTACAAATGTTCCTCATTTTTCCCCCATTGAACCCCCTCCTCCCCACTCCCACCTTCCTCCCACATTTTCCCACACTATTGTCTGTGTCCATTGGTTATGCATATAAGTTCTTTGGTTTATTTCATCCCACCCCCCAATCCCTTTCCCTTTGAGGTTTGTCAGTCTAGTAATGAATTTGTACTTCTTAATCCCTTCACCTTTTTCACCCATTCCCCCAACCCCTCTCCCATTTGGCAACCAACAAAATGTTCTCTGTATCTATGAGAATGTTTCTGTTCTGCCTTTGTTTGTAGATTCCATTGTCGATAGATATGTATTCATTGCCATTTTGTTTGTTCATATATTTTATCTTTTTCTTCAAAAAGACCCTTCAACATTTCATAGAACGGTTTGGTGGTGATGAACTCCTTTAACTTATTTTTGTCTGGGAAACTCTTTATATGGCCATCGATTGTAAATGACAGCTTTGCAGAATAGAGTAATCTTGGTTGTAGGTTCTTGCTTTTCATCACTCTGAATATTCCTTGCCACTCCCTTCTGGCCCACAAAGTTTCTTTTGAGAAATCAGCTGACAGTCTTATGGGAACTCCCTTGTAGGTAACTAACTGCTTTTCTCTTGCTGCTTTTAAGAGTCTCTCTTTGTCTTGAACCTTTTGCATTTTGATGATGATGTATCTTGGTGTGGGCCTCTTGGGGTTCATCTTGTTTGGGACTCTCTGTGCTTCCTGAACTTGTATGTCTGTTTCCTTTACCAAGTTAGGGAAGTTTTCTGCCATTATTGTTTCAAATAGGTTTTCGATTTCTGTTCTCTCTCTTCTCCTTCTGACACCCCCAAGATGTCAGAAGTTGTCCCAGAGGCTCCTTACACTATCCTTATTTTTTTGGATTCTTTTTTCTTTTTGCTGTTCTGATTGGGTGTTTTTTGCCTTCTTATATTCCAAATTGATGGTTTGCTTCTTGGCTTTACCCAGTTTACTATTGAATCTGTGTAAATTATTCTTTATTTCAGTTAGTGCCTCCTTCATTTCTGACTGTGCATCCTTCATTTCTGACTGGTCCTTTTTTATGCTTTTGAGGTTCTCACTAAGTTCATTGAGCATCCTTATAAGCAGTATTTTGAACTCAGCATCTGTTAGGTTGCTTATCTCCATTTTGCCTAGTTCTTTTCCTGGAGAGTTTTTCTGTTCCTTCATTTGGGACCGGTTTGTCTTCTCATTTTGGCTGCCCTCCTGTGTTTGTTTCTATGTATTGCTTAATGAGAGGTATGGGGCTAGCTGAGACCAGATGCTGCTTGTTTGAAAGAATTTAGGAAAACCTGAAGCAGGATCCAAGACAGACCAATCCTATAGTTAACCAACTAGCAACAGCTTGGGTGGACCTGAAAGTTGGGTGGAGTGGGGCCTCAGGGAATCACCAGGGTGGGGCTACCAGTGTGAGCCAGGTTGCTGGAGTCCCAGATATGGCTGCTGTCTGCTGCCCCAGGGAAGGGCTCACCAAAGGAACAAAGGCCTCTGACAGCACGTTTGTCCCAGAGAAAGCCCCCTCTCCAGCCCTCGCTCCAATGCTAAACAGCTCAGTTTTTCCCTGTATGTCTCTGGTGTCCCTCGAGCTGCTTCCCCTCCTAGCTTAGAAAGAGAGGGTCCGATAAGTCCATGCGCAGGCCCTTTAAGGAGCTGCCTGGGGCTCCAGCCGCCTCAGTCTCCCTGAGCCTCAGTTCCCACTGGTTTTTCCAGCCAGAAGTTATGGGTACTTCTCTTCCTGGCACTGGAACCCTGAGTGGGGCGCCTGGTGTGGGATGGGGACTCCTCAGTCCTCAGAAGGGACCTTCCCAGCCGAGGTATTCTCCTAATTTTTAACTGCCACACGTGGGTGTGGGACCAGCCCGTCGCACCTCCAGCCCTCTTACCAGTCTCGCGGTGGCTGCTTCTTTAATTTTATAGTTGTAGGGCTTCCTTTCAGCTTGATTTCAGGCAGTTTTGAATGATGGTTGTTCTGTAGTTTAGTTGTAATTTTGATGTAGTTGTGGAAGGACACAGTACCACATTTACCTACAGTGCCATCTTGACCAGAAGTCCTACTTAATTCTTAGTGGTCTCTAACAATTGAGAGTTTGCTAAGACTTATTAGTGTTCCCAACGTGAGGTTTTCTAATAATATCTAGATTCAAGCTGATTGAAAACCAGATCCATAGGCAGCAGAATTTAAAATATGCAAATATATGTCTGTCATGGGAAGACTATGAGTGGACATTTCTCTCCATTTCCTGTGTGCTGAGCCATGGTATAATAGCCACCTCAGAACTGTTTCTGTGTTTGCTACCTTCTTGTTGAACCCTTGAACACAAGCCCTTCTGACCACCAGAACCAAGCTATCAAGAGATGTGTTCTCCAACAACAGTCACAAAAGCCTGGCACCAGAGTGTGCACAGTCTCTTTTCTCAGACACACTGGCAACCTGCTGTTGGGCAGAGAAAGTGTAGAAAGATGGTACTCACAAGTCTCTAGAGAGACTTGCCTCTCTATATGTGTTTACTTACTCTGCCTCTAGATATGTGTTTAATTAAAAATCTGCCCCTCAGGGCACAGATATGAAGATAAGCTAATATGCTTTTCTGTTTACAGGAACACTGGAGGAGAGTAGAAGCTCAGTCTGCTCTTTCTGTGCTGCCCTGGAGTAGCAGATTAAGAATTGTTTATTCATTTGTACAGTCTTATGGGAACTGTGAATTTAAGCCCCCGCTGTCTATCATAGCCGTGCAATCAAGTCGTGTTCCTGAGTGTCAGCCACAGAAATCAGGGCACTAGTAATGTACACAGCAAGCTCCTTTCTTGGAGATAACTATGACCTGGAGCATGGTACATAGAGATAGAGCACAAATTTGGAGACTGCTGATCTCTATATTTGAAGAGTATTTTAGAAAAAAACATATGTGTGTGTTAAATTAGATGCCTGACTCTCAGTCTGATGATTTAAAATAAGCAAAGAGATATCTTTTACAGAAAAGCTGGGTATTTCAGTTGGTTGCCTCTGCATTGTGCTCTGGGATATGATCATGAGGAGTCCACACAAGCCATTTAAAAATTGTTTCTCAGTTTGCTAGATGTTTAGGGGATTATCTTTAATTGAAGGTCTTAAAAGAAGGGGTGGAAGATATGGGGTTCAAACACTTCACTTCTCAGGTAGAAGCTCAGAGTTGTGAGGTCCCTCCTAATTCTGTGTTATCATGCTGTGGATGGGTTTATACTGAGTTTGTGTCTTAGCCTCTCCTACCCATTTCAATAGTGTTTTGTTCTTATTCTTCTGATATGTAGGAGTTGTTCAGCTAGTTTTTGGGTTTCTTTCAGATAAAATTGTTTTAGATGTAGCTGTACATCTGTATATCCATGGAAGTAGATGCGTTTAAAATCCTCCTACATAGTTATCTTTACCTAGATCCTTATAATTTTAAAAATAAATTCTTTAGGAATTTCTGCATACAAAAGACTGTCATTATGTCATATGTGAACACAAATAGATTTACTCTTTCCATTCTAATATGGATGCTTTGTACTTATTTTTCTTACCTAAATGCTCTGGTTAGGTACAAAGCTAAATGGCAGTGGTGAAAATAGACAATCTTGCCCTGTGTCTGAACTCAGAGGGAAAGCTTTCTGTACTTAACAATTGAGTGTGATGTTAGCTGTCAACTTTTTAAATAAATGTTTTTGTCAGTTTTAAGAGGTTTCTTTTTATCCCTAGTTTATTGGATTGTATTTATTTGAGAGAGAAAGAGAGAGAGATTCTTTTGTGTGCCCTAACCAGGTATCAAACCCACAACCTTGGCATATTGAGATGATGCTCTACCATCTGAGCTAACTACCTGGCCAGGGCTGGAATTTTTTTTCATTTTAAATCAGAAAAGTGTACTGTATTTTGTCTAATGGCTTTTCTCTATCAATTGAAATGATTATGCGCTTTTTCCCTTCATCCCGTAAGTGTAGTGTATTAAATTCATTGATTTTTGTATGTTGAATCACTATTGCATTTTTGTAATAAATTTCATATGGCAATAATGTATAGTCATCTAATACACTGCTGAATTTTATCTGTTACAACTGTTGTTAAATATTTTTACATCTATATTCATAGGAAAAATAGTTGGTACTTTTCTTTTTTCTGATGTATTTATCTGGTTTAGTATTGAGGTGATGTTGTTCTAATAGAATAAGTTAGAAAGGTCACTGTCTCTTATATTTGTAGAATTTGTTAATTCTTCTTTAAATGTTTGGTAGAATTTAAGCAGTAAAGCCATCTGAACTATGGCTCTTTTTGGTGTGTGAAATATTTCTATTTTATTGTTGACAGTATCACAGATGTCTACCATTTTCTCCCTTTTTGCAACCCCTCTCCACCCAACCCCTACCCTACTTGAGGCTCTCCCCACGTTATTGCCTGTGTTCATGGGTAATGCATATATGTTCTTTGTTTAATCTCTTCCTGTCTCCTCCCCAACACTCCCCCACACTGAGATCTATTATTCTGTTCCATGCATCCATACTTCTGCACATATTTTATTTGTCAATTTATTTTGTTCTTTAGATTCCACTTATATGTCACATCATGTGATATTTCTCTTTCTCTAACTGACTTATTTTGCTTAGTATAATAGTTTCCAGGACCATTCATGCTGTCTCAAAGAGTAAGAGATTTTCTTTATTTTTTATTAATTAATTTATTTTTGTTACAGATGTTTCTCCCACCCCACCCGTCATACACCCTGGAGATCTTTCTTTTCTATAGCTGCATAGTATTCCATTGTGTAAATGTACCACAGCTTTTTTTACCCACTCATCTACTGATGGGCACTTGGACAGTTTCAAAATCATAGTTATTGTAAACAATGCTGCCATGCTCTGGCTGGTTTGGCTCAGGCTGTTAGAGCATTGGCCCATGGGCCAAAAAATCATGGGTTTAATTCTGGTCAAGATCATGTACCTTAGTTGCTGTTCAGTCTTCGACCCTGGTCAGGGTTGTGTGGGAGGCAAGCAGCCAATGTGTCTCTCTCACATTGATGTTTCTCTCTGTCTCTCTTCTGCCCTCCCTCCCTCCCACTCTATCTGAAGATAAATAGCAAAATATGCTCAGGTGAGGATTAAAAAATAATAATAACGCTGCCATGAACATAGGGGTACAAATCTTTTTTCTGAGTGATGTTTCAGGATTTTTTTTTAAATTTATTTTTTAATTAATTAATTTATTTTTGTTACAAATGTTTCCCTTTTATTACTCACTGATTCCTCCCTCCCCCACCCTCCCCACCCTGTCCCCACCTTTGTTGTCCATGTCCATTATTCATACATACATGCATATAAGTTCTGTGGTTTATCTTCTCCCCCACCCCCTCTTCAGGAGATTGTCATTCTGTACCCCACTTCCACGTCTCTGGGACTACCCCATTCCTCAGACTGTTATGTTTGTTATATTACACAAATAAGTGAGATCATGTGATAATTTGTATTTATCTGCTTGGCTTGTTTTGCTTAGGATAATATTTTCCAGGTCTCTCCACGTTGTCTCAAAGGACAAGAGATCTTTCTTTCTTATAGCTGCATAGTACTTCATTGTATATATGTACCACTGCTTTTTTACCCATTCTTCTACTGATGGACACTAGGGCTGTTTCCAGATCTTAGCTATTGTAAATAGTGCTGCTATGAACATGGGGGTACATATATTCTTTCTGATTGGTGTTTTAGGCTTCTTAGGGTATATTCCTAGAAGTGGGATCACTGGGTCAAATGGAAGTTCCATTTTTAAGTTTTTGAGGTAACACCATATTGTTTTCCATAGTGGCTGCACCAGTCTGCATTCCCACCAGCAGTGTACTAGAGTCCCCTTTTCTCCACCCCCTTGCCAACACTTGTTGTTTGATGATTTGTTGATGGCGGCCATTCTGACAGGTGTGAGGTGATACCTCATTGTTGTTTAATTTGCATCTTTCTGATGATTAGTGATGTTGAGCATTTCTTCATATGTCTCTTAGCCCCAGAAGTGGGGTCACTGGGTCAAATGGCAGATCCATTTTTAAATTTCCAGGAACCTCCATACTGTTTCCACAGTGCCTATACTAGTCTGCATTCCCATCAGCAGTATACTAGGGCTCTCTTTTCTCCACAATCTCGCTAGAACTCATTTTTAAAAATTTAATGATGGTTGCCCTTTTGGCAGGTTTGAGGTGATACCTCATTGCAGTTTTTTTTTAAAAATTATTTATTTATTTTTTTGTTACAGATATTTCATCTTTTTTACCCCATTGGCACCCACCTCCCCACCCCACCACTGCCCCGTCCCCTGCTTAGTTGTCCATGTCCATTGGTCATACATACATGCATATACGTTCTGTGGTTTATCTCTTCCCACCCTACACCCAACCCCCTCTTCTCAGGGATGTCAGTCTGTGCCCAACTTCCATGTTTCTGGGTCTACCGTATTCCTCAGACTGTTATGTTCATTATATTCCACAGATAAGTGAGATAATGTGGTATTTGTCTTTTTCTGCTTGGCTTATTTCACTTAGGATAATACTTTCCAGGACCCTCCACGTTGTCTCAAAGGATAAGAGATCCTTCTTTCTTACCGCTGCATAGTACTCCATTGTGTATAGGTACCACAGCTTTTTTATCCATTCATCTACTGATGGACGTTTGGGCTGTTTCCAGATCTTAGCTATTGTAAATAGTGCTGCTATGAACATGGGGGTACATATATTCTTCCTGATTGGTGTTTCAGGCTTCTTAGGGTATATTCCTAGAAGTGGGATCACTGTGTCAAATGGAAGTTCAATTTTTAATTTTTTGAGGTAACACCATATTGTTTTCCATAGTGGCTGCACCAGTCTGCATTCCCACGAGCAGTGTATTAGAGTCCCCTTTTCTCCACACGCTCGCCAACACTTGTTGTTTGATGATTTGTTGATGGCAGCCATTCTGACAGGTGTGAGGTGATACATCATTGTTGTTTTAATTTGCATCTCTCTGATGATTAGTGATGTTGAGCATTTCTTCATATGTCTCTTAGCCATTTGTATGTCCTGTTTGGAGAGGTGTCTATTCAGCTCCTCTGCCCATTTTTTAATTGGGTTCTTTGTCTTCCTTTTGTTGAGTTGTATGAGCACTCTATATATATTGGAAATTGACCCCTTATCTGATACATCATTGGCAATGATGTTCTCCCATACAGTGGGTTGCCTTTCCATTTTGATGATTGTTTCTTTTGCTGTGCAGAAGCTTTTGAGTTTGATGTAGTCCCATGTGTTCATTTTTTCCTTTGTTTCTGTTGCTTTAGGTGATGTATCAGTGAAAATTCTGCTCCGTATGATGTCCGAAATTTTGTTGCCTACATTTTCTTCTAGAATTTTTATGGATTCACGGGTCACATTTAAGTCTTTTATCCATTTCGAGTTTACTTTTGTGTATGGTGTAAGTTGATGGTCTAGTTTCGTTTTTTTTTTGCATGTAGCTGTCCAATTTTCTCAACACCATTTATTAAAGAGGCTGTCTTTACTCCACTGTATGCTCTTGCCACCTTTGTCAAACATTAATTGAGCGTATTGCTTTGGGTCCATTTCTGGGTTTTCAGTTCTGTTCCACTGGTCTACATGCCTGTTCTTGTGCCAGTACCAGGCTGTTGTGGTTACAGTTGCTTTGTAGTATAACCTGATATCTGGTATTGTGATCCCACCTACTTTGTTCTTCTTTTTCAAGATTGCTGTGGCTATTCAGGGTCTTTTTTGGTTCCATATGAACTTTTGAAGTATTTGTTCTAGTTCTATGAAATATGTCGTTGGTATTTTGATGGGGATTGCACTGAATCTATAGATTGCTTTGGGTAGTATGGACATTTTAATGATGCTAATTCTTCCAATCCATGAACAGGGTATGTGCTTCCACTTTTTTATATCTTCCTCTATTTCTTTTTTCAATGACTTGTAGTTTTCTGCGAATAGGTCCTGTATTTCTTTGGTTAAGTTTATTCCTAGGTATCTTAATTTTTTTGGCGTGATGGTAAATGGGATTGTTTTTTCAGTTTCTCTTTCTGTGAGTTCATCATTGGTGTACAAGAATGCCATCGATTTCTTGACGTTAATTTTGTATCCTGCTACTTTGCGAAATTCATTTATTAGGTCTAGTAGATTT
Source organism: Molossus molossus (assembly GCF_014108415.1). Lineage (NCBI taxonomy): Eukaryota > Metazoa > Chordata > Mammalia > Chiroptera > Molossidae > Molossus > Molossus molossus. The sequence continues at coordinate 9,923,512 of NW_023425355.1, read as the reverse complement.
TTGATGGAGTCTTTAGGGTTTTCTATGCATAATATCATGTCATCTGCAGATAATGACAGTTTCACTTCCTCCTTTCCAATTTGGATCCCTTTTATTTTTTTTCATGTCTGATTGCTGTGGCTAAGACTTCCAGTACAATGTTAAATAAGAGTGGCTAAAGTGGACATCTCTGTCTTGTTCCTGTTCTTTATGGAAATGTTTTTAGTTTCTGTCCATTGAGTATGATGTTGGCTGTAGGTCTTTCATATATGGCCTTTATTATGTCGAGATATGATCCCTCTATTCCCACATTGCTGAGCGTTTCTATCAGAAATGGATGCTGGATTTTGTCAAATGCGTTGTCAGCATCTATTGATATGATCATGTGGTTTTTATTCTTCATCTTATTTATGTGGTGTATCACATTTATTGATTTGCGAATATTGTACCAGCCTTGCATCCCTGGAATGAATCCCACTTGGTCATGGTGAATAATTTTTTTGATGTATTTCTGGATCCGATTTGCTAGTATTTTGTTCAGGATTTTGGCGTCTATGTTCATCAGGGATATTGGCCTGTAGTTTTCTTTCTTCGTAGTGTCTTTTTCTGGTTTTGGAATTAGAATTATGCTGTCCTCATAGAACGTGTTTGGAAGTCTTCCTTCTTCTTGAATTTTTTGAAATAGGTTGAGGAGAATGGGTGTTAGTTCTTTTTTGAATGTTCGGTAAAACTCCCCTGTGAAGCCATCTAGGCCTGGGCTTTTGTTTGCTGGGAGAGTCTTGATTACCTCTTCAATTTCCTTAGTTGTTACTGGTCTGTTCAAGTTTTCTATCTCTTCCCGGTCCAGTTTTGGGAGACTGTGTGTTTCTAGAAATTTGTCCATTTCGCTTAGATTGTCGAATTTGTTGCCATATAGTTGTTCATAGTAGTTGTTAACAATCTTTTGTATTTCCGTGGTGTTGGTTGTTACTTCTCCTCTTTCATTTCTGATTTTGTGTATTTGGGCTCTCTCTCTTTGTTTCTTGGTGAGTCTAGCTAAGGGTCCATCAATCTTGTTTATCTTTTCGAAAAACTAGCTCTTTGTTTCATTGATCCTTTGAATTGTTTTCTTGGTCTCTATGTCATTTATTTCTGCTCTGATCTTTACTATTTCCTTCCTTCTACTTGCTCTGGGGTTTTCTTTTTTTTGCTTTCTAATTCTTTAAGTTGTGAGGTTAGACAGTCAATTAGAAATTTTTCTTGTTTTTTGAGGTAGGCCTGTAGTGCTATGAACTTCCCTCTCAGAACTGCTTTCGCTGCATCCCATAGATTTTGTGTTGTTGTGTGTTCATTTTCATTGGTTTCCAGGAAGTTTTTAATTTCTACCTTGAACTCCTCGGTGACCCATTCATTGTTTAATAACATGCTATTTAGCCTCCATATGTTGAAATGTCTTTGCATGTTCTTGTTGCAATTGATTTCTAGTTTCATGCCATTGTGATCTGAGAAGATGCTTGATATGATTTCAATCTTCTTGAACTTGTAGAGATTTAGTTTGTGTCCTATCATGTGGTCTATCTTTGAGAATGTCCCATGTGCACTTGAGAAGAATGTGTATTCTGTAGTTTTGGGGTGTAATTCTCTGTAGATATCTATTAAATCCATTTGGTCTAGTGCTTCATTTAGAGTCTCTGTTTCCTTGCTAATTTTTTGCCTAGAGGATCTATCCAGTGCTCTCAACGGAGTGTTGAAGTCCCTTGCTATGATTGTATTGTTGTTGATTTCTCCTTGGAAGTCCTCCAGAAGATTTTTAATATATTTTGGTGCTCCTGCATTGGGTGCATATATGTTTATCAAAGTTATATCTTCCTGTTGGATAGATTCTTTCAATATTATGTAGTGGCTGTCTTTGTCTCTGGTTATTGTCTTCATTTTGAAATCTATTTTATCAGATATGAGAATTGCTACCCCAGCTTTTTTTGCTTGGAAAATTTTTTTCCATCCCTTCACTTTCAACCTATGTGAGTCTTTTGTTGAGAGGTGGGTCTCTTGTAAACAACATATAGATGAGTCACGCTTTCTTATCCAATTAGCTACTCTGTGTCTTTTTATGGGAGCATTCAATCCATTTACATTTAAGGTGATTATTGATATGTACTTATTTATTGCCATTTTTGTTTAGTGTGGTTCTATTTTTCTTCCCATTTCTACTGCTAATTAAAGCAGTCCTTTTAACATTTCTTGCAGTGCTGGTTTGGTGCTGATGTATTCCTTTAGCCTTTTTTTTTGTCTGGGAAGCTCTTTATTTGACCTTCTAATTTGAATGATAGCCTTGCTGGATTGAGTAGTCTTGGATTCCGATTCTTCTTTTTCATTACTTTGATTACTTCATGCCATTCCCTTCTGGCCTGTAGTGTTTCTTGTGAGAAGTCAGCTGAGAGCCTTATGGGGTTTCCTTTGTAGGTAACCTGTTGCTTATCTCTTACTGCTTTTAGGATTCTCTCTTTGTCTTTAATTTGTGGCATTTTAATTACTATGTGTCTTGGTGTAGGCCTGTTTGGGTTCTTCTTACTTGGGACTCTCTGTGCTTCTTGAACTTGAATGCCTTCTTCCTTCACCAAATTAGGGAAGTTTTCTTTCACTATTTTTTTGAATATATTCTCTATCCCTTGCTCATTTTCTTCTTCTTCGGGGACTCCTATGATGCGAATATTATTACGTTTCCAGTTGTCCCACAGTTCTCTCAAGCTGTCTTCCTGTTTTTTAATAGTTTTTTCCTTTTGGTTTTCTGATTGGTTGATTTTTTCTACCCTGTCTTCTAATTCACTGATCCGGTCCTCAGCTTCCTCTACTCTGCTCTTTAAACCTTCTAATGTGTTTTTCATTTCTGATATGTCATTTTTTATCTCTTCTTGATGGTTTTTAATTTCCAATTGGCTTATTTTCAGTGTCTCTATGTCCTTACTCATGCTGTTCAGCTTCCTCAAGATCATGGCTCTGAATTCTAGCTCTGTTAACATGCCTAGTTGCTCCACATTGATCTCATCTTCGGTGGAGGTCTCTTGCTCTTTCATTTGGCTTCTTTTTCTGTGTTTTACCATTTTGGCTATCACTGTGGGCTTTGGAGCCTGTCAAGTTTTCCCTTGGGTGTTGGTGTTCTGCTGTTTGTGGCTCCCTCTCCTGGTTTAGATGAGCGAGGGATGACCCACGTTAAACCCCACTGTCAAGTCTTACTTTCCTGGTTAAAGTTGCTAGCCCAGGAAAGGTACTGTTATCCTCCAGCTTTTTGCCTGGAGGCTAGCAGTCGAGGTTACTTGATGAGTTTTGGGTTGTCAGTTGATTGAAAATCTCCCTCAGGTGTTCAGAACACAGGGGATTTCACGAGGGTGGGGCAGATGCTGGTTGTTAATGAGCCTCAATTAGCACTTCAGTGGCCCACAGGGTGGAGTTGGATCTCTGAGGGAGGGGCTGCTGCCTATCCTCAGAGCCCTGGGAAGGAGCAATATGGCCACCATCCTGCGTGGCTGCACTCAGCAAAAGCTCTCAGTGCCCTCCAAATCCCAAGTGTCCTGACACAGCTCCAGTCCAGTCTGCCCTCCCTCTGCTGGAGCCCAAGGTGAGTGGCTGTGGCTTTTTTATCCTCTGTCCGGGCTCTGTGCTGTGGAGCCGCCTTGGAGTGTAACCCGAGGGTGCTGCTCCCAGCTAAGGCCACTGCCGAGCTGCCGACCGTGGGCTCCCAGCCCCCGTCTCGAGCCTTCGCAAGCCTACCAGGATCGAGTCAGTGTCCTTGGTTCTATGGTCCTTGCAAGCTGCTTTTCTGTTGCTTTTTCCCGTCAATTTGTCTGTGCTGTAGTTGTAATTCCAGTTTGGTTCTGGGAGACGGTCTGTGTAGCTTCCGTTCACTCCGCTGCCATTTTTCTGTCCTCTCATTGTAGTTTTAATTTGCATTTCTCTGATGATTAGTGACTGAGCATTTTTTCATATGTCTGTTGGCCATCTGTATGTCTTCTTTGGAGAGTTGCCTATTCAGGTCCTTTGCCCATTTTTTAATTGGATGTTTATCTTCCTGGTGTTGAGGTATATGAGGTCTTTGTATATTTTGGAAATTAAACCCTTATCACATGTATCATTGGTGAATATGTTTTCCCGTATAGTAGGTTCCCTTTTCATTCTGTTGATGATGTCTTTTGCTGTGCAGAAAATTTTCGTTTGATGTAGCCTCAGTTAATTTTTTCCTTTGTTTCCCTTGCCCTAGGTGATATGTCAGTGAAAATACTGCTATATGAGATGTCTGAGATTTTACTGCCTGTGTTGTCTTCTAGGATTTTCACGGTTTTGTGACTTACATTTAAGTCTTTCATCCATTTTGAATTTATTCTTGTGTATAGTATAAACTGGTGGTCTAGTTTCATTTTTTTGTGTGTTCCTGTCTCATTTTCCCAACACCATTTTTTGAAGAGACTATCTTTACCCCATTTACTCTTACTTTTTGTCAAACATCAATTGGCCATATTGGCGTGGGTCGATTTCTGGGGTTTCTGTTCTGTTCGATGGACTGAGAGGTCCTGGTTTGATTCCCAGTCAGGGCTCATGCCCAGATTGCCGGCTCCATCCCTAGGAGGGGTAGTGCAGGAGGAGGCCAATGTTTCTCTCTCATATAACTATTTCTCTCTCACACAAATATCAATAAAAACATAAAAAATTTGTTAACATACAATTTCTATGGTGATCTCTTATAATCACTTTTATTTTTAAGTCAGTAGTGATATAATTCATATTTCTGAGGTTAGTAAATGAAGTCATTTTTGTTTTATCCATCCACTTCAAAGTTTGTCAATTTTGTTGATCTTTTAAACAAAACATTTAAGAATTTATTGACCATCGATTTTTTTCTGTATTTTATTTTTCTTTGCTCTGAGCCTTATGTCTTTCATTATTCTCGTGGTTTTGAGTTTGGCTAGCACTTCTTTTACCAGTTTCAGATGGTGCAAAGTTGGATTAGTTAGGTTCATGATTTGGCATCTTTACTTTTCTTTACTGTAAGAATTTACAGCTATACATTTTCTCTGAGCAGCCCTTCCACTGCATTGCATAACTTTTGGTATAATATGTATATTCCATTTGTTGTAAATATTTTCTAATTTTTCTTGTCATTTTTTTCTTCAAACCATTTGTTATTTAGTATTGTATGTTTAATTTTCACATATTTAAGAATTTTCCATATTTCCTTTTACAAATAGATTTCTAGTTTCATTTTGGTCATAGAAAATATTTTGTACAATATAATTTTGTAAATTTATTAAGATGTATTTTCTCATCTAAGGTATGATGTATCCAGGATAATATATCATGTATATTGTGCTGTTCTATATATATTTGTCGTTTTTTACTGTATGGTGTTATTTATTTATTTATTTTTATTGATTCATTAATTAATTGTTGTTACAGATGTTTCTCCTTTTCCTCCCACTGATTCCCCCCTCTCCTATCCCCTCCCTGTCCCCAGCTATGTTGTTCATGTACATTGTTCATGCATACATGTATATAAGTTCTGTGATTTATCTCTCCCCCATCACCCCCTCTTCTGAGAATTGTCAATCAGTACCCCACTTCCAAGTCTCTGGGACTACCCTATTCCTCACACTGTTATGTTCATTATATTCCACAGATTAGTGAGATCATATGATACTTGTCTTTCTCTGTTTGGCTTGTTTCACTTAGGATAATACTTTCCAGGTCCCTTCATGACATCTCAAAGGATAAGAGATCTTTCTTTTTTACAGCTGCATAGTACTCCATTGTGTATATGTACCACTGCTTTTTTATCCCTTCGTCTACTGATGGACACTTGGGTTGTTTCCAGATCTTAGCTATTGTACATAGTACAGCTACAAAAATGGGGTACATATATTCTTTCTGATTGGTGTTTCAGGCTTCTTAGGGTATATTCCTAGAAGTGGGATCACTGGGTCAAATGGAAGTTCAATTTTTAAGTTTTTGAGGTAACACCATAGTGGTTTCCAGAGTGGCTGCACCAGTCTGCATTCCCACCAGCAGTGTACTAGAGTCCCCTTTTCTCCACACCCTTGCCAACACTTCTTGTTTGATGGTGGTCATTATATGTTTATAATGACTGACAGTCAGTCAGACTGACAAGTGTGAGGGGATACCTGATTGTTGTTTTAATTTGCATCCTCTGATGATTAGTGATGTTGAGCATTTCTTCATATGTTTCTTAGCCATTTGTATGTCCTGTTTGGAGAGGTGTCTATTTAGTTCCTCTGCCCATTTTTTAATTGGGTTTTCTGTCTTCCTTTTGTTGAGTTGTATGAGCACTCTATACATATTGGAAATTAACCCCGTGTCTGATGTATCATTGGAAATTATGCTCATCCATACAGTGGGTTGCCTTTCCATTTTGATGATTGTATCTTTCGCTGTGCAGAAGCTTTTGAGTTTGATGTAGTCCCATGTGTTCATTTGCTCCTTTGTTTCTGTTGCCTTAGGTGATGTATCAGTGAATATTCTGCTGCGTATGATGTCTGAAATTTTGTTGCCTACATTTTCTTCTAGGATTTTTATGGATTCACAGGTCACATTTAAGTCTTTTATCCATTTTGAGTTTATTCTTGTGTATGGTGTAAGTTGATGGTCTAGTTTTATTTTTTTCCATGTACCATTTATTTTCCCAACACCATTTATTAAAGAAGCTGTCTTTACTCCACTGTATGCTCTTGCCACCTTTGTCAAATATTAATTGAGCATATTGGCTTGGGTCAACTTCTGGGTTCTCTATTCTGTTCCATTGATCTATGTGCCTGTTCTTGTGCCAGTACCATACTGTTTTGATTAGAGTGGCTTTGTAGTATAACTTGAAATCTGGTAATGTGATCCCTCCAACTTTGTTCTTCTTTTTCAAGATTGCTGTGGCTCTTCGAGGTCTTTTTTGGTTCCATATGAACTCCCTCCTTGATTGCTTCCTCCCCTCCCTCCCCACCCTGTCCCCACCTTTGTTGTCCATGACTTTTGTTCATGTATACATGCATAGAAGTTCAGTGGTTTATCTCTCCCCCACCACGACCTGTTCTGGTGAATGTCAGTCAGTATACCACTTCCATGTCTCTGGCACTACCCCATTCCTCAGACTGTTGTATTCATTATATTCCACAGATAAGTGAGATTGTATGATACTTATCTTCCTCTGTTTGGCCTTTTTCACTTAGGATAATACTTTCCAGTTCCCTCTATGTCATCTGAAAGGATAAGAGATCTTTCTTTCTTATAACTGCATAGTACTCCATTGTGTATATGTACCACAGCTTTTTTATCCATTCGTCAACTGATGGACTTTTCGGCTGTTTACAGATCTTATCTGTTGTAAATAGTGCTGCTACGAACATGGAGAGTGTATTTGTCAATGATATATCAGATAAAGGGTTAATTTCCAATATATATAGAGTGCTTACACAACTCAAGAAAAAGAAGACAAAGAACCCAATTAAAAAATAGGCAGAGGAACTAAATAGACACCTCTCCAAACAGGACATACAAATGGCTAAGAGACATATGAAGAAATGCTCAACATCACTGATCATCAGAGGGATGCAAATTAAAACAATGAGGCATCACCTCACATCTGTCAGAATGGCCGCCATCATCAAATCATCAAAAACTAGTGTTGGTGAGGGTGTGGAGAAAAGGGGACTCTAGTACACTGCTGATGGGAATGCAGACTGGTGCAGGCACTATGGAAAACAATATAGCGTTACCTCAAAAAAATTAAAAATTGAACTTCCATTTAACCCAGTGATCCCACTTCTAGGAATATACCCTAAGAAGCCTGAAACACCAGTCAGAAGGAATATATGTACCCCCATGTTTGTAGTAGCACTATTTACCATATGAACTTTTGAAGTATTTGTTCTAGTTCTGTGAAGTATGTCGTTGGTATTTTGATGGGGATTGCATTGAATCTATAAATTGCTTTGAGAGGTATGGACATTTTAATGATGTTAATTCTTCCAATCCATGGACAAGTTATGTGCTTCCACTTTTTTATATCTTCCTCTATTTCTTTTTTCAATGACCTGTAGTTTTCTGCGAATAAGTTGTTTATTTATTTGATTAAGTTTATTTCTAGGTATCTTAATTTTTTTGCCACGATCGTAAATGGGATTGTATCTTTAGTTTCCCTTTCTGTGATTCCATCAGTGGTGTATAAGAATGCTGTAGATGTTTTGACATTAATTTTGTATCCTGCTACTTTGCCAAATTCATTTATTAAGTCTAGTAAATTTTTGATGGAGTCTTTGGGGTTTTCTACGTATAGTATAATGTCATCTGTGAATAATGGCAGTTTCACTTTCTCCTTTCCAATTTGGATCCCTTTTATTTTTTTCCCCCGTCTGATTGCTGTGGCTAAGACTTCCAGTACTATGTTAAATAAGAGTGGCAAAAGTGGGCATCCTTGTCTTGTTCCTGTTTTTGAAGGTAATGCTTTTAATTTTTGTCCATTGAGTATGATGTTGGTGTAGGTCTTTCATATATGGCCTTTATTATGTTGAGATATGATCCCTCTATTCCCAGATTGCTGAGCGTTTTTGTCAGAAATAGGTGCTGGATTTTGTCAAATGCTTTTGAAGCGTCTATTGATATAATCATATGATTTTGATCTTTCATTTTGTTTATGTGGTGTATCACATTTATTGATTTGCGAATATTGTACTAGCCTTGCATCCCTGGGATGAATCCCACTTGGTCATGGTGAATAATTTTTTTTGATGTATTGTTGGATCCAATTTGCTAGTATTTTGTTAAGAATTTTGACATCTATGTTCATCAGTGATATTGGCCTGTAGTTTTGTTTCTTTGTAGTGTCTTTTTCTGGTTTTGGAATTAGAATTATGCTGGCCTCATAAAACGAGTTTGGAAGTCTTTCTTCTTTTTGAATTTTTTAAAATAGCTTGAGGAGAATGGGTATTAGTTCTTCTTTGAATGTTCGGTAAAATTTCCCTATGAAACCATCAGGGCCTGGGCTTTTGCTTGCTGTGAGAGTCTTGATTACATCTTCAATTTCTTTAGTTGTTATTGGTTTTTTCAAGTTTTCTATCTCTTCCTGGTCCAGTTATGGGAAACTATGTGTTTCTAGAAATTTGTCCATTTCACTTAGATTGTCCAATTTGTTGCTGTATAATTGTTCATAATATTTGTTAACAATCCTTTGTATTTCTGTGGTGTCAGTTATTATTTCTCCTCTTTAATTTCTGATTTTGTGTATTTGGGTTCTCTCTCTTTGTTTCTTGGTGAGTCTAGCTAAGGGTCCATCAATCTTGTTTATCTTTTCAAAAAATTAGCTCTTTGTTTCATTGATCCTTTGAATTGTTTTTTTTGGTCGCCATGTCATTTATTTCTGCTCTGATCTTTACTATTTCCTTCCTCTACTTGCTCTGGGGTTTTCTTTTTGTTTGCTTTCTAGTTCTTTAAGTTGTGAGGTTAAATAGTTTATTAGAAATTTTTCTTGGTTCTTGGAGTAAGCCTGTAGTACTATGAACTTCCCTCTCAGAACTGCTTTTGCTGCTTTCCATAGATTTTGTGTTGTTGTATGTTCATTTTCATAGGTTCCCAGGAATTTTTAAATTTCATCCTTGATCTGCATGGTAACCCATTCATTTTTCAATAACATGCCATTTAGCCTCCATGAGTTCAAATGTCTTTGCATGTTCTTGTTACAATTCATTTCTATTTGCATGCCATTGTGATCTGAGAAGATGCTTGATATGATTTCAATCTTTTTGAACTTGTAGAGACTTAGTTTGTGCCCTAACATGTGGTCTATCTTTGAGAATGTCCCATGTGCACTTCAGAAGAATGTGAATTCTGCAGTTTTGAGGTGTTATTCTCTGTAGATATCTATTAAATCCATTTGATGTAGTGCTTCATTTAGAGTCTGTGTTTCCTTGTTAACTTTCGGTCTAGAAGATTAATCCAGTGATGTGAGCAGGGTATTGAAGTCCCTTGCTATGACTGTATTGCTGTTGATTTCTTCTTTGAAGTCCTTCAAAAGATTTTTAATATATGTTGGTGCTTCTATATTGGGTGCATATATGTTTACCAAGGTTATATCTTCCTGTTGGATAGATCCTTTCAGTATTATGTACTGGCCTTCTTTGTCTGTAGTTATGGCCTTCATTTTGAATTCTACTTCATCAGATATGAATATTGCTACCCCAGCTTCTTTTTCCTTTTCTTTCTCTTGAAGGATTTTTATCCATCCCTTCACTAAAACCTATTTAGTCTTTTGTTGTGAGGTGTGTCTCTTGTAAATAACATATATGTGAGTCATGCTTCTTATCCAGTTAGCTACTCTGTGTCTTTTTTTTTTTTTTTTTTTTTTTATCCTCACCCGAGGACATTTTTCCATTTTTTGTTCAGCTAGAGAGGGAGGGAGAGAGAGAGAGAGAGAGAGAGAGAGAGAGAGAAACATCGATGTGAAGGGACACATCGAGTGGCTGCCACCCGCACAACCAACCAGGGCCGGGGACAAACTGCAACCGAGGTACGTGCCCTTAGCGGGAACCGAACCCGGGTCTCTCTGTACCGCAGGCTGACGCTCCAACCGCTGAGCCAAACCGGCCAGGGCTACTCTGTGTCTTTTTATGGGAGCATTCAAATCATTCACATTTAAGGTGATAATTGATATGTACTTATTTATTGTCATTTTTGTTTAATGTGATTCTATTTTTCTTCCTATTTCCTCTACGAAGTACAGCAGTTTTTTTTTTTTTTGTTGTTGTTGTTTTTTTGTTTTTTTAGCATATCTTTCAGTGCTGGTTTGGTGTTAATATATTCCCTTTGCCTTTTTTTGTCTGGAAAGCTCTTTATTTGACCTTCTTTTTTGAATGATAGTCTTGAATTGAGATCCTTGTTTTTCATGACCTTGATTACTTAATGCCACTCCCTTCTGGCCTGTAGTGTTTCTGTTGGGAAATCAGCTGAGAGCCTTATGGGGTTTCCATTGTAGTTAACCTGTTGCTTATCTCTTGTTGCCTTTAGGATTCTCTCTTTGTCTTTATTTTTTGGCATTTTCATTACTATGTGTCTTGGTATGGGCCTGTTTGGGTTCTTCTTACTTGGGGCTCTCTGTGCTTCTTGAACTTGAATGCCTTCTTCCTTCACCAAGTTAGGAAAGTTTTCTGTCACTATTTCTTCAAATATATTCTCTAACCCTTGCCCATTTTCTTCCTCTTTGGGGACTCCTATGATGCAAATGTTATTACGTTTCCAGTTGTCCCACAGTTCTCTTAAGCTGTCTTCCTGTTATTTAATTGTTATTTCCTTTTGGTTTTCTGATTGGTTGATTTTTTTTCTACTCTGTCTTCTAATTCAAGTATCCTGTCCTCAGCTTCCTATACTCTGCTTGTTAGTCCTTTCAACGTGTTCTTAATTACTGCTATGTCATTCTTCATTTCTACTTGGTTGGTTTTCAATGTTTCTATATCTTTACTCATGGTGCTGATGTCTTTACTCATTCTGTTGAGCTTCCTCAAGATCATGGCTCTGAACTCTACCTCTGATAATTTGCTTAGGTGCATTTCATTTATCTCTTCTTTGATAGAGTTCTCTTGTTCTTTCATTTGAGATTTGTTTCTTTGTTTCACCATCTTGGCTATCTCAGCCTGCCAAATTTTACCTGTTGGTGTTGGTGTTCTGTTGTTTGTGGCTCCTTCTGCTGGGTTTGGATGAGCCTGTGTGGGCCCAAGTTTAATATCACTGTTCAGTCTTACTTTCTTCGGTAGATTTGCAAACCCAGTAATGGTTCAGTTATCCTCTAGCTTTTTCCTCATGGCTAGTAGGCTCAGTTACTCTGTGCCTTGGAATGTAGTCCTGGTGTTCTGCATAAGAGGATTTCCAGAGTGTTGGATAGATTCTGGTTGTTAATGAGCCTCAATTTTCATTTGTTTGCCTCACCTGGGAAAGGCTGAATCTCTGAGGGTGGAGCTGCTGCTTTTCCCCACAGCTCGGGAAGGAGCACACTGGCCACCATCCTTTGTGGCTGCAACTCAGTAAAAACTCTTGAGTGCCCTCCAAATCTCGGGTGTCCCCACACAGTTCCAGCCGAGTCTGCCCTCCCTCTGCTGTAGCCCTCAGGTGAGTGGCTGTGGCTATTTTAGTGTTCTGTCCAGGCTCTCTGCTCCGTGGAGCGGGCTTGGTCTTTATTCCTCAAGGCCTCTGCTCACAGCTAAGACTGCTGCTGTCTGTGGGCTCCCAGCTTGCCACCCTCTTGCGCCTCCACAGATCCTACCAGTGTCCCTGGTTATAGGGTCCTGCCCTGCTGCTTTTCTGTTGCTTTTTTTTTTCGAAGCTTTGTCTTTATTTTAGTTTTAATTCCCATTTGGTCCTGGGAGATCTTCTGTGTAGCTTCTGCCTCCATTTTCACATCCTCTATGCTTATCTTGTGCTCAGCTGTGTTACAGAGGCCTTTCTGGTGCCCCAGCTCCCTGCACGTCCCTTGGGTAACTGGATCACACAGTCCCCTTGGAGCTTGGGCTCTGTGCCTATGTTATGGGCTGCTGGGTAGCACAGGCCTCTCTGGTGCTTCAGCACCCTGCAGGTCCTGTGGGTAACTAGATTGCACAGTCCCTGCCCGGTCACACAGGCCTTTCTGGTGTTTCAGCACCTTGTAGGTCCCATGGGTAACTGGATCACACAGTCCCTGCTGGGTCGCATAGGCCTCTATAGTGCCCCTGCACCCTGCAGGTTCCATGGGTGGGCAGCTGGATCGCACCAGTCTCTCTTCGGCTTCGGTTTCTCACTGCTCTTGTGGGCTACTGGACACCATAGGCCTCTGTGAAGCCCCAGGTCCCACAGATGGTGGCTGGGGAGTGCTGCTGCCCAGTGGGGCTCAACTCCTGCTCAGCTTTTGCTTTAGTTTTTGGGGATGGGTCTCAGCTGCTGGTCTGTGCTTCTGTTGCCTGGGGATGGATGTCTGCTCCCCAGCCTCTGTTGCTGGGGGTGTATCTGGACTCTGATCCAGTTGCTACTGTGGGGGATGGTGCTGGGCTCCAGGTTGTCTGTGGCTTCCTCAACCGGCATCCTGGGAGCTCCACTACTGTGCACAGGTATGTGCTGACACAGAGTGTCCACTGGTCAGATGATGCCAGGTGCGCTGGTGGGCTCAGGTTCCTGGGCCCTAGCAGCTCCCACTGCCTCCTCCCAGGGAAGACCTGGGATCTTCCAAAATGGTGGGACCTCCCCGTGGTTCAGGGACAAGCACCCTGAAGTGTCGCTTATTGTGGTACCCGGCTGCTCCTGTCCACAGCACAGAAACCTTCTGCTCCACTACTCTGCACTGCTCAGGTTTGGTTGTCCACCTTCATGTCCACTCATACTCTCTCACACACTCGCTCACTCTCTCACACACTCACCCTTTCTCTGGTCCTGCCCGCCACCATCTTACTTTATGGGGTTTTTTAAATACTCATTTTTGTATCTGTTTTATTGTTGTAGCTATAATTTTTAGAAGGTATTGTAGTCTCCCACAAAGTTATTATATATCTTTCTATTTTTCTATTCAGTTTAATCAGTTTTTACTTCATATATCCTGGAATTCTATTGTTAGGCATTTATGTGTTTATAATTGTTATAAACAATTTTTGTCCTCCATTCTTCTCATTCTTCGTAATTATTTTTTCTAGTGTGATGAAAAAAATCTGTTCATTTTTTAATGTATATATTTTAGTGTGTTTTTTTTTCCCTCTTAGTGGTTACTCTGGAGATTTCAATGGATATCTTAATGTTATATCTAATAAGTTAGAATTGATATCAGCTTATATTCAATAATAAAACTCTTCTTTTTATAGCTATCTTTTCCTGCTTTATATTATTGAGACAAATTACATTTTTATACCAGTGTGTCCATAAACATGTATTTATAATCATATAATCATTTTATGTATTTGTCTTTTATATTATATACAGAAAAACAAATAATTTAAATCCAAAAAGCATACTAATGGATTTTTTGTTTATCTAGGTAACTACCTTTATCCATGTTTTCTATTTATTTATATGGTTTTGAGTTACTACCTGATATCCTGTCATTTCAGCATATAAGACTCCATTTAGCTTTTAGTGTAGGGAAAATCTGCAAGCAACAAACTTCCCCATATTTTGTTTATCTGAGAATTTCTTCATTTCTTCTTCTTCTACAAAGGATTGTTTTGCCAGATATAGAATTCTCATTGACTTTATTATTTATTTATTTATTATTATTATTATTTTTTACAGAACACTAAAAATGTCATCACATTGCCTTCTGACTTCCATGGTTTCTTAGGAGAAATTGGTGGTCAGTCTTTTCTGTATGTAATGAGGCACTTCTCTCTTGCTGCTTTCAGGGTTCTCTCTTATCTTTCAATAATTTGATTACACTGTGCCTTGGTGTGAATTTCTTTAATTTCATCTTTCCTGAAGTTTTTTGATTTTGTGATGTGTAGTCTTATATTTTTAAACAAATGTGAAAGATTTTTTTCTTATTATTTCTTCAAATCACTCCTCCCATACACTCCCCTCCCACTGAGACTCCTGTTATGTATATTTTGGTATGCTGGATAGTGTCTCACAGATCTCTTAGGTTAAATTTTGTGTTAATGTTTTTATTTTCTACTCTTCACACTGAATTACCTCAAATGAACTATTTTCTGGTTTTCTGATTCTTTCTTCTACTTGCTCAAATCCACTATTGAACTTCTGGAGTGAATAATTTCATTTTAATGTTTGTATTTTTCAAGTACAAAATTTCTGTTTGGTTCATTTTTATAATTTCCATTTTTTTTCTTAATGATCTATATTTTTTCTTCAGTTCTCTCTCTATTCTTTCCTTTAGGTCTTTGAACATATTAACAGTAGTTGATATAAGTAGTTGTCTAATAAATTCAGTGTCTAGGCTTTTCCTATGAATGGGTCATATTTTCAAGTTTTTTGCATGGCTTAAATATGGATTTTTAATTTCTATATGTTGATTATAGTGTGGCAACTCTTGACATCAGTTTTTCTTTCATATCCATGGTGTCTTAAGAGAAATTAAGAAATTGTTTTGTTATTGGTACTTGATATGGATGATTTTTGTTTTGCTCATTTATGGATTTTTCTAAAGTACTTTTAAAAGACTAGATTCTTAGTAATATATGGCCACTAAAGTCTGGTTTTATTTGAGTAGTGTTCAGCTAGTGTTGAACAGAGTGCTCTTATATACCTGCAGACAAAAATATAAAAAAAGAGAAAAATGTTCTCTCCTAGTCTTTGCAGATTGGCCCTGCATTGAAGCACTTCCTCATGCATAAACATTAAATTTACAGTGCTGCCTTAGTCTTCTTGCTGGGAACCTAAAATTAAAAGGCTGAAATAAGAGAAAATAAGCATTTATTTGAGATAAAAGAATTGCTATTTGAAGAGAACAGATTCAGGCAGAAACCCAGTTTACCAATTTCATGGTAAGGGAAATGGGTTTTTATGAGAAAATTAAAGGAATAATTTCATAAATGGAAGAAAGAAATTCCTATTGGTGCAAATAAGCTGTTATACTTTAGCTATACATAAGTGGTTACTGATCCTGTCTTCTGATAGAAGGTCCATAATCATTAGTTTTTGTGGTTAGAATGTTTACTCTCCTTCTGGTTTTACAAAGAATTGATTTTTGTTGTTGTTGTTGGTTTGTTTTTTATCCTCACCCGAGGACATTTCTCCATTTTTTTGTTCACGTAGAGTGGGAGAGAGAGAGAGAGGAACAGAGAGAGAGAGAGAAACATCACTGTGAAAGGGACACATTGAGTGGCTGCCACCCTCACGCCCAACCAGGGCTGGGGACAAACTGCAACCAAGGTACGTGCCCTTAGCGGGAACCAAACCCGGGTCTCTCGGGACCACAGGTAGAGGTTCTAACCACTGAGCCAAACCGGCCAGGGCCAAAGAATTGTTTTGAAGACAATGTTGGTTTGGTTAAGTACAAAGTTGGTCCAGTTCAAAACAGTCCAAAAATTCTAATAGCAAGATGTGCAAGTCAGTTTTTCTGGAATGCTTGCTCTGTTTTCATTTTAAAATGGCTCCACTTACATTAACTTTTGCATTTACCTCCTTTGATCAAGCTCTTTCCTTGAAAGTATTGATGATCAAACATTGGAGAACAATTATGGTCAGTTTTTGAAAGCATCATTTGTCTTCTGCCACCAAGAAGGCTCATTCCTGGTATGTCATATTCCACATAGAAGGAAAAGTGATTTTCTTCGGAGACTTGGTCAGTATTTAAACAACAAGAGTGCCAGAACAGGAAAAAGCTTTATCTTGAAGTTCCTCTAAGGGCAAATATCTTCTTCAGTTCCTTGGAGTTCATATGAAGTCTCATAAAGCTTAATGATTATTTTGAAGCCTGAGCAACTATTATCTCTCAGTGTTTTTTTATAATATCAAACTATGCAAAATTTTATAAGAATTCCTTTGATGTCAAACAAAATTCTAAGTCCAATTTGGAGAAGAGAACTGAATCAGGATGCAATGCCTGAGGGCAGCCAGCTAACTAGATCAATAAACCATGGAGTGTCAGTAGACACTTCATTTAACCATTTGGTTTGTACCTGGATTTTGTCTATTTTTTCTTTGCTATGCCAGAGGTCCTTACCCAAGTACAGCAAGAGGTATTTACAGCAGAATAAACTCTACCTCGTTCAGCTAGGATATAATCAAGTCCAATTCTATTGTCCAAAACAACTCATGAGGAGGAATGCAAATAATTTTTGATTGGCTTCTGATTAACTGATAGATTCAGTAATATATCCCAAGTTTTAGGTAGATTTCTAATAATGTATTTATTCTATGCAGTGACTATCCAAAGAAAAAATAATATTTTTATAAATCTGGAAGCTTTATTGGCTTTTACACTGCAAGATAATGAACACCCTTGGCTATGTTTACAACAAATTTTATGTTTTAATCTGTGATGATAGACTTAAGGGTGATGTCTAATGCTGATGTTCTGGTCCATCATATGATCAAATAGAATAACCAATAATCTAACTTCATAATAACCTACAACATTGATAGGGGTTTAAATAGTATGTTCACCTGAGTTGTTGTTTTGCCAACTGCAAGTGAAAAGATATCCTAATGGCACACAGACCATGAAGTTATTATAATAAATTTGATTGAACCAATGATCTGAAGAACCAGAATAATTAAAGAGGTTATCTGCAGGTGAAGTAAAATTAGATTGAAATATGTAAGTTGCAATGGAGAGACAGAGGAGAAATTGTTGATATCAGGGATGTTTTGGTAGTCTAAATTTTCCACTTATACAAATAGCCTCTCTCAAGTATCTAGATATGCCATTGGTTAGTCAAGGAATCAAAATGAATATGAAATAAAAATAAAAGTATAGATTATACAGGCCAGATTATACAGGTCTTGGGTTAGCTATCCACATCAGATATTATCTGATTCACTTCCTAGTAATTTTTTATTTTAAGTCCTCTGTTGGTAGAGCAGTCTAGTTAGGCTCAAAAGCTTTCTTTAAAATGGGGGACAAATCCAACAGTCAACGCATTTAAGTTTTGTAGCATGTGGGCTAGTTAAGAGTACCCAACATGGTCCTTTTCATCTTGGCTGTAAAGAGTCCTTTTGGAGATGTGTTTTCCAATACATTTAATTACCTGGTTATAGGTTTCATTGTTTATTTGTCTTCTGAAGAAATGTAATAAAAAGACTGTTCTAGTAAAGCATGCTTATTTTCAACATAGCCATTAGGTCTTTACAGTATTGAAACATATCTCCTTTTTTCAGTTGTGAATCAAAAGATGCAGGAGCCAGATGCATTGGGCACTGAATAATTATTTCAAAGGGTGACAATTTAGGGATATAAAATGAGTAGATTTAAGATTTATAAGGGTTAATCATAATACCTTTGGCTAAAGTTATTTCTGTAACATACAATAATTTAAGACAATGACAATAATTATGACTGATAGCATTACACCAAGACAAATCAGATTTCTAGTCATTTCATATAATTTTTGAACACTTATCTTGGTGATGCAATACTTAGTTATCCTTTTGACCATAGTGACAATTAAGGACTTTACAGGCAAATAAAGTTAAATAGTTGTAAGCAAAGTTTAACTCTATAAAAACCTGATGATACAGTTAAAACACATGTGATAAAAAAATCTTAGTTTTCTAGGAAGATTACTTTAAAAGTAAAGTAAAAAATTTTACAATTTGTTTAAAAGACAAAAGTCCAAGAACATTTTGTTCTTTAACAAATATAAAAAAATTAATTTTTACATAAGTACATCATTGCTATTAAAGCTTATTTTTAATATCCTTATAATAAATTTATTCAATTTTATCTAGCTTGATCACACATAAACTTTCTTTCTCAAGATTTATTTTTCATAAACCACCTTCAATTTTCTATATCCATTTATTTTGTCCCTTTTTCTCTTACCCATGGAGAAATAACTAGCTGTACATTAGGACAAAATTACTTTCATTTTCCTCAATAAAAATGCATCTTCATACCTTAATACCTTCTTTTACCAAAAAAAAAAATATATTATTTTCCTTATATAGCAATTAGAATTTGTGACCCTTAGAAATCTTAATTTCTAATGAGAACTAAGAAGTAAGCAATTATAAACTGTCTTTTACATTAGTATTTTATAAATCTACTTAATAATTTTTAGAAACATTCCTCGTCATAGGACAATTTGAAAATTATTTTTCAATTGCAGTTTACATTCAATATTTTTCTTTATCAGTTTTATATGTACAGCATAGTGGTTACACAATTGTACTTTACAGAGTGGCTTCCCCAATATTTCAAGTACCCACCCGGTCCCATACATAGTTATTACAGTATTATTGACTATATTTCCAATGCTGCAATTTACATGTCTGTGACTATTCTGTAACTACCAATTTATACTTTTTAATTCTTTCACCTTTTCACTCAGTCATCCAACCTCACATATAAATGAAATCATATGGTAGTTGTCTTTGTCTGACATTTTTCTTAGCATAATATCTTCTAGGTCTATCCATGCTGTCACATGTAAAGAGTCCTTTTGGAGATGTGTTTTCCAATACAATTAATTACCTGGTTATAGGTTTCATTTATTTTTTATGGCTGAGTAGTATTCCATTGTGTATGTGTACCACAGCTTTTTTATGCATTCGTTTATTGGTAGGCAGTTGGGTTGCTTCCATTTTTTAGCTATTGTAAGTAATGCGCAGTAAATGTGGAGGTACATGTATTTTTTCTAATTAGTGTTTTGGGTTTCTTTGGATATAGTCCAGAAGTAGAATAGTTGGGTTATAAGGCAATTCTATTTTTAATTTTTGAGGAACCTCCACATTATTTTCTATAGTGATTACACCAATCTGCATTCCCACCAACAGTTCAAGAGAGCTTCCTTTTCTCCACATCTTGCCAATACTTCTTATTCATAGAACAGTTTTAAAATAAATAACATGTTATGTTTACTAGCAAGTCCAAATGTCTTTAGCTTCTCTGTAACAGGAAGCCAAAAGCATGTACACCTATGTTGAGCAATTAATGCTTCATTATTGTATTTTATTAGAAAATGAAAAATTTTACAGATTGACAATCCCCTGAAGAGGGGGTGTGAGGGGGAGATAAACCACAGAACTTATATGCATGTGTGCATGAACAATGGACATGGACAACAAAGCTGGGGACGGGGTGGGGAGGGAAGGGAGGGGAGAATCAGTGGGGGGAAAAGGGGAAACATCCGTATCAAAAATAAATCAATTAATTTTTTAAAAAAGAAAAATTCATTATTTTAATTTAGCAAATTTCTAAGATTTCAAGTTACTAAAAATATTGTGAAGCTTTTTTAAGTATTACATCATAACATAATTATTTCTAAATATAAAAACATTTTATTCTACACACATGTATTTAATACATTAGTTCTTACCAATTATGTTTAGACTACATATAAAAACATTATGAAGCATCAGGCAAAGTCAGTTATTATCCCAAGCTACTGTTTTCTGCTGACAAGTGAACTTATCTTACTTTTAGTGTACCTAGGGAAAATAAAAGTATTATATTAAGTGTAGCCAACTTTAAAGGCATGCCTGTTTTAATAAACCAATAATCCTAAACAAGCTTTAGTATTAAATATTTTCCCAGATCACACAAACTTGGAATTTATTTGGGTTAGTTTTAAAATTTATCTTAATTTATACAAGTGCTTAATTTTTAGCCAATGAAATAGAGTTCTTTATCAATTAAATTTTGGTACTATCTTCCAAAGTAAAAGGTACTATAATTTTACAACATACACATATATAGGCATGCATATAAATATATACAGATGCTACCAGAAACATGATCATTTTGTCCAAAAATCTTAGCCAAGATGAAAATGCAAGACTCACTAGTGTATAAATAACAGAATAAGTTAAGACTATCTGCTCAGATAGCTAAGGCTTTTACTCTTCATGGAGAAAACTTTTTAAAGATGTATACTTGTCCTTGACAATTTTAAGGAAGGTAGGGGCTTCATTAGGGGGAACGTTTCAGCAGATTTTACTTTTGAAAGGAATGTCCCCTTTTCTTATTTTCCCATTGGTTTCAACTTATATGATTGAATTAATTGGGCTTAGTCTCAGGTGATTGTGAGATGTGTTTAGGTTCCTGCCTTATTATTTATAGGAGGGCCTGGGGAATTACAGAGGATTTCTAAAATTTCCTATCAGAATTTTAATATTAGTTTTCAATTTGGCCTATTTGTAATTTGAAAGTTGTTAAATCCTTTAGAATATTCTGTCAGGTTCATCTGGAACAAACAGTAAATGTTTCTGTCAGTATTAAACAATTTTATGAACCCAAGATGGTGCAAAGTTTATCAACTTCCTCAAGATCAAGGGTCACTCTCAAAGATAGCAAAAAGAAAAGAATTGACATCCTGAATGTCCAAAGCAGACAGAAGGCCAAGACCTTGGAACACAAAACAAGACAAACAAGAAGGCGATAGTTATCCCTGAGAGAAAAAAGATCAATAACCACTTTATCTGGAGTTGAAAAGGAAGCACGTGGAGTTTTATTTTTCTGTATCATTGGGCTCAAAAAAAGTTATGAAAACTTTTGTACATATTTCCTGGGATTAAGAAATTTTTATTCGGCCCTTATTTAAGTCTCTTAAAAAAGAGTAAAGGACACCAGAGGGGGTTTTCTGCAAACTCAGGTAGTTTCAGTTCAGTCTCTTCAGTGTGGAAAATCAGTTCCCATGAAAACTTACTAGAATGAGTATTCATTCAAAAGGTAATAGAAAGGAGCAATAAGAGTTATGTCAGTCCTATAGTTTTTTTGTTTGTTTTAGATAGTATTATATTTAATTTTTTAATTAATCTATTATAATATATACTTCAGTGAAACTATTCTGACATTTTTGAAAACTTTTGAAAATTTATGCATGCCAAATAAAATTGGTATCTCATCTTGTTTATTTTATTTGGTAGGTCTTGCTTTTAAGAGCACTTTAGAAATTTTAATCAAAGTATAGTTTAATCAAAGTAGAAGGTCTTGGCCGTCTGTCTACTTTGGACAAAGTATAGTGTATTAGTTTCAGGTGTACAACATAGTGATTCAACATTTATACAGTACATTGTTGGGATAGTGTTAGAATATTTAAGCGTACATTTAAATGATCTTATCTATTTGGACTATTCCTCATAATGGCCACCAGGGGCCACTGTAATTTTAATTCATCTTTAGTATTGTTGGTCAACTAGGACAAAAATTTACAAAAAGAAGGACTGTAAGTTTTAAACATAAAATCAGTTGAAGTTCCAAAAAGGGAAATTTTAGAAGTTATAAGTCCCATGTTAAAGACAAATATCACTGAGAACTGGCAGTGCAGGACAAAATGCAAAAACATGACAGTCATAAGCCCCATATTTTTACCTGTGATTATGAGCAACTCGTTATAAACAGAAAAATGCCAGTCTCAAGCTCCAAATTGAGTACAGCTGCTTGGAATCTCAGTCTATGTGATTAGATGCCAAATGTAGGCCAGTATATGCACTTTCTGGGTGGCATAGACCAGAGAGCATATTCTCATAAGTCAATAAGCCAAACTCTCAAGACATAGAACAAGACAAAAGGAAAACCTAATTAGAGCAATTGTATTCCTCATTATGACAAACTAAACAAAAGACAGAGACAAATTAAAATACAAGAGCACACAAACAAGAATGAAATGTGGGATATTATATTCATCAAAAGATATATATATATATAAATAATGGAATATTACTCATCCATAAAAACAGTCTTACCATTTGTAACAGTATGGATAGACCTAGAGGGTATTTTGCTAAGTGAAATAAGTCAGATAAAGACAAATACCATATGATTTTACTTATATATGAGATCAAGAAAAATATATGAATAACAAGACAGAAGTAAACTCACAGATGCAGAGAAAAAATAGTGGTTGTCAGATGAGAGAGGGATCGGAGGGTCTGGGTGAAAAGGGTGAAGGGTTTAAAAAGTACAGCTTACAGTTAGAAAATAGTTATGAGGATGTAATGTATACCTTAGGGAATACAGTCAATAATATTGTAATAACTATACATGGTGTGAGGTAGGTGCATGACTTATTGGGGAAATCCCTTTGTAAGTTATATAAATGTTTAACCACTATGCTGCACATATGTACCTAATGGAATATTCAATGTTAATCATAATTGGGAAAAAAACTTTCCCCAGTTATTTGCTTTACTTTAGTTTTTGTTTTGTTGTTTTTATTTAGTTGCCAGTGAATTGGACTTGGTTATTTTTAGTTACCATAGTTTAGAAATTAAATAGAGCAAAAAGACCCACATTTTAAGAGTTCTTTCTTCTCAGAATAACAGCTTTTTAGGATAACAAAATATTTTAGTGATAATTTTTCTATCCAAGTAATATCATATAACTGTTACCTAATGGAATCTTGAACATGAGAAGCATAGTCAGGGATTCAATTATTTTAGAAGAAAGTTACTACTAAAAATTAAAGATATAACCACAATATTGCATTTGAAATGTGCAGCCCAAGACTTGTTTGAACATTTTGTCTATTATATAAGCATATATATTCTATTTAACACTTAATATCTCTTTGTTTAGGTTCTCACTAGGATCACCCATTCCTCCCCTGAGATCCTCGAGCATCCTTATAATCATTGTTTAACTCTGCATCTAGTATTTTTTTGCTTACACTTTATTTATTATTTTCCTGGTGATTTCTCTTGTTCTTTCATTTGGGGCATATTTCTTTGTGTCCTCATGTTGTCACTGTGTATTAGGTAGATCTACTATTACTCCCAAACTTGTTATGATAACTTTATGATGAAGGTGTCTTGTTAGGTTCAGTAGCACAATCTTCCATATCATCTGAGCTCTGTGCTCCAGGAATGTTTCTTGTGAGTTATTTGCACCCTCTTGTTGTAATTGAGCCTTAAATGCTGTTGACCCTTTCATGGGTGAATAGAACACTTCAGGGTGGCTGACTATAAGGATAAACCTTGATCACTGTGTATGAGTCACTGTGCAAGGGTTGCTTCACTAGGTAGAGTAGTTCCCAGCAGGATATGGTGTCTGCCACAATCACCCTTTGGGTGTGCTGCTTGTGTGGCTAGTTGGGTTGAGCTCTGGCATGGTCTGAAGCCCACCACTCTTCTGTTGGTTCTGGATCCACTTGGACTGGTTTCACTTACAGGTCAATGTCAGACTTTGTCCATAATTGGCCTTGAGCTTCCTGTTTGAAGCTACCACACTATTCACTGTATATGGCTGCATCAGCTGGGCCTGGGTGTGCATGTGAGGGGTCAATCTATTTACAAAAATTGGCCTTTAAATATACTTTTAATAGCTGTTGTAAAGTTTTTGTATTCTAAATCCAATATCCTGAGTCTTTTGAGATCAATTTAAATTGACTGATTTCTGTCTTGACTTTGGATAACATTTTACTATTGCTTAGCATGGCTAGCAATTTTGTTTTTATTAAATGCTGAACACGTTGGGTGATATACAGAGGTTAGGTAAAAGTAGATTTACATTTTTTTGTATGGAAAAATAATACAATGGGTAAAATAGTAATAGAAGAATAAACTGTGTTTCATGTACTCACAACAGTAAACCTACTTTTGCCCACTGTGTGTGTGTGTGTGTGTGTGTGTATGAGTGTGTGTAAAGAGAGAGAGAGCAAGGTAGAAGGACATATAGATGGAAAGGACATAAGTATTTAAAATTATTCCACATCATATGTTAGCAAGTAAATGTCAATTAAAACAATAAAAAGAAGATGGCAGATTAGGTGTAAGCTACACTGACCTTCTCCCAAGACCAAACTGGAATTACAACCAAAATATAACAAAATTATCCTGAATAACCAACTGAAGACTAGCTGGAAAGAAGCCTTATAACCAATGGCTTAAATAAGAGGCTACATTGACACTGATAGAAAGTATGGAGGCACGAGAGGGCTGGCTGGGCTCCCACAGGCAGCAACTGAAGACCTAGAGGGCTATTTCAACTGCAGGGGATCCACCTGAGAAGTCTGGAGCTAAACCCCAAATGAAGCTTCCCAGACCATAGCACCAGAACTGGAAAAGGTGACCACATAACATCTGGCTATGTAAAGCAGCAGGGTTTGTGTCCACCAAAGAGAGATGACTAGAAATGCAGGGACCATCTTAAAGGGCCAATACACACAATTTCACTTGCAGCCACTCACCTTGGACTCTAGCAGAGGGAGGGAAGAATGGATAACAGCTGTGTAAAGATACTTTGAAGTTGGTGGCTCTGGGGAGATAGCTGAAAGGTTAGCATCTATATCCATGAACTGAGTCATTCCCCTATACTGCAGAAGTCCTCTTTCATAGGCAAAACTTTCTCATCCTTGCAGCATCAGCCTGGGGGCAAGTAATAGCCCCACCCTTTAGAATCCCTCTTGCCCCACCCTATAGAGTTTAAGCCCTGACTACAGCTGGAGGCTCAGTAAGTGACTGCCACTAACAGATAGCCTAAAGGTAGAGTAAGATCCCAAGGTGCTTTCAGTCTTTGCCTGACCTACTCCTGGGCCCAGAGCTAGTAAAAGCAGATTTGAATACGCAGCTTGGTCCTTTTCACACACACCCAGGCCCAGCACAGAGAGCCACAAGCTGTGGGTTGCTGATATCTCCAAACAGGTTTCTAAGGGCCAAGCACAGACAGTGTCTGACATTGGCTTGCACCAGAGTTCCCCCAAGGATACCCAGAACCAGTACACCAAGGAGCCAGCCTCAGACAACAGCAGAGTAGGATCATGTAAGTTTCAGAAGCAGCATATTCACAGGGAAATATTGGAGATATTTACAAGCACCAAACACTGCTTAGATTAATTTTGTTTTGTGTGATCAGCACATGCACAACAGCCTGCATGCTGTGCTGGGGGTTGAGGCTCATTGTCGACCATCCTCATGGTTGAGCCCATACACTGTTGTAGACCAATGAGACAGACCAGACTCAGACTCTGAACTGCATTCAAATTAAGAGAGCTTTATTAGCTGCGCAGCTCCCATGCTACGCAGAGGAGAGAGCAGCCCCGAGCTCAGGGCGTGGGTTGCTTATATAGTTGTCTTAGCCCCTGTTAAGGAATTTGGGTTAAGGGTATGCGAGCAAGCAAACACGTACAGAAGCAGATATTTGCAGTTAACTGTTATGCCTGAGGGAGCAAGCAGTTTCAGTGTACACAAAGCAATGGTTATCTATACAATGCAGTGGTTATCTATTAGCAGCTAGTTCTTGCCATTCCCTTAAAATCCAGGGTGTAAGGTCATGTGTTTATCCTTTACAACACAAACGAGCCAATAACAATCAAGATTCAATTTCAACAGGAGAATTCACACAACATGCACAAGGGACATTCTTACCCAGTTTTGGTGATCAGAGAGACTGCACCACTGGGGCCCACAGGTCACCTACTACATAAAGCTACCCTACCAAGACTGGGAGTCATAGCAGATCTACATAATACATAGAAACAAACACAAAGAGGCAGACAAATTGGGGAGACAAAGAAACAGGCCCCAAATGAAGGAACAAGAAAATTATCCAGAGGAAGAACTAAATCAAGTGAAGTTCAGCAATTTGTCAGATATAGAGTTCAGAGCAATGACTATTAGGATGCTCAACAGCATGAAAGAAGATAGAACAACCATAAAAAGAACAAGTCAGAAATGAAGAATGCCATGTCTGAAATAAAGAATACACTGGAAGAAATAAAAAGCAGGTTCCATGAAGCATATGGTTGAATCAATGATTTGGAAGACAATGTAGAAAAAAATATCCAATTAGAGAATCTAAAAAAACAAAAAAAATAAAAAAAGACAAAAACAAAAAAACACTTAAATAAGTGAGGATAATTGCCTGGCCAGTGTGGCTCAGTGGTTGAGCATCGACCCATGCACCAAGAGGTCACCAGTTTGATTCCCAGTCAAGGCACATGCCCAGGTTGTGGGCCAAATTCCCAGATTTGCAGGAGGCTGCCAATCGATGTTCTCTCTTGTCGATGTTTTTCTCTCTCTCTCCCTCTCCCTTTCTCTCTCTCTAACAAATCAATAAAGGAAAAAAATGTTTTTAAATGTAAAAAAAGTAAGGATAGTTTAAGGATCCTTTTGGACATCATAAAACATAACAACATCCATATGATAGGGGTACCAGAAGTATAAGTGAGAGAGAGCAAAGGATTGAGAACCTATTCGAATAAATAAAGACATACAAGCCAGGGAGCACAGAGTCCCAAAAAATATGAACCCAAAGAGGACCACACCAAAACACATCGTAATTAATATGCCAAACATTAAAGATAAAGTGAGAATCTTAAAAGCCACAAGAGAAAGTCAGTCATTTATGTACAAGGGAGGTCCCATAAGACTGTCAACTGATTTCTCAGCAAAAACATTTCAGGCTAGAAGGGATTGGCATGACATATTCAAAGTGATGAAAAACAAGGACTTACAATCAAGGCTACTTTACCTAGCAAGGTTGTAATTTAAAATTCAAGGAGAACTAAAGAGCTTCCCAGACAAGAAAAAGCTAAAGGAATTTGTTACCACCAAACAAGCATTACAAGAAATGTTAGAGGGCTTACTTTAAGAAGAAGAAAAAGAAAATAAACAGAGGAACATTTTTAAAAATAAATGGTAATAAATATATATGTATCAATAATCACTTTAAATGTAAATGGCTTAAATGCCCCAATCAAAAGACATAAGGTAGCTGAATGGATAAGAAAACACAACCCATATATATGCTGTCTTCAAGAGACACACCTCAGAATGAAACATACACACAGACTGAAACTAAAGGGACAGGAAAAGATATTTCATGCAGCTGTAAAGGAAAAAGAAAGCTGGAAAAAAATACTTATATCTGACAAAATATACTTTTTTTTAAAAATTCTTTTAAATGTTTTTTTTTTTTCTTCATTGATTTTAGAGAGAGAAGGAAGAGGGAGAGAGAGATAGAAACATTGATGAGAGAGGACATCGATTGGCCACCTCCTGCATGTCCCACACTGGGGATTTGGCCCACAACCTGGGCATATGCCCTGACCAGGAATTGAACCAGTGACCTCTTAGTGCATGGGTCGATACTCAACCACTGAGCCACACCAGCCAGGCAAAATATACTTTAAAACAAAGGATATAGCAAGAAACAAGGAAGGACACTACATAGTGATAAAAAGATCAACTCAACAAGAGAAAATAACCCTTGTTAACAATTATGCACCCAACATAGGAGCACCT
Organism: Molossus molossus; assembly: GCF_014108415.1. NCBI lineage: Eukaryota > Metazoa > Chordata > Mammalia > Chiroptera > Molossidae > Molossus > Molossus molossus. Next base: position 9,895,702 of record NW_023425355.1, on the reverse strand, counting down.
AAATATGTAAAGCAACTCTTGATGGACATAAAGGGAGAGATAGATAGTAATACAGTTATAGTAGGGGATTTTAACACCCCACTGACATCAATGGATAGATCTTCCAGACAGAAAATCAATAGGAGATGGAGGCCTTAGATGACATACTAGATCAATTGGATTTAATTAATGTCTTCAGAGCAATCCATCCAAGGACAACAGAATATATATTCTTTTCAAGTGCATATGGAACATCATACTCAATGGGCAAAAACTACAAGTGTTCCCCTTAAGATCGGGAGGAAGACTAGGATGTCTGTTTCCATCACTCTTATTCTACATAGTACTGGAAGTTCTAGTCACAGCAATCAGACAAAAAGAAGAAATAAAAGGCATCCAAATTGTAAAGGAAGAAGTAAAACTCTCATTATTTGTGTATTACATAATATTGTATATAGAGCACACTAAAGATTCCACCAAAAACTACTAGAACTGATAAATGAATTCAGTAAAGTAGCGGGAAACAAAATAAATATCCAGAAATGAATTATATTTTTATATACCAGTAATGAATTATCAGAAAGGGAAGCTAAAAAAATCCCATTCATAATTGATCCAAAAATAATAAAATACCTAGGAATAAATTTAACCAAGGATGTAAAAGACTTGTACTCAGAAAATTATAAGACACTGAAGAAATATATTTAGGAAGATACAAATAAGTAAAAGAATATACCATGTTCAGGAATAGGAAGAATTAGCATCATTAAAATATCCATACTACCCAAATCTACAGATTCAATGCAATTCCTATCAAGATACTAATGGAATAGTTCACAGAACTAGAACAAATATTTCAAAAATTTGTATGGGACCACATAAGATTTCAAATAGCAACAGTGATCTTGAGAAAAAAGAACAAAGTTGGAGGAATCAACCTACTGATATTAAACTATACTACAAGGCCATAGTTATCAAATCAGCATGGTAGTGGCATAAAAGCAGACATGTAGATCAATGGCACAATATAGAGAGCCCAGAAATAAATTCATGCCTTTATAGTCAATTAATATTTGACAAAAGAGGCTAAAACATATAGACTAAAATAGATTATTCAATTAATGGGGTTGAGAAAATTGGACATGACCACCAAGGCCAAATTAAACTAGACCACCTTTCTATACTGCATACAAGAATAAACTAAAATGGATTAAAGACTTAAATGTCAGTCTCAAAACCTTAAAAATCCCAGAAATCTCAGACATTTCTTGTAGTAATATTTTTTCTCATATATCTCCTTAGGCAAGAGAAAGAGAAATAAAAATGAAGAAATGATACTACATCAATCTAAATAATTTTTGCACAGCAAAGGAAACAATCAATAAAATGAAAAGACAGCCCACTACAAGAGAGAACATATTCACCAATGATACATCCGTTAATATTCAAATCTTATAAAGAACTTATAAAACTCAACACCAAAATAACGAACAATTCAATTTAAAAAATGGACAAAAGACCTGATTTAACACTTCTCCAAAGAGGAATACAGATGTCCATAGACATATGAAAGGATGATCAAGGTCACTAATCATCAGATAAATACAAATTAAAACCACAGTGAGATACCATCTCACACCTGTCAGGATGGCTATCATCAATAAATCAACAAACAACATGTGTTGGTGAGGATGTGGAGAAAGAGAACCCTGGTGCACTGTTGGTGGGAATGCAGATTGGTACAGCCACTGTGGAAAGCAGTATGGAGTTACCTCAAAAAATTAAAAATCAAACTGCCTTATGACCCAGTGATTTCTCTTCTGGGAATTTATCCAAAGAAACTTAAAACACTAATTGAAAAGAATATATATATCCTTATGTTCATTGCAGTGTTATTTACAATAGCCAAGATTTGAAAGCAGCCCAAGTGTCCATCAGTAGATGAGTGGAAAAAAAAGCAGTGGTACATTTGTGCAAGGGAATACTACTCTGCTATAAAAAGGAAGAAAAATGTATGCTATGTGACAGTATCAATGGACCTGGAGAACATTATGCTAAGTGAAATAAGCCAGTCAGAGAAAGACATCATATGATTTCAATCATATATGGAATTTAATGAACTAACTGAGCTACCAAGTAAAATAGAGACAGACTCCTAGATAGAGAGCAGGCAGACAGCTTTGGAGGGATTGAACAAAAAAGGAAAAAAAAAAAGACAGTGAATTCATGGGCATGGACAACAGTGTGGTGATTGCTGGGGTGAAGGGGATGGGTGAAAGTGGAAGAGGGCATAAAGGCGATAACTGGTGATGGAAAAATAAAATAAAATATATGGAAGCCCACTATTCACCTATTAGAATGGAAAAATCAGTTACTGGCATATCAGATGCTAGCAAGGATGTTAAGCATCAGGAACTCTCTTTCATTGTTTGTAGGAATGCAATAGTACAGCACTTTAAGGAAGTTTGGTTGTTTCTTACAAAATTAAACATCCTCTTACCATATAACCCAACTGTGGTGCTCCTTGGCATTTACACAAAGGAATTGAAAATGTATGCCTACCCAAAAATCTGCACATGGACACTTATAAGAGTTTCGTTTATAATTGCCTAAACTTAGAAGTAACTAAGATATTCTTCAATAGGTGAATGGATAAATAAACTGTGGTATATCTAGACAATAAATATAATTCAGTGCTAGAAAGAAATGGACTATCAAGAAATGAAAAGGAATGGAGGAAACTTCTGGAAATTTATCACAGATACATTTGTACACAAATGCTGTATATATATTTAAAAGTTTGCTCATTGGGCATGGCTAGTAATAGCAAAAACTATGGAAACCCATGTGCCCATGTATAGGGAATTCTCTATGTACTGATGTAGAGAGTTTTCTGGGATATACATATTAAGTGAAAGACAGCAAGGCTGGAATAGTGTATATAGCACACAAAGTTTAGTGTAATGTAGGGGCAGGATGAGAGTATAATATATTTATTTGTATTTACATAAATTAACACTGAAAGGTGATGTTAGAAACTAACAAAATATTTTACCACATATGTGGTGGTTGGTGATTGTAGAAATTGGTAGATAGGAATGTGGAGAAAAAAAGTGGTGGGGCAAAGCAGAGGTCATGCAGCCTATCCAAACTGAGGTTTATTTAAGATTGGGCTATACTTATATATTCAGGGTTTGGAACAGCCTGGGCAAAAGTAACTCATCAATACTTTAAAATACAACCATAAAAGATAATTACAAATTTCAAACAGCATTGGCACCTATATTAAAACTGTAGTATTACAATAAAACTAATCTACCATTTTTATAACAATGGCTACAGTAGTTAATTAATTTATGGGACTGTTTGACCAAAAAATAATATTTCATTTCAAAATGTTTTTTGCTTCGAATTAATTATTCCTCAAGGTGGAAACTGTTGTAAGAATTCACTACTAAGACAAGAACGTAGTGGAAAGAAGAAAAAAAAACTCAATAAGTTATAGTAACAGAACATTTATGGAGAATTCACTATTAACTTTGTCTATAACTGGCCATTTGTAAAGAAAGTGTATATAATTTTTAATAAATTTAACATCTGTTACAAATGTGAATGCAATACTATTTATTTGGCCTTCTAAACATTACTCTGATCTCAATTTACAGATAGGGCAAATATGAGGTTGATGCTGTGTATACTCTGGACATTAGAACAAAATATTTAATTTTGTATGACTGCCACATTTTCTCTTGCAGAGAAATTAGGATTCAAGTGTCCTGTAGACAGGACAATGACTGAGGCTTAGATCTACCAGTGTGCACTTTGCCACTGAGGTGAAGTGGCAAGTTTGGATGCAGATAAAGTTTCTTTTTACTTTAAAATTATTTTGTTATTTAATTCAGATAAAAATATCCTTGCAAAACACCTCAATATATTTTTTGGTCTCAAGTGGGGTGCTGGTCCTTGAAACATCTGGAAAATTATTTTGTGTAATTGTTACTGTATTATCAAAATGCTACATTGGAGTTGGTTTAATAATGTCAGTCTTATTAGTGGAAGTAACTGATTTCATTACATAGCTAGAAGATTAAAGTGAGTAAGCATTATAATTTTTTTTAAATTAAAGGAAATATCTGGTTTGGATCAATTTGAGTAGATTACTTTAATTGCAGAGAACTGGTATGCTGTTCTCTTTGAAGTTTTCCACTGCCTTTCATTGATGATTAGTTTGAAGATGAGATGATGCACCAGTATTTTTAGTGCAAACTACTTTACTTTCTGCTTCACCTGGAAGTTTCTTTTGACTTTCTTGGTTTCACAGAGTTTTCATGCTTCTTGTTGGTTAAGTCATTTTGTTACTTAGCACTTTAAAGACATGATTTGCTCTATCAAAATAGTCAGTAAATTGAACTGGCATAGTAGGTGCTCAAAATGTTTATTGAATTCAATTGACTTGTTACAAATAATTATTTCCAGATCAAGTAGAAGAAACTCTAAACCTTAATTATTTTTGTTTGGCTAAAAGACTCACCAGGCTATGAGCACCAAAGATAAGTTTTACCTCATCCACTTCTGTGAGTCACATGTTCACAAACCCCATGCAGTAATTATTTAAAATAAGAACTAATAAACAACACTAAAATGGCACTGGTGAAAACATAAGCTAGTGAATATAAACAAACAAACAAACAAACAAAAACAATTACAACAGAAAACAGAAAACATAGGTAAGTCATGTATCTAGAGTGGGGAGCAAGAAGGTGACAGAACTGAGAATAGAAGAAAAGACTGAAATTATGCTCTGGAGTAAGAATTCCAGCATGTGGATTGAAAGAGAATTTCTACTAACATTTTAGAAGACCTGGTCTTTTGGTGGTGGTGGTGATGGTGGTGATGGTGGTGGTGGTGGTGGTGTGTGTATGTGTGCATGCATGTCTTGAGAAAATAACTTTTTAATTTTTTGTTTTGTTGAGGTATAATTGTCAAATAAAATTGTATATATTTAAGGCATACTATTTGGTGTGTTGATATAAGTATACATTGTAAAATTATTACCAGAGTCAAGCTAATAAACATATCCTTCACCTCCCATAAATAGTGTGTGTGGTGAGAAAAATTGAGATGAAATCTCTTGGCAAATTTCAAGGATATAATACAGTATTATTAACTATGTTCACCAAGCTGTACACTAGACTTACAGAATTTATTCATCCCACATAATTGGACCCTTTTCAATTTTGACCAATATGTCTCCAGTTCTCCACCTCAAAGACTCCTGGCAACCACCATTCTATTCTCTACTTTTATAAATTAGAATTATTTAACTCCACATAAAGGTGAGATTATGTTGTGATTGTCTTTCTACGTCAGGTTTATTTCACTTAACATGATATCCTCCAGAGTCCTCCATGTTAAAAATAGAAAGATTTCCTTCATTTTAAGGGTAAGACTATGACATTGTAAAGATAACCTTCTTTTCTTTATTTAGTCATCCATAAGTGGACATTTAAGTTGTTTCAATATCTTGGCTATTGTGAATAATGCTGCAGTAAACATGGGGGAAGGTACAGCTATCTCTTCTAGATAGTGATATTATTTACGTTGGATCTATATCCAATAATGTGAATTCTAGATCACATGACAGTTTTATTTTTTCTATTTTGAGGAATCTCCATATTATTTTCTATAATGATTATAACAATTTACATGCCCACCAATATTGTACAAGGATTTTCTTTTCTCTACATCCTCACAAACAGTTGTTATCTTTTGACTTTTTAATAATAGCCAGTCTTTTTTTGAGGGAAGACTTATTTTTTATTTATTTTAAATTTATCTTTAGCCTTGGCCGGTTTGGTTCAGCGGTTAGAGTGTCAGCCTGTAGACCGATGAGTCATGGGTTCGATTCCAGTCAAAGGTATGTACCTCGGTTGCGATTTGTCCCTGGCCCTGGTTGGGGTCATGCGAGAGGCAGCCACTTGATGTGTCCCTTTCATGTCGATGTTCCTCTCTCTCTCTCTCTCTTCCTCTCTTGCTCTCCTGCTCTGTCTGAACAAAAATGAATGTCCTCCAGTGAGAATGAAAAATAAAAATAAATAAATAAATAAATTTATCTTTATTGTCGAGGGTATTACAGATGTCCATCATTTTCTCCCGATTGCCCCCCTCCATCTGGTTCCCACCTCACCCCAGGCCTTCACCACACTATTGTCTGTGTCCATGGATTATGCATATATGAATATAAGTTCTTTGGTTAATGTCTTCCCACTTCTCCTCTTTTCCTCTGAGATCTGTTTGTTCCATGCTTCTATGTCTCTGGATCAATTCTGCTCCTAAGTTTATTTTGTTCATTGTATTCCATAAATTAGTGAAATTATGTGATACTTGTCTTTCTCTGACTGGCTTATTTCACTTAGCATAATACTCTCCAGGTCTCTCCATGTCATCTCAAAGGGTAAGAGATCTCTCTTTCTTGCAGCTGCATAGTATTCCATTGTGTAAATGTACCATGGCTTTTTGTTTTGTTTTTATTCCTCACCTGAGGATATTTTTCTGCTTATTATCAGATAAAGTGGGAAGGAGGGAGGGAGAGAGAGAGAGAGAGAAACATCGATGTAATAGAGCCACATTGACTGGTTGCCTCCCAAATGACCCAACTAGGGCCAGGGACAAACCTCAATTGAGGTACCTGCCTTGACCTGAATCAAACCTGCCACTCATTGGTGTGCTGGTTGACGCTCTAAACCGCTGCCAGGGCATACCATTGCTTTTTCATCCACTAATCTACTGACAGGCACTTAGGCTGTTTCCAGATCTTAGCTATTGTAGATAGTGCTGCTATGAACGTAGGGGTGCATATATTCTTTCTGATTGGTATTTCAAAATTCTTAAGATATATCCCTAGAATTGGGATCACTGGATCAGTCAAATGGTAGTTTGATTTTTAATTTTTTGAGGCAATTTTATACTGTTTTCCATAGTGGCTGCACCAGTCTGCATTCTCACCAGCACTGTACTAGGGTCCCCTTTTTGCTACACTCTTTTTTTTTTTTTTGGTCTTTGTGATAGACTTTATTGATATAACATAATTTTTATTTTTTTTTATTTTTATTTTTTTCTCAAATCTTTATTTTTGGATGTAAAATGTATTACAGATGTTCCACATTTTCCCCCATTGACCTCCTCCTCCCCACTCCCGCCCCCCTCCCACCTTTTCCCACACTATTGTCCGTGTCCATTGGTTATGCATATAAGTTCTTTGGTTTATTTCTTCCCACCCCCGCAACCCCTTTCCCTTTGAGGTTTGTCAGTCTAGCAATGAATTTGTGCTTCTTAATCCCTTCACCTTTTTCACCCATTCCCCCAACCCCCTTCCCAACTGGCAACCAACAAAATGTTCTCTGTATCTATTAGAATGTTTCTGTTCTTCCTGTTCATTTTGTTTGTAGATTCCATTGTTGATAGATATGTATTCATTGCCATTTTGTTTGTTCATACATTTTATCTTTTTCTTCAAAAAGACCCTTCATCATTTCATATAATAACGGTTTGATAGTGATGAACTCCTTTAACTTTTTCTTGTCTGGGAAAGTTTTTATATGTCCATCAATTCTAAATGACAGGCTTTGCAGGATAGAGTAATTTTGGTTGTAGGTTCTTGGTTTTCATCACTCTGAATATTTCTTGCCACTCCCTTCTGGCCTGCAAAGTTTCTTTTGAGAAATCAGCTGACAGCCTAATGGGTACTCCCTTGTAGGTAACTAGCTGCCTTTCTCTTGCTGCTTTTAATAGTCTCTCTTTGTCTTGAACCTTTTGCATTTTGATGATGATGTGTCTTGGTGTGTGCCTCTTGGGGTTCTTCTTGTTTGGGACTCTCTGTGATTCCTGGACTTGTATGTCTGTTTCCTTCACCAAGTTAGGAAAGTTTTCTGCCATTATTGTTTCAAACAGGTTTTTGATTTCTTGTTCTCTCTCTTCTCCTTCAGGCACCCCCAAGATGCGAATGTTGGCACGCTTGAAATTGTCCCAGAGTCTCCTTACACTATCCTCATTTTTTTGGATTCTTTTTTCTTTTTGCTGTTCTGATTGGGGATTTTTTGCTTCCTTATATTCCAAATCGATGGTTTGCTCCTTGGATTTACATACTCTATTATTGAAGCTGTGTAAATTATTCTTTATTTCAGTTAATGCCTCCTTTAATTCTAACTGTGTATCCATGATTTCTAACTGGTCCTTTTTTATGCTCTTGAGGCCCTCCCTAAGTTCACTGAGGTTCTCACTAAGTTCATTGAGTGTCCTTATAAGCAGTATTTTGAACTCAGTATCTGTTAGGTTGCTTATCTCCCTTTCGCTTAGTTCTTTTATTGGGGTTTTGTTCTGCTCTTTCATTTGGGACCTGTTTCTTTGTATCCCCATTTTGGCTGCCTCCCTGTGTTTGTTTCTGTGTATTACTTAATGAGAGGTATGGGGCTCGCTGAGCCCCGATGCTGCTCGTTTGAAAGAATTTAGGAAAAACCTGAAGCAGGATCCAAGACCGGCCAATCCTATGGTTAAGCAAGTGGCAACTGCTTGGGTGGGCTTGAAAGTTGTGTTGGGCGGGGCGGGGCCTCAGGGAGTCAGCAGGGTGGGGCTACCAGTGTGAGCCAGGTTGGTGGGGTCCCAGATATGACTTCTGTCTGCTGCCCCCGGGAAGGGCTCACCAAAGGAACAAAGGCCTCTTACAGCACGTTTGTCCCCGAGGAAGCCCCCTCTCCAGCCCTCGCTCCAGTGCCAAACAGCTCAGTTCCTCCCTGTATGTCTCTGGCGCCCCTTGAGCTGCCTCCCCTCCGAGCTTAGAGGGAGAGAGTCCGATAAGTTCGTGCGCGAGCCCCTTAGGGGGCTGCCTGGGGCTCCAGCCAGGTCAGCTTCCCTGAGCCTCAGTTTCCGCTGGTTTTTCCAGCCAGAAGTTATGGGGACTTCTCTTCCTGGCACTGGAACCCTGAGCGGGGCACCTGGTGTGGGACGGGGACCCCTCAGTCCTCAGGAAGGACCTTCCCAGCCGTGGGAGCCTCCTGATTTTTATCCACCACGCTTGGGTGTGGGACCAGCCTGTCTCACCACCGCGCGCCACCGCGCCGCCCGTCCTACCAGTCTGGATGTAGCTGCTTTTTTTTTTTTTTAATTCCGTAGTTGTAGGACTTCCATTCAGCTTGATTTCAGGCGGTTTTGAATGATGGTTGTTCTGTAGTTTAGTTGTAACTTTGATGTGGTTGTGGGAGGATGTGATACCGTGTTTACCTACGCCGCCATCTTAACCGGAAGTCTCCCCTTTTTGCTACATTCTTGCCAGCACTTCTTGTTTGTTGATTTATTGATGATTGCCATTCTGGCAGGTGAGAGGTGGTACCTCATTGTCGTTTTAATTTGAATCTCTCTGGTGATTAGTGATTTGGAACATGTTTTCATATATATCTCTTGGCCCTCTGTGTGTCTACTTTAGAGAAGTGTCTACTTAGGCCCCTTGCTCATTTTTTTAGTGTGTGTGCAGACATATATTTAAACTCTTTGTTAAAGTATGATGTGCATACAAAAAAGCATGAGTGTCCAGGATTTGCACAAATGAGCACCGTCTTGTATACAGCCTGCAGATAAGGAAATAGAATATGACAGCCCAGACAAGAACCCCTCTGGCCACCTCTCTATCACTGCATCCCAAGAGTAAACACTGTCCTCTTTTCTAATAGCACACATTCCTTATGCTAGTGTTTGAACTTTATATAAATGGAATCATGCAGTGTGCACCGTTTTGTGTCCAGCTTCAGTCACTCAACACTCTGCTTGTGATATTCATCCACATCTGGCTGTACTTGGTGTTCCTTCATTGCTATATAGTATTCTACAATGTGACTATGCCATAGCTTATTCAATATGTGGGCATCACTGACCTAAAAAAAAAAAAAATAACAACTTCACCCTATCAGGTGAATTGGAACAGATTTGATTAGCATTTGGGTTGTTTCTAGGTTAGGGCTATCACAAACTAGACTATTGTAAACTAGCAATTGCCAGTATTAGAAACTATTACAAATGAAACTATCACAAGCTATTGTTGCTCTAAACCTTCTAGTGCATGTTTTTGGTGGGCATAAGGGCTCATTTCTGGTTGGGTTATACTCAACTCACAGTTACATTGTTGGGTCATAGGGTAGATGACTTTAGTAGAATTTGCCAGTTTGTAGCATTTTACACTTCCTCACAGCACTGTATGAGTGACCCAGTTGTGTACATCCAAACCTTGCTATGGTCATTCTTTTTCATTTTAGCCATTCTGGTGGGTGTGCATTCTATTGTGGTTTTAATTTGCATTTTATTTCTTTATTTTTATCCTCACCCGAGGATATTTTTGCATTTATCTTCAGACAGAGCAGGAGGGAGAGAGGGAGGGAGGGAGGGAGGGAGAGAGAGAGGGAGGAAGGGAGAGAGAGAGAGAGAGAGAGAGAGAGAGAGAGAGAAACATCCATGTGAGACAGACACATGGAGTGGTTGCCACCCACATGACCCCATCAGGGGCCAGGGACAAACTGCAACTGGTGTCCTTAGTGGGAACTGAACCCGGGACTCTCTGGTCCAGGGGCCGACACTCTAACTGCTGAGCCAAACCAGTCAGGGCAATTTGCGTTTTCTTGATGCATCTTGTGGAAGGATCTACTCCACAGCTGGGAGGTAGATTTTCCCCACATGGATGAGGGCAAGAGAAAGTACAATAAAAACAATTCTATGTCCATCAGAGAGTTATTAGGTAGAGGAAGGGGACTGATGCCTGACTTGGGTTTTTCTATAGATTTAAAACTTTCACAAACTTTTACAACCTTCACAATCTTTTATAAACCTTTTTAAAATTTGTATATATATATATACAAATACCCATTCGAGAATAACCATCATTAAAATAACTCAATTTTAATCCTTGTCTTGTAAAAAAAAAATGTATTTATATACCTTATGACTTCTATTACCAAAATTACATAATTTCTTTCCAACTTAATTTAAACTTTTAGAAACCAAAATTCCTAATGATAACCAGGTAAACAAGCAGCATTCTTTAGATTGACTTTTATGAACATATTCTAAACATATTTTTACTTTTAAGAAACAAATTTTTAACAAAACACATGATATTACATTAATAGTTCTAAATCCACTTTACAGAGTTTCTGCAATAAAAAGCTAAAAACAGGCAAACTTAAGACTTGTCTGGCAATTAATGTTTCAGTATCTCATGTTATTTCAAAAGTCACTAATTTAGAAAAGAATGGTTGAAATACATTAAATTGATCTGCTCCCTTTTGCTAAGAATCACCTTTCAGAAATTTGCATTTTAAAAGGATGGCCCAGAAAGAGCCCTTGGTAAAGATCCTGAATTTGCATCTCAAAGGTCCTAGGACTTTGGTTTCATAACACCAATTATCTAAACTGGTCTTAGCTGCAAGATAGTATTAAAAGTAATGGTGCCATTGACTGGTCAAACCTCTCCATTAACCAGGTTGTGTTGCAAAAGATTAGCCATTTTCTTGCGGTCCAATTTCTTCCAGTTGGTGAAAATGTATCCCAAAAAGGGGACTCTTAAAGCACTGTGGACTGGTTCCCCATCTATGGAGAGACAGACACGTAGCAAGCTGAGAGGTAGAGGCATCTCTGCAAGTCCGGGCTTTTTTGGGCCATTCTGAGCAGGGCAGGTACCCTGTTAAGCCATGCTTGAGGCCCTCATGGAAGTTAATAATGAAGAGAAGATGGTTAGCATACATTTAATCAGTCTTGGGATTAGTTTCCTCTTGGGAGGTTCCTTTAAAATGATCATTTTCCCCTTTGGTTCATTTAGCTCTAAATGCATATTACTCTTTTAGAAAAAGCATATGTGGGCATCACTGACCTAAAAAAACAAAAACAAAACAACAACAACCTCACCCTACCAGGTGAATTGGGACAGATTTGATTAGCAAAGATATATATTGTCCCATAACATTTCCTAGTTGAAAGAGAACAGATTGTGATTTAAAAACAGACATTGATTAAACATTCCTGCCATTTGTATAGAAACTTGACTCCCGCCTGGTCGATGTGGCTCAGTGGTTGAATGTCAACCCATGCACCAATAGGTCACCAGTTCAATTCACAGTCAGGGCACATGCCCAGGTTGTGGGCCCAGTCCCCAGTGTGGGGCATGCAGGAGGTGGTCAATCAATGTTCTCTCTCATCGATGTTGTTTCTATCTCTCTCTCCCTCTCCCTTCTTCTCTCTCTCTCTCTCTAAAAAAAAAAAAAAAAAGAACAAATAAAGTAACCCCAGTTATCTATAGGAGCCTTATCTGGTCCTGCAGTCCTGGTTGAACAGAGAAGGGTTTGAGTCACAGGAGGCAACAACAGCAGGGTTTAATCACCAGGTTTTTCTCATAAATTGTGGAAAAATTATAACAAAAAGAAAGCCCTGTTTTCTGTCCTTACAATTGTCCCCTCTGAGTATTGAAATTGTTATACTTAACAATGGACTCAAAACTAGGGAACATGAACAAAGGTCAGTCTTCTGTAGATTGCAATATCTAGGAAATTTAACATTATTTAAATTAGCTTTCAGTATCTAAGACAATAGGTGAGCCTCCTTGTAGATCCCTAAGGCATTACTGTCCAAGTAAACTTGTAATCTTCCCAGGTGAAAGCAAAGACATATTGTCTTTTTTTTATTTTTTATTTTTGGAGGGCTGAAAAAGGCACTATATACATCTATTACTGAAAAATATTGGCAGTCACAGGAATGACTGACAATAAGATATGTGGATCTAGAACCACAGGATGTATGTACTTCTTAATCCCTTCACCGTTTTCACCCATTCCCCCAACCCCCCTCCCACCTGGCACCCAACAAAATGTTCTCTGTATATATGAGAATGTTTCTGTTCTGCTTGTTCATTTTGTTTGTAGATTCCATTGTCGATAGATATGTATTCTTTGCCATTTTGTTTGTTCATATATTTTATCTTTTTCTTTAAAAAAACCCTTCAACATTTCATAGAATAACGGTTTGGTGGTGATGAACTCCTTTAACTTATTTTTGTCTGGGAAACTCTTTATATGGCTATCAATTCTAAATGACAGCTTTGCAGGATAGAGTAATCTTGGTTGTAGGTTCTTGCGTTTCATCACTCTGAATATTTCTTGCCGCTCCCTTCTGGCCTGCAAAGTTTCTTCTGGGAAATCCACTGACAGTCTTATGGGAGCTCCCATGTAGGTAACTAACTGCTTTTCTCTTGCTGCTTTTAAGATTCTCTCTTTGTCTTTAATCTTTTGCGTTTTCATGATGATATGTCTTGGTGCGGACCTCTTTGGGTTCATCTTGTTTGGGACTCTCTGTGCTTCCAGGACTTTTATGTCTGTTTCCTTCTCCAAATTAGGGAAATTTTCTGTCATTATTTTCTCAAATAGGTTTTCAATTTCTTGCTCTCTCTCTTCTCTTCTGGCACCCCCATGATGTGAATCTTGGTATGCTTGAAGTTGTCCCAGAGGCTTATTACCCTATCATTTTTTAAATTCTTTTCTCTTTTTGCTGTTCTGATTGGGTGTGTTTTGCTTCCTAATATTCCAAATCAATGGTTTGCTTCTTGGCTTTACCTACTCTACTATTGATTCCCTGTAAATAATTTTTTATTTCAGTTAGTGTGTTTGTTTCTATGTATTTGGCAGAGTTGCTATATCTCCTAGGCTTCCTAGGGTGGCTTATTATAGTAGGTGTCCTGTAGGATCCAGTGGCACAGCCTCCATGATCACCCCAACTGGGCCCTTGAGGTGCACCCCTCATTGGGACTGCACACCCTTCTGTTGTAATTGAGTCTTGATTGCTGTTGACACATTAATGGGAAGGATTTACTCAGGCTGATCACCTGCAAGGACTGGCTGTGCCCATTGACCACCGACTCTGACTGCATTGGATGATCAGCTGTGCAGGGGCCCACCACACAGAACAAGACTTACTTCAGCAGGGCTCTGGGAACCACTGAGTCCACTCTTTAAGTGTGTCACTTGTGGATGTGTTTGGGTGGTAGTACTTCAACATGGTCTGAAGCTGTCCACTGGGTGTGTTGGCTCTGAGGCAAGGTCAGCCACTGCCTGTGTTCTACCCAGAGCTATCAGGCATGAGCTACAAAGCGATCTGCAGATGACTGCTTTTTGTGCTGGGCTTAGAGGTGCCCAGGCAAAGCCAAGTTGTAAACCAAGTCTGGCTCTTTCTAGTGCCAGGCCTGGGGCCACTTAGCAAGAAGTATGAGGCTCACTGATGCCAGATGCTGCTGCTTTGAGACAATTTAGGAAAACCTGAAGCAGGAACCTAAGACAGGCCAATCCTATGGTAAAGCCACTGGAAACAAATTGGGTGGGCCTGAAAGGTGGGTGGGGCTGGGTCTCAGGGAATAACCAGGGCAGGGCAAACAGTGTGAGCCAGGTTGCTGGAGTCCCAGATATAGCACCCATCTGCCTGCTCCATGGGGGAAGGGCTCAACAAAGGAACAGCAGCCTCTCCCAGCACATCTGTCTGGAAGAAAGCTGCCTCTCCACCTCTTGCCCTGATACCAAACAACTCAGTTCTTCCCTGTATGTCTCTGGTGCCTTTCAAGCTCCTTCCCCCATGCTGGAGCCTGGAGGGAGGGAGTCTGAGTAAGTCCGTGCACGGGTCCATTAAGAGGAAGTGCCTGGGGCTCCAACATCCTCAGCTTCCCTCAGCCTCAGTTCCCACTCTTTTTTACAGCCAGAAGTTATGGGAACTTCACTTCCTGGCTCTGGAACCCTGAACTGGGAGCCTGGTGTGGAACAGAGACCCCTCGCTCCTCGGGGAGAACATTCACAGCTGAGATATCTTCCTGATTTTTAGCTACCACACGTGTTTGTGGGACCAGACTGTCCATGCCTCAGCCCTTTCTACAAGTCTTGATGTGGCTTCTTTAATTTTGTAGTTGTAGTACTTCCATTCAGCTCAATTTCAGGCAGTTCTGAATGATGATTGTTCTGTAGTTTAGTTGTAATTTTGATATGGTTGTGGGAGGAGGCGAGTACCGTGTTTACCTACACAACCATCTTGATCAGAAGTTCAGCACTATATTCTTTAACAGTAAATAAATTCATTTGCAAACATATCAGAGTCCTGGAGAAAGAAATGTATACAATCACTGTTCCCCTCTTGCATAAAACCAGCCTTTCTGTTTTTCTTTGTTTGTTTGTTTCTTTCTTTATCTGTGCTCTACTCAGGAGCTTCTAATTTGCAATCAATATCAGCTTTTAATTTCTATAAGTCAGGAGTATTAATGGATGCTGAGAGTCTCTGGCCTTGGAGGCAAAATTTCCCATGTTGAATTTAGTTTTATTTTGAGATCTGCAGAGTCCTGATAAACCTCCAGATATGCTGTGTACTGAGTTAAAGCGCTGCCTGTGTGCTGAGCTCTAAGTCATCTCACACCTTTCCACGTGTCTTGGCCCTTCCTTCCCCCCTCCACAAAGATTCTCAGTAGCCTGAGAATGCCTGAGATTCAAGCCAGAGGGGGAAGGGTATAATATGGAGGTAAAGGGGCCAAGGGTGACAAGAGTGGGTTTCTCTCAGTTTTAAAGGCCTAGCAGTGGAGGCATAGAGGATGTAGCAGGAGGAACAAAGTTCAGGGTGACTTCGCAGTTCAGAGAAGGCCTGAACATAGGGAATCTCAGACCATTTGCCTAGGTGGTAGCAGTATAAATCTAATTGGAGAATGGTGTTCTATTTGAGTGTACCATTTTGGGGTCAGATCTCCTAACTGTCTAATTTATATTGTGGCTATGCTGTATTTCTTTAAAAGTCAGGCCAGAGGTGAGTTTTTGGGAGAGGTTGAAATTAAGTTGCCCCTGGTGGTATTATGGAAAATGTGATTCAGGAGGGAGAGTTGGGAGCCTAGTGAGAGGGGGAAACCAAGGGCTGGCATTCCAGCCTAGCTGCTGCATCTTTCATTGTGCTTAAACCAATTCTAGGAGGTGTCCCATCACTAGAAAAGGTTCAGGTTGGACCAAATTGGTCCCCAGTGTCTAGGGGAAAATAAGAATATCCTCCATATTTAATCTCTAGTACAAGTGAGACTGTTCAGACCCAGCATTGGGATGTGCCTGTGAAACCCTAATGTGTCGTGACCAGCCAATGAGTGAGCTACCTCGCCCTGAAATTCCAGAATTGGCAATGCCAGGGCTCACAGTTCCTGAAATAAAATACTACAATGTGTTTTAGGGTGGTATTTGGGCAATGTGTGCTTTTTTATAGTGTACCTCAGTTGCTTAGATGTTTGCATGGAACTGGCAGGCTGCCTAATGCAATCTTGCCTATTATAAGCCTGATTTATCCTGTCATGGGGGTTTTCTTTTTTTTTTATCCTCACCCGAGGACATTTTTCCATTTTTTGTTCAGGTAGAGTGGGAGGGAGAGAGAGGAACAGAGAGAGAGAGAAACATCGATGTGAAAGGAACACATCGAGTGGCTGCCACCCGCACGACCAACCAGGGCCGGGGACAAACTGCAACCGAGGTACGTGCCCTTAGCGGGAACTGAACCCGGGTCTCTCCAGACCGCAGGCTGACACTCTAACCGCTGAGCCAAACTGGCCAGGGCTGTCATGGGGGTTTTCAAGTGGCAGCTGCCCTAGTGGCTTTTAAGTGGCTGACCTGTGCCCACAAAT
Source organism: Molossus molossus (assembly GCF_014108415.1). Taxonomy (NCBI): domain Eukaryota; kingdom Metazoa; phylum Chordata; class Mammalia; order Chiroptera; family Molossidae; genus Molossus; species Molossus molossus. The sequence goes on along the minus strand of NW_023425355.1, from coordinate 9,879,015 downwards.
GGTGGCCCCATGAGAAACTAGAGCCTCAGTCCCTAGTGCCCTCTTTCCAAGAATGAAGTGACTCACCTGTTAGTAAAAATCAGGGGGTCTGATGATTTGCCAGTCATGGCACCACTTGGGAGTCCGGAAGGACTTGTTCTCACTGAACCCTAAGACTAAGAGTCTCTACGGGTCAGGGGAGGAAGACAGAAGTAGGGAAGGGAGGAGAAAGGAGGAGAATGAAAAATTTCTCTTTTGGGGAAGATGGCGGTGGGCACGACTGGAGGGAGGGTGAGTGTGTGAGAGAGTGAGTGAGTGTGTGAGAGAGTGTGAGTGGATATGAAGGTGGACGACCAAACCCGAGCAGTGCAGAGCCGCGGAGCAGAACGTTTCTGTACTGTGGATGGGAGCAGCCATCTACCGCAGTAAGCGGTACTTCAGGGCACTTCTTCCTGCACCATGGGGAGGTCCCACCAATTTGGAATATCCGAGGTCTTCCCTGGGAGGAGGCAGTGGGAGTGGCTAGGGTCCAGCAACCTGAGCCCACCAGTGCACCTGGCACCATCGGACCAGTGGGCACTCTGTGTCAACACAGACCTGTGCACAGTAGTGGAGCTTCCAAGGTGCTGGCCCTGAAACCTAGGACAGCTGGGAGCCAAGCACCATCCCCCACAGTAGCAGCCCAATCAGAGTAGAGATACACCCCCAGCAACAGAGGCTGGGGAGCAGACATCCATCCCCAAGCAACAGAAGCACAGACCAGCCGCTGAGATCCATCCCCAAAAACTACAGCGAAAGCTGAGCAGGAGTTGAGCCCCACAGGGCAGCAGCACTCCCCAGCCACCAGCTGCAGGACCTGGGGCTCACAGAGGCCTGTGTGGTACAGTAGCCCACAAGAGCAGTGGGAAACTGGAGCCCCAGAAGACTGGTGCAATCCAGCTGCCTGCCCGGCGGACCTGCAGGGTGTGGGGGCACCAGAGAGGCCTGTGTGACCCAGCAAGGACTGTGCAATCTAGTTACCTGCAGGATCTGCAGAGTGCGGGGGCATCAGAAAGGCCTGATGGACACAGCTGTGCACAAGATAGACTTAGAGGATGTGAAAATGGAGGCGGAGTGAATAGAAGCTAAGCAGAAGATCTTCCAGGACCAAATGGAAATTACAACTAAAATAAAGACAAATCCTTGGGAAAAAGCAACAGAAAAGCAGCAGGACAGGACCATATAACCAGGGACACTGGTAGGATCTGTGGAGGCACGAGACGGTGGCGGGCTGGAAGCCCATGGACAGCAGCAGTCCTAGCTGTGAGCAGTGCCCTTGGGGAATAAAGACCAAGTCCACTCCACAGTGCAATAGCAGGGACGGAACGCTAAAAGAGCCACAGCCACTCACCTGGTGACTATGGAAGAGAGAGGGCAGACTGGGCTGGAACTCTGTGGGGACACCCAGGATTTGGAGGGCATTCAGAGTTTTTGCTGAGTTGCGGCCACAAAGGATGATGGACAGTGTGCTCCTTCCCTGAGCTGTAAGGAAAAGCAACAGCACCCCCTGCCCCCGGATATTCAGCCATCCCCAGGTAAGGCAAGGAAATGCAAATTGAGGATCATTAACAACCAGCATCTATCTCACCCTCTGGAAATCCTCTTATGTAGAACACCAGGGCTACATTCCAAGGCACTGAGTAGTTGAGACTACTAGCCACCAGAAAAGAGCTAGAGGATAACTGAACCTTTCCTGGGTTTGCAAATATACCCAGGAAAGTAAGACTTAACAGTGGTGTTTAACATGGGCCCACCCAGGCTCATCCAAACCCAGCAGAAGGAGCCACAAAGGGCAGAACACCAACACCCACAGACAAAATTTGGCAGGCTCCAAAACCCACTGAGGTAGCCAAAATGGTGAAACAAAAAACAAATACCAAATGAAAGAACAGAACTCTATCAAAGATGAGATCGATGAAATACAGCTAAGCAAATTATCAGAGGTAGAGTTCAGAGCCATGATCTTGAGGAAGCTCAACAGCATGAGTAAGGACATCAGCACCATGAGTAAAGATATAGAAACATTGAAAACCAACCAAGTGGAAATGAAGAATGACATAGCAGTAATTAAGAACACGTTGGAAGGACTAACCAGCAGAGTAGAAGAAGATGAGGACCAGATCAGTGAATTAGAAGACAGGGTAGAAAAAATCAACCAATCAGAAAACCAAAAGGAAAAACAATTAAAAAACAGGAAGATAGCTTAAGTGAACTGTGGGACAACTGGAAATGTAATAACATTCACATCATAGGAGTCCCCGAAGAGGAATTAAATGGGCAAGGGTTAGAGAATATATGTGAAGAAATAGTGACAGAAAACTTTCCTCACTTGGTGATGGAAGAAGGCATTCAAGTTCAAGAAGCACAGAGAGCCCCAAGTAAGAAGAACCCAAACAGGCCCACACTAAGATACATAGTAATTAAAATGCCAAAAATTAAAGACAAAGAGAGAATCCCAAAGGCAGCAAGAGATAATCAACAGGTTACCTACAAAGGAAACCCCATAAGGCTCTCAGCTGATTTCGCAACAGAAACAGTACAGGCCAGAAGGGAGTGGCATCAAATAATCAAGGTCATGAAAAACAAGGATCTGAATCCAAGACTACTTTATCTAGCAAGGCTATCATTCAAAGTAGAAGGTCAAATAAAGAGCTTTCCAGACAAAAAAAGGCTCAGGGAAAATATTAACATTAAACCAGCACTGCAAGATATGCTAGAAGGACTGCTGTAGTTAGTAGAAGAAATAGGAATAAAAATAGAACCACACTAAACAAAAATGGCAATAAATAAGTACATATCAATTATCATCTTAAATGTGAATGGTTTGAATGCTCCGATAAACAGACACAGAGTAGCTGACTGGATAAGAAAGCATGCCTCACATATATTTTGTTTACAAGAGACCCACCTCACAACAAAAGTCTCACATAGGGATGAAAAAAATCTTTCAAGCAAATGAAAAGGGGAAAAAAACTGATGTAGCATATCACATAATCATATCTGATGAAGTAGATTTCAAAATAAAGACCATATCTGGAGACAAAGAAGGCCACTACATAATATTGAAAGGATCTGTCCAACAGGAAGATATAACCTTGGTAAATATATATGCATTCAATATAGGAGCACCAACATATATTAAAAATCTTTTGGAGGACATCAAAGGAGAAAGCAACAGAAATACAATCATAGCAGGGGATTTCAATACCCTGCTCACATCACTGGATAGATCTAGACAAAAACTTAACAAGGAAACACAGACTCTAAATAAAGCGCTAGATCAAATGGATTTAATAGATATCTACAGAGAATTACACCCTAACACTGAAGAATTCACATTCTTCTCAAGTGCACATGGGACATTCTCAAAGATAGACCACATGTCAGGGCAAAAACTAAGTCTCTACAAGTTCAAGAAGATTGAAATCATATCAAGCATCTTCTTATATCACAATGGCATGAAACTAGAAATCAGTTGTAACAAGAACATGCAAAGACATTTGAAAACATGGAGGCTGAATAGCATGTTATTGAACAAAGAATGGGTTACCACGGAGATCAAGGAAGAAATTAAAAACTTCCTGGAAACCGATGAAAATGAACGCACAACAAAACATTATCTATGGGATACAGCGAAAGCAGTTCTGAGAGGGAAGTTAATAGTGCTACAGGCCTACCTCAAGAAGCAAGAAAAATTTATAATAGATTATCTAACCTTACAACTTAAAGAACTAGGAAGCAAACAAAAAGAAAACCCCAGAGGAAGGAGAAGGAAGGAAATAGTAAAGATCAGAGCAGAAATAAATGACATGGAGACCAAAAAAAAAAAAACAATTAAAAAAATCAATGAAACAAAGAGCTGGTTCTTTGAAAAGATAAACAAGATTGATGGACCCTTAGCTAGTCTCACCAAGAAACAAAGAGAGAGAACCCAAATACACAAAATCAGAAATGAAAGAGGAGAAATAATAACTGACCCACAGAAATACAAAGGATTGCTAACAAATATTATGAACAATTATACAGCAACAAATTGGACAATCTAAGCAAAGTAGACAAATTTCTAGTAACACAGTTTCCCATAACTGGACCAGAAAGAGATAGAAAACTTGAACAAACCAATAACAACAAAGGAAATTGAAGATGTAATCAAGACTCTCACAGCAAACAAAAGCCCAGGCCCAAATAGCTTCACTGGGAAATTTTACCAAACATTCAAAGAAGAACTAATACCCATTCTCCTCAAAGTATTTCAAAAATTCAAGAAGAAGGAAGACTTCCAAACTCGTTTTATGAGGCCAGCATAATTCTAATTCCAAAACCAGAAAAAGACACTACAAAGAAACAAAACTACAGATCAATATCCCTGATGAACATAGATGCCTAAATTCTGAACAAAATACTAGCAAATCGAATCCAGCAATAACATCAAAAAAATTATTCACCATGGCCAAGTGGGATTCATCTCAGGGATGCAAGGCTGGTACAATATTCAGAAATCAATAAATGTGATACATGACATAAACAAAATGAAAGATAAAAATCATATGATTGTATCAATAGATGCTGAAAAAGCATTTGACAAAATCCAGCACCCATTTCTGATAAAAATGCTCAGCAATGTGGGAATAGAGTGATCATATCTCGACATAGTAAAGGCCACATATGAAAAACCTACAGCCAACATTATACTCAATGGGCAAAAATTAAAAGCATTTCCCTTAAGAACAGGAACAAGACAAGGATGCCCAGTTTCGCCACTCTTATTTAACATAGTACTGGAAGTCTTAGCCACAACAATCAGGCAGGAAGAAAAAATAAAAGGGATCCAAATTGGAAAGGAGGAAGTGAAACTGTCATTATTCACACATGACATGATAGTATATGAAGAAAACCCCAAAGACTCCATCAAACATTTACTAGACTTAATAAATGAATTTGGCAAAGTAGCAGGATACAAAATTAACATCAAGAAATGGATGACATTCTTATACACCAATGATGAAGTCACAGAAAGAGAAACTGAAATAACAATCCCATTTTCCGTCGTGGCAAAAAAATGAATATACCTAGGAATAAACTTAACCAAAGAAATAAAGGACCTATTGGCAGAAAACTACAGGTCATTGGAAAAATAAATAGAGGAAGATATAAAAAAGTGGAAGTACATACCTTGTTCATGGATTGGAAAAATTAACATAATTAAAATGTCAATATTCCCCAAAGCAATCTATAGATTCAATGCAATCCTCATCAAAGTACCAATGACACACTTCACAGAACTAGAACAAATACTTCAGAAGTTCATAGGGAACCAAAAAAGACCCTGAATAGCAACAGCAATCTTGAAAAAGAACATAGTTGGAGGGATCACATTACCAGATTTCAGGTTATACTACAAATCCACTGTAATCAAAACAGCCTGGTACTGGCAGAGGAACAGGCAGATAGATAAATACAACAGAACAGAGAATCCAGAAATGGACCCAAGGCAATATGCTGATTTAATATCTAAAAAAGGTGGCAAGAGCATATAGTGGAGTAAAGACAGCCTCTTTAATAAATGGTGTTGGGAAAATTGGACAGCTACATGCAAAAAAATGAAACTAGACCATCAACTTACACCCTACACAAGAAAAAACTCAAAATGGATAAAAGACTTAAATGTGACTCACGAATCCATAGAAATCCTAGAAGAAAATGTAGGCAACAAAATTTCAGACATCATATGCAGCAGAATTTTCATCGATACATCACCTAAGGCAACAGAAACGAAGGAGAAAATGAACACATGGGACTACATCAAACTCAAAAGCTTCTGCACAGCAAAAGATACAATCATCAAAATGGAAAGGCAGCTCACTGTATGGGAGAGCATAATTTCAGATAAGGGGTTAATTTTGAATGTATATAAAGTGTTCATACAACTCAACAAAAGAAAAACAGAGAACCCAATTAAAAAATGGGCAGAGAAACTAAATGGACACCTCTCCAAACAGGACATACAAATGGATAAGAGACATAAGAAGAAATGATCAACATCACTAATCATCAGAGAGATGCAATTTGAAACAACAATGAGGTATCACCTCACACCTGTCAGAATGGCCACCATCAACAAATCATCAAACAAGTGTTGGCAAGGGTGTGGAGAAAAGGGGACTCTACTGCACTGCTGGTAGGGATGCAGACTGGTGCAGCCACTCTGGAAAACAATATGGTGTTACCTCAAAAAATTAAACTATCATTTGACCCAGTGATCCCACTTCTAGGAATATACCCTAAGAAGTCTGAAACACCAATCAAAAAGAACATATGTACCCCCATGTTCATAGCAGCACTATTCACAATAGCTAAGATCTGGAAACAGCCCAAATGTCCATCAGTAGACAAATGGATAAAAAAGCAGTGGTACATATACACAATGGAGTACTATGCAGCTGTAAGAAAGAAAGATCTCTTATCCTTCAAGACTACATGGAGGGACCTGGAAAGTATTATCCTTAGCGAAACAAGCCAAACAGAGAAAGACAAGTATCATGTGATCTCACTTATTTGTAGAATATAATTAACATAACAATCTGAGGAATGGGGCAGTCCCAGAGATGTGGAAATGGGGTACAGACCGACAATCCCCAGTAGAGGGTGTAGTGGGGGAGAGAGAAACCCCAGAACTTATATGTATATATGCATGAACAGTGGACATGCACAACAAAGCTGGACACAGGGCGGGGGGGGGGGGGCGGGAGAATCAGTGGGGGAAAAAGGAGAAACATCTATAAGAAAAATTAATTAATTAAAAAAAATTTTCCTTTTAATATCCTCGTATGGGCCAGCAAAAGGAAAGGTTAAATGAAATCAGTGGTGTGGTGTGCGGGCATGTGAAATAGCAATCCCAGATGGTACATAAAGAAAAATTAGATTTATTTACAGAAAAGAGAATGGGGGATGGGGATATCCAAAAGGCAGGGCTACCATCACTGGCCCATGGGATATTGGGTCTATGATGGCAGCCCCTGGGAGCTGGAGTTTTGTCCTTATATGTGACCACTGTTGGAAAACTTTTGTTATTAGTGAATTTTGGGGTCTTGGTTAGTGGGTTTGGGCAGTGAGGTTGGGCTTGAGAAATACATATGTGTGATCAGGTGCTTCTTTGGCAGTTTTAGTTCCTTATATGGTTTAATTCCTGGTGTCCAGCATTTCTTGTCCAGCCATTTCTCCTGGTCTTTATTCTCCTGTGGCGAGGAAGCTTGCAAAATGGCCATTAAGAATTATGTTGCCTTGTAAGTTCTAACATTTCCCTCCTCTTTCTGTTTGTTAGTAATTATAGTCCTAACATGTACCATATATTTTTCTTATCCAATTATTCATGGAAGGACCCTGTGATAGGTGGTGGTGGGTTGGGCTAAGAGAGGGTGGGATCATGCCTTTGTGGCTTTTTCTCCATCCAGTAATGGTGGCTACCAGACCTCAGCTCCCATACCGCTCTATCTCCATGCCTGTAACTGGGATTAGCTGCAGTGTGTGTCTGCTGCTCAAGGAGAAATATTTTTGCTTCTCCAGTTCTCAGGGCTATAGATAGTGTATTCTGTAATCTGACACTTTCCCTTCTACAGTTTCTGCTAGAGCATGCTGCAGAGCTCTGGGAGCTTGAGAGGAGGGGGCTACATATTTATGGCTTTATTTTCTGCCTGGTAATGGTGGTTGCTAGACCACAGCTGTTGCACCTATGTTTTCTGTTTCTGCCCTTGTCAGTGACCTCAGCTGTAGTATTTACTGACCACTCAAGCAGGAATGTTCCTTAGATCTGCAAAGTATGTAAGCTGTAGTCTGACTTCTGCCTTATTACTGAGTCCTGCAGTGAGCTCCCTGCTGCCTCTGTGGTGCCCATCTCTGTTCTTCCCCTTTGTCTCACCCTCTGTTCCCTCTGATACTCCCACTTTTAGATGTTTCAATGCAAGAATCTCTCAGACAAGTTTGTGCATTAAGCAAGGAATCCTTTGTTGAATTATAACCTTCCAACTTGATGTATCTTCAAGGGGAGAGTCCTGGAGGATCTCTCTTGCTGCTATGCTGCTGATATCACACCTTACAAAAGTAAATTTTGACATGTGCTACAACATGGATAAACCTAGTACACATTATTATATGTGAAATAAGCCAGTCACAAAAAAGGAAAATATGGTGTGGTTCTGAAAGGGGCAGGAGAGAATAACGGAGAACTGATTACAGTGGGAGTGCTAGTCATAGTTATAAAAAATGTTGAACATCCTTGCTTTGCTAATTATGATTGCCTTGTTCTGATTAAAGAAAGCCCATTCTGATCTGGTTGGGAGGTGTATACCCTGGGTGTTTACCTCAAGAATGCAGTCCAGTCTCCTTACCTGAGACCTGCCTTGACCCCCTCATTATGGAAAGACAAACACCCTTGGGGTCTTGGAGGTGGTGCACTGAAGACAGCCCACATTCCTCAGCTCCCATTATTTCCCCATGCTTGTAATGTGTAACTGTTTAACCCAATGATATTCCCTTTGCCTACTTCCCCATGTAATACCCAATGTAAGTGAACAGCTATGGAAGGAGTGCAGAGCAGGTTTTTGCAGGATGATCTGGTTGCTCTCCCATATGGTTAGCAATATTGGAATAAATACTCATATATGATTCAACTTTGTTTCTGCTTAATTGGCTCAAGTAGTGACAGGCAGCCCAGACTCATTATTGTCTGGTTTCAGTTCCACTTATATGAAGTATTTAATTATAATTCATAGAAACGGAAAGTAAATTGGTGGTTTCAATGGCCCGAGGGAAAGGGAGAAATAGAAATGGTTATTTAATGGATATACAGTTTCGATTTTGTAGAATTAAAACATTCTGACAATAGTTTGTACAATATAAATATGATTAATGGTCCTGAACTGTATGCTTAAAAATAGTTAAGATGGTAAATTTAATATTATGTAAATTTTACCACAGTAGAAAGAAAGAAAATGAGAGGGGAAGATGGCTAAAGCATAACAGGCTTCATTCATTTATTTGTTTATTAATTAATTTTTGTTACAGATATTTCTCCTTTTCCCCCCACTGATTCCCCTCTCCCCCTCCCTCCCTGGATTTACAACTAAAACACTACGCAATCAACTTGGAAAAACAAGAGAAGTATAGCTGATTAGATATATTATATCTAAAGAGCACTGAATAAACAACACAGAGTCAGATAATAGAAGAGGAGTTATGGAAAAGGGGGTCCCCCTGGAGTTGGAGCTTGGCTGAGAAGCCTAAGTTATATTGGCTGCAAAGCTCCCTACCCTTGGGAATGTGGGGTCTCAACCCCATGCAAGGATCTCAAACCCAGAACAGCAGAGTCTGGAAGAAGACTGTAGCATTGGGCAGAAGGAACCAGGAAGATTCTGTTTGCCTTCGAGACTGGGTCAGCACCTTCCAGATGAAGGAGCATGCCTATTGTTAGCAGCCCCAGCCTCAGAAGTTCACCCCAGGCTCTGACTACTGGTTTTGTTGCACTTAGGTGTGTGGGTGTAAAATATGGTCCTGGGGCCTGCACCCAGCAGTGACTTAGAGGGACCCTCTACTTTCCTGGAAGGCATTGCACAGAGCCCCCATTAGTGACTAAACTGTCTGGCTAGGGGAAAAGGAAAGGGATTATTCTACCTCCAGTGTGGGGTTGGAACCCCTCCCCCCACCTATGGAGGCTCACAGACTGCTCCATCCTGTGGAGTTGGCAGCACTGTGTGAAGAAGCTGGGAAGATAAGGAAATTTTGGCCTGCACTGGGGAGAACTGGGAGCATGAGCAGAGCTGGGATTCTCCTCCCCCACTTTGTTGCAACCAGACATGAGGAGAGATCTGGATCCTGTGCAGGGCTGATTCTGTAGCCCCTCCTGCTTCAATCTGTGGCATGGGGGCACTGGGTCCTCGCAGAGTTGGGACTTTTGTCTGTATCCCATGGGAAGGATAATATTGAGGAGGCAGACAAGTGAAAGCTGGACTTTGTGGCTGCATTGTGGAGAAATTGATTCGAGTTCCCTGTGGGGGCAGAAGGACAGCTCTTCAGTGGAGACTCTTCTGATCAATCCCACTGAGCCCAGGGCAGCAGAAACTGCTCCTACAGAAAGGAACCCCAGCAGAGCTCTGCTTCAGAGGAAGCTGATGGGTATAAACAGCAGTGACTTTGAGAAGGCCTCCAACCCCAGGTAGAACACTGGGAAGAGAGCCGGATGGGGGCTGGTCTGTGTGCCTAGGGAAAAATAAGAGATCGGACTTCCCTACTTCACATCCACCTCAAGCATATTGAGGGCACCCTGCTCCCAACCTGAGAATCTGCTACATCTTCCCAGTTCTGCTGAGATCCAAGCCAAAGGAAAACAGTGTAGAGCTGGAAATCTGTGCCCTTGTGGCTGAGTTTGATGGTGCAGGGGGCACAGATATCTAGCCAGTTGGACCCTGGGCAGATGCCCTGCCCAAGGGCAACCAGCTGCACAGAAAGATTAAAATGCCAGGAAGGGCTGATTTTTGTATTTGTTTATTTCTTTTTCTTTTTGTTTTTTGCTCCCCTCCTATTTTGAGTGTTGGCAAGGGAGTTCCAGGGAGCCAGGTGGAGCTGAAGTGTTGCAACAGTGTCTCCCAGATGGGTTTCTGTCCAGGTGGGTCTCTATCTCGGAGACAGACGGAGCATCCACTGGGTCCTTGGACAGCATTGTAGAGAAGGAGATCCAAACTTCCCAGTGAGTACAGCCAGTGCAGCCTTGGGAAAAATAGGAAGTGCAGCCTGCCCCCACTCCTCTAGATGACAAGCCCTACCCCAACATAAGTCTGCTTAAACCACATTGGCCAATTCCTGCAGAGGAAAGATCCATGGCTATTATAAATAACTGTGCAATGAACATAGAGGAGCATATATTTTTTGGAGTTAGTGTTTTGGGTTTCTTCGGATAAATGTCCAAAAGTGGGATCACTGGGTCAAAAGGTAGTTACATTTTTAATTTTTTTGGAAAAAAATTAATACTATTTTTCGCAGTGGTTGCACCAGGCTATACTTCCACTAATATCACACTAGGGTTTCCTTTTCTCTACATCCTCGCCAGCACTTGTTTGTTAGTTTATTGATGATAGCCATTCTGGCAAGTGTGAGGTGATATCTCCTTGTGGTTTTCAGTGCATCTCTCTGATTATTAGTGACATTTAGCATCTTCTCATATGTCTATTGGCCATCTGTATGTCCTCTACGTAGAAGTGTCTATTCAGATCCTTTGCCCATTTTTTAATTGGGTTGTTTGTATTGTTGGTGTTGAGTTTGTATAAGTTCTTTATATATTTTGGAAATTACCCACTTATCAGAAGTATCATTGGTTTCTTTTGCTGTGTAAAAGATTTTTGGTTTGATGTAGTCCCATTTGTTTTTCCCTTTGCCTGAGGAGATATATTGGCAAAAATATTGCTATAAGAGATGTCTAACATTTTACTGCCTATGTTTTCTTCTAGAATTTTTATGGTTTTGAGACCTACATTTAAGTATTTTATCCATTTTGAATTTATTCTGATGTATGGTGTAAAATGGTGGTCTAGTTACATTTTTGCATACACCTGTCCGATTTTCCTAACACCATTTATTCAAGAGGCTGTCTTTATCACACTGTATGTTTTTACCATTTTTTGTAAAATATGAATTGACCATAAAGCTGTGGGTTTATTTATGAGCTCTCTGTTCTGTTCTACTGATCCAAATGCCTGTTCTTCTGCTAGTATCAGGCTGTTTTGATCACAATGTTCTTGTCATATATTTTGATATCAGGTAGTATGATACCACCACATTTGTTATTCTTTCTCGAGATTGCTGAGGATATTCAATGTCTTTTGTTGTTCCATATACATTTTTATATTATTTGGTCTAGATATGTGAAATATGTCATTGGTATTTTAATAAGAATTATGTTGAATCTATAGATTGCTATAAGTAGTATGGACACTTTAATGATGTTAATTCTCCCTATCCATCAACATAGTATATGCTTTCACTTATTTGTATCTTCCTCAGTTTCTTTCTTCATTATCTTATACTTTTCTGAGTACCGGTCTTTTACCTCCTTGGTTAAAATTACTCCTAGGTACCTTATTTTTTGTTGTTGTTTCAATAATAATTGGATTTTTTTCAATTTCTCTTTTTGATAGTTTATAATTGGTGTATAAAAATGCCACCGATTTCTGAATTTTATTCTTGTATCCTGCTACTTTGCCAAATTCATTATTAGGTCTAGTAGTTTGTGTGTGTGTGTGTGTGTGTGTGTGTGTGTGTGTGTAGTTTTTAGGATTTTCTATATACAATATAATGTAATTAGAGTGGTCAGAAAAGTTCTCATTGAGAAGGTGAATTTAAAGTAAAGACTGGAAAGAGATGAGGTAGTTATTCAGGTCAGTATCTTAAAAAGAAATATTCCAGGCAGAGAGAATAGAAATAATGACTGTGAGTCCATATGTGCCTTGACATATACTAGGAATAGAAAGGAGTTTTCTGTGGCTGAAGCAGAGAAAACCAGGGTGAGAGGATTAGAGATAAGGTCAGAGGGCTAATGGGAAAAAGAAGATGGAAGATCACTTAAGAACTCTAGGTAAGGACTTTGGCTTTTACTTGGAGTAAAATGTGACATCATTGAAGGTTTTCAGCATGGAAGTGATGTGACGTGCTATGCACACTTCAACAACTTCTCTCTAGTTGCTGCTTTGAGACTACATTAAAGATGTGGATAGGAGTGGGTAGAACAAGGGAATAGATGACGCCATGGTAAAACCTCCAAGTCTTGCAAGAGTATAGTGGCATTACTATTAATATAATAAACCTGAATTCATCCTGTAGGTACAAGTCAAACTAACAAACCAAAACATAATTCAAATAAGAAATTTGTGAGTCTAAATCTGTCAGATAATGTACAATTTTTTCTTTAGCCATATGTAGTCTTAAACTTAACCTCAGAGATTAGACTAATGCTAAAGCAGCTAATGACTGGCATATTGAATTTTTCTGCACAGAGAATGAATACAGATATACAGTCTTGAAAACTGCCACTAAAAAATATCTTCAGCTTATATGAGTATGATCTCAACCTAAATCTGACAGGCTTATGCTATGCATCACAGGTATTATCATTACAAGGTTAAAGCATTTCGGTAACATCATTAATTCTCAGGAATATATGGTTCAGCATTTGCAAAGATGAAGTCAGCCTTAAAACCAGTACAGTATAGAAATGACTTCACTGAGCTGCAGTGAAGATGGATTAATTCCAGTCCTGTAAAGTCAACATACTCTAACACTAGCTAAATTACAATATTCATTACTGTGGTCTGGTTCAAGTGGTGATGAAGTAATTTCCCTTGGGTTTAGTACTTAGGCTGTAGGGTGACCTCCTTGGACTTTATTTGAGTACAGCCTTCCATTCCTCTACCACCAAATATATTTGCTTTTATCAGTTGCACATGGATATCTATAATCTGGAAACATTTCAAGTAAGATCCATATGGTTTGTGGCACTCTATGCCCAAACAATTAAATGAATAAGATGAAATTTATTTATTTTTGGCAAAGGTGATGGAATTAATAACATGTAGTAAAACACTCAATGTGAAGACCTCCAAATATAGAGAGACATTAGATGACTGTAATTTTAACAGTGCTTCTTCCTGTTTTGCAGTGGAGCCACAATTTTGCTATATCATTCTTATTACACAGATCCCAAATTCTCTAAAACTGTTGGTATGGGGTAAATGCTTAAACTACACACTGACCTGTTAAATTTATGGAATAAAGAATACAGTTAAATTTTAATGACATGGTTAAAACTTAATATCATAATCTTTATTAAATTTATTTGAGTGACTGATTAATAAAATTGTTTCACATATACAAATCTACAATACATCATCTCTACACTGTATTGTGTGTTCACCACCCCCAGTCAAGTCTCCTTCCAGTACCATTTATCCACTCTTTACCTTCTCCAAATGTTCCCATATCCCCTTCCCTCTGTCAATCACCATAGTGTTGTCTGTGTCCATGAATCTTTCTTTTCTTATTTGCTTAAACTCTTCACCCTTCTCACCCAGCCCTCAATTTCCTCTTCTCTGACAGCTGTCAGTCTGTTCTCAGTATTTCTGAGTTTCTCTCCACTTTGTTAGTTTATTTTCTTCATTAGATTCCACATGTAAGTGAAATCACATGGTACTCATATTTCTCTGCCTGGCTTATTTTACTCTCCAGGTCCATTCATGCTGTTGCAAAAAGTAAAATTTCCTTCTTTATTATGCATGAGTAATATTCCATCGTGTAACAGTACCACAGCTTTTGTATCCACTCATCTACTGATTGGATACTTGGCCTGCTTGCAAATCTTGGCTATTATAAATAAAGCTGCAACAAACATAAGGGTGCACATATTGTTTCAAATTAGTGTATCAAGTTGTTTGGATATATTTCTAGAAGTGGAACTACTGGTTCATAAGGCAGTTTCATTTTTAATTTTTTGAGGAAATTCCATACTGCGTTCTACAGTGGCTGCACCAATCTGAATTCCAACCAACAGTGTATAAGGATTTCCTTTTCTCCGAATCCTCACCAACACTTGTTTGTTGATTTATTGATGATAGCCATTCTGACAGGTGAGAAATAATATCTCATTGTGGTTTTAATTTGCATTTCTCTGATGAATAGTGAGGTTGAACATCTTTTTATGTCTATTGGCCATCTTTGTCCTCTTTGGAGAAGTGTCTATTCAGTTCTTTGGCAGATTTCTTTATTTTTTTTTAAGCTTCTATTATTTTTATTTTTTAGACTTTTTAATTAATTTATTTTTGTTACAGATGATTCTCCTTTTTTTCCCCATTGACACTCTCCTCCCCATCCCCCCCGCCCTGTCCCTAGCTTTGTTGTACATGTCCACTGGTTATGCGTGCATGCATATAAGTTCTGTGATTTATCTCTCCCCCACCACCACTCCCTCTTCTGAGGGTTGTCAGTCTGTACCCTACTTCCACGTCTCTGGGTCTACCCTGTTCCTCTGACTGTTATGTTCACTATATTCCACAAATAAGTGAGATCACCTCTTATTTTTCTTTCTCTGCTTGGCTTGTTTCGCTTAAGATAATACTCTTCAGGTCCCTCCATGTTGTCTCAAAGAATAAGAGGTCTTTCTTTCTTACAGCTGCATAGTACTCCATTGTGTATATGTACCATTGCTTTTTAATCTATTTGTCTACTGATGGACACTTGGGCTGTTTCCAGATCTTAGCTATTGTAAATAGTGCTTCTATGAACATGGGGGTACATATATTCTGTCTGATTGGTGTTTCAGGCTTCTTAGGGTGTATTCCTAGAAGTGGGATCACTGGGTCAAATGGCAGTTCAATTTTTAACTTTTTGAGGTAACACCATAGTGTTTTCCATAGTGGCTGCACCAGTCTGCATTCCCACCAGCAGTGTACTAGAGTTCCCTTTTCTCCACACCCTTGCCAACACTTGTTGTTTGATGATTTGTCGATGGTGGCCATTCTGACAGGTGTGAGGTGATACCTCATTGTGTTTTAATTTGCATCTCTCTGATGATTAGTGATGTTGAGCATTCCTTCATATGTCTCTTGGCCATTTGTATGTCCTATTTGGAGAGGTGTCTATTTAGCTCCTCTGCCCATTTTTTACTTGGGTTGTTTGTCTTCCTTTTGTTGAGTTGTATGAGCACTCTATATATTTTAGAAATTAATCCCTTATCTGATATATCATTGGCAATTATGGTCTCCCATATTTCTATTTTGATGGTTGTTTCTTTTGCTGTGCAGAAGCTTTTGAGTTTGATGTAGTTCCATGTATTCATTTTTTTGTTTGTTTCTGTTGCCTTAGGTGATGTATCAGTGAAAATTCTGCTGCATATGATGTCCGAAATTTTGTTGCCTACATTTTCTTCTAGAAGTTTTATGGATTCACAGGTCACATTTAAGTCTTTTATCCATTTATTTTTGTGTATGGTGTAAGTTGATGGTCTAGTTTCATTTTTTTTTTGCATGTAGCTGTCCAATTTTCCCAACACCATTTATTAAAGAGGCTGTCTTTACTCCATTGTATGCTCTTGCCACCTTTGTCAAATATTAATGGAACATAATGTCTTGGGTCCATTTCCGGGTTCTCTGTTCTGTTCCACTGGTCTATATATGCCTTAATTGGATTGTTTGTTTGGTGTTGAGTTTTATGAGTTCCTTATAAATTTTAGACATGAAGCCCTTATCAGATGTATTGGTAAATGTGTTCTCCCACTCAGTAGATTTTATTTTATTGGTGGTTTCCTTTGCTGTGCAAAATTTTTTTTAGTTTAATGTAGTCCCATTTAAAAAATTTTCTTTTGTTTCCCTTGCCTGAGGTGATATATCAGAAAAAATATTGCTACGAGAAATGTCTAAGATTTTACTGCCTATGTGTTCTTCCAGGATTCTGATGGTTTTGAATCTAACATTTAAATCTTTAATACATTTTGCGTTTATACTTGTGTATGGTTTTAAGAGGTTGTCTAGTTCCTTTTTTAACATATCTATCCAATTTTCTCACACTATTTATTGGATATACTATCTTTATCCCATTTTATATTTCTGCCTCCTTCATCAAATATTAATTAACTATAAAAGTGTGGGTTTATTTCTGGGCTTTCTATTCTGTTCCATTGATCTACATATCTCTTTTTATGCCAGTACAATGCTATTGAATACTATGACCTTGTGGTATGCTTTGATATCGGGTTACATGATTCCTCCAATTTTGTTCTTCTTTCTCAAGGTTGCTAGGGCTATTCTGAGTCTTTTGTGGTTCCCATATAAATTTTTGAAATATTTGTTCTAGTTCTGTGAAATATGTCATTGGTATCTTGATAAAAATTGCATGGAATCTATAGATTGGTTTGAGTAGTGTGAACATTTTAATGATGTTACTCTTTCCTATCCATGAACACGGTATATGCTTCCACTTATTTGTATCTTCTCCATTTTCTTTCTTCGGTGTCTTATAATTTTCTGAGTACAGGTCTTTTACCTCCTTAGTTAAATTTATTCCTAGGTATTTTATTTTTTTAAAGCAATTGTAAATGGAATTGTTTTCTTACTTTCCCTTTCAGACAGTTCATTATTGCTGTATAAAAATGCAAATGATTTTTGATATTTATTTTGTGTCCTGCAACTTTACTGAATTAATTTATCAGTTCTAGTAGTTTTTTAGTGGAATTGTTCAGGTACTCTATATACAGTATCATATCATCTGTAAATAATGACAGTTTTATTCCTTTCTTTCCAATCTAAATGCCATAGATTCTTCCCAATCTTAAGAGAAACTTTTAGTTTTTGCCCATTGAGTATGATGTTGGTTGTGGGTTTGTCTTATATAGCCATTATTACATTGAGTTATGTTCATTCTATTCCCACTTTGTTGAGACTTTTTATCATAAATCAATGCTGAATTTTATGAAATGCTTTTTCTGCATCTATTCATATGATTGTGTGATTTTTATCCTTCATTTTGTTATGTGGTGTATTATGTTTATCAATTTGCAGATATTGTACCAACCTTGCATGCCCAGAATAAATCTCACTTAATCATGGTGTATAATCTTTTTAACGTGTTGCTGAATCTGGATTGCTAATATTTTGTTGAGGATTTTAAGATCTATGTTCATTAGGGATATTGGCTTATATATTTTTTTCTTTGTAGCATCTTTACCTAGTTTTGGAATTAAGATCATACTGGCCTCATATAATAAACTCAGGAGACTTCCCTGCTCTTGAATAGTTTGATAAGAATAAATGTTCTTTTTTAAATGTTTGGTAAAATTCACCTGTGAAGTCAACTCACCCAGGACTTTTGTTTGTTGGGTGTTTTTGATACTGCTTAAATTTCTTTAGTTGTAATCTCTCTATTTAGATTCTCTGATTCTTTCTAATTTAGTTTTGGGAGTTTGTGTGTTTCTACGAATTCATCCATTTCACCCAAGTTGTCCAATTTGTTGGCATATAGTCGTCTGTAATGTTTTCTTACAATTATTTGGGTTTCTTTGGTGTCAGTTGTTACTTCTCTTTTTTCATTTCTGATTTGATTTATTTGGGTCCTCTCTCTTTCATTTCTTAATGATTCTGGTTAAAGGTTTGTCAATCTTGTTTATCTTTTCTTCTTTTTTTAGTTTTTTAAAATTTTATTTAATTTATTGGGGTGACACTGGTTAATAAAATTATATGTCTTTTTTAAATTAATTTTTGTTACAGATGTTTCTCCTTTTTCCCCCCTGATTCCCCCCTCCCCCTCCCTCCCTGCCCTGTCCCAGCTTTGTTGTCCATGTCCATTGTTCATGCATACATGCATATAAGTTGTGTGGTTTATCTCTCCCCCACCACCCCCTCTACTGGGGATTGTCAGTCTGTACCCCACTTCCACATCTCTGGGACTACCCCATTCCTCAGACTGTTATGCTCATTATATTCTATCAATAAGTGAGATCATATGATACTTGTCTTTCTTGGTTTAGCTTGTTTCACTTAGGATGATACTTTCCAGGTCCATCCATGTAGTCTCAAAGGATAAGAGATCTTTCTTTCTTACAGCTGCATAGTACTCCATTGTGTATATGTACCACTGCTTTTTTATCCATTCATCTACTGATGGACACTTGGGCTGTTTCCAGATCTTAGCTATTGTAAATAGTGCTGCTACAAACATGGGGGTACATATATTCTTTCTGATTGGTGTTTCAGGCTTCTTAGGATATATTCCTAGAAGTGGGACCACTGGGTCAAATGGCAATTGAATTTTTAATTTTTTGAGGTAACACCATAGTGTTTTCCATAGTGGCTGCACCAGTCTGCATTCCCACCAGCAGTGTACTAGAGTCCCCTTTTCTCCACACCCTTGCCAACACTTGTTGTTTGATGATTTGTTGATGGCGGCCATTCTGACAGGTATGAGGTGATACCTCATTGTTGTTTTAATTTGCATCTCTCTGATGATTAGTGATGTTGAGCATTTCTTCATATGTTTCTTAGCCATTTGTATGTCCTGTTTGGAGAGGTGTCTATTTAGCTCCTCTGCCCATTTTTTAATTGGGTTGTTTATCTTTTCAAAAATCCAGCTCATCTGTATGTCCTCTTAGGAGAGGTCCTCTTTATTCAGGTCCTCTGCCCATTTGTTAGTTGCATTGTTTGTCTTCTTGGTACTGAGTTGTATACATTCTTAATATGCTATTCTTGTCAGATGTATCACTGGCAAATATGTGTTCTTCCATACAGTGGATTGCCGCCGAAGGAGTTCTGAAGATCACGAAAGTGAGACCCACGTGCTAAGGCAATTAAGGGCAGCTGCAAACGGCTGAACCTTATTGCGTTCCCACGATCATGCCTGAAGCTTTGCAAAGGAGCTCAGGCGCTCCTACGCTGCAAACAGGGGGAACCTGAAGGAGCAGTTGCACGCACTGACCTTCCTGGGTACATTCTTACTAAGAACAGTACATGAACAGACAAGGGACTATGTTATTCAGATAAAACGTTCAAGGAAAGAATAGGGAACAAAGTCCAATAAAGCTGCTAAGTAAGCAGGGCTGGTTGCCAAACTTTTGCCTTTAAAAATAAACTGCTGCAAGCACTGGAGGCTGCAGCCATGTCCTGTCTGTGTGTGTCTTGTCTTCTGTGTGTCTTGTGTTCTGTGTTCACTCCTTTCTTCAACTTATAAAGGAACTGCTACAGATTGCCTTTTCATTTCTTGATGGTTTCTTTTGCTCTGCAGAAGTTTTCAGATTGATCGTCCCATTTGTTTATTTTATCCTTTGTTTCCTTTTTACTAGGAGGTATATCAGCAAAAATATTGTTATGCCAGATGTCCAAGATCTTACTGCCTATGGTTTCTTCCAGGGATTTTATGGTTTTATGACTTACATTTACATCATTTATCCATTTTTAGTTTACTCTCGTATATGGTGTAAGTTGATGGTCTAGTTTCATTTTTTTTTTTTTTTTTGCATGTACCTATCCAATTTCCCCAGCACCATTTGTTGAGCAGACTGTTTTTACTCTTTTGTCAAATATTAATTGATAATAAAGATATGGGTTGATTTCTGGGCTCTCTGTTTTATTCCATTTATCTATATGCCTGTTCTTGAATCAGGACCAGGCTGTTTTGATTACAATGGCTTTGTAATATGGTTTGATATCCAAAATTGTGATTCTCTCTAACTTTGTTCTTCTTTCTCAAGACTCCTGAGGCCATTTAGGTTATTTTTGGTTCCATATACATTTTTGGAATATTTGTTTGAGATATGTGAAATATGCCATTTGTATTGTAATAGAAATTGCATTAAATCTGTAGATTTATTTAGGTATTACAGACATTTTAATGATGTTATTTTTTTTTCCAATCCATGAACACAGTATATGCTTATACTTGTTTGTATCTTTCTCATTTCTTTCTTCAATGTCCTATAATTTTATGAGTACTGGTCTTTACTTCCATGGCTAAGTTTATTTGTAAGTACCTTATTTTTGTTGTTGTTGCAGTAGTAAATGAGATTGTTTTCTAGGCTATCTTTCTGATAGTTCATTATCGGTGTATAATGATAACCAATTTCTTGATACAAATTTTGTTTCCTACTACTATGCCCAATTCATTTATTAGATCTAGTAGTTTTTTGGTGGAGTCTTTAGGGTTTTCTATGTACAATATCATGTTATCTGCAAATAATAACAGTTTTGCTTTCCAATTTGGATGTTTTTATTTCTTCTTCTTGTCTGATTGCTGTAGCTAGGACTTTCAGTACTATGTTGAATAAGAGTGTTAATGGGCCCCTAGAACACCTCAAAAGATTTGTTTTCTCTCCTTACAGGGGAAAATCTTTTAAAACAATTAGACCTATTTGATATACTTAAATTACACTGGAAGCTTGTCAACTAAGGAAATAATTATATTATGTGTGTATACATGTATTATTATTATCCCTGTCTTGTTCCTGATCTTAAGGGAAATACTTTTTGTTTTTGCCCATTCAGTATGATGTTGGCTGTATGTTTTTCATATACAGCCTTTATAATGTTGAGGTATGATCCCTTTTTTCCCACTTTGCTGAGAGGTGTTTTTTTTTTAAATCATAAATGGGTGCTGAATTTTATCGAATGCTTTTAAAAAAAATCTATTAATATGATCATGTGGTTTTTATTCTTTATTTTGTTTATGTGATGTGTCATGCTTATTAATCTGTGAATATTGTACCAACCTTCCATCCCAGAATAAACCTGATTTGGTCATGCTGTATGATCTTTTTAATTAATTTCATGATCCAATTTGCTACTAGTTTGTTGAGGATTTCAGTATCTATGTTCATCATGGTTATTGGCCTATAATTTTCTTTCTTTGTAGTTTCTTTATCTGGTTTTGGAATTAATATAATGCTCAACTCATAAAAACAGCTTGGAAGTGTTGCCTCCTCTTGATTTTTTGGAATAGTTTGAGATGGATAGGTGCTAATTCTTCTTTGAATGTTTGGTAAAATTCACCTGTAAAGCCATCCTGTCCAGTGCTTTTGATTATTGTGAGTTACTTTTATTTCTGCTTTGATTTTATTAGTTGTAATCAATCTATTCAGGTTTTCTGATTCTTCTTGATTCAGTTTTGAAAGATTGTGTGTTTCTAGGAATTTATCTATTTCACCCATGTTTTCCAATTTGTTGGCATATAGTTGTTCACAATATTTTCTTACAAACTTACACTGATGGTTTTGTGTGTATTGAACCATGCCTGTGTCCCCGGAATGAACTCTACTTGATCATGATGTATTTTTTAAGATATTGTAGTATTCAAATTTATAGTATTTTTTTTGCATCTGTATTTTCTTTTTTTATTGTTTTATTTTATCCTTGCCAGGTTCTGGTATCAGAGTTATTTGACCTCATAAAATGTGTTAGGAATTATTGCTTCTTCTTCAATTTTTGGAAGAGTTTGAAAAGGATAGGTATCAAAACTTCTTTGAGTGTTTGGTAGAATTCACTAATGGAACCATCTGGTTCTGGACTTTTATCTTTTGGGAGGTTTTTGATAATTGTTTCAATTTTCTCACTGTTGATCAGTCTATTTATATTTTCCAGTTCTTCATGATTCAGTCTAGGAAGTTAATATATCACTAGGAATGTATCAATTTCTTCTAGGTTATTGAATTTGGTGGCATATGGTCTTTCATAGTATTCTAGTATGACCCTTTGTCTATCTGTGATGTATGTTGTAACATATATTTTATTTCTGAGTTTATGAATTTTATTAATATTTTCAAAGAACCAGCTCTTTGTTTATGAATTTTTTGTATACTCTTGTTGCTCTTTATTTCATTTAAATCTGCTCTAATTTTTGTTATTTATTTTCTTCTGCTGACTTTGGGTTGCATTTGTTTATTTGTTTCTACTTATTTGAGATGTAATGTTAGATTGTTTATCTGGGATTTCTCTTGTTTCTTGTGATAGACCTGTAATGATATAAACTTCCATCTTATTACTGCTTTCACTGCATCTGAGAAGTTTTGATATATCATATTGTCATTCTCATTTGTCTCTATATATCTTTTGATCTTACATTTTATATCTTGTTTGATCCATTCATCTTGTCTTATCTCCACATATTTGTGTGCTTTTTACTTCCTTTTTGCAGTTTATTTCTACTTTTAAAACATTGTGTTCAGAGAATATGCTTGGTATGATTTCATTTTTATTAAATTAATCAAAGCTAGTTTTGTAAGCCATCATACAGTCTATCTATGAAAATGATCTATGTACACTGGAGAAAAATGTATAATCTGATGTTCTGGGATAAAAGCCTCGGTAAATCTCATTTATGTCTATTTGACCTAGTGTGTTATTTAAGGCCTATATTTATTTTTAAATTTTCTGTTTGAAAGATCTACCTAAAGCTGTCAATGGAATATATAGGTAGGTCCCCAACTAGTATTGTGATTTTGTCTGTTTCTCCCTTCAGTTCTGTTATTAGTTGCTTTATATATTTCAGTGATTCCTAATTGGGTGAAATATATTAAGATCTGTATGTCTTCTTGATGTAGTGTACCCTTTATCATTATAGAATATTCATTTTTGTCTCTTATCTTTGTTTTCTTAAAGTTTATTTTGTCAGATATAAGTATGGCTACACCTGCTTCTCTGTGGATGCTATTTTTTTTTTGTTTTTGTTTTGAGAATCATTTTCTACTCTCACTTTGTCTTTGTAGCTTAAATGTATCTCTTGAAGGCAGAATATGGTTGGGTTTTATTTTTTATCCAATCTGCTATTCTGTGCTTCTTTATTGGTTAATTCAGTCCATTTACATTTAGGGTAATTATTGATGTAAGAGAATTTCCTGTGGCCATTATCTTCTTTATTGGTAGCCTTTTACTTCTATTGGGGGTTCTTTTCCTTTATGTCTGTCTGTTGATTTTGTTTGGTGGTATCCCATACTTCTTTCCTTTTTTTTAAATGTGTGTCCTAATTTTGTTTGTTTGTTTTTGTTTTGTGTTGTGCGTGTGTGTGTGTGTGTGTGTGTATCATTAGGTGTATGAAAAATAAAGTTTTCATATATACAAGAGTACTATTCTTTTTGGAATACGTTTGATCTCCATCCTCCTTTGCAAATTCATACCTTTACCCACTCCCTGTTTATGTTTTTGTTGTCACAAATTATCCTTGTTTATACTGTAAGCTTGCTGGTGATTTTACTCATAGTTTTGTGACTTCTTGTTCTTTCTTTCACATAGAATAGTACACTTGAGTATTTCCTGCAATGGAAGTCTTCTGGTGATAAAAATCCCTCAGCTTATGTAAGTCTGGAAAAGTCTCTATTTCTTCTTTATATCAAAAGGATAACTTTGCTGGATATATTATCCTTGGCTGCTAATTTCACTTTTTCAGTAGTTTGAATATTTGGTCCCATTCTCTTCTAGCTTGTAGAGTTGCTGCAGAGAACTCTGATGATAACTTAATGGACTTTCCATTATAGTTACTTTCTTTTTTTTCTCTGGCTGTCTTGAGAATTATTTCTTTTTCATTAATTTTGAACAATTTTAATAAAATATGTTTTGGAGAAGGTATTTTTCATGGAAGTATTTAGGTGTTCTGTTTGTTCCTTAAATTTGAGAATCTCACTCTTTCCATAGGTTTGGGAACTTCTTATCAGCTATTTGTTTGAATAGGCTCTCCATTACCTTCTTCTTTTCTTCTATTATTCTCATATTGCTCTCTGATGGAGTCAGATAGTTTTTGTAGAGTTTTTTGTTTGTTTGTTTGTTTGTTTTAATGCTGAAGTTTCTCTCTTTTTTCTGCTTAATTTCTAGATTTCTAGCTTTGATATCCCTAATTCTTTCTTGTATCTGGTTGGCTCTATTTCCTATGCTCACTAATTCATTCTTTGTCTTTTTTATTGAGTACTTCATCTCTAGACATTCTATTTGGTTCTTTTTTAAGGTTTCGATCTCTTTGGTGAAGTACTCATCTTGCTCATTGATTTGTTTTTTTGCGCTTATTAAACTGCCTGACTGCATTTGCTTGCATCTCATTGATTTTTTTCCAACTGAATTCTTTCATTCTATATCACTTATATCACACATTTCCATGTCTATAAGTTTATTTTCTGGAGATTTAAAAAGTTTCTTTCTGAGCTGCCTCAGTACCTTGGTTATTTATGGTATTTGATGGATTCCTTCTTTGTCTAAGCATCTATGTATGAGTGGCATCTCTTTAGCAGATTAATATAAAAGGGTCTTTCTATTATTTTTCAGTAGGTTGTGCTGAGTCACAAGTTTTTAGCTCACTTACACTTCTCTGTGTTTTCAGATCTCCACAAGGTAGTGTTGTTCTCTGGTAGATGGGTGCCTCCCTATGATCTGGTTGCCCTGGTCCCAGAGGACCAGCTCCACAGGGGAATATGGTGGGTGATGAGGCTCCAAATCTATGAAATCCTAGTGCTGTTTTTCTCAGCCAGATGCTGTTGTCAGTGTAGCTGTGATGTGTGAGGGTGGGGTGGGCTGGGGGAACACAGTATCCTTCTGTGTTGCTTTGCCCTTGTGTTATTGGTGACCTTGGTCCTCCATAGGGTCCATCCCCCTATGTTCTGACCCTGGGACCACAGAGTGCATCCTTTGCACAGGGCAAAAATAATTCTGTAGCACAAGTTCTCAGGTTTGCAGATAATGTGCTCTGCAATCCAACAGGAAGGGTAAGGGGAGGTGAGCTCTGGGAGAATAAAGGGTGGCTAGCTTCCATGGCTTTGTTTCTGTCTGGAGTACTGGCTGTCAGACAACTGAGGTTCCATCTCTGTGCTTCATTCCTGCTTAGGTCACTAAACTCAGCTGCAGCTTATACTGCCCACTCCTACAAGAATGCTCACTAAATCTCTTTGCTCCTTCTGGGTGAATGGAGTGCCAGCCACAACTTGATTCCACCCCTCTCCCGCTTGAACTCTACCATGAGCTTCTAGCTGTAGGGCTGTGCCCCTGACTTATTTCAGCTTTTCTCCCTTCTTGCCTCCTCTGTTTGTTTCCACTCTCCACCTTTCAATGTGTCAATATGTGGATTTCTCTGGCATGTTTGTGCATTGATCAGGGAATCCTTTGATGAGTTATATCTGTTCAAATTGTTGAAATTTTAAGGGGAGAGACCAAAGGGATCTCTCACACTGCCATTCCCCTGATGTCAGTCACCTGATATAATTTAGCTGGTACAAATTTTTATTAATGAAAATTAGACCAGTTACTTGTTAAATTATTTTATTTTACACAAAGCTAAATCAATATCCTCCTACTTGAGTATTACTTTATACTGTTTTGAGTATGAAATAAAATGCAAGAGTTTTGTGCCTATATTTTCTTTTTCCCCTTAGACACCATTTTAAATACGTTTTCAGGTTTTGCCACTATGGTAAATTAGGTAGTTTTACAAGGCAGTAAAATAGTTAAATGTATGTGATAAAATGTTTTATATTTATATTCTGTGATCAACACTATCATTATATTTTATTATTATTATTATTTTTATCCTCACCCAAGGACATTTTTCGATATTTTATTCACATAGAGGGGGAGAGGGAGAGAGAGAGAGAGAGAAACATCGACGTGAAAGGGACACATCAAGTGGCCACCACCCACATGACCCAACCAGGGCCGGGGACAAACTGCAACTGAGGTACATGCCCTTAGCGGGAACCGAACACAGGTCTCTCCAGACCGCGGGCCAATGCTCTAACCTCTGAGCCAAACCAGCCAGGGCTATCATTATATTTTATTTTAGAATTATGACTGAAAATATTGGTATATACCCAAGGAAGCCTATGTGTATAATGACCTTTAATATTTTTTACCATGTCAATTGCTTGCAGTGTCTTTCCTGTTTCCCTGAAAGTAAGCACCAGTAAGGCCAAATTTTGGGTTCATATTTCAGTCCCTTTTTTTAAAAAATATATTTTTATTGATTTTTTTTAGAGAGAGAGGGAAGGAGAGAGAAATATAAACATTAATGTGAGAGAGAAACATCAGTCAGCCGCCTCCTGCACACCCTCCACCAAGAACTGAGCCCACAACCCAGGTGTGTGCCCTGACGGGGAATGGAACCGGGACCTCTCAATCCATGGGATGATGCTCAGTCCACTGAGCCATACTGGCCAGGCTTTAGTGCCTCTTTTAACTTGGTCTATTTTGCTTCAATTTACACTTGCTTCAACAATCCCATAGAGTACAAAAAAGTATCTATTCTCCTCACACATTTATTAAATTGCCCAATTTCTTTAGTAGCCTTAATAAGATATGTGCATAATTAAAAATATTACATCCATACTTTTTTTCGTTTTCTTTGAATAGTGGACTTTGCAAGTATAGCCTTCCCCAAATTGTTGGTGATCAGGAGATCAGTGAATGAAAATATATTTTGCCCACTCTTGCTGCTCCTGGCAATATATATTATTTTAATTTAAATTAAATTGGTCAATATATATCATACCACTTTATAAATTGTAAAACATCCTATAAATGCTATCCAGCTATTTCATTTAAAAAATTGACATCTAGTATCAGGTTTCAGGAAATGAAACGTAAGATTACTCTAGAAAATTCTGTCTTAAGTCATTTGCACAAATGTGCCAGATTTTAGTGTCTGCTTTCTCCAACATTATTAAATATTTGGCCAGATTTTAATAATTTAACTATCTGTTTTAGTCATTATTTTTTTCAGTAACTTACCCTGAGAAGAGATTCTTTAGAGAATAATTATAGCACTCTTCCACTGTAACCATATTATGGAATTTAGAAAAGCTGAACTTGTTGAAAATATAACATTATGTTTACTGTATGCATAAATAACTATAAATATAAAATAAATAATAAAATTTCTATCTCAATGGGTTTTTAAATAATTATGACTATTCACTCCATAACAAATTTATAACTAAATCCAAACTGATAGTACTATGAACTTGAAATTACATTTTTGGTGGAAACCTGGTAGACTATCATGTTGTTTGCTTCTTCTTCAGCAACTGTTGTATGGGGGGATGTGGAGAGGTTGTGCTAAGGGAGGATAAAAAATAGTGCCATGTTTGTGGCTTGTTATAGGATTATCCATTTGTCTTTGGAATAATTATTTTTATTTTTAGTCTTCTTTCACCTTTCTTTTCCTCCTTCTTCACTGACATATATGTATCCTGTACCCCATTCATAAAGACCTCATTATAAGTTTGCACAGTGACAGATAATTACTAAACTTAGTGCAGTGATTATATGATAATTTATAAAAATGTCAAATCACTAGTGTCCACCTGAAACTAATATAACTAATATAATATTGTATACCAACAATACTTAAATTTTAAAAACACCCTGCTCTCAGTAAATAGTCACAGGGTCTCTGGAGTCTAAAAAGCCTTCAAGACAAAATGGAATGACTTTTCTCTGGATAAATATTGAACCCATTGTGGGAGATATAGGGGATATTTTTAGTAATAATCTCTGGCCAGTACCTCTCTATTTGCCCTTTCTTTCTATGTGTGCCTGGTCTACCTGTGAACCCAGATAATTATTACTACAAGAAATATTTTCCTCAAATGAAAAGGTATTAGCTTTTTTCTCTAATCACAGATGTAGTGTCTACAAGCATATATTTATGTATTTACTGATGTATTCAATGAGTGCTGTGGGCATCTACTCTGTGCCTAGCATCATTCTATGCACAGTGGATACAGTGAAATAAACCAAAGTTATTGGGCTAATGGAGCTTACATTTTAAAAGTGAGGGATGAATATATATATATCTGTGTGTATATATACACACACAACACATAATATATTTATATTATAACTATGAGATGTGTTAAGAAGGAGTCAATACAAATGTCCTTTGACAGTATACAATAAAGGCACCTAACTGAAACTGAGATAGTAGGAAAAAAACTCTCAGTAAAAGTGACAATTATGCTGAAATCTGAATAATAAAAAAGATAGATGGTCAGAAAGCTAGGAGAAAATCTTTCAAAGAAGATAAAACATTGTGTCGAGAGACTGATAAAGCACACGATTGAGCAGTTGAGAGAAGATTTGAGAGTCTAGACTACATAGAAAGAGAGGAAGAATAACAAGAGGAACAATATAAGGTGATAGTTGAGACTGCAGATTGAAGTTAAACACTTTGGATCAGATTCCAGTTTTGCCAAACTTAGTATCAGCAGTGCCTTTGGAAAGTTATATAACCTATTTGTACTTTAGTTTCTTCATCTGCAAAATGGGGGTAATTGTAGGGTTTTAGTGATTTTTAAGTGAGAAAATGTATGTAAAACACTTTGGAAATTCTGGCACATACTCAGTGTTAGCTACTATTATAAATATTTTTAATAACTCTCTGAGCAGTAATTTCCATGTGTCATCTTTCTAAAGGCAGTAATACATACAGTTTTACTCATAAAACATTAATGTAGTAAAAAAGCATTTTTAGTCTAGCCCCCTCATTTCATGAGAAGACAAGGAGACTCAGGCTCAAACAGCGGTCGTAATAAACAAACCCTAGTTCACAAGTCTATAGAACGTCTTATCAGTGCTCTTCCCAAATCATTGCCATGACTCTTCAGTTAGTTTTCAAGTTAATATCAGATTCCATTGCATTTTGGACTTAGAAGATATAGGCTTTCCTGGGTGTCGAATGGAGTAACTTTAAAATCTTATACCAGACATAAGCTTTGCTGAACCCAGATCTACTTTACCCATACTTTTTAAATGCTTAATAAAATATCGTGTCATTACTTAGTTGGATGGAGTTATATAATTACTTTGTGCTTCATACTTGCACTAATCCCATTTTATCAGGTGGCTGACAGATAGTACTTCCCAGAAGTCTTATAGAAACTGTCTGATTATTATTATTTTACTTATACTATACTGGGACACTGTTCCCCCGACCCCCAAGATCTACTTTGAGAAACACTCCATTTTAATCTTAGATTATTCTATTTTGTACTGATTTACAACATAGCATCATAGCCTTAGGAGATATTAGTGGCCATCCATGTCTATGCATTTCAATATACATTAAGTATATACTTAGTCCAAGGATTTTGTTTTGGTCTGTGTAAAATAGACCTTCAGAATTTTATCATCTAAAAAGTAACTTAAATCAAAGGAAGAAGTAACGAAAATTCTTCATAATATAAAAAGAGCCAAAGGAAGGTATGAAACAATCTGATGAGTGTTCAATTGAGGGAGGTAAATACAAACTGTAAATGTGAAGACTGGGAACAAAATCGTAGTTGAAGTACAATTTGAGGTGTGCTTTGAAAGGTTAAGTAGAATGTCAATAGGCAGAAATGACAAAGAAAGGAAATGTACATAGAGGAAACAGTATTGAAAAAGGTATGAATACAGATACAAATAAGGCTGTGCTTAGGGAATTAGGAGTAGTTTCTTTGGCTTGGAACATAGGTCATATGTGTGAAAGCTAAGAAATAAGCATGGAAAGGTACACTGAGACCAGATTATTGAACACCCTGAATGTCAAGTAATTTAATTTCTTGAACTTAATTGTGAAAGTAGTGGGAATATTTAAGAACAGTGTTCTGATTTTAACTATAAACTAAGAAGATGTCTTTGGTAGTGGTATGTAGCATAGCACAGTTTTGGAGATAATTGGACACAAAGAGAGGTAGTAATAATTTAGGAGTGATAGGTGTTCAGGGTTTGAACTATTATGGTAGTAGAGACAATGGAATTAGTCATTGTAGAGATAGAGTTTGCAGATATTGACAAATGGTTCCTCAAAGAGTGAATGAGAGGGAGATGTGAGATGACTTTATTGTTTTATGCTAAGGAGAGTGGAAGAATGGTGGTATCATTATTAAGAATAGAAAGAGGCCCTGGCCTGTTTGGCTCAGCGGTTAGAGCGTCGGCCTGTGGTCCTGAGAGACCCGGGTTCGGTTCCCGCTAAGGGCACGTACCTCGGTTGCAGTTTGTCCCCGGCCCTGGTTGGTTGTGCGGGTGGCAACCACTCGATGTGTCCCTTCACGTCGATGTTTCCCTCTCTCTCTCTCTGTTCCTCTCTCTCCCTCCCACTCTACCTGAACAAAAAATGGAAAAATGTCCTCGGGTGAGGATAAAAAAAAAAAAAAAAAAGAATAGAAAGAGGAAGGGCCTATCTTCTTTATATAGTGCTTATGAAACCATCATGCTAGACTGGTTTCTTAATTAATAAACAATATAGAGTAGTGGTTAATAATGTAGACTCTGGAGTCAGATTGTGTGAGTTCAAATCCTCTTTCCACTGCTGATTTACTTTTCTGATCATGGGAAAGTTGGTAAATACACCAAGCTTCAGTTTGTTCAGTCTAAATAGTGAGAGTGTTAGTAATAATAGTTCCCCAGAATGTTGCTGCATGGATTGTTATAATACATAAACTGCTTATGATATTAACTGACATTTAAAGTTATTTTTTAAAAATGACCAATGTTTTATTGAGAAATATATTTATGTACTACATTTGAACCAATAGCATATGCATATGTGTTCATGTAGTAAAATACTTTGAAGATAATAAGAATTGGCTCTTGCCCACTTAAGAGAGAAGAGCAAACATAGCATTAAGAATATTTTTGATGAAAAAATATAAAAAATAAATAAGGATAAATAAACAATAGTTTAATAAAAGTCCATTAATGTTGTTCTTGAAACTTTTCTAAAGCCCAAACTCTTTTCCTTGGTACAGAATGTTATAAGTTCTTAGTGACTACTTTGCATATTAAAGACTCCCCAACAAATTGTTTCCACCCTACCACTGAACTTCAAAAAATGTGAAATGCAAGGGTTAACAAACTTAAACTTTTAAAGAATCATGAAATGAACTGTTTCCGCTTTCCATCTGGCTTTTATCAATTGTAAGTCAGTTTCAGAAGAACAGCTACACAATCAAAACACACAATCTCTCTAGTCAGATAATTCAATTTTATAAATGAATTACTTATGTGCTTATAAGTAAATACATTCCTATGCATGAGGATATCGACTGCTGTCAATGAGATAATCAAATCCAGGGGAAAAGGCTATCCTTGTAAAAACTTTAAACTCAAAATGGCTCCAAGTTTCTGGACTATGATAAATTCAATCAGAAACATTTTAGTCCTACAGAAAGTTAGAAAATATTTTCAGTACAGAGACATAAGGTCAACAGAGCAGAACCATTTATATTGTTAGAGAAAGCAAGTGAGTTTAAAAAAATGCTACTCTGTACCATTTCAATGTCTACAAAACATGTATGCATGCCAAAAAAGGTGAACAGTACCCCAGCATGTGACTATGATCTCTGAAAGATAACCCAAAGTAAAGGAAAACCTGGTGGAGACTGACAAACCTGGCTATGAATCTTGGTTCTGCTACTTGCCAGCTGTGTGACCTTGAGCAATTTACCTAACATCTCTGATCTATCTATCATCTATCTATCTATCTATCTATCTATCTATCTATCTATCTATCTATCTATCTATCTAAAACCTAGCTAGCACAGTTAGACAAAGGATGAAGGAATAACATACATGTAAACTACCTAGTGCATTGCATGGCACATAAGCACATAGAAGGCACCCAAAGAATAATAGCTCTTAAAATTAGTCTGACATTCACTATAGAACTTAGCACAAGTAATTTAATTTCTTGGCCTTTGTCTTCCGTCTGTGAAGTGAACAAAAGATCAAAATATGGAGTAGGGAAAATGTTGGAGTAAGTATAATGATGCATATAAAGGGAATATTAGTTCATGATGTTAATACACAAAATCATACCTTAAATTTTTAAATCAATTTTCCTTTTTTTCAAAAGGTTTTATATACATTAAATTATGTAATTTATACAACAAACCTGTGTTGTTTATAAGGAAGATATTTTTATTCCTATTTGACAAATTAAAAAATGGTGTTACTATTTCCTGCTTGCCCAAATTCACACAACTAAGACAGTAATTCAGATCTTCTACTGCTGTGTTAGACCGAAGTGACACATATTAAACACAACCTCTCTTTTTGGTTTGGCATGAAATTACTCTTTTTGTTCTTGTAAGTTAGGAAAGATAATTGAAATCACCGGGTAAAACATTTTAAACAAATATAAACTACTATTATGTTTTAAAATCTCTTGACTTTTAATTTTGCATGGATGGAACTGGAGAATATTATGCTACGTGAAATAAGCCAGTCAGAGAAAGACACGTACCATATGATTTCACTTATATGTAGAATCTAATGAACAAAATAAACTAACAAACAAAATAGAAACAGACTCATATACAGAGAACAGGCGGACAGCTGTCAGAGAAGAGTGGGGCTGAGTGAAAAAGATGAAGGGATTAAGCACACACACACACACACACACACCCCAAAAAAACAAAAAAAACTCATAGACACAGGGCAGGTAGAAGAAGGTAAAGGGAAGATAACGTGTTATGGAACGAGAGTTGACTTGGAATGGTGAACTTGTATACAATACAATATACAAATAGAATTACACACCTGAAATCTGTATAATTTCATTAACCAATGCTACCCCAATAAATTCAATAAAAATTAAAATAATAAAAAAAATCCATGTTCATTATATAAGTAACAGGGTACAAAGATATATGTAAAATTGCTATTCTAGTCCTGTTAATAAATTACTATTAATAATGCATATATTCCAGCCATGTTTCTATATCCACTGTCTTTCTATACTTGTTTTGAGTAGATCTTTAGCTATTTTCTGTTAATCAATAACAAATACTCAATATAATTATTCTAGGCTATGAGTTATTATGAGTTATTATATTAATAGAAATGTCTTACCTTACCTAATGCAAACATTTATAGTGTTTTAAGAGAGTCTGATTTTAAAATTCCAGAAGCAGGATTTTATAAATATTACTATTATTTTGAATTAGTCTAGATTGAGACTAATTTGTGGAGGCCTAGATTCTTACCTTTGTTTTACCTCTAACTATTTGCCTAATTGTGAATAAATAACTTCTCTCATTCTCCTTATTGGCAAAATGAGGGTGATGGCTTTCTGTCCCCAAATTAAATGAGTCTATGAGGCACTAGTCAGATACCATTTAATAAAATATCTCTATTAAAAGAATATTTTCCATATTAGCCACTGTTTAATGAGGTTCTTAAATCTCATAAAAATTATCTGGAATTTTCTGGAAGAAGTAAATTTCTGCATAATTGAGTTTTAGAGCAGCAGGGCTATCTAAAAACTTTTATTTTATACTTTTATGGAAAATGATCATTTCATGTATATCTGAGATGACCTCTCTTTAATGCCAAGTATAGTTTCATGATTATAGTTGTAAAGAGCTACAAAAGGAAATGTCTTACAATGGACATATTTCAAATAACTAAATAATTTTACTGGCTGGCTTGTAGGTCCTCAAACAGAAGAGATAGTACTATTGTAGGAAAGGAGAAAAACATACAACAAAAGGGTTTTTTTTGTTGTTTTTTTTTTTGTCATTCATTCACCTGCCTTCTCTCACTCATTGTACTTCCTACATTTAAAATAAAAATAAAAGTAGAAATAGAGTTCGAGTATGGAAGGGAGAAGTGAAAGCTATAGCTCACTCCAACAAAGGATTTCAAGATGACTAAAGGGAAGATATATGAAAGGCATTTGGACTTGAATAAATTAACTTGCAGTTGGCTCTAGAAGCAGAATAATCTGAGTTTGAATCTTGGCTTTGCCATTTACCATCTGTAAAATCTTGCTCAGATTGTCATTCTCAAACTCAGTTCTCTTTTCAGTATAATTGCTATATTTATAGTATAAGACTATAATAAAGATCAAATGAGGCAATGACACAATGTGCTTACCTCAGTGCCTGACACATCTTAAGAAGTTTATAAACATTAACTATCATGACAGAGACATTTATTACTCACCAAACATCCATGTATTTCTCTACAAGTCCCTTTTTAGTTAGATGAGAATATGTTATATTACAAGTTCTGGCCCATAGGCTTTAAGTAAAAGTAATGTGTGTCACTTTTGGATTAAAACCTAGAATAGAGGATATGAATTATTCATTTCTTCTGCTCCTCTGACCTATTGACCAAGGAGGCCCTGTGTTTCGGATAGTATAGTTACAAGATGGTAGAGCCTCTGCAAGTCTGGTCACTGAAAGAACTAAATAAGAAGCAAAGTCCCATGGTGGTCTATGTTAGATATATAGCATGAATGAGAAATAAACTTACCTTGTTTTAATCCACTGAGACTTGGGGGTTATTGAGAAGCATTGTGTAACCCATCCTGGCTGATTTAGTTATCATTATCAGCAGCAGCATTATCAATGGTCAAGGCTGGGTAATGATATAGTGAAAAGTACAAAGAGATAGAAATGAGCAGACCTAGGTTCCAGACGTATTTATCTCATTATCTATGTGACTAGAGCAAAGTCATTGAACCGTTCTATACTTATAAAATTCATATGCCTGCCAAATAGAGATAATATTATTAGTCCTTCCTCAGAAGATTGATTGTTGTGAGGATAACATATAGGTAAATAAATGTCTTTTGAGAACTTATAATCATATGGAAATACAAAGGATTGTTATTGCTGTCTGGACTGAGGGTAGTAATTATTTATGAAACCCTTTAGAGGGAGCTAAAGGAAAATAGCTCTACTAAGAATATATATTAAATTTTATCCTTTCCTAGATCAAGGCCAATACTCTGTTCACGGGCAAGGGAAGCTCTACTTTTTACAATATAAATGAATCATTTGTACCATAAAAGAAGGATCATGGTAAGAGTTGACTTATTAAATAATACCAAGAAAAGAAAATTAATCTTGTATAAAACTTAATTTATGCACTTATTTTTTAAATTATACAAAACTAAAACTGTAAATGACTTTAAGTATTATTTAATATAATGCAATAACCTCTATTTTATAGATGACTAAAATTTAGCTAAATGTTAGATTTTTTAATAACTAATAAATAATACTGCTTCTATCATAATGCTATTATAATTTAAACTCATCAGTCTTTTAAAATTTATGCTTTATTTTTATATTATCATTTATTTTTCATTCCAGGTAAGTTACCTACTCTTTCAAGAGGCCAAAATACATAATTCATGTTTATGCACATTAATTTATTGGTGAAAGTCATTGGGTATTTAT
Organism: Molossus molossus; assembly: GCF_014108415.1. NCBI lineage: Eukaryota > Metazoa > Chordata > Mammalia > Chiroptera > Molossidae > Molossus > Molossus molossus. Next base: position 9,843,284 of record NW_023425355.1, on the reverse strand, counting down.
AGAGACAAACCTGGTGATGAGAAATCTTGGTTGATAAGCTATGTTTATGAGTAATAATTAACTTATTTTATTTTTTTTATCCTCACCCAAGGACATTTTCCCATTTTTTGTTCAGATAGAGTGGGAGGGAGAGAGAGAGAGAAACATTGATGTGAAAGGGACACATTGAGTGGCTGCCACCTGCACGACCAACCAGGGCCAGGGACAAACTGCAACCAAGGTACGTGCCCTTAGCGGGAACCAAACCCAGGTCTCTCTGGACCGCAGGCCGATGCTCTAACCGCTGAGGCAAACCGGCCAGGGCTAATTAACTTATTTTAAATTAACAAATATACTCAAATTAAACTGGAGTACATGCTTTTACTTTTATTTATTTTTATTTTTTATTGTTGAAAGTATTACAGATATCCCCCCTTTCCCCCCATTGACCCCTCCTCCTCATTTCCACCCCACTCCCTGCTTTCCCCAACTTAATGTCTGTGTCCATTGGTTGTGCATATATGCGTATAAGTTCTTTGGCTTCTCTCTTTCCACCCCTCCAACCCCCATCCCTCTGAGGTTTGTCAGTCTGTTCTCTACTTCCATGATTCTGGATCTATTTTGATTGACAGCTTATTTTGTTCAAAATATTCCATAAATAAGTGAGATCATGTGGTACTTGTCTTTCACTGACTGGCTTATTTCACTCAGCATAATACTCTCCAGGTCCCTCCATATGGTCCCAAAGGATACGACATCTTTCTTTCTTACAGCTGCATAGTATTCCATTGTGTAAATGTACCACAGCTTTTTTATCCACTCATCTACTGATGGACAGTTGGGTTATTTATACTGGCTTTTACTTTTAAATGTCTAAATGTATTATATAATACATTTGGCAGCAGGCTGGTAACATATCCTCTTAAAATGATTGATATATTTCATAAGTAGTGGCCGGTTTTCAAGAAATTCCACATAGGGTGGAATCTATTGATACTACAGATACCATGTCTTTAAAACACCTAATATGTATCTCTTGCAAATTAATGTGATCAATCTCATTTGCCTAGACAACTCCTATCCAATAAAAAGGATAGGGTAATGGAAATAAACTAATTGTTGTGACAAAAATTTACGTATACTATCACCACTGCCCCAAATAGTTACCATGGTTTCTAAAAATGTTTGGTTTTCACAAGCTTATTTTAATACTATGTTGCTTATGCACAAAATCATGCCAAAATAGAAACAACCTCAGGGCTTGAGAAACAAAGGTGTTTGAAATAGGCCTTAACACAATGGCCTTCCAGGGTCACCTTTTTAAACTGACTCAAAAGACTGAGCTATAATTAAATAGGGTTTAATGATTTGTTATCTCAATTTGAGAAAGCTATATTTATACCTTTATTTATTGCCTTATCCACAAAGCAATAAATGCTCAGACATCTTATTCCAGTTATCCATAGTAGTTCAGAATGGTAGTATTCCATGATATTTGATTCCAATACACCTATGTAGACTAGGGTTAATATAGTGTGTGACCATTTGTTACTATCTTCAGTCCCACAGTGTGATAAATTTAGATTGCTATATCAAGAAGAAAGAGACAAAAATGTTGAGAATTTGTTTTTGCTCTTTGGCCTTATTTTTGTCATTACTAAATGTCTGTATTAAAAGAGGCAGACTTATGTAGTTCAAAGAATGCTGAGTCCAGGCATCTTCCCTCCTTTGCTGCTCCCCAGTAGCTACTGTGTAATTTGAACAAATCACTGACACCTATGGGCTTTGTTTTCTTTTGTTCTATGTGCTCTTTTTCTGCTCTATAAGTAAATGATTTTTAGAATACACATGAACAACTTAGCAAATAAATATGATCTGCCCCACTTCTGTTGACATTTAAATTTGGGCCATATATTTCTCTAATAGTACAAAACTGATCTCACAATGCTCTTTGAAAGCAGGAGCAAAAAAAAGAAAAGAGAAAGCTCTTATGATTGGCATGTCTATGAAGGACTTGAATGAAGAGAAAAGGATACGCAGAATATAGACTTGCTAATATTCCCCATTAGCAGCCAGATTTTTTATGACTTAGAGCTAAGAAAATGTTAGCCTCTCTACAAGTAATTGTCCAAAACTTTAGGCTGGGCTATGGTCTTCCAGGATCTGCTCTCAACCTCTCTTTTGGGTCTTATTGCCCATGAAATTCCCATTTAGGCTTTTTATCCAACCAAGTTGGGTCTTCAGTGCATAGTCTTCACTCATTACCTATGTCCTTACTATTCCTACAACCTAGGGTGCCTTCATATCCAAATATTACTAATTCTTCCAAACTCCTAGTGGCTAAGGAACATTTAAGATAAATCAGTTTATGTTTTTATATAAGTTGAATTATGGATCTGTAGTTCTAAGAAACTGTCTGAAATTGGCCTTCTCTGAATTATTGTTTTCTGTATATACTCTCACTCCAATGAAATAAGATCGGAGGTTGTCTGCTTTTCTGATATCCTCTTTGACTCAACTGTTTTATCTGTAAAGGCAGAAGGTTTGAACCACTTGTTTTTGTTTGTTTGTTTATTCGTTTGTTTTTTTACTAAGTCAACATTATTGTATATCATGTTAATGGCAGAAACAATGTCACATAATAACTGGTCATATAGAGTAGAATAGGATGATAACTTGGCAGTTAAGTTTGACATTGAAACCTATTGACTGAAAAAATGTGTAAAGTACTGTTCATATTCAGAGAAAATATTCAGTTTTTAGGCCATGTTTTAAAAGGGACATTGAGAAATGAATACATGTTAGGGGGTGATCAGGATCATAAGTTGTCTGGAATTGAAGTCATATGAGAAAAGTTTAAAAGAACCTCAGATATATAGACTGGAGAAGAATGGATTTTTAGGGACAAAATGTTTCCAAATATTTAAAAACTGTCATATGGAAGAGGGAAGAGGATTGTTCTGGGTCTAAACATCTGGATCAATTGGGTGAAAGTTACCAGAAAACAAATTTAATTTGGTTCAAGAGGATCTTCCAAATAAAAATACCATCCAGTCAAATTGATTGCTTTAGAGAATGGGCTATTCATTTGGGTAATGTTCAAATATATCTATTATCATCTGTTAGAGATGCGATGGAAAAAAATAGGAACGTGGATTCTACTTTTAGAGTCCCTTACAAATCTAAGCTTCTATGAGTCTCAGTTTCACTTATTTTTTAATTTTTTTTTTGTCCTGGAGAGGCACAGGATTTCTAATATCATATGGTAAAAGAAAAACACTCCTAGGGTCTTCTTAAATTATCTTTCCAATAGGATCATACTTGGTTCAAATACTGAATTGCTCAGTCAACTCTAGCAGCTTTGTGTACACTATTAGTTACATGTTACAAAGTAACTTTCCAAATATTTTAAAAATCTTCCATGGCAACTGGCAATGTGAAAGAACACCCTGCATTGTACTGCCACTCCTGACCCCTTATTGCCCACCAAGAATGAATTTGCACAAGAATACTTTTAACTTATTGAGGGGTCAGGAGTCAATAATAACTATAATCTATTTAAACAGTATTATAGTGTCCATACTCTGTATACCAAATGTTTACAATATAAGAAATTGATATTTACATTTATTAATTAAACTTGATGAGGGTGGTATAGAGCTTTCAATTTTCTGGAAAGAACATGGTGGAAAATGATATAATTAATATTGAAATAGAAAATTTTCCTGTCACTCATGCCAGATGATGAAATTAAAGAACGCAATGCAAATACAGGTTTGAACCATGGCGGAATGGTTTAAAATAACTCCAGACATTACAAATGTTTATTTTCCTGTATTTTCATTGCCATATAAAGCAAAGAGGAGTCATTTCCAATCAAATGAAATGAATTCAGTTCATTTCAGAATTGAGAACTGCAATAGATTAACATTTTTGTGTCACATGGAAAGCAATACATTTTATAATACTGGGTTAATATTTGAAGCTACTGATTTATGTAGTAAAGATGGTTAGTCTTGAAAACAATAGAAATTGAAAGTAATCTAATCTTCACAAATTTCTGCCGGTTCTTATTTGAAATTATTAAGTAGAGCAGAAGAACCCACCAGATTTCTAATGATGAATGTGTGCTATGCTTATTTTAAGTGAACAATAAATCTCCTGTGATCCTCCAGGTTCATTTTTTTTTTTTTTACATGGAAACCTTATTGGTGATGACAGCTGACAGGCATTCCTTATAACCATCATGGTTTTGGAAAGTAGTTTGCATATTTTGGCACTTAATTTTAGAGAGGAACTGAAGTAAGTCGCTGCCAACATTCCACTAAATTACACCTTTAAAAGTCTGTTTTGATGTCTCCACTATTTCACTTTGATATTCCTGGAAAATCCTAGAATAAGTACAGTTATGCATTCCCCAAAGAACAACCTCCCATAATCAGCCCTTACAAAGTTCAGGAGGTTCTATTTTCATGGGGGAAGTGCTTTAATCAAGATTAATTTTTTCCAGTTTTCAGTAATTGGAGCTCTTCCTGAGTTTTCCTCAACCCTCCTTTAGGATGAAATTATCAAATTTCCATGGCAATTAAATAAAAAAGTTCAAGTGTATGGATCATTTTGTACAATAGTCACCAAGGTACAAGTGAAATTAAGTAAGGGAGAAAAAAGTGCAGGATTTACCATGAAGGCCATAGGCCCACAAAATGCACATCTGTGGCTGAGGTCCTCCGTTGTGAAAGGTTTGCTTTCTTGCCAGATGCATTTCTCTGGACCTGTTTTGTCCATAGCTCCATCCAGACAAAAGTTCTATGATAAGGAAACAAATAACAACATAAAATATTTTTTATATTATACAGAAAACAAATTTAGATCATATGGAAACAACCACTATCTGGAAGAACTTACTTTTTAGTGATTTCTTAAGTTGCATTCCCTACATGTTGTTTCCAACTATTGTTTGAACAAATATGAAGTGACTTTATATAATAAGATAAGTATATAATTACCTGTATTCCTCTTCCAGGATGTTTCTTGAGGCTGAAAAAGAATAAGTACAACCATTTAGGTATCTTTTATTGGCATTCACTTCTCTTTTCTTAACTGAATACTCCTTAGGCAAATGAATATCCCTGCCACTCAGCCAATTGTATCCCTCACTCTGCTGTGTTGGCATCTGGTAAACGCATAAGAATGCATTGGCATAGCCCATGGACACAAACAATAGACACGTGAAGACCTGGTGTGGGGTGGGAGATGGGTGGAGGGGACAAATTGGGGATAATGGGAGACATCTGTAAAACTCTCAACAATAAAATTGTAATTAAAAATAATGCATGGGAATGTTCATGAAATGAAGAAATGTAAGTTGAAAAAGACACTGAATCAGAGGTTTTCTATTATGCCTTTATGAGAATTACATATGGACCCTACAAAAATATTTCTGACCTTACTTCAATTTCAGTTCAAGCATTGCATAGGTTGTATCTTAGATACCTTGTCTATAGGCTAAATGGCCCAAATAATTATTACATCTCTTCTATTTTCCCTGATCTATGTGTTATTTCATCTCACATGATTTCAGGTGCATTCAGACATACAGCAACATATAGTTTCCAATATATTTAATATGCAAACAAACTCAAATTATACACGGCCTCTTGTTTTTGTTCCTGTCTACTGCACTAACTTCATCTCTCACCTATTTCCTCCTCAATTTACAATGATCCAGCCACACTGGGTTTCTTTAATTTCTTTAATCATGGCAAGGTCCTCCCTGCCTTTTGGAACCTCACACAGTTCTCACCACACAATGTTAAAAAAATTCCAAATGAGTTAAACTCAATAAATAAAGCCATAAAAGCATTATAATAAAGTATGGGAGTATATTTATAACCTAATGATGGGGAAGACATTTAAACATGTTAAAACACCAAATCTATTAAGCAAAAACTTGGTGAATTTCACTATGTTAAAAAATTGTACATAACAGCCTGGCCAGTGTGGCTCAGTGGATTGAGCATCGTCCCATGGACTCAGAGATCCTGGTTCAATTCCTAGCCAGGACACATGCTCAGGTTGTGGGCTTGATCCCCAGTAGGGGGCGTGCAGGAGGCAGCCAATCAATGTTTCTCACATCTATGTTTCTATCACTCTCTCCATATAAAATCAATAAAAACATATTTAAAAAATTGTACATAACAGTAAAATGCATCAAAAATTAAAATACAGATTAGAAGAAAGTATGTAGAAAGTGTAGTATAACAAAGCCTTTTTTTTTTCAGATTGTTTCATCCTTGGCTATTATGAGCTTTCAGTTGATTCCTTTGTCTCTTTGACATACCGTTACTATTATAGTACATATTTTTTTGGCTTTTTCTTACCTGTTAGATCTAAAGATACTCTAAGATCACCTTGTACATTCTATACCTCAGTTTACATACACATGCATGCATGCATATATATGTATACCATGTGTATGTATGCATGTGTGTGTATATTTAATTTACATATATTCATTTGCATCTATATCAAAAAAACATAAGTTAATATTTATTTATCTCATATATCTAATTCTAATTTAGTACCACATGGTTAATTCTAGCTTTAACTTCTTGCTTATCTATAACCTTCCACTCCTAAAGTGAGAAACCTTACTCTTACTGTTTTGCAACCATTTACTTATTTTCTCAATTTCAATGACATGTATCAGAGTTTCAGAATTTTTAATTTATACCTTTATCAACTTTACCAATTGCTTATGTGCAATTCCTTTTGTTTTTATTCGTACGAACTCATCATTTCCATAATCAATTAAACAGCACTATTTTTATCCCACCATTTTCAGAGAGGTTATGCCTCACATTTGCAATATACATAGTATTGTCACATTCTGAATTCCACCTTGGGTACCCATATCTTCTGAGTCAATTTTTAAAAAAATTATTCAGTTGTGTTTATTTATTTGGCTATAAAGTTTCATATGTTTAATACATATATAGGGCAATGTATCTAGCATTAAGTATCATATAAAATAATTTCAGAGCCCTAAAATATTTCCTGTGTTTCTCCTAGTCAAACACCCATCCTTCCCCAAATCTTTGGTAATCACTAATGTTTTTTCATTATCACATCTTTATCCATTTATGCATTGATGGACATGGGTTGCTTCCATATATTGGGTATTATAAATAATGTTGCAATGAATATATGGGGTGAGTATATCTTTTTAAAATTAGTGTTATTATTTTCTATGGATAGATAGCCAGAAAAAGAATTGCTGAGTCATAAGGTAGGTCTACTTTTAATTTTTTGAGGAACCTCCATACTCTTTTCCTAGTGGCTATTTCAATTTACAGTCCCACCAACATTGCATGAATGTTCTCTTTTCTTCACATACTCTCCAACAATTATTTCTTGTCTTTTTGATAATAGCCACTCTGACAGGTGTCAGGTGATATCTCATTGTGTTTTTGAATTGCATTTCCCTGAAGATTATTAATGCTGAGCATTTTTCTATGTATCTATTGGCTATCTGTATGACTTCCTTGGGGGGGGGTGTCTATTCAGGATCTCTACCCATTTTTAAAATCGAATTTTTTGTTATTGTTGTTGTCTTGATGGTAAGTTGTATGAATTCTTTATATTTTTTGTATAATAACCCCTTATTAGATGTGTCATTTGGAAATACCTTCTCCCATTAAGTAGGTTGCTTTTCGTGTTGTTGATTGTTTCTTTTACTGTACAAAAGTTATTTAGTTTGATGTAATTCTATTTGTTTGTTTTTGCTTTTGTTTTCCTTGCCTAGGGAGACATATCCAAAAAATATATATTGCTAAGATGGATATCAATGAGTTTACTGCCTATGTTTTCTTATAGGAATTTTATGGTTTAAAGTCTTATATATATGCATTTTATCCATTTTGAATTTATTTTTGAAAATGGCATAAGATAGTGGTCCAGTTTTTAAAATTTTATTTGCATGTAGCTGTCCCGTTTTCCTAGTATCATATCTTGAAGATACTGCCTTCTCCCCATTGTATATTCTTACCTCTTTTTTGGAGATTAATTGACCATATAATTATAGGTTTATTTCTGAGTTCTCTATTCTGCTCCATTAATCTATGTTTATGTTTTTGTGCCAGTACCATACTGTTTTGTTTTTTTTAATCCTCACCCAAGCACATTTTTGCATTTATCTTCAGATAGAGTGGGAGGAAGAGAGAGAGAAACATCAATGTGAGAGAGACACATTGAGTGTTTGCCACCCACACGACCCCAATCGGGGCTGGGGACAGACTGTAACTGAGGTACATGCTTTTAGTGGGAACCGAACCTGGGACTCTCTGGTCCACTGGCCGGCACTCTAACCACTGAGCAAAACTGGACAGGGCAGTACCATACTGTTTTGATTATTATAGCTTTGTAGTATAGTTTGAAATTAAGGAACTTTGTTCCTCTTTCTCAAGATTACTATGGTTATTTGGGGTTTCTTAAATTCCATCCAAATTTTAAGATTATTTTTTCTAGTTCTCTGAAAATGTCATTGGTATTTTGATAGGAATTTCATTGAATCTGTAGATTGCTTTGAAATAGTATGGGTATTTTAATGATATTGATTCTTCCAATCCATGAAAAGTGTGATATATATATATCCTTCCATTTATTTGTGTTCTATTGAATTTTTTTCATCAATGTCTTATAGTTTTCATAGTGCAGGTCTATCATCACCTTGATTAAATTTATTTCTAGGTATTTTATTTATTTATTTATTATTTTGTTAATCCTCACCTGAGGATATTTTTTCATTGCTTTTTTTCAAATAGGAAAGGAGGGAGAGAGAGAAAAGAGAAACATTGATGTGAGAGAGGCACATCTATTGGTTGCCTCCCACATGACCCCAACTGGGGCCGGGGACTGACCCTGCAACCCAGGTATGTGCCATTGACCAGGAATCAAACCTGTGGCCCTTTGGTCTCCAGGCCAATGCTCTAACTGCTGAGCCAAACCGGCCAGGGCAGGTATTTTATTCTTTTTGGTGACATTATAAATGAGATTGTTTTCTTGATTTCTCTTTATGATAGTTTATTATTAGTGTATAAAAACACAACCAATATTTCACATTAGTTCTAATAGTTTTTTGTACATTCTTTATGATTTTATATATAATATCATGTCATTTGCAAATATAACTTTACTTCTTCTTTTCTTAATACATGCTTTTGCTTGTTTGAATGCTATGGCTAGCACTTCCAATACCATGTTGAATAAAAGTGATGAGAGTGGGCAACCTTGTCTTGTTCTTGATTTTAGAGGAAAAGCTTTCAGGTTTTTGCCACAGAATATGATTTTAGCTGTGGGTTTATCATATATGGCCTTTATTAAAGTGAGATATGTTCCATCTGTATAAATGCTTGGTTGAGTATTTTCATCATTAATGGATGCTTAATTTGTTAAATGCTTTCCCTGGATCGATTGAGATTATCGTATGATTTTTATCCTTAACTTTGTTGATGTGGTGCATCATGTAGATTGATTTGAAAATATTGAACCGTCTTCCAATCTTAGAATAAATCCATGTGATCATGGTGTGTGATCCTTTTAATGTATTGTTGAATTTGTTTTCATAATTTTTCTGAAGATTTTTGTGTCTATGTTTATAAGGGTTACTGGCCTATAATTTTTTGTTAGTGTCTTTTTCTGGTTTTGGTATCAGAGCAATACTGGCCTTATAGAATTAGCTTGGAGGCATTCTTTAATCTTCAATTTATCGGGATAGTTTGAAAAGGATAGTATTAAGTTGCCTTTAAATGTTTTGTTTGGTAGAATTCACCCATGAAGCTCTCTGGTCCTGGACATTTGTTTGTTGAGAGTTTTTTTTTTTTTAATTATTATATACTCAATTTTCTTACTTTTAATCTTTTTGTTAAGATATTCTGTTTCTTCCTGAAACAGTCTTGAAAGGTGGTATGTTTCTAAGAATGTATCCTTTTCTTTTAGATTGTTCAATTTGAAGGCATATGATTTTTTTTTGTTTATTCTTATAAAATCCTTTGTATTTCCATGGTGTCAGTTTACCTTTCCTTTTTTCATTTCTAATTTGATTTATTTCTGGTCTTTTTTCCCCAATTTTTATTAATTTATTTTTGTTACAGATTTTCTCCTTTTCCCCCAGGCAGCCTCCTCCCCATTCCGTACCCTCCCCCCCCAGCATTGTTGTCTATGTCCATTGGTTATGCATACATTCATATAAGTTCTTTGGTTCATCTTATCTATTTTTTCTCTTGATGTCAGGCTAAATGTTTATCAGTTTTACTAATATTTTTTCAAAGAACAGCTGTTAGTGTTGTTCATATTTTCACTTTTTAAAAAAATTGCTATTGTTTATTTTCACTCTGTTATTTAATATTTTCTTCTTTATACTAACTTTGGGTTTTATTTGTTCATCATTTTCTAGTTCCTTTGGATGTGAAGTTAGAGTATTGAGATTTTATTGATTGTTTGTTTTATGAGGTAATCCTGTACCTCTATGAACTTCCCTCTTAGAACTGCTTTGGCTGTGTCCCATGGATATTGGAACACATGGATATTGTATTTCTATTTGTTATTTGTTTCAAGATTTGTGAATTTTATCTTCAATTTCTTCATTAACCCATTGGTTGTTTAGTATCATGTTGTTTAGCCTCCATGCATTTGTATTCTTTCTAGTTTTCTTCTTTATAATTATTTTCTATTTTCATGCCATTGTAATAAGAGAAAATGCTTGCTATGATCTCAATCTTTGTACATTTATTGATAGTTGCTTTGTGACCTAACATGTGATCTATCTTAGAGAATGTTCCATGCACACTGGAAAAGAATGTGTATCCTGCTATTTTTGGATAGAATGTTCTAAAAATATCGATTAAATCTAATCTAATGTGCCATTAAAGGCCAATGTTTTCTTGTTGATTTTCTGTCTGGATGATTATTTATCTATTGATGTAATTGTGGTGTTAAAAACCCCTACTGTTATAGTTTTATTATCAATCTCTCCATTTATGTGATAATATTTGCTTTACATAGTTAGGTGTTCATATGTTGGGTGTGCAGATGCCTACATGTGGCATATCTTTTTATTGGATTGATCGTTTTATCACTAAGTAATGTTCTTTTTTGTCTCTTGTTACAGTCATTGTATTAAAGTTTATTTTGTGTGATATAAGTGTTTATACACTGTCTTCCTTTTGGTTTTCATTTGACAAAGACATATGAAGAAATGCTCAACATCACTAATCATCAGAGAGATGCAAATTAAAACAACAATGAGGTATCACCTCACACCTGTCAGAATGGCCACCATCAACAAATCATCAAAAAACAAATGTTGGCAAGAATGTGGAGAAAAGGGGACTCTAGTACACTGCTGGTGGGAATGCAAAATGGTGCAGCCACTATGGAAAACAATAGGGTGTTACCTCAAAAAATTAAAAATTGAACTTCCATTTGACCCAGTGATCCCACTTCTAGGAATATACCCTAAGAATCCTGAAACACCAATCAGAAAGAATATATGTACCCCCATGTTCGTAGTGGCACAATCTCTTTTTAAACAATTTGTCATTATGCAAAGTTAAAGATATGAAGATACTTTATAATCCAGAAACCTGGGTTTAATATACCAATAAGTATACTGGAGCAGTGGTTTGCAAACTTCAGCATGCATCAGTATCACTTAGAGTGTTTGTTAAAACACAGGATGGCTGAATATTACCCTCAGCATATATGATTCAGTAGGTCAGCCATGTAGCCCAAGAATTTGCAATTATAACAAGTTCTCAGGTGATGCTTTTGTTGTTGGTTCAGGGACCAACCACATTTTGAGAACCACTTCACTAAAAATGTTGTTGCACTTATTCATTGGAAGAAATATCTAAACATCTAGAAACATTGCTCTAAAAAATCTATATCACCAACTTAAAACATACATAAGAATAAACTCAAAATTGATAAAAGACTGGAGTGTAACTTGTGAATCCATAAAAATCCCAGAAGAAAAATGTAGGCAGCAAAATTTCAGACATCACAGGCAGCAGAATTTTCACTGATACAATGCATAGGGCAAGAGAAACAAAGAGAAAAATTAATAAATGGAACTACATCAAACTAAAAGCTTCTAGACAACAGAAGAAACAAGCATCAAAATGGAGAGGGAACCCACTGAATGGAAGAGCATAATTGCCAACGATACATCAGATAAGGGGTTAATTTCCAAAGTGTATAGAGTAGTCATGTAATTCAACAAAAGGAAGACAAAGAACCCAATTAAAAAATGGGCAGAGGACCTAAATAGACACCTCTCCAAACAGGACATACAAATGGCTAAGAGACATATGAAGAAATGCTCAACGTCACTAATCATCAGAGAGATGAAAATTAAAATGACTAGAGGTATCATCTCACACCTGTCAGAATGGCTGCTATCAACAAATCATCGAACAAGTGCTGGCCAGGGTGTGGAGAAAAGGGGACTCTAGTACACTGCTGGTGGGAATGCAGACTGGTGCAGCCACTATGGAAAACACTATGGTGTTTCCTCAAAAAATTAAAAATTGAACTACCATTTGATCCAGTAATCCCACTTCTAGGAATATATCCTATGAAGCCAAAACACCAAACAGAAAGAATATATGTACCCCCATGTTTGTAGCAGCACTATTTACAATAACTAAGATCTGGAAATAACCCAAGTGTCCATCAGTAGATGAGTGGATAAAAAAGCTGTGGTGCATGTTCACAACGGAACACTATGCAGCTGTAAGAAGGAAAGATCTCTGATCCATTGAGACGACATGGAGGGACCTGGAGAGTATTGTACTAAGCGAAATAAGCCAATCAGAGAAAGACAAATGCCACATGATCTCACTTATTTGTGGAATATAATGAACAAAATAAGCTGATGAACAAAATAGACCCAGAGACTTAGAAGTAGGATAGAAACTGACAAACCTCAGAGGAGGAGGGTGTGGGGAGGCAGGAAGAGACAAACCAAAGAATTTATATGCATATATGCATAACCAATGGACATAGACAACAATGGGGGGTGGGATCAGGAGGAGGGTGTCAATGGGGGAAAAAAGAGAAACATGTGTTACAAAAATTAATTAATAAAAAAATAAATATTTGGAGAAAAGCCCAATATCCATTAACAAAAATTATATAACTCTTATTACTATATTTACACTTTGGAATATTAATTAGCAGTAAAAATGAATAGACCACAATAAAGAACAACTTGGATAATTATTCGCAACAAATTATGTGTAAGATGTTGCAGATGACTACATGCAGTATGATGTATAAAGCTTGAAAACAAACCTAAGTAAACAATCCATGGTTAAGGGGCACATATATATATATATATGTTAAAATGTAAACAAAAGGCAGAGAGTTGATAGATGTAAGACTGAGAATAGTGATTATCACCTGGCAGTGAATGGGTACTGTAGAGGCAAAGCAATAAAATAGGGAAGGAATACCCAGATAGACACAGCAGTATTGTTAATGTTTTAGATCTTTGATTAGTGGCAGATGTTTGTTTATTAAGGTTTATAATATCTATATATATCTTATGTTAAATTAGTTATTACATAATACTTTCTTTAGTGGTATTAATCATATCTTAATAAAGCTGGACAAATTAAATTAAAATTTTTGATAAACGATTGAAGATTTACTAGAAAAAATTTTAGTTATAAACTAGAATATAAAAAATTAGTTTTATCTAATTATAAAAAATTCTAGATGTTACAAACAAGTATTTCCTTTGTCCTCATTTGGGCCACCAAATGCAAAAAACTGTAGATTTTTACTGCTTTACAAAATAATATTTAATGCTAATCTTTTTACATATAGGAATGCAAAACTTTCTAAAATCAGAAAATCTGCTTTTCGTTTTTCCCAGACTTTGATTCAGGTTGTGTGTACTATTTCACTGAGAGGACAGAAATGTTCTGGTCTTATGTAATGAGTATATATTTTCTTTCAAATTATCTCTTTTTAGCATCTGCATTAATTCCATCAGACTGTCATAGTGTGGCTATCATAACTTGGAGCCAGGAGAGGGCAGTAAATAACAACCCAGGTGGGTCCCTGTATAAATTCACTGGTGGAGAGGCTGTGGGATTCGCTGAAAAAAAGCTCAGGGATAATGCAGTCATACTGCTCATGAATTAGAAGGCTACATTTTGGGTGGGGGTGGGGTATTCCTCACAGATCATAGGGCTTTAATAGCATTTTGTATTATTTTTGAATACTTGAAAATCAAAATTATGAGCAAGAAAGAAAAGGCTAAAATGTTAAGGGCAATGTAATTTACTCAGCAACGTATATTCTAAAGGCATCATGATTTATTGATTAAAAATTACATTTTAAAAAGTAAAATGAACAAAAATTCTAAAAACTTAAAATATGCCAAGAATTCTGCTCAAAAATTTAGCAGACATCATTTGAAACAATTTTTGAAATCTTGAATTTATAAAATTGAATTGGCAAAGAATTTTAGTATATGATGTAGAAGGCATTTGAAACTATATTTTCATGGAATCTATCTTTAAAGGAAAGTGAAATAGAATGAAAAATAAAGAAAAACAGATGAACTTAAAAAATGCATAATAAGTCTATATTCCAAAGACCTTACATTAAGTAAACATTTGCATAATGATTTAGAATTTTTATAGGATATTTAAAAATCTTCAAAAATCTGACTTCAGTAGGAAAAATAAGACTTGATTTAGTTTGGCTAAGAAAGGAAAGAAAAATATGATACAAGAGGTGTTAAGGTTGTTTATTTCTAAAATAGTATAGAAAAATAGTATGGAGAAATATCTTTCTCTAAACTGAGAAGGAAAAAAATAAACTGAATTAGGATTTATCTTATGAGAAAGGTAATATAGAATACAAAGTAGTATGTACAATAAAATCATAATTGTTATTATGCTATGAAGATGCTCTAAAGATATAGCCCCCTGCCAACAAAAAAAAAATCTGGTTTCAGAACTAGGATAAGGCTAGGTAGTAAATAATGATGATGATGATGATGATGATGATGATGATGATAATAATAATAACCAAGAACAAAAGCAGAAATTGTGTAAAGAAATAAAACAAAGTCAATAAATACTGGAAGTATCAAATGTGGAGGTTAAAAGAAGAATTGAAAGAATGCTTCAACTAGAAAAATAACTTGAAGAACTCAGAGACCAGCAAATATAAGGAATGTGGTATCTTGTGTTGCAATGAAATTTTGAGGCTTCGACTAGTTCTCAACAATGACATTCTTGTTCTCAAATCCTAGCCACACTGAGAAACATTGTGAATACTGATTACTTCAGATATCTTCAAAGTCTTTTAACTTCCCCAGATGGCTAAAAAATGTATCTCTTTTCTATGAACCCTCCATTCAGGGAAACTTGTTGGGAATTCATGTCATAAGAAAAACAAAACAAAACAGGCTTCCTTATTCAGAAGTACTTGTGTTGCCCTAGCACCTCAAAACCTGCCTTAATACTCAGAAACAGGAGAATAGTTCTTATATACCTTATTAAGATCTGCTATTAAATAGAGTTTATTGATATCAGAGATCTCTTGGCCACCAGAAGATGCATTACATGCTTAATAATTAGTGATGTGGTATGAATGGATGCATCTAATTTTCAAATATTGTATTCCAGATATTTTATATAGAGAGATGATAGATATATACATAGATAGATCTGTACCACCAACCAAGAAAATCAGTGATTTTTATCTCCAAAGATCATTATCTGTGGGTTCACAACCACTCCTGCCTGTGATACCTGCAATCAATTACCCTCATTCTTACTGTTTCTTCTCTAGAAGTTTAACCAAATAAACACTTAGAGAATACAAATTATTTTTTAGTATGAGATTTCATTAATATTTCTTTTTCTTCAATGTGATGTAATAAAGGCCTCCCCATGAAAAATTTTCTAATTTCAGTACCTCCAACATCACAGGTATTGTCACTAGCTGTCTGATGGGATGACAATGTGTTGCCCAGGCTTAATCAAATTTGCACAGGTTCTGAATTCATCATTCTGAGATAATCCTGATTAAAACCAAATCCCAATAGTTATACTAGCTCCACTATTATGGCTTCCCTGAATTCTGAACACTGGATTCATCTTCTTTGTTTTTGAGCTTTCTTCTTTTAAAATTCATATTTTCCTGAAAGGACAGGGAAGAAATTGCCCTGCTCCACACCCTCACTTTAATTTTTCTCCTTTTCATAAAAGTAACAAGTGACAATATTTTTTTACATATTTCTTTTCATGGCTACCATTAAAACATAATTGTTTCTTTATATTTTAAATTTGGTAACATATTTTATTTTATTAAATTTATTGGGGTGACATTGGTCACTAAGTTCATATAGGTTTCAAATGTACATTTCTATGATACATGATCTATATATTACATTGTGTGCTCACCACCCAAAGTCAAATTATCTTCCATCACTGTATATTTGACCCTTTTCCCCTTTACTACACTCAACCCCTTCCCTCTGGTAACCACTATACTGTTCTCCGTGTCTGTGAGTTTCAATTTTATATCCCACATATGAGTGAAATCATATAGCTCTTTGCTTTTTTGAGTGACTTATTTCACTTAGCATAATATTCTCAAGGTCCATCCATGTTGTCTCAATGGCAATATTTCATCTTTTCTTATGGTTGAGCAGTGTTTCATAGTATATATGTACCACATTTTCTTTATCCAATCCTCTATTAAAGGACATTTGGTTTTCTCAAAGTTTTTGCCACCATGAACAATGTTGCAATAAACAAAGGGGTGCATATATCTTTGCAAATAACTCTTTTTGAATTTTTGGGGTAGATACCCAGAATAAGAGTTGTTGGGTCATATGGTATTCTTAAATTTTGAGGAGCTGCTATATTGTTTGGCACAGTGGCTGTACCAGTTTACATGCCCACCAGCAGTGAATGAGGATTCCTTTTGTTCCACAACTTCTCTGACTCTTGTTATTACTTGTCTTATTGATAATAGCCATTCTAACTGGTGTGAGTTGGTATCTCATTGTAGTTTTGATTTGCTTTTCCCCAATAGGTAGTGAAATTAAACATCTTTTCATATATATGTTTTACATGTGCATGTCTTCTTGGGAGAGATGTCTGTTCAAGCCCTCTGCCCATTTTTAATTGGATTGTCTGTTTGGTTTTGATTTGTATGACTCCTTTATATATTTTTGGATATCAATGCCTTGTCAGAGTTGTTGTTTGCAGATATCATCACCCAATCAGACGGCTGCTTTTTTGTTTTGTTGGTGGTTTTTTTTTGCTGTGCAGAAGCTTTTTAGTTTGATGTAGTGCCATTGATTTATTTTTGCCTTTATTTCCCTTGTTTTTAGGGTCAAATTCATAAAATGTTCTCTAAGAACAAGGTCCACAAGGTTAGTACCTATGTTTTCTTGTATGTAATTTATTGTTTCAGATCTTACATTTATGTTTTCAATCCATTTTAAATTAATTTTTGTACATGGCAAAAAATTGTAATCTAGTTTCATTTTTATGCATGTAGCTTTACAATTTCCCAGCACCATTTATTGAACAGGGTTTCTTTTCTCCACTGTGTGTTTTTGTCTCTTTCTCAAAAATTATTTGCCCATATACATGTGGCTTTATTCCTGGACTTTTAATTCTGTTCCATTGGTCTGTATGTCTGTTTTTCTGGCAATATCATGCTGTTTTGATTATCATACATCTGTAGTATAATTTGAAGTTAGGTAATATGATAACTCTGGCTTATTTTTACTCAAATTTACTTTAGGTGGGTTCTTTTGACGTTCTATACAAATCTAAGGATTTATTTTGTTGTTGTTTCTTTAAAAATTACACTGGGATTTTGATAAAGTTTGCATTAATTCTGTATATTGCTTAGAGTAATATGGCCATTTTAACTATGTTAAATCTTCTAATTCATGAACATGGAATATCTTTCCATTTCATTTTGTCTTTTTCAATCTTATTTGTTTTTTAAAATAAAAAATAAATTAAAAAGTTAAAGTTTGGCTTTAACTTTTTAACTGAATTTACTGTTGCTTTGTAGTTTTTAGTATATAGTTTCTTCACATCCTTTGTTAAGTTTATTCCTAAGTATTTTATTATTTTTGTTGCAATTGCAAAAAAATTTTTTTTCAATTCCTTAAGTTTTATAGTTAGAATATAGGAAAGCAGATTTTTGTACATCATTTTGTACCCATAAACTTACTTATTCATTTATTGTTTTTAATATTTTTTTTTTGGTGAAGTCTTTAGGGTTTTCTATATACACAAGCATGTCATCTACAAAAAGTACACCTGTGCTACTTCATTCCCAGTATGGATGCCATATTTTTTTTCTCTTGCTTGATTACTCTGTCTAGGACATCCAGAACTATGTCGAATAAGAGTGTTGAGAGTGGGGTGTGGTGAGGTCCCAAATTTGTTAAAATCCCAGTGCTGTTCTCTGCAGCCACATGTCAGTGTAGCCAGTATGGGTGGGGTTTGAGTAAGCTTGGTAAGCTGGCTAGTGCCTTTGTTGCTTTCTTTTCTCAGTAATGGTGACTGGCAGTCATCTGGGGTCTTCCCTCTGTATCTCTACCTTTTTCTGGGATTAGTTGCAGAGTGTTCCTGTCACTCAGGGAAAAAATATTTCTGTAGTTCCAGTTCTTAGATTTTCAGATAATGTGCGCTACAATCGGACACTCACTTCCTCAATTTCTTCTGTGGGCACTGCTAGCTTTGGGAGGGTGAGGGGAGGAGGTTAGGCTCTGTGGTTTTGATTTTCTGTTTGGTGATGGTGATTGCCAGACAAATTGGCTGAACCTCTGTGCTTGTTCCCTGCCCAGGTCACTGGGTTTAGCTCAAGCACTTACTGACCAATGACATAGGAATACTCACTGTACCTCTCTGCTCCACCTAACAAAAGGGAGTCCCAGTGGCAATCTTATTTCTCCCTTCTCTGGGCTAAGACTGGCAGTTAGCTACAGGATGCAAGCTCTACCCTGTGTCCTGGCACCATCTTAGCTCTTCTCTTTTTCCCCTTACCCAGTTCAGCTCCACTAGCCTACCTCCAGTTGTTTCAACATGCAGATATCTCAGATGTGTATTTGTGCTGAGCAGAAAATTCTCTGTTGAATTATTGCTGTTTATATTGTAGAAACTTCAAGAGGAGAGGCCAAGGGGACTTCTCATGTTGCCATTCCTCTGCAATCCTCCCTCCCTCCCTCCCTCCCTCCCTCCCTCCCTCCCTCCCTCCCTCCCTCCCTCCCTCCCTTCCTTCCTTCCTTCCTTCCTTCCTTCCTTCCTTCCTTCCTTCCTTCCTTCCTTCCTTCCTTTCTTTCATTTTCTCTTTCTTTCTTTTATTTTTATCCTCACCTGAGGACATTCTTGCATTTATCTTCAGCTACAGCAGGAGGGAGAGAGGAAGGAAGAGAGAGAGACACATCAATATGAAAGAGACACATTGAGTGGTCACCACCACATGACACCAAGGGGCCAGGGACAAACTGCAACAAAGATTCGTGCCCCTAGCGGGAACCGAACCCGGGACTCTCCGGTCCGCGGGCTGACGCTCCAACCACTGTGCCAAACTGGCCAGGGCTCTTTCTATTTTCTTTTAAATAATGCTCAATTTCTGTTTTGATTCAGAGAAGACTTTGTGATGGTATTTGTTAATTTGTAAGGACTTAATCATTTGGTCATTAAAAAAAATGCTTATTGCAAATTGTCTTAAATTGTGAGTAGAGAGCGTTGTATGTTAAATTTCTATTTTTTGTTTTTGTTATGAAGAATTTTGTGGCTGAACACAATTAGTTTTTGTAAATTATTCAATGACATAAAATCTATATAAATTTGTTTATGAGATACAAAGTTCTCTGTGTTCAATAGAGATTATTGGTTTTATTATTTAGATGCTTACTTGTCTATTTCTTGGATCCTTGATGTTCTAAATTCTGAAATCATAATCAAATACTTTATTAAAATAGTGAAATAAAAATTCTGAAATACTAAAATATCTTTCATTAAAACCAAGGGCTTTTAAATCCTGTTAGGGAGTCATACACATTCATCTTTAATCTCAATAATTATATATATTATTTTTATTCCCTCCATGTTATTTTAATTTTTATTATTGACCATTCTATGTTATTTCTCCTTCCCTTGTGGTTGCTGGTTTGATACTGTTTCTTTTTTTTCCCTGGTAAACTGAAAGTCTTACTATGCAAAGCATGCTGAAGTTCTTGTTTGATTTTAGGAAGTATGTATGTAGATAATAATAAACTCTACACCAATTAACCAAAATAAAAAATTAAGAATATATTATGAACTTTTAAGAGTAGCCACTGAAAAAATAGTAATAAAATATAAAACTTTCACAAAAATAAGAAATAGTATAGAGAAAACCTCCTATTAAACAAGATTGAATATAGATCAAACATAGATAAAACACAAACTTTGATACCAAAATACGTAAAAACTATGACAGAAATTATAATAAATTAAATGTACTAAGCTTATTTTTTAAATAAAACATATTCTCAATTTAATTTTATAAAAATAGTGTGGTACATTTACAAAAGGCATACCTAAATTTAGATGGTTCTACAATCTTGCAAATGAAGCGAGGGGAAAGTTATACCTGGAAAAGTCCAAAAAAGAGAGAGAAGTGATCATATATTGGTATATAACTATGTAGAATTTAGAATAAAAAATATCAAAAAGAAAAGTTATTGCTGAATTTTGGTGAAAAGAAAAAAGTCACTAAGAAAACACAATATGTGTGAAATTTATGCATAATATAATTTAAAAACACAAAGGAAATATAATATATACATATACATATACATATATGTATGTATATAAAAAATGTGGCAGATCAGACCAAAACATTTATCTCATTCTTCATCTCAATTATAAACAGCATTGTTTAAAAAGAAAATACATTTTAAGCACAGATCAAGGACAGAACCTATCTGAAGGGAAACAGTATTCAGGCTAATGTTTCCCAGGTCTAATCTTTGCAAGGACAATGACAGAACGCAGACCTTGGGAATTTACTAACTTTAGACTTTTGCCACCCGCTAACCCTATATAAAAACTTGTTTGAAATGAAATATCAGAGCCATCTTTTCAGGGTATTATACCTGCCAGTCTCTAAGATTGCCAGATATCTGATTAATAAATGTACCACAAAGATGCAACCTCGTCTCTACTTATTTGACTCTGGTAGTGGTGGGCAACAGGACTCATTTAGTGTCCAGTTTCAAAGAAATTAGCCAAAGAACATATATGCATAACCCATAGACACAGACAACAATGTGGTGATGGTCAGAGAGAATTGGGTGTTGGAGTTGGGTAGAAGTAGGCAAAAGTGGGGAGAAATGGGAACAGTGTAATAGTGTCAATAATAAAAATAGTTAAAAAACAATGAAAATGATAAATGGTATTTAACTAAGTAGACAAAAACAGCGCAGCTGATTTATTAAGCTGTATCTTTGATAATAGTAACATAATAAGAAGGTAAAATTATAGTAATAATGAAAAGCAGAGAGAATAGAAAGCACAGAATAAAGCACAGACTAAGATTGTGATAGTGAATCCAAATATTTCAATAATCACAATACATCAGATATATTTACGAGGCTAGAAAACAACAATCTAACTGGATAAGAAAAATACAAAAAAAACCCACAAAACAACCAACAATTATATATCTCAATTATTAACATAGGTACAGACTTCCTAAATAAAATATTAGCATTCTGAAGTCACTTGTATGGTAAACAATTATAAATTCTGACCATATAATGTTTAATTTGAGAATTCAAAGGTGAATAAGCATTACATTATTATTTAGTGTAATTCATTTCATCACTATATTCATATGATCCATTCAATAGTTGCCTTTCAAAGCAATTTCTAAATATCAACACATTCATATTAAAAGCTGTGACAAATTTAGACTAGAATAGTATTTATTATATATGTATATATACATGTATATATGACACAAAGCAAATATCATAATTATGGTAAAATAATCACAGTATTCCTATTAGAGTCGCATATAAAGTAAGGCATTCACTAAAATTAATATTGCACTATTGAATTTTATACTATGCTAAGAGATGATAAGAAAAAGTAAAATACTATTAGAAAGTCATAAAAATGCATTATTAGTACAAAGTGTGATTTTTCTATGCAGGAAACCCAAGAGAATAAATGGACTAGCGTCCATTTATTATAATATAAGATTATATTTGGGAGTATGATACAAGATCAACACAAGTAAATAATAGAATTAGGGATAATTATCAGCAATAACCGATTAGGAAATAAAATGCACAATTGATTCACATTAACCTCAACAATTATAAAATATGTAAGAATTAAACTAACAGTAATGTAGTAAGAAATTTTGAGAAAAACAAACAAACAAACATGGTCATGGAAGAAGATTTGACTTTGGGTAGTGGGCACATAATGTGGTATATAAATGATGTATCATAGAATTGTACATTTGAAACATACATAATTTTGTTAACTAATGTCACCCCAATAAATTTAATAAAAACAAGCAAACAATACCAGGTTATAATAAAAGACTCAAGTAATTTTGGAGAGATCTCATGTTCATGGATGGAAGAAAATATAGTCCTAAACCTTGATATAATTCCATTCAATATATTTTTTCATTCAGGTATTGTTGACATATAACATTTTATTAGTTTCAGATGTATAAAATTATAATTAAGTATTTATATATATTGCTAAATGATCACCACCACAATTCTAGTTAACATCTGTCACCATACATAGTTACAAATAACTTTTTGTAGTGAAGGTTTTAAGATCTACTCTCTTAGAAACTTTGAAATATACAATACAGTATTATTATTATTTTATTTATTTATTTACTTTTTTTTATTAATTTGTCATTGTTACAGATGTTTCTCATTTTTACCCCATTGACACCCTCCCCCCTTCCCCCCCGCCCCATCCCCAGCTTTGTTGTCTATGTTCATTGGTCATGCATACATGCATGTAAGTTCTGTGGTTTATCTCTCCCCCCAAACCCCCCGCCACTGAGGCTTATCAGTCTGTACCCCACGTCTATGTCTCTGGGTTAATTTTGTTCATCAGTTTGTTTAGTTCATTATATTCCACAAATAAGTGAGATCATGTGATATTTGTCTTTCTCTGCTTGGCTTGTTTTGCTTAGCATAATACTCTTCAGGTCCCTCCATGCCATCTTAAAGCAGAAGAGATCTTTCTTTCTTACAGCTGCATAGTATTCCATTGTGTACATGTACCACTGCTTTTTTATCCACTCATCTACTGATGGACACTTGGGTTGTTTCCAGATCTTAGCTATTGTAAATAATGCTGCTATGAACATGGGGGTACATATATTCTTTCTCATTGGAGTTTCAGTTTTCTTAGGGTATATTCCTAGAAGTGGGATCACTGGGTCAAATGGAAGTTCAAATTTTAATTGTTTGAGGTAACAACATATTGTTTTCCACAGTGGCTGCACCAGTTTGCATTCCCACCAGCAGTGTACTAGAGTCCCCTTTTCTCCACACCCTCGCCAACACTTGTTGTTTGATGATTTGTTGATGGCGGCCATTCTGACAGGTGTGAGGTGATGCCTCATAGTTGTTTTAATTTGCATCTCTCTGATGATTAGTGATGTTGAGCATTTCATCATATGTTTCTTGGCCATTTGTATGTCCTGTTTCGAGAGGTGTCTCTTTAGGTCCTCTGCCCATTTTTTAATTGGGTTCTTTGTCTTCCTTTTGTTGGGCTGTATGAACACTATATATTGGAAATTAGCCCCTTATCTGATGTATCATTGGCAATAATGTTCTCCCATACAGTGGGTTGCCTTTCCATTTTGATGGTTGTTTCTTTTGGTGTGCAGAAGCTTTTCAGTTTGATGTAGTCCCATGTGTTCATTTTTTCCCTTGTTTCTCTTGCCTTATGTGTTGTATCAGTTAAAATTCTGCTGCGTATAATGTCTGAGATTTTGTTGTCTGCATTTTCCTCTAGAATTTTTATGGATTCACGAGTTACATTTAAGTCTTTTATCCATTTTGAGTTTATTCTCGTGTATGGTGTAAATTGGTGTTCACAATACAGTATTATTAACTACAGTCAAAATACTCTATATTATATCCCTAACACATTTATTTTATAACTGGAATTTTGTATCTTTTGACCCCTTTCACCCACTTTAGCCACCACTGTTTTCTCTTCTTTTAAAAATGAACTATTTTGCCCTGTTCGGTTTGGCTCAGTGGTTAGAGTGTTGGCCCACAGAGCAGAGTCCTGGGTTTGGTTCCCGCTAAGGGCATGTACCTTGGTTGCAGTTTGTCCGTGGTCCCGGTTGGGGTCGTGTGGGTAGCAGCCAGTCGATGTGTCTCTCTCACATCGATGTTTCTCTTTCTCTCTCTTCCTCCCTCTCTCTTTCCGACAAGGCACAATAATAAATCAAATCTATAATCAGATAGATGTTAGTCTATTAGGAAAATATCTTCTGGCTGGGATTATACAATTCAGGTAGGAGAAGGAGGAGATCTGTTTTAACTGCAGATTTGAAGAGTATTTTTAGAAGACTAAGGAGTTGGTTATTCAGGAATAGGCTAAGAACACCTAAATCTGGGCCAAAAAGTAAAGAAAAAGGAAAAGGAAAGATACAGAAAACAGCACCAACTTTACACATATGTGTTGGAAAAAAAGAGGTCAACTTTTTAAGTAGGTAAAATTACTATTAACTCAGCAAAATCGTTCTAAAAGCAAAACAGAAATATATACTATTATTGCAGACATAGGTGTTCACATAAATATAATGTATCCAGAAACATTTGAAGTGGAAAAATGAATGTTAGTATTGGTCTCCAATAGGGCCCCAAGGTTACAATCTTCAGAAGTATCAACAGAATGTTCACATCAGGAGTCAGCCAATTACACTTTTTCAGGTGATACAAATGTAGAAGTAATACCCACTCACAAGCCACTGTGAAGGCTGTATTACTAAACAAACATGCTCAGCATGAACCCCTGTGGTGCAAAAATGTTTGGCTCAAATAAAAAAATGAAAATTAAGAGGTTTCTTTGTAAATTAGATGTAAAAGAAAATCACATTTAGACTTGGTGGGGCTGCTGCCACTGTACATTTGTAAGAAGGCTAGACCTTCTCCCATGTCACTTTCTAAGATGAAACAGTATTCATTGGTAGATTTTAAAAAAATCTTTATTGTTGAGAGTATTATGAATGTATCTCATTTTCCCCCAATTGACCTCTCTACCCGGTTCCTGCCCCAAATCCAGGCCTTCACCACACAATTGTCTGTGTCCATGGATTGTTTATATATGCATATAAGTTCTTTGGTTATTCTCTGCCTGCCCCCCTCCCCTCGCTTCCTTCAGTGTGTGCCAAGTTTCCATGCTTCTGGACTTATTTTGTTCATTAGATTCCACATATAAGTGAGATCATGGGATACTTGTCTTTCTCTAACTGGCTTCCTTCGCTTAGCATAGTACTCTCTAGATCTCTCCATGCTGTCTTAAAGGGTAAGAGATTTTTCTTTTTTTACAGCTGAATAGGATTCCATTGTGTAAATGTACTATGGCTTTTTTTATCTACTCATCTACTGATGGGTGCTTGGGCTGTTTTCAGATCTTAGCTATTGTAAATAGTGTTGCTATGAACATAGGGGTACATATATTCTTTCTGATTGGTGTTTCAGGCTTCTTAGGGTATATTCCTAGAAGTGGGATCACTGGGTCAAATGGCAATTCAATTTTTAATTTTTTGAGGTAACACCATAGTGTTTTCCATAGTGGCTGCACCAGTCTGCATTCCCACCAGCAGTGCACTAGAGTCCCCTTTTCTCCACACCCTCACCAACACTTGTTGTTTGATGATATATTGATGGTAGCCAATCTGGCAGGTGTGAGGTGATACCTCATTTTCATTTTCATTTGCATCTCTCTGACAATTAGTAACTTTGAGCACATTTTCATATGTCTCTTCACCATTTCTATGTTTGCTTTGGATAAGTGTCTATTCAGGTTCTTTGCCCATTTATTTAGAGCCTGTCAAGTTCTCCCTGTGGGTGTTGGTGTTCTGCTGTTTGTGGCTCCCTCTCCTGTGTTTAGATGAGCGAGGGAGGACCCACGTTAAACACCACTGACAAGTCTTACTTTCCTGGTTAAAGTTGCCAGGCCAGGAAAGGTACTATTGTCCTCTAGCTTTTTGCCTGGAGGTTAGCAGTCCAGGTTACTTGAAGAGTTTTGGGTTGTCAGTTGATTGAAAAACTCCCTCAGGTGCTCAGCATTAGGGGATTTCCCGAGGGTGGGGCAGATGCTGGTTGTTAATGAGCCTCAATTAGCACTTCAATGGCCCACAGGGTGGGGTTGGATCTCCCAGGGAGGGGCTGCTGCCTCTCCCCAGAGCCCTAGGAAGGAGCAATGTGCCCACCGTCCTGAGTGGCTGCACTTAGCAAAAGCTCTGAGCGCCCTCCAAACCCCGAGTGTCCCCACACAGTTCCAGTCCAGTCCGCCCTCCCTCTGCCGGAGCCCAAGGTGAGTGGCTGTGGCTGTTTCAGCCTCTGTCCAGGCTCTGCGCTGTGGAGCCGCCTGGGAGTGCAACCCGAGGGCGCTGCTCCCAGCTGAGGCCGCTGCCCAGCTGCGGACCGTGGGCTCCCAGCCCCGTCTCGCGCCTTCGCAAGCTACCGGGATGGAGTCAGTGTCCCTCGTTGTATGGTCCTCCAAGCTGCTTTTCTGTTGCTTTTTCCCGTAGATTTGTCTGTGTTATAGTTGTAATTCCAGTTTGGTCCTGGGAGACGTCTGTGTAGCTCCGTTCACTCCGCCGCCATTTTGTTTTGTTTTGTTTTGTTTTTATCCTCATCCGAGGACATTTTTCCATTTTTTGTACAGACAGAGTGGAGGGAGAGAGAAAGAAAAACATCGATGTGAAAGGGACACATCGAGTGGCTGCCACCCGCACGACCAACCAGGGCCGGGGACAAACTGCAACCGAGGTACGTGCCCTTAGCGGGAACCGAACCCGGGTCTCTCAGGACCGCAGGTGGACGCTCTAACCGCTGAGCCAAACCGGCCAGGGCTCCGCCGCCATTTTGGATCTCCATTTTTTAAAATTGGATTGTTCGTCTTCCTATTATGGAGTTGTATCAGTTCTTTATATATTTTGGAAATTAACCCTTTATCCAGTGAATAATTGGTTCATATGTCCTCCCATACAGTGCTTTCCTTTTGCAATTTGAGGATGGTTTCTTTGGCTGTACAGAAACTTTTTAGTTTGATATAGTACCATTTATTTCCCTTTGTTTCTTTTGGTCCTAGGATATGTACCAGTGAAAATTCTGCTACATGAGATATCTAAGATTTTGCTGCCTATACTTTCTTCTAAGATTTTTATGGTTTCATGACTTACAATGAAATATTTTATCTATTTTGAGTTTATTCTTGTGTATGGTGTAAGTTGGTGATCTAGTTTCATTTATTTATTTGCATTTACCTGTCCAATTTTCACAGTACTATTTATTGAAAACACTGTCTTATATCCATTGTATGCTCTTGCCCACTTTGACAAATATTAATTGAGCATAATATATTGGGTCAATTTCTGGATTTTCTCTGTTCAGTTCCATTGGTCTATATGCCTGTTCTTGTGACAGTACCAGGCTGTTTTGATTTCAACAGCTTTGTAGTATAACCTGGTATTCGGTATTGTGATCCCTCCAACTTTGTCCTTCTTTCTCTAGATTGCTGTGACTATTCGGGGCCATTTTTGGTTCCATATAAATTTTTGGAGTATTTTTCCTAGATGTATGAAATAATGCCATTGGTATTTTAATAGGGATTGCATTGAATCTATAGATTTCCTTGGGTGGCATGGACTTTTAAATGATGTTAATTCTTCCAATCCATGAACATGATATATGCTTCGACTTGTTGTACCTTCCTCTATTTCTTTTTTCAAAGTCCTATAGTTTTCTATAGGACTTATAGTATATAAGTCTATATATATAAGTCTATAGTATAAGTATAGGACTTATAATTCCTTGGTCGAGTTTATTCCTAGTTATATGATTTTTTAAATTATTATTGCAATCGTAAAAGGGATTGTTTTTTAGTTTCTCTTTCAGAGTAATGATTATTGGTGTATACAAATCCCATCACTTTCTGGATGTTAATTTTGTATCCTGCTGCTATGCCAAATACATTTATTAGCTCTAGTAGATTTTTGATATGGAGTCTTTAGAGTTTTCTATGTACAATATCATGTCATTTGCGAATAATGAGAGTTTCACTTCTTCCTTTCCCATTTGGATGCCTTTTATCTTTTTCTTCTTGTCTGACCACTGTGGTTAGGACTTCCAGTACTTTGTTATAAGAGTGGCAACAGCAGGCATCCCTGTCTTGTTACTGTTCTTAAGGAAAACACTTTTACATTTTGCCTATCGAGTATGGCAAAATATATATTCTCATATATGGCCTTTATTTTATGAGGTATGATCCCTTCATTCCCATTTTGCTGAGAATTTTAATAAAAAAAATGTGTGCTTATGAACATGGGGGTACATATATTCTTCCTGATTAGAATATATGTACCCCCATGTTTGTAGCAGCACTATTTACAATAGCTAAGATCTGGAAACAGCCCAAGTGTCCATCAGTAGATGAATGGATAAAAAAGCAGTGGTACATATACACAATGGAGTACTACGCAGCTGTAAGAAAGAAAGATCTCTTATCCTTTGAGACAACATGATGGGACCTGGAAAGTATTATCCTAAGTGAAAGAAGCCAAGCAGAAAAAGACAAATACCAAATGATCTCACTTATATACGGAATATAATGAACATAACAGTCTGAGGAATATGGTAGACCCAGAAACATGGAAGTAGGGCACAGACTGACATCCCTCAGAAGAGGGGGTGGGGGGGTGGGAAGAGATAAACCACAGAACTTATATGCATGTATACATGATCAATGGACTTGGACAACTAAGCTGGGGACGGGGCGGGGGTGGGGTGGGGAGAGGGGTGACAATGGGGTAAAAAAGGTAGAATATCTGTAACAAAAATAAATAAATAAAAAATTTAAAAAAAATGTGTGCTGGATTTTGTTGAATACTTTTTCTGCATCTATTGATATGATCATGTGATTTTAATCCTTAATTTTGTTAATACGATGTATCACATTCATTGATTTGAGAATATTGTACCTGAGAGAGAGAGAGCAAGAGAGAGAGAGCGAGAGAGAAAGAGAGAGAGGGTGTGTGTGTGTGTGTGTGTGTATGTGCGTGTGTGTGTTCTCCAAGGGCAGATGATTTACAGCCAGAAAGCAAAAGTCTCAATGAAGCCAACTAATTTCAAGACACCTAAAGCAGAAATGAGTCAGAAAGATGGGGTTAGTCAAAGGTTAAGACACAACAAAACCAAAATCCAGTATCTGATTTACACATAAAAATTGTCTTCTGTTTTTTAGCAGGTAGCAAATCCCTAATCAGAAAGGAACTTGGAAATCCAGTTCTTAATACAATAACTACTTCTCACTACTTACTGTGTTCCAAGAAACACTTAAAAGAAAAATCATAGACTGGATTCTTCTGGATACCTAGTGATAACTCAAGCTGACTTTGATTTATACTTTCTTCACAAGCAGCATTTTTCTACTCGCAGAATGTTTGCAAAGGTTTTGAGAAATTTCTGTATTCCTTAAGTACATCATTTTACTTCCCCAGTCTTCAATTTGCTTATTGGTAAAGATTTTGGATGAAATATTCTCCAAGGCTCCCCCACCTACCTAATATTTGTACATTCACAGTCTATAAGCTTCTTCCAAACTGCTAGGAAAGATATATGCATAGCTATTAAAATCATTCAAAATAGGAAGGATAAGAATTTTAAAAGGAAAAAGAAGCTGGAAAAAATAGGCTTTCTCTTTTTTTATACAGCAACAAATAATATTCTCTATTTGAAACTACTATTTATTTGTTATGAAATATAAAAATGTGCCATACTTAAGAGAGAAATAACAAATAAAACATTGCAATGAAGTATAGCTGAACCTATTCTGAAAAGCAGAGTTGGTTTATTATTTAAGCTGTTTCATGGAGGTAGAATATTAACTACAATTGCTTGGCACACTTTGCTGTCCACATCAATATGTGAATATCTATTTTGAAGCAAATAGAGTACAAATTGTTATGACATATGAATAAACATCTAATCACATATTGGTTATTGGTTAGCTGTATTCACTCATAATATTGTTTATGTAACAATGAAGGCTTTACCTCCTGCTTTGCCTCCAAGCCGATATATTGTTTTGATATAAAGATATTCTGTTGGTGCATTGTTCTCAACTGATTCTTATAATTCTAGGAATTTGCTGCTTTACTAGAACATACCTGGAAAGTTTCTTTGCTGACATTTATTCTAATTGGGAAATATATCAATATCAGGGCTAGTCTTAAGTTTAAACAAGTGAAAATATTTAAAGAGTTCATAATTCTTCTCCCCACCCCCACCTTTAAATTTATTTCTTTGGTTTTTCACTTACTTCACATCCTTGGTTGTTTTGCTGTTGTCACTTTGTTTTGGGAATGTTGAAGAGAGGTCAACATACTTTACTCCTATGCTAGGGCACATTATTCTGTTATGTATGATGCAATTGTGTCTTGAAGTTTATTACTAGTATCTCTTTCCTTTTTGAATTTAATAAATTTAAAGGGAGTCCATCTAACAATTTATGCCCCAGAAAAGGACTTTCCTTGAAAGTCTACCTGTCCTCTACCTCTTTACCATCATCAAAAAAATCGTGAGGCAACAGTAATGGAAGCCATTTCAATGCGAGGCTGGTGAATGACTGGCACTTAAACTTTGTGTGGTAGGAATTGCCTTTCTAGTGGTACTTTATCTTTTTCTTATTGGTTAGCTGCCAAGAGATTTTAATGTGACAGATCCCATTCTCAGCCCCGGTTTTAGACTCATCCTAAGCCAATTAGAGTAACCATATTTCATCAAATACTGAGGTTAAATTATATTAAATAAGAGGCATCCAATTAGCATAAAGCTGATGACTTTTATAGTTTGAGGAAAGGGCTCTCTCTCTCTTGCGTGCGCGCTCTCTCTCTCTCTCTCTCTGAGATAGTATGTGACCCTGGACCAATACTGAGAACTACAACACACAGAAAGAAGAAAATAGACAAATAGAATGTGTCCATCAATCTTTAGCATGTCTGCCCTATTCTAGACTTTCCAAATATGTGAGCCAATAAATTGTCATATATTAAGCAAGTTTGAGTTGAATTGTTGCAACTCAAAGCTACCTAACTGCTACATCTTCTATTTTGAAAGTCTATTCTTAAACATTTTACTCATTTTCATGTCAGTCAGACTGTTACCTACAATGCATATGTTAAAAATGATTCTATTTTAGACTCAAGAAAATAGGAAGTCCTTAACTGAGTTTAGGTGTGCTTCTAATGTGAACAAATATTCTAAGACTATAATATATGAAACAATATATTATTGAGAGTATAACTGTTCCATGATTCAAGATTCTCAGAAAAATAAAAAAAAAATCAATGATACACTTGCCATTGATATTTCAGATCACCCTTATCAGTCATAATATTGCAATTGGGATGATTTTTTAGATGACATAGTAGAATTCCTTTATATACAAAGCTCATCCAAAAGCTCTTCCATAGTACCTCTTGACAGTAAAAAAAAATTACATGAATAATGGACTAATAAAAGACATTAGAGTTATTTTGTTGTACATTCAAATGTCATTTTTATTATGCAAGGGATTGTTGCTAACAGAAAGAGTAGAACACAGGAAAGGTATGATTCAGAATATGTTCATTTTTTAGACATATCAGCAGTATCTATGCTATAGAAAGTTAAACTAGGGCCCTGGCCAGTGTGACTTAGTTGATTGAGCATCATTCCATGCATCAAAAGGTTGTCAGTTCAATTCTCAGTCAGAACACATGCCCAGGTTGTAGGCTTAATCCCCAATAAGGATATGTGGGAGGCAGCTGAACGATATTTCATTCTCACGTGGATGGTTCTCTCTCTCTCTCTCTCTCTCTCTCGCTCTCGCTCTCGCTCTCGCTCTCGCTCTCTTCCTCTCTCTCTAAAAATCAGTTAAAAAGTTAAACTAAGTATTTCAATAATTTGGAGGTACTTTCTTCAGAGGGAAGTATCACTTCCTGAGATCATGGTCTTCAAAATCTATCCAAATGCATGCCAAGAATTGTTAGTATTAACATCATCTAATGAACAGATAATGTTGATTATCCCCATGATGTTAAGACCCAGAAGTTGTAGCTTACTCAGAGATTTCAAGGCAAGCTCTCTATAGATAATATAGTATTTGAAAAATAACTTATAAATGATTTAAAGAGAAAGATGAAAAATAAATCTCTGGAGTCTCTGAGTACACTGCGAGTGAACAAAATAGGATGCAACCATTGTTCAAACTCTACATGCAATGGGCTGGAATAATGACTCTCTTCTCTGTGTTCTCTTAGCACTTTCTTCATTTCATACATAATTACATGGTATTTATTACTGTATTTACAACTGTCGTACACAATACCAAATCATCTTCTAACAAGGAAAGCAATTGCACTTTAAAGACTGTCTCAAGTGGCATGATAATAGTAATATTGATATGGTGGACTAAGCAAGGGCAATTGAAATTCTGATGTAATATTTCCCATTTTCTACATAGATACCTGGTGAATTGAAATGGTGTAGTGATTTACGTATAAAGTTTTTGGTCTCAGTTTTAACCATGATCAAGAATTCAGTTTCCTCAACCAATACCAGGAGTTAGCAAAACATGTTGATGGTAAAGAGTTATAAGTAACTTCATGGGGATCAGAAAGAAAAAGTCTTGGAGTAAAGCTCAGTTGGGAACTTAAAGAAATACATATATATTGAACATGAGATCTTTAACAAAGTGACATAGATATTTTAGCCAATAATTTCAGTGTCATTTCAAATTCGTTTTGTTGAGCTGTCCACATGGATATTGACTCTTCCCCTGAGAAAGTGTAAAATATATCATTTGCCCTTTCCCATTAATTGTAGGCAGAACTCAAAAGTAATTCAATTAATTCAACCAGTAATTATTGAGAATTAATTTGTGCCTATGTACCAGAAACTGTACTATTGTAATAGGAGTTTAAGATACTCATATATTCCACAGAGTAACAAAAAGCCTTCTTGTTTGTGGACTAAATCTGATACCAAATTATTTGTACATATATGATATAAACCTCAAATTCCATTTCCACCCTGACCATTTGCAGTGTACTCAACAATTACATTTGTCTACAGTCTTTTAGTTTTGCTCCTCAGCCTGGAAAGTTATTAATCCTTTGGGAATTATGCCTTTGTTAAGTATTCTAGTCATTGTTTATGGGTGATTCTAATACAGAGACCCAGAAAATATAGTTAATTATTAAGCAATCTGAGTTTCTGAATTTAGTACTTTCCATTAAAAAATTTAAGGCTTCCAGATTTTCCACTAAGAATATGCTTCCTAATAATTAAAAGAAGATATTATGTGTTGATTTATTAATAATGAGCTTTTCAGGGAAAGAATGACAATGCAGAGTTCATGGATCACAACATTATATCAATACATTAGAAATTGAAATGTAAAATAAAAAATATGATATCAGCATTTCAAAAAAACCGACTTACCCCACCATATTAATAATACTATTATCACACAATTTACACAATCTCAAAATGGGATGTTCCTTTTGATTAGAAAATCAATAGCCATTTCAGGAATATTTATAAAACAGACACCCTTTTTGGAGACTGTCTTAATTTTATGATAACCATAACATTGATATGATGGGCTAAACAGAGCATGACTAACATCCTGAAGTCAAACTTTTCCATTTTCAATTAAATGGGGTAGGGGATGAGAAGATATAAACCAAAGAACTTATGCATATATGCAAAACCAATGGACACAGAAAACAGTGCAGTGAAGGCAGGTGGGGCAGGAGTGGGGAGGAGGGTGTCAATGCTAGGGGGAAGAGGGAGCAACTGTAAGACCTTCAACAATAAAGATAAATTTAAAAATCCATTTTCAATGAGATGCTTGTTCTTTGAAATTCTTTTGTAATTTATACACCCCTTTTAAAATAATATGTTGTTATTTATTTTTTACAGAGAGAGGAAGGGAGAGAGATAGAAATGTTTATGTGAGAGAGAAACATTGATCGGCTGCCTCCCGCATGCCCCCCCCCCCCCCAGGGATCAAGCCCACAAACCAGGCATATGCCCTAACCAGGAATCAATCTGGAATCTCTCAGTGCATGGGACAATGCTTAATCTACAGAGCCACACTAACCAGGCTGTAATTTATAAACTCTTTAGCAATGGATTTATACCACAATGAAGAAAGTAATGAAAAAGAATTACCTAATGATATGTGCAAAAACATAGATTCATTTTGTAGATATCATTACAAGAATTCAAGCACAAGTGACTGTGTACTCTGTGATTCCATATATATAATTAATTTTGAGAAAAAAACAAATCCATGGTTATTAAGATAAAAATAATGCTTATCTGGGACTACTGACCAAGTAGAGGCATAAGGGAGCCTATAAGGTGCCTATAATTCAATTTTGTCTTCATCTGGGTGGTGGTACACATGTGTGCACATGTGTAGTCATTCCTTGAGTTGTTGACTTAATATCTGTCAATTTTTCTGTCTGTAAGCTATACCTCAAAAACATTTTTTTAAAAAGAAAATTATTGCCTGGCCAGTGTCACTCAGTGGATTGAGCATTGTCCCATGGACTGAGATGTCCTGGTTCGATTCCAGGTCAGGGCACATGCCCGGGTTGTGGACTCGATCCCTAATAGGGGGCGTGCAGGAGGAAGTCAATCCATGCATCTCTCTCACATTGATGTTTCTATCTCTCTCTCCCTTCCTCTCTCTCTAAAAATCAATAGAAACATATTTTAAAAATAAAATAAATAAGATAATAAAGAAAAATATTTACTCAGAGTAAAGTAGTAAAGCAAGTGATATGTATGCTGAAGTGTTGTGTTGTACTGTGTATTTATTCTTCTAGGAGTCATTTTACTAACATACTGCAATGGTTTGTGTTAAGATAAATTCCACAACTTTCCTTAAGAGCTGTTTGTCCTAATTTGTTTATTGCTATTTCAAGACATTAGTTTTAAAATCTTTGTGAGATTGAACTAGACAATATTATGGATTACTGCAGTTTCACTCAAATTGAATTTTGGAGCACAGGGAAGCATTTTGAGATACTATAAGGACCACTGAGGTGGCTATTATCTTTTACTTTCCATTTTAAAATAATTTATTATATATAAATATTTTTAAAATTGATTTTAGAGGAAGAGAGGGAGAGAACATGAGAGAAAAACATCGATGGTTGCTTTCCTCACCTGCCCTGACCAGGGATTGAACCCATAACCTGGTATGTGCCCTGACCGGGAATTGAACCTGCCACTTTTTGGTGTCTGGGACAATGCTCCTACCAACTGGGCCACACCAGCCAGCTCTTACATATCAATTTTTGCATTAGGCAACACATACCATGGAGAGGGAAAGAGAAGTCAAATGACCTTAGAGAGATTTCTTCAGTCATGATTTTCTTGATCAACCATGCTATACCTGAAGGAATTTGAAGCATAGAAGTCTGAGGGAATGGTATCTGCATATTATGACACTTCTCAGAAAAATAATTTGGGAAGGAACAGGAAAATTTTCAACTTTGGATTATTCATATTAGCTAAGGCAAAAGTTGACTATAGTTGAATAAACAATAGTAAAGAAAAATTACCGTCCTTTTTGCTATGGTTCTTTTTGAAGAGTTATTAAGCCCTGGTCACTGGAAAGGGCTAGGCCAATAAAAGCCAGAAATAAAGAAATTATTTTATATCTCTTTTTTTGTGTGTATGTTTATATAAATCATAGTTTGATATAATTATTTTAGATTGTGTTATTTAAACTCCATCTCTGTATTAAGCATGCCAGTTGAGAGTTGACTATACCTTCCTGATGTATGGCATAACTTATTCAATACATAAAGTATCCTATCCTTTTTTACTGACTTCTTATTCAGCTTTACCCTCCTCCATATATTTCTAGGCATGTCAAGCTCTCTTTGAAGTTGAAAGAGAGCATTCAGGAAGCAAGATGAAAATCTGGCCATCAGTTTGTTTACGTATAACATCTTCTTTTTATTGTGTCCTTGTGATCTCTCTCACAGAATTTAAAGATCCAAAGGAAAACAAATAAGTAGTATCATTCCAACTTGACCTTGAATCATAATATATATCAACAACTACAGAGGTAGAATTAGGGAGTCTTTTCTGGTGTTGGAAGAAAATGAAATATAAAAGAATGAGTTGGCAATGAGAGAGTGTCACAACTCACTCACTGCATTGTTCTAAACTGAGATCCCTGAATTAAACATTCTCATACATTCTTCAGAGAACAAGGATTACTGACATTTGGTGGCAGATCCAAAGAAGTTGTCATCATATTCAGTCTTGCTAAAGCAAAGGAACCTCACCTTGAAACAGGGAATGTTTAAAATTGCACTTTATAACAAACCAAGTGGACACACCTAATAAAACATGAGATGTCTTAGTTGTTTCCAGGGAATTTTTGTTCATTAGAAAATTGACTTTCTGAAAGTCTATAAATAGTTCACAAATTCCTGTATATAGGTATATTGTTTTCAGTATTATTAAATGTGTCATTACATTATTGCCACCAGTCTGTCTATACCGGAGACAAATAAACAGAAAGTATTTGTCAGGCTCAGCAATAAACTATAGTGGCAGCAAACTTAATCTGGTGTTAATTAGGCTTGTGGAATACTAAATCAAGCATCAGAAACCACAGATTATTTTAGGCTTCCTCTAGCATAAACAGAAAACCTTGAGGGTCCATAACATGTTATTTTTGTTGACAGTCTTCCACTTTTTGACCAATTGATTTCATGTTTCTGATAGACAATGTCTTGATTGCCCTTAGTTCTGTTTTCTCTTGGCCTCCAAGCAGCAGTTTGTTAATCCTTCCTATTTTTGTGTATTTAACCAGGATTATGAACTTCAAATACATTGTAAAATGAACCTGTATACAATCTTTCAAAACCACTTAAGTGACCTAGTGATGGAAGTCCCAGCCTTATAAGTAAATACAGAACATTTAGAAAATCATCCCTAGTGTTTATTTATAAGCCATTTTTAATTACTAACCAAGAATGAATGAAAGCTCTGGAAAATGTAAAATGGCAGAGCATTTTGCATTAAATTGGTATTTATCCACAACAAGAAAAGGATAATACTGTTTGTTTGTTTTTTATAGTTTGTTCTAATTTCACTGAAAAGAAAATAGACTTTTAAACTGCAGAAACTTTAGTACACATGTAAAAGAATAAGTCATTACAAAGACCAAGCAGTTATGAGCTATTGTCATATTCCACTGTAAGAGTTCTTTACAATTTTATGTACCTAGGTGATGACTGATCAAGCAATAAAAATTTAAAAATTGTTTGTTGTTACTGGAACTTCACATTCAACTGGCATTCTTTATTTTATATGGCAACTCTACTCATAATGGACTACATATAAACTAAGAGCAATATTATTTTAATAGCATCTGGCAATAATTTAAAATGATTGTACCCTGTATGTTTAACCTTGTCTGAGTTCTGAATCAAATTAGACCTAGTAAAAGATTACCTTGGTTAACTCAGTCCCACAGGGATCATAGCCTAGAAGTAGTTTTATTGTCTTAAACCTGAGTTACAGTGTACCACAGTTAAACACCTAGGCACTATTTTGCCTATAATAACAGTTTTTTTTGTTTTTTTTTTTGTCAAAACAATCAGGTTTGCTTTGGTATTCTTCATGTACCCTGATTCATTTGGAGCCTGAAGTCATATTCTTAACTCCATACTAGTGCTTGAGTTCTAGAACCTCTTATCTGATCTTGTCAGCTCTCCCATCTTTGGAGCTGATTTTATTGGTAGTTTTTATTGAATGTATTGGGGTGACATTGGTTAATCAAATGTTTTAGGTTTCAGATGTAGACATTTTTATTTTGTGTCTTTAAGGCCTTTTAAAAAAAGAATTCCCAAATATACTCCCTAAACTCTTATTTTTATTTTATATTTTAATCGGAGTTAAAGCCCTCTATGTTTTCTTAGAAATTAATTTCTATTTCCTCCTTTCCTCCCTCCCTCCCTCCCTCCCTCCCTCCCTCCCATTTGCCTGCTTTCCTGAATCTTTATCTCCATTCTTCCTTCCTGCTTTTAACTCTGTAAGTCCCACTTTTGCTCTCTGTCTTTCTCACCCTCCTTTGCTCCCTCCCTTTCTTCATCTCTCTCACTGTTTCTCCATCTATCTCTCTGTGTCATCATGAACATTTTTTTTTGAATGGTTAACCATTTTATTTTTCCCCATGAATATTTCTTAAGCACCTATATTGTATGAGCGCTTGAAGATTCAATATCAAGTAAGACAAATTTCCATCCCTGTATGAGTTCACCACTTAGATAAGTGTTAGATCATTTATCTAGGTGAATATTGGCTTGATTCTCTTGAGCATGGCCTAAGTAATCTGTGCTTATGGTGGCTTCTGAGGAGGCACAATCTTGATGGAACTTGGTCTTGGTTTCTGGCCTCTACAACACTGGTTTCTGGTGAAGTGTACATACTTAGGCAACTATAAAACAAATTTCAGCATAAGTTAATATTAACATAATTAAAAATAACTGTGACTGATTTGTGAAGGATCACTGAGATAATTGTTTAGAATTGAAATATAATAATAGCCCTGGCTGGTTTTGCTCAGCAGTTAGAGCTTCGGCCTGCGGTCCAGAGAGACCCGGGTTCGGTTCCCGCTAAGGGCACATACCTCAGTTGCAGTTTGTCCCCTGCCCTGGTTGGGGTCATGCGGGAGGCAGACACTCGATGTGTCCCTTTCACGTTGATGTTTCTCTCTCTCTCTTCCTCTCTTTTCCTCTTCCTTCCTCCCACTCTACCTGAACAAAAATGGAAAAATGTCCTCGGGTGAGGATTAAAAAAATTAAAATATAATAATAATAAAAACAACCATACAATACTATTAGTCAGATGTAGCCCTTGGTTTATGAGACACACATGTGTGTGTGTGTGTATATATATATATATATACACACACACACACACACATATATATATATGAAACACACACACATATATATATATATATATATATATATATATATATATATATTTATGAAATCTTGCCACTGGTGTACAATCATTTTGTAGTAGACTATATGTCTTCTGAATTAGAGGAAATTATTATGTTTTATACTCACATGTTTTGCAGTCAAAACTCAGTGTTTAAACTACAAAAAAATATTAATAAGTCAAATTATAAAATATTTTCTACTATATTTAGAATCACAAATTAACCATGTGTTTCCCTCCAGAACAGCAATCCCAAAATTCATGTTTGTGTACATGTACAGAATGATAATGTTTAAGTATCATAATGAGAGAAACAGACCATACTGTTTAGGATCAGAGGGACTGGTACTAAGCTGTCCTGCTCTGCAATGACATCCGGGGGGCTGAGGGGAACAATATATTGGTACTCCTGTAATTCCTATATGGCTTGCTTCTTATGAAGCTCTACCATAAAATTTCTGAAGTTCAGAATCAACAAATCCATTTGTGATTAACACATCAAATGAAGAACTAATAAATATTAAATTCAATGTGGAGAAGATTTGGTTCCTGCACTCGTTGTGTCCCTGTGAGTAGTGCTGTCTTCTTTTCATATGGCAATATATTACTTCTGTGTAAGATATATCTGAAAGGTATTAAAGACATTTACGTCAATATTCCCTAGTTTACACTCTCAATCTGCTTAAAAGGAATTTTTTTTCTTATAAATAAAACAGCTCCTGCCAAATTGTCCCAAATTGCAAATAAATTTGTTCTGAAATAATAATACTTGACATCAAAAGTATGGTAGCATTCCTGTTAAGAGTAAATGGAGGTGTTAACATCTTATGTTTTGTAATTGCTTCTAAATACTTTAGCTCTTTTTACTTTTTATTATGGAAATTTGAAACACATACAGAAGTTGGGGCAAATTTTGTTTCATCTACACACAACCCACTTTTCACCATCGTCATTCTGCACTGATTTATTTTTTTCCATTAGATTTATTGAGGTGACATTGGTCAGTAAAATTATATAGGTTTCAAGTATACAATTCTACAACACTACATCTGTATACTCCATTGTGTGCTCACCACCCAAAGTCAAGTCTCCTTCTATAGTTGAGCCCCTTTACCCTTTACTACCCTTCATCTCCGTCCTTCTGGTAATCACTATACTGTTGTCTGTGTCTATGAGTTTCAGGTTTGTATCTCACATATAAGTGAAATCATATGATTATTAGCTTTTTCTTTCTGATTTATTTCACTTAGCATTATATTCTCAAGGTTCATCCATGTTGTCACAAATGGCAGTATCTTATCTTTTGTTATGGCTGAGTAGTATTTCATTGTATATATGTACCACGTCTTCTTCATCCAATCATCTACCAAAGGACACTTTGGTTGTCTCCATGTCTTGTCCACCATGAATAATGCTTCAGAGAACATGGGGGTGCACATATCTTTGTAAATAAATGCTTTTGAGTTGTTCAGGTATATGCGCAGGAGAGGGATTGCTGGGTCATATGGCAACTCTATTCGTAATTTTTTGAGGAAATTGACAGACTGTTTTCCATAGCGGATGTACCAGTCTACATTTCCACTAGCAGTGAATGAGGTACCCTTTTCTCCCCAACCTATCCAGCACTTGTCATTACCTGTCTTATTCATAATAGCCATTGTAACAGGTGTGAGATGGTATATCATTGTAGTTTTGATTTGCATTTCCATAATAGCTAGTGCAGCTGAATATTCTTTCATATACCTGTTGGCCATAGGTATGTCTTCTTGGGAGAAGTGTCTGTTCAGGGACCTTGGTCTTAGGGAGGATTTTATAAATTTGACCTTCAATATAAGGGGAGTAAAAGCAAAAATAAATAAATGCAACTACATTAAACTAAAAATCTTCTGCACAGATAAAGAAACTGAAAAAAACAAAAAGACAATCAACTGAATGCAAAAGAATGAAGTCAAAATCTTGTTTCATGCCATACATAAAAATTAACAAAATATATTAAAAGGTCTAAATGTAAAAGCTAACATTATAAAACTATCAGAATTAAATTTGTGATAAATATTCATAACCCTATATTTTTAAATGTATTATTAGGTATGACAAAAATACAACCAACAAATAAAAAAAGGACTTTTACATCATCTGTATATTGTAGTGTGTGTTCACCACCCAATAAAAATTGATAAAAATAAAGTTGTACCAGTTCACTCTGTCAAAAACCAAATTTGTACTTTTTAAAAAACTGCATCATAGGACACAATTAAGAAAGTAAAACAAGGTATGTGCTTCCACTTTTTTTATATCTTCCTCTATTTCTTTTCTCAATGACCTGTAGTTTTCTGCGAATAGGTCCTTTATTTCTTTGGTTAAGTTTATTCCTAGGTATCTTAATTTTTTTGCCGCAGTAGTAAATGGGATTGTTTTCTTAGTTTCTCTTTCTCTAGTTCATCATTGGTGTATAAGAATGCCATTGATTTCTTGACGTTAATTTTGTATACTGCTCCTTTTTCAAATTCATTTATTAAGTCTAGTACATTTTTGATGGAGTCTTTGGTGTTTTCTACGTATAGTATCATGTCATCTGCGGATAATGACAGTTTCACTTCCTCCTTTCCAATTTGGATCCCTTTTATTTTTTCTTCCTGTTTGATTGCTGTGGCTAAGACTTCCAGTACTATGTTAAATATGAGTGGTGAAAGTGGGCATTCCTATCTTGTTCCTGTTCTTAAGGGAAATGCTTTTAGTTTCTGCCCTTTGAGTATGATGTTGGCTGTAGGTCTTTCATATATGGCCTTCATTATGTCGAGATATGATCCCTCTATTCCCACACTGCTGAGCATTTTTATCAGAAATGGATGCTGGATTTTGTTGAAGGCTATTTTGGCATCTATTGATATGATCATGTGGTTTTTATTCCTCATTTTGTTTATGTGGTATATCACATTTATTGATTTGCAAATATTGTACCAGCCTTGCATACCTGGGATGAATCCCACTTGGTTATGGTTTTTTTGATCAATAATTTTTATCAAAATTTATTTGATCAAAATAAATAATTTTGTTGATCAATAATTTTTTATCAATAATTTTTTGACGTGTTGCTGGATCCGATTTGCTAGTATTTTGTTCAGAATTTTGGTGTCTATGTTCATCAGGGATATTGGCCTGTAGTTTTCTTTCTTTGTAATGTCTTTTTCTGGTTTGGGAATTAGAATTATACTGGCCTCTTAAAACGAGTTTGGAAGTCTTACTTCTTCTTGAATTTTTTGAAATAGTTTGAGGATAATGAGTGTTAGTTCTTTTTTGAATGTTTGGTAAAACTCCCCCATGAAGCCATCCAGGCCTGGGCTTTTGTTTGCTGGGAGAGTCTTGATTACATCTTCTATTTCTTCTGTTGTTAATGGTCTTTTCAAGTTTTCTATCTCTTCCTGGTCTAGTTTTGGGAGACTAAAAGTGGAAGCACATACCTTGCTCATGGATTGGAAGAATTAACATCATTAAAGTGTCCATACTACCCAAAGTAATCTATAGACTCAATGCAATCCCCATCAAGATACCAACGACATACTCCACAGAACTAGGATGCATACTTCAAAAGTTCATATGTAGTCAAAAAAGACCTCGAATAGCCACAGAAATCTTGAAAAAGAACAAAGTAGGAGGGATCACATTACCAGATTTCAGGTTACACTACAAAGCCACTGTAATCAAAACAGCCTGGTACTGGCACAAGAACAGGCGTATAGACCAGTGGAACAGAACAGAGAACTCAGAAATGGACCCAAGGAATATGCTCAATTAATATTTGACAAAGGTGGCAAAAGCATACAGTGGAGTACAGACAGCTTCTTTAATAAATGGTGTTGGGAAAATTGGACAACTACATGCAAAAAATGAAACTAGACCATCAACTTACACCATACACAAAGATAAATGGATAAAAGACTTAAATGTGACCTGTGAATCCACAAAAATCCTAGAAGAAAATGTCGGCAACAAAATTTAGGCATCATATGCAGCAGAATTTTCACTGATACATCACCTAAGGCAACAGAAACAAAGGAAAAAATGAACACATGGGACTACATCAAACTCAAAAGCTTCTGCACAGCAAAAGATACAGTCATCAAAACGGCAAGGCAACCCACTCTATGGGAAAGCATAATTGCCAAAGATACATCAGATGAGGGGTTAATTTCCAAAATATATAGAGTACTCATACAACTCAACAAAAGGAAGACAAACAACCCAATGAAAAATGGGCAGAGGGCCTAAAGAGACACCTCTCCAAAAAGGACACAGAAATGGCCAAGAAACATATGAAGAAAGGCTCAACATCACTAATCATCAGAGAGATGCAAATTAAAACTACAATGAGGTATCGCCTCACACCTGTCAGAATGGTCACCATCAATACATCATCAAACAACAAGTTTTGGCAAGAGTGTGGAGAAAAGGGGACTCTAGTACATTGCTGGTGGGAATGCAGAGTGGTGCAGCCACTATGGAAAACAATATGGTGTTACCTTAAAAAATAAAAATTGAACTTCCATTTGACCCAGTGATCCCACTTCTAGGAATATACCGTAAGAAGCCTGAAACAACAATCAGAAAGAATATATGTACCCCTATGTTCATAGCAGCCCTATTTACAATAGCTAAGATCTGGAAACAGCTCAAGTGTCCATCAGTAGACGAATGGATAAAAAAGCAGTGGTACATATACATAATGGAGTACTATGCAGCTGAAAGAAAGAAATATCTTTTATCCTTTGACTCGACATGGAGGGACCTAGACAGTATTATCCTAAGCAAAACAAGCCAAACAGAGAAAGACAAGTATCACA
This sequence comes from Molossus molossus, assembly GCF_014108415.1. NCBI lineage: Eukaryota > Metazoa > Chordata > Mammalia > Chiroptera > Molossidae > Molossus > Molossus molossus. Next base: position 9,799,097 of record NW_023425355.1, on the reverse strand, counting down.
TGATCTCATTTATTTGTGGAATATAATGAACATAACAGTCTGAGGAATAGGGTAGACCCAGAGACAAGGAAGTAGGGTACAGACTGGCAACCCTCAGCAGAATGGGTGGTGGGGGGTGGTAGGAGATGAACCACAGAACTTATATGCATGTAAGCATAACCGATGGACATGGACAACAAAGCCAGGTATGGGGTGGGTGGGATGGGAGGAGGGTGTCAATGGAGATAAAAAGCAGAAACATCTGTAACAAAAATAAATTAATAAAAAATTTAAAAATAAATAAATAAAAAATTGAAAAAGGACTAGAATAGATATTTATCCATAGAGGATTTACAAATAGTAAATCCTCTTATTGATATAAGCACAGATATTAATTAGTAACATCGTTAATTATTAGGGCATTATCCATGAAAACCACAATGGCATAGCACTTTAAACCCAATAGGATGGCCATAATGTTTTAGAAAAGAAAATAACATGTGTTGGTAAGGTTACAGAACAATTAGAGCCCTTATGCATTGATGATCAGTAGGTAAAGTGTCTCAATCGCTATGTTAATAGTCCATTAAGTTTAACATCTATGTTCCTACCAAAAATCATGGAAAACAAGTATCAAACGGAAATTTGTACAGGGATATTCAGAGAAGCACTATTCACAATATCTGAAAAGAGGTAACCACTCAGATATCAACTGGTGGATACATAAACAAAATGTGATATGCTTATACAATGGAATATTAATCATAAATGTGTATGAATTACTAAAACATGTTACAACATGAATAAACCTTAACAATATGCTAAGTAGAAATATCCAGATACAAAGGTTATTATGTTTCAATTCCATTTATTTTATTTATTTTTTTCCTTTATTGATTTTAGAGAAAAAGGAAGGGAGAGGGAGAGAGATAGAAACATCAATGAGAGAGAACACTGACTGGCTGCCTGCTTCATAACCCCCACTGGGAGTTTGGCCCACAACCTGGGCATGTGCCCTGACCGGGAATCGAACTGGCGACCTCCTGGTGCATGGGTTGATGCTCAGCCACTGAGCCACACCGGCCGGGCTTAATTCCATTTATACTAAGCATGCATAATGGTAAATAAATATAGTTAGAAAGCAAAATAGTGATATCCAGGGCCTAGGGAAGTAATTGTTACAGAACTTGTTTTAGGAGTTATAAAAATGTTTTAAAATTTGATACAGCTGATGATTGCACACCATGGTGAATGTATTGTCACTTAATTTTACACTTTGAGTTAAATTATGGTATGTATGTGAATTTTATCTCAATAAAAAACCAATGGGCTTAAAGAAATTTTCAATAGTAATAATATCTGTATTAGAACCGATAAGCATAATAAAGAGTCTTTTTCTCTAATTTATTTACCAGTTTACAGATGTACAATGGGACTTAGAAACTACACATTAAGATAGAAAATTATCAAATTAGATTTCAAATATGTGACATAACCTTTTCAAGTAAATTTAGAAAATAAGCCAGGAATCAAAACAAACATGGTCCTCCTGATAAATGAACTTGTTGTAAATACTAACAAAATGTCCTATTATCTATAAATTTGAAGTGTATGGATAACAACCTTTATAGATACTGTCAGAAGAAGAACATTATAATGGCTAAGAATTGAAAAATATTGACAATTTTTCTAATAATGTTACATCAAGGGAATTATTCTTACCCAACAGTATCCTGTCCTTTTTGTAAATCCCCAAAGTTCTTTAAATATAAAAGAACAACAATGCTACTTTCTTGTTTATATAGTTTCCACTATATTTAATATGAAAGACTGTGCAGTTGTGCTTTGCATAAAAACATTTTGGTGAACAACAGGCCACATATACAATGGTGATAGCATAAGATTATAATAGAGTGTAAAAATTCTTGTTGCCTAATGATATAATAGTCATAAGTCGTAATATAACTGATTACTAACATGTTTGTGATGATGCTACTATAAACAATTCTGTGCTGCCAGTCATATGAAAGTATAACACAATTATGAACAATACATAGTACTTAATGATAATAAATGATTACGTTACTGGTTTGTGTATTTACTGTACTATAATTTTGATTGTTATTTTAGTGTACTCTTTGTAGTTATTAAAAATAAAGCTTGTTGGGGAAGGCAGGAGAGAGGTGGGAGTGGGAAGGACGGGGTCACTGGGGAAAAGAGGGAACATCTGTAATACTTTCAACAATAAAAAGAAATAAATAGAAATAAAAATAAAGTTTGTTGTAAAACAGTATGCTCTGTTACGTCAGCAGAAGCCTCAAACATCATAGAACCTCATACATATTATCATATCATCATATCTCTTGATTGAATAATTTCTCTAGTCCTTGATGTAATCTCATGTTGTGATTTTTTTAGTTTTTATTCATATGGTTCCTAAGCATACAAAATACACTGCTAATGTTGCTAGTAAGCATCCACATCAAGTGCCTGACCTGGAAACAAAAGTGATTAAGAGCTATAAAGGGAATCCCAAGATGGCTGCAGAGTAACTAGAAGCTGCATTCACATGCTCCAAGACCCAAACTAGATTTACAGTTAAATTACAGAGCAATCAACTTGAAAAGCCCATTGAAGTATAGCTGATCTGAAATATAACCAAGGGGTACAGTAAAAGCCACATGGAGACTGGTAAAAAAAAAAGGCAGAGAAGCTGAAAAGGATAGCCTCCTCATGCAGGTACAGGGGTGGCTGAGAAGCCAGAAGGATATCATGGCTGCCACGGCTACAAAACTCCCTTCCTGTAGGAGCTCAGAGTCTCGCCCATGCAGGGATTCCCAACCCAGAGCAACAGAGTCAGGAAGAGTAGCCCATGTATCCTTGAGTGGTAGGAAACAGTGGAGATTCTGTCCCCCTGGCAGACTCAGACTGCACCATCCCAAGGAAGGCACACTCCTGTTGTTGCAACACCTTCCTGAGTTCACTCTGGACTCCGACTGCTGGAGAGGCCATGCTGCATTGCTTGGGTGTCGCAGAAGGATCTGATGGCTACACCCAGCAGTGACTTTGAGGGGCCCTCTGTTCTCTGAAAAGGCTTTTGACATAGATCCAGACAGTGACTAAACTGTGTGGCTTGAGGGGAGGAAGGATGTCTCCCACCTTGGACACACAGTTGGTGCCTCTTCCCCCATCTGTGAGCTGCTTGGTCTGCCCTGTCCTGCTGGATTCTGTGGACTAGGGAAGGGGCACAGAGCTGTGATGTTCAGTCTGTCCTACTGGGTTGGATGGCACAGGGTGCCAGATTTTTGGCCCAACCTGCTGGCTTTGGAATCCAAGCTGAGCTGGGAATTTTGGCCCCACCCTCCTGAGACAAGCCATGAGGAGAGATCAGTGCAGTGCAAGGCTGATTTTTATCCCCCCTTCTTTGGTTCAGTGGCACAGGGGTGATGGGTAGTTACACAGAGCTGGGATTTTTAGACTGTGTCTCACAGGGAGACTTCTGTCCTGGAGCCTGATGGATGAGTGCTGGGCTGTGTGACTACACTGCAGGGAGGAAAGTCCAGGCTCCCCTACAGGTTTAGCCTGTGCTACCCTGGAAGGAGAAGTACCTGCTCCCCTTCTATAAGTTGTAGGCACCACCCCAAATGGGAGACTGGATCAGCCCAGACAACTCCTGGATAGCTCTACTGGGCATAGTTTCATGGGAGAAGGGAGAATAGCTTAAAACAGGGACATTCAAAGTGTGGTACCCTCTTAGGCTATTGTCTGAGACTGGGAGGAAGTGCTTAGCCTTCTGTTGTGGGGTGGGCCAACATCATCCTTAATGTGAGACTCTTCTGATCTATCATTCTGAACCCAGAGTGGCTGAACTTACTCCTGCAGAGGATATGGCTGGCTGTATCCAGCCTGAACCTGCAACAAGCCCCACTAGGGAGAACAGAGATGGACTCTGGCAAAGACTGAGGGCTTTGGATTTGAAGCAGGCACTATTTTCCCCTAGCTGAGTGTCTGACTGTGTGATCCCCAAGTAGGATACCCACTAGTCCTACACTGACTAGCCTGGGTTCATCACATAGTCTCTCTTCAAATGGCTCTGGAGGAAGACCAGACAACCTCAGGTGGGAGACAGTAGCTGACAGGTGGAGATGGACCTCAGGGAGCCTCCGTCCTTTCACAGATCTGCCCCCAGCTCTAAGCTGGAAGAAGCCAACACAGATGGGGCCATCTCACACACATAAAGGTCTAGTAGATTCAGAAACAGTGTACAGTGTGGAAGCTTCAGAGAGTTAGCTCTAGGCCAGTTACACACAATGTCTCACATAGACCTGCACCTGAAACTTACTCAAGTGTACCTAGAACCAACACAACCAACCAGTGGTGGGCTTAAGATCATAACAACTTGACCCAACTAGACATACAAGTGATACACCCAAATGGGGATCCCAGCAGGCTCCAGACCCTGCTGGGAACAACCCTGCTTCTGGAGGCAGCCCTTGCACATCATCTTATACTCAGTGATCAAGGTTTACTCCTATAATCACCTAGCATCAAAGATTAATTCTATCTACAAAAGGGCCAACAGCAAATAAGCCTCAACTACAACAGAACGGTGCACACAACCTACAAGAGACATCCCTGAAGCACAATGCTAAGGTGATCTGGAATATTGTGTCACTGAGGCAAACAAGACACTTTGAGACTGCACCTGCATAGCAGTGTGCATGCCATGGTTGAGGTTGAGCCTCATAGTCAGCCATCCTGAGAGTTGATGCTACCCAGGAATGGGCCAACAGCAATCAAGACCCAAGTACAACAAGAGAGCCCACATAACCCACACAAGGGGCATTCCTAGATCACCCAGCTCAGGAGATCAAGGAGATTGTGCCACTGGATCCCACAGGACACCCCATGAAGACTGGGAATCATAGCAGTTATATATAATATATAGAAACAAACACAAAGAGACAGCCAAAATGAGGAGACAAAGAAACAGGCACAAATGAAAGAACAGAAGGAATCTCCAGAAAAAGAGCAAAATTAAATGGAAGCAAACAGTTTATTGGATATAAAGTTCAAAGTAATGGTTATAAGGATGTTCAAGGAACTTAATGAAAATTACCAAAGCATGAAATAGGACATATAAGCCATAAAAATAACCAGTCAGAAATGAAGAATACAATATCTGACACCAAGAATACACTAGAAGGAATAAAAAGTAGACTGGGTGAAGCAGAAGATCAAATCAGCAATTTGGAAGACAAAGTAGGAAAAAACACCCAGTCAGAGCACCAAAAAATAAAAATTAAAAAGAATGAGAATGGTTTAAGGGAACATTGATACAATATGAAATGTAACAACAGCCACATCATAGGGGTACTATAAGGAGGAAAAAACTGAGCAAGGGATAGAAAATCTGTTTGAAGAAATAATGATAGAAAGCTCCCCTAACCTGGTGAAGGAAAGCTCACAGAAGGTCAGGAAACACAGACAACCCCAGTGAAAATTAACCCATAAAGACCCAAACTAAGACACAACTTAATTAAAATGGCAAAATTTAAAGACAGAAGATATAAAGGCAGCAAGAGAAAGATAGTTACCTATAAGGTAGTTCCCATAAGGCTGTCAGCTGATTTCTCAACAGAGACACTTAAGGCCAGAAGGGAATGGCATGAAGTAGTCAAAGTAATAGAAAGAGTAGATCTGCAACCAATACTACTACATCCAGCAAGGTTAGCATTTAAAGTTGAAGGTGAAATACAGAGCTTCCCAGACAGAAAAAAAAGGCTCAAGGAGTTTCTTATTACCAAACCAACATTGCAAGAAATGTTAAAGGGACTGCTAGAATAAGAAGGAGAGAGAGAGGGAGGAGCAGGGGAGGAAGAGGAGGAGGGGAGGAGGAGGAGGAGAAGGAGAAGAGGAAGTAGAAGAAATAGAGAAAAAGGAACATAGGCATCAAGGAAAAAATGGCAATAAATAAGTACCTATCAATAATAACCTTATATGTATATGGATTAAATGCTCCAATGAAAAGACATAGATTAACTGAATGGAAAAGAAAACATGACCCATATATATTGCTGTCTATGAGAGATGCACCAAGGAACAAAAGATTGCCACAGACTAAAAGTGAAGGGATGGAAAAAAATATTTCATGCAAATGGAAATAAAAAAAGAAAAGAAAGCTGGGGTAGCAATACTGATATCTGACAAAATAAACTTTAAAACAAAGGCCATAACAAGAGACTAAGGTCAATACTAAAGGGATTGACCCAACAAGAGGACATAACCCTTATAAACATATATGCACACAATATAGGAGCACCTAAATATGTAAAAAAAAAAAAAAATCAACAAAACAAAACACATCTCTTGGAGGTCTTTAAGGGAGAGGTCCACTGCAATACAGTCATAGTAGGCATCTTGAACACCCCACTGTCATCACTGAATAGATCTTGAAGACAAAAAAATCAACAAGGAAATAACTTTAAATGACACACTAGATCAGGTAGATCTAATTGATACTTACAAAGCATTTCATCCCAAAGGAGCAAAATATACATTCTTCTCAAGTGCACTTAAAATGTTCTCGACGATTTCACATACAATTAAGATCATGTGATATTTGTCTTTCTCTGACTGGCTTATTTCACTTAGCATAATAATCTCTAGGTCCATCCATGTTGTTGCAAAGGGTAAGAGATCCTTCCTTTTTACAGCTGCATAGCATTCCACTGTGTAAATGTATCACAACTTTTTTATCCACTCATCTACTGATGGGCACTTGGGCTGTTTTCAGATCTGAGGTATTGTAAATAATGCAGCTATGAACATAAGGTGCATTTATTATTTCTGATTGGTGTTTTTTGATTCTTAGGATATATTGCCGAAGTGGGATCACTGGGTCAAATGCCAGTTCCAGTTTTTAATTTCTTGAGGAAACTTTATGCTGTTTTTCACAGTGACTACACCAGTCTGAATTCTCATCAGCAGTGTGCTAGGGTTCCCTTTTTAGCACATTTTTGCCAACACTTTTTGTTCATTGACTTACTGATTGTAACCAGTCTGTCTAATGTGAGGTAATACCTCATGGTAGTTTTAATTTGGATTTCTCTGATGATTAGTGAAATTGAGCATTTTTTTCATATTTCTCTTGTTCATTTATATGTCCTCTTTGGAGAAGTGTCTATTTAGGTCCTTTGCCCAATTTTTAATGGGATTGTTTGTCTTCCTGTGCTGAGTTGTATAAGTTCTTCATATATTTTGGAAATTAACCCTTTATTAGATGAATTATTAGTGATTAGATGAATATGTTCTTCCATACAATGGGTTCCCTTTCCATTTTGTTGATGGTTTCTTTTGCTGTGCAGGAGCTTTCTAGTTTGATGTAGTCCCATTTGTTTATTTTATTTTTTTTCATTGTTTCCCCTACCCTAGGAGATAAATTGGCAAAAATATTGCTACAAGAGATGTGTGAGATTTTACTGCCTATGTTTTCTTCTAGGATTTTTATATTTTTGTGGCTTACATTTAAGTCTTTTATCCATTTTGAGTTTATTCTTGAATTCGGTGTAAGTTGGCGGTCTAGTTTCATTTTTTTTTTTTTGCAGGTACCTGTCCAATTTTCCCAATACCATTTATTGAACAGTCTATCTTTTTTCCATTTTATGTTCTTGCCTTCTTTGTAAAATATTAATTGACCATAATTGAGTGGGTCAATTTCTGCGGTCTCTATTCTGTTATATTGACCTATATGCCTGTTTTTGTATCGTTGCTAGGGCCTTTTCATTATAGTGGCTTTGTAGTCCAGTTTGATATCCGGTATTGTGATCCCTCCAATTTTTTTCTTTTTTCTCAAGATTGCTGAGGCTATTCAGGGTCCTTTTTGGTTCCATATAAATTTCTGGAATATTTGTTCTAAACCTGTGAAATATACCATTGATATTTTAATAGGAAATATTTTGAATCTATAGATTGCTTTGGGTAGTATGGACATTTTAATGATGTTAATTCTTCCAATGCATGCACATGGTATGTTTCTACTTGTTTTATCTTCTTCTATTTCTTAATTCAATACACTATAGTTTTCCTAGTACACATCTTTTATCTACTTGATTAAGGTTATTCTTAGGTACCTTATTTTGTTGTTATTGTATTAGTAAATGGTATTGTTTTATTAGTTTCTTTTCTGAGAGTTTATTATTGGTGTATAAAAATGCCTTCAATTTCTGAATGTTAATTTTGTATCCACCTACTTTGCTAAATTCATTTATTAAGTCTAGTAGTTTTTTGGTGGAATATTTAAAGTTTTCCATATACAATATCATGTCATCTGTGAATAATGACAGTTGTACTTCCTCCTTTATAATGTGGATGCCCTTTATTTTTTCTTCTTGTCTGAATGCTATGACTAAGGCTTCTATTACCATGTTGATTAAGAGTGGTGAAAGTGGATGTCCTTGTTTTTATTAACAATTGTTATCTGTTCTCTTTTTGATAATAGTTTTCCTTACAGGTGCGAGCTAATATTTTATTGTGGTTTTGATTTGCATTTCCCTTGTGATTTGTAATGTTGAACATATTTTCATGTTTCTGTTGGTCATCTGTGTTTCTTCTTTGAATAAATGTATGTTCAGGTTCTCTGCCCACTTTTTAATTATATTTTATGTTAATTTGTATGAGTTATTTATATATATTAGATATGTTATGGAATATTACTCAGCTATGAAAGAAGAATAAAATCTTGTCATTTGCAACAACATAGATGTACCTAGAGAGTATTATGTTAAGTGAAATAATATTGACAGAGAAAGAAAAAACTGTATCACTTATATGTAGAATCTAAAGAACAAAGCACACAAACATAATCAAACACAAACGAACTCATAGAGAACAATCCAATGGTTGTCAGAGTGGATGAGTCTGGATGGACCAAAAAGAAGAAGAGAATTATGAAGTACACAATTCCAGTTATTTAAAAAGTCACAAGGATGACTTGTACACCATAAAAAATAATATTAAAAATATTGTAATTACTGTGTATGGTGGTGACAGATGGTTACTAGACTTATGGTGGTATTGCTTTGTAAGTTGCATAAATATTGAATTAACTATTTTGTAAACCTGAAATGAATATAATATTATATGTCAACTACAATTAAATTTTTAAGAAATTAAGAAAGAAAAAAGTGATGAAATCTGTTAAAGAATCTACTTATTACATCAAACATGGAGAAACTTCAAATTACCTGGATCGAAGAAGAGACACAGAGGTGTGTCCCTCTTAGTACCATGACAATTATGACCAAAGCAAAACATTGATTTCAATGTTAAAAAAAAAGGCTGGATCCAACTGCAATGTTGAACTTACTGGTAGCACTGGGTGGTTTAAATGATTCAAGAATCATTATTTATTGATTCATAATGTGAAAGTGAGTAGTGAGTCTGTGAATGCTGAAGAATTTTTGGGAACTCTAGATAAGCTTACTGTGGAGGAAAATTACTTGCCCGAGCAAATATTCAATATGGATGAAACCTTTCTCTTCTGGAAACAAATGCCTTAAAAGATTTAATCCATAAGGTAGTCAAGTAAATGTCAGGTTTCAAGATTTTTAAGTACAGGATCGTTATCTTGCATGGAGGCAGTGTTGCTGGTTACAAATTGAAACACTATGATCTGGTACATTGAGAACCCTGGGAATTTCAAGCATATTAATAAGCACACACTACCAGTATACTGCAGGAGCAATAAGAAGTTATGAGATATCCAGCTCCTCTTCCAAGATGCCCTCCTGAATTTTTTTTACCAGCAAAATAAAGATGTATTATTTGGAGAATAACATATATTTTGAGATTTTACATATTGTTAAATATACTCCTGGACATCCTCTTTTTATTGGTAATCTTCATCCAAATATCAAAGTGGTATTTAATCCCTCTAATCATCACCTCTTTGATCCAATTAATGAATAAAGGAATAATAGCAATTTTTAAGGCCTACTACTTGACTAAGATTTTGCCCAGGCTATTGCAAGACTCTGAGAACACACTGATGCAATTCTGGAAGCATACAAATTTAAAACTGCATCAAGAACCTTGCTTGGGCTTGGAATGAATATATGAACAACATCTTGAAGAAAACACTCAAGAGCTTTGTCAATGACTTAAAAGGATTTGCCAAGGATAAGGAGACTACAAAAATCAACAAGGCTGTAACTGAGGTGGGCAAGAACTTTAACCTGAGTGTGAGTGAAGATGAAATTGAGAAGTTCCTAGAGGTGGTTTCTGAATAGTAACTCAGGAGTAGTTAGAACAGGATCATGAATATATACATGAAAAAAAGCAAGAGAAAAAGAAACTACTGAAGAAGACAAAGAACCTCCAAAAAATTTACAGAATTTCTGTTGACTATTAGTATATTTTATTTGGTAAATGTCTATTGAGACATTTTGCCCATTTGTAATTGAGTTATTTGTGTTTTGCTATTGAGTTATATATTTATATACTTTAAATATTAACATATATATGTATATATATACACACACACACACTACATTATAGTTTAAAGAGAAAGAAATACTTGCCAATTTCTTCTATGAAGTTAGATTATTCTAATGTTAATACAAAACAAACCTTTTTTTTTTAATCCTCCCCCCGAGGACATTTTTGCATTTACCTTCAGATAGAGCAGGAGTGAGAGAGAGAGGAAGAGAGAGAAAGAAACATTGACGTGACAGAGACACATCAAATGGTTGCCACCCACAGGACCCCAACTGGGACTGGGGACAAACTGTAACCGAGGTACATGCCCTTAGCGGGAACCGAACCCGGGCCTCTCTGGTCCACGGGCAATGCTCTAACCACTGAGCCAAACCAGCCAGGGCAACACTTTTCCCTTTTCATAGCTTGTTTTTTTTTCTTTTCTTTTCTTTTTTCATTTTGTTGATAGTCCATGAGGGTTTTAGTTTGATGTATGCTACTTGTTTATTTTGTAGCTTGTGCTTTAGGTGCTATATCTAAAAAATTTCTGCCAAGATCCATGTCAAGCAGTTTTTTTTTTTTTTACAAAATTTTTATTCTAGGAATTTTATGGTTTCCAGTCCTCTATTTAAGTCTTAAATTAATTTTAAAAACTTTTTGTGAGTTGTGTAAGATAGAGGTCTAGTTCATTCTCTAATAGGTGAATATTCAACTTTATCAGCACCATTTATTGAACAGCTATCTTTTCTTCACTGGTTTTTTTTTACTCCTTTTTGTAAATTTCAGTTGCCCATGTATGCATGGGTTTATTTCTAGGCTCTCAAATCTGTTCCATTAGTTTGTGTGTCTGTTTTTATGCTAACATTATACTGTTTTGATTATTGTAGCTTTACAATATAGCTTGAAAACAGGAATTGTGAAGCATCTTGCTTTGTTCTGCTTTCTCAAGATTACTTTGGCTCTTTAAAGTATTTTGTGGTTTCATATAAATATAGAAATTTTTTCTGCTCCTCTAAAAATGTCATTGGATTCTTGATAAGAATTGTATTGAATCTACAGATGGATTTGGGTAGTATGGACATTTAAACAATACTAATGCTTTCAATCCATGAACACAGGATAACTTTCCACTTTTTTTTTTTTTTGCATCTTCTTTAGTTCCTTTCATCAAAGTTTTCTAGTTTTAAGGAATAAATATTTCACCTCCTTGGTTAAAAATGTTCTTATTTTATTGTTTTTGATGTTATTAGAAATAAGATTATTTTCTTTCTAACCTTTCAAAATAACTTTTTGTTCATTTATAAAATGTTACTGAATTCCTCATGTTATTTTTATGCCCTACAACTTTATTGGATTAATTGATTAGATCTATCCATTTTGCTAGAACATTAAGATTTTCCTAGGTATATTGTCAAATCTATATTAATCAAGAATATTGGCCTATATATTTTTTGTAATATTTTTGTCTGCTTTGAGTATCAGGGTAATGCTACCTTTGTAGAGTATGTTTGGGACTATTTCTTCCTCTTCCATTTTTGGGGTACTTTAAAGAGGAGAGGTATTAATACTTCTTTATTTTTTTATTTATTTAGTTTTTTTGTGTTTTCTGAAAATGTAAGTTTTTATTTCTTTTTTTTTATTTATTTTTATTTTTTTATGAATTTATTTATTTATTTATTTTTTTGTTACAGATATTTTACCTTTTTACCCCATTGGCACCCCCCACCCCACCCCCCCTCCACCCTGTCCCCGGCTTAGTTGTCTATGTCCATTGGTCATGCATACATGCATATAAGTTCTGTGGTTTATCTCTCCCCCCCCCACCCCCCATCCCCTCTTCTGAGGGATGTCAGTCTGTGCCCTACTTCCATGTGTCTGGGTCTACTGTATTCCTCAGACTTTTATGTTCATTATATTCCGTATATAAGTGAGATCATGTGGTATTTGTCTTTTTCGGCTTGGCTTCTTTCACTTAGGATAATACTTTCCAGGTCCCTCCATGTTGTCTCAAAGGATAAGAGATCTTTCTTTCTTACCGCTGCATAGTATTCCATTGTGTATATGTACCACAGCCTTTTGATCCATTCGTCTACTGGTGGACACTTGGGCTGTTTCCAGATCTTAGCTATTGTAAATAGTGCTGCTATGAACATGGGGGTACATATATTCTTCCTGATTGGTGTTTCAGGCTTCTTAGGGTATATTCCCAGCAGTGGGATCACTGGGTCAAATGGAAGTTCAATTTTTAATTTTTTGAGGTAGCACCATATTGTTTTCCATAGCGGCTGCACCAGTCTGCATTCCCACCAGCAGTGTATTAGAGTCCCCTTTTCACCACACCCTCGCCAACACTTGTTGTTTGATGATTTGTTGATGGCGGCCATTCTGACAGGTGTGAGGTGATACCTCATTGTTGTTTTAATTTGCATCTCTCTGATGATTAGTGATGTTGAGCATTTCTTCATATGACTCTTGGCCATCTGTTTGTCCTGTTTGGAGAGGTGTCTATTCAGCTCCTCTGCCCATTTTTTAATTGGGTTCTTTGTCTTCCTTTTGTGGAGTTGTATGAGCACTCTGTATATATTGGAAATTAACCCCTTATCTGATACATCATTGGCAATGATGTTCTCCCATACAGTGGGTTGTCTTTCCATTTTGATGATTGTTTCTTTTGCTGTGCAGAAGCTTTTTAGTTTGATGTAGTCCTATGTGTTCATTTTCTCCTTTATTTCTGTTGCCTTAGGTGATGTATCAGTGAAAATTCTGCTCCGTATGATGTCTGAAATTTTCTTGCCTACATTTTCTTCTAGAATTTTTATGGATTCACGGGTCACATTTAAGTCTTTTATCCATTTTGAGTTTATTTTTGTGTATGGTGTAAGTTGATGGTCGAGTTTCATTTTTTTGCATGTAGCTGTCCAATTTTCCCAAAACCATTTATTAAAGAGGCTGTCTTTACTCCACTGTATGCTCTTGCCACCTTTGTCAAATATTAATTGAGCATATTGCCTTGGGTCCATTTCTGGGTTTTCAGTTCTGTTCCACTGGTCTATATGCCTGTTCTTGTGCCAGTACCAGGCTGTTTTGGTTACAGTCGCTTTGTAGTATAACCTGATATCTGGTATTGTGATCCCTCCAACTTTGTTTTTCTTTTTCAAGATTGCTGTGGCTATTCGGGGTCTTTTTTGGTTCCATATGAACTTTTGAAGTATTTGTTCTAGTTCTATGAAATATGTCGTTGGTATTTTGATGGGGATTGCATTGAATCTATAGATTGCTTTGGGTAGTATGGACATTTTAATGATGTTAATTCTTCCAATCCATGAACAGGGTATGTGCTTCCACTTTTTTATATCTTCCTCTATTTCTTTTTTCAATGACCTGTAGTTTTCTGCAAATAGGTCCTTTACTTCTTTAGTTAAGTTTATTCCTAGGTATCGTAATTTTTTTGGAGCGATGGTAAATGGGATTGTTTTTTCACTTTCTCTTTCTGTGAGTTCATCATTGATGTACAAGAATGCCGTTGATTTCTTGACGTTAATTTTGTATCCTGCTACTTTGCCAAATTCATTTATTAAGTCTAATAGATTTTTGATGGAGTCTTTAGGGTTTTCTATGTACAATAGCATGTCATCTGCAAATAATGACAGTTTCACTTCCTCCTTTCCAATTTGGATCCCTTTTATTTTTTCTTCATGTCTGATTGCTGTGGCTAAGACTTCCAGTACAATGTTAAATAAGAGTGGCGAAAGTGGACATCCCTGTCTTGTTCCTGTTCTTAATGGAAATGTTTTTAGTTTCTGTCCATTGAGTATGATGTTGGCTGTAGGTCTTTCATATATGGCCTTTATTATGTCGAGATATGATCCCTCTATTCCTACATTGCTGAGCATTTTTATCAGAAATGGATGCTGGATTTTGTCGAATGCTTTTTCAGCATCTATTGATATGATCATGTGGTTTTTATTCTTCATTTTGTTTATGTGGTGTATCACATTTATTGATTTGCGAATATTGTACCAGCCTTGCATCCCTGGAATGAATCCCACTTGGTCATGGTGAATAATTTTTTTGATGTATTTCTGGATCCGATTTGCTAGTATTTTGTTCAGGATTTTGGCGTCTATGTTCATCAGGGATATTGGCCTGTAGTTTTCTTTCTTCGTTGTGTCTTTTTCTGGTTTTGGAATTAGAATTATGCTGGCCTCATAGAACGTGTTTGGAAGTCTTCCTTCTTCTTGAATTTTTTGAAATAGTTTGAGGAGAATGGGTGTTAGTTGTTTTTTGAATGTTCGGTAAAACTCCCCCGTGAAACCATCTGGGCCTGGGCTTTTGTTTGCTGGGAGAGTCTTGATTACCTCTTCAATTTCCTTAGTTGTTATTGGTCTGTTCAATTTTTCTATCTCTTCCGGGAATAGTTTTGGGAGACTGTGTGTTTCTAGAAATTTGTCCATTTCGCTGTGATTGTCGAATTTGTTGCCATATAGTTGTTCATAGTAGTTGTTAATGATCTTTTGTATTTCCGTGGTGTTGGTTGTTACTTCTCCACTTTCATTTCTGATTTTGTGTATTTGGGTTCTCTCTCTTTGTTTCTTGGTGAGTCTAGCTAAGGGTCCATCAATCTTGTTTATCTTTTCGAAAAACCAGCTCTTTGTTTCATTGATCCTTTGAATTGTTTTTTTGGTCTCTATGTCATTTATTTCTGCTCTGATCTTTACTATTTCCTTCCTTCTACTTGCTCTGGGGTTTTCTTTTTGTTTGCTTTCTAATTCTTTAAGTTGTGAGGTTAGACAGTCAATTAGAAATTTTTCTTGTTTTTTGAGGTAGGCCTGTAGTGCTATGAACTTCCCTCTCAGAACTGCTTTCGCTGCATCCCATAGATTTTGTGTTGTTGTGTGTTCATTTTCATTGGTTTCCAGGAAGTTTTTGATTTCTTCCTTGATCTCCTCGGTGACCCATTCATTGTTTAATAACATGCTATTTAGCCTCCATGTGTTGAAATGTCTTTGCATGTTCTTGTTGCAATTGATTTCTAGTTTCATGCCATTGTGATCTGAGAAGATGCTTGATATGATTTCAATCTTCTTGAACTTGTAGAGATTTAGTTTGTGTCCTATCATGTGGTCTATCTTTGAGAATGTCCCATGTGCACTTGAGAAGAATGTGTATTCTGTAGTTTTGGGGTGTAATTCTCTGTAGATATCTATTAAGTCCATTTGGTCTAGTGCTTCATTGAGAGTCTCTGTTTCCTTGCTAATTTTTTGCCTAAAGGATCTATCCAGTGCTATCAACGGGGTGTTGAAGTCCCCTGCTATGATTGTATTGTTGTCGATTTCTCCTTGGAAGTCCTCCAGAAGATTTTTAATATATTTTGGTGCTCCTATATTGGGTGCATATATGTTTTTCAAGGTTATATCTTCCTGTTGGATAGATCCTTTCAATATTATGTAGTGGCCGTCTTTGTCTCTAGTTATGGTCTTCATTTTGAAATCTATTTTATCAGATATGAGAATTGCTACCCCAGCTTTTTTTTGCTTTCCATTTGCTTGGAAAATTTTTTCCATCCCTTCACTTTCAACCTATGTGAGTCTTTTGTTGAGAGGTGGGTCTCTTGTAAACAACATATAGATGAGTCATGCTTTCTTATCCAATCAGCTACTCTGTGTCTCTTTATGGGAGCATTCAATCCATTTACGTTTATGGTGATTATTGATATGTACTTATTTATTGCCATTTTTGTTTAGTGTGGTTCTATTTTTCTTCCCATTTCTACTGCTAATTACAGCAGTCCTTTTAACATTTCTTGCAGTGCTGGTTTGGTGCTAATGTATTCCCTTAGCTTTTTTTTTGTCTGGGAAGCTCTTTATTTGATCTTCTATTTTGAATGATAGCCTTGCTGGGTAGAGTAGTCTTGGATTCAGATTCTTGTTTTTCATGACTTTGATTACTTCATGCCATTCCCTTCTGGCCTGTAGTGTTTCTTGTGAGAAGTCAGCTGAGAGCCTTATGGGGTTCCCTTTGTAGGTAACCTGTTGCTTATCTCTTGCTGCTTTTAGGATTCTGTTTTTGTCTTTAATTTGTGGCATTTTAATTACTATGTGTCTTGGTGTGGGCCTGTTTGGGTTCTTCTTACTTGGGACTCTCTGTGCTTCTTCAACTTGAATGCCTTCTTCCTTCACCAAATTAGGGAAGTTTTCTCTCACTATTTTTTTGAATATATTCTCTATCCCTTGCTCATTTTCTTCTTCTTCGGGGACTCCTATGATGCGAATATTATTACGTTTCCAGTTGTCCCACAGTTCTCTTAGGCTGTCTTCCTGTTTTTTAATATTTTTTTCCTTTTGTTTTTCTGATTGGTTGATTTTTTCTACCGTGTCTTCTAATTCACTGATCCGGTCCTCAGCTTCCCCTACTCTGCTTTTTAAACCTTCCAATGTGTTTTTCATTTCAGATATGTCATTTTTTATCTCTTCTTGTTGGTTTTTAATTTCCATTTGGCTTATTTTCAGTGTCTCTATGTCCTTACTCATGCTGTTGAGCTTCCTCAAGATCATGGCTCTGAATTCTAGCTCTGTTAACATGCCTAATTGCTCCGCATTGATCTCATCTTCGGTGGAGGTGGCTTGCTCTTTCATTTGGCTTCTGTTTCTGTGTTTCACCATTTTAGCTATCACTGTGGGCTTTGGAGCCTGTCAAGTTCTCCCTGTGGGTGTTGGTGTTCTGCTGTTTGTGGCTCCCTCTCCTGTGTTTAGATGAGCGAGGGAGGACCTGCGTTGAACACCACTGTCAAGTCTTACTTTCCTGGCCAAAGTTGCCAGCCCAGGAAATGTACTGTTATCCTCTAGCTTTTTGCCTGGAGGCTAGCAGTCTAGGTTAATTGATGAGTTTTGGGTTGCCAGTTGATTGAAAAACTCCTTCTGGTGCTCAGCCAAGGGGCTTTCACGAGGGCGGGGCAGATGCTGGTTGTTAGTGAGCCTCAATTAGCACTCCAATGGCCCACAGGGTGGGGTTGGATCTCCGAGGGAGGGGCTGCTGCCTCTCCCCAGAGCCTTGGGAAGGAGCAATGTGGCCACTGTCCTGAGTGGCTGCACTCAGCCAAAGCTCCGAGAGCCCTCCAAACCCCGAGTGTCCCGACACAGTTCCAGTCCAGTCTGCCCTCCCTCCGCCGGAGCCCAAGGTGAGTGGCTGTGGCTGTTTCAGCCTCTGTCCCGGCTGCGCTGTGGGGCCGCCTGGGAGTGTAACCCGCGGGCGCCGCTTACAGCTAAGGCTGCTGCCGAGCTGCCGACCGTGGGCTCCCAGCCCCGTCTCGCGCCTTCGCAAGCCTACCGGGATGGAGTCAGTGTCCCTCGTTGTATGGTCCTCGCAAGCTGCTTTTCTGTTGGTTTTTCCCGTCGATTTGTCTGTGTTATAGTTGTAATTCCAGTTTGGTTCTGGGAGACGGTCTGTGTAGCTCTGTTCACTCCGCCGCCATTTTTTTCCTCCTCAAGTTTTTATTTCTTATTAAATCAATGGGTCATTGACTTTATAAAAACTACCAAACAGTGTCTGCATCACTTTTTATTCTCACCAGTAATCAATACTTCTTTAAATGTTTAGTACCGTTCAACTGTGAAGCGATCAGGTCCTGGAATATTGTTTTAAGGTTTTTTTTTTATTATTATTTCTTGTGTTTTATTGTTAGTAATTAGTCCGTTTAGATTTTCTACTTCTTTTGGTTTAGTCTTGGAAGGTTTTATCTTTAGAAATTTATCTATTTCTTTTATATTGTTCAATTTGTTGGCATATATTTATTCATAATATTTTTAATGATCCTTTATATTTCTGTGGAGAATTTTAAAGCAAATTTGGAAACAGGGATAACCAAACTCACTTCCACTAAAAAAATTTAGGTTAATCCCTGACATTATAAAATAAAACAAAAATAAGGAGAAAAAGGAAAAAGAAGAGGAGGAGGAGGAAGAGGAGGAGAAAAGTGGTGGTAAATGTATTTTATAAATCAATTCCAAAACTAGCAAGTTTTATGGGATTTCTTTTAATGTGCCACCTTCCCCACTGAGGTCCCAGTGTTCTCAATGGGTGGCTTAGGAGTTAAGTGTTGGATTCTGGAAATAGATTTCTCGTGTTCATATCTCAAATCGGCCCTTAACTAGCAATGCAACCCAGATAATTATTCTAACCTCTCTAAGCTTTGATATCTTCATTTTTAAGTCAGGGCTAATAATAGTATCTATCTCAGAGGATTGTTGTGAGGACTAAATGAGATGTATGTAAAGTAATTAAGACATTGTCTTAGTATAAAGTTAGTGCTTGCTATATGCTAATTATGATTATTATGTTAATATTGTGGTAGTATTGTATTGTAATTGTATCAGTAATAATAGTAATAGTAGTAATAGAAGTAGTAACATACTGGTACAAAAAAATGTATTAGGTTAGCCTTTGTTTTGTTTGCTTATATATATTGTTATATACCCCCAAATTATTGAGACTATTAAAGTAAGCTACTAAATTACAACAGAATTCAATTTTATATCAATTGAAAATGTTTTGCTTTTTTAATTTTTAAATTTCCATCAGCAGAGCTAACAGTTTTTCTCCAACAAAGATTGTAAATAATACTTATTCTAAATTTTGAAAGATTTTTTTCTGTTTTTATTTTTCAGTTACAGTTTGCATTCAATGTTGTTCTGTATTAGTTTCAGATGTACAGCCTAGGGTTTAGAAAATCATGGACTTTACAGATTGTTACCCCTGATATTTCAATACCCACCTGGCAAAAATGTATTTAAGTTAATGTATTTCCTAAGGTTTTTATCTCTTTTGTTGGGAATAACATGTGAAAATGGATGGATGGATAGATAGATAGATAGATAGATAGATAGATAGATAGATAGATAGATGGATGATAGAGCGAGTGATCTGTCTCAAGTGAGGCTAAGCAAGCATTGGCCTCTAGAGGGAAGCAAAAGATCAGAATGTGCAGAAACATGCTGGATGTGGATAGAATCAGTTCCCTGTAAAAGCAACTGAAATATGCACAACTTTGTCTAAGAGGAAAGGCCCTGGAGTGGCCTGAAGCACAGAAGATGGTGGAATCATAACTCAGGAGTGTAATAAAATTGTTTTACCTCAAAGGTTCTGAAATATATGAAACAAGGAATTGAGCAATATATTTAATTATTTTAAGGAGCGAAGAGGAACCGACCTAAGAATACAAATTCCAGCCTAAATTAATTTTTAAATCAGATTATCAAAAATAAAGTCAAAGGTATACTGAAATTCAAGTGAAGATGGGGAAAGAAAGGAATCAAGACAAAAAGTGAGGAAGTAAATATATTACTGGGCCATTCAGTGTTCTTCTAACACATTGTAAAAAATGACACTTCTTTTCGAAGCAGTACCATTTCTAAGTGACACCTAAGTAGATACAGTTTTTTAAAATACAGTATCTAGAACATTTTTAAGTGACTTGACACTCATTTGTTCTCAGATCCTTGCCTAGGAAATAGTGAAACCTTCATTGGGGTATCTTTTGTGAAAATCCATGAGGAAGATGGACAGCATTAAAGTGGATGCTAACTCAATGTTTTAACAAAAGTGCATCTGATATTTAAGACTATTTCCTTCCTAGTAACTAAGCTATTGTATATGACTCCATCAGTACCAGGAACACAAACTACCAGACTAGTTTATATCAGGAAAGGTTATGTGCATTATTGAGAGTAATCAATAGGTAATGTGAGTAAAACCCACAACTGATATGGAAGAGGGTTTATAGTAGACACTGGTCACTGGAGATTATTTTGGCTATCAAAAGCCACATCCTTACTAGTACCATCCCAGTTTCCTTCTGGAGATTTACCTCTTCCCCATTACATGTAACCTTTGTGTGACAATGATTCTGTGCATCGATCTTCCACTGACCAACTTCATGCCTCTGACTATCGGATCTGAGAGAATCAGAAGGTGGACACCTAACTGAATCTCATTCAAACAAAAGCCCTTTGTTTGGACTATAAACTTTGAAAAACTGCAATAAAGTTAAAAAGCATATTTGGACATATTATTCATTGCAGCAGCCATGATGGTGGTGGCAGAAGAACCGTCAAACCAGCTTCTGAACAGGTGAACCCTTCTTTAAAAATGAATCGGCTATGATTTTCATTCCTGTTTCCTGTTTTCTCAGATTCTCCTGATCTTTTAACCTCCCATAAATTCTGTGAGCCTTCAGTATTTTTTGTTGAATTTCTTTTCACTTTATCAAAGTTGCATTCTATTGTTCACCACAAGAGGCCCTAATACAAGAATATTTTGAATGGAAGTGTATAAGACATTACTATATGCAAATTCAGGTGTGGGATGAGATGGAATTTTATTATTTTGATCACATAAGCCATAATAACCGGTCTTTGTTCTAAGTTATTGTGATGAGTGTAGAATGTGTTCACTGATCACCTATCAATGAAAAAGAGCAGATGACACTTGGCAATGTATAGCTTAACAGACTGTGCACTATGAAACTCTCTGAGAATCATTCATATAGACTATAATGTTAGTTTTATCCCCTAGAAATGCACAATATGATGACAAAATGAAAAGTCAACATGTAGCCCTGGCCGGTTTGGCTCAGCCATTGGAGTGTTGGCCTGCAGTCCAGAGAGACCCCGGTTCGGTTCCCGCTGAGGGCACGTACCTTGGTTGTAGTTTGTCCCTGGCCCTGGTTGGTCATGCGGGTGGCAGCCACTTGGTGTGTCCCTTTCATGTCGATGTCTCTCTCTCTCTCTCTCTTCTTCTCTCTCCCTCCCACTCTATCTGAACAAAAAATGGAAAAATGTCCTCGGGTGAGGATAAAAAAAAAAGTCAACATGTAGTTGCAAAAAATTCAAGCAAAGTGTACTCCTAATAATATCACCTCTATAAAATCAGAAGATGTCTTGAATGAGTAAAAACCAATAGGGAATGAGGTAGTCTGTCCTTGTTAATATGTTGAACCAACATGAAGATTATACTGTAACATGGAATTCAAGCTATTCTGTGGCTGAGCTCAGAAATACAAGTGCCTATTAACATTGGGAGAAGGCAGAAATGGCTGAAATAGTTCAAAAAATATATCGTTTGCCTGTGTACTAGATAAATAAATTACTGTATTATATTTCTTTGTCTCAGACCAGGACCCATTAAATGCCACAGAACAGTATTTTAAAGAAATGAATAGTTTGGTGGAAAGTGTTTATATTATAAAATTAGTAATTCCTGCATGAAAGTAATATGCATAGTGGATATATCTACCACATATAAAAAACAAGCTTAGACAAATATAGAAGTTTTATTTGATAGTACATGACATTTACATATAAGAATCTATCCCTACATAAATTAAACATAGAAAAACAAACCTAAAATTTCAAAACAAAACAAGAAAAAACAAACTCTAAAATTTGTAAAAATTTTACAATAAAAAAACAACAACTAAACTTGATAGCCTAACACAAATAGATTAAGTGTTATATTCGGAAATGAACAGTATGGCAGAATATGACTTTTCAGCACTCTTTCACCAATAGAAACATCAATTTTGACAGCCACAAGAGTACCTTTATGGGATTCTGTGAGTCCAGGAGAGAGGTTCCAGCACCCCCATTGAAACAAAAATTTTTAGAGTAGACATATTGAAGAGAATAAGAATAGTTTTCAAGGTGTCACAGTTTATTTGCAAGAGAAACTTGTTCACCTTGTCATTCCTCTCTTGGAGGAAAATGAAAATATACTGAGTGCCTGCCTTATTGAGCTATGTGGGACACTGCTCAAGAGGCCCAGTTCTCATTCATTCAATTAAGAATGCTGAGAGAGCCCGGCCGGTGTGGCTCAGTGGTTGAGCGTCGACCCATGAACCAAGTGGTCGCTGGTTCAATTCCCAGTCAGAGCACATGCCCAGGTTGTGGGCTTATGCCCAGTGGGGCATGCAGGAGGCGGCCAATCAGTGTTCTCTCTCATCTATGTTTCTATCTCTCTCTCCCTCTCCCTTCCTCTCTCTCTCTAAAAAATCAATAAAGAAAAAAATTTATAAAACAAAACAAAACAAACAAAAAACAATGCTGAGAGAATTGGCAAGATTGAATAACCCAGGGCAGCTAGGACCAGAAAAATAGAGCAGAGGTTCACAGGGACTAGCATGAGACTCAAGAAAAGACCGTGGATTCCATTAACATCTTTTTTTACTTCATCCAAGAGAACTGCTCACAGACCTCACAAGATGTATAACCTATATAGTTCTATCCCCAGCGTGACCAAGTACACCGCAGCACTTCTCTCCAATAGGTAGTACCCCATACACATTGACATTTACATATAGTGCATAAGCACATGCAACTTTGCTAGATTTGTAGAGGGTGAATAACCTTAAATACTTCAGGGCACTGTCTAGGAAAAATCAACAGAAGACTCTTAGTGCCTGGCCTGGATTTGGAATAGCAAGAAAAGGCATACAATATGAAGACTTCCTCCTCAGGAGGGAACATGAGGAGTGAAGAAGATAAAGGTATGGGAAACTTCCAAAATTCTTAGGTTACTAATGAATGCTTATTTGTTCCTGGGGCCAGTCAGTAAATGCTAGAATAATTCATTACATCTGTAAATATGAGCACAGCAGCTCAATATTTAACACACACACACACACACACAATCAAGAAAATATGACAAAACCAAAGAAACACAATAAATTTTGGTAACCAAACTCAAATAAATGGATATTTATGAATTGCATGACACACGATTGAAAATCTCTGTTTTAAGGGAGCTTTATGAGCAACAGGAAAACACACATAGGCAACTCAAATAAATCAGTAAACCAATTCATGAACAAAACAAAAATTTACCAAAGAGATGGAAATCATAAAAGGACTAATATAATTTCTAGAGCCAAGGAATACAATTATTGAAATTTTAAAAAACGCATCCTGGGGAGCATTATGCTAAGTGAAAAAAGTCAGTTAGAGAAAGATAAGTACCATATGATTTCATTCATATGTGGAATTTAATGAACAAATTGAACTACAAAGCAGAATAGACAGACTCAGATAGAGAGCAGGCAGACAGCTCGGGGTGGGAGTAGGGGTGTTGGGGAAGTGGTGGGACTGAGGAAAAAGTAAAAAAGAGAGAGAGAGAGAGAGAGAGAGAGAGAACTCATGGACATGGATAACAGTGTGGTGATTGTGAGGATAGAGGGGAATGGGTGGAGCTGGAAGAGGGCATAGAGGAGATAAATGATGATGGAAAAAATAAAATAAAATAAAAATTTAAAAATGCATCAGAGAGCTTCAATGAAACAGAAAGGAGATTCTGTGAACTGAAAGGTCATTTAAAACAGATAGAGGATAAAAAAGTTGTGAAAAACAATGAAGAAACCCTTCAGGACTTGTGGGAATACCATAAAATACATCAATATGTGTCTTATGGAAGTTCCAGAAGGAAAAGACACTGGAATTTCACAAATGTGGAGCCACATAGCCCTCCACATACCTCTGTGTGGTTGGTCACCTGGAACTGGGGTGACTGCGTAACGGGTGAGGCACCAATCTTCCCATTTTCTATCACCCTGTGAAGATCTGAAAAGCCAGATAAATGCAAGAAAGCTAAAAACTTATAATTCAGCACCACCAACTGTAAAATAATAGAATCACTTCTTGGTATCAATATACTAGAGACATGCCACTCATACATAGATGCCTAGACAGAGAAGGAATCATCAAATACCATGAATAACCAAGGTAGCGAGGCAGCTCAGAAAGAAAATAAAAATCTCTAGAAAACAAGCATAACAACATGGAAATAGGTGATATAAATGTCAGAGAATTCAAGCTTCTGAAAAAACTAGTGATATGCAAGAAAATACAGAAAGGCAGTTTAATGAGCTCAGAAAACAATAAATGAACAAAACAAGTACTTCATCAAAGAAATTGAAACTTAAAACACACACACACACACCACACACACACACACACACACACACACACACGCAGCCCTGGCTGGTGTGGCTTAATTGGTTGGAGTGTCATCCCATATGCCAAAAGGTAGTGTGTTCAATTCCCAGTCAGAGAACAAACCAAGTTTGTAGGTTTAACCTAGATTGGGCACATGTGGGAGGGAGGCAGCCTACCAATGTTTCTCTCTCTCTACCTTCCTCTATCCAATAATCATAAAAAAGTTAATAAATAAAAAAAATAACCAAACAAATTCTGAAGATTAAGAACTCAATAAGAAATCAACAATGAACTACCAAGCATAGAAAATAGAGCAGAACAGATGGAATAAACTAATTAGTGATATCAAATATAGAAATCTAGGAATGATGTAGAGGGAAGAGGAAAAAGACATAAGCATAAAAAAAAAAAAAGCTCTATGAGAGGGAAAAGAAATGGATAGCCTATTCAAACAAATATTTGATAAGACCTTCACAAACTAATGGAAAGAGTTAGCTCTTTGAATCTAAGAAGCAAATGGAACACCTAATTACTCAATCTAAAAAGTCATTCTCCAAGGCACATTTTATTAAAACTGTCAAAAATTAATGAGAAAATATAATTCCCAAGCAGACAGAAAAAATAAGTAACCTAAAATAGAGAGTTCATCAGGTTATCATTGGACTTATCAGTAGAAACTCTACAACAAGGAAGAGAGTAGAGTTAAATATTCAAATGCCTGAAAGAGAGAAATTATCAGCCAAGTATAATATATCCAACAAATTTTTTTATATATATATGAAGGAGAAATAGAAACTTTCTAGACATGCATAATCTAAAAACATTTAACACAAGAATACCTTCATTGCAGAAAATGGTCAAGGGGGTTATTCTACCTGAAACAAAAAAAGAAAAGGTCATAAAACTATGAGTAAGATCACCAACAAACTTACAGCATAAACAGAAATAATCTGTGCCAATAAAACATAAAAGGGGAGGAGGTAAAGGTCAGAATTTTCAAAGGAGGAGGGGGACCAGATGCACTCAATAGAAGGACTACTATATATCTTAAATTTTCTCTTTCATAAATATGATGGTTACCACACTAAAAAATCCAAACCTGAGAAACATAACTTAAAAAATAGGAAACAAAGGAAAGAGGTATGGAATACCAACAAACAAAAACAACAGACAGAAACACAAAGGAAAATAACTAATGGAGGCACAGTTACCAGAAAGAAAATTGAAGTGGCTATTGGGAATCCTCATACATCAATAATTACCTTATATGTAAATGGAATGAATTCACAAATAAAGAGATATAGATTAGCAGATTGGAACAAAACCCAAAACCTAACCATATGCTTCTTTCAGGAGATACATCTAAGCTGCAAAGACAAAATCAGACTCAAACTATAAGGATGGAAAATGATTCTCCAAGCAAGTAGCATCCACAGAAAAGCAGGTGTAACCATACTTTTATCTGACAAAATAGATTTCAAGATAACAAAGGTAATAAGAGACAAAGGTGGACATTTTATAAAGATAAAGGGGACGCTAGCCCGGCCAGTGTGGCTCAGTGGTTGAGTGAAGACCCATGCATCAAGAGGTTGCCAGTTCAATTCCCTGTCAAGGCACATGCCTGGGTTGTGGGACCAAACCCCAGTGTGGAGCATGCAGGAGGCGGCTAATCAATGTTCTCATTCATCGATGTTTCTGTTTCCTCTTTCCCTCTCCCTTCCTCTCTCTCTAAAAATCAATAAAGAAAAAATAAATTTAAAAAAGGGGGAGATACTAAATCAAAAAGATGTAACATCTTTTTGCATTTTGGGAGTACCAAACATATAAAGAAAATACTAGCAGAACTAAAGCGAGAAACAGACAAAAGCACAATCATAGTTGGGAACCTTAATACCCCATTGACAGCTCTAGATAGATCATGCAAACAGAAAATTAATAAAGAAATATTAAGAAATAAAAATGTAACTGCCACTTGACCCAGTGATTCCACTTCTAGGAATATATTCTGTAAAGCCTGAAATGCTAATCAGAAAGAATATATGCACTCCTATGTTCATAGCAGCACTAGTTACAATAGCTAAGATCTGGAAACAGCCCAAGTGTCCATCAGTAGATGAGTGGATAAAAAAGCTGTGGTACATTTACACAGTGGAATACTATGCAGCTATAAAACACAAAGATATCTTACCCTTTCAGATGGCATGGAGGAACCTGGAGGCTATTACTCTAAGTGAAATAAATCAGGCAAAGAAAGACAAGTATCACATGATCTCACTTGTGGAATCTAACAAACAAAATAAGCTGGTGAACAAAATAGATCCAGATATGTGAAAGTAGGGAATAGATCAACAATCCTTAGAGGGAATGAGGGTGGGGGGCAGGAAGAGATAAACCAAAGAACTTATATGCACGTATGCATATCTGATGGACACAGAAAACAGTTCAGTGAAGTGGGGGAGGGAAGGAGCAGGAACAGGGAGGATGTTGTCAATGAGGGAATAAAGGAGGGACATCTATAATACTTTCAACAATAAAGATAATTTTTTTTTTTTTATCCTCACCCGAGGATATTTTTCCATTTTTTGTACAGATAGAATGGGAGGGAGAGAGAGGAAAGGAGAGAGAGAGAGGAACATCGATGTGAAGGGACACATCGAGTGGCTGCCACCCGCACGACCAACCAGGGCCGGGGACAAACTGCAACCGAAGTACATGCCCTTAGCGGGAACCGAACCCGGGTCTCTCCGGACCGCAGGCCGACGCTCTAACCGCTGAGCCAAACTGGCCAGGGCAAGATAATTTTTTTAAAAGAAAAGAAATATCAGTCTTTGTTGGTGATTTCTTTTGACATGGAGGAGCATTTTTAGCTTGAAATAGTCCCATTAGTTTACATTTTCCTGAGTTTTCCTTGCCCTCAGAGACATATCAGCAAAAATATTGCTGTGAGAGATGTCTGAGACTTTACTGCCTAAGTTTTCTTCTAGGACTTTTATGGTTTTGCAACTTACATTTAAGTATTTTACCTATTTTGAGTTAATTCTTGTGTATACTGTAAGTTGGTGGTCTAGTTTAGTTTTTTTTTTTTTTTTTTTTTGCATGTACCTAATTTTCCCAGCACCATTTATTGAAGAGAATGTCTTTATCTATTGTATGCTCTCATCTCATTTTTTAAATAGTAATTGTATAAGAGAACTTGTTTGCCAATGGTACATTCAATAAGGAGTTCATTTCCAAAATATATAGAGAAGTTATATAGCTCAACACCAGGAAGACAAAAAATGCAATTAAAAAATAGACAAAGGACCTGAATAAACACTTCTTCAAAGAGGACATATTGATGGCCAAAAGACATGTGAAAAAATACACAAGGTCACTAATCATTGGAGAGATTCAAATAAAGACTATAATGAGGTATCACCTCACATCTGTTAAAATGGCTACTGTCAATACATCAGCAAACAACATGTGCTGGTGAAGATGTGGAGAAAAGGAAACCCTTGTGCACTGTTGTTGGGAATGCAGACCAGTACAGCCACTGTGGAAATGAGTATGAAGTTTCCCCCAAAATTAAAAATGGAACTGCCATTTCATCCAGACCTACTTCTGAAATATATCACAAGAATCCCAAAACACCCATCAGAAAGAACACATGCATCCCTATGTTCATAGCAGTGCTATTTACAATAGCTAAGATCTGGAAACAGCCCAAGTGCCCTCAGTAAATGAATGGATGGAAAAGCTGTGTTACATTTACACAGTGGAATTCTACATGGCTATAGAAAAGAAGGAACTCTTACCCTTTGTGACAACATGGATTGACCGATAGAGTATTATGCTAAGTGAAATAAGCCAGTCAGAGAAAGACAAATACCATATGATCTCACTAATAAGTAAAATCTAATGAACAACATAAACTGATAAAAAAAAAAATGGAACCAGAAGCATGGATACATGGAACAGACTGGCTGGGGCCTGAAGGGTGCGGGGTGGGGGTGACTGGATAAAGAAGGGGATTAGCTAAAGAACATATATGCATACCCTATAGACATGGACAATAGTGTGGTGAAGCTGAAGGGAGGGGGAGGCAGAGATGGGTGGAGTTAGGCAAAAGGGTGGGGGTGTGGAACAGGCAGGCATCTGCAATAATGTTAACATTAAAAAATTTTAATATAAAATTTAAAAACAAAGAAATATCGGCCTTAAATGGCACATTAGACAAAATGGACATAATTGACTTTTACAGAGCTTTTCATTCCAAATCATCAGATTATACATTCTTTCCCAGTGCACATGGAACATTCTCAAGGATAGATCATATGTTGAATCACAAAACTAGGCTCAGTAAATTCAAGAAAATGAAATCATACCAAGCATATTCTCTGACCACAATATTTTGAAATTAGAAAACAACTGCAAAAAGGAAATTTAAAAACCCACAAATATGTGGAGATTAAACAACATACTACTAAAATATGACTGAGTCAAAGAAGAAATAAAGGGTGAGATCAAAACATATATAAAGACACATGAGAATGACAATATAATATATCAAAAATTCTGGGATGCAGCAAAAGCAGTAATAAGAAGGAAATTTATGTTATTACAGTTCTTTCTCAGGAAACAAGAGAAATCTCAAGTAAACAATCAAATATTACATTCTAAAGCATTAGAAATAGAAGAACAAAAGCAACCCAAAGTCAACAGAAAAAAATAGAAATTAGAGCGTAATTGAATGAAATAAGGAACAAAAGACTGCAAAAATTGATACAACAAAGAGTTGGTTCTTCAAAAGATTAATAAAATTGAAAAACCTCTGCCTTGACTCACTAAGGAAAAAAGAGAAAAGACTCAAATAAAATCAAAAGTAAAAAAGGAAAAGTTACCTCAGATATCACAGATATACAAAAGATCAACCTAGAATATGATGAAAGACTATATGCCATCAAATTCAATAACCTAGAAGAAATGGATAAGTTCCTAGAAACATACAACCTTCTTAGATTGAATCATGAAGAACTGGAAAATCTAAATGGACCAATCAGCAGTAAGGAAATTTAAACAACCATCAAAACCCTCCCAAAAAATAAAAGTCCAGGACCAGATGGCATTACTAGTGAATTATTCCTAACATTCAAAGAAGAGTTAATACCTATCCTTTTCAAACTTTTCCAAAAATTTGAAGAAGGGGCAATACTTCCATATATATTTTATGAGGCCTACATAACCCTGATAACAAAACCAGGCAAGGTTAACACACAAAAAAAACCCTACAGAACAACAACTCTGATAAATACAAATGTAAAATCCCCAAACCAAATATTACCAAATAGAATGCAACCATACATTATAAAAATAATACGTCGCAACTAAGTGGAGTTTATTCCAGAGGCACAACAATGGTTCAACATATACAAATCAATCAATGTCATATACCACATTAACAAAATTAAGTATAACAATCATATGATCTTATCAATAGAGGCAAAGAAAAAGCACTTGATAAGATACAGCATCTGTTTATAACTAAAACACTAAATAAAATGACTATAGAAGGAAAGTACGTCAACATAATAAAGGCCATATATGACAGAACCTCAGGCAATATTATACTCAATAGTGAAAAACTGAAACTTTTTCTTCTAAAATCAAGAAAAAGACGAAGATGCCCACTCTCACCACTCTCATTCAGCATAATGCTGGAAGTCCTAGCCACAGGAATCAGACAAGAGAATGAAATAAATGGCATCAAAATTGCAATTGAAATAGTAAAAGTTTCATATTTTGCAGTTGACGTTTTTCCGTATATAGAAAACCCTAAAGGCTGCACTAAAAAAACACTAGAAACAATTAACAAATACAGTAAGGTTACAAGATAAAATATCAATATACAAAAACCCACTGTTTTCCTGTATACTAAATAAAATTTCAGAAAAAAGAAATGAAAAAAATAAAAATTCCTTTTGCAATTGCAACAAACATAATAAAATACCTGGGAATAATCTGAACAAAGGATGTGAAGGATCTGTATACTGAAAACTACAAAGCATTATTAAAAATGACATAATGAAATGGAAAGATATTCCATGTTCAAGCATTGGAATAATCAACATAGTTAAAATGACCATATTACCCAAAGCAATGTACATATTCAAAACAATCTCCATCAAAATCTCAAAGTTATTTTTTATAGATATAGAGGAAAAAAATCATTATATTTTTAGAGAATCACAAAAGGCCCCGAATAGCTGAAACTATCCTGAGAAAAAAGAATGAAGCCAGAGGTATCACACTACCTGACTTCAAATTATACTACACAGCTACAATAATCAAAACAACATAGAATTAGCATAAAAATGGACACACCTACCAATGGAACAGAATTGAGAGTCCAGAAATAAAACCACACAGATATGGGCAAATACTTTTTTACAAAGGAGCCAAAAATACACAGTGGAGAAAAGAAAGCCTCTTCAATAAATACTACTGGAAAAATTGGAAAATCACATGCAAAAAAATAAAACTAGATTACAGTTTTCCCATGTACAAAAATTAATTAAAAATGAATCAAAGACCTAACTATTAGATTTGCCACAATAAATTACATAGAAGAAAACATAGATACTAAACTTATAGATCTTGGTCACAGAGAACATTTTATGACTTTGATCCCAAAGGCAGCTTAAGTAAGAAAGTAAATGAGATGCTATCAAACTAAAAAGTGTCAGCACAGCAAGGGAAATGGCCAACACAACAAAAAGGTATCCAAAACAAATGGAAGGTGATATTGCAAAAAACAGCTACAACAAGGGGTTAATATCCAAAATATGTAAAGAACTCATACAACTGAACACCATACAAATAATCAAATTAAAAATTGGAAGAAGACCTGAACTGACACTTCTCTCCAGGAGACATACAAATGGCCAATATATATAAGAAAAGATGCTGAACTTCAGTAACTGTTAGGGAAATGCAAATCAAAACTACAGTGAGATATCACTTCACACCTATTAGAATGGCTATTAATAACAAGACAGGTAATAACAAATGTTGGAATGGTTGTAGAAAAAAAGGAACCCTCCATCACTGCAGGTAGGAAAGTATACTGGTACAGACATTATAAAAAATAGTATGGCATTATCTCAAAAAATTAAGAATGGAGTTACCATATGATCCAGGAATTACTCTTCTGAGTATCTACCCAGTAAAACTCAAAAACATTTATTTGCAAAAACATATGCACCATTGTGTTCATTGCAGCATTATTTACGGTGGTCTACACATGGAGACAACCAAAGTGTCCTTCGACAGAGGATTGGATAAAGTGCTACACATATATTATGTAATACTGCTCATCCATAAAAAAGATGAAATATTGCCATTTGTTACAATATGAATGGAAAGTCAATCAAATAAAGCTAAGAACCATATGATTTTATTCTCATGTGGGATATAAAACTGAAACTCATAGACACAGACAATAGTATGTTGGTTACTAAAGGAAAAGGGTAGGGGGTACTAAAGGGTAAAGGGGGCCAAATATATGATGACAGAAGATGATTTGACTTTGGGTGGTAGGCACACAATGCAATATACAGATCATGTATCACAGAGATGTACACTTGAAACCTAAATGATTGTATTAACCAATGTCACCCCAATAATTTTAGAAAAAGTAAGTAAATAAATAAAGCACAATTAAATGGAAATTTATTCCAAGTAATTGTTAAGAATTATCATTATTAAAATATTCATAATAGTCATAGTGATTTTCAGATTTAATGCAATATTTATCAAAACTGCTATGGCATTTCCCACAGAATCAGAAAAAAACAGCAATTCTAAAATTAATATGGAACCACAAAGATACCTAAATTACCAAAGTGAACTTGTTATAGAGAAGAAAAGCTGGAGACATCACATTTCTTAATTCAAAAATATATTACAAAGCTACTGTAGTCAAAACAAGATACTGCCATAAAAACAGACATATAGACAAAAAAACAAAACAAAACAAAAAACAGAATACGGAGCACAGAAATAAATTTATACATCAGCAGTTAAATTATTTTGACAAGGGTATCAAAAATACAAAATGGGGAAAGGATGTCTCTTCAATAAATGTTACTGAGAAAACTGGATATCCATACACAGAAGAAATTGGATCCTTATCTCAAATTGTGTATAAAAATAAACTCAAATCAATTAAAAATGTAAATACAGTTCTTTAAATTGTAAAACTACCAGAAAAATATGTAGAGAAAATGCTTCTCATCATTTGCCTGGGTAATAATTTTGTAAACATAACTTGAAAGCACAAACAACAAAAGTTAAAATTGAAAAGAAGTTTTGCATCCAAATAAAAAGTTTATGCTCAGCATAGGAAATAAATAACATGAAAAGATATCCTATAGAATGGGAAGAAAAACAATTGCAAACCATACATCTTATAGGGATTAATATTCAAAATATATAAGGAACTCCTACAGATCAATAACAAACAAAAATCCAATTAAAAATGGGCAAATGTCCAGTGAGCATTGACCCATGCATTGATTCCATTCCTGGTCAGGACACATGCCTAGGTTGTGGGCCCAATCCCCAGTGAGGGGCATGCAGGAGGCAGCCAATCGATGTTCTCTCTCATCAGTGTTTCTATCTCTCTCTCCCTCTCACTTCCTCTCTCTCTAAAATCAATATAGGAA
The DNA here is from genome assembly GCF_014108415.1 of Molossus molossus. NCBI lineage: Eukaryota > Metazoa > Chordata > Mammalia > Chiroptera > Molossidae > Molossus > Molossus molossus. Next base: position 9,765,958 of record NW_023425355.1, on the reverse strand, counting down.
AAATTAATAAAAATAAATGTGCAAAGAACCTGAATAGAAATTTCTCTAAGGAAGACTTACAAATTGCCAACAGAGATATGTAAAGGTGCACGTATTCACTAGTCATCAGGGACATGCAAAGCAAAACCACAATGAGATATCACCAGACACCTGTCAGAATGGCTACCATCAATGAATTGACAAACAAGTGTTGGTGAGGTTATGGAGAAAAGCAAATCCTTCTGCACTGTTGGTTGGAATGCAGATTGATGCAGCCATTGTGGAAAAAAGTATGGAGTTTCCATGTGACCCAGCAAACCCATTTCTGGATACTCACGTGAAATAAAATCACTATCTTGAAGACATATCCACACTATCATGTTCATTTCAGCATCATTCACAGTAGCCAAGATATAGAAACAACCTAAGTGTTTGTTGATAGTCAAATGGATAAACAAGTTGCATGCTGTATGTGTATATTTCAGCTTTTAAAAACAAGGAATTCTTGCTATTTACAACAACGTGGATGAACCTGGAAGGATTTATGATTAGTAAAAGAAGCCAGATACAAATAGACAATTACTCCATGATTTCACTTAAAAGTTGAATTTAAAAAATCTGATCTTATAAAAGAAGAGAATAATGTTTTTTAGAAGATAGAGATGAGAGGAAATGAGATTTTGATCAAAATGTATACAATATAAAAATAAGTTTAAAAAGAAAACAAAAACAAAATGCATAAAATAGAAGCTATGCAAAATTAATAATTTACCCCATTATTTTTATTGTTAACACTATTGCAGATGTCTCCCATTTCCCCCCTCTTTGCCCACCTCTGTCCAGCCACCACCGCCTCTTCCACAGGCCTTCGCCACACTGTTGTCTGTATCCATGAGCTATGCATACATATTCTTGGCTAACCCCTTCACCTTATTTTATCCAGTCTCCCCTGCCCACCTCCCTTCTGAGATCTGCCAATTTGTTACATGTATCCATACCTCTGGTTCTATTTTGTTCATCAGTTTATTTTGCTCACTGGATTCCACATATAAGTGAGAGTATGTGATACTTGTCTTTCTCTGACTGGCTTATTTTGCTTAGCATAATACTTTCCAGGTCCCTCCATGCTGGGTCAAAGGGTAAGAGATCCTTCTTTTCTACAGCTGAGTAGTATTCCATTGTGTAAATTTATCATAGCTTTTTTATCCACTCATCTACTGATGGGCACTTGGACTGTTTCCAGATCTTGGCTATTATAAATAATGCTGCTATAAACATAGGAATACATATGTTTTTTCTGATTGGTGTTTTGGGACTCTTAGGATATATTCCCAGAAGTGAGATCACTAGGTCAAAAAGTTTGACTTTAGTTCAAATAGATCCAGAGACATGGAAGCAGGGAACAGATTAACAAACCTCAGAGGAAAAGGGAGTGAAGGGGTGGTAATTGATAAACCAAAGAACTTATATGCATATATGCCTAACCAATGGACACAGAAATTAAGTTAGGGAAAGGAGGAGGGGAGTAGAAGTACGGAGGAAGGGGTCAAAGGGGGGAAAAGGGAAGACATCTACAATACTTTCAATAATAAAGATAAATTTAAATAAATAAATAAATAAACAAAAACATAAAAAAATAAATACTATAATGAATACTTGAAATGTGCTAAGAGAGTAGATCTTAAGGGTTTCACTACAAAAAATATAGCTCTGTGTGATGATAGACAAGTGAATTAGCTTGATTTTGGTAATCTTTTTACAATGTATATATATATATCATGTTGTATACCTTAAATATGTAATTTTAACTTGTGAATTATACCTCATTAAAGCTGGAAAAATGAATACAAATTAATTAGCCAAACATAAAATCAGAAATAGATTTACATTGCAGCAGCTCTGGATATCATTAGTTGTCTAAATTTTTGTGAGATTTCAGACTTTTTGGTCCTCAGATTTATCATCAATATAAATGAAGGTAATACTAGTACTTTCCTAATATAATTGAGATAACTAAATGTGATAGCACAATGGAAAGCATTATCATAATTAATGGCGCATGGTAAATGCTCATTGGTTGCTAACTATTATTATTATATCATATATTTTATTCAACAAATATTTAGTCAACACCTATTGTCTACTAGGTACTGTGCTAAGCAGACTAAAACAAGACTATCATGGAGTATACACCCTAGCAAAAGAGATAGACATTTATTTAATAATTCTAAATAAAAAATAATAATTGTGGCAATGAATATGTATAGAAACAGTGTGTTCTGGCCCTGGCCGTTTTGGCTCAGCGGTTAGAGCGTCGACCTGTGGTCCAGAGAGACCCTGGTTTGGTTCCTGCTAAGGGCATGTACCTCAGCTGCTGTTTGTCCCCGGCCCTGGTTGGGTCATGTGGGTGGCAACCACTCGATGTGTCCCTTTCACGTCGATGTTTCTCTCTCTCTCCCTCCCACTCTATCTGAACAAAAAATGGAAAAATGTCCTCTGGTGAGGATTAAAAAAAAAAAAAGAAACATTGTGTTCTGTGTTTTTATATTAGGAGAAAAACTATGGGAGGCGAAGGAGGGCTACCTTAAAAGAGTGGCATAGTGGTAATGGAAATAAGAAAAGAATGGGTTTCAGAAAGAATATATGCACCCATATGTTAATAGCAGCGCTATTTACAATAGGTAAGATCTGGAAACAGCCCAAGTGTCCGTCAGTGGGTGAGTGGATAAAAAAGCTGGGGTACATATACACAATGGAATACTATGCAGCTGTAAGAAAGAAAGATCTCTTACCCTTTGAAATGACATAGAAGGACCTGGAGAGTATTATGCTAAGTGAAATAAGCCAGTGAGAGAAACACAAGTATCACATGATCTCACTTATAAGCAGAATCTAATGACAAAATAAACTGACAAACAAAATAGATCCAGAGACATGGAAGCAGGGAACAGACTGATGAATCTCAGAGGGAAGGGAGAGCGTGGCGGGAAGAGATAAACTAAGAAACTTATATGCATATATGCATAACCAATGGACACAGAGAGATGCAGTCCAGAAGATGGCGGGGGGTGGGGGGATCTGTAATACTTTCAAAAATAAAGACAAATAAAAAAAGAAAAAAGAAACACTTTATTTAAAATATGTTTTGGAAGAATGATCCACAAAGCTTTGTGTTTGAGTGGATATAAAATATAAGATAGAAGGAAGTATCAATGATTACATCTAGGTTTCTGGAGTGAGCAGTGTGAAAGTAAGATTTGCTTATAAGAATTGCACTAATTGAATGACAGTTTGAACAACTGGATATTCAGTATTCAGTTTGGAAGTTTGATTTGCCAGAGATATAATAAAATGAAGATATTAAGTTGGCACTTGTATGTAATATTCTGGAGTTTTAGGACTGAAAGTAAAAATTTAGGTATAAGCACCATACAGAAAGCAGTTAAAATTATAAGACTGAATGAAATTTCCCTGGATAGAGTATCCAGTACAGAAGAAAAAAACCTCCTAAAATGAAGTCCTGAGGAACTCTGATTTTAAAGAATAGATAGAAAAGATAAAGAGCCTAAGATAAAGTACATAAAGTTAGAAGGAGTTTAATGATATCTAAGCCATGTGAGGAAAGTGGTTCAAGAAGACAGTAAAATGTGTCCAAATATCCAAAAACAGAAGGCTAAGTAAACTAAGAATTTTCTATATAATTTTTAATATGAGCATCACTGGCAAAGTGGGATTTAAGAAAATGCTGTAAGTGAGTAACTGGAGTAAATTGAGAAGTGAGAGATACTGTAAATAATAATACCTTTATAAAGGTTAGGGTTGCCAGATTAAATACAAGATGTATTTTTATTTATTAAATGCTATAATCCTTTTATCATGTACAGACAGCCCTCTGAATAGTACAGATCATATATTATGGAAATGTACACTTGAAACCTATATAAGGTTATTAACCAATGTCACCCCAATAAATATAATTAATTAAAAAATTAACTCTGAAGGAGAATATATATATATATATCATATATATGATTAGATATAGATATAGATGATGTAGATATAAATATAGATAGCTGGAGGGGGTGGGAATCCACAGTTTTTTTTCAAGATGAGAAGAATAATAATGTAAGAGACATTTTTCTAGGGGTAAGACTATAACAGGATGTGAGTAGAAATGAAGCTATGTTTTAATTCCTTGAAAGGTTACAGAGACTCAGGATTCACTAATGTACTAGTATTTTCCCAGAAGACTGGTTAAAAAGACACAGAGTAAAAAAAAGGGAGTATAAACTTTATACAATTATCCATGGGATATGAAAAATTATTGAATTTGTTTGAAAATTAGATATGTGTTTTAATCAGTACTGATTTGACTTTCCAGAGGTCCATCCCAATCCCTTGTGGGAATATTACATGCACGAGGTACTTGACTTGGACTTCATAAAATTCATACTTTTAAATTTTTTGGCAAAAAGTTAATGCTATTGGAGATAGTCCAGGACCATCTGGACAGTGCTGTCATGAGTAGACTTAGATATTGCCCAGATATATAATCATGCTTCAATCCAGGAAAGTTCTGCAACACCAAGTTCATAAAATGTTGGAAAATTGCCCAGGCATAATGAAATCCAAAAGGCATAATGGTGCATAAACATACCAGCCATACTGAGAGCAAAAAGTCTTCTTTCTGTTATCTCAACCCTGAAAGCCGACACTGTCACTGAACCTATGTAGAGCAGGTAGGTGACACTGACAGTTGATAGAATTGTTGAAACACGTTAAGGATCAGTTGGAGAAATCCTGTTTTTTCATGCAGATTTTGCAAAAATATAGGAACTTCAGCCAAGGAAACTGATAGAGAAATAAACATTTGCTGGTGATTGATTTCTATGTATTCCTGTAATGTCTGAAACTTAAGTTCTAAAAACAAACACATTTTTTCAGCTGGAACTTGTATACCTAAAATTAAGAAACTAGCATATTCACAATGTCAGATAATACTCAAATACTTAGTTATAACGGTAGAAAAAACATTTCATACATTTGGTAAGTAAAGAGACTTCAAATATCCAGTATATCATGGTATGCTGCATTCTAATTTCTGTTTCTTAGTCTGAAAATAACTTCTAATAAAGGAGCATATTTACTTGAGGAATTCTTATTGTGGATGGAAGGTCAGCAGATACCAGAGTTAAACTAGTTAAAACTAGCCAAAGTACCTAGAAATAAAATGAAGACTATAAGTTCTCTAGGTGATGATAGAGTCATGTGTCTCTCTCTGAGAAATCAGACATTATTTTATGGACATTTTCAGCCACATAAAATGATATCCCAGATGAACTCTGATGGGAATGATGCTTATAAACAGTGTTATTTCATACAAGAGAAAGTTTAAGTTTGTAGCTGGATCCATTAGATCAAGACTTGATCTACAGAATTACTTAACACTTGAGCCCACAATAATATATATGTAGAAAATGGTTCATGGCACCTTTAGATCATTGTGTCACTGGTGCATAGTAAACAATCTGACACAGAAAAAAAATTCCGTAGCTCTGGAGGAGTAATGTCAGCAACAAAATGAATAAGATTTTCCTCATTTGTAACTCCTCTGAACAATAACAATTTGGCATCCATTCACAGAACTTCTAGGAACATAAAAATCAAAGAAATAAGATACGACCATGAATCACAAAAATCTTCCAGTATCAAGCTCCAAAACAGAGATCTTTGACTTATAAAATTTAAAATAGTTTTTTTAGGAAAGCTAAATGAGCTAGAAGAAAGCACAGAAAGACAACTCAATAATCAGGAAAATAATGCATGGACAAAATGAGAAGTTAAACAGATAAAAATCATAAAAAAGGACAAAATAGAAATACTGAAGCTAACAATTACAATGAATAACGTTAAAATGTAATCAAGACCATCAACATCAGAATGGATGAAACAAAAAAATTCTCTAAGTTAGAAAAAGGAACTTTTAAATTGTCCAGTTAAAAAAGAACAAAAACTTACCGTGGTTGGGTGTCTCAGTAAGTTTGGGTGTTGTCCCATATACCAAACGTTTTTGGGTTCGGCTCCCAGTCAGGGCACATACCTAGTTTGCAGGTTTGAATCCCCAGTCGAGGCATATGCAGGAGGCAGGAAATTGGTGTTTTTATCTCACATCAGTGTTTTTCTCTCTCTCATCCTCTCAAAAATTACTGAAAACCTATCCTCAACAACAAAAAAGCAAAAGACATACGAAGTCCAGAAACAGATTGCTTAACTGGTGAATTCTACTGAATATGCAGAACAGAATTAACACCAATACTTCTCAAACAGTTTCAAAAATAAAAAGTTGCAGGAAACTTATTTAAAGAAGCAATGGCTGAAAACTTTCCAAATCTTGAGAGAAATTTGGATATCCAAATTTATAAAGCTTTTAGTTCACCAAATAAATTCACTTAATGATATCTTTTTACAAGACAAAGTATTAAAAACACTCAAAAACGAAACACAAAGAGAGAAGAACCTTGTAACTAACAAAGAAACTCCCATAGAATATTAGCTGATTCTCAGCAGAAACCTAACAGGGCAGGAGAGAGTGGAATGATCTAGTCAAAGTGCTGAGACCAAAACAAACAAACAAAAATACCCTTCCAATTAAGAATACTATGCTAGAAAATAAAGGAAATATAAAGATTTTCTCAAACAAAAGCTGAGGAAGTTCATCATCACTAGACCTCACAAGAAATATTGAAAGTTCTTCGAACAGAATGAAAGGATGCTAACTAGTAACATTAAAACGTGACAATATACAGTGCACTGGCAAAGGTGGGAAGAGATAAACAAAAGAAGTTATATGTATATATGCACAACTAATGGACACGGACATTAGTTTGGGGAAAGCAGGACGGGAGTGGGAGCAGGGAGGAGTGGGTCAATGGGGAAAAAAAGAGGGGGGACATTTGTAACACTTTCAACAATAGAAAAAATAAAGAAAGAATACTCCAATATGGTAGTGCATTAACCATTTAACTCTACTATAAAGGTCGAAAGATAGAATATTAAAATAAAAATAGCTAAAATAATTTTTAATAAATGCAAAATCTAAAAAGGTACATTTTTACATCAAAAACATAAAGCAGGTTTAAAAGATGTAGTTTTTTATGTGATTGAAGTTATTACCAGTGTAAAGTAGATGTCACATCTATAAGATGAGTTACGTAAGCCTCATGGTAACTAACTACAAACCAAAAACCTACAGTAGATTTACAAAAGACAAAGAAAGGGAATAGAAGCATACCACCATGGAAAATTATCAATTCATAATGGAAAGCAGCAAGAGAGGAAGAAATGAATAAGAGAAAGACAAGTCAGTAAGAAAACAATGAGATAAGATTAGCAAGTTTTACTCATCAATAATTGCTTTAAATATATATGGCTTAATTTCTTCAATCAAAAGGCATATAATGGTAGGTTAGAGTAAAATAAACATGACCAACTACATGCTACCTACAATAGTCTAATACCACTTTTAAGGACACATAGGCCCAAAGTGAAGGACTAGAAATAAATATCAAAGGAAAGTGAATACCAAAATAGACAATGAAAAAAATATATATATATACCCATACACACACATACTTTAAGCCAAAAACTGTAACAGATGACAAAGAATGTATTATATAATAAAGAGATCAATTAATAAAGATGGTATAACAATCATCAAAATATGTGTACTCAATATTGGAATACCTAAATATATTAAGCAAATACTAACAGATCTATAGGAAGAAATATATAATAATACAATAATAACAGGGACTTCAAACCTAGTTTTAACAAATAACAGATTATCTAGATATAAAATCAATAAAATATTATTAAACTTGAATGATACTTTAGACAATAGGACCTAATAGATATATATAGTACATTCCATTCAACTGCAACAGAATATTCTTCTCAAAAGCACACAGACATTCTCTAGGGTAGATCATATGATATGTCACAAAACATGTCTTGGCAAATAAAAAGATTTAAATTATATCTAGTGTGCTTTCAACCACAATGTTTTGAAACTAGAAATCAGTTCAGAGGAGGAAAACTGTAAATTCACAACACTAAACAACAAACTCCTGAAAAACCATTGAGGTGAAAAGGGGAAAAATAAAATATATTGAAAGAAACAAAAATGAAAACACTGCCTACCAAAACTTATAGCATGCAGCAAAGGAAAAGAAAAGAAAAGAAAATATATAGTCATGAATGCCTACATTAAGAAAAATAAACAAATAAATTAATTTTATACTTAAGGAGTCTAAATAAAAAAGTTAAATTGGAGGCTGAAGTTAGCCAATGACAAAAAATAACAAATATAAAAGCAGAAATAACTAAAATAAAGATAAGAGGAGCAATAGAAATAATCAAAACAAAGAGCTGTTTTTTTTTAAACAAACAAATTAGACAGTTATTTATTTTAACTAAAAGTAAAAGAGAGAAGTATCAAAGAAAATTGTAAATGAAAGAGAAGATATTACATCTGATAATACTGACATAGATAGGGTACTAAGAGATTACTATGAACAATTACATACCAACACTTGAGATAACAGAATAAACTGATAAACTCCAAGAAACATAGCCTGAAAAAACTGGATTAGGAAGAAATAAAAAATCTGAACAGACCATAATGAGTAAGGAGATTGAATCATTAATCAAAAGTCTCTCAATGTAAGAAAGCCCAGAACCAAATGGCTTCAATGGTGAATTCTACAAACATTGTGAGAAGAATTAATGCCACTTCTTCTCTAACTCATTCAAAAAATCAAAGAGGAAGAAACACTCCCAAACTCATTCTAAAAGGCCAGAATTATCTGATACAAGACACTACAAGAAAAAATATACAGGTCAATATCTCTAGTGAGTATAGATGCACAACTTTCAACAAAGAACTAGGAAACTGAATTAAATAATACATTAAAAGGATCATACACCATGATTAAATGGGACTTATCCCTGAGATTCAAGGATGATGCAAAATATGCAAATCAATAAATGTGATACAATTCATTAATAAAATGAAAGATAAAATACATGTAATAATCTCAATAGATGCAGAAAAAAAACATTAAACAAAATACAGCATCATTCCTGATAAAAAATCTCAAAAGATTGAGTATTGGAGGAACTATCTCAGCTTAATAAAGACCATACATGACAATCCCACAGTTAATATTGCTCTCAGTGGTGAAAGTTTGAAATATTTTCTTCTAAGATCAGGACAAAAATAGAGCATCCATACTCACCACTCTTCAACATAATAATGGAAAGCCTAGCCAGAGCCAGCAAGCAATGCAAAGAAATAAAAGCCATCCAAATAAAAAGGAATAATTAAAATTGTCTTTATTTGCAGATTATATGATCTTATATGCAAATCCTACACATTCAACCAAAAAACTATTAGAACTAATCAATAAATTTAGTAAACTTGCAGAATACAAAATCAACAGACAGAAGTCAGGTATGTTTCTATACACTAACAATGGAATATCTAAAAAAGAAATAAAAATTTCATTCACAATAGTATCGCAATCAAACACTTAGGAAGAAAATTGTATAAAAAAGAAATTGCCCAGCTACTGTGGCTCAGTTGGTTGAGCATTGTCTTGTGCACCGAGAGGTCACTGATTTGATTCCTGATCAATGCACATGTCTGGGTTGGGAGCTCAATCCCCAGTAGGGAGCATGTAGGAGTCAGCTGATAGATGTTTCTCTCTCATCGATATTTCTGTCTTGTTCTCTCCCTTCTTCTCTGTCTAAAATCAATAAAAATATATTTTAAATACAGGAATAAAAATTGTAGGTATAAATTTAAACAAGGCAGTAAAAGATCTGTGCACTAAAAATATAAGCAAATGGAAAGATACCTAATGGTTGCAGATCAAACAATTAACATTGAATGTAAACTGTAATTGAAAAATAAAATTAAAAAATAAAGGTAGAGCCTGGCCAATGTGGCTCAGTGGTTGAGTGCCAACCCGTGCACCAGGAGGTCCCTGGTTCTATTTCTGGTTGGGCACATGCCCAGGTTGTGGGCCAAATCCCCGGTGGGGGACATGCAGGAGATGGCCAGTCAATGTTCCTACTCATTGATACCTCTATCTCTCTCTCCCTCTCCCTTCCTCTCTCTCTAAAATCAATAAAGAAAAGAAATAAAGGTAGAGTACCATCTTTAAAAGAAAATTAATGTTATAAAAATACCTATACTATCTAAATCTTTATATAGATTTAACACAATCTCAATCAAAAGTTTAAAGGCATATTTTATAGGAATAGAAAAAACAACCCTAAAATTTTCTATGAAACCACCAATAGAACTCAAAGAACCAATCAATCCTGAGAAAGAATGAAGCTGGGGGCATTATACTTCCTGTTTTAAAACTCTAATATAAATCTATAGTAAACAAAATAGTATAATTCTTGTATGAAAGTAGACACATAGACCAATGGGACAAAAAAGCAAGGTCAGAAATAAGCACTCACTTTCAGAATCATCTAATATTTGCCAAGGGAACAAAGAATAAACAATGGGAAAGGTTAGACTCTTCAATGAATGGTACTGGGACAATCTGCCTTTCTTGGCTTCTGCTGCGGACTTTCCCAAAATCTCTCAAAGGTTCACAAATTGCAAACAAGCATAATCTGGTCTTGGTGTGCCCTATATCATTCACTAAGTGTCCCAGGCCCAGCACTAGTGGCAACCAGCCTTGGTTCATTCTGGGCAACTACAAGACCAGCACAAGTAGCAACCATCTGCAGATTACTCTGTAGCTTGTGCCAGGTGGCCCCAGTCAGGGCATAGTTTGTGGCTGATCTTCCACCCTCTGGGAGGCTTCAGAGCCAGTACATCTGGTAGAAATGTCACTCCAGACCAGATTACACGCCTACCACCTCTATGAGCAACACACTCAAGGGGTGAACTCGGCTAGCACCAAAGTCCCACAGAAGCAAGTCCTACTCTATAGGGTGGGCCCCTGCACAGGAGTTCCTCTGCTGTAGTTGCAGCTGGTACTCATTGCTAATCAGCCTAGGGGTCAATCCCTCCCAGTAATGCCAACAGCAACCAAGGTTCAACTACAACAGGACAGTGCATACAACCCACACAGAGGCACACCTGGAGTGCTCATCTTGAGTGATTGAGGACGCTGTGCCACTGGGTCTTATAGGACACCTAATAGACAAGGCCACTCTATCAAGTCTAGGAGATGTAGCAGCTCTACCTAATTGATAGAAACAAATATAAGCAAACAGCCAAAATGTGGAGACAAAAAAACGCCCTAAATGAAAGAACAGGAAAAATCTCCAGGTAAAGAACTAAATTAAATGGAGGCAAGCAAACTGTAAGATACAGAGTTTAAAACAATGGTTATAGGGATGCTCAAGGAACTTAGTGGGAACTTTGTGAAAATTTCAAAAACATGAAAAATACATAAAAAGTATAAAAGAGACAAAGTTAGAAGTGAAAGATGTAGTAACAGACATGAAGAATAATTTTGAGGGAATCAACAGTAGAATAGATTAATCCAAGAATCAAATCAGCAATTTGGAATACAAGGAAATAAAAACATCCAATCAGAATAACAAAAAGAAAAAAAAAATGTGGATTGTATAAGGATCGTCTGGTACAAATTCAAGTGTACCAACATTTGCATCATGTGGGTGCTAGAAGAAGAGAGAGAACAAGAAATTGAAAATCTATTTGATAAAATAATCAGAAAACTTCCCTAAGCTGGTGAAGGAAATAGATATAAAAGTCCAGCAAGCACAGAGAATCCCAAATAAGATGAACCCAAAGAGGTCCACACCAAGACACATCATAATTAAAATGTCAAAGGCTAAAGACAAAGAGCTTATCTTAAGAGCAGCAAGAGCAGTCAGTTACCTCCAAGGAAGCTCGCATTAGACTGTCAGCTGATTTCTCAACAGAAGCAGACCTGAGGCAATAGGCAAGAAATATTGAAAGTGAAGAAAAGCAAGGACCTACAACCAAGATTACTCTACCCAGCAAGGATATTATTTAGAATCGAAGGATATATAAAGAGCTTTCCAGACAAGGAAAAGCTAAAGGACTTCATCACTACCAAACCAGTATCACATAAAATATTAGAGTCTTCTTGAAGAAGAACAATTAGAAGAAGGAGGAGGAGGAGAAGAAGAAATAAAAAACATGAACATTAAAATGGCAATAAATACATATCTATCAACAAGTAAATCTAAAAGAAATAAACAAGCAGAACAGAAATAGATTCAAAGATACACAGAATATTTTGATGGTTGCCAGATGGGAAGGGATTGGAGGGATTGGTGAAAAAGGTGAAGGGATTAAGAAGTTGGCTACAGGATAATCAGAGGGATATAAAGTACAGCACAGGAATAAAATAAAAGTAATTAAAAAAAAACTAATGGTATTAAGAAAACTGAGTAATCACATGCAAAAGAATAAAATTGATCCCCTTTTACCACTCACAAAAATTAATTTCAAATGGATTAAATCCTTAAAAATAAGATCTGAAACCATAAAAATTTTAGAAAAAAATCTTCTTGATCCTGGCAATGTCTTTTTGAATATGACACCAAAAACACAAACAAAAAAAGCAAAAATAAATAAGCAGGACTGCATCAAATTTCAAAGCAATACACACATAAAAAAGAGCAATCAACAAAATGAAAATGTGACCTATAGAATGGGAGAAAATATTTATAAATTATATTTCCAAACATATAAGAAACTCATACAACTAAATAGCAAAAGACAAATAATCTGATTTAAAAATAGGTAGAAGAATTAGTCTTTATTTCTTTACTTTTCTTATTTTATTACATTTATTGGGGTGACATTGGTTAATAAGATTACATAAGCTTCAAGTGTACATTTCTTCTTTTTTTTATCCTCACCCAAGGACATTCTTGCATTTATCTTCTGATAGAGCGGGAGGAAGAGAGAAAGAAACATCAATGTGAGAGAGACACATCGATTAGTTGCCACCTGTACAACCCCAACCAGGGCCGGGGACAAACTGCAACCAAGGTACATTCCCTTAGTGGGAATAAACCTAGGACTCAACGGTCTGTGGGCTGACACTCTAAGTGCTGAGACAAACCAGACAGGGCTCAAATGTACATGTCTATGATACATGATCTGTATATTGCATTGTGTGCCCACCACTCTAAGTCAAAGCATCTTCTATTACTATATATTTGTCCCCCTTTACCCTTTACTACCCTTCTATACCACTTCTATCTGGTAAACATCATACTGTGTTCTGTGTATGGTATTTTTTTTTGTTTTATCATTATCTCTGTTTTATATCCCTCATATGATTAAAAATAAAAATTAAAAGACAAAAATAGTCAAAATGTGTAAATAATGAAAAATATTAAGTTAATCAGAATACTGTTCAACTCTATCTAAATTATACACAGGCATTTTAAATCAATCTTGGGGTTGAGATATCTGCAGTCAGTGGATTAAGAATTCTAGAAAGTGTAAAGAACAGTGGGGGCTTCTTTTTCATTATAACTTATTTTGTCCTTAAATGATTAGTCCTAATACTTGCCCTTTATTAGACACTGATACTATTTTGACTAAGCTTTTATGAAAAGCCCACTAGAAAAAAAATCTAAAATTAGAAATGTTGATATTCCAAAATAGTGGCAGAGTGAATGGAAGCTGCACAGACCATCTCCCAGGACCAAACTGGAATTACAACTAAAATAAAGACAAATCGTTGGGAAAAAGCAACAGAAAAGCAGCTTGTGAGGAACATATAACCAGGGACATCGAATGATCCTGGTAGGATTGCAGAGGCACGAAATGGGGGCTGGGAACCCACAGACATCAGCAGTCTGAGCTGTGAGCAGTGCCCCCGAGGTTACACTTCCAGGCGGCTCCACAGCGCAACCCCGGGACAGAGCGCTAAAATAGCCACAGCCACTCATGTTGGGCTCCGGCAGAGGGAGGGCAACTGAACTGGAGCTGTGTGGGGACACTCAGAATTTGGAGAGCACTCAGAGCTTTTGCTGAGTTGTGGCCACACAGGACTATGGCCATCTTACTCCTTCCCAGGGCTCTGGGAAGGTGGTGTGCTCCCTCCCTCAGAGATTCAACCCCACCCTGTGGGCCATTGAAATGCAAATTGAGGCTCATTAACACACATCATTGGCCCCACCCTTAGGAAATCCACTTACACTGAATACCTGAGGGAGTTTTTCATTCGACTGTGAACCCAAGGCTCTTCAAGTAACCACTACTAATAGTCTTTAGGCAAAAAGCTAGAGGATAACTGAACCTTTCCTGGGCTTGCAACTCTACCCAGGAAAGTAAGACTTGAAAGTGGTGTTTAACATGGGTCCTCCCTCTCTCATCCAAACGCAGTAGAGGGAGCCACAAACAACAGAACACCAACACCAGCAGGAAAAATTTGGCAGGCTCCAAAACCCACTGAGATACCCAAAATGGTGAAACAAAGAAACAAGTCCCAAATTAAAGAACAAAAGACTTCTACCGAAGATGAGATAAATGAAACGCAGTTAAACAAGTTAACAGAGCTAGAATTCAGAGACATGATCTTGAGGAAGCTCAATAGCATGTGTAAGGATATGAGCACCATGAGTAAAGACATAGAAACATTGAAAATCAACCAATTGGAAATTAAAAACAACCAAGAAGAAATGAAGAATGACATAGCAGAAATAAAGGACACTTTGGAAAGACTAAACAGCAGAGTAGAGGAATCTGAGGACCGAATCGGTGAATTAGAAGACAGGGTACAAAAAAATCAACCACTCAGAAAACCAATAGAAAAAACAATTGAAAAACAGGAAGACAGATTAAGAAAACTGTGGGACAATTGTAAACATAATAATATTTGCATCATAGGAGTCTCTGAAGAAGAAGAAAAGAAGCAAGGGTTAGAGAATATATTTGAAGAAATAGTGACAGAAAATTTTACTCACTTGGTAAAGGAAGAAGGCATTCAAGTTCAAGAAGCACAGAGAGCCCCAAGTAAGAAGAACCCAAACAGGCCCACACCAAGACACATAGTAATTAAAATGCCACAAATTAAAGACAAAGAGAGAATCCTAATGGCAGCAAGAGATAAGCAACAGGTTACCTACAAAGGAACCCCATAAGGCTCTCAGCTGACTTCTCACAAGAAACACTACAGGCCAAAAGGGAGTGGCATGAGGTAATCAAGGACATGAAAAACAAGAATCTGAATCCAAGACTTCTCTACCCAGCAAGGCTATCATCCAAAATAGAAGGTGAAATAAAGAGCTTCCCAGATAATAAAAGGTTAAGGGAATACATTAGCACCAAACCAGCACTGCAAGAAATGTAAAAATGACTGCTATAATTAGTAGAAGAAATAGAAAAAATATATAACCACACTAAACAAAAAATGCAAATAAGTACATATCAATAATCACCTTAAATCTAAATGGATTGAATACTCTGATAAAAAGACACAGAGTAGCTGATTGGATAAGAAAGCATGACTCACCCAGATGTTGTTTACAAGAGACCCACCTCACAACAAAAGACTCACATAGGTTGAGAGCGAATGGATGGAAAAAAATCTTTCAAACAAATGAAAAGGAAAAAAAAAAAAAAGCTGGGGTAGCAATTCTCATATCTGATAAAATAGATTTCAAAATGAAGGCCATAACTTAGAAACAAAGAAGGCCACTACATAATATTGAAAGGATCTATCCAACAGAAAGATATAACCCTGGTAAACATATATGCACCCAATGTAGGAGCACCTATATATTAAAAATCTTCTGGAGGATCTCAAAGGAGAAATCAACAGCAATACAATATAGCAGGGGACTTTAACACCCCCCTGAGATCACTGAATAGATCCTCTAGACAAAAAATTAGCAAGGAAACAGAGACTCTAAATGAAGTACTAGACCAAATGGATTTAATAGATATATACAGATAATTACACCCCAAAAGTACAGAATCCACATTCTTCTCAAGTACACATGGGACATTCTCAAAGATAGACCACATGTTAGGACACAAAGCAAGTCTGTACAAGTTCAAGAAGATTGAACTCATATCAAGTATATTCTCAGATCACAATGGCATGAAACTAGAAATCAATTGCAACAAGAACATGCAAAGACATTGGAACACATAGAGGCTAAATAGCATGTTATTGAACAACGAAGGGATTACCAGGGAGATCAAGGAAGAGATTAAAAACTTCTGGAAACCAATGAAAATGAACACACAACACAAAATCTATGGGATGTAGCGAGAGCAGTTCTGAGAGGGAAGTTCATAGCACTACAGGCCTACCTCAAAAAACAAGAAAAGTCTCTAATAGACTATCTAACCTCACAACTTAAAGAACTAGAAAGCAAACAAAAAGAAAACCCCAGAGCATGTAGAAGGAAGGAAATAGTAAAGATCAGAGCAGAAATAAATGACATAGAGACCATAAAAAACAATTGAAAGGATCAATGAAACAAAGGGAGGGCTGTTTTTTGAAAAGATAAACAAGATTGATGGACCCTTAGCTAAACTAAACAAGAAAATGAGAGAAAGGACCCAAATACACAAAGTCAGAAATGAAAAAGAAGTAACAAGTGACACCACAGAATTAGAAAGGGTCCTTAACAAATAGTATGAACAATTATATGGCAACAAATTGGACAATCTAAGTGAAATGGACAAATTTCTAGAAACAATTAGTTTCCCAAAACTGGACCAGGAAGAAATAGAAAATTTGAACAGACCAATAACAACTAAGGAAATGGAAGATGTAATAAGACTCTCCCAGCAAACAAAAGCCCAGGCCTGGATGGCTTCACAGGGGAGTTTTACTGAACATTCAAAGAAGAAATAACACCCATTCTCCTCAAACTATTTCAAGAGATTCAAGAAGAAGGAAGATTTCCAAACTCATTTTATGAGGCCAGCATAGTTGTAATTGCAAAACCAGAAAAACACACTACAAAGAAAGAAAACTATAGGCCAATATTCCTGAAGAACATAGATGCTGAAATCCTGAACAAAATACTAGCAAATTGGATCCAGCAATACATCAAAAAAATTATTCACCATGACCAAGTGGGATTCATCCCAGGGATGCAATGCTGGTACAATATTCACAAATCAATAAACGTGATACACCACATAAACAACATGAAGAATAGAAACCACGGGATCATATCAATGGATGCTGAAAAAGCATTCAACAAAATCCAGCACCTGTTTCTGATAAAAATGCTCAGCAATGTGGGAATAGAGGTATCATATGTTGACATAATAAAGGCTGTATATAAATGTCCTACAGCCAACATCATACTCAGTGGGCAAAAACTAAAAGCATTTCCCTTAAGAACAGGAACAAGACAGGGATGCCCACTTTCGCCACTCCTATTTAACATAGTACTGGAAATCTTAGCCACAGCAATCAGATGGGAAGAAAAAATAGAAGGGATCCAAATTAGAAAGGAAGAAGTGAAACTGTCATTATTTGCAGATGACATGATATTAAACATAGAAAATCCTAAAGACTCCATCAAAAATCTACAAGACTTAATAAATGAATTTGGCAAAGTAACAGGATACAAAATTAATGTCAAGAAATTGACGGCATTCTTAGACACCAATGATGAAGTCACAGAAAGAGAAACTAAAAAAACAATTCCATTTACCATTGTGGCAAAAAAGTTAAGATACCTAGGAATAAACTTGACCAAAGAAGTTAAGGACCTATTCACAGAAAACTACAGGACACTGAAAAATGTAATAGAAGAAGATATAAAAAAATAGAAGCTCATACCTTGTTCATGGGTTGGAAGAATAACATCATTAAATGTCCACATTACCCAAAGAATTCTATAGATTCAATGCAATCCCCATCAAAATACTAATGACATACCTCACAGAACTAGGACAAATACTTGAAAAGTTCATATGGAACCAAAAAAGACCCCAAATAGTCACAGCCATCTTGAAAAAGAAGGAGACAGTGGATGAGATCACAGTACCGGATATCAGATTATACTACAAAGCTACTGTAATCAAAACAGCCTGGTACTGGCACAAGAACAGGCATATAGACCAGTGGAACAGAACAGAGAACCCAGAAATGGACCCAAGGCAATATGCTCAATTAATATTTGACAAAGGTGGCAAGAGCATACATTGGAGTAAAGACAGCCTCTTTAATAAATGGTGTTGGGAAAATTAGACAGCTACATGTAAAAAATAAATAAATAAAACTAGACCATCAACTTACACCATACACCAGAATAAACTCAAAATGGATAAAAGACTTAAATGTAACCCATGAATCCATAAAAATTCTAGAAGAAAATGCAGGCAACAAAATTTTGGACATCATATGCAGCAGAATTTTCACTGATACATCCCCTAAGGCAACAGAAACAAAGGCAAAAATGAAGATATGGAACTACATCAAACTCAAGAGCTTCTGCACAAAAAAAGAAACAACCACCAAAATGGAAAGGCAACCCACTGTATGGGATCATTACCAATGATATATCAGATAAGGAATTAATTTGCAATATATATAGAGTACTCATACAACTCAACAAAAGGAAGACAACCCAATTAAAAAATGGGCAGAGGAAGCCCTCGTGCTTCTTATCCCGTTTCCTCTTCTTTGCTTTCGGGTACTGGTTTTTGGAAAAAATGTTGGCGGAGTGAATGGAAGCCACACAGATCTTCTCCCAGGACCAAACTGGAATTACAATGAAAATAAAGACAATTCTTCAGGAAGGGGCAACCAAAAGGCAGCTTGGAGGACCACATAACCAGGGACACTGACTCAATCCTGGTAGGCTTGTGAGGACGAGATAGGGGGCCGGGAGCCCACGGTCCACAGCAGCCTGGGCTGGGACCCGCAGACTTGGCTGGAAGCTTCACCCTCAGCTGGGTCCTGCGACCTCGGCTGGGTGCCACACCCTCGGCTGGGACCAGCGGCCTCAGCTGGAAGCTGCGCCCTCGGCTGGGTCTTGTGGCCTCAGCTGGGAGCAACAGCTGCTGCGGCTGGGACCTGCGGCCACCTCAGCTGGGTGCTACGCCCTCGGCTGGGAGCTGCCGCAGCCTTGGCCACCCTTAGCTGGGAGCAGTGCCCTCAGGTTAAAGTCCCAGGCAGCTCCACAGTGCAGAGCCTGGACAGAGGCTAAATTGGCAGCAGCCACTCACCTTGGGCTCTGGCAGAGAGAGGGCAGACTGGACTGGAACTGTGTGGGGACACTTGGGATTTGGAGGGTGCTCAGAGCTTTGGCTGGGTGCAGCCATGCAGGACTGTGGTCATCTTATTCCTTCCCAGGGCCCTGGGGAGAGGCGGCGGCCCCTCCCTCAGAGATTCAACCCCACCTGTGGCCAAATGTCCATCAGTAGACGAATGGATAAAAAAGCTGTGGTACATGTACACAATGGAGTACTATGCAGCTGTAAGAAAGAAAGATCTCTTATCCTCTGAGACCACATGGAGGGACCTAGAAAGTATTATCCTAAGCAAAACAAGCCAAGCAGAGAAAGACAAGTATCACTTGATCTCACTTATTTGAGGAATATAATGAACATAACAGTCTGAGGAATTGGGTAGACCCAGAGACGTGGAAGTAGGGTACAGACTGACAACCCTCAGAAGAGGGCGTGGTAGCGGGAGGGAAGAGATAAACCACAGAACTTATATGCATGTATGCATAACAGATGGGCAGGGACAACAAAGCCGTGTATGGAGTTGTGGGGATGGGGAGGAGGGTGTCAATGGGGGAAAAAAGGAGAAACATCTGTAACAAAATAAATTAATTAAAAAAATAAAAACAAAAAAACTAAAACTTGGCCCTAACCGGGAGAGTATTGTATAAGCAAAACAAGCCAAGCAGAGAAAGACAAATACCACATTATCTCACTTATTTGTGGAATATAATGAAGAAAATAAGCTGATCAACAAAACAGACCCAGAGACATAGAAAGGAGTATGGTTCAGACTGACAAACCTCAGAGGAAGGGAGCAGGCGGGGAGGGATGCCAAAGAACTTATATGCACGTGTGCGTAACCAATGGACATACATAACAGTGCTTCAGAGGTGGGGGGAGGGTTGGGAGAAGGGTATTTAGTGGGGGAAGAGGAGAAACATCTGTTAAAAAATAAATTAATAAAAATTGCAAAAAGAAAAACCCAGAAGAATTCACAACATATTAATTTGTACATGATTGTGAGTGCATATAAAGACCTTTCGCTCTGTTTATATTTTAGTTTTTTTTCTTTCTTATTCCAGGCCACTGAGTAAGTACAGAATCCAATTCCTAAATCATATTTGACTTGAAAGCTACCCTGGAAAATTCTAGTATCCTGATATCTACTGGTCCTGTCCATTAAGTTTTAGGCATCTGATTCAGACTCATGGGACTTTGATATGTTTAGTGCACATTTTGACATATAAAGGCCAAGAAAGCAGCAGGAGTATAAGAATATATCAACAATAAGAAGTAATGAATCAGTTAAGCCTAAGAGAAATGAGGTGTGGCAATAATTGAACTTATAGGAGGAAAAATAATGAAATAATATGAAAGTTCATGAACTCTATAATTCCTTATATAAGGTGAGTATAAGTTTGCTCAATTTTACATTGGTCACTATTTTACTTTCTATACTGTTAACTAAACATAAAATCAAAAAGCAGTTAGTTCAATAATTAAGAATAGAGAAATAAAACATACTTAGAAAAGCAGGTCTTATAGGACACTCACTTGATTTATAAAACTTTCATAGCAAATCAGTTAGCCCTCACATGCCACTTTATACTGGGGAACTATTATTGATGAGGAATTAATTAACATGGTGAGTTTCAATGGGTACCAGGAAGTACCTTACCAAACTTACTTTTTAAAAATGCCTCTCAATAAAATTTTTACATGCATGCTTACAAGTTATTATTTTCTTTAAATAGTGCTTTTTGTGGGATCCTTTTCTATAGTACAAATATCTCAAAATAGGATAATATGAGATGACAACTTGTCAGAGGTATGCAGAAGCAAGCTCATTTGGATGCAATAGAGCCCATTGTGTGCATACTTTACCAATTTCTCCTTGAGCGATTCTTGTTTGGTAGCTTTAAATTACTCAGGGTGGGAGTATAAACACCCCAGAAATGGAGTGGAGAAGGTAGACAACAGCAAATGAGAGATAAATGGTGACAGAAGGAGACTTGATTTTGGGTGGTGAACACACAAGATAATATACAGATAATGTATGATAGCAGTGATTTTCAACCTTTTTCATTCCATGGTACACAAAAAATAATTACTAAAATTCTATGGCACACCAAAAAATATGTTTTTGCCAATTTGACAAAAAATAAGTATAATTTTGATTCATTCACACAGGATGGCTATTGTGCTGAGTGATGTCATTTTCTAATTCAGCAATCTAAGAGAGAAGAAGTCAGTGCCCCTGACTAAATAGTCAGGTATTGGATGTTTTATTTATTTGTTCAATCCTCACCGGAGGACCTTTTTGCACTTATTTTCAGATAGAGCAGGAGGGAGAGAGCGGGGAAGAGAGAGAAACTTCTATGTGAAAGAGACACATCCGGGGGCCGGGGACAAACTGCAACCGAGGTATGTGCCCTTAGCAGGAACCCAACCAGGGACTCTCTGGTCCGCAGGCCAACACTCTAACCACTGAGCAAAACTGGCCAGGGCAGGTGTTGCATGTTTTAAATTTTGGGGGGCAAATCAGTGTGGCAGCCGTGTCACACTGGTTGAAACTCACTGTATTATAGAATTGTATACTTGAAAATATATAATCTAATTAATCAATGTCACCCAGATATATTTAATTAAAAATTTTTTAAAAGAAATTGGAAAACAAATCACACTTACTTGAAAGTCAGTTCAACCATTTTGTTCATATCTGTAATTTCAAAAATTGTTTTATATAGTATTTTGCACTCATAAAAATACAGTTATAGAAAAGCTTTCCTTGGCTTTGCATATTGTTTCATAGACATCTACTTCAGTTAGTTGAAAGTGGTGTGTGTGTGTGTGTGTGTATCTTTTCACCAAAAGAGACAAGAAGATGTAGAGATTTATCTTAGTTTCAGATAGATAAAATTATCATATAGGTTATAAGTGGGTTATATTAGAAGAGGCCTTAGAGTAAGTGGGTGCTTACACAGTATGATTTAAAAGATACAGGAAAGTTACTGCATCAAAAAAATATATTACTATAGGTTTTTAAGGATGCAGAAATTCCTCTTCTGTAAAATATTGGAGTTACCCAGAATGCATATACAACCTCTCACATTTACAAATATTTCCTAAAAATAAAATTGACAGGATTAGAAGGTAATCCAAACAAAGAGGGGCCAAGTGGAAAAAAGGATAGCTAGAACCATCAAAGATAAACCTTACCATCTATTTTAATCTTTATTTTCTTTCAAGAAGATGCCAAAGACAAAAAATAAATAAATAAATGAAAAAAATTTTCAGAAGGAATTCAACTTTCTATCTGTCATTTAGACATGGAAGCATTAGGGTTATTAAATTTGCAAATATAATTTGGAATCTTTTTGTAGCAGCTTGTACGTTATTCTACACTCAAAGGTTCCATTGCTGAGATCAATGGACTCATTGCTTGAGTTTGATCACTTGGCATTTTCTGAGCCAAACCAAAGCCTCAAAGTAAATATTTCCTACATAAATCATTTAGGCCACAAATGAAAATGTAAGGCATAGCAGCAGGGAAAATATTGCTTTAAAGTTTCTTGCAAACCATACTGCATGAATTAGTGACTAAAGAATGCAGCTGGCAAGAGACACATAAAGAGAGGTCAGGGGTAAAAAGCAGCATTTTAACATTTTCACCAGTTTCAAGTTGTTACAGCTCCAAACCCCAAAAGTTGTCATGTTTCTTCACATGCTAACTAAGCTTAACTTCTGCTGCTTCTTAGACTTGTAAAGTTTTTTCTTCAATATGTTTCCAGGAACCACAAAGAAGAAAAACTAGCATATATAGCGTCTCTGTGTTTAGTTCCAGAAGGAAGAAATCTGCAGTAACTAATAAACCTCTATATACTGTTGGGGTGAAACATAAGTAGGGACAACAGTTTTAGTAATACAAATAATTTTTTTCTGAATTAATTGCCCCCAGGTGACAGGTAATTGTGCAGACCACATTAATGTAGCCACTATGTTTTAAAGGTTACTCCCTTCTCTATTGATCAACTGATTCAGGCTGGACCTTTGGCTTATGGAGAATAAGCCCTATTCAGCTAAATTTATAGTCATTTTTCCAAGCACACTCCATAATTGCTCAGAGGAGAAACGAAGACTTCTGGCTTTCCATGCCATGTCATCTGATAAACGTGTACTTCTTTTGGAGGAATATTTTCTTTTTTATCCTGTCTGGAAGCCACAACCAAATGAGAAGCCAGGGGGGTAATGCTGTTCAAATAGTCTCTCTATTAACATCTAATCAGAGTTATTTTATTTCTTTTGTAAACAAACATAGCAATTTGATAGATTTCCAGAGGGAAACACTAACTTTCAAATTTGAAGTGAATCTTGTCACTAATTCATTTATGTTTCCAATCACATTCATTGAGCAACTATTATGTGCCAAGAAACTGTATTAGTTATACATGAAGATGATCTTGGATATCAAACTCCAAACTGTCTTTCTATAAGCAATTTCCAGGGTGTGGTTACATTTTTTATTGACATTTTTAGGAGACTTTTAAGAAGTATAATACTTATAAATTAGGTATGTGTAGACTGCAAATCACTGTTAGAATCAACTGTTATACATCATACATGAGAAATCAAGGGATCATAATTCAAGAAATAGAATTGCAGGTATAGTAATATTGTAATTAAGAAAAGCATAAAAACAACACATCTGACATCAATGATTTAGTAATAACAAAAAGAAAAAGTAACTACCCTTCTACCTTTCAGATTATAGTTGTTCCATGAATAAGATGGGGGTGAAGGGCACCAACCCTCCACCCCTGGCACAGTCAAAAATCTGTGTATAACTTTTGACTCGCCCAAAACTTTACTAATAGACTATTGTTGACCAGAAGCTTTACAAAGAACATAAACAGTAGATTTACACATATTTTGTACATAAATATTATAGATTATTCTTACAGTAAAATAACCTAGAAAAAAGAAAATGTTATTAAGAAAATCATTAGGAAGAGAAAACACATTTACAGTATTTATGGAAAATAAATGTGTACATGGAAGTGCACAGTCCAAACTCATGTTGTACAAGGATTAACTGAATATCCTAAACTAAGTATACAACAAAATCAGCTAACTTGTTTTCACCTTCATTGCCTTCTGCAGTTCTGACTGGAAACTGATGTGCAGAAGGATGACTCCAACGTCCTGAATATTCAGCAAAATTTCTAGCATGGTCACCAGACTATCTTGAATAAACTAAGAAATATGTTCATGCATTTTTCTAAGTTCTCAAATGAAAAGGATGAGTTACCTTTTAGTTAAACCCAAATCTGAACCAATTTAATCAGAACCACTTTAATCTTCAAGTATGCTGACTAATCATGGCACAGTAGTGATATGGTTGAATGTCACGCTGAACAGCCTCTTGTGTAATCACACCGACCACTCAAACTCATTTACCTTGGGCTGTTAGTCTCTCACCTTGACAAGTACTATTAAAATGTAAATGCAAACTGAGAAGGATAACCCTTTAAATCATTAATCATACAGTAATTCTCTAGTGAAAATTAGTTAATCTGATTTGGGAATGTGACATTAAAGAACTAAAGAGCTCTGGCTGATGAAAGGAGACCTGCAACTGAGGGCCTTGGCCAGAGAAGGAAGGCCCAGTTTGGTCACTAGAGGAAATTTTGAGAAGCAGTGGCAGGATTGGATGATATAGCAGGTTAGTCCAGAGCATAAGAGGACCACAAGGATGCTAATGGGGCCCTGGCCAGTGTGGCTCAGTTGGTTGGAAGATCATCCCACACATGGAAAGGTCACAGGTTCAATACCCAGTCAAGACACGTACCTAGGTTTCAGGTTTGATCCTTACACCCTGTGTGTGGGAGGCAACCAATTGATGTTTCTCTCTTACATTGATGTTCTGTCTTTCTCTCCCATCCTCTCTCTCTAAAAATCAATAAGCATGTCCTCGGGTAAAGATTTAAAAAAACAAAAAAGAAAATTTCGGACATTATACGCAGCAGAATTCACTGATACATCACCTAAGGCAACAGAAACAAAGGAGAAAATGAACACATGGGACTACATCAAACTAAAAAGCTTCTGCACAGCAAAAGAAACAACCACCAAAATGGAAATGCAATCCACTCTGTGGGAGAGCATCATTGCCAATAATACATCAGATAAGGGGTTAATTTTCAATATATATATACAGTGCTCATACAGTTCAACAAAATAAAAAGAACCCAATTAACAAATGGGCAGAGGAGCTGAATAGACACCTCTCTAAACAAGACATACAAATGGCCAAGAGACATATGAAGAAATGCTCAACATCACTAATCATCAGAGAGATACAAATTAAAACAACAATGAGGTATCACCTCACACCTGTCAGAATGGCCACCATCAACAAATCATCAAACAACTGGTGTTGGCAAAGGTGTGGAGAAAAGGGGACTCTAGTACACTGCTGATTGGAATGCAGATTGGTGCAGCCACTATGGAAAACAATATGGTGTTACCTCAAAAAATTAAAAATTGAACTGCCATTTGATCCAATGATCCCACTTCTAGGAATATACCCTAAGAAGTCTGAAACACCAATCAGAAAGAATATATGTACCCCCATGTTCATAGCAGCATTATTTACAATAGCTAAGATCTGGAAACAGCTAGACGAGTGTACATCAGTAGACGAATGGATAAAAAAGCTGTGGTACATATACACAATGGAGTACTATGCAGCTGTAAGAATGAAAGATCTCTTATCCTTTGAGACGACATGGAGGGAACTGGAAAGTATTATCCTAAGCAAAACAAGCCAAGCAGAGAAAGACAAATATCACATGATCTCACTTGTTTGTGGAGTATAATGAACATAACAGTCTGAGGAATTGGGTAGACCCAGAGACATGGAAGTAGGGTACAGACTGACAACCCTCAGAAGAGGGGGTGGTGGGGGGAGGGAAGAGATAAACTACAGAATTTATATGCATGTATGCATAACCGATGGACATGGACAACAAAGCCGGGGATGGGGTGGGGGGAATGGGGAGGAGGGTGTCAATGTGGAAAAAAAGAAATATCTGTAACAAAAAAAATCAATAAAAAATTATATTAAAAAAAAGATGGTAATTGGGATTAAAACATTGCGAGAAAAGAGTGGCTATATCAGACTATCATATTCTCACCATAACACCGTAATCCTTAAATAGTGATATATGTCAATTATATCTCAATAATGCTGGGAAAAATGTCTGAAGATATCAAATTCAGTGAGCATAGCAGGTAAACAGCACTTTTATAGATTGCTGATGGAGTTAAAAATTTACACAGCCAATTTAGAAAACAGTTTTCTGGTATTAAGTAAAATTAGAACTGTGCAGATCCTAATGATCCTGCAATTACAATTCAGGTATATATTTTATAGAAATACACTGTATACAAAGATACATATAAAATAATGCTGAAGTCAGCATTGATTTTAATGGCAAAATTAGAAACAAAATTATATAATCGGCTGGAGACTAAATAAATATAGTATATTTATATGATGAAATACTAAGTAACAGTTAAAAGAAATTTATGTATACATATGTACACACAAATAGATAGAAATTTAAAATATTAAAAATCAACATGCATTCAAGTTTAATTTTGACAATAAAAAACCAAAAAATATACTATTCAGTGTCTCCATTATTTTTAATAAAGTATAGGGTTTTCATGCAAACAAAAATGTGAGGCAGACATAACTTTAGAAATAAAATAAAAACTAATTCTAGTTTTATGAATAACTCATTGGATTATCCAAAAAATTTATTTTTTATAATTTGTTGAAAATTTCATCACTTAGTGGTATTTGAAACAAATACTTCATGGAAAATTGTTTTCTAAAAATTAGTCATTGTTTACTTGAAATCCCAATGTAACAAAGCTTCCTCTATCATTTGCTAAATCTGGTAACTCTGTCTGAGAAAGCATTTAGCAGAGCAGTACCCGATCTTTGGATTCCACCATACTGCATATTGTATATTATCTTGTGCACTTTAAGCTATTGTAAAACCAGCAGTTTGCCAGGGACCAGATCTCTGTTTCTATTGAGTCCCATGCATGACAATCCAGGGTCTACAACTGGTAGTGCCTAAAGAATATTTATTTCAAACACACGATGCCTGTACTTTACATAACTGACTGTATTTCATATTTTGGTACACTCACCAGCTTCTCTTTCCAGGCTCATAACCTGCTCCATTAATGCTATTAGTACAAAAGCTTTCTTTAATAAACCCTCAATGCAGTCCTTAGAACAAACTTGGGGTTGGTATTTCATTTCAAAAAAATGTAACTGTTTTCTCTGTCATCCTATACACAATGAAATAGGAGCTCATTATATATGTTATCATTATTCCAATTCTTATTTAACTTATGAAAAACACAAGAAGGAGAATATTAGTGTGTCTTATTAAATATCTATTTGCATACCACAATTTTTTGTGAAAAATTCAATTATTCTACTGCTGTTGTGAATATATTTCTTCTTTAAAATAGTGAAAAAGTGAAAGTTTATTTCCTTATTAACAATCAAAGATTTCTTATGGTATCAATTTCCATTATATGATTATCTAGTTACAAAAGTACTTGAGGACATTTTGGAAATACTTTTTATATGTGAATGTTGTACTAAAAAGTAAACCATTTCAGTTTTCAAGTATTTTGAGTTTTCCCACGTTTACCACAAGGGGGCATGTGAAGATCAAATACAAGAATAAATATATTGAAGGTCTCTGATTAAAAAAATACAGTTGTTTTTAAACTTTTTGAAAAGGTGATTTATTTTGCCACGGGTGTGTTTATTTTGTAAAACACAGTTTAACTGAACATTAGAGTTGGCTAAATATTAAGTCATTCCATATTCTTTCCTGAATTTGGAGCTGAGAAAATGGTTTCGTTGTTTTCTGAAACAGTTCAGCCCTCTTGATTTGTTGGATGAGGAAAAAAGTTAACAGGAATATGCCTGCAAGTGTCACTTTAACAGGCAGGTATTTCAGGGTGGACAGGAACACCTTTTGTGAAACTGGTTGTCTTAAGGAAACTGAAAACATTTGAGAGATTTATTTTCACTTTTTAATGCAGCACAGTTTTTGTGTGTGTGTATTTTACTTCATGAGACTTATTTTAAAATGTCTTTACTTAAACTAACCTTCAATTGTTATATTAATTATAAATACCCATGCTCCACTGGTTATCATTCTCTCTCTCTCCCTCTTTCTCTCTCTCTCTCTCTCTCTGTCACCCCCCCCCCATACACACATATAGAATAAACCAAAACTTGCATGTCTTGATGGAAATGTGAACAATTTTATGCAAACAAATATACACAAATCATTCTTTTCATAAGTTTATGAGGCATTGCCTTTAAGTCTCTAAACTATTTGCCACAATTCCTCAAAGTGAGAATATTAATTAAAAGGGGGGAAGGAATGCGTGACAACCAAGTAAAACAGAATTTGAAATGGAAAAAATATTTCAAAAACTTTAAAAGCAGATATTTCCCTAGTGTAATATATTCTATTTGAAATATTTTATAAGCGAAAATTCAAGCAAATAGTTTAAACTTTAGGTAAAAGTTGGCAACAAATTTGGATATGTATTTAACATATTTCAACCAGCCCACTATGGAAGTCTGCAGCAGTATTTTTTATAAGAGTTATGAGAACAGGCGCCAAAGTTTTGGGGATTCCAAAGAGGGATATGACAAATTAAATAACTATTTCAAACCTGTATCATATTGAAATGAAGCACATGAGAGGCTGAGCAATTATAAACTGACATCCTGATGTTCCCTTTCTTGTTTCACTTTTATAACTTAACTTAAAATTAGAAGGATTACATACACAATGAGTTCCCAAAGCATTGTGTATAGGAAGCCTGAGCAAATAGTTACTTTCCAGAACTCTCCTATCCAGTTTATAGAGTGCATTACTGTGTTCTATGTTCTAATTGAGTTGGACTATTTTATTACATTATAGGTTAGAAATTTTTCAAATCTTAAGTCTTGTGTGCTAAAGTGCCATCTTTTTAAAATAACATTTCTTTATTGATTTGAGAGAGAGAGAAAGGGAGAGAGACAGAAACATGGATGAGAGAGAACATCAATTGGCCGCCTCCTGCATGCCCCCCACTGGGGATCAGGCCCACAACCTGGACATGTGCCCTGATTGGGAATCAAACAGCAACCTCTTGGTGCATGGGTCAACACTCAACCACTGAGCCACACCAGCTGGGCTAAAATGTCATCTTCTTATTGAGTTTATTAATGTATTTGTTCAACAAATATTTATACAATGTCTACTATGTGCAAGGAAATTATGCTTTGGGAAATAAATGTAAAGAAACAAGCCATGGTCTCCATGTGGGAGAACCTTTTACTTAGTTGGAAGAGAACAAACACAGAGCCAAGAAATGTTAAATCATTGTGCAAACAAGTCATATTATAAAACGTGCCAAAGAGATAGGAATTGCTATTAGAATTCAGAGAAGTAGAAGGGAGAGATTAAAGAGCATATAATGTAGATGGGCAGAGAGAAAGGAACTGAGCCTTAAAGTTAACTAGATGAGTATGAACAAATCATTAAAGAGAGATTGGTATGTACATGATGACTTAGTGCAGAGACTACATCAGTCTGTTTTAACTGGAAATTTCATATTTAGAAGCAGAGGACAGTAAAATTAGAATGAGGAGTAAGCCGGATAGTATGAGTAATGGGTGACATACTTTATCTTGTAAAAAATGGGTAACATTAAAGAATTTGGAACAGAGCAAGGACAGTGAAAAAGAGTTTTGCAGAAGATAAAGCTGGCAATGTTTTATAAAGTAAACTAGAGGAGAGAATTGGAGGCTAGTGCTATAATCCAGAGGCAAGATGATATGGACTTGGACAAGAACGATGGAAATAGAAATTATATTATGAGAGCCACTTCAGAATTCATTCATACTATTAAAATAGAATCATTAAAAGGAGTTGCTCCAGCCAAGCCTTTCAGTACAAATTAGGACTAAGGTATTCCCTTGCAAAAAATAAGCTCAAGAACCTATTATAAATGCTTTGGTTGCTCAACTGATCTTACAGAATGCCCATGGAAACTGGTTTAGTTTTATAATAAACTTTGCCCCAATTCTAGAATTCAGAATGAAAACTATTTGGTTATTCTGAACAAGGAAGCAAAAGTAAGATCTGGTATAGCAAAATAACCTTTGGAAGAAGATCTAGGTTTGAATCTTGATTCTGAAGATGTGTGATTTTGTATTAAGGGCTTAACCTCAAAGTAAACTGATGAACAAAATGGAACCGGAAGCATGGATACATGGAAAAGACAGGCGGGTGCCAGGGTGGAGGGGGTGGGGTGGGGGTGACTGGATAAAGAAGGTGAAGGGATTAGGTAGAGAACCTATATGTATATCCCATGGACAGTAACAACAGTGTGGTGAAGGCCAAGGGAGGGGGAGGAGGGAGTAAGTAGAGGTGCGCAATGCAGGAGGGAGTGGGGGAAGTCTGACATAATATCAATATTAAAATTTTTAATAAAAAAGGGCTTAACCTCTTCATTCCTCATTTTTCTCCTATGAAAAATGAAAATATTTGTATCTATTATATAATCCTATTGCATGGACCAAATAAGACAACTTACTTAAGAACCAATACCTATTGTTCTAATACATCAAAAAGTTCCTTAGTATGTAATAAATGCCTATATATGAGCATTTATTTAATCATTTTTTTTAATCTAGAATTAAACCTTCAAGACCAATCAGAACTGACCTCTTTCTCGAAAACTTCCTGCTTGAATGCAGAAGGCTGAACCAGATAATTTCTTATGGTTCCTTCCAGTACCAATATCTCATATTCTATATTATTAGAAGTCCGAAAGCAGATTATTCTCAAGAAAAATCTAAGGCATATAGTTCAAACCAATATAATTTAAGAGTTAAAAGTTCAAGTTTTGATATGGAATAAAAAGCCTCTGTGCATAATCTAATATATTTTAAAATATATATTTTACAATCTCTCATGACAGATGGGCTTTTATTCATGTAAGAATTTATATTAACAAAGGGTATATTTCCAGGGCTGTCTATATAGTAGGACCACAGTCTTGTTGACATCTTTAGGACTTTCTTTTTATTTTATTTTATTTTATTTTATTTTCCTTTATTGATTTTAGAGATACAGAAAGTGAGAGAGAGAGAGAAATATCGATGAGAGAGAACATCGATTGGATGCCCCCCCCCCACTGGGGACCAGGCCTACAACCGAGGCATATGTCCTGACTGGGAATTGAACTGGTGACCTCTTGGTGCATGGGTCGACACTCAACCACTGAGCCACACTGGCTGGACTAGGGGTTTCTTTTAATATCATTATATAACATAAAATAAGTCTCCATTTTATGACTTGAATACATTTTCATTTGGTCCATAAACAGATCCTAAAATATTGTAATTGAAAGAATAAGTATGCCCTTTAAGTACTTTAATTTTGTAGGGTAATTCCTGGCTTATTCCCAAAGGTTTATTTATACTTCCTAAAATAACTATCCATGCATTTCTGCTGTTAGTCTATAATCTTGATACCAGTATCACTTATTTTTATGTAAAGGGTTACATAAATACATGCTATTTGGGGACCTTGCATGACTCCCAGATGTCCTACTTGAACACTTTTAGTATTCAAGACTCTCAGAGGTATGTAGGTTATAGACTCAAATAAATAGTTGACACTAACAAAAGGTGACCAGATTCTTCAAAATATGTAGAGAAAGTGGGAGCAAATTTATGTGACTATTCAGTGGCCTAAATGTTTCTAAAACATCTTATTTTAGGTACTCCGGTACCTGAAACAGTTCTGTAGACAACAGAAATTAGGGAAAGAAAAACTTAAAATGTGGTTAAGTTCCAGAATCATCATTCTACACTCTCCCCCAGTACTACTATCTGGCAAAGATAGTAGAGAACATTATAGCATTTGGCAGGAGAGAGAACCAGGTAGGGGGGAGGAACTGAATAACCTTTAGGATGTTTCTAACCTGATATTGGAAATATGAAAGAATCTAAGTATTCTAAAACATATTATGCCCTTGTACTTTGGGGATGATTACCAATTAGTGAATGGAAGCAGTCAATGAATATTACATGGATACACTACTTCTAAGTAAAACTATTGCAATTCCATTGATTAACCTTTCCCCAACTAAGTGTTTGGCTAGACAAGCCCATAATTTTCTGGACAGAGAAAAGCAAAGTCTCTAAGTCTTTGTTCCTTAACTAAACATCTGAGGTGAGTACATGGGGAGACATCCATAGATGTAGCATGTATCTTCCATGGGACAGGCTCTCCAAACTCAGGATGGTGAAATAGCCTGTGGATCCATATGAACGAGTTCAAATTGACTATATTATACATATTTTCTTCTTAAAGGTAAGAGGTATTTTGTGTCATGTATTTAGAGTAAGAGACTCTGAGCAATTTTTTTTCTGATTTTTTTTTGTTACTGGACCTAAAATTTCAAAAGTGCAAATGAAGAGATTGGACAAAGGTATCTTCCAGGTTTAACATTTTATAATTTTTAATGGAGTGCCCAAATATCACTGTTGATATTTGTGTGTCTAAATATCACCGAAGATTATTTGATGACCTTCTCCTTGAAGTCTTTTTTAATCTGTCTTTTCCCAAAAGAAAGTGCCCTCTTCTGCCTGTGGATCTTCATAGCATTTATTGCATATACCATTCGCCTTGTTACTGTTGTGTATTACTGGTGAAGTTTGCATCTGTTGCCTCTATCCCTAACTAGATTGAAAGTTCTTTGTAACTTCGTTATGTCTTGGCTTGTCAAACGAAGTTGGGTACTTGACAAAAAAAAAAAATGCTGGATGCTCTGGATGATGTGTCTCAGTGGGTTGGGTGTCATCCCATGCACCAAAAGGTTGCCGGTTCAATTCCTAAGTCAGTGCACATGCCTGGCTTGTGGGCTTGATCTCCCATCAGGGACATGCAGGAGGCAGCCCATTGATGTTTTCCTCTCACATCGCTGTTTCACTCTCTCCCCCTCTCCTTTCCTCTCTCTAAAAATAAATTTAAAATATGTTAAAAATTGCTAGACATGAAGTTCTACCCTCTCCTAGAAGAGTTGGAGGAAGAAAAGATTACAGAAGTCAATGTTGTATTGAGTTTATTGGGGTGACATTAGTTAATAAAATTATATAGGTTTCAAAAGTACAATTCTATAATATTGTATTGTGTGTTCACCACCCAAAGTTAAGTGTCCTGCCATTTTCATTTATCTCCCCTTTACCCTCTTCTTCCTCCCCCAACTCCCTTTTCCTCTGGTAATCAGCATACTGTTATCTGTGTCTATGAGCTTTATTTTTTTTATAGTCATTTCACCTTTTTCATCCTGCCTTCCAATACCCATCTTTTCTGGCAGATGTCCCTCTGTTCTCTATATCTATATTATGCTAAGTGAAATAAGCCAGTCAGAGAAAGACAAATACCATATGATTTCACTTATATGTGGAATCTAATGAACAAAATAAACAAACAAAATAAAAGCAAGTCCATGTTTTAAGACACATAAGGAAAGAAGGAAGGACAGGTCCAAAACAGGAAGAAGATCATAATAAAGAATGGCAAGAAAAACAGCTTCTTTACTTAGTTTGAAGAAACAGCTGCTAAAATGGCTCTATAAACATGTTTACTGAAGGGATTATAATAGATAATTGTAAGTCTGTGGAGTCCTAAAGATCTTCGGGTATTTCTGTGAAGTTAGGTATTTATTTGCATGGACTTTGTCTTGGGACACTCAGTAATATTACCATATCTCCTTCAATAGAAAACAAACTTTAAAGAGCAGAGATTTCTGATTTGGTAAACACCAGTGAAATGACCCAGGTACATGTTGAGACACTGGACTATAATCTTATTTTGGGAGTACTTAAGTATATAAAAAGCATGCCTCTAGTCAGGATATATTAAAGCGGGAAAGAAGGTCGAAGGTATTCATTTGTCAACATACATTAAGCCAGGGTTCTCCAACTAGGCACTATTGACATTTGGAGTTGGGTAATTCTTTGTTGTGGGCTGTCTTGTGCATTGCAGCATGTTCAGTAGCATCTCTGGACTCTATCCACCAGATGCCTATGATACCCATTTCCCAATTGTGACAGCCAAATATGTCTCCAGACATTTCCCACTGTCTTCTGAATAATACCTGATTTATAACTACTACTCAGAACCTAAGGTGTTTTTACCCCAAACCTAAAACTTTTAATTATCAATGTTTTAAAACTGGAAGCATTCTTGGAAACAACTGATTCCACTCATTTTAAAAAATAAGGAAACAGAACCGAAAAAGGAAAGGGATTAGAAATTATTTATAAATAGAAATCCTAAATTTAAATACCACCTTTAACTAATTTTCAAAGCACTGCATTTCCTCTTTGTTTCTGTCTCCAGCCTTTTCTTTTGATTCTCATTTATATATATATATATATATATATATATATATATATATATATATATATATATTTCGTGAATTAGTCATCTTCCTGTCCCAAATGACTCTTCATCCCAAATTCATTCTTGAGTCGTCTTCAAGCTCCTGCCAGCATCCATTCAGTTATGGCTTATAAAGTGTTATGAAAGGGCAGTCAACTACAAGAAAAAATTGAGAATTCTAGCTAACTTAGTCTAGCTTGTGACCTCACTTTACGCTAAGAGAGAGAAATAACATTACTGATATATTGAAAACTTTTTCCCAGACTTCTATGTAAGATTGTGGTGATCAGTAATTGTTAATATTCTCAGTGCTCTCCCCATCCCCCAACTCCTCAAAGCTTTTAAAATACTTCTCAAGTTAAGTAAACAGCTAGTGTAAGTGAGTTAAAATAAAAATGTTATTTTATTACATTGATGGAGGGCAAAGGAAATTGAACAGCCATATACAATTTTAAAAGCAAGCGTTAGAATCTGAAGTGAGCTAATGGAAAGAGAAATATACATGCCTGTTCATCTTAGGAAAGTCTATACAACTCTCTTTTCACTTTGATAAGAGTGAGAAAAATGAATGACGTGTGCAAAACAAATTTGGATAATGAGGAAAGCTGTATTGGAATTAACATTTGAATGTATAGCCGAACTTCAAGTTGTATTTTTTTTACAGAGAGGTATGTGTAGACATACTTGGTTCTCATTTAAAAACTTGTAATTAAATAAAACAATTATTTTGGATTATGTTAAATTTACCACTAATGTTAGTATTCTTTTTCATTATTAGCTTTGGGCATTACTGAAAAAGGGTTTTATAATTATTTATTTTACTAGAGGCTATCTCATTTTAGGTCAGTTTTAAAGGTGCTAAGCAAATTATGTTTTAAATGTACACACTTATACATAGGTTTTATATATTCCATTATAAGTGTAAGAGTGTGTATGTTTAATAAATTCCATAATGATGCCACTGTCTAATTAAACGACTTTGTCTAATTAAAAGATGCCTTTGTTGTTAGCTCAGTATATGGTTAACTTGAGATCAATTGTCTTATGTTCTCCACTACCACCAAGTCCATCCACTCACATACACATCCCTCTTTTCTCACCTCTCCCATGTACCTTTGTACCTATAACATCATATTGTATATTTTTTTCAAAATTGAGGAGGGGACAGACAGAGAAGAGAATCACAAAATCTGGTATTTCAGGAGTCATTTCTTTTTATGATTTCATTAGGGTAAGAGCTCTGGTTCCGAATGTCCTAGTAATTAAATTATAGATGTGCTAAAATTTGAGTATGCATTGCTTTAATTTTAATATGAATTCTAGAGAGTTAACTGTAATTAAATTGACCCTTTCTATCTTAGCCTCATTTCCATATAATTTTAAAAGAGAAGTGAGAAATTTTAAGGATGTAGACTCTAAATATTTGTTTGAGTTAATGCTAAATTTAAAAAGATTGTATAAAACTTAGAGTGTAATCATTTGCTTAAAATGATACATGTTCAGCCATATGAAGATGATTGGCATAAATATCTCACTTATTACTAAAGATAAAAGAAGCACATAAGTGACTTAGTTTATAGATAATTATGTGATAGAGTACATTGGTTCTAAATGATTGTTCTGTGGTTGATTTCTTATTTTTTTCACATTGTTTCACTAAAAAGCTTTATATAATATTATGACATTTTTCACATTTAGGAAACATAACCTAAGAATCATAATTTCTACAGGAGCAACTGACAAATCTAATTATGGAAATATTAAGTAATTGGCAAGGAAGAGAAATCTCCAGCTATTCAAAATATATGAAGGATGAGTATGGACTAAAAAAAAAAAATGCCCTATGCACTTTTTGTTTCTTTTTATTGTTTCTAGAACCCACAGTGTAAGCATGCATGAGAACTGTAAACACATTAATTTATATAATGTGAAATCTTACATAAAATTGTAGGAAAAATACTGAAAGGCAATTCTACCAAACAGCATTAAAATACAGTAATGTGTCATTAAAGACACATTCCAAAAAATGTGTGGTTAGATGATTTTGTTGTGCAAAAATCATAGAGTGTACTTACACAAACCTAGATGATATAGCCTACTGCACACCTAGGCCATATGGCATAGCCTATTACTCCTAAGCTACAGCATGTTACTGTATTAAATATTTTGGGCAAATATTACACAGTCATACGTATTTATGTATCTAAACAAAGAAAAGGCACAGTAAAATATGGTATAAGTGATTAAAAATGGTACACCTGTATAGACCACTTAACCATGAATGCTACTTGCAAGAGTGGAAGTTGCCCTGGGTGAGTCAGTGAGTGAATGTTGAGTCAATGTGAAGGCCCAGGACATTAGTGTACACTGCTGTACAAACCCTGTACACTTAGGCTACACTAAATTTAGTACCATTTGTGCCAATTAAATCCAAGGACAGATGAAGTTAAGGAAGTAAATATCATTTGGTTCATTAGCATAAAGCTGATGAATACTCTATTTAGCTCCTCCCCTAAGACCTCCCCTAAACTCCCAGCCTTTACAACCCTCAAGATGAAGGATCCAATAGAGGCTCTCCCTCCAGAATGCATGCCAATGCCTTTCCCTTCCTCTTCTTCTTCCCCCATAGGCGTGCATCTCCTAAACTCTAAGGGACCCTGGAGACTTGTAACCAGGGGAGCAATAGGCAGCAGCAGTTCATCCTGGGCTAAACTCCTGAACCTGTCCCCATGGCCCCCTTTCCTCTGACTCCTCAGTGAGCTGACAATAGCCCTGCCTTGGCCCATTTCTTTCCCATAACATTTCTAGAGAGCCAAAGCAGCCCTGCCTAGTCTCCCTCCTGTTGTTTCTTCTATCCTAAGCCCTTTCTTGTTTCACTGTCCCCAGCTTAATAAACGTACTCTCAAAATAAAAATAAAATTATAAAACAACATGGTTAAATCAAGTAAAAGATAAAATGATGTAACAAGAGATATAATAAACAAAAGATATATGAAACTACCACTGGTGTAATGTTGCAAGCAGTTTTTTTTTTGTTGTTTTTTTTTATCCTCACCCGAGGATATTTTTCCTTTTTTTTTTTTTGTACAGATAGAGTGGGAGGGAAAGAGAGGAAGGGAGAGAGAGAGAGAAACATCGATGTGAAGGGACACATCGAGTGGCTGCCACCCGCACGACCAACCAGGGCCGGGGACAAACTGCAACCGAAGTACGTGCCCTTAGCGGGAACCGAACCAGGGTCTCTCCCGACCGCAGGCCGACGCTCTAACCGCTGAGCCAAACTGGCCAGGGCATGTTGCAAGCAGTTTTAAAACAAACTTTTTTTTATAAGTAGAAAGTATATTCTAATACAGTGATAAAAAGCATAGTAAAATACATACATAAATCAGTAATAGGCATTTTTATCATTATTATTATGTACTGTACATAATTGTATGTGCCATACATTTTTATTTAACAATTTTATTTTTGTCACTATTATAGAAGTCCCCCATTCCCCCCACTTTGCATGCCTCCACCCAACCCCTCCACCCCCTGCCTTGTCCCTTGCCACACTATTGTCTGTATCCATGGGCTAAGCAAATATGTTCTTTAGCTAAACCCACACTTTTGTACTGCTGGCAGTGCAGTACTTTTGTTTACATCAGCATTGTGCAATGGCTATAACATCAATAAGCAATAGGAATTTTTTACCTTCATTATAACTTTATGGGACCACCATTGCATATGAGGTGTTGTTGACCTAAATGTAGTTACGAAGTGCATAACTGTAGTTTATTTCATGGAGGTGAGAGAAGGGCTGGAAGGGTAAAATTTGATTTACTTTATTTATGTTAATTTTTATATAATTCGCCTATTTGGAATGATCTGTAAGCCAAACTGGGCAAATGCCCCTTCCTCATATCCTGTTTTCATCCTGACCTGGAAATATGACATTTCCCCCAAAAAGGAACTACACTGGGAGCTGCAATCTCCTATTAAAATCTTCATTTTCCTTCTTTAGAATTTACTGACAAATCATATGACATGATTGCTACTCTGTAGTATATAACCTACTCACACTTTAAAAAATTTGTTTAATTGGCAGTATTACAGATGTCCCCTATTTCCACCCCCTTTATCCCCTCCACCCAGCCTCACCCTGATATTTGAAATTTTCTAGTAGAGTTTTATATATATTTCAATAACACTGCATTTACTGAAAAAAAAAATGCATGCCCTGTAATTACAAAACCACACTACTAGTCTTTACAATCAATGCAATGTCTTTTCACAAGTAAAGTTCAATTAAGTCAGTCAAAACTTTGCAGCTCTTTGTCAGATGCTCGCTTTCCTTTGATTATATATATTGTACTTGATTTCTTTCTGTTATCTACCACTATCTCTATGCAGATTTTGAAACCAGACAACAGATTTGAAAATACATTTCAAGTAAACTTTACTGCACACCAGTTTCACGTCAAGTTTTTTGAAGTTTCCAGGTGCCTTAGCTATGTAAGTCACATCCTCTCATCACCTTTATAGTATGTTTTCACCTACTTCCTGCACTAAGCACCAGAATTTAGACAACCCAAAATAAAAACCTCTCATCCTCAATTCATCAAGTTATTTTTAAAAATAAGTTGAGTTCATACATATTCCAAATTCTTTGGTTTTGATCATTTCAGTTTATGTCAAACATAGGCTCAAAATGTATGTATACGTATATACACATTTTGATGCCAACTCCCAACCACCATGAAAGCTTTACAGATATCTGGACAGTAAAATCATTAAAATAAGCTATTGTTAAGTTATTAAACAGTATATAAATTAAATGATGTGACCTTCTATGGTAACTTTCAACTCAGGTTGCCTATTATTTTATATTCTACTCCCAAGATAAGAGGTCACTTATAAAGATGTTTTATAATCTTCTTGTCTAAAATACCTTCCTCATTCTACCCCACTCTATCCCCCTACTACACTTTATTATTTTTTTATCATGTAACTTATCACAATTTACACTATATTATGAAACTGTTTGTTTATTTTCTGCAAATTCCATGACAGGGGCCTGGATTATAGCTGTCATTTTCACAGTTGAATATAAAACACCAGAAATATGCCTGGCATATAGTAAGTACTTGAGAAGAATATGTTGAATTAATAATTGTATGTATGGTGGTCCAAGCTAAATCATAAATAAGGCTAAATTCAAAATAATGTGCAAACTGTTCTGTTACATTACTAAACTGAAAGACACATATGGTTAAAAGCATGGTACTCATTAAAACCAAAATTGGGTGGGGATTTTATGAGAGACCTGTTTTATAATAAGATAAAGTAAAGCTGCTTAAGAGAAACAATTTCTAAATACAAGTGGAATTTGTTTGAATCCTGATCCAACCAACCAAATGGTAGAGGCATTTTTAAACAATCAGGGATGTTTGAATAGGTATTTCATATTAGATGGTAAATAATGACAATAGTGTTATTTTTTTAGATATGATGGTATTTTAATGCAAATGCCCTTATTTATCTTTTCTGAAAAACAGACTGAGGTATTTAGGGAAGAATTAACATAATGTTAAGAGTCATTAAAAAGTACTCCAGCTTTTAAAAAAAGGTTAGGGAATGTATTAAAGAAATAGAGCAAAACACTGATGGTTTTTGCACTTGGATGAGTTCATGGATTCTTGTTTTACTCTTGACCTGGAAATCTTTCTTCTTAAAATTTAGGCAATAAAGGCAAAAGTGTGATTGGTGGCAGAGAAGAAAATATCTATTATCTGAACAAATTGAGTGTAATTGGGAGAAAGAAGGTCAGTTACTTCTTGGTCTCTTGTCCTTTCCATTCTCTGTTCCAATTGCTACTTTTGAAAACAAATCAAGGAACAATATTTGAATTTCAATGCTCTTGTGGCTAAATCTATCCAAAGAAATGTAGAGGATTGAGGAGTCTGTAGATAATTGGAGCCAGTCTTGGTAATGTAAGGCCACAGAACCTTTTTCTTCATTAGATGACTAATTGTTGTTTGCCCTTATCACCTGGAATTTTGTGTAATTGACTTGATGAATACTAGACATGCCTGGTAGGTGATGTTATAAACAATGAAAACTCTGTAATAATAAAATTTTATGTAGTCATCTCTGTAATAATAAATTTTTAAAAATTTATTCTTTTTGTAAATTTTAGTTTATTAATGTTCAAAGAATTGGGATGTACATCTTTTTTTTTTTTTTTAAATCCTCACCCGAGGATATTTATTTTTCCATTTTTTGTACAGATAGAGTGGGAGGGAGAGAGAGGAAGGAAGAGAGAGAGAGAAACATCAATGTGAAGGGACACATCGAGTGGTTGCCACCCGCACGACCAACCAGGGCCGGGGACAAACTGCAACCGAAGTACGTGCCCTTAGCGGGAACTGAACCCGGGTCTCTCTGGACTGCAGGCCGACGCTCTAACCGCTGAGCCAAACTGGCCAGGGCTGGGATGTACATCTTATCAGCCTCTTTTATTAAAGGCAAAAGAGATGGAAGATGTCTGGGTTTTTTTAAACATGAACTCTCAAGTTATGAGACAGTCAACACAATCTATGAATCCAAATGACTGTTGTGTCTTCTAAGTAGTAATCCTTGGAGTTGATATAATATTTTTGGGCCCTGGCCGGTTTGGCTCAGCGGTTGGAGTGTCCGCCTGCGGTCCGGAGAGACCCGGGTTCGGTTCCCGCTAAGGGCATGTACCTTGGTTGCAGTTTGTCCCCGGCCCTGGTTGGTCGTGCGGGTGGCAGCCACTCGATGTGTCCCTTTCACATCAATGTTTCCCTCTCTCTCTCTTCCTTTCTCTCCCTCCCACTCTATCTGAACAAAAAATGGAAAAATGTCCTTGGGTGAGGATAAAAAAAATAAATAAATATTTTTGGTATTCACATTTATTTAGAATTGCTTTCAATGTTAAGGTAAAATGTTTCTAATATGATCAATGTGGCAAATACTCCTCATGATTTTGATTTCTGAAAAGGAATAGATGTTATTCAGGGCTATGCCTCGTGAATAAGATGAGTAGACAAACTTGTTAATTTAGATTTTAGTGAAAGCCAAATGCAACTATCAGTAATTAAGGATCATTATTTTGTGTGGCATGTTAACTGGGTCTGGAAATATACTCAGGACTAGGCTGTTAACAAACACATGGCATCACTTAATAAGTAAGGATAAGGTAAATAGAGCATGACAACAGGAGGGAAAATAAATATATTTCCACATTTCTTTGACCCCAGGTCTAAAGTCTCACCTCCTCTTTTTGGAATATCAATCTACTAGTGCAGACAACAGTATGGTTGAGGAAAACAATGCAGAAGTACAGTAATTCTCACACTAAGCACAGGAATTTATGTTCCTTTTATTTATTTCTACTGCAAAAGCTTTGCCTTGTAAAGTTGCATGATCTGCTGCTGCTTACTGGCTTTGTTAAAAACAAAAGCCACTGCATTATTCTTTAACATGTATATTCATATATAATTTACATGCAATAAAATTCATCTTTAAAAGGGTATAATTCAGTGATTTTTAGTATACTCATAGGGTGATGCAACTAGAAGTTTCACCCCCCCAAAAAGAAAGTCCATACCAAGTAACTGTGATCAATCCCCTTTATCTCCTAAAACCTGCCTCTAGCAACCACTAATCTACTTCTTGTTTCTATGAAT
The DNA here is from genome assembly GCF_014108415.1 of Molossus molossus. Classification (NCBI taxonomy): domain Eukaryota; kingdom Metazoa; phylum Chordata; class Mammalia; order Chiroptera; family Molossidae; genus Molossus; species Molossus molossus. The sequence goes on along the minus strand of NW_023425355.1, from coordinate 9,723,482 downwards.
TTGCCTAATCTGGATATTTTATGTAAATGATATCATAGAGCATGAGACATTTTATAACTAATTACTTTCACTTAGCATAAAATTTTCATTCCTGCTTTAGCATGCATCAGTACTGCATTCCTTTTGATGGCTGGATAAAATTTCTTTGTATGGTTATACCATATTTTGTTTTATCTATTTATCAGTTGCTGGACATTTGTGTTGGTTTCACTCTTTGGCTATTATGAATAGTGCTGCTATAAACATTTGTGTACAAGCTTTATGGTAAACATAAATTTTATTTTATTTATTTATTTTTATTGTTGAAAGTATTACAGGTGTCCTTTTTTTCCTCATTGATCCCCCTCCTTCCCACTTCTACCCCCCTCCTGCCTTCTCCAAAACATACATTTTCAATTTTTTTGGTTATATACCTAGAAGTGGATTTTGGGGGTCATATGGTAACTCTATGTTTTACTTTTTGGAACTGTTAAACTTTTTTCCGAAGTGCCTATACTATTTTACATTCCCACCAGTAGTGTAATTAGGTTCTGATGTGTCTCCATTTTTATCATCACTTTTCATTGTCTTTCTTATGGATTAAGGATATACTAGTAGGTATGAAATGATATTCCATTGTGGTTTTGATTTGCATTTTCCTTTTGAATAATAATTCTGAGTCTTTTTCCATATGTTTATTGGTCATTTGTATATTTCCTGAGAGATCTTATTCAAATGTTTTCCCCATGTTTATAAGGTTACTTGTCTTTTTATTGTTGAGTTGTCACAGTTCTTTATTTTTAAAAATTTTTTTCTTTATTGATTTTTAGAGAGAGAAGAAGGGAGAGGGAGAGAGAGTTAGAAACATCAATGAGAGAGAACATCAAGTGGCCGCCTCCTGCATGCCCCCCACTGGGGATTGGCCCACAATATGGGCATGTGCCCTAGCCAGGATTCGAACCACTGACCTCTTGATGCTCAACCACTGAGCCACACTGGCTGGGCTGTCACAGTTCTTTATGTGTTCTGGATACAATTTCCATGTCAGAGATTGTTTTGAAAATAACTTTTCACACTCCGTAGATTTTGTTTTACTTTCTTGATTGTGTCCTTCACACCAAAAAGATTCCAATTTTGATGAAGTCCAAGTTATCTATTTTTTACTTCTGTTTTTGTATCTTATCTAAGAAACCATTGTATAACCCAAGATCAAGAAAATTTACTCCTATTCTGTCTTCTAAGAATTTTATAGTTTTGTCTCTTATATTTAAGTCTTTTATCCATTTTGAGTTAATTTTTATGCATGCTGTTGGGTAAGGACCTAATTATTTTTGCATGTGGATATACAGTTTCCACAGCACCATTTTTTGGTAAAATATTATTTTCCTTATCGAATGGCCTTTATAACTTTGTATTAATCAATTGACTACAAATGTAAGGGTTTCTTCCTGGATTCTCAATTCTATTTCATTAATCTATATGGCTAGCTTTATGCCAGTATTACACTGTCTTTATTATTGTGGCTTTGCAGTAAATCTTGAAATTGGGAAATGTGAGTCCTCCAACTTTGTTCTTTTTGAAGATTGTTTTAGGAATTCTGGTTCTCTTCCATTTCCATATAAATTTCAGGGTCACCTTATCAATTATTGCACAAAAACCAGCAGTGATTTTGGTAAGAAATATATTGACTAAGTATATCAGTTTGAAGAGTATTGCCATCTTAACAATATTGTCTTCAAATCCAAAAACATGAAATATGGTTTCATATATTTAGATCTTTAATTTCTTAGTGGTATTTTGATAATATATTATTCACAATATAAGTAATAAAGTGGATAGTGACTCACAGTTTACAAAATCTTTTTTCACACACATTGTCTCACTTAATGCCGACAACAGCTTGTGAATATGCAGGACAAAAAAAGGGGGATTGACTTGCAAAACATTATATGAGGAATTCATAACAGAACCAAAACTTACATCCTCTGACTAACTTATCTGCTCTTTCTCTACATCATGTCACCAATCCCAGGAATTGTATCAATTTCTAATTACCCTTGTCCATTTGGATATCCCCTCCACCCCAACAATGGACACTAAAACTGTGATCCTTTAAGAACTTTATTTAAACCTTGACACCCTAAAATGTTTAAAAGTGAAGTTTTGTTTTGTCTGTGTACTTTTTTTGTTCAATTACTTGAAGTAATAAGATGAATGATGCAGGGACTGAGTTGAAAGAAAAATATACTTGATGATTTACGATAGTGTCCAAATGCCAAGCAATTTTTGTTTTGTTTCCATGTAACAATGGTCTAATAATTCTGTCATGTTAAGGCCATCTGTGTTCACATTTGATGTTTCTACGGTCAAAGGCAGCTATATTAATATGGAATGACAAAAATAAATAATTTTTATCATATTATTACTTATATTTGTAGTTTTTATTACAAAACATGACTTTGGTCATGCTTTTTAAATCTTTTGACATCTCACTATTACAACTTCTCAAACTTTCAGGTACCTCATTAAAGCAGTAGGTATTGAGAAATCTAGTTCAGTGTGATTATTCTATATTATGTTTAAATACTTCCATACTATAGAAGTCAATGTTAGCATACCTCTTTTTATGATAAATGGATCTCTTTCTGCTATTGAGAATAGTTACTAGAAAATAGCGAGCCTTTTGTGGGATTTCTTAACAATAAGTCATTGCAGGAAAGAAGAATAGATATTAAGGAATTTGCTGTTAATTCAAGTACTAACAATAGTGAAGTAGAACATTTTTCATTTTGGATACACAGGATGGCAGAATGGTCACTGGGAGTAGTAAAGAAGAAACTTTATCTGAGTGCAGCCAAATCAGATGAGACAAAAATGTGCAGTTTGTCTGATTTGCCATGGCTCATCAATATAGTCATGCTACACAGCAGGGACCAGGAAATTCAGGCCCCACCACACATGTTCTACAGAAAATATCAATTGGTTCAGCTGGGCCAGCTCTTTGTACAACAACTTTTAGATACTTTACATTGAGAAACAACGAAAATATTGCCCTCATATTCTTGATGGCATTTTAATGTGGTACCAATTACTAGGAATCAGCATGACAAAAGTGGGAAGGAGTGGGAGTGGGGAATTATAAAAAGAGAAACGTTCTTTAAGGGGATGTTAAAAATCAAAGTTGTGCTTACTTCACTATTTTGACCGAGACAATTCAATATATTCATTCTTTCATTTATTCATTTTGTGAAAATTATTCAAAAGGTCTTTCTTGAGCACTCTTCTTTTTGTTGTTGTTCTGTTTTGTTTGTTTGTTGTAGGGTACAGAGAAAGATTCAAAGAAACACAAAACACAAGTCCTTCACTGAAGGACTGTAAATTTAAGAGGGAAAATGGATATGTTCACAATGAACTCTAGTAACAAAGGGAAGTGATGATAAACTGTGTGGTTCATTTATAAAATAAAAGGACTGTATTGGACTATATCATTTCTAAGGTAATCATTAAGACTAAAGTTTAGATCTATTATTCTAAATATTAAAATAAGAAAACAGCATGTTACCAAAGCACAGAAGAGGGACAGGGAAAAATTAATTACAAGAAGAGAGATTCAGGAATTTCATGGCAAAGGTGCCATTTGATCAAGACTCTCAGAGATAATTGTTTGCTAGGTAGAGAAATAGCAGAAGTAAAGGCTTTGGGACAAAAAACCATTTTACTTTATTTTGAAATAAATAAAATGTAATTATTAGTCATAAATTAATAATAATAAGTTTTAAAATGCTCTTTATTTTGGTTTAATAGTACCTTTTTTAATGTGCTGACATTGATTTACATCTTCTCAACTCTGTTATTTATACTTCATTTTGAATATTCTAGTTTAGAGTTCTGTTCATTGTTTCCATAACATTGTTTTACACATGTTGTACTTACATATTTTATTGCATTTACATTCCAAGATAGGCAGCTGGTCTTCAGTCCAGATGCTGAAATGTATGGGCATTATTTAAACTACTCTGACAAATAAACAAAGAATATGAAATTCTAAATTGTATGAAAAATACCTCTTGGAGATATAGAGGCACTAACAAAATACTTCAGTTTTTGAAGATAATTGAGAGTTTAATCTGATTAAGATCCTTATATATAACTCTTACTGAGTACTTATGCTACATGTATAAGATCTTGTAGTAGGCCCCAAAAAGGAGAGCTTTGGTTTTAGAGTGTCCAGTAAAGGGACCAAGAACAAAAATCACAATTAAATCTATGGCAAGACATGCTCAGCAGAATATTTTAAAAAGCCTTAAAATGATACAGAAAAAAACAATCTGTATGAGATCTTACAACTTCAAAATTAAGATCCTGGGGTTTCAGGTCAAGATGGTGGCATATGGAAAAGTGGTATTCAGAACCTCCTACAACCACATCAGAATCACAAATAAACTGCAGGACAACCATCATTCAGAATCACCTGAAATTTAACTGACCATAAGTCCTATAACTAAGGATATAAAGAAGAAGCCACATTGAGGCTGAAGGGAGGGACGGAGATGCTGAATGGTCTTGTTCCAGACCTATATGTAGTGAATAAAAATCAGGAGGGATAGCTCAGCTACCGAAGTTCCCCCTGAGGAGTGATGGATCCCTCCCCATACCAGGACCCCCAGTCCATGGTTTCAGTACCAGGAAGAGAAGTCCCCACAACTTCTGTCTTAAAAACAAGCAGGGATTGTGGGCTCTGTATTCCCAGACAGTTCTTGTTAAAGGACTTGCCCATTAACTTACTTAGATTCACTCCCTTGGTGCTCCAGCACTGTGCAGCAGCTTGGAAGCCACCAAAGACATATGGGGAGGAACTGAATTGTCATCAAGGTGAGAGCTGGGGAAGAGCAGCTTTCTTTTAGACAAAAATGCTGGCAGAAGTTATTGTTTCTTTTCTGAGACCTCCCCCCAACAAAGTTGCAGGCTGGAGCCATATCTGAGTTTCTATATACCTGGATAACACCGTTTGCCCACCATGGTGATTACCTGAGACCTTGTCCCACCCAAACTGCGGGCCCACCCAAGCCTTTTCCAGTGGCTTTTCCACACAAATGGCCTGTCTTGGCTCATTATAGTGACATTCCTAAAATCTCTCAAACAAACAGCATCTTGGTTCTGCATACCTCATACCTCTTGGTAAATGGCCCCAGGTTCAGCACTAGTGGTAGCTGGCCTTGGTTTGTAGCTTGACCTCTACTTAGCAGCACCAAGCCCAACAAAAATAACAGCTATCTGCATATCTCTTGGTAGCTCATGCGGGGTGACCCTGAACAGGGCACAGGTGCCAACTGATCTTAGCCTGTACCTCCCAGGAGGCCCACAGCCATCACGCCTGATGAACAGCTTCAGACCATGCTGGAGCACCACCCAACCACCTCCAGGAATGATAAACTCAAAGGGTGAATTCGGCAGGTACCTGAGCCCCACTGTAGTGAGTTCTGTTCCATGGGCTTGGTCCCTCTGCACAGCAGATCCTCCACAGTGGTTGCAGCCAGTCCTTGTAACCAACTGGCCTGAGGAAAATGCCTCCCATTGATGTGCCAACAACAACCAAGGCTCAACTACAACAAGAGAGTACACACAGCCCACATGGGTGTGTGCATCTAGAGCACCAGGCTCAGATAACAGGGGGAGCTGTTCCATTTGGGCCCTAAAGAACACATAAGACTACTCTACCAAAACCAGGAGACAGAGCAGCTCTATCTAATACATGGAAACAAGCACAGGGAGTTAGCCAAAGAGAGGAGACAGTAAAATGTATCTCAAGTGAAAGAAGAGAATAAAATTCCAGGAAAAGAACTAAACAAAATTGAGATAATTAAATATCATATGCAGAGTTTAAAACACTGGTTATACCCTGGCTGGTGTGGCTCAGTTGTTGGAGTGTTGGCCTACACAATGAAGGGTCACAGGTTCAATTTCTAGTCAAGGGTGCATATCTGGGTTGCAGGTTCTATATCCGGCCCCAGTGGGGACACATGCAGGAGGCAACCAATCTATGTCTCTCTCGCACATTGATATTTTTCTCTCTCTTGGTCTCCCTCCCTCCCACTCTCTCTAAAAATCAATGGAAAAAATATCCTTGGGTAAGAATTAACAACAACAACAAAAACAACACCGCTTATTAGGATACTCAATCAACTGTGGGGAAGAGTTAAGAAACTTACTGAAAACTTCAACAAAGAGATAGAAAACATAAAAATGGAGGTAGAAAACATAAATTAAGAACTGTCAGGGATAAAGAATATACTAACTGAAATAAAAAATACATTACAGGGAATCAACTTTAGAGTAGACAAAGGAGAAGATAAGAAAGCAGAAAACACCCCATTGAAACAGCAAAAATGAAAAACAATCCAAAAACAAAAAAAAAATGAGGATAGTGTAAGGAACCTCTGGGACAACTTCAAGCATACCAACTTTTGCATCATGGGGGTACTGGAAAGAAGAGAGAGAAAGCAAAAAATTGAAAACCTATTTGAAAAAATGACAGAAAACTTCCCTAACCTGGTAAAGAAAATAGACAAACAAGCCAAGGAAATGCAGTGTCCTAAACAAGATGAACTAAAAGAGGCCCACACCAAGACACATCATAATTAAAATGTCAAAGGTTAAATACAAAGAGAGAATCTTAAAAGCAGCAAGAGAAAAGCAGTTATTTATAAGCGAGCTCCCATGAGGTTGTCAGCTGATTTCTCAACAGAAACTTTTCAGGCCAGAAGGGATTGGAATGAAATAATTAAAGTGATGAAAAGCAAAGACCTACAACCAAGATTACTCTACCTAGAAAAACTATCATTTATAATTCAAGGTCATATAAAGAACTTCCCAGACAATAAAAAACTAAAGGAGTTTATCACCACCAAACCAGTATTACAAGAAATGTTAAAGGTCTTCATGAAGAAGAAAAAGAAGGAGGAGGTGGAGAAGAAGAAAGATAAAATATATGGATAGTGTAAGTTCAGTTCTGGAAATATCAGGGGGAACACTTTGTAAAGTATGTAATTGTCTAATCACTATGCTGTACACCTGAAACTAATACAAAATAGTATTACATGTAAACTGTAATTAAAAAATAATTTAAGAATTAAAAAATGTAGAAAAAGAAAAAATAAAGGCATTGTTTTGTAAGGGCAAAATCTGGCTTCAAAAAACACAATGAATAAAATGGTAACAAATACATATCTATCGAAAATTAATTTAAATGAAAATTGATTAAATGCTTGAATCAAAAGATATACAGTGGCTAAATGGATAATAAAAGAAGACCCTTACATATGCTCTCTATAAAAGATTTACCTCAGATTAAAAGACACACACAGATTGAAAGTAAAGGGACCGAAAAAGATATTTCATAAAAATAAAAACAAACAAAAAAGTTAGGGTAGTAATACTTATACTAGACAGAATAAACAAGGACAAAACAATTCCACTTGTGGGTATTTATCCCAAGAAAATGAAAACACTAAATTGAAAAGATATATACATCCATATATTTATTGCAGCATTATTTATGATAGACAAGATATGGAAGCAACCTACGCATCCATCAACAAATGAATGGATAGAGAATTGGTGCATATACATGATGGAACATGATTCAGCCATAAAAAGAATGAAATCTTGCTATCTGCAACAACATGGATGGCCCTAAAGGGAATTGTGCTGAGTGAAATAAGTCTGAGAAAGACAAATGCCAGATGATTTTACTTACATGTGAAAACTAAAAAACAAAATAAACAAGCAGAACAGAAAAAGACTCATAGCTACAGATAACATTTTGTTGGTTGCCAGAGGGAGGGGGTTGGGAAATGGGTGAAAAAGGTGAGGAGATTAAGAAGTACAAATTGGCCCTGGCCAGTTTGGTTCAGCGGTTAGAGTGTCGGCCCGAGGACCAGAGAGTCTCGGGTTTGGTTCCTGCTAAAGGCATGTACCTTGGTTGCAGTTTGTCCCAAGCCCCAGTTGGGGTCCTGTGAGTGGCAACCACTCAATGTGTCTCTCTCACATCACTGTTTCACTCTCTCACGTCAATGTTTCTCTCTCTCTTCTTCCCTCTCTACCTCCTGCAAAAAAAAAAAAAAAAAAGGACCAATTGGTAGTTACAAAATAGTTATGGGAATGCAAAATACAGCATGGGGTATATAGTCAATAATATTGTAATAACTATGTGTGGTGTCAGATGGGTAGTAGATTTATCAGGGTGAGCACTTCACAAGTTATATAAATGTCTAATCACCAGATTGTACACCTGAAACATATAATATTTTATGTCAATTCTAATTTTAAAATAAAATAAAATTTAAGATCCTTTATGACCATCAGAGACTGTCAGTGGAACAACTGTCATGAAATCTGGCCACTTTGCATGACAGAAAGTCATTATTTTAGGATGTTGGTGCTTAGTACTTTTCTTTCTATCCCTTCCTCCTCTCCTTCCTTCCTTCTTTTCCTTCCTTTCTCCCTCCCTCCCTCTGTTCTTTTTCATTTCTTTTCTTTCACTTTCTCTTCCTTTTTAAAAAATTTCTTCAGTGAAACTGCACTCACTCATTTATAGATCATCTTTAGAGCTTTTTACATTTCTATTAATAGCTGTGGTTCCCAAATCTGGCTCTAATCAGGTGTCACCTGGGAGGATTTCTTTCTTTTTTAAATCTAGATTCCTGGGCCCCAGCCCTTGAGATTATGAATCAGGAAGTCTGAGAAGGAAACTGGAAAACTGCACTTCGTAAGCTTCCATCATGGGTGAGGTCGGCAGTCTTGGGAACCAACCCCCTGGGCTTCCTCACAGCTGTACAGCGTGGAGTATTGGCAAAGAGTGTGCATGGGTTCAGAATTCAGACACCATCTACCAATTCTGGGATTGAATACCAGCCCTTCACTTCCTCACCTGTAAAATAGGAAACCTGGTCCTTCCCTTAGAGATCAGTTACAAGGAGTAAAGGTGATGTGTGCTAAGCATTAGCCTAGAGCTCGTTACCACAGTTAACACGCAGCTAACACTGACCACCTGTATAATTCTTATTACATGCCCAATGGGCTCATCAGGTTTAAAAATTAAAAAAAAAACAACCTCATTCTCCTACTTTCCATACTCACCATTCTTTTGAGCCCAATATAACTGTTTGCTACTCAGATCCATCATTTTTCCCTTTTAATTTCCTTTACAAGTTTCACTTATTTAAAAAATTTTAGTTTGCCTAGCATAGTTTCTGGCACATATTGTGTTTGAATTTGTTTTTCATTTAATTAAACATTTATATACATGATGAGGAAAGACAGTTTCTGTTAATCCTCACCTGAGGATATTTTTCCATTGATTTTTAGATAGAGTGGAAGGGAGGGAGTAAGAGAGACAGAGAAACCTCAATATGAGAGAGATACATCGATTGGTTGCCTCCCACACAACACCAACTGGGGCTGAGGATGAAACCTACAACCCAGGTATGTGCCCTTAACTGGGAATCGAACCCGAGGCCCTTTGGTCCATGGGCCAATGCTCCAAATGAGCCAGGACAAAAATACTACATTTTTAAATTAATCTTGCAGTAGAATATAAAATTGAATACATTAAAAATATTCTAACAAACTTGGGTCAGAACTTCAGGTTCATTAAAAATATAAGCATATTTATTTTGTCTCTTCTCCCAAGTTTGGACATGTAACACATATGAGCTTTGGAAATTTTTTTTAAGTAATATGAAATACGAGGCGGAGGTGTTGCTCTTTTCTCCAGAAAGTAAAAAAAAAAACAACTGGAATCCTTTCATCGCAATTTGTAGATAAGTTTTGTCAGTTATGATTTTGTACTTCACAGTGTTGAGTTTCTTAATGCATGAAGCTAGGCACCTTATCTGAGGTTATGCATTCTCTAACTCTAAGAGATACATATCAGTCCATGTTTTTTGTGTGTCTTCATTTGTTGCCACAAATCTCACATAAATGAAAGCATTTACAAAATGTTGCCACCACCAGTTCATTGCAGTATTTCCATGTTTTGCAGAGAAGTTTAAAGCAAAGGAACTAAGATGGCCTCTTATGTTCTTCAGCACTGTGTCAAACCTTGATTTGCCAGATTATCTTTCATTTAGAAGATCACATACACTTAAGCAGAGATAATACTCACTTTGTAGCAGAGATAGTTTTCAGGTTTCTTAAAGTAGGTTTTCATACATATTTCATGGCTAAAGATTAAACCACAGCTAACCTTAATTATTTTTGTCCTTTTTACCATGCTAAATTCCATTACTGAGAAGATCATAGGATACCGCATTTTCCAAATCAAACTAAAACACATCTTACAGTAGGTAGAACATTTGCAATTAATTTTATACTATGACATTTGAAGTGTATAGACAGTCATCCTGGATATGGTGAGCATCTTAAACAATGATTTTTCTTTCTTTTCTTTTCTTAATGTATGATTACCCCATACAATCCAAATTAAACAATTTCACAGATAACTGCTTTTATTTCTTTTTTATTTTTTAAATTAATTTATTGTTGTTACAGATGTTTCTTTTTTTCCCCCCATTGACACCTTCCTCCGGATCCCACCCCCACCACCTGCATTGTTGTCTATGTCCATTGGTTATGCATATATGTATATAAGTTTTTTGGTTTATCTCTTCCTCTCCCCCACCCCCCTCTTCTGAGTTTTGTCAGTGTACCCTACCTTCTATGTCTCTGGGTCTATTTTGCTGAGAACTGCTTTTAAAGGTAACACTGTGCTAGCCACGGTTGGGCACATGACAAATTACAACTGACTCTTTTAATGTTGTATTACAGTTAACAAAACTTTCATATGTATATAACTACATTGTCTTCTAAGAACTTGTGAAAAAAAACAGGGGGGATGTCTCTATGTTACAAAGCCTAAGGAAATTAACTGATGTATCTAAAGTTGCATAGCAATTACATGGACTCAAGTACAGATTACTGAACTCACAAACCAGTCCTTTCTCCACTCTGCTTGTGGCATAAAACAGGATCCATGAAATCTAGAATCAGAATAGTTGCATAACAATAGGCTAAAACAATATTACAACAGAGCAATAGAGAAGTTGTCAAAGTGACTAGATTAGAGAATAACTATGAAGAATGATTTTTAATATATAAAATTCTTCTCAATAAATCTATAAATAAAAGCTATCCCAAAGAAAAATATTGACATACTGAGCTCCATACAAATGTAACTAAACATTAAAAAGTAAGTAAACATTTTTTAAAGGAAGTGACTGACGAAGAAAATATAGCAGCAAATATGACAGACAGAAGAGTAGCCTTTATAGTCTGCATAAAGAGCTCATAAAATTAAATAAAAAACATTTAATTCCAAATAAATAAATGGGCAAAGAACATGAACAGACAATTTATAAAAGAGGACATAACAGCAAATATACATGTGAAAAATGTTCAACTTTGTTACTACAGTGTTTAAAGTAATAGCAAAACAACACAAAAATATACTCTTTTGAATATTACATAGCTTTAAAATTGGGTTACATAGCTATAAAATAGATTTAAAATACACAAATCTGAATTGTGTATAAAACTGGTGCTATGAATTGCTGGTGGTATAAGAGCCATGGCAATATACACACTCTTTTCTCAAAAACCTCTTTTCAGGACTTTTAATCTAAGGAAATCATCCAAATAGAAATAAAATTTTATGCATAAAGTTATGAATCAAAACATTACTTATAATAACAAAAAAGTAGAAGAAGCAATCCAAGCACCTAACAGTAGGGGAATGCATGAGTAAAATATGATGTATGCACACTACAGACTATTCTAAAAACTATTAAAATAGTCTTTCTGAAGATGGTGCCAAAATAGAAAAAATACTTATAAAACAGTGTTGATTGAAAAAAAAACATGCTATCTCTCATGAAAATATACACATAGCATGACTGAAATGGAATATGAAAAGAACAATATCAGGAAAGTTATTGATTTCCCTGTGACAGACAGTTCTGATTGTTTCACATGTTCTCATTTAATAATCATAGCAACCCGCAGTATTATGTACTGTTGTACTTTGTATTTTCCAGATGGGGAAATTGAGACCTATAGCTGTTAAATATTTCAATGTCACGAAGTTCATAAATGGTGATACATGGGACAGAAAACCTATGCTCTCAAATATGGCAATTTTCATTTATGGGAATCTGGATCAACATCTCCATCCAACTTATCACCCTCCCCGTTTCTCAATTATTTCATGTTGTACTATTTCCATAATAAAAATAACAATTAAATAATTTAATAAGAAATAAGGCAGTTGAAGATTCATGACCAAGTGAGTAATTGGTAAAGGAATTCAAAGAGAGGTATTACTTAAGGTTTAGTGGTGTGGGATGGCTTTAAGAAGAAGATACGATTTGACTGGGAATTGGAGGCACAGCTGGAGGTTGCAGAGGAGGTAAAGGGAATAAGGCACTACAAAAGATGGGAAAAAAAAAGCTTAGTGGTACCAGTAGAGACCATGCTGATATGTGTGAGGAAGCTAAGGCTGGAAGGGAAAGCTGGGGCCAAAGTGCAAGGGTATTTTAATTTTAAGAAAAATAGGTTTTTCCTTATTCCCAGAAGCAATGGAGAACCACTGAAAATGGTTCTTTCCTTCCTTCCTTCCTTCCTTCCTTCCTTCCTTCCTTCCTTCCTTCCTTCCTTCCTTCCTCCCTCCCTCCCTCCCTTTCTCTCTTCCTTCCTTCTTTCCTTCCATTCTCTTTTTCTCTCTCCTTCTTTTTTTTTCTTTAAAACAAGCTGCATTTCTGAAAGATTGATATCAGGGCAGAGCCAAAGATGAACCGAAGCAGGCAGTAAGAATGCTCAAGAGGTTTTCAAAGTAAACCAAGGATGAACTGGTAAGAAGATGCTGGAGAGTATTATGCTAAGCGAAATAAACCAGAGAAAGACAAATATCACATGATCTCCCATATTTGAGGAATATAATGAACAAAATAAGCTGATGAACAAAATAGATCCAGAGATATGGAAGCAGGGAACAGGCTGACAAACCTCAGAGGGAAGGGGGGTGGGAGGGATGGGAAGAGATAAACCAAAGAACTTATTCGCATATATGCACAACCAATGGACACAGAAATTAGGTTGGGGAAACCAGGAGGGGGGTGGGAGTGGGGAGGAAGAGGGGGGTCAATGGGGAAGAAAGGGAGACATCTGTAATACTTTCAACAATAAAAAATAAATAAAAATGGGAATAAAAATAAAGTTAAAATGAAAATAAAAAGGAGGGACATCTGTAAAAAATTATTAATTACAAAATAAAAATAAACTGTATTTTGTCTGGGGGTGGGGAAGAAGATGCAGTGAAGATGGCAGTGCTGCAAATGGAAAAGAACAGATGCAGGAGATACTATCCCAGAAGGTTTGGCAGAATATGGTGACTGATCGGATACAGGACAAGGAAAAGGGAAAGCATTGTTCGATTTCCTGACAACTCCACACAAGTGCTAAAATTCTGTTGGCCCCTACTTCCAGTTTAAATGATTTTGAGTTGGTTTCGTACTTTTTCCTTCCTAAGCATCTCACAATGCCTTCTGAGATAATTAGAGACCCACTTGCCTAGGGGCACAGAGAACCCTAGTGACTAGGGTGTGGCAAAACCAGTTACCATTCCAATAAAATGTTTATTGCTCACAGCTCCCTAGTTAACGTCTACAATCTAAGCTAAACTCCAGTGTGTGAAGCAGCTACAGAGACTTTTGCCTCTTGAAAAATAAATTATACCACAGAAGTATAGATTTATAGGCCCATATCCTCATTTTGTACAGGATAACACTAAGACTCTGAGAGGAGTCCTCACTGCCTGAGTTTGTCCTGAGTATTCTTTGTTTGGCAAAACTCAATTTCAGCAGTATTTTTTAAATAAAATTTCTTAGTTGTCCAGCTCTGAATAGGAATGACAATTTGCATTGTGAGTAGAAAGTGACAATTTTTTAACATATAGCATGAAACTTAGCCAAAGACTGCCTTTTATGATGAATGAGGTCCTGGTTTCTACTAGAAACATTACCACATAATATATCAGTTTTATGTTTAGCGTTCTGAAGTTTTTATATCCTTTCCATTCAATGTGCAGGGGTCCCTTGTCACAGTGTCTTTTTAAAAATATGACCATAGGGCATTTAAAGAGGTGACATGATGATTTATAAAACCTCCTTCATGGATCAGGTATAAAAAACAAAAATACATAAACCAAAAACATTTCGTTCTATGAAAATTTCTGTTACAACTCAGTAATAAATAGGTACACAGTGAGTGAACATTCAAAGAACAGCTTTGAATTCATGTCTAATTTATAAGATCAACCAATTAGTGTCATGGTAATGAAGCTTTGGAACACACTCTCAGACTAACCTTAACATGATCACAGCTGCTTCCACGTGGTCACCATGCAGGCAGGATGTTCTAACCTAGACAAGGGGAGGCAGCAGGTTCTGTGGCAGTAAAGGGAGCAAATGGGTGTTGAAGGGTGAATGGAGGGCACTCAGCAGGATGTGAGGGGGGAAAAACAGATGTTTTCTAGTGAGAACTGCAGACAGATTAATATTAAATGGACACTGGATGATTATTGCAGCACCTGTGCTAATTGTAACCCAGAGTAAATCATCACAATGTGATATTGGATCTGCCTGAAGACCAGCCTGCAGATTCCAATGACTGTCCCTCACACCTGTTCATTTCTTGTCACCAGTCAGTCTCTGGGCAACTGTATGTGTGTGTATCAGCCATACTGAACCAAATGCTAATAAAAATAAAACCCTTTCACACCGATTATAAAATTCAGTGGTCCCAAATTCTGATGGAAAAAAATAAAATAAATAACCAATATCAAAGTCTATAGGAAGAGAAAAAATTTCTGGAAAGAAAAACTGGTTATGAAAAGAGAAAATTCTATAACATTGGCCAAGGCATTTATTATTTTTTTCTGTGGAAAGGGTTCTGTGGAGGAAGAATAGAAGTTTTATCATCAGCAACAGTTGGGTCAGAGGACACATTAAACCCAGGAGGTAGCCGACTGTAGTAGAAAGATCTGAGCAAATGTGGGATTTCAATCCCCCTCTCCTGATAACTGACTGTGAACTTTATGCAAAACACTTTACTGTGCAGCCAGAGAGAGAGTTGAACCAAACTTTTGAAGTCCCTTCCATATCTGGCATTTTATGACTCTATGAGGTCTCTTTTTTTTTTTCTGTTTGTTTTCAAGAGAACAAATCCTTTAAACATGCCTATTTTGTTAGTGCCTTTCTTTAGGGCCCCAACAGGAAGGCACAAGTATATTTGAAATAATAATCTCATTATTTACATAGGTGTTTTGTCATGTCAGGACCTTTAATATGGGGTTTGAATTGTTCTTTCATGTAATTGGGAGCTGATATAACTCCTAACTTAGATTTTTGAATCCAAGTGTCTTTTTTTATACCCAAAATACACCCCTTTAAAGGAGATAACATTAATGAATATCTGGCAGTCAGCAAGGAGCGGGAGGATGGTAGAGAAACCAAAGCATCTGCTTCCAGCTTTTCTAAAAGAAAGTACACACTGGGAAAACTGAAAATTCCTCATTGCTAAGCAAACACACTCTTTATAGGTTTAGGGCCATACAATTGTGAGCAGGTTTAGCTCTGCTGACTTTTGCCACAATGGAAAGAACCGCATATATAAAAAGAATAGAGGGCCCGGGCCTGTCACTCAACATCACAGTCTATATTCAGAGAGAACAACCATCAAGCATAAGTCACACAAGCAAATACAGAGGCCTGTAGTTCTGAAGGAGAGCTCCTCATCACAACTGCCAAAGCTGCTTAAAATGCAAATGGAGACTGGGAAGGAGGCCTGGAATCCTGCTACAGCCCTCAGTGATTTAAATGAGGCTTGTGTACACAAGAAGAAAGCCTACTCTATGCACTCCGCAGGCAGGCAGTGTGGAGGGGGAAAGCTAAAGAGAAGTAAGCTTGGAAAGAAAAGGGGGGCACAAGATGGTTCCTCCTTAGATATACTTATCGAAAAGAGGAAAAAAGGGGAAACTAGGATTTTATTATGCCTTGAGGCCAACTTATTTTTTGTCTAAGACATGACTCTAATTTTCTAATGAATGTCAGTAAATAATCAATATTTGCTAGGTTAGCAAATATTTGTTGGGGAAGGGTGGGAAAGTGTGTCTAATGGTAAATATAAAGGGTGGGCAAAAGTAAATTTATAGTTGTGAGTATGTGAAACAGTTTATTCTTGTATTATTTATTAATTACTATATTATTTTCCATATAATCAACTGTAAACCTCCTTTTTTCTCACTCTGTATATAAAGGGGAAAAACCACTAAATTTCTAATAAAAGTATTATTTACTAAATGAGTTACAAAGAAAGTACGTTCATTTTTGCATTAGGCATAGAGGCTTCAAGGTCAAAAGGAAAACAAGGGTGTTATAGTTTGAATGAGACATAAACTTTAAAAAGTGAAAGTTCCACTCAGCCGGTGTGGCTTACTGGTAGAGTGTTGACCCATGCACCAAGAGGTCACCGGTTCGATTCCCAGTCAGGGCACATGCCCAGGTTGTGGGCCCGATCCCCAGTGGGGGGCATGCAGGAGACAGCCAATCGATGTTCTCTCTCATCGATGTTTCTATCTCCCTCTCCTCTCCCTTCCTCTCTCTCTAAAATCAATACAGAAAAAAAAATAAATGAAGCAACTTGCTTTTATTTTTTTAAAGGTGAAAGTTCCTTCTCAGTTCCTTGTTCCTTCTGTTAAATGACCTATAGTCTACAAGTAGGTTTCAGTCAACTCTCTAAATTTTTTTTTTACCATAATAAAACATTTATTTTGTTTCTTTAAATTAGTATACAGTAAAATTAAAAGGTTAAAAAAATGCAGCAAATCCCTTTGTCTTTCCCTCCCTGGGCCTGCAGTCATCCTGTTTCCCAATTTCTCTAAAGTTTTTTTTAAAGATCAATTTAGTAGCTGGAATGTAGTGAAATAGCATTAAGGCAGGCTTATTGGTAACCCTGCTGTGATCTTGTTCTTCAGTTTTATATCCCTTATATCCCAGAATTTGGCCCCCTTACTCATTCCCCTATCCCTGTAAATACTGTTTTTTCATACTTGGGGGTATTGAATTAGGACATGAAAAGTGCAACATATATGTTACTCAATATTCCAGTTGATGTGCAGATTGAAAAAAACATAAATTACACAAGTATCTAGTCCTCTTGGACCGCTCCCAAGCCTTTCTGATACTGACCTCCTATTCCTGTCAGTCCTCTGACATTTTTCTTACATGTTCTGACTTCCATTGTCTACTTTGGAATCTTCCTAAATCTATTGTCCTGTTCCAGTAAGTTTGTCTATCAAAGAGAAGATTCTGAAAATACCACAATGTACTTTAGCTCCAATTAATAGGTAAGATGTCACAAAAGTAACTTATCATTTATCCCATAATCTTCTTACAGTTGAATACTGGCCTATGCAAAATCATAGAATTCATACTAAAACAATAGTATCTTCTTTCATTAGAAACCCTTAAATCTGAGCTCAGAATTATCTGGGCTCCTACTAGCAGGTTTCAGGTATTCACTTCCAAATTTATATCAGCTTGTACAAAGGTCTTATTTTAATATTGGTGTAGTTAAATCTCCACTCACAAAGATTATCTTAGCCTTCATACCACCCAATTTGGGTAGAAACACTCTTATGCCAAGCTGGATGATCTGTCTTATAGAAAGCATTCTGAGTCCTTGGGGAATTTTGTTCCCACTGGATTCCTTGCCACTCAATTTTTTTTTCAGTTTAATCCTCTTAGAGATAAAGGTGGAGATTTCACATTAAGCTATATAATTTGAGCCACTAATAAGAGCAAACTTATGTTTCCTGAATTATGAAATTAAACACAAATAGAATCTCTTACCAATACTACATGTAGATAGTTGAAATGGTGCCACTTTTAGAAATAAAGTTGATACCTCCTGAACTAAAAGCTAAATAGAACATTTTGTGGTTTTAATTATAGTTGTTAATAAAGCACTAGTTCTTTATTCGGGGGAGGGGGGGGGACAAAACCAAGAAAAACTTGATCAAAATTTCACATTGTTTAAAGTTTTTATAAAATAATTTAAGAAGTAATGTTTTTAAAAATGACTGCTTCAGAATCTAAAGTTGAGATTTCATTTGGCTAAAATTGTTGAAAATTCAAATCTAAAAATTTATTTGAACATTTTTCTTTAATTGTCTCCCAAGGATATATATTAGAGGAAGCAAGAGAAAGAGAGAGACAGAGAGAGGGAGAGAGAATTAATCAGTGTGAGAGAGAAACATCAATCAATTGCCTCTCATATACCCAACCAGGGATTGAACCCACAACTTAAGTTTATGCCCTGGGCTGGAATCAAACCCACAACCTTTTGCGTATGTGACAGCGCTCCAACCAACTTAGCCACCCAATCAGGGCTTATTTGGACATTTACCTTTCTGAAGCCAAACACAATTGTATTTCCTCAATCTTGCAACTGGGCCGATATATTTGTGTGTGTGTGTGTGTGTGTGTGTGTGTGTGTGTGTGTGTGTGTGTGTAGCTGTATTTATAGACAAAAAAAAAGCCAAAGACCAATGAATAGAAAAACTAAAGCATTTTAAGTTGATTAAAATTGGCATTATTACAATCAGAGTGGTTTATGTACAATAAAGAAAGATCTAAAGTTGACTTCTAAAAGAAGGATTCCTGAAACAACAATCAGAAAGAATATATGCACCACTATATTCATAGCAGCACTATTTACAATAGCTAAGATCTGGAAACAGCTCAAGTGCCCATAAGTAGATGAGTGGATAAAAAAGCTGTGGTACATTTATATAATTGAATACTATGCAGCTATAAAAAAGAAGGATCTCTTACACATTGAGATGACATGGAGGGACCTGGAAAGTATTATGCTAAGCAAAATAAGTCAGTCAGAGGAAGACAAGTATCACATGATCCCACTTATATGTGGAATCTAATTAACAAAATAAGCTGATGAAAAAATTGATTCAGGGACATGAAAGCAGAGAACAGGCTGAGGAACCTCCGAGATAATTGGGGAGGGGGGCATGGTGGGAAGAGATAAACCAAGGAACTTATATGCTTATATGCATAACCAATGGACACAGGCAATAGTGTAGTGAAAGCAGGGAGAGGCAGGAGTGGGGAGAATGGGGTCAAAGGGGGAAGAAGGGAGAAACATCTGTAATATGTTCAACAATAAAGATAAATTAAAAGAAAAACAAAAAATTATAAAGTGAAAGGAAATTTTAGATATCATTAAAAAATAATAAAAGGATTTCTGAATTGTTTCTCTGCTTTGAAGAGCCCCAAAAGTTGCAATAATATATTGTTAAGACTCCAAAGAATTTCACTGATTATAATGTTTATACATTTTTTTCTGGAAAGAACTATGTGAGTATTATTGATTGCCTACTTTATAGTCATTCCCCTTCTTCATAATTAGAGGAAACCCAATTTTGATTACCACACAAAACCTGGTTTCCCTTCAGACCATAGTAAGTTTTAAATAGACTAAACCAATCATGGGGATTCCATTCATTCTCCTTCTCAGTAATTGATTTAGGAATGTAGTCCAGCCAATGAGACATCAGGGAAAGTCTGCTGAGAAACCTCTGGGGAAGATTTCAGTTTGTGTTTATAGCCTATACTCTAGACTGCCTCAATGATTGCACAGAGATACGGAGCACTGATTGGGTCCTTATTCCAAGATATGATTGATTTTATTTTTGATAAATCCAGCAAGACTGAAGTTGTCTCTGTTTACTTAAACCAAGAAACATTGTCTTAACTACTGATGCTATGCGTAGCTATGCTGTAAAAAAAGTAAAGTGTTCTCATGCTCATATGTGAAATTTCTCTTAGAAATCTTTCTCATGGTCTGCTTTAGAAATTTTCATGGTATTGGTATTAGTTTACATAAAATCCCTTTGTGGGGTGAAGGCCTCAAATGACAAGCACTAGAGGTCATATTTTCAGACTGCTACCGATGATACGTGATACTGGTGGTGAAAGGCAGAGGACATCTGTTGTACCCTAAGGCAGCATGGTGTAGTGAATAGAAAACTAAACTTAGAGTTGAAACCTGTGCTCCAGCCCAAGCTCTGCCACATCCTGGGTGTGAGAATGTGAGCAATCCCTCAGAACCTCCGTTTCCTTACTGCTCAAAAGGAGGTGAAGTGTTGTTCACTCTTGGTACTTGTATTCAACATAGTATTGGAAGTCTTAGCTAGAACAATTTAAAAAAATACATGATTAAATAAGTAAATGGCATTCAAACTGTAAATGAAGTAAAACTATCAAATTGCAGGTCATATTACATAATATATAGAAAACCACAAAGATTGCACAATAAAACCATTCTTAAAACTAAAAAATAAATTCAGTAAATTTGCCCTGGCCAGTTTGGCTCAGCGGTTAGAGCGTCGGCCTGCGGTCCGGAGAGACCCGGGTTCGGTTCCCGCTAAGGGCACGTACTTCGGTTGCAGTTTGTTCCCGGCCCTGGTTGGTCGTGCGGGTGGCAGCCACTCGATGTGTCCCTTCACGTCAATGTTTCTCTCTCTCTCTCCCTTCCTCTCTCTCCCTCCCACTCTATCTGTACAAAAAATGGAAAAATATCCTCGGGTGAGGATTAAAAAAAAAAAAAAAAATTCAGTAAATTTGCAGACACAAAGTCAATATATGAAAGATGTTGCATTTCTATACACTGATGATGAAATATTATCAAGAGAAATTAAGAAAATAATCTCATTTATAATTACATAAAAAAATAAAAATATCTAAGAATGAATTTAACCACGGCAGTGAAAGACTTCACATTGAAAACTATAAAACCATGATAAAGTAAATTGAACAAGACACAGATATATAAAAAGACATTCCAATTCCGAGCTCATGGATTAGAAGAAGAATAAAATAACAATACTACCTAAAGCAACCTACAGATTTAGTGCAATCCCCAACAAAATTCCAATGGCGTGTTTCACAAAAACAGAAAAACAATCCATTTGTATGGAACAAGAAAAGGACCAAATAGCTAACGAAATCTCGAGAAAGAAGAACAAAGCTGGAAGCATCACACTCCCTAATTTCAAACTATGTTACAAAGCTATAGTAATCAAACCATATGGCGTCGGCATTAAAGGAGATATGTAAATCAATGGAATAGAATGGAAAGCGCAGAAATGAACCACACATATATGGTCACTTAACATTTGACAAAGGATATAAGAACATACAATGGAGTAAAAACAGTCTATTCAATAAATGACATTGGAAAAACTGGACAGCCACAAGAAAAATAATGAAACTGTCTTCCATCATACACAAAAATTAATTCAAAATGGATTTAAGAGTTGAACATAAGACATGAAATCATAAAAATCCTAAATGAAAACATAGGTGGTAAGCTTCTTGACATAGGTCTTGACGATGGTTTTTTGGACTTGACACCAAAAACCAAGACAACTGAAGTAAAAATTAGCATCTGGGACTACATCACACTCACAAGCTTCTGCACAGCAAAGAAAACCATCAACAAAATAAAAAGACAAAATAGTAAATAGTACAAAATGTTTGTTAGTCATTCATCCAATAGGAGGTTAATATTAAAAAATATAAAGAACTCATACAACTCAATACCAAAAAAACCCATAATTTTTAAAATTAATTAATTAATTTTATTTTTTTGTGGTTTAGTTATTTATTTTATATTTTTTTATTTAATGTATTTATTTTTGTTACAGATGTTTCTCCTTTTCCTCCCACTGATTCCCCCCTCCCTCTCCCTCCCTGCCCTGTCTCCAGCTTTTTTGCCCATGACCATTGTTCATGCATACATACATATAAGTTCTGTGGTTTATCTCTCGCCCACACACCCCTCTTCTGGGGATTGTCTTTCTGTACCCCACTTCCATATCTCTGGGACTACGCCATTCCTCACACTGTTATGTTCATTATATTCCACAAATAAGTGAGATCATATAATACTTGTCTTTCTCTCTTTGGCTTTTTTCCCTTAGGATAATGCTTTCCAGGTCCCTCCATGTTGTCGCAAAGGATAAGAGATCATTCTTTCTTACAGCTGCATAGTATTCCATTGTGCACATGTACCGCAGCTTTTTTATCCACTCATCTACTGATGGACAGTGGGTTGTTTCCAGATCTTAGCTATTGTAAAGAGTACTGCTATGAACATAGGGGTACATATATTCTTTCTGATTGGTGTTTCAGGCTTCTTAGGGTATATTCCTAGAAGCAGGATCAGTGGGTCAAATGGCAGTTCAATTTCTAATTTTTTGAGGTAACACCATATTGTTTTCCATAGTGGCTGCACTAGTCTGCATTCCCACCGACAGTATACTAGAGTCCCCTTTTCTCCACACCCTCGCCAACACTTATTGTTTGATGATTTGTTGATGGTGGCCATTCTGACAGGTGTGAAATGATACCTCATTGTTGTTTTAATTTGCATCTCTCTGATGATTAGTGATGTTAAGCATTCCTTCACATGTCTCTTGGCCATTTTTATATCCTGTTTGGAGAAGTGTCTATTCAGTTCCTCTGCCCATTGTTTAATTGGGTTCTTTGTCTTCCTTTTGTTGACTTGTATGAGCACTCTATATATAGTGGAAATTAACCCCTTATCTGATGTATCATTGGCAATTATGCTCTCCCATACAGTGGGTTGCCTTTCCATTTTGATGATTGTATCTTTTGCTGTGCAGAAGCTTTTGAGTTAGATGTAGTTCCATGTGTTCATTTTCTCCTTTGTTTCTGTTGCCTTAGGGGATGTATCAGTGAAAATTCTGCTGTGCATGATGTCTGAAATTTTGCTGCCTACATTTTCTTTTAGGATTTTGATGGATTCATGAGTCCCATTTAACTCTTTTATCCATTTTGAGTTTATTCTTGTGTATGCTGTAAGTTGATGGTCTAGTTTCAGTTTTTTGCACGTAGCTGTTCAATTCTCCCAACACCATTTATTTCAAAGAGCCTGTCTTTACTCCACTGTATGCTCTTGTCACATTTGTCAGATATTAATTGAGCATATTGCCTTGGGTCCATTTCTGGGTTCTCTGTTCTGTTTCACTGGTCTATATGGCTGTTTTTGTGCCAGTACCAGGCTGTTTTGATTATAGTGACTTTGCAGTATAACTTGAAATCTGGTAATGTGATTCCTACTACTTTGTTCTTCTTTTTCAAGATTGCTGTGGCTATTTGAGGTCTTTTTTTGGTTCCATATGAACTTTTGAGTATTTGTTCTAGTTCTGTGAAGTATGTTCTGATATTTTGATGGGGATTGCATTGAATCTATACATTGCTTTGGGTAGTATGGACATTTTAGTGATGTTAATTCCCCCAATCCATGAACAAGGTATGTGCTTCCACGTTTTTTTCTCTTCCTGTATTTCTTTTTTCAATGACCTGTAGTTTTCTGCGAATAGGTCCTTTACTTCTTTGGTCAAGTTTATTCCTAGGTATCTTAATTTCTTTGCTGCGATGGTAAATGGTATTATTTTTTTAGTTTCTCTTTCTGTGATTTCATCATTGATATATAATAATGATGTCAATTTCTTGACGTTAATTATGTATCCTGTTACTTTGCCAAATTCATTTATTAAGTCTAGTGAATTTTTGGTGCAGTCTTTGGGGTTTTCTACGTATAGTATCATGTCATCTGTGAATAATGACAGTTTCACTTCCTTCTTTCCAATTTGGATCCCTTTTCTTTTTTCTTCCTGTCTGATTGCTGTGGCTAAGACTTCCAGTACTATGTTAAATAAGAGTGGTGAAAGTGGGCATCCCTGTCTTGTTCCTGTTCTTAAGGGAAATGCTTTTAATTTTTGTCCATTGAGTATGATGTTGGCTGTAGATCTTTCATATACAGCCTTTATTATGTTGAGATATGATTCCTCTATTCCCACTTTGCTGACCGTCTTTATCAGAAATGGGTGCTGGATTTTGTCGAATGCTTTTTCAGTGTCTATTGATATGATCATATGATTTTTATTTTTCATTTTGTTAATAGGTGTATCACATTTATTGATTTGCGAATATTGTACCAGCCTTGCATCCCTGGGATGAATCCCACTTGGTCATGGTGAATAATTTTTTTTGATGTTATTGATGGATTCGATTTGCTAGTATTTTGTTCAGGATTTTGGAATCTATGTTCATCAGGGATATTGGCCTGTAGTTTTCTTTCTTTCTAGTGTCTTTTTCTGGTTTTGGAATTAGAATTATGCTGGCCTCATAAAACGAGTTTGGAAGTCTTCCTTCTTGAATTCTTTGAAATAGTTTGAGGAGAATGGGTATTAGTTCTTCATTGAATGTTCGGTAAAATTCCCCCATGAAGTCATCCGGGCTTGGGCTTTTGTTTGCTGGGATAGTCTTGATTACATCTTCAATTTCCTTTCTTGTTATTGGTCTGTTCAAGTTTTCTATCTCTTCCTGGTCCAGTTTTGGTAGACGATGTGTTTCTAGGAATTTGTACATTTCACTTAGATTGTCGAATTTGTTGCTGTATAATTGTTCATACTATTTGTTAATGACTCTTTGTATATCTGTGGTGGTAGTTATTATTTCTCCTCTTTCATTTCTGATTTTGTGTATTTGGGTTCTCTCTCTTTGTGTATTGGTGAGTCGCGCTAAGGGTCCATCAATCTTGTTTATCTTTTCAAAGAACCAGATCTTTGTTTTATTGATTCTTTGAATTGTTTTTTTTTGTTGTTGTTGTTGTTTTTAGTCCCCTTGTCATTTATTTCTGCTCTGATCTTTACTATTTCCTTCCTTCTACTTGCTCTGGGGTTTTCTTTTTGATTACTTCCTAGATCTTTAAGTTGTGAGATTAGATAGTCTATTAGAAATTTTTCTTGCGTCTTGAGGTAGGCCTGTGGTTCTATGAACTTCCCTCTCAGAACTGCTTTCGCTGAATCCCATAGATTTGGTGTTGTTGTGTGTTCATTTTCATTGGTTTTCAGGAAGTTTTTAACTTCTTCGTTGAACCCATTCATTGTTCA
Organism: Molossus molossus; assembly: GCF_014108415.1. Classification (NCBI taxonomy): domain Eukaryota; kingdom Metazoa; phylum Chordata; class Mammalia; order Chiroptera; family Molossidae; genus Molossus; species Molossus molossus. The sequence goes on along the minus strand of NW_023425355.1, from coordinate 9,698,389 downwards.
ATAACCTGCTATTTTGCCTCCATGTTTTCATATGTCTTTGCATGTTCTTGTTGCAATTGATTTATAATTGCTTGCCGTTGTTATCTGAGAAGATGCTTGATATGATTTCAATCTTCTTGAACTTGTAGAGATTTAGTTTGTGCCCTATCATATGGTCTATCATTGAGAATGTACCATGTACACTTGAGAAGAATGTGAAATCTGCAGTTATGGGGTGTAATTCTCTGTAGATATCTATTAAATCCATTTGATCTTGTACTTCATTTAGAGTCTGTTTCCTTGCTAATTTTTTGTCTAGAAGATCTATCCAGTGATGTCAGCGGGGTGTTGATGTGTCCTGTTATGATTATATTGCTGTTGATTTCTCCTTTGAAGTCCTCCAGAAGGTTTTTAATATATGTTAGTGCTCCTATATTGGGTGCATATATGTTTACCAAGGTTATATCTTTCTGTTGGGTAGATCCTTTCAATATTATGTAATGGCCTTCTTTGTCTCTAGTTATGGCCTTCATTTTGAAATCTACTTTATCAGATATGAGAATTGCTACCCCAGCTTTCTTTTGCTTTCCATTTCCTTGAAAGATTTTTTCCATCCCTTCACTTTCAACCTAAGTGAGTCTTTTGTTGTGAGGTGGGTTTCTAGTAAACAACACATATGTGAGTCATGCTTTCTTATCCAGTCAGCTATTCTGTGTCTTTTTATTGGAGCATTCAATCCATTCACATTTAAGGTGATAATTGATATGACTTACTTATTGCCATTTTTGTTTAGTATGGTTATAATTTTCTCCCTATTTTTTCTACTAATTACAGCAGTCCTTTTAGCATATCTTCCAGTACTGGTTTGGTGTTAATATATTCCCTTAGCCTTTTTTTTTTTTTTTTGTCCAGAAAGCTCTTTATTTGACCTTTTATTTTGAATGATAGCCTTGCTGGATAGAGTAGTCTTAGATTCAGATCCTTGTTTTTCATGACCTTGATTACTTCATGCCACTCCCTTTGAGAGCCTTATGGGGTTTCCTTTTTAGGTAACCTGTTGCTTATCTCTTGCTGCTTTTAGGATTCTCTCTTTGTCTTTAATTTTTGGCATTTTATTACTATGTGTCTTGGTGTGGGCCTGTTTGGGTTCTTCTTACTTGAGGCTCTCTGTGCTTCTTGAACTTGAATGCCTTCTTCCTCCACCAAGTTAGGAAAGTTTTCTGTCACTATTTCTTAAAATATATTCTCTAACCCTTGCCCATTTTCTTCCCCATCGGGAACTCCTATGATGCAAATAAAAACCTATAATTTTTTGAATGGATGAAGAATCTCAATAGATATTATTCAGAAGAAGACATACAGATGGCCAACAGTTACATGAAAAGATACTCAACATCACTCATTATCAGGAAAATGCAAATTAAAGCAAAAATAGATACTGCATCAGACTTATTAAAATGGTAATTGTGATGAAGATAACAAATGTTGGAGATGATGAGAAGGAAAAGGAATCCTTGTGTGCCCCTAGTGGGAATGTAAATTGGTGTAACCACTATGGAAAACAATATGGAGGTTCTGCAAAAAAATTAAAAATAGAACTATCATATGATCCAGCAATTCCACTTCTCAGTAATTATTCTTAAGAAATCAAGAACACTAACTTGAAAAAAATATCTGCACCTTCATGTTCATTGTAGCATTACTTACAATAGCCAATATATGGAAACAACCTAAGTGCCCAACAACAGACAAATGAAGAATGTGATGTATATATAAAAATAATATACTGGAACATTCATATATCTATATGTCTATATCTATACCTATATCTATATCTAATCATTTATATAATTGAATGATACTCCAACATAAAAAGAAGTAAATATTGTCATTTGTGACAATGTGGATGAATCCTGAGGGCATTATTCTTAGTGAATTAAGTTAGAGAAAGAGAAATACCTGCATGCAGAATGTAAAACATACACACACACACACACACACACACACACACACACACACACTTATAGAGAATAGATTGGTGGTTTTCAGAGGTGCAGTGTGGGAGGTGGTAGAAATAGATGAAAGGCTTCAAAAGATACAAACTTCCAGTTATAAAATAAATGTCATGGGAATGGAATGTACAGCATGGTGACTATAGTTGATAGTATTGCGTATCTGAAAGTTGTTCAGTAGGTCTTAAAAATTCTCATCACAAGAAATAAATCTGTAACTATGTATGGTGACAGATATTAACTAGACTTATCATGGTAACCATTTCACAATATATACAAATGTTGAATCATTATATTGTATACCTGAAACTAACATAATGTTTTTTGTCAATTATACCTTCATGGATAAATGTTTTAAAAATAAACAATGAGGTAGGTGTTAGGGATGTACATTTATTTCCCAGTGCTACTGTTTCCATATTGAGGCAGAATTGCTTAGAAAAGAACTTCCTGCCTTTCTCCCTTATCCATTCCTTTCCGTCCTTACCACAAGAGCAGGAAGCTTCACCTCCACTGATGAATCTAGGAGTGAATTTATCTTTCCATGGATCTCAGAGCCACAGGTTGAGTGCATTTAGTCTGGTCTGGGGCAGGTTTCCCCTATGGAGTAGACCCTCCAGAGGTTCAATTAAATTCAGAAGGAAGAATGTATCAGTAAATCAATGTGTCTTATCACTCACATTCTCAAAAGCTTATTGGTTGGAAAAAAAAAAAAAGGTGGAAAGTTGGTAAGCTTGCCATGATGAATATAAAAGTTTTGTAGGATCAAATGAAGTAAGGAATGTAAAACTGATGTCATTCTATACTGATGAATTTGATTATTTTTCTATTGCAGAAGACTTTAAACATCTTTAAAGAAGACACCATTCTTATATTTCTGTATTTTCTAAATACCACACAGTTGGGCAAATAAAAAAGATTACTGAAGATTTGTTAATCAGTACATTGAAGGCATGAGCCTGTAAAGGCACTATAATGTCCCCTCAATTTTCCACTTACTTGCTCCCTCTTTCTTCCCAAAGAGAAGCAGTTGTCAACAACTAACACAATCAATTACTCTAGTTGAACATTGACTAGGTATTTTCTCAGACGCATGCTAGATAGACACTGTGAAGATACAAAGCATGAGACTCAGGCCCTCTTTAGAAAGTCTATATAATATAGTTAAGGAAATGCAACAGTCACATACAGTGGTACGAGACAACAGAAGAAAGAGTATGTGAAGTTAGTGTTGATGGTCAAAGAATAAGAGAACTGCTCCAGGAAAGGACCATGGAGGAAGTAAGACTTAATGTGTAAACAGATTTTTGCTGTGTACTTATCTCCAAGGAGATGATTATGCTTAAAACTTCCCAAGGGTATTGCATGGTTCCAAGACAAGGTGCAGTATATATCATGCACTTTCTCATCAAGTTTTAAAAAATACAAAATTTTGAGGACCAGAAAAATGGCAGCAGAGTGAACAGAAGCTACACCGACGGTCTCCCAGAACAAAACTGGAATTACAACTATAACACAGACAAATCGATGGGAAAGAGCAACAGGAAAGCAGCTTGCAAGGATCATATGACGAGGGACACTGACTCGATCCTGGTAGGCTTGCGAAGGCGCGAAACGGGGGCTGGAAGCCCACGGTCGGCAGCTCGGCAGTAGTCTTAGCTGGGAGCAGCGCCTTCGGGTTACACTCCCAGGCGGCTCCACAGCGCAGAGCCGAGACAGAGGCTAAAACAGCCACAGCCACTCACCTTGGGCTCTGGCAGAGGGAGGGCAGACTGGACTGGAACTGTGTCGGGACACTCGGGATTTGGAGGGCGCTCAGAGCTTTTGCCGAGTGCAGCCACGCAGGACGGTGGCCATATTGCTCCTTCCCAGGGCTCTGAGGAGAGGCAGCAGCCCCTCCCTCGGAGATCCAACCCCACCCTGTGGGCCATTGAAGTGCTAATTGAGGCTCACTAACAATCAGCATCTGCCCCACCCTCGTGAAATCCCATTGTGCTGAGCACCTGAGGGAGTTTTTCAATCAACTGACAACCCAAAACTCATCAAGTAACCTCGACTGCTAGCCTCCAGGCAAAAAGCTAGAGGATAGCAGTACCATTCCTGGGCTAGCAACTTTAACCAGGAAAGTAAGACTTGACAGTGGTATTTAATGTGGGTCCTCCCTCGCTCATGTAAACCCAGGAGAGGGAGCCACAAACAGCAGAACACCAACACCCAAGGAAAACATGACAGGCTCCAAAACTCACAGTGATAGCCAAAATGGTGAAACACAGTACCAGAAGCCAAATGAAAAAGCAAGAGACCTCCACCGAAGATGAGATCAATGTGGAGCAATTAGGCATGTTAACAGAGCTAGAATTCAGAGCCATGATCTTGAGGAAGCTGAACAGCATGAGTAAGGACATAGAGACACTGAAAATAAGCCAACTGGAAATTAAAAACCATCAAGAAGAGATAAAAAATGACATATCAGAAATAAAAAACACATTGGAAGGTTTAAAAAGCAGAGTAGAGAAAGCTGAGGACCGGATCAGTGAATTAGAAGACAGGGTAGAAAAAATCAACCAATCAGAAAACCAAAAGGAAAAAACTATTAAAAAACAGGAAGACAGCTTAAGAGAACTATGGGGCAACTGGAAACGTAATAATATTCGCATCATAGGAGTCCCTGAAGAAGAAGAAAATGAGCAAGGGATAGAGAATATATTAAAAAAAATAGTGACAGAAAACTTTCCTAATTTGGTGAAGGAAGAAGGCATTCAAGTTCAAGAAGCACAGAGAGTCCCAAGTAAGAAGAACCCAAACAGGCCCACACCAAGACAAATAGTAATTAAAATGCCACAAATTAAAGACAAAGAGAGAATCCTAAAAGCAGCAAGAGAGAAGCAACAGGTTACCTACAAAGGAAACCCCATAAGGTTCTCAGCTGACTTCTCACAAGAAACACTACAGGCCAGAAGGGAAAGGCATGAAGTAATCAAGTCATGAAAAACAAGAACCTGAATCCAAGACTACTCTACCCAGCAAGGCTATCATTCAAAATAGAAGGTCAAATAAAGAGCTTCCCAGACAAAAAAAAAAAAAAAAAAAAAAGGCTAAGGGAATACATTAGCACCAAACCAGCACAACAAGAAATGTTAAAAGGACTGCTGTAATTAGCAGTAGAAATGGGAAGAAAAATAGAACAACACTAAACAAAAATGGCAATAAATAAGTACATATCAATAATCACCTTAAATGTAAATGGATTGAATGCTCCCATAAAAAGACACAAAGTAGCTGATTGGATAAGAAAGCATGATTCATCTATATGTTCTTTACAAGAGACCCACCTCACAACAAAAGACTCACATAGGTTGAAAGTGAAGGAATGGAAAAAAATTTTCCAAGCAAATGGAAAGCAAAAAAAAGCTGGGGTAGCAATTCTCATATCTGATAAAACAGATTTCAAAATGAAGACCATAACTAGAAACAAAGATGGCCACTACATAATATTAAAAGGATCTATCCAACAGGAAGATATAACCTTGATAAACATATATGCACCCAATATAGGAGCACCAAAATATATTAAAAATCTTCTGGAGGACTTCCAAGGAGAAATCGACAACAATACAATCATAGCAGGGGACTTCAACACCCCTTTGACAGCACTGGATAGATCCTCTAGGCAAAAAATTAGCAAGGAAACAGAGACTCGAAATGAAGCACTAGATCAAATGGATTTAATAGATATCTGCAGAGAATTACACCCCAAAACTACAGAATAAACATTCTTCTCAAGTGCACATGGGACATTCTCAAAGATAGACCACATGATAGGACACAAACTAAATCTCTACAAGTTCAAGAAGATTGAAATCATATCAAGCATCTTCTCAGATCACAATGGCATGAAACTAGAAATCAATTGCAAAAAGGACATGCAAAGACATTTCAACACATGGAGGCTAAATAGCATGTTATTAAACAATGAATGGGTCACTGAGGAGATCAAGGAAGAAATTAAAAACTTCCTGGAAACCAATGAAAATGAACACACAACAACACAAAATCTATGGGATGCAGCGAAAGCAGTTCTGAGAGGGAAGTTCATAGCACTACAGGCCTACCTCAAAAAACAAGAAAAATTTCTAATTGACTGTCTAACCTCACAATTTCAAGAATTAGAAAGCAAACAAAAAGAAAACCCCAGAGCAAGTAGAAGGAAGGAAATAGTAAAGATCAGAGCAGAAATAAATGACACAGAGACCAAAAAAACAATTCAAAGGATCAATGAAACAAAGAGCTGGTTTTTCGAAAACATAAACAGGATTGATGGACCCTTAGCTAGACTCACCAAGAAACAAAGAGAGAGAACCCAAATACACAAAATCAGAAGTGAAAGAGGAGAAGTAACAACCAACACCACGGAAATACAAAAGATCGTTAACAACTACTATGATCAACCATACGGCAACAAATTCGACAATCTAAGCGAAATGGACAGGTTTCTAGAAACACACAGTCTCCCGAAACTGGACCGGGAAGAGATAGAAAAGTTGAACAGACCAGTAACAACTAAGGAAATTGAAGAGGTAATCAAGACTCTCCCAGCAAACAAAAGCCCAGGCCCAGATGGCTTCACGGGGGAGTTTTACCGAACATTCAGAAAAGAACTAACACCCATTCTCCTCAAACTGTTTCAAAAAATTCAATAAGAAGAAGACTTCCAAACACGTTCTATGAGGCCAGTATAATTCTAATTCCAAAACCAGAAAAAGAGACTACGAAGAAAGAAAACTACAGGCCAATATCCCTGATGAACATAGACGCCAAAATCCTGAACAAAATATTAGCAAATTGGATCCAGCAACATATCAAAAAAGTTATTCACCATGACCAAGTGGGATTCATCCCAGGGATGCAAGGCTGGTACAATATTCGCATATCAATAAACGTGATACACCACATCAAAGAAATGAAGAATAAAAACCACATGATCGTATCAATAGATGCTGAAAAAGCATTCGACAAAATCCAGCATCCATTTCTGATAAAAACGCTCAGCAATGTAGGAATAGAGGGATCATATCTAGACATAATAAAGGCCATATGTGAAAGACCTACAGCCAACATAATACTCAATGGACAGAAACTAAAAATATTTCCATTAAGAACAGGAACAAGACAGGGATGAAAACTTTCACCACTCTTATTTAACATTGTACTGGAAGTCTTAGCCACAGCAATCAGACAGGAAGAAAAAATAAAAGGGATCCAAATTGGAAAGGAGGAAGTGAAACTGTCATTATTTGCAGATGACATGATATTACACATAGAAAACCCTAAAGACTCCATCAAAAATCTACTAAACTTAATAAATGAATTTGGCAAAGTAGCAGGATACAAAATTAACGTCAAGAAATCGACAGTATTCTTGTACACCAATGATGAACTCACAGAAAGAGAAACTAAAAACACAATCTCATTTACCATCGCGCCAAAAAATTAAGATACCTAGGAATAAACTTAACCAAAGAAGTAAAGGATCTATTTGCAGAAAACTACAGGTCATTGAAAAAAGAAATAGAGGAAGATATAAAAAATGGAAGCACATACACTGTTCATGGATTGGAAGAATTAACATCATTAAAATGTCCATACTACCCAAAGCAATCTATAGATTCAATGCAATCCCCATCAAAATACCAACGACATATTTCATAGAACTAGAACAAATACTACAAAAGTTCATATGGAACCAAAAAAGACCCCGAATCGCCACAGCAATCTTGAAAAAGAAGAACAAAGTAGGTGGGATCATAATACCAGATATCAGGTTATACTACAAAGCGACTGTAACCAAAACAGCCTGGTACTGGCACAAGAACAGGCATATAGACCAGTGGAACAGAACGGAAAACTCAGAAATGGACCCATGGCAATACGCTCAGTTAATATTTGACAAAGGTGGCAAGAGCATACAGTGGAGTAAAGACAGCCTCTTTAATAAATGGTGTTGGGAAAATTGGACAGCTGCATGCAAAAAAATGAAACTAGACCATCAACTTACACCATACACAAAAATAAACTCAAAATGAATAAAAGACTTAAATGTGACCCGTGAATCCATAAAAGTTCTAGAAGAAAATGTAGGCAAAAAAATTTCGGACATCATATGGAGCAGAATTTTCACTGATACATCACCTAAGGCGACAGAAACAAAGGAGAAAATGAACACATGGGACTATATCAAACTCAAAAGCTTCTGCACAGCAAAAGAAACAGTCATCAAAATGGAAAGGCAACCCACTGTATGGGAGAACATCATTACCAATGATGTATCAGATAAGGGGTTAATTTCCAATATAGAGAGAGTGCTCATACAACTGAACAAAAAGAAGACAAAGAACCCAATTAAAAAATGGGCAGAGGAGCTGAATAGACACCTCTCCAAACAGGACATACAAATGGCCAAAAGACATATGAAGAAATGCTCAACATCACTAATCATCAGAGAGATGCAAATTAAAACAACAATGAGCTATCATCTCACACCTGTTAGAATGGCCGCCATCAACAAATCATCAAACAACAAGTGTTGGCGAGGGTGTGGAGAAAAGGGGACTCTAATACACTGCTGTTGGGAATGCAGACTGGTGCAGCCACTATGGAAAACAGTATGGTGTTACCTTAAAAAATTAAAAATTGAACTCCCATTTGACCCAGTGATCCCACTGCTGGGAATATACCCTAAGAAGCCTGAAACACCAATCAGGAAGAATATATGTACCCCCATGTTCATAGCAGCACTATTTACAATAGCTAAGATCTGGAAACAGCCCAAGTGTCCATCAGTAGACGAATGGCTAAAAAAGTAGTGGTACATGTACACAATGGAGTAATATGCCGCGGTAAGAAAGAAAGATCTCTTATCCTTTGAGACGACATGGAGGGACCTGGAAAGTATTATCCTAAGTGAAAGAAGCCAAGCAGAAAAAGACAAATACCACATGATCTCACTTATATATGGAATATAATGAACATAACAGTCTGAGGAATACAGTAGACCCAGAAACATGGAAGTAGGGCACAGACTGACATCCCTCCGAAGAGGGGGGGGTGGGAAGAGATAAACCACAGAACTTATATGCATGTATGCATGACCAATGGACATGGACAACTAAGCCGGGGACAGGGCGGGGTTGGGGTGGGGAGGGGGTGCCAATGGGGGAAAAAAGGTAAAATATCTGTAACAAAAAAATAAATAAAAAATTTATTAAAAATAATTCTTTAAAATATAAAAAAAAAATACAAAATTTTGTCTCATGCAATCACATGAGTATGAACCGAAGTCATCTCTGAAGGAGAGAAGTCTATGTGGGAATCCAAAGGAGTGTATGGACAGAGGCAGAGCTGGTTCCAACTGCTTTACTGAATGATGTTTACAATTTGACTGCTTGCCTATGAACTTCAGGTTCAGTTCAATGCAATAATTTTATTCAGTCTCCTCTTTGTAAAAGACAAAGGACTTAACAATGGCAAGGATTCAAAGTTGAGATAGAGGTTTATAGAGATAAAAGCTAAGTATATATGGAATCGACCATAAACAAGACACTGTTTATAACAGTATATTATACAAACTTACTTCATTCTTTCTTAGCACATGTGGGTCCCAGGATCACTGTCAAGCACTGCAGAAGCAGAGGGACTTGATTTGTACCTTAGAACTAGTTCTGCCCTTCTTCCACCAGGCAGGCAAACCAGAAGTACACAAACCACAGACACTCTTACACACAGAATACACAAAAATGAAGATGTTACTAGTAAGGACTACGGAATAAGAGCAATGTCAATATTGTTTTAGTTTAAGTTGGAGTGTGTGATGGGAAGAACTTCACTAGCATATGCTGTACACCATCAATACACAAACTATAGTAGATGTGCTTTAGAAAATTCCATTAAATATTTTGTGGGGACTGCAGACTCGTGCAGCCACTGTGAAAAACACTATGGTGTTACCACAAAAAGTTAAAAATTGAACTGCCATTTGACCCGGTGATCCCACTTCTAGGAATATACCCTAAGAAACCTGAAACACCAATCAGAAAAAATATATGTACCCCATGTTTCCAGCAGCACTATTTACAATAGTTAAGATCTGGAAACAACCCAAGTGTCCATCAGTAGATGAGTGGATTAAAAAGCTGTGATACATGTACACACTGGAATACTATGCAGCTATGAGAAAGAAAGATCTCTTATCCTTTGAGGTGGCATGGAAGGACCTGGAGAGTATTATGCTAAGCGAAACAAGCCAAGCAGAGAAAGACAAATATCACTTGATCTCACGTATTTGTGGAATATAATGAACTAAACAAACTGGTGAACAAAATTAACCCAGAGACAAAGAGGTGGGGTTTAGACTGACAAGCCTCAGAAGAGGGGTGGGGTTTGTGGGGGAAGAGATGAACCACAGAACTTACATGCATGTGTGCATGACCAATGAACATAGACAACAAAGCTGGGGATGAGGTGGGGGGGAAGGGGAGGAGGGTGTCAATGGGGGAAAAATGAGAAACATCTGTAACAAAAACAAATTAATAAATAAAAAATTTAAATAAAAAATAAATAATTTAAATATATTTTGTGGACACTCAAGATGGTAGTATGATTTCAAGAAACTCTTCTCAAGAGAATATGCTTGTTAAAACATACAGAGAAAATACATTACATCCTTAGTTGATTTTTTGGGAAACTTTTTGGCTTCTTTAAATTCCTTGTATAAACAAGTATAGTTACCTTTACTTTGAATTGCTGGGGAAGGATTTTTGGCTGTATTTAGGATCCAGATTTGGAATTCAAATGTTTTTTTTTTTTTTTCTTGCAGAGTTGTCTTTGGAAAAATTGCTGTGTAGATGGCAGAATCTTATTCTGACCACAGTCTCAGGACATTCATCATACTATTTGTTGGGTACTATTGTTAATCATTCATCACTTCCTTTTCCCAGACTTATCCACATTCACAATTCTATAAGATATAGTTTACTGACTTACTGCGTCACTTCTAAATATACATGCATTTTTCTTTTCTGTGCATGTCTCATTGTTCAATAGCAATTCTTGGCATCAATCAAGAACTGATTTATTCATAAGCTCTTCACAAATAAACTACCAAATAACATATCAATTCCAGTGGACTAAAAGTTTCAACCAAAAAAGGGTGCTGAAAGGGAGGCTAAATAAGAATACACCAGAATGAGATACCATATAGCTGCCTAGCAAAGTTGACAGAAGTGGAGAATTAAGTATTTCATAGTTCAGATATGTAGCAGTTCTTCTTATAGCTTAAGGGTTAATGAATAACATCATACTGGGAGAAGAAACAGATTCCCCTTATTTATAATGATTGTTGGTATTTGTTTAACTAGCTATTTCTATTTCTAAGCACCATTATTCTAATCTACCCTTTTTTTGCAGAATTGTTTATATTATAAACCCCAATGTCAAATGTGAGGAAAGAAGCCACTTGTTTTGTGTTAACTACAACATAAACAAAACATAACAGAAGTGTCACCTTCCTCCCCAAAATACGTAGACAATATTTTTACATAGGATTCTTCTCAATATGGTAGAGGTAATTTCAAACTTCAGTTGCTGAAATAAAAATATTAAAATTCCCAGAAGATAATTACCCTAACTTGCAAATCAGGAATATAATTGATGGGTTGATGCAAAAGTGTACAGAAACTTCCCCACACTACACTGTTCCTTTATGCAAGACTTCCCTTTTGTACTAGCACAGAATCATGGCAACCGCACTAAAATATATGCAGAACTTTCAGTGGAGTTTGGGTTAGAAAATTGTCAACCAAGATTTTCCATCATGATCTGATTTATTTTGTTGGGACTTACTGTGCCATTGACCTGACAACAATCTAAATTAGAGCATTCCTTGTTGTGTACTCTCTTTTGGCCTAAATATTTACAATATTCCATCATGCTTTGAAAAAATTAAATTCTTTGGAATATGAATATATTGGAGTTAACCTAAAATATTGAAATAAAAATCAAAAACAAAATTGCATTTCAAAAACAATCAAGTTGATTCACATGTCATAAAACAATTTGGGATTATGTGTTTTTTAAGACTAAACTAAGAGCAGAATACATTGAGCCACCAACAAAACTAAACATGTGAACAAAAAGAAATCTAGCTTGACAATCATTAATGAAAACACAAATGCTTTCATTGAATAGGAATATACCTCTAAAATCATAAAGACATCTTATTATCTAGTCAGTAATATATTTTAGAGCAACTGAACCAATCAACATTCTCAAAAGCACTCCTGGGGCTAGACTTGCATTTCTCTCTTGTATTACTCAGAAGTAGAACTTTCTGTAAAGTTTGATCAGATAAGAAATGTTCAGGCATAGATTCATACTCTATTTGAAAAATTCCCCAGATATTCTGCAACAAGGTAAGAATTTTTACACAATTTAGAAAAATTCTTTGAAAGCACAAATAATTTCACTAGAGTTTTACGTTGCTCCAAATTTTTGAAAAGTAATTTTTATACATTAGGATGTAGCAAAACTTCCTCTTCCTCTTAACCTTGACAATAAGACCACATCACTGTGGAGAGAGATTGAAATCTATGCTTATATTTAAGTAAATGTTGCATCCTCCTATTATAGCTTACTAGCCTGTAAAGAAAACCTTAAATGGAGTCAAGAAACAAAAATGTATTCGAGGAATTGAGTTGTTCTCTATTATTTTATGTGAGGAGCCCTAGCTATGCTCCCAGGGCTGAGTTTCATATGCAGGGGAATAGTGGATATAGAAAATGGCCTGGCTCTTTAAATATTAAAACCAAACTCCTGGAATTATACCAGAAGCAGATGGCTGGCCAGCTCTCCCTGTCTGCTTCTCTGCTGATAAAAGCAACTGCACAACTTTGGAGAAATATACTTTAAGATGAGTAGCCTATAGCCAGTAAAGTTTTAAAAGGGTGTCAAATGTTTTTAGTCCTGAACAAAATGAGAGGCAGGAATCTGCAATATAGGCAGAGAATCATGCTTCATTTCCCCACAGAATATGCTGATTATTTTTCCTGCTTTCAAGCCAGCCTCCTTCTTGATTTTCCCATTTCTTTTAGTAGCAGCCAGACAATATAAACACTAGAACCAGACCACCTGGGTTAAAATTTGATCTTGGGCAAGTCATCTAACCTCTTGGAAATTCAGTTTCTTCATCAACAAAATGGGGGATATAATAACACCTCACAGGGTAGTAGTAAAGATTAGATGAAATGATCAATTTAATGGGCTTAGCAAAGAAATTTAACTTATGATGTATTGTTATCAAGGGCACCATCATTTTCCCAATTTTGCGTTCTCAGTTATTAAAAACAGGATTATTTTTTCTAATTTTTCTTCTCCATATAATTTATTCTTGCACCAGACCTTATAAAGTGTGGCTCCAAAATATCCCTGGAAAGTATCCCTTTATTTTAAATATTGAAATCATCAATGTATTCCACCACCTCTGACCTAGAATATGAGAATGCCTCCTAACTGGTTTCCCAATCCAACTTGCTGTCAGACCAATGTTTTATGCTGGATCTGAAGCCATCGTAGGTTGGCTAAGAATTTAGACATTTCTAGTATCTTTGACTGTGCAGGGGATCTACTCTGGTCCTTTGTGAAATGCTATATTGCACTCCATAGCAAAAGATTAGTGTTCCCTATGAAGAATAGAGAAGTTGTGACAAATATGTCATTGACAAGGGTACAGTGGTGATATGCTACTTAAGGGCAAAGTTGTGTCTGCTTTGCCCACCACTGTATTCCCATAGCTAATAACAGCACAAGGTAGCAGATTTTAAGAAAATATTTGATGAATAAATAAATAATTTAAGAAATGAAAGGTATCACAGATGCCACTAGTAGCCTTATTTTTGTGTGATTAAATTTTGGTAATTTCAGATTATCCAAAAGGAGTTTACAATGCTGTTTGACATTCAATTATATGCCATGTTCCATTTAGTCCAAGTTGTGATAATTTAGTCATCATCTGGCATGTGAAAACAGGGAAGTCATTTATAAACTTGAATGGTGAGCATTCAGACATAATTAACAATGTGAGCTGAAGTCAGCCTGGCAGCCAGATCCCCAGTTTCCAAATACAAGAAAGTGAGAGAAATTGATTCTAAGAAACAAGAAGTTGTTGCTTGGAAAAAGAGAGTACAAGAAAGAGCTTAGCCAATGAGAACCATTTTTAAGGAGATAGAAGTATGTTCACTTCTGGTTTCAGACCAATGAGCAAGTGACAGATTATATTTTGAAATTCAAAAAACATTTGGGAACTAGTTGCCCTCCCTAAAGGACACTAACAATGGGTGTTGTTGCTACTCTATGATTCTAACACAATATTACTTACTTATATCGAGAGAGTACCAGCTGTAACTGCTTATTTATGTCCTGCATCACACATGTCCAATAGTGGCAAAGGTACTTAGAAAAGTATTGGTGACATTCCTAAAAGGGGACATGACATAAACAAACAGTAAATGGTCAAATTTTTCAAAATCCAATGGAGAAGTTAGATGCCGATTTATATGACTAGTCTCAGGAGTCTGACCTCAGGTGTTTGGTCTTAAGGAACTCTAGAAGCTAAAGAATAGTTGAAGGATTAAAAAAAATAGATCATTCTTAAACATGGGTATGTTACAGGCTAAAATAAGAATCCTAGCATAAGCAACCAATTCTCTCTCCTATGCTTTTCATAATTGAAAATATGTTTCCACTTGCATTATCCTAAATGATCCTCACAACAACAGGATGAAAATATTGTACCATTCTACTTAGGAATAAACTAAGACCCCAGGAGATGAGGTGATTTGCTCAATGTCACATACTTAGCATTTAATCATCTATTCCCTTGGTTGCTACCAGAGTTTGGATCTATTCCTCTGAAAGAAATGGAAATAATCCCTGCCCCTTCTACCTTTTAGGGAAGATATGCTAAGATATACATTACTATCCCAAATAGCAATTTACACTTGGAGAAACAATTTGTGCAGCCACCTGTGTGGTGTGTATCACAGGGCCAGAGGAGCATAGACTCTAGGCTGATACGTCACAAAGGTGATGGAAACAGTAGATACCTGTAAAAAGAAACATCCTAGGATGTTGTGATTTTCTCTGCCTACACTAAAGGTTGCCTGCTAAATTTTAAATTATAATGGCCAGACTTGAACAAAATTAAGTGAAAGAATATAAGATGCCAATATTTCTAAGCAAACTCGAACATCTGGCCCTGTGTAGAGCACAGGCTCCCCACTGTTCCCCTCCATCTACCTTCCTATCTGCGGCCTATCTGAGAAAAATGAAAGCTATCCTCACAAAGCTCCCACAGTGGAGACAGACCATGGGCTTCAGTGTAACCTCACTGGGAAAAATTCCAATATGGAATTTCTTGGACAGATGGGTGGTGACCCTTATATTCAAATCCCTTTAATAAGTATATGAGTAGATGGGAGATTCTATAGCACAAGCCGGATCTTTTTTTTTTTTTTGTAAGTATTACTGCTTTCACACAACAGACCACTTTACTGTCTTGGCAGCAGGACTATTTATAAACTCTTTACCACTACCAGCCACAGTCATCAACCTCCAAAGCATGAATTTCACATAGTGAGGTTCTGTATCAATGGGACCAATCACGGAGAACTGATTATAAAGAAATAGCATGATTACACCGGCTGCACATGTAAATGTTCCAATAATAATTTATAACTCAGCCCCTTTGAGATTATTGTTCATTTCCCACCAGAACTGGGTTAGCATCTAGCTAACTTCTATATTCTCCACCTACACTTCCTCCTCCCTAAACACATAGGTACATTCATAAACCTGCTTTTTTTCCCCTGCAGATTTCACAGTTGGTGGCTGAAGAGAAACAAGCTCTGGGCTGAATTCTTACTCTGGTTTCCCTGACCTGGGAGAGTGAAAAGATCTGGATTATTTCAAGGATTCACTTTCCATCCTCCTCTGTGTCTCATCATGTCTTGCTTCCAAAATGGGAATTGGAGGAGGCAGGAGTCCTATATTTTTCATTTAGCATTGCTCTAGTTTGGGGAATTACAATTACGAAACAAATGCCAACAAAGAAAAAAGTTGTTGAAAGAAGGAGCCATGTAACTATAAGGGCTTCTGAGTGTTCTTTAAAGGGATGGTATTGAACAGAATAGTCATGGAACTTTGCTTTTGAGATCTGGGTGGGTGCAGAGCTGAGGAAGCTTGGGTATCTGCCAAGTTAGCGTTCCCGGCCCCACGGGGGCCCAGGCCCAAGTTTGGGAAAACAGAATCAAGGGTGAGAGAAGCTATTGTGGCCTGAACACAGGCAGAAAGACAGGGCAAGCAGGGTTCCTTCCTCTCCTGTTCTTATCTGAGGGCGCAGAGAGTGGGTGGGAGAATGCCTGGAGTGCAGGTGAGGCATGTCCAGCCCCAGCGAGCCACGGGGCTCTCCTCTTCCCTCAATGACAACCCCCTCCCAACCCAGCACTTGGACCCCCTCCCGCTCCTCCTCTGGCCCCTCCCTGAGCCCGCCCACGATCTCCCACCCATCTTGGGACCGCGTCATAAGTATCCCCAGACCTGGGCTTGCAGCAGCAGAAGGCAAACAAGGGAGAAAGTAGGTGCTGCTAGGGCTAGCGCGAGCTTCTCCTTTTCCAACCTGCAGCCCAGGACGCTGATTCGAGCCGCGCCTTACCGCGCAGCCCGAAGATTCACCATGGTGAAAATCGCCTTCAACACACCCACGGCGATGCAAAAAGAGGAGGCACGGCAAGACGTGGAGGCCCTTGTAAGCCGCACCGTCCGAGCTCAGATCCTGACCGGCAAGGTAGCGGTCCTTACTCCACTCCTGACTGCCTGCTAGGGTCGGGAAGGTGGGAAAAGGGTGGTTTAGGGGGAAGGGAGGGAGAAAGTGATAGAGGACAAAACGAAAGCTGCCCCTGTGTTCCACAATGGTCCCTTCTGTGCTGTCCCCGAGGTTTGCCCAGTAGCCCCTGATCAGTCTAGTCACTCCACCTTCCGCTTGCAGTGCCCCACGCCCCTTAGCATCCCCGCACATGGTACCACGTTCCTTCAGTTCCAGTCCACGCTGTACATCTAGAAGCAATGTTGGAGGAAGTTTGAGGAGAACCCCTGGGACTCAATGTCACTTTCTCCTGGGGAACATGTAAGCAAAGGGCTGGGGATCAATGAGAGGCACACAGCCCAGTCCCCAGCTCCAGGGGCCCACGCAGCCTTTATAGGGGCGGAGCTGACACTCAGAGTGATCAAGGGCAAGAGCTTTAACTCTTCTTTCTTTCCTTTTGACGTGTATGAAGTTCTGTGTATCTAAGTCTTTCTAAGATCAATGAATATTTGAGGGGGTGGGGTGGGCAAAGGGTCGCTGTGACTGGAAACCAAATGGTTTTGGGCAGTCTGTGTTTGTGTCCACCCTTGCATATTTTCAGTTTCTCCCCCCAGCAGGCAGTGTTAAAAATTCTGTTTGGGAGCTGTCAAAATTTAGGTTGGTTTTCGTTAGAATTTTGGGATGTTCACTGTGCCGTCTTACTGCAAGAGTTTTTTATGTTTTCAGTGACGTTTCCTTTAAAACACACACACACACTATTGTAAAAAAGAAATTTTCTGTTTTTTAAAAAAAATATTTCTTCTTTCAGTACTTCCTTTTAGAGCTAGATCCCCTCTAGCCCTCCTCCCCCATAGAGAGATCTGTCCCGGGTCCAAACTTGTAACTTAAGCTTCTAGTGTTGCCAGGAACTAGGGAAGTTTCCCCCTCAAAATGTTACCCACGATTTATTTAGGCGAATTTCTATTTCCTTTAAAAGTCTAACATGTTTTCAGTGTTTGGAAACTATTCTTCATTTTCCTCAGTAAAATCTCAATGTTAAAAGGTACAATTGTATTTCTTCTTGTTCTATAAAATCTGTGCAGTGTTGGAGTTTGCAGATCTGCCCTAACTTGTCTCGTTCTCTCCATAAAGTCTGAACTTTTGTGCTCAGAGTGGAGATTTGAAAAGTGCTTTAAGTGAATCCAGAATCCATGTAGTAAAACTTATTATGCACACGATTTTAAATGCTAATGTGTTTATGCAGAAATTTTATCATGGAAACTTCCAATTTTTAACCCAGCAATCAAGCTAGCTTTTGTATACTACGCATTTCAGAACTAAAAAGTTGCACCCCCTTGCATTGTTGAGGTTTTGATTAAATGATGGGTCAAATATGTAATTGTCCTACTTACTTTGTAAGTGAAACATAATTAGATTTTTAGAGGCCTAATTAGATGTCAGTAGTTAAATATAGCCACACAGTAATCCCTTTTTTTTCCCTCACCACCAAAAACTTCATGAATTGTAACTGGATTCAGTTAATATGGAAGTAATACTTCTGCCAGGCCTGTGGTATGATGAGGGATAAACAAAAATGAATATTTGCACTATGATTATATTTCTTTGATAGGTGTTGGAGAAGCTCCCACAGGATTCTGATCTGGCCACTATAGGACATTGATTTAATATTTATGAATTATATTGTGATGTATTGATCAGCTCATCAGAGACTGAGCACAGCAAAATAGTAGGTCAGCAGTCACAACTTTAAAATACAGTTCAGAGAGAATAAGCTATAAGTGAGAGACCCTACCATCCTGAAGCCACATTTAAATGAAAATAAATCTTTATTACTAGTATGGAGGGAAATTTTATGAAATTGAAACTCTAATACTTAGACCTTTTATTAATGAAAAATGCCATGAATTATTAAAAGGAGAAACAAATTTGCAGTGCAAATTGCTCTTTTTTATATCTCAGTGACAAGGAGAAAAAAGGAATTCATTTCTCTGAGAATTTCAAATTAAATCACTTTATTATAGCTAAGTCACCTCATCTTTCTGGACCTCAATTTAATCATCTAAAATATAATTTCTAACACTCTAGCTCTAGATTACAGTAATTCACAATCATAATATACAGTTCTGTCTTTGTAATGTTCCTCTTAGGTAACATTTTTAAATAAAAATAATTTAAAATTTCTGAAAACTATTAGGACGAAGAAAAGCCTTCAAAGTTTATACAGTAGTAATGGTGGGCTTAATTTCAAATAAATTTAACTAAGAAAATGTGAATACCAAATTTCTTTGAATTTAAAAAAAATTATTTGTTTTGACAAATTATCAAATGATTGCCTCTTGTTAGAATCCATGCATTTATTTTCACCATTAATTGAAGGCTAATTCCTAAATGTTGTAGTAGTTGTCATGGAATAGAGTAATGGCCTGGCGTTGTCCCGTACACCAAAATGTTGAGGGTTCAATTCCTGGTCAGGGCATATACCAGGGGCAACCCATCAATATTTCTCTATCACATTGATCTCTCCCTCTCTCTCTCTCTCTCTCTCTCTCTCTCTCCCTTCCTTTCTCTCTAAAATCAATAAACATACCCTCCGATGAAGATTAAAAAAAAAAAAAGAATAGAGTTAATGGTCTGAAAAACCTAAAACAATTATATTTACATACCAGACTGCATGATCTAGCCTCTGATTGCCAATTACTAGATTTGCTAACTTCATTTAATCTATCTTTGTGTAATAACATAGCTTATATTGTGACATAATTTTACAGTCACTATCACACACACCATTTTTATATCTCACTGTGGCAAATGCTGTACTTTAAAATGTAATGTTTTGCCCAGAAATTGGAAAACATTATTTCATTCATGTAATGCACAGCTATAGAACATTGGGTGACACTAAGAAGCCTATTTTCTCATTAAAATTAGGAACATTATGAAATATATCTTGCCATCAGTATTTTAATTTATAAAAGAGGGGGAAATGCCATCTACCTGCCTTATATAACTCTTCCTATAAAACTTAATTAAAAAATAGATTTCTGAAAATCAGTTAATAAATCAAAGGATATTAATTTACTTTTAAGTTGGCAAACAAGTTCATTTACAAAAATAATAAGGAAACATAATTGTATTCTAGAAAGCTAGTGATAATATCACTGTACAAATTCCAAAAGTAACAACTTCCATTTATTTAAAGAAGATAATATTGCAAAAATGAATAGTTATTTCAGCTGATTCTAAGAGTGTGTATTTTGAAATAACTTAATATTTGTATTTGGGTTTGGAAATGCCAGGAGGGAGATAAATATAATTAGAGAGTTTCACATCTATTAAACATTAGAAATTGTCTTGAAATTATTTTAGGCTAAGATGACATCTTTTAAATTGGGTTTGATGAGAGGTAAATTGTACATGATAGCAACTATGTATCTAAAAGTACAATCTGGTTTTTGTTTTTGTTTTTGCTTTTTAATGAATAGGAGCTTCGAGTTGCTACCCAGGAAAAAGAGGGCTCCTCTGGGAGATGTATGCTTACTCTCTTAGGCCTTTCATTCATCTTGGCAGGACTTATTGTTGGTGGAGCCTGCATTTACAAGTACTTCATGCCCAAGGTAATAATAATTACAATTCTTAACATTTGAATTGCTAATTGCTATACATTTAGTAGCAACTTAAATAATTTTGTGTTTCTTACCAGAAAAAAGAAGATTTAGGGAAAGTTTTCAAATTACCTTTAGCTTATTAAATTGATTAGTCTTCATGGTGATAACTGTAATCAACAGTAGTCACCTCCTGAGGGGGGCGGTGGCTGGAGGGATTGAGCAAAAAGGAAAACAAAAGAAAAAAAACCTCATGGACATGGACTACAGTGTGGTAATTGACAGGGTGGGGAAGGTGGGCTGAGGTGGAGGAGGGTATTGGGAGGGGATAAATGATGATGGATGAAGACTTGACTTGGGATGGTGAACACACAATGCAGTGTACAGATGATGTGTTGTAGAATTGTGCACCTGTAACCTGTATAATTTTGTTAACCAGTGTCACCCCAATAAACTCAATAAAAAGGAATAAAACAGTCCTCACTTTGTCAAATAATACAATGAATTGATATTAGCATGAGAAATGATTCAAATGTTATGATGATGCATATTAGAAGGTTTTAATTCCTCCCTTTTTATCTTTTAGAATACCATCTACCGTGGAGAAATGTGTTTCTTTGATTCTGAGGACCCAGCAAATTCCCTTCAAGGAGGAGAGCCCTACTTCCTGCCTGTGACTGAGGAGGCTGACATTAGAGAGGATGACAACATCGCCATCATTGATGTTCCTGTTCCCAGTTTCTCTGATAGTGACCCTGCAGCAATTATTCATGACTTTGAAAAGGTGAATTTCTCATTCATATAAGTATTCGTGGATTTTCTATTTTTTCTTAGTTCATTGGTAAATATTAAATCTTTCCATAAATATATACTTTTTTTGCACCAAAACCTTTTTTATTCTTCTGTTATTAAAAATACAGTAGTTGATTTTGAACAAATGTAGCTGCTTGTTCTAATGGTATTTAGAAAATCTACAGCATTGATACTGTCTAGATTATACCTTTTCCCCCTTTTTTAACAGGGCATGACTGCTTACCTGGATTTGCTGCTGGGGAACTGCTATCTGATGCCTCTCAATACCTCCATTGTTATGCCTCCAAAAAATCTGGTGGAGCTCTTTGGCAAACTGGCAGTATGTATTTTGGATGTCAAATTTTTATATAAGCATTTCCAAATAATTTGCTTCCTTTTCTTAAAAAAAAAAAAAAAACTAATGATTTGAGCCAAAACATTCCATTTCATTGAAATAATTTTCAAATGAAAAAATGTTGTGAACCTAAAACTGCTCTAAAAATAGTTTATTTGAAAAAGTATATCTTCTATTGATAAGTATTTAAATGGTGTTTTTAAGAATTCCTCATTTTCATCTTTTTAAAAAAATTTTAGAGTGGCAAATACCTGCCTCACACTTACGTGGTCCGTGAAGACCTGGTTGCTGTGGAGGAGATTCGTGATGTTAGTAACCTTGGCATCTTTATTTACCAACTTTGCAACAACCGCAAGTCCTTCCGCCTTCGTCGAAGAGACCTCTTGCTGGGTAGGCAATTTATCCTTTCCTTCATTCTGTGTTATTGGGACACTAAAGGAGAGTGAGGGTGGAGTACAGGGAAAAGTGGACAGAAAATCTGGATATGTTTTTAGTTACACACAAAAAACTAAACAGCCGCTTTTTGATGTGCCTTTCCACACAGGTTTCAATAAACGTGCCATTGATAAGTGCTGGAAGATTAGACATTTCCCCAACGAATTTATTGTTGAGACCAAGATCTGTCAAGAATGAGAAGCAACAGAAAAAGAGTATTCTTAGTAATAAGAAGTCAGAGATTTACAATATGACTTCAACATTAAATTGTATGGGATACTCAAGATATTTACTCATGCATTTACTCTATTCTTTATAGTAAAATAAAGGGGGAATAACCCTACTAACCACTGCAAGCTCTTGTCAATTTTTCGTTTAATTGGCATTGCTTGTTTGATACTGAAATTCAAAATAATTCTTATGTTTTTCTTATGGATTTATAGGGTTTTAGATTTCTGAAAACAGCATGAATTATGTCAGCTAACATCCTGACAATAAATTCCATCCTTTGTGTTCTTTCTTAACTAAGCTCTTTACTCAGTCATAAGGGAGAGCATGTTTTAAATTTAAATATTTAAATTTGCTTTTGACCATTTTCTGTAAAGCATGTCAAATCTCTCATCATTGTTAAGTTCTGTTTTTATTTTGTGTAATTTTCCTGAATTTAGACATTACATCTTTGCATTTCTGTTAGGTGTTCAATAATAGATATGACTTATAAGTGAAAAATTTTCATAAAGAAGTCATTTTCACTAATGCAGTAATTCTTTCTCACTAATATCTGTATTGTGAAATCCATAAAATTGTAGAAGTGCTGAATGCTGTAAGAAATTTAGGTTGTATGAATTCTACAACCCTATAATAAATTTTACCACATTCAACCACTGTTTCTCACTAAAGGTATACTTAGTGTGAACAATGAATATTACTTATTAGCCTTGGTGTACTTGCAATAGATCTAAAATCATGAGCTTAATTCTGCCTTTACTATTACCTCCACCATTTACAAATTATAATATCATATATTTTACTTTTTTTTTGATATGATATCAAGTACTCTATCATAAATCCCCCATAATTGGCTTGTATGTAAATTTAACTCTTTGTAAGAACTTTTAGGACCATAGCAAGTCCAAGATTTTTAATATACAGTTGTGGTAGGCCACTAAGAACTAACTTTGATAAGACGTTGATGACTTTTAATAACGTCAGATGCTATGATCACTATTCACTTATCTAAGAGTATAAACTTCATACAAATGCAGCCAATGCTTTATACTCTTTTTCTTGTGTTAGGTTAAAAATTGTTCCTGATATCATTGACCACCTGCTAGTTGTGACTATTGATTAATTTCAGTAGCCAAAATTGTGCCCACTTAAATTCATAGCTCTAAATGCTCTTTTCTATAAAAGAAAAACAAATTGTTTAATTTTTTTTTCTTTGTTGATTTTAGAGAGAGAGGAAAGGAGAGGGAGAGAAATAGAAACATTGATGAGAGAGAATATCGATTGGCCACCTCCTGCATGTCCCTCACTGGGGATCGGGCCCACAATCTGGGCATGTGCCCTGACCAGGAATCAAACCAGTGACCTCTTGGTGCATGGGTCGATGTTCAACCACTGAGCCACATCGGCCGGACAAGAAAAAAAATATTTTTAAGAATTATTTTTTTAGGCTCCGCCCCACCCCACCCCGCCCCGCCCCGCCCCTGGTGCGGCCAAGTCTCTGTTGGAGTATCAGGGCCGGGCCGCTGCCGTGGTTCCTCCGCGCCGGGGTATCATGATATTACTTGGTTTGAGTTCAAGCCATTTATGAGACCTTAAATCTCTCGAAAATGGAAAACCTAGTGCCGCCCTTCCTGGAGGATCCTGCCTGCTGGTGATGGCAGAACTGAGCCTGCCAGCAGCCGAGCAGCCCCCGGGTGTCAGTCGGCCCAGTCCAAGTCGTCCTGGCCATGGACGGAGCGCCAGCCATGCAGGGCAGCCTCTTGGAGGATGGGTCCTGCAGTGACACTTCAGCCCGTCTTGACACTCTCCCAAAGCCCCCGGGCCCACGGACACCACCTGACCAGTGGGAGGAAGCCCAGCGTAAGTCACCAGGTGCTCTGTGTGCTGCTGACACTGCCTTCAAACAGGAGGACATGAATCAACTGCATTTTGGGGGAAGACTGTGGTATTTAAGATGATAATGAACTTTCATTCAAAGTGTGTTCCTAGTAATCAGATGTGTGTCTTTTCTTAGTTGATGCCAACTTCAAATCAAGTGCCATGTGTGTGAAACATTAGGAACTGCCCCACTTTCTGCCCCCTAAGGTGTCTATGGACCGTTCTTACACACTGTTGTTCCTGGGCTAATATTCTACCTTTCTGGTGGGTTGGCTGCCAGAATTTTACCACCTGGGATCCAGAATGGCCCAGTAGTGATCTAAGGATTATCGGATCACAATTGCATGTTAGCTTATGGGTCATGTGTTCATCAGAAGTACAGAGTGAACTACTCACAGACTCTTTATGCCCCACTCCGCGCTCAGTGCCGTGAGTGCTTGGAAATCGCAGTGTGAACGTACCGACTCACCAGGGGATCACGTTCTGGTTCTTAGAAACGATGTTCAGGCACCTAAAATGTCTCTGCTGTTCACTGCTCCCACGTCAGGTGAAGCTGGCGACAGCATGGGTGGGCCTGAGACCACAGATCCACAGGGGCGGATGGGAGCAAGCCCATAGATCCTCCCCACAGTGCTGGGAGTCCTTCAGAGGGTTCGTAATTCATCTCGGCCTCACTGTCCTATTGTGTGAAATGAAAGATTAATGGAACCTGCCTCTCAGGGTCATCGTGGGGGCTGGAGGAAATAGCCCACATAAAACATAGCCGGGCCAGTGTGTCTCAGGGCTTGAGCGTCAACCCTTGCATCAGGAGGTCGCCGGTTCGATTCCCAGTCAGGGCACATGCCAGGTTGTGGGCCCAATTCCCAGTGGGGGACATGCAAGAAGTGGCCAGTCAGTGTGCTCTCTTTGATGTTTCTCTCTCTCTCTTCCTCTCCCTTCCTCTCTCTGTCTAAAATCAATAAAGAAAATTTTTTTTTAAAAAACCCACAAAAAAAATTATTTTTTAAAATTCTTTTAATATTTAAATTACAGTTTGCCTTCAATATTATTTTGTGTAAGTTACAGTTGTACAGCATAGTGGTTAGCCAATCATAAACTTTACAAAGTGCTCCCCCTGACATTTCCAGTATCCAACTGGCACCATCCATAGTTATTACAATATTATTGACTATATCTTATGCTGTACTTGACATCTCCGTGACTATTTTGTAACTTCCAAGCTGTACTTCTCAATTCTTTCATCTTTTTCACCCAGTCCCCCGTCCTCTACCCTCTGGCAACCATCAGTCTATATCTATGAGTCTGTTTCTGTTTTGTTTTTATTTATATTATTCTTTAGACTCCACATATCAGTGAAATCACGAGGTATTTGTCTTTCTCTGACTGACTTATTTCACTTAGCATAATAACATCTAGGTCTATCCATGCTGTCACAAATGGTAAGATTTCATTATTTTTAATTGCCAAGTGATGTTCCACTGTATATATGTACCACAGCTTTTTTATCCACTTGTCTATTGATGGGCACTTTGGTTGCTTCCATAACTTGGCTATTGTAAATAATGCTGCAATGAATATAAGGGTGCATATATTTCATTAACTACATAGTTAACTTTAAGATTTTAGAAATAATATAACAAATCTTTAAAAAATGGGGAAATATACTATAATTAGAAAATAATAACAGTAGCTGAAAAATTCAAGAACTGATTCTTTATAAAGAATGACAATATTTAGAGGGAATTTGATAAAATTAGATACCCAGTCCTTGTTTTAAAATGTGTATAAAGATTAAGAAACTGGAAATACAGTTCTTACAAATTTATCTTAATAAATTTGTATTCAGCATCATGAATAATGGTGAAATCCAAGAAATGAAGCTGGCCATTGCAGCTATTCAGTATTGTTTTGGACATTCTGGTCAATGCAACACTGTGAAACAAATAACAAGTATCACTTATCAATGGGGGTTAAATTATGTTTATTATCATAATTTTTATATAAAACACTAGTAGATTAATTGATCTCACTTGTAAGTGGAACCTAATGAACAAAATAAACTGATCAATAAAAGATAACCAGAAACATAGAACAGACTGACAAATCTGAGGGAAGGGGGGAGAGAGACTAACCAAGGAATTTATATACATATTTGCATTTCCCATGGATACAGACAATAGGGTGGTGAAGGCCTGGGGTGGGACAGGAACTGAGAGGAGGGGGCAATGGGGAAAAGAGGAAAGACATCTGTAATACTCTCAACAATAAAGATTTGAAGATCAATAAGAAGATTTAATATAATGTAAACAAAATTCAATGGTTTTTCTTTATATCACCAACAACCAATTAAAAAGTTAACGCAGGTGAATATTCTACTAATAGCAACAGAGACCTAAAATAACACCAAGCAAGAAGTATATGAAAGTACTATGATGAAGAAAACCACACATTTTAAGAGTTATTTAAAAAAGAGTTTAGTAAATAGAACAGGAAGAAAGCACATTGCAAATAGACAAATTATTTTTCAATTAAATTTATTGGTTTAACCCCATCCCCATTTGTAAGAACTGTATTTCCAGTTTCTTAATCTTTATACACATTTTAAAACAAGGACTGGGTATCTAATTTTATCAAATTCCCTCTAAATATTGTCATTCTTTATAAAGAATCAGTTCTTGAATTTTTCAGCTACTGTTATTATTTTCTAATTATAGTATATTTCCCCATTTTTTAAAGATTTGTTATATTATTTCTAAAATCTTAAAGTTAACTATGTAGTTAATGAAAAGACTGAAAGAATTGTTTTAGGAATTTGACAAAATTACTTGAAGTTTCATTCAGAAGCATAAATAGGTGAGAAGAGCTAAAGAAAACAAACAAAAACAAAAGAGCAATTGGAGGCAAGATTTTATTGCATGAACAACTTTAAACCTCATTCAAATTTACAATAATTTTAAAAGTGACATTCACACAAGATAAAGAATGTAATACTAAGAAAGAGATCTCGTATGTAAAAGAACAATACCCTAAAAGTAGTTCCATGCAGTGAGATGCATTGTTTATCAAATCATGTTGGTAAAAGTGGCTAAATGAAAAAAATTTCAAAAAGCCTCAGTTGCTATAGTATGAAATAACACAAGGCTAACAATTCCATTGCAAACTCTTATAAATTTTCACCACTAGTAAATAATTTGAAAAATAAAAACCCTTCAGAAGCCCTAAAAGTATAATTGAATAAAACATAAATGAGTGGATAAAAAAGCTGTGGTACATTTACACAATGGAATACTATGCAGCTTTAAAAAAGAAAGATCTCTTAACTGTTAAGATGGCATGGAGGGACCTGCAGAGTATTATGCTAAGTGAAACAAGCCAGTCAGAGAAAGACAAGTACCACATGATCTCACTTATTTATGGAATATCATGAACAAAATAAGCTGTCCATCAAAATAGATCCAGAGACATGGAAGTAGGGAACAGACTGACAAAACTCAGAAGGATATGGAGGGGTTGAAGAGGTGGGAAGAGATAAACCAAAGAACTTATATGTATATATGCACAACCAATAGACATAGACAATAGTTTGGGGAAAACAGGAAGGGGGTGGATGTGGGGAGGAGGAGGTCAATAGGGGGAAAAGGTGGGGCATCTGTAATACTTTCAACAATAAAAATAAATAGATGCTGGGAATTGATATATGACAGAGACTAGCTATCCTATTATGTGTCCACGCATTCAGAACCCAGGGTCAGTATGAACCAGAAATGTGGGCAATTGTTTATCTAAAATATGCTATGTGAAGCACAGTTTGGTTTTCATCCCTGTGCCATTTTTCTGTTCTATCCCTTTACCCACCTACCTGTGTTTATTGGCTGTATTAATTTATGTGTTCATTCATTCACTCATTTTTCAGGCATTATTGTATGCCTTGAGGAGATGTACAATTGTGAGCAAAATAGACATAGGCACCACCCATTGAGTATCTAGTCTCTTGGAAGGAAAAATCCTATTTTTTCCCAAATAATTGCACTATTCTCTTATAAATAAAAAATATACAATACTTACAAGAGCTTATAACAGGGATGGGTAATCTTAGACTATTAATGAAGTCTTAACTAAGAATGTAAAATTTAAGCTGAGAGCTGAAAGGTGAGTAGTATAAATGAAGCAAATGAATGGAGAACATTTCAGTCAGAAGAAAGTGGGAACTAAGTACCTGAGGCAAAAAGAAGTGTGGTTGCTGGAGACAGTGAATTGGAGCTCACTGAGTAAAAATAATTTTATGAAAAGAAGTTGGGAAAATAGAGTTCAGCTCATGTGAGAGCTTGTAGGTTATGTCATAAAAATTGGTTATATATTTTTTATTTTTTTAAATGTTAATTTTCAATTACAGTTTGCATTTGATATCATTTTGTATTAGTTTCAGGTGTACAGCATAGTAGTTAGACAATCATATACTTTACTAAGTGGTCCCCCCAGTATTCCAAATACTCATCTGGCACCATGCATAGTTATTACAATATTATTGATTATATTCTGTATGCTGTATTTTTCATCCCTGTGACTATTTTTTGACCACTAACTTGAACTTCTTAATAAGAAACCATTGAAAGGCTTTAATTAGGAACATAGAAGGGAACAAATTTGTATTTTTAAAAGAGCACTTTGGTTACAGTGAGAAAAATTTGTTAAAGTGGGACAAAAGGGAAGACAGTAAGACCAGTTAGGAGGTTTTTTCAATATTTCAAGCAAAAGATGATAATAGGCTGGATTAGGAAAACGATAATGATAAAAGAAATATATAGAAGAAATTAAGATGCATTTTTTGGTAGAAAATGGACAGAAAATGGTTATGGATTGAATATATAGAGTAAGGAGTGTCAAAAGTTTGTCACTAATGACTCCCAGGTTTTTGGTTTATACTCTTGGATGAAAGGTAACATGGGTTGGCCCTGCAGATCCCAGAACTTACTCATTGTAGGTAGGGGGAAATTCATACTTGATGTGTCACCCAGGGTCTTGGCAGAAACATATGGCCCTCTCAAACATGATAATGAAAAGAAATTAATGAAAAGACAATGTATTAAGATGTAACAAAAGTTATTAAAAATCAACTAGTTTCAGTGAAGCTCATTAGGACCTAGAAATATGCAAGAACCCTTATGATCCCTAGCTTTGAAGATGCTAGGGGAAAGAAGGATTCCCAGAGCTTGGAAAGATTAGTTAAGTGAGGGATTTCTCTAACAGTAGCTGTGGCTTTTGGTAAAAGGACACATTCAATTTGCCCTTTAACCTCCTGCTGTTGTCCTCCATGGGCAAAACTTGACTACAAGCCAGAGGAAAAGGAATGCATTGATTGATGCAGTCTACAAAAGTTAAACTCCTGGATATATGCCAAATGGGTAAGAGTGAAGAGTAGCTCTGGAGAAAAAGGCAGGGAATGTTCAGCACAGCCATTCCCTTGCTCCTCGGCATCCACTCATTGTTTTTCCAGATAAAGTATTTGTGTCCCCACCTAGCGAATACACAAATTCCCATTGGCTACCATCTAATTTCACATTAGTGTCAATTCAATATTTTCACTGGAAAATAAAATGTTGATTGTCACCATTACTCTTTATTTGAATGGGGTTGGGAAGAAGGGAAAAAGAAAGTAAAGCATAGCTTCTTCAGTCCCTGATTTTCTAGCTTCTTATGAGTCCTAAGTTGGATAATCATAGTTTTAACTTCTACAACAAATTCCTTGTGCTCCTTTGTCCTCATAATCTTCTTGGCTGGGTGTATTTTTTTTTTTTTTTGCCTAGTGGAATATTCCAAACTTTTATCGCTGCTGCATCTGAGTCTTTGACAGTCTTATATTTGTTTTAGTTTTTCACTGATTATGGATATTTGGCAGGAGAGTAAAAGAGCACCTCAGTGAATGCACCAGGTTCCAGTTATAATCTCTCTTGGCTTTATTGTGGAGCAGCAACCCAATTTCCCCTTGATAATCAGAATCAATTACCAAGCAAGTACCATGATTCTGTTTGTGCCTATTAGTTTATGAGGAGTCACAAATGGCTAAGAATTAGTCTCAGCTACCAATTTATTGAAAGCATGACTCTGTTCCCTGGTGGAAACATTCTACTATTGAGTAGTTGGACTTCCAAGTCCATCAAACCCAATATTGTGGTAACAGGAATCAAGCATTCATTTAATGCATCATTATATATAATAATGAGAGATGTAACTCCCACCTCCATCTATCAGGGAGAGGGTATCATTTATTAACTGCTACTCTAAGGTTGATGATATCTCTCAATTAGCAGAATCACTGAAAATTCAGGATATTACTCTTCATATTTGATTTTAAGGATTTAGGAAGGCAGATAATACTATTTTTATGACGAGCAGTTTGTGTTTCACAGTCACTTGTTATCCTATAGTAAGACATCCAGTCTCTACTAGACATGTTGAAATGACAAGAGCAATATTTCAAATTGAGAATAGTTATCCAAAGAGGGTATAGCCTTCTTTCATAATCTTAGGCGTTGACACTGTGATAATCCTAAAGTATTTTTGTCTGCCACAGAAACGTCCAATACTATTGTGTCTTCTGGGTCATAAGGCCCATGTGGCAGAGAAATTTATACTGGATTATAGATATACTTTCCTGCTCTAGATCATACTGAAGACTGATAACATTATGTATTACATGGTAAATAAGTTGAAGGAGAAAGCACACATATTGTGTATGTTGTCTCCAAAATCCTAAAAGGTCTACCAATTATTGTACCTCTTTTTTTTTTTTACTTTTCTTTTTTTATCCTCACCCGAGGACATTTTTCCATTTTTTGCTCAGGTAGAGTGGGAGGGAGAGAGAGGAAGAGAGAGAGAGAGAGAGAGAGAGAGAGAGAGAAACATCGATGTGAAAGGGACACATCGAGTGGCTGCCACCCGCACAACCGACCAGGGCCGGGGACAAACTGCAACCGAGGTACATGCCCTTAGCGGGAACCGAACCTGGGTCTCTCAGGACCGCAGGCCGACGCTCTAACCGCTGAGCCAAACCGGCCAGGGCTGTATCTCTTTTTTTCATATTGGACAGTTCAAGGCTGAAGAAGTGTTTCCCACTTTACAGAGGACTTCCCAATAGGCTCCAGGCCACTAGATTCCTAGAAAATACCAAAGATATGACAGATCTCTAAACATGCATGTGTCTTAGTATAGCACCTATAATGCTTGATACTTCCTGCTCACCAGATCCACTTATATAGTATCATTAGTATAATAAACCAGCATGATATGTAGGCTATTAACACAATTAGGGACACTCCTGGCCAAATTTTAACAGAGAGCAGAAGAGATTATATAGCCTTAATATAAGAAAGTGATGGCCACATGAAGGCAAATCGCTCTGATTTTCATTGCTGACAGCAATGGGGAGGAGAAATGATTTGATATGGAAATTACTGCATATTTACTGCCAATATCTGTGTTGATCTGCTTTAATAAATATATCACATGAAGAGTTGAAGCTGGAGTTAGCTTCATGTCCTGATTAAGCTTGCAGTTATCACCAGTCATTCTCCAAAACACATCTAGCTTTTGCCCCTAGTAAAAATTAACTAGCCACATGTGTAGATATACTATTTTTCAGATTTTTGAGATCTCTGATGATAGTACTAAATTCTACAATTCCCCTTTTGGTTTATTCTCTTGGTGAGGTATAAGGAGAATTGGACTATGGAGAGTTCTAGTGACTGCCATTTGTCTTTTGCTATCATAAAAGCTCTCACTCTATGACTTAGGGAATCAAGATGGAAATTTTTCTAGTTTTCCAATACCTTTCAGAAAATCTGGGTATTTCCTCTTTATTCAGTCATCCTGATAAATTGACCTGGATCCCTCTGGACAAGGAGTGGGTGAATACTACAAGTATACAACTATGGTTCCTTATTCATAAGAGGCACCCAGCCTTCCTCAAAGATTTTCAACTCTGTGAATAGTCTTGTGTATAAAAACTAAGTACAAGGCTGCAAAACCCATAATGGTCGTTCAATTTTGTTTGTTTCCCATCAGACATAATTTTTTTTTTGGCCTAAATGCATCAAGAAGAACCATAATATGTTATCTGTTTCATGCCTAAGGATGTCATACTAATTATCCATAATCATAGATCTTTGAGACACACAATACTTTCATTAGTGCTCTAGCCCTATGGTTTATCTAATATATCAATTGCTTTACTTTGTCTGTGATGGTCAAGACAGGTCACCTAGGATTGGCCACTCTGGCACTCATTATCCTCAGTGCCTTGGTAAGAGATATGATTACAGGGTTTTACATAATGTATCCATTCCAACATTTCAATCTCCCTGAGTCTTTCAAGTCTTCCTTATATAGTTTGAGAGAAGTTCTCTCATGTCAACCTCATTGATTATAAACCATTATTGAGTTTAAGTTTTAATTTAGCCAACCTAGGAAATAATACCATTCTTCAGTACTAAAACTGACTTATTACATCCCCAAGTTTAGATGAATACATTCATACCAATTAATATGGCTTTATTACTACTTGTATTTCATCATCCTTGTCCTAACCCTTAGAATCAACTCTCATGTATGCTCCCATATTTTTTATAATACATATTGTCAAGGTCCACAACTCTTTTGACCTCAAAAAACATGTAATTTTTTACTAATGAAAATGTATGGCCTATGTATTACAGCAAAAGAGCTATATTTCAATATAACCTAGATGAAAGGGTATAAGAGAAATCTTGAATTTGTTTAAATATTGACAGGAAGACACCATTAGAGTGACACAGGTTGAAAATATAAGAAAGATGAGGACATTATTGGAGCTAGATCTTTTAGAAAGTGGTAAGAAAGGAAATCCAAAGGACAAGTGAAATGATTATCCTTAGATAGGAAAGAGAGTTGGGTCTCTTTCATTGAGCTAGAAAAAAGCATAAGAGATTGTTGACAAACTTTGACTTTGATGTTTCAAAGTTCAGGATAATTAATTTGATGTTTTAAAGTTCAGGAAAATGATAAGGTTGAGAGTGTGATCATGGAAGTAGATGGCTGTATTGGAATGCAAATGAAGGTCTCTGGTGATGAGGAAATCGAAAACCAAGAGGAAAGTATATTGGATATGCATTTCACATGGTTCTTTTTTTTTTTAAATCTTTATTGTTGGATGTAAAATGTATTACAGATGTTCCACATTTTTCCCCCATTGACCCCCTCCTCCCCACTCCCGCCCCCTCCCACCTTTTCCCACACTATTGTCTGTGTCCATTGGTTATGCATATAAGTTCTGGTTTATTTCTTCCCACCCCCCAACCCCTTTCCCTTTGAGGTTTGTCAGTCTAGCAATGAATTTGTGCTTCTTAATCCCTTCACCTTTTTCACCCATTCTCCCAACCCCCCTCCCAACTGGCAACCAACAAAATGTTCTCTGTATCTATGAGAATGTTTCTGTTCTACCTGTTCATTTTGTTTGTAGATTCCATTGTTGATAGATATGTATTCATTGCCATTTTGTTTGTTCATACACTTTATCTTTTTCTTCAGAAAGATCCTTCATCATCTCGTATAATAATGGTTTGGTAGTGATGAACTCTTTTAACTTTTTTTGTCTGGGAAAGTTTTTATATGTCCATCGATTCTAAATGACAGCTTTGCAGGATAGAGTAATTTTGATTGTAGGTTCTTGCTTTTCATCACTCTGAATATTTCTTGCCACTCCCTTCTGGCCTGAAAAGTTTCTTTGGAGAAATCAGCTGACAGCCTAATGGGAACTCCCTTGTAGGTAACTAGCTGCCTTTCTCTTGCTGCTTTTAAGATTCTCTCTTTGTCTTGAACCTTTTGCATTTTGATGATGATGTGTCTTGGTGTGGGCCTCTTAGGGTTCATCTTGTTTGGGATTCTCTGTGCTTCCTGGACTTGTATGTCTGTTTCCTTCACCAAGTTAGGAAAGTTTTCTGCCATTGTTGTTTCAAACAGGTTTTCGATTTCTTGTTCTCTCTCTTCTCCTTCTGGCACCCCCAAGATGCGAATGTTGGCACGCTTGAAGTTGTCCCAGAGGCTCCTTACACTATCCTCATTTTTTTGGATTCTTTTTTCTTTTTGCTGTTCTGATTGGGCATTTTTTGCTTCCTTATATTCCAAATCGATGGTTTGCTCCTTGGATTTACATACTCTATTATTGAAGCTGTGTAAATTATTCTTTATTTCAGTTAATGCCTCCTTCAATTCTAACTGTGTATCCATGATTTCTAACTGGTCCTTTTTTATGCTCTTGAGGCCCTTCCTAAGTTCACTGAGGTTCTCACTAAGTTCATTGAGAATCCTTATAAGCAGTATTTTGAACTCAGTATCTGTTAGGTTGCTTATCTTCATTTTGCTTAGTTCTTTTATTGGGGTTTTGTTCCGTTCTTTCATTTGGGACCTGTTTCTTTGTCTCCTTATTTTGGCTGCCCCCCTGTGTTTGTTTCAGTGTATTACTTAATGAGAGGTATGGGGCTAGCTGAGACCAGATGCTGCTCATTTGAAAGAATTTAGGAAAAACCTGAAGCAGGATCCAAGACAGGCCAATCCTATGGTTAAGCAAGTGGCAACAGCTTGGGTGCGCTTGAAAGTTGGGTGGGCTTGAAAGTTGGGTGGTGTGGGGCGGGGCCTCAGGGAGTCAACAGGGCAGGGCTACCAGTGTGAGCCAGGTTGCTGGAGTCCCAGATATGACAGCTGTGTGCCGCCCCAGGGAAGGGCTCACCAAAGGAACAAAGGCCTCTTACAGCACGTTTGTCCCAGAGAAAGCCCCCTCTCCAGCCCTCGCTCCAGTGCCAAACAGTTCAGTTCTTCCCTGTATGACTCTGGTGCCCCTCGAGCTGTCTCCCCTCCAAGCTTAGAGGGAGAGAGTTCGATAAGTCTGTGCGCGGGCCCTTTAGGGAGCTGCCTGGGGCTCCAGCCGCTTCAGCCTCCCTGAGCCTCAGTTCCCACTGGTTTTTCCAGCCAGAAGTTATGGGGACTTCTCTTCCTGGCACTGGAACCCTGAGCGGGGCACCTGGTGTGGGACGGGGACCCCTCAGTCCTCAGGAAGGACATTCCCAGCCTCCAGAGCCTGATTTTTATCCGCCACACTTAGGTGTGGGACCAACCCGTCGCACCGCCTCCGCCCCTCCTACCAGTCTGGATGTGGCTGCTGCTTTAATTTTGTAGTTGTAGGACTTCCATTCAGCATGATTTCAGGTGGTTTTAAATGATGGTTGTTCTGTAGTTTAGTTGTAACTTTGATGTGGTTGTGGGAGGACACAATACCATGTTTACCTACGCCACCATCTTGACCGAAAATCCCACATGGTTCTTTATGTAGCTGTAAATAATGACAGAATCTGAGATAAAAAGATAATAAGGGAGGTGTCAACATTTTCAATAAATTATTAGCAGGGGAATGGGCATTGACTAGGAGTTAAGGATATTTTGTCAGCAAGGAGTAAATGGAAAAGTTAGGTGCAATGAACCTTGATGAAGAAAGGATTTTATATGGCATAAGACTGATGGTCTGAATGTGTATACTTGATGAGATTTTAGGAGCAGAGCAGTTAAAATCAGAAACAAGAGAAGGATTCTCTCTATTAATGTTATTTATCAATGCAGTACTGCCATTGTCTGCAAATGTTTTTCTATTATATAAGCTTCAGGTGTACAACATTATATTTTGGCATCTATATACTACAAAGTGATCGCCCCCAAAAGTCTAGTTAGTATCCATCACCATAACATTGAACTTTTCAATTCTTTCATCCACCTCCCAAACTCCTTTGCCTGTGATAATCACGGAACTGTTCTCTGTATCTAAGAGTTTGTTTTTGTTTTGTTTGTTAATTATTTTTTCATTTTTGTTCATTTTTAGTTTTAAATTCCACATTGACTGAAATCTTATAGTATTTGTTTTTATCTTTCTGATTAATTTCACATAAATTTATACCCTCAAAATCCATCCATGTTATCTCAAATGGCAATATTTCATTGTTTTCCATGGCTGAATAGTATTCTATTATATATATATCTCTATATATAGAAATATATAATTATATACTATATTCTATATATATTCTATACATTATATTATATATAATTTGTTCTATAGATGGACAGTTAGGTTGTTTCTATATATTACTATTGTAAATAATGCTGCACTAAAGAAAGGGATACATTTTTTTTTTTTCAAAATTAGTGTTTTCTTAGTCTGGAAAAATACCTAGAAGTGGAATTGCTAGGTCATATAATAGTTCTATTCTTAATTGTTTGAGGAATCTCCATACAGTTTTCCATAGTGGCTGCACCAATTAAAATCCCACCAGCAGTGTATAAAGGTTTCCTTTTCACATCTCCTCCAACACTTGACGTTTTTTTAAATTTTGTTTTTTGTTTTTTTTGTTTTTTATAATAGTCATTCTAACACGTGTGAGATAATATCTCATGTGGTTTTCCTTTGAGTTTTCCTAATAGATAGTGATGTTGAACATCTTTACATGTGCCTGTTAGCTATTTATATTTCTTCTTTAGAAAAGTGTCTATTGAGATTCTCTGTTCATATTTTAATTAGGTTTATTTTTGTTGCTGTTTCTTTATATATTTTGGACATTAACCTCTTATTGGGTGTATGATGTGCAAATATCTTCTCCCATTTAATAGGATGCCTTTACGTTTTGATGACAATTTCCTTG
This sequence comes from Molossus molossus, assembly GCF_014108415.1. NCBI lineage: Eukaryota > Metazoa > Chordata > Mammalia > Chiroptera > Molossidae > Molossus > Molossus molossus. The sequence continues at coordinate 9,661,481 of NW_023425355.1, read as the reverse complement.
TCAGTGCAAAATATCTTTAGTTTGATATAGCCAACTTTATTTTTGTTTTTATTTCCTTCACATTGGAGTCAGATCCACAAAAATACATCACTAAGACTGATATTAAGGAACTTACCACCTTTGTTTTCTTCTAGGAATTTTATGGTTTCAGGTCTTACTTTCAAATCTTTATTTTGAGTTAAATTTTTGTGTATTATGTAAGACAGTTGTCTACTTTGATAGCTTTGCATATGACTGTCCAGTTTTTCCAACATCATTTACTACAGACATTTTCCTTTTATCATTGTATACCTTTGGTTTTTTGTCATAAATTAAATGTTTATATATATGGGTTCATTTTGGGGCTCTCAATTCAGTTCCATTAGTCTGTGTCTCTGTCTTTGTGCCAATACCATACTGTTTCAAGTACTATAGCCTCATAGTATAGTCTGCAATCAGGTCACATGATACCTGAAACTTTGTTCTTTTTTCTCAAATTGCTTTGTATTCAGGGTCTTTTGTTATTCAGTACAGATTTAAGAATTATTTGTTCTAGTCCATTGGAAATTTGAGAGGAATTACATTGAATCTGTAGATTGCTTTTGGTATTATTGGCTTTTTAACAGTATTAATTCTTCCAAGTAATAAGCACAGAATATGTTTTCCATTTATTTTTATCCTCTTCAAATTCTTTATTATCATCTTACAGTTTCCAGTGTATAGGTTTTTTTTACCTCCTTGGTAAAATTTATTGTTAGGTATTACGCTCTTTCTGATGCAATTAAATAGGATTGCTATCTTAATTATGGAGTAGTTAAGTTTTCATTAGTTCAGTAGTTATGTTTTCATAGTGTGTTTTTAATTTTTTTCTTTGATGAACCATTGGTTGTTCAGTAACATATTATTAAATCTCCATGTTTTTGAAATTTTTTCCAGTTTTCTCCTTGTAATTGATTTTAGTTTTATACCATTATAGTCAGAAATGTGCTTGATATTAGTTCAATCTTCTTAATTTACTGAGTCTTATTTTGTGTCCTAAAATGTGACCTGTTTTGGAGAATGCTTCATGTGCTTTTGAGAAAAATGTGTATTCTTCTGCTTTTGGATGGGATGTTCTGTATATATCTATTAAGCCAGCTGAAAAATGTGTCATTTGAGGCAGATGTTTTCTTATTAATTTTCTGTCTGAATGATCTATTCATTGCTGTAAGTGGGGTGGTAAAATACCCTACTATTATTGGATTGCTTTCTATTTTGTGTTTGTTAATTTATTACTGGGTATTTTAAAAAGGAACATATGGACATTCTACAATTCTGATTTAGGTTTAGACCTGAATTTCACATATGTGCACAGCACAATTTTAACCTGAGAAATTCTACCCATGCACTTCCCCTTCCAGTCCCTCTTCTCAACTGCCAGTCTGTGGAAAAGCACAGGTTGAAATTTTGTGAAGGATTGAATTTACCTAATCTGGTTTTTGTTGTTCATTGTTGGGGAACATGGGAAATTGTGCCTGTTGCATACAATTCGTGTGCATTTGTTGGAGGTTACTAGGTTAGATTCATTCCTCTTATTCAGGATTCTGGCATTGCTGTGCGTGTGCTATCAGGGCTTAGCATTAAATTATTTTCTTTGTTCAGATATGGAAAAAAGAAATTTTCAGTCAACAAATGTTTCTGTGCATCTATAATGTGCGTGCTAAAAAAAAGAAGATTTTATCTCTATATATTATAATGTATATTATTTAACAGATTATATTAAGATAATTTCACTACATTTAATCTCAACAAAATTGTGGCATAGTATGGTTACTTTTAAGGAAACAGTGGTACAGAGATCATTGTCTAACAAATGAAAACATAGGGGAGTCACCCAGGTTGACCACTTCTATGAACTTCCTGCTAAGCCACACCAAAAGTTTGACTGTATTTTGTGCCTTATTGTATTAATTTCAATTTTTCCCTTTAGGCCAGTGAATATTTGTGTTATATATTTTGGTGCTCTTATTTTGATGTATCTATACCTGTAACTGTTATATCTTCTTGTTGGATTTGGCCCCCTAATCATTATGTATTGCCCTCTTTGTCTTTATTAATCTATTTTAGGAATCTATTTTTTCTGATATGAATATAGCTACACCAGATTTCTTTATGTTTCTATTTGTATGGAATATATTTTTTCATTATTTCACATTCAATCTGTTTGTATCCTTACTTCTGAAGGAAGTCTCTTGTAGGCAGCACATAAATGGATCTTTTAAAAAATCCATTTAGTGCCCTGGCTGGTTTGATTCAGTGGTTAGAGCGTCAGCCTGCGGACCAGAGTCCTGGTTCGGTTCCCACTAAGGGCACATACCTCCATTGCAGTTTTTCCCTGCCCCGGTTGGGGTCGTGTAGGTGGCAACCATTCAATGTGTCTCTCTCACATTGATGTTTTTCTCTTTTCCCCCCTCTCTCCTTCCTGCTCTATTTGAAGATAAATGCAAAAATGTCCTCAGATGAGGATAAAAAATAAAATAAAAAAAAATCCACTTAGCTACTCTGTGCCTTTTGATTGATGAGTTTATTCCATTTATATATTATTTCATTAAATAATTTTTCTTTACTGATTTTAGAGAGAGAAAAAAGGAGAGGGAAAGAGTCAGAAACAATGATGAGAGAGAACATCGATTGGCCGCCTCCTGCGTGCTCCCCATTGAGGATTGGGACCACAACCTGAGCATGTGCCCTGACTGGGAATTTAACTGGCAACCTCTTGGTTCATGAGTCAACGCTCAACCACTGAACCACACCAGCCTGGCTATTCCTTTTATACTTAAAGTTATTATTGACATGTATGTACATATTGTCATTTTGTTAATTCTTTTCTGGCTCTTTTTGTAATTTCTCTCTGCTCCTTTCTTTTTTTTAATCTCTTCCCTTGTGGCATTTCATATTTCTTTAGTGTTATGTGCATATTTCTTTCTCATTTTTTGCATGTTAACTATAAAATTTTATTTATAATTACTGTGAGTTTCATATGTAACATTTTATGTATACAACAGTTTCTTTTTTTTTTTCTTTTTGTTAATCCTCACCCGAGGATGTTTTCCCATTGATTTTTAGAGAGAGTAGAAGGGGGGGGGGAGAGAGAGAGAGAGAGAGAGAGAGAGAGAGAGAGACATCATTGAGAGAGAGACACATTGATTAGTTGCCTCCTGCACGACCCCAACCAAGGCCAGGGATTGAACCTGCAACCCAGGCACACGCCCTTAATCAGGAATCAAACCAGAGACCCTTTGGTCCATGGGCTGATGCTCAGCCACTGAGCCTTACTGGTCAGGGCTACAACAGTTTCTTTTAAGTTGGTAGCAACATAGATTTAAATACTCTAATATACACACTGCTGGTGGAAATGCAGACTGGTGCAGCCACTATGGAAAACAATGTGGTGCTTTCTCAATAAATTAAAAATGGAATTGCCATTTGACCCAGTGATTCCACTTCTAGGAATATATCTCAAGAAGCTTGAAATACCAATCAAAAAGAATATATACAGACCTAGGTTCATAGAAACTCCATTTACAATAGCTAAGATCTGGAAACAATCCAGATGTCCATCAACAGATGAGTGGATAAAAAAAGCTGTGGTACATGTACACAGTGGAATACTATACAGCTGTAAGAAAGAAAGATCTCTTACCCTTTGAGACAACATGGAGGGACCTGGAGAGTATTATTCTAAGCAAAACAAGCCAATCAGAGAAAGACAAATATCACATGATCTCACTTATTTGTGGTATATAATGAACAAAACAAACTGATAAGCAAAATAGACTCAGAGACATAGTAGTAGGATACAGAATGACAAACCTCAGAAGGGGGGTCGGGGGAGGGGAGGAAAGAGATAAAACACAGAACTTATATGCAGGTATGCATAGCCATGCATACCTGGACAACAATGCTGGGGATGGGTGGGGGGTGGAATCAGGAGGAGGGGGTCAATAGGGGAAAAAGGAAAAATATTTGTAACAAAAATAAATTAAGAATGGTGTCAGGTAGGACCGGAGGGAGGGTGAGTGCACAAGAGAGTGAACTAGTATGTGAGAAAGTGTGAGTGGACATGAAGGTGGATGACCAAACTCATGCAGTGCAGAGATGCAGATCAGAAGGTTCCTGTGCTGTGGAAGGGAGCAGCTGGCTACCATGGTAAGCAGCTCTTCAGGGCGCTTCTCCCTGCGCAATGGGAGTCTCCACCATTTTCGAAGATCCCAGGTCTTTCCTAGGAGGAGGCAGTGGGAGCTGCTAGGGCCCAGCAACCTAAGCCCACCAGTGCACCTGGCACGATCGGACCAGTGGACACAGTAGTGGAGCTGCCAACGTGCCAGTTGCAGAAGCCACTATGGGGGGAGGCCAGCACCATCCCCCATAGTAGCAGCCCAATCAGAGTCAAGATATACACCCAGCAACAGAGGCTGGGGAGCAGACATCCATCTCCAGGCAACATAAACACAGATCAGCAGCTGAGACCCATCCCCCAAAACTACAGCAAAGGCTGAACAGGAGCTGAGCCACACAGGGCAGCAGCACTCCCCAACCACCAGTGGCGGGTCCTGGGACTCCACAGAGGCCTCTGCGACCCAGCTGCTCACAAGATAGGCATAGAGCTGGGTCTCCAAAGGGACTGTGTGATCCAGCTGCCTGCAGGACCTGCGAGGTGCTGGGGCACCAGAGAGGCCTGTGTGACCCAGCTACCCACAAGATAAGCATGGAGTCGTGTCTCCAAAGGGACTGTGTGATCCAGCTGCCCAGGGGATCAGCAGGAAGCTGGGGCTCCAACAGGACCTGTACAACCCAGCTGCCCACAAGATTGGCAGGGAGCCAGGGCTTCAGTGAAGCCTGTGCAACACAGCTGTCCACAGTACGGGCAGGGAGCATGGCCCCAACAAGGCCTGAGCTATACAGCTACAGGTGGCACCAGTGACCACCTGGGAACACAGCTCCAGAGGGGATCAATTGATCCAGCAGCAGCACCTACCAGGACACACCAATACCAGTCCCCAGTAGTCAGTCCTTCAGGATCCACAGCAGGCAAGAGGTGGCGCACAAAATAACAGTCTGGGAGGCACAGTAGCCTTAATTGATATACAGTGAGCTGCCTACATATCCAAACATCCCTCACTGGGTCTAGAGCTACCAGACAGCTAAAATGGGGAGACAAAGAAACAACACCCAAAGGAAAGAAAAAGAGGAATCACCAGAAAAGGAATTACAGGAAATGGAAGACAGCAACTTGTGCAATAAAAAATTCAAAGCAATGATTTTAAGGGTGCTCAAACAATTTGGTGAGAACTACAAGCAACTTAATAAGAATTATAAAGAGTTCACTGGGAACTACTTCAGCTTAAAAAAGAGGTAGACGTTATGCATAAAAACCCAGAGGAAATAAAGAATGACATAGTGGTTATGAAAAATACCTTAGAATGGTTCAATAGTAGGTTAGAAGAAGCTGAAGACCAAATCAGTGAGTTAGAAGACAAGGTAGAGAAAAACACCCAAATAGAGCAGCACATGGAAAAAAAATTTTTTTAAAGAAGGAGGAAAATTTAAGGGAGCTGTAGGACAATACAAAACGTAACAACATTTGCATTATAGGGATACTGGAAGAAGAATCAGAGAAAGGAATAGAGAACCTGTTTGAAGAAATAATGACAGAAAAATTCCCTAAATTGGTGAAGGAAAATGTCACACAAGTCCAGGAAACATAGAGAGTCCCAAGCAAGATGAATCTCAGAAGACCCACAGCTAGACACATCATAATAAAAATGTCAAACTTCAAAGACAAAGAAAGAATCTTAAAGGAAGTGAGAGAGAGACAGAAAGTTCTCTACACGGGAGCTCCCATTATACTGTCAGCTGATTTCTCAATAGAAACGATGCAGGCCAGAAGGGAGTGGCATGAAGTATACAAAGTAATGCAAGGCAAGGGTCTGAATTCAAAGCTATTCCATCCAGCAAGGCTATCATTCAACATTGAAGGAAAAATAAAGAGATTCATGGATAAAAAAAAAAGAAAAGCTAAAGGAATTTACCCCCACCAAACAGGCACTGAAAGAAATGCTGAAGGGACTGTTGGAGGAGGAGGAGGAGGAGGAAGAAGAAGAAGAAGAAGAAGAAGAAGAAGAAGAAGAAGAAGGAGGAGGAGGAGGAGGAGGAGGAGGAGGAGGAGGAGGGAACACAGGCATAAAATTAAAATGGCAACTAATTACTATCTATCAATAATTACCTTAAATGTAAATGACTTAAAAGGTCCAATAAAAGACATATGGTAGCTGATTAGATAAGAAAACATGACCCATATATATGCTGTCTAAAAGAGACCCACCTCACAACAAAAGACTTACACAGGATGAAAGTGAAGGGATGAAAAAAAATTTTCCAAGCAATTGGAAATGGAGAAAAAGCTGGTGTAGCAATACTCATATCTGACAAGATAGACTTCAAAACAAGGGCCATAATAAGAGACAGAGAAGGTCACTACATAATGTTAAAAGGATCAATCCGACAAGAGGATATAACCCAGGTAAACAAATATGCACCAAAATGGGAGCACCAAAATATGTTAAAAAACACTTCTGGAGGACTTCAAGGGAGTGATCAATAGCAACACGATCATAGTGGGTGACTTTAACATGCTACTGACACAACTGGATAGATTTTCTAGACACAAGACAAGGACATAGAGTCCTTACAAGACAAACTAGATCAGTTGGACTTCATTGATATTTACAGAACATTTCACCCCAAAGCTGCAGAATATACATTCTTCTCAAGTGCACATGGGTCATTCTCAAAGATAGACCACATGTTAGGACACAAAGCAAGTGTCTATAAATTCAAGAAAATTGAAATCATATCAAGAATCTTCTCAGATCACAGTGGCATGAAACTAGAATTCAATTACAATGAAAACACACAAAGACATTCAAACACTTGGAGGTTAGATAGCATGTCATTAAGCAATGAAAAAGTTACTAACGAGACCAAGGAAGAAATTAAAACTTCCTGGAAATCAATGAAAACAAACACACAACAACACAAAATCTATGGGACGCAGCAAAAGCAGTCCTGAGAGAAAAGTTCATAGCACTACAGGCCTACCTCAAGAAACAAGAAAAATTCCTAATTGACTTTCTAATCCTACAACTTAAAGAACTAGAAAGTAAACAAAAAGAAAAACACAGAGCTAGTAGGAGGAAGGAAATAGTAAAGGTCATAGCAGAAATAAATGACATACAGACTAAAAAAAAAAAAATCAAAAGATAAATGAAACAAAAAGTTGGTTCTTTGAAAAGATGAACAGGGTGGAAGAACCTTTAGCCAGGCTCACCAAGAAACAAAAAGAGAGAAACCAAATAAACAAAATCAGAAATGAAAGAGGAGAAGTAACAACTGACACCACAGAAATACAAAGGATCATTGAAACATACTATGAACAATTACAAATTGGACAATCTAGGAGAAATGGACAAATTTCTAGAAACACACAGCCTCCCAAAACTGAACCAGGAAGAGATAGAAAATGTGAACAGACAAATAACAACAAAGGAAATTGAAGATGTAATTAAGAAACTCCCAGCAAACAAAAGCTCAGGCCCATATGGCTTCACGGGGGAGTTTTATCGAACATTCAAAGAAGATCTGCTAGCCATTCTCCTCAAACTATTACAAAAAATCCAAGAAGACAGAACACTTCCAAATTTATTGTATGAGGCCAGCATAATCTTAATTCCAAAACCGAATAAAGACACTACAAAGAAAGAAAACTACAATCCAATATCCCTGATGAACACAGATGCCAAAATCCTTAACAAAATATTAGCAAATTGGATCCAGCAATACATGAAAACAATTATTCATCATGACCAAGTGGGTTTCACCCCAGGCATGCAAGGATGGTACAGTATTCGAAAATCAATAAATGTGATACAAGACATAAACAAAAGGAAAGGTACAAACCATATGATCATATCAATAGATGCTGAAAAAGCATTTGAAAAAAATCAAGTACCCATTTCTGATAAAAACGCTCAGCAAGGTGGGAATAGAGGGATCATGTCTCAACATAATAAAGGCCATATATAAAAACCCTACTGCCAACATCATACTCAATGGGCAAAAACTAGAAGCATTCCCTTTAAGAACAGGAACAAGACAGGGATGACCACTTTTGTCACTCTCATTTAACATAGTACTGGAAGTCTTAGCCACAGTAATTAGACATGAAGAAAAAATAAAGGGGATCCAAATTGGAAAGGAGGAAGTGAAACTGTCACTATTTGCAGATGACATGATATTGTACATAGAAAACCCTAAAGACTCCATCAAAAAACTACTAGACTTAATAAATGAATTTGGCAAAGTACCAGGATACAAAATTAACATCAAGAAATTGACATCATTCTTATACATCAATGATGAAATCACAGAAAGAGAAACAATAAAAATTATAAAAATTCAATTTACCGTTGCGGCTAAATAATTAAGATATCTAGGAATAAACTTAACCAAAAAATAAAGGACCTTCTCACAGAAAACTACAGGTCATTGAAAAAGGAAATAGAGGAAGATATAAAAAAGTGGAAGCATATACCTTGTTCATGGATTGGAAGAATTAACATCATTAAAATGTCCATACTACCCAAAGCAATCTATAGATTCAATGCAATCCCCACCAAAATACCAACAACATATTTCAGAGTACTAGAACAAACACTCCAAAAGTTTATATGAAACCAGAAAAGACACCGAATAGCCACAGCAATCTTGAAAAAGAAGAACAAAGTTGGAGGGATCACATTACCAGATTTCAGGTTATACTACAAAGCCACTGTAATCAAAACAGCCTGGTACTGGCACTAGAACAGGCAGATAGATCAATGGAACAGAATAGAAAACCCAGAAGTTGACCCAAGACAATATGCTCAATTAATATTTGACAAAGGTGGCAAGAGCATACAGTGAAGTCAAGACAGTCTCTTCAATAAATGATGTTGGGGAAATTGGACAGCCATATGCAAAAAACTGAAGCTATACCACCAACTTACACCATACACAAGAATAAACTCAAAATGGATAAAAGACTTAAATGGGACTCGTGAATCCATAAAAATTCTAGAAGAAAATGCAGGCAACAAAATTTCAGACAACATATGCTGCAAAATTTTCACTGATACAACAACGAAGGCAAGAGAAACAAAGAAAAAAATTAACACATGGGACTACATCAATCTCAAAAGCTTCTGCACAGCAAAAGAAACAACTATCAAAATGGAAAGGGATGCCACTATTTGGGAGACCATAATCGCCAATGATGCATCAGATAAGGAGTTAATTTCCAAAGTATATAGAGTGATCATACAACTCAACAAAAGGAAGACAAAGAACCCAATTAAGAAATGGGCAGAGGACCTAAATAGACATTTCTCCAAAATGGACATACAAGTGGCCAAGAAACATATGAAGAAATGCTCAATGTCACTAATCATCAGAAAGATGTAAATTAAAACAAGTATGAGGTATCACCTCACACCTGTCAGAATGGCCGTCATCAACAAATCATCAAACAAGTGTTGGCGAGAGTGTGGAGAAAAGGGGACTCTAGTACACTGCTGGTGGGAATGCAGACTGGTACAGCCACTATGGAAAACACTATGGTGTTACCTGAAAAAGGTAAAAATTGAACTGCCATTTGACCCCGTGATCTCACTTCTAGGAATATACCCTAAGAAACCTGAAACACCAATCAGAGAGAATATAAGTACCCCTATGTTCATAGCAGCATTATATACAACAGCTAAGATCTGGAAACAGCCCAAGTGTCCATCAGTAGATGAGTGGATTAAAAAGCTGTGGTACATATACACAATGGAATAATATGCAGCTGTAAGAAAGAAAGATCTCTTATCCTTTGAGATGGCATGGAGGGACCTGGAGAATATTATACTAAGTGACATAAGCCAGTCAGAGAAAGACAAATACCACATGATCTCACTTATTTGTGGAATATAATAAACTAAACAAACTGAAGAACAAAACTGACCCAGAGACATAGAGGTGGGGTACAGACTGACAAGCCTCACAGGAGGTGGGGTTGAGGGGGAAGAGATAAACCACAGAACTTATATGCATGTATACATGACTAATGGACATAGACAACAAAGCTGGGGATGAGGAGGAGGGTGTCAATGGGGCAAAAAAGGAGAAACATCTATAACAAAAATGAAATTAAAAAATAAAAAAAAAGAATTCTGACAGCACCCTTTGGAGAAAAGTTGGTGTCAGCCAGAGAGAAACCAGCAATTATTTCTGGTTTTTCCAGGACCCTGATGGGTCACAAAGAAATTTTATTGTTAGAACATGTAATCCTGGCTATTCTAACCTATTCCAGTTAATATACCTACCAGTTTCTGAGAGGAAAAGCAGCAGAATTACTAAATAAGGTTCACAGAAAAACTCTTATAGAGAAGTCTGTCCACTTCAAGGATCATAGAAAATTAAAATGGGATTAACAAAACAAACAAAAAACAAAAAAACAAACAGAAACAACATTGGTCTGTTCTGAGGACTACAAGAAGGTATTTCTTCTTTTCCTTATTATAGTTTAGGAGAAATTTAAATTACCATAAAAAGACAGGGCTTATAATTCCATGTACAAGCCCTGTGATTCTCCTATCCTTCCAGTAATGAAACCAAATGGTAAAAGATGGAGATTTGTACAAAATTTCAGATCTATAAATAAGTTAGCTACTCCCAGACATCCTGTGGTTCCAAATCCAGTTACCTTATTATCAGCCATTGCTGTGAACTGCCAATATTTTTCAATAATAAATTTATGTTGATGGTCTACTAATTAACCCTAAAAGACTCAGAGAGAAATTCTACCTTTTCCTCTTCCAAAGCGAACAAAAAAACAAGAAAGCAGCTTAAAGGATTCCTGGACAGGTTCCCTATATCCAAGCCTTTATAGCTCTCAGAGATGACTCTAAGCTATGTGCTGTCTATATACTAGAAAAATGTACCCAACTGGGAAAAAAAAATTCCCAAAATGAGTGAATGGATTGGTCAGTCCATTATCATTTGGGTGGTAACAAACAAACAAACAAAAAAACTTTAGCCATATCTGAGTAAATCAATTTAACTTATTTCAGCTATTCCTTTATAAATTAGCAAATTTAATAAACGTTATTAAATATCTAAATATTTTGAAATAACATAAAATACTAACATTGATTACTAAAAGTCTTAGGTTTGTCTACTTTTGGCTTTTGTTGCAGAGAGGTTGTTGAGCAAATTTGGAGCTGTTAATAAATGTCTAGTGCTTGGTTAGAGGTGTGTTTCTTGCAAGTGTGTTTGCCTATACAGGAACCTATGTTTCTAAAAGTTATAAAGTGTTTTAGGAAATACTGGTTGCTTACTTCTTTGGTTATCATTGTAAATTAAGATTTCTAAAAGTTATAAATTCTAGTTATGTTGGTAATACATTATATAATAGAAAATATAAAGTATGGAAATACATTTTTACTTTATTTTTTAAATACGTTTTTATTGATTTTTTTAGAGAGAAAGGAAGGGAGAAAGAGATAGAAAAACATCAATGTGAGAGAAACATTGATCAACTGTCTCCTGCACGCCCCCTACTGGGGATAAAGCCCAAAATCTGGGCATGTGCCCTGACCAAGAATCAAGTTGGGACCTCTCAGTCGATGGGATGACACTCAGATCAATCCACTGAGCCACACTGACCAGGCTGGAAATACATTTTTAAGGGATAAGAAAGAAAGGGAATTATTCTTGAATTATGTGAATGGTCTTTATATGATACGTGTTTGTCTGTGTATTATATGTTGTGCATTTTCTGCCTCTGGATGGCATTATTAGGGTGTCATCTTCTACTGACTTAAAAAATTTAAATATGTATATAAATTAAGCAGAATCCTATAGTCTGGACAAAATATTTAATATTAAATTTATTTTAAGTGTGATGTCTTTTAAAGTTATTAACATAAAAATGTGTTTATTTTACCTGGGTTTACAAAATATATGTCATAATATTTTGGTTAAATTTGTTTAACAACCTTCCCAGAGTTTAAATTATAAGAAACTTTTTAAACCTAGATATGACTTTGTGTTATTCCAATGAGGCCTGGAATACTTCAAGGATTTATTCTGTCTCCCTTTAAAAGTTTTTAAAATAATTAAACCTATTGAATATGCTTGAAATTACATAGAAAGCTTTGCCAAATAAAAAATAATAATAACTATATTCAATATATATACATATATTTTTATTAAAATGGTTGTTCTAAAATTTCAGCCTGCCCTAGGAAGAGACTTGTGAAGATTCAAAGCCAAGTTCAAACAGGAAGCTCCCAGTTATAGCAGGTGTCCTGTCAATGACACTGGCCAAGTCAAGTGATAGTTCCCTGTAGGGGCGTCTGTCAATGGTACTCTGGATGTTTGTGATCCACACATTGAGAGTTTATGAATTATTTCCAGTGTTCCATACACACTTCTGATAAGCATGTGCAACATTTTAAAATCTTGCATATTATTTGTTCTTTATATATTGAAATTGTATATTGAATATATATGTGTGTGTGTGTGTGTGTGTGCATATATATATACACATACACATATATAGACTTTATATTACTCTCTATGCCATTTTACAATAATTATTATTTACCAAGAAATTTTAGTGGAATTTTATATCTTACAGAAAAATAAAGTTTTTATCAATTATATTATAATCAAATCTGTAATTATGCCACTTTAAGTTTTGTTATTTATAGACAGTCATTATTTTACTCTAATACATTTGAAAATATGTTACATGTTTAGAAAGATCCATGAAAAGCACTCTAACTTACTATAAATTATAGGTTTCTTAGCAGGTCATATCTTTAAACTAGATAAAAATGTATAAAACTCCAAGGAATAAACAAATTCATAAAAATTCTGACAAGTAATCAGGATTAACAAAAATATTGGTTATGGGACTAAATAAATTGAGGATTATTCTTATTGTTATGACTTTTAAAAATTTTATTTTATTTTTTCTACCACCATTTATCCCTCCCCCTCCACCCACCTACCCCCCACAATCACCACACTGTTGTCCATGTCCATGAGTTCTCTCTTTTTCTCAATCCCCCTGTCCCCTCAACACCTGCCCTCACCAGAGCTGCCTACCCACTTTCTATCCTAAAAAGAAGAAAATTTTACCTTTTGCAACAGCATGTATGGCCCTAGAGAACATTATGCTAAGTAAAATAAGCCAGTCAGAGAAAGACAAGTACCACATGGCTTCAGTCATATGTGGAATTTCATGAACAAACCGAACTACCAAGCAAAATTACTCTGTTTTAAATACTACAGATTTTTAAATCCTTTTTTTTTTTCACTAACCAGGTAATAGGGACTGATAAATTACCAAAATTCATTCACAATGTGCTCCCAGGAGATGAAAAGTATCCATTAGGAAAGACAATAATTAAAGACTCTCCAACATTGTTGGAAGGGACCTTATCAGGTGCCTAAGTGTGAACGGACATCTGCCCCTGTCTCTGACACTCACTTCCATCTACAACAGACATCAAAGACTTTTCAAGGATGAAAAACCCAAACGTCAGAAATAGCTATCCTGAGACACTGACAAGGCCAGTATAACTATAAATTCATGTAATAATAATTATACTTGTTCTTTAGGTTTTTCTCAAACTCTATGTACATAGACCAACTGTTAATATTACAGAAGGCATATATGTTAACTTTTTGTATTATCAATAATACTCTCTGGTTTTTCTTTTGAAATAAAAATATCATTGCAAAAAGTTAGTAAAAATAATATTAAAAAGGAATTTTATATATAAACCCCAAAACCTAGTTATGAAAATATGCTTACCCTTTAACCCAACAAAGACTACTAACTATATTAATTCTACTAGAAACTATAATGTCTATAAAAACACGACTCTCTATAACTGCTACTAAGGCACAGGAAATTTACTTATGAAACTCTTACTGGACTCTGGAATTTTAAATGGTAATTTTAATTTACATCACTATATTCTTACAACCTTAGCCCCCTCAAATATAAAATCACAGCTTCCAATTACACAACTAGTAGTAATCAAATTAATAACAGCACCTAAATGTTTCCAATGAGAAGTAAATAGGCCATGGTAAATGGAAACTTATCTCATGGTCAAATTATAAAAACTGAAAATAAAATGTTTATTATGCCTTCAAACTATAAATAAATATTATACTAAATGCAAAATATAAAAAATAAAACAGACAACAAAACCTGGATCATAATAATGTGTAGGTTATAAATATTCCAGAGTGTTTTTCTAAATAAAGTCCCGTAATACCTGACTGCTGCCCATTTAACTGCCATTCACTTTGGAGAGAAAAAAATTTGGTCTTCATTCCATCCAAGATTACAGTCTTTCCCCATCCCCAGTGGTCCATCATTCAGCAAGACAAAGGCTAACACTAAAACTTCCTAGAAATATGCCTTCCTAGCACCCATGGGACCTCGTTATCCAATCAAAAGGTTGGTCATCGATACCTTTTTATGTTACCAATTGGGGTTACCTCCTTTCTTCTCGCCAGCACAGAAAATATTTTAAGACCAACAAAAATGAAAGTAAAACAAAGTTGGATTTATTAAAAATATACTCCAAGCAAGGAGCAGACCAGTCAAGAGAGACAATGGCCCTGAACTCCCTGTTATATGGTTTAAAAGAGGCATTTTCTGGGTGGAGATTTTCATTTGGATCCAGGTATGATTGACAGAAAATGGCTATATAACTCTATTTCTGCATATGTCCTTACTCATAATGCATACCGAAAAACTGGGGGTGGAGGGCTGTCAAAACTACAATGCGAATTTTATTGTAATTAGTCCAAGGCCTAGTAAGGTCACATTGAGGTCATGATGTTTTCCTTTGTGCTTGTGCTTGTGCCACTTGTGCCAAGAACCAGCTCCTTCTGAACCTACCCCCTGGCGGTCTGCTTCAGGAACAGCTGACTGCAGGGCCAGTCCATAGAGAGGCAGTCTGAAGGCCATGTTGGTCTGACCCTTGTCAGGACACCAGGGCAGGCTCCATCCCAGCCGCTCATGTCTGATTTCCTAACTAACAATTAAATTGATTTATGAGCCTGGCTGGTATGGCATATGAGCCCGGCTGGTGTGGTTAAGCGTCGACCCATGCACCAAGAGGACACCAGCTCAATTCCCAGTCAGGGCATACGCCCAGGTTGTGGGCCAAAACCCCAGTGGGGGGGGGGGCATGCTGGAAGCAGCTAATCGATGTTCTCTCTCATCGATGTTTCTATTCCTCTCTCCTTCTCCCTCTTACTCGCTCTAAAATAAAAAAAGACAAATATTTAAAAAATAAATTGATTTATGACCAAAAGGGGGATGTGTAGACAAAAAGTGGCTATATGCTAACCCAACGAACTCAGGGAAGGCCTGCGTGAGTGATGGCCTTGCAAACTCAGAGACCTAAAATAACCACAAAGGATGGTCTAGAATTATAACTTTATATAACTAAAAGCAGTTTATGGCAGGTAGTCATGTCCTAGGCTAGAATTCTCCCTGACAAAAGTCAATTTTTACCTTAACTGATATACCAGAGTAGAGACTACAGATCTTCTCATTATTTTTATCATGTTAATTGTTGACTATTAACTACTCTGTAGCCACCTATATAAAAGCTAAAGCCCTAGCCAGTTTTGCTCAGTGGTTAGAGCGTCGGCCTGCAGTCCAGAGAGACCAGGGTTCAGTTCCTGCTAAGGGCGCATACCTCGGTTGCAGTTTGTCCCCGGCCCTGGTTGGGTTGTGCAGGTGGCAACCATTCGATGTGTCCCCTTCATGTCGATGTTTCTCTCTCTCTCCCTCCCACTCTATGTGAACAAAAAATGAAAAAAATGTCCTCAGGTGAGGATAAAAAAAAAAATTAAAAGCTAAAACATGTTACTTTTCATCCAATCCCAGAGGTTTCCCCACTTTGCTTTCTCCTACCTCTTGAATCCATCTCCAATGAATTTTATGTAACCCACTTATGTCTTCTCTTTTAATGGTAACGTATAAAACAGGGCACAAAACTGCCATTCTCTGGAGCATTATCTCAATCTGTTGAGGTTTTACTTCCCCACAACTGTTGACAGTTTGGCTCAAATAATCTCACAGAAGTTCTTCACAGGTTTGAACTTTGCGTACATTTGCAAATGGGATATATCAATGGGAAAGTTGATACCCCTTTCCCCACTGTGTTCTGGGATTGGAGCTCTTATAATATCTCAAGAAAAATAATTTTCTGAGACTCACACAGGAGAATGAGTGATTTTTATTAGTGTGAAATTACATCCTTGAGTTTCCGAAGTCCCAGTTCCCTTAATCCAGTCCTGGGAAAAGTGCAGCTGGGGTTTCAGTAGAGCTAAAAGCAAGTCCAGTGTCCAGAGCTGCCATTCCATATTGTAGCTGGGTCCAGTTCCACATCAGGATAGTTATAATCCACTAGTCCGTTGTGTGTGGCGGTCCACATGACTATGGGTCATGTGAGTGAATGCCAGGAAGCAGAAGTGAGAGACCTGCAAGCCAGGAGTCAACAAAGAGAATGTACTCCTTTATTTAGAGGATTAAATATTCCAAATTTTGCACTCTTGCAGTGGCCATGCTTATTCTGGCCAATGACCTATTCCACGGTGTGACTGACAGGCAAGTATCTTCTGAATATCACCCCAACTTTACTGGGCATGCATCCATCTTTTCTTTGTTGGACCTCTGGGTAATGTGAAGTTGTAGTTTCCAGGCAAATTGAGTCCAACAATGTATAAAAAGAATTATAATCCACAAAAGAGTGGGATCATCTCCAGTACACATTAAAAAATAAGTTAATGTAATCCATTACACTAACCGACTAAAAATAAAAAATCACATGATGCTATCAATAGAAGCAGGAAAGACTTTTGGCAAAATTCAATGCCTATCCTTGATTAAAACTCAAAAACCTTGAAGCACCAATCAGAAGGAATATATATTCCCCTCTGTTCACAGCAACATTATTTACAATAGCTAAGATCTGAAAACAGCCCAACTGCCCATCAGTAGATGAGTAGGTAAAAAAGCTGTGGTACACTTACACACTGGAGTACTATACAGCTGTAAAAAAGAAGGATCTCTTACCCTTTGAGACAGCATAGATGGATCTGGAGACTATTATGCTAAGTGAAATAAGCCATTCAGAGAAAGACAAATATCACATAATCTCACTTATTTATGAAATCTGATGAACAAAATTAATTGACCAACAAAATAAGTCCTGAGGCATGGAGGCATGGGACAGGCTGATATATCTTGGGGTGGTGTGAGAAGAGATAAACCAAAGAATTTATATGCTTATATGCATAGCCCATGGACACAGACAATAGTGTGGTGAAGCCGTGTGGAAGGGGGTGAGGGCTGGGGGTGAGGGCTGGGTGGAGGGGGTTTAAGGAGGGGGAAATGGAGAACATCTGTAATAATGTCAACAACAAAAATATATTTAAAAAACTCTCAGTAGTCTAAGAATCATTCATGGTAAAAACTTCCTCAACTTGATAAATAATATCTACCCAATACTTACAGCTAATAACACATATAGTACTAGGCAAGGATGTCCACTCATCAATATTTTCATTGTCTTACTGGAACTTCTAACTAGTGCAATAGACAAGAAAATAAAAGAATAGACAGATGATAGATAGATGATACATAGATGATAGATAGATAGATAGATAGATAGATAATAGATGGATGGATAGATAGATGATAGATAGATGATAGATAGATAGATAGATAGATGATAGATGATAGATAGATAGATAGATAGATAGATAGATAGATAGATAGATAGAGAAAGAATAAATAAAACTGTCTTTGTTAGCAAATGACATAATTGTTTCTGTATACAATTTTTTTAATTGACAAAAGAAAACTGGAACTAATACATAATCATAGCAAGTTGAAGGATACAAGGTCAGTACACAGAAGTCAATAACCTCACACCTATCAGAATGGCTATTATCAATATATCAACAAACAAAAAGTGTTAGTGAGGCTGTGGAGAAAAGAAAACCCTCATGCACTGTGCATTGTGCAGTGTGCAGTGTTGATGGGAATGCAGATTGGTGCAGCCACTGTGGAAAGCAGTGTTACATTTTAAAAGTTAAGGTGAGTTTTTATTAAAAATAAAACGACATAATTTTTTTTTCTATGTAGGAGGCCTTTTCAGAGAAGACAATGACTTTGTCTTCCTAGAAGAAAACCCTCTACTTTGCTCTATGAGACAGACAGCAACCCCAAACCACAGACAGGTTGGGACCTGCACAGGCCTCAATAAAACGAATTTTAAATGTTTTCATTAATTTTTTTATAGAGAAAGGAAGGGAGAGAGAGATAGAAACATTGATGTAAAAGAGAAACATTGATCCACTGCCTTCTGCACGATCCCTAGGGGATTGAGCCTGCACCCAAGAACGTGCCCTGATCCGGAATCGAAACAGGACCTCTCAGTCCATGGAAAGACACTCAATCCACTGAGCCACACCGGCTGGGCTAAAACTACATTCTGAAGTTCATCAAACTCATTTAGCTTTGGCACAGCTAACACTCCATATTTTGGCCTTATTTCCTCATACCTGGCTGGCACATTCGTTGATTCCCATCTACAAACCAATGACACTTTGGCAGCCACTATGGAAAACACTAAGGTGTTACCTCAAAAAATTAAAAATTGAACTTCCGTTTGACCCAGTGATCCCACTTCTAGGAATATACCCTAAGAAGCCTGAAACACCAATCAGAAAGAATATATGTACCTCCATGTTTGTAGCAGCACTATTTACAATAGCTAAGATCTGGAAACAGCCCAAGTGTTCATCCGTAGACGAATGGATAAAAAAGCAGTGGTACATATACACAATGGAGTACTATGCAGCTGTAAGAAAGAAAGATCTCTTATCCTTTGAGACGACATGGAGGGACCTGGAAAGTATCATCCTAAGTGAAACAAGCCAAGCAGAGAAAGACAAGTATCATATGATCTCACTTATTTGTGGAATATAATGAACACAACAGTCTGAGAAATGGGGTAGTCCCAGAGACGTGGAAGTGGGGTACAGACTGACAATCCCCAGAAGAGGGGATGGTGGGGGAGAGATAAACCACAGAACTTATATGCATGTATGCATGAACAGTGGACATGGACAACAAAGCTGGGGACAGGGCGGGGAGCGAGGTGGAGTGGGGAATCCGTGGGGGGAAAAGAAGAGACATCTGTAACAAAAATTAATAAACTCACACTTCTGATTAAAAAAACAAACAACAAAAAAAAAACACATTGTGTTTGTTTCTCTGCATACTTCACTCCAATGTCGATAGTAGTATGGAATCCTTTGGTTTTAGCCAGACCGGCCAGGGCCACCAGCGTCCTCTGAACATGGATCATGTTTCTATTCTCAAATAACAAAACAAAACAAACAAAAACAAAACATTTGCTTTGAATATGTCATGGGGCTTCATACTATAAGCCTGAAGAGCTTTAAAGCTGCCAACATTCTCCAACTGAGGCCAATTTAACAAGGACTCGTTGACCTTCTTCACTAGCCTGGCTGGAGCTTGTTTATGAGTTTGCAGAGGATTCTGCCCAAGCCCAGCAGGAAGTTGGTGCTGATGCTCATACCTGTCATCTATTCTGTTCAATTGTGGAAATTTTCTTCTGCCCGGTGGTCATACTTGGAAGCAATCTTGTTCTTGACCTCTGCCAGCAGAGAGCCCATATGAAGGACCCTCGCTGAAGTGGATCATGGTGGTTGGCAGCGTGAAGAGGCTGTGCTCTGCTCTGGGTATCACATTTGGCTTTGAGCTCCTGGCCTGGAGTTGGCTGAAGCACAGACACTGGGAGCCACAATTGTTAATTTAAATATTTATTTTAGGTTCTCTTTGCCGCATCTACTGTGAGGATGAAGACCATCCTCAGCAATCAGACTGTTGACATACCAGGAAACATGAACATCATTCTGAAGGGACACACAGTTATTGTGAAACATTCCAGAGGCACCCTGCAGAGGGACTTTCATCACTATCAATGTAGAACTTAGTCTTCTTAGAAAGAAAAAGAAGAGGCTCCAGGTTACAAATCGTGGGGAAATAGAAAGGAACTGGCTACGGTTCACGCTGTCTGCAGTCATGTATAAAACACTATTTTATACCAGGCTTTCATTACAAGATGAGGTCTGTGTACACTTACTTCCCCACCAACATCGTTATTCACAAAAATAGTTCTCTTGTTGAAATCAGAAATTTCCTGGGTAAAATAATACATCTGCAGTGTTGGATGAAGTCAGGCGTTGCTTGTTCAGTATCTCAAACCCAGAAAGATGAGCTGACTTTCGAAGGAAAGGACATTGAACTTGCATCAAATTCAGCTGCTTTGATTAAGCAAGCCAAAACAGTGAAAAAATAAGGATAGCAGAAAAAATTTGGACGGTATCTATGTTTCTGAAAAAGGAACAGTTCAGCAGGCTGATGAATAAGATCTAATTTGTCCAGCTATAGAAACAGCAAGATGCCAAATGATTCCTCAGACTTATTTGTGATATTTTAAAGATGCAATAAAAGCCACGGCTGAAAAAAATCTTTATTTTAGGTTATTTAAAAAATTTATTAATTGATTTTAGAGAGAGAAAAGAAGACGACAGAGAGAGACAAACATTGATTTGTTGTTCAACTCATTTATGCATTCATTAGTTGATTATTTTATGTGCCCTGACCTGTAACCTTAGCATATGAGACAATGCACTAACCAACTGAGCTACCCAGCCAGGACAAATTTAGGTTATTTTTAATCTCTGTCTTCCTTCAATAGACTGTAAGTCCATAAGAGTTGGGCTCATAGTTTGTTCACTATGGTATTATCATTACTGAGAACACTACCTGGCTCATGGTAAGTGTTTTAAAAATGTGCTCAATAATAAGTGTAAACATGACTGAATAAATAAATGCAGGCTGTTTCAGTGTCATGACAAATATTTTTTAGGTGTTAACTTAATCTATTAAACTTGATAAATATGCCTTAGGGTTTTTTTAAATATCAAAGGAAATGTCACACCCCCAAAAGTTATTAAGTTGGTAATATCTAGTTTCTTCCATTATTTTTCATTTTTTTCCTGTTACACCTGAGAAACCTTGGAAAAGAATATCAGAATGAGCTGTGAGTGAGGCTTGAGCACTAAACTTTGTAAGACCATTTGACATGAAGTAATGAAGAGAGGTGCTAAAGAGAATATATAGGAAATAATGCAAATCATTTAGAAACAAGGAACAGGGCATCACTATAGATGACTGGAAGGCAAGCATGTCAAAGAGCAGAAAGGAGGTAAAGTGCCTGGCATTGAGGCAGTACTGCCACAGGGGTAGGCTAAACAAAAGAACGATTCAAAAGAGGGAACGGGATACCTTCAAAATAGATCAGCTGGACCTCATGCTCTAAAATATAAATGCCAGTCATGCAAACACATGCTTTTATAGGCATCAGTGATAAATTTAAAATAAATTTTCCTCTGATGTATCCTTCTCAAATGGCAAAATATTCCACCTGCTGTCATAGCCTTTAATTTGTATAAAAGTTCAGTGTCTCAGAAGACTTTTTTATTTTTTACTATTTTAACTACAAGGGGCAAAATCAGAGCCAGGATACTAAAGATAAATTTTCCACAAATATGAAAGATGTATAGCAGGGACCTACACAGTTTCATCCTGCATTTCAATTCATTATACATTAATAATTTAGCATTAATTTTCAATTTTCTACTTTGCGGCCTCTGTTGGAAGCTGTCCTGACAGTTCCATTTAATCTTGCCAAACAAACTGGTGAAAGATTCTGTTGACTCCAGTGCAAAATTCAACCAGGAGGTAGTTCTTTCAGAAAATACAAATGGCTTTCAAGAAATGAATCATTCCTCTTATATAGTCTTTAATGTTTGCTTTTATGGAAAATGTTTATATAAAGTAAATGTACAGCCAAAAGTACCGGTCATTTTACAGTGAATTTTAAACCAGCCAGCGAAAGACTGCTGGGGCATGGAAATGGCACTCATCTACTAGAGGTGGTCTGGAAGCTAGTTACTTTGCCTAGTTGAGTGTTCTATTTAACTGAGAAGTTTTAGTTACTAATCTGATCTAGACTCACCACTAGAATATCCAACAGCAAGAGAACTCGAGAGTTTAGGGATAATATTGGGTGAGCCCAGTCCTGTAAGAAACTTTCAAGTAGGTGAGTATGCTTCTGTATTTATAAAGCTCAAACTCCAAAGAGAAAAACAAATTAAGATTTAAGCATCTAGCAATTATAAAATGGAGAATATTAAGTGTTGGTTATAGTGAGATTTAAAATTTTTGTCAGGACTATAGTGTGGAATCAATCTCATTATATTACAGTATAAGGGAACTAACTGTGATTCTAGATATAGGTATTGAGAGGAAAGAAAGAGAAATGTGAAGAGAAATATTCAAGAAAGATTTTCTTGAACAGACAAGATTTGTGATGGGCCTGAAAATAATGGGGATGGCAGTTGCTTGGATGAGCAAGTAGAGAGGAGGGCATTTTGTTAGAAAGCCCCATTAAGCAACATTTATAAGGGTTAGGAAAGAAAACTAGCATGAGTGAATAATAAAGAGTAAGATAAAATATTAGAAGTTTCCAAAGAGAACATCTGTTTCTAAATAAAGCATCATAAAATAATTTTAAAGTACAGAATCAGAACAGCCTGTTTTGATTCTCTGCTATAAGACAGACAGTTAATAGCATGAAAATTGAATTTTGATAATTATTTTTTGTAACTTAGATGTTTCAGCAAAAAATTCTTATTTCTTTTTTCATAAGTTTTTTTTTTTTTTTTTTTTTTTAATTATCATGCAGGCTTGTTACTTGAGTGAGACTTCCATCACACTTCAAATTTCAATGTTACCTCTTCTAGTCTGGAACGATTCTCAAATTTCAAAACATAAACGTAGAAGAACATGTAAAGCAATCATCATGGAGCTGTAGCCAGATTCCTATCATAGAACCTGTGTCTTCCATCAGTTAGCTCTAAATTTTTGCATGATATTTATTTTATTTTATTTTATTTATTTCATTTTTTCCATCACCATTTATCCTCTCTATGCCTTCTTCCACCTCCACCCACCCTCCCCCCGGCAATCACCACACGTTGTCCATATTCATGAGTTCTCTTTTTTTTTTTTTCTTTTTTGCTCATCCCCGTCTCCCCCCTCCCCAAATTTATCTGTCAAAGTAACAGATAAGGTTAGGGGAAAGCAAAAAATGCCCAACAGCAGTTCAGAAACAAAACCCATGACTTACGTGGTTGGGGGAGGGGTCAGAAGAGGGCGCCACAGGCTTTAGGAGCACTTCTGTCAAGACCATGTTAGCCCTTTAAAGAGGAAGGTAGTTAGAATAATGAAACCAAATTATTATTGCTTTCAAATAATTATTGGGTGTTCCTGTGTAGGCAGTTGAAGGATACATTTTCTCAGAAGACAGAAATAATCATTCTTGAAACTTATTTCATTAATTTTTTAAAGTTTCTATCTCAAACTCAAATTTTCAATGTAGTTAAAATTTAAAGATACCAGGTTGTTTTCTTTTCTGTATGCCTACCTAATGAAGAAATAACAAAAGACAGAGTCTCAAACTTAATAATTTTTGCTATTTTAATTCAGAATCTTGGAGATTAATGGGGTCTTAGAGATCCTCTCTTGTTTGACAGAAAAAGAAGCTGAGGTCCAAAGGAATCACACAATTGGATCTGATAGAGTTGGGATATGATTCCAAGATTCTCAGTATCCTGTGGGGCTCTTCCTAATATAGCAAGCTAACAAATCGAGTAAAAAAGTTATGTATATGGTGGTAATGTAAAACAAGAATTGTCTTCATCAGTTAGAGATACTTACTAAAACATTTATGGATGAAATGACATTACATCTGGAATTTGCTTTAAAATGCTTTAGTAGAAATTGTGAGGGAAGGCAAATAAATAAAATAAGATTTATAATATGTTCTTAATTATTAAAGTTGTGTTATAGGTACATTAGGGCTCATCATATTAATTATTATTTTTGTTTATGTTTGAATATTTCAATAATGAAAGTATTTTTTAAAGTAACATGTTGGGGGAAAGTTATATAACAGAAAATTAAACCATTATGATTTTATAGATTTTAATGATCCATGATCATGAACATGATCAAAAATTTTTTATAAAAGATGTCTTAATACCAATAAAAAAGATTGTGCCTATTTATGATACTGTACACTATCATGTGCTAAAATGGGGGCTTTTTATTTAAAGAGAAATGTAATAACTTCACAATTGTGGAGACGATAACTTTATTATTTACACTATATTTCATCTGTTCATTCCTTTAGTTTTATTTAGCAAAACCAAAAAATCTGTGGTAGGGTATCTATGTTTGTGAATGTGGGGAGAGGGAGAGTAGGATACTTCTCAATACAGAGCATTTCCAAAACAATTTGATAATCTGTGCATTAAAACTTTAATTTTCAAGGAGAATAAATCAGTTGCCTATATACATAGTTTATTTATATGCATAGTTTCAATGAGCAACTTGTATAATTATTGTAATTATTTTATTTTTCTTTGTTATGATTGCTATAATTATACTTATTAACATGTAATTTTATGCCCACATAAGCTAATAATAAAAATTGTGTGTTTGAATTTTTTAAAAAAAGCAATTCCTATACCATCACCCACTCTAAGATACACAGACACTGAATGTTGATGACTCATTAGCAGGGGAGAAGAACCAGGGGAGCATCAGTGAAAGGTATCAAAGTGAGGGGAGTTGAGATTCTGGCTACATATAAATGTAATGAATTTTTCTGAAAGAGAAGATACCTTTCAATACCTGCAAACAAGGACCACATGTAACTTCTGTTTGCACAGCACAGATGACAACTAATTACAAAGCTAACGTAATATACAGAAGCCCCTTCAGAAAATCCATAAATAAATAAACACAAACTTAGAAATAAGCAAACTCCTTAGTTATTCAATAAATTAAATAAGCTAACAAGCAAAAAATAAAAACAAAAGGCTGAAATTTAGAGGTGAGAGAGGATCATACTTTCCAAATCATTTTTCCAAGTATTTTTCTGTGACTTTTCTGCTCCATAAGACAAGTGGATAGGAGAGTGACTGAGAATGGCTTCCACTTTATGAAATGCAATATACTTCTCACCTTCAATTTACTAAGATAAGTAGATAATTTGACCTAAGTATACTAAAATTAAAACATACTGATACTGTTTTTTTCTCCAAATATATCTGGAATTCTATTACTTCAACCTGAGTTTTTGTTTCAGCATTCATATATTATAAATTTTTATTTCTGTTTCTTGAGGCATATGGGGCTAACAGTACTGAGCATTTACAAACAATAGTTCTTCTTACAAAGTCTTGTTCTCTATCCTTGAAGGAAGTTTCTGGGCAAACAATTGATATTTTAAAAACATTTTAATAAAAAGGTCTAGATATGGGAAAGTAAAGGTCATGGGTAGCACAGGGCTTTAGAAAACCTAGCTAGTGCAGGCAGTGTAAACACATTGAAATGTACAAAGATAAATGAAGCCAGGTGCATGAAAGAAAGACAGATGTCAGATCTGGGTTAGAGTCGAGTTACCCATTTGGAAGCCTGGTTTAGATTTGAGTTGGTATAGGGAATAAGGCCAACATATGAAGTCTTGGCTGGGCAAAAGCTTATGTGTTTGATGAACTTAGGAATTGTTTTATATTTAATGAAAACTCACCTTTTAAGTGTAACACTGGTATTGGTTTCAAAAGAGGATTTTCACTTAAAAATGCCCTATACTTGCAAGAATAAATGCTTTCTAAAGCAAGGGTGGAAGTGGGAAGTGGGAGAAAGGAAAACAGCTGATATCCAAACAGAATATGGTATTTAGAAATAGGATTATATGCATATTAAGGACACCCAGATTTTAATGTTAACTTGTTACTGTAGGCTACTTCCTTCCCTCTCTGGGCCTTAGTTTCTTCATCTGATTATTTAAGATGGTTATAATAAATGGCCTTCCAGGTTCTTTATAATTCCACATTTCTAATAAAAATGATTTAGAATCAATCATGTATTGCATATTTGCTAGGTTTTGACTAGTGTTCGTTTACAGCTAATAGCAACGAATAAAGCTAAATAAGCTAATACATTCATATTAATTTTATTTGGAGACTCTTGTTACCATTCCTTTTTTTTTTTTTTTGATATTTTGTTCAGATAGAGTGGGAGGGAGAGAGAAAGAAAAACATCGACGTGAAAGAAACACATCGAGTGGTCGCCACCCACACGACCCTGACCGAGGTACGTGCCCTTAGCGGGAACCAAACCTGGGTCTCTCCAGACCTCAGGCCAATGCTCTAACCGCTGAGCCAAACTGGCCAGGGCTTGCTACCATTCTAATTATGTCAATGCCAAAGAAGGGGGATACTTGGTTTTGAAGCACTGTGCTGAGCATCAATTTTCACTGCCTATGTCTAGAAATAAAAACAGAGAAAGTATAGGGAATTGGGTTGACTGTTTACTAAATCCCTTAAAACACACCCTGAAAGTGGCTGATTGAAACAATCTCTGCCCAATAGCTATATATATTCCAAACGCCTTCTTGGCCACCAGGATTTCTAGTTGAACCTGGTGTTCCTGTCCTAGTTGGCTGCTGTGCTATCTCTTTCATGGGCCCCTGAGAGTTATGCAGCTGCTAGGAGATGTGATCAATGTTTAATTTTCCATTCTGACTGTAGAGATTGAAGCTTTTCCCATCTGAATACATCTATATCAAGATATTTTTTCCTTGGTCCAACTCTGGGGATGTTCTTTCCCGTATTTCAATTCCTCTCTTTAACTCTCATAATTGGGAGTGCAAGTCTAAGTATGCCAGTAAATTTAGGGAAAGATATTTATATGACAACCTATTGAGCCTCAAGTAATAGCTCTTCTTCAAAGGACAGTTTAATGTGAAACTTGTCTCCATGAAGTATACAGAAAAGAATTTACCTTTCTCAGATAGTGAAACATTCCTGTAACCAGATCAGTCTCATTTTGGCCACAGCTTTGTTCTGTGACCTCAGACAGGAGCCAGCCTTTCTGGGAAAGGGAAGTTCTTTTCTACATAGTCTATGGATACAAAGCAGGTGTAGAACTGAACCCATTTGTCACAAGTGGCATACAAAATAATTTTAGGAGATTTATGGACAAATACATTTCTACTAACTAATTGATTACTATTTATAATATATTACTGTTTATTTGCAATTACCATATTTTTATGTCAGATGTGACTTGCTTTCAAAACATATAGTGATGTAATATTCCCTGTTAAATAAGAAATAAATTTAAATAAAATTAAATTTACATAGATTAAAGAAGATATACATACTATTATATATACTAATTGGTGAAAAGGAGGTATGGAAAAATCATGTGGTAGATAAAAGAATGATTGAAATTTAGGAAACATAAGACCAGATAACTTCAAAATTGCTGTCAGCCCTTAGATTCTGTGATTTCATTAATGGTCACTAAAAGAAGAATTAAATTATGAAATTATTTTCTCTCTATCTTCTTATTCTCCTCCTTGCAGTCAGTACCATGTATTTTAGTAATTGGTGTCTGCTCAGTGTTCATTTGTTTCAAAAGCATCAGCATTACCTAGATCATTTTCAGCAAGAGCAACTCGCCTATTAGAAGAAAAGCTGTCTTACCACATGTTGACATCGATCTTCTCGGAAATTGCTATAAGTTTATACACACATACACTTTTTCAAAAGGTGTCAAACAGCAATTCTTATTTCACCATAAACATTCATAAAAATATGCCATGTGCAGGTGATGGTCTAAATAAAAGCCTCAAATGACAAACTCGACTTTTGGGCTGCATGGTTATTTTACAAGCTGAGGTATAGGTTCTTTACTATTATGGGACATGGGCATCATGAATGGCTAGAAGCTATTTGAGCATTTGCGACTCAGAATAAAAACAAAAGAACAAAATATCTGCTATGGTCACCATACGAAAGCAATTTCAAATTTCCTACAAAGGAAGCAACATAGCAGGATCATATACACATATATTATAGTCATTAATAAAGTTCTCTTATGTAAATAGCACCTACACTTTCATTAACTTTTTGAGTTTCAAACAAACTAAGAAAGTAGGCAGAGCAAACATCATTGCCCCACTTTACAACAAACATCTTTGAGAACTAGCCGCAGAGGTACTTCTGATCCATATGATCTATATTGTACATTTGTGGTAGAGTAGGCAGCATAATTATATATCCAAGGCATTTTGGCCTCTATCTAAATTAAGTTGTCAATATAGGTAGCAGTGATAAAGCATTTTAGATGATGAGGCAAAGGTAAGAGTGGGGGTTCTAAGCTCTCCCTTGGATGTTCAGAAATCTCTTGAAAAACTGGCACGGACCCACACTCATAAGTTATCCCAAGAGCTGAGCATCCCTGAAAAAATATGCTCTGGTGTCCTGGTGTAAACCGGTAGAAAGAAGCATTCTGAGGTATAATTATATAAGCATAACTTTTGACCTGCCTAGTCTGAGAATACAACTGAATCAGTCATTACATGGAGTTTTTCAAGTGTCTTCAGGTGATTAAACTTCTGATTTCCATATTAAAATAGCATTTAACGTGGCAATAAATTTCCTCTAAACATTGTTAAAGGCAACAAACCTAAGAACAGTATATCTATAGCTATTCTTCTGTCTCTGATCATTACATATGTCAGAATAACAACATTAGGAACCAACATGGAGAGAAGATGAGGCAAAAAATAGGGGTTTAGGAATAATCAGTGCAGAGGTAGTAGTTGAAAGCATAAAAGTAGATGTGCTTGCCTAGCATGAGTGGACAGCATGATAAGAGCAATGAGTCCTGGATGTAATCTGCGGAAGAAAAATATTTAATGGCTGAGCAAGGGGAGAGTTATAACAAAAAGAAATAGACATAAAGGTAAGAAGAAAATCAGGATAGCTATTGGCTTAAGAAAACTAAGGAAACAAAATTTCAAAAAGTACCGGTGAAGTGTGCCAAACACTTTAAAAAGTCAAAGACAATGAGCACTTGAGAAATTATTTCATGTATTGATTGGGGGTTACTAGTGACATTTAAGATAATATATTCATTAGAAAATGGGGAATCTGGGTTTTAAGAGCAATTGGGAGGTAAAAGTTTGGATACAGCAGGTAAAGCACATTTGTAGTAAACATTTGAGTGTGGAAAAGTATAAAAACAGAATTTCAAATTTGGTGAAAAAAATTCTGCTCGGTTTAATAATATATAAAGACTTCTTACCTTAAAATTCAAAACAGAAGGGCAGTTAGATGAAGCAACAGGGTTCATGTAGTTTTTATTTATCTTTAAGTTAGTAAACTTAAGTTGTAAACAAAAACACCTAAGCATGTACTTTTGCATTTAGTTATAATATAGAGAAAAGAAAAGTGAGCTCATTGGCACCTTAGGCTGGCATGCAAATATATATCCTAGTATTTCCTCCCTCATTTTCCACTAAGACAAAGTAATGCCACCCACGCTGTCTCCTGACTCTGGGAAAAATTTTTAATAGTTCAAATAGTACCAGTTTTTTAAAAAGTTGTGAAAGTTCTAGCTATTTATGTTACCTCTTAAGAACCCTGTTTTTTGGAAGTAGGGCACAGACTGACATCCCTCAGAAGAGGGGGTGGGGGATGGGAAGAGATAAACCACAGAATTTATATGCATGTATGCATGACCAATGGACATGGACAACTAAGCCGGGGACAGGGCGGGGGTAGGGTGGGGAGGGGGGTGCCAATGGGGTAAAAAAGGAGAAATATCTGTAACAAAAAAATAAAAAATTTTAAAAAAAAGAACCCTGTTTTTGCCTCTGTTTACAAGTTTCAAAGAAAACAAGTGACTCGGGAAAAGAAATAGGTAAGTGCTGATTTGACTAATGAATAGTCCAGAGACACAAATAGTCACTTCCAACTGGGACCCAATATTTTCAATTGCTTTAGAAATCCATTCCTTTGTATGTCTATACATATTCAGTGTATGTCTTTTCATTATTTTTTACAATATTTTCATAGCAGCTTCTCTGCAGTACTCAGTGGTGGGGGTCTCAAAATAGCAACCTGTTCATAATGGGGACCTAGGGAAAGTCTAACACTGTTGGCAAGGTCTCAAGTTCCCTGCCCACCTCACACCTTCTCCTTTCTCTTCCTTGTAATTTCCCTGTCTTCTTTTTCAGGCTTAATCCTCTAGTCGAATCATAGTCTTTCAATGTCTGCCAGTTCCCATTCCTTTCTTAAGTGTGGCTGAAATATGAATATATAGAACCCCCCAACCTGGGGTGAAACGTGTCCATGGCCTGAGCAGTTGATCAGGTCATATTTCAGCAGCAGCAGTGGGTAGTGTCTGAGAATGCGATGCATTCACAAAGAGACTAACTTCATTTTAGCTTGAGTTTTACAAAGTGGAGCCTCCAGGGA
This sequence comes from Molossus molossus, assembly GCF_014108415.1. Lineage (NCBI taxonomy): Eukaryota > Metazoa > Chordata > Mammalia > Chiroptera > Molossidae > Molossus > Molossus molossus. The sequence continues at coordinate 9,630,833 of NW_023425355.1, read as the reverse complement.
TTTCATGGCTTTTTTTCATTAGCAAAGTATATGTGTTTCACATTACTAGTAATCCTCAAATGCAATTTATTGGCACCTGTTTGTTGAAATTCATTCACTACTACTCAAGCACCTCAATAATTTCACTTAACTTTCAAATTTCTAACCATCTGTAAGCCAATGATCCTAAATTTTAATATTTGCAGACATTATGCTTCATGTTTATGTATTTTTTTTCTTTATTAATTTGAGAGAGAGAGGAAGGGAGGAGAGAGAGATAGAAACACCAATGAGAGAGAACATGGATTGGTTGCCTCCTGCATGCCCCCCACTGGGGATTTGACCCACAACTGGGGCATGTGCCCCGCCCAACCGGGGAATCAAACTGGTGACCTCTTGGTGCATGGGTCATGCTCAACCACTGAGCCACATCAGCTGGGCCATGTGTAGGTATTTTTTAAGTGGTAACATTTGAGTTAAAATAACCACTGTATTGCTGCTTAGGTAACTCCAACCTTATTATATTGCTTTGCCATATAAGGATTTCCTGTGGTTACTATCTTTTATAGGAAATATTCTAAACATTTAATCTGGGAAATTTTAATTGTTCAATAAGGACCCTGTCTTCACTTCCATGTATTAATTATTCTGAAGGCAAATCTCCTTGATAACTGCAAAGCTTTTAAATCTGCTAAACAAGGATTATATCTCTTTACTAGTCTTCAGCACCCAGGACTACACTCAGAAAAAATGATGGAAAGATTTGGCCTTAGTACCAAAAATCTTTTGCACCCTGTACTGAAGCCATGGCTCAACTCTATTGACTTGGCTATGCCTATTATTGAGCTCTTATGTTTAATGAACAGTTAGACCATACCACCTTTAAAATTCTTCCTCTTTCCTCCTCTGTTAGGTCCCAATTAAAACCCCATGAATATATAAAAACAAGCAATGCCTCAATAGTTTTTTAGTTATCTCTACTCCTTGCAATAAAATAAAATAATATGAACAATGAATTTAATAATAATTATTATTATAATATATTTGGCCCTTAGACAAAGCCAACTTAATCTAACTACTTCGTGCAAGAGAACTACCAGAATTGCCTATTTTTAGAGTAATGTATTTTTTCGGTCTAATCCATTATTCTACTGTATTTATGTAGGTGAGTATTTAAAGAAAACCATATGTGACTTAATTCACACATTTCAAATGGCCCACAGTCTACTTAATGAAATAAAATCACTCTGAAAGAGGAATTTAAAGAAAAGTGAAAAACTCTTTCTTGCCAAAAGTCTTACTTACAAGTGGAAAAATAAAATGACTATTTGTAAAGATTCAACTACCTGGGAAAAGCTTACTTGAGCACAGAAGCATAAGAAACATATTGGCTAAAAGAATGCCTTAATCTGTCTACACGAATGGTAATGCACTAATCATTTCAATCACGGATATAAATATTACAGTGAAAACCGAGTTTCAGCAAATTATAACAGAAGGTGCTGGATGACCAAGTTCTCTTCATGAACCAGGAAAAAAAATTTGAATATTTGCTTGAAATATGATTGTCCAAAAATCATCCTGAGCACCTCTTTTCTCTTTTTAAGGAAAAGCAATTTAAGGCAATATGTTTGACCATCCACAGTTTTAACAGTAAGAGGCTAAGGGAGAGGAAAAGTCTCTGATGAGTTCATTACAAAGAGTTCATTTTCTCATCAAATAGTAATTACATTTCAAACCACACATCTTTCCCCATCTAAAATATCTCTGCCATTTCACCATTTCAATTCTCACCCACCCACCCACTAACTTAGAACAGCAACTCACAAAAATACCTAGAGGCTTGAAAGAGGAAAACAGTGGGGGTGGTCACAACTACTTTTTTCCTACTGGACTAAAAGCTTCTTTCCACTTGCTAACTACAGTGGTGAAGAGCACAGACTTTGGTACCAGACTGCTTAAGGTTAAATCTTTGCTCAACCTCTTATTAGCAATTTGACTTTTAACAAGTTGTTTAATGCTTTTATGCCTGAGTTTCCTCATTTGCATAGTGTAAAAATAGACTCTATACCATAGGGTTGTTGCAATGATGAAGAGAGGTGAAATAGTGCTTGTTAACATTATTTTAAGACACAGAATTTCATTATGCCCTCTTTGCTCCAGTTTCATCTAAGAGAATATGTATTTGTCTGATTGATTACAATGAACTTCAAAGCACTCTTTGATTTGAGGCATGTTTGTATATATGTTGTGTTCAACTGGGATGTTACAAGCCAGAAATCTTTGTGTGTTAGGCTTCATATAGGAATATATGTGTGTTTGTGTATATATGAATTTGCACTCTCTTAGCATGCCTTCACCTGAAGTTCTAGGCCCATTGGAAAAATTTGCTATTTACCTTTTTCACAAAAATTAATATTTAAGATGATTCTTATCTTTTTGCTCTCTAAGGAAGTCTGCTGCAGTGTTCTTTTTCCAGATTCTCAGCAGGCACATGCTTTTAAACATAATTTAATTCAATTATTTTTTCTACTTGTTGTTACTACATGTTCAAAAGTAAACATAGTCTAGTGACCTATAGACCTATAGTCTAGTAAGTGTTATTAGCATTTTTTTTGTTTTCTTCAGTGGCCACACAGACTTCCACACCACACTACCATGCCTTATGGGCCCCCAGGGACTCGCATCTCTGTTTCACAGAAGGAAAGGTGTGTACATTTATCCTGCACTTGTGAAACAGCCTAGCACAAGACACTATTGCCCCACCCTTGTCCTCAGAAACAAAGGGCAGAAAAAAATTGTTCTTCTTTTCTGATTTTGACTTCTTTCATAGATCAAGATACATTTCTTTAGCTTTGAAATTCCTACGGGCCTTTCAGGTAATGTTCTATCACTCTTTATTTAACCACCACCCCACCGTCCTGTCGCACATATAGAGGAAAGTAGATAAGCGGTGCCTGTTAGACACATGGTAAAACAGTTCACAGCTGCTGCAACCAAGGTCTGCATTCTTGTTTGAATGTGGTTAAGCTGGGAAACTGAAGTGTGGGTGTCTATGGAAACAGCCGCCCAAGCGATTATGAGATGAGACATAAAGAAACCGACTTGTAAAGGGGGTGTGCTAACTCCAGCCTCCTCCAGCAGTGGCAAGTGATAACTCTTTGCATTTGTCAAATTGCAACTGGGGCTAGGAGGGCAGTTTTCAAATTTTCCTTCAAACAGACTCAGGTGTTGGGCTACAACCTTTCTCTTAGTTTAAAATGGTGGCTCTTAGTACTCAGGCTATAAGCCAATTTTTCTGCATGGAGTCTTTAGCTACATACCTATTTCCTCCAAGACTCAATCCTTTTAACTATCATCTTTTGTAAGTGTAGCCTCCCAGCTTCTTTGATAGTGCAAGGAGCCTTCTGTAGTGAGTCATAGAGAGGATGGAAAGAATATTAGCATTACAGTTTCAAACTTGTTCTCAAGTCCTGGTCAACCCAATTATTAGCAGTAACCAAGGAGACTCTATAGCTTTTGGAAGTCAGACTGCCTGGAATATTAATTTCAATACTGTAATTTTGTAGTTGTGTAACCTGGGGAAAACTACTTAACCTTTTTTTAACCTCAATTTTCTCATCTATGAAGTGGCTACAGTAATATCTTATATCTCACAGGGCCACATGAGAATTTAATAAAATGATGCATATATCTGGTGTAAGGACAGATAGTCAGAATTTTAATAAATGTTATATGTCATCATCATCCTCATCCTCATCATCCTCAATCATCATCATCAAATCTATATTACTATCCAGGGAAAACCAAATAACCTTATTTGTCCTTAGTGGACTTATCTATAAGTTGACAATAATGATCTAGGACTATTGAGAAAAATCCCAATATTTACTGATGTTAAACAACTATGGTAAGCTCTGAAGTGCCACATTAATTAAAGAGTGATAATAATAGTTTATTGATAATTATCAAATATATAGCTAGCAAGTGACTGCATGCCTCATTTGAGGCCCCTTTTATAGGATAAAGTTAATTCTAAAAGTAAGAGGACAGGCACTATTTCCCAGCTGTTTCAGAGTAAATTAATCCTAGTTGTCCCCTTCACTGGCATTTCTTCAGTGATTCTTGCATACTTATTCACTAGATTCCAGAAATAGTGATGCCTTCAAGAGTATCAGCTCAGTTGTCCTAGAGCACACAGGATTTGAATAACAGATATTTTTGTTCTTGGCATGACATATTATCAAAAACATTGGAGGGATTGTTCTTCATGACCTTTATTAACGAAGCCAGTATTTTCTGTGGGATCACAAAGGAATTAAAAAATCTGTGGTGCTCTTCTTGCTTGTCTTTTAATACAATTTTAGTGTTTGTTTTTTTTCTGTAGCATTTCTTTACCAGCATAGTTTTAAGAAGCCCTAAAATTAATCTCTAATATCATAGCTTTTTACAGTCTGCTGGTGAGGTTTAAAGACTGTCAGCTTTTTTGTTTTTCTTTGTTTCTAATATACCTTTCCCCAAGCCAGAATTAGCTGGATGTGAGTGGGATTATGTTTCAATGTTTAAGTGGATCTTCAGTTGCTTAAATCTCCTAAAAATGCCACCTATCACCCTCATATTACTTGCAGTGCCTTGCTTAAGGCTTTACTGCCGGCACCCTAGACAGCTAAGCATCACTTGCCACCATTTCTTGTTATCCAACCTTTTGCACCTCGCCAGCAGAGGGGGCCAGTAGTTGTAATGTATGGATCCTCAGAAAGTCCAGGTTCCAGGGTGGGTGTTTTTTGTCTTCTTTTGTTTTGTTTATGTTTAACACATCTGTACCATGTCCATGGTGTACTTCCCTAGAGGTCACTGTAATTATTCCCATTCATAGGAGTTACCTGACAGAAACCTATCCACATGTTCCTAAGAGCTACAAAGACATGTTAACAATGCTTCTGAGGATGGGATTGTTTTCCACTCCCCAGCATGATAGTGAATTTGCCTTTGGATAATATTTCTGAATGCAGGAAAAGTAAAATAACTTTTATTTATCATTGAAACAGCTTTTGAAATATTAGGGATAGTAATGACTAGGTTAAGTTTACTTTCTCACCACCACTGCACACATACACACACTTGTGGATAGTTAATTAACCATGAAAAAAACCTTAAACTGCCAAAACTTCATTTATGTCTAAGAGAGTAAGTTCACTAATAATGCTTTGACCTTGGATGCTGATTTTTATGTCTTTCTTGCACACGCACATTCATGTTTACACACACACGCTGTCTCAACACAGGGGAAAGCAAGTATTGCTTAAATTATTCTACACATTGGGTGAAACTAAAGTCCTAACAAGTTTGAAAAATTGCCTAAGATCATACATGAAATAGAGAAATAAACCTAGATAAGTTAGTGTGGGAATGATCATTATGTTAAGTATCAGTGTCTTCTTTACCCCTTAAGATTACAAATGGAATGCCTTTGTGATTTAAGGAGTGTGGAGAGCAATTGAATAGGAGAAGAAAAACAGAAAGAAAAATAGGCATATACTTTGAAGAGTTTGAAAGCCAATGCCCATGGCTTCAGAGCTCTTTCCCTGGCATTTAGATGCATATTTCACCTTGGCTACCAGCTAATATATTTAAAAAAGTTTTACAGACCTAACATTCCTTATAGTGGTAATTTTTCCATAGCTCAACCTTATTCAGTGATGGGGAACTTCTACTTTTATCAGCAAGTTGTCCCATTTTTACAGAACTGCTCTTAAGTTCTATATTATAAGAGGAAACCACTTCCACCTAACTTCCACTCTTCAGTTCTATTTCTTCCTTCTCTTACATTAAAGGAATTTTTAAAATGTATTTCACACTATTAAAAAAGTATTAGCTTGCTCTAATCTTATTCATGACAGCCATTTAAAAGAAAATTCTGAAGACAGAAATTATGTTCTTCCCTCCCCTTCTTCAGCATCAAAGTTTTCACTTCCCCAGGATATTCATTATTAGTTTCATCACATATTCTTCATTGGCTTTCTTCTATCACTATGTAGATCACCTTCCTCTGGGTACTGAGATTTATTTTTCTATCCTGTAATGTGATCTCCAAAACTCATCAGATTAAAGTGAATTTAAACAAGAATGACATCTCCCTAATTCTGAGAAATGCATATTTATTAATGTATTGAAAATTTTGCTAGCTTTTGGATAACCAGATTACAATGTGGGGTATCACTGTCAATTGAAGCTATATGTTAAGCATGAATTATTGTCATGTTAGATCTTTTCATATCATACTTGCGTAACTCATGTTGAATTTACATACTGGATTTATATTCATTAAACAAACGAAGGACCTCATAGACACAGAAAATAGTTCAATGGGTACCAGAGAGGAAAGGGTTAGGGGGAGGTTGAAGAGTAAAGGGGGTCAAATATATGGTGATAGAAGGAGACTTGACTTAGGGTGGTGAGCACACAGTAAAATATACAGATAATGTATTATAAAATTGTGTACTTAAAACATATAATCAGTTTTTGTTTACATTTTTCAATGTACTTTTATTGACTTTAAAGAGATAAGAAGGGAGAGGAGGAGAGAGAAAGAAACATTGATGAGAGAGAAACACTGATTGGCTGCTTCCTGCATGCCCCCTACTATGGATCGAGCCCATAACCCAGGCATGTGCCCTGACTGGGAATCGAATCGGGACCTCTCAGTCCATGGGATGATGCTCAAACACTAAGCCATGCTAGCTGAGCAAAACTTATATAATCTTATTAGCAAATGTCACCACAATAAATCTAATTTTAAAATGTAAATATTTTGTGTTTTACCAATAGTGTTTCCCAATATTTAAATAATTCCAAATGAATGAACACCTATTTTAGAAATACTTCACAAGCATTATTATTAGAGAATATTAGAAACATTACATTAAAAAAAAAAAAAGGACAGTGAAGTCCTGGGGTGGGGCAAGGGCTGGAAGAAGGAGGGTGAAAGGGGGAGGGAATTGGGGAACATCTATAATACTGTCAAGAATTAAAAAAATGTTTTAAAGGTAAAATAAGGAAAGGACATCCAGAAATTGCATCTGACCAAATAAAAGGGACAAAAACACTAAAAAACAAACACAAGAACTAAAGAAGCAATGTAAGTCAAGAAGCACTTAATATAAGGACAAACAACCCTGTACACCTTGTGAGAGTTTCATTGTATCTATAAAATACACATTAAAGAACCTGAGCCATTAAGACACTCCTCTGTTATGTTAACCATCCTCTATTTAATAAGGCAGGCATATAACAATCTTTAGAAAAAGCTCTGTTAAAATATATTTTGGTATTTGTAGTGAGTTGAATGATGACCTCATAAGAGTTATGTCTGTATCCTAATTCCCAGAACCTATAAATGCTACATTATTTTGAAAATGAATTGTTGTACATGTAATTAAGGATTTTGAGATGAGATCATACTTAAATATCTTGATGTGCCCCAAATCTAACAACTATCCTTATAAGACAGAAGATGTTAAGACACACAGAGGAGAGACAGTCTAAAGCTATAAGCAAAGACTGGAATAATATGGAGGAAGACAAGGAATGTCAAGAATTTCTGGCAGCCACCAGAAGTTAGGAGAGGTGCATGGAATACATTTTCCCCCACAGCCTTGAGGAAAAGTGTGGCAGCTCTCTGCCAACACTAATTTTGTGTTTATGAGCTTGTAGAACTCTAAGAAAATTATTTTTTGTTGTTTTAAGCCACACTGTTTTTTATAATTTGTTATTTCAATCACAGAAAACTAGTAAGTACTGAAAGTGCTAGGTATCAATACCTGGCAAGTTTATTTACATGGAAATTGTTTTATATAAACCTAGCTAAAAGAGGTATTTGTGGGCAAAATTCAAATACAAAATAATATGAATTGCAAAACCTGAACAACATGGTATCCTTATTAATGTTTTAAACATTAAATTGTATTACTCAACATCAATTCATCAGTCCATTGATCCATCCATTCAGTCCGCCATCCAGCCAACATTTATCCAACTGTTACTGAGTTCAAACGTAATAGTTTAATGGAAAAGAAAACATGACCCATATATCTGCTGTCTACAAAAGATCCACCTCAGAACAAAAGATGCACACAGAATAAAAGTGTAAGTATGAATAAAACTATCCCATGCAAATAAAAACAAAAAGAAAGCAACATTTATATCACACAAAATAGATTTTTAAAACAAATGCCATAATGAGAAAAAAGAGGTCACCACATAATACTAAAAGGATCATTCCAACAAGAGGATATAACTCTAGTAAACATACATGCACTCAATATAGGAATACGTAAGTATATTTTTAAAACCTCATGGAGGACGTTAAGGGAGAGAATGATAGCAATACAGTCATAGAAGGAGACTTTAATACCCTAGTGATATCATTGGATAGATCTTTCAGGCAAAAATATTAACAAGGAAACAATGGCCTTAAATGATACACTAGATCAGATGGATTTAATTGATATTTACAGAACATTTCATCCCAATGCACATTCTTTCCAAGTGCATATGGATCATTTTCAAAAACAGACTACCTGGTAGGACACAAAACAAGTCTTAACAAATTTAAGAAGATTGAAATCATATCAAGCATCTTATATCACAATTGTATGAAATTATAAATCAACTACAATAAAAAACTTAAAAATATTCAAACACATGGAGACTAAATAGCTTGTTATTAAACAATGAATGGATTATCAATGAGATCAAGGCAGAAATAAAATAAACTTCCTGAAAACAAAGGAAAACGAACACACAACAACCCCAAATCTATGTGAGACAGCGAAAGCAGACCTGAGAAGGAAGTTCATAACATTACAGGTTTACTTCAAGAAACAAGAAATGCTCAGATAAAAAAATCTAACTCTACAACCAAAAATATTAGAAAAATAACAACAAGAATAGCCGAGAGAAAGTAGAAGGAAAGAAATAATAAAGATTAGAGTGTAAATAAATGACATAGAGACTAAAAAAAAACAAAAAAACAAAAACAAAAAAAAAAAACATAAAAGATCAATGAATCCAAGAGCTGATTCTTTGAAAGATAAACAAGATTGATGAACCCTTAGCCATACTTATGAAGATAAAAAAGAGAAAGGATGCAAATAAATAAAATCAGAAATGAAAGAGGGGAGTAACAATTGACATCCCAGAAATACAAAGGATTGTAAGAAAACACTTTGAACATGTATATGCCCACAAAGTCAACAACCTAAGTGAAATGGACAAATCTCTAGAAACATATAAAAACATACAGTCTGCCAAAACTCAATGGGGATGAGGACGGGGGGAACCTGAGTAGGCCAATAACAACTCATAAAATTGAAGCAGTAATCAATATATTCTCCGCAAACAAAAGCCCTGGATCAGATGGCTTCACAGGTGAGTTTTACCAAACAGTCAAAGAAGAACAAATACCTATCCTCCTCAAACTACTACAAAAAGATTAAGAGGAAGTAAGACTTCCAAGCTCTTTTTATGAAGCCAGCATTATCCTAATTCTACAACCCGATAAAGGCACTATAAGAAAAACTAAATTACATGCCAAAATCTTTGATAAACTTACATGCTAAAATCCTTAACAAAACATTAACAAATCAGATGCAGCAATATATTAAAAAGATCATACACAATGACCAAGTGGGATATAGTCTGTGTTTGCAAGGATGTTTCAATATTTGCAAATCAATAAACCTAATACACCACATAAACAAAATGAAGGATAAAAATAATATGATCATATCAATAGATGCAGAAAAGGCATTCAACAAAATCTAGCACCCATTTATGATAAAAACTCCCAGCAAAGTGGGAATAGAGGGATTATACCTCAACATAATAAAAGCTATACATGACAAACCTACAGCCAACATCATACTCAATGGGCAAACACTAAAAGCATTTTCCTTAAGATCAGGACCAAAGAGGGATGTCCACTTTCACCACTCATATTCAACATAGTACTGGAAGTCCTAGCCACAGCAATCAGACAAGAAAGAGGAAATAAAAGGCATCCACATTGGAAAGGAAGGTGTAAAACTGTCATTATTAACAGGTGACAGGATATTGTACATAGAGAACCCTAAAGCTTCCACCAAAAAACTGCTACATCTAATAAATAAATTTGGGAAAGTAGTAGGATACAAAATTAACACTCAAAAATTGATGGCATTTTTGTATACCAATAATGAAATCTCAGAAAGAGAAACTAAAAAAGCAATGGCATTTACCATTGCAACAACAACAACAAAAATTATACCTGGGAATAAATTTGACCAAGGTTATCAGATAAGGAAATTGCCTCTGATGGTTTATCTAAGCCAGGAAAGATTAAGTTTTATTTTGATATGCAATTATAAATCTTGTTTAGTTGAAAATAGAGTCAACAGTCTTAATGGTTTTGGCAGGTCTTAAACTATTCCTTGTATATGGACAGACTCATACTTTTCACCTTCAGACAAAGTCAACTAACTACAAATAGTTTCTTCTCAGATCACTTTCTGGGTTTGAGTATGTGAGATGAGGGGCAGGAGACAGAAAGTAAGAAGAAAGTTGGGAGGAAGAAAGAAAGGGAGGAAGGAAAGAAGGGAGGAATGGAAGAAGGAAAATAAAATTTTTCAGTAGTAAAGAGATCAGTGAGAACCTTTGAATTATTGTAAATTTCTCTACTTCTCAAGGGAAAGGTGACAGACATTTACTTGCATAGCATCTCACAGAAATTGCCTCATCTACCGTATAACAGCCCTAAGTGGAAGTGATGCAACAGAAGGTAAAGGGCATGACTGAGTTCAAATTTAAGAATGGTGGTTGGAAGTAATGTAGGAAGCACTCATAAATGCCATGCGAAGGAGGATGAGTTAGAGTTAAATTCACTACTCTATACGTTCATGAATGCAGGTGGTGTGCTTAACCGTGTCCTAAGAGAGTTATTAATATTGTCATTTGATGAATGAGGGTTCTGAAGGCAATGCTAATAACGGTCAAAGATAAGATTCAAACCTACTCAGTCTTATTCCAAAACCACTGCTCTTTTGTTTATACAATATGTTATTTTCAATTTGTGTTCAAATCTTACAAAGTAATTTTCTTCTGGGCACTGAACCTAGGCTTGTGAACTCATGAAAATTTGCAAGAGGTAATAGTCAACCATGAGTCTGCCACTACTTTACTTGAATCTGAAAATAGAATCACTTATTTTAGGCCTATTGAACAGTGATTCTCAAATACCAATTAACAACATTTTCACAGAACTTGGAAATATATAAATATTAGAGCACATTTTCACAAGGCTAAATGTATTCCATTTAAATAACTATATTTAATTTTGAGTTTTGGTTCTTTCTTAGGCAAGGTTGGGAGATAAAAATGTCCTTTTAGGACTTTTGGTCGAGATGGCGGCATAGGTAAACGTGGTTTCACCTCCTTCCACAACCACATCAAAATGAGAATTAAACTACATAAAAATCACCATTCAGAACCACCTGAAATGGAGCTGAATGGAAGTCCTACAACTATGAAATAAAAGAAACAGCCAAATGGAGACTGGTAGGAGGGGCGGAGGCACAGACAGGCTGGTCCCACACCCACGTGTGATGGATAAAAATCAGGAGGATACCTCGTCTGGGAAGGTCCTCCCTGAGGAGTGAGGGATCCTTGTCCCACACCAGGTGCCCAGCTCAAGGATCCAGTGCCAGGAAGAAAAGTCTCCATAACTTCTGGCTGGAAAAACCAGTGGGAAAACAGGCTGAGGGAGGCTTCGGCTGCTGGATCCCCAGGCAGTACCTCTTAAAGGGCCTGTGCATGGACTTATTCAGACTTGCTTACTTTAAGCTTGGTGGGGAGGCAGCTTGAGGGGCACCAGAGACATACAGGGAAGAACTGAGCTGTTTGGCCTCAGGAAGAGGGATGGAGAGGTGGCTTTTTCTTGGACAGATGTGCTGGCAGAGGCCGTTGTTCCTTTGGTGAGCCCTTTCCCCACAGGGCAGGCAGATGGCCGCCATATCTGGGATTCCAGCAACCTGGCTCACACCATTTGCCCCACCCAACGTCCAGGCTCACCCAAGCTGTTTCCAAAGGCTTTACCATAGGATTGGCCTATCTTCAATCCTGCTTCAGAGTTTCCTAAATTTTTTCAAACAAGCAGCATCGGGTCTCAGTGAGCCCCATACCTCTCATTAAGTGGTCCCAGGCCTGTCACTAGAAGCAACCAGCCTTGGTTCATACCTTGACATTTCCTGGGCACCTCCAAACCCAGCACCAGAAGCAGCCATCTGCAGATCACTTTGTAGCTCATGCCGGGTGGCCCCAGGTAGAACACAGGCAGTGGCTGATCTTGCCTCAGAGCCAGCACACCCAGTGGACAGCTTCAGACCACACTGAAACACCACCACTCAACCATCTCCACAAGTGACACACTCAATGAGTGGACTCGGTACCAGAATGCTTATGAAGTAAGTCTTGCTCTGTGTGATGGACTCCTACACAGCTCATCCTCCAAGGGAGTCAGAAGCCAGTGGTCAGTTGACACAGTCAGTCCTTACAGCTGATCAGCCTGAGTAAATCCCTCCCACTGATGTGCCAACAGCAATCAAGACACAATTATAACAAAAAAGTGTACAGTTCACATAGTGGTGCACCTCGAGGGCCCAGCTGGGGTGATCAGAAAGGCTGTGGCACTTGATCCTATAGGACACCTACAACAATAGGCCACCCTATGAAGCCTAGAGACATAGTAGCTCTACCTAATACATAGAAACAATCACAGGGAAGCAGCCAAAATGAGGAGACAAAGAAACATGTCCCAAATGAAAAAAAAAAAAAAAAAAAATAACAAAACTCCAGGAAAATAATTAAACAAAATGGAGATAAGCAATCAATCACACAGAGTTCAAAACAAAGGTTATAAGGTTGCTCAAGGAACTTGGTGAGACATTCAAGAAACTTAGTGAGACCTTCAAGGAACTTAAGGAGACCTCCAAGGAATTTAGTGAGAACATCAGAACATCAACAACATAAAAAAGGACTAGTCATAAATGAAGGATGCACTAACTGATATAAAGAATAATTTACAGAGAATCAATAGTAGAGTAGGTAAAGCCAAGAAGCAAACCATCGATTTGGAATAAAAGGAAGACAAAAACACCCAATCAGAACAGCAAAAGGAAAAAAGAATCCAATAAAATTAGGATAGTGTAAGGAGCCTCCACTACAACCTCAAGTGTGCCAACATTTGCATCATAGGGGTACCATAAGGAGAAGAGAGAAAACAAGAAATTGAAAAGCTATTTGAAACAATAATGACAGAAAACTTTCCTAACTTGGTGAAGGAAACAGGCATACAAGTCCAGGAAGCACAGAAAGTCCCAAACAAGATGAGCCCAAAGAGGTCCACACCAAGATACATCATCATCAAAATGCCAAAGATTAAAGACAAAGAGAGAATCTTAAAAGCAGTAAAAGAAAAGCAGTTTGTTACCCCAAAGGAGCTCCCATAAGACTGTGAGCTAATTTCTCAAAAGAAACTTTGCAGGCCAGAAAGGAGTGGCAAGAGATATTCAAGGTGATGAAAAGCAATGACCTACAACCAATATTACTCTATCCTGCAAAGCTATCATTTAGAATCGATGGACATATCAAGAGATTCCCAGACAACAAAAAGCTAAAGGAGTTCATCACCACCAAACCAGTATTATATGAAATGTTGAAGGGTCTTCTTGAAGGAGAAGAACAAAAACATGAACAATAAAATGGCAATTAATACATATCTATCAATAATTGAATCTACAAACAAAATGAGCAAGCAGAACAGTAACTGACTCATAGATACAGATAACTTTTTGCTGCTTGCCAGATGGGTGGGGGCTAGAAGGATGGGTGAAAAAGATGAAGGAATTATGAAATACAAATTGGTTGTTAGACTGATGAACCTCAAAGGGAAGAGGGGAGGGAGGGCGGGATGAGATAAACCAAAGAACTTCTATGCATATATGCATGACCAATGAACACTGACAATAGTGTGGAAAAGTCAAGAAGGGGGTTGGGATTGGAGAGGAGGGAGTCAATGGGGGGAAAAGTGGGGACATTTGTAAAATACTCAACAATAAAAATGAGTTAAAAATGTCCGTTTAAAAAGTAAAATAATAGTAATAGTAGATGTAATTGATTGGTGATTCGGTTTAATGTTTTTGGCAAAATACAACCTTATGTCAGACCCTCCTATTTTTTTCTATATGGAATATTTTATGGACTGTGAAATCCAAGTCTGGGGCACCCTTGCTGTGATGACATATTCAAGTTTGTCTGAATGCATTCTTGGGGTTGGATAACCCTTAATTGAGAAGGTAATCAGAAGCAAGCATAGTATCTCATTGTATTTCTTCTTAAACTGTTAGAAGTGGTTACACATTGCATCATAAGGAACTAACCACGACATAAAACACAATACTATGAAATGCCTATCTTGTGAGTTTAGCCTACACTGACTAAATTTGCATAGGCATTTTAGATGTTAGAGTATCTTTGTGGTTTCTTCAATCAGTGAGGCCTTAGAGGACAAGAGTATCTTTACCCTCATGAATCATGGCATAGAAAAGATCTTCAGTAACATTTCTAATTATACAGGTGATACAAATAATTTCATAAATTACCAGAGGTATCACACTCCCTGACTTCAAATTATACTACAAAGCGACAATAGCCAAAACAACATGGTATTGGTAAAAAACAAAAAAATGATGTACAAACCAATGGAACAGAAATGAGAGCACAGAAATAAATCCAGATGTATATGTGCAAAAAAATTTTGACAAGGTGTCAAAAAATACAATGGATAAATAAAAAGCTGATGCTGGAAAAATAGGAAAGCCAGAGCATAAAAATAAAACTAGACTACTATTTTCCCCATATACAAAAATTAACTAAAAATGGGTCAAATACCTCAATATAAGACTTGAAAAAATAAATTACATAGAAGAAAACTTTGGTACTAAACTATGGACCCTGGTTTTAGAGAGGATTTTATCAATTTAACTCCAGAGGCAAGGGAAGTAAAGGCAAAAATAAATGAACAGGACTATCAAACTAAAAATGTTCTACATAGCAAAAGAAACCACCAACAAACAAAAAGGAAACCAACCAAATGGGAGAAGATATTTGCAAACAACAGCTCCCCCAAGGGTTTAATATCCAAAATATATTAAAAAACTCATACAACTCAACACCAAACAAATAATCCACCTTAGAAATGGGCAGAGGACTTGAACAGACACTTCTCCCAAGAAGACATAAAAACACCCAGCAGACATGAAAACATGTTCAAATTTACTAGCTATCAGGGAAATACAAATCAAAACTACAGTGAGATACCACCACCTCACACCTGTTTGAATAGGTATTATCAACAAGACAAGTAACAGCAAGTGTTGGAGAGGTCGTGGAGAAACAGGAATCCTCATTCACTGCTAGTGGAAATGTAAACTGCTAGTGGGAATGTAAACAGGTACAGCCACTATGGCAAACAACTTGCAGGTTCCTCAAAAAATTAAGATTTCCATATAACCCAGCAACCCCTCCATGGGTATCTACCCAACAAATTTGAAAAATATTTATTTGCGAAGATACCTGCACCCCTATATTCATTGCAGCATTGTTCACAGTGGCCAAGGCATGGAAATAACAGAAGTGTCCTTAGATAAATGACTGGAATACTACTTGGTTATAAGAAAAGATAAAATACTGCCATTGACAACAACATGGATGAATCTTGAGAATATCATGCTAAGCTAAACAAGTCAGGCAGAAAAAGTCAAGAACCACATAATTTCACTCATATGTGCAATATAAAACTAAAAGAAACAATTAAGACCTAGGGGTTTAGCAAGTTTAAGGATTATAAGAAACTTTTATACTCTTCTCCACTGTGCTTGAACCACTTTACAAACCAACCAGCAGTGTACAAGGGGCCCCTTTTCTCCACATACTCACCAATACTTATCTCTTGCCTTCTTTATGATTAGCATTCTTACAGGTGTGAAGTGATATCTCATCCTGGTTTTTATCAGTATTTTCCTGATGATTAGTTATGTTGAGCACATTTTCACAGACCTAATAGCCATTTGGATGTCTTTGGAAAAATGTCTCTTTGATTCCTCTTCCCATTTTTAATTGAATAGTTGGTTTTTTGAGTTCTTTATTTATTTTGGATATTAACTAATCTGATACGTGGCTTGCAATAATTGTTTTCCATTCTGCAATTTGCCTTTTTATTTTGTTGATTTTTACTTTGTTTGCAGTTTTTTTATCTTTGATGTAGTCTCACTTGTTGCTTTTTTTTCTTTTGTTTGAGTCTTTTAATGTCATATCCAAAAAATGTATTGCCAAGACCCATAACAAGGGAGTTCTTCCTAATGCTTTCTTCGAATTTCAGAGTTAAGTCTTTGATTCATTTTGAGCTAATTTTTATGAGTAGTATAAGTTAAGGGATCAATTTCATTTTTCTGCATGTGGTTATTCAGTTTTCCCAACACCATTTTTTGAGGGGACTATTTTTTTCCTACTAGATGTTCCTGGCTCCCTTACCAAATATTAGTTTACCTTGTATGCTGTGGTTTAATTCTGGGCTCTTTTGTTTCATTAGTCTATGTGTCTATATTTATGCTGATAGCATACAATTTTAATTACTACAGATCATAGTATAGTTTGAAATCAGAAATTGTAATACCTCTGGGTTTTTTCTTTGTTTGTTTTTTATTCTTTCTCATGATTGCTTTGGTTATTCAAAGTCTTTTGTGGTTCCATACAAAATTTAGGTTTTGGGTGTTTTTTTTTTTTTGCTATTTCTGTGAAAAATGCCATTGGAATTTTTATAGGAATTGCACTGAATCTACAGATGGCTTTGGGTAGCATAGACATATTCACAATATTAACTCTTACAACCCATGGAAACAGGATGTCCTTCCATTCATTTGTGTCTTCTTTGATATTTTTTTCAGCAAACTCTTATACTTTTTATTGTAGAGATTTTTCACTTCCTTAGGTAAATTTATTCCCAGGTATTTTGTTTTTGATGTTATTATTAATGGGATAATTTTCATTATTTTTTTTCAGATGTGTCATACTTAGTGTATAGAAAAGTACCTTATTTCTGTGTATTAACTTTATATCCTGAAAATGTACTGAATCCATTAAGTAGATCCAAGTTCAGTTGTTTAGTTGAGTCTTTGGGATTTTTAATATATAAGATCAAATTATCGGCACATAGTGATCATTTTACTTCTTTGTTTCTAATTTCGATGCCTTTTATTGTTTTGTCTTTCCTGATTGCTCTAGATAGTACTTCTAGTATGATGTCGAGTAAGAATGGAGAGAGTGGGCACTCCAGTCTTGTTTCTCTTCTTAGCAGAAAAAGTTTTCAATTTTTCTCCATTGAGTAAAATGTCAGCTGTAAATTTATAACATATGACCTTTATTATGTTTTTTATTTCTTTTTTAAAAATTGATTTTATTGCCCTGGCTGGTTTGGCTCAGTGGTTAGAGTGTCGGCCTGCGGTCCAAAGAGGTCCGGGTTTGGTTCCCACTTAAGGCATGTACCACGGTTGCAGTTTGTCCCCGGCCCTGGTTGGGTTGCGTGGGTGGTAGCCACTTGATGTGTGCCTTTCATGTAGATGTTTCTCTCTCTCTCTCTTCCTCTCTCTCTCCCTCCTACTCCATCTGAGAAAAAAAAAAGAAAGAAAAAAATTGATTTGATTGTTGAGAATATTACAGATGTCTCTCCATTTTCTCCAATTTGCCCCTTCCACCCGTCTTCCACCCCACCCCAAAACTTCACCTGACTATTGTCTGTGAGGTATGTTCTTTCTATTGAGAGTTTTTACCATTAAGGGATATTGTATTTTATCAAATGCTTTTTCTGCATCTATTGAGATATTCATATGAATGTTATCTTTCATTCTATAAGTGTGTTGTATCACATTTATTGAGTTGAGTATCTTGAATCATTCTGGCACTCAAGGAATAAATATCACTTAGTCATGAAGTATAATTCTTTTAATGAGTTTTTGAAATTTTTTTGCTAATGTTTTGTTGAAACTATGTGCATCTATGTTCATCACAGATATTGGCCTATGGTTTTCTTTCCTGATAGTGTCATTATCTGGCTTTGGTATCATGGTATTGCTGGCCCTATAGAATGAGTATGGATGTGTTCTCTCCTCTTTAATTTTTTGGGAGAGTTTGAAAAGGGTTGGCATTAACTCATTCCAAAATGATTGGTAGATATCACCTATTAAGCTATCTGATTCTGGGCTTTTCTGTGTTGAGATTTTTTATTATTGATTCAATTCCTTGCTTGTTATTGGTCTTTACATACTTGCTATTTCTTCTTATTTCAGTCTTAGTAGGTTGTATAATTCTAGAAAATTATTCAGCTTCTCTAGATTATCAAATATTTTGTCATATAATTGATCATAGTAGTCTTCTACAATCCTATGTATTTCTGTAATGCCAGTTATTATTTCTTTACTTTCATTTCTAATTTGATTTTTTTGAGTCTCTCTTTGTTTTCTTAGTTTGACTAAAGATTTGTCAACTTTGCTTATCTTTTAGAAAAGCCAGCTGTGACTCTCATTAATTTTTTGTAGTTTTTTTGGCTCAATTTTATGTATTTCCCCTCTGATCTTTATTATTTCCTTCCTTTGCCTAACTTTGGGCTCAACTTGCTCTTCATTTTCTAGATTTTTGAGGTTTACAGTTAGGTTGTTTATTTGCAATTTTTCTAATTTTTTGATATATGTATTTACCACAATAAATTTTCCACTCATAACTGCTTTTCAGCACCTCATAGTTTTTTAAAATTGTTTAGTTTTATTATTTATTTACTTATTTTTGTATTGATATTAGAAAGAGAGGAAGGGCGAGGGAGAGAGAGAAATAGAAACATCGATCAGAGAGAACATCGATTTGCCACCTCCTGCATCCCCCCCCCACTGGGGATTTGGCCCACAACCTGGGGATGTGCCCTGGCCAGGAATTGAACTGGTGACCTCTTAGTGCATGGGTCGATGCTCAGCCACTGAGCCACACCAGCCACGCATTTACTATTTAATTTAAAAGTTTAATTCAATATTATTTTATATTAGTTGCAGCATACAGCATAATGGTTAGACATTTATATAATTTACAAAGTGATATCTGCAATAAATCTAGTATATCTGCTAAGACTTTTTGTGTCTTACCATATGATCTATCCTTGACTATATTCTGTGTGCATTTGAGAAGAATGTGTATCCTGCAGCACTGGGATGAAATGTACTATAGATATATGTTAGGTCTATTTGATCCAATGTATAGCTAAAATCTATTTTCTTGTTGACTTTTATGTCTGAATGCTTTATCATTGTTGAAAATGGGGGATAGAAGACCCCTACCATTATTGTATTGCTGTCTATTTCTCCCTTCAGATCTGTTAGTATTTGTTTAATATATTTAGTTGCTACAATGTTTGGTGTGTATATATTTATGATGTTATATCTTCTTGATGTATTGAGTACTTTATCAATATATAATGACCTTTGTCTATTGTTACAATTTTGGCTTAAAGTCTATTGTGTCTGATACAAGTATAGTTACCACCACTTTTTTTGCTTTCTAGTTCCATGGCATACATTTTTCTTCTCTTTACTTTGAGTTAGTGTGTCCTGAAATCTAAAATGGGCTTCTTTTAGACAGCTTATAGTTATACATCCAGCCACTGTGTTTCTTTTGAATAGTGAGTCCCATGAATTCATATTTTGAATAATTATTAATGTGTACGAATTTACTAATTCCATCTTATTAATTATTTTATGATCATTTTGTATTTCCATTGCTTTCTTTTCACTTTTTTTTGTGTGTATTTTCATTAATTAGTAATTTCCAGGGTAGCATTCTCTGTTTCGTCTTCCTTTCCCTTTTTGGATCTACTTTAGGTTTCTGCTTTGTGGTTATCTTATAAGTTACATCAAACATCTTACAGATAATCAGTTCATTTTAGGCTGATAGCAACTTATTTGTTAATGCATATAAAGGTTTTACCTAGAACAAATACTTCAAAAGTTCATATGGAACCAAAAAAAACCTCGAATAGCCACAGCAATCTTGAAAAAGAAGAACAAAGTTGGAAGGATCACATTACCAGATTTCAGGTCATACTACAAAGCCACTGTAATAAAAACAGCCTGGTACTGGCACTAGAACAGGCATATAGACCAGTGGAACAGAACAGAGAACCCAGAAATGGACCCAAGGCAATATGCTCAATTAATATTTGACAAAGGTGACAAGAGCATACAGTGGAGTAAGGACAGCCTCTTTAATAAATGGTGTTGGGGAAATTGGACAGCTACATGCAAAAAAATATAACTAGACCATCAACTTACACCCTAAACAAGAATAAACTCAAAATGGATAAAAGACTTAAATGGGACTCATGAATCCATAAGTCCCTAAGGCAATAGAAACACAGGAGAAAATAAACACATGGGACTACATCAAACTCAAAAGCTTCTGCACAGCGAAAGATACAATCATCAAAACGGAAAGGCTACCCACTGTATGGGAGAGCATAATTGCCAATGATATATCAGATAAGGGGTTAATTTGCAATATATAGAGAGTGCTCATACAACTCAACAAAAGGAAGACAAAGAACCCAATTAAAAAATGGGCAGAGGAACTAAATAGACACCTCTCCAAACAGGACGTACAAATGGCTAAGAGACATATGAAGAAATGCTCAACATCACTAATCATTAGAGAGATGCAAATTAAAACAACAATGAGGTACCACCTCACACCTGTCAGAATGGCCACCATCAACAAATCATCAAACAACAAGTGTTGGCGAGGGTGTGGAGAAAAGAGGACTCTAGTACACTGTTGGTGGGAATGCAGACTGGTGCAGCCAGTATGGAAAACAATACGGTGTTACCTCAAAAAATTAAAAATTGAACTTCCATTTGACCCAGTGATTCCACTTCTCAGAATATACCCTAAGAAGCCTGAAACACCAATCAGAAAGAATATATGTACCCCCATGTTTGTAGCAGCACTATTTACAATACCTAAGATCTGGAAACAGCCCAAGTACTCATTAATAGATGAATGGATCAAAAAGCCTTGGTACATATACACAATGGAGTACTATACAGCTGTAAGAAAGAAAGATCTCTTATCCTTTGAGACGACATGGAGGAACCTGGAAAGTATTATCCTAAGCGAAACAAGCCAAACAGAGAAAGACAAGTATCATATGATCTCACTTATTTGTGGAATATAATGAACATAGCAGTCTGAGGAATGGGATAGTCCCAGAGATGTGGAAGTGGGGTACAGACTGACAATCCCCAGAAGAGGGAGTGGTGGGGGAGAGATAAACCACAGAACTCATATGCATGTATGCATGAACAATGGACATGGACAACAAAGCCGGGGACAGGGCAGGGAGGGAGGGAGAGGGGGAAATCAGTGGGGGGAAAATAACAAAAATTGTATAAATTAACAAAATAAATCTGTAACAAAAATAAATTAATTAGTTAAGGGTTTTATCTTTTTACTCCTCTTTTGGTGTGTTGAATATCACAATTTACTTCTTTTTAAATTATGTATTGGTTAAAAAGTTATTAAAGTTTTATTAATGTTTGTTTTCTTATGCTTTAACTTTTGTACTAATACAGAGTTATAATTTTCTAATTCTGACAGTCTATTTTTTCACCTTTACCAGTATGTCATGTACTTTCATGTTACTGATTAGTGTATTCTTATTTCTGTGTGAAGAATTTTCAACATTTTTTACAAAACAGGACTTGTGGTAGAAACTCCCTTGGTTTTTTGATCTGGAAAAAGCTCCATTTCTACTTTATATTTGAAGGACACCATTATCAGATAATGTTTTCTTGGCTGGCAATTTTTCTTTAAGCACTTTGAATATGTCATTCCACTCTTTCTTGGTCTGTAGAATTTCTGGTGAGAAATCTGCCAATAACCAATGGGGGTTTCCTTTGTAAATTACTGTACATTTTCCCTGGCTACTTTTATGACTCTTTCTTTATCATCGATGTTTGACAGTTTTATTATAATGTCTTGGAGAAGATCTTTTTGAATTGAGATTATAGAGTGTTCTATTAGATTCATGTTTTTGTATGTACAAAGCTTTCCCCAGGTTTGGAAAGTTTTCAGGTATTATTTCTTTAAACAAATTCTCTGGCACTAACTCCTTTTTTTTCTTCTTGAAGCCAAATTATTATACTATTTTATTTTCTTATTGGATCCCATAGCTCTCATAGACATTCTTCACTAATTTAAAATCTTGGTTCCTGCTCTTCTTCTAAGTGTATTATTTTTATACTCTTATCCTCCAAGTCACTTATTTTTCTTCTATCTGGTCTGCTGTCCTACAGAGGCTCTGCACTGCATTTTTCTTCTCATTCATTGAATTCTTCAGCTCCAAATGTTCTGTTGTTTTAATAATTTCAATCTTTTTGGAAAAGTAATTTTTCAGTTAAATAATTTTATTCCTAATTTCATTTAATTATTTATGAGTTTCATTGTAATTAATTGAATTGCTTCATAACAGCTATTTAAATAAATTATTTATTGGTTACATTGCAATGTTCTGTATCTTTGAGTTTGCTAGAAAAATGATCATTTATTGTTTTTTTCTATATTTCCCTGATTTAAAAATATTTGTTGGCCAGACCAGGTAGCTCAGTTGGTTATACCATCATCCCCATATCCCAGAGTTGTAGGTTTGAGCCAAAGAAGGGCACATACCAGAATCAACCAATGAATGCATAAATAAGTGGAATAATACCCCTCTCTCTCTCTCTCTCTCTCTTTCTCTCTCTCTCTCTCTCTCCCTCTCCCCTCCCTTCCCATCTCCCTAAAATCAATAAAAAATATTTGTTTATAGGTATATGTTTCTGGTTTCACATTTGCTATAACAGATATCTCCTTAACTAAGCTTTCATGTCTTTGATTCATGTAATCCAGCAGGTTGGCTTTTAGAAACCTCTTTTGTATTCCCAAATGTGCTGTTATACCTCAAGTATGTGGTTACTCCCTTGCCCCCAACTGTTGCCTATTTTTGAGCATGTTCCTTGTGTACCAGAACTTGTTCTCCCTGACACAATTGGGAACACACACAAAGACGTCACAACAGAGTTGCAGGAAGTCTGAGTTTAGCACTCAGTATATTTGGAGTGTTTGTGGATCCAGTAACTAAATCCTAAAGGTTGGCACATTAGAGACACATGTTTGGACTTTCTGCTAAACACAATCCATTCAAAGCCCTTTGAAATTCTGATCTGCCTTGTTTTCAATATTCTCCCTCCCTACAGTTGATAAGCTCCAACTTTATTACACTGGGTGCTGATGGAGAGAAATTGACTTCTCCAGCAGCCTCCCACTCAGCTGAGGGAACAGGCTCTCTCCTGCCACTGTCTCCTTTCCCCTTTGAAGAGATTTCCTCTGGCAGATAAATCATCCCAATCAGTGCTTTCTTTTAGGTGGGGAACACCAGGAAAGGTTTTTTGTTTGCTTGGGATTTTTTTCTTAACAGCTCCACTGCAACAAAACTTATGTCTTTCTTTCTTTCTTTCTTTCTTTCTTTCTTTCTTTCTTTCTTTCTTTCTTTCTTTCTTTCTTTCTTTCTTTCTTTTTCTCCAATGTTGTGTTGGATCTTCCCTTCAGAAGGTTAGACTTCTACAAATACTCTCTGGTGGGTATCTTCCCAATTCTGCACTCACCCAATACTTTCCTGACAGCAGCAAAATGGATCCAGGAAGTCTTGTTGGCTTCTGTTGGTTGTACAGCCCATTTAGAGAAGTTTTTATCTCTTAATGTCTAAAATGGTGGGCAAGATTTCTCTTGGGTTTTAGAGCAAGGTACACAAAAATACTCTGGTGATGTATGGATGTCTACTTTGTTTATTAAAATGGGAATAAAAAGGAGAAACTTCTCATGTTGCCAGGTCGCTGATGTCACTCTCCCAACATATATTTGAGTGTCTACTATTTTGCAGGTAATAAGGTAGGTGCTGCAGACGCAAAAGTGAACAAATACTGCCCAACTGGTGTGACTCAGTGGATTGAGCATCATCCTACGGACTGAGAGGTCCTGGTTCATTTCCCAGTCAGGGCACATGCCCAGGTTGCGGGCTGGATCCCCAGTAGGGGGCACATAGGGAACAGCCCATCAGATGTTGATGTTTCTCACTCATAGATATTTCGATCTCTCTCTCCCTCCTCCTTCCTCTCTCTAAAATCAATAAAAACATATCACAAAAAATAAGTAAATAAACAAGAGGTGGTGAGGATATGGGGAAAAGGGAACCCTAGTGCAGTGTTGGTGGGAATGCAGACAGGTGCAGCCACTGTGGAGAACAGTATGGAGTTTCCTCAAAAAATTAAAAATAAAACTGCTTTATGACCCAATGATTCCAGTGCTGGGAATATATCTGAAGAAACCCAAAACACTAATTCGAAAGAATATATGCAACCCTGTGTGCACTGCAACATAATTTATAATAGCCACAATTTGGAAGCAGCTCAAGTGCCCATCGGTAGATGAGTAAATAAAAAAGCTATGGTAGCCTGGCTGGTGTGGCTCAGTGGATTGAGCATCATCCCATGGACTGAGAAGTCCCGGTTCTATTTCCAGTCAGGACACATGCTTGGTTTGCAGGCTCAATGCCCCGTAGAGGGTGTGCAGGAGGCAGCTGATCAATGTTTCTCTTTCACATCAACATTTCTATCTCTCTCTCCCTTTGTCTCTCTCTAGAAAAAAAAAAAATTTAAAAATTGAACAAATATTATATTCAAATAGTGTGTAAAATTATAAAGAAATAAATAAAATACAAGTTATAAAAAACTATGAGGGGAAAAAAATCAAGGCCACTTATTACAAATGAACTTACGTCTGGAAAGGTGGGGAGCTCTCTAGCTATGGTGTTCAACTTTCAGAACTGAAGGCCTTTAACTGAAGGAACAAGATAGCTGTTGGAAGAACATTCTAGGCAGAGAGAATAGATACCACAAAACATTTTTTAAAGAAATTTTAATCCCTTAGATCAATTAAGTTTGAGGTCAAGCCTATGCTTTTCACCTGAGTTGACTCTGGTGAAAAGTCAGAAAAGGGAAAAGTTGCTTACTCTCTGAGAACAAAAAAATTGAAAATTTATGTAGGACACCAACTAATGAAATCATTTCCCATATCTACCTTCTTGATTCTCTGTGTTGCAGGTGTTAAGCCTTGTCCATGCACTCTCAAAGCACCACCACTATAACTTTTTGCTGCTCCTTTTGCTGTAGGTATAGATGCCATTGGATGGTTTAGATAACTCCAAAGGAGGAATAAATATTACTCTAATAGAGGGAAGTCGTGGTTTTATAAAACAGAATGAGCATACAACAGATTTCTGGGGTTTACTATTCATATGAAGTCCTTAGGGCAACATGACATCACTACTACCTTTGATATCCATACGATGATAGAGAATATACATTTTCCTCACATTGGTTTCCCATGTTTTTCATAATAAAAAATATATTTTAGCTTAGCATGTGGCAACTTGGAATAATGACTACATTTTCCATCTACCTTGTAATTTGGCAGGGGCATGTAAATAAATTTTAGCCAGCTGATTGCAAGCAGACAGGATTTCACAGTTTCCAGTAATCCCCTTAAAAGGAGAAGTCATGTCTCCCTGTCCCCATTTTCCCAGTCCTACTAGCAATAATGTTGATGTGATAAGATCAAGCAGTTCAATTAAGGAAACACACAATAAATGTTGAAGTAACAAGACAAGACTCTAGATATTTAAATATCTTGCAAAAAATCCTCCAACTGGCTAAGATTCTTACATGAAAAATAACTACTTTTTTTTTTTTTTTAGTTTAAGCCACAGTGCTATTAATCAATGCTGAACCCATGGCCTAACTAATATAGCTTGTCAGGACAGATTCAAAGAAAAAAATGTGAAATGTCCAAGGGAAATTTTAGGGAACTCAAGCCAACTCACTAAGAGCAGTATTCAGAGTTCACAAAATTATGACATAGGTCTCAGAAAAATTTCAGGGTGTATGTTTACATACATGCATTCTAATACTGCTCTAGGAGTATTCTTAAGTGAATAAATTTGACCAAAATGTAGACATTTAAGCTGTCTGCAGTGGAATTTTTACATTTAGTGGAACTGTACATATTGAACTCTTTCCCATGGGAACCATAATATATTTGGACCAAGAAATCCCTGAACTGAATTCAGCATTAGTCTTCATCACACTTCTGCAGTACTAGGAAAGCTCATCTAAGAAAAACAGATGTTTGCATCTAAGTTGTAACTTGTTCATACTGATCAAAAGAAAATATTTATACTTGAAATTTAGAGTTTGATGTCATTACTGAAAAAAAACATACCATCAGTTCTTATTCCTTGACCCATTTTTATAATTTATTAAATAGTTTATTTAAATGTTTCTATTATTTTTTAAATAAAGATGGAATTATATAATATATGCAATGTACTTTAATATAATCTGGGGTAAAAAGATTGGGTGCAGGCATAGAGGAAAAAAATTGGCCATGTGCTGATGTTGGTTGAAGCTAAATAATGGTTATATGAGGGTATATTATACTAATTGCTCTTCTTTTGAATATACATGAACTTTTATATATATATTGAAATCTTATTCTGAGTGGATAAGTTAAATTTATTTAGTGACAGAGGGAATTTCACACCATTTTAAACCCAGTATTATATGTTTTAATTTAAACAAGCATGGTGTGGAAGGTTTATAGTAAGACAAATGACTTTAGATCTAAGACGGTGGTGGAGTAGGTGGAAGTTACACTCACCTTTCCACAGAAAAAACCTTCAATTACAGCTAAATTATAGAACAATCACCCTGAATAACCAACTTAAGACTAGCTAAATAGAAGTTTTAAAGAAATTATTACATTTATTGGGCTGACATTGTTTAATAAAATTCTATAGGTTTCAAGTGTACAATTCTATAATACATCATCTGTATGTTGTATTGTATTTTCACCCCCCAAAGTCAAGGCTCATTTATCCCCTTTATCTTCTTCTACCTACACCCAACTTTTGCTTAATCCTTTTACCTTTTTCATCAAGCCCCCCAATCCCTCTCCCCTCTGAACAGTTTTATAACCAAGGATTTACAGAAGCAACATCAAGACTGGTAAGAAAGGTGGAGACATAAAAAGGGCTGGCCCAGTACCCACTTGTAGCAGTTGAGAATCTGGAAAGATTTCACAGCTGCAAAGATCCTGAAGAATGTGAGGTCTCAACCATATGCCAAGGTCACCAGCCTGGAGCATGAAAGCCAGGAAGAGGAACCCACATGACATGTGGCTGTGAAAATCAGCAGGAATTGTGCCTGCCATGGAGAGGTGGGAATTTTCTAGAAACCCAAGTGCCCTCTTAAAGGCCTAGCATATAAAACCGTGTTCACTGACATTCACCTTGAGTACCTGCAAAGGGAGGGTGGCTTGGAGCAGACTAGAGTTGTGTGAGGAGAGACTGGTTTGTATGGCTCCAGGAAGAGAGCTGAAAGGACAGGTGCTAGAGTCCTTGTGCTGAGTCTCTCTTTCCTGGGTTAAGTACTTCTCTCCACATAGCATCAGCATTAAAGAATCTACTAGTCCCAACCTCTCGTATCCCTGTCACACCACCCTGTGGAGATCAAACTTTGCAGACATGTCAGCTGCCTGAATCCATGGTGTAGTTATTAGAGGTTCTTGAGGAGGTCTAAACAAACTCAGGGGGTCTTAGAGATGGAGTTGTTAGGCTCTTGTGTGGAGGCCATTCCCCTGACCCCACCTTGGCGAGCTTGAAGAATGCCATCCCTGATGGGACATCCCATAGCACCACCATCCTGACTCTCAGGGGGTCTTGCCCAGCAGATCACACAGTTTGCAGAGGAGTTGACTTGCTGATGCCAGCCTGGGACTGTGATGCAGACTTTCTTGGAAGGCTCTCAATGAAGTCTGGTCAGACGGGGAGAGACTGGATTGTGTGACTCTATGGATAGGGTTATTTTTCCCTTGCACACATGACCAGTGCCACCATTCCTGTACAGAACCCATCTTTTGCATGGCCAAATATTGATGTTTGAGTCTGATAAAGTCTGGTAGCCTCTCCATAACAACTCCCTGAGATACTGCCTCACCACAAAGATTCATGGTACTTGGCAGGTGGCAACTGGCTTTGGTGCGCCCTGGGACTTTTGCTGAGTGACCTCAAACACATTTATGCCGAGTTTGAATCTGTGTTAACCTAGTGAACAGCACTTGCATTCACCTGGTGACTCACTGAGAAGCTATTTCACTAAACTTGAGTATGTCCAGAGGCTCTTTCAGTGACTGAGCCTAAAAAGAAGCTGGAAGATAGAGGCAGGCAAAGACAGGGCTTTTTGTGACTTGGGCCTTTTGTTGATGTGTTCCTGTGTTCAGTGCTGGTAGATGCTGGCATTGATGTGCACTGTGGCCCCTCTCACATATACCCAGGCTCATCAGAGGCATTCAAAAAATAGTGGATCACATTGAAGCTTAAAAGATGTAGTTCAGGGCCAGTCACAGACAGTGCCTGACATGTAACTTCACCAGAGTCTCTCCCAAGATTCCCTAGAAATAACACATCTGGTGATGGGCTTTAGAAAAAATCAGAGCACTACCCAAATACTTCCAGAAGCAGCACACCCAAAGGGAGATCTCAGCAGGCATCAGACATTCCTGGGGCAAATTTTCTTTGTTGGGTCAGTCCCCACACAGAAACTTATATGCTATGATTGGAGTCAATCTTCATAGTCAAACAGCCTGAGGATCAGCCCCAGCCATGGATGACCCAACAGCAATCAAGACTCAACTAAAACAAAATAGCTCACATAACTTACACAAGAAACATTCCTGGAGCACCTAGCTCATGTGATCAGTGAGACTATGTGGCTGAGACCCACAAGACACCTACTACATGAGGCCATCATACCAAGACTGGGAGACGTGACAGAACTACCTAACAAAAACAAATACAGAGAGGCAGTGAAAGTGGGGACACAAATAAAAGTACAGGAGAACCTCCCCCTAAAAGAACTAAATAAAATGTCAGCAAGCAATAAACTAGATATAGAGTTCAAAACAATGTTTATAAAGATGCTGAAAGAATTTAGGGGAAAATTGGATAAAATAAGAGAGAACTTACACAAAGAGACAGTAGGCATAAAAAAGGATAGAGAAACCATAAAAAAGAACTAGTAAAAAAAAGAATATAATATTTGAAATGAAGAATACACTAGAAAGAATCAAGAGCAGATTAGATGAAGCAGGGGATCAAATCAGCAATTTGGCAGAAAAGGTAGCAAAGACACTCAAACAAAGCAGCAAAAAGAAAAACTAATTTTAAAAGAATGAGGATAAATTAAGGGACCTCTGGGACAGCATCCAACATAACAACATCTGCATCATAAAAGTACCAGAAAAAGAAAAGAACTGATTTGAAGAAATAAAGACTAAAAATTTCCCTAAATGGGTTAAGAAAAAGGACACACAAGGCCAGGAAGCACAGGGAGTCTCAAAATAAATAAATAAACCCAAAAATGCCCACACCAAGACATAAATAAATAAATAAATAAATAAATAAATAAATAGCGAGCAATGGTTAAAGACAAAGAGAGAATCTCAAAAGCAACAAGAGAAACACCACTAGTTACCTAAAAAAGAGCTTCCAGAAGACCATCATCTGATTTTCAACAGAAACATTTGGGGCCAGAAGGGACTGGCATGAAATACTTAAAGTCATGAAAGCAAGGACTTTACAACCAAGACTATTCTACTAAGCCAGGCTATCATTTAAAACTGAAGAAGAAATAAAGAGTTTCCCAGGCAAGAATGAACTAAAAAAGTTTACTACCAAACCACTATTACAAAAAATGTCAAAAGGATTTCTTTAAGAGAACAATAAAAAAAATAGAGGAACATAATTATAAAGAATAAAATGGCAATGAATATTTATTGATATATAATCACTTTAAATGTAAATGGCTTAAATGCTCCAATCAAAAGACATAGGGGAGCTGAATGAAAAAAAAACAGGACCCATGCATATACTGTCTACAAGAAACCCACCTCAGAATGAAAGATACACAGAGACTGAAAGTAGAGGGATGGAAAAGGTATTTCATGGAATTGGTAATAAAAATGTTGGTATAGCTATAATCATGTCAGTCAAAATAGACTTCAAAACAAGAGATATAATAAGAGACAAAGAAAACCCTGGCTGGTGTAGCTTAGTGGCTAGCACATCAGCCTGCAGACCAAAGGGTCACAGGTTTCATTCCCAGTCAAGGTCATGCACCTAGATTGTAGGTTTGATCCATGGCCCTGGTTGGGGCACAGGCAGGAGGCAATCGATGTGTCTCTCTCACATCAATGTTTGTCTCTCTGTCTCTTCCCTTTCTTCCCTATTGCTCTTGCAAAAAAAAAAAAAATCAATGGAAAAAATTCCTCAGGTGAGGATTAACAAAAAAGAGAGAGAGAGAGAGAGAGAGAGACTAAAAAAGATATATTACACAATGGTAAAGGGATCATTGCAACAAGCCTTGTAAACATGTATGCATTGAACATAGCAGCACTGAAATATATAAATCAAGTCTTGATGAACATAAAGGGAGAGATTGACAGTAATATTGTCATAGTAGAGGATTTTAACACCCATTGACATTAATGTATGGATCTTCCAGGCAAAAATCAACAAAGAAACAGTGGCCTTAAATGACACACCAGACAAGATGAATTTAATTGATGTTTTCATAGCATTTTACCACAAAGCAGGAGAATATACATTATTTTCAAGTTCACATGGAACCTTCTCTCTCTCTCTCGCTCTATCTCCCTCTCTCATAAATTTTCACTCAAGGATCTTTTTCCATTAATTTTTAGATAGAGTGGAAGAGAGGGAGGGAAAGAGAGAAACACTGATGTGAGAGAGACACATCGATTGTTTGCCTCCTGAATGACCCCAATTGGGACCAGGGATCTAACCTGAAACCCATGCACATGCCTTTGACTGGGAATCAAACACTTGATCTTCAGTCTGCAGGCTGATGTTCTAACCACTGAGCTAAACTGGACAGGGCCACATGGGACATTTTCTAAAATAGACCACATGTTAGACACAAAACAAGTTTCAGTAAATTTAAGTAGACTGAAATCATATCAAGCATCTTTTCCAACAATAATGGAATAGAAATAAATTACAATAAAAACACACACACACACAAAGACATGAAGGCCAAATAACACATTACTAAGCAATGAATGGGTCAACAATTAATATAAAAAAGAAATCAAAAGTTACCTTGAAATAATGAAAATGAAAACACAACAACCCCAAAACTATTAGACACGGTAAAATCAGACTTAAGACTGAAATTCATAGCATTTCAGTCCTACCTCAGGAAACAAGAAAAATAACAAATGAACAATCTAAACTTACATCTGTAGGAACTAGAAAACAACAACAAACAAATACCAAAGTGAGTAGAAAGAAGGAAACAATAAAGATCAGAATGGAAATAAACAATACAATCTATGAAAAAATACAAAAGATTAATTAAAAAAGGACTGTTTTTTTGTAAATATAAAAATGATTAATAAACCTTTCACCAGACATATTAAGAAAAGAAATAGAGTGGACCCAAATAAATAAAATTAGAAATGAAAGAAGACAAAGTAACACTTGACACCAATGAAATACAAAGAATTATAATAAGTATTATGAACAACTCTATACCAACAAATTGGACATTCTGGAAAAAATTGATTAATTCCCAGAAATATACTATATTTCAAATCTGTATCAAAGAGAAACAGAAAATCTGAATGGACAGATTACAACTAATGAAATCAAAGCAGTAATAAAAACAAAAACAAACAAAAGAAACTGTCAACAAACAAAAGCCCTGGACAAGATGGCCTCACAGGAGAATTTTACCAAACATTCAAAGAAGACCTAACATCTTTCTTTCTCAAATTATTTTTTTTAAATTTGAGAGGAGGAAAGACTCCCAAGATCATTTTTAAGACCAAACATATCCTAATTCTAAAACCAGATAAAGAAACTACCAAGAAAGAAAACAATAGCCCAATATCCCTGATAAATGTAGATGCAAAAATTCCCAACAAAATATTATCAAACAGAATTATTTAATATATTTAAAAAATCACATGCCATGATTGAGTGGGATTTATTCCTGGGATTCAAGGTTGGTACTATATCTGAAAATCTATTAAAGTAATAGTGATATACCACATAAATAAAACTAAGAATAAAAATCATATTATATCAATAGATGCAGAAAAAGTCATTCACAAAATCCAGCATCTATTTATGATAAAACTCTTAGCAAAATGGGAATAGAGGAAATATATTTCAATATAATATAGGCCAAACATCATACTCAACTAAGAAAAACTAAGGGTTTCCCTTAAAATTAGGAACAAAACAGGGATGTCTACTGTCACCACTCTAATTAAACCAAGTAGTGGAAGCCTTAGCCACAACAATCAGACAAGAAGAAATAAAAAGCCTCCAAATTAGAAATGAAAAAGTAAAACTGTCATTATTTGCAGATGACATGATACTGTATATAGAGAACACTGAAGACTCCATTAAAAATTACTAAAATTGACTCAGTAAAGTAACAGGATACAAACTTATTATTCCGAAATCAGTTGCATTGTTATATACCAATAATGAAATACCAGAAAGAGAAAAAGGAAAATAATCCCATTTACAGTTGCATCAAAAAAAAAAAAAAAAAAACCCACAAAAATATTGAAATAAATTTAACCAAGGAGGTAAAAGGCCTGCATTCAGAAAAATTGTAAGTTACTGAACAAAGAAATTGTAGAATATACAAATAAATAAAAGCATATACCATGCTCATGGAAAGAATTAACATAATTAAAATGTCCATACCACCCAAAGTAATCTATAAGTTCAATACCATTCTATTAGAATACCAATGGCGTATTTCACAAAACTAAAACAAATAATCCAAAAACTTATATGGAACCACAGAAGACCCTGAATAGTAATAGCCATCTTGTGAAAGAAGAACACAGAGATATCACACTACCTGATATCAAAATATACTACAAGCCTATAGTATTGAAACAGCATGGTACTTACATAAAACAGACCATACACACACACACACACACACACACACACACACACACACATATATTTCACTGGAACATCACAGAAAGAAACCCACCATTACATGGTCAGTTAATATTTGACAAAGGGCTCAAAACATTAAATGGAGTGAAAACAGGGTGTTAAAAAAATAGAGTTGGAAAAACTGGACAGATACATGCAAAAAGTGAAACTAGACCACCTTCTTACACCATATACACTAAACTGATTATGTAAGACTCAAAACCATAAAACTCCAAGGAAACATAGACAATAAAATCTCTGACATTTTTCATAGCATTATTTTTTTCCCTGATATATCTCTTTGAGCATGGGAAACAAATGAAGAAAAAAAAAAAAAAGATGAAGAAATGGAACTACATCAAACTAAAAAGTTTTTGCACAGCAAAAAAAACCATTGACAAAATGAAAAGGCAACCTACTGAATGGAAGAAGCTATTTGCCGATGATATAACTGATAAGAGTTTAATATCCACATTTTATTTTTAAAATCCAATTAAAATGGGCAGAAAGCCCTGGCTAGTTTGGTTCAGCCGTTAGAGGGTCGGCCCGGGGACCAGAGAGGACCAGATTTGGTTCCCGCTAAGGGCATGTACCTTGGTTGCACTTTGTCCCCGGACCCGGTTGGGGTTGTGCAGGTGGCAGCCAGTTGATGTGTCTCTCTCATGTCGATGTTTCTCTCTCTCTCTTTCCCTCTCTCCCTCCTGCTCTATCTGAAGATAAATGCAAAAATGTCCTCGGGTGAGGATTAAAAAAAAATGGGCAGAAAACCTAAATAGACACCTCTTCAAAGAGGATACACAGATAGCCAATAGACATATGAAAAGATGTTCATCACTAATCATCAAAGAGATGCAAATTAAAAACACAAGTGATCACCTCATACCTGTCAGAATGACTACCATCAATAAATCAACAAACAACAAGTGTTGGTGAGGATGTGGAGAAAAGGGAACTCTCATGCACTGTTGGTGGGAATGCAGGCTGGTGCAGCCACTGTGGAAAACTCTATGTAGGTTTCTCAAAAAATTAAAAATAGAAGTGTCTAATGACTCAGGAATCTCATTTTTGGCTATATTTCTGAAGAAACCACAAACACTAATTCAAAAAAATATATCCACTCCTATGTCCATTGTAACATTATTTACAATAGCCAAGATATTGAAGCACCCAAATGCCCATCAACAGATGAGTGAATAAATAGGTTGTGATGCATACATATAATATTTCTCAGCCATAAAAAATGAAATTTTAGCCCTGGCCGGTTTGGCTCAGCGGTTAGAGCGTCGGCCTGCGGTCCTGAGAGATTCGGGTTCGGTTCCCGCTAAGGGCATGTACCTCGGTTGCAGTTTGTCCCCGGCTCTGGTCAGTCGTGTGGGTGGCAGCCGCTCGATGTGTTCCTTTCACATAGATGTTTCTCTCTCTCTCTGTTCCTATCTCTCCCCCTCCTACTCTACCTGAACAAAAAATGGAAAAATGTCCTCGGGTGAGGATAATAAAATAAAATAAAATAAAATAAAATAAAATAAAATAAAAAATGAAATTTTACCATTTGCGACAGCATGAATGGACTTAGAGGGTATTATGTTCAGTGAAATGAGTCAGAGAAAAACAGATACCATATTATTTCATTTATGTAAGGAATCTAAAAAAAAACAAAATAAATGAGCAAACAACTTTGAAACAGATTCATAGATACAGAGAATAGATTGATGGTTACCAGAGAGGTGGGGGTTTGGGGACTGGGTGTAAAAGGTTAAGGGATTAAGAAGTACAATTTGGTAGTTACAAAATAATCACAGGGATGTAAAGTATATCATATGGAATCTTGTCAATAATATTATAACTATGTATGGTGCCAGGTGGGTATTTGGAAATATTGGTGCGATACTTTATAAGGTATATTATTTTCTGTCCACTATGCTGTCCTCCTGAAACTAATACAAAATAATATTGAATGTAAACTTTAACTGAAAAATAAAATTTAGAAGTCCTTTAAAAAATTACTTCACACTTTTATTCCCTGAGTTTAAACTTGGACCATTATTGTTTCAAGTTGTTTATGTTTTTTTATTCTGATTAGATCAGCATTTCAAAGGTATGAAATATACCAAATCAACATTGTTTAGAAAAAGCTGAAAATAATTTTTGCCATTATTGACCAAACTTGTAGACCAAAGATCCTAGTTCTACCTCTCAGCTCTGCTTCTGAAGCTCCTGCAAAAATGAAGACACAGGCGCCAGGGAGACAGGCCTAATGACAAAACTACCCTACAAAGAGCAGTTATTCTATTATTCATGGAAGAGATCCAAGAATGAAAATCTAAGGCTTTAAATGAGGTATGTGCCTATAGATGAATAAGCAGATGTGCAGTAAGAGGTTAGTTGAAGAAAACTTAGTCAATAGAAGAAATATGATCTTAGCAAAATCAAATAGATGATTAAAGCTGAGTAAATTCTGCTGAGGAAATGGTCTGTGAAGTTCAAGAAAGTTATAACTCACTGCCTGCTCCCAAACTCACATTATATTCTTTAATAACTGAGCAATAAATGACTTAAAATAGCCATTTTTACTTGACAGTATATCTCTCACTCCATCCTACCCCCACCCCCCAATATGGTGGTGAATACAGTCAAGTAACTTTTGTGCTGGCTTCAGGAAGGCACAATATACATGATTTGAGAACATTTGAAGCATGGAGCAGATTCCATATTTATATCCTATTTTTTTTTCAGCTCTACCAAAACATCAGAAATCTCTCCTTAGGAAAGCATTTACCACTTCATAAGAAAATCTGCAACAGCCAAAATGCATAATTTCTTATATATTGGTTGTTACAGAAGATACCTGGGCCTCCTGAAAGCACTGGGGATATAGATGGGATGGAGAGGGTGCGCTAAAGTGCTAAAAAGATAACTAAGATGAGAGGAGGGTCAGAGACAATTGTCCTGAATTCACTTAAAAAAAAAAAAAGTAGATCTGTTTTGGGAAGAACAGAGGGAGAAATGAAGGATAGATTTTTCCCCCCTGCCAATGCACAAGAAAAATCAGATGGTCAGTTCTTACCAACCTATAAGGCTAAAGAAACAATATTTCCTCTGTCACCTCATCTGCTTTTATACTCTAGAAAATACAGGACTTTAAGTCATTCAAATAAACTTGGTCAAAATGCAATGGTGGGGAATAACCTTAGTAGAGTATGGATGGTAAAGAATTGATCTACGGGAGGAGTGGATAAGGGCTGGGGTAGTATCGTGGGAACGACTTACCTTTCCATTGGAGGAAAGCATGCACCTCCTCAGGGAGAGAAAAGTAGAGTAGAGTCTAATGGTACTCTTATCCATGTGTGTGAGAACATTGACAAAGATACTTATGTATATCAGTTTGCTTATAAAGTGATTAAATATACATTAACTTCTGGAGGCAGAAAGTTCTATGTAATTACAGAGACCATCTTTATTATTAAAATATATGTTATAAATTATAGACATAAATAAATTCCAAGTGCAACATTTTCACAGTGTCTTGGGAGTAGAAACAAAAAGATAAAATAAAAATGAAGTTGCACAAGAATTTCACTTATGCACCCATTCAGACCAAGTTAACTTGATTTGTTGTGCCTATGGCAGATGGCTCTTTTCATGAAATTACAGGTTAATAGAATTAGCTGCTTAACTGAGTGAAAATGAAAACATATAAAACATTTTAATAAAATAATAACAATAATGATAATAATAATAACATGGAAATCCCTCCATATTCAAATTCTGTCTTGTTGGAATAATTATGTACATATCTTGGAATCAACTCAAATAACTTCATATAGAAAGTGTGAGCTTACTTATATTCAATTATATATTACTTTAGTTATGGTTATTTACTTTTTGCACCAATTTTATTGAACCCAGAGAGTGATAAATTGGAGGTTTGAAGAAAAGATTCTCTAAGGAAAGGAGAAGCTCAGAGAGAAAGCTGCTATCTTGATAGCAGCTGCAGCATTACTTATCTCCTAGTTTAGATTTTTCCCTCCTAAAAATCAGGTCCAGATTTGGAAGGGAGAAAGTAAAAAAGCAAGCAAGCAAGCAAGCAGATATCTGAGAAACTGATAGCCTTACTCGTAGATATATATCTTAGAATGTAGCATTCCCATTAAGGTAAGCCAGATAGGTGATCACTTATATATAATCTGAAATACACTGTTATAAAACCAACTTCTTTAAAATATTTTCTCCTAGTCTGCTTCAGTGTCCTTTTTTTTTTTTCCTTTATTGATTTGAAAGAGAAAGGAAGGGAGAGGGAGCAAGAGATAGAAACATCGATTGGCCACTTCCTGCATGCCCCCTCACGGGGGATTTGACCCACAACTTGGGCAAGTGCCTGACCGGGAATCAAACCGTTGACCTCTAGGTGTATGGGTCGACACTCAACCACTGAGCCA
The DNA here is from genome assembly GCF_014108415.1 of Molossus molossus. Taxonomy (NCBI): domain Eukaryota; kingdom Metazoa; phylum Chordata; class Mammalia; order Chiroptera; family Molossidae; genus Molossus; species Molossus molossus. Next base: position 9,593,096 of record NW_023425355.1, on the reverse strand, counting down.
CACCAGCTGGGTTGCTTCAGTGTCTTAAATTTCCTCCAATAAAAAAAGTTAGGGATTAAAAGACTTTGAGTTAAAATTTCCTAAAGCCTAACCTTCAAATATCCCTGGGCAAAGTGACATTAAACTAACATTAGTCATTAGCTCCTTAGTGTGAATAAATTGATCAGATTACTGATTTGAAGAACAAAAGAATAAGACAGAAGACAAAATATTGATGCGGAGGAGGGGTAGATAAAGTAAATCACAGCACTGAATACAAACTTAGATGGAAAGGCCTGAAGAGTAGGGGTAGTCCTAGTTAAGCAGCTCAAGAATATTGGAACTTGTCCTCTTCTTTAATGATATAAATGATCTGTCAGGGCTTCTGGGCTGCCTAATAAGTGGACTTTAACCTCAACCATTTCTCTAAAAAGTTAATAGTCTCCTGGAAATATCTTCCCTCCCCTTTAAAAAAGATATAATCAAAGTGAGATTAATATATTAGTAAAATTATATCACTGGTCTCTCACAAAATGGCATAACAAGTATAATTCATGCTTATGTAGAAAATAGTTAACACATTTAGTATAGAAAAGACTCTTCCATTACAAGTAACCACAAATTCTTACTTGTGGCCCCCTTACAATACTACATTATATACAAACACAAATCACTTTAAGGCAGACAGACCAGACATAGTCACAGTTATCCTTTTGCAAAAAAAACAATTTAACACTTATTTAACACATCAAAAATGTACCATACAATTAATAATTAGGAGGTAAATAGATACACTATTGCTAGCAGCACAAAGTCAGTATTCTAATAGGATATTATTTTAATAACAAAGTACAAACAAAATCAACGTTTGTCCAGAGAAAACATTAGAAAAATTTCCATTCAACTTGGATATTAGAATTCATTTTGATTCCACAAGTTCCCCCCAAACATATTAGTATCATAACTGTATGCCTAAAATAACTCCTTTCCACATTCCTTCCAGATGAGAAGTAGCATGTATTTTTATTATGTAGCATGCATATTTTGAGTAGAACATTCTTTGAAGTTAGAGCCTTTTTCTGGAACAAGTTTTAAACTATTGTAATATTTAGACCTCAGGTCTAATTACTATTCATATCCTGGGTCGAATTCCTGAATACTAGTACCAAACAGGCAGCAAGCAATGCATTGTATGGGGTGTCCAATGGTGCCAAAATTAATCTCATGCACTTTTTTTTAAAGGTGAAAGAATTGACTTCTCCAGCTGCAAGGACGTAGGAGGAACAGACCTTAGAATGGTACAGTTGAAGCAAAGCTGGACCACATAAATTACTGAAGACTAGGGTCCACATGCCTGGCTGCTTACACACCCTACCCTGGCTTGTAAATGTGGCTTGACAGTTGCCAAGTAACTTAGAATAAGAAATACAGTGTGGTGACGTTTTAAGAGGTGTACCCAAATTACTTCATCCTTTTGCTCTGGCTTAAGCTTAGTGATTAATTAGTGCTCTACTTCTTCCATAGGCTCAGAAAATATAGTATCCTGTCAGAGATACCTCAACATCACTCTGGAAGCATGGTGGAATCTCCCTTTACTAGGCAGGTTCATGCATCTCCAGAGGTACTCTTTGGAAATAGTTTAAGAAAATCATTCTGGGATTGCCACCTATCTGTTGTCTCCTAGAGACAATTTCAGTCACATTGTATGGACTTTGACAAGCTATCTGCCCTGGGTAGATTCACTATGACAGCTTACACAGTCATAGAAAGTTATTGTATGTGAATTTGTTTCTTGTCCTTACTTTTAACAAACCAAAGGCCCAAGTTTAGATTTTTTATTCTATGAACAGGTGTGACAGATGATGTTTCATATTGACACTGAAATGAAGGAAATAGCTTTTTGAGTCTTCAAACCCTAGAGTGTCATCACACATGTGAGATAAAGGGATCCCATGTTTATAACACTTTATTTTCACAGAATAATATATGGTCCATCCCACTTAATATATAATCAAAATGCAATATTGGAATATAAACTGTTATTACCAGTATAAATAGATAACTACATTGCCTCTAAGTACTCAATGTCCATTGTAACAAAACCAAATGCTTATAATGACAAGCTCTCTCTTTTTGTCTGAGGTTCACAGATAAAACTGCTGACTCTAGTTGAGAGCATATGTGTATTGGATATAACTGAAATTTTGTACCTCAAGTCTTAAAGATTTGGTGACAAATCACTACATGGACATGTCAACATCAATGTTGGTAGAATATAATGCTCTAAATAGGTTCTGTTATAATTTCTCATATAGGTAAGACAGAACATAACTGAAAACCTGGGAGCGCTTCCTGTGATTACTTCCCAGTATCTTGGGGTATTACAAATGTGTTCTGATATATTTTCATTTCAGACTACATTGTTTTTTTATTTAGCATAATTCAGTTGTCATAGTAGAAGTAGTATGTTTGCTCACAAAGGATTTCACATGGAGTTGGATGGTATCGTGCAAATCTTGTCTTGAAAGCCGTCTTCTGAACTCATTAGTGGTGAAGTAATATATGACTGGGTCAAGGCAGGAATTAAGACTAGCAAGACACAGGGCAACAGAATGAAATATCAGAATCACCCTTCTGGCTTGGCAGCTTTTAATTTTGTTGGCCTTGACCAGGAAATCTAAAGGAAAACTGAAATGATAAGGTGCAAAGCAAATTAAAAACACTCCTGCACAGGTTAGAATCATCTTCAAGGCTTTCTTTTTCTCTCCAAGGTCTTGAGCCACAGGATATTTATCTTGAAGTGATAAAACAGCCTTCCAGGTACAGTACAGGACAATCAGAAGAGGAGTGACAAACCCAATCAACTCGCCAATGGTTATCATGGCAACAGACTGGGGCAGATTGACATTCCTGGTAGGAAGATCTACAAAGCATTTGGTTCTGTTGCCTGAGGTGTCATCACTGGTTCTCAGGAGAGGAAAGAGCAGACAGGCAAGGCAGATGATCAGCCATCCAGCAATGCTGATGTATAGGTCATATTTCTGTTTGCAGTCATGGAAGCGAAAGGGGTACATGAGAAAGCAAAACCGTCGCACACTGATGCAGACCAAAAAATAGATGCTTGCATACATGTTGACATACTTCAGGTAGAAACAGAACATGCAGAGGCCAGGCCCAAATGGCCAGTCATGATTCAAGTAATAAAAGATCCTCAGTGGCAGGGAGAGAACTTGTAGTAAGTCAGCAATGGCTAAGTTTATCATGAATATAACAGCCCGTTTTGTTTCTTTCATATAGCCGTAAAATATCCACAAAGCTAATATGTTCCCTATGAGACCTGGCACAAGAATGACAGCGTATGTCACTGCATAGATAAAATACCGAAAATCTGTATTGTCTCCATCTGGCCCAGCACACGTGTCATTTGCAGGCATTTTTCTACCCAGAGAAAATGTCTTTGCCAAATGGCAGTTCAAAACCTAAATTCACAATCAACTGCTTCTCTTTCTTAAAGATAGATCATCAATGGCTTAAAGAGACTGACTATAAAATAACCTCCTTCTTACTGTACAGGTCTGGGCCTCTACACATGATTTTCAAAGAACTATCTGCATGTTTGCTTTGGATTTGTCTATAGGTAACTACATGGAAGTCTAGTGTGCAAGCACAGATGACAAGCTGTTATTTTACCCTTTAGTTTACTCTGTTATAAGGCCTTCTGAGATCTCATGACAGTTGATTCTCTCCCATTTTGATCATGAATATGCCATATAGCACTTCTTCTAGTTCCCATATGGTGATAGCCGTCACTTTACAAGTGTTTGGCAGGTTGTTTTTCTTTTTATGGCTCATAGGAGAAAGGTTTTCTTTAGTACTCAGTGGGTCTGCAAATCTTCAGAGATGATCAATATGGATAAACCAGTTTTTCTGGGACTTTGTCAGTTATGTGTTGAAAGCTAAAAAGTGGAAAACAAAGGCAGAGCTGCAAGTGAAGAAAAAAATTATTGTCTGGCACTTTTTGCAAAACAAAACAAAACAAAACAAAAACCCATGTGTAGACAATTCTATCATTTTGAATAGGAAGTTCTGATGTGAGTAAGGGTGATATTCCATTGTTTCTATAAGGCACTTCAGAATCATAAGAAAATATACTTACAAGGATTCTGAGAGGTAATCTAGCCCCTTGCTACTCAAAACTTGATCCTGAACCAGCATTACTTCAGAGCTTGTTAGAAATACAGCAGAATCTCCTGCCCTACCTGATACCTGCTGAATCAAAATCTGTGGTTTAACAATAACTACAGGATCCTATTTTGCATAATAGCATTTGAGATATTCTGATTTAGACCATCACTTTGCAAACTTCACTGATTGTCAGACACATCTGGGGACATTTAAAAAATACAACTTTCCATCTCTTTCTTGGTATCATCTCTAGAGATACTGATTCAATACATAGGGCCTGATATTCACATTTTTTAAAAAGCTCCCCATGTGATTCAGATACAGCCAACCCAGCTTTTGTCCTTGAGCCATTATTTAGGGGCCACTGATTTGGTCCAAATCCTCCCCAGATGTCTGAGAAGAAGTGGGCAGCCTCTCTTTAAATACTTCCATTTATATAGGTCATGTAGTCACCTCTCAATTATCCAAGACAACAAACCATAGCACCAGAAAGAGAATCAAAATCCTCAGAAAGTTGATTCAGCTGGGTCCATGACCTTTATTCTGAGGTAAACAAACTTTAGCTTAGGGACCTGGGTAGTTGCCTTAAGGCTGCTGAAATCCAGGAGGACTTAAGTGACTTTAAAGATATGTGGGAAGAACAAAAATGAAATAGGCATTATGAAACATCCTGCTTTGGATTATCAAATCCATGTGGTCTAAAGTGTGCTTGATTCAGCCCCTGAAGGGATTGTTATTTCTATTATTTTGACTAATTTGCCTGTTAAGTAAAAGACTATTTTTGTTCAAAGATATGGTGCTCAGTTTAATTAAAAGTCCTAATGAATGACATGAACTATGCATTCAGGTTAAAGAGGTTAAATACTTGAGAGTTCTTAGATAAGGAAGTAGAGAAATGGTGTTATAAAATACAAGGAAGTACAACTGTAAAGAACTTCAATATTGAAAGTGTGGTTAAAATTACAGGTCCTTCAGCTGCCAAACTGAAATACATCTTTGAAATATTTACACATAGGAATTATGATTAAGTGACAGGAGAAATTAGATGGCATACCAAAATGTGAAAAGCTTTGGATTTTGAACTTCCTTTAAACTGCTTACATAAAAGGCATTGCCAATTAATGTCACTAATTAGACAGAAGTTTATAAATATACCTCCAGTCAACTTCTGCTGAACATTCATTCACTTCTCCTGTCATGTCTAATGAATCTTAAATCTATATCATCTCATCTGGGCTATAGCTCTCTTTCTAACTATATATAAGACCTCTTCTCTTGGATGTTTTATCATCATGTCAAATTCACTATAACTAGTAAAAGGAAGTTATCTTTTACATTTATTTTAAAAGCCATATCTTGTCAAATCATTTTAACTTTTTGATTAAAATCTATGACTTTTTATCACACCAAGAGGAAAAATCAAAGTCCTTATAATAGCCTGTGTCATCCTATATAATCTGGCCCCCATTGCTTCTCCCCCTTGCACTCTGCTCCAGTCATTCTTGCACTTTGTCATGCTTGCTGTTAGGTGAATGGACCAGGCACACCCCTGCATCAAAGCCTTTGAACTGGAAGCTCCCAGTGCCTAAAATACTTTAGCCAAGTTATTTTTCTGTTTTATTTCCTTCAGATCTTTACCCAAATGGCACCTTTTCTTTAGGTTTTCCTTTATCTTTTATTTAAGAAACTGCAACTCTCCTACAGCATTCCCCATCACGCTGTAGTACTTATTTTATCTATTATCAATCATAATTTGCATACTCTATGTTTTTACTTATTTATTTTTTGGTATATATGTACCCCTGCAGAGTGTTTATTTCATAAGGACAGGGATTCTTGTGTGTTTTTTCTTTTTACTTGTTGTATACCAGAACAAAGGACTGTCTAAGACAGAGTAAATGCTCAGTATTTGTTAAATGAGATAATTTTAGTAAATAAAAATTATTTGGCTACAAAAATCAGTATATCACAAACAAAAATTACCATGCTCAAAACTTCAAGCAAGATTCTGTTCTAGACTTCCTAATTGCTATTAAGTTAACCACTATTTTCCAAGGTTATCTCAAAGTATTGGAGACATTGACTTTTTGTCACTTATTCTCCACTTCCAAACAAGTTCCAATAGGAGTGATAGCATACTATCAGGGGAAAATGTATGTTTAGGAGTCACCATAACCTGGGTTTAAATTCTTGCTTTTTCAATTAGTAGCTATGTGACCCTGGATATATCACTAAACCCCTCTGATCTTAATTTTCTCACTGGTAAAATGAAACTTATCATAGGATCTAACTTACAGTCAGTGTAAGAATTAAATGAGCTGCCTATGTAATCCATTTAGCATAATGTACATAAGTGCTCAATAAACATTAGTTATTATACTTACTGTTACTATTTTCTGTAATTGCATGATTTCTCATGATCATCTCATTTTTTAAAAGTTTCATTGTTTAGCCTCGGCCAGGTGGCTTAGTTGGTTGGAGCATCTTCCCCTACACCAAAAAAGTCAGAGCACATACCTAAGTTGTGTGTTCAATTCCAAGTAGAGGCACGTATGGGAGGCAACTGATCAATGTTTCTCTCTCACATTGATGTTTCTTTCTCTCTCTCTCTTTCCGCCCCCCCCACCCACTTCCTGTCTGTTCAAAATCAATAACCATATCCTTGGGTGAGGATTAAAAAATGTCATTGTTTATACTCTAGTTCAGGCCTTTATTACTTAATTTGTCTCCCCATCCCTTATCTTTTCCTATTCCATTCTACATAATGCTTTTAAAAGCATTAATGACTCCTTATTGCCCAACAAACCACAAAGTACATAATCTGGCACTCAATGGCTTCCTTAAATACAGTGTCGTCTACCTTTAGAGCTTGGTCTCCTACTACTCTGCTAACATACCTGGCACTCCAGCCAAACTGAGCTGCTTAGTGTTCAAATGAATTTTTTTTGTTTTTCACAAACAGAATTTGCTCATTCTGCTGCCTCAGCCTGAATATATATATATATATATATATATATATATAGCCTATATATATATATATATATATATATAGCCTATCAGTCCTACCAATTACTTGTAAAGGCCTTTCTCAGTTTTCCTGTTTTTGTGTGTGTTTTTTTTTTTTTTTTTTTTGATTAACTCAATACTATTATGCTAGCCCCTTTTTCCTAAATCCCCATTTATACTTTTTTAAAGCACCTACCTTCCTCTTCTTTTTGTTAGTAATTTGTGTTTGTGTATTGATGCCCCCTATTCCCCTGCCCACTCTTCCCAACAACAACAAGGCCAGAAACTCCTTAAAGTCAGGTTCTAGGTCTTATATACCTTAAGAAGCCCTAGAGCACCTAGAGCCATGTTTGGATTGTGATGGTTTCATCCAGTATTTATTCAGCAAACATATATTCAGCATTTACTACTTGCTAGGCACCATTCTTGGTAGTGGAGATATAAACAGTGGAGAAAGGCATATGATCTCTGTCTTCTTGGGCCTTATAGTCTAGTGAGGCAAAATGATAATTGCCATACAATATGAAACATGTGTTTATAAGTAATATACTGTATACTTTATAAGCACAAAAGAAGGGAAGCAACTAAAATATTAAGAATATTTTTTTGCTTAAGTGAACTTAAAGTCAAGAGTACTCTCCTGAAATCCGTACTTTTCCCATTGGTCATTTTCTCATTGGCTACATTTTAATGCATTTTCATTAGCATACTCTGGCATGTAACCTTGAAATGTTCCTGAATACAGCATGTCATTTAAGATTCCTTTGTCTTCCTCCTGGGGGATCTGATGATGCTTTCTCTGTGTTTATATAACATTTTCTAGTATAAAAATTTGCTTGGGATATTTGGAAAGGCTTTCAAACACGAAAAAAACATATTCAACTGTGCTATAATGAATATAAATACTCCTTTATCTCAGCATGATAAAGACAAAAGATGAAGGTGGAATTTTCTTAGAGCACACCACTATGTTTGAGATTTTCCTTTTTCAGAAAAGAATCCATATTATAGCAGATACTGGAACAGATTCCAATTTTGAATGAGATATTCATTTGAAAAACCAACCAGACTTTTTGAGCAATTTTTTTCTTGCTTCACTATCTTATTCTTTTTTAATTTTACTAACTTCCTTAGGAACAGATTAAAAATAAGAGAAAAATAAAACTGAGGGCCTGAATTTAGCCTGATTTCTAGCAATCTACAAGACAGTATTTCATTTGAAGTTCTCATGGAAAGGTATTATTTTTATTTATGAATATTTATCTGATTATTCAAACATGAAGTTTTCATTAAATTTTGCTTTGCATATAATTACAGAGTATTTTTCAGCAATATTATGTCTTTGGTTGCTTATTCAGGGAAAACTTGCTTGGTTCAAATGAAGATCAGGTATAGCTTTTTGTATTATTTTACTGAGACTTCCTCTGAGCAAAATATTGTCTATGAAGATATTAGAATATCCCCCCATCAAAATGTGTGTCTGTATTTTAATAAAAAAAGTTAATTATCAAAAATGCTTGATCATCAAATAACCCCATTTCTGATGGTAGCCTTTGAGACATACTAGTGTCAAGTAGACACTATATTTTTGGATATGGAGCCCTGCCGAGCAACCATCCAATCATGTCATAGGCAACCACTTGCTCAAAAGCCAGCTCTATTTTAGAGTTCTGGTTAGGTAAACACTTTAATAAGCCAAGAAAAAGTAGACTTAGTGCTTCAAGTGACTGAAATTATGTGGGGCTTAACAAGGTGTGTACATGTGTGTGAGAGGCAATTATATCATCATGATACATGAGTAATCACACATATTGGATAAAAGAGAGCAGAACGATTTCCTTCTGATTCTGATCAGTATACATAGCAAATTTCAAACATCTTTATCACTTTTGAAAATCATCAAAGTCAAATTGCTTTCAATCTTTCCAGTAAACTTGTCTAGCAACTGCATCAATGTAAAGAGCTGACTACAGCATAGTACTAAAATACTTTCGACAGTTATTGCCTGGTTAATTCTTCTAGTGAATTCATCATTTTTGACCCACCAAATGTTTTATCAGAATTTTTTATTTTATTTTAAAGGGGGTGTTCTACCTGGATACCACATTCAATCAGGCTCCCAACTTCTCTTACCTCTGACACTTTCTATGAATTCCCCATCGGCAAACTTCATGAAGGAAGAAAATACATATGTGTGGACAGGAAGTGCAGTTATTGTGAGTAGCACCACTGTTCTAGAAAATTCTTTCATTTAGCTGAGTCTAAATGTCTCTGCTGAGATCAAAAGTGCATTTTTTTTTCAGCCGGTAGTGAATCTTGTTCCTCTGATCTGAGTAGTACTCTTTTAATTTTAATTACTTGGAGATACCAGGAGGGCCGTCACTCAACCTCACATCACCAGTGAATAATGTTCAGTCACTCTTTCTTTCCTCAGATATCCTAGTTTGCAATTATTTTGAATCCTGGAGACCAGAGCACACCAATGGGTATTGGGGATGGGTGACTCCAGAGGCTATTGAAATCTGTACTGATAATTAAAGAGTACTTTAGTCCGGCCAGCCGGTGTGACTCAGTGATTGAACATCGACCCATGCACCAAGAGGTTGCCGGTTTAATTCCCGGTCAGGGCACATTCCCAGGTTGTGGGCCTGATCCCCAGTGGGGGGCACGCAGGAGGCGGCCAATCCATGTTCTCTCTCATCAATGTTTCTATCTCTCTCTCCCTCTCCCTTTCTCTCTCTCTAAAAATCAACAAAGAAAAAAAATTTAAAGAGTACTTTAGTAACTATCCACTTCCTTGCTCCTACCACTCATAAAAAAACATGTTAGTTTGTCCTTTCACAGCTCCCATCTCTCAGGGTCTTGATCTTATCCACATGATTTATAGGTTTCTATTTTTATTCTTTCTGGTTTTATTAGGCAAGGTTTCTCAAAAGGTGGTCCCTGAGCTAGCTACAGTGCATGTTAAAATGAATATTCCCAGATGGACTTAATCTTAATTACCAAAAAATGAAACCAAGGTGTCTACATTTTAACAATGTCCCCAGAGAATCAAATCATAGAGCCTTTAAATCTGAGAGAATTCCTTGAGTTGTAAAGGGCAAGACCAATACCAATGCAGTCATTTTTTAAAAAAATCTTTACTGTTGAGAGTATTACAGATGTCCCCCCTATTCTCTCCCATTACCCTCTCAACACAATTCTCCCCCAACCCCAGGCCTTCACCACCCTATTATCTGTGTCCATTTGTAATGCATATATGCATATAAGTTTTTTGACATTCCCTGTGCTTTCCTATCTCCATTCTCTGTGTTCTTGATTTTCTTTCTACTTCAAATGTTCTACTCCATCCTTACCTATTGAAATCCTGCCTATCTTTCAAGGCCACTATAGAGAAGAGTTAGCTTCTTCATGAAGGTTTTCATTATCCTCTTCCTAGTTATGATCATTCCCACCTGTGAATTCCTATAGTATTTTTCTTTTGAAGTTCTAACTGTTACTGACATTAGCTAGATATCAGTGAGGGAAAGAACACAAAGGGAGAATCAGACATGTTGAACATATTCAGCTGGGAAGCAGAGGCCTGTTTGCTTCACCAGGAAGCCACAGCTTCACACTCTGCCCAGAGAACTACCAGTCCATTCCCCACAGATCACTGGGGGAGGTACACATATGCATGATAAAGTCAAAATGGCACAGGGGAAGTGCTTGACCAAAGAGGTCTGTTAGTCTAACCTGGGAAAATGATCATTGGCTAGGGGGTGGACTCCATCAGAAGCCCATTAAAGTTTGGGAAGCTGATTGGCTATTTTGAAAAAGCTTCTGGTTCTTTCCAAGCCTGGGAATACATAATTTGAGGTAAACAAAGGTGCTTTTTCTCACTCTGTCTCTCTTGCTTGTGACCCACACTTGCTTGTGCATTTGAACATTTTCTTTCTATAGCCATGTGGTCTTAGAAGCTAGGTTGCTGCAGGCTCCAGGCAGGAGCCCAGATACAGCAACAGCGCAACAGATTGTAGCTGGGAACACAAGTGAAGCTAGCCAGATGCTGAACTGGTACTAAACATTGACATTTCACAGACTATCTGGACATTGACTCTATTTCTGGCCCTGCTTTTCCATGGTGAGACAGACAGAGATGGGCCATGTTTTTTATTTTGCAACACAAATAAAAATTACCACCAGACCTCATCCACCCTGTGGGTCTTTGGAAATACTTTTCCTCATGGCACCATAAGAACCCCACTTCCACTGGCAACATAACCAATACAATTTAATCAAAATGCACATATGCATAACCAATGGACACAGACAAAAGTGTGGTGAAGGTAGGAGTGGATGGGAGCAGGGAGGAGGTGTCAACAGGAAAAAGACAGAGGACATCTGTAATATTTTCAAGAATAAATGAATTTAAAAACATCGAAGTTAATGCCCTGGCCAGTTTGGCTCAGCGGTTAGAGCGTCGGCCTGCGGTCCGGAGGGACCCGGGTTCGGTTCCCGCTAAGGGCACGTACTTCGGTTGCAGTTTGTCCCCGGCCCTGGTTGGTCGTGCGGGTGGCAGCCACTCGATGTGTCCCTTCACGTTGATGTTTCTCTCTCTCTCTCTCCCTTCCTCTCTCTCCCTCCCACTCTATCTGTACAAAAAAATGGAAAAATATCCTCGGGTGAGGATAAAAAAAAAAAAAAAAACATCGAAGTTAAGAATAAAAGTAATGATATGAGGAAAGAAATAAAATGATCATGTTTATGAATAATATGATTTCATAACTAGGAAATTCAAAAGAATGAAAAGAAACATTACTAAAATTAACAAGAAAATTTAATATGTGTGAACAAAAAGAGGCCACATGCTAAACTGACGAGCTCAGATAAGGCTTGTATGGTGAGCTCAGATAAGGCTTGTATGGTGACCTTGCAAACTCAAAGATCTAAAGTAACCACAAAGGATGGTCTGAAATGAAAATCTTTTAACTAAAAGCAGTTTATGTATGACAGGTAGTCATGTCTTAGGCTGGAATCTTCCCTGACAAAGGTCAGTCTTTACCTTAACTAAGCCTGTCTGTTGTCTTTTTGCATGTATGATAACATATCTTTGGAATGTCATAGTAATTTTCCTTTTTCTGGACTCCTCAAAGCACAGGTGCCACACTGCAGAGACCCAAAACTCCTTCATTGTTATTGAGTTAATTTTTTGTTGTTAACTGTCATGTACCCACCTATCTAAAAGATGCATGTATCTAGCATTTTACTTTTCATCCAATCCCAGGGGTTTCCCTGCTTTGCTTTTTCCCACCTCCCTAATCTATCACCAATGGATTTCATGTAACCTACTTACGTTTTCTCTTTTGATTGTAATGTATGAAATAAGGTGCAAAACTGCTATTCTCCGGAGCATTATCTCAATCCGTTGAGGTTTTGTTTCCAGGTAGTTGTCAACAGTTTGGGTTCAAATAAACTCACAAAAATTCTTCACAGGTTTGAATGTTTCTTACATTGACAGCTGTAACAAAATAAAGAAAATGACATAACTTTTCTGTATACTAGTATTAAATAATTAAAGTATAATTGAAAAAACATATATACTAGTATCAAATATAAAGTACTTAGAAAAAAATGAACAAGAAATATATGAGATCTACATTAAATAAACTACAAAATTCCTGAAAGTCATAAAGAATATTTCAAACTTATGCACTATTTTTGGATGAGAATACAAAATATACAAATTTGAAATTTTTTCCAAACTATTTTTTACTTGCAATACAATTTAAATAAAACTCTAAGATCTTATCTTAATTTGAAAAATATAATGTTCATAAACAAATAGCAGAAATCAAAGAATTTAAGGAAAGATTACATAAAGAAAGTAGTTTCCATAAAGGAATATATGATAAGGAAACATGGGAGCCCTGGCCAGTTTGGCTCAGCAGTTAGAGCATCGGCCTGTGGACCAGAGAGACCCAGGTTTGGTTCCTGCTAAAGGCATGTACCTTGGTCGCAGTTTATCACCGGCCTGGTTGGGGTCGTGTGGGTGGCAACCAGTCGATGTGTCTCTCTCACATCGATGTTTCTCTCTCTCTCTTCGTCCCTCTCTCCCTCCTGCTCTATCTGAAGATAAATGCAAAAATGTCCTTGGGTGAGGATAAAAAAATAAGAAAAGAAAAAGAAACATGGGAGATATAGAGAACAGATTGATGGTTGCCAGACAGGTGTGCAAGTCACAGGGTTGGGTGAAAAAGGTGAAGGGATTAAGAAATACTAATTGGTATAGAATAGTCACGTGATGTGGAGTATGGCATGGGGAGTATGGTCAATAATATTGTAATAGCTATGTATGGTGCCAGGTGGGTACTTGAAATATCAATGGGATCACTGTGTAAAGTATATGAATGGCCACTATATTGTACACCTCAAACTATTACAAACTAGTGTTGAATGCAAACTGTGATTGAAAACTAAAATTTAATTTAAAAAATAATCTTAATTGATATTTTTCTATTAGCTGACAATTTGTTCAAGACAAGTGGTTGAGCCCTGGCCGGTTTGGCTCAGCAGTTAGAGCATTGGCCTGCGGTCCGGAGAGACCTGGGTTCGGTTCCCGCTAAGGGCATGTACCTCGGTTGCAGTTTGTCCCCGGCCCTGGTTGGTTGTGCGGGTGACAGCCACTCGATGTGTCCCTTTCACGTCAATGTTTCTCTCTCTCTCTCTCTCTCTGTTCCTCTCTCTCCCTCCCACTCTACCTGAACAAAAAATGGAAGAATGTCCTCGGGCGAGGATGCTAAAAAACAAAAACAAAAACAAAAACAACAAGATAAGTGGTGGTTGATCTATCCTTCTCTCATTGTTTCTCATAGTACTTTGGATAAATATGCTTCCTTCTTATACATCCCACACAATTTTGAGCTCCTTACCCACTAACCCTGTGTTTTATGTTTTACTGACTTTTATAATCTTCCATCCCTAAAATGCCCAGCTGCTTTGTGTGTAGTAGGAACTCAAGTAGATTTGACAATGTTTTTTGAGCATCTAGAGCAGAGCTCAACCTAATGGGAAGATCTTTCATCTTATATATGCTATATTCTTTTGTAAACAATTTTAATATACCTCCATTTTGTTGACTATTGTTTAACTTATGATTCATATTGGATCTCAAATTTTTATTTTTACATAGTTAAAATACTAGAGAAAGTAGTAAATCGCTTTTGATAGCACAGTTTAGAATTATATGTAACCCAATATCTATCTCACTGTCAATGACTCTCTTGTTTGCCACTTTGGGTACGTGTATCATAATTTTTCATCTAAAATACAAGTCAACATATTAAAGAGTTCCATTTTACACATTAAATTTCAAGTATTTTTGCTTTGTAGATGTGATGAGGAGATCATAAGTTATGTTACAGTAGGAAAACTGCATGTAGTAGTTCCTGTTCTCAGTGCTGACTTGGCTGTGGGAATTTTCCTCAGTTTTTCTGAATGTTCACCTTGTGTCTCAGACCAGACATGAGCATTTGGAAAAGAAAAGGGAATTTTAGGAAAGTTATAAGCTTCCAAAATTACATGAAATAAACTAAGGTCCAAGATAATCAGGTCCTTCTGTCCCTTTTCACGGTTTTGCAGTCCTTTTCCTGCAATTTCTTTTTCTTTGAGAGTGTGTCCTATCTACTGCTTCCTAGGTTTAATAGGCTGCAAAAGTGGAGATATAAACCAACATTATAGGTTCTGGTAAAAACAGCAAGAGTGGATTGGAAAATTAAACCAGTCTCCAGGGCCTCACCTCAGTGTTGTTCTTGATTTTGGGTGTAGGTAGCTATTTAACATGGTGTGATTTCAAAGGTTGCCAAAAAGCTCTGCTTTAAGAAAAAAGAAAGAAATTCTTTTCTACTTTTGGCTGGGCTGAAACTCCTTTTTCTTATGGATAAGTCTTTTGCTCTACAAAGAGAGTTTAGACTTGGAATGCCAGATTCCCACCGTTAAAGCTAGAGTCCAGGAACTTAATCCCGACCAGATTTTCTTGGGTAATATCAGCACCTTCCACAAACTCTGAATTTCTGGATCATGTGCAATAGATCCCAGAGCTTCTGCATACTTTGCCTTTCAGCTCAGTTAGGGTATCAGCTTTCTCTGGTCTTGGTACTTAATAGTCCACCTGCCATAGTTACTCGTGTTTTACTTACATTTTGGGGCTATTTTATCCATACTATATTACCCCAAATCTATAACATTTTATGTTAAAGAACAAAAATGTGATGTGAAAACCTCTCAGCAGACACTAGGATCTTCAAAAACTGCATAAATAATCCTGGTGGAAAATGATGGACATTTAAGATTTTAAATATTAAATGCAAGTGGTAAAAAAGGAGTTGTTTAGCCCTTAGTGATTACCCTAAAAACTACCCTTGGAACTTTTAATAATTACTCCAAAAGTGCCCATAAAACATTTACTATCCCAAGAGGAAAGCAATTAATCTAAAATATGGGAATCTCATTCTTGAATTTTAAATGATAACAGATCTCTATCCTTAGATCAGGATGTGAATCAGGCATGGGAGAGGGATACAACACACTGAACACTGCTATCCCAGGTAATTGACAATAAGCCCCCCCCACCACCACCACCACCACCACTAGTGGCAGTTTTGTCTTTGTTGGACTTATCTTGTTTTTTGGTTCTTTGCAGCATGGCTTATCTGGTTCTCAAACCAAACAGGATCCTGGTTGGTTACTTCTCAATCTTCTACCATGTGTTCTGTGCTTGGAAAGTAATCCTATAAATTTGGCAGAGTTTGCTTTGTCTCTCACTTCAAAATATAAGCCTCCCGAGTCCTTGAGTCACTGCTCAAGGAGTGACCACATGCCAGGAACCACTACTGCAGTCCTACACTTCTTCCAGCAGTACAACCCTCTTGACTAGTAGAAGCAACCTGAGCCTTCTGAAAACTCTTGCCTATTAGAGGCATCTTTCTTGTTACTAACACTGAGATATCATCAGAAAAGCAAGACGACTGTCCTTGGTTGGAGCATTTGTGCACAAAAAGGTTGTGAGTTTGATTCCCAGTCAGGGCACGTGCCTAGGTTGTGGGTTTAATCCCTAGTTGGAGCCCATCTTTGAGGCTACCAATAAATGTTTCTCTCTCACATTGATATTTCTCTCTCTCTAAAAACAATTCAATAGAAAAGAAGATGACTGGATGGATTCTTTGATTAGTCTTCCACCAGTGATGTAAACTCTATGACAGGTGGAAGCAGATAGGGTGGCACATCGTTTTTAATACAGATTCTCCTTATTTTGTAAGCCACCATATTTGAGAAATGAATTATAACTGTAAAGTGTTAGAGGAGTAAGTGTATGTTGCCCTGGATATGTCTCTAAATATACTGTAATCATGATACAAAAATCCAAGCCATGACATATTTACTTGGAGGTCTCTATAGCACAAGTCTGAAATAAGGATACCCTGGGTATGAAACAGCAAACATAACTACTGTCACATTTCTATAAGATGACATCAAACATATTGATTGAAAAAGGTGGTGAAAATTGAGTCTCATGAAACTCTTTCATATAACACTCTCTTGTTCTCATACCATTATTTTAGGTACTAGATTCTCAAAGACCTGGAAATTTTACTCCTTCCTAGACAGGGTTGAAATATCCTAAAGTATCACAGACCCAATCTCGAGTCAAACCTGGGATCATGTCAGTCCTTGGAGCTTGGGGCATGGGCAATATTTGATTGGAATTTTGAATACTGTGTTCACTGCATAATGTTCTTCTATTAAATAAAGTAAATTTTCCAGTAAGTGACATTATTTGTAGTATTTTGTTCATTTTTTATGACTCCTTATTTCACTGGAGTGAATAGTAACATGATTCAAGACTGTGATATATTGAAAAAAGATGGGATAAGCCAATGTTGTGTGATCTTGTTCTTTGAATTTAAAATTTATATTCCCTCTCTCTCTCTCTCTCTCTCTCTCTCTCTCTCATTTTGCAATCTATAGTATGAGTTGAGAAGTATGAATCTCAGAAAATCCCTTTTTTCCAAAATTTTTGTAGATGATCTTACAAAAATAATAAGAGCTTCTACTTTGGGTTGACTCAAAGGACAGAGTGGAAGTTTCTAGCTAAAATAAATAAGCCAGCAAATAAGACATCTCAATATAAACTTCTTATACCTTTCCAGAATGGTATCAGTAACACCCAGCAGTATTTCAGAAGGAAAAACAAACATTCATATTTTAACTCTGTTTACATTTTGACATGAGTAATAACCCTATTTCCTTTCTATTATGTTAAATAGCATAACTTTCTTATTTTAGACTAACATTTCTGCAGATGTCTCTATCAGATACAGAGTGAAGCATATCATGCACTGGTGCAAAATCCTCCAAATGTCCATATTATGATGGTCTAAAACTCTGACATTTAAAGCTCTATATTCTCTTTCTAGCCAGACTCATGTTATACTCTTCCAAATGCTCTAGGTTTCTGCAATGCCAGGCTGTCCTTGAATAGATCATGTACCTTGATGTCTCTGTCTTTCAATTTAGCCTGAGTGCTTTTATGTTCCAGCCTCTCATTCCCACCTTCCCACTTTGACATGAAAATTCTTTTTTTTTTCCTTTCTTTTTTTCTTTTTGTTTTGTGGTACGTGCCCCTAGTGGGAACCGAACCCGGGTCTGCAGGCCAACGTTCAACTGCTGAGTCAAACTGGCCAGGGCAAAAATTCTTGATAAAAAGGAGAATTTTTATTCTCTTGTAACCTCCTCCAAGACTTTCTGAGTCACTCAATTTGAAATGACCTCTCTTTCATTTGACTTTCCACAGCATGTTGCTTGCATATCTGTAATAGCCTGATGTGTTCCATCCTGTCTGATGGCATAGTTAGTTGTCTCTATGTCCACCAAATTACAAGATCCTTGAGAGTAGGAACTCTGTCCTGATCATCTGTATATCTCTCAAAATACTAGAACAGACGTGTACTAAATAGATGTCCATTAGCAGATATTTAGGAAATATCTGTCAGATAGTACAAATGTTCCAGCACATTTTCAGGATCATTTTTTAAAAATATGTTTTTATTAATTTTTTTTAGAGAGATAGAGAGAGAGAAATATTGATGTGAGAGAGAAACATCAATCGGCTGCCTCCTGCACACTCCCTACTGGGGATTAAGCCTGCAACCTGGGCATGTGCCCTGACCAGGAATCGAACCTGGACCACTCAGTCCATGGGATGACACTCAGTCCACTGACTCACACCAACTGGGCATCCAGGACCATTTTTTAAGTTATCCAGTTTGAGTAATTTTTGCTGTATATATTTAAAGGCTCTTTAAGTTATAAAATCTAAACACATATTTAGTCATTTCTAGCTATTGTTTTAGTCATTGATACTGGTCACTACAAAGCATTTGGAGATTACAGAGGCCACTTTTTAAATAACTTTTTCTTTATTGACTGGGAATTACATCTATTTTTCTTCTTTATAAAAGTGTCTTTTTTCTCAACAGGAAATTTTTTCTCTTCCTTATTGATAACCTGGCAGTGAACAAAATACATGCTCTCAATGCCATCCCATTGAACTAATCAGGATTTCCTCAATGGCTACCCCAAAATAATCACAATGTATTTACCTAAGTGTTTGGGAATAAAATTGTAGAAACTTCAAAAACAATCAAAGAGAAAACACATCCTTTACAGTAACAGAGGTCCCTACAAGCTAATGTCCATTTGACATTTAAAAAATTACTCAACTAAAATTTCCCATATTTATCTGCAATCTATGATCTATGGCATAGCATAAGATTAAAAAGATACTCATTACATTTTTTTAAAATCTAAACTATTTAGAATATACATTTAAGCAGCCACATTTTATTATGATTAAAAGAAATGCAAATAGAAGTTGGTTTTTAAAAGGTTGCACCTCCCTACTACACACACGTGCACACACACACACACTTCTTTGTGGCAATGTGGTGTTATTTTTACTTTCTTTACCACAGCCTGCTGCCTTTTTATAGCAGGAAATGACAAGTCCTTCCTTTACCATAGCCAGGGGACACAGCAAGTACCTGAAAGTATATTGAACAGGCACTGGTCTCCCAAACATGCAGTTATAAAAAGATTATATATTTTTTTTCTTATTAAATTTTCCTGTTGGTGTGCTAATTTTTGTTTCTGACATAAGCCAAGAGCTTATCTCTCTATGTCATTATCTACTCAGAGAGCAAAGCTGGACTTCTGGACACCTTTAGGCCTGAGGAATGAATTTGGCTTATGATGCGTTTAGACACGATTTAAGCATAAACTTGGATTTATGTATAATTCATTTTCCTTAAATGCATCTTATTAATCTTATTAAAGACGAAATAAAAACAGTGTTTCTAAATGTATAGCATTATATCCTTGCAGTAGAAAATAAGTAAAGTCTAAAATCAAATATCTACATTCCCACTTCAAGAAATTAGAAAAAGAAGAGCAAATTAAACCTTATACAAGTGGAAGGTAGGAAATAATCTAGATAAGAGCAAAAATCAATTATATTGGCCCTGGCCTGTTTGGCTCAGTGTTAGCACATTAGCACGTGGACCAGAAGGTCTTGGGTTCTTCCTGGTCAAGGGCATGTACCAAGGTTGCAGGTTTACCAATCAATATGTCTCTCTCACATTGATGTTTCTCTCTCTCTCTCGCTCTCCCCCCCCCCATCTGAAAAAACTCAATGGAAAAATATCCTCAGATGAGTATTTAAAAACATTAATTATATTGAAAACAATAGAATAAATCAATGAAAAAAAATCTGGGTTTTGGTTTTTTTGCAAAGTTTAATACTATTAGCAAATCCCAAGCAAGATGGAAAGATGAACAAAGAAAAAAGAAATAAAAAAAATCAGCAATGTCTGAAATGAAACACAAATATCACTAAAAGACATATAGATACTAAAGAATAATAACAAAATATTAGAAATACTGTTACACATAAATTTAATATCTTAGAAGAAGTGGACCCATTTCATAAAAAGCATAAACTGCTACCACTAACTCAATATAAAATAAATAATTTGAATAGCCATATTGCTAATAAAAAGTCTATCAAACTTATTTATTTTTTAAATCCTCACTCGAGGATATTTTTCTATTTAACTTCAGATAGAACGGGAGAGAGGGAGGGAGAGAGAGAGAGAGAGAAACATTGATGTGAGAGGGACACATTGACTGGTGGGCTCCTGCACGAACCTGACCAGGGCCATGAACAAACCACAACCTTGACCAGAATTGAACCTGTGACTCATTGGTTTGTGGGCCCATGCTCTAACTGCTGAGATAAAACAGCCAGGGCAAACTTTTAAAGAATTAATATCAATTCTATACAATCTGTCAGAAAATAGATGAGAGAATACCACCCAACTCATTTTATGAAGCCAGTGCTATTCTGATACTCAAACAAGACAAAGACTATACATAATAAAGAAAAAATAAATAAAACTATAGACCAATTTTCCAGTGAATGTATATCATCTATCTATATATCTACCTATCAGTCATTTAGACAAGGCTTCAGAGATGGGATTATAAGAAGTTTAAAACAAATGGCTAGTAATCTTAAGAGTAAATTTATCTAAAACTGAGATGCTTCTCTTTCCTTATCTTTCCCAATTTTGGGAATATTACTGATATCACTAATAAAGTGAATTTGTTGGGGTGACATTGGTTTCCCAAACCATACAGGTTTCAAGTGTACAATTCAATGAAACTTCATCTGCTCACTGCATCATGTGCCTATTGCCCCAAAGTTTCCTCTGCCCCCACTTCGCTTGTTTGTCTCCAATTTATACTACTAGGTCATATGTCCTTTCTATAACATTGTTCTGATCTACATTATCTTTGCCTTAGTCCTAGCTCTATCTGACTTCCTCCATTACTCTCACAACCTCTCCAACTATGCCATCAACATATCCTACATGCCACACCAAGGTATTCATTACCAAAAAAAAATCTCCTTTGCCTGGCTGAATGAGCATTTAATAAGTTAATATTTCTAAGTTTCTCTAGTAAGTGTTATATAAGTATATTAACTAAAATGAATAAATTCTTAGTGTTTTAAACAGTGTAAAATAATTACATGCATACATAAATTCTGTGGTCCACCCAAAAAAGTTGGCCAGCTAATATTTCCCAGAGGAAATCATTTAAAAAATGTACATAAGTATATTTTCATCCTTATTAATAAAATGTCTTTATTGTTGTTATTTGTTTTGTTTTGTTTTTTTATTTGTTTGTTAGTAGTAGTGGTTGTGTATTTCACTTTCTCTTAAGTCTGGGGTTATATCATGATCAGGGACTTTAAGGGCTATTAATTAAAATGCATTTGAATTTCCCCAAGTTAATTTGAATTTCATATCACAACAAGGATTCAGGCTCAATCAGCACTTTAATTTGTTAATACTTTCAAATGAGGTGTAGTATTTTACTTGAGCCAACCCATAATTACTTTTGACAATAGAAGTATGCTATTAGCTCTGTAGGCTGTTCCACTGATTATTAATCAGTAATTTATGAGTGTTACAAGCATAATATGTTTCAGACAGGTGCCTGATATTTTTCTCCTTGTTTCACTGAGCTCTCCAACTACGCTCATCCTGATTACATCAGGGAGAAAATATCTTAAGTGGTCTCTAACAGAAGCTCTTTTTCTTTTTACAAGAAAATGCAAGTAGAAAGAAAGGATGGAATGGCTTCAGTTTGGCTTCCAGATATACATAAACCCATATATGAAATATGTAAGTTAAACATGCACACTCTGTATTCACATACAGAGTATCGCACCATAAGGAGTTATATTAATTATTAAAACCCTGACCTCTTGATTAAAGATACAACTGAATGTGACTATTTTCTCCATGTTTAAGTGATAATATGTAGTCATTTTCCTCATGATTTTTAAACTGAGCTTAACTATTAGACATGTCTCCTTTCAATGGTTAGATATCTAGGCTGGTTCTATGGTAATAGAGTTCTCCCAAGAATATACACCTATAAAAGGAACCGAAAGCAAACATAACACAATTCCCCTTCTCCAAAATCCGTATCTTTCAAATCCATCCTTAAACAGACAGTATCCTAAGACTCATTGAATTTTAAGCTTACTAATAAGTGAATAGACACTTGCCTAAGATTCATGCGATTCACCTACAGCTACCATAATCTTCCTTCTCAGCAATGGCATCCCCTTCCTCAAAACACACACACACACACATACACGCATGCACACACACATTATTCTCTGCTTTATTCTCTACTGTATGACTAAAGTGGACAATATTTGCCCAGGGCCCACAGACTGAAAGAGCACTCTTTCAGGGATGATACCAACAACAGAAGTGAAAACCACACTTGAGTACCTAATATTTTCTCCAGTGCTGATGGAAATCCTTAGTCAGAGTAATAGGGTCTCATAAGGAAGCTATGGGGAATCTGGTTGAATTAATGTATTCGTGCCTGAAAGAACATAGAACAGTGACCAACTGTAGATTGAAGAAGATTTTCACAAAAGACTGGGAAATTACAACAGGTGAAAGCCGAGACCCTCAAAATTTTTACCATGTGCAAAAGAGAGCATGGAGAGAGTTACACTTAGTACTTAGTGGTAGCAAAGTAGAGTGAGTGGGAATTCCTTTACCATTTGACATTTCTTTTTGATGTGGCAGGCTTCGGAAAGGGTGGGAGAAGGTAGTAATGTAAGTGGCAAGGTTCACAAGTCACTGCCTGGTCACAAGGAGCTCTTAAGTATGAAGAGCTATCTTAGAAAAATCCCACAGCTTCTAGCCAAACTCATAGCACAGTTGGAGGGCACAAACTGACTTTTTCTCAGTTGGGATCTTTTCTGAGTTCTAATGACCACAATTCTTTCATTGGTCAGTGAATGTACATGGAGGGAGATCCAGTTGGCCACAGGCTGTCACTAAAGGTGCTAAGAGATAAAGTGTCTTCTACACAAAACTGCCTTATAGACATACCCTTGCAATGCTTGTAGGTGGTTTCCTATGTGGGGTGATTTAGAGGCATCAAAAACCATGCCCCATGTTTCTCTGCTCCACTCTACCCAATGATCTGTTGCCAAGGCTTTCAGCCTTCCCTGAAATACCCCATTATAAATAAAATACTTTAAGGCACTTTGTCTCTAATAATCTAATAAAATGAAAATATTACAAGGAGGATTGTTATATTAACCCATTAACTGTAATCAATTAGATAAGCTAGTTTTCACTATAGAAAGTGAGTGGGATAAAATGCAAAGAGAGATACATTTTACTTGGTAGAAGAAGGGACTCAGGGAATCTTGAGGGGGATAGTCTTAGGTGGTGTAACATAGTAGGATAACTTGAAAATCCAGCTTTTATCATAAGTGTTGGTAGGAATTCTACAAAGGAGAGAAGAGGGCAAGTAAAACAGAAGGCAAGCAACCAACTTAATAGTTGCCATTTAAGCAAATTTGTTTCAAGCTAGTTTTTTCAACAATCTCTAAGTCAGTTCATTTATTATATTTCATGTACAGGAGTCAGACAAGATATCAAAAATGGGTTTTGGTTTTGGGGTCACTTCATCAATTTCTTCCAGAACAGCCTTATACATTAAAGCCATTCTGTTTTATTTGCATTTTGTTTCAACTCCCAAGACAAGGCACTTGGTACAAAGCTGACAGAAAGTGGGTTGTAGGGAAAAGAACACTGATCAGAGACATAACTTCTAGCCTTGACGTTATACTAATTAGTGGTGTTACCTTGGGAATGTCCCTTCTATCTCTGGGTCTCAGTCTTTCATCTGCAAAATGAAGTTGTACTAAGTTATCCCCCAGGTTCCTTTGAGTGCTAATAGTCTAAGTATAGTGGAAAGTCTGAACTTGTAGACAAGCCCAATACTAGACAAAATTTGGAAAAGATATGAAGAAATCCTGTGTCTTTCCTTTCCAATGTTTTATCAACTTAGGTCTGATGAAGAGTTCTCACACCACAACCCTAACTGCCTAGTCTCCGAAACCAATCCAAGAGCCACTGACTCAGGCAGCCCTTCCTGGTTGGTACAGATTTGTTCCTGTTATGTCCACATCAAAACATTCCTTAGGGCTAGTGTGTCTACTTTCAAGCTCAAAACCACTGAGATTTTATAAATAGATTTCCATTACTGAAAGAGGAGTAGAAGGTTTTATCCAGGACCTTCAAAGAGAGTGTGCAGGTCTATTCCCAGCAGACTTATTTTAAGAATTCATGGGAACCATAGTAGACCCAAGCAAAAAAGGATCAGAGTACTATGGGAGGAGATTAGGGGAGATGTTTTAAACAGGTTAGATACCACATACACGGAAGCCTGATCAGCAGCCTACACATGGACAAGTTCAGTCAGAGCATACTTACTGAGCACATCGGACAAAACACTGTTTTCATTGATGAGCCCAAAGTTGACATAGATAATAATTCAATGAGACTTTATAATGTTTCAATTTCTTTTGATGCTTTAGTCTTTACAAACAAGGTAACTGAGGGCTAGAGAAAGTAAGGAATTCATCCTGAGTTATATAGCAAGTTAATGGCACAGAGGACTAAAATCTAAGTTTTAATTCAAAAGCATTGTGTTCTTTTATCCACATCCCACTTCCTCTCAACTACACATTCTCTAATATGTGTGTGGCTATAGCCATGCCATTTGGATGTAAACCTTACTAATGTTACAAAGTACATGGAAGCCAGTGTTTTTTACTATGTGCAGAAAAAAAGTCAACACGTATTTCTACCTCTTCTCCATCTCTCCTCCTAACCACGTTTCCTTACATACAGAAACAGACACACAAACGTCCTTTCCCGCTGGCATGCAAGACTGGGAGGAAATAACCAAAATGGAACAAATGTTATTTTCCCTTTTCAGCCCCTTTCCTGCTGCTACAGTTTTCTAAATTATCAATATAGGAAAACTAAATGAAGTGATGAGATGAGCAATACCCAACATACAAAGCAAGAGAGAAACAAGTAAAATCAATTGTTAAATTGAGTAAGTCAAATGCTAAGCTCTATAGAAAGCTGTCATATAATTAGGGTACAAACCTTGATGTGGTTGGGACATTCCATATGGCATTTCTAAAGGCAGTGATTTCACTAATTCATAAAACTCATACTTCTCTTTTTCATTTATTCAGCTGCAATCCTTATAACTATTCTGCTCCTTATATGCATTTAAGCTTCAAGCTTGACCAAGAATAACGCTCCCATGTGCTGAAGGAAATCTGGCAGGTTGTAAGGCAGGTGCAACTTAATTTTCCAGGTGTGATTCCAATCCAATTGCACATGGCATTTTGCAAATTGTACAAAGGAGGTCTGACCAAAAGATTGCAGAATACTTATTAGGCATTAGCATGATGATCCATTCCCTTAAAGAACAAATGCCTTCAATCACACCATTTTCACCAGTAGAGAAACTGAAAAATGAGGAGGCTTACTGCCTTGTTCAGGTTTATACCCCTAGACAGTCCCAGAGAAGCACAACTTGAAGCTCAAGCCTTTGACTGGTGACTACTAAAAAGGTGATTTAAAACAGAGTTCAGAAACAGATGTCCCAAGGCCTTAGTTCTATTTTTCTTTTGGACAGGAAGCATAGATATGGGGTGGGAAGACTGCAGGAGTATGTGGGGAATAATCAACATTATTAGGAAATAAACAACCCTAAAACCTTGTTCTTACATTTGCTTTAGTTTTTTACCCAGATTTCTTTAGCTGGTGGCATCAGCTAAATGTAAGTATGTGAGTTAGATTCCAGTTAATTCCCTCCATAATGTAACCATGAATTGTACTCTGAACCTGGGACAGGAATCCCATACCTCCAAGTCCTTAGTCCTAAGGAACAAAATGATTCACAGATATGAACATAGCTCTACCCTCGTATGTTTGGTGTGTAAAATCAAGTTTATATAGTAATAATGTCATAATTTTCCCTCCAATTCTGATACTATATAGCTAATATAGAGTGTAGTAGGAGGCCAATTGTCAAGTATACACGTAAATCAATTTATTTCCCCAGACCTGTTTAGGAGAATCTCTATGTGCACTTTTTCTTCTGAGCGCTTTCTTTATGTTGATTTTAACTTACATCTAAAATTACATATTCTGTCCTAGTCTCTGACATAGCCTTATATGTGGAATTCAGAACCTTTGCTCTAATCTTAGCATAACATAGATTAGGTTAGGAATAAGAAAACTTTTGTTTTTCAAAATCTCTAATGTGATATCCTTTTTGCAACACATCAATTTAGTGTGAATGGGGATGGTGACTCTGTTTAAGGCAAAACGTGTTAATAACTCACATACTTCTTCTAAATCCCTATTTTATAGTCAGATTAATATGTTCTACTTTATCCTCCCTAAGTAAATAAACTCCATGTGGGCTAGGGCTGTATCGTGTATAACTTCTATTACTCATGCTGTACTGAAAAAAATAGTGAACATGATATAAATATTAGTTAATGAGAATTAAAATGTTTCATCTATGCTCTCTATGATCCCCCTTTCTATCCATTTTATTCTGTATTTTGTGTGTTTTATTACCACCTCATTTCCTAGATTTAACAAAATCTAACAGCCTAAATCTAACAAAACCAAAATCTATTTTTAAATTAGTGCATCTTGATTCCTGTTATAAACTCTCCTGACTCTCAAATGGAAAAGAACAAAATAGTGAAATATGGCTTTATCATATCAAGACAGCATAGCATTTTGGAAAGAGCTTTGGCAACTAGGAGAACTGAATTTGAAAGACAGGAGGGAAGTTATACAACTTTGGGAAAGTTATTCATTTCCTTAATGTTGGTTTCCTCATCTATCATCTACAAAATGGGGGAAATTAAATACAGTTATTATCAAAATATAACAATTCTTGCCAAATGCATAGTACTTCATCAGTGCACAATAAATAAGAATCATTATTATCTTTGGCTATTAGGAAACTCAAAATCAAAGTTAGAACCAGTATTAGATATGCTCCAAAAACCTGGTGAATCCTAAACTCTGTAGCTGATTAGATATTAATTTTTTTTTCTGGTGTCACTACTAGGAAGATAATCAATTTAGAATAGGGCATACTTTTTTTAGTGGAAAAAATCAACAGCTCAGGGATGGCCTGAACCTGATGTTGACCCATAGTTCATGGTGAGGAATTTGGCCCTGGTTTAAAGTTCACACCTTGAGCTTTAAGGAGAATTTGGGAACCAGTAAATGTACCTCTAAACCCCTGAATCACATTGGAGAATTCTTATTATTTTCTCTGTGCTACAAAAACCAGACTGGCCTCCCAGAGCTGTGAGAATAGCACAAAGCCAAAGGCTCTGATTTCTCCATGAAGAAAATGAATCCGGTATGCCTAGGAGTGGGACTGAAGAAATCAAAACTAATTTACATTCCAAAATGAATTTTTAAAACCTAAAAATAATTCCATACCCACAAAAGGACTATGTTAAATTAAAATTTTATTTGGAAAACACATTTTAGATATGAAAATAAATCAATTTCATCTTTTTAATAAACATGCTGAAATGTTACAGAAGAAAGGTAATAAACTGATCATCACTTCTTAGAAGTACTTCATATTTTTGGTCCAACATGACAAGGATGTTAATGCATGAAAATATTATTATATTAGACTTAAAATGTCCAAAGCAACATCATACAGTCTTTGGAAGGGAGTGTATAAGGGTGGTTCACCATCAATTTTCATTATATATGTATCCAAAATATTTCCAACAATTACTCAAATGTAACACTACATGAAAAGAATGAACAAAAGACTTCAACTCTATCCAGTATATTAGAGATCCCACAACAGTTGGGGAGGAGTCATCATGATTAACCATCATGCCCGTATTCTCCATATATTGGTTTAATCTAGGTTTTTACTTTGATTATATATGTTTGGCCCAAGTTCCAGTAAGGGAGTAACTTACAACCCAGGGCAATCAAAATTAATATATTCTCCCTATTGGACTATGTCAGAGGGATTTTCAAATGAACTGATTCTTAGAGGTCAAGCAGTTTTAAATTTCCTGAGTAATTTTCCTCCTAGGAAAGAATCAGACACATAGATGACATTTTTCAATGTTTAATTCTTGCAACTTTAACTTAGAACAAAAATGGTTATTAACAAGTACTTCTATGTCAAATAATGACCCACGTCATACTCTGTGGATTCTGAGAAACAGCACTGTTCTCTTTGCAGATTGCAAAATGTCTTCACATACTTTGCTTAATCAAATTTCATGATCTAAAATTGAGGGATGTTTACTGTATCCTCTGTGACCAAAAGGACCTTTTATCAAGTGATGAGAGCAAAGCTGAGTAGCCCAAAATCCAATGGATGTTCCCCACTCTGAATAACTTGGTCCCTAAATCTTCTTTCCTTGTTTAATCTGGATTGGTTATCAAAACTGACCACTTCACAGTTTGTCGTATTCAAACTGTGCTTCAGCTAGGTAGAACATCATCGAGGTAGCTTTATTACACCCATTGATGAGAAAAACACAAATCACTTTTCTTTTTAGTTCTGATAAGCTTTAGGAGGTAATAGACGTTCAGAGAGGAAGGTATTACTTTATCAGATGCTTTGATATGGATAGTGCCTGCTCTCGATAAAAACCAAATATTTATCTTTAGTGGTCCTTCAGAGAGACTAATGCTAGTTTAATTGACTGAACTTTATTATATCAAGTTAGTTTTATGAATGATTAGAAATCAGTAACACCTAGTTTTAACTCTCACACATTCTTAGGAAGAAAAAGACAACTTTGTTAGTACTTTTATAATTAAAAGATGTCAAGGTGAAGGAAAAACAAGTTTTAAACAATAATTTAATACAAAAAAAATAAAGCATGATAAAAAATGGACTCAGATAAAAAGGAGGGTGTTATTATTATTATTATTGCTATTATTAAAATGTGGGAAGGAAGAGACAAAGAATTTTATCTTTAGAATATTAAATAAGTTGCCCTGGCCAGTTTGGCTCAGAGGTTAGAGCATTGGCCTGCGAACCAGAGAGTCCCGGGTTCAGTTCCCACTAAGGGCACATACCTCGGTTGCAGTTTGTCCCCGGCCCTGGTTGGGGTCGTGTGGGTGGCAGCCAGTCGATGTGTCTCTCTCACGTCAATGTTTCTCTCTCTCGCTTCCTCCCTCTCTCCCTCTCGCTCTACCTGAAGATAAATGCAAAAATGTCCTCAGGTGAGGATAAAAATTAATTAATTAATTAATTATTTGGTATAAAAATTAATAAAGTGCAGGAAAATATAGATTTAAAATTACCTTTGCAGGTCCCTATCACCCAAGCCAAAAAAAAAAAAAAAAAGATATCTAAACTTACAAATTAAACTATCCAGGTAAATTGGGTAAATCAATAACAGAGCAACACAGTGTCTACTGAAGAATAGTTCGTTTATTGGACCTGGATTATACTCTTTCTTTATCTGCATTAACTGGATTATTTGGAAAAGCATTTAACTCACCTCTTTGAGAGGCATATATAAACACAGCTTTATATCTTAGAGCAATTCTAATAGAATTATTTATAAAACATACCCAGCTTTGTTGTATCATTGTGTTTAAAGACAACACTAGTGTTTTGCTTTAGATTCTTTTTCATTAATTTTTTTTCTTTATTGATTTTAGAGAGAGAGGAAGGGAGAGAGAGGAGAGAGAGATAGAAACATTGACGAGAGAGAACATTGATTGGCTGCCTCCTGCACGCCCCCAACTGGGGATTGAGCCCACAACCTGGGCATGTGCCCTGACTGAGAATCGAACTGGTGACCTCCTGGTGCATGGGTCAACACTCAACCACTGAGCCACACCCGCCAGGTTGCTTTAGATTCTTTACAAATATATCTAGTATATATCCTTGATTCTTTCAGATGCACAATATAAGTCACGTTGGCAAATGTATATTAGTTTCAACAACTTTAATTTTCTTGGGATGAGAGAGAGAGCTCTTCAACTTTTTGTAGTTAATTTAGGATACACATTGTTTCTGTAATTTAGAGCCACTGTTTTACTACTTTGGTTGCCTCTAATCAGAGTGCCTTTATTGTATCTGTTGATGTGACATTAATCATAAAAACCAAGAAAACATTTCCTTTTGCAGTTTTGAAATAAAATGGCTTTAGAAAAAAAAAACCCACATTATATAAATAACAAATCTTCTACATGTCATTCACTTTTCAGCACAACATTTGGTCTGACACTTCAAAATAGAGTAAGCACTGGAAATATTGGGGGTGAGGGAAGACTTTGTAAAGTACATAATTGTCTAACCACTATGCTGTACATCTGAAACTGACACAAAATAAAATTGAAGGTAAAGCAAATAAACAATTTTTTCAAATTAATTAATTTATTTTTGTTACAGATGTTTATCCTTTTTGCCCCCCTAGACACCCTCCTTCCTATCCCCCCCCAAGCACTGTTGTCTATGTCCACTGGTTATGCATATATACATATAAGTTCTTTGGTTTATCTCATCCATCCCCTCTACCTCCTTCCTCTGAGGTTTGTCAGTCTAAACCGTACTCCTTTCTATGTTTCTGGGTCTATTCTGTTCATTAGCTTATTTTGTTGATTATATTCCACAAATAAGTGATATTATATGGTATTTGTCTTTCTCTGATTGGCTTATTTCACTTAGCATAATACTCTCCAGGAGAAAAGGGGACTCTAGTACACTGCTGGTGGGAATGCAGACTGGTGCAGCCACTATGGAAAACAATATGGTGTTACCTCAAAAACTTAAAAGTTGAACTGCCATTTGACCCAGTGATGCCACGTCTAGGAATAAATAAGTTTTAAATTTTAAAAATCAAAATAAAGTAGCCACAAAGTTTAAACATTTTTAAAGAATCAATTCCTAGGTTAACTTGTGTCACTTAAAAATATTAAATATTCCCAAATTTAAATAATTATCATTACTGTTTCCTTATAAATAATTTATAATAATTACTTTTTCACATAAAAATAAGTAATCAGCATATACAAATATCTGGTAATATGTTTCTTAACTTATATTCCTAAATCTTATCTACCAAGTAAAGCCGAAAAGAGTTTTAGCTAAGTAACTGTAATTATAACAATATTAAGGCCTTTCTTCTGTTGCTGAGAATGTGGAGAAAGCCTCGCCATTGTCTGCCATAAATAGTGTGAGACTGAGCAAATGTGTTCTAGAAGAAACAAATATATTGCGAAGAAGTAAGGAAGGAGTTGAGGGCTTTATACTTGGCGGCAGACATTTGCGTATATTTTAGATACTTAGTGAGATAGTAATTATACTGTTTGAGATACAACTGAGCCTGAATGGGCAGCTTTAGCTCATGCTCTGGGCACAAGGCATGTTTCTATGTGACAGACAGACTGATTATGCTCAATAGTTTAAACTTCGGTTTCCTCACTAGATAATCAGAGTCAGTGAAATTTCTGGCCCTAACCCAAGTCTCCAGAGACTATACAGACTTGATTTTGGTTAATATCCTGCACTTTTGATTATTTCTCAGGAACTCTGCATCTTAATTCCTGGCTGATGCTAATGTAGCCATTGCTGCAAATGAAAATGATGTCTGTGAAGCACACTCAGCACTCCCAATTGTTTATACCAAAATAACTCACTTTAATTTTTTAAAATTCATCTTTATTGTTGAAAGTATTACAGATGTCCCCCATTTTTCCCCATTGAACCCCTACCCCCACTCCACCCCCATCCCACTTCACCATGATGAGTGGATAAAAAGCTGTGGTATATTTACACAGTCGAATACTATGCAGCAGCAAGAAAGACCTCTCACCCTTTGAGATGGCACGGAGGGACCTGGAGAGTATTATGCTAAGAGAACTCACTTTAATTTTCTAATTTCAGATTATCACCCTGTCATATAAACATTAACAATAGCCAAGCCTCCAACTGCTGCATCCTCTTGGGGATTCACATACCACCAATTAGTATAATATTATGCTTCCTCACACTTTATCCTAAGCTTCATATCCCTGTTTTTGCTAGGCACATACCCTGTAATCTTGACTGCCTTTCGAAGTCTCAAAACTCCTACACCTCAGGACCTACTGAATACTATATCTTGTTGTATAGCTTGGCCAATCTGTTGCCTTGGCATTTAACATAGCACCTAAGCATCCATTATCTGGCCATGTCTGTATTACTGTTGTATTACACTTCGTGTGTATCGATTTGCATTTTTGGATTTTTTTCTGTGGGCGCAGTAGGGAAAATTCTCTCCTATTCTTGCAAGAAAACATTGGTTAAAAACCCCAAATCGAGGTTTGCTACATTATCAGGGCACTTAGGAACAGCCTTAAGTGTGCCCCTGTTATCGAAAGGTTCTTGAGTGATTTCAAAATGACTCTTTTAACTTTTCCCAATGAATAAAGCATGTCTCTCTTAAACCTCAAGCATTTTTAGACAATAAGAAGTGAAAGAATCACTGGATGAGGCATCAAGAGACCTAAATTCTAGCTTTTTCTCTGCCACAGATTCACAGAGGTACTTGGCTCAGTCACTACAACTCTCTGAGCCTCAGTTTTTCCAACTGTAAAATGAAAATTGTCAATCTCTGTCACTTCTGAAAGCATAAAAGCATCTAAAACTCTTTTTGCCATTGCTCCTGTGAGTGACAGTATTTGAATCTTTTTGTGATTATTTTCTATTCTCTGATTTGTAGTCTGGAGACTGATTCTTGAGACCTATGGCACAAAAGAACACTTCTGAGAGGTCACTTTAACGGGCAAGGGAAACAGGACTATCTGTGGTCCCTCTTCACAGAAATAGGTAGCGGTCAGAAGAAGGAGTTAAATTCACTTGCTGGTTCAGTGCATCTGATTGGCGCCAAAAGTGTTTATGACAGTAAGGCAAAAAGCATTTCAGTTACCTCGTGCAAAGGGTGATAATTGAGTTCATTCATTCCTAAGGGCCTCTAGGTGGAAATTCAGTGATGTTTTTGAAGGGGTCAATTTAAATTTGTGTTTATTCGCCTTTCCAATAATCAGGCCATATTACACTGGCCCCAAAAGAATAAACACACTACATGATTTCTGTCTCACAGAAATATTACTGCAAACATTTAGCAAAGTCAAGCAGTGCATGTGTTCACAAGTGCAAATAACATTTCCTGTAATTAAAAAAAATATCCTCCCTCTGATACAAACATCTTGGAGAATGGCTTTTATGTGATCCAAATATTTGCTATTATGGCTGGTGAACTCCTTCTTTGAGAAAGATTGAATATTATCTGTAAGACTGATGCCTTTGTCACCAAACTTGAGTTTTACAGTAGTTTCAGGAAAGAAATACTACTTGCTAAATGATCAAAGCTCTTTTAAAAATAGTAGCCCTCCTAATTGAATAAAATTATCACATTTCTCCCCTCTGAAGATTAGAACAGTATAAAATGAAGTTCATACACACCCCTATTGACAGCAGAGAAAGGAGGAAGAAAGTGATTTGAGATTTAATCCTTGATCAAGCCGCACAGTGGAAATCGATCTTTTCCTTTCTTATAATCTATGAATGCTGCTCTTAGTAGTTACATGTAGTTTATAGCCTCATCGTTTGGTTTAAAAGTAGAAGGCATGCCCCTTAATATTTTCTCTTTGAGCAAAAAGAGAAAGAACATGCAAGCCAAAAAAACTTTTACTTACATTTTTAAAGAAATACATTATTGATTATAAGTATTAAAAATGTAAATTTAATCCAATATCATTTTACTCATTGTTGAATTTTAATGTACTAATTATTTATTCTGATATAGTTTATCTATGAGGAACAGAACAACTGTGATTATTGTTTTTCTTATTTCCCCTCTCTCTCTTATTATAAGTGTTTGTTGTTGTTTTTTCTGGATTTTTTTATTTGAAGGCAGAATCTATATAGCTAACATTGATTATAATTTACTTTTACAATACAAATATGTAACTTATACAAGCTCTTAGGATCATGCATTCACGTTGGTAAAGGTCCTGAGACATTACAGTTCTCTTATTTTTCATCAGAGCTCCTTTTGAAACTAACACAACATAAATTTAACCATTTTAATCACCCAACAAATAAAAATATTTTCTTTAAAGAATTATAGCAAAGCATATATTGAATACATCCTGCATATTTATGCAAGTAGCTCAACTTAATTGAGTTGGTTAAATTACAGATGTTCACAGGACTATTTTATATATTATCAACTGAGTGAAACATTATGAAAAAATCTCTCCATATCAAACTTACATTTATCCAAGTTCAAAGTTACCTCTCTTCTCTCACCTCAAGCAGTCAACAGTATAATTATTTTTGTTTGTGAAAATATCAAGAAAATGACATACCCGGATAGTTCTGGTTTATTATATTTATACCACCCTTCAATTTGACTAGTTACCCAGAACCTGGTGTGAAAAAAAAAATTCTGGATATCAAGAGTGAAAGGCACAGATAAGTGTTAATTATGCATTAAAAAACTGGAACCTACCGTTTTAGTTCCTTTCTGTTTTCTCCTTAGGTCTCCAAAGAATTCATGAGACAGCCACTGCAAAAAGGATGCTACTGATCTGTGCATCAATTCCGGCTCCCTGTTCTGAGCACCACCAATCTAATCCCGCTTCACTACCAGAAAGAGAGAGAGAGAGACAGAGACAGAGAGACAGAGAGAGAAGAAAGGAAAAAGGAAAGGAACACGAAAGAAAGGAGGGAGGAAGGAGAGAAAGAGGAAGTGAGGAAAGAGTAAAAGAAAACAAAACAAAACGAAAGCCAAAAGAAAAACTAAGAAAGCAATAGGGAAAAAAAATTCTCAGCATTAACTAACCATGTTGGAAAACATGGCAGTGAGATGTCAGAGTGAAATATGCAAGCCACTCTGAACACTGAGCATTTCCGTTTTCCAAGGGGTAGCTCGCTCTCGCTTGCTCTAGTTCTCGCGCTCGCTCGCTCTCTCTCTCTCTTTCTCTCTCTTCCTCTCATTAATGATGCAGGGTACAGGGCTACACTATGGGCTGTACATTGAGCCTGAAAAGCTTCAAACTTAGCATAAGAACCTCTTGCCTGGCATTTTCTATTTATAGGGCTACAGTGCATTGTCTTCTAATCCTGTGGTTGCACTCAGCATTGAGTGTGATAATGCACAGCCTATTTCTTTATGGAGCCCTTTGTTTAAGCTAGGTGCCCTCTGGCTCCTGCCATAGTTAGGGGACCACTGCAATCTAAACTGTGATCCTTTCTCACTGTTCTTCAGTTGTTGTATTTAAGTACCAAAGTGGACATTTCCTTAGTTAAGCATGTGCCTTAGGTAATTCCCAATACAAGAAGCCAAGATGTGGTAGACCTCTGCCTAGAGTATTCTTGTATGTACAAACCTCCGAACTCCTGACACTGAAATAAATACCCTACTTTTAAAGAGGAATTTGGAGATACTAA
Source organism: Molossus molossus (assembly GCF_014108415.1). NCBI lineage: Eukaryota > Metazoa > Chordata > Mammalia > Chiroptera > Molossidae > Molossus > Molossus molossus. Next base: position 9,557,447 of record NW_023425355.1, on the reverse strand, counting down.
ACTCACCTCCCACTTCCTGCTCACCCACTCTGCGTTCCCCTCAGAGTCCTTGTGACAAGGAAGTGCAGGTAAGCTCCCATTTCCTCTCAGTGGTTAGGGAGGATTGAGTGAAAAGAAGTTGGTTTCCTGTAGCCTAAACCCATAGACACAGCCTCTTGAAGGTGCTGTTCCAAGAAGCCTCGGAGCCCAGAGCCAATTGCCACACTGTATTAGGCACCTAACACCCCCCCGCCACTACCACCAACAGCACTACTAGAGGATGAACAGAAGGCAGCTGAAGGCAATCCTCAAGACTCGAGTAGTATTTCTATATTAGAGCAAGAGAGTTGTTCAAATAGGCCATGGAATAAGGAAGCATGTTAGTGCAGGTCCAGCCTCATGTCAGGACATACCTTTGTGGTATATTATAGAGAGAACCTGTAAGGCTCTCTGCTTCAAAGTGCTTCCTTCACTAATACATGAAACATCAGTCATTTGCAGGTAAGTGTTCCCTTCTTCCTGATGTCTTGATTTTCAAATCCTGTTGCTCCTAGAAATACACTTACTTGAAAACCTTGGTGTGAATGAGTTTATTAGAATTGGGAAGATGGGAGTAGATGGTGGGAGCAGGATATAAAGAAAAACTGAAGAGATCTCAGGATAATAAAATTGAACTGCCAAAGCAATCTTTAGTAATTTTATACTAGGCTAGTTATGGTGAGAAGAGTTCTGAGCAAGTGGGGTAAAATATAAGGGGGAAAAACCTAATTTAATCATAATTTGCATTAGGTCAGCTATGTTGACAGTAGACTAAAATATATCACCCTTGTTTAGTCTTTTTGTTCTGTACTTCATGTTCTGGCATAATATTCAAGTTATGCTTTGTTTATTTAAATAATTTTTTCCTATTTGTTTTTGGTGTGCCTAGAGTTTATTGTGATGTTCTTCCCTCTAACACAGTCTTAGCTCCATTCAGCAAACATCTGTTGAATAACTGCTAACAGCAGACCAGTAAATCAAATACAACTGAGAGGAGAAAATGTGGAAAAAACTATGGGAGAGGGCTGAGGGCAAATGAAAAGGTGTCACCTCCCAGCACCTTTTTAGAATCAAAATAAGCAGAAAAGATGCAATTGTCTCAAATATAAGACAACACATATATATGCTACAACATTTCACAGAGGAAATCAGAGATCCTGAAGGACTGGGATAAGGAGTAAAATTTCAGGATGAAAGTCAGGCAAGTCTTCCAGGACAAGGAGAGTTTGGGCTGAATCTATTAAGAGTAGCAGGATTTCCATATATGAGTCTGTCTCTATTTTATTTGTTCATTTTGTTCATTAGATTCTACATATGAATGAAATCATATGGTATTTGTTTTTGTCTCTGGCTGTCTTATTTCACTTAGCATAATGTTCTCCAGGTCCATCCATGCTGTCATAAAGGGTAAGATTTTCTTCTTTTTTTATTGCTGAGTAGTATTCCATTGTGTATATGTACCATGGCTTTTTTATCCACTCATCTACTGATGGGCACTTGGGCTGCTTCCAAATCTTGGCTATTGCAAATAATTCTGCAATGAAATCTGTATAATTTTGTTAACTAGTGAAATCCCAATAAATTCAATAAAAAGGAAAAAACAAAAAGAATAACAGGATTTCAGTAAGTAAAAAGCAAATATTTTCAGCTTTCTAAAAACCCATAAATGTTTCTGCTTTGCACAAGCTCACCTTTTAGTATGTTCTTTACTTCCTGTCTGCTTCAACCTAATAAGCTTTAGGAGACAATCATCACTTATTTTGAAATAATACACCCGGTGGTGAAATTTCCTGAGCTAGACTGCACTTATCTTTCCTTTTCAGGTCAAGCAACTTTAGCCTGATTAAAATAAAAAGAATACCCCTACAGCAACATTGTTAAATTTCACGACAAATTGGCTAAATAATAATAGTATATCAGAGCTGAAGGGGATATGAGTGATGATTTAGTATAAGCTTTTATTTTAAAGATGAAGTTAAGAAAGAAGGAACCAGGTTCATATATCACAGTGAATTAATGATAAAGTGGGGATCTAAATCCAAGTTTCTTCAGTTTTAAGACAATATCCTCTCCAAAGTTATTTTCATCTGGCCAGTCTCATGACATCTATGAAATGGGTGATTTATGTGCAGTTATATCATCAGTGGCAAGACTTTGTCTTGTTAGTTACAGAGGAAAGGTCAAATACAAATAGACTCAAAAGCTAACTTCTATGATTCTGTCTTTACACATAAAAGAAGACATTTTGTCTTACTTAGATCTAATTAAAAAAGAAAAAGGTCAAGCCCACTCAAATTAAGGATACAGACCAAGATGATTCCTTTATGCTTTCTCAGTAGTGTAATTCTGAAATGTAAAAAAATATATATTAAAGTGGAAATAAAGGTAAGTTTTGAGCTTTTATTATTGGTTTGAGAAGAGAATTTTCTTTTTAATAAATGTTTCATTATCACTTAATGTTTACCTTATGATTCCAAAATTACATTTTCAACTTAGCTTCTTTGTTCTGTTGTACATAAAATAATGCACGGTACAATACAAAGTATCATTAACATAGTTTTTGTAAATATATTCACACCATGAAACCTACAATTTATTCCACAGGATTCATGAGTTACTAACCTTCAAAGAAACAGTTAATTCACCCAAATAAGATAAGATACATTAAAAACTATATAATATGAAAAGACATGTCAAGGCAATGCTAAAGAAAACTATATTTTTTTCGTTGAACAAATACTCAACTGTGTCTTTCTAAGTTAGGTTGTTCTGGTATTTAGTAAAATAATTTAAAATTACATTTTGGGCAAAGTTATAAAAGTGAACTTATTTTAATTTATAATTAAGTTTGACCCAGTGATTCCACTTCTAGGAATATACCCTGAGAAGCCTGAAACACCAATCAGAAAGAATATATGTACCCCCATGTTTGTAGCAGCACTATTTACAATAGCTAAGATCTGGACACAGCCCAAGTGTCCATCAGTAGATGAATGGATAAAAAAGCTGTGATACATATATACAATGGAGTACTATGCAGCTGTAAGAAAGAAAGATCTCTTATCCTTTGAGGCAACATAGAGGGACCTGGAAAGTATTATCCTAAGTGAAACAAGCCAAGCAGAGAAAGACAAGCATCATATGATCTCACTTATTTGTGAAATATAATGAACATAACAGTCTGAGGAATGGGGTAGTCCCAGAGACGTGGAAGTGGGGTACAGACTGACAATCCCCAAAAGAGGGAGTGGTGGGGGAGAGATAAACCACAGAACTTATATGCATGTATGCATGAAAATGGACATGGACAACAAAGCTGGGGACAGGGCGGTGAGGGAGGGGGAGGGGGAATCAGTGGGGGGAAAAGGAGAAACATCTGTAACAAAAATTAATAAAAAAATTATAATTAAGTACATGTGAATCTGAAATCTTAGACTGATATACATACTTTGTGATATTTTCACAGATATGAGACTTAAGTAAACATAAAAAACACAAATAAGTAAATCAATACCATGGGTTTTCCCTTTCGAATAATTTTCTATGGTTTTAACTTTTATTGGTCATGATTTTATCATTTTTAGCATTTGTTTAGCACTTTATAATCTGTAAAGTACTTTATGCTTTGTTATGTAATTGTACAGAATTAACACTTCATTATCAATAAAACATCAGAATGCTGTATTTAACAGATTAAAAACATTTTTAAAAAGTGGTTACTTAAATTATTTTTTGGGGGGAGTTACTAGTTAAAATACTAATTCTATTTATCCTTTGTTTAAGTAAATTGGTTTTTTTGTTGTTGTTGTTTAAGGGTAGGGTACTTTATGGTCTGTGAGTCGGCAATGTATTAGGTATTATACTACCAGTTCTGCAATCTTTATCTTACTTATTCATCAGAACAATCTTGTGTTTTAGGTACTATTTGTCCCCATTTTATAGTTGAAAAAAAAAAAGGCTCAGAGTTGTTAAGTAACTTTCCCCAAGTTACACAGCTTGGTAGTCAAGAAATGCTGAGAATTGATTTGGAGTTTTGAAATTAGGATTTTAAGACAAAGAATAATATCATTGTTGATACTCAGGCCCTAGTGGTGCCTTTTGGTAAAGTATAATATTGCAACCAGATTATATTAATCATTATGAATATACAGACAATAAAAGAAGAACTTGTAAATATAGATTCAGGAGATACCCAGGGTCAAGAGAAAAACTACCACAGCCTTGGGATTATGGGAATATGAGATAAGGGAGATTTCATATTTAGGGGACTCCCACATAGTCCTAAACTGACTACAAAATATCTTTCAGTACCAAAATTTCAAGTAGTTTCAGGATAATCAGCTCCACTCCTTTATTTGACAAAGTTTTGTTGTATCTGATATCTGTATGTTTTTTCTTTCTTTCTTTGTGAGCCTCTGACTTGATCACGGAAGAAGGTGGAATGACAGAATTCACTTTACAGAAATTCACTGAATCCAGAAAGAAAGGAGAAAAAAAATTAGTGAAGAGTTATTTCTCTATCCCACACAAATAGCCCAGTGGCCAAATACAAAAAGCCAGTTTACTCAAGACCCATGTTCATTTGCAAAACCAATGTAGAGTACTTTAATTTATTAACTGAATTTTTATCCTTTATCTAGAAAATAAAGGAAAAATTAAATGGTCCAGAACACCGTGTTCAAAATAAGAAATAATTGTGTTATTATGTATTGCGAAAAGTCAGGTCCTGGAGGGAGCCTAACTTGTTATTTCAAAAATGTCCAGAGAATATTCTATAAAAGTCACAGTGTAAGTATAAATAAGCATTGAATTTCCTAATAAAAAATAGGACTGAAGGGAATAGAGAAAAATGCTGCTATTTGGATCTATATGCACAGAATCCAAGGCTAGAGTGGTTTCATTGTTACTGATTTTAAGTCATAGCTAACAATAAACATTTAGGGAAGGTATATACTTTATTGGACTCTTGGTGATAGAAGATTCAGCTGGAGCCCACAAAAATCACTTTATACAGCCTTATTCAAATATACACATGTGTACAAAGCCTTACAGAGAAAGAAAAACCCTTTTCCAAACACAAGCTAGAGGGTCACCTATCCCATGCAATATAATACTAAATGTAAGTGTTATACTCCACAAAAGCCCGCTCACATACCTGACACCAGGTCTGAAAAGTCAGTGTTTCAGGTGTTTCTTTTTGGTTCTTCCACTTCTGTGTCCTTTATTGCAAAAGCAAACTTTATTGAGAAGGGTAACATATATAGCCTCAAATTCTTTACTTACTGTGAGTTTATCAGGTAAATTGACTCTCAGTCGTGGTCCTGGAAGTTTTGAGACAACAGGAAAAGAATGTTGAAGAGTGATGGGAAGAGTGTAGAGAAGTATCTACCACACAACTTTGCCTTTGGTCAAACATGCTAAAAACATAAGAGACTCACAGAGGTTTTAAGTAAAATAAACCTTAGACATTTTCCAGTACATCAGTTTTTACTGGTGAGCTATGCATGGACTTCAGAAAGTCCTGGAATCTCTGAAATATTTATGATATTTTCTTCGTGCACTAATATGTGCACTTTTGGGGGAAGTAAATCTACATTTTAATTTGGTTACCGAAAGGGACTAGGAACAAAAAATGTTAAGAAGCACTGGACCAATGAGCATTGCCACTTCAGACTATCTGCTATCAGGAAGTACAATCTAGCAGGAAGGGTACAAGTGAGGGTTTTCAGATAGTGATTACCCAAATGGCTACAAAACACTGATCTGTCTAACTTCCTTATTTTATAAGTGAGGAAATTGAGCCCAGAGAGTGACACATCTTGTACAATATAGTATAAGCAGGGTAAGCTCAGTAGAAATTATTTTGACTCTAAGGAGAAATGATTTCTCTTACCCTGTCTCTATTTTCCTTGATGATTCACTGTGGATAGAAAAGAGAGTGCTCAGAGTTTTGGATACAGCCAAAATACCATTACTGGTATTTTCAGTAATGACAGAAGAGGAGAGGTGGTACAAAGGGTATGGAAATGTTGAATAACAGGCTTTGGCCATGATATTTGATGAAATTTTAAAGCACAGGTTCTTCAGCTTAGAGAATATCTGAAAATGTATGTATTTTTTTAGGGAGGGAGGGAGAGGGAGGGAGGGAGGGAGGGAGAGAGGGGGAGAGAGAGAGAGAGAAAGAGAGAGAGAGAGAGAGAGAGAGAGATTGATTCTGCGAATACATTACACTTGGAAAAGATTTTGTTGTAGGTGGAAATCAGGCTCTTCCATGGGACCAAGAGAAAAGCATTTCACAGACCCAAGGCACAGGAGATTGTGGTAAGGCAAGGTTTATTCGGGAAGGCTGTCCCTGGGTTTCCAGTGTCCCGTCTCCTTCCATCCCACTATGGAAAAGGACAAACCATCTCTTCAGCAAGGCCAAAACAAAGGTCAGTGTCCAGAGTTTCTGTTTCATATTAAATATATATAAAGCTTAGTCGTTTGGATCCTGCAGGTGGCTGCTTAGTGGTCTCAGTCCCCATCCAGGTAGCTTAGGGTTATTCTTGGCTGTGCTGCAGTTACACTGATTCTCACCTGGACCCCTGAGTTTGGAGTCTGTGTGGCTGCCAGCCATGCAGCTGAGAAGGCCACATGGCTATGGAGGGAGAACATGTCAACAAATGTACCAGTGCAGGTCAGAGAGAGTATGCTCTTTGTTCCCCTGGGGTTTTAACCAGAAGCTTTTTCAAAATAACCAATCAAATTCCCAAGATTTTGTGGGCTGCTGATGGATCTACCACCTAGACACTGATCTTTTTTTCCCAGCTTAGACTGACAGACCACTATGGTCAAACAACTCCCCATGTGTCATTTTTATTTCTATTGTACATGCCCTGAGCTGCCCCTGCTCCCCTGACAATCTCGTACCAGATGGCCGGTTGCTCCTTATGTGGGGGAAAAAGAGGGATGTTAATCCCCTTGGAGGACAATGCTGTAGCTTCCTGGTGAAACAAACAGGTTGTGTCCAATTCACTTTGCTTTCTTCCCAATGTCTAGCTACCTACACTATCAGTTCCATAAATTTGAGTGTGCACAACTCCTATAAAAAGTTAAAAATCACTGGTTTCATTTTTTCAGTGAAGAAAACTAAGGCCTAGAGAAGGTAAGGGATTTGCACATGTTCTTATAGCCAGGAAGTAGGAAAGCCAAAACTAGAACGCAATTTCTCAACTTCGGTTCAGTGTTTTTAACACTGCAACACGTAATCTCTGTCTCCACCATCTTATCTTTCTAAATAAGATGCATTTTTTCCTTTGCCATATTTAATAGCTGTTGGAAAGACTTGGTCAGATTTAATCAAGACCCAAGGACACGGTAGACTCAATAAAAAAAGGGTATTTTAAATGAGTGCAAGGAAGTCTTAGTACTAAGTCATTCAATTAATATATTTTCAAATGGATGTAGCTACTGTGGTTGGGATTAAAAGTTTAAGTTACATAGGTTAGCATTTTAGTTATAGACACTCTAAAATTAACTCTACTTAATTTAAACAGAAAAAGATTTATTAAAGATTATTAGATAAATCACTGGATCTCTAGCAGAGACAAAGAACCAGGCTTAGATACCACACAGACAGGGGCAATTCAGCCAAGAGCAATGCCCAGTCATACCATGAACATATTCTAGCAGAATCACCAGTATGGTCACCATCCACCACTCCAAATATACTTATGACATTAGGGACTGGATATGGTAGTTTTCCCAAATTGTCTAAGAATCAGATGCCTCTTTTCAGAGGATTTTCTGAAGATCCGCTCCTTAATATGGCTGCAGCCTCACATATTGTGTTCTTCTACTCCCAAGTATCATGAAGTTTCATCTACTTAACCAAACCTGTGTCACAGGCCTGTACACCAGCTGCCAGTTTCAGTTAGATTTTAGTTTTCCAGACTTAATAGGACAGGAAGCCAAACTAGAAAGAGGCTAGAATGGGTATTAGGTAACCCAACATAGAATATCTTCCAAGGGGTTGTAAGATTGGCCAACTATTTTATATCACAGTATGCAAAAGGGGCTAGGATTGATTGCAAAATAAGTCACTCAAGGAATAATTTAAAACCAAAACTGACATGTTGAAACCCTTTGGGACACTCCTAAACCATTTAACTTCATAGTGAATTGGTGTGATATAAAACTCTTTGAAATTTTACTTTAAGTCAAATAAGATTAGGAAGAGAAATATTCAAAAAGATAAAATACCTTAAAACCACCATGTGTGCAATCCTTAAACTAGAATACCTGTTTTAGGAATTGCCTGTGTTTCTTTGTGCATATTCCAATAGAGAATTGACTATATCAGGAGATGAAAGAAACTGAGGGGTGGGACCCTGCCAACTCAGGAATGTCTGCTTCTGGTTCAATGTCTGTTTTACAGTGAGGTAAAAATAAATTCACAACAGAATAAATTGAATGGAAATAGATAATTGGATTCTACATATAGAAGGAATGCAAACAGGCTGATAGTTGAAGGGAAATGAAGAATAAAAGATGGATTAAAGGTGAAGGTGGTGAGGAGACATGTTTCAGCCAGAGTAAAGTATGAGAATTTCATAGCAACATTCTCTGTGTTTGTGCTGAACTCTGGAAAAAGGAAATAGTCTTGGGGGACCAAAGAAGTGGGGTCAGCTGGATGCCACAATATATTTATTTTCCTGCCATGTACCCCAACTCTGACTTAAAAAAGCAGAGATTGGTAGATTATGAAGATGCTTTTCATTGGGGGGAAATATGGAAAAAAAGTCTTTTACAGGTGTGGTCTCCATAGATTATTCATATATAGTAGAAAATCATGAAAGATCAATAGGGAGGAATTTTTCCTTGACTTAGGGAACTGGACTAAACTGGTTTCATCACTCACTTATATTATCAAGGGTTTGCTGAAATTCCCTTTGACTAAAGAGGAGAAAATTAATTTGAAATGATCTGTGAGAGCAGAATATCCACATTCACATGAGCTATCAACATTTCTTCTTAATTAGGCTGGGCAGATTTCATGTACCACACTATCTCCAATCGAGAATGTGCCTACAGGTTTAGATTCCATTTTCTCAATTGTTTTGCTTAGGAAATTATACACAGCGCCCTGGCCGGTTTGGCTCAGCGGTTAGAGCGTCAGCCTGCGGTCCACAGATACCTGGGTTCGGTTCCCGCTAAGGGCATGTACCATGGCTGCAGTTTTTCCCCGGCGGCCCTGGTTGGGTCGTGTGGGTGGGGCCCTGGTTGGGTCGTGTGGGTGGGGCCCTGGTTGGGTCGTGTGGGTGGCGGCCACTCCATGTGTCCCTTTGACATCGATGTTTCCCTCTCTCTCTCTTCCTCCCTCTCCCTTCCACTCTATCTGAATAAAAAATGGAAAAATGTCCTCGGGTGAGGATAAAAAAAAAAAAAAAGGAAATTATACACAGCAACAAATGAACAAACTCTTTAATGTTGACCTGCTTTTTAATTGGCATTGGATCAAAGATACTTGAAAGCATTTATCAGCAATTATGTATTTTAATTGATTTTGAAGGAGAGAGAGATTGTTGTGAGAGAGAAACATTGATCAGCTGCCTCCTGCAAGTGTCCAGACCAGGGACAGAACCCGCCACCTTCTGATATATGGGACAGGGTGACGCTCCAGCTAACTGAGCCATACTGGCTAGGACTCAGCAACTGCCTTTTTAATTTTGCTTGCCACCACTTTTTTTTTTTTTAGCTTAATTTAAAAATCTTCAATATTTTTCATACAATGACATATATAATTTTTCACTATATATTTGTAATGCAGTGACATTTATTTGCCACAGTCTGCATTACATCTGGGGATTCCTCAATTTCCTAAATGATTTTTTGAAAATTTGCATATGTTAAGGTTCATTCCTTGTGCTGTAAAGTCCTATGGGTTTTGACAAATATATAGAGTCATGTATGTACCATTAGAGTATTATACAGAAGTTTCACTGCCCTAAAAAATTTCCTGGCCATCACTTATTAAACAAAGGTCACATCTTCAGTTCATCATAAACCACAACTGAACTATTACCAAGGATAGCATCAACCCAGTTTTCTGTCAGCCCAGCAACACCCAAGTGAGGTAGTAGTGACTAAGTTGCTCCACTTGCAGCTATGTATGGAGTGGCTGTGTCTCTGCTCCCCCATCCCAAAAGCCATGCTCCTGCCCTACCCCGGATGTTTTGGACTCTTTCATATGCAAGTGACCAAAACCCAATTCAAACTAGATTTAGAAAAAACAAACATGTCTTAGCTCAATTACCTGAATCTGCTAGGACTTCAAACATTTCTGGGTCTATGTTCTCAGACAATAGAAGCAGAATATGTTTCTTGTCACATCTTTTCTCTCATTTACTCTGGTTTGACTTCATTCTTAAGTAGGCTTTCCAAAAGTGGTAATAAGCTATACTCCCAATAGATCTCCAAGATAAGTAGAGCAGGTATTATTATGCTCTTCTCATTCATGAAGAAAGTCAAACTGAGGATTTAATACTTAAGAGAATTGCTCAAGGACATCTAGCTGGTTTGGATGATGATGGTGTCAGACACCTCACATCCTTTAGACACATATTTTACTTCAACTGCTGTTGAAGCAACTAGCTTTAGACAGATATAACCTGACAGCATCATGCCTCAACCACTTCATATATATCTCTTATTTTTGGCTCAGGATTTCTCTCTGTTGCATGAGATCCCTAATGGTAAATTTGGAACTGTTTCAGAGCTTTGAAAAGTTTCATCATTTTAGATCCAACAGAACTTAAGCAGGGTTGGCTCCAATAAGATGGGTTAAAATAGAAAAGATGCCCTGCCTTACTCTTATGTTTAAAAGAAAAGGCAACCAACCACTTAATTAACAGGACCACAGGAGTGATGTGGCTAAGCAGCATCACATATAGAAAAGACTGAGAAATTTCAGCTGACAGCTCACACTCAATGAACAGTGAGCAATAATCAACACCACTAACAAAATAATATAATAATTGTTACAAACAATAACAATATATTATTCAGTAATTACTATCCACCAGCTATGGTTCCAAACCCTTTACATAAGCAGATAAAACAACACAACCCTAAAGGGAGAACTGGAAGCAGTAGATACAAACTCCCAAGAGACATAGCTTGATGAAAGTAAGAAAAATCATTCAAGCCATTGATGATGTCAAATGTTAAAAAGACAGCTTAGACAACAAAATGAATTCCCTGTCACTGTGAAGGTACAAAAGCAGACGTTGGACTATTCATGATGGGAATTGCTAAGAAATAAATTGTATCCTGCCCACAATTAATATACTGAAGCCTTAACCCTCAAGGTGACCATGCTTGGAGGAGGTTCATTCAGTGACTTTATTTTTTTCTCTTTTGCTCAATTCTTCCACCCTCACCTCCCAGCCTCCACCTCTCCTCTCCAATGAGGGCTGTGAGGGAGTAAAAAAAAAAAGCTAAATGAAGTGATAAAAATGGGGCCTTAAACCTATATAGCTGCTACCCTTATAAGAAATAAAAAGAGAAAGAAATACCAAAATGCTCTCTCTCTCAAGCCCCCCGTGTAAGGACAAAATGAGAAGGCAGCTATCTGCAAGCCAGGAGAGAAGCTCTGACCAGAAACTGAATCCTGTCAGAATCTTGATCTGGGACTTTTCAGCCTTCAGAATTTTGAGTGAATCTATTTCTGTTGTTTACTCTACAAGTCTGTAGTGTTCTGTTATGGCATCCCAAGTAGACTAAGATTGGGATGTTTCAGAAGACATTTAAACAAAGAAAGAAAAGTAAGACTATACCAAATATTGTCAATTTGTTCAAAAGAGCTCTGGAGTCAAGGGTTTTATAATAAAATGTTTTTTATATAAAATTTATTTGAATAAATCACTTAAATATTTTTAAAGCTATAGTACATTTACACAATGGACAATGGAATACTATGTGGCTGTAAAAAAGAAGGAACTCTTACCTTTTGCAACAGCATGGATGGACCTGGAGAGTATTATGCTAAGTGAAATAAGCTAGTCAAAGAAAAATTCTATATGATCTCACTTATATGTGGAATCTAATGAACAAAATAAACTGACAAAATAGAACCTGAGGCATGGATACATGGAATAGACTGACAGCTATCAGAGGGGAGGAGGATAGGGGGACTGGATAAAAGAAGGTTAAGAGATTAGCCAAATAACATATATGGATATCCCATGGACACAGACAACAATGTGGGAAGAAGGGGGCTGGGTGGAGGTGGACAAAGGGGGGGGACAGGGACATCTTTAAAAGTATCAACAATATATGCATGCATGCATGACCAATGGACATGGACAACAAAGCTGGGAATAGGGCGGGGCGGGAGGGGGGAAAGGGTGTCAATGGGGGGAAAAGGAGAAACATCTGTAACAAAAATAAATTATAAAAAAAGCTAAAAAATATTTTTAAAAAGTGGCTTAACCCACTAATATATTTAACATTTTTATTTATTGATGAGAGAGAGAGAGAGAGAGAGAGAGAGAGAGAGAGAGAGAGAGAGAAGCATCACTTTCTTGTTCCACTTATTGATGCATGCATTGGTTGATTCTTCTATGTGCCCTGATCAGGGATCAAACCCACAACCTTGGTGCACCAGGACAACACACTAACCAACTGACCTACCCGGCCAGGGCCAACCCATGCTTATTTTTGATCCTTCCCAAACTTGACATCATGTGGCCATAAAGCACAATGGTTAAAAGTAGTGTCTAGAATTCCACCTGGGTTCTAAACGGTGTTCAGCTACTCACAAGCTCTTTAACTTTAGGCATAAAATTTAGCCTCTCAATTTATCAATTTCCTGTTTTGTATGATGTGGATAATAATAGAACCTACTACATGAAGGTATTGTGAGGTATAGATGAGTCAATATAAGCAAAGCACTTAGCAAGCTTTCAAATTATTCTATGAAAAACCACCATGATAGTGCATTAAGAAGATGTTCCAAATTCAGTCTCAGAATGTGGCTACAAAATTTCTCATTCTTTAAGTTTCCAGCACTAGCATAACATTTTACTGCTATATACAGAGATCTCATCATCTTACCTCTGACAATTACCTCTGTGATTGAACTACAAAAGGTTACTGTGTCTAATTCTAGATATATATTTATTGGAGAAAAGTTAAGAAACTCAGTCCCTTTCCAGTGGTGTGTGTTAGAAAACGTCTAAAAAGTTAACTTCTCCAAACAATTCCTCCATCCATTTGTACAATTTTTTGCAGTCCCATGAATTAGAATTCTACCATTTAAATCAGTATATAACATGTAGGCAAAATCCAACACCTTTAACTTCATCTGTTTAGAGTATTTACAGAGCGGTGCACTATCACTACAATTTTAGACACTTTAGAACAGTCCCTGAAATCCTCCTCAAAAAGTATTAGCAGTTGCCTGGCGAGTGTGGCTCAGTGGTTGAGCATCGACCCAGGCACCAAGAGGTCACCAGTTAAATTCCTGGTCAGGGCACATGCCTAGGTTTTGGGTCCAATCCCCAGTGGGGGGCATGCAGGAGGAGAACAATTGATGTTCTTTCTCATTGATGTTTCTATCTCTCCCTCTCCCTTCCTCTCTCTCTAAAAATCAATAAAGAAAAAAAAAATTTAAAACAAAAAGCATTAGTAGTCACTCCCCACTCCCCTCACCATTCCAGCCCTAAGCAATCACTAACACATTTTTTGTCTCCACAGATTTGTCTATCCTGAACATTCTATATAAATAAAATCCTAAAATATGTGGCCTTTTGTGAGTAACTTTATTCAATTTCCATAATGTTTTCAAGAGTCATTTATGTTGTAACATGTATAAATGCCTCAATATTATTTACTGCCAAGTAATGTCTCATTCTGCAGATAGATCATATTTTGTTTATTCATTTATCAGTTGATGTAAATTTGGAATGTTTCAACTTTTGAACTATCATGAATAAGGCTTCTCTGAACATTTGTGTGCAAGTTTTTATGTGGGATTAAGTTTTTATTTCTCTTAAGTAAATATGTAAGAGTGCAATCGCTAGATTCTACGCTAACTCTATATTTAACCATTTGAGGAACCAACATACTGTTTTCCCATCTAGCTACACCATTTCATAATCTTAAACTATATAAGGGTTCCAATTATTACTTTATATCATTTCTAGGACTTGTGATTATCTGTGTTTTTTGTTATAGCCATCCTAGGGGGTATAAAGTGGTATCTCATTTTGGTCTTGAGTTGCATTATCTTAATGGCTAGTGATGTTGAATATCTTTCCATGTGCTTATTGCCCATTTGTTTATCTTCTTTGGAAAAATATTATCTAGTAAGAACTTTTGCCCATGAAGATTTATCATTCCATTACATGTGGATACCCAGTTCACCTAGAAGTACTTATTTAAAAAACTATTATTTTCCCAATTATTGTCTCTCTCTCTCTCTCTCTCTCAAAAAACTATTATTTTCCCAATTATTGACACACACACTCTCTCTCTCTCCCTCTCTCTCTCTCTCTCTCTCTATATATATATATATATATATATATATATATATCTCCACACTCATAGTTTTATATTTGAACTCTCAAATCTATTTCACTAATCAATGAGTCTATTTTTATGCCAGTACCACACTATTTTGATTACCATTGCTTTGTATTAAGCTTTGAAATTGCAAATTGTGAATTCTCTGAAAGTGTTCATTTTTTTTTTTTATCCTCACCAGAGGACATTTTTCCATTTTTTGTTCAGAGAAAGTGGGAGGGAGGGAGAGGGAGAGAGAAACATCGACGTGAAAGGGACACATCGAGTGGCTGCCACCCGACGACCAACCAGGGCCGGGGACAAACTACAACCGAGGTACATGCCCTTAGCGGGAACCACACTTGGGTCTCTTTGGACCGCAGGCTGACACTCTAACCGCTGAGCCAAACCAGCCAGGGCTGAATGTGTTCATTTTTAAGAGCATGGACCTTTCCATTATTTAGGTAATATTTTATAATTTTTAATGTACAAATTTTATAGTTCATTAAATTTATTCACTTTAATATTATTATAAATTATATTAATTTCATTTTTAAGTTCTTCATCCCAGGGTATAGAAATGGAATTGAGAACAAACAAAATTGAAAGAGACTCAGACAGAGAACAAACTAGTGGTTGGCAGAGGGGAGTTGTTTTGGGGGACTAGGTGAAAGAGGTGCAGGGATTAAGAAGCACAAATTGGTGGTTACAAGATAGTCATAGGGACATAAGTAAAGCATAGGAAATATAGTAAAATATATTACAAGAACTATGTATGGTGCTAGCTGGGTTACTGGAAATATCAAGGGGAACACTATGTAAAGCAGCTGTTCTCATCCCATGGGTCGTGACCCGTTTGGGGGTCGAATGACCCTTTCACAGGGGTTGCCTAAGACACAACAGTAGCAAAATTACAGTTATGAAGTAGCAACAAAAATAAGTTTATGGTTGGTGGTCACCAGAACATAAGGAACTGTATTAAAGGGTCACGGCATGAGGAAGGTTGAGAACCACTGATGTAAAGTATGTGATTATCTAACCACCAAGCTGTACATCTGAAACCAACAGAAACTAAAATTGAAAGAAAAAAAATACACTTGATTTCTATATATTGATTTTATATGCAATAACCTTGATGAACTTGTTTCTTAGTTCTATTGGAACAATTAGTTTTAATATTAGTTCTTATAGTTTTTTAGTAGATTATTCTGAAGGTTTTCTTTACACAAGATTATGTCATCTCTAAATATAGGTAGTTAGTTTACTTCCTACTTTTTAATTTAGAGAAGTTTTATTTCTTTTTCTTCTCTATTCGCCCTGGCTAGTACAACATTGAATAGAAGTGGTGAGAATGGACATCAATGTCTTGTTTCCAATTTTAGGGTGGAAACACTCATATTTTCACACTTTCACTATGAATACGATGTTAGTTTTGGGTTTTTGGTGGATGTTCTTTAACAGATTGGGGAAATTCCCTGCTCTTATTACTTTGCTGAGCATTTTTATTATGGTAGGTTATTGGATTTTGTCAAATGATTCTTCCATGTCTATTAAAAAGATCATGTATTTCCCCTTTAATTAATATAATGTATAACATTGACTTTTGGATGTTCAAACAACCTTATATTCCTGGAATATGTGGAATATAATACATTTGATATTTATTGCATTCAGTTTGCTAGTGTTTGTTGAAGATTTTTGCATCTATATTCATGTTGAATATTGTTCTGTTATTTTCACCTCTCGTGATAGCTTTATCTGGCTTTGCTTGTAGGAAACTACTGACCTCACAGAATAAGTTGGGAAGTGTGTCCTCTTCTTGTATATTTTGGTCGCATTTGAGAAGGCTTAGTATTAATTCTTATCCAAATGTTAAGCAGAAGTCACCTAGGAAGCCATTTGTTCCTGAGGACTATTTTTAGGGGGAGTTATTATTATTATTACTATTAATATAATATCTATGTTTCTTATATACGTCTGTTAAGATTTTTCATTTCTTCCAAAGTCAGTAAAGTAGTTTTTGTCTTTCTAAGAATTTGTCCATTTCATCTACGTTATCTAAATTTGTTAACATCTGTAATTTGTTGGCATACAGGAATATCATAGAATTATTTTTTTATTTTTTTATGAAACAACTTTTGTTTTCATAAATTTTCTCTATTTTCTGTTTCTTTTCTTTCTTTAATTTTCTCTCCAATCCTTATTATTTTCCTCCTTCTGCTTGCTTCAGCTTTACTTTGCTCTTCTTTTCTAGTGTCTTAAGGTATAAATTTAGGTTATTGATTTGACAAATTTCATTTTTAATATAGCTCCTTATGAATAAAAAATTTCCTTTAAATTTAGCTTTAGCACCATCCCATAAGTTTTGGTATGTTGTGGATTTTTCAAAATTCAGTTCAAAATGTATTTTTTTTAGTCTTTACTGTTGACAGTATTACAGATATCCTCCGTTTTATCCCCGTGTCCTCATCCGCCCAGTTCCCACCAACGCCAGTTCTTTCATTTTCTTCACATTTTCCCTTGACCCATCAATTATTTATGGGTTTGTTGCCTAATTTATATGTGTTATTTATAATGTTTCCTCTTTTATTCATTTTTTATTTGATTTTGTTGTAGTTAAAATACGTACTTTGTATAGTTTCAATCCATTCAAATTTGTTAATTCTTGCTTTATGCCCAAGCCTAAGTTTATCCTGGAGAATATTTCATGACTACCTGAAAAGAGTGTGTGTTCTCCTGTTGTTTGTTGGAGTTTTCTATAGATTTCTATTATGGTGCTTACATCTTACATTATTTTCTTGTTGATTTTCTGCCTTATAAGAATTCATTTTATCAATTAAAATTGGGTTATTAAAGTCTAACAATTGTTGCTGAATGGTCCAATTCTTTCTTCAATTCTATCAGTGTACTACATACATTTTGGAGTTATCTTGTTAAGTACAAACATGTTTACAATGTAGTATTTTAATAATAAAATAATGCTTACATCATCGTAAATTTCTCTCTTCGTTTCTAGTAACAGTGTTTGTAATAATGTTTATTTTGTCTTATCTTAGTATAGCCATTTCAGCTCTTTTTTGGTTACTATTTGTGTGGTGTCCTTTTCCCATTGTTTTACTCTTAACCTAAGTATAGCTATAAATACAAAGTATACCTCTTGTAGACAGTGTATAGAAGGATATTTTTGCTATTTAATTCAGTTGGCTAATGATATCCATTTGATTAGATCATATAATCAATTTACATTTCGTGTTATTATTGACAAATTTTGATATCTGTCTGAATTTTCTTTTGTTTTCTATATCTTGTTTCCTTTCTTTTTCCTTTTATTACTGTCTTTTCTACCAACTGCATATTTTCCACTATACCATTTTTATTTTTGTAATAATTTTTCACTGTATTTTTAGTTGTTTTATTAGTGGTAGTTCTTAGTCTCAAAATATATTTTTTCAACCTAGCAGAATCTACTTCAGATTTGTAGCAACTTAATTACAGAAAAATAAAAAAACTTTATTCCTATATAGTGCCATTCATTTACTTTCTCATTTTTGTGTATGTGTATACAGACACACACACACATCAAAATAAATTGTTTAATATAATTATATATTTTAAAGAAACAAGGAGAAAAAAGGACAAAGCAATATATTTAGAGTTTTTTTAAGGTATATTAATTTTTAAAAAATCATTTCTATTTCTTTTCATTTTTTTCCTGTGGATACTAATTTCCACCTAGTGTAATTTTCTTACTCTAATAATGTTATTATCAATATGTTAACTACATATAAGTTATAGTCTTATAATATAATTATACAAATTGTTATATAAACTTATTTTTTCTCTTTATTATTGAGAGTGTTACAGGTGCCTTCCTCCACCCATTTTCCCACATTGCTCCAATCCTCCCAGTTCCACCCTGCCCCAGGTCTTCACTACCTTATTGTATGTGTTCATGGGTAATGCATACATGCATATAAGTTCTGTTGTGGCATGAGAAAACCGAGAGACCACCAGAGCCAAATTAAAGCCAAATAGAGAGCAAAGCTGGCTGGCAACTGATCCTGAGTTCTTGGAGACTAGCCCTGGGGCCTCCATATGTTGTGGTGCAACAGAGTAAAAGAAAGACCACTAGAGAATTGAAGTCCAAATAAGAGCTTTTTATTAGCCGACCGGCATCTGATTCCGAACACCCCTTTGACAGAGTCTTGGGAGATCAGCCCCGCTATGCTTTATTACATGCCTTTTATACCTTACAGAAAATAAGATCTTCTTGATATAATGCCCAGGGCCACGGCAATGCTGTATAGAATTAATTTGCCTTAGGGACAACAGGAACACCCAAGCACACCCAGGCGCACTCAGGAACACCCAGGTATTTCAGGTATTTCAAGGTACATCGGGTCACACTTAGCCCTGAACTGCACCAACACAATGCAAGCTTAATTCCTTGAGATTGTAGGGGAGGTCGAGTCTCTGACTCAAGACCTCCAGGCTCTGTGGACTATGTCAGACATGTAGCTGGCTCCCAACAATTTCTTGGTTCAGGAAGTATTACAATTTACTGAGGTTATTTTGACTAAACAGGTTCAGCTAGAGGGCATACAGTGACTTTCCCAATTATCAATTATGGAGCAGCACAATAATTTACCAATCATCAATTATGGGGTTATAAACATGCCAGCACAGTTATTTGGTTAATCTGTTCCCACCCACTCCCCCTTCCCTCCAAGATCCGTCAGTCTGTTCCATGTTTTATGCCTCTGTTTCTATTTTATTCATGTTCAATAGATTCCACATATAAGTGAGATCATGTGATACTTGTCTTTCTCTGACTGGCTTGTTTAGCTTAGCATAATACTCTACAGGTCCCACCATGCTGTCTCAAAGGGTAGTAGATCCTTATTTTTTATAGCTGCATAGTATTCCATTGTGTATATGTGCCACAGCTTTTTTTTATCCAAAGATCTACTAGCTATCGTGAATAGCACTGCTATGAACATAGGGGTGCATATATTCTTTCTGATTGGTGATTCAAGATTCTTAGGGTATATTCCTAGGAGTAGGATCACTGGGTCAAATGGCAGTTCTATTTTTAATATTTTGAGGAAATCCCATACTGTTTTCCATAGAGGCTGTACTTGTCTACAATCCACCAGCAGTGTATTAGAATTCCCTTTTCTCCACATCCACACCAGCACTTGTTTGTTGATTTATTGATGGTAGCCATTCTTGCAGGTGTGAGGTGGTACCTTGTTGACATTTTTTCAAAGTTTTTTTTCTTTACTGATTTTAGAGAGAGAGCAAGGGAGAGGGAAGAAGAGATAAAAACATCAAGAAAAGAGAACATCAATTGGCCACTTCCTGCATTCCCCCACTGGGGATCGGGCCCACAACCTGGGTATGTGCCCTGACTGGGAATCAAACCAGCGACATCTTGGTACATGGGTCGAGACTCAACCACTGAGCCACACTGGCCAGGCTACCTTGTTGTTATTTTAATTTGTATCTTTCTGATAATTAGTGATGTTGAGAATTTTTTCATGCGTCTCTTGGCCATTTGTATGTCCTGTTTGGAGAAGTGTCTATTCAGGTCCTCTGACTATTTTTTAATTGGATTTTTGTCTTCCTTTTGTTGAGTTGTATGAATACTTTATATATTTTGGAAATTAACTACTTATAAGATGTATCATTGGAAAATATGTTCTCCCATACAGTTGGTTCCCTCTTCATTTTGATGCTGATTTATTTTGCTGTGCAGAAGTTTTTTAGTTTGATGTAGTCCCATTTATTATTTAAATTATTTTTGAGAAGAAAAGGAAAGATATATGTAATAATGTTTTCTTTTATCATTATTTGAATAATTATCTTTACTTGAATTCTTTATCTTTTCTTGAATTACAGTGTTCTATCACTTTCTTTT
The DNA here is from genome assembly GCF_014108415.1 of Molossus molossus. Lineage (NCBI taxonomy): Eukaryota > Metazoa > Chordata > Mammalia > Chiroptera > Molossidae > Molossus > Molossus molossus. The sequence goes on along the minus strand of NW_023425355.1, from coordinate 9,536,965 downwards.
AGCTGGAAGAACTTCAGTTAGTATTTCTTGCAAAGTATGTCTGTGAGCAAGAAAAATCTCTGCTTCATCTGACTGCTTATTTCACTTAGCATAATACTCTCCAGGTCCATCCATGCTGTCACTAAAAGTAAAATTTCCTTCTTTTTCAAGGCTGAGTTGTATTCCATTGTGTAAATGTACCACAGCTTTTCTATCCACTCATGTACTGATGGGCACTTGGGCTGCTTCAAAATCCTAGCTATTGTAAACAACACTGCAGTGAACATAGGGGTACATATATTCTTTTGAATTAGTGTTTCAGGTTTCTTTGGGTATCTTTAGATATAGTCCCAGAACTGGAATTGCTGGGTCATAAAGCAGTTCTGGTTTTCATTTATATGCGTAATCTAATGAAAAAAGAAACTAACAAGCAAAATAGAAACAGACCTACAGATATAGAGAACAAACCGACAGCTGTCAGAGGGGAGGGGTGTTGGGTGGCTAGGTGAAAAAGGTGAAGGGATTTTAAAAAAACAAACTCATACATAGACAACAGCATGGTGATTGCCAGAGGGAAAGAGAGGTAGGGGGAGGTAGAAGAGGGTTAAAGGAGGATAAATGGTGCTGGAAGCACACTTGACTTTGTGTGATGAACACACAATACAATATACAGATGTATTATAGGATTGTACACTTGAAACCTATATAATTTTATAAACCAACATCAATCCAATAAATTCAATAAAATTTTTTTTAAATTTTATCTTTATTGTTGAAAGTATTACAATAGTCCCGCCTTTTGCCCCCAATGACACCCCCCCTCGAAAAGTCTTTGTTTTAGTTTGCCTAAGAATGTCTTACCTTTTCTTACATTTTGGAAAGGTACTCTATTTGGATACAGTATTCTTAGTTGATAATTTTTTTCCTTTCAACACTGTTTATTTTCTTTTTTTAAATTAAATTTATTGGGGTGACATTGGTTAATAAGATTATATAGGTGTCAAGTGTACATTTTTATGATACACGATCTGTATATTGCATTGTGTGCCCAGTACACAAAGTCAAATCATCTTTCCCACACATGAATGAAATAATATGGTTCTTAGCTTTTTTTTCTGACAGACATTTCACTTAGCATGATATTTTCAAGGTCCATCCATTTTGTCACAAATGGCAGCATTTTATTTTTTCTTATGGCTGAGTAGTATTTCATTGTATATATGACCACATTTTCTTTATCCAATCATCTAGTGAAGGACACTTCAGTTGTTTCCATGTCTTGGCCACCGTGAATGATACTGCAATGCCCATAGGTGTGCATATATCTTTGTGAAAAACTGTTTTCAAATTTTTGGAGTTGATACCCAGAAGAGGGGTTTCTGGGTCATATAGTAATTTTATTCTGAATATTTTGAGAAAACTCCATATTGTTTTTCATAGAGGTTGTACCAGTTTACATTCTTACCAGCAGTAAATGAGGGTTCTTTTTTTCCACAACCTCTCCAACATTTGTTATTGTCTTGTTGATGATAGACATTTTAACAGATGTGAGATGGTATCTCATTGTAGTTCTTATTTGCATTTGCCTGGTAGCTAGAGACACTGAGCATCTTTTTACATATCTGTTGGCCATTTGTATTTCTTGAGAGAAGTTTCTGTGTGGGTCCTCTGTGCACTTTTTCATTGAATTGTTTGTTTGCTGGGTGTTGTGTTGTATAAGTTCTTTATATATTTTTTAATATTAATCCATTGTCAAAAATATTGTTTGCAAATATCTTTTCCCATTCAGTTGGTTGCCTTTTTGTTTTGTTGGTGGTTTCTTTTGCTGTGCAAAAGCTTTTTAGTTTGATACAGTCCCATTCATCTATTTTTGCCTTTTCTTCTCATGCCTTTGGGGTCGAATTAATAACATCTTCTCTAAAACCAAGATCAATAAGTTTAAGACATATGTTTTATTCTATGTAATTTATTTTTTCACATCTTATATTTAGGTTTTGGATCTATTTTGAGTTAATATTTGTACATGTGGACAAACTGCAGTCTAGTTTCATGTCTTTGCACGTGGCTTTCCATTTTTTCCAGCACCATTTGTTGAAGATGATTTCTTTTTCCATTGTATATTTTTAAATATTTTGACTAAAATTATTTGCCCTTATACATGTGGGTTTATTTCTGGGCTCTTAATTCTATTTCATTGTTCTACATGTCTGTTTTTCTGCTAATATCATACTGTTTTGATAATTGTCACTATGTAGTATAATTTGAAGTCAATTATTGTGATAATTCTGGCCTCATTCTTTTCTCTAAGGATTGCTTTGGCTTTTCAGGGTTTTTTTTTGTGGTCCCATACAAATCTGATGATTTTTTTGTTTTGTTTTGTTTTATTTCTTTTAAAAATAGCAGTGGGATTTTCCTGAGAATTGCATTACATCTGTATATTGCTTTGGATAACATGGATATTTTAACTATATTTTAACTATGGTGATTCTTCCAATTCATGGACATGGACTATCTTTCCATTCCCTTGTGTCTTTTTCAACCTTTTAAAATCATATTTTGTAGTTTTTAGTATAGTTGTCCTTCACATTCTTTGTTAAGTTTATTCCTACGTATTTTATTCTTTTTGTGCAATTGCAAAAAGAATTGTTGTTGATTGTTGTTGGGTTTTATTTCACTTCTTTTTCTGAAATTTTATTGTTAATATTAGAAATGCAGTGGATTTTTGTACATTAATGTTGTATCCTGAAACTTTACTGTATTTTTTCTTATTTATAAAAGTTTTTCTTTGTGTGTGTGTGTGTGTGTGTGTGTGTGTGTGTGTGTGGAGTCTTTAGGGTTTCATTTGTAAAGAATCATGTTATCTGCCAAAAGTATCACTTTTACTTATTCATTCCCAATTTGGATGCCCTTTATTTCTTTCTCTTGCCTGATTGCACTATCTAGGATTTCTAGTACTGTATTGAACAAGAGTGGTGAGAATTGGCATCCTTTTCTTTTGTCTGATCTTAGAAATCTTAGAGAAAATGTTTTGTTTTTCACTATTGAGTCTGATGTTAGTTGAATGTTTGTCATATATGGCCTTCATTATTTTCAGGTTCTTTTCTTCTATAACCATTTTATTGAGTATTTTAATCATAAATGGATGTTGTATTTTATTAAATGCTTTTTCTGCATCTATTATAAGATCATATGATTTTTAACCTTTGTTAATATAGTATATTACATTGATAATTTACATATATTGAATTATCCTTGTGCCCCTAGAAAAAATGCAATTTGATCATGATGTATTAGTAGTAGTGATTTATTTTAGATCATTTTTACTTTTTCAGTTACAGTTGACATACAATATTAAACTCATTTCAGGTGTACACCCCAGTGATTAGACATTATATAACATGATAAGTGATCTTCCCTATGAAACTTGTACCCACCTGGCACAATACACAGTTATTACAATATTATTGACTACATTCCCTATGTTGTACTTTACATCCCCATGACTATTCTGTAACTACCAATTTGTACATCTTAATTCCTTCATAGTTTTCACTCATCCTTCCAACCCTCCTTCCATCTGGCAACCGTCAAAATGTTCCCTGTATTGATAAGTCTGCTTCTTTTCGGCTTATTTTGTTTTGTAGATTCAATTGTTTACAGATATGTATTTTATTGTTCATATTATTGATCTTTTTTTCTTCTTCTTAAAGAAGATATTTTAATATTTCATGTAATACTGGTCTGGTGGTGATAAACTCCTTTAGCTTTTATTTTTGTCTGGGAAGATCTTTATATGTCCTTTGATTCCAAATGATTGCTTTTCTGGGTAGAATAAACTTCATGGTAAGTTCTTGCTTTTCATCACTTTGAATATTTCTTGCCACTCCCTTCTGGCCTGCAAATTCATTGAGAAATCAGCTGACAGTCTTATAAGAGTTTCCTGGTAGATAACTAATTGCTTTTCTCTTGCTTTTTTAAGATTCTCTCTTTGTTTTAAACACTTTGCATTTTAATTATGATGAGTCTTAGTGTGGGTCTTTTCAAGTTCACCTTGTCTGGGACTCTGTACTTCCTAAACTTGCATCTTTATTTCCTTCACCAATTAAGAAAGTTTTCTTTCATTATTTTTTCAAATAGGTTTTTAATTTCTTGCTCACGCTCTCTTCTCTGTCTGACACCCCAAAGATGTAAATGTTGGTACAATTGAAGTTGTCTCAGATGCACATTACATTATCTGAATTTTTAAATTCTTTTTTCTTTTTGATGTTCTGATTCAGTGTTTTATGTTTCCTTATGTTCCTAATAACTAATTTAATTCTCAGATTCATCTACTCTCTGTGGATTCTCTATAAATTATTCTTCATTTCAGTTAGTATGCCCTTCATTTACAACTGGTTCTATTTTGATTTCCATATTGTTTTTTGATGCTGTTGAAGTTCTCTCTAAGTTCATCTACTTTTCCTCTAAATTTTTTAAGCATACTTATAACCAGTGTTTTAAATTCTGCCTTCATTTTCCTTAGTTGTAGGACTTCCATTCAGCTCAATTTCAGGCAGTTCTGAATGGTGGTTGTTCTGTATATTTCTTGCCTTTATTTTGTTTACTTCTTTGGAGTTTTGTTCTATTTTTTTCATTTGATACAAGTTTCTTTGTTTCTTCATTTTGGCAGCCCTCCTGTGTTTGTTTCTATGTATTAGGGTATAGCTGTTATGTCTCCTGGGTTTGGCAGAGTGGCCTAACATAGTAGGTATCCTGTAGGGCCTAGTGTTATAGCCACCCCATTTATCCGAGCTGGGCACCCCAGATGAACCCCACCCTTTCTGGGCTGTGTACACACTCTTGTTGTAGAGTTGATCCTTGATTGCTGTTGATATGTTATTGGGAGGGATTTCCTCCCAGACTGATCAGCTGCAAGGGCTGGTTGCAAACATTGTGGAATATCAGCAGTGCAGGGGCCCACCCCACAAAGCAGAACTTACTTCACTGGGGCTCTAGGGCATTCTGAGCCCACCCCTTGAGTGTGAACCTTGTGTAAGTGGTTGGATGGTGCTTTATTGTGGTCTGAAGCTGTCCATTGTGTGTGCTGGGGCTAGGACTTCAATGGAGGTGCAAGCCAAGGTCAGCCACTGCCTGTATTTTGCCTAAGGCCTCCTGGCATGAACTACAAAGCAATTTGCAGATGGCTGCTATTTGTGCTGGGCTTGGAGGTGCCCAGGTGAGGCCAAGCAGTAAACCAAGGCCAGCTGCTGCTAGTGCCAGGCCTGGGGCCACTTAGTGAGAGGTATGGAGCATGCCAGGTTTACATGCCACTTTTTTGAGAGATTTTAAGAAAGTCAGAAGCATGAGCCAAGACAGATTATTTATATGGAAAAGCTATTGGAAATAGCTTGTGTGGACCCATAAGTTGGGTGGGGCAAGGTATCAGGGAATTACCTGATTGGGCAAACAGTAATAGCCAGGTGGATGGAGACTCAGCTATGGACCCTGCTTGCTGGCTCTGTGAGGGGAAGGCCTAGAAAAGAACCAATGGCTTCTGCCAGCACATCTTTCAGGGATACAGATGCCCCTACAACTCTCATTCTGATGCCATACACTTCAGTTCCTCTTCAGTTCTAGTATATCCCTGGAGCCGTCCAAGCTGCTGCCCTAGCACTGGAACTCAGAAGGAGTGAGTCCAAGTAAATCCTTGTGTGAGTCCTTTAAGAGGAACTGCCTGGAACTCTAGAGACTCTTCATCTCACTCAGCCACAAACCCTGTTGCTTTTTACAGCCAGAAGTTATGAAGACTTCTCTTCCTGGCACTGGAACCCTGCTGGGGAATCTAGTGTAGGGATAGGACCCCTAACTACTCAGGGGGACCTCTGAATCCTAGATAACCCCCTGATTTTCATCTTCCACCTGTGGATATGGGACCAACTTCTTTCATGTCTCCACCCCTCCTACCAGTCTTATTGTTACTTCTCTATATCCTTAGTTGTAGGACTTCCATTCAGCTAAATTTCAGGCAGTTCTGAATGATGGTTGTTTTTTAGTTTAGTTGTAATATTGATCTGTATTATTTTTAATGTGTTGTATTTAATTTTCTAGTATTTTACTTAGAATTTTTCATCTGTATTCATCAGTTATTTGTTTGTAGCTTTGTGTGTGCGTGTTATCCCTGCCAGGTTTTGGTTTAGGGTTACCTTGGACTCTTTTAATATTTTAAAAGATGTTGAGAAGGATAGATATCAAATCTTTGAATGGTTGGTAGAATTCACTAGTGAATCCATATAATCCCGGACTTTTACTGTTTTGGGAAGATTTTTATGGTGGTTTTAATTTCCTCACTGTTGATTGCTCTATTTAGATTTTCCAATTCTACATGATTATAGGAAGGTTAAATATTTCTAGGACCGTATCCATTTATTATAGGTTATTGAATTTTGTGGCATATAGAATGACAGGCATACCAGAAGAAGAATAGAAAGAGAAGTGAAGGGAGAGCCTATTCAAACAAATAGTTGCTGAGGGTTTTCCAAACCTATGGAAAGAGCTAGATCCTTGAATCCAAGAAGGAAACAGAACACCTAATTACCTCAATCCAAAAAGGTCTTCTCCAAGACACACTGTATTAAAATTGTCAAAAAATTAATGACAAGAAATAATTCTCAAGGTATCCAGGGAAAATAAGAAAGTAACCTATAAAGGAAAGCCCATTAGATTATCATAGGACTTCTTAACAGAAATGCTACAAGTCACAAGAGAGTGACAATAATATATTCAAACTACTGAAAGAAATTATGAGCCAAGAATAATATATCAAGCAATGTTATTCTTTAGATATGAATGAGAAATAAAGACCTATGAAGATGTATAGAAGCTGAGAAAAATTTCCACCAGACCTCCAGTGCAGGAAATACTCAAGGCGGTTACCCTACCTGAAACAAATGGGAAAAAAAAAGTCACAGAACTACAAGTAAGATATCCAACAAACTCACCTAATAAATAGAAATAAATTGTAACAACAAAAATAGAAGAGGTGGGGGTAAAGTTTGAATTTGCAAAGGGGGGTGGGATTAGATGCAATTGAAATGAAAAAGGACGACTCTATATATGAAGCTTTCTTTTACATAAAGCTAATGCTAACCACAAACACAAAACTTTTAAAAAAAAGGAAACAGAGGGGAAAAGTATGGAATACCACCAAATAAAAATAACAGACAGAAACACAAAGGAAAAGTACCAATGGGGTCACAGAGCTACCGGAAAACACAAATTAAAATTGTTATAGGGAATTCTCATATATCAGTAATTACTCTAAATGCATATGGACTGAATTAATCAACAAAAGGGCACAGAGTATCAATTCAGTTAAAAAAAAAATATGCTGCCTTCAGGAGATACATCTTAGCTACAAAGACAAATATAGACTAGAAGTGAAAAGATGGAAAATGATTCTCCAAGCAAATGGCATCCACAGAAAAGCAGGTGTAGCCATACTTGTAGCTGATAAAATATATTTTATGATAACAATGGTAACAAGAGACAAAGAAAGACATTTTATAAGCATCAAGGGGACACCACATTAAAGAGACCTAACATTTCTCCATATATATGCATCCATTCAGAAAGCACTGAAATATATGAAACAACTACTAACAGAACTAAAGGGAGAAACTGACAAAAGCAATCATAGTAGGGGATCTAAATAGCCATTTGCCAACTATAGATATATCATCTAAACAGAACATCAATAAAGAAATATTGGCTTTAAATAACACAATAGACCAAATGGACATAATTGACACTTATGGAGCCTTTCATTCCAGAACATAAGATTATACATTATTCTCTAGTGTACATGGAAATTCTCAAGAATAGACCACATGTTGGGACACAAAACTAGCCTCAAAAAATGTTAAAGATAGTAATCATACCAAGCATATTCTCTGACCACAATGCTTTCAAATTAGAAATGAACTGTGAAAAGGAAGTTAAAAACCCACGAATATGTGGAGATTAAACAACATGCTAGTAAAAAATTACTGGGTCAAAGAAGAAATGAAAGGTGAGATCAAAAGATATATGGAGGCAAATGAAAATGACAATATGACATTAAAAATTTGGGGAATGCAGTGAAAGCAGCAATAAAAGGGAAATTTATATCATGACAGGCCTATCTCAAGAAATAAGAAAAATCCCAAGTAAACAACCTAACTACATCTTAAAGAACTAGAAAAAGAAAGACAAAGAATCCCAAAGTTAGCAGAAGAAAAGAAATAATAAAAATTAAAGCAGAATTGAATGAAATAGAGAGATGAGAAAGACTATACAAAATATTAATGCAAAAAAGATCTGGTTCTTTGAAAAGATTAATAAAATTGACAAGCTTCTGGCTAGACTCACTAAGGAAAAAAGAGAAAAGACTCAAACAAAATCAGAAATGAAAGAAAAGTTTCCACAAACATCATCAAAATACAATGAATCAACACTTTGAGTATATCATCTCACTGCTTTGTGGCTTTCATTACATTTCATGTGGAGTCAGTTGTTAATCTTACTGTGACTCCCTGTACATTATTGTTTTTCACTTGCTGCTTTCATGATTTAAATTTCGGCTTTCAAAATTTTTCACTATGAGTCTAGTTGTGGACTTCTTTGTTTTTATCTGATTTTGAGGGTTTAAAACAAAAATTTTTGGACACGAAGATTAGTGTTTTTCACCAAACTGGTGAAGTTTGTGACCACCACTTCTTTAAATATTTTTTATGTCCCTTCATTCTTTTTCTCTCCTTCTGTTATTTCCATTATGCGTATGTTAGTCTGCTTCATCATGTTTCATTATTCTATGAGACTGTTCACTTTTCTTCACTCCTTTTTCTGTCTGTTCTTCAGATTGCATAATCTTTATTGCTCTATATTCAATTTTGTTGATTCTTTTACCTAAAACTAAATGTACTCTTGAGCCTTTCTACTGAATTTTTCACTTTGCTTTTTGTATTTTTATCTCCAGATTTTCCATTATTTTTACCTCTCTAGTGAAATTATTTTTGTATTTTTTTATCCTCACCCAAGGACATTTTTCTATTTTTTGTTCAGATAGAGTGGGAGGGAGGAAGGGAGGGAGGGAGGGAGAGAGAGAGCGAGCGAGCGAGCGAGCAAGAGAGAGAGAAACATCGACGTGAAAGGGACACATCAAGTGGCTGCCACCCATACAACCCAACCAGGGCCAGGGACAAACTGCAACCAAGGTACATGCCCTTAGCGGGAACTGAACCCGGGTCTCTCTGGACCACAGGTCAACGCTCTAACTGCTGAGAAAAACTGTCCAGGGCTCTAGTAAAATTATTTATATGATGATATATCATTTTTACAAATTCCCTTAACTTATTAAAATTATTTCTTTTAGTTCTTTGTAAATATTTATAGGACTTGCTTTGACACCTTTGTCTGTGAAGTCAAACATCTGAGTCCCCTCAAATGTCACCTCTATTGCTTAAACTCCTCTGTGAATAGGTCATATTTTCCTATTTCTCTACATATTTTGTATTTTTTGTTGAAAACTGGACAAATGATACATTATAGCAACTCCGCATACTGAGCCTCTTCTTTTCTTGGGGCTCAGTTTTGTTGTTTATTTATTTTATAAATTTGTTTAGTGACTTGGCAGGACTACTTCTGTGAAATCTATGTTTCCTGCATTATGCAGACTCGGTGTCCTTTCTAAGATTATTTTCACTTTTTCTAAACTTCTATTCTGGCTTCTTAGTCTTGTTTCTCTAGTTCACCCCTGCTTCATCATAAATCACTCATTGGTCAAATACTGTGTTTAAACTCATTAAACCAGTTAGATTTTTTTCCTGTTACTGTGTGCGGTTTGGAATCTCTTTCTATAGTTCAAGGAATTTAGATTTTGTGTCACTTTATCCCAGGATTAGTGTCTCAGAAGTTCCATCCTTGGCTGCCCCTGAGAAAAATTCCCTATGTAGTTATACAGCCTTGAGTATGTGCAGTTTTCCAGATCAATAGAGCTAAATGGGATTTTTTTCTAGATTCTTAGATGTCACCCTGGGGTCAGAATAGTTTATTACTTCACCAGTGTTTGTTCAGAGGTTGTGCTTAAGCCCCTTGAGCCAATCAGACTTTACCTTTTGCTGACTGACCTGTATGTGGTTTGGGGAGCATTTTCAAGCCTGTCCCATGTCTTGCTCTGATTGTTCATGAGTAATACATGCATAGATTTCCCAACACCTACAGTTGACTGCAATCCCGGGAGGATTCTTCTTTGTTGTCTCTTTTTCCAGGTATGTCTATTAAATTTCTGGTTGTTCTGCTTTTTTTCTTATATCAGAGATAAGGGCTACCTCTTAATTTTTCTCTATCAAAATCTCTATTGTTTTGCCAAGGCCTTTAGGCATGATGTTCTTTACTCTCTGTTCTAAAAATCAGTCCCCTCAGGCAGAGCTGTCCTTGTAGCTTGCCACTTCCCTTAAGTAGATCTTCAGAGGTGTTGGCAGGAGCTGAGGGTGGAGAAAACATACTGCTTCTCTGGGAGTGACATCCTTATTTTACCAATGGGTTCCAGAGGAGGGTAGTACAACAACCCTTGATTTTTTTCATTTTTAGTTGCCCTATCTGCTCTATGAGCAAAGTAAGGTAAGGTTCATCAGGCACAGTAGTCTCTGTCACTGGTTAGGCAAGGTCATAGGCCTATAAGTAGGAGGAGGTGGGTGGCTGTAAGAACCACCAGTTCTCTTAGCCATGTCTGCTGGGAATAGAGCTTAAGCAATATAGATCTAGGAAAGGGCATGAGATAAGCATACATCTTGTTCTTGTCAGGTAAAACTGTAGAGTGATCAGAGTAAAGCTTCTATAATACACAGTTGGGGAGAGCAGAGAATGAGAAAAGTTCATAGCTCAAATGCCACAGACTCTAACTCTTATTGCTGAGATTTAGTAGGTTTTCTTGGATAAATGTTTGACAATTTTCTATATGCTGCTTAAATCAATTCTCAAATAATATATTTTTTCTATGAATTTTATCAGTTAAATGTTTGTTGCTCTAGGGAGAAAGTCTGCTGAGCCCCTTATACTACCAGCCTGTTTTTTTTTTTTGTTTTTTTTTTAATTTATTGATTTTAGTGTGAGAGAGGAAGGCACAGAGAGAGAGAGGAGAAAGAGAGAGAGGAAAACATTGATTTGTTGTTCCACTTATTATGCATTTATTGGTTGATTCTTGTATGTGCCCTGATGGGGGATCAAACCAACAACCTGGTGTATCAGGAAGATGCTCTAACCAACTGAGCTACCTGACCAGTCACCAGCCGGTTTATATAACTAAAGTTTTATTACAGTATAGCTATGCTTATTTATGTATGAGTTCATTCATTAATGTATGTATGTCTGTGCCTACCTTTGAACTCAAAGTCAGAGTTGAGTATTTGCAACAGAGATCAAATGTATTGCAAAGACTATTGGATGAAAAGGGTCACATACTAAACCTGACAAGCTCAGAGGAGGTCTTACAAACTCAGAGATCTAAAGTAACCACATAGGATGGTCTGAAATTAAAACTTTCTTACTAAAAGCAAGTCATGGCAGGTAGTCATGTACTGAGCTGGTATCTTCCTTGACAAAGGTCAATCTATACCTTAACTGAGTCTATTGTCTTTTTGCATGTATGATAACATACCTTTAGAATGTTGGAGTAATTTCTTTTTTCCAGACCCTTAAGCAACATCTTCTACTAGACCAGGAGACCACAGAGCCCTTCATTGTTATTGCTATTGTGTTAATTGTTAACTGTTAACTATCCTATACCCACCTATGTAAAGAAGTATGTGTCTATTTGGTTTACTTTTTATCCAGTCCCAGAGATTTTCTTGCTTTGCTTTTTCCCACTTCCCTAATCTATCACCAATGAATTTTATGTAACCCTCTTATACCTCCTCCTTTAATTGTAATGTATAAAATGAAGCGCAAAACTGCCCTTCTCTGGAACATTTTCTCAATTCATTGAGATTTAGCTTCCTTGCAATTGTCATCAGTTTGGCTCAAATAAACTCATACAAATTCTTACAGGTTTAGACATTTCTCACATTGATATTTTTAAGTATTTACTGTCTGGCCCTTACCAGAAAAAGTCTGCCAACTCTTCACCACTTTTATACACCAATAATAAACTTTCAGAAAGAGAAACTAAAAAAAAAAAAATCCAATATACCATTGCAACAAAAAAAATTAAGGTACCTAGGAATAAATTTAACCAAGGAAGGAAAAGATCTGTCCTCAGAAAACTTCAGGACATGTAAACTAGTGGAAGCATATACCATGTTCATGGACTGGAAAAAATGACACTATCAAAATATCCATACTACCCAAAGCAATCGATAAATTCAGTGTAATCCTTACTAAAATTCCAATGTCATATTTCACAGATCTAGGATGAATACTCCAAAAATTTATATAGAACTAAAAAAGACCCCAAATAGCCACAGAAATCTTGAGAAAGAAGAAGAAAGTAGGAGGGATCACAACACCAGATATCAAATTATACTACAAAGCCATCGTAATCAAAACAGCCTGCTACTGGCACAAGAACAGGTATATAGATCAATGGCATAGTATAGAGAACCCAGAAATGGGCCCAAGCCATTACACTCAATTAATATTTGACAAAGAAGGCAAGAGCGTACAATGGAGTAAAGAGGGTCTCTTCAATAAATGGTGTTGGGAAAATTGGACAAGTACATACAAAAAAGTGAAAACAGACCATCAACTTACACCATACATAATAATAAACTCAAAATGGATAAACAACCTAAATGTAACTCATGAATCTATAAAATCCTAGAAGAAACCATAAGCAGAAAAATCTCAGACATCTCATGTAGCAAAATTTTCACTGGTACAGCATCTAATGCAAAAGAAGCAAAGGAAAAAATAAACAAATAGGACTACATGAAAATAAAAAGCTTCTACACAGCAAAAGAAACCATCAGCAAAATTAAAAGGGATCCCACTGTATGAGGGAACATATTTGCCAATGCTACATTTGATGAGGGGTTAATGTCCAAAATATATAAAGAACTGATATAAATTAACCAGAGGAAGACAAACAATCCAAGTAAAAAATATGCAAGGGATCTAAACAGACACTTCTTCAAAGAGGATATACAGATGGCCAAGAGACATGAAAACATGGTTAATATCACTAATCATCAGAGAGATACAAATTAAAATGACAATATGGTATTACCTCACACCTGCCAGAATGGCTGCCATCAACAAATCATGAAACAACAAATGCTGGTGAGGGTGTGGAGAAAAGGGGACTCTGTTACAGTGCTGGTGGGAATGCAGACTGGTGCAGAAAGAATATATGCACCCTTATGTTCATAACAACACTCTTTACAATAGTTAAGATGTGGCAACAGCCCAAGTGCCCAAGTAGATGAGTGGGTCAGAAACCTGTGGTACATTTACACAATGGAATACTATACAGCTGTAAAAAAGAAAAATCTCTTACCCTTTTTGACAGCATAGAGGGACCTAGAGAGTATTATACTAAGTGAAATCAGTCAGTCAGAGAAAGATAAGTATCACACGATCTCACTTATATGTGAAATCTAATGAACAGAATAAACTGACAAAGAAAATAATTCCAGAGACAAGGAAGCAGGGACTGTAGAACCTTAGAGGGAATGGGGGAGGTGAGGCAGAAAAGATAAACCAAAGAACTTATAACACATATACATAACCCGTGGACACAGACAATAGTGCAGTGAAGATCTTGGGAGGGGGGGAGCAGGAGTGGACAGGAGGGAGTCAATGGAGGAAATAATGGGGACATATGCAATACTTTCAACAATAAAGATAAATAAAAGTATTGCCATTCAACATTTAAATGAAGAGATTGTCCTTTGAGTCAATAAACCTAACTTAAGATGTAAGCCAGTTAGAGGGCTGTGGGTGTATGGTTTGTTTGACCGGTGATCCAAATCTTCTTATACATTATTATAATCAGCTGCTCCAAGAGGATGGAAATTCTTATTTGGAAGCTAGTAGCTATGATCTGAGAAGTACCTAAGAATTCTGGAGATTTTAGAGATGGGCTGAATAGATAGAGAGAGGGTGGAAGAAGGAAAATTTCACTAGCAAAAAGGCAAAATGAGGATATAAGCTGTGAGTAGAGGGATGGAAGAGGAGATTCAATGAAAGGCTAAAGGATGTTGAGAGGTATCTGCACCCAGGTTTCCTTTATGCAATTTGACTCACTCTTGATTGATGGATTTTATATTTTCAACATAATGTTTCCTACATTCAGGCAATTTATAAGAAAATGCACATTTTAATTATTTGAGACTGGTAAAATATCAAACATTGAAGAGGCAGATATTTATTAGCTTTTTGGAAGTTGTCCCCCACAACAACTTCATAGCCCTCTCCTACTTGGAGAAACATGTGTACATGTTTCTCATACTCTACTCACCGTTCCCAGGATAAGATACAGCTCTTGCAAATTTGGACCCAAAGCTGTGAAATTCCAAGCATGATTTGTAACTGTTCTGTTATTCCACAGCTGTACACTGCTGTTTCTCTTGCTATGGAAAGTTCTCTTGTCTTCTCCTAGGTATGTGTACTTTGCCACTCTGCACACAGGCACAGCTAGGTCATTAACTTTTGAGTTTATCCAGACAACTGAAAAGTAGGGAAGCATATTTTGTAGATAATCTATAAAGCTGAAATCAAACAGTAGTCTTTTCTAATGAAAGCTCCCTTTACATGCAGAGTGCCTCTGCTCAGACTGCAGTTTTCTTGCTAACAGGCTATAGCTGTCTTTGAAGTAGGGTGAATAGAAAGAACTACAGACAAGGAGTGCTGAGCTGGGCTCTTTCCCTAGCTCTCCCACTAACTCAGAGTGTAACCTAGTTACCCCCTACCTCCATCCATCCAGGCCTGTTTATTCATCTACAAAAAGAAGGTGTTAGATTACATGATTTCTGAGGCCACTTTCAACTCCACAAATTTCTGAAATGTACTAAGTCTTTGAGGTTTTTTTCATGTGTTCTCTGGGTGGGTTTGGTTTGGAAGAGCTTCCCACCTGGGGCAAAATTTTCCAGCAGCACATAGAGCCCAAGGCATACATTCACCATTCTCCCATCACCCAGCCACAGTATCTGCAAATTTGGCCCCAGAACTGTGAAATTCCAAGCTTGATGCATAACCCTACATTTCTCACACAGCTGTGAGCTGCTTTATTTTTCCATTCTTGCAAGTCCTCGTAGGCCCTTCTTTTCCACTTCAGGATTTATACTTTTTGCTAGCTGAAAACCTCACATATACCTCTAGATCAGAACCTTCTTCCTTCAACTGTACAGCACACATTTCTTCAAAGAAAAGTATGAGGTTTTGGGGTCTTACCTGTTGAATAACTGCAGAAACTATAGATGAAACATACAGTTAATTCTAATGAAAGTCTTATTTAAGATCACATGCAAAGGGCTAAGCTATTGAACTATGTGTAATAATCTCAGATATAACACATTTTTAAAATTGTTTTTCCTTTACTGATTTTAGAGAGAGAGGGAGAGATAGAAGCATCGATGAGAGAACATTGATTGGCCACCTCCTGCATGCCCCCCACTGGTGATCGGGTCCAGAATCTGGGCATGTGTCCTGACCAGGAATCGAACCAGCAACCTCTTGGTGCATGGTTTGACACTGAACCACTGAGACACCCTGACCGGACAGGGCAAGAATAGTTTAATGGGAACAGGGAAGAAGGGATAAAATACTGAAAATTGGGGGAAAGAGAAACCATATTTTTGCATGGTTTCCTGGAGCACTGACCAAATCAAAGATACAAGTGTAGCCTTCTGAAATCAGGCTTGAAGTAACTGGGAGGATAACATGTCTCAAATGCCAGGCTTTTTGCACTCAGATAAAATAGAGTTAATGTAAATGCATATTTTCTGGGTAATTTTGTTTTGTTTTTAATTTTGGGGAAGGAGGTGGAGCTCATAGAAAATACCCTGACTTTATTTTTCTAAAAATTTCTTCCTGTCTCGTGATGGCTCATTGAAGGAAATGAAATTCTTGTCAGAGTGACTGTAAACAGTAGAGTAATTTTTCTTAAATTTCTTAAATTCGATTTTCAGGAATTTACAGAAAGTTCATTATCATGGAATTTACTCAGTTTCTCTTGTTTACCCAGACATAAAATTTTCCTTTCAGTTACTGCACTTGAAACCTTGAAATTTCTAGGTTAAAACTGATATGTAGGGCACTTACTGGGTTTCATATTTTGGCCTGAACTCTTATATTCTCTCTGGGAGAGCTCAGTTGGTTGATTGCTCAGAGTTCTCTAATTGCAGACTTGAACCTCTGGGAAACAGAGTTTGAAGCATTGCAGCTTCTCAAGTTGCAATCAAGTCTCTCTGAGTGCTCAATCTATTGCTAATTTTAAAATTAAAGAGGCGATTGTTTCTGCATTTAAACTGTCTGCCAAAGTTGAAGATTGTTTAGTGGAGTGCCCAGCTGTGCTTAAGGAAGAGACTGTTATAAATGCAGGTGGTGATGAGTGCCATAGAGAATGTTTTCATGGGGTTCCATATGAAGGATTAAAGCATAAAAAATTAAGCTCATAAGTTTGGAGAAAGTGGTCAATGTTTCTTTGTTTAGTTTTGTATGTGTTTGGAGTTATATTACAACATAAATTGCTTTTAGTTCATAGAATTTTGTGGCTTAAAAGATAACATTTTTCATTTGTCTATCAGGCTTATATGTTCACATTCATGGCGTGAATCCAAGGAAAGTGGAGAGGCATGGTTAAGAAAAAACAGCCAGTGTATGCTCAACACATTGATCAACAAATCCTAATAGGAATACTTAAATTATCTGAGAAATGGGAAAATATATGTTCTTCTGCTCATCCAAATCATATGTTCTTCTGCTCATCCAAATGATAAAGGCTCTTTCTAATTCCCATCAGGTTCAATCTCCTAGACTTTAGGATTATTTTATTCTCATTTGCAGTGTTTGTAGTGTTTGCTATTTCTTTCTGGGCATAGTCTCCTTCCTAACTGGATGCTAAGTAAGCTCTTGGAGAACACACACAGTCCATAATAAACTAACTTAAAGCCTATTGATTAACTAAATGGTTGAAATGAGTAAAAAGCAAGAAGACTTATTTGTGGATTTACAGGCCCCAAATAGCATAGTATGTTTATCCCAGTTGCCTGCATGCCAACCTCCATATTTTAAGCTTTAATGTGTATAGTGGAAATTTTATTTGCCTTCCTGTTAACTTTACCCACTCTATGAAAAGTGGGGTCCAAGGTAGCACAAGTGGGATAGGCTTGAGAGATCAAGATTATCTCTTCATAATGTCATGCCTCTCTGATAAATTTGTTACCCTATAAATTCCCAAACCTGTATTTTTCTTCATTAACAGCTAAATACTAATGAGTTTTAAATGTCTGATCTCACATATTCTCGTTGATTGTACTAGTTGCTCTAGTAGGGGATTTTTGTTTTAAACCCAAGGAAATGATGTTATATCCTGTTTTTGCTAGTGGTTTATGAATAGCAACCAAAGTTTATTGCTCAGCCAAATAATGAGTCTGTAACCTGAAAGAAGCAAGATAATTGATTCAGAACTTTTTCCCTATAGTGCTACTGGCTTAATTATAAGGAAGACAGAATAGTAATCACCTACAGCCAAGATATTTTAAATAATGCAAAATAAAATGTATCAGAGATTGTCATCTAGTAATGTAATCACAATAATTATTAATAATCATACTGATAATAATGTTAGAATACAAAGAAATAAAGAATATTGGCCTTATAGCATGTATAGGGTTATTATTAATATCTTAGAATACAGTGATACCTCGGTTCTCGAACATAATTCGTTCCAGGAGGACGGTCGAGAACCAAATTGTTTGAGAACTGAAGCAATGAAACCCAATAGGAAATAATGGAAACTGGATTAATTCGTTCCAAGCCCCAGAAAATGCCTATTTACTGGCCTAATTTGTATACAATATGTAGAAAAACATAAGTCTCAACAAGAAATAAAAGTGTACAGTATGTCTAAGGGTTAAATTCAGTGTAAAGCGTGACTCTCTCCACAAAGCGTGACTCTCTCCACAAAGCGTGACTCTCTCTCTGCACTCACACTGATGACGCAAGCAAGGCGCGCTGGGCCGAATGAACGCCATTCGGCTCAACTCGGCTCATCTCGGAAGTTCGAGTTCCAAATATTTGTTCGGATTCCAAGACAAAAGTTTCTCGAATCTCCTGGTCGAATACCGATTTGGTCGAAAGTCAAGGCGTTCGAGAACCGAGGTATCACTGTATTTGGATTTGATTAATCATCATGCCTTTATTGATAACTGAACTTTATAATAAGTCCATTACAAGGTACTGGTCACTGTGCTTGAAACATTATATGCATCATGCCGTTCAATCTATGAAGTAGATATTATGCTATCATCACTATTTTAAAAATAAGAAAACAGAATCAGAAATGTTAAGATTATACAATCAATAGAGATATTTGTAGCTCCCTTTAAGTACCCTTTGCCTTTCACCATTATGCTATGTTCCCAACCCTGCATTAAGCTCCAGGAATAATTCAAAGAAGCACAAGATATGATTCTTGCTCTCTAGGAGTAAGACTTTGACCCCACTTTTGATAGAGTGGGTAAAGTGAACAGGGAAGGCAAATAAAATTTCCACTATACACATTAAAGCTTAAAATATGGAGGTTGGCATGCAGGCAACTGGGATAAACATACTATATAAGTTCTGTAGACATCCAAATATTCTAACTCAGTACAAAGCACTTCTGAAATCATGTGAATTAAATTTATCTATTTTAACTGCATTAAACTGTCACCTACAAATAAAAGAGGAAAACCACTGACATTTATTGCCTACTTACTATTATACAAAGACACACAATTTCAGATGAGCCCACAATCACATTTGTTAAAGAGTATTTTACAAAGAAGGAAATGTAAATTCAGAGGACTTAATTTCCCGGGATATCCCAGCAGAAAGTGCTAAAGCTAAAGCCTGGATACAGGTGTGTGTGATTCCCAAATTTGTAAGTGGTATTTTATAGTGGTGAGAACATAGGCATGGAGCCACACTATTCCCATTAGTAAGAGTGGAGTGATACCAACCACCTTACAGTTATTATGACATTGAATCACAGTTAAAATAGCATTACTGCTCGGGCCGGTTTGGCTCAGCAGTTAGAGTGTCGGCCTGCGGTCCAGAAAGACCCGGGTTCGGTTTCCGCTAAGGGCATGTACCTCTGTTGCATTTTGTCCCCTGCCCTAGTTGGGTCGTGCAGGTGGCAACCACTCAATGTGTCCTTTTCACGTCGATTTTCTCTCTCTCTCTCTCTCCCCTTCCCACTCTATCTGAACAAAATATGGAAAAAATGTCCTCGGGTGAGGATAAAAAAAAAAGAAAAAAAATAGCATTACCTATTCAAATATTTTTAAACTTTCAGATAAGGTTGTTATATAAAGTAAATAAAATGAAGTACAAAAAGTCTCTGGTATATATTAGGCAATTAAATAAAGTTATTGTTATTTTTATTATTGCAATATATCAAGAGCATTTACAGTGATTCATTGATTTGGAAGCATTTAGATCTTGATGGTTTTTGAATATTGATGATGAAAGAGCTGAAAAAAATCTTAGGAAGATCATTAGTTATGTATGCACAGAGATAATTATTTTTGAAACTCAGATTTTTTTGTATAAAGTTTCCAATTAAAAAATAAAGGACTACGCACTGGCCGGTTTGGCTCAGCGGTTAGAGCGTTGGCCTGTGGACCAGAGAGTCCCGGGTTCAGTTCCTGCTGGGGCATGTACCAAAAAAAAAAAAAAGAAAGAAAGGACTAGTCAAGCCTTGATTTAACAAGAATGACTCTCCTTGCAAACTGGTGCTATCAACAGTGCTTATTTCCATTATGTTCCATTAGTTATTTATAATAGTACTTAATGCCATAGACACTAAGTGCTTTACAACGGACAACATACTGAACCTAATACTGAAACCATAGGTAAAAAGGGATTTGTGTCCATGATTTCTTGGTAGCACTGGAATACAGTACTCTTCACCACAACTGTAGAGTGCTTGGGTCTTAGGGAACAAAAATAATTCTCTATAGATTCTTTCTGTTGACACTGTCCCATAAGGCATGGGGATGCTACTTTGGAGCTAGACACGAGTTACAGAATAAATTTTGAGTGTTTACAAAAATGTAAAATTGTCAGGTGTGACATAAGCGCAGTATTAAGTATAATAAATCCCAGAGTTAGGGAAGCAGTTCTTCCTCAATTTTATTATTATATCAAATATAAAGTTTTGGTTTTAGTCTTTAGTGTCTATGTAACTCTTGATAATTTCCCATTTTATCGTAGAGCATGCCTAAAGTTTAGAGTTTTGAGCAGGCAGTGTCTGAAAAAGACATTTTAATTTCAGTGTTTTGATTTTATTGCTTTTCTTTTTAATGCTGCCTTCTATTTTTCATAAAAATACTAATTTCCCATTTATGGTAGTAATATAAAATTTAAAAATACATTTATTTAAGAAATAAGGCATGAGTCAATTTAGAGAAAAATAAACTAAGTGATAAGTCATAGTAATCATGTGTGACAAAAACTTAAAAGATGGTAACAAGTGTGATAAATACACACACCAAATGAATTTATTATATATAGACACAAGAATCAAAAGAATCATGAGCATTGATTTTTTTAAAAATTTATGTGTATATCAGGTTAATATAGACTTATATAGATAAAAGAATTATAGGTGGTATGATTGAAATTAATTATCACTTAATTTTTAATGCAGCCAATTTTTTTTTATGTACATAGACCATGGCAGCAAAATAAATGAACCCAAGTGGTCTGGGTAAGAATAAAGTTGACTCATTAAAAAGTTGCTTATTAAAAATTGAAGTTCTTCAATAACATTGCTCATTCACCTACTTACAACTAACTTTCAGCTAGCTCTATGTTTGGTAATTCTGGGAAAGAATAACAAAAGGGAGATTGGAAAAATGGCGGCGGAGTGAAAGGAAGCTACACAGACTGTCTCCCAGAACGAAACTGGAATTACAACTATAACACAGACAAATTGACAGGGAAAAGCAACAGAAAAGCAGCTTGCGAGGACCATATAACCAGCGACACTGACTCCATTCTGGTAGGGTTGCGAAGGCGCGAGACGGGGGCTGGGAGCCCACGGTCGGCAGCTCGGCAGCAGCCTTAGCTGGGAGCAGCGCCCTCGGGTTACACTCCCAAGCAGCTCCACAGCGCAGAGCCGGGACAGAGGCTAAAATAGCCACAGCCACTCACCTTGGGCTCCGGCAGAGGGAGGGCAGACTGGACTAGAACTGTGTCGGGACACTCGGGATTGGGGGGGCGCTCAGAGCTTTTTCTGAGTGCAGCCACGCAGGACGGTGGCCATATTGCTCCTTCCCAGGGCTCTGGGGAGAGGCAGCGGCCCCTCCCTTGGAGATCCAACCCCACCCTATGGGCCATTGAAGTGATAATTGAGGCTCATTAACAACCAGCATCTGCCCCACCCTTGTGAAATCCCCTTGTGCTGAGCACCTGAGGGAGTTTTTCAATCAACTGACAACCCAAAACTCATCAAGTAACCTCAACTGCTAGCCTCCAGGCAAAAAGCTAGAGTATATACAGCACCTTTCCTGGGCTAGCAACTTTAACCAGGAAAGTAAGACTTGACAGCGGTGTTTAACGTGGGTCCTCCCTCGCTCATCTAAACACAGGAGAGGGAGCCACAAACAGCAGAACACCAACACCCAAGGGAAAACTTGACAGGCTCCAAAGCCCACAGTGATAGCCAAAATGATGAAACACAGAAACAGAAGCAAAATGAAAGAGCAAGAGACCTCCACCGAACATGAGATCAATGTGGAGCAATTAGGCATGTTAACAGAGCTAGAATTCAGAGCCATGATCTTGAGGAAGCTGAACAGCATGAGTAAGGACATAGAGACACTGAAAATAAGCCAATTGGAAATTAAAAACCATCAAGAAGAGATAAAAAATGACATATCAGAAATGAAAAACACATTGGAAGGTTTAAAAAGCAGAGTAGAGGAAGCTGAGGACCAGATCAGTGAATTAGAAGACAGGGTAGAAAAAATCAACTAATCAGAAAAACAAAATGAAAAAACTATTCAAAACCAGGAAGACAGCTTAAGAAAACTGTGGGACAACTGGAAACGTAATAATATTCGCATCATAGGAGTCCCCGAAGAAGAAGAAAATGAGCAAGGGATAGAGAATATATTAAAAAAATGGTGACAGAAACTTTCCTAATTTGGTGAAGGAAGAAGGCATTCAAGTTCAAGAAGCACAGAGAGTCCCAAGTAAGAAGAACCCAAACAGGCCCACACCAAGACACATAGTAATTAAAATGCCACAAATTAAAGACAAAGAGAGAATCCTAAAAGCAGCAAGAGATAAGCAACAGGTTACCTACAAAGGAAACCTCATAAGGCTCTCAGCTGACTTCTCATAAGAAACACTACAGGCCAGAAGGGAATGGCATGAAGTAATCAAAGTCATGAAAAACAAGAATCTGAATCCAAGACTACTCTACCCAGCAAGGCTATCATTCAAAATAGAAGGTCAAATAAAGAGCTTCCCAGACAAAAAAAAGCTAAGGGAATACATTAGCACCAAACCAGCACTGCAAGAAATGTTAAAAGGACTGCTGTAATTAGCAGTAGAAATGGGAAGAAAAATAGAACCACACTAAACAAAAATGGCAATAAATAAGTACATATCAATAATCACCTTAAATGTAAATGGATTGAATGGCCCCATAAAAAGACACAGAGTAGCTGATTGGATAAGAAAGCATGACTCATCTATATGTTGTTTACAAGAGACCCACCTCACAACAAAAGACTCACATAGGTTGAAAGTGAAGGGATGGAAAAAATTTTCCAAGCAAATGGAAAGCAAAAAAAAGCTGGGGTAGCAATTCTCATATCTGATAAAATAGATTTCAAAATGAAGACCATAACTAGAGACAAAGATGGCCACTACATAATATTGAAAGGATCTATCCAACAGGAAGATATAACCTTGATAAACATATATGCACCCAATATAGGAGCACCAAAATATATTAAAAATCTTCTATAGAACTTCAAAGGAGAAATCAATAGCAATACAATCATAGCAGGGGACTTCAACACCCCATTGACAACACTGGATAGATCCTCTAGGCAAAAAATTAGCAAGGAAACAGAGAATCGAAATGAGGCACTAGACCAAATGGATTTAATAGATATCTACAGAGAATTACACCCCAAAACTACAGAATACACATTCTTCTCAAGTGCACATGGGACATTCTCAAAGATAGACCACATGATAGGACACAAACTAAATCTCTACAAGTTCAAGAAAATTGAAATCATATCAAGCATCTTCTCAGATCACAATGGCATGAAACTAGAAATCAATTGCAACAAGAACATGAAAAGACATTTCAACACATGGAGGCTAAATAGCATGTTATTAAACAATGAATGGGCCACCGAGGAGAGCAAGGAAGAAATTAAAAACTTCCTGGAAACCAATGAAAATGAACACATAACAACACAAAATCTATGGGATGCAGCGAAAGCAGTTCTGAGAGGGAAGTTCATAGCACTACAGGCCTACCTCAAAAAACAAGAAAAATTTCTAATTGATTGTCTAACCTCACAACTTAAAGAATTAGAAAGCAAACAAAAAGAAAACCCCAGAGCAAGTAGAAGGAAGGCAATAGTAAAAATCAGAGCAGAAATTAATGACATAGAGACCAAAAAAACAATTCAAAGGATCAATAAAACAAAGAGCTGGTTTTTCAAAAAGATAAACAAGATTGATGGACCCTTAGCTAGACTCAACAAGAAACA
Source organism: Molossus molossus (assembly GCF_014108415.1). NCBI lineage: Eukaryota > Metazoa > Chordata > Mammalia > Chiroptera > Molossidae > Molossus > Molossus molossus. The sequence goes on along the minus strand of NW_023425355.1, from coordinate 9,513,026 downwards.
AAGCAAGAGAACCCAAATACACAAAATCAGAAATGAAAGAGGAGAAGTAACAACCAGCACCATGGAAATACAAAAGATTGTTAACAACTACTATGAACAACTATATGGCAACAAATTCGACAATCTAAGCAAAATGGACAAATTTCTAGAAACACACAGTATCCCAAAACTGGACCGGGAAGATAGAAAACTTGAACAGACCAATAACAACTAAGGACATTGAAGAGGTAATCAAGACTCTCCCAGCAAACAAAAGCCCAGGCCCAGATGGCTTCACAGGGGAGTTTTACCAAACATTCAAAGAAGAACTAACACCCATTCTCCTCAAACTATTTCAAAAAAATCAAGAAGCAGGAAGACTTCCAAACACGTTCTATGATGCCAGCATAATTCTAATTCCAAAACCAGAAAAAGACACTACAAAGAAAGAAAACTACAGGCCAATATCCCTGATGAACATAGACGCCAAAATCCTGAACAAAATATTAGCAAATTGGACTCAGAAATACATCAAAAAAGTTATTCACCATGACCAAGTGGGATTCATTCCAGGGATGCAAGGCTGGTACAATATTCGCAAATCAATAAATGTGATACACCACATAAACAAAATGAAGAATAAAAACCACATGATCATATCAATAGATGCTGAAAAAGAATTCAACAAAATCCAGCATCCATTTCTGATAAAAACGCTCAGCAATGTGGGAATAGAGGGATCATATCTAGACATAATAAAGGCCATATACGAAAGACCTACAGCCAACATCATACTCAATGGACAGAAACTAAAAGCATTTCCATTAAGAACAGGAACAAGACAGGGATGTCCACTTTCACCACTCTTATTTAACATTGTACTGGAAGTCTTAGCCACAGCAATCAGACAGGAAGAAAAAATAAAAGGGATCCAAATGGGAAAGGAGGAAGTGAAACTGTCATTATTTGCAGATGACATGATATTATACATAGAAAACCCTAAAGACTCCATCAAAAATCTACTAGACTTAATAAATGAATTTGGAAAAGTAGCAGGATACAAAATTAATGTCTAGAAATGGCATTCTTGTACACCAATGATGAACTCACAGAAAGAGAATCTGAAAAAACAATCCCATTTACCATCGTGCCAAAAAAATTAAGATACCTAGAAATAAACTTAACCAACGAAGTAAAGGACCTATTTGCAGAAAACTACAGGTCATTGAAAAAAGAAATAGAGGAAGATATAAAAAAGTGGAAGCACATACCCTGTTCATGGATTGGAAGAATTAACAACATTAAAATGTCCATACTACCCAAAGCAATCTATAGATTCAATGCAATCCCCATCAAAATACCAACGACATATTTCATAGAACTAGAACAAATACTTCAAAAGTTCATATGGAACCAAAAAAGACCCCGAATCGCCACAGCAATCTTGAAAAAGAAGAACAAAGTAGGTGGGATCACAATACCAGATATCAGGTTATACTACAAAGCGACTGTAACCAAAACAGCCTGGTACTGGCACAAGAACAGGCATATAGACCAGTGGAATAGAACTGAAAACCCAGAAATGGACCCAAGGCAATACACTCAATTAATATTTGACAAAGGTGGCAAGAGCATATAGTGGAGTAAAGACAGCCTCTTTAATAAATGGTGTTGGGAAAATTGGACAGCTACATGCAAAAAGATGAAACTAGACAATCAACTTACACCATACACAAAAATAAACTCAAAATGGATAAAAGACTTAAATGTGACCCGTGAATCCATAAAAATTCTAGAAGAAAATGTAGGCAGCAAAATTTCAGACATCATCCGGAGCAGAATTTTCACTGATACATCAACTAAGGCAACAGAAACAAAGGAAAAAATGAACACATGGGACTACATCAAACTAAAAAGCTTCTGCACAGCAAAAGAAACAATCATCAAAATGGAAACGCTATCCACTGTATGGGAGAGCATAATTGCCAATGATATATCAGATAAGGGGTTAATTTCCAATATATATAGAGTACTCATACAACTGAACAAAAGGAAGACAAAGAACCCAATTAAAAAATGGGCAGAGTAGCTGAATAGACACCTCTCCAAACAGGACATACAAATGGCCAAGAGACATATGAAGAAATGCTCAACATCAGTAATCATCAGAGAGATGCAAATTAAAACAACAATGAGGTATCACCTCACACCTATCAGAATGGCCGCCATCAACAAATCATCAAACAACAAGTGTTGGTGAGTGTGTGGAGAAAAGGGGACTCTAATACACTGCTGGTGGGAATGCAGACTGATGCAGCCACTATGGAAAACAATATGGTGTTACCTCAAAAAATTAAAAATTGAACTTCCATTTGACCCAATGATCCCACTTCTAGGAATGTACCCTAGGAAGCCTGAAACACCAATCAGGAAGACTGAAACACCAATCAGGAAGACTATATGTACCCCCATGTTCATAGCAGCACTATTTACAATAGCTAAGATCTGGAAACAGCCCAAGTGTCCATCAGTGGACGAATGGATAAAAAAGCTGTGGTACATATACACAATGGAGTACTATGAGCGGTAAGAAAGAAAGATCTCTTATCCTTTGAGACGACATGGAGGGACCTGGAAAGTATTATCCTAAGTGAAATAAGCCAAGCAGAAAAAGACAAATACCACATGATCTCACTTATATACGGAATATAATGAACGTAACAGTCTGAGGAATACGGTAGTCCCAGAAACATGGAAGTAGGGCACAGACTGACAGACCTCAGAAGTGGGAGTGGGGGTGGGGGGTGGGAAGAGTTAAACCACAGAACTTATATGCATGACCAATGGACATGGACAACTTAGCTGGGGAAGGGGCGGCGGTGGGGTGGGGAGGGGGGTGCCAATGGGGTAAAAAAGGTGAAATATCTGTAACAAAAAAATACATAAAAAATTTAAAAAAAGAATAACAAATGGAAGCACATACACACCATGCCCCATTACACACACACATACTCCCACACTTAGAACATTCTAATTTGTACCTGAAATTTATCTGCTCAATTAATAGTTTCTGATATGTTGGGGTGGTATTTTCACTCCTTTTTGTTATGAACTTAACCATGACCAAAACAGTTTACACTAGGTAAATGATTTATGAATAGTTTCTCATTGATTTATTTAGTTTGCAGGTATTTATTTATTTATTTTGCTTTACAGTTATTCAGTTTCTCTTAATTTAAAAAATAACTCGTTTACCTGGTGCCCAAGTCCTATGATAAACTGTTTTAAGAAGTAGAAATAAATATGACTCAATTCCTGCCTTTAGGGAACTCAGAATTTAAGTAATAAAATAAAATAACATATGCATAAAGTTAAATAAATAACTCAAAAGGTACCATAAGGTGGTGGAAAGGAATCAGGATATCTGAATCTGAGTTCTTATTCTAACACCACTTACTGTAGGATCACTTACAATAAGACTCTGACAATATTTTGGATCTTTATGTTCTTTCCCTGAAATGAGGACATTTGACAGTGGCTACATCAAAGAATAGTATGGGGTGTAGTGGTGGTGGGGGGATGTTCAGCTCTCTCTCTTTTTTTTAAAAAAAAATTTTTACTGTTGAAAGTATTACAGACATCCCCCCTTTTCCCCTATTGAGCCCCTTTCATCAGGTCTTACTCCTTCATTCTATAATATTGGCAAATAACATTTTCTTGATTCTGCAAATGTCAGATCTCCTAAGAAACTCCCTCCAGTCTCTGACTCTTTCCACCTGGATTGCTGCTCTTAAACTCTTGTTATACAGTGGCAAATTTTAAGTGTTCTTCCTAATTTAGATTCTATACCAAGTATGCAAAGTATAATAGGACAAAATTAACATCCAGAAATCAATGGCATTCTTTTACACTCAGAAAGGGAAACTGAAAAAAAAATCACATTTACGATCGCAAAGAAAATAAAAAATAAAATAAGATACTTAAAGATAAACTTAACCAAAGAGGTAAAAGACCCCTTCTCAGAAAACTACAGGACATTGATCAAAGACATAGAGCCCGGCTGGTGTGGGTCAGTGGATTGAGCATTGACCCATGCACCAAGAGGTCACAGGTTCAATTCCCCATCAGGGCACATGCCTGGGTTGTGGACCCAATCCCCACTAGGAGGCATGCAGTAGGCAGCCAATGATGTTTCTATCTTTCTCTCCCTCTCCTTTCCATTATCTCTAAAAAATCAATAAAAAACATATTTAAAAAGAAGAAATGTGTGTGTGTGTGTGTGTGTGTGTGTGTGTGTGTACATACATATATAGGAGCTATACCATATTCATGGATTGGAAGAATCAACATCATTAAAATGCCCACACTACCCAAAGCAATCTATAAATTCAATGCAATCTCTATTAAAGTACCAACAGCATATTTCATAGATATAGAACAAATACTCTAAAAATTTTTATGGAACCTAAAGAGATACAAAATAGCCATAGTAATCTTGAAAAAGAAGAACGAAGTTGTAGGGATCAAAATACCGGATATCAAGTTATACTACAAAGCCACTATAATCAAAATGGCCTGATACTGGCACAAGAACAGGCATATAGATCAAAGGAATAGAACAGAGAACCCAGAAATCAACCCAAGACAGTATGCATAATTAATATTCAACAAAGGTGGCAAGAGCATACAGTGGAATAAAGACAGCCTCTTTACTAAATGGTGTTGGGAAAATTGGACAGCTACATGCAAAAAAATAAAACCAGACCATCAACTTACACCATACACAAGAATAAACTCAAAATGGATAAAAGACTTAAATGTGACTCATAAATCCATAAAAATCCTAGAAGAAACTATAGGCAGCAAAATTTCAGACATCATACACAACAGAATTTTCACTGATACATCACCTAAGGCAACAGAAACAAAGGAAAAAATGAACACATGGGACTACATCAAACTTAAAAGCTTCTGCGCAGCAAAAGAAACAACCATTAAAATGGAAAGGCAACCCACGCTATGGGAGAGCATCATTGCCAATGATATATCAGATAAAGGATTAATTTCCAAAATATATATTCATATAACTCAACAAAAGGAAGACAAAGAACCCAATTAAAAAATGGGCAGAGGAGCTGAATAGACACCTCTCCAAACAGGACATACAAATGGCCAAGAGACATATGAAGAAATTCTCAACATCACTAAGCATCAGAGAGATGCAAATTAAAACAACTATGAGGTATCACCTCACACCTGCCAGAATGTCTGCCATCAACAAATCATTGAACAACAAGAGCTGGCGAGGATGTGGAGAAAAGGGGACTCTAGCACACTGCTGGTGGGAATGCAGACGGGTGCAGCCACTACGGAAAACAATATGGTGTTTCCTCAAAAAAAATTAAAAATGGAATTGCCCTTTGACCCAGTGATTTTTAGAGATAATGGAAAGGAGAGGGAGAGAAAGATAGAAACATCATTGACTGCCTCCTGCTTGCCTCCTAGTGGAGATTGGGTCCACAACCCAGGCATGCACCCTGACTGGTAATTGAACCTGTGACCTCTTGGTGCATGGGTCAATGCTCAATCCACTGAGCTGCACCAGATGGGCTCTATGTCTTTGATCAGTGTCCTGTAGTTTTCTGAGAAGGGGTCTTTTACCTCTTTGGTTAAGTTTATCTCTAAGTATCTTATTTTATTTTTTATTTTCTTTGCGATCGTAAATGGAATTTTTTTCAGTTTCCCTTTCTGAGTGTATAAGAATGCCATTGATTTCTGGATGTTAATTTTGTATCCTGTTACTTTGCCAAATTCATTTATTAAGTCTAGTAAATTTTTCGTGGAGTCTTTGGGTTTTTCTACGTATAGTATCATGTCATCTGCAAATAATGACCATTTCACTTCCTCCTTTCCAATTTGGATCCCTTTCATTTTTTCCTTCTTGTCTAATTGCTGTAGCTAAATTTTCCAGTACTATGTTAAATAAGAGTGGCAAAAGTGGGCATCCCTGCCTTGTTCCTGTTCTTAAGGAAAATGCTTTTAGTTTTTGCCCACTGTGTATGATGTTGGCTGTAGGTTTTCCATAAATGGACTTTATTATGTTGAAATTTGATGCCTGTATTTTCACTTTGCTAAACATTTTTATTAGAAATGGGTGCTGTACTTTGTCAAATGCTTTTTCAGCATCTATTGATATGATCATATTATTTTTATCTTTCATTTTGTTTATGTGGCATATCACATTTATTGACTTGCAAATATTATACCAGCCTTGCATCTCTGGGATGAATCCTACTTGGTCATGGTAAATAATTTTTTAAATATACTGCTGGATCTGATTTGCTAATATTTTGTTGAGGATTTTGGTATCTGTTCTTCAGGGATATTGGCCTGTCATTTTCTTTCTTTGTAGTGTCTTTATTTGGTTTTAGAATTAGGATTATGCTGGCCTCATAAAAAGAGCTTGGAAGTCTTCCTTCCTCTTGAATTTTTTAGAATAGTTTGAAGAGAATTGGTGTTACTTCTTATTTGAGTGTTTGATGAAACTCCCCTTTGAAGCTGTTCAGACCTGGGCTTTTGTTTGCTGGGAATTTATTGATTATAGCTTCAATTTCCTTAGTTGTCATTCATCTATTCAAGTTTTCTGTCTCTTCCCAGCTCAGTTTTGGGAGACTGTGTAATGGTAGGAATTTGTCCCTTTTGCCTAGGATGTCCAGTTTGCTGGCAAATAATTGCTCATACTATTTTCTAACAATTCTTTGTGTTTCTTTTTTTAAAATTTATTTTTGTTACAGATGTTCCTCCTTTAGTCTTTGTATTTCTGTGGTTTCAGTTGTTACTTCTCTTCTTTCATTTCTGATTTTGTTTATTTGGGTCTTCTCTGTTTCTTAGTGAGTCTGGCTAAAGTTTCCTTAATCTTGTTTATCTTTTCAAAGAACCGGCTTTTCTTTTCATTGATCTTTTGGATTGTGTTTTTTTTTGTTTTGTTTTTTTAATTTTCTGTCACTTATTTTCACTCTGACATTTATTATTTATTTTCTTCCACTTGCTCTAGGTTTTTCTTTGTGTTCACTTTCTAGTTCTTTATGTTGTAGGGTTAGATAGTCTATTAAAAATTTTTCTTCTTGAGGTAGGCCTGTAATGCTATGAACTTCCCTCCCAGAACTGCTTTCACTGCGTCCCATAGATTTTTTGTTGTTGTGTGTTCATTTTCATTGATTTCCAAGAAGTTTTTAATTTCTTCCTTGACCCCCTTGGTAACCCATTTATTGTTTACTAACATGCTGTTTAGCCTTCATGTGTTTGAATGTTTTCGAGTGTTTTAGTTAAATTTATTTCTACCTTTATGCCATTGTGATCTGAGAAGATGCTAGATATGATTTCAATCTTCTTGAACTTTTAGAGACTTAGTTTGTGTCCTAACATTTGGTCTGTATTGGAGAAGGTCTCATGTAAACTTGAGAAGAATGTGTATTATGCATTTGGGGGGTACAATTCCCTGTAAATATCTATTAAATCAATCTGATCTAGTGCATCATTTAGTGTCTCTGTTTCTTGTTAATTTTTTTGTCTGTAGGACCTATCCAGTAATGTCAGTGGGGTGTTGAAGTCCCCTATTATGATTGTATTGGTATTGATCTCTCCCTTGAAGTCCTCCAGAAGTTTTTTTTTTTTTTAAATATATTTTAGTGCTCCTATATTGGGTGCATAGATGTATACCAAGGTTATATCCTCTTGTTGGACTGATCCTTTTAATATTACATAATGGCCTTCTTTGTCTCTTATTATGGCCTTCATTTTAGAGAATATTTTTATCAGATATGAGTATTGCTATCCCAGCCTTTTTTTTTTTTTTTTTTTTCCATTTGTTTGAAAAAAATTTTTCTATCCCTTCACTTTCAACCTGTGTGAGTTTTTTGTTCTGAGGCGGGTCTCTTGTAGACAATATATATATATGAGTAATGCTTTCTTATCCATTCAGCTACTCTATGTCTTTTGATTGGAGCATCTAATCCATTTACATTTAAGGTTATTATTGATATGCACTTATTTATTGCCATTTTAATTTATTATGCCTATGTTTCTCTTTCTATTTCTTCTGCTTATTACAGCAGTCCATTTAACATATCTTGCAATTCTGGTTTGGTGCTAATATATTCCCTCAGACTGTTTTTGTCTGGGAAGCTCTTTATTTCACCTTCTATTTTCAATGATAGCCTTGCTAGATAGAGTAGTCTTGAATTCAGACCCCTGTTTTTCATTACCTTGAATACTTCATGCCGTTCCCTTCTGGCCTATAGTGTTTCTGTTGAGAAATCAACTGACAACCTTATGGGAACTCCTTTGTGGTAACCCATTGCTATTCTCTTGCTGCCTTTGTGGTAACCTATTGCTCTTTTCTTTCTGCCTTTAAGATTATCTCTTTGTCTTTAATTTTTGGCATTTTAATTATAATGTGTCTTGACATGGGCCTTTTTGGGTTCTTCTTGCTTGGGACTCTCTCTGCTTCCTGAACTTGTATGCCTTTTTCCTTCACCAAGTTAAGGAAGTTTTCTGCCACTATTTCTTCAAATAGATTCTCTAACCCTTGCTCACTTTTCTTCTGGAACTCCTGTGATATGGATGTTGTTACATTTCATATTGTCCCAAAGTTCTCCTAAACTATCTTCCTATTTTTTAATTGTTTTTCTTTTCTTTTAAGTTCTCTGAGTAATTTTGTTTTCTACCCTGTCTTTTCATTCACTGATCTGATCCTTGGCTTCCTCTAATTTGATGGTTATTCCTTTCAATGTGTTCTTTATTTCTGCTATGTCATTCTTGATTTGCAATTGGTCATTTTTCATTGTTTCTCTATCTTTTCGCATGCTGTTGAGCATCCTCATAGTCATTACTCTGAACTCTATATCTGATAACTTGCTTATCTCCATTTTATTTAGTCCTTCTTCTGGAGAATTCTCTTGTTCTTTCATTTTGGATTTGTTTCTTTGTTTCACTATATTGGTTGTCTCAGCAGGGTTTGGAGCCTACCAAAATCTCCCTGTGGGTATCAATGTTCTACAGATGGTGGATCCCTCTGCTGGGTTTGGATATGTATGGAAGGGACCAAGTTGAACACCAATGTCAGGTGTTACTTCCCTGGATAGAGTTTCAGACCAGGCAAAGATTCAAGTATCGCAGAGCTTCTGCCTGTAGGCTGACTGTTAGTCTCAGTCACTTAATGGGCCTCAGGTTGTAACCCTCAGCTGAATGAAAATTCCCTCAAGTGAGCAGGTTAAGAGGATTTCCAGCAAGTGGGACAATTACTCCCCCTCTGAACTAAAACTGCTTTGAGAGGGAAATTCTTTCTGAAGAATATTGTTTCTGCAGCATGGGTTAATGATTTAGCACAGGGGCTCAGGCAGCCATCTTCACAGCTCTGATTCCAGAGCCTCAAAACCCCAGGACTGTGAGCCATGCCCAAGGCTCAAAGCTCCTGGAGATGTGTCTCCACCTGCAGGCTGACTGATAGTCTCTGACAGTGTATGAGCCTCAGGTTGCAGTTCTGTGCTAGTTGCTGACTCCTCCAGGCCAGACAGGGTTAAATTCCAATGGGTGTGGTAATTGCCCTCCACCCAAGGCTATAGTTGCTTTGATGGGAAAACTCTGCCTTAGAAAAATGGTTTCTGCAGCATAGGTTAATGCTTCAGTCCAAGGGCCCAGGCAGCTGCCTTCACAGCTTGGGCCCCAGACCCACAAAACCCAACAACCAAGAGCCCAAGGCTTAAAGCATTCAGAGATTTGTCTCTGCCTACTGGCTTGCTGCTAGTCTCTGACAATTAATGAGCCTTAGGTTGCACTACTCCCAGCCAGCTGGGGTCCATTTCCAAAGGGTGGGGCAGTTGCTTCCCACTGAGCTAAAGCCATTCTAATGGTAAAAGACTGCCTGAGAAAAATAGTTTCTGAAGTATGGGGGAATGACTCATCATAGGGCTCTTGATGGCCTCCTTCCAAGCTCTCTCCCCAGTGCAATGAACACTTGATTTTCTTCACGCAGTTCCAGTCTAGTTCACCCTCCTTCTACAGGAGCACAAGGTGAGTGGCTGTAGCTGAGATTTAGTGTGTTGGCCCTTCAGGTGGATGCCCGTGTTCCTAGCTCCTGCCCCTGCTGGACAGAAGCACTGCTCTGGTGTTTTTCACAGCCATGTGTTATGTGGGTGCCTTTCCCTGTTCTGCCTCTCTGCTCTGGGGAGGCAGCTTGGGGTTTAAACCCCAGACTTCTCAGAAGAAACTTCTCACAGATAAGATATCCCTCAGCTGCTGCCTGTGGTAGCCCAGCCAGCCCTCTCACACCTTCACACCTTTTACCAGCTCGATTTGGACTCCTCTGCATCCCTGGCTATGAGTTCTTTCCAGCTGGTCTTCAGTAGGTTATTCCAGATGACTTTTCTTTGTTTTAGTTGTAATTCCAGTTTAGTCCTGGGAGATGGTCAGTGTAACGTCCATTCACTCCACGACCATTTTTCCTTCCAGTCTATTTTAACATTTAAATGCCCCACAACAGATATATCCATGTCCAAAACCTATTCCTACCCTCAGTCCTCCCATTTATACCTGTATGTTTCTCTAGGTTTGTTTCAAATCCATTCCTTCCCAAAGTTCTGGAGACCTTGCCTTCCATCTACAGAATTCATTCATAGGAAATGCTGACTGTGCCCTATTCTATCTTCATTGTTTTCCTAAGATTATTGTCAACCTCTGATATTTAATTCCTTCAGATCTCCTAAATCCTTATCAAAACTCACTTTTCTGAAAGGCTGGTTGTAACTAACTCATGGCGGGGGCAGGGGGCATCAAGGTAAAAGGGCTCCTTCTGTTACCCTCAGGGGACTCAGTCAGTATTGCCTTAACCCTGGGAACTATTTCAAACCTTCATGTTTCCTATGCTAATAGGTTGTTTACATTTTAATAATACTCACTGTGTTCTTATAGGTTGAGGGGGACACTTTATCTCCTTTCCTTGATTTTTTTTCTCAATATTACTTCATGTTTTCTTATGTTTAAATAATCATTTTAGTTTAAAAATAATTCTCATCTATATTTCTTTTTGGATTTTTTTTACAAGATTCTTGTGAAGCATAAATGGCAGAGATGATTATCACCATACTACATACCAGGAAACAACTTCAGAATGGCAAAATATCTTGCTCAAGGTCATACAGTTAAGAAAATGCAGAGATAGAACTAGGACCCAAGTGTATCTAATTATTGTCAATTAGATACAGTTGTAGACTCAAGATTGCCATTCTTGGAACCCCTATACTTCAATATTTTGGGAAATAGGGAGTAGAGAGATGCAGTTGACTATTTGCCTTGCTCCAGAAATACTGGATCAACATGACTGTATGTAACATCTCTGCCCCTCCAAAAGAAGAAGGAGTAAATTGAAGCTATTTGGAGAATGTTGGTTACTTCACCCTGGCCAGTTTGGCTCAGCAGTTAGAGTGTCAACCCACGGACCAAAAAGTCCTGGGTTCGATTTCGGCTAAGGGCACATACCTCAGTTGCGGTTTGTCCTTGGCCCTGGTTGAGGTCATGTGGGTGGCAACCAGCAGGTGTGTGTCTCTCTCTCTCTTCTCCCCTCATGCTCTATCTGAAGATAAATGGAAAAATATCCTTGGGTGAGGATTTAAAAAAAAAAAATGTTGGTAACTTCAAGAGCGTTGATATGCCTGTCTGTTTTCTGTGCTTCTCCAAATATTTTGAAAAATGTTTATGACTCATGATAACAATAGGCCAATTTCAAAAGAAGAATTAATGTATCTCACATAAACTTCAAATTCATAGGAAATTTCTATCAAGTGGCCTTAAAGAGAGAGTGTACAATGGCCACAGTGAGCAGATATTTTATGAAGACAATTATGGAAAATATAAAACCTCCATAAAAGAAATAAGTAATGCTTTTGGATGGATGTATATATGTATAGATATGTGTGTGTGTATATATATATATATAAACTTCATAAATATATTTAACTATATATCTAAATAACTTTATATATATAACATATATACTTTATATATTAATATATAATATAACTTTATATATGCAAATATATATATAACTATATATGTATGTATATATGCTGGCAATAATTATATTCCAATAAATTTTTGTTGTCATAAACAGCTAGTCACACCTCAGTGAATTGGAACTCAAACATCTGGCAACCTTAGCTATCCAAACACAGCTGACTGAACCAGGAAGGAAGCAAACTAGTCCTGCACAGCCAAAATAGATGTCATAAAGTCCATAAACTAAAACCCATACACGTTATTCCATAGGAGATTTTCCCTTTTCCATGCACACCCTCTCCAAGTAAAATAAAATAAACATGCTTTTACTCATTTTTGTTAAATTTAAACTCTGTTATAACTAGCTTATTTGGTGTATTTTCAAAGCCATAAAATAATAGAAAGTACTAATTAAAATTATAAGAAATTTATTAGAGAGTACCACTGACAACAAGAAGTAAAAACAAATAGCTTAAAGTGGTGGAGAAAGAAGCCCTTATAAAATCAAATATATAAGAACTAAAAATTCATAGGGCCAATTTAGTGCAGGTACAAGCAACACTGCAGATTTCAATATCCTGAAAGAAGCAAATGTGTACAGTACAATAACTGATATTTATAAATCATGACCCTCAGTCATCCTGAAAAGATTACATTAAATATTAAAATTGAAGCTCTTAAATATTCACAACAATGTTAATACTAATAATAACAAAAACAATAATTTGTCAAGTCCTCTATAGTTTAGAAAGCACATTTTTAAAAATATGTCTCAAATTAAGATAATCTAGTCTAGCACCCTAATGAACCGGTAATAAAAATGAAAACTAAAGAAACGTAACTTGTTCAAAGTGACATGGCTTATCAGTGGCAGACCTGCAACTAAGATCCTGGTCCTCTGAACCTGAATGAATACTTCTTTCATATAGCATGTCCTCTTATTTAAAACAAACTGTTTAAGTGGGTAGGAAAGAATATAATATAGAAACATTTCCCCATAAAATGATGTTTTAAATATATAGGTACTAAAAGAGATACTTAATTATTTCTATAGAATACACCTGTCTGAAATACAGATCCTTAAATGACTTCAGAGAACTTGAGTTTTCCCAATTTTTTTAATCTTCCTTGTGATAAATGTTATCTGTTTTTGTTTTGATACCCAATCACTATTACAAAAAAATTCACACACATAAAACATTTTGTAAATTTTCAGTCATATAAAAATAAGAAAATATTCTGAGAAATGCATCATTATGCAATTTTGTCATTGTGGGAACATCACAGAGTGCACTTACACAAACCTAGATAATAAAGTCTACTACAAACCTAGGGTATATGGTATAACCTATTGTTCCTAGGCTACAAGCCTATATAGCATGTTACAACACAACAAAAACAACACATGATTAATTCAATAAAAGAATGCAATCAAGAGACATGGTAAATGTGAGCTGTATAAGCCTGCTGCCTGCGTAACACAGCATACTGTTTTATAGCACACATTTTTTTTCATAAGTAGAAAGGGTACACTCTAAAATAATAATAAAAAATATTATGGTGAATACATAAACCAGTAACACAGTATTTTATTATCACTATCAAGTATTATGTACTGTGCAGAATTGTATGTTCCATGCTTTTATATGACTGGTAGCACACAGATTTGTTTACACCAGCATCACTACAAAAACATGAGTAATGCATTGCACTATGACGTTATGATGGTCACAATGTCACTAGGCAATAAGAATTTTTTACGCTATTATATATAATCTTATGGGACCACCATCGTATAGGCTGTCCATTGTAGACTGAAATATTGTTACTTGTTGCATGACTGTAATTTTATAAAACTAACTACTACTTTTTAAAATACTATTTTAATAAAAACTGATATATGAAATGTTTTGAATTTTCCAATGGGAGTCATTTGTATTACAAAATGATTGAACCATGGTAATTTTTAAAATAACAATTTTTCATTTTCATTTACAGTAAGATTCGATTCAGCAATGGTTTCCTTACATATATCTTTACCTGTGAGAAAAAAGTTCCACCTGAAAAATTATATGCATGTGTGTGAGTCATCATTGTTTAAATCTATCAAGGAAAAATTTTACCAAGGTTGTACATAGGTGAGTTAATCTAGGCAGACCATGGCACAATTGATTTTGATAAACAAATTAAACAAAATATTTTCTGAATGAGTGCCAATATTTTAAAACGTGCATTACATCACACATGCTCAGAGACATCCAAGTGAAGAGCTTTTATTGCAAACTCTGAAACTCTTAACTTTGTGCAATATGTTCAGAGACAATTTTACATTATGTCTAAGGTGCATGTCTTTTGTGTGAAACTCTTGATACTTTTGAGATATTTGGGATGAATCTGAATTGTTTCTTTCCCCAAGAGGAAAAAGTAAAAGTCTCATAGATATTGTAAATTATAAGAATATCAATTCTCATAACTCCTATTAATAAACCTTTCCTCTTTAGTCTACATTGTTTAACTAGTGTGTTATTTTCTAAATGATGCTAGGGTCATATTGCTCTCATGCACATTTTTAAACATTTCAAAAATTCACCCATAATATACCTGTTTTCAATTTACATTTTGTGGTTTTGTTTGTTTTTGTTTTGGGGGCTTTTTTTTTTTTTTTTTTGTAGAAGAAGATGAAAAGACTGGGCCCATTTCTGAGGAACAGTTGTATAATTCATTCTGATGCTCATCACTTCCTGCAAAGAAAAATATTTTATGTGTTCCGTAGAATAATGCATTTCCATTTGGACAGAAAATATAGGTATGAATAACTCCTTCAAAAGTGCAATTTTAAGAATGAAGGAAAGGAGGCTATGTTTTTTTAAGGCATTCAACAACATAATTTTTTTTTAAGAAAAATCTTCAAGATGACATAGCTAAAGTGATAGAACATATAGATCATTCTCACTAATTATTTGCTTATGTTGTCTTGGAATCATCCAAAAATTCAAGAGAAATAGTTTGAAGATCTTCTTTCCTGTGATGAATCTCCAAAACACTGTCCTTGCATCTCACACATGACTGAAAGACCAGGCCGCCGTGTTCTGAAAATCTATCACGAAATTCTGAGGTCGTAAAATAATAAACAACTGGATCAAGACAGCAATTTAGATTTGCAAGACACAAGGAAATGATGTGGAAACATAGAGTACTCTTGATAAAGGAGCAGTTTAAAAAGACATCTTGTTTCACCATCATAAAAAGTGGGAAGTTAAGGTGGTAAGGGGTAAAACACACAATGAACACCACTGCACACATCAGGACCATCCACAAAGCCTTTTTTCTCTCCTTGGTATTCTGAGGGGGAACTTGGAATTCTTGTAAAGATTTTCTGGTTTTCCATGTGCAATAAGTAATAATTATAACAGGTAATACAAACCCTCCAAGTTCAGCTACAGTTACCATGCCAATGGAAGAAGCCATGCTAATGTGTTGAAGTCCCAAATCGGCAAAGCAGGATTCAGAGTTGTTGGCTAAGTGTGTGCTTCTCAGGATGGGAAGTGGCAAACAGGCAGTGCCCACGACAACCCAGATGGCAGCACTGATGCCCACATCATACCTACGCTTCCAGGCTCTGGCCCTGAAGGGCTTGAGGAGAAAGAAGCATCTCTGAAGGCTGATGCAGGTCAGGAAGCAAATGCTGGCATACATGTTGAGATACTTCAGGTAGAAGCACAGCAGGCAAAGGGTCCTCTGGAAAGGCCACTGGTGGCTGATGTAGTAGTAAATCCGGAGGGGTAAGGAGAGCACATGAGCAAGGTCAGCCACAGAGAGGTTGATCATGAAAATGATGGCTTTGTTTTTCTTGCTGATGAAGCGGCACAGAACCCACAAAGCTGCACTGTTGGCCAGAAGACCAGGGATGAATATGAGACTGTAGGTGGTTGCATAGAGGGTGTACTGAAATGGCATTTGAAGATCGGTGCACTTTGTTCTTGTGTTGTTTGTGCTGTTACTTCCCATCTTGAGGATTTATATCCCTTCCTTAAGGAAAGCATCAGAGTGATGATTTCTGCCCAAAATAGAGTAAAAACATCATCAAGGACATGTCAGTTTATATTTGAGTATACAAATATATTTGCTTCCTAATAAGAAGTATTAAAGTGTGAACTTTCATAAATTCAAAAGGTCTTTTCTGTGTAAACTAAAACTATCATGCCAATATACAAATGGATAACAGAATTGTGGAAGATATTTTCAAGAATGAAAAGGATCGCTATTTTGGCAATAAGCTCAGTCAGATTTTTCCCTTTGTAGTCAGATGAAGTAATTCAATTTGTAGAGATAACCAATAAACAATACCTCATTAATAAATAGCCCCCAAACATACATTTCAACAGTCTGTGGGGTTCCACATTTCAGCTTTACAGTTGTCTCCATCTGTATTTCAATTGGAAATCTAGTTTATTTCCCTATCATCAACTCTGGGAGAAAGAAAATGTAATCCATTTTTAACTGCAATTTTATCAGGGATTAGGTAGTCGCTGAGGTGAGTCTGTGAACCTTTGGAAATGAAACATAGGATAAAAGGCTGGGGAATGGCTGCCAGGTCACCAGGTTTGGAAGAATAAGGGCTTGGAAAAGATGGTGCAATTCATATTACCTTTGCCTCTTTTAGAATTTGGCTGAGGGTAAAATTAGTTCTGCTTATTGGTCATGCCACATTCTAAAAGCTTCTGTAATTTTAAAGATTTGTGTTTACTTGCAGAGTTATAGAAGCTTGAGACAGTCACATGTATTGAGACTATCTTTGCAACCATTTCAAGAAACTACCAGAGTATGTGAAGCACTAGAGGGTATCTGGTAATAGATGCAACAAAAGGGGCTATTTCTACTTCAACTCTCAGGGTAAACTCAGTGAAAAGTTATTAATATGGATGGTTACATTTTTAAAATATATAAAAGTGTAGTTAGAATACAATATCATATTAGTTTCAGATGTACAACATAGTGATTAGACATTTATTCACTCTGATAAATCTCCTACCCATCTAGCACCATACATAGTTATTACAATATTATTGACTATATTTCCTATATATCACTATGACTCTTCTGTAACTACCAATTTGTACTTCTTAATCCCTTTCACTTTTTTGCCCATCCCCCAACCCTCCTCCCATCTAATGACCCTCAGTTTGGTTTCTGTATCTATGATTTTGTTTATATTTTGTTTATTAGATTTTACATATAAGTGAAATCATACAGTATTTGTCTTTCTCTGTCTAATTTGTTAGCATAATGCATCCATATTGTTGCAAATGGCAAGATTTTATTCTTTTTATGGTTAAGTAATATTTCATAGTGTGTGCGTGTGTGTGTGTGTAATATTTTCTTTATCCACTCATTGATCAATGGACACCAAAGCTACTTTCATATCTTGGCTATTGTCAATAATGCTAAAATGAACACTGAGGTACATAAATCTATTTTGCTTGTTTGTTTGTTTATCTTTATTGATTTTAGAGAGAGAGGAAGGGAGAGGGAGAGAGAGAGAAAAACATCGATTGGCCACCTCCTGCATGCCCCTCACTGGGGATCAGGCCCACAACCTGGGCATGTGCCCTGACCAGGAATCAAACCGGCGACCTCTTGGTGCATGGGTCGATGCTCAACCGCTGAGCCACACCAGCTGGGCTATTTGTTTGTTTTTTACATAAATACTCAGAAATAGAATTGCTGGGTCATATGTTAGTTCTATTTTTAATATTTTGAGGAACCTCCATACTTTTTCCAATAGTGGCTTCCTCAACTTACAATTCAACCAACAGTGCACTAGTGTTCCCTTTTCTCCACATTCTCACCAATGCTTGTTGTTTGTTGACTTTTTGATTATTAGCCACTCTCAGAGGTGTGAGGTTATATTGCATTGTGGTTTTCATTTGCATTTTTGTTATGATTAGTGACTTTGAACATGTTTTCATATGTATGTTGGCCATCTGCATGTCATCTTTGGAGAAATGTCTATTCCTAACAATCATAATTGTTAGAAAGATCCTTCCTCTAGTGAGCCAAAATCTGTATCCCTGTCATTTCAACCTAGTTCTGCCTACGGAAGCCAAATAAAGTCCTGTTATACATAGAATGCTGCAAACATCTGAAATATCTGAAGACAGCAATCCTGCACTCTCTCAAATCTTCCCTTAATTCAGGTTAGACATTCATTTCTAAAATGACATTATCTTTATTTTTTATTTTGTTTTTGCTGGTTTTTTTGTCAGTACATTATTGCTTTTAGCAAAAAGCCACTATGCTACTTATTTTAACCTTGAAAATAGCAGTTTAACAACTCACATGTTTGATATTTTTAGGAAATATGACTCATGCATCTCGTTTAGAAAATAATAAAACATAAAAGATGTTAATGTTTCCTTATATTTTTATTTCTTGCAAAGGCAGTTAGTTTTCTTCACATTTTAATGTAATTAAAGGGACAGTGACACAGACTGAACCTTAACTACTGAAAGCAACATAGAGTCTGAGAAAGTTCCTATTCAACCTCAAACACAACCAATTAAAATGTTTCAAGATTCAGTTAACCCACATACAGCTCACATAATGCCACACAGCTTGTTTGATGCTTTTGCACTGACTACATGGGACTTTCAAACAGACTGTATTCCCTAACTGACACTTCATTGCAGTCAAACAGTCAGCTCATTTAAGTAAACAGCTTCTTTGACTGTTATTTTAACTTAGTTGGCTATTTTGCTGACTTGACCAGTTTCTCTAGCAAACTGTAAATAGAGCCAAACACTATCTTTTTTGTGGTTTGTTTATCCACTGAATCAACTAAAATAATTTATTTTTTTGTTCTGTGCAGTCAGTCTAAAGAAAAAAAAATATACAAGATTGAACCTGAATTATTTTTTAAATAAAATTTATGGAGTAGTTAATATACATGAAGTCTTCCCTGGTTATCTTTGGTTTTGTTATAATAATAGTTAATAATCACTAAATGACTACTTTTTCAAGGTGTTATACTAAGTACTTTATACACACTCTGTCAGTCAATCATTCACAGAAATCTTATGCAACAATAGAATATTATCACCGTTTTACAGATGGGAAAGTGAAGCCCCAAGAAAGGCAAGGCTCACGTTCTCCAAGAGGCCTTCTCTGACTTCTCCAAAGTTCAGGATCATTTTCTTTAGTAAGAGTGTATTTAATATACCTAGCATGTTGTGGTTATTTGCTTTTCCATGGAGTCTATTCTGTTGCCTTAAATAGAGTGAAATCTCATCCATATCAAAAACTCACTACTACTTTTTTCCTTTACCCCATAGTAAAGTGTCTCAAACATAAATGGTATCCTCTAAGTCTTTGTTGAGTGAATGACTGGATGTATGATGAATGGATAAAAGGGGGAGGGCAGTCCCTTTGAGAAGAAGGGAATGGGTGTCTGGGGAATTAAAATTTAGCTGTGATGTTTGATTTGACCACCAGGTGTCATAAGTATACCAACGTTCAAGTATCTTGATATTTAACACATAATTTGTTTTAAAATTCAATTAAGGGAGAAACCATACTAAAGGAGAGAAGTATCAACAACCTCCTCTGTAACCACATAAGAAGAATCTTTTAAAGGGTATTTTAAAGAGTTTTGATTTTTTTCAGCCTCCATACTTTCTCCTATAGTTCTTTGAGGTTGATTTCTAAATTTATTATAGATACCTAGAATATTAGAGCTTTTAAAGTTCATCAAGATCTTCTGATCTTGCCACTTTTAATAGATGAGGAAACAAAGGCCAAAAAACCAAGAAATTCAGTTTTCCAAATTCCCACAGAGAATTACTGGCAAAGGCTGAACCATGAATCTCTTGCCTCCCACTACAGAGCAATTTTTATTTTTCCAAGAAATTCTAATACGAAAACCATATTTTTGTAATTATATAATAATAATATAAACTTTCAGAAATAAACCTATGCCAGATTTTATAATACTAACCTTGACAGTGAACTGTTACAACAAGAGGGATTAGTCCTTTCCAAATATTCCAGGACGAATACAGTGTTTTAAAAAACAGAATGAGTGTTCCTAGTCCCTAATGATAAGATTGTGTAAAAATCTGCTTAAAACTCTTAGACTAGGTTGTTTTTAAGATTTCATTATTTCTTCACAGAAGGAATAGAACTTCACATTAGAAAACAGAGATAAACAAAAACAACCCAAAATACATACATATCTATCACCAATATGTCCATTGCTAAAATTTTGGTATATAACACTCTATTTTTGTTTAAGCCTATAGACCTATAAATGAATGCATGTATAGATATGTTAACTAAAGTTGACTCATCTTCACATACTTTTTATAAGCATAGTTTATATTCATTCAAAAATATGAATATAATCTCTTGTCAAGTTTGGCCAGTGTGGCTCAGTGGATGAGCGTCGACCCATGCACCAAGAGGTCGCCGATTTGATTCGCAATCAGGACACATGTCCAGGTTGTGGGCCCAATCCCCAGTAAGGGGTATGCAGGAGGCAGCCAATTGATGTTCTCTCTCATCAATGTTTCTATCTCTCTCCCTCTCCCTTCCTCTCTCTCTCTAAAATCAATAAAGAAAAAAAATTTAAATAATCTTGTCAATAAATAGATATAAAAAAATAATTTTAAAGCACCCTTAGAATTTCACCAGAATCATGTACTATAATTTATTTGTCTAGTGAACATTGACCTTTACTCTAATTTTTCACTGTTAGAAACAATGCCTTGATAAACATTCATTTATCTTTGTACATTTGAGCAACTATTTCCTTTGAATAAATTCTTAAAAGTGGATTTTCTAAGCTTTCAATGTATAATACCACCAAGAAGGCATCATATATGAAATTCCAAAGCTGATATTTCCTCCCATAACACCACAATGTCAGATCTATTGGTTTTCCAAAAATGTCAAGTTCTTTTTAGCTAGAGGAAGAAGTATGATATACAAAATTCTGATTCATTCTCTTTTTCCCTTCATGGTCTAAAGTTTAATTTTTTAAATTTATTTTATTGTTGAGAGTATTACAGATGTCTCCTATTTTCCCTCCTTTGCCCCTCTCCACCCATCTCAGACCCTACCGCCCCCCTCCCCCGGCCTTCACCTGTCTATTGTCTGTGTCTATAGGCTATGCATATATGCATACAAGTTCTTTGGTTAATCTCTTCCAGTCCCCTGTCCCCCTCTTCCCTCTGAGATTCATCAGTCTGTTCCATGTTGCCATGCTTCTGGTTCTATGTTATTAATCAGTTTATCATGTTCATTAGATTCCAACATAAGTGGGAACATGTGATATTTGTCTTTCTTAGACTAACTTATTTCACTTAGCTAGTAATCTCCAGGTCCTCTCAAAGCTTTTTTACAGCTGCATGGTATTCCATTGTGTATATGTACCACATCTTTTTTATCCACTCTTCTACTGATGGACACATAGACTGTTTCCAGATTTTAGCTATTGTAAATAACTAAGGTCTATCTCAAAATAACTTCCTCTACCTAGTCATAAATCAATCCAGACAGAATTTATTACTCCTGCCTTTATACAATGATTCTCCAACTTGAGTATGCTTTAGAATCATATGGAGGGCTGTCCCAACCACAGAGTTCCTGATTAAGTAGGTCTAGGTCTAGGTCTAGGTTCGGGCCCAAAATTTTCACTTCTAAAAATCCTATGTGATCCACACATGATCTCACTTATTTGTGGAATATAATGAAAACAGTAAGCTAATGAACAAAATAGACCAAGAGACATAGAAATAGGGTACAGATTGACAAACCTCAGAAAAGGGGGATGGGGGGAGAGGGAAGAGATAAACCACAGAATTTATGTGCATGTATGATGTATATGTAACCATGGACATAGACAACAATGCTGGGGATAGGGGGTGGGAGTGGGATTGGGAGGAGGGTGTCAGTGGGGGAAAAGGAGAAACATCTGTAACAAAATAAATTAATAATAAAAATTCTAGGTGATCCAGGGACAACACAGTGGAAACCACTTTCCTAATTCACTGCTTATACCAGCAAAGATTGTGTGTTATCTGAGAAACCATGTATTATCGCCTCAAGAATATTGTGAATCACTTAGTTAATACTATAGACTGAATGTTTAAAGGTTTATGTGCCTTTCCAATTCATATGTTGAAATCTAATGGTATTTGGAGTTAGTGCCTTTATAAAAAATGAGACTGCAGAGAGCTCTCTTGCTCCTTCCACAAGTGAGCAGACCACTGTCTATGAACCAGGAAATTAACTCTCGCCAGTCACTAAACCTGATGGCATCTTGATAGTGGACTTTTCAGCCTCTAGATCTGTGAGAAATACATGTTGTTTAAGCAACCCAAACTATGGTATTTTTGTTATAGCAGCCCAAACAGACTAAGACAACTAATTATATACTCTTTTCCACCCCGAATGAGGAAATTCACACAAAAGTTTGTGACCTAATTTTCATAATTATATACAATATGGCCCATTTACCCACATTCTATTATTCCTCCTGTCTTTAAAATGTGGAAGAAAATGATAATAAAACAAAACTAAAATGATGCTAAAAAATATTGCATTGTATGGAAAACAATATGGTGTTACCTCAAAAAATTAAAAATTGAACTTCCATTTAACCCAGTGATCCCACTTCTAGGAATATACCCTAAGAAGCCTGAAGCACCAATCAGAAAGAATATATGTACCCCCATGTTCATAGCAGCACTATTTACAATAGCTAAGATCTGGAAACAGCCCAACTGTCCATCAGTAGACGAATGGGTAAAAAAGCAGTGGTACATATACACAATGGAGTACTACGCAGCTGTAAGAAAGAAAGATCTCTTATCCTTTGAGACTACATGGAGGGACCTGGAAAGTATCATGCTAAGTTAAAGAAGCCAAACAGAGAAAGACAAGTATCATATGATCTCACTTATTGGTGGAATATAATGAACATAACAGTATGAGGAATGGGGTAGTCCCAGAGACGTGGAAGTGGGGTACAGACTGACAATCCGCAGAAGAGGGGGTGGTGGGGGAGAGATAAACCACAGAACTTATATGCATGTATGCATGATCAAAGGACATGGACAACAAAGCCGGGGGGGGGGGTGCGTGTCAATGAGGGAAAAAAGAGAAACATCTGTAACAAAAATTTAAAAAAATTAGTTAATAAAAAAATTAAAAAATATTGCATTGTGTTTAGGTTTTAGCAAACAATAAGAATTCGTTTTAAAAGTTCTGCAGTTCCCTTAATGCTATAATGAGATGTTGAACTTTTAATCATTGTTTTTTTTACCACAATTGATCTTTTAGAAAAACCTAGTAAACTTACCTGAAACATTCATATTCAACTGATTCCACTTAAAAACCATTATTAATTTTCAGAATTACCACTGATTTTTGGTTTATATAAATAATGTTTTTAAAATACAAAACTCCTAAAACATAAAGTGTATATTATAGAAAAGTAAAATGTGTCATCTCAGTATTCTTATGTTTTTCTCCTTTGTTGTCAAAAATGAAAACAGTTAAATTCAATCAAAGCATGTCTCCCGTTTATTAGTTATTGTTTTATATACTGATGATAAGGTGGTATACAGACAGACATGGTCTCTACCCTCATGAAGCTTGTAATCTCATTGTATTATATCCCATTCTCCCCATTTAAAAATTGGTACTCGTCTATTAAAGTTATACTTGTCATATGTTCTTAATGAAGGCTTCTCTGAATGCCAGTCCACCAGTACTGTTCTTCACAGCTCTCCTGCTACACAGTCTCTTTCTAGCAATAGAATATATCATGCAATTAAATCATTGACACCAAAATATTAGTTGGTTAGTTATAGCTTTTAAACAGTTTTCTTTGCAAGAATATTAGTACTTAATGGGAATTTTTTAAAAATAGCTTAATTGAAATGATTGATGGAATTTCAAGCAGTAAAGTTACATTCGAAAGACTCTTCAGAGTCAGGGAATTTTCTGCAACTCTGAAATCATAGCTATTGACTAGTAACCTATTAGTATACATGTGTAAATCCAGACTGCTATAAAGCTTACTGGACCTTGATGATAAAGATTATGATAGCTATATCCAATCTTATTATTTCCATGTCTCCATTACACACAAGGCTAGTGATATTGGAAAATAATACTGAGGGAGAGGGAGCAGTGACTAACTTTACATTAAAACTGAGTGTTCCACACAGAATCCAATAGGCCTATGGTAGCTTTAAGTTTTTCCACTTACTTCTTGTTAAATGACTGCAGTAAGACAAAATAATCAGAAGTTCAGGCCCACCAGAGTGAAGTAAAATATTTTCTTCTCACTCCAGGCCCACTGCCCCGTGTCTCTCAGTCCACTAGAGTGGCAAAATGGAGACTATTAAGGAACTAAATGGGTGAAACTTCATTGGTTATTTGTTATAGTAATGAAGACCATAGACTTTGGTGGTTGTGAGTACCTAGCCTATAGTGAGCACTTCATTGCTATCAACTATAACGCTAAGGGGAGAGGTCATGCTCTGTGTAAAAGTTATAGGAAAGTACAAAAGAAAAATAAAGGGGTTGGGGTGAAAACATACTGGTCTCTGTGACTGGAATAATTCTTGGTCCTGGGAGATGCAAGACATATAATACTTCTGCGTCATTTAACAATATGATTCTGTCATGCATTAGGTGTTTTTGTTGTTAAGATTTCCTTTGTTACATTTTATGTAGCAATTCTTCAACTAAACTTAATAGTCATAGACTCATAGTTCTGGAAAACAACCAAGTAGAATTGCATAGTCTATCATTTTTGTGCTTTAAATTATTAATCTGAATCCCTAAAACTAAAGGACTTTGTCCAGCTCCCAAAAAAATGGCGGCGGAGTGAACGGAGCTACACAGACCGTCTCCCAGAACCAAACTGGAATTACAACTATAACACAGACAAATCGACGGGAAAAACCAACAGAAAAGCAGCTTGCGAGGACCATACAACGAGGGACACTGACTCCATCCCGGTAGGCTTGGGAAGGCGCGAGACGGGGCCGGGAGCCCACGGTCGGCAGCTCGGCAGTGGCCTTAGCTATAAGCGGCGCCCGCGGGTTACACTCCCAGGCGGCTCCACAGCGCAGCCGGGACAGAGGCTGAAACAGCCACAGCCACTCAACTTGGGCTCCGGCGGAGGGAGGGCGGACTGGACTGGAGCTGTGTCGGGACACTCGGGGTTTGGAGGCGCTCAGAGCTTTGGCTGAGTGCAGCCACCCAGGACTGTGGCCACATTGCTCCTTCCCAGGGCTCTGAGAGAAGCAGCAGCCCCTCCCTCGGAGATCCAACCCCACCCTGTGGGCCATTGAAGTGCTAATTGAGGCTCACTAACAACCAGCATCTGCCCCACCCTCGTGAAAGCCCCTTGGCTGAGCACCAGAGGGAGTTTTTCAATCAACTGACAACCCAAAACTCATCAATTAACCTAGACTGCTAGCCTCCAGGCAAAAAGCTAGAGGATAACAGTACGTTTCCTGGGCTGGCAACTTTAACCAGGAAAGTAAGACTTGACAGTGGTGTTCAACCCGGGTCCTCCCTCGCTCATCTAAACACAGGAGAGGGAGCCACAAACAGCAGAACACCAACACCCACAGGGAGAACTTGACAGGCTCCAAAGCCCACAGTGATAGCTAAAATGGTGAAACACAGAAACAGAAGCCAAATGAAAGAGCAAGACACCTCCACCGAAGATGAGATCAATGTGGAGCAATTAGGCATGTTAACAGAGCTAGAATTCAGAGCCATGATCTTGAGGAAGCTGAACAGCATGAGTAAGGACATAGAGACACTGAAAATAAGCCAAATGGAAATTAAAAACCAACAAGAAGTGATAAAAAATGACATATCCGAAATAAAAAACACATTGGAAGGTTTAAAAAGCAGAGTAGGGGAAGCTGAGGACCGGATCAGTGAATTAGAAGACAGGGTAGAAAAAATCAACCAATCAGAAAAACAAAAGGAAAAAACTATTAAAAAACAGGAAGACAGCTTAAGAGAACTATGGGACAACTGGAAACGTAATAATATTCGCATTATAGGAGTCCCCGAAGAAGAAGAAAAGGAGCAAGGGATAGAGAATATATTCAAAAAAATAGTGACAGAAAACTTCCCTAATTTGGTGAAGGAAGAAGGCATTCAAGTTCAAGAAGCACAGAGAGTCCCAAGTAAGAGGAACCCAAACAGGCCCACACCAAGACACATAGTAATTAAAATGCCACAAATTAAAGACAAAGAGAGAATCCTAAAAGCAGCAAGAGATAAGCAACAGGTTACCTACAAAGGGAACCCCATAAGGCTCTCAGCTGACTTCTCACAAGAAACACTACAGGCCAGAAGAGAATGGCATGAAGTAATCAAGGTCATGAAAAACAAGAATCTGAATCCAAGACTACTCTACCCAGCAAGGCTATCATTCAAAATAGAAGATCAAATAAAGAGCTTCCCAGACAAAAAAAAGCTAAGGGAATACATTAGCACCAAACCAGCACTGCAAGAAATGTTAAAGGACTGCTGTAATTAGCAGTAGAAATGGGAAGAAAAATAGAACCACACTAAACAAAAATGGCAATAAATAAGTACATATCAATAATCACCTTAAACGTAAATGGATTGAATGCTCCCATAAAGAGACACAGAGTAGCTGATTGGATAAGAAAGCATGACTCATCTATATGTTGTTTACAAGAGACCCACCTCTCAACAAAAGACTCACATAGGTTGAAAGTGAAGGGATGGAAAAAAATTTTCCAAGCAAATGGAAAGCAAAAAAAAGCTGGGGTAGCAATTCTCATATCTGATAAAATAGATTTCAAAATGAAGACCATAACTAGAGACAAAGACGGCCACTACATAATATTGAAAGGATCTATCCAACAGGAAGATATAACCTTGATAAACATATATGCACCCAATATAGGAGCACCAAAATATATTAAAAATCTTCTGGAGGACTTCCAAGGAGAAATCGACAACAATACAATCATAGCAGGGGACTTCAACACCCCGTTGACAGCACTGGATAGATCCTCTAGGCAAAAAATTAGCAAGGAAACAGAGACTCTCAATGAAGCACTAGACCAAATGGATTTAATAGATATCTACAGAGAATTACACCCCAAAACTACAGAATACACATTCTTCTCAAGTGCACATGGGACATTCTCAAAGATAGACCACATGATAGGACACAAACTAAATCTCTACAAGTTCAAGAAGATTGAAATCATATCAAGCATCTTCTCAGATCACAATGGCATGAAACTAGAAATCAATTGCAACAAGAACATGCAAAGACATTTCAACACATGGAGGCTAAATAGCATGTTATTAAACAATGAATGGGTCACCGAGGAGATCAAGGAAGAAATTAAAAACTTCCTGGAAACCAATGAAAATGAACACACAACAACACAAAATCTATGGGATGCAGCGAAAGCAGTTCTGAGAGGGAAGTTCATAGCACTACAGGCCTACCTCAAAAAACAAGAAAAATTTCTAATTGACTGTCTAACCTCACAACTTAAAGAATTAGAAAGCAAACAAAAAGAAAACCCCAGAGCAAGTAGAAGGAAGGAAATAGTAAAGATCAGAGCAGAAATAAATGACATAGAGACCAAAAAAACAATTCAAAGGATCAATGAAACAAAGAGCTGGTTTTTCGAAAAGATAAACAAGATAGATGGACCCTTAGCTAGACTCACCAAGAAACAAAGAGAGAGAACCCAAATACACAAAATCAGAAATGAAAGAGGAGAAGTAACAACCAACACCACGGAAATACAAAAGATCGTTAACAACTACTATGAACAACTGTATGGCAACAAATTCGACAATCTCAGCGAAATGGACAAATTTCTAGAAACACACAGTCTCCCTAAACTATTCCCGGAAGAGATAGAAAACTTGAACAGACCAATAACAACTAAGGAAATTGAAGAGGTAATCAAGACTCTCCCAGCAAACAAAAGCCCAGGCCCAGATGGTTTCACGGGGGAGTTTTACCGAACATTCAAAAAAGAACTAACACCCATTCTCCTCAAACTATTTCAAAAAATTCAAGAAGAAGGAAGACTTCCAAACACGTTCTATGAGGCCAGCATAATTCTAATTCTAAAACCAGAAAAAGACACTACGAAGAAAGAAAACTACAGGCCAATATCCCTGATGAACATAGACGCCAAAATCCTGAACAAAATACTAGCAAATCGGATCCAGAAATACATCAAAAAAATTATTCACCATGACCAAGTGGGATTCATCCCAGGGATGCAAGGCTGGTACAATATTCGCAAATCAATAAATGTGATACACCACATAAACAAAATGAAGAATAAAAACCACATGATCATATCAATAGATGCTGAAAAAGCATTCAACAAAATCCAGCATCCATTTCTGATAAAAACGCTCAGCAATGTAGGAATAGAGGGATCATATCTCAACATAATAAAGGCCATATATGAAAGACCTACAGCCAACATCATACTCAATGGACAGAAACTAAAAACATTCCCATTAAGAACAGGAACAAGACAGGGATGTCCACTTTCGCCACTCTTATTTAACATTGTACTGGAAGTCTTAGCCACAGCAATCAGACATGAAGAAAAAATAAAAGGGATCCAAATTGGAAAGGAGGAAGTGAAACTGTCATTATTTGCAGATGACATGATATTGTACATAGAAAACCCTAAAGACTCCATCAAAAATCTATTAGACTTAATAAATGAATTTGGCAAAGTAGCAGGATACAAAATTAACGTCAAGAAATCGACGGCATTCTTGTACATCAATGATGAACTCACAGAAAGAGAAACTGAAAAAACAATCCCATTTACCATCGCTCCAAAAAAATTACGATACCTAGGAATAAACTTAACCAAAGAAGTAAAGGACCTATTTGCAGAAAACTACAGGTCATTGAAAAAAGAAATAGAGGAAGATATAAAAAAGTGGAAGCACATACCCTGTTCATGGATTGGAAGAATTAACATAATTAAAATGTCCATACTACCCAAAGCAATCTATAGATTCAATGCAATCCCCATCAAAATACCAACAACATATTTCATAGAACTAGAACAAATACTTCAAAAGTTCATATGGAACCAAAAAAGACCCCGAATAGCCACAGCAATCTTGAAAAAGAAGAACAAAGTTGGAGGGATCACAATACCAGATATCAGGTTATACTACAAAGCGACTGTAACCAAAACAGCCTGGTACTGGCACAAGAACAGGCATATAGACCAGTGGAACAGAACTGAAAACCCAGAAATGGACCCAAGGCAATACGCTCAATTAATATTTGACAAAGGTGGCAAGAGCATACAGTGGAGTAAAGACAGCCTCTTTAATAAATGGTGTTGGGAAAATTGGACAGCTACATGCAAAAAATGAAACTCGACCATCAACTTACACCATACACAAAAATAAACTCAAAATGGATAAAAGACTTAAATGTGACCCGTGAATCCATAAAAATTCTAGAAGAAAATGTAGGCAACAAAATTTCGGACATCATACGGAGCAGAATTTTCACTGATACATCACCTAAGGCAACAGAAATAAAGGAGAAAATGAACACATGGGACTACATCAAACTAAAAAGCTTCTGCACAGCAAAAGAAACAATCATCAAAATGGAAAGGCAACCCACTGTATGGGAGAACATCATTGCCAATGATGTATCAGATAAGGGGTTAATTTCCAATATATACAGAGTGCTCATACAACTCCACAAAAGGAAGACAAAGAACCCAATTAAAAAATGGGCAGAGGAGTTGAATAGACACCTCTCCAAACAGGACATACAAATGGCCAAGAGACATATGAAGAAATGCTCAACATCACTAATCATCAGAGAGATGCAAATTAAAACAACAATGAGGTATCACCTCACACCTGTCAGAATGGCCGCCATCAACAAATCATCAAACAACAAGTGTTGGCGAGGGTGTGGAGAAAAGGGGACTCTAATACACTGCTGGTGGGAATGCAGACTGGTGCAGCCGCTATGGAAAACAATATGGTGCTACCTCAAAAAATTAAAAATTGAACTTCCATTTGACCCAGTGATCCCACTGCTGGGAATATACCCTAAGAAGCCTGAAACACCAATCAGGAAGAATATATGTACCCCCATGTTCATAGCAGCGCTATTTATAATAGCTAAGATCTGGAAACAGCCCAAGTGTCCACCAGTAGACGAATGGATCAAAAAGCTGTGGTACATATACACAATGGAATACTATGCAGCGGTAAGAAAGAAAGATCTCTTATCCTTTGAGACGACATGGAGGGACCTGGAAAGTATTATCCTAAGTGAAAGAAGCCAAGCAGAAAAAGACAAATACCACATGATCTCACTTATATACGGAATATAATGAACATAACAGTCTGAGGAATACAGTAGACCCAGACACATGGAAGTAGGGCACAGACTGACATCCCTCAGAAGAGGGGATGGGGGGTGGGGGGGTGGGAAGAGATTAACCACAGAACTCATATGCATGTATGCATGACCAATGGACATGGACAACTAAGCCGGGGACAGGGTGGAGGGGGGGTGGGGTGGGGGGTGCCAATGGGGTAAAAAGGTAAAATATCTGTAACAAAAAAATAAATAAATAAATAAATAAAAAATAAATAAATAAAGACTTTGTCCAAAGACAAAGACCATTTCAGACAAAGCCAGGTCTTCAATCCATGTCTTACTGGATTCACTTTGTTTAATGTGCACTTTTCACTATATCACACTATTTATAATATTATTTAGATTTAAATTTTTCTACAGTTATTTCACATTTTTCATCTATTAATCTACATTCTTCCCCAAGTTTGAATGCTGCACACTGGGCACAGTGTACATGTTCAGTAAAGACTTGTGAATATGTTGATTACATTTGAGGATGTATTAGTTACACAAGAAATGTTATATAGGAGGCCACTGCAAGACTACTACCATACTTACATGGAAGGCTATCTCATAATGTAAAAGCACATACAACACTTAAAAATCCCATAAGATTGAGTAGAGTTTCTGAATGCATATAAACTAATTCATAATAAAAGTTAACATGACAGACATGCAAAGTTATAAGGACTGTGAATTGCAAGCTAGAGAGAGTATACCAAGCAATAGGAAATATATCAAGCATTTCCATGAATGTGTTATGCATACTGTTATATTCACAAATTTTTAAAAAATATTCTCTGTTGCTAGCATTTTCTTTTCCTATTTTGCATGTGACTAAGTGATTTTCCTTTAGGTCCAAATATGAAATTGTTCTCTGGGACACCTTCTCTGACTCTTCTCCAAATCTGATTTAACTACTCTTCTGTGCCTCTATAATATCCTGTGCTTCCCTTATTGGCTGGATCACCCACTAGATGTTATACTCTGGGGCATAAATTAGATTTTACTTGATCAAGTTTGCATAAAGAGAATGAGAAGTTTCTAGCAAGCATTAAATACTAAAAATATGTTGTTTAAATGAATTGAGGAAGTGGAAGAATCTCAGGTACAAGATTCAAAAATAATATTAAGAATTAGCAGTCAGCATCCCCATTCATTCCCCCCACACACAAAAACTAGATAGGCCTGAAAACTTCTAGTTCTAGATGAGATATAGTAAATTCACTCTACCCCATTATTCCTGATAATTATGGCTAAAATCCTTGGAGAAAATATATAAAATAAACGTCAGAAGATTCTGAAATGGGGAGAAAATAGGAAAGACTAGCTATAGTTCTCAAGACTCGAGAAAAATTATGACATTGACTGTTGTGTGTGTGTGTGTGTGTGTGTGCACATGTGTATGTTTGTATTGCTTCCTATATATATTCTGGACTGGGCACTAAAGAAGCCCTCAAGTGAGAAAAAATATTTTTAAAACTGGCTGAAATTTTCCTACATTTTGTGCAAGACATATAACTATGAATTCAAGAACTGAGTTTATCATGAACAGGATAAATACAAATAAATGCACATATAGACAAATCATAGTCTTCTGAAAACCAAGGACTAAAAATCTCAAAATGAGCCACAGAGGAAAAATACATTATCTATAGAGAAACAATGGTTCAAATGACAGAATATTTCTAATCAGAAACCATGTAGGCAAACAAAAATATCCTTTGGGAATACCCAGGTGAGTAAAATTAAGTTGACATGCTCTAAAGCAATTGCTAAAGAAAATTATTAAAACACAAAGGAAGCCTGGTCGGTGTGGCTCACTGGACTGAGCATGGTCCCATGGACTAAAAGTTCCCAGTTTTATTCCTGGTCAGGGCGGCACATGTCTGGGTTGTGGGCTCGATCCCCAGAAGGGGGTGTACAGGACAAAGCCAATTGATGTTTCTCACTCATTGATGTTTCTAGCTTTCTCTCCCTTCTTTTCTCTCTACAAAAATCAATAAAAACATATTTTAAAAAAACACAAAGGAAATGATAATCAAAAAATTTTAACATCAAGAATGAAGAAAGAACAACCTAAGGAATAATATATCCAGAAAAACTGTCCTTCAAAATAAAGGAATAATTAAGACAATTCAAATAAAAATAATTGATAGTAGTATTCACCAATAATCAATAAGAAAGAAAGTCCTTTAAGATGAACTAAAAGGAAATAAGACAATAACTGGAACCCAAAAGAAGAAGTAAAGATCACCAGTATATGTAACTATGTAAGTATAAAAGAGAGCATAAGCATATTTGTTCATATCACTTTTCTTATACTCTCCAATTTAAAGGAAAATTTCATGGAACATTAATTACAAACAATTATAAAACTATGTTGATGGGCTTATAATGTATAAAGATATAAGATGTATGACAATAGAACAAAAGGGAAAAGAGGGAATGTGGCTATAGTGAAACAAAGTTTTTGTGTATTATTGAAATTTGGTTATATTAGATTGTATTAGGTAAGCTGTTAGTTGAAATCCATAAGAAAAACACAAAGAAATAATGTAAAAGAAACAACAAAGGAATTGAAAAAGTACCTGTAAAAGTGTCTATACAACACAAATGACAATAAAAATGGATGATTATAAGAGGGTATCACAATAGCATAAGGAATAAACAGCATAAAAAAACAAATAGCAATATATCAGATGCATAATTGCATTATCTGTAATTATGTTAATAATAAATGAATTA
Organism: Molossus molossus; assembly: GCF_014108415.1. Classification (NCBI taxonomy): domain Eukaryota; kingdom Metazoa; phylum Chordata; class Mammalia; order Chiroptera; family Molossidae; genus Molossus; species Molossus molossus. The sequence continues at coordinate 9,479,776 of NW_023425355.1, read as the reverse complement.
AATACTCCAATAACAGAACAGAGATTGATAGAATGAATTCAAATAAACAACTATATACAAATTTATACTGCCATCAAAGACACAAAAGGTAGAAAGCACAAAGAAGTTAAAAGATACACCGATGTATAAAGTAACTAACAGAGTTGGAAGGGCTAAACTCTGTCAGAAAAACTAGATAATTATTAGAGACAAAAAAGATGTTATGTAATTATTAAAGGGTAATTCAATCAGAAAGACATAGCAATTAAAAACTTATGCACTTAAATATATAGTACTGAAATACATGAACTTAAAGTTGACAACAGTGAAAAGAGAAATAGACAATTTAACAATAACAGTTGGAGACTTCCATACCCTATTTTAAATTATGGATTAAAAATAATTGGTAGAAGATCCACATGTACATACAAGATTTCAGCAAAACTTTAAACCAAGTATACCTAACAGACTGTGATAGAATACTCCACCCAAAAACAACAGAAGATACATTCTTCTCAAGTATATGGGACATTCTGGAAGAGAGAACATAGAGTAAGCCACACAACCCTTGAAACTTTAAAAGGATTGATATCACACAGAGTATGTTCTCTGACTATAATGAAGTTAAATTTAAAATGGATACAGGAGAGTAATGTAATAAAAATGGTGGCATGGGAAGTTTTAGCATTTTTTCCCCAAACAAACATCAATTTGGACAACTATTTATGCACAAAAATACCTTCACAAAAGTCAAAGATTCCAGATGAGAGATTATAGCACCTGAGTGAAGCACAGAAATAAAAAAAGTTTCTTTGAGGAGGGTAGGAAAGATAGATTCACATTACTGGCATGACCCCTCCACCAAGCCTAGGCAACCATGGGGTGTTGACAGAGATAAACACCCCACCGGAGAAGGAGAGTGAAGTTATTGACCAACTCCCTAAGGGCTCCCACAAATCCAGACCCAGAACTCAACCTGGTACCTGCTGACATGAGAAGCCTCAGGCATTTACTGCCACACCAGGCAGTGTCTTGGCACCAAGCTCCCAGTGGATTTGTGAACACACAGACCCCTAGCTCACCACAAACACTGTAAGCTCCAGTGACCCCAGGTTCATTTTATGGCACCAGACTCTCAGCAGGTTCCCTATAGGGTCCTGTGTTCTCAAGGTATTGGCTCACCATGGTGTCAGCCAACTACTGTGGCACCACACTTTCAACAGACTTCCATGATTCTAGGCTCCCACTACATCCCAGAACCAGCCAGCTCCCATAACCCATGGTGGATCCTGTAGACCAGGCTCCCAATAAGCTTCCATAAACCCATTCCAGTAATGGACTGATCCCTGCAAACTTAGACACAGGGCCAACCCTAGTAGTCTCTTGCATGTAATTGACCCCCGTGTATCCAGGACACAGGATCACCTGCACAGACACAAGGCTAAATCCTATCACCACAGACTCAAGAGTTAGGCCTGACCTGCTATACCCAAGATCCAGCCCTCCCCCACCCCCCGACTCAGGTCACCAGACTGGTTCCCGTGTACAGAAACACCTAAGCCTAACTACTTGCTGACCCAAGCACCAGACTTGCAGGCTCAAGAATACCAGTAGCAAGGCCACCCATAGACATCACCAAACAGCCCAGCCATAATCTCTGGATGGGCTGATTGGTAAAGAATTTTGTCTGTCAAAGCTAGTCTATAAAAAATGGAAGAGGCGTGTACATCCTCAAAGATCATGAATAATCAAGGAAATATGACTGCACAAAAAGAACTAATTAAAACATCAATGACGGCCCCTAAAGAAATGGAGATCTATGAACTGTCTAAAAAAGAATTCAGATTAGTCCTCTTAAAGAAATTCATTGAACTATAAGAGAATACAGATAAAATATTAAATTAAACTTGAAAAATGCATCAGCCAATAAAAATTAATTAAGAAAATGTTAAAAGACAAAACAGAAATGCTCCAAGATTTGAAGAATTGACTGAACCAAAGAATTCAGTGGGGAACTTCAACAGTAACCTTGATCAATCACAATAATAATTAGTAAATTGTAGGACACAGCAGTTGAAATCATCCTGAGAAAGGAGCAAAAAGAATGAAAGAGTGGAAAAAAAACTTGTGAATTGTGAGATATCATTAAAAGAAACAATCTATGCATCAATTGGCATCACAGGAGAAGAGAGAATATTTTTTCTGCTTCTTTGTGAAAGGCTTATTTAAAGACATAATGGCTGAGAACTTTACATATGTGAGAAGAGTCAATGGGGTAAAAAAGGAGAAATATCTGTAACAAAAATTTTAAAAAAAATTTAAAAAAAGAAAACTGAGTTAAGGAAGCTAATAGGTCACCCCAAAATTTGAGCCCCAGAATATATCCAAGAAACATTATAGTAAAACAGTATAAAACTTAAAATAAAATTATATAAGAGAGCCTCTTTAAGACAGAAAACATGCTGGAAAATCAAACTGCCAACTAAGAAATCTTTGCCTGGCAAAGTTATCTTTCAGCAATGAACGAGAGATTAAGACTTTCTAAAACAAACAAAAGCTGAGGGAGTTCAACACCACTAGACAATTCTTACACGAAATGCTGAAAGAAATTCTTCAAGTTGAAATAAAAGGATGATAACTAGGAACATGAAAACGTGAAGTCATAAAACATACTGGTAAAGGTAAGTATGCAATCAAATTTTGAATACTCCAATATTGTAATATGATGTGGTAATCACTTAACTCTAGTATAAGGCTTAAAACAAAATAATTAGAAATAAGTATAGATACAATAATCCGTTAATGGATACATGATATAAAAAGAAGTAAATTATGGCCATAAAAAATAAAATATGTGATAAGGGAGTAAAGGATACAGTTTTTTGTAATGCAATCTAAGTTTAGTTATTATCAACTTAAAATAGATTGTTATATCTATAATATTTTATGTAAGCCTCTGGATAATTAAAACATCATAATATACAGTAGATATACAAAAAGTGAAAAAAAAGAAAGAAAATAAAGCTTACCTCTATTGAAAGTCATCAATTCACAAAGGACAGCAAAAGAGGAATAAAGAGACAAAAGAACTAGAAAACAACTAGACAACAATGAACATGTCATTTGTAATTTCATGCCTATCAATAATTGTTATAAATATAAATGCATTAAATTATTTATTCAAAAGGCATAGAGGAGTTTGATAAATTAAAAAAACTATACCCAATTATATGCTGCCTGAAAAACACTCACTTCAGGTTTAAGGACACACATAGGTGCAAAGTGAAGGGAGAGCAAAATATATTGCATGAAAATGGAAAACAAGAAAAAACAGGGGTAGCTATATCTATACAAGAAAAAGTGAACTTGAAGTTAAAAAAAAAAAACACCCTCTAACAAGAGACAAATATGGTCATTGTATAATCAAGTAGATTTAACAATTGTAAATATACAAGCATACAACATTGGAGCACCTAAATATATTAAGCAAATACTAACATATCTAAAAAGAGAAATAGAAAACAATACAATAATAATAGGGAACTTCAATACACCACTTCAACAATGGGTGGCTCATCTAGACAGAAAACCAGTGAGGAAATTCTGGTCCTGAACTGTTAGCATAGGTAGCTAGTTAGAATTAATAAAGGAAGGGAAAAAATACAATCAGACATTAAGCCTAATAAACTAGGGAGCTGATTCAGACATTAAGCCTGACTTACTAGGAAGCTATAATATTCTCAGGTCCCCAGAGAAACACCACATCCTCCACCAAGGGGACTTAATCCCTGAAGTGGGCCCCCAGGGGGTGCAGTTTGCTATTATGGGATTACTGAGGGAGAGAGAAAACAGTAAGGAGGAAATTTCTCTGCTGGGTATATGCACAGTTGAAGCCAGATGGCAAGGGGAGATCCATCTACTATGAGGCATGCACAGTAGGAGCCAAAATGGTAGCCATACAGAGGAAGTGCCTAGCCTGGGAAAAGAATCAGATTGGATAAGGGACACAGAACATCTACAAGAGGGATTGTTTAGAGGAAGGGCCCAGCACAAATTTCCAAAGAGCCAGGAAAGAGATTGGTTAATTTGAAAGAAAGCTTACTTTGTAATATAATCAAAGCTCAGCAAAGGCCACTCTCAGTAGCATATGTTTGCCCATTTGGTCATGATGTTCTCTCTCTGCTATGGCTGTGCCACCCCAGCAGTTGAACATGCCCAAGCTTGGGTGGGCTCCAAGCATGGGTATGGGTGCCGAAGCACAGTGCAACACCAGCCAAAGCACAAACAAGAACAAAGACTAAGCTAGCCAGATGGGGACTGACACTGAGCTGGACTAAGCTTTGACATGAACTGAACTGAACCATGGCAGCTTTCGATGCCCTGCCAATACTGGGCCAATGACATGGAATCTCTGGGCCCTGGCATTTCTGGGCATGGTGAAGACAAGGCTGGACTGACTCCTGACACCCAAACAGGTGAGAACATTAAAAGAAAAGAAAACTATAGGCCAATATTCTAGATGAATATAGATTCAAAAGTTTTCAACCATATTCTAGGAAACTGACTTTAATACCACATTAGAGTATTTTATCCCTGGAATGCAAGGAGGCTTTAACATATGAAAATATATAACTATGATGGATCAAATTAATAGAATAAAAGATACAAATTATAAAATCATCTTAATTGATACAGAAAAAGCACCAAGCAGAAAAAGACAAATACCACATGATCTCACTTATATATGGAATATAATGAACATAACAGTCTGAGGAATACAGTAGACCCAGACACATGGAAGTAGGGCACAGACTGATATCCCTCAGAAGAGGGGATGGGGGGTGGGGGGGTGGGAAGAGATAAACCACAGAACTTATATGCATGTATGCATGACCAATGGACATGGACAACTAAGCCGGGGACAGGGTGGAGGGGGGTTAGGGTGGGGGGTACCAATGGGGTAAAAAGGTAAAATATCTGTAACAAAAAAAATAAATAAATAAAATATTATTCAAAAAAAAAAAAAAAAAGCACTGAATAAAAGTCAACATCCATTCATAGTTAAAGAAAAAAAGACTATCAACAAATCTGTATAGTAAAAATATACTTCAACATTAAGGAATGTACCTCACCATATATGACAAGTCCACAGCTAAAATCATAGTCAATGGTGAAAGATTCAAAGCTTTGCCTCTAAGATCAGGAAAAAACAAGAATATGAACTCTCACAACTCCTGTTCATCATAGTACAGAAGTCCTAGCCAGAGCAATCAGGTAAGAAAAAAATAAAATAAAAGACATGCAAAAAAGAATATAAAGTTCAAAACTGTCTCTGTTTGCAGATGAGATAATCTTATATATAGACTATCCTAAAGAGTTCACCAATAACTGTCAGAATTAATCAATAAATTTAGTGAAGTTGTACAATACAAACAGCATACAAAACTCTGTGTTCCTATGCACTGACAAATTACCTGAAATAGAAATAAAGAAAACAATCTCATTCAAACTATCACCACAAATTTTAAAAACTTAGGAGTAAATTTAACCAAGGAGGTGAAAGATATATGTAGTAAAACTAAAAGATATATATATACTAAAACTATAAGACTTTGATTTAAAAAAAAATGAAGAAAACACAAACACATGGAAAGATGTCATGTTCATAAATTATAAGAATTAATGTTATTAAGTTTATTAAAATGTCTATAATTGCTAAAGCACTCTATATATTCAATGCAATCTCTGTCAAATTTCCAAAAGCATTTTTTACAAAAATAGAAAAACCAATTTGAAAATTCATAGAAAAAAACAAAAGGCCCCGAACAGCCAAAGCAACCTTAAGAAAGAAGAACAAAACTGGAGGCATTACATTTTCTGATTTAAAACTATGTTATAATGCAATATTAATCACATAGTATGGTACTGGCATATAACCTGAAACATACACAAATGAACAAAATCAAGAGCCAATTACTAATTATATATATTTGCTGTCACAATGTTTGAGAAGAGACCAAGAATACCAAGAATACATTAAATCAAAGATAGTCTCTTCAATAGATGGTGCTGGAAAATTAGATATTACCATGCAAAAACAAACAAACAAACAAACAACTACTACTAAACTAAATTTAGCGCCTAATTTAAACCATTCACATAGATTAATTCAAAATGAATTAAATATTTAAATGTAAGACCTGAAACCATAAAACTTCTAAAAGAAAACTTGAAATAAACTCCTTGGCATAGTGTTGGCAATAATTTTATGGATATAGAACAAAACAGAAGTAAACTAAGCAAAAATGGACAAGTTAAATTACATCAAACTAAAAACATTCTGCAAAGCAAAGCAATAAACAACACAATCAAAAGGCAACTTGCAGAATGAAAAAAAATATTTACAAACCATAGATGTGATAAAGGGTTAATATCCAAAATATATAAGAAACACATATAATTCAACAGCAAAAAACCAACAAACATTCCAATTAAAAAATTGATAAAATAATTCAATAAATATTTTTTAAAGAAGACATACAGTGGCCAATAGGTATATGAAAAAATGTTTGACATCACTAGTCATCAGGGAAATACAAATCAATTAGATATTACCTCACACCTGTGTGAATGACTTATCAAAAGCCAAGAGATAGCCCTGGCCGTCTTGGCTCAGCGGTTAGAGCGTCAGCCTGAGGACCAGAGAGTCCTGGGTTCAGTTCCCACTAAAGGCACATATGTTGGTTGCAGTTTGTCCCCAGTGAAGGATTTTGAGTAGACATATTGTGGTGATCATTTTGAAATATACACAAATAGTGAATCATTATTGGTACACTGGAAACTACCATGTGATTCAACATCCCTAATTCTGGGTATCTATCTGAAGAAAATAAAATCACTATCTCAAAGTTTATTGCAGCATTATTTACAATAGCCAATAGATGGATACAAGTGTCCATTGTCAGATGAATGCACATTATATATATATATATATATATATATATATATATATATATATATATATTTAATGAAATATTATTCATCCATGAAAATAGAAGGAAATTCTGCCACTTGTGACAACATGGACAGATCTTTGAGGCATTATGTTATATGAAATAAGTCAGACAAAGAAAAAAAAATCACTTTATGTTTCCACTTACATGTGGAACCTAAAAAAGTCAAACATAGAAATAGATTAGAATGGTGGATTTCTGGGGTTGTGTACCAGTCGGAATTGGGAGATGTTTGTCAAAAGGTACAAACTTCCAGCTACAGATGAGTAAGTTCTAAGAACATAGGTACAACAGGATGTCCATAATCAACAGTACTGTGGTATATACTTAAAAGTTGTTATAAGAGAAAATCTTAAATATTATTACCACAAAAAATGTAATTATGTTACTGCATGGAGATGTTAACTCTCTCTCTCTCTCTCTCTCTCTCTATATATATATATATATATATATATATATATCAATTCATGATTTTCTGCACCTCCAATTTACATGTTATATACCAATAATATCTTAAGCTAGAAAAATTAAAAATAAAAATAAATAAGAAATACAACAAAACGAAAAAATGTGACTTACAGCTGGAAAGCACAGTAAGAATTTCTGCTTCTATAGAAGTGACATTTTCTAATCATTTCAAATGTATAGTTTTGGCTTTATTAATTTTATATAATAAATAACTAGGCATTTAGTGTTGTAGTTTTATACTAAGATTTTATAGTTTGTTTAACAACAATAGAAAAAACTGAAAGATGTCTCTTTTGGATAATAATTTTTTTTTATCTTCACTCGACATTTTTTTGTTTTTTTGTTCAGATAGAGTGGGAGGGAGAGAGGAAGAGAGAGACAGAGAGAAACATTGACATGAAAGGGACACATCAAGTGGTTGTCACCTGCACGACCCAACCAGTGCCGGGGACAAACTGCAACCGAGGTACATGCCCTCAGCAGGAACCGAACCCTGGTCTCTCTGGACCACAGGCCGATGCTCTAATTGCTGAGCCAAACCCGTCAGGGCTTGGAGAATAATTTTTAAAATTTATTTACAGTTGACCCTTGAACAATGTGGGTTTGAACTATGTGGGTCTACTTATACTCAAAATTTTAACAATCCATGTATAAGTGTACCTGTGCAATTCAAACCTGCATTCTACAAGGGTCATTTGTATTTTTTATTTGTGGTTGGGAATTTGCATATGCGGAAGACCAACTTAATTTATACAAAGTTTTTTGACTTGGTGGTCAGCATACAAAACCCTGATATTGTTCAACAGTCAAATGTACTTGAATGCTGACTTGAATGTCATAATATATAAGGGGAAATTGTTGGATTAATCCTTTTCTTTAAGAAGCACAAATTGATACTTATAGTCACAGGGATGTAAAGTACAGCATAATGAACAGAGTCAATAATATTGTAGTAATTATGTATGGTATCAGAAGAGTATGAGATTAATCTAGATGATCACTTTCTAAGTTATATAATGTCTAATCACTGGATTTACATCTGAAACCAATATAATATAATATGTCAACTATTAAAAATAAAACAATTATTTAAAGTTTAAAAACCTAAAAACTGAATATTACATTATATACTTTTTAAAAAATAGAAATGTAAAATTATACCAAATTTTGGAACTCAAAAATTATGTGAATTTAAATACATATTTCTAAATAATAAATAGGTCATAGGTAAAATAAAAAATAAAATAGAAAATAATTTGAAATGAATGAAAATGAAAACACAACTTAAAACTTATTAGACACAACTAAAGTAGTCCTTAGAGGGAAACTTATAAATATCAACAGATGTATTAATATCTAAAATCAATGACTAAAACTCCCACCTCAGTAAACTAAAAATAGAAGACAACATTAAACCAAAAGCAAGCAGAAGAAAAATACAATAAATGTTAGAGCATAAATTAATGAAATACAGAATAGAATAACAATAGAAAAAAATCATGAAAACAACACAATTTTAAAAAGATTAAAGAATTGGAAAACTTTGAAAAGAGAAAAACTCAAATTATTAAAATCAGAATAGACAGAGTGAATAAATTTATGTCAAAAATTAATAACAGATTAGGTGAACAAATTTATTCAATGAAACAAACTACTGAAATTGAGTAAAAAATTTGAAAAATTTAAGTGACCTATAACCAGTAAAAATATTGAATTACTGAATCATAAAACTTTCCAGAAAGGAAAAAGCAGTCCCAGAAGTCTTCACAAGTTACTTTTACTATACTATTATTTATTTTTAAAATTTATTCTTATTAAAATATAGTTGACATACAATGTTATATGCATTTCAAGTGTGCATATATTGATGCAATATTTGTATACCTTATAAATCATATACCTTATGATGTGATCACCATGATAAGTCTAGTAAACATCTGTCACAACACAAAATTATTATATTATCGCCCAGCTGGTGCACCAAGAGGTCGCCAGTTCAATTCCTGGTCAGGGCACATGCCCAAGTTGTAGGGCAAATCCCTAGTGGGGAGCATGCAGAAGGCAGCCAATCAATGTTCTCTCTCATTGATATTTCTTTCTTTTTTTTATCCTCACCCAAGGACATTTTTGCATTTATCTTCAGATACAGCAGGAGGGAGAGAGGGAGGAAGAGAAAGAGAAACATCGATGCGAGAGAGACACAAGTGGTTGCCAGCCACATGACCCCCAACCGGGGCCAGGGACAAACTGCAACTGAGGCACGTTCCTCTAACAGAACCGAACTGGGGTCTCTCTGGTCCATGGGCCAATGCTCTCACCGCTGAGCCAAACTGGCTAGGGCGATGTTTCTATCTTTCTGTATGTTTTGTGAAACATATTCTGGATACAAGTCCCTCATCAGACAATTTACCAATATTTTCTCTCAATCTATCAGTGTCTTTTCACATTGATGATGTCATTTGGCATACTAAATTGTATTAATTTTCTTCTCAGTAAATTCCAATTAATCTACTTTTTCTATTGTTTTGTTGAGTATGCTTTTGGTGCTGTATTTAAGAAACCACTGCCTAACCCAAAAATGGAAAACTCGCTCCAATGACTTCTAACAAGAATTTTATATCTTCAGCTCTTACATATATGCCTGTAATTTATTTTGAGTTAATTCTTATATTTTTGTAATAAAGGACTGTATATTTCAGGAGTCAGCAGAGAAATGAAAACCAGTAGAAGTTTATAGATAGACGATAGATAGATGATAGATAGATAGATAGATAATAGATAGATAGATAGATAGATGATAGATAGATAGATAGATAGATGATAGATAGATAGATAGATAGATAGATGATAGTAAGATTGAGAGCAATTTATTTCAAATATTGGTTTAAACAGTTACAGGGTCTGGCAAGGCAAGTCCAAACTCCATAAAACAAGCTGTGCTCTGGCATGACATGAAGCTGCTGCCCACATGTGGAATTTATTCTAGGCTGGTATTCTGGCATGAGCTGAAGCTGCTGAAGACATGTGGAATTTATTCTTCAGGAAAGCCTCAACTCTGAGTTGAGCCTGTCCAGATTACATACAATAGTCTACCTTGCCCTGGTTGGTGTGGCTTGAGCATCATTTCATGCATCAAGAGGTTGTTGGTTAGATTATCAGTCAGGACACATACCCAGGATGCAGGCTTGATCAATCTCAGGTAGGTGTGGTTCAGGAGGAAGCCAATCGATGTATTGGTCTCACATCCATGTTTCTTTCTTTCCCTCCCTTCCTCTCTCTCTAACAAATCAATAAAAAAATATTTTAAAATAATAATGATAATCTACTTTATTTAAAGTAAATTTATTATGGATTTTAATCACATATACAAAATATCTACATGGGAACACTTACATTAATGTTTAAGTAACTTGGGACTGTACCTTAGCCAAGTTGACACACAAAAATAGAATATTACATTGTACCTCTTGTCAACTGGGCACCTATATATATCTTGAAACATACTTAATCTCCAAATAAAGACAGTTATAAAGTCATACTTCATATAACATGATACAACTATTCTGTGTACAACTAAAAACATGCTAATCCAAACTACATAAGAGAATGTAAGATCTTTGAGTGGTATACACTTTTAAACTTTAATATCCTATAATGTATGTCCTGTAATGTAAAGCTAATTTTATTAATATAGCTTATGTTGGATGATAAGTAGATAAAGATAGAAGAAACAAAAAGCCATTGTGTAGTAGTAACCTGTTTTCTCTTTGATAATAAAGATCAATCATCCAAGCAGAATTGTTGTGTCATCTGCTGGAAGCATTCTTCCCTTTGGAAGATAGACCTCTAGACCAGCAGAACCTAAAGTTGCAGGAACAAATTTAAAAATTTTTGCTAGTGCTTCTCTGAAAGTAATAGTGAGAGAGGTCACCCATTTTCACCCCTTAATTACTGAATCCATAAATTCTGGCTATGAAAGAAACAGCCAGTACACTGATTTAGAGAATCTACAGTTTCCTAGAAAACATGGTCCCAGCCTTGAAAGGTATCGTCGCCTAGCTGGTGGTGTAACCTAGCCTTGAAAGTTCATTCCATCTCAAAAGATCATCAAACTGTCTGCTTTAGGATGATGAAAACATGGTAAGAACAGTGAATTGTATGAGCAAGAGCTCATTGTTACATTTATTTTTGTTGTAATGTGAGTTCCTTGCCCAGAAGTAATGTTGTATAGAATAACATAACAGTAGATAAGGTATTTTGTAAGTCTACAGATGATAATTTTAACAGTAGCATTAGATGCAGGGAGGGAAAATCCATATCCAATGTAGATATCCACTCCAGTAGGAAGAAAGTGTTTCTCCACCTGTAATTTGTCTAATGTACTAAACATGCAACCCTTAGTAATGACATCATATCAATAACTTAGTGTTGATCTCTGTCACTGACAGATTGGGAATTCAGTACTGGTTATAACCAGATCAACCTTGGTGAGTGGAAACATATATTGCTAAGCCCATGCATAATCTCAATCCCTGCCACCATGACCACTTTTCTCATGAGATTATTGTGTGATGACAGGTGTGGCTGGTGACAGAAGTTGACAAAATTTGTCATCTTATTTATTTGATTATTAAAATCCTACCATACTAATCAGTGAACACTGATATGAGACTCAAATATCTTTACATTCCTTACCTATTTGGAGAGTTCTAATTCTGGTATTTCTTCCCTAAATTTCATTGCCACTAATCAATTTGCCAAGTGTGTTTTTTGTGAATCCCTGACCATCCAACCAAACCATTGGTCACTGCACAAGAATAGAGAAATTAAACCAAAATCCCATATATTTGTAAAGCTCAATATAGTTGATAAACCTCTGACAAGACTAACAAGTAAATAGAGAAAACAAATGACCAGTATTTGAAATTTAATTAAAGAATGCTATTGTAGACCCTGTATACATCAAAAGGATAATAGAGTAATACTACAGATAATTCTATGCACTTGAGTTTGACAACTTAGATGAAATAGACCAATTTCTTGCAATGCACAAATGACTAAACTTTCCCAAGATAAAATAGATAATATGAATAGTCTTATAACTATTAAAGAAATTTGAATTACAAAATAAAAAAACTTCAAAAATTAATTGTATGGCCCAGATCAGTTCACAAGCAAATTCTACTAAACATTTAATAAAGGAATAATAATAATTCTATATCATTACTTCCAGAAAACAGAGGGAATACTTCCCAATTCATTTTATGAGTCCAACATTTTCCTGATATTCAAACCCGACAAAGAAAATACAAAAGAAAAAATAAGACTACAGACCAATATCTCTCATGATTATGTATGTAAAATTCTCAACAAAATATTATCAAATTGAATCCATCTGTATATAATGAATCATTCAGCATAAATATATGCAACTTATTAAACAAATACAAGGTTGGTTAAATATTTTAAAGTTATGCAGTGTAATCCATTGTATTAAAATGAACATATCAACAAAGCATTTGAAAAAGTCTAACACCCAATAAGTTAAAAACCTCACCAAAAAAACTAGGAATAAAGTGAACCTACCCAAACTTGATAGACTCTAAAAATACATATAGTTAACATTATATGTCCTTAAAATCTACAACAAAGTAAGAATATATACTCTTACCTCTCTTAGTCAAGATACCAATGAAAATGCCAGCCAATGCAATGAAACAAGGAAAGGAAATAAAAGAAATAGATTGAAATAAAAATTAAAAGGATTCCAAAATGGTGGCAGAGTGAATGGAAGCTACACAAACCATCTCCCAGGACCAAACTGGAATTACAACTAAAAAAAGACAAACCATAGGAAAAAACAATAGCAAAGCAGCTGGAGAGAACCAATGTAACAATGGTCAGAAAGAGGACACAAAATCGAGCCTGGTAGGAACTGTAGAGGTGCAAGAGGTGAGAGGAGAGAGTGGGCTGGGAGCCCACAGACAGCAGTGGTCTTAGCTGTGAGCAGCTCCCTCAGAGTTAAAATCCCAAGCCAGCTCCACAGCACAGAAGGCCCAGAATAGAGCACTAAATTCGCTACAGCCACTCACTTTGGGCTCTGGCAGAGGGAGAGCAGACTGGTTTGGAACTGTGTGGAGAGACTAGGAAGCTCGGAGAACTAGGAGAGCTGGGGCAATAGTGGAGATATTTTGCTGAATCACTCCCTCACAAAACAGTAGCCATCTTGCTCAAAGAGCCCCTTCCCAGAACCCAGAGGAGAAGCAACAGCCTCTCCCTCAGAAATTTAATACCACCTAGCCAGTCCAAAGAAATGCAAACTGAAGCTCATTAACAACCAGCAAGCACCTGCCCCACCCTCTGTAAATCCTCTTACCCTAAACACCTGAGGGAGTTTTTCATTCAGCTGAGTGCTACAACCTAAGTCTCATCAGGTAACTGAGACTAATAGCCTCCAGGCAAAAAGCTAGAGGATAACTGAACCTTTCCTAAGCTTGCAAATCTACCCAGGAAAGTAAGACTTGACTGTGGTGTTTAACGTGGGTCCTGCCACGTTAAACTCATTCAAATCCAGTAGAGGGAGCTACAACTGGCAGAACACCAACACCCACAGGGGAAAATTAGGCAGGCTCCAAAACCCACTGAGACAGCCAAAGTGATGAAACAAAGAAACAAATCCCAAATGAAAGAATAAGATAATTGGACAGAAGATGAAATAATTAAAAGGTAATTGAACGGGATATCAGAGGGCAAGTTTAGAGTAATAATCATGAGGAAACTCAACAGCATGAGTAAAGATAAAGAAGCATTGAAAAGCAACCAATTGGAAATGAAGAATAACATAGCAAAAATAAAGACACATTGGAAGGAAAAATCAGCAGAGTAGAGGAGGCTGACAATTGGATCAGTGAATTAGAAGACAGGGTAGAGAAAATCATCCAATCAGAGAATCAAAAAAATAAAAAGAATTAAAAAATAGGAAGACAGACTAAGAGAATTGTGGGACAATATGAAACACAACAACATCCATATCATAGGAATTCCAGAAGAAGAAGAAAATGAGCAAGGGTTAGAGAATATATTTGAAGAAATACTGACAGAAAACTACCCTCACTTGGTGAAGGAAAAAGGCATACAAGTACAAGAAGCACACAGAACACCAAGTAAGAAGAACCCAAACAGGCCCACATCAAGACACATAGTAATTAAAATGCCAAAAATTAAAGACAAAGAGAGAATCCTAAAGGCAGCAAGAGATAACCAACAGGTTACCTACAAAGAAAACCCCATAAGGCTCTCAGCTGACTTCTCAACAAAAACACTGCAGGCCAGAAGGGTATGGCAGGAAGTAATCAAGGTAATGAAAAACAAGGATCTGCTCCAAGACTACTCTATCTGGCAAGGCTATCATTCAAAATAGAAGGTGAAATAAAGAGCTTCCCAGACAAAAAAAAAAAAAAAAAAAGGCTAAGGGAATATATTAACACCAAACCGGCAATGCAAGAAATATTAAAAAGACTGCTGTAATTAGTAGAAGAAATAGGAAGAAAAATAGAACCACACTAAATTAAAATGGCAATACATAAGTACATATCAATAATAACCATAAATTTAAATGGATTAAACACGCTGATCAAAAGACACAGAGTAGCTGATTGGATAAGAAAGCATGACTCATATGTATGTTGTTTACAAGAGACCCACCTCAGAACAAAAGACTCACATAGGTTGAAAGTGAAGGGATAGGAAAAAAATCTTCCAAGCAACTGGAAAGGAAAAAAGAGCTGGGGTAACGATACTTATATCCAATAAAATAGACTTCAATTGAAGGCCATAACTGGAGTCAAAGAAGGTCACTACATAATATTGAAAGGATCTATCCAACAGGAAGATATAACCTTGATAAAAATATATGCACCCAACATAGAAGCACCAAAATATATTAAAACACTTCTGGAGGACTTTAGAGGAGAAATAGACAGTACTACAATCATAGCAGGGGACTTCAACACCCCACTGACATCATTCGATAGATCCTTTAGACAAAAAATTAACAAGGAAACAGAGACTCTAAATGAAGCACTAGATCAAATGGATTTAATAGATATCTACAGAGAATTATATCCCAAAACTACAGAATTCACATTCTTCTCAAGTGCACATGGGACATTCTCAAAGAGAGACCACATGTTAGGACACAAACTAAGTCTCTACAAGTTCAAGAAGATTGAAATTATATCAAACATCTTCTCAGATCACAATGGCATGAAGCTAAAAATCAATTAAAGCAAAAACATTTCAACCCATGGAGGCTAAATAGCATGTTATTAAACAATAAATGGGTTACCAAGGAGATCAAGGAAAAAAATAAAAACTTCCTGGAAACCAATAAAAATGAACACAGAACAACACTAAATCTATGGGATGCAGCAAAAGCAGTCCTTAGAGGGAAGTTCATAGCACTACAGGCCTACCTTAGGAAACAAAAAAAAAAAAAATATCTAATTGACTATCTAACTCCACTACTTAAAGAACTAGAAAACAAACAAAAAGAAAAACCCAGAGCAAGTAGAAGGAAAGAAATAGTAAAGATCAGAGCAGAAATAAATGACATAAACACTAAAAAACAATTCAAAACCTCAAGGAAACAAAGAGCTCATTCTTTGAAAAGATAAACAAGATTGATGGACCCTTAGCTAGACTCACCAAGAAACAAAGAGAGAGGACCCAAATAAACAAAATCAGCAACAAAAGAGAAGTAACAACTAACACCACAGAAGTACAAAGGATTGTTAACAAATACTATGAACAATAATCATACACCAGATAACTGGACAATCTAGGCGAAATGGACAATTTTCTAGAAACACATAGTCTCCCAAAACTGGACCGGGAAGAGATAGAAAACTTGAACAGACCAATAACAACTGAGGAACTTGAAGATGTAATCAAGAATCTCCCAGCAAACAAAAGCCGGGTCCTGACGGCTTCACAGGGGAGTTTTAATAAACATTCAAAGAAGAACAAACACCCATTCTCCTCAAACTATTCCACAGAGAGTCCCAATCAAGATGAACACAATGGGGCCCACACCAAAACACCATAATTAAAATTCCAAAGGTTAAACACAAAAAGAGAATCTTAAAAGCAGAAAGAGAAAAAAAGGTAGTTACCTATGAGGGACTCCCCATAAGGCTGCCAGCTGAATTCTCAAAACAAACACTTCAGGCCAGAAGGGATTGGCATGAAATATTAAAAGGGATAAAAAGCAAGGGCTTAAAAACAAGACTACTTTATCCAGAAAGGTTGTCATTTAAAATTGAAGGAGAAATAAAGAGCTTCCCAGACACACACACAAAAGAAAAAAATTAAAAGAAGTTCATTACCAGCAAACCAGTATTGCAAGAAAAGTTAAAGGGACTGCTTAAAAAAAAAAAGAAATATATAAAGAAAGGAACATAGGTATAAAGGATAAAATGGCAATAAATGAGTACCTGTCAATAATCATAAATGTAAACAAATATAATGTGCCAATCAGAAGACATAGGGTAGCTGAATGGATAAGAAAACATGACCCATATATATGCTGTCTACAAGAGACCAAGCTCAGAATAAATGGTACACACAGACTGAAAATAAAGGGATGGAAAACATATTCCATGCAAATGGAAATGAAATAAAAAGTTGGGGTAGCAATACTTATATCAGACAAAATAGATTTCAAAACAAGGGACATAACAAGGGACAAAGTAGGTCATTACATAATACTAAATGGATCAATCAAACAAGAGGATCAAACCCTTGTAAATATATATGCACCCAACATACGGACACCTAAATATATAAAGAAAATCTTGGTGGACATTAAGAGAGAGATCAACAACAAAAGAGTCACAGTAGGTGATTTTAGTATTCCATTCAAATCAAAGGATAAATCTTCAATATAGAAACTCAACAGGTCAACAGCAACCTTAAACACACTGACTCGAATGGATTTAATTAGAGATTTACAGAACAGTTTATCCCAAAGCAGCAGAATATACATTCTTCTCAAGTGCACATGGAACATTCTCAAAGATAGACCACATGTGAAGACATAAAATAATCCTTAACGAATTCAAGATGATTGCCCTGGCCAGTTTGGCTCAGCAGTTAGAGCATCGGTCTTCAGTCCAGAGAGACCCAGGATGGGTTCCCGCTAAGGGCACATACCTCGATTGCAGTTTGTCCCCAGCCCTGGTTGGGTTGTGCGGGTGGCAGCCATTCAATGTGTCCCTTTCACATCGATGTTTCTCTCTCTCTCTCCCCCTCTCTCTCCCTCCCACTCTATCTGAACAAAAAATGGAAAAATGTCCTCGGGTGAGGATAAAAAAAATAATTCAAGATGATTGAAATAATATCAAGCATGTTCTCTGACCACAATGGTATCATACTAGATATCAATTACAATAAAAAAACTGAATAACATTCAAACACATGGAGGCTAAATAATATGTTATTAAATGATGAATGGGTTAACAATGACATCAATAAAGAAATCAAAAGTTATCTGGAAACAAATGAAAATGAACACAAAACAGCCCCAAATCTATGGGATATGGGGAATCAGTCCTGAAAGGGAAGTTCATAGCATTACTGGTCTACTTCAAGAAACAATAAAAATCTCAAATAAACAATCGAACCCCATACCTAAAAGAAATAGAAGAAAAACAAACAAAGCACAGAGAAAGTAGAATGTAAGAAATAATAAAGATTGGAGTGGAAATAAATGACATAGAAAATAAATAAATAAATAAATAAATAAATAAATAATAAATAAATGAAACCAAGAGCTGGTTCTTTGAAAAGAACAAGATTGATGAATATTTAATCAGACTCTTCAAGAAAAAAACAGGAGAGGGCCCAAATAAAGTCAGAAATGAAAGAGAAGTAACAAATGACACCACTAAAATAAAAGGGATTGTAAGGGAATACTATGGACAATTTTATGCCAAATTGGACAACCTGGGCAAAAGGAACAAATTTCTAGAAAAATACAAGATTCCAAAACTGAATCAGAAAGAATTAGAAAATCTGAATAGACTGATTATATACACAACTAACAAAATTGAGGCAGTAATAATAAAGCTCCCAGCAAACTAAGTCCTGAGCCTGATGACTTCACAGGCAAATTTTATCAAACATTCAAACAAGACCTAATTTTTATCCTTCTCAAATTACTCCAAAAAATTCCAAAGGAGAGAAGACTTCTAAGCTCTTTTTACAAGGCCAGCATTTTCCTATTTCCAAAACCAAACAAAGGCACTGCAAAGAAAGAAATTATAGGCCAATATCCCTGATGAACAATCATGCTAAAATCCTCAATAAAATATTAGCAAACTGGATCCAACAATACTTTTAAAAGATCATATACTGTGATCAAGTGGGATTTATTCCAGGAATGCAAGGTTGGCACAGTATTCAAAATTAATAAATGTGATACATCACATTAAAAAATGTGGAATCTAATGAACAAAATAAACTGACAAAGTAGGTCCAGAGACATGGAAGCATGGAACAGACTGACAGATCTGGGGCTGGGAGGGGGGCAGGAAGAGAGTAACCAAAGAACTTATATTTATATATGCATAGTCCATGGACACAGACAATAGTGCAGTGAAGGCCTGGGTTGGGGCAGGACTCAGGTGGAGAGGGGCAAAGGGGGAAAAATTGAGGACATGTATAATACTCTCAACAATAAAAATAATTTTTAAAAAAGGATAAAAGTCACATGATCATATCAATAGATGGAGAAAAAGCATTTGATAAAATTCAGCACCCATTTATGATAAAAATTCTCAGCAAACTGGGCATAGAGGGATGATTCCTCAACAAAATAAAGGCCATGTATGACAAACCCACAACCAACACCATACTCAATGGGCAAAAGCTAAAAGCATTTCCCTTAACATCAGGAACAAGACAGGAATGTATGCTTTCACCACTCTTATTCAACATAGTACTAGAAGTCTTAGCCACAACAATCAGAAAAAATGAAGAAATGAAAGGTATCCAAATTAGAAAGAAAGAGTAATGCTGTCATTATTTACACATGACATGATATAGTACATAGAAAACCCTAAAGATTCCCCCCCAAAAAACTATTACACCTAACAAATGAATTCAGCAAATTAGCAGGATACAAAATTAATATTCAGAAATTGGTGTCATTCTTATATACCAACAATGAAGTATCAGAAAGAGAAACTAAGGAAACAAACCCATGTATGATTGTAATAAAAAATAAGGTACCTAGGAATAAATTTAACCAAGGAGGTAGTAAAAGATTTGAACTGGGAAAATAATTAGGTACTGAGGGATAAAACAGATGAAGATACAAACAAGTGAAAGCATATACCGTGCTCATGGATGGGAAAAATCAACATCATTAAAATGTCCATAGTACACAGATTAATCTATAGATTCAACACAATTCCTATTAAAATACCAATGATATATTTTATAGATCTAGAAAAATATTCCAAAAATGTATATTGAACCAAAAAAGATCCCAAATAGCCTCAGCAATCTTGATAAAGAACAAAGTTGGACATATAATAACACCTATCAAACTATCCTACAAAGCCATTGGAATTAAAACAGCCTGGTACTGGCATAAGAAAAGACATACAGATCAAGGGAACAAAACAGAGAGCCAAAAAATGAACCTACACGTTTATGGTCAATTAATATTTGACAAAAGAGGCAAGAGCATACAGTTGAATAAAATCAGTCTCTTCAGAAAATGACATTGGAAAAATTGGAGAGGTACACACACATACACACACACACACACACACACACACAAAATGAAACTATACCACCAACTTATACCATAGATAAGAATAAACTCAAAATGAATAAAAGACTTAAATGGAAGTTGCGCAAACATAAAAATCCTAGAAGACACATAGGCAGTAAAATCTCAGACATTTCTTATAACAATATCTCTTCAGGCAAAGGGAACAAAATAAATAAATAAAATGTGACTATATTGAACTTAAAAGCTTTTGTACAGCAAAATAAACTATCAACAAAATGAAAAGGGAACCCGCCGGATGGGAGAACATACTTGCGAATGATACATCTAAGGGGTTAATTTCCAAATAAAATGTATAAAACTTATACAACTCAACACAAGGAAGACAAAAGAAAAATTAAAACATGGGCAAAGGAAGAGAATAGACACTTTTCCAAAGAGCACATACAGGAGGCCAATAGACTTATGAAAAAATGCTCAATGTCACTAATCATCAGAATTATGAAAAGTAAAACTACAATGAGATAACAGCTCACACTTGGTAGAATTGCTACCATCAATAAATCAACAAATAACAAGTGCTGGTGAGGATATGGATTAAACAGAACCCTAGTGTATACTGGTGCAGCCACTGTAGAAAACAGTATTGAGTTTCCTCAAAATACTAAAAACAGAACTGCCTTTTGACCCAGCGATCCCACTTCTGGGAATATAACCTAAGAATCCTGAAACACCAATCAGAAATAATGTATACACCACTTTGTTCATTGCAGCATTACTTACAATAGCCAATATCTGGAAACAGCTTTGGTGCTCTTCAGTAGATGAGTGGATTAAAAAAACTGGTACATTTATAGAATGGAATACTACTTGGTTATTTAAAAAAATAAAAGAAATCTTACCTTTTATGACAGTGTGGATAGACATTGAGATTATCACACTAAGTGAAATAAGCCAGTCAGAGAAAGACAAATAACATATGATCTCACTTATTTGTGGACATACATAGACATAGACAGCAGTTTGGTGATAGCCAGAAGGAAAGGAGAGTAGGGGTAGGTGGAGGTAGGCAAAGGGGGAAAATGGGGACAGAGACTTTGCTTGAGGCGTTGGATACACAATGCAGTATGCAGATGATGTTTTATTGAGTTGTACACTTGAAACCTGTATAATTTTGCAAGTCAATATCACCCCACTAAATTCAATTGCAAAAAAAAAAAGAATTTAACCTATACACATACACACACAAACGACTTTAATTTATGTAAGGAACTTTCAAAAGTTTACGGTAAGAAAACAAAGAACTCAGAAAATTGGCAAAGGACATAAACAGACAATTCACTGGAGAGCATGTTAAAAGATATTCAACATCAACAGCCTTTAGGAAACTGATTTGAAACTACAACGAGACACCACAACATACCTTTTAGAATGTGCTGTAACATTAACAAATACTGACCATTGCTAACTAAGATTAAGAACTAAATCTATTATGATTGCTGTTAGTAATGGTAAATGGTACAACTACTCTGAAAAGCACTTTGTCAGTTTTTTATAAAACTAAATATTCACGTACTGTATAACCTAGGTATCCCACTATGGTACCCAGGTCAATACTGAAGAGAAATCAAAATGTACTGTCTACACAAAAATGTGTACATTCATTTTTCATAGCAACTTTATTTGTAATATCCCCAAAATAGCAACAACCCAAATGCCCTTCAGTGAGTAAATGAGTAAACAAACTGTGGTTTATCTGTAAAATGGAGTACTACTCAGCAATAAATATGACACACACAATGACCTGCACAGGTCTCAGGGATATTATGTTAACTGAAAAAAGGTTACATTTGTATAATATTCTCAAAATGATAGAATTATAGAGATGGAGAACAACATATCAGTAGTTGCCAGTGTTAGTGATGAGAGGAATTGTGAGGTAAAGGTGTTGTTTGTTTTTTATGGTGGGTCATGAAACAATTCTGAATCTTGATTGAGGTGGTGGTTACATACATATATACATGTTATAAAATTTCATAGAATTATATATATACACACACAAATTAGTCCATGTAAGAATTGGCGGAATCTAAATAAGGTCTGTAGTTTCATTAACAGTATTATACTAATGTCAGTTTCATGTTTTTGATAACGTGCTATAGTTTTGTAAGATGCTATCACTGAGGAAAACTGGGTATACAGGGATGCTCTGTACTATTTTTGTAGCTTCTTGTGAGTATAAAAATATTTCAAAACAAAAGTTAAAAAAAATAAGACTTCATCCTGAGATGTGGTGAAGCACAATTGCCTGGCTCCATGAGGAAACCAATCAAAAAGCACTTATCTCATGTTTTTTATATATAACACACTTTGGAGGAAATTATCTTATGATCTACCAAATCCTGACTTCCCATGTTATTCATTCTTATGAATGTTGATCCACAAATAAGAAATAGATTTCTGCTTGGTTTTGTTTGACATGCAAATTGCTCTCTGGCTTTGGCAAATACAATTACAAATCCTTCAGAAACCTCTCGGGGTGGGGGGGTGGGGGAATGTGCTTATTCTGCAGCCATTGAACTGAATCTCCTGTCAGAGCCAGCTCTCAGGCAAGGAAATTTGATGGTAAATCCAAACCAACGTTGTAGCCCACAGAATTACAGAAACATTGCTGTAGTCTAAAACAAGGGGAAAAAATGTTAACCCCATGATTTGCACTGCTCAGTCTCTGGGCTGTTCATTATGTTCATAGGTTATTGGCTAGGTATGGAACATATGTATTATACACTTCTAGTTAATAAGTAGGCATGGTGTATGAAGTCAGCAAACTTCCCTTTCCATTACCCTGTATTGTCTTCCCTTTTCCTCCCATTGTCCTCTTTTCAATAAACTAGTACCTTCTGAAGTGCCAGCCTTCCTTGTTTGAGAAAATCTAGCATCTGGCTCATAAATCAAGTTCATAAATGCATTCTATGTATTCTCTCTACCTTAGCTTTTACTACTTTCAGGAACATTTATAGTTCAAAAAATAGGAATTTAGAGAGGCAGTGAGTAACTCCTGCTGATAGATTACTAATAGTTTCATTTCTGGTTGGAGGCAGACACACAGTTAAAGCTAGGAGACACATGAATTTGGGGGTGCCTTCTCCCATTCTCAAAATAAAAGGCTTAAGTGGTGGCCAGTTTGTAAATATAATCCTAGTAGCATGTTATCCTGTATACCTCCAGAAATTATATGCAAGTATTACATCCCAATCTTGAGCAAAATTTTTGACCAAGTGGAAAACTGTCTCAAGGTCTAGTGAATAATTTCTCATTCTTCTAGGTTAATTCGCAACTACAGAAAGCAAGACCTCAGTAAAGTCAGCTAACAGCAAACCCTCCCTCAACATAGGACTCTACAATTCAGTAAATACCTATTCTCTGCTAAGAACCAGCTTTAGGCTAAACTTTGTTGTTAAAGATACAAAGGTGATTGATTTCCTCCCTCCTCCCACCCAGCCTCAAAAGGTGGTTAAATAATTAGCCTCCTCCTCAGTTAACTTGCTAGGTGGATGAGAGAAGAGGAGAGGATTGGGAAGAAAAATCTCAATCCAGAGCTTCCAAGTCTGCTGAGGAGGTCTGTTCTTCATATTCCTGCCAAAACACAATTTCTGGGGAAGATCAGTCCAAGGAACACTGCTGATCTCAGCTCTTCTGGAGGTTCCCATAGCCCTGCAGCTGCATTGCCTGCCTGGGTTTCATACACTGTCTCAAATCTCAGCCACTTTGGAACTGCTTCGATGGAGGAAAAGCCCCACCTATACTTGTGGTCAAAAAGATTAGGTAGAGCTGCTTTCAATATCCAACATTATGGTGCCATTTGGCAACCATAATATACAGTTAGTGCCATCCTGTGAGTCATGCGCATATAGTCTACAGCTGTTAGTTACATTTTGTTCCTGGAAAATAAATCTAGTAGTACACACAATAAAGCCTTTGTCCTGATATATCACTGTAAAAATCTTTATTAAGCAATCTTTTACTAAGAGGGAATTGAGTATCTCCAACTGTTTAATCTGGGGGAATTTAATATATACAAAATACACTGAAGGTATCAATATGAATAGCTCTCAGTGATATCTTAGATGACTTGCACTAACTTCTCTAGGATGTATATAATTTTTACATATTTTGAATAATCTTACATACTTAAGAATAAAACTCCAGGTGTAAGATTAGCAGAGTTTTTAAAAAAGCAACAGCTATTTTATTATTTCAAGTAAGAAAAATGGAAGAAATTCCTTCTAACAAACACAGCACAACACTTGGATCCCCTTCTTAAAATATTTCCCATGTTCTGATATTAAAAATACATCCAAGGAAATGTTTATCATAAATTGAGAATCTGCCCCTCTGAGATTTGACAGCTGTGCTAGTTTCTTGGGCTTGATAAAAATCCTTTTGTGCTATTTGAAGCTCTCATGTCCCACCCCAGAACACATGCATGAAAAATGTCCCAATCAAAGGAAACATGTCAACTCTCATTTTATGAAAAGATTTAGGCATTTAAATGCATGTACCATTCGAATGCTGCTTAATTTGGTTGACAAAACCCTAGATTAAATTTTTAAGTTTTTTCACCTCTTCTGCTCACATTAACAAAAATGTGTTTAATTAACCACTATCCTAAATTTAACATCAGTTTGTTCAGAGAAATGTTTAAGTCTGGATTCCTGGTTTATGTCAATTGCATATTAAATTGTGGAGAAAGGAGCTTTCCATCTAGACAGCCACATTTCCTTACACAAAGCATGCAGCAGTTTCAGTGAACATTTTAACCATTTAAACTTATAAATAGATATTACCTCACTGTAGTCTCCATTCTTCATAACAATAAATCACTTAAAAAATAAGGTATTAGCAGATTCAGGATTACATTTTCAGAGGAGCCAGCCGAAGCTTACATTGTCATTTTCAATTCAGAGAGATTTTTAAGTTCTATTTTTTAATGTATGAAGAGAAAGCCAAGAACCTTACCCTTTCTACCCAGATATCCTGTAGAGAACTGCGGGCTTGTGCAGCTACAAGAGGAAGTAACGTCGTTTATTCAGTAAAACAGGAAAAAAACAAAATCGTTTACCTCTAATGAGAGGTAGAACTCTTCGTCAGCATCACTCAGTTGTTTAGGAAAGTATTCCCCTTAGAGGATATTGTGGGCAAAGAAAATTAAAATCTTGGTTTTGATAAATTCAGAGTTTCCATGAGTTGTACACTTCAGTCAGGAACAGAGTATCTGACTTTAATTTGCTATGTATTACCATAGTGTTTTCAGTTTATTCTGAAAGTTTAAAGTACAAAAACACAGCTTAACTGTTAGAATTTTACATTTTTGTTTAGAAATGTAATAATAAGTTGTAATATTTGTTAAATGAAATGTCTTTAAAATGTCTTTAAAATTTAATGTCCTTAAAATGCTAATCACTCTTGAAAAGAGCACATTAAACATTACTTTGTACAATTATTCCCCATTATCTATCCGAGTGTTTTATTTCTTACCATGACTTCTTCCTGCTTCACAGTCTTGCAAGAAATTCACTTATTTTTTCTTTTAATTTTTTATTGAGTTTATTTGTGCGACATTGTTTTATAAAATTATACAAGTTTCAAGTGTACAATTCTATAATGCATCATCTGTATATTGTATTGTGTGTTCACCACACAAACTCAAGTCTCCTTCTGAGATAGGCAGTTAGACAGACATGAGCAGAGCAAGGAAGATAGGTCAGGTATAGGACAAAATGCTCTGGGTGCCTAGCAACCAGGAAAACAAGGACCTGCCCCCAGGATAACCTTTCTTCCCCTAGCATATTTCTGGTTATGCAGTTCAGAACCTCCCCTTGTTAACATGGGTAGCTAAATATTAATGAAGGAAGGGAGCAAAGGAAATTAGGCATTATTAAGCATAATAAACTAGTCAGCAGAAGCCTACCTGCTTTACCAGTAAGTTACAGCTCCACACACTCCCCAGGGAACCACTGGTCTGTTGGCCTGCAGATCACTACAGGAAGGAATAAAACAATAAAGGGGGAGGTAATGCCCCGTAGAAGTTAAGATGGAGACTATAGAGTCCTGTCAGTCTAGCCTGGGGAAAGGATTGGATTGGATAAGAGACACAACCTCGAAAGGGGTAGGAAATAGATTGGTTATGAGGAGACACATCAGAAGCCTTCAAAAGATTGGGAAGTTGATTGGTTATTTTGAAAAACCGCCTGATCCTTCCAAGCCCAAAATAGTATAATCGCAGTTTAACAAATAAGTTCTCTCTCTTGCCTGGTAACACACATTATCCTTCTGTGCATGCACGTTTTGTGGCAGCCACGTGTGTCTAGCAGCTGCCTGGGGCCCATAGCAGAACATGTGGGCTCCAAAGGACTAAGCTTTAATATGGCACAAAATCTCTGAACATTGGCCCTATTTCTGGGCCTTATGAAGGCAAAATAGGTTTCCCATTGTAGGATGGATGGAGATTAGCTATTGGGAACTCAGGGGCACTCCTTTGATTTTGCATCTGATGCTGCAAATAAATCTTACCACACCAGTCTCCCGTATGTGGCTCTCTGGAATGTTTTCTTTGAGATTCTATGAAAATCCATGATTTCCAGTGCCCAGATACTGACCTTTCCTCCCCTGGCATGTCACTAGTCATGCAATAGACCCCCTTGGAGGAAGAACAAGGGGCCGAAGAGTGACCTCATGCAACTTCCATGCAGGCCCTTGCACGACCATTCCCTAAAGCATTGACCCCTAGGAATAACAACTCGGCATCCATTGCTTTCAGGTCCAGGCCCAGAAAAACAGCAAAACCAGACAAGTGACTCCATGGTTGATAAGGACCAGCTGCAATGATAAATGACCCCCTTTCCTGGCACTCACCAATCAGTAAAGACCATGACCCTGAAAGGACACACCTGGAAATCTGATGAATATTATATTGGGATCCGCCCCTCAGACCTGCAGACAAACACCCTTAAAACAGAGGACCCAGTGCAGATCTCTCTATGTAGCACTCCCATGCCTTTCCCCACTCCTTTCCCCCAGGCACATTTTCCTTGCCTTTCTCTTTCTCCTAAACTTCAAGGGCCTATTTTTGTTTCTATAACTTGTTTTCTGAGCCCATTTCTTATATCCTCTGTGATATCCTATATAAACTTTCTCTTATACCTTGCATCTTGACTCTGAATTCTTTCTTAGCCAAAACTCAAGTACGAAGCTTTCTAAACCAAGTTCTGATCTGACTTCAACTGTCTAACACCTGGTGCCCTTTCACCACCAACTTTTCCTTCACCCTTTATTCCTTCTTTACTCTCTTGTACCTTTCCCTGCCCCGCTTTTCCTCTGGTAATTACCATACTGTTGTCTGTGTTTATGAGTTTTGTGGGTTTTTGTTTCCTTAATCCTTTCAACTTTTTCATTCAGTCCCCCAGCCTCCCTCCCCTCTGACAACTATCTCTCTGTTCTCTGTATCTATGAGTATGTTTATTTTTTGTTTGTTCATTTTGTCCATTAGATTTCATGTATAAGTGAAAATATATGGTATTTGGCTTACTCTCACGGGCTTATTTCACTTAGCATAATACTCTCCAAGTGCATCCATGTCATCACAAAAGGTAAAATTTCCTTCCTTTTTATAGCCAAATAGTATTGAGTAGTATTCCATTGGGTAAATGTACCACAGCATTTTTTATTCACTCATGTACTGATAGGTACTTGGGCTGCTTCTAAATCTTGGTTATTGTAAGTAATGCTGCAATGAACATAGGTAGGGGTGCATATATTTTTTCAAATCAGTTGTTTCTCTTGTATGTTTTCCCAGAAGTGGAATTGCTGGGTGATAGGAAATATCATTTTTAAATTTTTGAGGAAACTCCATACTGTTTCCCACAGTGACTGCACCTATCTCCATTCCCACTAACAGTGCATGAGGGTTCCCTTTGCTCCACGTCTTCTCCAGCACTTGTTGCTTGTTGATTTGTTGATGATAGTTATTCTGACAGGCATTAGGTGATATCTCCTTGTGGTTTTAATTTTCACTTCTCTGATAATTAGTGATTTTGTTTATCTTTTCAAATTCTATTGGCCATCTGTATGTCCTCTTTGGAGAAGTGTCTATTCAGGTTCTTTGCCCATTTTTATTATTTTTAATTTTTTTCCACTTCCTTTTTTATTTATTTATTTTGGTTACACATGTTTCTCCTTTTCCCCCCACTGATTCCCTTCTCCCCCACCCTCCCCGCCCTGTCCCCAGCTATGTTGTCCATGTCCATTGTTCATGCATACATGCATATAAGTTCTGAGGTTTATCTCTCCCCCACGACCCACTCTTCTGGGGATTGTCAGTCTGTACCCCACTTCAACATTTCTGGGACTACCCCATTCCTCAGTAAATAGTGCTGCTATGAACATGGTGGCACATATATTCTTTCAGATTGGAGTTTCAGGCTTCTTAGGGTATATTCTTAGAAGTGGGATCACTGGGTCAAATGGCAATTCAATTTTTAATTTTCTGAGGTAACACCATATTGTTTTCCATAGTGACTGCATCAGTCTGCATTCCCACCAGCAGGGTACTAGAGGCCCCTTTTCTCCACACCCTGAAGAACACTTGTTGTTTGATGATTTGTTGATGGTGCCCATTCTGACCTGTGAGGTGTGAGGTGATACCTCATTGTTGTTTTAATTTGCATCTCTCTAGTGATTAGTGATGTTGAACATTTCATCATATGTCTCTTAGCCATTTGTATGTCTATTTAGTTCCTCTGCCATTTTTTTATTGGGTTCTTTGTCTTTCTTTTGTGGAGTTGTATGAGCACTCTATATATATTGGAAATTAACCCTTTATCTGATATATCATTGGCAATTATGCTCTCCCATACAGTGGGTTACCTTTCCATTTTGATGATTGTATCTTTTGCTGTGCAGAAGCTTTTGTTTGATGTAGTCCCAGGTGTTCATTTTCTCCTTTGTTTCCGTTACCTTAGGTGATGTATCAGTGAAAATTCTGCTGTGTATGATGTCTGAAATTTTGCTGCCTATAGTTTCTTCTAGGATTTTTATGGATTTATGAGTCACATTTAAGTCTTTTATCCATTTTGAGTTTATTCTGGTGTATGGTGTAAGTTGATGGCCTAGTTTCATTTTTTTGCATGTAGCTGTCCAATTTTCCCAACATCATGTAGTAAAGAGTCTGTCTTTATTCCACTGTATGCTCTTGCCACCTTTGTCAAATATTAATTGAGCATACTATCTTGGGTCAATTTCTGGGTTCTCTATTCTGTTCCATTGATCTATCTGCCTATTCCTGTGCCAGTACCAGGCTTATTTCTATTACAGTGGCTTTGTGGTATAACCTGAAATCTGGTAATGTGATCCCTCCTACTTTGTTCTTCTTTTTCAAGATTTTTGTGGCTATTCGGGGTCTTTTTGGTTTCATATGAACTTTTGAAGTATTTTTTCTAATTCTGTGAAGTATGCCATTGGTAATTTGATGGGGATTGCATTGAATCTATAGATTGCTTTGGGTAGTATGGACATTTAATGATGTTAATTCTTCCAATCCATGAACAACATATGTACTTCCACTTTTTTATATCTTCCTCTATTTCTTTATTCAATGACCTGTAGTTTTCTGCGAATAGGTCCTTTATTTCTTTGGTTAAGTTTATTCCTAGGTATCTTAATTTTTTTGGTGCAATGGTAAATGGGATTGTTTTTTTAGTTTCTCTTTCTGTGAGTTCATCATCAGTGTATAAGAATGCCGTCAATGTCTTGACATTAATTTTGTATCCAGCTACTTTGCCAAATTCATTTATTAAGTCTAGTAAATTTTTGATGGAGTCTTCGGAGTTTTCTACGTATAGTATCATGTCATCTGCGAATAATGACAGTTTAACTTCCTCCTTTCAATTTGGATCCCTTTTATTTTTCCTTCCTGTCTGATTGCTGTGACTAAGACTTCCAGTACTACCTTAAATAAGAGTGGTGAAAGTGGGCATCCCTGTCTTTTTCCTGTTCTTAAGGGAAATGCTTTTAATTTTTGACCATTGAGTATGATGTTGGCTGTAGGTCTTTCATATACAACCTTTATTATGTTGAGATACGATCCCTCTATTCCCTGATTGCTGAGCGTTTTTATCAGAAATGGGTGCTGGATTTTGAAGAATGCTTTTTCAGCATCTATTGATATGATCATATGATTTTTATCTTTCATTTTGTTTATGTGGTGTATCACATTAATTGATTTGCAAATACTGTACCAGCCTTGCACCACTGGGATGAATCCCACTTGGTCGTGGTGAATAATTTTTTTGATGTATTGCTGGTTTCGATTTCCTAGAATTGTGTTCAGGATTTTGGAATCTATGTTCATCAGGGATATTGGTCTGTAGTTTTCTTTCTTTGTAGTGTCTTTTTCTGGTTTTGGAAATAGAATTTATGCTGGCCTCATAAAACAAGTTTGGAAGTCTTCCTTGTTCTTGAATTTTTTGAGGAGAATGGGTATTAATTCCTCTTTGAGTGTTTAGTAAAATTCCCCCATGAAGCCTTCCGGGCCTAGGCTTTTGTTTCCTGGAGAGTCTTGATTACATCCTCAATTTCTTATGTTGTTATTGTTCTGTTCAAGTTTTCTATCTCTTCCCGATCCAGTTTTCGGAGACTATGTGTCTCTAGAAATGTGTCCATTTCGCTTAGATTGTCGAATTTGTTGCCATATAATTGTTCATAATATTTGTTAACAAATTTTTGTATTTCTGGGATGTCAGTTATTATTCATTCTCTTTCATTTCTGATTTTGTGTATTTGGGTTCACGCTCTTTGTTTCTTGGTGAAGCTACCTAAGGGTCCATCAATCTTGTTTATCTTTTCAAATAACCAGCTCTTTGTTTCATTGATCCTTTGAATTGTGTTTTTTATTATTATTATTATTATTGGTCTCCATGTAATTTATTTCTACTCTTATCTTTACTATTTCCTTCCTTGTACTTTCTCTGGGGTTTTCGTTTTGTTTGCTCTCTAGTTCTTTAAGTTGTGAGGTTAGATAGTCTGTTAGAAATTTCTCTTGCTTTTTGAGGTAGGCCTGTAGTGCTACGAAATTCCCTCTCATAACTGCTTTTTCTGCATCCCATAGATTTCGTGTTTTTGTGTGTTCATTTTCATTCATTTCCAGGAATTTTTCAGTTTCTTCCTTGATCTCCATGGTAACCCATTTATAGGTCAATAACATGCTATTTAGCCTCCATATTTTCAAATGTCTTTGCATGATCTTGTTGCTATTGATTACTAGTTGCATGCCACTGTGATCTGAGAAGATGCTTGATATGATTTCAATCTTCTTGAACTTGTAGAGACTGAGTTTGTGCCCTAACATGTGGTCTATCTTTGAGAATGTTCTATGTGCACTTGAGAAGAATGTGAATTCTGCAGTTTTGGGGTGTAATTCTCTGTAGATATCTATTTAATCCATTTGATCTAGTGCTTCATATAGACTGTGTGTTTCCTTGTTAATTTTTTGTCTAGAAGATCTATCTAGTGATGACAGCAAGGTGTTGAAATCCCCGGCAATAATTGTATTGCTATTGATATCTCCTTTGAATTCCTCCAGAAGATTTTTAACATATTTTGGGGCTTCTATATTGGGTGCATATATGTTTACCAAGGTTGTATCTTTCTGTTGGATAGATCTTTTCAATATTATGTACTGGCCTTCTTTGTCTCTAGTTATGGCTTTCATTTTGAAATCTATTTTATGAGATATGAGTATTGCTATTCCAGCTTTTTTTCCCTTCAGTTTGCTTGAAAGATTTTTTTCCATTCCTTCACTTTCAACCTATGTGAGTCTTTGTTGTGAGGTGGTGTCTTGTAAACAGGATATATGAGAGTCATGCTTTCTTATCCAGTCATCTACTCTGTGTCTTTTTATCGAAGCATTCAAACCATTCACATTTAAGGTGACATTTGATATGTACTTATTTATTGCCATTTTTGTTTAATGTGGTTCTACTTTTCTTCCTACTTCTTCTACTAATTATAGCAGTCCTTTTAGAATATCTTGCAGTGCTGGTTTGGTGTTAATATATTCCCTTAGCCTTTTTTTTTTTTCTGGAAAGCTCTTTATTTTACTTATTTTGAATGATAGACTTGCTGGGTAGAGTAGTCTTGGATTCAGATCTTTGTTTTTTATGACCTTGAGTACTTCACGCCACTCCCTTCTGGCCTGTAGTGTTTCTGTTGAGAAGTCAGATGAGAGCCTTATAGGGTTTCCTTTGTAGGTAACCTGTTGCTTATCTCTTGCTGCCTTTAGGATTCTCTCTGTCTTTAATTTTTGGCATTTTCATTACTGTGTCTTGGTATGGGCCTGTTTGGGTTCTTCTTACTTGAGGCTCTCTGTGCTTCTTGAACTTGTATGCCTTCTTCCCTCACCAAGTTAGGAAAGTTTTCTGTCACTATTTCTTCAAATATATTAACTAACCATTGCCCATTTTCTTCCTCTTCAGGGACTCCTATGATGCGAATGTTATTATGTTTCCAGTTGTCCCACAGTTCTCTTAAGCTGTCTTCCTGTTTTTTAATTTGTTTCCTTTTGGTTTTCTGATTGGTTGATTTTTTTTCTACCCTGCCTTCTAATTCACTGATTCGGTCCTCAGCTTCCTCTATCCTGCTGGTTGGCCTTTCCAATGTGTTCTTAATTCCTACTATCATTCTTCATTTCCACTTGTTGGTTTTCAATGTTTCTATATCTTTACTCATGGTGCTGATGCCCTTACTCATGCTGTTGAGCTTCCTCAAGATCATGGTTCTGAACTCTACCTCTGATAATTTGCTTAGCTGCATTTCATTTATCTCATCTTCTATAGAAATCTCATGTTCTTTTGTTTGAGATTTGTTTCTTTGTTTCACCATTTTGGCTATCTCAGTGGGTTTTGTAGCCTGCCAAATTTTCCCTGTGGGTGTTGGTGTTCTGCTGTGTGTGGCTTCATCTACTGTGTTTGGATGAGCCTGATTGGGCCCATGTTAAACACCACTGTCAAGTCTTACTTTACTGGGTAGATTTGCAAGCCCAGGAAATATTTAGTTATCCTCTAGCTTTTTCCTGGTGGCTAGTAGTCCCACTTACTTAGTGCCTTGGAATGTAGCCCTGGTGTTCTGCATTAGAGGATTTCCAAAGTGTGGAATAGATGCTGGTTGTTAATGAGCCTCAATTTACATTTCTTTGCCTCACCTTGGAAAGGCTGAATCTTTGGAATGGGGAGCTGCTGCTTTTCCCCACAGCTCTCGGGAGGAGCACACTGGATACTGTCTTTTGTGGATGCAACTCAGCAAAAACTCTGAATGCCTCCCCACAGAGTTCAAACCCAGTCTGCCCTCCCTCTGCCATAGTCCCCAAATGAGTGGCTGTGGATATTTTAGAGCTCTGTCCAGCCTCTCTGTGCTGTGGAGCGGGCTTGGTCTTTATTCCCCAAGGGTGCTATTCCCAACCCGCCACCCTCTCATGCCTCTGCAGATCCTACCAGTGTCCCTGATTATATGGTCCTGTCCTGCTGCTTTTCTGTTGCTTTTTTCTGAGGATTTATCTTTATTTTAGTTGTAATTTCTGTTTGGTCCTGGGAGACGATCTGTCCAGATTCTATTGACTCCACTTCCATTTCCACTTCTTCTAAGCCTATCTTGTGCTCAGCTGGGTCACACAGGCCTTTCTGGTGCCCCCGCATCCTGCAGGTCCTGAGGGTAACTGGATTGCACAGTCCCTTTGGGGACCTGGCTCTATGCCTATGTTATGGGCTGCTGGGTTGCACAGGCCTCTCTAGTACTCCAGCATACTGCCAGCCCTGTGGGTAACTAGAATGTGCAGTCCCTGCTGGGTCACACAGTCCTCTCTGGTGCTTCAGCACCCCACAAGTCCCAAAGGTAACTGGATTGCACAGTCCCTCCTGGGTCACACAGGCCTCTCTGTTGCCCCCACACCCTGCAGTTTCTGGGGGCGGGCAGCTGGATCGCACCAGTTTCTCTTGGGCTCCGGCTTCCCATTGCACTTATGAGCTACTGGACAGCTCAGGCCTCTATGGAGCCCCAGATCCTGCTGCAGGCTGCTGGGGAGTGCTGCTCTTCCGTGGGGCTAAACTCCTGCCCAGCTTTTGCTGTAGTTTTTGGGGATGGGTCTTAGCTGCTGGTCTGTGTTTCTGTTGCCTGGGGATGGATGTCTGCTCACCAGCTTTTGTTGCTTGGGTATATCTCACCTCTGATCAGGCTGCTACTATGGTGTTGGTGCTGGGCTCCGGGCTGTCTGCAGCTTCTGGAGCAGCACCTTGGGAGCTCCACTACTGTGCACTAGTCTGTGTTGACACAGAGTATCCACTGGTCAGATGGTGCCAGGTATGCTGCTGGGCTCAGGTTACTGGGCCCTAGCCACTCCCACTGTCTCCTCCCATTGAAGACCCAGGATCTTCCAAAATGGTGGGACCTCCCCACAGTGCAGGGAGAAGTGCCCTGAAGGGCCGCTTAGGGAGGTAGCTGGCTGCTCCTGTCCTCAGCACAGGAACCTTCTGCTCCGAGTCTCTGCACTGCTCGGGTTTGGTCATCCACCTTCATGTCCACTCACACTCTCTCACACACTCACCCTTCCTCTGGTCCTGCCTGCCTCCATCTTCCAGGCCTGTAAATTCTGTCCTGCTCTGCTTTTGCTGTAATTTTTGGGGATGGGTCTCAGCTGCTGGTCTGTGCTTCTGTTGCCTGGGGATGGATGTCTCTCTTTTGCCCATTTTTAAATTGGATTGTTTGTCTTATTGTTGAGGTATGTAAGTTCTTCATAAATTTTGGAAGTTAACCCCTTAACAGATGTCTTATTGGAGAATATGTTCTCCAATTCAGTGGGTTGTCTTTACACTTTGATGATATATTTCTTTGTTGTGCAAAAACTTTTAGTTTGATGTAGTCCCATTTGTTTATTACTTTTTTTGTTTCCCTTGCCCAAGGAAATATATTAGAAAAAATATTGCTACCAGAAATGTTCTAGATTTTATTACCTATGTTTTCATCTATGATTATTAGGATTTTGAGTCTTACATTTAAGTCTTTAATAATTTTTTTCTTGTGTATGGTATAAAAATGTTGTCTAGTTTTATTTTTTTACACATATTTGTACAATTTTCCCAACACTATTTATTGAATAGACTGTCTTTACCCCATTGTTTGTTCACTCCTCCTTAGTCCATAATGGCAGGGGTTTATTTCTGGAATCTCTGGTTTATTTCATTTATTTATATGCCTGTTCTTATGCCAGTACCAAGCTGTTTTAATTACAATGGCCTTGTAGTATAATCTGATATCAGGTAGTATGATACTTCCAAGTGTTCTTTTTTCTCAAGATTTCTGTGACCTTTTGGGGTCTTTTGTGGTTCCAAATACATTTTTGGAATATTCTGGTTCTGTGAAATATGTCACTGATATCTCAATGGGAATTGCTTTGGGTAGTATGAACATGTTATTGATGTTAATTCTTTCTAGCAATGAGAATGGTATATGCTTCCATTTATTTATATGTTCAGTTTCTTCGATGTCTTATAATTTTTCCAGTACAGGTGTTTTATATCTTTGGTTAAATTTATTCCTAGTTTTCTGTTTTTTGTTTTTTTGTTTTTTGATGCAATTGTAAATGGGATTGTTGTCTAAGTTTCCCTTTCTGATAGTTCATAGTTTATAAAAATCAACCAATTTCTGGGTATTTATTTTGTTTTCTTTTACTTTACTGAATTCACTTATCAGTTCTACTAATTTTTTGGTAGAATATTTAGGGTTCACTATATATGATATCACGTCATCTGCCAGTAAATGACAGCTTTACTTCTTGAGGGAATTTATTTATATTATTCTGAAGGATATCAGGATATTATTTCATAGCTTGTTAAAGTTACAGAAGATACTCTACTTCAATAGATCCCATGGTTGCAATGGCTGTTATTTCTACCCAATGACATGAAATGTCATATGTCTTTGCTATGGTTCTTTAAAATATAGTGGTTTTTTAAATGCACTGATGTTTCTGCTGCACCCCCCCTTTACTCTATCATCATCTTTCTTCCTCTTTTTTTCTTTTTGTGCATGCATGTGAGTCAAATATGATATTCAAGATGGCTATATGAGATAAATGTTTCCAAGATATATTCAAGTGCTTAGACCACATTGCTATGCTTTGCCATATTGTCTGTTTCAAGTGTTATAGGGTGGTAATAATAGGAGCTTCCTTGAAAATCAGGAAAAACCTTACTGAGTCACCAAAATGGAATAATTTGAAGTCACCAGAAAGAGTATGATTCACAATGTCTCCTATAAATATAGCTAACATTATTTTTGAGACATTATTTTGGGTTAAGCTTTGCCTTCTCCACACACTTGTCTTTGAAAATGCTAATTTTATCACATTAAATTTTTAACACCATATTGGGAATGTGTTGTTTGAGTAACAGTGGGCAAGGTTGGAAGGAAAATAAATTTTCTAAAAATGGAGAAAGTTGCTCAGAAAGGAGTGGTAAGTATTCAAAAGAGAAACTTTTGGGATTTTATGACCTTGATATTCACTGGTCGCATTAGACAGATTCACTAACAACCATTCAACAGACTTTTGTCTGAGAACATAATTAAATGCACAAAGAGCAAAGCTTTGAAACTGAAAAGTAGGTGAGATATTTGGAGCAGGTCTCATTAATTTCTCCCAAAAATGTTGGTTTTACTATTGATGTAGTTATAGCTTGG
Organism: Molossus molossus; assembly: GCF_014108415.1. Lineage (NCBI taxonomy): Eukaryota > Metazoa > Chordata > Mammalia > Chiroptera > Molossidae > Molossus > Molossus molossus. The sequence continues at coordinate 9,442,735 of NW_023425355.1, read as the reverse complement.
GGGTGGAAATTTTTAATTGGCTCTCTGGAACCATCTTTTGCTTTTGGATCTTTTTCTTTCTGGATTATTTTGGACCTGTTTATATGGAAGAAAAATCAAATGATCATAATATGGTTATAAGCCACGGCAGCTCAACAAAGTTCAGCATAGAGGAGTAATGTAAACAAAACCAGGGCTGTTGCATATGGTTGTACAGTGCAAACGAGTGACTATCAAGATGTGCATGGGAACTGAAATCTAATCCAAGCAATGCACCTAGGAGCAATCCTGTTTACTTGGAGAAAATGTATAATTTTCTAAATCACAAAGGCAAGCCTTTTAACCACAGGGCTGTGTTAGAGTGGAAGACATACTTTTTTATAATTTTTAAAAGAACCAGATGGAATCAAGATGGCACTGTTCAAATACTTTATTTCTAATACTCTTCTGAAGCTAATATAAAAATGGATAGAGGAGAAGGTATATCTGACAGAAAGGAAACCAGTCAAGAAAATCGTAATAATCCAAGCATGAGTTGATAGTTTTAGAGTTGGGAAATGTCCTGAATGGGCCATGAGCAAGTAAAATTTGGAGTTGAGAATAAAGACTCAGTATGAAGAAGTGACTTATGTTATTGGAAAGAAAAAGACTGAATTGCTATCCCATCAAAATGAGGTAACCAGGAGATCAGCTACTTTAAAAGTGAAAATGAGTGGCCAACTAGGTTTACCTTTCTCCCACCCTAATTTCTAGGACATTCAGAGCTGAATTTAGTGTTTTAAAGTTTTTGTCTTCTTTATCTATCACAATCTGCTTTTGTTCTTCCTCTAAATCAGGAGATCTTAATCATAATTCAATGGATAGACTTCAATTAACTCATTAAACTCTTAAAATCATAGTCAAACTATTAATAAGGTTTTATTGTTAGTGTAATATTTATTTTAACTGTCATATTTAGAATCATTTTATTAAATTGCCTTCAAATTTATTTTGGGGGAAATGTATAAGAGACAGATGAATAGATGATAGATATGTAGATAGATGATAGATACATGATAGATAGATAGATAGATAGATAGATAGATAGATAGATAGATATGAGTAAACAGACCTAAGGTCATAATTTCAAGAGTCAGATAAATTTAAATAAAAATTAAACTGGATACTTAGTACCTAGAAATTTAGTTTAAGCAGGAAGGAAAGGTAATGATGAGAATTCTATTTTAAAAATCTCATAGCCTATCAGAGAAGTAATTCTATATCAGCAACACAGGAAAATTGTTACCAGTGTTCCAAGAAGAAATAATTCCTGAACTCCTTCCTATAACCTATTCACTGTGAGTAAACAAGATTTGGTAAGGTGTGTGCTAAAAAACCACAAAGGAACAAGAAGGAAGGTCACTTCGCTGTGTCTCTGTAAACTGTGGCAGATCAGATCGGAGGTTACTATAGGAAGAAATAGATTTGAGAAATGTTACAAAAAAAGAAACAACTGGATATTGTGTCCAACTGATTGGGGAACTGAAAGACATGGGGAAACCAACAGTTATATTTTAAGCTACCGTCGATGATGTTATTGTAAAAGGAAATAGGGCAACATTCATCTATTCAACAGGTACTTATTCAACAACTAGTACTTACAATGCACTGTGCCCAGTGGTACAGTGATGAATAAGTCATGATTCCTGTTCTCAGTTATTTTTTTAACATATTGGGATTTTTATCCTTACTATAGGGAATACCATTAAAGAGAAATGCCCCACTTTTTAGAATTTTGGACAAAGGGAGAAAAGTTCAAGGATAGTTTACTTAATAATCAAAAGGTATTTTTCCATGTAAATGCATTGGAAACATATAAACTGACATGTTAAAATGATCATCTTTGCTCTAATTTGTATGAGCGTGTTCCCTAATACATCTTATATGAGCCCACCCTGCCCTTTGCTTTAACAAATTTATTTCAATGAAGAACAACACTTTCCTGAAAAACATTCAAAACAAATTCCACTATTATTCACCTATTGAGAGGGAACACTGAGAGAGGTAGACTTATAACCTCCTTTAAATAACATTGACTTGTTCTTGGCACCATTAAATAATGAAAATTACCGTGCAGTTAAATTTGTGACATTGCAATATTACATTCATTGAAATGGTTGATTAGAAGCAATTGAGCTAACTTTATTGGTATTTTAACCAGACCAGAACAAGCTAATCTACTCCAATCTCTGTAACATATTTCTGTGAAATTGAACCATGGGCATCCTGTTTTCACAGTCTTCAAACTTTGATGGGCTTTCAAGAGGCTTGTAGTTGTTCTTCAAACTTATTGCATTGGCTCAGAGACAAGTTTCTCTTTTATTTTTAAATAAATTCAAAGTTATTTTTTAAAAACTAAGCTATAGTTTTTCATGGAATGCTGAAGTTTTCACATGTATATATGAAATATTAATTTAGGCTTTTAGGAATTTATTTTAGAATTGGGATTTATTTAATTTATTTAATTATTACCTGGGTGATAGGTCCTCTTAAAATGCAAAAGCTGTTAATTTGCTTTACTTTGTTTCTTGGAAAACTGGCTAAAATTAATTTGTTTCTGTACAAATATATTTAATTTGTTAAATCATTTTACAAATACTTATTGAACACCTACAATATACAAGAAACTCTGGGTGGCAGATAAATACAGAGATAAAAATCAAAGGGTCCTTGATGAAATGCAAAGTCAAGCTGTACATTGAAAATTCAAAGTACATACACTATCTCATGTAATCCTTAGAGCAGTTTATATGGATATTATTATCCCCATTTTACTGATGATGAATCTGAGCCTTAAAAACTTCCTCAAACACCTTGTCCTCAAATACAACTATATTGCATAGAGTAATCAATTATATGTTGCCTAATTTATTAATAAATCAGCTACATAGAAAAACAAACTCACATTGGCATATCAACAAAAAAACAACCACTTTTGGTTATACACCAGCTGCATAAGCCTCTTTTAGGTTGGTGAAATGCTCTTTTTAGGTGAGAAGAGATTTAATGTGAGATGTAATGCTTCAACAACAACAAAAAAAGGAGGGAAGGCCCTATCAGACTGCTCTCTAGGTGTCCTATGAGCACTCTCAAGCACATTTGTGTGAGTGACACCTGGGGCATGGTTGACCTATAGAGTTATTCCACCCTCTCCTATTGATTCACTTCTAGAACCAAATTTTCTAAGCCTAAGAACTCTGGTATGTGCTGAATATTCAGTGATGAATAAAAATATATTCCCTGACTTCAAGGAATATACAATTTAATCAGATTAAGTCTGTTTCACTTTGTATGGCAATTGTACCTAGTAAAGCTTAAAAATAAGCAGTCTATTTTATAAAAATTCTGTGATTTCCCTAATCTGGAGGATCTATTGACATAGCACAAGCCTCGTTTTTAGAGCAGCTGAGTCAAACAGCAGTGATTTTAGTGTCCTTCAAACATTTCCCCTAGTGCCTAAAATGCCAAAAATTGGCAGTCCATCTCTCCAACTGAAGACTTTGATTTTAATTAAAATAAAAACCATCTCACTTGGGTGACATTTTAAAATGCGATCTCTGAGTTCCTTGAGGGTAAGAATTCTATCTAATTCATTCCTAGGATCTAGGTCAGTGCCATGCACAAAGTAAGCATTTATAAATGAGGAATAAATGAACAAAGTCACTCATATCAGCATAAATAGAAGACAAGTTTTAATGTGAAGAAAATTAGCATATAAACACCCTGAGAGGAGAAGTTGGGGTCAACTCTAAGGAAGAGGAAGTTGAAACAAAATTAACCTCCTTTGCATTTTGACAAGAGTTTACTTCTGGTTTCCTAAAATATTGTAAAACTTCTTTAAGCTCCACTAACCATCTGCGACACTAAAACTTTTCTGTGGCCTAGTAGAGTCCATGCTCTATACCCCAGTAACCTTAGGCTGCCCAAGAGAGCAATTTTTTTCTGTCTTCATAAGTTTATATTCTGAAAGTCCACCAATGGACCACAGTAAAAAAATATTGGAAAACACTAAGTTCATCATTCTCATGCCTACATTTCTACCTGGTTCTTCCTCCAGGAATCTAAAGAGCTCACTGACTATACAAAACAAAAATGAGAGAAATAAAATAAGTTTATGCAATTTAATATATTGTTTATAACCCTGAGACCACACTTTAGGAGAGCTCAAGAACAGAATCTATGACAAGGAGGGAAAAGGATAATATAGTTTTGTTCGGTATGTCTTTCAGAGAGAAATCTACTCAGTATTTCTTCCAGAAGACAATCCAGAAGGGAAGTGATAATTTGTGGTTTTATGATGGTATGTAACTTGGTTTGATATGTTTCCACACATTTATTATCTAAACAGATGTCAGCATTTTTTGTAAATGTCTTTAAGACCCCCCTTTTTTTTGCAATTGGCATAATTCTGATATTTAAAATTAGTTTTAGGCGGGATCTTGGTTTTGGTAGAAATGTTTCTAGATTGAGGGCCAAACCTTAATTCCTAATAAGAATGCTGGTCTGTGCAGGGCCTGGAAACCATCACAGCCACTTATAATTAATGAGCTGGTGAGTGTTCTGCTGACCCTTAAGGACCAGGTGTTAACATTAAAAAGTGCTTTGAGCTTTATTACATAAAAGAAGGAGAAATCTAAGTAAAATATTTCAAAAGGCCCTTGTTATCTTTAAAATTTAAATAAAGCATCAATATCAAAGGGACAGAATACGAAGTACAGGAAGAGAGATAAGTATGTATAAGAATTTAGCCTTAACTCATGGCACTGGATATTTAAGATATGCATATGCAAAAACTAAAAGAAAAAAGAATGACAGGGTTGACTTTTTTAAAAGTATAAATAAAAATGATTAAAAATACAAATGTTTAAAATTCTAATAAACAATAAATAAAATTATAACATATGTGTATTACAAAATATTATAATAAAATTATAAATAAGGCCACTAATACTGGGAAAAATATCTGTAGTCAATATTCGGGATATCTCATTACTAAAGACCTCTTATAAGTCAGTAGAAAAGTTTTAAGTTTTAATAGAAAAATGAACATAAGACAAGTACAAAAAATAAATGAGAGAGGAAATAACAGCTGACATACCTTTGAAAAATACCTTTGTCCTCATGTTCAATTAAAGAAATAAAATTAAATGAGTTACTTTCACTACTGGAAACATGTAGTAGGTAGGCTTGATGTTATTCCTCCCACTAAGCGCAACTAAAAATCCTGGACATTATATATAAAAGAAACATAAAGAGGCTCTGAAGAATAAAAAGAAAAAGGCAGATGCTTTAGTGAACCCAGAACATGAGAAATAATAGAGAAGTGAGTTCCCTAAGTTTTCTTTTTGTCTCATATATCCCAGATTTGGTGTTAGAAGCAGAACCTATAAATATCAATGAGTACAGATTAGAAAAGCCCCACAAAAAACTTCCTTTCTCAAGCTAAAGGACCAGAAAAACGTGTTACCCTAGCATGACAGAAAACATTTAGATAATAGCATCCCTATTTTAGCCAAATGTCTCAGAAAAAAACTACAGCCCCCAACTCTACTTCTGCCAGAAAAGGACAGATGGATAACCTAGATTTTCCCCCTCACCAAGTGTAGTAGAATCCCCCACTTTCATCCTTCCCCACTGGATTGGTATCAGAGAAGAAAGGAGTCAGGCCTTTATCTCCACTGAGCAGCAACAAACTTTCTCCAATCTGTAGTGTCAATAGAAGTCATATGTGGACACTGGCTTTCCACCAAGACCTGATAGTAATGAGGCAACTCACAGTTTCCTAACCAAGGTAGAATCAAGAGTCCTAGTGGATAGTCAGGACTTTCATAAGTGGTAAAAAAGAAATTATCTTTCAGTCTCAGTGGTGGCCACATGGGAGCAGAAACAAAGCAATCATCACTCCCAAATATTCAAGGAGATAGAATGGGCAACCCAAACTTTCACTAATAAGATGGCATCTCCTTTCCTGCTCTGGAATGGTGCCGAAGGAGGTCTACTTAAAGAGGAGAGTCAAATAAGTCCATTGTTTTATAATATAATAACTAAAATGTCCAGGTTTCAATTAAAAGTGATCATTATACCAATAGCCAGGGAAAGCACAACATGAATGTGAAAAGATAAAAAGAGATGCCAACATTGAGATGACGAACATGTAAAAATGCTATGGCAGTTATTTAAAAGTAGCCATCATATAAATACTTCAATGAATACTCATAAAAAATTTTGAAACAAATGATACAACAGAAAGCAACAGAAAAGAAAAAGGAAGTTTGGGGAGAAAAATGAGAATATATAAAGAAGAAAGTTCTATATAAATGGAAATTTTAGAACTGAAAAAGTAAAATAACAAAAATTAAAATCTCAATGAATAGCCTCAAAAAATGGAATAGGGAGGACTGAGGGGAAAAAAATCAATACACTTGAAGACAAAACAATAAAAACGATACAGAGATGTGGAAGTAGGGAACAGACTGACCAACCTCAGAGGGAAGAGGGTGGGACACTGGGAAGAGATAAACCAAAGAACATATATGTGTATATACACAACCAATGGACACAGACAACAGGGCAGAGAAGAGGAGGAAGGAGCGGGGAGGAGAGTGTCGGTGGAGGAAAAAAGGAGGGACATCTATAATACTTTCAACGATAAAGAAAAAATGATACAGTACAAATAACAGAAAGGAAATAAACAAATTTTAAATAGCACACTCAGGGAACTTTAAGACTATGACAAAAATATCTAACATTCATGCCCTTAGAGTATCACAAGTGAAATGGAAATACAAAAAGGTAAAATAATCCACTGAAAAGCAAGAAAGAGAAAATAGAGATACAGAAAACACAGGAAATAAACAGAAAATGAAAAGTAAAATGCGTCTTAAGCTCTCACATATCAATATATTTTTATTTTTTTTGTTACAGATATTTCTCCTTTCTTCCCCATTGACACCCTCCTCCCCTTCCCCCCCATCCTGTCCCCAGTTTTGTTGTTCATGTCCATCAGTTATGCGTACATTCATATAAGTTCTGTGTTTTATCCCTTTCCTCCCCCACCTACTCCCTCTTCTGAGGGTTGTCAGTCTGTACCCTACTTCCACGTCTCTGGATCTACCCTGTTCCTCAGACTGTTATGTTCATTATATTCCACAAATAAGTGAGATCATGTGATACTTGTCTTTCTCTGACTGGCTTATTTCATTTAACATAATACTGTCCAGGTCCCTCCATGTCATCTCAAAGGGTAAGAGATCTTTCTTTCTTATAGCTGCATAGTACTCCATTGTGTACATGTACCACAGCTTTCCCCCCTCCCCCCAAGGCAGAATTTTTTATTTTTATTTTTTATTTTTTATTTTTTTTATTAATTAATTTTTGTTACAGATGTTTCTCCTTTTTCCCCCACTGATTCCCCCCTTCCCCCTCCCTGCCCTTTCCCCAGATTGTTGTCCATGTCCACTGTTCATGCATTCATACATAGAAGTTCTGTGGTTTATCTCTCCCCCACCACCCCCCTCTTCTGGGGATTGTCAGTCTGTACCCCACTTCCATGTCTCTGGGACTACCCCATTCCTCAGACTGTTATGTTCATTATATTCCACAGATAAGTGAGCTCATATGATACTTGTCTTTCTCTGTTTGGCTTGTTTCACTTAGGATAGTACTTTCACAGCTTTTTTATCCATTCGTCTACTGATGGGCATTTGGGTTGTTTCCAGATCTTAGCTATTGTAAATTGTGCTTCTATGAACATGGGGGTACATAATATTCTTTCTGATTGGTGTTTCAGTAATTTTATTAAATATAAATGGTCTAAATATTCCAGTACAAAAAAAAAAAAACCTGGCAAGGTAGATTAACAAAAAACTATGATCCAACTGTATCCTATATACAAGAAACTCACTTCAATTAAAATGATACAGGTAAGTTAAAAGCAAAAAAATAGAAAAATATATACCATGTACATGTTAATTTTAAAAAAGCAGGAGGGATCAATGTTCAGAATGATAAATGAGGAGTACAGTGGACATTTTTCCTTACAAAACAACTATTTAACTGGAAAACATACAAATGTTCATTTAAAATAATTAGAAATTGTCCTCAGGACACACAGCAAAAAAATGAGACACATTCACTCAAGGAAATCAACTAAATCTCATAAATGCATAAAACATAAATGATTTAAACAGCAAACATAAGAGCTGAACTGATTAGACTGATACCAGACAAAATAATTTAAATAATTAATTTAGAAATAAAATTTAGAAATAAAAAGGATATTTTATAATGATAATTGGTTAAAACCATCAGAAACATATTAAAATTATGCATATATAAGCATCTATAAACAAAAGCCGAAAGTACATGAAACAAAACCTGATATACTTGAAGAAAAAATAAGCAATTCAAAGTAATAGAGATTTTAATACACAACTTTCAATAATTGATATAACACAAGGCAGAAAATCAACAAGGATATAGAAGACTTGAACACCAAAACAAATATACCTACAGGTATCTTCAGGATATTCTATCCAAAAAGGCAGAATACACATTCTTCTAAAGTATACATAATATATACCCCAAAGAAGGACCTATGTTACACAATTAAAATAAGCCTGGATAAATTTAAAGGATTGATATTATATAAAGAATATTCTTGGAAGATGGCAGTGGACAGGACCAGAGGCAGGGTGAGTGTGTGAGAGAGTGAACTAGTGTGTGAGAGGGTGTGAGTGGACATGAAGGTGGACGACCAAACTCATGCAGTGCAGAGACTCGGGAGCAGAAGATTCCTGTGCTGTGGACAGGAGCAGCACGGTAAGCTGCACTTCAGGACACTTCTCCCTCCGCCTCAGGGACGTCCCACCATTCTGGAAGATCCCGGGAGGAGGCAGTGGGAGCTGCTAGGGCCCAGCAACCTGAGCCTACCACTACACCTGGCACCATCGGACCAGTGGACACCCTGTGTCAACAAAGACCAGTGAACAGTAGTGGGGCTGCCACGGTACCAGTTGCTGAAGCCGCAAACTGCCAGCAGACAGCAGCATCCCCCACAGTAGCAGCCCTATCAGAGTTGAGATATACCCCCAGCAACAGAGGCTGGGGAGTAGACATCCATCCCCAGGCAACAGAAACACAGACCAACAGCTGAGACCCATACCCAAAAACTACAGCAAAGGCTGAGTAGGAGTTGAGTCCCACAGGGCAACAGCACTCCCCAGCCACCAGGGGCTAGCCCTGGGGCTCCACAGAGGCCTGTGCTACCCAGCACCCCGCAAGAGCAGTATGAAGCCAGAGCCTGAGAGGAACCAGTGCAATCCAGCTGCCTGTGGGACCTGCATGGTGCTGGGCACCAGAGAGGCCTGTGCAACCCAGCTACCTACAAGATAGGCATGGAGCCTGGTCTCCAAAAGGACTGAATGATCCAGCTGCCTGCAGGACCTGCGAGGTGCTGGGGCACTAGAAGGCCTGTGAGACCCAGTTATCCACAAGATAAGTGTGGAGTCCGGTCTCCAAAGGGACTGTGCAATCCAGCTGCCCACCGTATGGGCAGGGAGCTCAGCTCCAACAGGGCCTGAGCTATACAGCTGTAGGAGGCCAGTGACCAGCTGGGAACATGGCTCCAGAGGGGCCCACGTGATCCAGCAGCAGCAGCACATACCAGTACACACCAATACTAGGCCCCAGTAGTCAGTCCTCCAGGATCCACTGCAGGCAAGAGGCGACACACAACAAAACAGTCTGAGAGCCAAAGTAGCCTTATTTGATATATAGTGAGCTGCATGCACATCGAAACATCCCTCACTGGGTCTAGAGCTACCAGACAGTTAAAATGGAGAGACAAAGAAACAACACCCCCAAAAAAGAAAAAGAGGAATCACCAAAAAAGGAACTACAAAAAATGGAAGACAGAAACTTGTCAGATAAAGAATTCAAAGCAATGATTTTAAGGGCAATCAAACAATTTGGTGAAAACTGCAAGCAATTTAATAAGAATTATGAAGAGCTCACTGAGAACTACCTCAGCTTAAAAAAAAGAGGTAGAAGCTATGCACAAAAATCAAGAGAAAATAAAGAATGACATAGCGGTTATGAAAAATACCTTAGAAGGGTTCAATAGTATATTAGAAGGAGCTGAAGACAGAATCAGCAACTTAGAAAACAAGGTAGAGAAAAACATTCAAATAGAGCAGCAAATGGAAACAAAATTTTAAAAGCAGAAGGAAAGTTTAAGGGAGATGTGGGACAACACAAAACATAACAACATTCACATTATAGGGATACCGGAAAGAGAAGAATCAGAGAAAGGAATAGAGAACCTGTTTGAAGAAATAATTACAGAAAACTTCCCTAAACTGGTGAAGGAAAAAGTCACACAAGACTAGGAAACACAGAGTCCCAAGCAAGATTAACCCCAGAAGACCAACAGCTAGACACATCATAATGAAAATGGCAAACATTAAAGACAAAGAAAGAATCTTTTTTTAAAATTAATTTATTTATTTATTTTTATTTTTTTATTTTTATTTTTTTAGTTTTATTTTTGTTACAGATGTTTCTCCTTTTTACCCCATTGACACCCACTTCCCCAACCCCCCACCCCATCCCGGCTTTGTTGTCTACGTCCATTGGTTATGCGTACATGCATGTAAGTTCTGTGGTTTATCTCATCCCTTCCCCCACCCCCTCTTCTGAGTGTTGTCAGTCTGTACCCTACTTCTACGTCTCTGTGTCTACCTTATACCTCAGACTGTTATGTTCATTATATTCCACTAATAAGTGAGATCATGTGGTATTTGTCTTTTTCTGCTTGGCTTATTTCACTTAGGATAATACTTTCCAGGTCTCTCCATGTCGTCTCAAAGGATAAGAGATCCAAAGAAAGAATCGTAAAGGAAGCAAGAGAGAGACAGAAAGTTAATTACAAGGGAGCTCCCATTAGACTGTCAGCTGATTTCTCAATAGAAACGATGCAGACCAGAAGGGAGTGGCATGAAGTGTACAAAGTAATGCAACGCAAGTGTCTGAACCCAAGACTACTCTATCCAGCAAGGCTATCATTCAAAATTGAAGGAGAAATACAGAGCTTCATGGATAAAAAATAAATAAATAAATAAATAAATAAATAAATAAATAAATAAATAAAAGAACTTACCACCACCAAACGAGCACTGCAAAAAATGCTGATGGGACTGTTGTAAGAAGAAGAAGAAACAGAGAGAGGGGAACACAAGCATAAAATTAAAATGGCAACTAATAACTATCTATCAATAATTACCTTAAATGTAAATGGCTTAAATGCTCCAATAAAAAGATAGAGGGTAGCTAATTGGATAAGAAAACACAATCCATATATATCCTGTTTACAAGACACCCACCTCACAACAAAAGACTCACACAGGATGAAAGTGAAGGGATGGAAAGAAATTTTCCAAGCAAATGGAAATGAAAAAAAGCTGGTATAGCAATACTCATATCTGACAAGATACACTTAAAAACAAGGGCCATAATAAGAGACAGAGAAGGTCACTACATAATATTAAAAGGAGAAATCCAACCCTGGTAAACATATATGCACCAAATATGGGAGCACCAAAATATATTTAAAGACTTCTGGAGGGCTTCAAGGGAGAGATCAATACCAACACAATCATAGTGGGTGACTTTAACATGTCACTGACACCTCTGGAGAGATCTAGACTAAAAATTAACAAGGACATAGAGTCCTTACAAGATAAACTAAATCAGTTGGACTGCATTGATATTACAGAACATTTCACCCCAAAGCTGCAGAATATACATTCTCAAATGCCCAAGGGTCATTCTCAAAGATAGACCACATGTTAGGAAACAAAGCAATTCTCTACAAATTCAAGAAAACAAAATCATATCAAGCATCTTCTCAGATCACAGTAGCATGGAACTAGAACTCAATTACAATAAAAACATTCAAACCCTTGAAGGCTAAAGAGTACGTGACTAAGCAATGAATGGGCTACTATCGAGATCAAGGAAGAAATTTAAAAATTCCTGGAAACCAATGAAAATGAACAAACAACAACACAAAACCTATGGGACACAGTGAAAGCAGTCCTGAGAGGGAAGTTCATAGCACTACAGGCCTACCTCAAAAAACAAGAAAAATTCCTCATTGATTTTCTAAACCTACAACTTAAAGAACTAGAAAATAAACAAACAACAACAACAACAACAAAAACCCCAGAGCTAGTAGGAGGAAGGAAATAGCAAAGGTCAAAGGAGAAATGAACGACTTAGAAACTAAAAAAAAACTTTCAAAACATCAATGAAACAAAAAGTTGGTTCCTTGAAAAGATAAACAATATCGATGGACTTTTAGCCAGACTCACCAGGAAACAAAAAGAGAGAAACCAAATAAACACAATAAGAAATGAAAGAGGAGAAGTAACAACTGACCACAGAAATACAAAGGATCATCGAAACATACTATGAACAATTATACGTCAACAAATTGGACAATGTAGGAGAAATGGACACATTTCTAGAAACACACAGCCTCCCAAAACTGAATCAGGAAGAGGTAAAAAACTTGAACAAACCAATAACAACAAAGAAAATTGAAGATGTAATTAAGAAACTCCCAGCAAACAAAAACCCAGGCACATATGGCTTCATGGGGGAGTTTTACCAAACACTCAAAGATCTAATATCCATTTTCCTCAAATTATTCCAAAAAATCCAAGAAAACGGGAACACTTCCAAACACATTTTATGAGGCCAGCATAATCCTAATTCAAAAATCAGATAAAGACACTACAAAGAAAGAAAACTACAGGCCAATATCCCTGATGAACACAGATGCCAAAATCTTTAACAAAATATTAGCAAATCAGACCCAGCAATACATCAAAAAAATTATTCAGCATGAACAAGTGGGTTTCATCCCAGGCATGCAAGGATGGTATAATATTCGAAAATCAATAAATGTGATATGCCACATAATCAAAGAAAAGATAAAAACCATATGATCATATCAATAGATGCTACAAAGCATTCGACAAAATCCAGCACCCATTTCTGATAAAAATGCTCAGCAATGTGGTAATAGAGGGATCCTATCTCAACATAATAAAGGCCATATATGAAAAACCTACAGCCAATATCATACTTAATGGACAAAAACTAAAAACATCTCCCTTAAGATTGGGAACAAGACAGGGATACCCAATTTTTCCACTCTTTTTTTATTTATTTATTTTTTAATTAATTTATTTTTTTAATATTTATTTTTTTGTCACATATATTTCTCCTTTTTTGACCCATTGGCACACCCCTCCCACCCCACCACGCACCATCCCCCGCTTAGTTGTCCATGTCCGTTGGTCATGCATACGTGCATGTAAGTTCTGTGGTTTATCTCTTCCCACCCCACCCCCACCCCCTCTTCTGAGGGATGTCAGTCTGTGCCCTATGTCCATGTTTCTGGGTCTACCATATTCCTCAGACTGTTATGTTCATTATATTCCGTATATAAGTGAGATCATGTGGTATTTGTCTTTTTCAGCTTGGCTTATTTCACTTAGGATAATACTTTCCAGGTCCCTCCATGTCGTCTAAAAGGATAAGAGATCTTTCTTTCTTATCGCTGCATAGTACTCCATTGTGTATATGTACCACTGCTTTTTTATCCATTCATCTACTGATGGACACTTGGGCTGTTTCCAGATCTTAGCTAATGTAAATAGTGCTGCTATGAACATGGGGGTACATATATTCTTCCTGATTGGTGTTTCAGGATTCTTAGGGTACATTCCTGGAAGCGGGATCATTGGGTCAAACGGAAGTTCAATTTTTAATTTTTTGAGGTAGCACCATATTGTTTTCCATAGCGGCTGCACCAGTCTGCATTCCCACCAGCAGTGTATTAGAGTCCCCTTTTCTCCACACCCTCGCCAACACTTGTTGTTTGATGATTTGTTGATGGCGGCCATTCTGACAGGTGTGAGGTGATACCTCATTGTTGTTTTAATTTGCATCTCTCTGATGATTAGTGATGTTGAGCATTTCTTCATATGTCTCTTGGCCATTTGTATGTCCTGTTTGGAGAGGTGTCTATTCAGCTCCTCTGCCCGTTTTTTAATTGGGTTCTTTGTCTTCCTTTTGTTGAGTTGTATGAGCACTCTATATGTATCGGAAATTAACCCCTTATCTGAAACATCATTGGTAATGATATTCTCCCATACAGTGGGTTGCCTTTCCATTTTGATGATTGTTTCTTTTGCTTGCAGAAGCTTTTGAGTTTGATGTAGTCCCATGTGTTCATTTTCTCCTTTGTTTCTGTTGCCTTAGGTGATGTATCGGTGAAAATTCTACTCCGTATGATGTCCGAAATTTTGATGCCTACATTTTCTTCTAGAAGTTTTATGGATTTATGAGTCCCATTTAAGTCTTTTATCCTTTTTGAGTTTATTCTTGTGTATGGTGTAAGTTGATGGTCTAGTTTCATTTTTTTGCATGTAGCTGTCCAATTTTCCCAACACCATTTTTACTCTTTTTTTTTTTTTTTATCCTCACCCGAGGATATTTTTCCATTTTTTGTACAGATAGAGTGGGAGGGAGAGAGAGGAAGAGAGAGAGAGGGAAACATCGATGTGGAAGGGACACATCGAGTGGCTGCCACCCGCACGACCAACCAGGGCCGGGGACAAACTGCAACCGAGGTACATGCACTTAGCGGGAACCGAACCCGGGTCTCTCCGGACCGCAGGTGGACGCTCTCACCGCTGAGCCAAACCGGCCAGGGCGCCCAACACCATTTTTAAAGAGGATGTCTTTACTCCACTGTATGCTCCTGGCACCTTTGTCCAATATTAATTGAGCATATTGCCTTGGGTCCATTTCTGGGTTTTCAGTACAGTTCCACTGGTCTATCTGCCTGTTCTTGTGCCGGTACCAGGCTGTTTTGATTACAGTGGCTTTGTAGTATAATCTTATATCTGGTATTGTGATCCCACCTACTTTGTCCTTCTTTTTCAAGATTGCAGTAGCTATTCGGGGTCTTTTTTGGTTCCATATGAACTTTTGAAGTATTTGTTCTAGTTCTGTGAAATATGTCGTTGGTATTTTCATGGGGATTGCATTGAATCTATAGATTGCTTGGGGTAGTATGGTCATTTTAATGATGTTAATTCCTCCAATCCATGAACAGGGTATGTGCTTCCACTTTTTTATATCTTCCTCTGTTTCTTTTTTCAATATCCTGTAGTTTTCTGCAAATAGGTCCTTTACTTCTTAAGTTAATTCCTAGGTATCTTAATTTTTTTTTTGCCGCAATGGTAAATGGGATTGTTTTTTCAGTTTCTCTCTCCGTGAGTTCATCATTGGTGTACAAGAATGCCGTCGAGCCCTGGCCGGTTTGGCTCAGCGGTTAGAGCATCCACCTGCAGTCCGGAGAGACCCGGGTTCAGTTCCCGCTAAGGGCATGTACCTCGGTTGCAGTTTGTCCCCGGCCCTGGTGGGTCGTGCGGGTGGCAGCCACTCAATGTGGCCCTTTCACATCATTGTTTCCCTCTCTCTCTCTTCCTCTCTCTCCCTCCCACTCTGTCTGTACAAAAATGAAAAAATGTCCTCGGATGAGGATTAAAAAAAAAAAAAATGCCGTCGATTTCTTGACGTTAATTTTGTATCCTGCTACTTTGCCAAATTCATTTATTAAGTCTAGTAGATTTTTGATGGAGTCTTTAGGGTTTTCTATGTATAATATCATATCATCTGCAAATAATGACAGTTTCACTTTCTCCTTTCCAATTTGGATCCCTTTTCTTTTTTCCTCCTGTCTGATTGCTGTGGCTAAGACTTCCAGTACTATGTTAAATAAGAGTAGCGAAAGTGGACATCCCTGTCTTGTTCCTGTTCTTAATGGAAATGTTTTTAGTTTCTGTCCTTTGAGTATGATGTTGGCTGTAGGTCTTTCATATATGGCCTTTATTATGTTGAGATATGATCCCTCTATTCCCACATTGCTGAGGGTTTTTATCAGAAATGGATGCTGGATTTTGTCGAATGCTTTTTCAGCATCTATTGATATGATCATGTGGTTTTTATTCTTCATTTTCTTTATGTGGTGTATCACATTTATTGATTTGCGAATATTGTACCAGCCTTGCATCCCTGGAATGAATCCCACATGGTCATGGTGAATAATTTTTTTGATGTATTGCTGGATCCGATTTGCTAATATTTTGTTCAGAATTTTGGCGTCTATGTTCATCAAGGATATTGGCCTGTAGTTTTCTTTCTTTGTAGTGGCTTTTTCTGGTTTTGGAATTAGAATTATGCTGGCCTCATAGAACGAGTTTGGAAGTCTTCCTTCTTCTTGAATTTTTTGAAATAGTTTGAGGGTGTTAGTTCTTTTTTGAATGTTTGGTAAAACTCCCCTGTGAAGCCATCTGGGCCTGGGCTTTTGTTTGCTGGGTGAGTCTTGATTACCTCTTCAATTTCCTTAGTTGTTATTGGTCTGTTTGAGTTTTCTATCTCTTCCAGGTCCAGTTTTGGGAGACTGTGTGTTTCTAGAAATTTGTCCATTTCGCTTAGATTGTTGAATTTGTTGCCATATAGTTGTTCATAGTAGCTGTTAACGATCTTTGTATTTCTGTGGTGTTGGTTGTAACTTCTCCTCTTTCATTTCTGATTTTGTGTATTTGGGTTCTCTCTCTTTGTTTCTTGGTGAGTCTAGCTAAGGGTCCATCGATCTTGTTTATCTTTTCGAAAAACCAGCTCTTTGTTTCATTGATCCTTTGAATTGTTTTTTTTGGTCTCTATGTCATTTATTTCTGCTCTGATCTTTACTATTTCCTTCCTTCTACTTGCTCTAGAGTTTTCTTTTTGTTTGCTTTCTAATTCTTTAAGTTGTTAGGTTAGACAGTCAATTAGAAATTTTTCTTGTTTCTTGAGGTAGGCCTGTAGTGCTAAGAACTTCCCTCTCAGAACTGCTTTCGCTGCATCCCATAGATTTTGTGTTGTTGTGTGTTCATTTTCATTGGTTTCCAGGAAGTTTTTAATTTCTTCCTTAATCTCGTCAGTGACCCATTCATTGTTTAATAACATGCTATTTAGCCTCCATGTGTTGAAATGTCTTCGCATGTTATTGTTGCAATTGATTTCTAGTTTTATGCCATTGTGATCTGAGATGATGCTTGATATGATTTCAACCTTCTTGAACTTGTAGAGATTAAGTTTGTGTCCTATCATGTGGTCTATCTTGGAGAATGACCCATGTGAACTTGAGAAGAATGTGTATTCTGTAGTTTTGGTGTGTAATTCTCTGTAGCTATCCATTAAATCCATTTGATTTAGTGCTTCATTTAGAGTCTCTGTTTCCTTGCTAATTTTTTTCCTAGAGGATCTATCTAGTGCTGTCAACGGGGTGTAGAAGTCCCCTGCTATGATTGTATTGCTGTCGATTTCTCCTTGGATGTCCTCTAGAAGATTTTTAATATATTTTGATGCTCCTATATTGGGTGCATATATGTTTATCAAGGTTATATCTTCCTGTTGGATAGATGCTTTTAGTATTATGTAGTGGCTTTCTTTGTCTCTAGTTATGGCCTTCATTTTGAAATCTATTTTTATCAGATATGAGTATTGCTACCCCAGCTTTTTTTTGCTTTCCATTTGCTTGGAAAATTTTTTTCCATTCCTTCACTTTCAACCTATGTGAGTCTTTTGTTGTGAGGTGGGTCTCTTGTAAACAACATATAGATGAGTCATGCTTTTTTATCCAGTCAGCTACTCTGTGTCTTTTTATGGGAGCATTCAATCCAATTACATTTAAGGTGATTATTGATATGTACTTATTTATTGCCATTTTTGTTTAGTGTGGTTCTATTTTTCTTCCCATTTCTTTTGCCAATTACAGCAGTCCTTTTAACATTTCTTACAGTGCTGGTTTGGTGCTAATGTATTCCCTTAGCCTTTTTTGTCTGGGAAGCTCTTTATTTGACCTTCCATTTTGAATGATAGCCTTGCTGGGTAGAGTAGTCTTGGATTCAGATTCTTGTTTTTCATGACTTGATTACTTCATGCCATTCCCTTGTGGCCTGGAGTGTTACTTGTGAGAAGTCAGCTGAGAGCCTTATGGGGTTTCCCTTGTAGGTAACCTGTTGCTTATGTCTTGCTGCTTTTAGGATTCTCTCTTTGTCTTTAATTTGTGGCATTTTAATTACTATGTGTCTTGGTGTGGGCCTGTTTGGGTTCTTCTTACTTGGGACTCTCTGTGCTTCTTGAACTTGAATGCCTTCTTCCTTCACCAAATTAGGGAAGTTTTCTGTCACTATTTTTTTGAATATATTCTCTATCCCTTGCTCATTTTCTTCTTCTTCGGGGACTCCAATGATGCGTATATTATTATGTTTCCAGTTGTCCCACAGTTCTCTTCAGCTGTCTTCCTGTTTTTTAATCGTTTTTTCCTTTTGTTTTTCTGACTGGTTGATTTTTTCTATCCTGTCTTCTAATTCACTGATCCGGTCCTCAGCTTCCTCTACTCTGCTTTTTAAACCTTCCAATGTGTTTTTCATTAATGATATGTCATTTTTTATCTCTTCTTGGTGGTTTTTAATTTCCAATTGGCCTATTTTCAGTGTCTCTATGTCCTTACTCATGGTGTTCAGCTTCCTCAAGATCATGCCTCTGAATTCTAGCTCTGTTAACATGCCTAATTGCTCCACATTAATCTCATCTTTGGTAGAGGTCTCTTGTTCTTTCATTTGGCTTCTGTTTCTGTGTTTCACCATTCTGGCTATCACTGTGTGCTTTGGAACCTGTCAAGTTTTCCTGTGGGTGTTGGTGTTCTGCTGTTTGTGGCTCCCTCTCCTGTGTTTAGATGAGTGAGGGAGGCCCCACATTAAACACCACTGTCAAGTCTTACTTTCCTGGTTAAAGTTGCTAACCCAGGAAAGGTACTGTTATCCTCTAGCGTTTTGCCTGGAGGATAGCAGTCGAGGTACTTGATGAGTTTTGGGTTGTCAGTTTATTGAAAAACTCCCTCAGGTGCTCAGCATAAGGAGATTTCATGAGGGTGGGGCAGATGCTGGTTGTTAATGAACTTCAATTAGCACTTCAATGGCCCACAGGCTGGGGTTGGATCTCCGAGCGAGGGTCCGCTGCCTCTCCCCAGAGCCCTGGGAAAGAGCAATATGGCCACCGTCCTGCGTGGCTGCGACTGAGCCAAAGCTCTGAGTGCCCTCCAAATCCCAAGTGTCCCAACACAGTTCCAGTCCAGTCTGCTCTCCCTCTGCTGGAGCCCAAGGTGAGTGGCTGTGGCTGTTTTAGCCTCTGTCCCGGCTCTGCGCTGTGGAGCCGCTTGGGAGTGTAACAGCTAAGGCTGTGCCGAGCTGCTGACTGTGGCCTCCCATCCCCCATCTCTCGCCTTCGCAAGCCTACCGGGATGGAGTCAGTGTCCCTCGTTATATGGTCCTAGCAAGCTGCTTTTCTGTTGGTTTTTCCCGTCGTTTTGTCTGTGTTATAGTTGTAATTCCTGTTTGGTTCTGGGAGACAGTCTGTGTAGCTTCCATTCACTCCGCTGCCATTTTTTCGACCTGTCTGAAAGATCTTAACCACTCACTCTATCTTAATTTTTCCTTAGGAAGGAACAGAAGCTTTCTGTTCTAAAATATGTACAATAGCTTAGTCTCGCCACTCTTATTTAACATAGTACTGGAAGTCTTAGCCACAGCAATTAGACATGAAGAAAAAATAAAAGATATCCAAATTGGAAAGGAGGAAGTAAAACTGTCATTATTTGCAGATGACATGATATTGCACATAGAAAACCCTATAGACTCCATCAAAAATCTACTAGGCTTAATAAATTTGGCAAAGTAGCAGGATACAAAATTAATGTCAAGACATTGACGGCATTCTTATACACCAATGATAAAATCACAGAAAGAGAAACTAAAAAAAAAAAAAAAAAAAAAATCCCATTTACCATCGCAGCAAAAAAAAGAAAATTAAGAAAAAGAAGAACAAAGTAGGAGGGATCACATTACCAGATTTCAGGTTAAAGTGCCTCTTCACAGAAAACTACAGGTCATTGAATAAAGAAATAGAGGAAGATATAAAGAAGTGGAAGCATATACCTTGTTCATGGATTGGAAAAATTAACATCATTAAAATGTCCATACTGCCCAAAGCAATCTATAGATTCAATGCAATCCCCATCAAATTACCAATGACATACTTCACAGAACTAGAACAAACACTCCAAAAGTTTGTGTGGAACCATAAAAGATCTGAAATAGCCACAGCAATCTTGAAAAAGAAGAACAAAGTAGGAGGGATCACATTACCAGATTTCAGGTTATACTACAAAGGCACTGTAATCAAAACAGCCTGATACTGGCAGAAGAACAGGCACATAGACCAATGGAACAGAATAGAGAACCCAGAAATGGACCCAAGGCAATATGCTTAATTAATATCTGACAAAGGTGGCAAGAGCACACAGTGGAGTCAAGACAGTCTCTTTAATAAATGGTGTTGGGCAAATTGGACAGGTACTTACAAAAAAAAAAATGAAGCTAGAACATCAACTTACACTATACACCAGAATAAACTCAAAATGGATAAAAGACTTAAATGTAACCCATGAATCCATAAAAATTCTAGAAGAAAATGCAGGCAACAAAATCTCACACATCATATGCAGCAGAATTTTTACTGATACAATACCTAAGGCAAGAGAAACAAAGGAAAAAATGAACACATGAGACTACATCAAACTCAAAAGCTTCTGCACAGCAAAAGAAACAACCATCAAAATGGAAATGAATTCCACTATATGATAGACCATAATTGCCAATGATGCATCAGAGAAGGAGTTAATTTCCAAAATATATAGAGTGCTCATACAACTCAACTAAAGGAAGACAAAGAACCCAATTAAAAAATGGGCAGAGGAGCTAAATAAACATCTCTTCAAAAAGGACATACAAATGGCAAAGAGACATATGAAGAAATGCTCAATATCACTAATCATCTAAGAGATGCAAATTAAAACAACTATGAGGTATCACCTCACACCTGTCAGAATGGCTGGCATCAACAAATCATCAAAGAACAAGTGTTGGTGAGGGTGTGGAGAAAAGGAGACTCTAATACACTACTGGTGGGAATGCAGACTGGTGCAGCCACTGTGGAAAACACTATGGTGTTACCTCAAAAAGTTAAAAATTGAACTGCCATTTGACCCAGTGACCCGACTTCTAGGAATATACCCTAAGAAACCTGAAACACCAATAAGAATAAATATATGTGCCCCTGTGTTCATAGCAGCACTATTTATAATAGCTAAGATCTGGAAACAACCCAAGTGTCTATTAGTAGATGAGTGGATAAAAAAGGTGTGGTATATGTACACCATGGAATACTATGCAGCTGTAAGAAAGATCTCTTATCCTTTTCGATGGCATCGGAGGACCTGGGGAGTATTATGTGAAGGAAAACAAGCCAAGCAGAGAAAGACAAATAGCACATGATCTCACTTATTTGTGGAATATAGTGAACTAAACAGATGAACAAAATTAACCCAGAGACATAGAGGTGGAGTACAGACTGACAAGCCTCATAGGAGGGGGGTGGGGAAAAGAGATAAACCACAGAACTTACATGCATGTGTGCATGACCAATGAACATAGACAACAAAGCTGGGGATGGGGTGAGGGGGGAAGGGGAAGAGCGTGTTAATGAGGGAAAAAACGAGAAACATCTGTAACAAAAACAAATTAATAAATTACCAAAAAAAAAAAAAAGAATATTCTCGCCCAGCTAGTGTGGCTCAATGGTTGAACGTTGACCCATGCACCAGAGTTTGCCAGTTTAATTCCTGATCAGGACACATGCCAGGTTGTGGGCCTCATCCCCAGTGGGGGGCATGCAGGAGGCAGCCGATCAGTGTTTCTATCTCATAGATGTTTCTATCTCTCTCCCTCTCCTTTCCTCTTTCTAAAAGCAATAAAGACAAAAAATTAAATTTAAAAAAAAAAGAATATTCTCAGAACAAAATAGAATGAACAACGACAACAGTGGGGCATTTAAAAATCCACAAATATATGGGAAATTTAAAAGCACACTCCTGATGATGAAACAGTCAAAGAATAAACCACAAGAGAAATTAGAAAATACTTTGAGATGAATAAAAATGAAAACCAACACACCAATATTTATTAGACACAACCAAATAATGCTTACAGGGGAATTTATTGATGTAAACACTTATGTTGAAATAGAAGGAAATGTCTGAAATCAATGCCCCAACTTTCTACCTTAATATTGTAATAATTACCAGATAGGTACTAGAATTATTAGGGAGATCACTTTGTAAATTTTATGATTGCCTAATGACTATACTGTACACCTGCACCTAATAAAAAATAATATTGAATAGCAACACTAATTTTAAAATTTTAAAAATCTAAGAAGAACAATGTAAAACTAAGTCAAGCACAAGAAAGAAAATAATAAAAATTAGAGGACAAATAGATGAATTACAGAATAGTAAAACAGGAGGGAACATCAACAAAATCAAGAGCTGGTTTATTGAAAAGATAATAAAACTGATGAACTCAAATATATGATAATAAAAGGAAACTAAACTTCAGGTGGTGAGCATACAATAGATTACACAGATGTCAAATTATAATCTTACATACCTGAAATTATTTAATGTTATTAACCAATGTTACCCCAATAAATTTAACTTAAAAGCAAAAGTAAAAATAAAAAATATAAAAACAAGGCAAATCAAGTTAATTTTCTTGGCTGTTGATGAATTGACAGATGTTACTAATACAGTTCAGTTTTTGCTCATTGAAGGGGTGAATGCCAAATTTGAAGTGACTAAAGAATTATGTTCTATAAATACTCTAAATGAAATATATACAGTTGAGAATATTTGTTGAAAAAGTTGATAAAACACTAATTCATTACACCTTGAAATTGATAGCATTGAAAATATTTGCAGACAAATTTACAAAGTTCATGAAAATGTAAAGTTCTTAAAACCTATGGTTATTTATTGTATTATTCATCAGTAGGTACTCTGTGAAAAATATTTGAATTTCACATGTTGTGGACAAGAAAAGTCAATGATAAGTTTCACTTGCCATTATTAACTTAACCATTATCAGTTCCATAATAATAATAATTATTATTATTTTGGTACGTGACCCTAGTGGGAACCGAACCTGGGACTCTCTGGTCCACAGGCTGAGGAGGCTCCAACCGCTGAGCCAAACAGGCCAGGGCCAGTTCCATAATTATTTTTGTCAGAATTAAAACCTGAGTATTCTGATTTACCAACCAAAGAGCAGTTCAATTCTTTTAGCAATAACCAAGTTTTATTGAGAACTTTTAAGCACAGGGTCAAGATTAAAATTTTTATAAATGAGAAAAACTGCATTCAACTACTATTACCAAACACTGACTGGCATTCTTCTGAAGGTCTCCCTATCTCTGGTTGGTTTTGTTTAAAATGTCAACATCAAACAAAGCATTCCATCCACTGAGTGTCCTGTATTTTTATTTGCTAAATCTGGCAATCCTAGAAAAAGTGACATAGAACTATACACATACCAATGTCACTTGCCTGGTTGTGAGATGGTGCTATAGTTATACAAAAGGTAACCATTGAGGGAAACTGGGTGAAGGATACACAAGACTACTCTATTACTTTTGCAACTCTCTGTGAATGTATAATTATTTCAAAATAAAATGGTTTTCTAAATGGCCCTCAAAAAAAAAAAAAAAAGAAAGAAAGAAAAAGTTTTCTTATTTCTAATTTGTTTTATCTAACCAATTGAAGAGTAACCACCTGAACTTCAATAGGAAGTAATTAATATGCAATATAATGATATAAAAGCAAATATCAAGAGAATTTCACAGAGCTCTACAAATGTCTTTCAAATGATGAATAATCTCAATTAAAATCTTATGCCCTGGCCAGTGTGCCTCAATTGGTTGGAGCATCCTCTCTTGCAATGAAAGGTTGCAGGTTTGATTCCTGGTCAGGGCACATACCTCAGTTGAGGGTTTGATCATCAGTGGGGGTGCTTATGGGAGGCAACTGGTTGATGTTTCTCTCAAACTTCTCTTTTTCTCTCTCTCTCTATTCCTCTACCTATCTTTCTCTCCCTCCCTCCCTCTCCCTCTTTCTCTCCTTTTCTTCCCATTCCATTCTCTCTAAAATCAGTAAAACATATGCTTGGGTGAGGATTGTTTTTTTAATTCATTTATTTATTTTTGATACAGATGTTTCTCCTTTTCCCCCCACTGATTCCCCCCTCCACCACCCTCCCCACACACTACCCAGCTTTGTTGTCCATTGTTCATGCATACATGAATATATGCATATAAGTTCTGTGGTTTATCTCTCCCCCCAACTCCCTCTTCTGGGGATAGTCAGTATGTACCCCACTTCCATGTCTCTGTGACTACCCCATTACTCATACTGTTCTGTTCATTATATTCTACAAATAAGTGAGATCATATGACACTTGTCTTTCTCTGGCTTGTTTCGCTTAGGATGACACTTTCCAGGTCCCTCCATGTCGTCTCAAAGGATAAGAGATCTTCTTTCTTACAGCTGCATAGTACTCCATTGTGTATATGTACCACTGCTTTTTTTATCCATTCGTCTACTGATGGACACTTGGGCTGTTTCCAGATCTTAGCTATTGTAAATAGTGCTGCTACAAACATGGAGATACATATATTCTTTCTGATTGGTGTTTCAGGCTTCTTAGGGTATATTCCTAGAAGTGGGATCACTGGGTCAAATGGAAGTTCAATTTTTAATTTTCTCAGGTAACACCATATTGCTTTCCATAGTGGCTGCACCAGTCTGCATTCCCACCAGCAGTGTACGAGAGTTCACTTTTCTCCACAGTCTCGCCAACACTTGTTGTTTGATGATTTATTGATGGCGGCCATTCTGACAACTGTGAGGTGATACCTCATTGTTGTTTTAATTTGCATCTCTCTGATGATTAGTGATGTTGAGCATTTCTTCATCTGTCTCTTAGCCATTTGTATGTCCTGTTTGGAGAGGTGTCTATTTAGTTCCTCTGCCCATTTTTTAATTGGGTTCTTTGTCTTCCTTTTGTTGAGTTGTAAGAGCACTCTATATATATTGGAAATTACCCCCTTATCTGATATATCATTGGCAATTATGCTCTCCCATACAGTGGGTAGCTTTTCCATTTTCATGATTGTATCTTTTGCTGTGCAGAAGCTTTTGAGTTTGATGTAGTCCCATGGGTTCCTTTTCTTCTTTCTTTCTGTTGCCTTAGGTGATGTGTCAGTGAAAATTTTGCTGCGTATGATGTCTGAAATTGTGTTGCCTACATTTTCTTCTAGGATTTTTATGGATTTATGAGTCCCATTTAAGTCTTTTATCCATTTTGAGTTTATTCTTGTGTATGGTGTAAGTTGATGGTCTAGTTTCATTTTTTTT
Source organism: Molossus molossus (assembly GCF_014108415.1). NCBI lineage: Eukaryota > Metazoa > Chordata > Mammalia > Chiroptera > Molossidae > Molossus > Molossus molossus. The sequence continues at coordinate 9,417,225 of NW_023425355.1, read as the reverse complement.
TGCATGTAGCTGTCCAATTTTCCCAACACCATTTATTAAACAGGCTATCTTACTCCACTGTATGCTCTTGCCACCTTTGTCAAATATTAATTGAGCATATTGGCTTGGGTACATTTCTGGGTTCTCTTTTCTGTTTCACTGGTCTATATGCCTGTTCTCGTGCCAGTACCAGGCTGTTTTGATTATAGTGGTTTTGTAGTATAACCTGAAATCTGGTAATGTGATCCCTTCAACTTTGTTCTTCTTTTTCAAGATTGCTGTGGCTATTCGAGGTCTTTCTTGGTCTTATATGAACTTTTGAAGTATTTTTTCTACTTCTCTGAAGTATGTCATTGGTATTTTGATGGGGATTGCATTGAATCTATAGATTGCTTTGGGTAGTATGGACATTTTAATGTTGTTAATTCTACCAATCCATGAATAAGGTATGTGCTTCCACTTTTTTATATCTTGCTCTATTTCTTTTTTCAATGACCTGTAGTTTTCTGCGAATAGGTCGTGTATTTCTTTGGTTATGTTTATTCCTAGGAATCTTAATTTTTTTGCCGCAATGGTAAATGGGATTGTTTTCTTAGTTTCTCTTTTTGTGAGTTCATCATGGGTGTATAAGAATGCCATCTATTTCTTGATGTTAATTTTGTATCCTGCTACTTTGCCAAATTTATTAAGTCTAGTAAATTTTTGATGGAGTCTTTGGGGTTTTCTGCATATAGTATCATGTCATCTGTTAATAATGACAGTTTCACTTTCTCCTTTCCAATTTGGATCCCTTTTATTTTTTCTTCCTGTCTGATTGCTGTGGCTAAGACTTCCAGTACTATGTTAAATAAGAGTGGTGATAGTGGGCTCCCTGTCTTGTTCATGTTCTTTAGGGAAATCCTTTTAGTTTTTGCCCATTGAGTATGATGTTGGCTGTAGGTTTTTCATATATGGCCTTTATTATATCTAGATATGATCCCACTATTCCCACACTGCTGAGTGTTATTATCATAAGTAGATGCTGGATTTTGTCAAATACTTTTTTAGCATCTATTGATATGATCATGTGGTTTTTATTCTTCATTTTGTTTATGTGGTGTATCACATTTATTGATTTGCAAATATTGTACCAGCCTTGCATCCCTGTGATTAATCCCACATGGTCATGGTGAATAATTTTTTTTATATGTTGCTGGATCCAATTTGCTATTATTTTGTTCAGGATTTTGGTGTCTATGTTCATCAGGGATATTAGCCTGTAGTTTTCTTTCTTTGTAGTGGCTTGTTCTGGTTTGGAATTAGAATTATGCTGGCCTCATAGAACGAATTTGGAAGTCTTCCTTCTTCTTGAATTTTTTGAAATAGTTTGAGTGGAATGGGTGTTTGTTCTTTTTTGAATGTTCGGTAAAACTCCCCTGTGAAGCCATCCCGGCGTGGGCTTTTGTTTGCTGGGAGAGTCTTGATTACATCTTCAATTTCCTATGTTATTGGTTTTTTTGGTCTGTTCAAGTTTTCCATCTCTACCCGCTGTAGTTTTGGGGTACTATGTGTTTCTAGCAATTTGTCCATTTTGCTTAGATTGTCAAATTTGTTGCCATATAATTTTTCATAGTAGTTGTTAACGATCTTCTGTATTTCTGTGGTATCAGTTGTTACTTCTCCTTTTTAATTTCTGATTTTGTGTATTTGGGTTCTCTTTTTTTTCATGGTGAGTCTAGCTAAGGGTATATCAATCCTATTTATCATTTCGAAAAACCAGCTTTTTGTTTCATTGACCCTCTGAATTGTTTTTTGGTCCCTATGTCATTTATTTCTGCTCTGATCTTCACTACTTCCTTACTTCAACTTGCTCTAGGGTTTTCTTTTTGTTTGCTTTCTAGTTCTTTAAGTTGTGAGGTTAGATAGTCTATTAGAGATTTTTCTTGCTTCTTTAGGTAGGCCCATAGTGCTATGAACTTCCCTCTCAGAACTGCTTTCACTGTTTCCCATAGGTTTTGTGTTGTTGTGTGTTCATTTTCATTGGATTCCAGGAAGTTTTTAATTTCTTCCATGATCTCCTCATTGACCCATTTTTTTGTTTAATAACATGCTATTTAGCTTCCATGTGTTCAAATGTCTTTGCATGTTCGTGTTGCGATTGCTTTCTAGTTTCATGCCATTGTGATCTGAGAAGGTGCTTGATATGATTTGAATCTTCTTGAACTTGTAGAGACTTAGTTTGTGTCCTAACATGTGGTCAATCTTTGAGAATGTCCCATGTGCACTTGAGAAGAATGTGAATTCTGTGGTTTTGGGGTGTAATTCTCTGTAGATATCTATTAAATCCATTTGATTTAGTGCTTCATTTAGAGTCTCTGTTTCCTTGCTAATTTTTTGTCTAGAGGATCTATCCAGTGATGTCAGCGGGGTGTTAAATTTTCCTGCTATGATTGTATTGCTATCGATTTCTCCTTTGAAGTCTTCCAGAAGATTTTTAATATATTCCGGTGCTCCTATATTGGGTGCATATGTTTACCAAGGCTGTAGCTTCCTGTTGGATAGATCTTTTCAATATTATACTGGCCTTCTTTGTCTGTAGTTATGGCCTTCATTTTAAAATCTATTTTATCAGATATGAGTATTGCTACCCCATTTTTTTTCCTTTTAGTTTGCTTGAAAGATTTTTTTCCAATCCCTTCACTTTCAACCTATGTGAGTCTTTTGTTGTGAGGTGGGTCTCTTGTAAACAACATATAGATGAGTCATGCTTTCTTATCCAGTCAGCTACTCTGTGTCTTTTTATCAGAGCATTCAATCCATTTACATTGAAGATGATTATTGATATATATTTATTTATTGCCATTTTTATTTTGTGTGGTTCTATTTTTCTTTCTATTTCTCCTGCTAACTACAGCAGTCCTTTTAACATTTCTTGCAGTGCTGATTTAGTGCTAATATATTCCCTTAGTCTTTTTTTTGTCTGGGAAGCTCTTTATTTGACCTTCTATTTTGAATGATAGCCTTGCTGGGTAAAGTAGTCTTAGATTCAGATCCTTGTTTTTCATGACCTTGATTACTTCATGCCATTCCCTTCTGGCCTGTAATGTTTCTGTTGCTAATTCAGCTGAGAGCCTTATGGAGTTCCCTTTGTAGGTAACCTGTTACTTATCTCTTGCTTCTTTTAAGATTCTTTCTTTGTCTTTAATTTTTGGCAGTTTGATTACTATGTGTCTTGGTGTGGGCTTGTTTGGCTTCTTCTTACTTGGGGTTTTCAGTGCTTCTTGAACTTGAATGCCTTGTTTCTTCACCAAATTAGGGATGTTTTCTGTCACTATTTCATCAAATATATTCTCTAACCCTTGCTCATTTTATTCTTCTTCGGGGACTCCTATGATGCGAATGTTATTACGTTTCCATTTGTCCCACAGTTCTCTTAAGCTGTCTTCCTGTTTTGTAATTGTTTTTTTCCTTTTGGTTTTCTGATTGGTTGATTTTTTCTACCCTATCTTCTAATTCACTGATCTGGTCCTCAGCTTCCTCTACTCTGCTATTTAGACCTTCCAATGTGTTCTTTATTTCTGATATGTCATTCTTCATTTCTTCTTGGTGGTTTTTAATTTCCAACTGGTTGATTTTCAACATTTCTATTTCTTTACTCGTGTTGCTCATGTCGTTACACATGCTGTTGAACTTCCTCAAGATCATGGCTCTGAATTGTAGTTCTGTTAACTTGCTTAACTGTACCTCATTCATCTCCTCTTTGGTAGAGGTCTCTTGTTCTTTCATTTGGCTTTTGTTTCTGTGTTTCACCATTTTGGCTATCACAGTGGGCTTTGGAGCCTGCCAAATTTTCCCTGTGGATGTTGGTATTCTGCTGTTTGTGGCTCCCTCTCCTGGGTTTGGATGAGCCAGGGCGGACCCACATTACACACCACTGTCAAGTCTTACTTTCCTGGTTAAAGTTGCTAGCCCAGGGAATGGTACAGTTATCCTCTAGCTTTTTGCCTGGAGGCTATCAGTAGTTGTTACATGAAGAACCTTGGCTTGTCAGTTGAATGAAAAACTCCCTCAGGTGCTCAGAGTAAATTTAGAGGGTGGGGCAGATGCTGGTTGTTAATAGGCCTCAATTAGCATTTCAATGGTCCCCGGGTGGGGTTGAATCTTTGAGGGAGGGGCCACCGCCTTTCCCCAGAGCCCTGGGAAGGAGTAAGATGACCACAGTCCTTGTGTGGCTGCAACTCAGCAAAAGCTCTGAGCGCCCTCCAAATCCCGAGTGTCCCCACACAGTTCCAGTCCAGTCTGCCCTCCCTCTGCCGGATCCCAAGGTAAGTGGCTGCTGCTATTTTAGCCTCTGTCCTGGCTCTGCGCTGTGAAGCCACTTGGAAGTTTAACCCAAGGGCGCTGCTCTCAGCCAAGGCCACTGCTCCCAGCTAAGGCCACTGCTCCCAGCCAAGGCCACTGCTCCCAGCTAAGGCCTCTACTCCCAGCTAAGGCCGCTGCCAACTGTGAGCTCCCAGCCCCCCTCTTGCATCTCCGCAAGCCTACCAGGATTGAGTCAGTGTCCCTGGTTATGTTTTCCTCCAAGTTGCCTTTCTGTTGCCTTTTCCTGATGATTTGTCTTTATTTTTGTTGTAATTCCAGTTTGGTCCTGGGAGATGGTCTGTGTAGCTTCCATTCACTTTGCTGCCATTTTGGTGGTGAGGATATTTATTAATCCTACGCTCATAGATCTATAGTAGTATTTGGCAGTACCAGATATTTCACACAGTACCAATGTGCATGAAAAGACATTTTCATATATTTTTTTTGATATGTGTTTTAAGAATATATGCACACCTATCTTCATAGCAGCACTATTTACAATAGTCCAGATCTGGGAACAGCTCAAGTACAGTATATATTTACACAATGGAATACTATGCAGCTATAAGAAAGAAAGCTCTCTTCCCCTTTGCGATAGTGTGCAGGAACCTGGAGAGTATTATGCTAAGCAAAATAAGTCAGTCAGAGAAAAACAAGTATCACATAATCTCACTTATTTGTGGAATATAATGAACAAAATAAACTGACCAACAAAATTGATCCAGAGACATGGAAACATGGAAAATACTGACAAATCTCAGAGGGGAGGTGGGGGTGAGTGGTGGGGGATGGAAAGAGATGAAGTAAAAACCCTATATGCATGTATGCATAACCAATGGACACAGACAAGAGTGTGGTGAAGACAGGATGGTTGCGGGAGTGGAGAGGAAGGGGTCAATGGGGGAAAAAGAAGGGATATCTGTGATAATTTCAACAATAAAGACAAAATTAAAGTAAATGAAAGAATAACACCTACCCTAAATAGTAAGGATTAAATGAAATGATGGACATTAAATGCATAACACAGAAAAATAAAAGTGGGTTTGTGTCCACTCTGGAAACTTTTATCCAGAAGAACTGACCACAGAGGATCCAGCAACATATTCAAAAGATGATACACTATGACCAAATGGGATTTATTCCAGGGATGCAAGACTGTAATAATATTTGCAAACCAATAAATGTAATAAATTACATAAACAAATTGGAAGATAAAAATCACATGATCATATCAAGAGACACAGAAAAAGCATTCAATAAAATCTTGTTATATTGCCAAATTCATTTATTAAACCTAGTAGTTTTTTTGGTAGAGTCTTTAGGGTTTTTTATATATAATATGTCATAAGCAAATGATGATGGTTTTACTTCCTCCTTTCCATTTTGTATGCCTTTTATTTTTTCTTCATAACTGATCGCTGTTGAATAGGAGTAGTAAAGGTGAACACAGCTGTTTTGTTACTGTTCTGAAAAGAAACTATTATAGTTTTTGCCTATTGAATATGATATTGGCTTTACTGTTTTTATATATGGCCTTTATTACTTTGAGGTATATTTCTCTATTCCCATGTTGCTTAGAGTTTCTATCAAAAATTGGTGCTGGATTTTGTCAAATGCTTTTTCTGCATCTATTGATATGATCGTGTGATTTTTATCCTTTATTTTGTTAATGTGATTTATCACATTTATTGATTTTCACATAATGTACCAGCCTTGCATGCCTAGACAAAAATACCACTTGTTCATGGTGTATGATCTTTTTTAATGTAGTGCTGGGTCCTCTTTGCTAATATTTCTTTGAGGATTTCAGCATCTATGTTCATCATGGATATTGGCCTATACATTGCTTTCTTTGCTGTATCTTTATTTGGTTATAGAATGAGGAAAATGCTGGCCTTGTATAAAGAGCTTGGAAGTCTTCCTTCCTCTTGAATTTTTTTAATAGTTTAAGGATAGGTGTTAGTTCTTCTTTGGATGTGTGGTAGAACTCCCCTGTGAAGCCATCCAGTCCAGGACTTTTGTTTCATGGGAGTTTTTTATTGCTGCTTCAATTTCATTAGTTGTTATTGGTCTATTTAGGTTTTCTGATTCTTCCTGATTGAGTTTTGAAAGATTATATGTTTCTAAAAATGTATCTGTTTCTCCTAGGTTGTCCACTTTGTTAGCATATACTTGTTCATAGTTTTTTCTTACAATTCCTTGTATTTTTGTTGTTACTTCACCTCTTTCATTTCTGACTTTATGTATTTGGGTCCCCTCTCTTTGTTTCTTGATGAGTTTGACTAAAGGTTCATTAATCTAGTTTATCTTTTCAAATAACTAGCTTTTGGTTTTATTGCACTTTTGTAATTTTTTTAAGCCTCTATGTCATTTATTTCTTCTATGATTTTTTTAAAAATCCTCACCCAAGAATATTTTTCTATTTATCTTCAGATAGAGTGGAAAGGAGAAAAAGGGACAGAGAGCAAAACATCTACGCGAAAGGGACAGACACATTGGTTTCCTCCTGCATGACCCCGACCATGGCCGGGAGCAAACTACAACCTAAGTAAGTGCCCTTGACTAAAATCAAACCCATGACTCATTGATCCACAGGCCAACACTCAACCGCTGAGCCAAACACACCAGGGCTCCTCTATGATTTTTATTATTTTCTTCCTTCTACTTAATGTGGGCTTTTCTTGTTTTTCTCTTCCTATTTCTTTAAGTTGTAGGGTTAGATAGTTTATTAGAGATTTCTCTTGTTTCTTGAGATAGGCTTGTAATGCTATGAATTTTCCCCTCAGAACTGCTTTTGCTGTGTCTCATAGATTTGGGGTTGTTGTGTGTTCATTTTTGTTTGTTTCCAGAAATTTTTATATTTCTTCCTTGATTTCATTCATAACCCATTCATTAATTAATAATGTGCTATTAGCTTCTATGCGTTTGAGTGTTTTTGAGTGTTATTATTGTGGTTGATTTCTCATTTCATGCCATTGTGATCCAAGAATATATATGATATGATTTCAAATCTTATAGAGACTTATTTTGTTTTCTAAAATGTGGTCTATTTTTGAGAATGTCCCATGTGCACTTAAGAAAAATGTATATTCTGCAGCTTTGTGGTAAAATGTTCGATAAATATCAATTAAATCCATCTGATTTAGTGTGTTGTTTTAGGTCACCATTTCCTTGTTGATTTTTTGTCTGGAAGATCTATCCAATAATGTGAATGGGGTGTTAAAGTCCCCTAGTATGACTGTGTTGCTGTCAATCTCTACCTTTAAGTCCATCTAGAGATTTTTTTATACATATAGCTGTTTCTATATTAGGTGCATATATGTTTACCATGGTTATATCCTCATGTTGTATATCCTTTTTGTATTATGTAGTGGGATTTTTTTGTCTCTTGCTATAGTCTTTGCTTAAAAGTCTATCTTATTAGATATAAGTATTGTTACCTTGCTTTTTTTTTCTTTTTCTTTTGTGTGAATTTTTTTTTCGTATCTTTACTTTCATCCTCTGTGAATCTTATGTTTGGAGGTGGGTCTCTTGTAGAGACCATATATATGGGTTGGGTCATGTTTTCTTATCAATTCAGCTACCCTATGTCTTTTGATTGGATAATTTAATCCATTTCCACTTATGCTTATTATTGATAGGTACTTATTTATTGCCATTTTTATTTTTTATGTCCATGTTTCTTTCTCTGTCTCTGTCTCTCTCTTCTTCTTCTTCTTCTTCTTCTTCTTCTTCTTCCTCCTCCTCCTCCTCTTCCTCTTCCTCTTCCTCTTATTCTTATATTCTTATTCTTATTCTTATTCATTTTCACAGACCTTTTAACATTTCTTGCATTGCAAGTTTGGTGGCAATGAACACCTTTATCCACCTCCCACTTTTACTTGTCTGAGAAGTATTTATTTCACCTTCAGTTTTGAAAGATAGCCTTGCTGAATACAGTAATCTTAGTTTCAGATTCTTGCTTTTCACTACTTTAAATGCTCCATGCCACTCCCTTGTGCCTGTAATGTTTCTGTTGAGAAATCATCTGGCAGCCTTATGGAAGCACCCTTGTAGGTCACTAACTGTCTCTCTTTTGCTGCCCTTAAGATAATCTCTTTGTCATTAATGTTTGCCATTTTAATATGATGTCTCTTGGAGTGGGTCTCTTTGGGTTTATCTTGATTGGTATCCTCTGTGCTTCCTGAACTTGTGTGATTTTTCTTCACCAGTGTAAGGAAGGGTTCTGTCATTATTTCATCAAACAGGTTCTCTCTCCCTTGTTCACTTTCTTCTCCCTCTGGTACCCCTATGATGCAGATGTTGTTTCATTTCATATTGTCTCAAAGTTCTCTTAAACTCCCCTAATGCTTTTATTTTTCTTTTATTTATTTTTTATTGATTAATTTTGGTTACAGATGTTTCTCCTTTTCCCCCCACTGATTCCCCCATACCCCTCCCCTCCCTGCCCTTTCCCCAGATTGTTGTCCATGTCCACTGTTCATGCATACATGCGTATAAGTTCTGTGGTTCATCCCTCCCCCACTTCCCCACTCCTTAGGGGATTGTAAGTCTGTACCCCGCTTCCGCGTCTCTGGGACTACCCCATTCCGCAAACTGTTATGTTCATTATATTCCACAAATAAGTGAGATCATATGAAACTTGTCTTTCTCTGTTTGGCTTGTTTCCCTTAGGATGATACTTTCAAGGTCCCTCCATGTAGTCTCAAAGGATAAGAGATCTTTCTTTCTTACCGCTGCGAAGTACTCCATTGTGTATATGTGCCACAGCTTCTTGATCCACTCGTCTACTGATGGACACTTGGGCTGTTTCCAGATCTTAGCAATTGTAAATAGTGCTGCTACAAAGATGGGGGTACATATATTCTTTCTGATTGGTGTTTTATGCTTCTTAGAGTATATTCCTAGAAGTGGGATCACTGGGTCAAATGGAAGATCAATTTTTAATTTTTTGAGGTGACACCATATTGTTTACCATAGTGGCTGCACCAGTCTGCATTCCCACCAGCAGTGTACTAGAGTCCCCTTTTCTCCACACCCTCGCCAACACTTGTTGTTTGATGATTTGTTGATGGCAGCCATTCTGACAGGAGTGAAGTGATACCTCATTGTTGTTTTGATTGGCATCTCTCTGATGATTAGTGATAATGAGCACTTCTTCATATGTTTCTTAGCCATTTGTATGTCCTGTTTGGAGAGGTATCTATTTAGTTCCTTTGCCCATTTTTAAATTGGGTTCTTTGTCTTCCTTTTGTTGAGTTGTATGAGCACTATATATGTATTGAAAATTAATCCCTTATCTGATATATCATTGGCAATTATGCTCTCCCATACAGTGGGTAGCCTTTCCGTTTTGATGATTGTATCTTTTGCTGTGCAGAAGCTTTTGAGTTTGATGTAGTCCCATGTGTTCATTTTCTCCTTTGTTTCTATTGCCTTAGGTGTTGTGTCAGTAAAAATTCTGCTGCGTATGATGTCTGAAATTTTGTTCCCCACAGTCTCTTCTAGGATTTTTATGGATTCATGAGTTACATTCAAGTCTTTAACCATTTTGAGTTTATTCTAGTGTAGGGTGTAAGTTGATGATCTAGTTTCATTTTTCTGCAAGTAGCTGTCCAATTTTCCCAGCACCATTTATTAAAGAGGCTGTCCTTACTCCACTGTATGCTTTTGCCACCTTTGTCAAATATTAATTGAGCATGTTGCCTTGGGTCCATTTGTGGGTTCTCTATTCTGTTCCACTGGTCTATATACCTGTTCTTGTGCCAGTACCAGGCTGTTTTGATTAGAGTGGCTTTGTAGTATAACCTGAAATCTGATATTGTGCTCCCTCCAACTTTGTTCTTCCTTTTTAAGATTGCTGTGGCTATTCGAGGCCTTTTTTGGTTCCATATGAACTTTTGAAGTAATTGTTCTAATTCTGTGAAGTATGCCGTTGGTATTTTGATGGGGATTGCATTGAATCTATAGATTGCTCTGGGTAATATGGACATTTTAATCATGTTAATTCTCCCAATCCATGAACAGGGTATGTGCTTCCACTTTTTTATATCTTGCTCTATTTCTTTTATCAATGACCTGTAGTTTTCTGCGAATAGGTCCTTTATTTCTTTGGTTAAGTTTATTCCTAGGTATCTTAATTTTTTTTGCCGCAATGGTAAATGGGATTGTTTGCTTAGTTTCTCTTTCTGTGAGTTCATCATTGGTGGATAAAAATGCCATCGATTTCTTGACGTTAATTTTGTATCCTGCTACTTTGCCAAATTCATTTATTAAGTCTAGTAAACTTTTGGTGGAGTCTTTGGGGTTTTCTATGTACAGTATCATGTCATCTGCAAATAATGACAATTTCACTTCCTCCTTTCCAATGTGGATCCCTTTTGTTTTTTCTTCCTGTCTGATTGCTGTGGGTAAGACTTCCAGTACTATGTTAAATGGGAGTGGTGAAAGTGGGCATCCTTGCCTTGTTTCTGTTCTTAAGGGAAATGCTTTTAGTTTTTGCCCATTGAGTATGATGTTGGCTGTAGGTCTTTCATATATGGCCTTTATTATGTCTAGATACGATCCCTCTATTCCCACACCGCTGAGCGTTTTTATCAGAAATGGATGCTGGATTTTGTCAAAGGCTTTTTCAGCATCTATTGATATTATCATGTGGTTTTTATTCTTCATTTTATTTATGTGGTGTATCACATTTATGGATTTGCGAATATTGTACCAGCCTTGCATCCCTGGGATGAATCCCACTTGGTCATGGTGGATAATTTTTCTGGTGTATTGCTGGATTCGATTTGCCAGTATTTTGTTCAGGATTTTGGCATCCATGTTCATCGGGGATATTGGCCTGTAGTTTTCTTTCTTTTTTGTGTCTTTTTCTGGTTTTGAAATTAGAATTATGCTGGCTTCATAAAACGAGTTTGGAAGTCTTCCTTCTTCTTGAATTTTTTGAAATAGTTTGAGGAGAATGGGTATTAATTCATCTTTGAATGTTCGGTAAAACTCCCCCGTGAAGCCATCCAGGCCTGGGCTTTTGTTTGCTGGGAGAGTCTTGATTACATCTTCAATTTCTTCTGTTGTTATTGGTCTGTTCAAGTTTTCTATCTTCCTGATCCAGTTTTGGGAGACTATGTGTTTCTAGAAATTTGTCCATTTCGCTTAGATTTTCGAATTTGTTGCCATACAATTGTTCATAGTAGTTGTTAACGATCTTTTGTATTTCTGTGGTGTCAGTTGTTATCTCTCCTCTTTGATTTCTGATTTTATGTATTTGGGTTCTCTCTCTTTGTTTCTTGGTGAGCCTAGCTAAGCGTCCATCAATCTTGTTTATCTTTTCAAAATACCAGCTCTTTGTTTTATTGATCCTCTGAATTGTTTTTTTGGTCTCTATGTCGTTTATTTCTCCTCTGATGCTTACTCTTTCCTTCCTTCTACTTGCTCTGGGGTTTTCTTTTTGTTTGCTCTCTAGTTCTTTAAGTTGCGAGGTTAGATAGTCTATTAGGGTTTTTTCTTCTTTTTTGAGGTAGGCTTGTAGTGCTATGAACTTCCCTCTCAGAACTGCTTTCGCTGCATCCCATAGATTTTGTGTTGTTGTGTCTTCATTTTCATTGATTTCCAGGAAGTTTTTGATTTCTTCCTTGATCTCATCGGTGACCCATTCATTGTTTAATAACATGTTATTTAGCTTCCATGTGTTCAAATGTCTTTGTATGTTCTTCTTGCAATTGATTTCTAGTTTCATGCAATTGTGGTCTGATAAGATGCTTAATATAATTTCAATCTCCTTGAACTTGTAGAGACTTAGTTTGTGCCCTAACATGTGGTCTATCTTTGAGAATGTCCCATGTGCACTTGAGAAGAATGTGAATTCTGTAGTTTTGGGGTGTTGTTCTCCGTAGATACCTATTAAATCCATTTGGTCTAGTGCTTCATTTAGAGTCTCTGTTTCCTTGCTAATTTTTTGTCTAGAGGATCTATCCAGTGATGTGAGCGGGGTGTTGAAGTCCCCTGCTATGATTGTATTGCTATCGATTTCTCCTTTGAAGTCCTCTAATAGTTTTTTAATATATTTGGTGCTCCTATATTGGGTGCATATATGTTTATCAAGGTTATATCTTCCTGTTGGATAGATCCTTTCAATATTACGTAGTGGCCTTCTTTGTCTCTAGTTATGGCCTTCATTCTGCAGTCTATTTTTATCAGATATAAATATTGCTACCCCAGCTTTTATTTCTTTTCTGTTTGCTTGAAAGATTTTTTTCCATCCTTTCACTTTCAATCTATGTGAGTCTTTTCTTGTGAGGTGGGTCTCTTGTAAGCAACATTTAGATGAGTCATGTTTTCTTATCCAGTCAGCTACTCTGTGTCTTTTTATGGGAGCATTCAGTCCATTTACATTTAAGGTGATTATTCATATGTACTTATTTATTGCCATTTTTGTTTAGTGTGGTTCTATTTTTCTTCCCATTTCTTTTGCCAATTACAGCAGTCCTTTTAACATTTCTTGCAGTGCTGGTTTGGTGCTAATGTATTCCCTTAGCCTTTTTTTGTCTGAAAAGCTCTTTATTTGACCTTCTATTTTGAATGATAGCCTTGCTGGGTAAAGTAGTCTTCGATTCAGATTCTTGTTTTTCATGACTTTGATTACTTCATGCCATTCCCTTCTAGCCTGTAGTGTTTCTTGTGAAAAGTCAGCTGAGAGCCTTATGGGGTTTCCTTTGTAGGTAACCTGTTGCTTATCTCTTGCTGCTTTTAGGATTCTCTCTTTGTCTTTAATTTTTGGCAGTTTGATTACTATGTGTCTTGGTGTGGGCCTGTTTGGGTTCTTCTTACTTGGGGCTCTCTGTGCTTCTTGATCTTGAATGCCTTCTTCCTTCACCAAATTAGGGAAGTTTTCTGTCACTATTTCTTTGAATATATTCTCTAGCCCTCGCTTACTTTCTTCTTCTTCAGGGACCCCTATGATGCGAATATTATTTTGTTTCCAGTTGTCTCACAGTTCTCTTAAGCTGTCTTCCTGTTTTTTAATCGTTTTTTTCTTTTTGTTTTCTGATTGGTTGATTTCTTCTAGCCTGTCTTCTAATTCACTGATCTGGTCCTCAGCTTCCCATACTCTGCTTTTTAGACCTTCCAATGTGTTTTTCATTTCTGATATGTCATTCTTCATTTCTTCCTGTTGGTTTTTCATTTCCAACTGGTTTATTTTTAACATTTCTATTTCTTTACTCATGGTGCTCATGTCCTTACACATGCTGTTGAGCTTCCGCATCATCATGGCTCTAAATTCTAGTTCTGTTAACTTGCTTAACTGCACCTCATTTATTTCATCTTCTGTAGAAGTCTCTTGTTCTTTCATTTGGCTTTTGTTTCTGTTTTTCACCATTTTGGCTATCACAGTGGGCTTTGGAGTCTGCCAAGTTTTCCCAGTGCGTGTTGGTGTTCTGCTGTTTATGGCTCCCTCTCGTGGGTTTGGATGCTCCAGGGAGGACCCACTTTAAACACCACCGTCAATCTTAGCTTTTCTGGTTACTGTTGCACGCCCAGGGAATGGTATTTATCCTCTAGCTTTTTTTTTTGCCTGGAGGCTATTAGTAGAGGTCACCTGCAGACCCTTGGTTTCTGAGTTGCCTGGAAAACTCCCTCAGGTGCTCAGTGTAAGAGGATTTCCTGAGAGTGAGGCAGGTGTTCGTTGTTAATGGGCCTCAATTAGCATTTCAGTGGCCACCAGGTGGGGTTGAATCTCTGAGGGAGGGGCCACCACCTCTCCCCAGGTCCCTGAGAAGAAGTAAAATGACCACAGTCCTGCGTGGCTGCACTCAGCAAAGCTCTTAGCACCCTCCAAAACCCGAGTGTCCCCACACAGTTCCAGTCCAGTCTGCCTTCCCTCTGCCGGAGCCCAAGGTGAGTGGCTGCTGCCAATTTAGCCTCTGTCCGGACTCTGGGTCCTGGAGCCGCCTGGGACTTTTAGCCCAAGGGCGCTGCTTCCAGTCAAGGGCAGCTCCGGCTGTGGCACCAGCTGAGGGGGTTGCACTCAGCAGAAGCCCCAGGACTGAGCCGCAGTAGTGGGACACTGCAGAGGTGGCAGTAGCATCCAGCACAGTGCCCTGTCCCCACGAGTTCGCGTGGCGCCCGCCGAGGGCTTAGCACGCAGAGTTCGCGGGACTCAGCCTTGGTAGCAGAATCCTGCCGAGTCCCCTGGTGCCCGTGAGTCTGTGCGGCTCCAGCCGAGAGCTTAGCAGGCTACAGAGTAGCCAGGGCTCATGCAGGGTAGCAAGGAAGGCAGTAGGAGTAACTTCCCGCCGAGTTCCCTGGTCCCGCCGAGTCCCCTGGTCTCCGCGAGTCTGTGCGGCTCCAGCCCAGAGCTTAGCAGGCTACAGAGTTCCCAGGGCTAATGCAGGGTGGCAAGGGAGGCGGTAGCAGTAACTTCCCATCGAGTTCCCTGGCCCCTGTCCTGGCCGCTGCAGACCGTGGGCTCCAGGCCCCCTCTCGCGTCCTCGCAAACCTACCAGGATTGAGTGGGTGTTTCTGGTTAAGTGGTCCTCCAAGATGTCTTTTGGCTGCCCTTTCCTGACTATTTGCCTTTATTTTCATTGTAAATCCAGTTTGGTCTTGGGAGATGGTCTGTGTCGCTCCGTTCACTTCACCGCCAATTTTTCCCGGCGAGCCCCTAATGCTTTTTAAGTATTTTTTTCTTTTTGCTGCTCTGACTGAATTTTTTTTTTTAATTCGCCTTCTAATTCATTTATTTGATCCCTTACTTCATCAAGCCTTCTTTTAATTTCTTCCAGCATATTCTTGGTGTCAGATATAGTATTCTTTGTTTTTGCCTGGTTCGTATTCATAATTTCTAAATCTTTTTTTTTTCATACTAATGTAGCTTCCACTAATTCCCTATAGTCCCCACTAAGTTTCTTCTAGTTCCCATTAAGTGTTTTGTAGTTCTCACTAAGTTTCTTGACCATCTTTATAACCATTACTCTGAACTCTATGTCTGATACTTTGCTTACCTCTATGTCATTTAGGCCTTTTCGGGGGGGAGCAAGTTCTCCTTTTCTTTAATTGTGTGGTTGTTTTTTGTATCCCTATTTTAGTTGTCTCTTTGTGTTTATATCTACGTATGTGTTTATATCCGTGTATATCATACTTGATCCATGTATATCATACTTGCTATGACTCCCAGTCTTCATGGAGTGGGCTTTTGTAATAAATGTCCTATGGGAACTAGTGGTGCGGTTTCCATGTACTACTGAGCTCTATGTTTGGGGCATAACCTTTTTGTGAGTTTTTTGTGCTCTCTTGTTGTAATTGGGTCTTTGTTGTTGTCTTGTTTGTGGGTGGGCTCTCCTCTCAGGCTGGCTGTTAGCCTCAGCCACTACCAAGTCATGTGAGCTAATATACAGGTGCTGACAGGGCCAAACAAAATAAAACCAAACAAACAGGAACATAGATAGAATCTCGACAACAACAGTAAAATCAACCCCAACCAAAAAAAAAAAAAAAAAGAGTGAGAGAGAGAGAATTAGGAAAGAATAATTGAACACAAATAATAAAAAAGAGTGAAAATTATAATATTGCTAATAGAAAAATGAAAAATAAAGAGGATACTGGAAGAGAAAAAGCACAGAAATAGGACTCCAAAAGGAAAGAAGGGAGAACAAAACATAAGAGTAGAAAACAGAAAGAAAAAAAAGGTTAAAAAAAGACAAGACAGATAAAGAAAGAAAAAAATGTTACACAAAGGTAAACAGAAGAGAGAGAAAGGTAAAGTAAAAGAATGAAAGAGAAAAATAGAGTAACAAAAGGAAGGAGGAAAATAAGTGATATGAAAGAAACAAGAGAGAAATGAGCAAAAATCTTAATAACAATAACAATAATAATATAAAAGCAATAAAGCAGAAAAAATAAAGAAAATATTGAAAAAATAACATAAATTTTTTTTAAAAAAAAACAGCCAAGCAAAGTTTGTCTAGGCAGCTTATGATGTCTGAGGCTCACTGTTTTGTATGCTGATTTTAGGCCTCCCAGGAGGTACTTTCGTGTCAGCCAAAGTCAAAAACTGTTCAAGTTTGGTTCTCGGTGTCCTGTTGTAGCTGTAGTGGGTCACAGTTTCTCTGAGCACCACCTCCACCTGTCAGCTAATCTGCCACCCTCCTGTGGTTACCTGGTTTTCCTCCAGTATCTTCTGAAGAATGTCTTTAGGGTAAAGCCAGGCTAGTGTAGCTAGGGCTAAGGGCTCCCTAGTTTGATATTTCACCATCAGGCACTCTATGAGGGGAAATTAATCTCTGCTTCAAAACCAAACCCCTCAGTCTTCATCATATTCTCCAACTCTAGTTCGCCCTAAGGTGGCCTGGTGCAGGTTCAGGTTGGATACAACCTGACGCCTTTTCTGCAGAAGTTTCAGCTTCCCTGGGCTCAGGGGGATTGATCAAAAGATTATCCAGTAAGCATGTTGCCTGCTCATCTCACAGGAGGAGGCTAAGCATTCCCTCCTGGTCCCAGACAATAGCCTCTGAGGGTCTTACTTTTGGAATGTCCTCCTCTGAGCTTGTCTCTCTACCCCCAACGAACTGCACTCAGCAAGGCTGTATGTGATTTCAGATAGCTGATCCAAGCCCTTTCCTGTTAAGCATGGTGTCTCCAGCCTGTAGGAGTGGTATATGTGCTCTACCCTTCCTTCCTTGGACTGGCTAGTTGATCCCACAGGTGTCTGGATCGGCCTCCCCACAATGAAGACAGAAGGCCCCGCTCTCACTCCTCTGTCTCCCCAACACAAGCCTTCCCAGGGGATGCCCTTGGATGCTGTCAAAAATAAAAACAAAAACAAAAGAACCTTGCTTTGCGAAGACCTGGTGCCCCTACACCACAGTTACAAGCAGAAGGAATTATAAAGTCAGCCCCATGCAAAACTCTGAGACCATACAGCTAGTCCTAGTAAAGCTGGAGCCGAGAATTCCAGCTCTGCTCACACTCCCAACACTCCTCAGAGTGGCCCAAAAATTCCTGATCTGCCTTGCCACCAGCTCCACAGGACAGAGCAGCCTATGTGCTCCACAGGTTGGGGGAGGGGTCCCAATCTCACTGAAGATGGGAGAGTCCTCTGCTCCTTCCCCAGCCCAGTCACCATCTGGGGCTTGTTACAGTGCCTTTCAGGAAAGCAGCGGGTCCTTTTAAGTCACTGCTGGGTGAAGCCTTCAGGCCTACTCTGGAGCCACACACTGAGGTGTGGCCTTTCCCGCAGTCAGAACCTAGGGTGAACCTCTCCTGCTGGGGCTGCTTATTAGGTGCACTCTTTCTCTGGGAAGGTAGGGACCCAGCTTCCCATGGAACCCATGGATCCCATGGATCCCTCTGTCCAATGTTGTGCAGACTCTTCTTCCAGTCTCTGCTGTTCAGGGTTTGGGATCCCTGTATAGGGATGTGAGCCCACCCTCCCAAGAGGAGGGAACTTTGCAGTCAGTATTACTAGGCTTCTAAGCCAAGCACCAGCTCCATGGGGGCTCCCCTTTTTCACAACTCCCTCTCTCTTACTATTCTCTATGCTATTTATTCACTCTCTTTAGACAAAATATGTCCAGTCACCTACACTTCTCTTATTTTTTTCAAGCCGACTGTGCATTATTTTAGCTTTAAATCTAGTCTGTGGCTGGGAGCAAGGGCATTCAACCTCCTGTTATACCACAGCCATCTTGTTCCCCTAACCTTTTGTTTTTTAACACTGTTAACTTTTTTGTTGCTTATGTTTCAATTTTTTTTTCTCTTCAGTACTTCCCTTGTTATTTTTTATATAGATTTTTATTAATTTGACATAATGAAAAATTTAGTCATATAACTTACTACTCTTCTTAAAACCCAGACATTTTTCAAAGCTACAAGACCATATATTATTTAACTCATGCTCCCTCTCCAAATTTATAACAATCCACTTTTCTACAGCTTACTATTAACTGCCATAGTGTTCTTTTCATATTCTATGAACATGCCAGGTCAATTTTTTTTCTCAGGGTCTTTGAAAATGTCATTTTTTCTGCCTGGACAGTTCTTTGATGGATGCCCTCTTCAAATTATTTAAATCTCAACACAACTATCACTTCATCAAAACTTTCATTGACCACCTAATCTTAAATTAGTTTTATCTAGGTATTTTATTTTACATAACTCCTTTTGATTTTTAATTGTACTTTATACAATTAATAACTAGCATTTTTCCTACTCTTCCTACTCCAGAAGGTAGGGACTACTTTTATCTTGTTCACCTATACATACCCCGTTTCTAGAAAGCACCTAGTATGTAGCAAATGATCAGTAGAGATCTGTTAAATGAATAAGTAAATATCTTACTCTTGAATATATTTGTAAAATATAAATCTGTTTTATAAAATTGACATATATATATATATAATTTTGTATATTCAAACCAAATCCAATTTTTTACTTTATTTTAACCAACATTATAACATGAATATTTTCTTACATCATTTAAATATTCATAAGATAATTTTAATGACCCTCTAACATTATGTCAGATGGATGCTCAGTTTGTGCAATCACTCCTGTCATTGGTCACTTACACTGTTTGCAATTCTTTGCTATTATAAATAGCATTAGACTAAACCTCTTTGTCAAAAACATTTTTAATCAAATTTTATTCAGTAAGAGATTGCTCAATGTGGAATTACCAAGCCGAAGTGTATGAATGTGTTTTTTTTTTCCTATTGATATATTTTGCTAAACTACTTTCCCAAAACGGAGTCATCTTTTTTTCTTGCAGTAAAATATTAGCAAAACTAGTCTTGTATATATTGTGAATGCACAAAACCACCTCCACATGTGGTTCATAGAAAGCTGAACTTCAGGTAGGTGGGCACTTGAAATTTCCACTATTAATCATTTGTTTGCCACATAATCTCCAAGAACTCTATTTTATTTATTTATTTTTATTTGTTTTTGGTAATCCTCACCTGAGGTATTTTTCCCATTGGTTGTTGGAGAGAATAGAAGACGGGGGTAGAGAAAGAGAAACATCGCCCTGGCCAGTTTGGCTCAGCGGTTAGAGCGTCGGCCTGCGGTCCGGAGAGACCCGGGTTCAGTTCCCGCTAAGGGCACATACTTCAGTTGCAGTTTGTCCCCGGCCCTGGTTGGTCGTGCGGGTGGCAGCCACTCGATGTGTCCCTTCACGTCGATGTTTCTCTCTCTGTCTCCTTCCTCTCTCTCCCTCCCACTCTATCTGTACAAAAAATGGAAAATATCCTCGGGGTGAGGATTAAAAAAAAAAAGAAAAAGAAAGAGAAACATCAATGTGAGCAATATACAAAGATCGGTTGCCTCCCTCAAATGCCCCAACCAGAGATGGAAATTAAAACTGCAACCCAGCTATGTGCCCGTGACTGGGAATCAAACCTGGGACCCTTTGGTGCATGAGCTAATGTTCTAACTACTAAGCCATGCCAACCATGGCAAGGACTCTATTTTAAATATCCATGTATCCTGAGGGGTAATCCATGATGCTCTCAGGAGGCATAAACACAATATTATAAATTAGATTATTTTATTATATTGAAGAACTAAAGTGATACCTTTGAGAGAATGGAACATAGACTAGGTAAATTTTGATAAGCCCATGTCTATGGGAGAATGTAGGTTAAAGAATATCCAGATCTTATAGGAATCGTCCAAATGCCAAGATTATCTTATTTCACTTTATGCACTCAAAGGTCTAGAAAATTGCCTTTTACTTATGCTATCAATAAAGAGAATGGAAAATAAAACTATATTAATATAGGAGATTACAGAACCCTTCCATAGCCATTATTGATTTAATATTCACAAAAGTCTTTGGAGACAAATATTGGTAGCTTCTCTTTACAGTTGGGAAAACTGAGGCTCAGAGACTCCCAGTTAAATTAACTAAAATGACTTACCCAATATCAGACAGTCGCCAGGTAGAACCCGGACTTGGAGAAAATCTGTTTGACTCCAAAACCATACTTCTACTTCACTGTGCTGATTGAGTGAATGAACAAGAATAATAACACATAGACTGTCAAGACAGCAAAGGTAAGTAAGGCAGCTTTGGTGTAACCACACTGGGGGACTGAAACAGACTCTAAAGGAGGTAGAAACCAGAAAAAAAATAATAAGATAAAGCTAAGACTGATTTCTTCTTAGACTCTCCTGCTCCTCCCTCTGTTTTTATATCACTTTAAAAATTATTATGCAGAGGTGCCTCTCCTATGATTTGTATGTGTGTTTCTCATCACAGGGAAGACTTGGCCATCCTCTTTTGGTCTGTGGTTAGAAGGAATCTGCATCCATGGCATCTCTAGATATATGTAAAAAATCTAAGTGTAGCCACATTGTATATCAGGAACTAGTGATTCATTACTGTGGCTTGCAGATGACATATAAATAAGCTCATTAAGGCCAAATTCCTCTCCCTCAAATACTTCATTGTGTCTTAAATAACAAAAAAAAAAAAAAAAAAAGATTGTTTTAAGCAGTGAGATGAGGACTGTTATTTCTTGGTGGCCCACTAATTATATTATGAAAGTCTTTATAATTACTCTTCCAGAAGACACAGTTCTCAATTTGCCAGATGTCCCAAAAATGCAATGTTGGCCCAGGTTTTTATGCCTTGTCTTTATTTTGTCGATTTTTATACACATAACTATCTTGCCATTAAGCATGAGCAGACACTTTTGGGAGAGACTATTAGTAAATCTTTCTTTCATCTCAAACCAGGGTGAGACTGACCTTGTATTTTGCAAGTTGAAATCTACTGTCTTCCATGGACCAAGCATCTATAGGTTGCCAAATGGCTGAAGACATTCAAAAGGTCAATTTTTCTGGGGCTTACTAGTCAAACCCATCATTGTATTTTCTGATCAAATCGTAGTAGTCAAATGGCACATCTGTGCTTTTTGTTCTCTTTGACTATTTGATAATGGACAGATCATTAAGACAACCAGGTAATTCACATTGCTTTATTGTCCTGTCCCTCAGAGACCAACACATGTTTGAAATTTCTCCTTGAAGTTACATTTATTTTCAATTTAGGGGAACAGGAACAAAGTCTTGGTTTTATTCACTTTATTTATAATTGAA
Organism: Molossus molossus; assembly: GCF_014108415.1. Lineage (NCBI taxonomy): Eukaryota > Metazoa > Chordata > Mammalia > Chiroptera > Molossidae > Molossus > Molossus molossus. The sequence continues at coordinate 9,395,805 of NW_023425355.1, read as the reverse complement.
CAAAATTTTTTTTATTTAATTAATTAATTTATTTTTGTTACAGATGTTTCTCCTTTTTCTTGTATTCTTGAAATTGTTCTGAAATCATGCTTAAATAAATTATGCTATAAAATTTCTGCTTAAAGTGATAGTATAGGTTATTAATGCATTACTGAATTTTATTTGCCAGTGTTTTATTTAGCTTTGTGTCTAGATTTAGAAATAACATTTAATTTTATATGTTTATTGTAATAGGAACTATGATTGCATTACAAAATGACTTAGATACTTACCTCTATTTCTATATTTTAGGTGTAATTATAAAAAGCGAAAATCCTATACTCATTAAAATTTTTTAAATGAATTGTGTGTAGTTGTCATTGGTGGAGATGTGTTTAATATTTCTCTTAATTTTTTATGCAGTCATGATTTCCGTTTTCTTATTTAATTTTTTATAATAGTTTCAATAGAAAATTTTCTATTTCAACAAATATTTAAATTTATTTGCATTGGAATTATCAGAGCATTGTCTTATATTATCCTGTGTTTATTATTGTGTTGGTTCTATCTACTACAATTTACATTCTTGGTCATTCTATTTTGGTCTTATAATGCCATATGCATAATTATTGTTTGTGCTTATCTGAGGCTTTCATTATGACCTAGCATATAACAAACTTTCATAAACATTCCATGGGTGTTTCAGAATCTACACTCCCTTTCGTGTGATTTAATTTCTACCAACTAGCCAGTATGCCTTAGTAGGTTTTATAATCAATCCAAAAATGTTATTTGTTCTGAAGCAATTATATTTCCTTCATTTGCCAAATTGCTGATTAATGCTTTATAATATTTTACTATTTTCTGATTAAAACTAACACGTTTACCAAAGAAATTCTGGAAAATCAGAAAAAAGTAAAGTAGAAATGAATCATAATTTATAATCAGTTCCCAAAGATAACCACCTTTAATATTTCAGTTTACTTTTTGAAGTTTTTAAGTGCATTTTATCTACTTATGGCTGAGTTCATTTATAACATTATATATTTATTCAAACTAATCCTCGGGGCTTTAATATCACACAAGAGGGTGAAATAAGCATTTACAAAGAATGGTGAGACAAAATTGAGATTTTAGGATATTGGAATGTATAAAATAAATCCTAATCAAGTATTGCAATATTCTAGATATACACTTTTCTTTTAATAAAAGGGAAATCCACTTTGAAATGTGAAGATTTCCCATAAAACTAATTATACTGTAATAAAATATAGGCTATTATTTTTTAGTCTAAACACATGAGCTCTGGACTCAGACTTACAGAGTTAAAACTCCTAACATTATCGCTAATATTAGCTATATATACTTGAGCAAATTACTTAAACCTCTATTTTACCTCTATAGTACTTAACCTCTATAGTATTTAAACCTCTACTTTATTTTTTATCTGAAAAGAAAGGATAACAAAAACTGCCTCGTGAAGTTGGAGAATTAAATATCCATATAAAAGCCTTCACATAGACTCAATAGATAGCTATTTCTGTTACATATTTCTGAATATTCACATGTAGGCTTATGGAATTATCTATATAATTTAAACCTAAGAATGAGTGAGAAAGCAATGATATATACTTACAATCAAACGTTTGCCCATAGTCATATATAAATCATTGTTTCTCAAAAACTGTTAAATATAAGCATTTTTGTGTTCACAGTGTTCATGATCCACTTTGCCATACCCCATCAAACAAAAGTCAAAATGCTATACCTGGCATTTAAAGTCTAGGCCTGTAATTTTTTTATGTTGATGTATAGTTAATATGCAGTATTATGTACAAAATAATTCAATATTTCTAAATATTTAAAAATTATCACCATGATAACTCTAGTTAACATTTGACATTATACCTAGTTACAGATTTATTTTCTTATAGACTCTATAAAATTATAGTCTATGGTGAAACTTTCTAAGATTTTCTCTTAGCAACTTTCAAATCTACAGTACAGTATTATTAAATATTGTCATTATTCTCTACATTGCATCCCCGTTACTTATTTATTTTATAACTGAAAATGTATACCTTTTGACACCTTTCACCATTTGCCTACCCTTCCAGGTTCCTGAAACCACAAATCAGTTCTCTGAGTCTTTTGTTTTAGAGTCCATTTGCATTTGGTTGAAAACATCTGTAAAAAGTTTATGTAGGTCTCTTAAATAAGAAAGTGGCTTAAATTTCAAAGAGGACCCAGGCAAATCCCATTTTCCTTTCTTCTCCCACAGTTTTCACACTATGGCTCCACCATCACGTCCCTACAACCACAACTATTATACAAGAGGACATTTATTCCTGCTGTTCACAAAGTTCGTTTAAAGAAATTGTTTGGCTGGTCTTTTGATCTTTGCGGGAGAAAAAACAAACAGTTAAACAAATTCGTAATTGAAAAGGTATTTTATTTTTAGCCAATCACTGATGAACCACTCTCCCTGCTCATGAGGCGGGAACGGGTCACAGAGCTGCTATGGCGGGATAGTTGGTCACGAAACTCTGAGGCCATGAAATAATAGAGAATTGGATCCAAAAGGCAGCAAATACTTGCAAGGCATAGACAAAAAGGGTGAAAATACAGTGTGCTTTTTACAATGGAACAATTGCTAATGATTCCTTCCTTTACCATAGTGTAAAAACTAAAGTTGATATGATAGGGAGTAAAGCATATGAAGAAGACTGCAGCACACATGAAAACCATCCGCAATGCTTTCTGCCTCTCATTGATGCCCTGGAAAGCTATTGGTGGCTGTCTCAAGGATATGGTAGTTTTCCAGGTGCACCATGCGATGGTGACGACTGGGATCACAAATCCTGCCAGCTCAGCAACTGTAACCATTCCAACCAAAGTCACTGCATTCATACTCTTGTATCCAAGGTCAGCAAAGCAGGATTCAGTTTTGTTGGCTAAATGTGTGCTTCTCAGGATGGGAAATGGCAAACAAGCAGTGCCCACGACAACCCAGATGGCAGCACTGATGCCCACATCATACCTACGCTTCCAGGCTCTGGCCCTGAAGGGCTTGAGGAGAAAGAAGCATCTCTGAAGGCTGATGCAGGTCAGGAAGCAAATGCTGGCATACATGTTGAGATACTTCAGGTAGAAGCACAGCAGGCAAAGGGTCCTCTGGAAAGGCCACTGGTGGCTGATGTAGTAGTAAATCCGGAGGGGTAAGGAGAGCACATGAGCAAGGTCAGCCACAGAGAGGTTGATCATGAAAATGATGGCTTTGTTTTTCTTGCTGATGAAGCGGCACAGAACCCACAAAGCTGCACTGTTGGCCAGAAGACCAGGGATGAATATGAGGATGTAGGTGGTTGCATAGAGGGTGTACTGAAATGTCAAATTAGTGACATTGCAGTTAGTTTCAGCATTGCTAGTACTGCTGCTTTGCATCTTGAATATTTCAGTATATTCATTAAAGTAAGCCGTAGAGTTATGATCCCTGCCCAAAGCAAAGAAAAAAAGTACAATGGTTAACCAGTTCCTTAGCCAACACCCAGATTTCTTTTTACACTTGAAAAGACATAGAATATAATTAGAAGGTACCTGTTTCCAGATGAATGAATAAATGCTCAAGGAAAATATACTATTGATCTCAAGTTACACAATGACTCGGTTAGAGCAGTGGTTCTCAACCTTCCTAATGCCATGACCCTTTAATACAGTTCATGTTGTGGTGACCCCCAAACATAAAATTATTTTTGTTGCTACTTCATAACTGTAATTTTGCTACTGTTATATCTTAGGTGAGTGACCCCTGTGAAAGTGTGGGTTGACCCCCAAAGGGGTCGCGACCCACAGGTTGAGAACCACTGGGTTAGAGAAACATGCAATTGTCCCCAAACTGCCTTCCCAGATAGTGAAAGTTGTCTTTTTCAGGCAAGGATGTCCTGAAATATTTAGTTTATTTTTCTCACAACAGCAAAAAGGGTGTGGAATTTGAGTCTTTCTTTTGTGTCCAAATTTGTCTTGCCCCAAGCCTTGGTTAAAGTGAATACTGATTGTAATGATAGGAATCGACCCTCGCCTTTTATATCCCTTTGTCTCTCCTTTGTCTGCTACCTTGCTTGTTGGGTCCCGACTTCCTACCTTGGCACCACAGCACTTGGAAAATGGCCCTGCCTCTCTCAGCCTGCATTGCCAGTATCCTAGCGGATTTTCAAGGCTTGTGCATGTTATCTCATTATTCTATCAAATTAGCTTCTTGTTCTCATGTGCTTTGTGTCTCTCCCTTGGCTTAGTTTGCATTCCAAATTTACATTAAAAATTTCAGTCATGTATGAATTTAGAAGCTTAACTGGGCTATTTCCCCTTAAGTGGTCCAGAAAAACAGAGAGTATTCTTTGTCTAAGGGGAATTCTATACTGGTGTGGCATCAAGGACATGACAGATTATCCAACAGTCACAGTAAACATTGATTTGGGCATCAGCAAAACATGCCACAAAAATCACTTCTTAGAAACAATTTAAGATTTAATTTTTTTTCATTAAAGTAGTCATCACAATACAACACTATGCAGCTGTAAGAAAGAAAGATCTCTTATCCTTTGAGATGGCATGGAAGGACCTGGAGAGTATTATGCTAAGCGAAACAAGCCAAGCAGAGAAAGACAAATATCACATGATTTCACGTATTTGTGGAATGTAATGAACAAAACAAGCTGGTGAACAAAATAGACCCAGAGACATGGAAGTGGGGTGCAGACTGACAAACCTCACAAGAGGGGGACAGCAGGAGGGAAGAGATAAACCATAGAACTTATACACATGTATGCATAAACAAGGACATAGACAATAATGCTGGGGGGGGGCAGCATTGAGAGGGGTGGCAGGATTGGGAGGAGGGTGTCAATGGGGGAAAAAAAGGAGAAACATCTGTAACAAAAATTAATTAATTAATTTTAAAAAATTCTACATGAAACAAAAAAAAGTAGTCATCACAAGGACTAAAATACCTTTGATAACCTTGGACTTCTTTAATATTATTTTATTATTTAGTATGTTTTTTATTATGTATTATATGTAGGGCCTGAGGAATATAGAATAATATTTAGGACTTCTCAAGGTCTGGCTGTGAATTTATGCAGGCTGCCTGCAAATAACAATGGTAGGAAAGCAGCAAACTCATTATTTCATTTTTCATCTTTTTACAATTTTAGACTGTGGAGGAACTTTGTAAATCATTTCATTCACGCTGCATGTAATACAGGTAGAAGAAGCAAGGCCCAATTCATTAAGGCCACAAAGCCACTGAACAGAGATCTGGGACTTCAGATAAGAGGAAAATATGCCTAACATTTACACACATTCTTCTCTTGATCATTTCTTTTCCCCTCAAAGACAAATTTTGCAAACATAACTTCTTTCCATTTTGCAGGAATGTTTATTGCATTTAGAGCTAGAAGTGAAAGAAATAATGCAGTGCGGTTATTCCTCAGGTGGAGTAAGAATTTTTGTTGTTATTACTTTATTTTATTTTATTTATTTTTTGATAATTCATGTATTATTTCAAACATCTGCTGCTGATTACATTGTGTTTAAGTAAAATTAGATGATAGTCATAATGCAATGAAGACTCCGCCAAATTCTTTGGCCAACCAACGCCAGTAGAGCTCAGTGGGGGCCACTAGAAAGCTAATTGTAATTAGGAGCTATTTTCTAGCTTTTTTTTAAATCCTCACCTGAGGATATTTTTCTATTTATCATCAGATCAAGTGGGAGGGAAGGAAAGAGAGAGAGAGAGAGAGAGAGAGAGAGAGAGAGAGAGAGAATCATCAACATGAGAGAGAAACATCAACTAGCTACCTCTGCACAACCCGACCAGGGGGAGGAACCACAATTGAGATATGTCCCTTTACCAGAATTGAACACACGACTCTTTGGTCCACGAGCCAATGCTCCAACCACAGAGCCAAACTGGCCCGGGCTATTTTCTAGCTATTTAAAAAAATGTATCTTTATTGTTGAAAGTATTACAGATGCCCCTCCTTTTTTACAGCATTGAAACACTCCTCCCTGTTCCCAACTCGCCCCCCCACCCCAACCCCTGCCTTCACCACATGCACTGTTGTCTGTGTGTTCATTGGTTGTACATATATACATATAAGTTCTTTGGTTTATATGTTCCCGCCACCCCCCCTTCCCTCTGAGTTTTGTCAATCTGTTCACTATTTCCATGTCTCTGGATCTATTTTGTTAGTCAGCTTATTTGTTCATTAGATTCCACAAATAAGGGAGATCATGTGATATTTATCTTTCTCTGATTAAGTTTATAAAATAAAGAGTGGACAAGTGTTTATTACAGATGTTTCTCCTTTTTCCTCCCATTGACATCCTCCTCCCCATCCTCCCCACCCAATCCCCAACTTTGTTGTCTATGTCCATTGGTTATGCATACATGCATATAAGTTCTGTGGTTTATCCCTTCCCTTTCCCTCTTCTGAAGATTGTCAGTCTGTACCCTACTTCTATGACTCTTGGTCTATTTTGTTCATCAATTTGTTTAGTTCATTATATTCCAGAAATAAGTGAGATCATGTGATATTTGTCTTTCTCTGCTTGGCTTGTTTCACTTAGGATAATGCTTTCCAGGTCCCTCTATGTCATTACAAAGGATAAGAGATCTTTCTTTCTTACATCTGCATGGTACTCCACTGTGTACATATACCACAGCTTTTTTATCCACTTGTCTACTGATGGACACTTGGGCTGTTTCCAGATCCTAGCTCTTGTCAATAGTGCTGCTATGAACATAGGGGTAAATATATTCTTCCTGATTGGTGTTTTAGGCTTCTTGGGGTATATTCCTAGAAGTGGGATCACTGGGTCAAAAGGCAGTACAATTTTTAATTTCTTGAGGTAACACCATAGTGTTTTCCATAATGGCTGCACCAGTCTGCATTCCCACCAGCAGTGCACTAGAGTCCCCTTTTCTCCACACCCTTTTCAGCACTTGTTATTTGATGATTTATTGATGGAGGCCATTTTGACAGGTGTGAGGTGATACCTCATAGTTGTTTTAATTTGCATCTCTCTGATGGTTATAGGATTGGCAATGATACATCAGATAAGGGGTTAATTTCCAAAATATATAGAGTACTCACAACTCAACAAAAGGAAGACAAATAACCCAATTAAAAAATGGACAGAGGACCTAAAGAGACACCTCTCCAAACAGGACATACAAATGGCCAACAGACATGAAAAAATGTTCAACGTCTTTTCATTTTCTTAATGGTTTCCTTTGCTGTACAAAAACTATTTGGTTTGATCTGATACTTCTGCCACCATACATAGAATACATTGACTATATTCTCTATGCTGTACTTTACAATCCCATGACTATTTTGTAACTACCAATTTGTATTTCTTAATCCCTTCAGTTTTTTAACCCAGTCCCCCTAGGCCCCTCCCCTCTGACAACAATCAGTCTGTTCTTTTTGTTAGTGTTTTGGGTTTCTTTAGATATAGTCTAGAAGTGGGATCACTAGATCAAAAAAGAGTTGTATTTTTAATTTTTTTGAGGAAACTCCATACTGTTTTCCACAGTGGCTGTACCAATCTGCATTCCCACCGACAGTGCACAACACTTGTTGTTTGTTGATTTATTGATGACAGTCATTCTGACAGGTGTGAAATGGTATCTCATTGTGGTTTTAATTTGCAATTCTCTGATGATTAGAGACATTGAGCATCTTTTTATTTCTATTTGCCATCTGTATGTCCTCTTTGGAGAAGTATCTTTTCAGGTCCTCTGGCCATTTTTAATTACATTGTTTGTTTTTTAGGTGTTGAGTCTTATGACTTTTTCACAAATTTTTTTATATCAACCACTCTTTGGATGTATCATTGGTGAATATATTCTTGCATGTAGTAGGTTGTCCTTTAGTTTTGTTAATGGTTTCTTTTGCTGTGCAAAAATGTTTTAGTTTGGTGATGTCACACTTGTTTATTTTTTCTTTTTCCCTTACCCAAGGAGATACATTAAAAAGAACATTCTTAAGAGTAATGTCAGAGAGTTTACTGGCTCTGTTTTAATCTAGGAGTTTTATTGTTTGGGGTCCCCAACATCTTTTTTTTTATGTTTATTTAAATAATTATTTTTCAATTACAGTTGACATACAATATTATATTAGTTTCAGGTATACTCCCAGTAATTAGACAATATATAACTCAGTAAGTGATCATCACAATAAATCTGGTACCTATCTGACATTATATATAGTTATTCCTATTTTAATCCCATTGTACATTCTTGCCTCCTTTTCTGTATATTAATTGACCATGTAAATGTGGTTTATTTCTGGGCTGTCTATTCTGTTCCATTGACCTATATGCCTATTTTTATGCCAGCACCATGCCGTTTTGATTACTATAGCCTTGTCATATAATTTGATATCACATAGAATGATCACTCCAACTTTGTTCTTTTTTCTCAAGATTGCTGTGGTTACTTGGGGTCTTCTGTGGTTCCACATGAATTTTAGAATTATTTGTTGTATTTCCATGAAAATGCCATTGTTATTTTGATAAGGATTGCTTTAAATCTATAGATTGTTTTGGGTAGTATGACCATTTTAACAGTGTTAATTTTTCCTATCTATCAGCACAATATATGCTTTCATTTATTTATATCTTCTCAATGTCTTTATTCATTGTCTTTTAATTTTCCAAGTAAATATCTTTTACCTCTTTGGTTAAATTTATTCTTAGGTATGTTATTTTTTTATGCAATTGTAAGTGGTATTGCTTTCCTAAATTCTTTTTCTAATAATTCATAATTGCAGTATAAAAATGCAACCAATTTATGAATATTAATTTTGTATCCTGCTACTTTACTGAATTCATTTATCAGTTCTAATAGTGTTTTTGGTAAAATCTTTAGGGTAGTTATAAAATAATCATAGGGGTGTAAAATATAGCATATACTCAATAATATTGTTATAACTATGTATGGTGCTAAGTGTGCTCTAGACATATTGGGAAGATCACTTTGTAAATTATTTAATATCTAACCACTATGCTGTATACCTGACACTTATAAAGAACAGTATTATATTAATTTCAGTTGAAAAAAATACATTTAAAATGCTATCAAAAAATAACAAAAAACAAAAACAAAAGATAGGCCTACTTTTAGATTATCCTTGTAAGAAACAGAATGACTTTCTATATTTTTTAAGTCCTGTTCCAGGAAATAGAATAAAAGAACAGGATCCCAAGTGATTAATCCACAGATAAAAGAGAGCCCACAATATGAGCTACCGTTACTTTAAATAGCACTTTTCACTTTTTTGCCCCTTAAATTCCATTCTCCCTACTTGTATGTGCAATATGTTCTACAAAGTTACGCAGTCTTCTTGCTATGAATGCATGCCTTTAAAAAGAGGATTGAATGGTGCTCACAGGAAAAGACAGAAAATAATTATCATGGTTTGACTATCAATAATGTACCCCAGAATCTGCAATCGATTTTTTTACATGAATTATCTAATTTAATCCTTTCAACTATCCTAAAAGGTGGGTACTACTATTATTATCATAATGTAGATGAGGAAACTAAAGTTCAGAGGGGTTCAATAAATTGCTTGAGGTAACAAAGCTAGAAAATGGTAAAAAATGAAATGTACTGTTACTCCTGACTTGATCCAAAGTCAATGCTTTTTCCACTACACCACTTGTCTCTTCCTACTCAGGAGGGACTATTTAATAGAATGGGGTTCATTGTGACACTTGAAGGGCATATTATGGCAGAACCTTTTTAATGACATAGACAACCTTATTATCTTATAACACTAAGATTACTCTAGTTAGGCTATCAGGATATAAATAAATACTTATCCCCACACCTATCACCAATTCCTCCTTACCACTCACTTTGACTTTAGTACTGGTACTGCTTCTACTCTTATCTATCATGTATGCAGAGGTTGTGAAAGAGCAAGGGATGCATCAAGTGCATTTCAATTTTCCAAAATAAGAACGGCTTGCTCCCACCCAAATCACACCTCCACTCCTGCTTTTTACCGATATGGGTATTTGTTTCTCATTCACTGGTGTAGTAAGTGTCACTCGCTAAAGGGACATGTTCTGTTCACACTTTTGTGTTAAATAACAGAGATCTATCAGACTAGAACAGCAAACCAGAGGTCAGGTTTACACTTTCTTTTTTCTTGTGGGTTCTTATACCTTTGCAATTCACAGTTTATTATGAGTTTAGAGATTTGCATGGCCTGCTCTCCAAAATTTCTTCTCTTCTCCAAACTGAAAGGGAAGTAGGATGGGTGTTTTTTTCCTCCCAAAACCTTTTTGGTGATGATGAAATGTAAAATCCCCATAGTAGGCTGATGCTGGTAAAATTTTTTTTTTTTTTTTTTTTTTTTGGTAAGGCAGAAACATTAACTCTCAGAGAGGAAACATTTAGCTTGCTGTGGACAATCTGTGAAATTTCTGAAATTTAAGAGAGAAGGACAACCTAAGCCACTAACAGGAAAATGCTGGAAGGAAGGACTAAGGTTGGAGTACGTGCCTTCTCTCTGTGTCTGCCTCTACCTCTGCCTCTGCCTCTGCCTCTGCCTCCATCTTTCTATCTTTGGTGCTGGCTCTATTGTTTACTATTTCTGATTGTTTTTTGTCCACTATGCTGTCAGTTTCTCTCCTCTTCAATCTAGATGTATTTTTGTTTCCTGTCTTGGGATGAGGTGTGAGACTGTTGAATCACTCCTAAATCTGAGTTCCCCTTCTCCGTCTGTGCCAGGACTCTCCTCCCAGGAATTCAAGCTGGAAACTGGGGATTTAAACAACCCCTATCACGACATTTTGCCAATATCCAATCTGAAACCAAGTGATTCTCCCTCTTAGAAAGTTCTCAAATTCATCTTCATTCTATATGTACTTTCACTTAGCCATCCTAATCCAGGCCACTGTCATCATTCCTCTTGACTATTGTGACAGATGCTTTAGTATACTCACTGTACCCCAGTTTTGACCTGTGTAGTCCATTCCCCATACTGTATCTAATACTAACATTAATTATGACTGCCATTTATTGAAAGCTGCCATTTATTTATATCCTAAGCACTCTTCACATATTATCTAATTAATCCTTATACAAGCTCTATGATTATTTCCATATTACAAATGAGGAAACTCAGACCAAAGGAGGTTATAAGTTGCATAAAGTAAAAAATATATACATTTGAATATTGTAGTAATGATGTATTAGAATTGAAACCCATGCTTGTCGCCATACTCTCTTATCCTTGTCATGGCACTTACCACACCTATTGAGATGTTTTTCTTTAATTAAATTTTGCACTCCTTGATGGCAGGGACTGTGTCACTTCTTGTCCTCTTCTTAGCCTTTCCACACTGTGGCCAACATGATTTTTAAAAAATGTATCTTTATTCTTGAAAGTATTATAGATGTTCCCCCCCTTTTTCCCCTCATTGATCCTCTCTTCCCTGTTCCTGCCTCCCCACCTTCACTATACTATGTCTGTGTCCATTGGTTATGCTTATATGTACATTGGTTTATCTCTTCCCACCCCCTACCTCCTTCCCTCTCAAGTTCATCAGTCTGTTGCCTGTTTTTATGTCTCTGGACCTATTTTGTTCACCAGTTTATTTTGTTTATTAGAGTCCACATATAAATGAGATATTTCTTTGAAATATTATATCACTCTCCTACATAAAAATCCTTTGCTGGTTCTCTATTGCATTAAGGCCAAACTTCTCACTGTAGCCCTAAGGCCATACTTAATATGGCTCTGGTGCCCTTCCAGATATCTTCATGCCATTCTCTTCTTCTGCCTTCTATGTTTTAACTTTAACTTTTTAGAACAAGCCAAGCATCTGTTCCTGACAAAGTGCTCTGCACGTGTAGTTTCTTCTATTGGGAATTCTCCTTATGTAGATCTTCACAGATCCGACTCCATTTAATCTCAGTTTTTCTTAATATTTATTGGCTATTTCACCAACTATGTTGTTAGCTCCATTAGTGCCATAACAAGATGTGTTCAGTTCATCACCACAGAGCCAAGACATAGGCTGCTACTTAGTAAGCACTCAAAGAAAAGTAGTACAATTTAATTGAATTACATACAGAATAGTTTAAAGTCCCTATTTGGAAGCATTATGCAAAAATACAAACCCTGATATGTCAACAAATACATTTCTGTTGCTTGCTGCTTTCCTAAAAATTTCGATTTCCTGGATTTCCTTTAAAAAATCTTCTAATTGGGCTATTATTGTCAACATTCCTTGCACCTACCCTTTCCAACTTATAAAAGTCATGCCTGAGTGCTACACCCAAGAAAGATGGAGTCTGCAGTGAGGGAGACAGCACAGGGACCCTGGCAGCTGTCCTTTCAGCTCTCTCCCAAGCCTCAAACCCCAATCTCTCCTCACAAGACTCTGTTCTACTCCACCCTCCCTCTGCTGGAGTCCAGGAAAAATGCAAGGTTCCTATCTGATTATTCCCAACCAATTGCTGATTACTTGAATTCTGTCCAACAAGCTGAAATGTTAGTTAACACCTGAGAACACTATGGAGCCCATTGTAAGGGTTGAAGATTCAGAAAATGAAAAGGAAACAACAGTATCCATATGAGAACATCCCAACCATATGGGGGAAAACTTCAGTATGACAGTCAAAGGAGGAAAACCATGACCAGTCAGTGGATCAGCAGCACAGTTACAACCAAGAAATGCGATTACAGGATCAAGAGTACCATGTAGACAATAAATACTAGGCAAAATCATAATATGTGAGAACGCCATCTCCTCAGTATATACTTCAGACCACCCTAGCTCTGTATTTGGGAACCCACCGAGACAGATAGGAGAGCAGAGTTTCCGATGCCTCCTCTTTGTTCCTCCAGTGTGCAGTGCTCTGTTCAGGGTACACACCACCTACACCAAAATATCAGGACCATGAGGAGGGATGTCTCTTCTCTTGAAAGAGGGGTTTGGTGACAGGAGCTAAACCCTAAAGGGAAACACAGAGTTCTAATCTAATAATCAGAGCATATAATCAGCTACCACTTCTAAACTAATAAGATTACTTTCAATGTGTGCCTCTAAGGATGTTCCTGATAATGAAGGTTGGTGTAAAGTTATGACTAAAACTTCATCAAACTCCTTTTGCCCTGAATCCCATCTCAGAGGTAAATATTTGGCTCCTGTCTCAAGTCTCATTTCTATCCTCATCTTTTTCTTGCACTTGGCAACACTATTCTGACTTCATACTTTTTTGTACTCTTAGTGAACTTACAGGCTTCAAGATAAGAATGTCTTTGAGGGAAATCTCTGTATCTTAGACTTTTATATTCTTCACTTTGCTTAATGGGGATTAGGCATGCAGTGGAGTTTCAGTTCATGCACATTGATTTGTATCGGTAAGATAATGAAGAATAGACATGTGTTATGGGAGCTTTAGGCAGTTTTACTTCTAATGTCTCTCTTAGGAGTTACTATCTCAAGCAACAGCTATATTCTCCTGCTACTGAGGAAAATATGGGAAAGGCAAAGATAATAAGGTTGAAGTCTAATAAGTATGAACACCTAAGAGCTTCAAAGCTTGTAATCTCAGCTTTTTATTTAAAATCCAACAGGAATCCTATAAACTTAAACAGAAATTTGGTCATTACACACTTCACTTTATGAGATAACTAAAGTTTGTCTCAGAACACAAAGATATGTCAGGTCTTTAAATATAATTCAAGGAAGCTGAGTACAAGAATTTAGTATGTACCAAAAACATCTACCCAAAGCCTGCTTTTCTTTCCAACCGATTGCTTAATACTGTGGCTTCACAAAGGTACAGCTAACAGGAGCTTATATTATTGTAACATCAGAATTTGTATCATATTCCTAGGTCTCAGTGAAATACTAAATCCAAGAAGTTTTTATACTCATTCTGTCAGTCAATAGCTAAGAGCTCTTCATATGTTAACTCTAATCCTTGTAAGAGCTCTGCGATTATTATTATTATACCTCTTTACAGATCAAAAAATGAGGCTATCAAGGTTAAGTTTGTTTCTCAAAGTCACAGTTATTATGAAATCAGTTGTAATAAGGCTCTTCATGATCAGAGAAAGTTAAAATTCATCCTATGTAAAAATGTATTTCATACACACACACACATTCTTTTTTCTTTTAATACTTAATTTACTAATATTTTTTTTTTATTACAGATGTCCCTCCTTTTTCCCTCTTTGATGCCCTCCTCCTTGCTCCTGTGCCCCATCCCACCCCAGGCCTTAACCACAATGTTGTCTGTGTCCACTGGTTGTGCATATATGCATATAAGTTATCTGGTTTATCTCTTTCGGCCCTCACCCACCCCTGAAACTTTCAAGGTCACTGGTCCAGCCTGACCTTGCCCAATTTAAGCGTTGCCTTTATGTCTCTCCTCTGGAACTTCATGTAGCAGCCTGACACTGGGGTCAACTTGCCTTTATTTTCTATGATGAACACATGAGGAGAAACTGACAAATCCATTGATCCTAATATTTTTATTGTTGGAGTCTTGTTGATTCTCTGTGAATCATTTCTATTTGATTGTACTATGTAGATTTAATACCCACTAGGGATATGTTAATAAAACTATAAATGCATAGTGCAATACCGAACAAAAATATTTTTTGAACAATTTATATAGAAGAGTAAGTTGTTTTTAGTGTTAGGCACATTTCTTTTAGGAACTTAAAATGTTATAAGAATTTTTTAAGCATTCAATATTTTTAATTATAGGAAGCATTTGTTACTAGAGCCAATTATTTCAGGTGCTCAAAGTGGAGTATTGATTTTATTACCTCATATACCTCTAGAATGCCATATGTTCTGTTAGAGATAAAATTGCACAATAAATGCCAAGTCTCTGTTAAAAAAAACTCAGTCATATATTTTAAAGTGGCACTTCTGTGAATAAGAAGGTTCTTCAAAGATGAAAAAGCTATTGTTCTTCGTCCTACTTCTAGCACGTGTGTGTGTGTGTGTGTGTGTGTGTATATATATATATGACAAATGACTGCCCACCAGGTGTCAGGATAGGGTTGTGTCAAAACCAATCATTATGGAACTTACTCTGTGAGCTCAAATCATAATAGATCTGTGTATAGGGTACTGTAAAAAAATTATGTATAACAGTGGTGAGCTAGATAAGACAAGATGTTGTAGAATGAGGAACACTCAAAAGCAGTAGAATATATTGAAAAGAGAACTTGATTTAGAGCTAAGACACTTGGATTCTAGTAACTATTCAAATACTAATTTTACTATTAATTATTAACTATTCAAATCCAAATGAACTATTTCCATACTAATACTAATTCTAGTAACTTCAAATCTTTGTGTTGCTGTGCTAAACCCCTTCCATTCTGTGGGTTTCATTTCTCTCGTTATTAAAATAAGACAATTTAAACTGGATGATTTTTTTTTTCTATTACAATTTACTTTCAATATTATTTTGTATTGCATTTAGGTGTGTACAGCATAGTGGTTAGACATATCCTTTACAAAGCATTTAACTGATATTTCCAGTAGCCAACTGACACCATACATAGTTGTCACAATACTGTTCACTATATTTCCTATGCTTTAATTTACATCCCCCCTGACAATTTTTTAACTATCAGTTTGTACTTAATCCCTTCACCTTGTTCATCCAGTTCTCCAACCTCTCTTTTCTCTGGCAACCACCAGTCTGCTGTCTGTGTCTTCTATGAGTCTGCTTCAATTTTATTTTTTTATTTTTTTAATTTTTTTTTTTATCCTCACCCGAGGACATTTTTCCACTTTTTTCAGATAGAGCGGGAGGGAGAGAGAGGAAGAGAGAGAGAGAGAAACATCGATGTGAAGGGACACATCGAGTTGCTGCCACCCACACGACCAACCAGGGCCGGGGACTAACTGCAACCGAGGTACATGCCCTTAGCGGGAACCGAACCCAGGTCTCTCTGTACCGCAGGCCGACGCTCCAACCACTGAGCCAAACCGGCCAGGGCCAATTTTATTTTTGAACTAGATATTCTTCGAAGCCCATCTAGCTCCAACTTGCCATGACTTTGTGCACATGGATCCTGTCAACCACTGACATTAATACCACCAGCACTAACACTGCCATAATTGATGCAGCAACCACTATCTCTATCAACGTGACAATTTACACTTTACAAAGATATTATTATTACATCTATAATTGCTGTTAATTTTTATTAAATTATATAGTGTAAGTAATAAGGTAAGAAGATATCATCCCCATTTTAAAATCAGAAAACTAAGGCTCAAAAAAGTGACTTAATTTACCCTAAGACATAAGGTTAGCAAGTGACAGGGTAAGGTAGGTAGAACCTAGAACTCTGGCATCAAGATGAATGCTCTTTTTCTAGTACAACTTTACAAAGCTTCATTCTATCATTTCCCCCTCTTTTCATCCCTGGTTGTGTCACTAATACCACTAAGTGAACATGTTTATCAAATTTTCTTCTCTTATTTTCTTTGATAATAGTGCCTGTAGGTGGGCTTGTCATTTTTGGGAAAAGGGAAAATTAAATAGGGAAAGGTTGCTGATGGAGACAGCACCTACCTCCTAGGGGACAACCTTTACAGTCCATTTGGGAAACTGAATTGCTTTGCTTTTTTAAAAAAACCTTTTTCTTCCTCTATGAACCAAAAAAAAAAAAATCTCACATGAATTATCCAAGGCAGTCTGACCCCCATGAACACAGTATCCTTCATTCAGTGACTCACAACCATAGTCAAAGAAGAGCAACTGAAATTTGGAACTCTGCTGTGTCCTGAATTAATTGAAATCAACTCTAAATAACCCATGAACATTTGGATATACCATGAAAGTCTATGAATTTTCTATAAATTCAAGGAAGTGTAAATTATTTTTATCTTTGAAGTGAATTAAGACAGACTATTCACACATTAATATCTCAAAATTCGGATTGAACATGCCTGCATGCATTCTTATTAGATTTATAAAATAAATTTTAAAAGGTCTAATTTGATATCATTCTGGCAGTTGGGGCAGCATTATGGATGTAGAAAGAATTATGTCTTTTAGGCAGACCTGGGGCCATATCTTGATTCAGTTATCTGCTTTCTAGCCTGAAACAACTCATTTCATATCTCTGGGCTTCAGTTTTCTCATTTATGAAATAAGGATCATAGTGCCTGCAACATAGATCATTGTGAAGATTAAATGAAAAATGTTTGTCAAAGTACCAATTTTCATGTCTGGTACACAGTAGACATTAAATAAATGTTAGTTCATTTCAGCTTCATTTGTACAAAATGTAATCTCTATAGGCCTTTGGTTAAATTCTGTACTTTTCTGGGTTTAGAGAATCCTCCAAAAAGTAGAGTTGTGAGAGATTGCCAGCAGAACTAAAAGCAATAATTCTTAGAGTTTAAGGGTGGGGAACATGTGTTACTTGAAAAAAATAATATTTCTTATTGTAGAAAATATATCTGGAAATCAAAACAATTTCTCTATAATACAAACTGATAAAAGAACAGATCTACAAAATATTTTTGGCTTTACTTGGAAAACTTAAATGTGATGTTGTAAATTTTCCTAGGAGTTCTTATAGTGAGATCTTTTTGTTTTTCAAAGGGAACTTTCATTTTAAAGATTGAGAAATACTCTTTGAGTGACATTGTCATTGTGGAAATCAGATTTCAGAATTATTTCCCTTGTTTAAAAGTTGAGGATATTATGATAAAAATATTATTAAAAAGTATAAAGGCCCTTGGCAAAATCTACTGAGTTCCCTTTGACATATAGACTATATTTCCACAAGGCTTCCTCTAGCTAGATTTCTACACTATGGCCCCAGTATTTGCCACTCCATGATATGTAACTCTTCTCAGGTGCCTAGGGGACTAGAGTAAAATCATTGTATTGCTAGAAAGGAAATTAAAGATTATCTATTCCAATATTTCGCTCTTATTATAGGTTACAATATTGAAATTCAGAGAAATAAAGCAACTTACTCAAGGTGACACAGTGAATTACTGGCAGAACTTGAACTAGAACCAAGACTTCTTGACTCTCTTTGTATTAATCCATCTACTTCATCACTCTGCCTATGACACATGTGAACCAAACTATATGAAAACATCTAGCAAAATTCCCGATCTAGAGTGTAAGTAGATTTTTGACCAAATGTTTTTAAATAAAGCATAGACTAACATCCAATCATTACCCTGATTATTAGAATTCTTAGAAAGGGTGATTTCACAGCAGACAAATTTGTTCTCTTTGCTAAAGCTGTAACAGAGGGCTACAGACTGCCCTGCCTCTTAAGACACCAACTAAGTGGTAAAAGCTGACATCCCTGTCTTGTTCTTGATCATAAAGGAAATGCTTGTAGTTTTTGCCCATTGAGTATGATGTTGGTTGTGGGTGTGTCATATGTGGTCTTTTTTTTAGGTATCCTCCCTGTATTTCCACTTTTCTGAAAGTTTTAAAAATTTTTTTTATCATGAATAGGTGCTGAATTTGGTCTGAATCTTTTTCTGCCTCTGTTGGCATGATCATGTGGCTTGACCCCTTCATTTTGTTTATGTGCTGTATCACATTTATTGATTTGTGGATATTGTACCAACCTTCCTACACCATACACAAGAATAAACTTAAATGGATTAAAGACTTAATTGTTGTACTCAAAACCTTAAAAATCCTAGAAGAAAGCATGGGCAATAAAATCTTTAACATTTTTCATAGCAATATTTTTTCTAATATATTTCCTCAGACAAGGAGAACAAAAGAAAAATAAACAGATGGGACTACATCAAATTAAAATGTTTTGCACAGCAAAGGAAACCATCAACAAAATGAAAAGACAACCCACTAAATATGAGAACATATTTGCCAACCCCCCCAAAAAAGGGGTTAATATCCAAAATTTACAAAGAACTTATCAAACTAAACACCAAACATCCAATTAAAAAACTGGCAAATGACCTAAATGCATACTTCTCCAAAGAGGACATATAAATGTCCAATAGACATATGAAAAGATGCTCAACATCACTATTCATCAGAGAGATGCAAATTAAAATGACTATGAGGTATCGCCTCACAGTTGTCAGAATGGCCGCCATCAACAAACAGCAAGCACTGGTGAGGATGTTAAGAAAAGGGAACCCTCATTCATTGTTGGTGGGCAGGCAAATGGGTACAGCCACTGTGGAAAACACTATGGGGTTTTCTAAAAAAATGAAATGGAACTGCACTTTGACCCAGCAATTTCACTTCTGGGAATTTATACAAATAAACCCAAAACACTAATTTGAATATATGCACCCCTATGTTTAGAGCAGTGTTATTTACAATAGCCAAGATTTGGAAGCAGCCCAAGTGTCCATCAGTAGATTAGTGGATAAAAAAGCTGTGTTCTATTTATACAATGAAATACTACTTGGCTGGAAAAAAAAAAAAAGGAATCTTACTTTTTGCGACAGCACGAATGGACCTGAAGAGTATTATGCTAAGTGAAATAAGCCAGTCAGAGAAAGACAAGTGCCATATGATTTCACTCATATGTGGAATCTATTGAACAAAATGAACTAACAAGCAAAATGGAGACAGACTCATATAAAAAGCCTGCTGACAGCTGTCATGGTGGGGTGGCTGGGAGGGGTAGAGAGATTGAACAAAAAAGATTTTAAAAAAGAGAAAAAAACTCATGTACACAGACAACAGTGTAGTGATTGCCAGGGGAAGGGTGGTTTAGAGGGAGGTGGAAGAGGGTATAAGGAGGATAAATGGTGATGGAAGGAGACTTGACTTGGGGTGGTGAACACACAGTACAGTATATCAATGATGTGTTGTAGAATTGTGCACCTGAAACTGTATAATTTTGTTAACCAGCATCACCCCAATAAATTCAATTTAAAATAAAATAATAAAATGAAAAAACAAAAGGCACCAATTGACTTAACTTAGACACAACTGGTTATGAAGGGCCACCAAAAGCCACCCTGAGGTATGTTCACTCTTTTGACATTGTATGCTCACCAATGTCAGAATTTGAGCAGACTACACAACTTGAACTCAACAACTTTTCCAAATGAGCTCAAAGAAGAGCTGCTTTTGACCAAAGTAGGACTTGTGTTCAACAGAAACCATTGCAGACAATTACCCTGAATGCATGACCTGATTATTTGTACACTTTAGGCCATTTCCTGCCTCAGCATATCGCCTATTTTCAGCAGTGAATAATTTCACTGTCACAATTGCTAAGAGATAAATTCAACTAATAGAAATGGTCGTGACCCCTACCCCCATCCATTTTAACAACCAAAATAAAGATGTCCCCACTTGCAGAATCCTTAGTACTAAGACTAAACCCTCCAATAAAGCACAACAAAGCTTGGTAACATTCTACTCAGAATGATTCTGGTAACCAACTGGTGTGGCCCAGACCACTTTTAAGGACTCCCCAAATGAAAGTCTATTTTTGACTCAGTCATGTTGGCTCAGAATCAGAGAGTTTGCTAGCATTCAGAATAATGAGAACAATAGTCAGTGAGAGATAGGTGCCTCTCTTTTGGGCTCTGTTGTCCAGTAGGGCTGAACTTGAATCAAAAATCACCTTTCAGCCCTGGCCTGTTTGGCTCAGCGGTTGGAGCATTGGCCTGCGGACCAGATAGTCCCGGGTTCGGTTCCCGCTAGGGGCACATACGAAAAAAAAAAAAATCACCTTTCAAACGATTTTTTTAAATGCTTCTGAACAGACTGAAATCATTTTACCAGAGCTTATCAACTGAGATATTTTCTCCTTTCCTAACCTAAAATTCAACATAGCTATAGATACATTTACAGTATTCTTTTGGAGATACAGGCTGCTGTAGGGGAAGAGAGCATAATTTGAAGACACAGGTTCTATCTCTACCACTAACTAGCTGAGTTATCCTAAGTGTATTCATTGGCTGTCCATTTTCCCATCTGCATTGTGAGGGATTTAGATCTTTAAGAGTTCTTTCAGCCACCAAAACTATGATCTCATGTTCTTTTCTTCTCTTTTTGACAGAACTTACTATATGTTGCTGTATCTATGAGAGCTAAACTTAGCAAAGCAAGTGGCTTATATATGAAAACTTTCATTATGCAGCTAGATAAATAATATAGAGCAGGAATTTAAATCCTCTTTTTCTGCCTAAATATGTCAAATTGTCACAACAATCTCACTAAACACACTCTTTTCTTACAACTTGTGCCATCCTCCCAGGCTGATGAAGAAACAAAGAGCTCTCAGCAAAGAGGGAGCTGCATCACAGGCTCCATGCTACTATGTTATGGTAGGGACTGATGGAACTAACCCAAACTTGTACTCTAGACTTACTCAAGGGAAATCATCATCACTCTTGCTGTATGAAGTCTTAAATGAGAAACCAGGGACCATTTTCAGTTTAAAGAATGATCCCACATTTGCCACTCTCCTGAATCTTCATGCCCCCACCAATCTTCCCACACAAAACCACCAATTCCAAGATACTATGCTATAACTTACCCTGGAGACTTGCTGGGTTTTGTACTCTAGTTTCCTTGCAGGGAGCTGGGGATGAAAAAAATATAACTGGGTGACACGGATCCTGCCGATAACTGACAAATTTGTTGTTGAAAGAGGAAGTTGAGTGAATTTTGTGTCTCACCACAGAAACCTTATTTGCACAGACTGAAGGTAAGTCCCTTGAGCAGATGACGCTACTAAAGATTTATTTCATTTTTATTTTATTGGTGCAAAGAAATTCAAAGAGCGTAGAGCAAAAGGCTGTGCAAAATAATATAGATATATATATATCTGCATATCAGCTTTCTTCACTGTTCCTTACATTATGTCCTTCTACCACAACCCACATGCCTATCTTTCTTACTAGATTCCAGTAGGCTCCATGGCAAGATGTGATTTTGAGACAAAATATGAAAAGAGTTTATTTATCTAAGAACAAGAAAGCTGCAACTGCTTCAACCATGAAGTGCAAAGGGCAAAGAAATCTTAGGAATACAAATCAGAACTAAGAGCAATTGGACTACCTTTGCCTAACCTGTTTCCTCTAGAGTGTGTTTCTATGAGTTTATTTCAAGGCTTATAATCTAATGTGCAAATTAGTTATTTTTGTATTTTTTTACTCCCTTTGTATACTACAAACTGCTTGAGGGCAAAGATCATGTCTGACTTATCTCTGCATTTCCAACCAGTCCAGCACAAGGCACTCTCATGAATCTTTATGAATAATGTCTACCGGGATTTTTTTAAATATTCAAATAAAGAATTATCGTACTCTTAGGGACTATAGTGTCAGCCAAGTCTGAGTGTAGTTCTGAGAAATAAAACTTGCAAAGCAGCATGAACCTCTGTGGGCATGTAAGGGAACCACATTCAGAAACCATGGCCTGGAACTGCAAAGAGCTTTCTGGGTACTAGCCATAGCAAAAGAAAAAAAAAAAAAGTACTGTGTGTTAGGTCAAACAGTAGCATTTGGATTTATGGATAAGACTGAATAAAAAAGGAAGTAGATGACAATATTTTTTTTGTAATAGGGCAAACTGAATCTGCAACAAGATCTCCTTATAAAACCAGCACCCTTCAAGAACTAGATGGAGACATGCCCAATACTCAGAAATGTCTAATACAAATTTCAAGGGCACTAAGAGATGGAAAAGAGACACTTTCAGCAGTAGAAACTAAGAGCATGAACTGATTGATGAAAAGGCCATAACTTGTGAGGACTGGCAAAGGGAGAGGATACCCCTCCTGGCTGAGGTATAGCAAATGAAACATGCTTGACCTTGCAATCCTCTTCTTAGTTCTGATTTCATATATTTATCCAGCCCCAATCTGTTGTTAATTTAGTATTCTGACTTGGCATCCCTACTGAAAAGAAAATATACTGACAGGCCAACACACATTTCAGTCCACTTGGCAATTCTGTTCCTTACTATAAATTATTAAATTGGCTTTCTGGTACAAATCCATCCCTTGTGAGTTCAGGCAGCATAAGCCAGTTTTCCTACAGTATGATCCTACTCTGGACAAAAAAATTCCAAACCTTTTGAGCTTTAAAGCCAAACCCTGGGAGAAAAAGAGAAAAGGAATGCTTTCTTGACAATTACCTATTAACACTACCTCCCACCTTCATTTCACAGATATCTTAACATTGCTAAAAAGAAAACCTGCATGCTTACCTCACTTCTCTCTTGCATGCAAGTATCCTCTCCTTTCATTGGCCCTAAAAAGGGAAGCAAAAGTATCTCAGAAGTCTGTGAACCAATTTAGGCAAAGGAAATTTCAACTCAGGTAAAGTTTTGAGTGTTGATTAAAACAACAAAAGCTGATAATTTAACAATTATCTGACAGACTTTTAGAAGAGAGTCTACTAATTATTGAGTATGACTGATAGTCTGGGAATCATTATTGCCTCAAACCAAGTAATAAATATCAAGTCCTAAGAGTCTAAAAATAGTACAGCTGAAACAATTTGCCCATACTTCTGAACTCTTTATGTATTCACTCAAAGTTTACTTTAACTGGTGCATCATATATTCACTAATCTGAGGAAAGTTTATAAATAGGTGTTTCAAGGGCTTTTAGGTCTTCTCTAACAGTAACAGTAGATTAGGGGTGATAGCTATTATTGAATACATTATTTATTAAAATACACTGTGTTTTCTTAGAGAACCCAAGAGTACTACCTGATTTTAGTATTAGGAAGAACTAGATTTTTCCTAAGTAATTTGTTTGATTTGGTTCTTATGGATAATTGTGTCAAGTGTCTCTTTTTACATAGTCTGAAAAACCTGGAACTAATTTGTTGTCTACTGGTAGCAAGTTTGGAGATCTTTCTATAGTGTACTTTTAAAAATAATTATTAAATTTATTAAGGTAACATGGGTTAATAATATTATATAGGTTTCTCAAGTGTACAGTTCTATAATCTATCATCTGTATATTGCTTTGTGTGTTCACCATCCAAAGAGTCTACTTCCATCACTATCTATTTGACCCCTTTTACTGTCTTGTACCTTCTCCCCACCCTCCTTTCCTTCTGGTAACCAACATACTGTTGTCTGTGTCTATGAGTTTTTTGTTTAATTTTATTGTTTGTTTGTTGCTTTGTTTTATGTCCCACATATGACTGAAATTATATGGTTCTTGATTTCTTCTGTCTGACTTATTTTGCTTAGAATGTGGTACATATATGCAATGGAATACTACTCAACCATAAGAAAAGATGAAATACTGTCATTTGCAACAACATGTATAGGTCATGAGAATATGGTACACTTTTTTTATTATTCTATTTCATGGCTCTATTCTTATGTTCTTGAAGATCTTTTCTTTATTATTTTCCATCTTACTATTTAGTTGTATTATGTTATAATAATATGAATCCTTCCAAACCACCTTCAACCTTTTCTGGAACAATAGTGAAATAAAAAAGTAAGAGAGGAGAGGAGAGGAGAGGAGAGGAGAGGAGAGGAGAGGAGAGGAGAGGAGAGGAGAGGAGAGGAGAGGAGAGGAGAGGAGAGGAGAGGAGAGGAGAGGAGAGGAGAGGAGAGGAGAGGAGAGGAGAGGAGAGGAGAGGAGAGGAGAGGAGAGGAGAGGAGAGGAGAGGAGAAGGGAGGAGAAGGGAGGAGAAGGGAGGAGAGGAGAGGAAGGAAGAATGAACTGTGACCTCAATTCCTTTTGAGTTAGAAGTAGTGAATATTAATTGCTTTAGATGAACTGTCTTCAGGAGTTTTCCATATCTGCTTTTATATCCACAGACTATCCCTGTACTTTGTTTGGAATTAATCATTCAACAAGTACTTAAGGAGCTAAAGCAATGAGAAATTTTGTTGGATTCTGAGCAGATAGGGTGGGATTCAGAAGCATAAAATATGTCCCCTATCCTCCAAGAGTCCATTTTAAGTGACAAGTTAATCACTCATAAAATAATTAGAAAATATAGCATAGTAAATGATTCATTATTAAGTTATGGGAATGTTAAGAAGATGAGTTCACTATGGGCTGGACTTGTTTGGTAAGATTGGGTGGTTCTTGCTTAATAGACAAGTTTGGTTTAAGCAGTGTTCCCAATGGGTTGAATGTGTCTCACTGAAATCATGCAATGTTACTTTTGGTAGTACAAGGAATAACTTTTTAAACATTTTCAAGTTATATATTTGTTTAAGGCTTTAAAATGTAATACAATTAGCACTTCACATTTTTTATTTCATGGAAAATATTATTTAGGATAAGGCAAAGGTAGTTAGCTAAGATGTAAAAAGTGTGACTTAACAAACACAAACAAATATAGAAGGTAAGCAGACAGTAAAAACTATGAACAGTTGAGTATCTGAAATTTGGCATATACCAGCTTAAAGAAAGGAGAGAAGGCAAGGCTTTTCAGAAGAGAGAAGAAATATTCCCAAGGATATGAATGAAGAGTAACGTGTACTATTCATGTGATAGTGAGGACAAACTTTTGACTAAAGCATAGGGTATGCTAGGGGGGAACAACAACAACAACAAAAAAGCTTGGAGAGTGTAACCCAACAAAAAAGATCTTAGGGTATAGAACTCTTAGGATCCAGGAAGTCTTTGAAGGGTTTTAGATACACTTGAGGAAAGGAGATAAAATTCTTATTCATTTAGTACTTTCTATGTACTGGTCATCATTCAAGGCAATTTACACACATCATTTCAGTTAATTCTCAGAACAAACTAGTGGAGTAGGGGCTAATATTATATCCTTATTCATGAGTGAATCAAAGCACAGAGAGGTTAATCATCTTCCCTAAGATCATACAGGTAAGTAGGAGAGGCAAGATTCACACTAACTCTGTCTCCAGAACCCAACCTTGTTTCTACCACTGCCTGAAAGATTGCTGGGACATAGGTGCACAGAATAAATTGGAGAAGGGACAAAACAAGTGGTGGAGGGCCCTGTTGGAGAATATATCAATAATTTACATTTAAAGTGATAAGAGCATGGATTAGGGTAGTTACAGTAAGAATGAAGATAGAGGGTAATTTCAAAAGAATTATTTATCTTAAAAAAGCACTTAAAACTGTAATAAGTAAAATGAAACAGGAAATGAATCTTCACGAGTAGAAATA
This sequence comes from Molossus molossus, assembly GCF_014108415.1. Taxonomy (NCBI): domain Eukaryota; kingdom Metazoa; phylum Chordata; class Mammalia; order Chiroptera; family Molossidae; genus Molossus; species Molossus molossus. Next base: position 9,369,652 of record NW_023425355.1, on the reverse strand, counting down.
AATCAGTCTTTAAGGGGTTTAATTTTTGCATAGTGTTTATTAAAACGTTTTTCAGTCATACACTGAAGTATCTTCCTTCAATGAAAGAAATACATTATAGCTGAAGAAGGGGTGCATTTTTGTGAGCCCCAGAGGTTTGTATTGAAGACTGGTATCAGCACAGAGCAATTTTTTAAGTCACTCTGTGAGGAACCTGCAGTCCTGAAAAGGGAAATGGTTTTCTCTCACAGGATGTGAATTTCTAAAGAAATGTATTGCAGATAATTTTCATACAAAGATATTTTCAGCTAAAGAACTGGGTGGTTGTATATACATGTTGTGAACATGAATGATGGAATTCCCTCTAATTCTTGGTGATTTATTTGGTTCTGTTACAGTAAGTAGTTAGTTATTAACAAAGGAAGGGAGCAAATGGAATCAGACATCAAACTTATTAACTAGGAAGGCGCAGCTTCCAGACACTGTAGGGGATAGCTACATTGCCCTGTCAATGGGATTAACATTCCTCAGTTCACCTGAGTATTGAAGAAGGACCAGATTTCCAATCTCCACAGGACACAACTGGCCCCTTCCCATTGATTACTGGAGTGGAGGGGGAATAATACAGTAAGGTGGAAATTTCTTTGCTGGGCATATGTGTAGTAGAAGTTAAAAAGGTGCAAAGGGAGGTCCTCCTACTGAGACTTGTGGAGTAAGAGCCAAAATGGTGACCATGAAGGGGAGGAGTCTAGCCTGGGAAAATCTGGGGAAAAGACCATTTAGGATAAGGGCACAAAACCCCAGAAGATCCAGTAACGGGAATGGATAGGGGGAGGCACCATTAAAAGCCCATGAAGAACTGAAAAGAAGCCCTGGTTGTTTTTGCTCAGTGGTTAGAGCGTTGGCCCGCAGACCAGAGAGTCCTGGGTTCAGTTCCCTTTAAGGACACGTACCTCGGTTGTAGTTCATCCCTGGCCCTGATTGGGGTCATGAAAATGGCAACCAGTCGATAAGACAGGAAAAAAAAAACAACAAAAAAAAAGAACCAGGAAGAAGATTGGTTAACTTGAAAGAAAGCTTACCCCTTCCCAAACCAAAGGAGATATAATCGAAGCTTAACAAAAGCCTGGGGCTCATTCATTTGTACACCCTCTCTCTCTGAAGCAGCCAGAGTCATCAGCCTTTGTGGTATATGTACAGATGGGGAAATGAGACACAGAGAAGTTCTGCATCTCTGGATCCTGGCACCCCTGGGCCTGATGAACGTGTGTGGAAGTCTACAGCCCCAGAGGCTGGACAACTAATGCAGAGAGATGGAGCTGAGCCATCTGATCGTGGGTGAGACATAGGGCAACTAGGGGCAGTCTTTTGCTTTGCTCCAATAAATCTTGCCACTGTTGCTCACATCCGACTTTGTATGAGTCCCCAAAATGCTTTTTCACAACTTCATAGAAAAATCTTATTTCAACCAGCAACAGTTTCCATATAGTCAAAGCTATGAACAATGAGCAAGAGGACGGAGGATGAGGAAAAGGTATAGCTTGTCTCGGTTTCTAACTTTGGGCTCCTTGCTATGAGGTTTACTAGCTTCAGACATGTTACTAGGACTAGTTATTAGAAAAATGGTGTAATAGGAGAAGACTATATTTGTGCCCCACTTTCCTTTGCTGGCCTTTTTGTTCAGCTTTCTCTCCAAGGGATATGGTGCTTTCCCAGACCTTCTGGGTTTCTGTTGTCACAAAAGAATGTGATCTGGGTAAATTCTTAATACTAAAACAGGAAGGACTTTTAGGAACCGAGTACTGCAAACACAAGAAAATAGATTACAAATGTCGGTAACTTCAGGCAGTGACAAAAGATTCTTCAAATCGACATTCCACATATTAGCTATTAATCAAATTCCTCAAATCAGCAATTATCGAGATTTTTGGTCTCAGATCCCTTTACATTCCTAAAAATTATTTAGGATCCCTAGAGTTCCCATTAATATGAGTTGTATGCATCAATATTTACCACCTTAGTCATTAAAAACTGTTCAAGAATGTTCATTTATTAATCCATTAAATTAAAATAATAATGAATCCATTATATGGATATAATATAAACATTAATATAAAGCCATTAATATAAACAGCAGATGTAATTAAATTACAAAACATACTAACAAGAGTGACATTGTTTTGTATTTTTGCATATCTTTTAAATGTCCTGCTTGATGGAAGATATTTGGATGCTCATATCTGTTTTGTTTGTTGTTGTTTTTCATTCAGTCTGTTGTGATATATTGTTTTAGTTGTAATGTAGGAGAAAAACATCAGGGTCACATGGGTATATAGATGAAAAAGGGAAGAGATTTTTAATAACCTTTTGTATAAATGTACATATTTTTCTCTAATACAACACTAAAACTATAGAAGTAGCAGCTTTTCAAAGGATAACTGCAATGTGGATTCTGAAAGCATATAAATAAATTTTCATATTATCTTTCATTAAAATTCATTGATCTGTCTTGTACTTTGAATGGATCTTTTAACCATGCATTATCTGTAACAATATGTATTAGTCTTTTGAAAAATATTGGTTAATTGGGTTCTGTAATACTTGATACAATTTACTATACAGAATAAAAAATGCATCACATTTGTTACTATAACCACTGGTTTCAGTAGAGAAGTTCGCAAGAAATAGGAAGCTGTCAAGCATGTGGTGAAGTGTGCAAATTGTCCAAAGTTCTAATTTTAACTTGTAAAGCAAAGTTTTAACATTGGTGACAAATCCTTGACAGTTGTTTTTCTTAAAGTGGCCAGTTCACTTCGATCATTTTCAAGAATACCCAAATCTGAATAAATATAATTTTCTTTTTTTTACATTCAATATTATTTTGTACTAGATTCAGGTGTACAGCATAGTGGTTAGACAGTCATTTACTTTACAAAGTGTTCTGCCTAATATTTCCAGTAGCCACTTGACACCATTCATAGGTATTATAATATAAATGATTATATTTCCTATGCTGTACTTTATATCCCCATGACTATTTTATAACTACAAATCTGTACTTCTCAATCCCTTCAATTTTTCATCCAGTACCCTAATCCCCTTCCCCTTTGGCAAGTTTTATTCTCTGTATCTATTAGTTCATTTTTGTTTTGTTTATACAATGACATTTTTCTTTAGATTCCACATATAAGTGAAAATATATGGTATTTGTCTATCTCTCACTGATGTATTTCACTTAGCATAATACTCTCTGGGTCCATGCATGCTGTTGCAAATGGAAAAAATGTGTGTTTTTTATGGTCATGTAATATTCCATTGTATATATGTACCACTGCTTTTTATATACTCATCTATTGATGAGCACTTGGGTTTTTTCCAGTTTGGCTATTGTAAAAATACTGCAATGAACATAGAGGTGCATATATTCTTCCTAATTAGTGTTTCAGGTTTCTTTGGATATATAACCAGAAGTGGAATCTCTGGATCATAATGTAGTTCCATTTTTAATTACTTGAGAACACTTCATACTGTTTTTCCATAGTGGTTGCACCAATTTTCATTCCCACCAACAGTACACAAGGGTTCCCTATTCTCTACATCCTCACCAACACTTGCCATTTGTACATTTATTGATGATAGCCATTCTGACAGGTGTGAGCTGATATCTAATTGAGGTTTTAATTTGCATTTCTTTGACAATTAAAGATGTTAAACATGTTTTCAAAAGTCTATTGGACATCTGAATGTCCTCTTTGGAGAAATGTCTATTCAGGGCCTCTGCCCACTTTTTAATTGGATTGATCTTGTTTGTTTGTTTTTGGTGTCATGTAACGTGTTCTTTATAAATTTTGGATATTAACCACTTATCAGATGTATCATTGGCGAATATGTTCTCCCATTTAGTGGGCTGTCCTTTCATTTTGTTGATGATTACTTTGCTGTATAAAAACTTTTTGTTCATACAGTCCCAACTGTTTAGTGTATCTTTTGACTACCTTACCTGAGGATATATATCAGAAAAAAATATCGCTAAGATAAATGTCATAAACTTTACTGCTCATGTTTTGTTTTTTGTTTTTTTGTTTTTTTGTTTTTTTTATCCTCACCCGAGGATATTTTTCTATTCTCTCTTTTTTTTTTTGTACAGATAGAGTGGGAGGGAGAGAGAGGAAGAGAGAGAGAGAGAGAGAGAAACATCGACGTGAAGGGACACATCGAGTGGCTGCCACCCACATGACCAACCAGGGCCGGGGACAAACTGTAACCGAAGTACGTGCCCCTAGCAGCAACCGAACCCGGGTCTCTCCGGACCGCAGGCCGACGCTCCAACCGCTGAGCCAAACCGGCCAGGGCTACTGCTCATGTTTTATTCTAGGAGTTTTATGGTTTCTACTCGTACACTTAAGACTCTAATCCATTTTGAGTTTATTTTGTATCTGGTGTAAGAATGTAGTCTAGTTTGATTTTTTTCATGTATGTGTCCAATTTTCACAACACTGATTAGACTATCTTTAGTCCATTGTGTGTTCTTGCCTTTATGGTCAATTTTTTTTTTCTGGTTAATTCTCAACTGAGAATATTTTTCCATTGACTTTTTTTTTTAAGGTAGAGTGGAAGGGAGGGGGAGAGACAGAGAGAAACATCTATGTGAGAGAGACACATTAATTGGTTGCCTCCTCCGTGACCTTGACCAGGGCCAGGGTTTGAACCTGCAACCCAAATATATGCCCTTGACTGGGAATCAAACCTGTGACCCTTTGGTCCAGGGGCCAACGCTCTAACTGCTGAGCCAAACCAACCAGGCCCATGGTCAAATATTAATTGACTATATAGGTGTGGGTTTAATTCTGAGCTCTCTATCCTGTTCCATTGAACTATATGTCTGTTTTGGTGCCAGTACCATGCTGTTTTGATTACTCTGGCCTTGCATTGTAGTTTGATATCAGGTAGTGTGACGCTTCCAACTTAGTTCCTCTTTTTCAAGATTCCTGTGGCTATTCAGTGTCTTTTGTGATTCTGTATAAAGGTATGAATTATTTGTTCTAATTCTGTGAAATATGTCATTGGTATTTTGATAGGAATGGTGATGAATCTATAGATTGCTTTGGGTAGTATGGCTATTTTAACAACGCTAATTCTTCCTATCCATGAGCACTGCATATGCTTCCATTTATTTGTTTCTTTTTCAATGTCTTTCTTTGGCATCTTACAATTTTCCAAGTACAGGTATTCTACCTCCTTGATTCAATTTATTACTAGGTATTTTTTGATGCAGTTGTAAATGGGATTGCTTTCTTAGTTTCCCTTTCATTATTGGTGTATAAAATAGCTTCATTATTGGTGTATAAAAATGCCACTGATTTCTATGGCATTTTATTTTATTTTACCTATTATATGTAGTTATCAGTTCCAGTTGTATTTTGGCAGAATCTTTAGGGCTCTCTATATACAGTATCATGTCATCTGCAATTAATAACAGTTTTACTTCTTTCTTTCCAATTTGGGTATATTTTATTTATTTTTCTTATATGATTGCAGTGGCTTGGACTTCCAGTACTAAGTTAAATAAGTGTAGTGAAAGTGGACATCCTTGTATAGTTCCTGATCTTCAAGGAAATCCTTTTAGTTTTTCCCCATTAATACAATGTTAGCTGTGCATTTGTCATATATGGCCTTTATTAGGTTGAGGTTATGTTCCCTCTGGTCCCACTTTGCTGAGAGTTTTTATCATAAATGGGTGCCTGACTTGGTCAGATTCTTTTTCTGCCTCTATTGATATGATATAAGAATTTTTATCCTTCATATGTTTATGTGGTATATTACTTTAATTAATTTGTGCATAGCATAACAACCTTTTATCCCAGGAATAAATCCCATTTGATCATGGTATATGATCTTTTTTATTTATTGCTGGAATCAGTTTGCTAATATTTTTCTATGGATTTTTTGCATCTATGCACATCAGGGATATTGGCTTATAACTTTCTTTCCCTGTAATGTCTTTATCTGGCTTTGGAATTAGGATAATGTGGGTCTCTTAAAATGAGTGTGGGAGTCTTCTTTTCTCCTGATTTTTTTTTTTTTTTTTGGAATAGTTTGAGAAAATAGGTGTTAGTTCTTCTTTGAATGTTTGGTAAAATTCACTTTTGAAGACATCCAGTTCAGTACTTGTGTTTGTTGGAAGTTTCTTGATTACTGCTTCAATTTCATTAGCTATAATCAGTCTGTTCAGATTTTCTGTTTCTTTTGATACAGTTTGGAAAGTCGTATGTTTCTAGGAATTTATCCATTTCTTCTACATTGTTCAATTTGTTGGCATATAGTTATTTGTAATATTTTCCTATAATTCATTGTATTTCTGTGGTATCATTTGTTATTTCTCTTTCATTTTTTATTTTATTTATTTGAGTCCTCTCTTTTTTTGATGTGTCTAGTTAAATGTTTGTCGATCTTGTTTAACTTTTCCAAGAACCAACTCTTAGTTTCATTAATCTTTTGTATTTTGTTTAGACTCTATTTTGTTTATTTCTGCTCTGATCTTTATTACTTGCCTTCTCTTCACTTTGGGTTTTGTTTGCTGTTCTTTCTCTAGTTCCTTTAAGTGAAAAACTAAATTACTTATTTGAGATTTTTCTTGTTTCTTGGTGTAGGTCTATAATGCTATGAATTTTCCTTTTATTACTACTTTTGCTGTGTTCCATAGATTTTGGGATGTTGTAGTCTCATTTTCATTTATTTCATGGTACTTTTGTCGTTTTCCTTGATCTTATTGTTAACTCATTCATTGTTTAGTAATATGTTATTTAGCATCTATGTGTTTGTGTGTTTTCAGGTTTTTTCTTGTAATTGATTTCTTGTTTTATACCATTGTAATCAGAGAAGATGCTTGATATGGTTTTAATGTTCCTAAATCTATTGTGATTTGTTTTGTGTATTAACATGTGGTCTATGAACAACCACAATTTTCTTTTAGTCTTTCTTTCAAGTAAAAATGATGTTCCATTAAAAAAAAATGTCTAGTTAAGCACCAATCTTAAATGATTTTACAATTACTTAAAAAAACACATTATACTTTGGTGTGAGGCAGAAGTACTTTATGTATACTTCCCTTTTTTTCACACAGAACATTAAATAGATGTGTACTCAGGGATTAAAATGTAAGAAAATTAGTAATTTTCACAATTTCACCAGGGACATCCTTAAATGAAACTGATTTTTTATGCAGCTAAGAATAGTATAATTTGATGAAACTGCCTTGATTTGTATTAAGGCACCAGACATTTTATCCTCCATGTTTTTTTTTTTAACCACCAATGCAAATGTTAATTCAGTGAAAAGGCAAATAATATCTTAATATTATTATAAAAATAGCTTTGACCTTGAGGGCCAACTAAAAGAGTCTCAGAGTGCCCAGGGATCTATAGAAACATTGGTAGGTATTCATGTTACATAGGTAACCACATAGGCATTGTTAAATATGTCAGGTAAACTGTTGTTACTAAATACTACCGACAGAGCTATATAATCTTTAATGCTGGAAATAACCATGTAATATATTATATTGTATTATTCTAGCATTAACATGAAAGTGATATGTTCTCTTTAGAGTCATTTTGTCTGTCTTCAAATGTGCTCTTGGTATATATTCTCTGCATTCTCCTTTATGATTACTTTCCCTTCACTTATTTCAGTTTAGATCAGTTTAATCTTAGCTAATATTAATTAAGCATTTACTAATTGCATGTGCTAAGCTGTGCTAGGGTAGATTTGGTGATGAATAAGACAAGTCATTGCTTTTAAAGAATTAAAAATCTAATTGTGGAAATTAGGTATGTATACACTTATTGCTGGAATACAATGTAGACTGATATCAGAGTTAGCCAGTTTACTTCCTTCAAAGGCAAACACTGCACATGGGTTCTTACCTATGCTTTGAAAAATTCTCTGCACATATAAGCACATTCATATATATCATTTTCTCTTATTTTAATACAAGAAAGTAGTAAGCTACATACATTGATCTGTACCTTGATTTTTCATGTAGTATAATATCTTATTTGCAATTACCTATCTATAAAAATGAGATGCCAATTATTTTGACAGTATTAAAGTAATATGTAATAATATATTTAATTCTTCTTTATTGGTAAATATTTAGGTAGTATATAATTTTTTCTTTTGAAAATATGCTGTCAAAAAATCTCCTTTTATATATGATATTTTCAACGTATAAATACATAAAGCAACTTAATAAAGTGGTCTAGGTTTGACCCTTAGCCCTCCTACTTGCTAGCTATATGAACTTAGGCAAGATTTATTAAATTCATTGAGCCTAATCTTCATCTGAAAATGAGCACAAGTTAATGTATATGAAGCACTTATAGTAATACGCAACATATTCTAAACATTCAAAACATGTAAGTTATTATTTTTAACATTCATGGGATCAGTGAAGCCACTAATGGCCCATAGAAGTTTGTATGTATATGAGATCTTTAAAAAAGTGTAGGTACCACTGTTGGGAATAATAACAACAACAACAACAACAATAATATACCTAGTGGGTCAAATCCTTCAGATTTTCCCTCTTACAACAGCAGTCTCTTTAATATCATAACTCTTATCTCAATCCTTTCAATGAATAATGCCTAATATATATAAAGTGTTTTACATCCATTATCTATAATCCTCAAAGGATCCTGAAAAATAAAGAGTTACATTTTACTTGGAAGGAAACTAACATTTAAAGAAATCAGTTAATTGTTTCAAGCTTAAATGTCTGATAAAGCCAGTATTTGCATTTTATATTTTTATTAATTTATTTATTTTTGTTATAGATGTTTCTTTTTCCCCCATTGATTCCCCCCTTGCTCTTCCTCCCCACCCTGTCCCCAGTCTTCTTGTCCATGTCCACTGTTAATGTATACATGCATATAAGTTCTGTGGTTTTACACTCCCCCCCACCCCCTCTTCTGGGGATTGTCAGTCTGGACATTTGGAAAACAATATGGTGTTATCTCAAAAAATTAAAAATTGAACTGCTATTTGACCCAGGGATCCCACTTCTAGGAATATACCCTAAGAAGCCTGAAACACCAATCAGAAAGAATATATGTACCCCCATGTTCGTAGCAGCACTATTTACAATAGCTAAGATCTGGAAACAGCCCAAGTGTCCATCAGTAGACGAATGGATAAAAAAGCCGTGGTACATATACACAATGGAGTACTACATAGCTGTAAGAAAGAAAGATCTCTTATCCTTTGAGATGACATGGAGGGACCTGGAAAGTATTATCCTAAACGAAACAAGCCAAACAGAGGAAGACAAGTATCATACGATCTCACTTATTTGTGGAATATAATGAATATAACAGTCTGAGGAATGGGGTAGTCCCAGAGACGTGGAAGTGGGGTACAGACTGATAATCCCCAGAAAAGGGGGTGGTGGGGGAGAGATAAACCACAGAACTTATATGCATGTATGCATGAACAGTGGACATGGACAACAAAGCTGGGGACAGGGTGGGTAGAGGGGGGAATCAGTGGGGGGAAAAGGAGAAACATCTGTAACAAAAATAAATAAATAAATTTTGAAAAAAAAGAAAAAAAGATTATTAAATGCATCATAATCACTAACTCTGATGGATCTTTCTTTTTTTTCTTTTTTAATGCCATATATATATATATATATATATGACTGAATTATTTGAGGCTGTTACAATAATAGTTTACAATGATAATTTAGATCCTTACCCAAGTGAAATAAAATTTTTTATACCTGGCATTACTTATCTGTTTGTTTACTTTTTGTTTGCTTGTTTTAATTTTATTTTCCCCAACACCATTCATCCCCTCAATGCCCTCTTCCACCTCCACTAACTCCTTCCCCCATCTGCCATCACCACACTGTTGTCCATGTCCATGAATTCTCTCTCTTTTTTGCTCAATCCCTCTGACCCCCTAACACCCTCCCCCTCTACCAGAGCTGTCTGCCTGCTCTCTATCTATGAGCCTTTGTTCATCAGTAGATGAGTGGATATAAAATCTGGTGTACATGTACATACTGGAATAATCCTCCGTCATAAAAAAGAAGAAAATTTTACCCTTTGCAACAGCATGGATGGACCTGGAGAATATTATGCTAAGTGAAATAAGCCAGTCAGAGAAAGACAGCTACCATATGATTTCACTCATATGTGGAATTTAATGAACAACTGGAACTACCAAGCAAAATGAGGACAGGCTGATTGATTTTTCTTTAATATTAATTCTTCTTGGACTCTCTGACATTTGACATGGCTAAACACTGTGAACACACCATTGACAAGAAATTAGGTCTAGGTTTGGCCACTTATTAGTCAGGTTTTGCCACTTATTAGCCAGGTTATCTTAGGTAAGTTATATTATCTATGTGAGCTTCAATGATTTCATCTCTAAAATGTATATAATGTATTCACTTCTTAGTCTGATTGTGAAATTTAATGTGATTGCTAATTTAAAGGGTCTTAAACAATAAACTGGCAATAAATATTATTTGCCTTTCTTCACATTCCATGAAATGCCTTTTTTGGTGTATTAACACTAATTTATTAACAATGGTTGCCATGCCTCTCTAATTGCCCTTTTATAAAAATGTATTGCTGTCTCCTCTTCCTCCTTTAGGCTTCAAATTTTAGTTTCCAAAACATATTGTCATTAAGCTTCTTTTCTTTTCTCTTTACTCCTCCTTTGTAATGTCATCAAAAATTAAAATCTATACTCTTATAATAAACACAAAGCTCCAGAACAGATTTACTGATTGTCTACAATATATTTCCACTATATATTCAATGCATCACAAATATCAGTGAATACACTGCCCTCTACCAATCTACCTCTTGAATAAAGTGATATCCTCTAAATATTCAAAAGCAAACATCTAAAGCAATCCTAGTGGTAAGGAGAAGGATATGGGTACCTAAGGCTGTATCTTCTGAGGAAAACATTCTGCATCACGTTTCAGTAGAAATACACTTCATTGAACTAACCTAGCCAAGTCACTAAAAAATAAAATAAACAATAACAAAGCTCCAGGGAGACAATTCAGCATTCTGTGTTACTGCAACATATTATTTAAATTATCTAGTTTAAGAAAAATTACCTTTGAGGGAGTCAAAAAGGCAGAGACAGGCTTCAAAGGAACTATTACAAATATATTCAAACAACTAAAATATACCATGTTGAGAGATTTAAAGGAAAGTGTGTCAGTCAGAGAAAGACAAGAACCATATGATTTCACTCATATGTGGAATCTATTGAACAAAATGAACTTACAAGCAAAATAGAGACAGACACATAGATAGAGAGCAGGTTGACAGTTGTCATGGGACAGCCTGGGTGGGAGGGTAGAGAGATTAAGCAAAAAATAAAAAGAAGAAAAAACTTATGAACACAGATAACAGTGTGGTGATTGCTGGAGGGAGTGGGGTCAGGGGAGGGTACAGAGGAGATAAATGGTGATGGACGGAGAGTCAATATAGGGGTGAACACACAATACAGTGTACAGATGATATGTTGTAGAATTGTGCACCTGAAACCTGTATAATTTTATTAACCAGTGTCACTCCAATAAATTCAATAAAAAGAAAGAAAAGTGCAATGGCAATGACTCATAGGTAGAGAATATCATTAAACTGTTAAACTTATATTTAAAATAAAAATTGTGAATATAAAAGTGCAACAAACAAAAGGAAGAAATCACCAAAAAAGTTCAAAAATACATTAAACTAGCAGAAAAAGAATAAGTAAAATAATATGAATTGATAGACATTATGCACTCTAAGAAACAGAGAGAAAAGAAAGTAAATTAATGAAGAATATGGTATATTAGTAAGTGTGTGACACATAATGAGCATATCAGAAACAAAGAAGAAAGAGAAAAAAGCAAAACATATTCAGAGAAATAATGTCTTAAGCTTAATAATAATTTTTAAAAATCTACACATTTAAAAAGCTTAATAAACTCTAAGTACGTTAGATTCAAAATAGTAGAGTAAGAAGCCCTAAAAGTGCTCTTCTTGGTAAAATCAATAAGAACGATGGGAAAATTGTCAAAATCATATTTTAACTACTTTAGAAATTGACTAAAATTTTGCGTCAATCCAGGAAATGTTTATTAGAGAAAAAAAATACTTAATCTTGGAAAGAACAGCAAGCTTTCTAATGTTATAACTTGCTCTATTTCCATAACCCTCTCCCAAGATCTGCAGTAGCCGTGAAAACCAATAGCATGGAATCACACTGAAAACCAGCAGCCTGGCAGCCACTAGAGAAGTCAGAATGAGGTTTAAGAGCTTCCAAAGCCTCATTCCCAGAGAATTGTTATTATTGGACCTATGTGGACATTCCCTGGAAAATGCCACTAACATGGCTTGTTTGACTGTTCTCAGAGATTTCCCAGTGTGAACAGTAATGCCCCTGGGGTATTGTTTCAGAAACTTTAGGAATAATTGCTTAAGATAACAGGTTCCAGACATGATAAATATCAACTGAGACAGAAAATAACCTAACAAAATGTTTAGAAAGAAAGCTATAGAATAGAAAGTCCAAAAGGAGATTTTAAATGTTTCTTCATATTCTTAAAAGTCCAGAAGGCCATGCATATGTGTGGGGCTATGTGCATTACCAGATCTGTTCACATGATTAAGAAAGACCTGAGTAAACTCTAAACCTTCCCCTTTGGCCAAATTTAAAAGTCTTTACTAGGAAAAAATGAAGACTAGGGAAGATTTAAAACTGTCTGATTGAATATTGCCACAACATACACACACATTTCCTCCACAAAAACCGGTAGATATATTGGTTCCAGGAAATTTCTGTTCAATAATTAAATGATTACTTGGTGACCTAAACAGAGGCTTTAATGGCCATATGTAACAAATAATTCATATCATTTATTAAAAATTATAAGATTAGTTTAGAAAAGTCACTAAAACATCAAGCAAAATAATAAAAACAATACATACCTGGAAGAACAACCAGCAATAACAACCAACCAAGGGAGAGAAAGAACCTAATTTCTAGAATAGCAACACATTATTTTCAATATCTAGTATATAACAGAAAATATTAGAAATGTAAATAACCAAAAAAGTATGGTACATGCACAGAAAAAATAAAACAGTCAAAAGAAACTTTCCCTAAGGTATCCAAGAAGTAGACATACTAGACACAAAGCTTAAATCAACTATTATAAATATACTCAAAGAGCTAAAAGAAACTATACCTAAAGAACTAAAGAAAAATGTGAGAATGACAATATGACACCTCTAAATATTTGGGATGCAGCAAAAGCAGGAATATGAGGAATGTTTATGTTATTATAGACCTATATCAAGAAACAAGAATAATCCCAAGTAAACAATCAAACATTACATCTTAAAGAGCTAGAAAAAGGAGAATAAAAGCAGCTCAATTCAGCAGAAGAAAGAAAATAATAAAAATTAGAGCAGAATTAAATAAACTAAAGAACAAAAAAGACTACACAAAAAATTAATGCAAAAAAGAGTTGGCACTTTGTAAAGATTAATAGAATTGACAAACCTCTAACTAGACTTACTAATGAAAAGAGATAAGACTCAAACAAAATCAGAAATGAAAGAAGTTACAGCAGACACCACAGAAATACAAAGGATCACACAAGAACACTATGAAAGACTATATGCCACAAAATTCAATAACCTAGAAGAAATGCATAAGTTCCTAGAAATATATAACCTTCCTGGACTGAATCAGGAAATACTGGAGAATCTAAATAGACCAATTAACAGTAAGGAAATTGAAACAACCATTAACCAGCCCCCCAACCCCATGCCCAAAATAGCCCTGGCCAGTGTGGTTCAGTTGGTTGGGTGTTGTCCCATGCACCAAGAGATTACAGGTTCAATTCCTGGTCAGGGCACATGCCTGGGTTGCTGGCACAGTCCCCAGTAGGCAGCCAATCAATGTTTCCTTCTCATATCAATGTTTCCCTCTCACTTTCTCTCCCTTCCTTATTCTCTAAAACTCAATAAAAACATAAAAAATAAAAACTTCTCAAAAAGTAAATGTTCAGAACCAGATAGCTTCACTAGTAAATTTTACCAAACATTTAGAAAATACTTTTTACCTATACTACTCAAATTTTTTCAAAAAATAGAAGAAGCTATACTTCCTAACACATTTTATAAGGCCAACATAACCCTGATAACAAATCCTGGCAAGAATAACACAAAATAAGAAAACTACAGACCAATATCTCTGATGAATACAGATGCAAGAAATCTTAAGCAAAATACTAGCAAGTTGAATATAACAATATATTAAATAAATAATATATGATGATGAAATGAGGTTAATTCCAGGGGCACAAGGATATTCAATATAAGCAAATTGATTAATACAATACACCACGTTAACAAAACAAAGCATAAAAACCATATGATCTTTACAACTGGATACAGCCCAAAACATTTGATAATATATAACATCAATTATGATTTAAAATATCTAGTAAAATGGGTATAAAAAGCAAGCACCCTAACACAATAAAGTCTATGTATAATAAACTCTCAGCTAATATCATACTCAGTGGTGAAAAATTTAAATAATTTCCTCCAAGATTATGAAAAAGACAAAGATGCCCACTCTCACCACTCTTATTCAACATAGTACTGGAATTCCTAGCTAGAGCAATGAGGCAAAAGAAAGGAATAAAATACATCCAAATTGTGAATATAGAAGTAAAATTGTCACCTTTTGTAGATGATATTGTTCTTTATATAAATAACCCTAAAAAAATCAATGTACAAAAGTTCACTGAATTCCTGTAAACAAACAATGAAATTTCTGCAAAAGAATTTTTAAAAAATTTTCTTTTGCAATTTCAATGAAAATAATAAAATATCTGGGAATAAAATTAACAAAAGATTTGAAGAACCTGTGTACTGAAAATGATAAAGCATTATTAAAATAGTTTGAAAAAGATACAATTAAATGAAAAGATATCCTATGTCCATGGATTGAAAGAATCGACTTACTTAAAATGTCCATAAATCTGTCAAAAGTGTAGCTTCTCTTCCCTTAAATATATAAAGGGTAAAAATGATTTCTTACTGAAACATATCAATAAAGAGATAGAAAAACATTTGAAGGTCAAGTAGAAATCTTAGACTTGAAAACCACAAAATACTGAAATAAACTTTACTAGTAATTTAAGGAAAAAAATAATGCAGGTAAAATTTTAAAAAAAATAAACTTGAATATTGAACAATTGATAATTTTACATTCTGAGAACCAGACTTAAATAAGACTGAAGAAAAATCAACAGTAAAGAGATTTGGAATACCATCAAAAATACGAATAAACACACAATTGGAGTTCCAGAAGAGGAGGAGAGTAAGAGGCAAACAACATATTCAACAAAAAATAAGCTGAAAAACCAGCATTTCAAGAAATGCTAAAGGGACTGTTGTAAGAAGAAGAAGAAATAGAGGACTACAGTCATGAAGAATAAAATGGCAACAAATAAGTATCTAACAATAACAACCTTAAATGTAAATGGATTAAATGCTCCAATCAAAAGAAACAGGGTACCTGAAGGCATAAGAAAATATGACCCATATATATGCTGTTACAAGAAACCCCCCTCACACAGGATGAAAGTGAAGTGATGGAAAAATAAATTTCCATGCAAATGGGAACAACAACAAAAGCTAGAGTAGCAATATTCATATCTGATAAAATAGACTTCAATGTGAAGGCCATAATAAGAGACAAAGAAGGTTACTACATAATATTTAAAGGATTGATCAACAAGAGGACATAATCCTGGTAAACATATATACACCAAATATAGGAGCAATAAAATATATTTAAAACTGCCTGAATACTTTAAGGTAGAGATTGACAGCAATACAATCATAGTAGGGGACATTAACACCCCACTGACAACACTGGATAGACCTTCTAGACAAAAAATTAACAAGGAAACAAAGACCCTAATTGCACACCAGATTAGATGGATTTAATTGATATTTACATAACATTTTACCTCAAAGCTGCTGAATATATTTTCTTCTCAAGTGCACATGAGCCATTCTAAAAGATAGACCACATGTAGGATACAAACTAAGTCTCTACAAGTTCAAGACTAAAATCTTATCAAGCATCTTCTCAGATCTCTATGACATAAAACTAGAAATCAATTATAGTAAAAACACTGAAAACCATTCAAGCACATGGAGGCTAAATAGCATGTTAGTAAACAATGAATGGGTTACCAATTAGGTCAGGAAAGAAATAAAAAACTTCCTGGAAAAGAATGAAAATTAACAGACAACATAAAATCTATGGGACAGTGAAAGCAGTTCTGAGAGGAAAGTTCATAGCAAGAAACTAAACTAACCCTACAACTTAAAGACTTAGAAACAGAACAAAAAGAAAAACCCAGAGTTAGTAAAAGGAAGGAAATGATAAAGATCAGAGTTGACATAAGTGACACAGAGACTAAAAAACCTTCAAAATATTGATGCAACCAGGATTTGGTTCTTTCAAAACATAAACAAGATTGATCAACCTTTAGCCAGACTCACCAAGAAACACAGAGATAGGACCCAAATAAATAAAATCAGAAATGAAAGAGCTGAAATATCAACTGATACCATAGAAATGCAAAGGATTGTAAGAAAATACTATGAACAATTATATCCCAAAAAACTGGACAAACTAGGCAAAACAGAAAATTTTCTAGAATCATACACTCTTCCAAAACTCAACTGGGAAAAGCCAGGAAACTTGAACAGATGAATAACAACTAAGAAAATTGAAGCAGTAATCAATAAATTCCCAGCAAACAAAAGTTCATGTCTGAACGGTTTCACAGGGGAGTTTTACAGAACATTCAAAGAACTAATATGTATTCTCCCCAAACTCTTCCAAAAAATTCAAGAGGAAGGAACACTTCCAAGCTCTTTTCATGAGGCCAGCATAACCCTAATTCCAAAATCAGAGACACTACAAAGAAAGAAAACTATAGGCCAATATCGCTGATGAACATACACACTAAAATCCTCGACAAAATATTAGCAAATAGGATCCAGCAATATATTAAAAAATTATTCACTATGACCAAGTGGGATTTATCCCAGGGATGCAAAGCTGGTACACCATTTAAAAAGAAGTAAATATGATACACCACATACAGAAAATGAAAGAAAAAATTATGTGATCATATCAATAGATGCTGAAAAAGCATTTGACAAAAACCAGTACTCATTCTTGATAAAAACTCTCAGCAGCCCGGTCAATGTGGCTCAGTGGTTGAGCATCAATCCATGCACCAAGAGGTCACTGGTTTGATTCCTGGTCAGGGCATAAGCCCAGGTTGTGAGCCAAATCCCCAGTGGGGGGCATGCCGGAGGGGGCCAATTGATGTTCTCTCTCATTGATGTTTCTATCTATTTTTCCCTCTACCTTCATCTCTCACAAAATAAACCAATAAATTTTAAAAATATAACTTTAAAACAAAACAAACTCAGCAAAGGGGGAATAGAAATATCATACCTCAACATAATAAAGGCCATATATGACAAACCTACAGCCAATATCATACTCGATGGGCAAAAACTAAAAGTATTTTCCTTAAGAACAGGAAAAAGACAGGAATGTCCACTGTCAACTCTTCTACTGAACATAGTACTGGAAATCTTGGCCAGAGCAATCAGACAAACAAAAATCAAAGGCATCCAAATTGGAAAGGAGTAAGTGAAACTGTCATTACTAGCAAATGACATGATATTGTACATAGAAAACCCTAAAGAGTTTACCAAAAAACTAGTACATTTAATAAACAAATTAGGCAAAGTAGCAGGATACAAAATTAACATCCAGAATTCAGTGACAATTTTATACAAAAATAATGAACACTCAGAAAGGGAAACTAAAAAAAAAAAAATCCCACTTACAAATGCAACAAAAAAATTAAGATACCCAGGAATAAACCTAACCAAGGAGGTAAAAGACCTGTTCTCAGAAAAATACAGGATGTTAAAAAAAGAAATAGAGAAAGATATAAACAAGTGAAAGCATATAACATGTTCATGGATTGGAAGAATCAACATCATTAAAATGTCCATATTACCCAAAGCAATTTATAGATTCAATGCAATCCTTATTAAAATACCACTGGCAGCCCGGCCATTGTAGCTCACTGGTTGAGCATCAATCCATGCACCAAGAGGTCACTGGTTTGATTCCCAGTCATGGCACATGCCCAGGTTGTGGGCCCAATCCCCAGTGGGGGCATGCAGGAAGTGGCCAGTCAATGATCTCTTTCATCCATGTTTCTATCTCTCCTTCACTCTTCCCCTCTCTCTAAACTCAATAAAGAAAAAATATTTTAAATAAATAAATAAATAAATAAAATACCACTGCTGTATTTCACAAATCTAGAACAAATATTCCAAGGTTTTTTGTTTTTGTTTTTGTTAATCCTCACTTGAGGATATTTTTCCACTTATTTTTTAGGTAAAGTGGAGGGGAGGGAGGTAGAGAGAAAGGGAAAAAAACATCGATGTCAGAGACACACATCAATTGCTTGCCTCCTGCATGACTCCAACTGGTCTGGGAATCAAACCTGCAACCCAAGTACATGCCCTTGACTGGGAATCAGATCTTTGACCCTTCGCTGTGAAAGTCAACACTCTAACCACTGAGTAACACCAGCCAGGGTTCCACAAATTAATATGGAACCAAAAAAAGATGCAGAATAGCCACAGCAAACTTGAAAAAGGAGAACAAAGTTGGAGGGATTATGGGATCACAATACTGGATATCAGGTTATACTACAAAGCCACTGTAATCAAAACAGCCTGGTACTGGCACATGAACAGGCATATAGATCAATGGAACAGAACAGAGAACCCAGAAATCAACCCAAGACAGTATGCTCAATTAATATTTGATAAAGGAGGCAAGAGCATACAATGTAGTAAAGACAGTCTTTTGAATAAATGGTATCGGGAAAATTGGACAGGCACATGCAAAAAAAAAAAAAATGAAACTAGGTGACCAACATATACCATACACAAGAATAAATTCAAAATGGATAAAAGGCTTAAATATAAGTTGTGAAGTCATAAAAATCCTAGAAGAAAATGTAGGCAGGAATATTGCAGACATCACATGAAGCAGAATTTTTACCAATACATTGTCTAGGGCAAGAGAAACAGAGAAAAAAATTAATAAATGGGACTACATCAAACTAAAAATCTTTTGCACAGCAAAAGAAACCAGCATCAAAATGAGAAGGAAACCCACTGTATGGGAGAATATATTTGCCAATGATACATGTTTGAGGGGTTATTTCCAAAATGCATTAAGTACTCATAAAACTCAACAAAAGAAAGACAAATAGCCCAATTAAAAAATGGCTGGAGAACAGGAAAAGACACTTCTCTAAAGAGGACATACAATGGCCAAAAGACATATGAAAAAATGCTCAACATCACTAGTCATCAGAGAGATGAAAATTAAAACAACGATGAGGTCCCAGCTGGTGTGGCTCAATGGTTGAGTGTCAATCCATGCACCAAGAGGCTGCCAGTTCAATTCCTGGTCAGGGCACATACCAGAGTTGTGGGCCAAGTACCCAGGGTGGGGCATGCAGGAAGTGGCTGGTTGATGTTTTCTCTCATCCATGTTTCTGTATCTTTCCCCTGCTTCCTTCCTTTCTCTCTAAAATCAATAAAGAAAAAAATTTTAATAAAAAATATATTAAAACAACTATGAGGTATCACCGCACACCTGCCAGAATGGCTACCATCAACAAATCATCAAACAATATAGTGCTAGCAAGGATGTGAAGAAAAGGGGACTCTAGTACGCTGCTGATGGGAATGCAGACTGTTGCAGCCACTGTGGAAAACAATATGGTGTTTTCTCAAAAAATTAAAAATGGAACTGCCATTTGACCCAGTCATCCCACTTCTCAGAATATACACTAAGAAGCCTGAAACACCAATCAGACAAAATATATGCACCCCTATGTTCATAGCAGCACTATTTACAATAGCTAAGATGTGGAAACAGCCTAAGTGTCCATCAGTAGATGAGTGGATAAAAAAGCTGTGGTACATCTATGCAGCTATAAGAAAGACAGGTCTCTTACCCTTTGAGACGACATGGAGGGACCTGTAAAGTATTATGCTAAGCAAAATAAGCCAGTCAGAAAAAGGAAAGTATCACATGATCTCACTTATTTGTGTAATAAGATGAACAAAATAAGCTAATGAGCAAAATAGATGCAGAGACATGGAAGTAGGGAAGAGACTGAGAAACCTCAAAGGAAATGGGGATGGGAGGGGCAGAAACAGATAAACCAAAGAACTTATATGCATATATGCATAACCAATGGGCACAGACAACAGTGCAGTGAAGGCAGGACAGGCGAGAATGGGGAGGAGGGTGTCAACGGGGGAAAACAGGAGGACATTAGTAATACTTTCAACAATAGAGATAAATTTTTAAAATAAATAAAGAACAGCAACAATGTATGCAGTGATCATGGTATGTAAAAGGACTTTCAAAAATGTTATGAGAAAGGAGGAAGAAATTGGGACAACTTTGGTATAAGATATTTGCATTATCAATAAAGCAATATAGTGTTATTTGAAAATGAACTTGGCTTAGTTGTAAATTTACATTACAAACTCTGGGGCAATCATTGAAAAACAGATTTTTTAAAAAAGTATAATTATATGCCAAGAGAGCAGAAAAAGTAAAATCATTTAAAAAGTTCAATTAGGCTAGGCCAGTGTGGCTCAGTAGACTGAACATCATCCCATGGACTGGGAGATCCTGGTTCAATTCCCGGTCAGGGCACAGGCCCAAGTTGTGGGCTTAATCCCCAGTGCGGGGCATGCAGGAGGCATCCAATTAATGTTTCTCTCTCATACGGATGATCCTATTGCTCTCTCCAGTCCTCTTTCTCTAAGAAATCAATAAAAAAATAAATAAAGCCCTGGCCAGTTTGGCTCAGTGGTTGGAGCATTAGCCTGTGGACCAAAAAGTTGGAATTTGATTCCTGTCAAGGGCGTGTACCTCGGTTGCAGTTTGGTCCTGGCCCTGGTCGGGGTCATACAGGAGGCAACCAGTCAATGTGTCTTTCTCACATAGATGTTTCTCTCTCTCTCCCCCTTTTTCCCTCTCTCTCTATCTGAAAATAAATGAAAAAATATCCTCAGGTGAGGATTAAAAATAAATAAAATGCTCAATTAAAATTAGAGAAGCCACTTTTGCCATTTCTTTCAACAGAATAAAAAAAGACTTACCCAAAACCATTGGAAAAATACAAATAGCATGTAAACTGCAAAGAATAAATAAAATAATATTATTTACAGACATGATACATATAGAACTCATGAAAATTCAATTAAAATTGTATAAACTAATAAACAAATTTAGCAAAGTTTCAAGAGAATTCAATATGTAAAAGTTGGTTGAGTTTTTAAAAATTAATAATGAACAGTCTGAAAAGGAAATTAAGAAAATAATTATCTGGAAAACATCCAATTGACAATAAAAAAGGAAAGAAAGGAAAACATTTCCATGACAAATGTATTTAAAAGAATAAACTACCTAGAAAGAAACTTAATGATGGAGATTTCTCAAATACTTGTGCAGTGAAAACTACCAAATATTACTGAAACAAATTTAAAAACACAACTAAGTGAGAAGATATCCATGTTCATTGATTGGAAAATTTAATGTTGGTAAAGTGCAAATACTACCCAAAATGACCTACAGGTTTTAGTGAAATATTTTTTAAAATCACAAAACTGAGTTTTGCAAATATTAAATCCATCATAAAATTTATATGGAATCTCAATGAATCTTGAGTAGTGAAGACAATAATGAAAAAGAAGAGCAAAGTTAGAAGACTCACATTTTTTTTTTCAAAACTTACTTCAGAACTGCAGTAATCAAAACTATATGAATCAAAATGGCAGTATAGGAGTTTTGCATCAATTCCTCAAGCAGAAAATCAATTTTGACAACTATTCACAGATTAGAGTGACTTCATGGAAGTCCAGGAGCCCAGTGGGGAAGTTCAATACAGTACTGGAGCAAAATAAAAATCAGAAATTGAATTCATTAAAGGTGTTCAGAGGAACGGTTTCACTTTACCTATGTTACCTCTCCCCCAAGGCAGCACAGTACAGTTGCAAGAAATACTTTCTTGGTCCAGGCTTTCTCTCATAGGAAAAAATAAGAGAATGGGATGAGTGCCTGTCTTCCTCAGCTGTGAAGGAAGCTGTCAAGGAGGCTTAGTTCTTTCTCAATCCATCTAGGATATTGAGTCACAAACTGGATGAATGGGTGCAGTGAGTAGTAGGGAGAATAGCTGCTAGGGCTCAGAGTGAAAGGAGTAAAAAGTGATGTGAATCCTAATAACCACTTTGCAGACTCCATCAGGAAACATGGCCATAAGATACTGGAGATTCCCCCAACTGGCCAAAAGGCACATGCTATTCACTGTGTTCCTTACCCACAAAATTCTACACCATATGGACAGCTCCCTGTATAAACTTCCAACAGCAGCAACAGTGAGCTTTTACAGATGGCTACAAAGCATGTTCAGAAAGGCTATCCAACTCTGTAGCATTGGGAGAAAGCACAGAAAATTAAACATTCAGCACTGCTCTAGGGAAATAAAATAGAAGGCTGTTGGCACACAACCTGGCTTTGCAGGATACAAAAAAAACACACAATTTGCCCTGGCCAGTTTGGCTCAGTTGTTGGAGCATCGGCCTGTGGTCCAGAGAGACCTGGGTTTGGTTCCCGCTAAGGGCATGTACCTAGGTTGCAGTTTTTCCCCGGCCCTGGTTGGGTTGTGAGGGTGGCAACCACTCGATGTGTCCCTTTCACGTCGATATTTCTCTCTCTCTCTCTCTCCCACTCTATCTGAACAAAATATCAAAAAAAAAGAGAAAAGAAAAAGAAAAAAGACACACAATTTTAAGATTCACACTCAAGAGGAAACAAAAAGTGTGTAGCAGGTGTATCCATTGAAAAGGTCTGAGAAAGCTGCAGAATCACTAACCAGGCTGAATTATGGTATTACCCTCCTGAAGCCAGCCTATAAAGATGGGAAAAGGTGACTGATTTTTTAAATACTAATACAGTGACACAAGACTTTAAGAAACATAAAAAGTCAAGGTACATGACACCACCAAAGGAACACGGTAATTTTCCAGTAATCAGACAACAAAAATTAGAGATTGTAATTTTCTCAATAAATAATACAGAATACTTATTTTTAAAAAGCTCAGTGACAACCAGAAAACAATTGAAGGTAATCTGGAAAACAAGAAAGGAGAAAATAAATTTAACAAAGAAATAAAATTATTTAAAAAAAACAGAAATTCTTAATCTGAACAATGCTATGAATAAAATGCAAAAAAAAACCCCACAAAAACAATAAAGAGTAACAACAGCAGACTGGATCAAGCAGAAGAACAAGTCTGAAGTTTAAGACAGAATAGTTGAAATTAGCCAGTCAGAAGAGAACAAGAAAAAAAAATAGTGTAAAGAAAGCCTACATAAATTATGGAATACCATTAAAAAGAAAAACTATGTGTTATTGGGGTCCCATAAAAAAAAAGATAAAGAGGCAGAAAACTTACATGAAAAATACAGCTTACTACTTCAAAATTCTAGCAAGAGATTTGGACATTCAAGTTTATGATTCTCACCCAAAAAATTTCAACTCAAAAACATATTCTCCAGACCCACACCAAGACACATTGCAATGAAATTGTTAAAAGTTAAAGAGGAGGAGAGCATCATAAAAGCAGCAAAGAGAAAAACCACTAGTTACATAAAAAGGAATGCCCATAAGACTAACAGTTGATTTTTCAACAGAAACTTTGCAGGCCAGAAATAAGTGGCATTATATTTCAACATGATGAAAGGGAAGAACCTACAACCAAGAATACTCTATCCAGCAATGTTACCATTCAGAATTGAAGGAGAGATTAAGATTTTCCCAGACAAGCAGATGCAATGGAATTCATCACTATTAAACCATCATTACAAGAAATGTTAAAGGGGATTATTTACATGGAAAAAAAAAAGGCCAAGACTAGAAATAAGAAAATGTATGAAAGAAAAAATTCTCATAAGGCAAACATATAGTAAAGATAGTAGATCAACCCTGGCTGGTTTAGCTCAGCGGTTAGAGCATTGGCCTATGGTCCAGAGAGACCCCGGTAGGGTTTCCGCTAAGGGCACTACCTCGGTTGCAGTTTGTCCCCGGCCCTGGTTGGGTTGTGTGGGTGGCAACCAATCGATGTGTCTCTCTCACGTCGATGTTTCTCTCTCTCTCTCTCTCTCCCTCCCATTCTATCTGAACAAAAAATGGAAAGATGTCCTCTGGTGAGGATAAAAAAAATTTTTTTTTTAATTAAAAAAATAGATAGTAGATCAACCACTTATAAATCTAGTATTAAAACAATTAAAATGGCAAAAAGTACACACCTATCAATAATTACTTTTAATGTAAATTGACCTAAGTGTTTTATTGAAAAAACATAGGGTGACTGAATGGATAAAAAAAATAAGACCCTTAGATAATGCTGCTTACATGTGACTGCAGATTGAAAGACATACATAGACTAAAAGTAAAGGGATGGAAAAGATATTTTATGAAAATGGAAACAAACAAACAAAAAAGAAGCTGGGATAGAAAGACTTTATATCAGACAAAATAGACTTTAAAACAAAGGCTATGACAAAAGATACAGAACAACCCAGCAATTCCACTTCTGAGTGCTTATCTGAAGAAAATTAAACACTAATTCAAACAGATATATGCATCCCTATGTTCACTGAAGCATTATTTACAATAGCCGAGATATGGAAACAACCTAGGTGTTCATTAGTAGATAAATGGATAAATAAATGGAGATATATATATATTACTCAGCCGTGAAAAAGAATAAAATAAATCTTGCTATTTGTGACAACATGGAAAGACCTAGAGAGTATTATGCTAAGTTAAATAAGTCAGAGAAAGACAAATACTTTATCATTTACTTCACTTATATGTGGAATCTAAAATTCTAAACAAATTCATAGATACAGAAAAACTAATAGTTGCCCGGGAGTTGGGTGGTGGAAATACGGAGGGAAATGGTAAAGGGGATTAAGAGGTACAAACTTACAACATAAATAAGTCACAGGGATATAAAATGCAGCATAGGGAATACAGTCAATAATATCACAATAACTTTATACGGTGACAAATGGATAGTGGACTTTTTGTCATGATCCCATTGTAAGGTGTATACATGTGAAATCTCACTGTTATACACCTAAAACTAATAATATTGTATGTAAACTATACCTTAATTAAAAACAGCTTTACAGCCCAGCTGGTGTGGCTCAGTGGTTGAGTGTCGACCCATGCACCAAGAGGTCGCTGGTTCAATTCCTGGTCAGGGCACATGCCCAGGTTGTGGGCCCAATCCCCAGTGGGGGGCATGAAGGAGGTGACCAATCGATGTTCTCTCTTATCAATGTTTCTGTCTCTCTCCCTCTCCCTTCTCTCTCTAAAAATCAATAAAGAAAAAAAATTTTTTTAAAAAGAGCTTTATATTCCAGAGTAAAAATTGAATATGAAAGAAAGGTACTCTCCAAGACACATTATAATGACACTGTTTAAAAGTAAAGACAATAACTTTTTCAATTTTATTTTATTTTTGAGAGTATTATAGATATCCCTCATTTTCTCCAATTTGTCACTGTCCACCCATTTTTCACCCCACTCCAAGCCTTCATCTGACTATTGTCTGTGTGTCCATGGGCTATGCATATATGCATATACGTTTTTTCTGTTAATTTCTTCCTGCCCTCCTTTCCAACTTCCCTCTGAGATCTGTCTGTCACATGCTTCCATGAAGATTCTTTTAAATCTCACATATAAAAGAAGCCCCATAAAGCTATGAGTTGAATTCTCAGCAAAAAGCTTACAGCCCAGGAGAGAGTAGAACAATATATTCAAAGTCCTGAAAACAAACAAACAAAAAACAACAACAACAACAAAAAGTGGCAACCAATAATATTTTACCTGGTAAAGATTCCCATCAGAAATGAAGGATATGGCAGCCTTTATTGCAGAGGGCTGTGTAGCAGCAATGGACCTGGAGCTTGAAGCAGCCCAGGCACTGCTCCCTCCCCTGCCCTCTGTCACCTGATAGCATGCTGTGGCTGGGCCAGCAGCAGAGCACTGGACCTCCCCAGTCCAGCACACTCCAGCTGCCTTCAAAACTAGTCATCACAGACAAGTGCCACACCACGTTCCAGGAAATCAGGTTCTTGAGTCCTGAATTCATTCCTCCAAGAAAAAGAACAAATCTTTTGATACTTCAAACAGGAAAAAAAAATATGTTTCAAAGGAGAAAATTACTCCACATTCCAGAGTTCTATGTTGAAAGCATTCCTCGTGTTACTCATATGTCAATGAAAAAACCAGCCAGTTTCAGGGTATTGGCATCCAGAGATCAGCAACAGGACTTGGAGCTACTTTTATCCTTAGGCATACAATTGAAGGACAAGGTGTTGAGATTTGCTTTGAACTTTTTAATCCTAGAATTCAGGAGGTCCAAGTGGTCAAATTACAAAAATGACAGAATGACAGCTTGCCATACTTATGAGATGCCCATCGTGAATATACCACTTTTGATATTAATATGAAGCCAATAGTACAAGGATCTAGCCAAGAAATATCTGTTAATCAGCTTAAAGTATAAATGAAGCCTAAACTAAGCCTTGGTCCAAATGCTGTGAGTGTCCAAAATGTAATATTTAAGGAATTAGATTTTATCTTTATTTAACTGAAGAGCAAATAAAAGAAGTTCAGAAGTGGAGTCAGCCGTGGCTTGAGTTTGATATGATGAGGGAATATCTTTAAAAACTGAAGCTGCTATATGGGATGAAATTGAAGCATCAAAAAGTCCTGATTTGAAAATAAATGTAGTTACTTGCAGAGGATTTACTGACTCTCAGATCATGTTTTTAAGAGACTATTTAAATTCATATATAAGGATATAGATATAAAATCGACTAAGCATTCATTATTTTATGAGTATTGCTTAAAAATATAAAATTAACACATCAATTTATTACTTTAAAAAAAGACCCAGCAGCCCATAACATAGGCATACAGCCTGCTCCCCAAAGGGACTGTGTGATCTTGTTACCCGCAGGACCTGCAGGGTGCGGGGGCACCAGAAAGGCCTGTGCGAATCAGCAGCACACAAGATAGGCATACAGGATGTGAAAAATGGAGGCAGAGTGAATAGAAGCTACACAGATGATCTCCCAGGACCAAACGAGAATTACAAATAAAATAAAGACAAATCCTCGGGAAAAAAGCAACAGAAAAGCAGCAGGACAGGACCATATAACCAGGGACACAGGTAGGATCTGAGAGGGTGGTTGGTTGGGAGCCCATGGACAGCAGCAGTCTTAGCTGTGAGTGGCGCCCTTGGGTAATGAAGACAAAGCTCATTCCACAGTGTGGAGAGCTGGAACAGAACACTAAAATAGCCACAGCCACTGACCTGGGGGCTACCACAGAGAAAGGGCAGACTGGGCTAGAACTCTGTGGGGACACCCAGGATTTGGAGGGTATTCAGAATATTTGCTGAGTTGTGGCCACAAAGAACGGTGGCCAGTGTGCTCCTTCCCTGAGCTGTGGGGAAAAGTAGCAGCCCCCCCCCCACCTCGGAGACTCAGCCTATCCCAGGTGAGGCAAAGAAATGCAAATTCAGGCTCATTAATAACCAGCATCTATCCAACCCTCTGGAAATCCTCTTATGCAGAACACCAGGGCAACATTCCAAGGCACTGAGTAACTGAGACTACTAGCCACCAGGAAAATGTTAGAGGATAACTGAACCTTTCCTGGGCTTGCAAATCTACCCAAGAAAGTAAGATTTGAAAGTGGTGTTTAACGTGGGTGCACACAGGCTTATCCAAACCCAGTAGAGAAAGCCACAAACAGCACACCAACACCCACAGGGAAAATTTCACAGGCTCCAAAACGCACTGAGATAGCCAAAAAGGTGAAACAGAGAAACAAATCCCAAATGAAAGAACAAGAGAACTCTATCGAAGATGAGATCAATGAAATGCAGCTAAGCAAATTATCAGATGTAGAGTTCAGAGCCATGATCATGAGGAAGCTCAACAGCATGAGTAAGGACATCAGCACCATGAGTAAAGATATAAAAACATTGAAAATCACCAAGTGAAAATGAAGAATGACAGAGCATAAATCAAGAACACATTGGAAGGACTAACCAGCAGAGTAGAGGAAGCTGAGGACCAGATCAGTGAATTAGAAGACAGGGTAGAGAAAATGAACCAATCAGAAAACACACACACACAAAAACAACAACAACAAAAAACAATTTAAAAAAACGAAGACAGCTTAAGAGAACTGTGGGACAACTGGAAACATAACATTCGCATCACAGGAGTCCCCAAAAAGGAAGAAAATGGGCAAGGGTTAGAGAATATATTTGAAGAAATAGTGACAGAAAACTTTCCTAACATGGTGAAGGAAGAAGGCATTCAAGTTCAAGAAACACAGAGAGCCCCAAGTAAGAAGAACCCAAACAGGCCCATACCAAGACACATAGTAATGAAAATGCCAAAAATTAAAGACAGAGAGAATCCTAAAGGCAGCAAGAGATAAGCAACAGGTTACCTACAAAGGAAACCTCATAAGAGTCTCAGCTGACTTCTCAACAGAAACACTAAAGGCCAGAAGAAAGTGGCATGAAGTAGTCAAGGTCATGAAAAACAAGGATCTGAATCCAAGACTACTCTATCCAGCAAGGCTATCATTCAAAATAAAAGGTCAAATAAAGAGCTTTCCAGACGAAAAAAAGAAAAGGCTAAGGGAATATATTAACATCAAACCAGCACTGCAAGATATGCTAAAAGAGCTGCTGTAATTAATAGAAGAAATAGGAAGAAAAATAGAACCACACTAAACAAAAATGGCAATAAATAAGTACATGTAGCTGGATACAAAATTAACGTCAAGAAACCAATGGCATTCTTATATACCAATGATGAACTCACAAAAAGATAAACTCAAACAAAACAATCCCTTTTACCATTGCGGCAAAAAAATTAAAATACCTAGGAATAAACTTAACCAAACAAATAAAGGAACTATTCGCAGAAAACTACAGGTCATTGAAAAAAAAATAATAAAGGAAGATATAAAGAAGTGGAAGCACATACCTTGTTCATGGATTGGAAGAATTAACATCATTAAAATGTCCATACTACCCAAAGCAATGTATAGATTCAATGCAATCCCCATCAAAATACCAACGACATTCCTCACAGAACTAGAACAAATATTCCAAAAGTTCATATGAGACCAAAAAAGACCTCGAATAGCCACAGCAATCTTGAAAAAGAAGGACAAAGTTGGAGGGATCACGTTACCAGGTTTCAGGTTATACTACAAAACCACTCTAATCAAAACAGCCTGGTACTGGCACAAGAACAGGCATATAGACCAATGGAACAGAACAGAGAACCCAGAAATGGACCCAAGGCAATATGCTCAATTAATATCTGATAAAGGTGGCAAGAGCATACAGTGGAGTAAAGACAGCCTCTTTAATAAATGGTGTTGGGAAAACTGGACAGCTACATGCAAAAAAAAAAAAAAATGAAACTAGACCATCAACTTACACCATACACAAGAATAAACTCAAAATGAATAAAAGACTTAAATGTGCCTCATGAATCCATAAAAATCCTAGAAGAAACTGTAGGCAACACAATTTCAGACATCATACGCAGCAGAATTTTCACTGATACATCACCTAAGGCAACAGAAACAAAGGAGAAAATGAACACATGGGACTATATCAAACTCAAAAGCTTCTGCACAGCAAAAGATACAATCATGAAAATGGAAAGGCTACCCACTGTATGGGAGAGCATCATTGCCAATGATATATCAGATAAGGGGGTAATTTCCAATATATAGAGAGTGCTCTTACAACTCAACAAAAGGAAGACAAAGAACCCAATTAAAAAATGGGCAGAGGAACTAAATAGACACCTCTCCAAACAGGACATACAAATGGCCAAGAGACATATGAAGAAATGCTCAACATCACTAATCATCAGAGAGATGCAAATTAAAACAACAATGAGGTATCACCTCACACCTGTCAGAATGGCTGCCATCAACAAATCATCAAACAAGTGTTGACCAGAAAAAGGGACTCTGGTACACTGCTGGTGGGAATGCAGACTGGTGCAGCCACTATGAAAAGCAATATGGTGTTACCTGAGAAAATTAAAAATTGAACTTCCATTTGACCCAGTGATCCCACTTTTAGGAATATACCCTAAGAAGCCTAA
Organism: Molossus molossus; assembly: GCF_014108415.1. NCBI lineage: Eukaryota > Metazoa > Chordata > Mammalia > Chiroptera > Molossidae > Molossus > Molossus molossus. The sequence continues at coordinate 9,339,190 of NW_023425355.1, read as the reverse complement.
AACACCAATCAGAAAGAATATATGTACCCCCATGTTTGTAGCAGCACTATTTATAATAGCTAAGCTCTGGAAACAGCCCAAGTCTCCATCAGTAGACAAATGGATAAAAAAGCTGTGGTATATATACACAATGGAGTACTATGCAGCTGTAAGAAAGAAAGATCTCTTATCCTTTGAGACGACATGGAGGGACCTGGAGAGTATTATTCCTAAGCGAAACAAGCCAAACAGAGAAAAACAAGTATCAGATGATCTCATTTATTTGTGGAATATAATGAACATAACAGTCTGAGGAATAGGGTAGTCCCAGAGATGTGGAAGTGGGTTACAGACTGACAATCCCCAGAAGAGGGGTAGGTGGGGGAGTGATAAACCACAGAACTTATATGCATGTATGCATGAAAATGGACATGGACAACAAAGCTGGGGACAGGGTGGGGAGGGAGGGGGACGAGGGAATCAGTGGGGGGAAAAGGAGAAACATCTGTAACAAAAATTAATTAATTAATTAATTAATTAATAAAAGAAGTAACAAACAAAAAGATAAAAAAGCAATGAAAGAGAGATAAAGACTTTTCTAGACCCCTTCTCCCCCTAAAATGTTGAGGGAGTTCATCACCAATAGACATAACTTATAAGACATGTTTAAAAGAACTATTTAGGCTTAAAATAAAGGATGTTTATTGGAACCATGAAAATATGAAGCCCATTGATGATGGTAAGTATACAGTTAAATAGAGGATTGACTAATATATTAATGTGATGGTGTGTACATTATTTAACGTTAGCATAAATGTTAAAGGACAAAAGTATTAAAAATAACCTGTTAAGCCCTGGCCAGTTTGCTTCAGCAGTTAGAGTGTTGACCCACGGATCAGAGAGTCCTAGGTTTAGTTTCCACTAGGAGCACGTACCTGGGTTGCAGTTGGTCACCTGCTCTGGTTGGGGTCCTGTGGGTGGCAGCCAGTCAATGTGTCTCTCTCACATCGATGTTTCTCTCTCTTTCTCCCTCTGGCTCTACCTGAAAATAAATGCAAAAATGTCCTTGAGTGAGAATAAAAAATAAATTTAAAAAATAACCAGTTAAAATAATTTGTTAATAGATACTCAATGTGGGTGGAGGTTGATCATGGGGGGGGGGGGGTGTAAAAAAAAATCTGTAATAGTGTCAACAATAAAAAGAAAATAGATAGACAATCTAACATATGTAAATTACAAGGTCAAAAAAAGAAAAATATGGGCGGCAAAAATAGGGTACCATTTTCCTATGTGATTGAAGTTCAGTTGTCTTCAGTTTAAATATATGTTTTATGTAAACTTCATGATAACCACAAAGTAAATACATACGGTGGTTACACACACAAAAAAAGAGAGAACGGGATCAAAGCATACCACTATGGAAAATCATCAATTTACAAAGGAAGACAGCCAAAGAGAAAAAAGAAGGAACAAAGGAAGGGGAAAAGAACCATAAAACTATTAATAAAATAGCATTAATATGTTAATACCTATCAATAATTGCTTCAAAATAAATGGATTAAATTTTCCTATCAAAAAGCATAGACTGGATGAATGAAAAAAAAAAAGTAAGACCCAATTTTATGGTGACTGCAAAAGAGTCACTTTAGTTGCAAGAATGTGAATAAAGAGATAAAGAAAGATACCCCCTGCAAGTGGAAAGCAAAAGAGAGCAGAGGCAGCTGTACTTACTTCAGACCAAATACGCTTGAAGACAAAAACTTATAAAAGACAAAGGTCATCACATAATGATAACGTGTTCAATTCAAAACAAATATAAATGTAAATGCATCCAACATTCAGGTACTTAAATATCTAAAGCAAATACTTACAGAAATGAAGGGAGGAACACATAATTCAATAACAGTAGGGACTTCATACCCTATTTTCAACAATGAATAAACCAACTAAGTGGAAAACCAATAAGGAAACACTTGACATGAACTATACATTAGAAATAAAAGGTCTTCGACAAATATAGAACATTCTCATTAATAGCAGACCACATATTCTTATGAGCATACGTCAAGTATTTACCAGAACAGATTATATGCTCAGTCACAAAACAAGTCACAGCGAATTTAAGATTAATTCTGATTCTGATTATTTGAAACTATTTTTTCAGGAAATATTTTATGTATTTTTATCTTTATTGTTGAGAGTATTACAGATGCCCCCCAATTATTCCTCCCACTGCCCCCCTTCACCCAGTTTCAGCCCTGCCCCAGGTCTTCACTACCCTATTGTCTGTATCCATGGGAATGTATATATGTACATAAATTCTTTAGTTAATCTCTTCTCACACCATCCATCCCCCTTCACTCTGAGATTTGTCAGTCTATTCCATGTTTCCAAGCCTCTGTTTCTATTTTATTCATTAGTTTATTTTGTTCATTAGATTCTACATATAAATGAGAGCATGTGATATTTGCTTTTATCTGGCTCATTTATTTCACTTAGCATAACACTCTCCAGGTCCCTCCATGCTGTCTCAAAGGATACTATATCCTTCTTTTACACATCTGCATAGTATTCCATTCTGTAAATGTACCACAGCTTTTTTGTCCACTCATCTACTGATGGGCATTTGGGCTGTTTTCAGAGCGTAGCTATTGTAAATAGTGCTGCTATGAATATAGGGGTGCATATAATCTTTCTGGTTGGTGTTTCTGGATTCTTAGGCTATATTCCTAGAAGTGGGATCACTGGGTCAAATGGCAGTTCCATTTTAAAAATTTTGAGGAACTCCACACTGTTTTTCACAGTGGCTTCACCAGTCTGCATTCCCATCATTAGTGTACTGGGATTCCTTTTTCTCCAAATTCTTACCAGCACTTGTTTGTTGATTTACTGGTGCTAGCCATTCTGGCAGGTGTGAGGTAGTACCTCACTGTCATTTTAATTTGCATCTCTTTGATGATTAGTGATGTTGAGAATTTTTTCATATGTGTCTTGGCCATCTGTATGTACTCTTTGGAGAAGAGTTTTAGATTAGGGTGACGATCTTTTTTCTGTAAAGGGTTAAATACTAAATATTTTAGGATCGGCATGTCTCATTCTATCACAAACTACTGTCACAACTACTCTACTCTGTTGTTGTAGTGTAATAACAACCATAGATGACACTTAAATGAATGGGAGGGGCATGTTCCAACAAAACTTTATTTATGGACACTAAAATGTAGATTTCATGTAATATGTAACAAAATTTTATACTTACTTCTACTTATTTTCAATGGTTTATAAATGTGAAAATGTAAAAACCATACTTAGTTTTAGGGTCATATAAAAAGAGACAGGTGGTGGGCTGGATTTGGTACATAAATAAAGGAGGGGATATTTTCTACATTAAACAAAATGATTGGTCTTTTAGCCCTGGCCAAGTAGCTTAGTTAGCTAGAGCATCATCCTGATACACCAAGGTTGCTGGTTCAATCCCTGGTCAGAGCACATATAAGAATCGAGAATCAACCAATGAATTCATAATTAAGTGGAAAAACAAATCAATGTTTCTCTCTCACACTCTCTCCTCTCTCTATCAATAAATAATTGGTCTTTTAGACAAATAATTTCATGAGAACTTCTACATATTTTGTCCTAAGTTACCTCCCAAATGAACAATTCTGTTCTTGTTAAAATTTCCCCAAAATGGCTCATAAAATTACACATCATTCCTGATAAAATTGGGCCAGATAGAGAGGTAAGCTTACATTTTAGCATTATTATTAGAAAATATGAAGGGATCAGGTGTTCCACCTGTAAGAAGTAAAGTAGATTGGGAAGACTTGATGAGAACTGAACAGTCTGCAAAGACAGTTTTGGGGAAATTCCATGTCTTCAAAGCTTGGCTAAAGGCCAGTCATTGCCAATCAAGGGCCAGGTAACTTCTCCAGATTCTGGACTGATAAAACTCAGCAAAGCAGTTCTCAGGGACTCCAAGACAAAACTAAGTTGGAAGTTCATATAGCATTTTGAAATGGTGACTGTGGTGGACAGAACCTAAGATGACACCCAATGATCTCTCCTCAAGTGTGGGTAAAACATGTTACCTGAGTCTAGTCAATAGCATATAGTAAAACTAAAGGGATTTGGAAGATGTCATGAAAGTCCCAAATCAGTTGATTTTGAGTTAATCAAAAAGGAGATTGCTCTGGCTAGGCATGACTTAATCAGGTGAAAGCCCTCAAAAGACCATCTGGGTCCTCCCTCAGGTGAGAAACTCTCCGTTCAGGCTAGATGAAATAAGGGGGTCCACATCAAGGTGGTCTCTAAGAACTTCAGGCCAACAGTTAGAAAACAAACAAGGAAATACTTTGGTCCTTCAACTGCAAGGAGATAAATTTTGCTAACAACCTAAGATATATTAGAAGCAATCTTTCCCCAATTGAGCCTCTGATAAGACCACAGCTGAAACCTAGATTGCAGCATAATGAAACCCTGAGTCAGAGAACCCAGTTTTAGGGTTTTCAGAATTCTGACCTATAGAAGCTGAGAGATAATAAATGAGTATTATTTTAAGTTGACAAATTTGTCATAATTTGTTATATAGCACACAAAAAACTAATACAGAGTCTTGAGGCAAATTTTATCCATAGATTACCACTTTCAGGAGACATCCTGGGCTCTTTAGTTCTTGGGGTCAACTTAAGGATGAATTTATAGAACCTAGAGATCGACTCTCCATGTAGACTATTCCATTTAAAGACAACACTCAAAATACTAGACAAGTAAACAGATCATGAAAGCAAATGTCAAAAATCTAGAAAACAATTTTACCAAGGAATAATATAAATCTGATCAGGTAACCATCAACATTTCAAAAGACTTTATTTCTAGAAAAATAATATAAACAATGCTGAAAGCACCCAAGGTAATATCAGAGTCCAATTCAGCACAAACTTACCTCTCAGCTAAGGGCTGGTGGCATATTGAATGGGTAGATACACAATGGGTTTTAAACATGGGCACTATTACTGATTTGAGGGTCTTTGTCTAAGTCAGTGAGGACTTTAATTGAAACTCAGTAGATCTATTTCTATCAATTTTCTTTAGTCAAAGACATCTAGGAACACACCTGTAGTTTAAAAGCTTGTGCTTATTACTAGGTACAGCAAAAGAGAATGCGAATCATGGGGCACTATGTGGTATCTCAGTAAGAGGCTATTTTGAAAGGACTTAGTAGGATTTAGAATTATGTTCGAAGGTGTTGGTAATGTTTTAAAGAAACAGTTTTTCTTTGGATTGGATGATATCAGGAAGTAGGACATCCATCATTTCTGTGTTTGGGTATCTTAATAAATCTTATCCAGAATGAAAGAAGACAAGGGTGCTACTAAATCTGTAATTAGTAAAGGGTCAACAGTCTGTCATATCAACTAAGATAGAGGAATTTTGGGTATTTTATGGCTTGGACAATGTTCACATTTTGGCTGTGTACAAAAATCATTATGAAGTGGTTGTGGTTTTGACTCAGTACATTATTGTCAGAGTGGTTTTATGTGTATTAGGTTTTATGACACTATTTATGATCAAAAGTAACATATGGCCTAGGTGAGAGTGCCAGTCCTGCTTCAGGATATCAGGAGATGCTTTTCTGTTTCCCAAACCATACCAATGCTAACCTCCTTATCAGTTTGAGGTACCATGACTTGTTCAAGTCTTTACAGGCTCTGGCCAGGTAGCTCAGTTGGTTAGAGTGTCATCTCCATATGCAATGGTTGTGAGTTTGATCCCCTGTCAAGGCACATGAAAGGATCAATCAATGAATGCATAAATAAGTGAAAAAACAAATCAATATTTCTCTTCTCACTCTCTCTCTCTCTCTCTCTCTCGCCATCTCTATCCCTTTCTCTATCTAAAATCAATGATATTTTTTAATTAGAAACTCTGTTTTAAAAAAGTACTTTCTATTTCCAAAGTAAACCTGCTTAAAATTGATGCTTTTTTGCTGTGACCATTAAAAATATATGAAGAAAATAGCTGTCCATTAGTATAGTCAAAAGTAAAGGCAACAGTATGAGGCTGAGGAAGAGAGAACAAAAAGTTGATTATCAATTTTTGGCAATAAATCACTTTAATATTTTTTTATTCCTTTGCTTCCTGCTTAATTAATAAAGTCTTACTTTTATGTAATAAAACATTACATGAGCAGAACTTATAATTCAACATTTTTCAATTTATTTTATTCAGTGGATGTTGAAAATATAGTTTAATGTACTATTGTATTGTAATTGTTCACATATTTGAATACACTATGTTTTTACATATTCAACTCCTATAATTATTATTTCTATTTTTATATATCATTTATTATTTAAATATGTATCAACAATAAAATAGAATAATTTTGAATCCTAAAACAGAGGGAATGAATATGTGCTTTATGACAGTCTATGTATAAGAATTTTATTGTGACTAAAATAAGGATAAAATCAATATGCATATAAAAGGGTTTCACCCTCACCCCCAGGATATATTATTATGATGATGATAATTTGACTAAGAGCTCCCCAAATGAATCCCATATGGAGAAATTTTAATGCCATGTATCAGAACCCCATAATACCACCATAAGACAAACTGTTGTGGCAGAATTTATGTAACAGAAGAATAGCTCTATTTAATTGTTTCCATGTGTGATTCGCTTTTTCAGGGAGTTTTGAACAAACTTAATCTTTGAGCCTATTTCCTAGCAGGTCTGGAGGGAAATATGATTTAAATTTGAGATATATTGGCACAATGTGAGCATAGTTTCCTTCCTTTCTTTTGTTAAATTTATTAACTTTGATAATTTTGGTCCCCAGAGATGTCTGATGTTAGAAATTAGATTGTGACTGTACCAGTCTGCATTCCCATGAGCAGTGTACTAGAGTCCCCTTTTCTCCACACCCTCACCAGCACTCGTTGTTTGATGATTTGTTGATGGCAGTTGCCCGGCAGGTGTGAGGTGATACGTTATAGTCGTTTTAATTTGCATGTCACCAATGATTAGAGATGTTGAATATGTTTTCATATGTCTCGTGGCCATTTGTATGTCCTCTTTGGAGAGGTGTCTATTTAGGTCCTCTGCCTATTTTTTAATTGGATTCGTTGTCTTCCTTTTGTTGAGTTGTATGAGTACTCTATATATTTTGGAAATTAACCCCTTATCTGATGTATAATTATGTTCTTCCATACAGTCGGTTCCCTTTCCATTTTGATGCTGATTTCTTTTGCTGTGAGAAGATTTTTAGTTTGATGTAATCCCATTTATTAATTTTTTAATTTTTTTCTCTTGCCCTAGGCATTGTATCAGTAATGTCTGAGATTTTGCTGCCTACATTTTCTTCTGAAAACAATATGTTGTTTCTTGAAAATTTAAAAATTGAACTGTCATTTGACCCAGTGATCCCACTTCTAGGAATGTATCCTAAGAAGCCCAAAATACCAATCGGAAAGAATATATGCACCCCTATGTTCATAGCAGCACTATTTACAATTGCTAAGATCTGGAAACAGCCCAAGTGTCCATCAATAGATGAGTGAATAAAAAAGCTATGGTACATACACAAAATGGAGTACCATGCAGTTGTAGGAAAGAAAGATCTCTTATTCTTTAAGATGATGTGGAGGGACCTGTATAGTATTATGCTAAGTGAAATAAACCAATCAGAAAAAGACAAATATCTGGCAGGTGTGAGGTGATACCTCACATGTTTTCACTGATTTGTGGACTATAATGTACAAAATAAACTGATGAACAAAATAGACCCAGAGACATTGAAGTAGGGATCAGATTGACAAACCTCAGGGGGAGAGTAGGGGAGCAGGAAGAGATAAACCAAAGAACTTATTTGCATAAATGCATAACCAACGGACATAGACAACAATACTGTGAAGGAGGGGTGGGAAAAGGGAGGAAGGTGTCAATGGGGGAAAAAGGAGAAACATCTGTAACAAAAATAAAGTAATTTAAAAATAAAGAAATTATAAAATAAACGAAAAGAACTGGTGACGATGGAGGCATAGGTAAATGGGGTACACACCTCCTTCCACAACCACATCAAAATTACAACTAAACTATAGAACAAACATCCTTCAAAACCACCTGAAATAGAGCTGAATGGAAGTCCTACAAATTAAAGAAGAAGCCACATCAAGACTGGTAGGAGGGCAGAGATGGGGACGGGCTGGTCCCACACCCATGTGTGGTGAACAAAAATCAGGAGGGATACCTCGGCTATGAAGGTCCTCCCTGAGGAGCAAAGGGTCCCCATCCCACACCAGGCCTCCCAGCTCAGGGTTCCAATTCCAGGAAGAGAAGTCCCCATGACTTCTGGCTGTAAAAACCAGCAGGCATTGAGGCTGACGGAGGCTGAGACTACTGGAGCCCCAGGGAGTTCCTGGTAAAGGGCCTGCACACCACTTACTTGGATTTGCTCCCTCTGAGCTCCAGCGTAGAGGGGAGACAGCTCGAAGGGCACCAGAGACATACAAGGAAGAACTGAGTTGTTTGGCATTGGGGCAAGGGCTGGAGAGGCAGCTTTTACCCAGAAAGACATGCTGGCAGAGGCCATTGTTCCTTTGGTGAGCCCTTCCCCCATGGGGCAGGCTGACAGGTACCATACCTGGGACTCCAGCAACCTGGCTCACATTGTTCTCCCTGCCCTGGTGATTCACAGAGGCCCTGCCTCACCCAAATTTTGGGCCCACCCAAGCTCTTTCCAGTGGCTTTACCATAGGATTGGCCTGTTTGGGCTTCTGCTTCACATTTTCTTAAATTCTCTCAAACAAGCAGCACCTGGCCACAGTAAGCCCCATTCCTCTCATTAAGTGGCCCTAGGCCTGGCACTAGAAACAGCCAGCCTTGTTTCATAGTTTGTTTTTTTCTGGGCACCTCCAGGCCTAACACAAGATGCAGCCATTGGCAGACTGCTTTGTAGCTTATGCCTGGAGGCCCCAGATAGAACACAGGCAGTGGCTGACCTTGCCTCAGAGCCAGCACACCTAGTGGACAGCTTCAGACCATGTCAAAGCACCACACCCAATCACCTCCACAAGTGACACACTCAAGGAATGGACTCAGTGGGTACCAGAGCCCAGCTGAAGTAAGTCTTGCTCTGTGTGATGGGCCCCTGCACAGTTGATCATCCAAGGTAGTCAGAGGTCAGTGGCTAGTGGGCATAGCCAGTCCTTGGAGCTGATCAGCCTGAGTAAATTCCTCCCATTGACATGCCAACAACAATTAAGATTCAATCGCAAGAGAAGGGTGTACAGTCCACATGAGGGATGCACCTCGAGGACCCAACTGGGTGACTAGGAAGGCTGTGCCACTGGACCCTACAGGACACCTACTACAACAGGCCACTCTAGGAAGCCTAGGAGACATAGCAACTCTAATACATAAAAACAAACACAGGAAAGCAGCCAAAATGAGGAGAGAAAGAAATATGTCCCAAATGAAAGAACAGAACTCCAGGAAAAGAACTGAACAAAATGCAGATAAGCAATCTAACAGATGCAGAGTTCAAAACACTGCTTATAAGGATACTCAAAGAACTTAATGAGAATTTCAAGGAACTTTGTGAGAACATTGAGGAACTTCATGAGGACATCAAGAGCATAATATTAAACTGATAAGAAAAGATACTACCCTTGATCTTAGCCAAAAGGCCAAGAAGTGATCAAGAGCATAATAAAGGACCAGTCAGAAATGAAGGATGCACTAACTGAAATAAAGAATAATTTATAGGGATTCAATAGTACAGTAGGTAAAGCCTAGAAGCAAACCATCAATTTGAAATATAAGGAAGTAAAAAACACCCAATCAGAACATCAAAGAGAAAAAAGGAATAAAAAAAATGAGGATAGTGTAAGGAGTCTCTGGGACAATCTCAAGTGTACCAACATTCTCATCATGGGAGTGCCAGAAGGAGAAGAGAAAGGTCAAGAAATTGAAAACCTATTTGAAAAAATAATGACAGAAAACTTCCTTAACTTGGTGAAGGAAACAGACACACAAGTCCAAGAAGCACAGAGAGTCCCAAACAAGATGAACCCAAAGAGGTCCACACCAAGACATATTATCATCAAAATGCAAAAGGTTAAAGACAAAGAGATAATCTTAAAGCAGCAAGAGAAAAGTAGTTAGTTACCTGCAAGGGAACTCCCATAAGACTGTTAGCTGATTTCTCAAAAGAAACTTTTCAGGCCAGAAGGGCATGAAAAGAAATACTTAAAGTGATGAAAAGCAAAGACCTACAATGAAGATTACTCTATCCTGCAAAGCTATCATATAGAATTGATGGCCATATCAAGAGTTTCCCAGACAAGAAAAAGCTAAAGGAGTTCATCACCACCAAAACAATATTATATGAAACATTGATGGGTCTTCTTGAAGAAGAAGATAAAAATAATATGAACAATAAAATGGCACTAAATACATATCTATCAACAATTGAATCTACAAACAAAATGAGCAAGCAGAACGGAAACAGACTCAGATATAGAGAACTGTTTGTTGGTTGCCAGATGGGACGTGGGCTGGGTGAAAAAGATAAAGGGATTAAGAAGTGCAACCTCAAAGGGAAGTACGGATGTGGGGTGGGAAAAGGGAAACCAAAGAACATATATGCACATATGCATAACCAATAAACATGGACAATAGTGTGGGGAAGACAGGAGGAGTGTAGAAGTAGGGAGGGGGGTCAAGGAGGGACAAAGGAGGGACATCTGTAATACATTCAACAATAAAGATGAGTTTAAAAAGAAACCAAAAGCAAGCCTAGGGTTGCTCCAAGGGCATTTCCCCTCCTCCACCTTAATAGTCTGGGAGAAGTTGAAATTATTATAAAAAGGGGAGCCACTAAGATCCTTATAGATAACTGGGGCTACTTTATTCGTTCTTAACCACACCAAACTAAGTTGTCTCCTCCCTGGGAATAAATTCTGTTCAAATGTCAGGAATAGCTAATTAATGTCTGTTTTAAATCAGAACCTGTGCACTTCCAACTAAGGAATGTTATGGAACAGTATATATCTTTGCTAATCAAATATACCCCAATTCACCTGATAGGGAAAGATTTTTTTAAATCAGTGATGCCTACATATGGTTTTTCCAGAAGAGTAATATGAATTGAGAGCTAGATGACCTACGGTTAAACACAGTTAGGCGGGAAACACAAGCTTTAAAATATATGGATGTTGCTAAGGCAGAATTCCTTGAAAGGACCAATCAGAGGATAGCAAAGCATATATCTACCCCTAGACAAAGGAGCCTCACTGGCAACCCACTTGGGTCCTATCCCTGCTATGATGAGTCTGTCTACTTTTCCAAATAAACTTTGTTTTTGCTTGAAAAATAAAATAAAATAAAATATAAAGAAAGTAATTAGATTGTGATTATCACTCATGATCTCTGGTGATGATGATGATTAAAAACATGAAAGACAATAAGAAGTGCAAATGAAGGTGAACATTTGATTCAAAATAAAAAGTTAAGAAAATACAGAATCATTATGCATGCCTCTTCTCATAAAAGGAAATGTTATAATTTTGTTTTATGTAAGGATCATACCAGATAAAGCCAAGAGCCAGCAGTTATATTCATCTTACTGCTGGAAACTCTATAGTCCAGAACCTTAATTCTTCTAGTATAATATAAACACATTCACTGATTAAATTTTTTAAACATCTCAACAGAGCAAATTATCATTTTAACATTTTCTTCTCAACCCTGTCACCCTCAAGTGAAATTGGTGGATGCCTTAAAACAGTGGTTCTCAATCTGTGGGTCGTGACCCCTTTGGGGGTTGAAAAACCCTTTCACCAGGGGTCGCCTAAAACATAACAGTAGCAAAATTACAGTTATGAAGTAGCAACGAAAGTAATTTTATGGCTGGGGGTCACCCCAACATGAGGAACTGCATCAAAGGGTCATGGCATCAGGAGGGTTGAGAACCACTGCCTTAAAATATGTAAAAATATTCAGTGCCTCGATCATCCTCTGGGAATTTTAACTGTTGTTTTCATGTACATTAATAATTTTGAATGGTATCAATGAAGCCAGGGAGACAGATTTAACAATGGAGAAATTGGTTTTGCATCACTAGCTGGAATAATGTAGTTATAGAAAGCATGAGTAAAGAGGTTGAAGTACAATCATGAGCCAGGGAAGGAGAAAGGAGACTACTCTGACTGCAAGGTGTGAAGTGGCCCTGCCAATGCCCACTGACAATGGATAGAAAGTGTGGTGGTGTTTGCCATTCCTGGATGTGCACAGCTCATATTGGCACTCAGGCTTTCAGTGAGAATATATGTATGATGTCAGAGAGAATATTCAGGACACATTAATCTCCAGCTCACAAAACAGTGTGAGCTTATGGGAAGGTAAGTATAAAAAGTAAAGACAGCCCCAAACCCAACATTCAGTGAAACCTTTATTGATTTCCAGCTGGATTCTTCAGTAACAGGTCAGCAAACTTTTCTTGAAGGGCCAGATAGTAAATATTTTTGGCTTTGTGCATCACACAGTCTGTGTCACAACTCCCCATATCTGCCTTTGCAGCACAAAAACTGTCTTAGAGAATACTTAAAAGTAGTCACATGGCTGTATTCCAACAAAACTTTATTTATGAACAATGAAATTTGCATGTCAAATAATTTTCAGGTGTCATGAAATTTTCTTATTTATTTGTTTCAACCATTTAAAAATGTAGAAACATTGTTAGCTTGCAGGGTATACAAAAACAGGTGATGGGCTGTAATTGGTCTGCAGGCCATAATTTGCTAACCCCTGTTTTAAAGTAGAAGTTCCTAAACAGCAACACTATTTATTAAACACTAGGAAATGCCTAAACTAACCAGAATAGGGCAGGGTACTCAGTTCTCAGAATGCATCTCTAGTTTTCTGTTTGAAAATGTTTTTCCTGCCTCACTTGTATTCTCCAAATTCTTCTAGACTCTGATTTTTTAAATTTATTTTTGTTGTTGAAAGTATTACAAATGTCCCCCGTTTTCCCCCATTGACCCTCCTTCACTCTATTGCCACTCCCCTCTCATGCCTTCACTGCACTACTTTAGATCTGCTACTTTTACCATGTCTCTATAACCTTAGGCTAGTGTTCCCAGATTTAAAGCCTTATCTCCATAGCAGTAGTCAGTTACTAAACCAGGAACTTTGACCTTATGCATAGCAGCATTATTATCACCACTATCACAATGCCTGTTCCTCTGTTGGAATCACATTTGTCTATTTTTTGGAGTACCTTCCTCTCAAGTCTAGCCAAAGTATAAGGCTTCCAACGTTCCCTTCAAACCGATCACCTTTCTCTCAATACCAAATATTTTACCAAGCTCCGAATTTTTGTTACTGGTTTCACACTGTTTGGGGTTGGAAATATTACCATCATTTTTGCAAATTCACCCTTCTCCAAATACCAATCTCTGCCACTGCCATCTAATCAGATGCAAAGTTCTTTAGTTCTTTCTCTGGAGTGTTTTATGTCTGTTCTGTGCCACTAACTCAGCTTGTGTCCTTTTAATTTCTCAGGTCAACTACTGCAACAGGCTCCCACTTGTTCATACCATGTTCTTCCATATGTCTCACACAGAGCTATCAGCTTCATTTACTTCAGGTTCATCTCTAATCATGTCATTGTTCTTGTTCAGAACCTTTCAGTGATTTATTATTACCTACTAGGTCCTTGTTAAATCCTCTATTTGGATTCCAAAACCTTCTCAATATGGCTTTATTTTACTTTTCTCTTCTCCTCTCTTCCCAAGCTCCTAAAACTACACTGTGTCTCAAACAAACTAAATTCTCATTGTTCCCCCAAACACATTTTGGACTTGATCTTTAGGACTTTGTATGAGCCAATGCATCTTCATGGAGTTTCCTTGTCCTTTCTATTTTCAGTTAATATTTTACCCATCTTTCTGTCAAGGTTCCACCCAAACTCCACCTCTCTCATGACACCCTCTGTATTCCCTTTTACTTACCTTATTGGATAGCACCATACATTCTCTTAACCTGAATCATATTAGGCATTTATATTTTGTTTAACATTTTAGTTCTATGTGTACTTGACTTATATATTGTGCCACCCACTAGATTTCAAGCTCTTGCTATATATATGATAGGTGCTCAAGATTTTTTTAAATCTTCATCTGAAGATATTTTTCCATTTATCTTAAGATAGAGTGGAAGAGGGAGGGAGGGAGAGAGAGAGAGAACATTGATACATTGATGTAAGAGAGACATATCAATTGGTTGCTTCCCTCAAAACCCCGACCAGGGACGGAGACTGAACTGCAACCGAGATACGTGTCCTTGACTGGAATCAAACCTGCGACTCTTTGGGCCATGGGCCAACACTCCAACTGCTGAGCCAAACAGACAAGTGCAGGTGCTCAATAATTTTACTGAATTAAATAGAATCTGGTGGCCATCAAGTCAGGATCCATATATGAATTGCACCGGGAAATCTCTATTTTTATTTCATTTTTAGGGAAGAATAGGTAAATATAAAATATCTGGAATCTTTGTCTCTAATAAGGATACTTTTACTTATAAAGGTAAATGCTCACTATTTTATTATCATAATTCCAAACTTAAAGGATGCTTTACCAAAAGCATCTGGAGTGAAAAGGTAAATGTTCTGAATTCCTAAGTGTTTTGTAATTATACTATGATACTTTCTTATTTTGTAGTCAAATTATATTAAACCTATTTTTCCATTTATAAAGCAAATACCATGCTTCGATTTAAAAAAGGTTTTCTCTATCTGACTAGGGAAAAGGACAAGAGATAAATGAGCTGGGCTCCAGTTCCGCTTTTTCTATAAAATGCAGATAATAATCCTTGCCTCAGAAGATTGTTGCAAGAATACATGTGAAGTAATGGCTTTGAAATAGAGCAAAACAAGGCATGGAAATCAGCTATTGTTATTGCTGATCTTCCATAAAAATATTAGATCATTATAACCTATTAAAGGCCATACTTAGATTGTAGTATAAAATTGTTATTTATCTTTTTGGGTTGAAGAAGAATGCATATATAGATCCCAGAACAGTTGAACTGGTCAAGTCATCTTAGCAACCAAATAATAAACAAGAATAAACAATTAAGTTACAAAGTGATTAACCTGCCAAAAATCAGTCTGGCTTGTAAATCTGAATCCAGCTTTATTCCAAGTGTTTTCTCTAGTTCTTTGCATTTCAGCCTAATGACATTTTAAAGTATACAGAAACAGGAAGCCAGTAATGCTCATGCTGAGATCATCTTTGGTTCTTTTCCTTGATCAGATCTCTTACAGCTGTGGGGTAACTTATACCAGATTCTCATGGGGAGAGAAATGCTTACTGATTCAAGAACTTACCATAGAATCTGGCAGCTTCAAATTGTTTTCCAGTAATTTAATCATTTATCTCATCACCCTGATGTGAATTAGGATTGGTGCACAAAATGTAGAGATTTATCTAGAATCCTTGAAAGTCATAGAAAGGACAAGGATGCTTCCACTTCATATTATTTGTATGCATATGTTATTTCAAGGTACTAAAATGTTATTCAGGAAAATATTTTCTTAATACTAAAATATTCAATATCCCAAATCAGCCATTTCAAATATATGGTTTATTCAGGTTTCAGGACTGAAGTTTTATCCAGTCATATTTTTAATAGAGAATAATTACTTCTACCTTCATTCTCAGAAAATCTGGTGAATTTCATGGAAATTTTAACATATAGGCAAAATACCAGCTCACCAATGATCATATTGATAACACCCAGTGCTGGTGAGGATGTGTGGAACAAATTATACTCAATGTTTTGAAGGACAATTTGGCAACATCTAGAAATATTTTAAATGCATACACCCATTGACTCAACAATTCCACGTTTAGCAAATGCTCATTTAAGTGTTTATGAGTATAGGAATACAAAGATACTCAACAAGTTAGTTCTTGTTGCAAAACAATTCTGGGACAACTGCTGCTACCTTAAATTAGTGCAGAAGGGAAATTAATGGAACTCTAATTCAACAAAACCACTGACATAGGACCAACAGCTCTTAGCCCTGGCTGGTTTGGCTCAGCGGTTAACGCGTCATCCTGCGGTCCAGAGAGACCTGGATTCAGTTCCCGCTGAGGGCATGTACCTTGGTTGTAGTTTGTCCCCAGCCCTGGTTGGTCGTGAGCCCTGATTGGTCATGAGGATGGCAGCCACTTGATGTGTCCCTTTCACATTGATGTTTCTCTCTCTCTCTCTCTCTCTCTCTCTCTCTCTCCCTCCCTCCCTCCCTCCCTCCCACTCTACCTGAACAAAAAATGAAAAAATGTCCTCGGGTGAGGATAAAGAAGAAAACAAAAACCTCTTTGAAGACCTTTATATGTAAACCTAGCAATTTACCTGATCATATGGAAAGCACAATTAAAAGTAGTTGCCCTTTTCCTTTTAGTTTTTCCTGTTTGACTGATAAAGAAACATATCCAAAGAGTTGTAATTTGTCCATGTGAATTCATGGAAGACCTGAGTCTCTTCTCTCCCCACCTTCCACATTGCTCTCTGACTATGTAGACTAGTCTAGAGAGTCTCTCAAATATAATCAACTTTACACAGATAGCCAGAAATGTTGAAAACACTAACATATGTTTTATTATATGAAAGGCTCATTGTAGTCTAAGGTTCATATAAACCTACATATCCAAGAGCTCTTTTTTAAACTTCAAATTCCTATTTCACAAGTGCCTGCTAAAAAATTCTACTTGAATATCTCACACAAGCTCAAATTCAATATGTTGAAACTTGAACTACCAACTTTTCCTCAAACTCTTTTCTTTCTGTGATCAGTGGCACTACCATACATTATGGTTGCTCATCAGAAACCTGAACATTATCCTTGATTTGTCTATTATCCCCAATTAATCATCAATTTTTGGTAATTATGCCTCAAAAAAGTCTCTTAAATTCATCCACTTTTCTCCATTCCCACTAACACCACTCTATTTCAGCTTACCATCATTCACCCAGTGCTAACTGCCTCATGATGTAGACCAATCTTGTGTGTTCAGTTTCATCTGTTATGAATTCCCATCTCATAACAGAGACTTTGTTCCAGTTCTTGGGCTTAGTTACTACATGTATCTCTATGCCTCTCTGGTAGCTTGAATCTTCCCTAGCACAGCACTTATACTACTGTTTTGCAAATATCTGTCTGCTATTGTGTATTTCCCATTATAATGTGTAGTTTCATAACAGCAGGAACCATATCATCCTTGATAACCCCAGCACCTAATTTATAGGGTCTGAACCTAACATTAAGTTACAGGATATTAAGTTCAAGGCCCAATTAATGTTTTCATTCATCATCTCCTCAGAAAAATAATTATCTCAGAAAAAAAATAAGTATCTTCCCCCCACCTTTGTTTTTGATTAACTAGGCTTGGGTTGTGGGTATAACTGTTTAAGGGTGGAAAAACTGATAAAAGAGTGCATTTCATAGAAACTGTGAATTTAAAAAAAACCTGTTAATTTTGGGTGATTAACTGGCAATTTTACTGCAGATAAATTCAAACTGCCTCTTCCTTCCCCTTGATTCAAGCCAGAGAATTTTCTGTATTTCTTTATGAATTGTTTGTGCCTGAAGGGACTCTTTCTGCCTGCAAGTAGGGTAGCATGTCTCTTCTCAGGGTGCCTCATGTTTCTTCCAGCTTTCTCATATTCTAGTTCTTTAAGAGAAGATGCCCTAAAATTTTGTCAAATTTAGGCTATAAATATCTAAAGACATCTTTGGCTCAGAGGCAGGCTTTTTAATATTTAAGGAACACATTTAAGTATTCATCCAGGTAAGAGAAAATAATGCATTTTTATTAGTCTTAAAAGATATTGAACTATTTCCTCCTAAAAGTTAGTTGTGCATAGATTTTTTTTCCCCTTTTCTCTTCAAACATGCAAATTTACCAGGGGATTCATAAATATTTCTTTTGCCAAAAAAAAAGTATTACTGAAAATAATGAATATAGAGCACAAATAAGCCAATTTTACTGACTACATAACTTGAGCAAATCACTTCACCTCTTTTAATCTCAGTTTCTTCATATGTATATAATGCACAGAAAAAATAAATATCGACTTTAAAAACTTATAAAAATTAAATTAAAAATACATGTATTTAGTATATAATAGAATCTCAATACATTATTATCTTTATGATCATCCAGCCATATATATCAGAAATCTTAGAGTTGTCTTTAATGCTTCTTCCTTCCTTATTCACCATACCAAAGGAACCTCCAAGTCTTATTGATTTTATCTTCAAAATATCTTTCGAATTCATCACTTCTCTATTTCCACTGTTATGATCTATGTTCAGCATCTTATCTTTCTTTATATTGCACAACCTGGAAATATTTTCTCTCCCCTTCAATGCTACCAAATTCATCTTCCTCCAATGCAAGCCTAATCAAGTTATTCCCCTGTTTAAAAACTTTTTAGTAGCTTCTCATTTGCTCTTAACCCAGACCCAAATTCTTTAAGTTGATCTTCAATTTTCTCCATATTCTGGCCCTGTCTTAACTTTCCAATTTCATCTTATCCTACCTTTTCCTCTGCCACAAATGAATTCAGTTGCCAAGCATGCCTCTGGATCTCAGTTCAAAGGACATATACTAAGAGCTCCATGTTTCATTCAGACAAAAAACAGGCAGTCTGAACCACAGAGATGTATTTTATTAGTTATAAGTACAAATTTCCAGAATCTCAATTACTGTGGTATAGAAATGACGTTTGGGAGAATGACATGTTAAATTTTGGGGTTGTGTTTATCCCCTCAATTCTAATGCTTGTCTTCCTGTCTATTTTTATTTTTCTACTCTGAGCATATCTAAATCTCATATTTATAGATCTAGAACAAAGGCTGCTTCTTCTGTGAAGCTTTCCTAAATCTTTCAGAAGAATTGACCAACCTTGAGGAACCTGGTTAATAAATCCACTGTGGCTTCTCCAAGCATGCTTTGTATAATAGTTCACATATATGTTGTTCCTTAAACTGTGAACTCCTTAATGGCATGAATAATGTGGAGCTTAAATAGAAATCTAGTTTGTCCATTTCTAGAACTGATATGAACAGCCTCTGTCCCCAACATACACACCCAGTGTGTATACAAATAAATTAATAAGCACAAAAACTCTTTTTGTTTGACTGAGAGAGAATTAGAAAAGCATTTGATTAGTAGGCTTGCAGGAAAAGAAGTCAGAGGATTTTAGTATTACATCAGCATTGGAAAAGGGCCCTGAACAAATCCTGCAGGGAGTTTGGCTAACAATTTCCTAGTTTCCACACCAGATGTTATACCCTTACATGACCTCTGTTAAGCCTTGGTGATAATGCCTGTATTGATAGGCATATGGTAGCACCAACTAGGTAGCTTATGAAGTTTGAAGGCTGGACTGAATATGAAAATAATTTACTCTGTATCTTTCCATCAGACACACACACACCTACTAACACCAAGTAGTCTATGGAGACTCAGTGGAAGAAAACAACAGGGTTCCTGAGTCATTGTGTCTTTCCATTTTGGTCTAGCAACATTCCATTTTTTTCTCTCTTTTGACACTGGTCATAAGCTGGGCTCTAGTTTCAGAGGGCAGTCCTAGAACAAAAATAAAGGCTGAACATTTAGCAATCTTGTGTCACTATGAATCAGTAGCTGGGGAAATGGAGAATCAGTTCACTGAAAAATAGAGAAGCAGTTCACAGGTTTTTTGTATACTGAACTACAAGAAGATCATCTCTCAGAGCTATGTCTTTGTGTGTTTTCCAAAGTGTAAATAGAGCTCACACCAGTGTGGAAGAGTTTCTCAGCAAGGACTCCAGACCAAAAAAAAAAAATGACTTCTTAATGAAGGTCAGGTGCTGAGCTAGGCAGTGAGGCGAATCATTTCTCCAGGAGGGTCAAAGCCAAGTGGCCAGTCCAAAGTTAACATGAAGAAGGAGAAGTCAGAAGAAGGTCACTAAATTGCTATCAAGGGCTTAGGTAGGCCAGAGAAAGGGATTTCAGGGTAGGGTTTTGTAGGGTCAGCCCTAACCAAAATAAGTTTATGAACTGTATGCTCTCTTTAACTAAATAGCATTGCTTTCTTATTCCAGACACCAGAGTAGACTGGGCTTTTGTAGGCCATAATAGTGAGAGGTATTGATTGCTTTAAAACAGCCTTGATTTTCAGACACCAATTTTTCAGCTCTTTTATTAGAAACAGACTTTTATGTTGTATTGTTCTCTGCTGGGACAAAAATTTCTGTGCTTTGAATATTTTGTTTACATCTATTTCTCTATAAAGCACTAAAATTATTTCTAAACTTCACATCAACGATGTTGCTGAATATCACACTTCCTTTTTATTTTCACCTTGTTGAGCTAAAAGAAGTGTTCATAATGACATCATGATCCTATCAGCATCATGGCAGAGTGAGATTTCTTTATTTCTCCCCTTAAATTTACAAGTCAGACAACTACAATTCAACAAAGAATCTTCTGCTCAACACACAAAAATGCCTGAAAGATCCAGTCATCAGAATATCTCAAGGTTTGCATATTGAAACCAGTAGATGAGACAGGAGAAAGAAATAATAGGATCAGTGGTTACAGACACAGTTTGGTGCCCACCACAGACCCAGCAAGTGCAGTAGTAGTGGAGAAATCAGACTGCATCTTTCATACTATAGCTAGGGGCAGAAGCAGTGTTCCCCTAGGAAAAGGTATCTCCCTTCCCTCCTCTCCATTGTGGCAGACCCCAGTAGAGGTGGCTGAAAAGCCTTAAACATTGCAACAAATGCCAAAACCATTGCTGTCAGATGGATGGAGCTGCAAGATCATGAATTTGCTTCACTTGTCCCACTTATCCTGGCAGAACCTAATAAAGGAATCTGAGAAACACCAAATAACTCAAAGGTACCAACAGCCATTTATGACAGGGGACAGAGCCATGAGATCATGAAATTGCCACCATTGCTCCATCCGTCACAGCAGACCCTGGTAGAGATAGCTAGTAAGTCTTAAACAGTACAGTATTGTCAACAGCCATTGTGGGTCAAAAGGTGAAAGTTTAAAATCCTCAACTTGCCTTTCTACCCCACCTATGATGGCTAACCCTGGTAAAGGCAGTGGAGATGTCTCCAAAAGCACAGCAGAGTCAGAGACCATTAGTAAAAAACGAGATTGAGTTGAGAGCTCACAAAACTGGTTCTTTACCACCCGCCACATTTCTCCACCATAACTGAGGTGAGCGAGTTACAGAGAGGATGCCCACCATTCTTAACAAAATGAGGGCACTCCACCACAATCCCAGAGGTGCAAATAGTGCACATAAGAGAAAACAAAAACTTGTAGTAGAACACCATCTACTGGAAAACAAAAGAAAACATCCTACCTATTACCTGCTGAATTGTTCACAGCAAAAGTGTATCTAAATAAGAAAAGAGTTTGCTATTTCAAATGTTCAGGCATAGAAACAATCCACCAAATACTATGAACAAGCAAGGTAACAAGCACAGGAAGAAAATTAAAAGTCTCCAGAAAGCAAACTCAAAATCATGGGTGATTTAAATGACAGAGAATTTAAGATTGCAGTTATGAAGAAGCTTAACAGGATACAAGAGAACTCAGAAAGGCAGTTTAATGAGCTCAGGAATAACATTAATTAACAAAAGTAGTACTTTATCAAAGAGGTTGAAACTATAAAAAAGAACCAAACAAAAATTATGCAGATGGGGAACTTAATATATAGGATGAGGAATGCATTAGAAAGCATTGGAAATAGAGCAGACCAAATGGCAAGTAAGTTTGAAGACACTGAACTGTAGAAAGGACCAAGGAAGAAGAAAAGAGACATATAAGAGTTAAAAGAAAAAAAGAATTATGTGATAACTATCTGACTCCAAGAAAGAGCAACATAAGGATAATAGGTATTCCAGAAGAAGAGAGAGAGAAGGGAACAGACAGCTTCCTTGAAGAAATAATTGATGAAAACATCTCAAAACCTATGAAGAGAACTGTACTTAAGAAGAGAGGAAGCTGAAATGAGGCAAGATGGCTGAAGCCTAAGGAAGTTCCCTAGGCATACTCCAAACACAGAACCTGACCTGAGTCTCAACTGTAGAGCATTCAACTTGAAAAACCACCTGAAAATAGCTGACTGGAAATATTGTGAACAAGGATGCGGTGGAGAGGAGGAGACTGTGAACTCCTGCAGCTGCCCAGCACAGCTTGGAAGACGGAGGGAAGGTGCAGAGGAACAGCTTCTGTCCTCTGGGAAAGGGGGGACTCAGCCCCACAGAGATCCCCAAACCAGAGCAACAGAGAAGAAAAGGGGAGCCCATGTAGTGCCCAGGAAAAGAGGCCCATTCCTCCCCACCTCCAGCGAAGAGGAGGCACCCCTCCCCCACCCGTGGACCAGCACTGAGCTGAAGATTGGCACCCCAGCAGCAGTGCCTGACCTGCTGGGGAATCTACATCTGGCCAGGAGGGAGCCTGGGCAGAAGCCCCGCCCAGCACAAGCTGGCCCATGCGGAAAGATTAAAGAGCCAAGGAGGGCATTTTTTTCTATTATTTTCTTTACCCTTTTTTTTTTTCCTATTCTCCCCTGCTTCCGGTGGTGAATAGGGGGTACCAGCAACCCAGGTAGAACTGAGGCATTGGAAAGAGAGGAAGAGACTGCCTGCCTCTCTTGCGAGATACAGGCAGCACCCCCAACACAAATCTATGTAAACCACCCAGACTGGACCTGAAACCCTGCAGAACCCAGTGCCTGTGGGGGAAGGGAAAGCATCCCAGAACAAATACATACTACTGGCTAGCCCAGAAAGCAACCCAGCCTCTGGGCTAGGGAAGCCCAGCCCATAAGACTACCTGAGACCATTCCCTGCAGGATTTCAGCCAGGAGGCCAAGGACCAGGCCCAGGCAAGGATTCACATTGACCTACACCAGAGAACTGCCCAAGAAGACAGGAACCTACACCCAAGGGGTCAGATCCAACAACAGCAGAGCAAAATCCAGTGAACTTCATAAAGAGCAGATCCAAGTGTTTTTCTGTGTGGTGTGGTGGTGGTGGTTGTTTTGGTGTGTGGCTTTTTTTTAAGTTTTATTTTTAATTCAATGTTTTTCTCTTCCTTTCTTTTCCCATTTTTTACTTTCCTCTTCTATATTTCATTCAATTTAGCATTACTACCTTCTAAAATTATTATTATTGTTTCAGTCATTATTTTCTACTTTTTATTTTTTATTCTTACCCTATCTGTGGTCTCTTTGCTCTTATATTCTTTTTTGTGTGTTTTTACCCTCTCCAAACCCTTTTGGTTTCATGCCTTCTAGTATTCTTTTTGTGTGCATGTGTGTGTGTTTTCTTGTTGTTTGCCTTTTAAGCTTGTCTTGAGGTGGGTCCTTCTATCATTGTTGATGCTGATACTTGTTCAAGGTGCTCTTTGGTTTGGTCTGCTTTTGCTGTGCTTTCTTTACTTTCATATTTTTTCTCTCCCTCTTTTAATTCATTCATTCTCACACATACTAATATTGTAGTGTGTGTGTGTGTGTGTGTGTGCAAGTGTGCGCACGCGCGAGCATGTATGTTTTTCATGTGTTTGACTTTTAATCTTTTTGTTGAACCTGGGTCTTGTATCATTGTTGAAGCTGATGTTTTTGTTTGTTTTTTCAGGTTCTTTTTTTATTTGGTTAGTTTGTGCATTATCTCCTCTCCCTTTTTTTCAAATCTATTTATTTTTTACATTTACAATAAAATTTTAATTTTATACTATGCAAAAACTGTGATGCAATGTCAACCTTTGATACATATTACAATACTATATTGTATATTTATGTCTAAAGTTTAAGATTTATTTTTTTATTCTTGAAACTATTACAGATGCCCCACACACACTTCCCCCCCCCCCAATTGACTCCCTCCTCCCCATTCCCACCCCCTTCTTATTTACAAAAGTTAAGATCAGGAAACAGCCCTAGTGCCCATCAGTAGATGAGTGGATAAAAAAGCTGTGGTACATATACACAATGGAATACTATGCAGCTATAAGAAAGAAAGATCTCTTACCCTTTGGAATGATATGGAAGGAACTGGAGAGTACTATGCTGAGTATAATAAGCCAGTCAGAGAAAGACAAGTACCACATGCTCTCATTTATTTAAGGAATATAATGTACAAAATAAGCTTTCTATAAAAATAGATGCAGAGACATGGAAGTAGGAAACAGAATGGCAAACCTCAGAGAGAAGTGGGGTGGAGGGTTGCCTTCTTTACTTTTTTTTTCTTTCTTCTTCTTCTAATTATTTTAGTCTTGCACTTCCTACTGTTCTTTGCATGTGTATGTTTTTGTTTTGTTTTGTTTTGTTTATCTGTGTGTCTTTTTTTTTTTTTATCCTCACCTGAGGATAAAAGTTTAGAGCCAGATGAGGCATGTTGAGCCACATAGGGAGATCAGTGTATATCAAGATGAACTCCAAAAGACCCACACCTAGACACATCATAATTAAAATTGTAAATGTTAGCAGTGCCCTTGGTGTCCCCAGATCTGTCTCCTGCTTCAACAGTGTTTGGATGGAATAGACTCAGGGACACCCCCTCTTCCAGCCTCTACCTACCTTCCAACCTCTTTTCCAATCACCACCTTCAGAACTGCCTCAGCCTCTAAGACCAGCCAACACCGTTTTCTGATATTAACTCCTTATTGTGGAACAACCATGAGCTCCCAAATTTGTCAGAATTATTCCACTGAGGTGGAGGCTGGAGTCAACCACCTGGCCAACCTGCATCTGTGGGTCTCCTACAATTAATTCTATCTGGGCTTCTAGTTCAACCATGACAATGTGGCTCTGGAGGGCATGGGCCACTTCTTCCATGAATTGGTGGAGAAGAAGTGTGAGGATGCTTAGTATCTCTTAAAGCTGCAAAACCAGATTGGTGGCTGTGTTCTATTTCAGGACACAGTGAAGCCTTCCCGTAATGAATGGGGCAAAACTCAGGATGCCATGGAAGCCGCCACAGCCTTGGATAAGAACCTGAACCAAGCCCTTTTGGATCTGCATGCCCTGGCTTCTACCCATGCAGACCCTCATCTCTGTGACTTCCTAGAGAACCACTTCCTGGAAGACAAGGCGAAACTCATCAAGAACATGTGCAACCACCTCACTAACCTCCACAGGCTGGCTAGCCCTCAAGCTGGGCTGGGTGAGTATCTCTTTGAAAGGCTCACCCTCAAGCATGACTAGAAACCTTTGGAGCCCAGAGGCCTTTGAGGGGCCCCGTTGCATTCCTCTGGTGTCTGGCTTTTGCCTGAGCCTCTCCCTGAAACCATTAGCCATTCTTTTAACTACCCTGGAGCCCTCTCCCATGCATTGGACCAAATGGAAACAATAAAGCTTTTTGCAATGAAATAAATAAATAAATAATAGAATAAAATGGCAATGTTAAACACAATGAAAGAATCTTAAAGGCAGCAAGAGAGGGACACAAAGTTAGCTACAAGGGAGCTCCCATTAGACTTTCAGCTGATTTCTCAATAGAAACACTTCAGGCAAGAAGGGAGTGGCAGGAATTATATAAAGTAATGAAAAACAAGGGTCTGAATTGAAGACTATCCAGCAAGGTTATCATTCAAAATTGAGGGTGAAATAAAGCTTTTCAGATAAAAAAAAAAAAAAAATGGCTAAAGGAAATAACTACAACCAAACCAGCACTGTGAGAAATGCTAAAGGGCCTGTTGTAAGAAGAAGAAGAAATAGAGAGAGAAAGGGGAACACAGGCATAAAGAATTAAGATGGCAACAAAGAAGTACTTATCAACAATAACCTTAAATGTGAATGGCTTAAATGCTCCAAACAAAGGACATAGGGTAGCTGATTAGATATTAAAACACAATCCATATATACGCTATCTACAAGAGACCCACCTCAGAACAAGACTCACACAGGCAGAAAGTGAAGGGATGAAAAAACTTTTCCATGCAAATGGAAATGATAAAAAGCTGGTATAGCAATACTTATATCTGATAAGATAGAATTCAAAACAAGGGCCGTAAAAAGAGACAAAGAAGGACACTATATAATATTAAAAGGATCCGTCCAACAAGAGGACATAACTCTGGTAGACATATATGCACCAAATATAGGAGCAACAAAATATATTTTAAAACTTCTGGAGGGCGTCAAGGGATAAATTGACAGCAATAAAAGCATAATAAGGGATTATTATACCTCACTGACACCACTGGATAAACCTTCTGGACAAAAAATTAACAAGGATAGAGAGAACCTAAATGACAAACTAGATCAGCAGATTTAATTGATGTGTACAGAATAATTTCATCCCAAACTGCAGAAAATACATTCTTCTCAAGTGCACATGGGACATTCTTAATGACAGACCACACATGTGAACACAAAACTAAGTCTCTATAAGTTCAAGAATACTGAAATCATATCAGAATCATCTCAGGGACAACAAGAAGATGGCGGCAGGCAGGACCAGAGGGAGGGTGAGTGTGTGAAAGAGTGAGCTAGTGTGTGAGAGAGTGTTAGTGGATGTGAAGGTGGACAACCAAACCCGTGCAGTGCAGAGACACAGAGCAGAAGGTTCCTGTGCTGTGGACAGGAGCAGACAGCTACCTTGGTAAGCAGCCCTTCAGGGCACTTCTCCCTGTGCCTTGGGGAGGCCCCACCATTTTGGAAGATTCCTAGTATTCCCTGGGAGGATGCAGTGAGAGCTGCTAGGGCCCAGCAAACTGAGCCCACCATCACACCTGGCACCATCTGACCAGTGGACACTCTGTGTCAGCACAGACCAGTGCACAGTAGTGGAGCTCCCAAGGTGCTGGTCCCAAAAGCCTCAGACAGCCTGGAACCCAGCACCATCCCCCACAGTAGCAGCCCGATCAGAGTCAAGATATACCCCTAGCAACAGAGGCTGGGGAGCAGACATCCATGCCCAGGCAACAGAAGCACAGACCAGCAGCTGAGACCCATCCCCAAAAACTACAGCAATAGCTGAGCGGGAGTTGAGCCCCACAGGGCAGCAGCACTCCCCAGCTGCCAGCAGTGGGACCTGGGGCTCCACAGAGGCCTGTGAAGTCCACTAGTTCACAAGTGCAGTGGGTAGCCAGAGCCCAAGACAGACTGGTGCGATTTAGCTGTCCGCCCCCTGGAAATGCAGGGTGCAGGGGCACCAGAGAGGCCTGTGCGACCCAGCAGAGACTGTGTGATCCAGTTACCCACAGGACCTGTGGGGTGCTGAAGCACCATAGAGGCCTGTGTGACAGAGCAGAAACTGTCCAATCTAGTTACCAGTGGGACCTGTGGGGTGATGAAACACCAGAGAGGCCTGTGCAACCCAGAAGAAACTGTGCCATCCAAATATCTGTAGGACCTGCGGGGTGCTGAAGCATGAGAGAGGCCCGTGCAACCCAGCAACCCATAACATAGGCATAGAGCCTGGTCTCCAAAGGGACTGTGCAATCCAGTTACCCTCAGGACCTACAAGGTGCTGAAGCACCAGAGAGGCCTGTGCGACCCAGCTGAGCACAAGATAGGCTTAGAGGATGTGAACATGAAGGTGGAGTAAATAGAAGCTACGCAGACGATCTCCCAGGACCAAACGGGAATTACAACTAAAATAAAGACAATCCTCAGAAAAAAGCAACAGAAAAGCAGTAGGACAGGACTATATAACCCAGGACACTGGTAGGATCTGCGGAGGAGCAAGAGGGTGGTGGGCTGGGAGCCCATGGACAGCAGCAGACTTAGCTGTGAGCAGCGCCCTTGGGGAATAAAGACCAAGCCAGCTCCATAGTGCAGAGAGCCAGGACAGAGCACTAAAATAGCCACAGCCACTCACCTGGGGGCTATAGCACAGGGAAGGCAGACTGGGCTGGAACTCTGTGGGGACACCTGGGATTTGGAGGGCACTCAGAGTTTATGCTGAGTTGCAGCCACAAAGGATGGTTGCCAGTGTGCTCCTTCCCTGAGCTGTGGGGAAAGCAGCACTCCCCACCCCCTTGAACTCAGCATTTCCCAGATGACGAAAAAAAAAATGCAAATTGGGGCTCATTAACCACCAGCATCTATCCCACCCACTGTAAATCCTCTTATGCAGAACACCAGGGCTACATTCCAAGGCACTGAGTAACTGAGACTACTAGCCACTAGAAAAAACCTAGAGGATAACAGAACTTTCCTGGGTTTGCAAATCTTCCCAAGAGAGTATGACTTGACAGTGGTGTTTAACATGGGCCCACCCAGGCTCATCCAAACCCAGTAGAGGGAGCCACAAACAGCACAATACCAAAAACCACAGGGAAAATTTGGCAGACTACAAAACCCACTGAGATAGTCAAAATGGTGAAACAAAGAAACAAATCTCAAACAAAAGAACATGAGATTTCTATAGAAGATGAGATAAATGAAATGCACCTAAGCAAATTATCAGAGGTAGAGTTCAGAGCCATGATCTTGAGAAAGCTCAACAGCATGAGTAAGGACATCAGCACCATGAGTAAAGATAAAGAAATATTGAAAACCAAGTGGAAATCGAGAATGACATAGCAGAAATAAAGAACACATGGAAAGGAATAATCAGCAGAGTAGAGGAAGCTGAGGACCGGGTCAATAAATCAGAAGACAGGGTAGAAAAAATCAACCAATCAGAAAGCCAAAAGGAAAAAAACAATTAAAAACAGGAAGACAGTGTAAGAGAATGTGAGACAACTGGAAACGTAATAGCATTCACATCATAGGAGTCCTCGAAGAGGAAGAAAATGGGCAAGGGTTAGAGAATATATTTGAAGAAATAGTGACAGAAAACTTCCCTAATTTGGTGAAGGAAGAAGGCATTCAAGTTCAAGAAGTAAAGAGAGCCCCAAGTAAGAAGACCCCAAACAGGCCCACACAAAAACACATAGTGATTAAAATGCCAAAAATTAAAGACAAACAGAGAATCCTAAAGGCAGCAAGAAATAAGCGACAGGTTACCTACAAAGGAACCCCCATTAGGCTCCCAGCTGACTTCTAAACAGAAACACTACAGGCCAGAAAGGAGTGGCATGAAGTAATCCAGGTCATGAAAAACAAGGATCTGAACCCAAGACTACTCTATCCAGCAAGGCTATCATTCAAAATAGAAGGTCAAATAAAGAGCTTTCCGACAAAAAAAAAAAAAAAATAGCTAAAGGAATACATTAACACTAAGGCAGCACTGCAAGATATGCTAAAAGTAGAAGAAATAGGAAGAAAAATAGAACCACCCTAAACAAAAATGGCAATAAATAAGTGCATATCAATTATCACCTTAAATATGAATGGTTTGAATGCTCCGATGAAAAGACACAGAGTAGCTGACTAGATAAGAAAGCATGACTCACATATATGTTGTTTACAAGAAACCCCCCTCACAACAAAAGGTTGAAAGTGAAGAGATGGAAAAAATATTTCAAGCAAATGGGAAGGAAAAAAAAGCTGGGGTAGCCATACTCATATCTAATAAAGTAGACTTCAAAATGAAGACCATAACTAGAGACAAAGAAGGCCACTACATAATATTGAAAGGATCTACCCAACAGGAAGATATAACCTTGGTAAACATATATACACCTAATATAGGAGCACCAACATATATTAAAAATCTTTTGGAGGACATCAAAGGAGAAATCAGCAGCAATACAATCATAGCAGGGGACTTCAATACCCCGCTGACATCACTAGATAGATCTTCTAGACAAAAAATTAACAGAAAAACACAGACTCTAAATGAAGTGCTAGATCAAGTGGATTTAATAAATATCTACAGAGAAGATAGTCAAAATGGTGAAACAAAGAAACAAATCTCAAACAAAAGAACATGAGATTTCTATAGAAGATGAGAAAGTAGAGAATTCACATTCTTTTCAAGTGCACATGGGACGTTCTCAAAGATAGACCACATGTTAGGACACAAACTCAGTCTCTACAAGTTCAAGAGATTGAAATCATATCAAGCATCTTCTCAGATCACAATGGCATGCAACTAGAAATCAATTACAACAAGAACATGCAAAGATATTTGAAAAAATGGAAGTTATATAGCATGTTATTGAACAATGAATGGATTAACATAGAGATCAAGGAAGAAATTTAAAATTTCCTGGAAACCAATAAAAATGAACACACAACACAAAATCTATGGCGTGCAGCGAAAGCAGTTCTGAGAGGGAAGTTCATAGCACTACAGGCCTACCTCAACAAGCAAGAAAAACTTCTAATAGACTATCTAACCTCACAACTTAAAGAACTAGAAAGCAAACAAAAATGAAACCTCAGAACAAGTAGAAGGAAGAAAATAGTAAAGATCAGAGCAAAAATAAATGACATGGAGACCAAAAAAACAATTCAAAGGATCAATGAAACAAAGAGCTGGTTATTTGAAAAGATAAACAAGATAGATAGACCCTCAGCTAGACTCACCAAGAAACAAAGAGAGAGAACCCAAATACACAAAATCAGAAATGAAAGAGGAGAAATAATAACTGACACGACAGAAATACAAAGGATTCTTAACAAATATTATGAACAATTATACGGCAACAAATTCGACAATCTAAGCAAAATGGACAAATTTCTAGAAATACGTAGTCTCCCAAAACTGAACTGGGAATAGATAAAAAACTTGAACAGACCAATAACAACTAAGGAAATTGAAGATGTAATCAAGACTCTCCCAGCAAACTAAAGCCCAGGCCAAGACGGCTTCACATGGGAATTTTACAGAACATTCAAAGAAGAACTAATACCCATTCTCCTCAAACTATTTCAAAAAACTCAAGAAGAAGGAAGACTTCCAAACTCGTTTTATGAGGCCAGCATAATTCTAATTCCAAAACCAGATAAAGACACTACAAAGAACGAAATACACAGTCCAATATCCCTGATGAATATAGATGCCAAAATCCTGAACAAAATATTAGCAAATCAAATCCAGCAATACATCAAAAAATTATCCAGTATTATCAAGTGGAATTCATCCCAGGGATGCAAAGCTGGTACAATATTTGCCAATCAATTAATGTGATACACCACATAAACAAAATGAAAGATAAATATCATATGATCATATCAATAGACACTGAAAAAGCATTTGACAAAATCCAGCACCCATATCTGATACAAATGCTCAGCAATCTGGGAATAGAGGTATCATATCGCAACATAATAAAGGCCATATATAAAAGACCTACAGTCAATATCATACTCAATGGGCAAAAATGAATAGCATTTCCCTTAAGAACAGGAACAAGACAAGGATGCCAACTTTCACCACTCTTATTTAACATTGTACTGGAAGTCTTAGCCACAGCAATCAGACAGGTGTGAGGTGATACCTCATTGACTAATAGACATATGCAGAAATGCTCAACATCACTAATCATCAGAGAGATGCAAATTAAAACAACAATGAGGTATCACCTCACACCTGTCAGAATGGCCGCCATCAACAAATCATCAAACAACAAGTGTTGGCGAGGGTGTGGAGAAAAGGGGACTCTAATACACTGCTGGTGGGAATGCAGACTGGTGCAGCCACTATGGAAAACAATATGGTGTTACCTCAAAAAATTAGAAATTGAACTGCCATTTGACCCAGGAATCCCATTTCTAGGAATATACCCTAAGAAGCCTGAAACACCAATCAGAAAGAATATATATACCCCCATGTCTGTAGCAGCACTATTTACAATAGCTGAAATCTGGAAACAGCCCAAATGTCCATCTGTAGATGAATGGGTAAAAAAGCAGTGGTACATATACACAATGGAGTACTATGCAGCTGTAAGAAAGTAAGATCTCTTATCCTTTGAGATGACATGGAGGCACCTGTAAAGTATTATCCTAAGTGAAACAAGCCAAACAGAGAAATACAAGTATCATATGATATCACTTATCTGTGGAATATAATGGACATAACAGTCTTAGGAATAGAGTATTCCCAGATACATGGACGTGGGGTACAGACTGACAATCCCCAGAAGAGAGGTAGTGGGGGAGAGGTAAACCACAGAACTTATATGCATGTATGCATGTATGACATGGACAACAAAGCTGGGGACAGAGCTGGGGGTGAGAGGGAAATCATTGGGGGGAATAGGAGAAACATTGGTAACAAAAATTAATTAATTAATTAATTAAAATAAATAAATAAAACTGAGAGCCCAGAAAGAAACCCACACGTATGCGTGCAACTAATTTCCAACGAAAAGTAAAAAATATACAATGGGGAATGGAAAGTCTCAATAAATAATATTGGATAAACTCAAACAAGATGAACCTAAACAGGCCCACACCAAGACACATCATAATTAAAATGCTAAAGGTTAAAGACAGAGAATCTTAAAAGCAACAAGAGAAAAGCAGTTAGTTACCTGCAAGGGAGCTCCCATAAGGTTATCAGCTGATTTCTCAACAAAAACTTTGCAGCCAAAAGGGATTGTTATGTAATATTCAAAGTGATGAAAAGCAAAGACCTACAACCAAAATAACTCTACCCAGTAAAACTAGTATTCAGAATTGAAGGACAGGTAAAGAGCTTCCCAGACAAGAAAAAACTAAAGGACTTCATTATCACCAAACCAGTATTACAAGAAATGTTATATGTACATCTTCTTTATCCAATCATCCATGGAAAAACACTTTGATTGTTCCCATATCTTGGCCATCATGAATAATGCTGCAATGAACCTAGGGGTATATATATCATTGTGAATAAATGTTTTCAAATTTTCTCTTGGGTATCCAGAAGAGAGATTATTAGGTCATATGGTAACTCTATTTTTAATTTTTTGAGGAGGCTCTATACTGCTTTCCGTAGTGGCTGTACCACTTTACATTATGATCAGAAGTGAGTAAGGGTTCTATTTTCTTCACAACCTCCCTAATACATGTTATTACTTGTCTTGTTGATAATAGCCATTCTAATAGGTGTGAGGTGGTATCTCATTGTAGTTTTGATTTGCATTTTTCTAACAGCTAGTGAAGTGTTGTACATATATATAATGGAATACTACTTAACCATGAGAAAACATGAAACAATTCCATTCACTACATCATGAATTGATGTTGAGAATATCATGCTAAGCAAAATAAGACAGAAACCAAGAACCATATAATTTAACTTTTATGTAGGATATAAAACTGAAAGCAATAAATGAACAAACAAGAAAAACAAACAAAAATGCATAGACACAGACAACAGTATGGTGGTTACCAGAGGGAAGGAAGGTGATGTGGTTGTAAAGGGTAAATGGTGTCAAATATATAGTGACAGAAGAAGATTTGATTTTAGGTGTTGAGCACAGTATGCAATATACAGATGCTGTATCATAGAATTGTACACTTAAAACTTATATAATTTTATTAACCAATGCGCCCTCAATAAATTTAATAACAAAAATTTAAGGATTTTCTTTAAAAAGAAGAATAAAAAAGATTTTAAAATATGACTAATAAAATGACAATAAATTCACATCTATCAACAATTACTTTAAATGCAAATTGATTAAATGTTCTGTTCAAAAGACATGGATAGCCCTGGCCAGTTTGGCTCAATGGTAGAGCCTCAGCCCATGGACCAAAGAGTTGCGGGTTCAATTCTAGTCAAAATAACATACCTCGGTTGCAGTTTGGTCCCAGCCCTGTTCAGGGTTGTGCAGAAGTCAACCAATCAATGTGTCTCTCTCACATATCTCTCTCTCTCTCTCTCTCTCTCTCTCTCTCTCTCTCTCTTCCACTCTCTCTGGATATTAAAAATGGAAAAATATCCTTGGGTGAGGATTTTTTTTAAAAAGACATGGAAGAGTAAGCAAGACTCTTACATATACGTTTTCCAAGAGATTCATTTCAGATCAAAAGACACACACAGACTAAAAGTAAACAGATGGAAACAGTTATTTCATGAAAATGAAAACAAACAAATAAAAAAAAAGCTGGGGTAGCAATATTTTTTTTCTTCATTGAATTTGAGAGAGAGAGAAAGGTAGAGAGAGATAAAAAACATTGATGAGAGAGAACAGCAATTGGCCGCCTCCTGCATGCCCCCCACTTGGGATTTGGCCCACAACCAGGGCATGTGCTCTGACCAGAAATCAAATGGGCAACCTCTTGGTGCCTGGGTCGATGCTCAACCACTGAGCCACACCAGCCAGGCTGGAGTAGCAATATTTATACCAGACAAAATACACTTTAAAACGAAAGTCTAACAAGAGACAAAGAAGGACCTAGAAATTCCACTTCTGGGAATTTATCCAAAAAACCCTAAAATACTACATTGAAAGGATACACACATCTATATGTTCATTGCAGCATTGCTTACAATAGACAAAATGTGGAAGCAACCTGTGTCCATCAATAGATGAATATATAAAGCAGAAGGGATGCATCTATATAGTGGAATATTACTCAGCCATAAAAAGAATGAAATCTTGCATCTGCAACAACATGGATTGACCTAGAGGGTAGTGTGCTGAGGGAAATAAACCAGACAGAGAATGCAAAAATACCATATGATTTCATGTTTATGTGGAATCTAAAAAAAAAACAAACAAATAAATTAACAAGCAGAACATAAACAGACTGTAGATACAGAGAACATTATGATGACTTCCAGATGGGAGGGGGTTTGGATGAAGGTGAAGGGATTAATAAGTACAAATTGATACATACAGAATAACCATGGGGATGGAAAGTACAAGATAGAGAATATAATCAATAGTATTGTAATAATTATGTATTATGTCATATGGGTACTAGATTTATCAGGGTGATCACTTCATAAGTTTTATAAATGTCTAATCACTGGGTTGTACACTTGAAACTAATATAATATTTTATGTCAATTTTAATAAAAAATTAAAAATACTTTTTGAAAGGTAATTTAGTGAGGTATCATTTTCTGTAATTCTCCCTCCTCCTATCATTTATAACTCATGTGGTTTATTTATTCAGCTTCTTTTACCTCTTGATTGACTTTAATATTATGATATTGATATTTATAACATGGAGATCAGTGACAGGGGTTTAATATAGTAAACAGAAGTTGGTCTTTCACAAAAAAAATGGGTGAAAATAAAAATGGGTCATCAAATGTGATAGTGAAAAAGTGAGAATGTTTATGATATTTTGTGAAAACAATGGTTCAGATAGGCTCAATATAGGTGTTTCACCAGAGATAATATTGAGCAACACTTTTTGGTTTAGATGCTGATAGTAAAGAGGGACTTTAGAATGCCAGACCAAGTTTAAACGTTATACAAAATGTATTAAAGACTTATTGAAAGTTTTTGAGCAGAGGATGATTGAAAGGAGCAGTGTTTAGGGGGAAAACATTTCATGGATGCAAGAATACATAGACTGGTTGAGAAAGAGAAGATATGGATGGTTGGAGAAATTAGGGGGGATATTGCAATGGCACAGGCAAACAGCAACAAGGAACTGAATTAGTGTGGAGTCAGTGGGTCTGAATTAGAAGGGAAAGATAAAAACTTTATGACAAAAAAAGTTTTAATAGGACTTGTGGGCTGAGGCTTACACATTTCTGAATATACTCATAAAGATTGGTGCTCCCTCACATCTGAGGCCCATAAAATAATTCCTGATATCTCAGTTAATATGAATATGCTACCGGACAGTCTGCTAGAAGAAACCCTTCTTGCTCAAGAAAGGTCAGTTTTTGCTTTATTAAGACTCTTAACTGACTGGATGAGGGCTACCCCCATTATGGAGGGTAATAAGCTTTACTTAATATCCACTGATCTAATTGTAAGTCTCATCCCAAAAACATATGAACAGAAATGTTCAGAATAATGTTTGAGCAAATATCTGGGCACCATGGACTGCCAAATTGACACACAAAAATTAACCAGCACAGATGGATAAAGATATATTCAAGAAATCAGATCAGTTTTTTGTTTTTTTTTTTAGAATGATAGCTAGATCTCAACCATACAACAAATCAACCCTAGTGATGATCTGCTCTTATTAGCAGTGTGAACTTAGGCAAGTCACAGTTCCTACTTTATCTCTGTGTAAAATCATCTCAATATTCCTTACAGAGTGGGTATGGAACTGTTATAAGATCCTATAAAATTTCATATTCACCAAGTATTCTAAATGTTCCTATTTGTTCTGAAAGGAAAGTTAGCTTTCAAGACGTTATTCAACGATATTGGATGTGCAGAAAAAATAATAGACAACACAGAACGTGTTAATCTTTCCTTTGGGCCTAAGTAAGATCCAATCTAGTTCTTGGCCCTCAGTGACTCAGTCTTCTTGTTTTGTAGTGACACATCTCCTGGTTTGAAGTAAAGCTAACAGAGGGGCCAGGCCAGGGTTGAAGAGGAGAAAGGTAAGTTCTGTGGTTTCCTACAGTTGATACAGAAGGTCTGTGAATGAAGACAGTAATGAATATCTGTGGTTTAGAACACCAGCAAGCCTGCATCTGACAACTTCAGAAGCCAAGAAGTGATACTTTTGATCAGCTTTTCTTGATACTGCAAAGGTCACTGAGGATGGAGGTCTGTGTTTTGTCCCACACTGCGCAAGTCCATAGGAGTGTGATGTTCTATCTAAGTCCATGTACAGACTTCAGATCACTCACTTTTTATTTTAGCTCAACTTTCAGCACATTTACGGATGACACTTCCGCCCAAAGGTTTCTACCTTTTCTCTTGCCTCAGACATGTCACATAATCACTGAACCAAAATAATTTGCCTTCTGACATTTAGAATCACCTGAAATTGCCCCAAGAAACTATAATCTTTTAAGTCAATGAGAAGCAATTTTGTCCAGATGTTAACTGTCTCCACAAATAGAAACTAGTTTATTAAGAGCTAAGGTTCCAAAGGCAACTTGCTCTGCTCCTATCCCCCAACTCATGTGAATGCAGTCTTTTCCAAAGAATAGCAAACCAGCCTTGCAGCACCCGATGCAACATTTAATTTGAGGTGGGTGAAAAGAGTCTCCATTTTTTTTTTATATTTTTAATTGATTTTTACAGAGAGAGGAAGGGAGAGGGAGAGAAAAACATCAATGTGGCAGTGAAACATTGATGCACTGCCTCCTGCAGACCCCTACCAGTGATTGAGCCTGGAACCCAGACCAAGAATCGAACCAGCAACCTTTCAGTGCACGAGACAATGCCCAACCGACTGGGCCACACAACCCAGGATAAAAGAGTCTCAATTTTAAAACTGGCTGTCACACTTCCTGAAATTCCACCATTGGAGCTCATTGCTTTGGATTAAGGCACTGTTATATTTACAAGGTTTTTAGGTAACAAATTTTTACCCTTTATTTTCTCTGGTATTCTTCATATTTTGCTTCATGGACTCCTTTTTTGAAAACTTTTTGTTGTATTTGTTGGGGTGACACTGGTTATAAAAATTATATAGGTTTCAGTTACACAATTCTACAACACATTATCTGTACACTGTATTTCCCAGCTGTTAAATGATGCTGTTCATCTTTTCATGTTCCTGTTGGACACTTGACGTCTTCTTTGGAAAATGGTCTATTCAGTTTCTTTGCCCATTTTTTTAAAACATTAAAAAAAATTTTTTTCTGCCCTGGCCGGTTTAACTCAGCAGTTAGAGCGTCAGCCAGTGGACGAGAGAGTCCTGGGTTCAGTTCCCGCCAAGGACACGTACCTTCATTGCAGTTTGTGCCTGGTCCTGGTTGGGGTCGTGCAGGGGGCAACCAGTCAATGTGTCTGTTTCACATCGATGTTTCTCTTTCTCTCCTCCTTCCTCTCTCTCTCCTGCTCTATCTGAAAATAAATGCAAAAATGTCCTCAGGTGAGGATTAAAAAAAAATTTTTTTTTCCTTTATTGATTTTAGAGAGAGACAGAGGGAGAGAGAGATAGAAACATCATGAGAGAGAACATCGATTGGCTGCCTCCAGCATGCCTCCCCACTCTGTGGATTGGGTCCACAACCTGGGCATGTGCTCTGACCAGGAATCAAACCAGCGACTTCCTGGTGCTTGGGTCATGTTCAACCACTGAGCCACAGCAGCTGGGCTCTTTGCCCATTTTTAATCAGATTCATTGTTTCTTTTTTTTTTTTTTTTGCTTTTATTGAGTTGTATTATTCTCTATATATTTTAGATATTAAACTGTTATCAGATATATGATTTGCAAATATTTTCTCTCAATATGTATGTTGCTTTTTCTTTTTAACCATTTCTGTTTCTGTGCAGAAGCTTTCTAGTTTGATATATTCGCACTTATTTATTTTTTCCTTTGTTGTTTGCATTTTTCTTCTCATATCCAAACAAAATTGTTGCCAAGTGCATTTTTACCACAAGATATAACATTATACAACTTTATACAATGACAAGAAGCATTTTTTTATAATTTCTTCTAGAAGACGTCTGGTTTTAGCTCTTATATTTAAGTCTACAATTCATTTTGAGTTAATTTATGCGAGTGGGCAAAATAGAGATCCAATTTAATTTTACTGCATGTGGATATTCAGTCTTCTCAACACCATTTATTAAAGAGACTATCTTTTCCCATGATTATTCTTGGATCCCTTGTCAAATAGTTGATTGCATGTGTAGGGGTATATTTCTGGACTCTCAATTCAGTTCCATTGGTATTGATGTATATTTTTATGCTGGTATAATACTATTTTGATTACTATAGCTTTGTAGTATGATTTTAAGTCAGGAAGTGTAGTATCTGAAGCTTTGTTATTCTTTCTCAGGATTGCTTCAGCTATTCAGTTTTTTGTGATTTCATCCACATTTTAGAATTTTTTTTCTAGTTCTGTGAAAGATATTATTGAAATTTTGATAGGGATTGTATTGACTCTATTGGTAGCTGTGGTTAATATAGACATTTTAATAATATTTATTATTCCAAACAATTAACACAAGGTATCATTCCATTTACTTGAGTCTTTTTATTTATTTATTTCATCAGTGTCTTTTGTTTGTTTTCTTGTCTTATAGGTAATTTTTAATTAAATTTATTGGAGTGACATTGATTCACAAAACCATATAGGTTTCAAATGTACAATGCAACAAAACCTCAACTGACAGCTGTCAGTTCCATGTATCCATGCTTCTGTTTCTATTTTGTTCATCAGCTTATTTTGTTCATTAGATTCCACATATAAGTGAGATCATGTCTTTCTCTGACTGGCTTATTTCACTTAGCATAATAATTTCCAGCTCTATCCATGCTGTCACAAAAGATAAGATTTCCTTCTATTTTACAGCTGAGAAGTATTCCAGAGTGTAAATGTACCACAGCTTTTTTATCCACTCATCTACTTGAGCTGTTTCCAGATTGTGACTATTGTAAATAATGCTGCAATATGCCCTGGCCAGTTTGGCTCAGTGGTTAGATAGTCGGCCTGCAGACCAGAGTCCTGGGTTTGGTTCCTGGTAAGGGCATGTACCTCGGTTGCAGTTTGTCCTCACCCAAGTTGGAGTCGTGTGGGTGGCAACAACTCAAAGTGTCTCTCTCACATAGAAGTTTCTTTCCCTCTCTCCCTCCCACTCTATCTGAAGATTAAAAAAGCAAAAATGTCTTCGGGTGAGGATAAAAAATAAAATAAAATAATGCTGCAATAAACACGGGGTTGCATATATTCATTCGAATTAGGGTTTCAGGTTTCATCAATGTCTTATAGTTCTCAGTGTATAGATATTTCATCTTTTAGGTTATATCTAATATACTTATTTTATTGTTTTGATGTTGTGCACAGGATTGTCTTTGTTTTTGTTTTTATTCTAGTGTATAAAAATACGACTGATTTCTGTGTGATTTTTTATCCTTCAACTTTACTGAATTGTGTATTTAGTAACACATTATAGTAGCTATGGTTATTTTTGATATTCTTGTCTTTAACCTTAATACTATAGTTAAGTGGTTAACCTACCATCATATTTAAATATTAGAGTTTTCTGACACTGTATATTTTCTTAAGTTTTTATGTTACTAGTTAATGTCTTTTTATTTCAGTTTGAATAATTCTTTTTAGCATTTTCTATAAGGCAGGTCTAGTGGTGATAAATTTCCTCAGATTTTACTCATCTGTGTAAGTTTTTATTTCTCCTTTATTATTGAATAATAACTTTGCCAGAGAGAGTATTCTTGGTTGGCAATTTTCTTCTGTCAGCATTTGAAATATCATCCCACTTTCTCCTGACCCATGATTTTTCTACTGAGAAATTGGCTGATAAACTAATGGGTTTTTGTTTGTTTTATTTGTTTTTTGTTTTGTTGTTGTTGTTGTTTTGGTAAGTTACAATTGTCTTTTCTCTTGCTGACTTTAAGATTCACTCTTTTTTTTTTTTTTTCATCCTCACCCGAGGACATTTTTCCATTTTTTTGTACAGATGAAGTGGGAGGGAGAGAGAAAGAGAGAGACAGAGAGGAAGGGAGAGAGAGAGAGAAACATCGGCGTGAAAGGGACACATCGAGTGGCTGCCACCCGCACAACCAACCAGGGCCGGGGACAAACTGCAACCGAGGTACATGCCCTTAGCGGGAACCAAACCCGGGTCTCTCCAGACCGCAGGCCGATGCTCTAACCGCTGAGCCAAACCGGCCAGGGCAGATTCACTCTTTATCATTGATTTTTGACCATTAAAAAAATAATGTGTCTTGAAGAAGGTTAATTTTGATTAATTGAATGGAGTGATCTATTAGCTTCATGAACTTGGATGTTCAAATCTCTGCCCAGGTTTGGGAAGTTTTCAGCCTTTATTTATTTAAATAAGCTTTCTACCTTCTTCTCTTTCTCTTCTTCTGGAACTCTAATGATTTTTGTATGGGTTTCTCATAAATCACATAGGCCCTTTTCATTTCTCTTTATTCATCTTTCTTTTTTTCTCCACAGATTGTTATTTTTAAGTTATTATCCTCTATCTCACTAATTCTTTCTTCTATTTGGTCTACTTTTCTGTTGATGTTCTCTGTTGCATTTTTTATTTTATCCATTGAAGTTTTCTGCTCCAGAATTTCTCTTTAATTCTTTTTATGATTTCTATCCCTTTGTTAAATTTTTCATTTAGCTCATGTACTTTTTCCTGATTCCATTGAATTGTCTTTCTGTTTTCCTGTAGCTCACTGGGTCTCTATAAAACAAGTAGTTTGTTTTTTGGGTTTTTGTTTGTTTTGTTTTGTTTTGTTTTGTTTCAGAAAATTAGAGATCTCCACATGCTTGGGTGCAATTACTGAAGATTATTGTAATCTTTTGTTGGTGTCATGTTTCATTGAGTGTTCATGTTTCTTGGAGCTTTGCATTGTTGTTTTTACATTAGAATTAGCAGTTTCTTCCTCCAGTTTTTACTAATTACCTTCCGTGTAAAAACACATTTTGTCAATCCTGCTATAGATTCTGAGGCTTTCTCAGGCTTTGTATGTATCTTGCTTCCTCTTGTGGCAGAATTATTAAGCTTGTTTGTCTTCCCTTGATCCTACAATGACCCAGGCCATCTGCTGATATTTTCTCTTTTGTTTTCCTGAAGGTGGCACTGTAGTTCAAGTTTGTTATTTCTCTTTCATGCACACTGTAGCCTGCTCTCTGTGCATAACTTCTGATTGGTAGAGTTCTCTCTCATCACAGATGATCAGTACATGCACAGGGAGCCAGCTGGAGAATGGGGGGATATGTGGGTTTGGCACATGTTGCACTAATCTTGCCTGTATGTTTGTGTGTGTGGGGGGGTGTCCATTGGTAAGATTTTCCCCCAAGGGGCTCAGAGGCAGGCTTCTTTATGGAGTCCAGAATGCTGTCAACAAGAACCATGTCCTTGTAATGCCCTCTGGGAATCTTTTATGCCATTCTCCTAATCTGCTCCTTCTTCCCTCTCATGAAACTTTCACTTAAATGTGCTTGATGCTGAAAGAGAGTGATTAATCTTTCTCAGTGTCCCACACAACTGGGGAAGCTGGAAATTCACTTACTGATTCTGCTTTTTTCATGCTGGTGAAATTACAGGCTGTCTAGTTTAGTTCAAAACTCTACCACCTTAGGGGAGGGATGATGCTGGCAAAGGCAAGCAATAACCCACTCCAATGCATGCAATCTAATTTTTATTGTTCCAATGGAGTGCTAGAAAATTTTCTCTGGAAACCTGGGCATCCACAAAGGATTTCTCATGTGTAGATGACCACCCAAGTCAGTGTTTGGGAGGTATTCCTAGACTGTGGCTAAGAGGAGCCAGAACAACTTCATAGTCTCTTGTAGGTTTCACACCTGTTACTAAAGTCTGTTTCCCTATTACCCAATGCACCAGTGGGCAAGACTTCTTCAGGTTCCTTAGTGTTCCCGTGAATCTCATAGAGGTACTTCTGTTTGTGGATGGATACTGAAAATTTTGTTGAATAGGGGACAGATAATAAGAATGTCTTATGACACCATAATTCTGACATCATTCCTTTCTTTCTCTTTTTCTCTTTCTTTCTTTCTTTTACCTCTTCCTCTCTCTCTCTCCAACTGGTACCACTGCACCAATCATGTGTCTCAAAATGTATGCAAGAAATCTCTACTTAGAAGCCCAGTTAACAATTCTAATAGAAATCAGTATTCTTTTTCCCAGCTGCAAAGAATCTACAGTCACATATTCTAATTCTGTCCACATATATTTAACCTTTTTTCTAGTCCTCAAGTTTAAAAAATTCTGACTCCATTTTTTTTATCTTCATCTTCTGTCATCAACATGCCAGAACCCATATTTTCTTGTCTGCTCTTATAAAATGCCTTTTTGTTTTGTTTTTTACTCTCTGCATTTATTTCCTCTTTAGTTCCCTATTTTTTTTTTCCCTTTATAATCCCATACCTGAAATGTTAGTAGCAGCCTTTTGCTGTCCTCCCTCACCTCAGCTGTTGGCTTCTCCTATTATTTTAAACATTAATCAATGTTTGACTTTTGGGGTAAAATTAGCTTTCTCTAGGTCACTCCTTTACTCAGGTGTCTATAATGAGTTCTTATCACCTATTATATCAAGTACCAACTCCTTTGCCTGCCTTTCCAAAACTTCCTCACCTATCTAACCATTTCTCCAATGCTATGGAGTTATACTGCTGCTCTTTCTCATACTCAACCTCATCTCATTGAGGTTGATATATTTCATGCCTATTTTCTTTAACTCTTTGGTTGCATTGTTTTTCCAACCAGAATATCCACTGTCTTCCCCTATAACTATTTTGATACTTCTCATATTTAAGGAAACATACTAAGTCCTACATATTCTGTACATACATTTTTGCCCTCAATCTCTCTCTCTCTCTCGTACTATTTTGTGTACAGTACATTTGCCTATGATTCACGCTTGGCTCTGTTTCTGACTCAGGATTCTAAGGGAAGTGCCTGTCAAATACT
Organism: Molossus molossus; assembly: GCF_014108415.1. Taxonomy (NCBI): domain Eukaryota; kingdom Metazoa; phylum Chordata; class Mammalia; order Chiroptera; family Molossidae; genus Molossus; species Molossus molossus. Next base: position 9,295,774 of record NW_023425355.1, on the reverse strand, counting down.
CATTGACTCATATCTGTGAGCACCTACCACAGAGCCTGGGACACAAAAAGTGTTCAAGAAATATTTATTACATAAATTGAAAAGCTCTTAGTACAGAGCTGAGTACATAGTTTTTCACTGTTAAAGACTTAGACACTTATTGACAAATTTCTGATAAGACACTAAAGAAATACCAACTCATCAAAGCCAAGTTTTTTTTAATCTTATACAGATTATTTATTTTATACAGATTATTACAGATGTCCCCCCCTTTTTCCCCTTTTGACCCCCTCCTCCTCCTCGCATCCACCCCCTCCTGCCTTCACCACACTATTGTCTGTGTCCATTGGTTATGCATATACACACATAAGTTCTTTGGTTTCTATCTCCCCCCTCTCCCCAATCCCTCTTCCCTCTGAGGGTTGTCAATATGTTCCCTACTTCCATGTCTCTGGATCTGTATGTCTTTTTTAAGAAGTGTTTATTCAGGTCCTCTGCCCATTTTTTAACTGCATTGTTTGTCTTCCTTTTGTTGAGCTGTATGAGTACTTTATATATTTTGGATATTAACCCCTTATCCAATGTATCATTGGCAAATATGTTATCCCAACGAGTGGGTTCCCTTTTCATTCTGATGCTTGTTTCTTTTGCCATCCAGAAGCTTTTTAGTTTGACATAGTCTCATTTATTTTTTTCCTTTGTTTCTCTTGCCCTAGGTGATGTATCAGTGAAAATTCTGTTATGTGTGGTGTCTGAGATTTTGCTACTTACATATCCTTCTAGGATTTTTATGACTTCATGACTTACATTTCAGTATGGGAAGCCCTGTATGATGAGGTTCGTCAGTTCGGCGAGGCCTGTGGGAAGACTCATCTCAATACCATCTTAGAAACGAGAGAACTTGGATCTCTTATGAATGTCTATAAAGCCAATATGATAGCAATGATGGCAGGATCAGATTTTATTAAGACTTCTCCTGGAAAAGAAACAGTAAATGCCACCTTACCAGTAGCTATAGTAATGCTACACACCATTAGAGATTACTTTTAGAAAACTGGAAACAAGGTAGGCTTTAAGCCAGCAGGAGGCATCTGCAGTGCGAAGGATTCCCTCGCTTGGCTCTCTCTCGTCAAGGAGGAGCTTAGAGACAAGTGGCTGAAGCTGGACCTGTTTCGGATAGGCGCCCGCACTCTGCTTTCGGACATCGAGAAGTAGATTTATCATCACGTGACTGGGAGATATGCAGTTTATCACGACCGTCCGATGGGTTAAATCCACAACGAATTCCAGAAGTGTTTTACAGCATTTAAAAATTATTTTTCTACATGATTACTAAAATTAATTAATAAATGAGAGACTAGGTAACTGACTCTTTTCACTTAAAATTTCCATCAAATTTAATTCAAAGAATGAAAGAAAAATACCAACCAACCCACACATGCTATTCATTTCAGGCCTATCTGAAATGCTACTTACGAGATCTGCACTGTTAATTTTGTGAAGATTTTCTCTTAAAAACTCTGAGTACAATGTTAACGATAGCTTTGACAAAATTAAATTCTAAGGGGAAAAAGAAAAAAGGCTAAACTGCCAAAGACATGTGCTCTAGCAAAAGAAAGGACAGTGTCCCTGACCTGCTGCTGGGCTCTGGTGACTACAGGGGTCACTGACTCGGTACTAATTTTCTGCTGTGGAAAACCATCTTTAATTTTTGCAGAGATATACTCTTTTTTTAATTGTTTTGTTAATGAAATGTCTGTAATTGCTACATGAAACTATGGCTATTACTGAACTTTTTAAATAGAGCATCCCTGTAGTTGTTTTAAAAAAAAGAAGAATGTCATCAATTTCTGGATGTTAATTTTGTATCTGCTACTTTGATGAATTCATGTATTAAATCTAGTCATTTTTATGGAGTCTTTAGGGTTTTCAATGTACAATACCATGTCATCTGTGAATGACAATTTCTTTCTCCTTGTCTGATCACTGTAGCCAAGACTTCCAGTATTATGTTGAATAATTGTGGTGAAAGTGGACATCCCTGCATTGTTCTTGTTCTTAAGGAAAATGTTTTCAGTTTTTTTCCCATTGAGTATGAGGTTGGCTGTAGGTTTTTCATATATGGCCTTTGTTAAGATATAATCCATCTATTCCCACTTTTCTAAGAATTTTTATCAGAAATGGATGTTGGATTTTGTCAAATGCTTTTTCAGCATCTATTGATATTATATATGATTTTTATCTTTCATTTTGTTTATGTGGTGTGTCACATTTATTGATTTGAGAATATTATACCAGCCTTGCTTTCCTGGAATAAATCTCACTTGATTGTAGTGAATAAATGTTTTAATATATTGCTGGATCTGATTTACTAATATTTTGTCAAGGGATTTGGCATCTATGTTCATCAGGAATATTGGCCTGTAATTTCTTTTCTTTATAGTATCTTTATCTGTTTTGGGAATTAGGATTACACTGGACTCAAAAAGAGCTCAAAGTCTTCCTTCCTCTTCAATTTTTTGGGGATAGTTTGAGGAGAATAGGTGTTAGTTCTTCTTTGAATGTTCGGTAAAACTCCCCTGTGAAGCCATCTGACCAGGGCTTTTGTTTGCAGGAAGTTTATTGATTACTGCTTCAATTTCTTACTTGTTATTGGTCTGTTCAAGTTATCTGACTCTTCCCAATTGAGTTTTGGAAGACTACATGATTCTAGGAATTTGTCCATTTCCCTAGGTTGTCCAATATTTTGGCATATTATTTTTGGTCCAATATTTTGGCGTATATTTGTTTATAATACTTTCTAACAATCTTTCTTACTTCTGTGGTGTCAGTTATTACTTCTCTTCTTTTGTTTCTGAATTTGTTTATTTGGGGCATCTCTCTGTTTCTTGGTGAGTCTGGCTATAGGTTCATCAATCTTGTTTATCTTTTCAAAGAACCAGCTCTTGGTTTCATTGAACTTTTGAATTGTTTTTATAGTCTCTGTGTCATTTATTTCCACTCTAACCTTTTTTATTTCCTTCCTTCTACTTACTCTGGGTTTTTCTTTTTTTTCACTTTCTAGTTCTTTAAACTATAGGGTTAGATAGTCTATTGGAAGTTTTCTTGTTTCCTGGGGTAGGCTTGTAATGCTATGAATTTCCCTCTAAGGACTGTTTTTGCTACATCCCATAGATTTTGTGTTCTTATTTAGCCTCCATGTGTTTGTATGTTTTTTAGTGTTTTTATTGTAATTATTTTCTAGTTTCATGCCATTTTGATTTGAGAAAATGCTTGATATGATTTCAATCTTCTTGAACTTGTAGAGACTTAGTTTGTGTTCCAATATACGGTCTATCTTTGAGAATGCCCTGTGTGCACTTGAGAAGAATTTATATTCTGCATTTGTGGGGTATAATTCTCTGCAAATATCAATTAAATCCATCTGATCTATTGTGTTATTTAGGTCTCTGTTTTCTTGTTAATTTTTTGTCTAGAAGATCTATCCAGTTATTTCAGTGGGGTGTTGAAGTCACCTATTATGATTGTATTGCTGTCGATCTCTCCCTTGAAGTTCTTCAGAAGTTCTTAAATATATTTTGGTAGTCCTATATTCAGTACATAAGTTTATCAAGGATACATCTTATTGGATCGATCCTTTTAATATTATGTAGTGGCCTTCTTTGTCTCTTATGGCCTTCATTATGAAGTTTATTTCATCAGATATGAGTCTTGCTACCCCAGGAATTTTTTCATTTCCATTTGTTTGGAATTTTTTATCCCTTCACTTTTACTCTACATGAGTCTTTTGTTCTGAAGTGAGTTTCTTGTAGACAACATATATATGGATCATAACTTCTTATCCATTCAGCTTCTCTGTGTCTTTTGACTAGAGCATTTAATCCATTTCCATTTAAGGTTATTATTGATATGTACTTATTTATTACCATTTTTATTTATTGTGTCTATGTTTCTCTTTCTCCATTTTTTCTGCTTATTACAGCAGTCCCTTTAACATGTCTTGTAATGCTGATTTGGTGGTAATATATTCCTTTAGCCCTTTTTTTTCTTTGTCTTAGAAACTATTTCATCTTCTATTTTGAATGATAGCTTTGCTTGATAGAGTAATCTTGGTATCAGATACTTGTTTTTCATTACCTTGAATATTTCATGCCATTCCCTTCTGGCCTGTAGTGTTTCTGTTGAGAAATCAGCTGACAGCCTTATGGGAGTTCCTTTGTAGGTAACCTGTTGCTTTTCTCTTGCTGCCTTTAAGTTTCTCTCTTTGTCTTTAATTCTTGGCATTTTAATTATGATGTGTCTTGGTGTGAACCTCTTTATGTTCTTGCTTGGGACCCTCTGTGCTTTTTGAACCTGTGTGCCTTTTTTCTTCATCAAGTTAGGGAAGATTTCTGTCACTATTTCTTCAAACAGATTCTCTAACATTTGCTCACTTTCTTCTTCTTCTGGTACTCTTATGCTGTGGATGTTGTTATATTTCTTTTTGTCCCACAGTTCTCGTAAACTGTCCTCCTGTTTTTTGACTGTTTAATTTTTCTTTTTCATTCTCTGATTGAGTGATTTTTCTCTACTGTGTCTTCTAATTTGCTGATCTTATCCTTGGCTTCCTCTAATTTGTTGGTTATCTCTCTCAATGTGTTCTTTATTTCTGCTATGTCATTCTTGATTTCTACTTGGTCATTTTTCATTGTTTCTGTAACTTTTCTCATGCCATTGAGCATCCTCATAATCATTATTCTGAATTCTATATCTGATAACTTGCTCATCTGTATTCCATTTAGTTCCCTTTCTGGAGAATTCTTGGTTTTTCATTTGGGACTTATTTCACCATTTTGGCTGTCTCAACAGGGTTTAGAGCCTGCCAAAATTTCCCTGTGGTTTTCAATGTTATGCAGATTGTGGCTCCCTCTGCTGGGTTTGGATGTGTATGGAAAGGACCAAACTGAGCACAAATGTCTGGTCTTACTCTCCCAGGTAGAGTCACAGGCCAGGAAAAGACTCAAATATCCCAGAGGTCCACTTCTGCCTATAGGCTGACTGTTAGTCTCAGTCCCATAATGAACCTCATATTGCAGTCCTCAGCTGGATATAAGTGCCCCACAGGGGCAGGATGAGAGAATTTCCAGTGGGTGGATTAGCTGCTTTCCACCAGGGAAAAGCTACCTTGAAAGGCTGCAGATGGTTTCTGCAGCATGTATTAATGACTCAGCACAGAGACCTAGGCAACTGCCTTCACAGCTCCATCCCCAGAGTCATGAAACTCAACAACTGTGAGCCAGGCCCAAGGCTCAAAGCTCCCAGAGACCATTATTTGCCTACAGACTACCTGAGAGACTCTGACAGTTAATGAGCCTCAGGTTGCAGTTCTTTATCTTATGCAGATATTAAAGCTTTGTATTGTCTAATACATCAAAAGGTAGTCAGCACTACACTTTGACATAAAAGGGAATTTTCCATTTTGACATAAGTGGGAATTTGGCTTTGGGAACAGATACCAAGTTAAAGCATGTATGTGAGAGCTGTCTTGGGTTGGTTACCTGAATTAATAGGACCTTTGATATGAGATCTGGGTAAACTATAATTTATCAAGAACACATTGGGTGCATTTAGAGTAATAAACAGGGTTAAACCACTGGAAGGATTGAGAGTTTTTTTTTAAATACATAAAAACAGGACTTCTGGTCAAGATGGCGGCATAGGTAAAGGCGATATCACATCTTCCCACAACCACATCAAAGTTACAACTAAACTACAGAACAACCATCATTCAAAACCACCTGAAATCAAGCTGAATGAAAGTCCTACAACTACGAAATTAAAGCAGCAGCCACATCGAGACTGGTAGGAGGGGTGGAGGTGCAATGAGCTGGTCCCACACCCACGTGTGGCAGATAAAACTCAGGAGGATATCTCGGCTGGGAAGGTCCTCCCTGAGGACTGAGGGGTCCCTGTCCCACACCAGGCACCCTGCTTAGGGTTCCAGTGCCAGGAATAGAATCCCCATAACTTCTGGCTGGAAAAAACAGTGGGAACTGAGGCTCAGGGAAGCTGACACGGCTGGAGCCCCAGGCAGCTCCTTAAAGGGCCCGCACATGGACTTATGGGACTCACTCCCTCTAAGCTTGGAGTGGAGGCAGCTCGAGGGGCGCCAGAGACATACAGGGAAGAACTGAGCTGTTTCGCACTGGAGCAAGGGCTGGAGAGGGGGCTTTCCCTGGGACAAACGTGCTGTCAGAGGCCTTTGTTCCTTTGGTGAGGCCTTCCCTGGGGCGGCAGACAGTCACCATATCTGGGACGCCAGCACCCTGGCTCACACTGGTAGCCCTGCCCTGGTGACTCCCTGAGGCCCTGCCCCACCCAACTTTCAGGCCCACCCAAGCTGTTGCCAGTTGCTTAACCATAGGATTGGCCTGTTTTGGATCCTGCTTCAGGTTTTCCTAAATTCTTTCAAACAAGCAGCATCTGGTCTCAGCCCCATACCTCTTGTTAAGAAATACATAGAAACAAACACAGGGAGGCAGCCAAAATGAGGAGACAAAGAAACAGGTCCCAAATGAAAGAACAGAACAAAACCCCAAGAAAAGAACTAAGTGAAATGGAGATGAGCAACCTAACAGATGCTGAGTTCAAAATACTGCTTATAGGGATGCTCAATGAACTTAGTGAGAACCTCAGTGAACTTAGTGAGTGCCTCAAGAGCATAAAAAAGGACCAGTCAGAAATGATGGATGCACAGTCAGAAATGAAGAAGGCATTAACTGAAATAAAGAATAATTTACACAGATTCAATAGTAGAGTACATATATCCAAGAAGCAAACCACTGATTTGGGATATAAGGAAGCAAAAAACGCCCAATCAGAACAGCAAAAAGAAAAAAGAATGCAAAAAAATTAGGAGAGTATTAAGGAGCCTCTGGGACAACTTCAAGCGTCCCAACTTTCACATCTTGGGGGTGCCAGAAGTAGAAGAGAGAGAACAAGAAATCGAAAGCCTGTTTGAAACAATAATGGCAGAAAACTTTCCTAACTTGGTAAAGGAAACAGACATACAAGTCCAGGAAGCACAGAGAGTCCCAAACAAGATGAACCCCAAGAGGCCCACACCAAGACACATCATCATCAAAATGCAAAAGGTTCAAGACAAAGAGAGACTCTTAAAAGCAGCAAGAGAAAAGCAGCTAGTTACCTACAAGGGAGTTCCCATAAGGCTGTCAGCTGATTTCTCAAAAGAAACTTGGCAGGCCAGAAGGGAGTGGCAAGAAATATTCAGAGTGATGGAAAGCAAGAACCTACAATCAAGATTACTCTATCCTGCAAAGCTGTCATTTAGAATCGATAGCCATAGTTTCCCAGACAAGAAAAAGTTAAAGGAGTTCATCACCACCAAACCGTTATATGAAATGTTGAAGGGTCTTTTTGAAGAAAAAGATAAAATATATGAACAAACAAAATGGCAATGAATACGTATCTATCGACAATGGAATCTACAAACAAAATGAACAGGCAGAACAGAAACATTCTCATAGATACAGAGAACATTTTGTTGGTTGCCAGATGGGAGAGGGGTTGGGGGAATGGGTGAAAACGGTGAAGGGATTAAGAAGCACAAATTCATTGCTAGACTGACAAACCTCAAAGGGAAAGGGGTTGGGGGGGGGAAATAAACCAAAGAACTTATATGCATAACCAATGGACACAGACAATACTGTGGGAAAAGGTGGGAGGAAGGCGGGAGGGGGTCAATGGGGAAAAAATGAGGAACATCTGTAATACATTCAACAATAAATATTTTTTTAAAAGAAACATAAAAACAAACAACTAGTTGCCGTTTTTGTGACTCCCTGCTCTTTATACTCTAGGGAATAGCATAGACTCCTGATATTGTACAGATCAATCCAGAAATAGCCTTTACCATTATATTCTATATAGATATGAGCACTAGTATAGGCCAACACCAGAACTCCAGCCACCACTACTTATCCATACTGCATAGTCACTATTATAACTGCAGTGAGAGCATCAAGAAGCAGAAGAAGAAATCCCTGGAATGCTCCTCACCCCAGCCTGAGTCAGTGGGAACTTTAAAAATAATTTTCTTTGTTGAGTAACCAAATTAATGGATGACAGCTTTTATCATTTTTTTAAAAAACAAACTGAGACTTAAAATATCTTCTGGAGAGATTACTTCTAACAACTTTCCCATAGACCAAATACTTTCAACTTTGGGCCTCTCACTGCTATACTGACAACCATGGAGAGGCATGAGCAATGATTCATGTTTAACAAAACCCCAATAATGGAATATTTATTTCAATTCTCTTTATAACAAACTTGGTCTAAAATTTATAAGCTAAAACTATAATCCCTTCTTGCAAAACTTTAGAATCTGTCCCTCTAACTTTTGATTGCTGATGTCAGACAAGATATATTGCATGAAAAGAAACAGGCAATTTATAATAGGTGGTGATCTACAGGATGTGATTTTTCCCCAACTGATATAAATACTTTTATTATTCAACATTTTAATTGATTTGAGAGAGGGAGGTAGGAAGAGAGAGCGAAAAACATCAATGTGAGAGGGAAACATCAACTGGTTGCCTCTAGTACACACTCTAACCAAGGACTGAACCCACAACCTGGGTATGTGCTGTGACTGAGAATTAAACCTACAACCTTTTAGTGTATAGGACAATGCTCCAACCAACTGAGCCACCTGGCCAGGGCCCCAACTGATATAAATTCTAATGATTATCATAAAATTATATAGGTTAATGGTTGTTTTGGTTTCAGTACATTGATTGTAAAAGGCTAGTATCTTTGAGAAGGCAAACTTATTTTTAATATCTTAATGTAAACACATTTAAAGCTTATGCTCCCTTTTTAAATTATTAGCTGAGTTCAGGATAAAGGAAGGGAACAGGACAACTAAAATAAAGGGAGAGAAGAAGATAAATAAATATTTATTTTGGAATATAAGCTAAAGCTTTTTGGAGGGAGGGAACCTAAGACAGATAGGTCACAAGGGATAAAAAGCCAGATGAGAGTATAAAGATTATTTGCAAACTAATATTTGGAAGAATAGAAGAGCATCAGCAGGTAAAAAGCAATAATAAAGGTGAGAGATAAGGAACTACAAAAAATGGACACAATTTTGTGGAAATTTTAAAAATAGAGTTTCCCAAAGTTTCAGCATTCTCCAAACAGTTTAAGTCATATAAAGGAATCTTAAAAAGTAGAATTTTCTCTAAGCATCTTTCTTCTGCATTCTTCATTGGAAATTGCTACTTCTGCCATTTAAATACAATCTACACATGCTGCCTCTTTTTTTTTAATAACACCTTTATTGAGATGTAATTCACATACCATACGACTCACCCATTAAAGCATGGTTTTTTGCATATCCACAGAATTCTGCAACATTACCACCATTAAGTTTAGAACATTTTCATCACCCCAAAAAGAAACCCTGTAGCCATTGGCAAAAAAAAAAACAACAAAAAAAAACAAACCTATATCCAATGGCAGTCACCCCCTATTCCCCCATCCCTTCAGCCCTAGGTAAACACTACTATACTTTAAGTCTCTTTGGATTTGCCTATTCTGGACATTTCAGATGTATGAAACCATATAATATGTAACCCTTTGTGACTGGCTTCTTTTCCTTAGCATAACATTTTCAAGGTTCATCATGCTGTAGCATGGATCAGTACTTCATTCATTTTTACTGTTGAATAATAAGCCATTGTATTGTTTTTCCATGTTTTCCTTTATTTCTTTTTAATCTTATTTTTATTGTTGAATGTATTACACATGTCACCCCTTTTTTCCCTCATTGATCCCTTCCTCCCGCTCCCACTCCCCTCCTGCCTTCCCTACACTATTGTAGATGTCCATTGATTATGCACATATGCATAGAAGTTCTTTATTTTATCTTATCCCATCCCCAATACCCCCTTCCCTTTGAGGTTCATCTGTCTAACAACCAATTTGTACTTCTTAATTCTTTCACCTTTTTCACCCATCACCCCAGCCCCCTACCATTTGGCAACCAACAAAATTGCTCTGTATCTATGAATCTGCTTCTGTTCTGCTTGTTCATTTTGTTTGTAGATTCAATTGTTGATAGATGTATATTTATTGCCATTTTGTTGTTCATATTTTTGTTCTTCAAGAAGACCCATCAAGCCCTGGCCAGTTTGGCTCAGCGGTTAGAGTGTCGGCCTGCGGTCCGGAGAGACCCGGGTTCGGTTCCCGCTAAGGGCACATACCTCGGTTGCAGTTTGTCCCCGGCCCTGGTTGGTCGTGCGGGTGGCAGCCACTCGATGTGTCCCTTCACATCGATGTTTCTCTCTCTCTCTCCCTTCCTCTCTCTCCCTCCCACTCTATCTGTACAAAAAATGGGAAAAATGTCCTCGGGTGAGGATACAAAAAAAAAAAAAAAAAAAGAAGACCAATCAACAATTCATATAATATTGGTTTGGTGGTGATGAACTATTTTCTTGTCTGGGAAACTGTATATGCCCATTGATTCTAAATGATAGCTTTGCAGGCTAAAGTAATATTGGTTGTAGGTCCTTGTAAGGGAATACATTAGCACCAACAAGCACTGCAGGAAATGGTAAAAGGACTGCTATAATTAGCAGGAGAAATAGGAAGAAAAATATAACCACACTAAACAAAAATGGCAATAAATAAATACATATCAATAATCACCTTAAATGTAAATGGATTGAATGCTCCCATGAAAAGACACAGAGTAGCTGATTGGATAAGAAAGCATGGCTCATCTATATGTTGTTTATAAGAGACCCACCTCAGAACAAAAGACTCACATATATTGAAAGTGAAGGGATGGAAAAAAATCTTCCAAGCAAACGGAAAAGAAAAAAAAGCTGGGGTAGCATTACTCATATCTGATCAAATAGATTTCAGAATGAAGGCCATAATTAGAGACAAAGAAGGCCACTACATACTATTGAAAGGATCTATCCAACAGGAAGATATAACCTTGATAAACATATATGCACCCAATATAGGAGCACCAAAATATATTTAAAAACTTCTGGAGGACTTCAAAGGAGAAATCGATAGCAAGACAATCATAACAGGGGACTTCAACACCCCGCTGACATCACTGGATAGATCCTCTAGACAAAAAATTAGCAAGGAAACAGAGACTCTAAATGAAGCACTAGAACAAATGGATTTAATAGATATCTACAGAGAACTACACTCAAAAATTACAGAATTCACATTCTTCTCAAGTGCACATGGGACATTCTCAAAGATAGACCACATGATAGGACACAAACTAAACCTCTACAAGTTTCAGAAGATTGAAATCATATCAAGCATCTTCTCAGATCACAATGGCATGAAGCTAGAAATCAATTGCAACAAGAACATGCAAAGACATTTCAACACATGGAGGCTAAATAGCATGTTATTAAACAATGAATGGGTCACCGAGGAGATGAAGGAAGAAATTAAAAACTTCCTGGAAACCAATGAAAATGAACACACAACAACACAAAATCTATGGGATGCAGCGAAAGCAGTTCTGAGAGAGAAGTTCATAGCACTACAGGCCTACCTCAAAAAACAAGAAAAATCTCTAATGGATTATCTAACCTCACAACTTAAAGAACTAAAAAGCAAACAAAAAGAAAACCCCAGAGCAAGTAGAAGGAAGGAAATAGTAAAGATCAGAGCAGAAATAAATGACATAAAGTCCAAAAAAACAATTCAAAGGATCAATGAAACAAAGAGCTGGTTTTTTGAAAAGATAAACAAGATTGATGGACCCTTAGCTAGACTCACCAAGAAACAAAGAGAGAGAATCCAAATACACAAAATCAGAAATGAAAGAGGAGAAGTAACAACCGACACCACAGAAATACAAAAGATTGTTAACAGCTACTATGAACAACTATATGGGGACAATTTCTACAATATAAGCGAAATGGACAAATTTCTAGAAACACACACTCTCCCAAAACTGGACTGGGAAGAGAAAGAAAACTTGAACAGAGGAATAACAACTAAGAAAATTGAAGAGGTAATCAAGACTCTCCCAGCAAACAAAAGCCCAGGCCCAGATGGCTTCATGGGGGAATTTTACCGAACATTCAAAAAAGAACAAACACCCATTTTCCACAAACTATTTCAAAAAATTCAAGAAGAAGGAAGACTTCCAAACATGTTCTATGAGGCCAGCATAATTCTAATTCCAAAACCAGAAAAATACACTACAAAGAAAGAAAACTACAGGCCAATAACTCTAATGAACATAGACGCCAAAATCCTGCACAAAATACGAGCAAATCAGATCTAGCAATACATCAAAAAAATTATTCACTGTGACCAAGTGGGATTCATTCCAGTGATGCAAGGCTGGTACAATATTCGAAAATCAATAAATGTTATACACCACATAAACAAAATGAAGAATAAAAACCACATGATAATATCAATAGATGCTGAAAAAGCATTCGACAAAATCCAGCATCCATTTATGATAAAAATGCTCAGCAATATGGGAATAGAGGGATCATATCTCGACATAATAAAGGCCATATATGAAAGACCTACAGCCAACATCATACTCAATGGGCAGAAACTAAAAAAATGTCCATTAAGAACAGGAACAAGACAGGGATGTCCACTTTCTCCACTCTTATTTAACATAGTACTGGAAGTCTTAGCCATAGCAATCAGACATGAGGAAAAAATGAAAGGATCCAAATGGGAAAGGAGAAAATGAAACTGTCATTATTTGCAGATGACATGATATTATACATAGAATACCATAAAGACGCCATCAAATATCTACTAGACTTAATAAATGAATTTGGAAAAGTAGCAGGATACAAAATTAACGTCAAGAAATCGACGGCATTCTTATACACCGATGATGAACTCACAGAAAGAGAAACTGAAAAAACAATCCCAGTTACCATCGCGGCAAAAAAATTAAGATACCTAGGAATAAACTTAACCAAAGAAATAAAGGAACTATTTGCCGAAAACTACAGGATATTGAAAAAAGAAATAGAGGAAGATATAGAAAAGCGGAAGCACATACCTTGTTCATGGATTGGAAGAATTAACATCATTAAAATGTCCATACTACCCAAAGCAATCTATAGATTCAATGCAATCCCCATCAAAATACCAATGACATATTTCACAGAACTAGAACAAATACTTCAAAAGTTCATATGGAACCAAAAAAGTCCCCGAATAGCCACAGCAATCTTGAAAAAGAAGAACAAAGTAGGTGGGATCACAATACCAGATATCAGGTTATACTACAAAGCGACTGTAACCAAAACAGCCTGATACTGGCACAAGAACAGGCATATAGACCAGTGGAACAGAACTGAAAACCCAAAAATGGACCCAAGGCAATATGCTCAATTAATATTTGACAAAGGTGGCAAGAGCATACAGTGGAGTAAAGACAGCCTTTTTAATAAATGGTGTTGGAAAAATTGGACAGCTACATGCAAAAAAATGAAACTAGACCATCAACTTACACCATACACAAGAATAAACTCAAAATGGATAAAAGACTTAAATGTGACCCGTGAATCCATAAAAATTCTAGAAGAAAATGTAGGCAACAACATTTCGGACATCATACGGAGCAGAATTTTCACTGATACATCACCTAAGGCAACAGAAACTAAGGAGAAAATGAACACATGGACTACATCAAACTCAAAAGCTTCTGCACAGCAAAAGATATAATCATGAAAATGGAAAGGCTACCCACTGTATGGGAGAGCATCATTGCCGATGATATATCAGATAAGGGGGTAATTTCCAATATTTAGAGAGAGCTCTTACAACTCAACAAAAGGAAGACAAAGAACCCAATTAAAAAATGGGCAGAGGAACTAAATAGACACCTCTCCAAACAGGACATACAAATGGCCAAGAGACAGATGAAGAAATGCTCAACATCACTAATCATCAGAGAGATGCAAATTAAAACAACAATGAGGTATCACCTCACACCTGTCAGAATGGCCGCCATCAACAAATCATCAAACAACAAGTGTTAGTGAGGATGTGGAGAAAAGGGGACTCTAGTACACTGCTGGTGGGAATGCAGACTGGTGCAGCCACTATGGAAAACAATATGGTGTTTCCTCAAAAAATTAAAAATTGAACTTCCATTTGACCCAGTGATCCCACTTCTAGGAATATACCCTAAGAAGCCTGAAACACCAATCAGAAAGAATATATGTACCCCCATGTTCATAGTAGCACTATTTACAATTGCTAAGATCTGGAAACAGCCCAAGTGTCCATCAGTAGTAGAACGGATAAAAAAGCAGTGGTACATACTCACAATGGAGTACTATGCAGCTGTAAGAAAGAAAGATCTCTTATCCTTTGAGACAACATGGAGGGACCTGGAAAGTATTATCCTAAGTGAAAGAAGCCAAGCAGTAAAAGACAAATACCACATGATCTCACTTATATACGGAATATAATGAACATAACAGTCTGAGGAATACGGTAGACCCAGAAACATGGAAGTAGGGCACAGACTGACATCTGTCAGAAGAGGGGGTGGGGGTTGGGATTTGATAAACCACAGAACTTATATGCATGTATATACATAACCAATAGACATGGACAACAAAGCCGGGGACGGGGCGTGTATGGGGTGGGAGGGGGGTGCCAATGGGGTAAAAAAAGAAAAACATCTGTAATAAATAAATAAATAATAAGTAAATAAATAAATAAAAATAAAACATATGTTTAACAAAAAAAAAGAACAACCCCACATCTCACTAAACAGCATTTGCCTACCACACTGTCCAAATGTAGGTTTTTGTTGGCAAGTCTCTGAAAGCTGCATTTGTAAATAAAATTAAAGTATGAAAGTTGTATCATAAAAAAAAAAAAGAATCTTAACCGAGGGGCTGTGAAAATTGTGATAAATTCAGAAAGAGAAGCTAATTTAAGGGAAAAGCTAACAACTTCAGTTTTAAAACTGATTATGATAATTTAAAGTAGAAATAGTTAAGTATATATTGGTTGTTATTAATGGACCAATATTCATGACTAGATGTGGAAATATTGAAGTAATTAGCGATAATTGGTTATTTGAAGGTATTTTATTTATTAGATTATCTATTTACATATTGGATTATTTTATGTATTGTATTATTGAGAATCTAAAACAATCAGGCATGTGTAGGAGAATGGTGAAAAAGCATCATCAGAAAGGTATCTATATATAGTGATTAGAGGATAAGTTAGAAGAGAAATATAGAAATTCATGGTCTTTGAGAAAGAGGAGAAACAAGAATTATAATCTATAAAAATATAAGGACAAATAGGGTATCATAAAGACAAAGGTAACCACCTTTGTAAAATGAAACGCAAAGGTCAGAGTGTGAAGAAGAAAATCAGTTTAAAAGCCAAACATGAAGAAAACTTCAGGGAAGTAATTCAGGTAAAAATTATATTGGGCTAAGAATAGTATGAGTGGTAATGAAAGCAATAGCTATAGACTCCAGTGTCTGTACCGCTGTAGATAAAAGCATATTTACAGGAAAAATCGATATACTCATGCAATTGTTTATTCTTGTGAATAAGAGATATTTTTGTGTACTGTAAGAAATATAATAATATAACAAAGGCTTTTAAGACTGATGAGATATAATCTCATTTATTTTCAAACAAACTTGAGTGGAAAGTTAATAACAAAACCAAAACAGGTTTTGGCTTCCTGTTTTGAACAGGTGTCATTTACTTCAAAATCTTGGCTTACCTCTAAAAGAAAGCATTCTTGAACTAAAAGTCCCCTCACCAATCCTCCAACACACTAGCTAAGCTAAGTAACTTCTCCCTTAACATAACACTGGATATGCAAGTACGAGATCTAATGTCATGTGAGCTTCCTAACTGTACCATATTGTGTTCACTACATTAACTTATTTTTTTATGTGTTAAAAATGCCATTTTGATGCTGTGTTCTCATTTAATTTGCTTGTATCATTTTCTCTAATTAACACCCGCCCCCCTTGCCAGCACCAGTAGAATAAATGCCACTCATTCGAGAATCAGATTATTTGAAGAGGCTTTATAGATCAAAAATATGTTCCCCTACGAAGTTTAATATCATCCAAAATTTTGATATTAGACAGTCAAATTTTTGGACCTTAAAAGACTTTTGATTTTTTTGGAGAGTCTGAAATAGGGAACATATAAAATTATTTTCCTCTTACAGCCAGAAATTGAGGCTCTCTGAGTAGAACTATTGCCTGGGGAAAATAGGACACAGGATTCATAAGAAAAATATTCCTCAGGGAGAAAGTCAAGCAAGGATTGGAAAATATGAGATATAATTTATTCAGCCCTGTCCTCATTCTTCCATAAACACACTTGCTTGTAATTTTTATTTTCTTAAACTGATTGCTTTATATTTCTTTCTTATAGTCTCTCTTCTATATCCTTAACATACACTAGGGGGCAGTACAACCACAGGAGAAGAAAAAAAAAATAGACTAGAATCCAATCTGAAGAGGATCCTATCTTCAGCATCTACACTTTAATAAAAGAAGTCCCTTTAAGGAGGTGACTTGTCAAAAGTCACAAACTATCTAGTGCCAGAGCCCAGTCAGTCATTTATCTACACTCTAAAACTTCCCCTTCTCTCCAGTCTCTCAGCCTCTTTGTTCCCACTCCCTTCTCTGGAATTAACTTCCTTTGGAAGCATGCTCAATTTCCTGCATTGCCAACACCCTCTGAACTCTCATTCCCTTACCCTTGTGCTCCATCATTCCTTCTCAGTGCTTACATTGAGACTACCTAAAACATTGCTGGAGAAAATCACCTTCAGTATAAATGTTGCCTTTACAAAATGTGCAGTCTCCTATTTTATCTGGATATGCACTGCTAGATAATGATTCTCTTCATTGACTAGTGTCAGTTCCCAATGAAAATCACCAAATACTCCTCAAGGTCCCAAAGCTCCTACTTTCTTTAGAGGATCTGACCTATTCTTCACAGAGAAAAATGAAGCTATCACAAAAGAACTTGTCATCATATACATGTTTGCTTATCTATTATTATGCCCACCCTCACCTGCTTTCCCCAGTCTCAAATAAACAGCTATCCTCCTGCTCTGGCCATTGTGGTTCAGTTGGTTAAGCATCTTCCCATGCACCAAAGGTTGCTGGTTCAATTTCTAGTCAGGGCATATGCTTGGATTGCAGGCTGGATCCCCGGTAGGGGGCATGCAGGATGCAGATGATCAGTCTATATCTCACTCTCACATCAATGTTTCTCTCTCCCTCTACTTTCCTCTGCCTCAAAATAAATAAATAAATAAACAAACAAACAAACAAACAGCTTTCCTCCTAGACACAGGTAAACCCCCATTTAAGATTCCCATTTTTCCCCTTCAATCCTCCAAAAGAAGTTGGACCTTATTTCATCATTATCCCTCTTCTCAATCTTTCTTTCATGTCTCCTACCATGTGGCCTACTCATGTTTCTGTAGCTATTAATTTTTTTCTCCCTTAATGTAACGTTAACAAGCCATAAAACACACAGAGTACTTACAACGTGCCTGGCACCTTTTAAAATGATTTATATAACTAACTAATTTAACCCTCACAACCAACTTGTGAGGCAATTCTTTACTATTATTACTTTGCAGATTACAAAATGGAGGCACAGAAAGGTCAAGTACCTTGCTCAAGATTGCACAGCTAGAAAATGGCAAAGCTGGGTTTCAAATCTAGAGTGTCAGGATCCAGAGTTTGAACTGAAAAATCACTATTCTATTCTGTCAAGGTCCTCCAATGTCTAGCGCTCTTTTTTCCTTCATTTTACATGCAAACTTTCACAAGAGCAATTTACTTTCACTGCCTCCATTTTACTACTGCCCTTTCATTGGTAGCCCACTATATTTTGGGATACTACCCCATCACTCCACCAAAACAGTTCTGTCAGGTCATTGTTAAATCCAACAGATACTTTCCTATTCTTATTCATTTTACCTCTTTTTGTAATTGTTGAAAGTATTACAGATGCCCCACTGTTCCCCCACTGACCCCCTCCTTCCCACTCCCCCCCTCCTCCTAACTTCCCCAGCCTAGTGTCCATGTCGATTGGTTGTGCATATATGCATATAAATTCTTTGGATTATCTCTTCCCTCTCCTCCCACTCCCCCATCCCTCTGAGGTTTGTCAGTCTGTTCCCTACCTCCATGATTCTGGATCTCTTTTGGTTGACAGCTTATTTTGTTCATTATGTTCCACAAATAAGTGAGATCATGCCCTCTTTTTTAATTCAATATTGTTGCCCATTCCCTTCTTAAAGCTGTGTTTTTCCTTCATTTCCATCAGACTCTTTAAAATTGTGTTCCTAACTCTATGGCTGCTTTCTCTGTCTCCTTTAGAGTTGCTTTTTCTTTGCCCATCTCTTAAATGTCAGCACTATTTAGGGTCCCATTCTCTGTGATCTCCTGAGTTCTAGAATCAGGAAGTACTGAATTTATTTATTTTTACCTTTCTATTGAATTTATTGGGGTGACACACAGGTTAACAAAATTACACAGTTTTTAGGTGCACAATTCTATAACATACCATCTGTACACTGTATTGTATGTTCACCACCCCAAATCAAGTCTTTGTTCATCAAAATTTATCCCTCCTATATTCTCCTTCAACTCACCCCATCTCCCTCTTCCCCCAAGCAATCACCACACTGTTGTCCACGTTCATGAGTTTTCTCTCTTTCTCTCTTTTTTTTCTTTTGTTCACTCTCCCTCTCCTCCAGCCCCAGATAGACAGCTGTCAGCTTGTTCTCTATCTATGACATTGTTTCTATTTAGCTTGGTAGTTCTTTTGTTGTTGTTGTTCCATTAGATTCCACATATCAGTGAAATCATATGGTATTTGTCTTTTGTTGACTGGCTTATTTCATTTAGTATAATGTTCTCCAGGTCTCTAGTGTGGCATTTATGGCCACTGTTTCCTTGTTGATTTTCTGTCTGAAAGATCTATCCATTGATGTCAATGGGGTGTTAATATCTCCTGCTATGATAATATTGTCAGTCTCTCCCTTTATGTTCATCAAGATTTCCTTTACATATTTAGATGCTCCTATGTTGAGTGTATAAATGTTTGCAAGGGTTATATCCTCTTGTTGGATTACTCCCTTTATCATTATGCAGTGTCTTTGTCTCTTATTACAGCCTTTGGTTTAAAGTCTATTTTGTCAGATATAAGTATTGCTGCCCTAGCTATTTATTTGTTCCCATTTGTGTAAAATATCTTTTTCCATCCCTTTACTTTTAGCCCGTGTACATCTTTCATTTTGAATTGTGTCTTTTGTAGACAGCATATATAGGTCTTGTTTCTTATCTATTCAGCTACCTTATGTCTTTTCATTGGAGCCATTTACAGTTAAAGTGATTATTGATACATACATATTTATCACAATTTTATTCTTTTAACTATGTCCCTGTGTTTTTTCCTCTTCTTAATCAGGCCCTTTAACATATCTTGTAATACTGGAATACTGGGTTTTTTAAACTATTTTTTTCTGGAAAATTCTTTATGTCTCCTTCAATTTTAAATAATAGCCAAGCTTGGTAAAGTAGTCTTGGTTGTATGTCCTTTCTTTTCATTCTTTAATTATTTCATGCCAATCCATTTTGGCCTGAAATGTTTCTGTTGAGAAATCAGCTGACAGTCTTATGGGAGCTCCCTGGTAGGTAACTACCTGTTTTTCTCTTATGGATTTGAAGATTCTCTCTGTCTTTAACTTTGCCACTTTAATGTTGATGTCTTAGCGTGGGCCTCTTTGAGTCCATCGTGCTAGGGACTCTCTGCCCTTCCAGGATTTGTGTGTTGTTTTTCTTCCCCAAATTAGGAAAGTTTGGGGTCATTATTTTTTCAAGAAGGTTCTCACTCCCTTACACTCTCTCTTCTCCTTCTGCTACCCTTATGATGCAGATGTTATTATGCTTTATGTTGTCCCAAAGGTCCCTTAATCTATCTTTTATTATTTTTTCTTTTTAATGCTCCAAATGGGCGTTTTTTCCTACCTTGCCTTCCAAATCACTGATTCAGTTCTCTGCTTCATCCCTCCTACTGTTTATTCTTTCCAGTGTACTCTTTATTTCAGATATTGTATTCTTCATTTCTGACTGGTTCTTTTTTATGCTTTCTATGTCCTTTTCTATGCTGTTCAACATCCTTATAATTAACTTGAGCCCTATATCTGAAAAAAATTGGTTCCCTCCACTTCATTTTGCTTTTTTTCTGGAGATTTCTACTATTCTTTTATTCGAGTCCTCTTTCTTTTTATCCCCATTTTGGCTTCCTCCTTGTGTTTGTTTCTATGTATTAGATAGGTCTGCTATGACTCCCAGTCTTTGGGGAGGGGTGGCCTTATATCGTTAGTGTTCTGTGGGGTCCAGTGGTGCAGTCCCCTTGATCATGTGAGCTAGTTGCTCTAAGAATACCCCTTGTGTGTGTTATGTGGGCCCTCCTGTTGTAATTAGATCTTGATTGCTATTGGCTCATTCAGGCATGGAATTGAACCTCAATCTGGCTTACTGTGAGATTCAACCTCAACCATGGTGTGTGAGCTGCTGTGCAGTTGCTGACCACATAAACAGGAATTCACCTCAGCAGAGTTTGGTGTTAGCTGAGATCATCCTTAAATATACTGCTTGTGAAAAAATAATTGAATCCTACTTTGATGTCTGAAACTGGCCACTGGGTATGTTAGTTCTGG
Organism: Molossus molossus; assembly: GCF_014108415.1. NCBI lineage: Eukaryota > Metazoa > Chordata > Mammalia > Chiroptera > Molossidae > Molossus > Molossus molossus. Next base: position 9,275,016 of record NW_023425355.1, on the reverse strand, counting down.
GCCTCTTTTGAGGGACTCTGGTCAGGCCAATATAAGACAGTGCCTGTGACTGACCCTAGGCAACCACTTTGGAACTACAAGTGATTCAGTTTGTGACTGCCTCTGTTGGGCTTGGGTGCATGTGGGAAGGACAAAGCTGCACACCAAGGACAGCTTTTACCAACTCCAAGCCTGAGGGCAGGTCAGCAATAGTCCTAAGGCACCCTGAGATTTATCTCCACCTACCTCCACCTGCTGGATGCCTGTTAGGTTTAGTCACTTAACCTCTGGCTTTACTCCTCAGCACAGTGTAAACTCTATAAGGTGGGATGAGAGGGAGTTCATAGGGTGAGGTTATTGTTTTCCACCAGCTGATGCTGCAAGGAGAGGATTACTCCACCCAAGAAAGACTGTGTCTGTGCTCTGGTAGAATGACTCAGTACAGGAATTTCAGCAAGAAGTCCTGAATTTAAATCTAAGTTCCACCATTAACCAATTTTGTTACCCTGGGAAAATTACTTCCTCTCATGGACTATTGTAGGAAATAAAGTGCATAATTAATGTAAAGTATTCTTCTAGTCACTGACATGTAGTAGGTACTCAAAGAATATTATTTTTACTGTTGTTATTATGATCATCATCATCACTATTATTAGCTTATATACAGTTATGGGCTCTGCCAAATCATCTATGCTGATTATTTCCAAGTATGTATAGCTTTCCCCCTTGAGTTCCAGGCCCTTATATTTGTATAAGACTCTACCATACGCATTTTTTTACTCAAATAATATACATGATTGTCGCTATTCACCGAGAAGCCTGGTCCTCCTTCTTTATTGCAAATCTTAATAAATGCAGCAGGTGACCCAAGCCAAAAACTTCAGTTACACTCAATCTATTCCTGTTCCTTTGCTTACCCAATAAATGAAGTCAGTGATTAAGTCCTGTCAACGCTATACATCACTTGTATTTTAGATTCATACTAACTTGTTCCTTTTAATAAATTATTCCAGTGTAGTACCATCTGGTTAGACTCAAATAAAACCTATTCTAGTCTTTTATTTATTGATTTTAGAGAGAGGGGAAGGGAGGGAGAAAGAGAAAGACATCGATTCATTATTTCATTTGTTTATGTGTTCATTGGTTGATTCTTGTATGTGCCCAGACCAGAAATCAAACCCGCAACCTTGGCATATCAGGATGATGCACTGACCAACTGAGCAACATGGCCAGTACCTAGCTTATTCTAGTCTTAAAAGGAAAATGTATCTTACAGTTATAGAACTATTAGCTTAATAATCACCTAAGCTAAAATGCATGTTTCTTGCTTTATAATTTTCAAGTCTGAGTTTCACAGATCAATATTATACATAAGTAGCAGGGAGGCTTTAGGCTCAATTATTCAACTACTAAACAATACAGGGATGGCAAAAGTAGGTTTACAGTTACACATACATGAAACACAGTTTATTCTTGTATTATTATATATTTCTTATTTTATTATTTATTTGTATTACAACTGTAAATCTACCTTTTCCCACCTCTGTGTTATACTACCTTGTTTCTTACAGGAAAATCCACAAGAAATAACACAAGATCATTTGCAAAATTTTTCTTGACATCTCCTCGGCCTTAGAATTTTTTTTCTTTGTGGGGGGTGGGGTGGGGAGCATTGTTGAGTTAGCTTTTTCTTTACTATTCTATGACAGAAGTACAAAGTTGTTTAGAGTTTTCCATTCATGTCAGGTTATTTCACACTTCTGTATCCAGAAGTAAGAATTTATATATTAAGCTGAAGAAAAGGGAGAACTAATTTTCTACAGAGGAAGTTATGTTTTCCTGTTAGATCTGAGAGGTGAGTTTAATTCAAATATATACATGCATCACTCAGCAAGAGTATAGTGCTAAGTTAGGATGAAATAGGATGATGTCACGGAATACAAATATGGCTTTGATAGGGGCTCCACCCTTGAGACACTCACAATCAAGTAAGGGAGCTAACAAATGTCCAAATGTAATGAATAATGAGAACTGAGTAGATTTTCAACATACTACAGTCCATTAGTACTAAACTCTTGCCCAAAGTCACAGCCAATAAGTGAGAGGAGCAGAATTCAAAACCAGATCTGCTTAACCTCTAATCTCCTTGTTCCTTAGATTTATGGGTCATCTATTCTAATGTCTTACATTGAATAGACTCCTCTTCTACAATGTATCCAGCCTTGGTTTGAATACTCTCTGGAGGTACCTACTCTTTTTATGATATCTTTATTATGTTTTGTTTGCTTACCTCACTCTTCCAGTAGATAAACCTCTACTGGAAAGCTCAACTGCTTGAGCCGCTACCACCACTCATGCTTAAACTTTAGCTATACAGGGTAGGCCAGCCAGGGCACTTTAATGGTTTAAGAAATATACCATGGCCACAATGAGACTCTTTGATGACGTCATCCAACCACATTTGTCACATATGGAATCACTGATGTGTGCTCTACTGTTATTGTTGACAATGCAATACCCACAATGTTCTAGGTTCCTCTCCTAGTCAACTGAATATATGATAGTACAAAGTAGGAAGGATTTCATTTCTTACCCCTGTTCACTGTTTTACATGAAAATCTTTAAAGAGTCTCAAACATCTTGCAGACCCATCTAAAATGCCTAAGAATGTTAAGTTTTGAGCACAAACCCGGAAACAAAACCCAGATGTCTTTCACTACAAATAGTTCTCTCATCTGCAATTTTCCAGGCTGTAATTTGGCTCATAGTTGTCAGAGGTACTACCTTGAACTGAAAAAGCAGAGGCATTTGGATAAAATTTGGCTTATCTTCAGCTGACTGTTTTTGCCATGTGATTGATCTGACTGGTATAAGAGAGTCACCTCCAGAAATCATGGTTACCTCTACTGATTATGCTACCCTCATCTGCCCAAAGATATTCTTGCCCAAATGTCATTTGAGCTTGTTTCCCGGTCTTGAACATGAACAGTACTAGACCATAGAAATGCATGCTCTGAGTCTTTTTTTTTTTTAACTCACTCGAGGACATTTTTGCATTTATCTTCAGATAGAGTGAGAGGGGGAGAGGGAGGAAGAGAGCGAGAGAAACATCAATGTGAGAGAGACACATCGAGTGGTTGCCACCCACACCACCCCAACCAGGGCTGGGGACAAACTGCAACCGAGGTACGTGCCCTTCGTGGGAACTGAACCCAGGTGTCTCTGGACTGCAGGCCAATGCTCTAACCGCTAAGCAAAACCAGCCAGGTCCTGAGTCTTGCCTTGAAACTTATATTGGTTAAAGGGCTGGAAGCAAGAGGCTTTAAGGTATAGGCTGCAGCCAGGAAACAAACAAAACTAATTGGCCCATATGGTAAATGACCTTTATGACCTTAGCCTCATTAACCCCATACTCTGAATTCTAACCTAAGAGAACCAGCACACCTTCAAAAAGAATAAAGAAACTCTTAATCTTTAAAAATTGCAATAGATCATTCCTACAATTTGTGGTGTTTTTATCCCCATGGATAACTGATAAACAGTGATGCCAATCACTGATCCATTCCACTGGAGTCCTGGAATGTCAGTTTGGAATAGAGTTTGAATGATTATCTAGTCCAAGCCCCTTACTTTACAGATGGATAATTGAAGCACAGGGAACGGAAATAACTTGTCCAATTTATACATCTAGTTAGTGGCAACACTAGGACAAGACCCAAATCTCTTAGCTCATAGTTTAGTACATACTCTATACTGCATTTCAGTACAATGATTCTTTATTCTCAGAGGATAGAGGGTTATTTAGCAATATACATTAAGTCTAACAATACCCTGGAGGAGAAAAAGGCATTACAGAGACCAGTGAGAAGCCCGGGGTAGGCAGCTGCCTCAAAGATTCTGAGGAAGTTTGTATTTCGTTGTCTTATAATTCATGAAAAATGAGTTACATAAGACTTGTGGGTCAAAAGATTCAGACTAGCCCTACCTGGTTTGGCTCAGAGGTTAGAGCATCGGCCTGCAGTCCAGAGAGACCCCAGTTCAGTTCCCACTAAGGGCACGTACCTCGGTTGCAGTTTGTCCCTGGCCCTGGTTTGGTCATGGGGGTAGCAAACACTCGATGTGTCCCTTTCACATCGATGTTTCTCTCTCTCTCTCTCTCTCTCTCTCTCTCTCTCTCTCTCTCTTTCTCTCTGTCCCACTCCCTCCCACTCTATCTGAAGAAAAAATGGAAAAATGTCCTTGGGTGAGGATTAAAAAAAAAAAAAGATTCAGACTAACTTCACATCTAAGGTTACTTTTACAAGCAAAAGCAAGTAAAGCAGAGAAGAAAGAAGAAAGTAAGGGCTGCTAAAAATAGAATATAACCATTACTATATTATATCTGTCTTCAGGAATGTCCCAGGCCATCAACATCATTGTTCTCTCATGATCTAGGCAACTAGGAAAATAAAAGAGCACGCATTTTCAATCTCAGTTGTCATCAAATAATAGAAACCCTGTGACATGTTAAAAATAAACTTCTCCTGCCCTGTTTTTAGAAAGACTAATGATCATGAACTACATCAGAGAGCTTATTGACCTTCATTGCCTATATATTAAGACAGCTTCAGACAATGGAAGAAATGCATTTGTGTACACAGTTACTTCCCATGTTAAGTCACTTTTGCTTCCTCTTGGTGTATCTCTGCCTAGTTGTCAATACTGTCAAATTATCCTGTAGCAAGTTGTGGGCTCTATGGCAAAGAGTTGACCTTCATATAAAATAGAAGGTGGATGCAGGAAGCCATGTAATGTGTATGACCCTATGATAATATAAGTTATCTGAGGGACATAATTTTTTTGTCAGTTTTGTTCACTGTTTTAGAATCTAAAACAGTACTTAGCACACAGTAAGTGCTTAACTATATTTGTTAAATTAATTAATTAATTGTAAGTATTAAAGAGGAATGAACCTAGAGCTGTGTTGTGGCCCTGTCAAGTTGTGTTTAGCAGGCAAAAAATAGGCCACCTTATTAAAGCTGAGAGTTTGTTGAAGGGAACAATGAGATAAAATGTAGGGAAAAGAGTGGAATGTGATCACTGAGGGCCTCAATGGCTCTACCAGAGTGTAATATTTTTTTAGTCAGTTGATCCAGAAAGTAATATAATCAAGTCTCTATTTAAGAAAGATTTTTTCTGATGTTAATGCAGGGGATGTTTGGAAAGAAGTAGCCAATGGCAGGGAAACTTCAGAATTATAAATTCTTAACGTTAGACAGGAATTCAGGATTATCTAATCCAGCCTCCCAACAAGTTCTATTTACCACCTCTCGGATCAAAACAGTCACATTTACTAGAAAATAAACTCCATGAACATGAGGACATTTTCTATCTTTTTCATGTATGTATAACCACAGTCTAACACAGAGCTTGAAATTTAGGCACACAATACATATTTGTTACATGAATGAGTGAATGAATGAATGACTCTTGTCAGTGCTTACATACTTACAATGACAGCATGCTAACTTGTTCAAAATCATTCTACTGGAATAGATATCTGTTGAAAAATCACTCCACATTATTTGGAAAAAAGCCTGTCTTCCCTGTAGCTTAAACCTAATGACTTTACTTCTATTTGCTTGAATCTACATAAGTGGTAGCAGCAATTGCCATCATCTTTGAAGCTATAAAATACATCCAGCCTTGAAATCACCGAAACTTGGGAAATGGTGTTAGTAAGGAGTTAGACAAGGGATTTAAAAGGTATTTTAAGCTCTATAAAGGCAAGTATCCTGTTAAGAGTTATATGTGATGTCCCTAGTGCCTAAAACAGAGCTTGTAACATAGTAGAAGCTCAATAAATATTTAAGTGCTTATTTATTGATTAATTAAATGTGTGGGGGATCCAAGAAGAAAGGAAGTCAGAGAATCAATCCAAGGTTTTGGTTTTTAATAAATAAAAGGACCTGTGTCAAAACAAGAAAAGTAATGAGGAAGAAGACAGTTAAAGAGGTGGGGAAAGAATGATTAGTCCCACTCTGAAATGTTGATCATATAATGATAGCAGGATCTCTCTAATTTACATGATTGGTTACAGATAACCCTTAACATTCTTTGCAACAATGAGACTTACTGAGTCTATAAAAGTCAGGAGTAAGTCATTTGGGATTTGTCCACATGGATGATAATCAAACTGAAAGTAAATAAGCCATTCGAAGGTCAGAATTATTAGAATGGCAAACAGAGCTTCAAACTGAAGGTAGAGAAATAGAAAGTAGAAACCAACACAAATGATCAACAAAAACAATCATGGAAGGCAAAGGAAACCCAAGATAGTGTTCAGTCATAGGAACCAGGTTAATTTCAATAATTTTAAGAACAGGTGCAAACACACTAAATAAACACTATTCACTTGTATTAAAAGGTCACTGATCTCACCAGCTGATGTAGCTCAGTGGATTGAGCATCCTCTCATGGACTGAGAGGTCCTGGTTCAATTCCCAGTCAGGTCACATGCTCGGGTTATGGGCTCAATCCCCAGTAGAGGGTGTGCAGGAGGTGGCCAATTGATGTTTCTCTCTCACATTGATATTTCTATCTCTCTCTCTCCCTTCCTCTGTCTAAAATAAAAATCAATAAAACACATTTAAATAAAAGGTCACTGATCTCTAAAGTGTTACTGAGAGACAGTACAACATAGAGGCAAACTTTGGTTCTTGAACACCTCCTATCTTGAACAATTTAGTTCTCAACCAAGTTGTTCACAGGGAAAAATGACCTGGTTGTTGAACAAAACTTTGGTCCTTGACTCAACAACCTTTTTGTGCTGATACATGTATGATCAGTCACGTGTCTCTCAGGCAATAAACAAAGGAGAGAACGAATGAGAATGAGTCAGTTTTCCTCTAAACCTCACATTGTTAACATCTCAGGAAATTGTGCTGTAAATATTTTCTAATGGGAAAAATTATTTGGTTTTTTAACAAATTGCTTCTTGAACAGCCTTCCAGAACTAATTAAGTTAGAGAACCAAGGTTCCACTGTAGTGGTAAAGAGCATCAACTCTGGAGCTAGACAACACTGGTTTGAAACCAGGCTCCACCACTTATTTTCTGTGTGACTGGGACACGTTTCTGGACTTCTTCTTGACTATTTTCTTTATTTGTAAAGCTGAGATGGTAATAATAAATAGTAACCACTTCACTGAGTTGTTATGAAACTAAATGAGTTAAACTACATAAAGCTCTCAGCAAACAGTAATGATGATTATTATGTGGACAGCAAGGGATGAAAACAGTTAAGTATTTTAGGGAGTGAGAAAATAGAAACAATGAGTATTTTGGTAATGAAATAATAAAGGGAGCTAGAAAAAGAAGCAAGAAAAGTAAAAACTTTTCAGAATGGTGGGTAATTGAGCATGTACAGAGGGCAGGAACCAAGAGGTTTGTGTTGGGGGGAAGGGTGGAATCAAATAAGGGATGAGATTGAAGATGCAGCTCAATAGATTTTTCTGGAAGAGGAGGAATAGATATAGAAGGGAAAGACAAAATGCTGGGATTATATAAAAAATGATGCTTTTATTGAACAGTCGGCAAAGAAGCTTACAGCAATTCGCTTCTCTTTTTTTTGCATTTATCTTCAGATAGAGTGGGAGGGGGAGAGAGAGACACATCAAGTGTTTGCCACCCACACGACCCCAACTGGGCCGGGGGACAAACCACAACTGAGGTACGTGCCATTAGCGGGAACCGAACCTGGAACTCTCTGGTCTGCAGGCTGACTCTCCAGCCTCTGAGCCAAACCGGCCAAGGCCGCTTCATTATTATTCCAGAAAAAAATAGTCAAATATCAAAAAGAAGGGACTGGGACTGAGTGCCCAAACTCAGCATCAGTAGGCAGCCACAATGAGGCAGGTGTAAACACAGAAGCAAAGGGCCTTAGTGGTATTCCTAGTTTATGATAATGAGGTATACCCACTTATTTTTGGCCCTAATGGAACTCTGGTTGTGCATGCCCAGAATAAAAGGGCTATCCAGCTACTGGAAATTTATATAAAAGGACACTCTTAATAATGTTTCTCTGTACAGTAATTCATTGCATATGTCAAAGAGAATCACAAGCCAGTCCAAGAAGACTCAATTAGAACTATATGGCTCAGGCAGTAAGAAATACTTGGCACATTTTCTAAGTGAAATGCAGGTGTGTTAATTACTCTTCTTGGATCTGCTCCAGTGTGGGCAAGTTTCTGGAGGAACACTTGGAAGGACATTTCAAAAGCTCACTGTTTGAAAATAAGTCTACTTGTTTCTGTGGGGTTTTTTTCCTAAATTTTCTGATTGCTAATTGATTGTTGTTCTTCATTTCCTAAATCATATTTTTCCACCTGTATTATCTCCTTACACTGAACCTTAGACAAAAAGACACAACAATTACTCAGTTATATGCCAATAATTGTATGGATATGCTTGAGTAGGTGTGGGAATACATTGCCAATGTCTCTTCCACAGCAAAATTTTCATAAGGCTACACCAACAGGCAATGACAGGATGAGATTATAGTTTGTGCATACAATAATCCTCTCCATTTTATAAAGTGGCTAATCGTGCTTATTTTATTTTATTTTTTATTGAATTAATTGGGGTGACATTGGTTCACAAAACCATACAGTTTTCCAGTATACAACTCAACAAAATATCATCTGCATACCATATCATGTGCCCATCTAATCATGCTTATTTTAATTTGACCTGATGAAAATATTCTTTCTAACCATTGCCCTGCTCAAAGCATTCAGTGGCCCTCTATGCCCATGAACATTAGCCTGGAAATCAAAGGCCTTCACAATATAGTCCTAAAACACTTTTCAATATTCTCTTCCACTGCTCCATTTCATCCTGTAAACTACCTATCCCAAACTTAAGTGTTCATTAATTTCTATACATTCTCTAAACTTTTAATCCTACATGCCTTTACTTAAGCTGTTTCTTCTGCCTCAACTCTTACTCCTACCTCCTCAGTCCTGTTTCTGCAGACTCAAATTCTGCTATTATTAATGGCATAGTTCTATTGTCACCATCGATGTAAAGCCTTCTCTAATTCTATTTTTATTCATGCTCCACAAACTGGAAGTTCTCTCTCTCTCTCTCAAATTTTTCTTACAACAACTCTTATTTTTCCATCTGCATTATATGCTTCTTCATGTATGTCTCCCACATAAGGCTGTTACCAAGTATCCCACACCCAAGAATGTGCTTGTGTGATTGTTATGTGATTGTTCTAAACTTTCCTGCCACTGTTAAAGGCATGAGGAATTTACAGAATAAGAGGCAGGTTTGAAAATATCAAGACACCTTTTAGAACTCAGCCTACACATAGCATGTGCATCAATTGTGCCCTGAAAGCAATCTCAGAACTGGGAAGACTAAATCTGGGGAAAGGCATAAGTAAAAGACACCAGTCCATTCCATACAGGGCTCCTCAGCAGGTAAAATATACAAAGAATGACTATAGTACCTTGTGTTTAGGCCCAGGGAAGAGATTTATGAAGTGGCACAAATAAGTCTTAGTCAATCAATCCACAAATAGATCTCTGTTCTCAAATCTGTTTGATGTCAGGTGCAGAGGAGAATATATGGGGTAGGAATTACACCTGGTTACAATGACTGCATTGGGAAGACAATACTAATAAATGTAAATTATTAACAAGTTTTACTAGAATTATGATGACATGCTTAATGGCTTATTGAGTGGGGATAGATACAAGCAATACTGAAATGAATATTAAACTTCCTTGGAAAGGCAGAACCTGACTTAATTCTTGAAGCCTAGACCGGGTTGTGTTAAGAGAGAGAGCTGTACATGGAATGAGAGAGCACTTGAGGGACAAAAAAAAAGAACTTAGACCTTAAGAACCCAGGATAGAGAAAAAAATAAAAGATGGGGCATACTAGAGTTAAGGTTTTTCCTATTGAGAAATAGTGGGGAAAGGATATAATTGCTTACTGTGTTCCCACACCCTTTGATTCAGTCCATTCTCTCATGTTTGCAGACCCCTTATTTGTCTCTAGGGCTCTGAAAAGCAGCAGTGGACAAGCTTTGACTACTTATTACCATGCAAATAAAAATAAGAGATTTCTCACAAAGGGTTTTAATAATCAGAAGAAAAGGCAATGGCATTTCTAGGTGCTATAAAATAAAGCCCAGGCTGAGAAGCCTTGTTTGAGATGGCATAATAAGGAGTGAAAACTAGTAGTCTTGAGGTAAAAGAAAAAGAACCAATATTTACTGAGTACCTACTCCAGGCCAGGTTCCATGTCCCCTGTCTTCACAGTCGTCATCTCATTAAATTATAACATTGTGGGGAAGGCGATATTATCCTAATTTCATTACTTGATGGAATAAAAATAAGATATTTTGCCAGGAGGGGTTGAAAAACTTGCCTAGAATTAAATACTAGCAAGATACAGATCAGAGCTCATATCTGAATTCAGGTCTATTTAGTGAAGAACACTAGGGTGATCAATTTATACCAGTTTGCCCTAAACTATTCTGGTTTTAAAACTAAAAGTCCTGAGATTCCACAATGGCAGCAGAGTGAATGGAAGCTACACAGACACTCTCCCAAGACCAAACTGGAATTACAACTAAAAAAAGACAAATTATCAGGAAAAAGCAACAGAAAAGCAGCTTGCCAGGACCATATAACCAGGGACACTGAATTGATCATGGTAGGATTGAGGAGGCACAAGAGGAGGGCTTGAAGACCACAAACAGTAGTGGTCTTAGCTGTGTTCAGCACCCTTGGGGTTACACTCCCAAGTGGCTCGACAACGCAGAGCCGGGACAGACGCTAAAATAGCTACAGTAACTCACCTTGGACTCTGGCAGAGGGATGGCGACTGGAATGGAACTGTGTGAGGACATTCGGGATTTGGAGGGTGCTCAGAGCTTTTGCTGAGTTGCAGCCACACAGGACAGTGGCCATCTTACTCTTTCCCAGGGATCTGGGGAGAGGCGGTGGCCCCTCCCTTGGAGATTCAGCCACACCCTGTAGGCCTTTGAAATGCAAATTGAGACTGATTTACAAACCAGCATCTGCTGAACCCTTGGGAAATCCCCTTACTCTGAACACATGAGGGAGTTTTCATTTAACTGAGAACACAAGGCTCCTCAAGTAACCTCTACTAATAGCCTCCAGGCAAAAAGCTAGAGGATAACTGAACCTCTCCTGGGCTTGCAAATCTTCCCAGGAAAGTAAGACTTGACAGTGGTGTTTAACGAGGGCCCACCCAATCTCATCCAAACCTAGTAGAGGGAGCCACAAACAGCAGAACACCAACACCCACAGGGATAACTTGACAGGCTCCAAAACCCACTGACATAGCCGAAATGATGAAACAAAGAAACAAATCCCAAATAAAAAAAAACAAGAGATCTCTACCAAAGATGAGGTAAATGAAATGCAGTTAAGCAAGTTAACAGAGCTAGACTTCAGAGCCATGATCTTGAGGAAGCTCAACAGCATGAGTAAGGACATCAACACCATGAGTAAAGACATACAAATATTGAAAATCAACCAATTAGAAATTAAAAACCACCAAGAAGAAATGAAGAATGACATAGCACAAATAAAGAACACATTGGAAGGACTAAACAGCAGAGTAGAGGAAGCTGAGCACAGGATCAGTGAATTAAAAGACAGAATAGAAAAATTCAACCAATCAGAAAACCAAAAGGAAAAAACAATTGAAAAACAGGAAGACAGCATAAAAGAACTGTGGGAAAACTTGAAACATAATAATATCCGCATCATAGGAGTCCCCAAAGAAGAAGAAAATGAGCAAGGGTTAGGGAATATATTTGAAGAAATAGTGACAGAAAACTTCCCTAATTTGGTGAAGGAAGAAGGCATTCAAGTTAAATAAGCACAGAGAGCCCCAAGTAAGAAGAACCCAAACAGGCCTACACCAAGACACATAGTAATTAAAATGCCAAAAATTAAACACAAAAAGAGAATCCTAAAGGCAGCAAGATATAAGCAACAAGTTACCTACAAAAGAACCCCTATAAGGCTCTAAGCTGACTTCTCAACAGAAACACTAGAGGCCAGAAGGGAATGGTATGAGCTAATCAAGACCATGAAAAATAAGCATCTGAATCCAAGACTACTCAACCCAGCAAGGCTATAATTCAAAATAGAAGATCAAATAAAAAGCTTCCCAGACAAAAAAAGACTAAGGAAATACATTAGCACCAAACAAGCACTGCAAGAAATGTTGAAAGGACTGCTGTAATTAGTAGAAGAAATAGGAAGAAAACTATAACCAAACTAAACACAAATGGCAATAAATAAGTAGATATCAATAATCAACTTAAATGTAAATGGATTGAATGCCCTGCTAAAAAGACACAGGGTAGCTGAATGGATAAGAAAGCATGACTCATAAATATGTCATTTACAAGAAACCCACCTCACAGCAAAAAACTCGAGTAGGTTGAAAGTGAAGGGATGGAAAAAAACCTTCTAAGCAATCAGAAAGGAAAAAAAAAGCTGGGGTAGCAATACTCATATCTGATAAAATAGATTTCAAAATGAAAGTCATAACTAGAAACAAAAAAGGCCACTACGTAATATTGAAAGGATTTATCCAACAGGAAGATATAACTTTGGTAAACATATATGCACCCAACATAGGAGCACCAACATATATGAAAAATCTTCAGGAGGACTTCCAAGGAGAAATCAACAACAATACAATCATAGCAGGGGACTTCAACACCCCACTGACATCACTGGATAGATCCTCTAGACAAAAAATTAGAAAGGAAAAAGAGACTCTAAACAAAGCATGAGACCAAATGGATTTAATAAATATCAAAAAAGAATTACACCCCAAAACCACAGAATTCACACTCTTCTAAAGTGCACATGGTACAGTCTCAAAGATGGACCACATGTTAGGGCATAATCTAAGTCTCCACAAGTTCAAGAAGATTGAAATTATATCAAGCATCTTCTCAGATCACAATGGCATGAAACTAGAAATCAATTGCAACAAGAACATGCAAAGATATTGGAACAGATAGAGGCTAAATAGCATGTTATTAAACAAGGAGTGGATTACCAAGGAGATCAAGGAAGAAATTAAAAATTTCCTGGAAACCAATGAAAATGAACACACAACAACACAAAATGTATGGGATGCAGCGAAAGCACTTCTGAGAGGAACGTTCATAGCACTACAGGCCTACCTCAAGAATCAAGAAAAAATTCTAATAGACTATCTAACCTCACAATTTAAAGAACTAGAAAGCAAAGAAAAAGAAAACCCCAGAGCAAGTAGAAGGAAGGAAATAGTAAAGATCAGAGAACAAATAAATGACATAGAGACCAAAAAAATAATTCAAAGGATCAATGAAACAAAGAGCTGGTTCTTGGAAAAGATAAAAAAGATCAATGGACACTTAGCTAGACTTACCAAGAAACAAAGAGAGAAAACCAAATTACACAAAATCAGAAATGAAAGAGAAGTAACAACTGACACCACAGAAATACAAAAGAATGTCAACAAATACTATGAACAATTATATGGCAACAAATTCGACAATCTAAGTGGAATGGACAAATCTCTAGGAACACATAGTCTCCCAAAACTGGACTGGGAAGAGAGAAAACTTGAACAGATCAATCACAACTAAGGAAATTGAATAGGAAATGAAGATTCTCCCAGCAAACTAAAGCCCAGGCCCGAATGACTTCACAGGGGAGTTTTACTGAACATTCAAATAAGAACTAACACCCATTCTCCTCAAACTATTTCAAAAAATCCAAGAAGATGGAAGAGTACCAAACTCATTTTATGAGGCCAGCATAATTCTAATTCCAAAACTAGAAAAAGCCACTACAAAGAAAGAAAACTACAGGCCAATATCCCTGATGAACATAGATGCCAAATTCCTGAACAAAATACTATCAAATCGAATCCAGCAATACATCAAAAAAATTATTCATCATGACCAAGTGGGATTCATCCCTGGGATGCAAGGCTGGTACAATATTCACAAATCAATAAATGTGATACACCACATAAACAAAATGAAGAATAAAAGCCACATGATCATATCAATAGAAGCTGAAAAGGCATTCGACAATATCCAGTACCCATTTCTGATAGAAAACACTCAGCAATCTGGCGATAGAGGGATCCTATCTCAACATAATAAAGGCCATGTATGAAAGACCTACAGCCAACATCATACTCAATGGGCAAAAACTAAGAGCATTTCCATCAAGAACAGAAACAAGACAGGGATGCCCACTTTCACCACTCTTATTTAACATAGTACTAGAAATCTTAGCCACAGCAATCAGACATGAAGAAAAAATAAAAGAGATCCAAATTGGAAAGGTGGAAGTGAGACTCTCATTATTTCCAGATGACATGATATTATACATAGAAAACCGTTGAGACTCCATAAAAAATCTACTAGACTTAATAAATGAATTTGGAAAAGTAGCAGGATACAAAATCAACGTCAAGAAATCGATGGCATTCTTATACACCAATGATGAACTCACAGAAAGAGAAACTGAAAAAACAATCCCATTTACTGTCACTGCAAAAATATTAAGATACCTAGGAATAAACTTAACCAAAGAAGTAAAGGACCTATTTGCAGAAAACTACAGGACATTGAAAGAATAAATAGAGGAAGATATAAAAAAGTGGAAGTACATACCTTGTTCATGGATTGGAAGAATTAACATCATTAAAATAACCATACTACCCAAAGCAATCTATAGATTCAATGCAATCCCCATCAAAATACCAACGACATACTTTACAGAATTAGAACAATTACTTCAAAAATTCCTATGGAACCAAAAGAGACCTCGAATAGCCAAAGCAATCTTGAAAAAGAAGAACAAAGTTGGAGGGATCACATTACCAGATATCAGGTTATACTACAAAGCGACTGTAATCAAAAGAGTCTGGTATTGGCACAAGAATAGGCAGATAGATCAATGGAATAGAATAGAGAACCCAGAAATGGACCCAAGACAATATGCTCAATTAATATTTGACAAAGGTGGCATGAGCATACAGTAGAGTAAAGGCAGCCTCTTTAATAAATGGTGTTGGGAAAACTGGACAGCTACATGCAAAAAAATGAAACTAGACCATCAACTTACACCATACACAAGAATAAACTCAAAATCAATAAAAGGTATAAATATGACTCGTGAATCCATATAAATCCTAGAAGAAAATGTAGGCAGCAAAATTTCAGACATCATACACAGCAGAATTTCAACTGATACACTACCTAAGGCAATAGAAATAAAGGAGAAAATGAACACATGGGACTACATCAAACTAAAAAGCTTCTGCACAGCAAAAGAAACAATCATCAGAATGGAAAGGCAACCCACTGTATGGGAGAGCATAATTCCCATGATACATCAGATCAGGGGTTAATTTCCAAAATATATAGAGTACTCATACAACTCAACAAAAGGAAGACAAAGAACCCAATTAAAAAATGGGCAGAGGAACTAAATAGACACCTCTCCAAACAGGACATACAAATGGCTAAGAGACATAAGAAGAAATGCTCAACATCACTAATCATCAGAGAGATGCAAATTAAAACAACAATGAGGTATCACCTCACACCTGTCAGAATGGCCACCATCAACAAATCATCAAACAACAAGTGTTGGTGAGGGTGTGGAGAAAAGGGGACTCTAGTACACTGCTGGTGGGAATGCAGACTGATGCAGTCACCATGAAAAACACTATGATGTTACCTCAAAAAATTAAGAATTGAATTGCCATTTGACCCAGTGATCCCACTTCTAGGAATGTACCCTAAGAAGCTTGACACACCAATCAGAAATAATATATGTACCCTCATGTTCGTAGCAGCACTATTTACAATAGCTAAGATCTGGAAACTATCCAAGTATCCATCACTAGATGAATGGATAAAAAAAGCAGTGGTACATATACACAATGGAGTACTATGGAGCTATAAGAAAGAAAGATCTCTTATCCTTTGAGACGACATGGAGAGACCTGGAAAGTATTATGCTAAGCAAAACAAGCCAAGCAGAGAAAGACCAATATCACTTGATCGCACTTATTTGGGGAATATAATGAACATAACAGTCTGAGGAATAGGGTAGATCCAGAGACGTGGAAGTAGGGTACAGACTGACAACCCTCAGAAGAGAGGGTGGGGGGAAAGAGATAAACCACAGAACTTATATGCATGTACGCATAACCGATGGACAGGGACAACAAAGCCGGGTACGGGGTGGGGGGGATGGGGAGGAGGTTGTCAATGAGGAAAAAAGGGAGAAACATCTGTAACAAAAATAAATTATTAAAAATTAAAAAAAAAAAACTAAAAGTCCTGAGTTCTGGAAATTCCCTCATTCACAGGTAAACCAGGGTGGTTTGTTACCCTAGGAGACAGACAAAATTATTTACTTATCCTGAACAAATTGCATAACTTCTTCAAACCTTAGTTTTTTCCTCTATAAATTACTGATAACAAACTTTGCCCTACCTGACTCAACAGGGCTATCATAAAAATCCCATGGATAATGAATATGAAAGGGCTTTGGGTACTATAATGAACTACATCAAACTAAAAAGTGTCTGTATAGCAAAAGAAACAAGCATCATAATGAAACGGGAACCCACTGTGAGAGAACATATTTGCCAATGATACATCAGATAAGGGGTTAATTTCCAAAATATATAGAGTACTCATACAACTCAACAAAAGGAAGACAACCACCCAATTAAAAAATGGGCAGAGGAATCACGAGTCACATTTAAGTCTTATCCATTTTGAGTTTATTTTTGTGTATGGTGTAAGTTGATGGTCTAGTTTCTTTCTTTCTTTTTTTTTGCATGTAGCTGTCCAATTTTCTCAACACCATTTATTAAAAAGGCTGTCTTTACTCCACAGCATGCTCTTACCACCTTTGTCAAGTATTAATTGAGCATATTGCCTTGGGTCCATTTCTGAGATCTCAGTTCTGTTCCACTGGTCTATATGCCTGTTCTAGTGCCTGGATAAAAATTCTAGAAGAAAATGTATGCTTCAAAATTTTGGACATCATACACAGCAGAATTTTCACTGAAACATCACCTAAGGCAACAGAAACAAAGGAAAAAATGAACACATGGGACTACATCAAACTAAAAAGCTTCTGCACAGCAAAAGAAACAACCACCAAAATAGAAAGGCAACCCACTGTATGGGAGAACATCACTGCCAATGATACATCAGATAAGGGGTTAATTTCCAAAATATATAGAGTACTCATACAACTCAACAAAAGGAAGACAAAGAACCCAATTAAAAAATGGGCAGAGGAACTAAATAGACACCTCTCTAAACAGGACATACAAATGGCCAAGAGACATATGAAGAAATGCTCAACATCACTAATCATCAGAGAGATACAAATTAAAACAACAATGAGGTATCACCTCACACCTGTCAGAATGGCCACCATCAACAAATCATCAAACAAGTGTTGGTGAGGGTGTGGAGAAAAGGGGACTCTTGTGCACTGCTGGTGGGAATGCAGACTGGTGCAGCCATTATGGAAAACACTATGGTGTTACCTGAGAAAATTAAAAATTGAACTTCCATTTGACCCATTGATCCTGCTTCTAGGAATATATTCTAAGAAGCCTGAAACATGAATCAGGAAGAATATATGTACCCCCATGTTCATAGTAGCACTATTTACAATTGCTAAGATCTGGAAACAGCCCAAGTGTCCATCAGTAGACGAATGGATAAAAAAGCTGTGGTACATGTACACAATGGAGTACTATGCAGCTGAAAGAAAGAAAGATCTCTTATCCTTTGAGACGACATGGAGGGACCTGGAAAGTATTATCCTAAGTAAAATAGGCCAAGCAGAAAAAGACAAATACAACATGATCTCACTTAAGAAAGAAAGCTGTAAGAAAGAAACATCTCTTATCCTTTGAGACGACATGGAGGGACCTGGAAAGTATTAACCTAAGTAAAATAGGCCAAGCAGATAAAGACAAATACCACATGATCTCACTTATATACGAAATATAATGAACATAACAGTCTGAGGAATACAGTAGACCCAGAAACATGGAAGTAGGGCACAGACTGACATCCCTCAGAAGAGGGGGTGGGGGTTGGGATTTGATAAACCACAGAACTTATATGCATGTATGCATAACCAATGGACATGGACAACAAAGCCGGGGACGGGGCAGGGGGTATGGGGAGGGGGGTGCCAATGGGGTGAAAAAGGAGAAACATCTGTAACAAAATAGAATAAAAAAATTTTTTTTTAAAATGGGCAGATGACCTGAATACACACTTCTCCAAAGAGAACATAGGAATGACCAAGACACATGAAAAAATGCTTAACGTCACTAATCATCAGAGAGATGCAAATTAAAACGACTATGAGGCCCTGGCCGTTTTGGCTCAGCGGTTGGAGCGTGGGCCTGCGGTACAGAGAGACCCGGGTTTGGTTTCCGCTAAGGGCCCGTACCTCGGTTGTAGTTTTTCCCCGGCCCTGGTTGGTCGTGTGGGTGGCAGCCACTCGATGTGTACCTTTCATGTCGATGTTTCTGTCTCTCTCTCTCTTTCTCTCTCTCCCTCCCACTCTATCTGAACAAAAAATGCAAAAAAAAAAAAATGTCCTCGGATGAGGATAAAAAAAAAAACAAAAAAAAAATCACTATGAGGTATCACCTAAACTTGCCAGAATGGCTCCCATCAACAAATCATCAAACAACAAGTGCTGGCAAGGATGTAGATAAAAGGGGACTCTAACACACTGCCAATGGGAATGCAGACTGGTGCAGTCACTATGGAAAGCACTGTGGAAAACACTATGGTGTTTCCTCAAAAATTAAAAATGAAACTGCCATTTGAACCAGTGATCCCACTTCTAGGAATATAGTCTAAGAATCCTGGAACACCAATAAGAAAGAATATATGCACCCCTATGTTTATGGCAGCACTATTTAAAATAGCTAAGATCTGGAAACAGCCCAAGTGCCCATCAGTAGGTGAGTGGATAAAAAAGCAGTGGCACATTTACACAATGGAGTACTATGCAGCTCTAAAAAAGAAAAAATCTCTTACCTTTTGAGATAGCATGGAGGGACCTTGAGAGTATTATGCTAAGTAAAATAAGCCAGTCAGAGAAAGACAAGTATCAAATGGTCTCATTTATTTGTGGAATTTAATGAACAAAATAAGCTGACAAACAAAATAAATGCAGAGACATGGAAGTAGGAAACAGATTGACAAACGTCAAAGGAAAGAAGTGTAAGTGGATGGGAAGAGATAAACCAAATAACTTATATGCATATGTTCATAACCAATGAACACAGACAACAGTGCAGTGGAGGTGGGGGAAATGGGAGTGGGATGGAGTGGGTCAATAGGGGAAAAGTATCTATAATACTTTCAACAATAAAAAAGAAAAGATAAAGCTTGATATTTGAAGAAGATGCCACCTATGACTTTCATAGCTAGAAAGGAGAAGACACTGCTTAACTTCAAATCTTCAAAGGACAGGCTGACTCTTTTGTTAGAAGCTAATGCAGCTGGAAACTTTTAGTTAAAACTAATGCTCATTTACCATTCCAAAATTCTAAGTACCCTTAAGACTTATCTTAAATGTACTCTGCCTGTGCTCTGTAAATGGAATAACAAAGCCTGAATTACAGCGCATAGGTTTACAACATGGTTTCCTGAATATTTTTGGTCCATCTGAGACCTACTTCCAATCAGAAAAAAATGTTTTGAAATATTACTTCTCATTAACAATGGACCTGGTCACCCAAGAGTTCTGACAGGAATATTCAAGATTACTGTTGTTTTCATGTCTGGTGACACAATATCAATTTTGATGCCCATGGATCAAGGAGTAATTTCAAGTCTTGTTATTTAAGAAATCTCTCTCATAAAGCTATAGCTGCCATACATAGTGATTCCTCTGATCAGTCTTGAAAAATAAATTGAACACCATCTGTAAAGGATTCACCATTCTAGGGTAGAGGCAGAGGGAGGAAGTCCTCATGATGCTGAGGTGGTTAGCAGCTAGCTCGTTGGTGCCCGTGGGCTTTGTTCGTCCAGTGCCTCGTCTCTCCCTGGAAGGGGAGGGTGCTTCATTGCCGAGCAGGAGCGGAGCCGCTCCCACAGTCCTGAGGTTGAAGTCACTAAGACTTCTCTCAAACTTGTGTGCTGAGGAGACTCAGATGTTGGCCTCAGTTCCTAGGCTGAACTCAGCAGATTGGCCCATGAAAACTTGTGTATTGAGACAAAGGAAAGGATTTGTCAGAAAGCAACATCTATTATCCTGGGCTTGGCAGCAAGGAAGAGGACAGGTAGCAGAAATCCTGCAATCTGAAAAGCAGACTGAAAGGTGACGAAGAAGCTGAAGATGGGTGGTGGAGAGAGATATAACATTCCAGCGCCTCAATCTAGAAATGTTAGTAAGAACCCACAACAAATTAACAGACAAAAGACCAAGGATCAAAATTCCCAGATGAAGATTGTTCATAAGAAAAAATAAAGAGGACATACTTACAACACATCAGCAGCTGCATGGAAGGCCATGCAAAATGCGGGGAAGAACAAAAATTTTCCAAATAATCAAAATTGGAACTCTAGCTTATCAAGTCCCAGCTTATTGTTTAAGTCTCAAATTAATCAGAACTATGCTGGAGCCAAATTTAGTGAGCCACCATCACCAAGTGTTCTTCCTAAACCACCAAGCCACTGGGTTCCTGTTTCTTTTAATCCTTCTGATAAGGAAATAATGACATTTCAACTTAAAACCTTACTTAAAGTACAGGTATAAAATAAGATAAAGTACTAATGTTTAAATTTAGTAATATTTAAGGGTAGTTGTCAACTGTTTCATACCAAACTCAATGCTAGGTAATTAATCTCTGTGTAAAACCACTAATTAATGCAGAACATATAATTAGACGTTATCTTGTTTTGTGTTGCTGCACACTGTGATGTTATGGTAGTATCAGTGCCACTTAAAATAACTAAATTACTAATAATTGTACTTGATATCAAGTACTTCCAATTGAGTAACTCAAGTGAAATCAATAAAGTTTAGATTTAGGGAATGGTAAAGGAAATCAACTTTTTCTATTGCTTGTTGGGATAAAAGACTGATTTAAGATTATCACTCAGAAGTCAGTAGATTTACTTATTGAAAGCTAGTGAATATGATTATAAGCATCTAGTTAAGATAGGAATTAAGAACTATTTGGGTATTTGAAAGTTGAACATAAACCAGTAATAAGCCAACAACCTGATGCACTGCCAAAAGAAAATGTGAATTTTCCTTACGGAATGGTTGCAGTTGAGTAAACTGAATGGTGGTGAATGTGGAAGGGGCACTAGGATCTATTTAGGATGAGACGGTACCCTCTAGTGGCCCCATTTCTTGATGCAATGGGTAGGTGACTCTTAACAAATGTGCCAAAACCACTTTTTATAGAAACAGTATTTGGTAGTCAGAGTAGCTTTCAAAATACATTTTTGAGCTGTGGTACATATACACAATGGAGTACTATGCAGCGGTAAGAAAGAAAGATCTCTTATCCTTTGAGACGACATGGAGGGACCTGGAAAGTATTATCCTAAGTGAAAGAAGCCAAGCAGAAAAAGACAAATACCACATGATCTCACTTATATACGGAATATAATGAACATAACAGTCTGAGGAATACAGTGGACCCAGACACATGGAAGTAGGGCACAGACTGACATCCCTCAGAAGAGGGGATGGGGGGTGGGGGGTGGGAAGAGATAAACCACAGAATTTATATGCATGTATGCATGACCAATGGACATGGACAACTAAGCCGGGGACGGGGCGGAGGTGGGGTGGGGTGGGGGGTACCAATGGGGTAAAAAGGTAAAATATCTGTAACAAAAAAATAAATAAAAATTCATTTAAAAAAATACATTTTTGTATTATAGCACTGCATAGCCTCTTCTGACAGTGATCTGACCTCATCATCCCTGCAAAGCTTGCTTAAAGTAGGGAGCTATATAATGTGAAAGTTTTGAGTACCTTAGGGAAGAAAGAGCCATGTAAATATATGTAATAAATTTGTAGCATATGTAAAATTTTGGCATTCATCTTACAAAAATAGAGTATTTTAGTATGAATTCGTTGAATGTAAGGTCATGGACATTTACACTATGGCCTAATTTTAAAGGTCCAAAATAATTTGTTTTTAAAGTCTGCCCTGTGCTTACGTGCCAGTGTATGTGTTATAATTGATCTGGTTGTAAACTATATTTCAAAATAAATCATAGTGTAATAAGTTTTATATAACTATTAAAAAATAAAGGATTCACCATTCTAGATGCCATTATGAACATTCAGGATTCATGGGAAGAGATAAAAATATCAACATTAACATGAGTTTGAAGAAAGTTAATTCCAACTTCTTATGGATGACTCTGAGATACTTCAGTGGAGGAAGTAACTGCAGATGTGGTAGATACTGCAAGAGAATTAGAATTAGAAATGGAACCTGAAAATGTGACTGACTTGCTGCAATCTCATGATGAAACTATAATGAATGATAAGTTGCTTCTTAAGAATTAACATTGAAAAGGGTTTCTTGTGCCCTGGCCAGTTTTGCTCAGTGGTTAACACATCGGCCCACAGACCGAAAGGTAGCAGGTTCAATTCCAGTCAAGGGCATGTACCTGGTTTGCAGGTTCAATCCCTGGCCCTGGTTGGGGTCATGCAGGAGGCAACCAATCAATGTGTCTCTCTCACATAGATCTCTCTCTCTCTCTCTCTCTCTCTCTCTCTCTCTCTCTCTCTCCCCCCCCCCCCCTTCTCTTCCACTCTCTTTAGAAACCAATGGAAGAATATACTTGGGTGAGGATTAAAAAAAAGGTAGGAGGTTTCTTGAGATGGAATCTACTGGTGAAGATGCTGAAGATTGTTTAAATGACAACAAAGAATTCATAATATTACATAAACTTAGTTGTTAAGGAGTGGCAGGTTTTGAGATGATTAACTTCAATTTTGAAAAAGTTCTGCTATGTATAAAATGCTATCAAACAGTATCACATGGCTTTGCACCCAGAAATGAGTCCACTTTTTCCTTAGACCATTATTTTTGGAGTTTGAAACAACCTAATCAGTAATTAATCTGGATTTGGGTTTTGTGGCTGTTGTCACAGTATACCATATACTTCTAATTACTTTATCATGGGCTGTCATATCTTTGAAGTTGGAGGTTTTTTTGTAGTACCAGAATGTTTTTCTCATTTTTATTGCTTTATCCACAGTTTTATTACTCTGCCTACCTTTACTATGGAGGGAATATTTCTCCATTGTCTTATTCATGTCCAGGTAGCAGACATTGGGTGCCTATTACTGGAACTCTCATCGTAGTGGACACAGTAAGGGTTCCTCATTCTCATGGCTCAACCTAAACCTTGGGTAGGGTCATACTTCTGGCCTTCAGGATGATTCTTTATCAGATTCCCAGAGTACCCCCTCCATGATAGTCTGTTATGCCTAGTATCTGTAATAAATATAGAAATGGTAAGAAAGAATTTTCTGACTTTCCCCAAGATAGTAGATATCTTTTTTGTATCGGTGCAAAGCTTGATAAGTTGTCCTGTCTTTCCTCAAGTGTCAGAATGGCTTTCGCTTCTACCCTTTCACTTAAAGCAGTGGATCTTTGGTTATTTCCTAGGGGTGGAAAAATGGGTTTCTTGTCATTTCCCCATAAGTAAATGCGTTATGCTTCTACACCTCATTTAGAAGTTTAAGGCTTATGCTTTGTATAAAAAAAGGGGTTCAAGAAAACAGGTGTTTTATTCCTATAACTAATGACTATCATCTTCTGCACCTATTTCTCTCTCTTTTCTATTGCCCATCCCCCAAACTTTATAATGATATAAAGTTTATGTATGAATGCCTATAAGGAAGAGTTTGTGAGAGATTTTAAATGTCCTTTGTATCTGGGAGCTCCCATTTATTCTAAACTTATACACAAAACCACATTAAGTTTTTAGAAATT
The DNA here is from genome assembly GCF_014108415.1 of Molossus molossus. Taxonomy (NCBI): domain Eukaryota; kingdom Metazoa; phylum Chordata; class Mammalia; order Chiroptera; family Molossidae; genus Molossus; species Molossus molossus. The sequence goes on along the minus strand of NW_023425355.1, from coordinate 9,250,942 downwards.
AATTAAACTTTTAACTGATTAATTTTTTCACACTTCTTCCTCTCATGCTCTATCAAAGGTAGAGCACTTTATGTTTCCCATCTCTCCTTTGAGGAGTTTGTAATCACTTGGCATTCAGCTCCCTTGGTTGACTTGTGACCTTGGCTCTTTGATGCATTTAACAAATCATGATTTGAAACTCCCAGTTCAAGAGAGTGACATAGGCTACTTCTAATCTTACTTCCTCCCACAGTCAAACTGATTCTACAGCTACATCCAGAACAATTTGCTCTGAAAAGAAAAACCTAGCTGAGCTATACACAAAACATTTTAAACATCTAAATTAAAAAGTATAGAAGAGGGTGAAACAAAAATGTCACCATTAACCTCACCCATGGATCACTGACCCATAATCAGGAGAGAAATCAAAACCCTCAGTTTTTTCCTGAGAAGCAAAGGGCTTGAACTCCATATTTGGTGCCCCAACTTTTAAGAGCTACACTGGAAAGATGAACCCCCCAAAACATTTACCTTTAAAAACCAGTGGGGCTTAAATCTATGATCCCTCTAAGGCTACAATACACTAAAAAAAAAAAAAAAAATGCTTCTTAAAAACCCTAAACATGCAAACCTAGGACTCAGCACAGAAACAGTCAACTGAAAAGCTTTCAGACTTTCTGTAAAAGAGGCTCCATTTGCTCATCTTAAAATATCTGCCTGAGAGGTAGGCATCTAATTTAAAACAAATCTAGAAGTCACTAAAATACTCTGCAAAGAGTATTTGTGGGTGCTATCATTATGCTATCCCACTTTCTTACTTCAGGTCTCTAGTAACCCTCAGAAAAGAGATTCTGCAGTGGTCAGTAATACCACTTTTGGAGATTGCCAATGAGGAGACACCTCTAGATTACCTGGATCTGGGGGCTAGTGGGGCTTATGCTCTTAGGTCCAACAGGATTGTAACACACAAAAAAGAGTTCTTAGCTCATTGCCATCGCAAGGCACAGCAGAGAGGCAACAGACTGAGGTGCCAAGTTTCTCTGTGAAAGAGGCCTATTAGCTTATCTTCATAGTTGCAGTTTAGGGTTAAGCTTCTAACTAAACATACATCTAAGGCTCATTGTGATTTTCTCCAGAAACCTTGGAGGGTGACCTTAACGGTTTTGTTCTACCTTGGATGTACTCCATAGCAATGGTATCTCCCAGACGAAGCTTGTATATGCATTTGATGCCTTCATTTTTACATCTAGTGTCCTGATTTTTATACCTATTATCCAGGGATGTCTCTTGATCAGATGACTCTGGTGGCCAGAGGGGATGGCATTCCTGGGTCCCATGAGACTATAACAAATGGGGACACATTTTTTGTCCTACTACCATTCCCAGAGCATGGGAAAGACATTAGACTAAAAACCCCTAGTCTTTCTGGGAAAGCAGCCTTTTTTCTTGTCTTGAAACTTCAGACTGAAAGGCAGGCTTCTGGTTTGGCTTACATCTTCAGGCCTATTAGCAGCTCTCTGAGTATGGAGGCCAGTTGGCACCTCCTTTGTGATCTCCTTCTGCCTTGCTCCTGGCCATCAGTATATATGAAAAATGCCTATTAATGCATCTTTAGAGCTGTAGTCTTACAGGCAGGCTTCTAATTAAACACCTATCTAAGGGCTAAATACCATCCTATCAAGAGACTGAGGAGGATGGCAAGCTCCATCTTCCTGCTCTACCCCTGCACTGCCACAGGTCATTATGGTCTCTGACAAAAGAACTTGTGTACATGTCTGGTGTTCCAGTTCATGTGTTTCTATGTCTTGTACCCAGAGGACACATCCTTTGATACCCTGGCTCTGGTCATATCAAGGGCTTGTGTTCTTGTGTTCAACAGGGTGGTAGCTAAGAAAGAAAAAGGCTTTAACTGGCTCAGCACAGAGGGAACACACATAAACACCCATTAGTCATTCTTTCCCTGAAACAGATACATTAGCATACTTTAAAAGCTGCTGCATGGGGGTCTGGCTTCCAATCAGACTAAATCTAGGTGCTAAATAAAATCTTCCCCTTTGGAACACTGACTGGTGTTGGCACACCCTCACAAAAATAAAATAATCTGCTTGTACAATCACAAAGGTTTGAGAGGAAAACAAGAGCTAACGCAGAATTGAACTATACAAAACACCTTCAAGACTGGGAGAGGTGACAGTTTCATCTAATGCATAGAAACCAACACAGACAGTCAAGAAAATGAAGAAACAAAAGAATATATTTGCCCAAAAGAACAAAAAAAAAAGATAACACTTCAGGAAAAGAACTTAATAAAATATAGATAAGTGGTATATCTGACGAGTTCAAAATAATGATCATAGAGATGCTCATCAAGTTTGAAAGAAGAATGAGTGAACAAAATGAGAATTGCAACAAAAAGATGGAAAATATAAGAAAGTACTATGTAGAAGTCACAGAGCTGAAGAATATAATAACTGAACTGAAAAATACAATAAAGGGGTTCAACAGCAGAGTAGATAAAGTGAAATAAAAAGTCAATGAACTCAAAAACATATTAGTGGCACTCACCTTATCAGAACATTAAAAAATAGAGAAAAAATTATAAAGATGGCTTAAGGAAAATATGGGCCAGACTCAAGTGAAAGATAATTTATATTAGAGAAATCCCAGGAGGAGGACTAGAAACAAAGGGACAAAAAACTATTTTTTTCCAATTTTATTTTGTATTGGTTTTAGGTGTACAGCTTAGTGGTTAGACGATCATATTCTTTACATATTGTTCCCCTCAAAATGTCCATTACCGCAAGTGGCACCACACATAGTTATTATAATATCATTGACTATATATCCTATGCTTTCCTTACTTCACCATGACTATTTTGTAGCTAGCAATTTGTGCTTCTTAATCCTTTCAACTTTTTCACCCACTTTCCCAAACCCCTTCCCCTCTGGCCACCACCAGTCTGTTCTCTGTATCTATGAGTCTGTTTTTGTTTTGTTTGTTCATTTATTTTGTCTTTGTTTTGTTTTTATATTTCACAAATAAATGAAATCATATGGTATTTGTCTTTCTCTGACTGACCTATTTCACTGAACAGAAAACTTATTGAAGAAGTAAAATTTGAAAACATCTCTAATTTGGGAAATTAAACAGATATTCAGATCCAGAAGCCCAGAGATTTCCAAAAGATTTAACCAAAAGAAACCCATACCAAGTAATATTATTATTAAAGTGTCATAAGTTAATGACAACAAGTCTTAAAAGTAGCAACAAACACAACCAACAATGTGATTCAGACAAAGGAATTCCCATAAGAATATCAGCAAATTTTCCAGCAAACATGTTGTGGGCTAGATGGGAGGGGAATGATATATTCAGTGCTGATAGAAAAAATAAACTGCCACCTAAGAATACCCTACTTACCAAGTTGTTCACAACTGAACAAAAGCTAAAATACTTTATTATTATTAGATTGGCCTTATAAAAATGTTACAGCAACTTCTTTAAACAGAAACAAATGGTTCTAATTAGCAGCAGAAAAATTATATGAAAGTATAAATCTCATTGGTAAAGGCAAATATATAGTAAAATTTTTCAAAATTTAATTTGGAAAAGGTAGTGGGTTAACCACTAATAAACCTAATACACAATGCAATATACAGATAGTAGTATGTTATAGAATTGTACACTTGATATCTACATAATCTTATTAACCAATGTCACCCCAAATAATTTAATTTTAAAAAGCTTATGACTGTTAAAAGACAAAAGTGGTAAAATAACTATAACAACAATAATTTGTTAAGAGATACATAAGATAAATGATGAAATTTTTGGTGTCAAAACATAATGTGAAAATATTAAAAATGTAGGGTCTTGCAATGCATTCAAATTTAAGCTGTTATAATAAAAATATAGTGTTATCAATATAAGTTGTTTAATGTAAACCTGATGGTAACTACATTTAAAAATGTGTACTAGACATAGAAAAGTAAAAATAAAATGAATCTGAGCATACCACACAGAAAATCATTAAACCACAAAGGAAGACAGCAAAAGAAGAATGAAACAAATTAATTACAAAAAAAAACCAGAAAACAATAAACAAAATAACAATAAGTATATAGATATCAATAATTATTTTAAATTTAAATGGACTAAAATATCTAATACCAAAACATAGTGTGCCTGAATGGATTTTCTTTAAAAGACCCAATAACGTGCTATTTACAAAAGACTCACTTCAGATGTAAGGGCAAACATAAACTGATAGTGAAAGGTTGGATAAGGTATTTGATGCAAATGAAAACCAAAAAAAAGTTGGGGCAGCTATACTGATGTCTTACAAAATATACTTTAAAATAAATAATGTTATTAGACAAAGAAGTCATTACATGATGATGAAATAGTCAATCCAACAAGAGGATATAATGTTTGTAAATATATATGCACCTAATATAGAAGCACCCAAATAGATAAAGCAAATATTCACAGGTGCAAAGAGAGACACAGAATGCAGCTATAAATAAGAGGCATAAATACCCTATTTTCATCAATGGATACATCATCCATATAGAAAATCAACAAGAAAATATTGCCCATAAATGACACATTAGAAGAGATTGACTTAAAAGTCATATAAAGAGTGTTCTACCCAAAAGAAACAGAATACACATTATTCTAAAGTGCACATGGAATATTCTTCAGAATAAGTCATATGAGTCCATGACACAGGTATTTTAAAACTTAGAATACTGAAATCATATCAAGTACTTTCATTATCACAGTGTTATGAAAGTAGCAGTAACTTACAAAAAGAAACCTGGAAAATGTACAAATATATGAAGATTAAACAACATGTTATTGAGCAAATATGGCTCAAAAAAGAAATAAAAAATTGAATCTTAAGATAAATGAAAATGGAAATACAACACACCAAAACTTATTGGATTAAGCAAAAGACATTCAAATAATAAAGTTCATAATAATAAATGCCTACATAAAGAAAAATAAAAAAATCGGAAATAAATAACCTAACTTTACTCAGGAAACTGAAAAAGAAGAGCAAAGTTCAAACTTAGTAGAAAAAAAGGAAATAAAGATTAGAGCAGAAATAAATAAAATTGGACTATAAATATAATAGAAAATATTATTAAATTAAAAGCTGATTTTTTCCTTAAAATAAACAGAATTGGCAAACCTTTAACTAAAGTCACCAAGAAGAAAAGACAGAGAACTCAAATGAATAAAACCAGAAATGAAAGAGGAGACATAACAGGGGATACCACAGAAATACAAAGAATCACAAGAAACTACTATGACAATTATACACTAAAATCCTAGATGAAATGAATAAACTCCTAGAAATATACAACCCACCAAGACTGAATCATGAAGAAATAAAAATCCGAGTAGATTATTAATAAGAAGATTATATCAGTAATCAAAAATCTCCCAACAAGTAAAAGCCAAGATCCAGATGGCGTCACTGATTAATTGAACCAAACACTTAAAGAAGCATTTATATCAACACTTCTCAAACTATTCCAATAAAAAAAAGAAAAAAAAAAACAGAAGAGAAGGGAACACTTCCAAACTCATTTATGAGGCCAGCCTAATCCTGATACCAAAATGAGACTAGGATAACACATGAAATTAAAAAATAGTCATGGGAATGTAAAGTAGAACATAGGGAATATAATCAATAAATAATCAATAATATTATAGTAAATAGGTATGTTGTCAGATGGGTACTAGACTTATCAGGGTGAACACTTCATAAATTTTATAAATGTATAATCACTATGAATTAAAACTGAAACTAATATAATTTATATCAACTGTAATTTTAAAAAATATTGTAAAAAATTACAGTCCACTATGTCTGATTAATATAGATGCAAAAAAACCTCAATAACATATCAGCAAAACAAATTCAACAATGCATTTAAAGCGCCATACACCATGATCAAGTGGGATTTATTCCAAGGATGCAAATATGGTTAAATATGGTTAAAAATCACTGTGGTCAAACACATCAACAAAATTATATGTGGAATTTAATGAACAAAATGAACTACCAAGCAAAATCGAGACAGACTCATAGATAGACAGCAAGCAGACAGCTCTGGTGGGGGGTTTGGGAGTGGTGGTAGAGAGACAACTCATGGATATGGACAACAGTGTGGTATGGCAGAGGGGAGAGGGTGGGTGGAGATGCAAGAGGGCATGCAGGAGATAAATGATGATGGAAAAAATAAAATTAAAAAAATAATAAAATCAATAAACATATCCTTAGGCTGTTGTTTCTTTGGTGAGCCCTTCCCCAGGGTGGCAGACAGCCAGCATATTTGGGACTCCAGCAACCTGGCTCACACTGTTTGCCCTGCCCTGGTGATTTCATGAGGCCCTGCCCCACCCAACTTTTGAGCCCACCCATGCTGTTTCCCATGGCTTTACCATAGGATTGACCTGCCTTGGCTCCTGCTTCCCTAAATTATCTCAAACAAGCAGCATCTGCTCTCAGTGAGCCCCATACCTCTCGTTAAGTGGCCCCAGACCTGGCACTAGAAGCAGCCAGCCTTGGTTCACAGCTTCGCTTTGCCTGGGCACCTCCAAGCTCAGCACAAGAAGCAGGCATCTGCAGATCGCTTTGTAGCTTATGCCTGGTAGCCCCACGTACAACACAGGGAGTGGCTGACCTGGCCCCAGAGCCAGCACACCTGGTGGACAACCTCAGACCATGTAAAAGCAGCACCACCCAACCACCTCCACAAGTGACACACTCAAGGAATGGACTCAGTGGGTACCAGAGCACTGATGAAGGAATTCTTGCTCTGTGTGGTGGGCCCCTGCACAGCTTATCCTCCAAGGTAGTCAGAGGCCAGTGGTCAGTGGGTACAGCCAGTCCTTGCAGCTGATCAGCCTGAGTAAACACCTTCCATTGGCATGCTGACAGCAATCAAGACTCAATTACAACAGAAGGATGTACAGTCCACATGAGGGGTGTACCTTGAGGGCCCAGCTGGTGTGATCAGGCAGGCTGTGCCACTGGACCCTACAGAAAGCCTATTACAATAGGCCACCCAATGAAGCCTAGGAGACATAGCAACTCTATCTAAACACAGGGAAGGAGCCAAAATGAGGAGACAAAGAAACATGTTCCAAATGAAACAACAGAACAAAATTCCAGGAAAAGAAGTAAACAAAATGGAGATAAGCAATCAATCAGATACAGAGTTCAAAATACTAGTTATAAGAATGCTCAAGGAACTTAGTGAGAACTTCAAGGAACTTAGTGAGAACTTCAAGGAACTTAGTAAGAACATCAACAACATAAAAAAGGTCCAGTCAGAAATGAAGGAGGCACTAACTGAAATAAAGAATAATTTACACAGATTCAATAGTACAGTAGGTGAAGCCAAGAAGCAAACCATCGATTTGGAATATAAGGAAGCTAAAAACATCCAATCAGAATAGCAAAAAAAAAAAAATGTTCCAAAAATATGAGGATAGTGTGAGGAGCCTCTGGGACAACTTCAAGCATGCCAACATTCGCATCTTGGGGGTGCCAGAAGGAAAAGAGAGAGACCAAGAAATTAAAAACCTATTTGAAACAATAATGACAGAAAACTTCCCTAATTTGGTGAAGGAAACAGACATACAAGTCCAGGAAGCATAGAGAGTCCAAAACAAGATGAACCCAAAGAGGCCCACACCAAGACACATCATAATAAAAATGTAAAAGGTTAAAGACAAAGAGAGAATCTGAAAAGTAGCAAGAGAAAAGCAGTCAAGGGAGCTCCCATAAGACTGTCAGCCGATTTCTCAAAAGAAACTTTGCAGGCCAGAAAGGAGTAGCAAGAAATATTCAAAGTGATGAAAATCAAGGACCTACAACCAAGATTACACTATCCTGCAAAGCTATCATTTAGAATTGATGGACATATAAAGAATTTCCCAGACAAGAAAAAGCTAAAGGGGTTCATCGCCATCAAACCAATATTATATGAAATGTTGACAGGTCTTCTTGAAGAAGAAGATCAAAAATATGAACAATAAAATGGCAATAAATACATATCTATCAACAATTGAATCTACAATCCAAATGGACAAGCAGAACAGAAACAGATTCAGAAGTACAAAGAATGTTTTGTTGGTTGCCAGGTGGAAAGGGGTTTGGGGGGACGGGAGAAAAAAGGTGAAGGGATTAAGAAGTTCAAGTTGGTGGTTAGACTGAAGAACCTCAAAAGGAAGGGGGAGGGGGAATGGGAAGAGATAAACCAAAGAACTTATATGTATATGTGCATAACCAGTGGACACAGACAATAGTGTGGGGAAGGCAAGACAGGTGAGGGTGGAGAGGAGGAGGTCAATGGGGGACATCTGTAATACATTTAACAATAAAGATAAGTTTTTAAAAATCTGAGATTATGGATATATTGAATACATTGTTGTTTACCTGAGGTAGGGATAGGTGGTGGACAAAATGGGTGAAGAGTGACACAAATACAGATTTTTAGTCATAAGTCACGAAGATGTAATGTAGAGCGTGGTGACTATCATTGCTAATGCTGTGTGGCATATTTGGAAAGAGGAGAATGGATCTTGATAGTTCTCATCACAAGAAACATTTTTGTAACTATGTATGGTGACATTTGTATGGTTACAGATGTTTATCAGACTTATCATGGTGATCATTTTGCAATATATACAAATATTTAATTGTTACATTGTACACATAAAATTAATGTATTATTATGTCAGTTATACCTCAATATGATCTGGCAATTCCAATTCTGGATATTTATCTGTAGAAATTGAAAACACTAACGGGAAAGATATGCACCCATGTTCATTGTAGCATTGTTTAAAATAGCCGAGATATGAAAACAACCTAAATATATATTGATGGATGAAGAGTTTTTAAAAATGTGGTATATATACAGCTTGAGGCAAAAGTAGGTTTAAAATTGTTTGTATGGAAAATAATAATACAAGAATAAACTCTGTTTCACATACACTTAACTGTAAACCTACTTTTCCCCACCCTGTATACACAATGGAATATTATGCAACCATAAAAAAGCAAATCTTCTCATTTGCAAAAACATGGATGAATCTTGAGAGCATTATGTTAAGTAAAATGCATCAGGAGAAGACATACTATATGATCTCACTCACATGTTGAATAATAATAAAAAACTCATAGGTACATATTGGTGGTTGCCAAAGGTGAGGGGTAGATGTGGGCAAAATAGATAACGAGAGTCAAAAGATGCAAACTTTCAATTATAAAATAAGTAAGTCATGGCATGTAATATGCAGCATGGCGGCTATAGTTAATAATACAGTATTGTATATTTGAAAGTTGCTAAATGATAAGATCTTAAAAGCTCTCATAAAAATAGAAAATTGGTAAAAATGTGTGTTAATGGATGTTAACTAGATTTATTGTGGTACTTGTTTTGAAATATACACAAGTATCTAATCATTATGTTGTACATCTGAAACTAATATAGTGTTATATGTCAATTACTTCTCTATGAAACTATTGTAATTGGTAAATTTTCCAGATTTTTCTAATTGTTTGAATTGGGGTATTTTTCTCTTGAAATTTTCTATATCCTAAGTAGAAGCAAAGTCAAAATTCAATTCAACTCATGAAACCTAAATATAATGCTTCTTTTTTCCTCATTTTTTTATGTCAGTATTAAGGAACCATAAAGACATTGTATACTATAATGTGTTTAGTTTATTGTATGATAGTATAGTGGCCTCTTGATTAGTGGTAGTCATTATTGTTGTTGTTTTAGTATCATCTTTTTCATCATTGTCTTTATTTATGAATCCAGTCAAGCAACATGTGACTAATTGTTCAAGAATTCTCTTGCCAACATGCCAGAGGGGAGGATCATTTCTCCTTTACTCATCACATAGCCCAAACTCAATGAAGTCACCAGAAAAGCCATGTCAGCCTAATGGACAATGCCAGTGTTTTTAAGTCTTTCCCCTGATCAAAAGCAGAGTTATTTTCCCCTGAACTTTTCTTCAAGCATCCCTCCACTTCTCACTCTTGGTTGCTTATAGTCAAGAAGTAATTATAACCCTTCACATGGGTAGATACCAGGTGCTTTTTGTCATATCTGATATATCCTGTCATCCTTCTGCTCATAACCCATTGCCCTCAGGACACATTCCTTTAAAAGGTATGCAAATTCCTTTGTGAGCTAAGCTCTATTTCTCCAGCCTCATCTCTTGTCACTCCTTGCCTCACACTGTGCACTTTAGTCACATCAAATTTCTTAAAGTTCCTTCAATGTATCATGTTCTGTAATGCCATCCCTGGCTTTGCTATGTTGCCTGGAATGACCTTCTCTCTCAAGCTTTTTACCTCTATTGACTTAGATTATTGACTTAGATTTTACCGTGAAGTGTGTCAGGTTGAATTTTTTTTTTTATCCTCACCCAAGGACACTTTTCCATATTTTGTTCAGATAGAGTGGGAGGGGGAGAGAGAGAGAGAGAGAGAGGGAAACATCGACATGAAAGGGACACATCAACCAGGGCCGGGGACAAACTGCAACCGAGGTACACACCCCTAGCGGGAACCGAACCTGGGTCTCTCCGGACCACAGGCCGATGCTCTAACCACTCTGCCAAACCGGCCAGGGCAGTCAGGTTGAAAATTAAATAAGATAACATGTTAAGCACCAAGTGTAGCCCTTGTCATTCTTTCATTTACTTATTCATTTAACAAAAAAGTATTGAATTTCTACCATATGCATGACATTGTGCTAGATGTTTAGGTTACAGAAATTAATACAATCTGGTCCTTGTCTACAAAGAGCTCAGAGTCCTTGAAAAGAAACTGAGAGATAAATAAATACAACAAGATAGTGATGACAAAGAGGTATGCATAATAAGACATTGGAACATAGACAAAGCATTTGACACATGAAGGAACAACAGGGAAGAGGGTTCCAGGAAATACTTCCTCAAAGATTTGACATTATTCATGAGTTGACTATTGAAAGGTGAATAGGAGGTAGTCAGAAAAACAAATTTTAAGTCATGAGGTTGATGGGTTGTGGACAAGGATTCTAAGTAATGTAGATAGCATCTTGAAAGGCCCAGAGATGTAGTTCCACGTGTTAATTTTTTCCTTTGCTTCTTTTGCCTTAGGCATTGTATCAGTGAAAATTCTGCTGCGTGTGATGTCTAAAATTTCGTTGCCTACATTTTCATCTAGGATTTTTATGGATTCACATTTAAGTGTTTTGGAGTCACATTTATGGAGTCACATTTAAGTGTTTTATCAATTTTGAATTTATTCTTGTGTATGGTGTAAATTGGTGGTCTAGTTTTACTTTTTTGCATGTAGCTGTCCAATTTTTCCAACACCATTTATTAAAGAGGCTGTCTTTACTCCATTGTGTGCTCTTGCCTCCTTTGTCAAATATTAATTGAGCATAATGTCTTGGGTCGATTTCTGGGTTCTCGGTTCTGTTCCATTAATCTATATGCCTGTTTTTGTGTCAGTACCAGGCTGCTTTGATTACAATGGCTTTGTAGTATAACCTGATATACGGTATTGTGATCCCTCCTACTTTGTTCTTTTTCAAGATTGCTGTGGCTATTCTTTCTGATTCATGTTTCAGGCTTCTTAGGATATATTCCTAGAAGTGGGATCACTGGCTCAAATGGCAGTTCCATTTTTAATTTTTTGAGATAACACCATATTATTTTCCATAATGGCTACACCCGTCTACATTCCCACCAGCAATGTACTAGAGTTCTCTTTTCTCCACACCCTCGCCAGCACTTGTTTGATTATTTGTTGATGCAGCCATTCTGACAGGTATGAGGTGATACCTCATAGTTGTTTTGATTTGCATCTCTCTGATGATTAGTGACATTGAGCATTTTTTCATATGTCTCTTGGCCATTTGTATGTCCTGTTTGGAGAGGTGTCTATTTAGGTCCTCTGCCCATTTTTTTAATTGGATTCTTTGTCTTCCTTTTGTTGAGTTGTATGAGTACTCTATATATTCTGGAAATTAACCCCTTATCTGATGTATCATACCCCGATGTTCATAGCAGCACTATTCACAATTGCTAAGATCTGGAAACAGCCCAAGTGTCCATCAATAGACGAGTGGATAAAAAAGCAGTGGTACATTTACACAATGGAATACTATGCAGTTGTAAGAAAGAAAGATCTCTTATCCTTTGAGACGACATGGAAGGACCTGGAGAATATTATGCTAAGTGAAATAAGCCAGTCAGAGAAAGACATGTATCACATGATCTCACTTATTTGTGGAATATAATGAACAAAATAAGGTGATGAACAAGAGACTCAGAGACATAGAAGTAGGGTTCAGACTGACAACCTTTAGAAGAGGGGGCAGGGAGAAGGGAAGATATAAACCAAAGAACTTATGCATATAAGCATAATCAATGGACATAGACAACAATGCTGGGGGGTGGGCAGGAATGGGAGGAGGGTGTCATGGGGGGAAAAGGAGAAACACCTCTAACAAAAATGAATTAATTAAAGAAAAAAAGCGAACATGAATATCAAAAAAAATAAATATATAAAAGGCCCAGAGATGAGAGAAGGGCATGTTTTTTTTCAGAAACTGTCTCAACTATAGTGTGTATGTAGGGACTGGCAATAAAGGAGAGTTAGGAATCCATAGTAGGCATTTAACATTCTAGTTTCTCTCTCTTCTCTCTCCTGCTTATCTTTCTACCTTCTTACCTTCCTAATTCCCACCATCCCTTTTTCCTTTCTTCTCCCTTTCTTTTACTTTCCTTCTTTCTGTTTCCTGAAGATCACTTTCATATTTTATTGAATTTATTTGGGTAACAATGGTTAATAAAATTATACTGGTTTCAGGGGTAAGTTCTATCATACATCATCTGAATATTGTATCATGAGATCACCACCCCAAGTCAACTCTCCTTCCATCACTGTAAATTCCCCCTTTCTCCTGATCCCGTTCATCATGTTACTCAAGAACTCATAATAGCTCCCTATGCCTACCCTTCTACTTGCTTATTGAGGTCCTTCATAATCTGACCCTTTACTTCTTCACCATTTTCTCCATTTACTCCTCCACATATACCCTTTGCTATAGACTGGTCTCTTCACTGCCTTTAAATGTTGTATAATCATTTTCACTCCTGTGTCTTTGCTCATACTCTTTACACTACTTAAAGTGCATTATCCTCTTATTCCCATTACAGGTGGCACATTCAAATACCTACAAAGATCAGACAGGTGATGTAAATGAGTGAAGCTGATCAGATGTACTACAATAGTTTTGGAAAGCTAGAGATTATGGTAAACTTGAGTTTTCTTGTACTTAAAATGCAATTATAAAATCAACCTTAGTGATTTTCTTAAATACTAAAAGAAATTGTGAAGGTAAAACAAGTTATTCTGTACAGTAATACATATTTAACAACTAGTAGAATTCATTTTTTGCTGGGATTTTTTGCCTTTTCATTTGTTTCAAGATAAGTCGTAATTGCTTTTTTGAAGTGTTTTATCACAGATCCTTTAAAATAATTGTCATAAATCCAATATCCAATTCTTCCTGGTATTGGTGCAAAATGATGGTGTTTTCTCATTCGGTTTTGTGCTTTTCCTAGTTCTTAATATGGCCGGTAATTTTTAAGTGTATCATGGACATTTTGTCTATTATTTTAGGATACTCTGGGTCCAATTGAAATATTTTATTTTAGAAAGAAGTCATCTTGTGTAGGTTTAATATGAAGATCCTTGTATACTTTTACAGGCTGTAATTTTGATGGCTGTTTGATTTTCACAGTCTTTGCTGCATTATTTTTTTCTGCTTGGTTTAGTTGGGGCTTCTAGGACTCGCATTGGTTTCTGTTGATGCTGCCTGAAGGAATGGAAGATTACCCAGGCTGACCCTCTGGGCAGAATGTCTTTCCATCGAAGTAGGATGTGGTGGGAATCAACCTACAGGCTGACCCCTCTTGAGATGTCCCAATCTCTCTGGACAAGAGAAGATTCTTGGCCTATGAGGACAAAAGGACTTTCCAGGCAACCACTTATTATAGCTGCATCCCTCCCACCAGTTTTGCCTGCCAGCCTTGGTCTCTGGGCCTGGGAGGGGAGTCTCAGGGTTAGACAAACAGGCTTTTTGGACCACGGGAATGGCTGTAGCTGGGTCTTTCTTGTGGGCTCTGTCCACCAGCCTCAATATTTCTTCATTGTGAGTGAGGAGGACACCCTCAAGCCTGGCAGGAGTGCCTCTCTGGCTCTTTATTTTTGACTGGGCTCCCATTTGATATCCCTTAATGAAAGTGTCAGGCTTACTTGATATTGTCAGCTGAACTCCAGCTTGATCCAGGAAAGGAATGAGCCTTCCTGGGCTGCCTTCTATTACTAGGTCATGGGAAGGGAAACACTATTTTAGATCACCATCTTTTTCGTGGTGGACACTAGATGCAGTTCAATTTCTTCATTTCACATTTCAGAGTTTTCCTATGGTTGTTGTTTGGACCATTTACAAGGTTTATACTTTTGTTTAGTGAGGGAAAAGGGAAAATGAGTCTACATCATCTTGTCTTGACAGGAAATCTCCATATTTATTCTTAATTTAAAAATGATAAAAAGAAAGAAAAAGTAGTATAGAATGAGTGGTGAATTAATGATGGTATTTATTTTATTTTTCTAGTTAAATAAAAGTGAAAGTAAAATTAGTCATCATTACAGTAAAATTGCACAGTGGAATAAACAGAACTTTGTAATCCTGAGTTTGATTTCCAGACTATCCCTTCTTAATGTGGTGATATTGGGCAAATAACTTATTTTACCTTCAATTTCCTAGGATTAAAATGAGTCTCCCTTTTAGCCCTGGCTGGTTTGGCTCAGCAGTTAGAGTTCTGTGAGGATTAAATGAGATAATGTTTATACTATATTTAGCACAATATCTAGCTAGCTAGTACTTACTAGGTGGTTTGTTTGTTTGTTTACAGTTCTCTTCTACCTCCCTATTCCCTTCAATATCACAGGTCAACCCTATGATGACTAAATAATTTAGAGAATTTTCTCTATTCTTGTGAGCAAAAATAAGTAACTTCCTTCTAAAAATGGCCAACTTCCAGTCTGTAGGCCCTTTTTGGCAAAGACGCTGCATGCTATACTGTACACATCTGTATAAGCACTTAATTTTTTTCCTTTGTCTTTTGAAAGCAGGGCTCCCCATTTCAGATGTTTCTTTATTTAAACTGTATTCAGTGAAAGGAAGGAAAGAGAGACAGACACACACAAGGAGGAAAGAGGTCTGGGTCATAGCACCACATTTATTCAGAGGTCACAGTGCCAGGAAAAATGTGCATACCAATTGCAATTTGTTTTTTCCGTTTTATTTGAATTTTTTTCAAACAGGAATTTCTTGTTTCCTTAGATACTAATTAAATCTCAGTTACTGAGAATTAGCCAGAGGACTTTTAATGTGGTAATAGATGGTCAAACACTATATTTATTGTACCCCCTTAGCAGGAAATTTGATAGGGAATTTTGGTTTCAATGCAGTGGCTGCTTTTGTTTTCATGTGTATATATTTGTTGCATATGCAGTGGACTCAAAAACATCCCAGGGGATAAATTAAATTTAGAGTAGTTGTTTATTTTCAGATTTAAGTCTATGTTTTACTTTGTAAGCTTCCTATACATGCAATAGCACTGTTGGATCTGAAGAACTGTCACACTTCAGAGCATATCATTACTCCATCTAACCCTCTACCTTAACCTGTAGCCTTTGTTTAGAGTCATATCTGGGCATGGTTCTTAGCCACAAATTCTAACTCCAACTGCTTAAGCACTATGCCAGAAAACAGATTGAAATGAAACATTCAGTCAATCTAGTGATTAGGTATCAACTGGAACAAAAAACCATTCCAAACTGTCTGCCTGGATTCAGAGTTGTTTTTGTAACTGAATTCAATTACTCTGGTCAGTAAGAGAATGTAAAGTATGGAAAGAAAACTGTTGAGGCAAAGTCCTGGAGAACTAACTAGAAAGTTAATTCTGGCCAGCATTGGATTCAAGTCCCATTCTTTTCAGTGTTTGGGCTTTTGATGAGGCCAGGAATAATATGGACCATCCTGGTTACGTTCACAGGAACAACTGTGTGGCTTAGACATGTATGTAGGTGATGAATTGTGGAAATATTTACTAAGCAGTAAACCAACTAGGTTGAACAAGTCAATCGCCCCTTATTGACAAACTATCTTTAAAGGAGACATGGTATGGTAGAAAGAACAGGCCTTTAGGGTTAGGCAGAACTGACTTTGAATTACCTGTATTATAAATGTGACCTTGAGAAGATTATAAAATCTTTCTAGGTCTCAGTTTAATCATCTGCAAAATGGGAATAATCAAACCTATGTTAATTCAACCAATAAGAAAAACATATAACATCAAAGGAAAATGAGCAAAGAACACAAGAAACTTAAAGAAGAACAAAATCTAAATGACTAAAAAGTAAATATGAAAATTTCCAGTCCCATTAACAATTAAGAAATAAACATTAAATGTGATGGAACTAAAATGAACATATTTTCACAATCAGAACAATATAGCATTTTTGTTATATTATAGCAGGATGGCTGTGAAAATTAAGTTTATTGACTTACATAGAGTAAAAGTACAGTTTCTCCTTCAAATTTTGGTTTACCATTTTTTTGTTTTATTTGACTTATATATTGTAACTACAGCCAGAGTATTGACATCTTCCCCCACCCTGTGCTCCCAGTGTTCCAAATCTTGCACATTTTTGTAGTTCTGAATCAGAACTCCCTTAGCTCAAAACTCACCTTTTCGCTGACATTTTTCTCCTCTGGGATCCTTAAAATGTATACAAAACATAAAAATATGTTTAAAATCATTAAGAATCAGGGAAATGAAAATGAAAACCACAATGAGATATTACCACTCACCTATCAAAATGGCTAAAATTAAAACCTATAGTGATAACATTAAATGCTTGCAAAGATGCAGAGAAACCTGATCATTCAATACATTGTTGGTAGAAATCTAAAATTATACAGTCACGCTGGAAAAAGTTTTATAGTTTCTTATCAAAGTAAACATACAATTGCTATACTACTCAACAATTGTGTTCTGGGGCATCTATGCTAGAGAAAACAAGACTTATGGTCACAGAAAAAATGTCCATAAATGAATGTTCATAGCAGGTTTGTTCATAATATTCATCAACTGGGTATAGTCCAGTTGTCCTTCAACAGATGAATGGTTAAAAAATGTAGGTACATTCTAGGTATATGGTATATCCATACCTTGAATAGTACTCAGAAATAAAAAAGAATAAACTATTGATACATGTCATAATTTAAATGAACCTTGAGGGAATTGTGCTGAGTGGGAAGAAAAAGATAATATCAAAAATCACATAATGCTTGACTCAAGTCATATATAATTTTTGAAATGACAAAATTATAAAGAAGAACAAATTAGCAATTGTCCAGAATTAAGGATTCAAGCTGTTGTGGCTATAAGTAGCATGAGAGAATCTTGCTAGATATCCAAAATTGAATAGTTCTGCATTTTGATTTTTGTAGTTGACAAGAAAACCCACAAAGGTATAAACTTGTAAAGCACTTACAATGAACATACATATAAATACACAAATGAGTATAAGTAACAATGGGGATGTCTGAAAAAAATTGGTGAATTTTATCAATGTTAATTTCCTGGTTGTGATATTATACTATATTTTTGCAATATGTTATCATTTGGGGAAAACTGGTTAAGTACATGAGGGATTCTTTTTCTCTATGATTTCTTGCAACTTCACCTATATCTTAAATTTAAATTTAAGAATGTATGCCTGGCTGGGGTGGCCCAGTGGATTGAGCATCATCTCATGGACTGAGAGGTCCCAGTTTGATTCCATGCCAGGGCACAGGTCGGGGTTGCTGGCTCCATCCCCAGTAGGGGGCGTGCAGGAGGCAGCCGATCTATGTATCTCTCTCACATCGATGTTTCTATCTCTCTCTCTCCCTTCCTTTCTCTCTAAAAAAAATCAATAAAAATATATTTTAAAAAATGTATGCCTTGAACTACCACATATATCCCATGCCCTTGCAAACATTGTTCCTTGTTACCCACAACTCCCTGTCAACAATGTCTTCTCACAGAAGATGTCCTAACACAGGGTTGATCCCACCAATTTTATTTTATTTTTTTAGAAAGCAATACCCCCCGCCCTGGCCAGTTTGGCTCAGCAGTTAGAGTGTCGACCCGTGGACCTGAGAGTCCTGGGTTCGGTTCCCGCTAAGGGTACATAACACGGTTGCAGTTTGTCCCCGCCCCAGTTGGGGTCGTGTGGGTGGCAACCACTCTATGTGTCTCTCTCACATCGATGTTTTTCTCTCTCTCTTCCTCCCTTTCTCCCTCCTGCTCTATCTGAAGATAAATGCAAAAATGTCCTCGGGTGAGGATTAGAAAAAGAAAAAGAAAAAAAGAAAGCAATACCTCCTACCCCCAATAATAACTTTTTATAACAGTGATAGAATTTGAGGTATTTTATATTTTCTAAGTATTTAATGCTGTGATTACAAAAATGTTTTCAACCCCTACAGTTTTCTTAAAACTGCTAGAGTATGGAGTTAACAATAAAAAACCAATAGATATTCCCTACTTTCAAGGCATTATTGAAAGTATTTTAGCATAATGATTTAAAGTGAGTTGAAGTCCCAGCTTTAACCCTCACTAGCCTGTGGATCAGTTATTTAATTTCAGTTTTCTTATTTCATAAAATAGAGATAATAATAGTACATATAAGGTTGTTATAAAATTAAATAATCATGCAAAATTATTAGTGCAGTACCTGGAACAGAGTACGTCTCAATAATGTTATCTATTTTTCCATTGCTGATATTCTTCTGGTAAGTTACTCATATACCTGCTATGTAAGTGCTAAACTATGTAATACAAACAAGAGATATATTAATATATTAATCTCCCAGGGATGCTGTAATAAATTATCACATACTTGGTAGCTTAAAACAGAAACCTATTCTATAATAGATTTGGAGGCTACAAGTCTGAAATCAAGGTGTTAGCAGGGTTGATTCCTTCTGAGCACTCTGAGGAAGAATCTGTTCCATGTTTCTTTTCTAGATTCTAGGTCGTTACTGGTAATACTTGGTGTTCCTTGCCTTGTAGATTGATCACTTCAGTATTTTCCTCCATCTTCACATGGCATTCTTCCTATGTATCTCTGTTCTTGTGCTCATATCTACCTCTTCTTATAATGTTACCAGCCATACTAGGTTTAGGGCACACCCTACTCCAGTATGACCTCATCTTACCTTGATTACGTGTACGAAGACCCTGTTTCCAAATAAGGTTACATTTATAGGTTCCTGGAGTTAGGATTTCAACATACGTTTTTGAGGGACACAATTCAACCCATAACAGCTAGGAATTAGGAGTGAGGGTGATGTCTGAAATAATTATTAAAAACTTTTTGGAGAAAGTGGGATTGAAGTTTTGATTTGAACAGACAAAGGAGAGTAAGAAGGGGGAAAAGATAAATGGCAATGGACACAGGCATAATTAGATGAATAAATTCACTTATTTTTATCCTTTCTATATTTAGTCTCTGTAACACACATTGGACTTGTATTAACCTGTAAACTTCATATTACATTGAGAGCTTTCGATGGGTAGAGGTAGCTATTCCTTACCTGTCTCACCTAAATTGTCTTTCTTGGGCTTGGCATAAAGCAAGTACTTAGTAAAAAGGCTTTCTGAACTGAACGGAACTTAGTAATGTTAGCAAGGAGTTGATGACTGAAGTAGTCCTCCAACTAATATAGATGGCCATTTTTTCTTTGTAAGGTCTCCTTGAATATAAATCAATCTGTTTTAAAGGTCATAGTCATATATGATGCCTTTCGTGAAGATGCAGTAAAAAGAGGTCTAAGAAGCTGAACTGCTATCAGATGTACAAGTTCTCTATACCATAGCTAACTGCCAAATTTGAGTAACTTTGGGAATGGCCAACTTAGTATTTACCATAACTCTAATTGTTAAAAAATAATTTTTATTTGCTAATTTGTTTGCTTCCTTGATTAAATATTTACATCAAATGTCTGTTTCTGAAATTAATACCCATTGGCCTTACCCTGCTGCTCTGATTATACAAAAATTAAATACTATTACAAAACCATAGTCCAAGAATGATATTCAGTGGTGAAAGCCAAGGTAGAAGAATTGCAGTGATAAAATCATCACTCCCAGAGTAAATAATTTCTGTTTATATCTCTGATTGCCGGACACAAGTTTTTGACCTACTCTATCCTTGTAACTTCTTTGAGTGTGATTGGAAAGGCATGGCAGACAAGATTTCTGTTTGAAATCCAGACATAAGCTGCACAAATATATTTATACTCATAAAACGGTTAACTAGGTCAGTGGTTCAGCATTGGAAAGTATCTGCTTCTTTCTTCTTCTCACCCAGGGAATCTGACTACTAAAGTATGACAGGAAATAGGTTTGAGTTTCTTCCTGGTGTGTGTGTGTGTGTGTGTGTGTGTGTGTGTGTGTGTGTGTAAATCGTGTCTTTTCTTTCCAGGCAAGTTGAGACAGCCTCATTTACACTACTTTTTATTGATGTGAGTACATATTATAGATGAGGAAAGGGTTAAATGAAGTACCAAAGCCACAAAGCTGGTAGAGTCTTTTCTTTTCTTTTTTTTTCTAAAGTCCAGACTCCCTTTAAATTACCCACAGAATAGACAGAAATTCTACAGCATGACAAAATAAAGTCACATGTGAAATTTTGCAGGGAATCAGCCATAATCAACAAGCAACTAGTAACAGGAAAAATAAATTAATCTCAAAAGTTTGTCTCAAGAAGTTTATCCAATCTATGCTACCGTTTGGTGTTTTAGACCTATTAAGCCTGAAAAAGAGTGAAGTCCCAGACAAGTTAACATTGGGCAGAACAGCCAGATTTATCTTTGTTTCTAGAGCCACCATTTATTCCATAGCTCTCCCTCTCAGAAGTTGTGTATTCTGCACTGTACACCAAACCTTATCCTTCCATTCCAGCACTTATTTTTCTTCAAGGAATATTGTATCAGAAAAAAATTAAGTCAGCTTATTATTTGCAGTCATTGTGAACACTAACAGAGTTAAAACTCTGAGCCACCTGTTATTTTATCTATGTTGGCCATGTTCTTAAAAAAAAAAAAAAGACATGATTATATAACTTAGCTGTACTGTGTTTCCATGACAGCATAATACACACCTATGGCTTTGACTGAGTGTGCAATAATGGAATCACATTTTGGATGATTCTTTTAAAACTTAATACCTGCCCTGGCCAGTTTGGCTCAGCGGTTAGAGCGTCGGCCTGCGGTCCAGAGAGACCCGGGTTCGGTTCCCGCTAAGGGCACGTACCTCGGTTGCAGTTTGTCCCCGGCCCTGGTTGGTCGTGCGGGTGGCAGCCACTCGATGTGTCCCTTCACGTCGATGTTTCTCTCTCTCTCTCTCTTCCTCTCTCTCCCTCCCACTCTATCTGTACAAAAAATGGAAAAATGTCCTCGAGTGAGGATAAAAAAAAAAAAAAAAAACTTAATACCTGTCTGTGCATCAAATGAAATAACTGACTGAGATTTTTTTTTAATTTTTTATTTATTAATTTGTTTCTGTTACCGATTTTTCTCATTTTCCCCCCACTGACACCCTCCCCTCCCCCCTGCCCCATCCCCAGCTTTGTTGTCCATGTTCATTGGTCATGCATACATGCATGTAAGTTCTGTGGTTTATTTCTTCCCCCTCAAACCCCACTTCCTCTGAGGCTTGTCAGCCTGTACCCCACCTCCATGTCTCTGGGTTAATTTTGTTCAGCAGTTTGTTTAGTTTATTATATTCCACAAATAGGTGAGATCATGTGATATTTGTCTTTCTCTGCTTGGCTTGTTTTGCTTAGCATAATACTCTCCAGGTCCTTCCATGCCATCTCAAAGGACAAGAGATCTTTCTTTCTTACAGCTGCATAGTATTCCATTGTGTACATGTACCACAGCTTTTTAATCCACTCATCTACTGATGGACACTTGGGTAGTTTCCAGATCTTAGCTATTGTACCTAGTGCTGCTATAAACCTAGGGGTACATATATTCTTTCTGATTGGTGTTTCAGGTTTCTTAGGGTATATTCCTAGAAGATTTTATTGCTACCCAAAGGAAAAGAGACTTGGTTTTTACTTCCTAATGGAAATTGTCTTCCCCCATTTTATTTACACAGTCTCTGTATGATTTCCTAACACATTGTAAAGAAGAAATGCTTAAAAATCACTATTATAGGATTTCAAAGGGTAATTTTATAAATAGTCACAGCAGTCAACATTAAAGTTTGCCTAACCTTTTCATCTTATTTGAGTTTATATGAAATCAATTTCATTAAATGAGAATCTGAGATCTAAGTATAATCAGAACACTCATCCTAAGAACAATGACACACCAAATTAGGACACTGGAGCCCCTTTCTGTAGGAGGATTTGATTGGGGTTACTAAGAAAAGAAAGTGGTAGGGAGAACTGTGACACTAAGAGTTAGACCATAGTGCACTGTAATTTTAACTGTAAAATTTAAAGGAGAATAAGATACCCTTAATACCTCAGGAGGTGATTCTTTTCTAAGAAGAACAATTTGAGTTGGTATTATGACCTATCACTTAATTGTCCAGGCCTGGGGGTTCATGTTTTAACTTTCTCAAGAGATAGTTCAATAAGAAATGAAGACAGCAAAAACATTCTTTAGAAGAGCCAAAAAAAAATATTTTCCTGCTGGGGTGATATGATGATATCATTTTGGTAGAAAGACACTCCTACTCTGCCTTTGAGAAATTAGCTTCTGTGGTAACATAGCTAAAGATACATAAGAGAACAAGGGTAGGGCATCAACATGGAAAGAAGTAATGATGTCAAATTCCAGTAACAATGTCAAGATTTGAGCATCAGAAGTACCAGAGTCAAGAAAAGCCACAAGACAACAGAGCAGATATGGTAGCAATAGACAGCAGAAGAACTTGAGCTACCATGAGATATATTTAATTCATCTGGGGCACTGTGAAGGGAGGGATAAATTTGAGAGACTTGGACATCCAACAGATTCTATGTGGAAACTTAGAAGTAGAAATTCCTTTGGTTCTAATTAACATTGGTTGTTCTTTCCCAGGTCTTCTGTCCATCTCCATGAGTATACAGCCATGTAAATGCACCTCTCAGGAGAAACCCATGTCCTAATTACAACTCTCCCAAGTGACCACTTTGTCACTCTTAACACTAAATAATATAGGACTACCTAAAACTGGAGGCAATTCCTCAAGGATGGCCTCACAGGACAAAAGTGGAACTAAATATCAATTTCACAATCTTTCAACCAAAGCATCTCCATTTGATCTATTTTCTACATAGAGTTTTATGTAAATTTTGTTTGAAGGAAGAATTATGCTTTTAAAAGTTGAAAACCACAGGACTAGTAAAACTTCTCTGGTCATCAGTCTCTTTTCTGGTAAAATTCGAAAAATAATAACATTTACCACATAACCTATAATAGTCCATTACATTGTATCCTGTACTAGTCTACCTCTCACCAGGAAAATAGGAGCTTCATGAGAGCAGGTAACTGTCAGTTATTCAAAGAATAATCATGAATGTCTTTGTTCCAGGCACTGGGGATAGGTACCTAGGTGTTCATGATGAAAAAAGTAGACATGGCCCTCACCTTCTTGGAGCTTGCTCTTCAATCATTTCAAAGTCCTTACAAAAGCCTACAAAGCCTTATATTATGGAGTTTACTCAGTGTCTGTGACTTAATTTCTTGCTATTCAACCCCTTATTTTTTGTATTTTAGCCACACTGACCTTTTAGCTGTTTCATGAAAACTTCAGGCATGATCTAGCCCTAGGCCCAATGCACTAGTTGTTGCCTCACCTGGAATGCTTTGTGCCTAGATATTCATATGATAAACTTCCTACTCTCTTCAAGTCTGCTCTAGGGTCACCTTCTCAAATGAAGCCCATCCTGAACAACCTATTTACAATTGCAACTCTCATTTTCAGCATTCCTTATCCCCCTCTTATTAAGGTATACTTTTTTCCTTTGCAACATTCATTACTTTTAAATACTATGTGATTAGCTTTCTATTATGTTTATCATTTATTATCTGTCTTTCCTTAATGAAGTAATAGTTCCATGAGGCAGAGCACAAATTTTGTCTGTTTTATTCATGTAATAAATTAGAACAATGCTTGGCACAAAGTAGGTTCTCAATTATAATTTGTTAAATGAATAGATTCCCAGAGACCTTTTTCATATTTCCCCTCCTATGTGCCCCCTTTTCTTCTCAGATTCCCTTATTCTGGTATCCCCAAAAAGTGCATTTTTTTCCTTCCTGAGCCTTCTTTTTCTCTCAATTTTTGGAAATAAAAAATATCTCCTTTTTGTTTCATCCATTCAGGGCTCTGCTTTCTGTTCAGAAATCAACCAGCCCGGCTGGTGTGGCTCAGTGGTTGATCCTTGACCCATGTACCAAGAGGTTGCCAGTTTGATTCCTGGTCAGGGCACATGCCCAGGTTGTGGGCCAAACCCACAGTGAGGGGCATGCAGGAGGCGTCCAATCAATGTTCTCTCTCATTGATGTTTCTGTCTCTCTCTCCCTCCCTCTCTCTTTAAAAATAAATAAAGAAAAAAAAATTTTTAAGAAATCAACCAACTCCTCAGAGTCTAGTAGCTGAAAAGAACCTAGAGGATATTCTTTCCTACAAACCCAAATAAATTAAGAAATTTGAGGAGAGTTCAGGAATGACACAAAGCTGGGGTGGGAAATATTTTGTGCCAAGTAAACCTTTTATCTTATTACAAATTCCATCCCATACTATTGGTGAGTAGCAGAAAGATAACTTGGTATAATGGAAAGATCCTGGGACTTAGACTCTGAAGCCACAGGTTTAGTCTTGCCCTGCCACTTATTTATGATTTTTAGAAATTTACTTAAGTTTTTAAATTCTCAATATACTTATCTCAAAAATTGTGAGGGATAGTAGTAATTGTTTTGCAGTTGCCAAGATGAGAAAACAAGATCATGTAACTGATGGACTTAGTCCATATTATCTCTCAATAAATTATCATTTCCAGCACAATTTCCTATTATAAAATTTGTTCATGTTAGTAGCTTTCCCTCTCACAAGTTTGTAAATATTACATTGCATATTGAATTAAGAAACTATAAAATGCTACATAAAGTTTAATTGGTTAGTTAGGTTACAACTATTAAATTAAGTCAACAGGCAAAAACAGTCATCTTTCAGGATCTGTAAGTCTGACAAAATAGTAGTGTGAAAACTATCAATTAGGTCTATATTTTAGAATAGGATGTGTTGTAAGAAAGTAGGTGTCATCTGACTGACATCTCACAGCTCAAGCTGCTTCTGAAAATATTAGCAAATTTTAAATTGAGAATCTCATTCTGATTAAGAATGGGTAGGCATGGGAAGGGCTAAGCTGTGAATTGATTTCAGCTGCCACCAGAACCCAGCCCAGGGCAAGAGAGCAAAAGGCCCAAGGCACCTTGAGATTTGCTGCTGCCTGCTGGTTGCCCACTGAAAGAGTCTCAGGCAGTACATGAATTGCGTGAGGAAGAGTCTCAGGAAGTCATCAAGGTGGGGCAATTGGTGTTCACCAGATTAAAACATGCCACTGGTGATGGGTCTGAGGCCACTCATCAAAAGTCTCTCAGTACAGCATCTTCCTGGGGCCTGTGGAAAGGGTGGAGATAATAGAACTTACCAGGCTAATGGCAAATTCAAATTTGGCATTGTGGAGGGACGATTTAACACAGAAAATTCAGTACCTATTGGCCATACAGGAAGATGACCCTCAAGCTGAAGCCACACAACTCAGTTTTTCCTAGTATGTCTCTGGCATTCACTTACCCTGAGCTTGCACAGTATTCCACCAGAGTGTTGTTTGTTTGTTTGTTTGTTTGTTTGTTTGTTTGTTTTAAAGACAGGGTGTAATGTGTGCCCAGGATGGTTGCTGCCAGTGGAGCCTCAAGCCTTGTGTAAATTCAGTAGGGCAGAGCCTCAGGGAGTGGTCAGGATTGAGCCAGTGTAGCTCACCAGGCTAATGCCATGTGGGTGAGGTCCCAACCCAGTAAAAATGTTGTCTTGGGACATGTGGGAAGAGGATTGAACCCAGGGACATTGGTGGCTGTTATTTCAGCCCTCTTCCCTAAGCCATGCAACTCACTCTCACCCTATATAACTCCAGCACCCTGGAGACACCATCTTAGCAAGAGCCCAGGTTGAGTGCCTGTGAGCAAGGGTTTGTGCACTGTCCTTTTAAGAGGACACCTAAGTTTCCAGCAGCATTCCATCTAACCAGACGGATTGAATCCCTGCTGATTTTCACTACCAGGTGTTATGTGGATTCCTCTTCCCAGCACCAGTGTTTTGGGCTGGGGAGCTAAGACTTCTTACTTTTCAGGTGGGGGTGGGGGACCTTCTGCAGCTGAAATAACTCTCCAAATTTTCAAATGCCACATGTGGATGCGGAGCAAGCACATTTTATGTCTTCACCCCTCCTACCAGTCTTAACGTGGCTTCTTCTGTAAATCCCGAGTTACAGGACTTCTGTTCAGCTAGTGTTCAAATGTTTGTTCAGGTTGATTATTCTATGATTTAATTGTAATTTTGATGTGGTCATGGGAGAAGCTGAATTCAGCTTCCATCTACCATGCCATCTTGGCATATCATCTACATGATCATTAATATTTTTCTTTCAATCAATGCATTTATTTTTTTAATTCAATACATATTTTAGCCGGCCCTAAGTAACAGTATCTATTAATTCACAAATTTAGTGTTGTGGTTATAGCTTTTATAAATTAATTTAATTAAATTAATGTTCAGAACTTGGTGACTTCCGGTCAAGATGGTGGGTACGTAAACGCGGTAGCGTGTCCTCCCTCAACCACATCAAAGTTACAACTAAACTACAGAACAGCCATCATTCAAAACCACCTGAAATCCAGCTGAATGGAAGTCCTACAACTACGGAATTAAAGCAACAGCCACATCGAGACTGGTAGGAGGGGTGGAGGTGGACGGGCTGGTCCCACACCCACGTGTGGCGGATGAAAATCAGGAGGACACCTCAGCTGGGAAGGTCATCCCTGAGGACTGAGGGGTCCCCGTCCCATACCTGGCACCCCGCTCAGGGTTCCAGTGCCAGGAAAAGAATCCCCATAACTTCTGGCTGGAAAAACCGGCGGGAACTGAGGCTCAGGGAAGCAGACACAGCTGAAGCCTCAGGCAGCTCCTTAAAGGGCCCGCGCACTGACTTATTGGACTCACTCCCTCTAAGCTTGGAGGGGAGGCAGCTCGAGGGGCACCAGAGACATACAGGGAAGAACTGAGCTGTTTGGCACTGGAGCGAGGGCTGGAGAGGGGGCTTTCTCTGGGACAAACGTGCTGTCAGAGGCCTTTGTTCCTTTGGTGAGCCATTCCCTGGGGCGGCAGACAGTCCCCATATCTGGGACTCCAGCAACCTGGCTCACAGTGGTAGCCCTGCCCTGGTGATTCCCTGAGGACCCACCCCACCCAACTTTCAGGCCCACCCAAGCTGTTGCCACTTGCTTAACCATAGGATTGGCCTGTTTTGGATCCTGCTTCAGGTTTTCCTAAATTCTTTCAAACAAGCAGCATCTGGTCTCAGCCCCATACCTCTTGTTAAGAAATACATAGAAACAAACACAGGGAGGCAGCCAAAATGAGGAGACAAAGAAACAGGTCCCAAATGAAAGAACAGAACAAAACCCCAATAAAAGAACTAAGTGAAATGGAGATGAGCAACCTAACAGATGCTGAGTTCAAAATACTGCTCATAAGGGTGCTCAATGAACTTAGTGAGAACCTCAGTGAACTTAGTGAGGGCCTCAAGAGCATAAAAAAGGACCAGTCAGAAATGATGGATGCACAGTCAGAAATGAAGGAGGCATTAACTGAAATAAAGAATAATTTACACAGATTCAATAGTAAAGTACGTAAATCCAAGAAGCAAACCATCAATTTGGAATATAAGGAAGCAAAAAACGCCCAATCAGAACAGCAAAAAAGAAAAAAAGAATCCAAAAAATGAGGATAGTGTAAGGAGCCTCTGGGACAACTTCAAGCATGCCAACATTCGCATCTTGGGGGTGCCAGAAGGAGAAGAGAGAGAACAAGAAATTGAAAACCTGTTTGAAACAATAATGGCAGAAAACTTTCCTAACTTGGTGAAGGAAACAGACATACAAGTCCAGGAAGCACAGAGAGTCCCAAACAAGATGAACCCCAAGAGGCCCACACCAAGACACATCATCATCAAAATGCAAAAGGTTCAAGACAAAGAGAGAATCTAAGCAGCAAGAGAAAGGCAGCTAGTTACCTACAAGGGAGTTCCCATAAGGCTGTCAGCTGATTTCTCAAAAGAAACTTTGCAGGCCAGAAGGGAGTGGCAAGAAATATTCAGAGTGATGAAAAGCAAGAACCTACAACCAATACTACTCTATCCTGCAAACCTGTCATTTAGAATCAATGGCCATAGAAAGAGTTTCCCAGACAAGAAAAAGTTAAAGGAGTTCATCACCACCAAACCGTTATTATATGAAATGATGAAGGGTCTTTTTGAATAAAAAGATAAAATATATGAACAAACAAAATGGGAATTAATACATACCTATCGACAATGGAATCTACCAACAAAATGAACCGGCAGAACAGAAACATTCTCATAGATACAGAGAACATTTTGTTGGTTGCCAAATGGGATGGGGTTTGGGGGAATGGGTGAAAAAGGTGAAGGGATTAAGAGGTACAAATTCATTGACAAACCTCAAAGGGAAAGGGGTTGCGGGGGTGGGAAGAAATAAACCAAATAACTTATATGCATAACCAATGGACACAGACAATAGTGTGGGAAAAGGCTGGAGGGGGGCGGGAGTGGGGAGGAGGGGGTCAATGGGGGAAAAATTAGGAACATCTGTAATACATTCAACAATAAACATTTTTTTAAAAAAGAAAAAAAACTAAAAAGAAAATTAATGTTCAAATTAAAAATATTAACTTATGTACCAATCATAATCAACTCGTGAACCTATCCATGGTGCACATTTCACACAAACTTATCAGTGATACACATTCCACACTTCTAGGAGCCACTCAGACATACAATTCTGAAATCTTATCACTTGCCCAATATCACATAGCTAGTGACAGAACTAGTTCTATAACCCAGGTCTTCTAACTTATTGTCTTGAATGTGTACCACTAGACTGGGCTGTATCTCTATGGATACTAATGAATAGAAGTGGATCAAGGAATCAGATGGAGATAATAGAAAAACTTAGCTTAGTGCAAGGCAGTGAAAGTATTATTAAGACAATACAAATATATGTGAGATACAGAAAATAGGAGGTGGAGCATGAGGTGGCAATTGGCTGAGTAAAGTGATTTATGTTCCTTTCAGAGGTTCCTAATGCCATATGACAGCAGCTTTCATATTCAGCTCCAGGGAATTCTCACTCTGTAATTTATCGTTGGGTCTTGCCATTTAGTATAGTTTATGACTGGCCATTTATCCTAAGACTGTTGTTCACTTGTCATACCTTATACAGAACTGCTCATCAGGCAAGAACTCCCCAAAGCTAAATTTCTCAGATATCAATTTCCCCTAGGAAGTTCAAAAGATCATGTTTTCCACAGGAAAAAAAAATACATGGTGGGAAACACATTAATGTACTGACTACAAATATGGGAGTCAAAGTTTCTGAATCCTCATCTTTGTTCCCCTACAGATTCAGATTTAGAAAAACAAGCTTTTTCAAGAAGCTTCCAGAATAAATGTTTACCTTGGTTCAATTCAAAGCTAGACTCACCATAAAGGCCTCTTTTTACTTATAAGGGAGTGACTATGTTGGCATTTATACAGAATGAAAACTTTTTAATGAGTTCTTTCACTGGATCAGCTCAGCAGAAAAACTGGTTCTGGACCAATTCCTTTCAAGAACTTACCTTGTTAGAAGTCCCTCTCCTGAAATAAGTGACTTCACAATTATGATCTAGGTTTAATGGATGCTGCTTATTCCAGCAGAGCTGTTAGAGCCCACGTAGAATCACAACAGTCTAAATTATGGAGTGCTAGACTGGTCTCTGCTGAGGAAATTCTGCTATAGCAGTCATAAATCCAGGATAGTAAATCTTTGCTTTGTCGTTATTATCATAAAGGAGAAGAAAGATTTGTTTTTTACTGATTTATCCAAAGAACTTTGGAAAAATCAAGGCTAATCCTTGACTAACTGGCTAAAACACAAACCCACTTCACCACCACAATTTATACACCCACACATTTTCTTTCTAACATTAACATTTGCTTTTTTGTATCATTTTTTCATTAAGATATAATGAACATTATATTATATTAGTTTCAGTTGTACAACATAATGATCCAAAATACATATATATTTTGAAATGATCACTATGACATATCTACTTATCATCCATCATCATACACACTTACAATTTTTTCTTATGATAACATTTTTAATATTTATTTTCTTAACAATTTTCAAATATCAATATAGTATTCTTAACTCTAGTAACCATGGTGCACATTATATCCCCAAGATTTATTTATTTTTTAACTGTACATCTACACCTTTTGATCATCTTCACTCATTTTACCATTTCACCAACCCCCCACCAATCTCTTATCTGTATCTATAATTTTGGGGTTTGTTTGGTTTTTATATGTTTGTTTTTAGGTTCCACAAATAACTGAGATCATATGGTATTTTTCTTTCTATGTCTGACTTAGCATAATGCCTTCAGTGTCCACCCATATTGTTGCAAATGACAGGATTTCCTACTTTTATATGGCTGAGCAATGACCAGTTATATATCTTTATCCATTCATCTATCAATGGACATTTGGGTTGTTTCTGTGTATTCACTATTGTCAATTGTGCTACAATAAAAATGAGAGTAGAGCTATCTTTTCAAATTATTGTTTTTGTTTCCTTCAGATAAATGGAATTGCTAGAACATATGGTAGTTTTTAACTTTTTGAGGAACCTCCATACTTTTTTTCATAGCAGTTGCACCAATGTATATTTCCACCAACAGTGCACATGTATTTCCTCTTTTCCACATCCTCAGCAACACTTACTGTATTTTGTCTTGTTGATAACATACATTCCAACAGTTGTGAGAAAAAGTCTTATGACTTTGATTTGCATTGTCCTGATAATGAGCAATGTTGAGCACCTTTTTTTTTAATTTTAATTTTATTTTTAATTTTATTTTAGTTACAGATGTTTGTCCTTTTTTACCCCATTGACACCCTCCTCCCCATCCCCCCACCCCATCCCCGGCTTTGTTGTCCATGTCCCTTGGTTATGCATACATGCATATAAGTGCATGCATATAAGTTCTCTTCCCTCCCCCCACCACCCCCTCTTCTGAGGGTTGTCAGTCTGTACCCTACTTCCATGTTTCTGGGTCTACCCTATTCATCAGACTGTTATGTTCATTATATTCCATAAATAAGTGAGATCATGTGGTATTTGTCTTTTTCTGCTTGGCTTGTTTCTCTTAGGATAATACTTTCCAGGCCCCTCCAAGTCATCTCAAAGGATAAGAGATCTTTCTTTCTTACAGCTGCATAGTACTCCATTGTGTATATGTACCACTGCTTTTTTATCCATTCGTCTACTGATGGACACTTGGGTTGTTTCCAGATCTTAGCTATTGTAAATAGTGCTGCTATGAACATGGGGGTACATATATTTTTTTTCTGATGGGTGTTTCAGGCTTCTTAAAGTATATTCCTAGAAGTGGGGTCACTGGGTCAAATGGAAGTTCAATTTTTAATTTTTTGATTTGCATTGTCCTGATAATGAGCAATGTTGAGCACCTTTTGATATACTTCTTGGCTATCTATATGGCTTTATTGGCAAAATGTCTATTCAGATCTTCTATCAAGTTTTTAATCAAGTTGTTTGTTTTTTGCTATTGCATTGTATGAGTTTTTATGTATTTTGCATATTAACCACTTATCAAACATATTACATGCAAATATTTTCTCCCATTCTGTAGACTGCTTTTTTATTTGGTTAATGGTTTCCTATGCTCCATAGAAGCTTTTTTGTTTTAATTTCATTTGTTTATTTTTGCTTTCACTGTCTTTGCTTTTTATTGCAAAATGAAAAACTTATTACCAACTAACATCAAGGAGCTTACCACCTATTTTCTTTTAGGAATTTTATGGATTCAGGTCTTGAATTCAAGTCTTTAATCCATTTTGAGTTTATTATTGTGTATGATGTAAGATAGTGGTCCAGTTTTTCCAGCACTATATATTGAAGAGTCTGTTCTTCCCATTATATATATTTGGCTCCTCTGTCATAAAGTAATTGACCATATAGCTATGTATTTATTTCTGGGTTCTCTATTCTGCTCCAATGAACTAGTTTCTGTTTTAAGCCATTAACAATACTCTTTTTTATTACTATGGCTTCATAAGATAGTTTAAAATCATGAAGAATAATGCCTCATGCCATGTTTTTCTCAAGATTGTAGTGGCTATTCAGGGTCTTTTGAGGTTCTATACAAATTTTAGGATTATTTGTTCTATTTCTGTGAAAATGCCATTTAAATTTTTATAAGGATTACACTGAAAATGTAGATTGTTTTTCTACAGGCAGTATGGATATTTAAAATATTTATTCTTCCAATTAATGATCATGAAATATCTCCCCATTTGTTTGTGTCTTTTTCAATTTCTTTCATCAATGTCTTATAAGATTAAGTATACAGTTCTTTTTCCTCCTTATTTAAATTTATTTCTAGATACTTTATTGTTTTTAATGCAAATGCAAATAAAATCATTTTTCTTAATTCACCTTTAATTATTACTCTATAATTATATAGAAACAAAACCAATTTTATATTAATTTTTTATCCTACAACTTCACTAAATTTATGTATTATTTTAAACAGTTTTTTGGTGGAAACTTTAAACTCTACATATAATATCATATGATCTGAAAATAAACACAGTTTTGCATCTTATTTTCTGATATGCATGCTTTTGCTACTTTTTATTCCCTAATTTCTCTGGGCTTTTCTTTATTGGGAGATTTTTGATTACTGATTCAAACACCTTACTAGTAATTGGTCTGTTCAAATTTTCTATCTCTTCCTGATTCAATCTTGGTAGTTTGTATGTTTCTAAGAATTTTTCCATTTCAGCTAGAATGTCCAATCTTTTGGATTACAGTTGTTCATAGTAGCTTTTTATGATGCTTGAGAAAGAAATAAGCTGAAGGTATCCATAAATCAAGCTTATCTCATGAAATATTCTCTAATTAATTCTACATTGAGATCTCCCTTCTCTTTATTCCAACTCTATTTATTTTAGTCAAAACTTAACCTCTTAATTATTTACTGCTTGTTCTGGATAATCTATATGTGCTTCTCATTTTCCAATTTGATTATAAAAAGGGGAACCACGATTTTCTTTCTTCTCAGGCCCATAACTTCCCCAAGTGTTGAGCTTGTGACGATTGAATAGATTTAATCTACTCTGATAATGACTTAGTGTTTTCTGCTTAATAAATACAGTAGAAGTAGAAAGATAATAGATAAACCATTTTATTGATTTTATTTCCCTTCAATTGAGGTAAGAAAATGCAGTTGTGGTGAAAGGCGTACATGTAAGTGTAATATGCTCCATCCCTCAGTGCTATCTAGATCAGGTACAGTGGCAGAAATCAGAAGGTAGAATAAGGTAGGTCTGTCTCTCTACCTGACTATAAGAAATTGAGTCTGAACTTTTCCATGGAATCTCTTCTTAGCACTTTGGGGCTGATTAAAAAGTCCTTAGTCAATAAATGCTGCTTTTAATTAGTAAGTGTCTATAAATGTGTGAAATGAAAATTGAGTTGCACACCTGTGGAAGTTATTGCCCACTCAGGAAAAAAATGAGCATTTACAGATCTTGGTTTACATGAGGAATAAGCTGGGAGAAGAAGTAGGACTAACGAGGTCAGTTAACCCTTGGTCGACTGAATGTAGAGCAAACATCAAAGGCAACAAAAATGAAAGGTAAACACACTTACACTTTAAAATTTTTTCTTCAAGTCCCAGTTTGTCTCACTGAGTATGTAGCTCAGATCATAAACCAATGCTGGCAAAATCTGGGAGATTCCACACACACAGTTGGGTTGCAGAAATTTGTTTTCAGCCCTGGCCGGTTTGGCTCAGCGGTTAGAGCGTCGGCCTGTGGTCCGGAGAAACCCGGGTTCGGTTCCCGCTAAGGGCACGTACCTTGGTTGCAGTTTGTCCCCAGCCCTGGTTGGGTCGTGTGGGTGGCAACCACTCGATGTGTCGCTTTCACGTCGATGTTTCTCTCTCTCTCTCTCCCACTCACTCTATCTGAACAAAATATCGCAAAATGTCCTCGGGTGAGGATAAAAAAAAAAAAAGACATTTGTTTTCACATGAAAAGGGAAATTCTCTTATATTCTGAAGATTCCTTAAGAGATTCCAGCCAAAGCAGATTTAAGGGAGCCTATATGATTAATTGCTATTCTTGTTGTGTTTATGCAAATAATAAGGCCAAATTAAAACTGTATTTAATGCAGTAATTAAATTGGTCTTCATTTGGCTCTTTAATAAAAATGAGAGTGATTTGGTGGAGAAAAAAATGTGCTCCAATAAAATCTATAATACATAGTTCAGAATAATAGACTATAGTTTAGATTGTCTTCAAAGTTTTATTTTTCACCTATAAACTCAACTGGATACTGAATTTTTCTAGTTTCCTTGAATATTTGGCTACAACCCTAATTAATTTTTCTCCCATCCTTTGACTTGGAATTATTGAGAATTAAAACATTTTCTTAGCTTTGCACTTGAAAATGATAGCCAAAGGCATACTTAAAGAATCTTAGGGACAAATGCTGTGTAAACCATGCAAAATTTATTTGAGCACCTGATGAGATCATCAGAGATATTACTTGTTGGTCAGGGAAAATACCACCCAAAATCTGGACCAGTCAGCCTGGGGGGCCTCTTTGTAGCCTTCCCTGGATACTCTTTTTCATTGAACAATTTGTCATAATTCTAGTTTTTCTAAATTTTTCCCCAACAATATTAATATTTATAACATAATTTGTCTCCACCAGGTTACAAGCCCTACTCATACTCCAGGAATATCGCCCCTTACTGACTCCAGATACCATCACAACCACCTTCTTCTGTAAATTCTTGTTTATAAGACTTATGTTCAGCTAGTCTTCAGTTGGTTAAGTTGATTTTTCTATATTTTAGTTGTAATTCCAGTTTGGTCTTGGGTGGAGTTGAGTGTAACTTTCACCTATTCTGCCGCCATCTTGGATCCTCTAGATCATGTCTTTTTAAAAATTTTTTAATTGTTTTTTTTTTTATTTTAGAGAGAGAGGAAAGGGGAGAGAAAAATTAATTTATTGTTCCACTCATTTATGCAATCATTGGCTGATTCCTTTTTTTCTTTATTGATTTTAGAGAGAGAGGAAGGGAAAGGGAGAGAGAGATAGAAACATCAATGAGAGAGAACATCAATTGGCAGCCTCCAGCATGCCCCCACTAGGTATCGGACCCACAACCTGGGCATGTGCCCCAACTGGGAATCGAACTGGTGACCTCTTGGTGCATGGGGCAATGCTCAGCCACTGAGCCACACCAGCCAGGCCATTGGCTAATTCTTGTATGTGTCCTGACCAGAGATCAAACCAGAAACCTTTGTGTGCTGGGGTGAAGCTCTAACCAAATGAGCTACCTTGCCAGGACCTGATAATGTCATTTTAATGCTCAAAACCCTTCAATGCCAGTGAGTTAAGTACAGAATAACTTCAAACTCCTTAGTATGTAATATAAGGCCTATATCAAAATCATATTCATCTGTTTATTTCCCACAAAGTACTGCTCTCTAGGTACTCATTAAATTAGTTTTGGATTGTATTCCTAAAGGAAAACATAATAATTTTACTAAGTATATTTCTTCCAAATGATGTTAATAATTTGAATATGCCAATATTTTTCAGGACAGCATCTCTTGAATGTGACCTATTTCATTATCCATGGATTCCAAATTCCAGGACACAAAGTTGTCTGAGTTTTCTTAGCAAGTGAATGAATAGAAGACTCTGAGACCTAGAATTTTTTAAACTGGAGGCATAAGTCACTCATATTTCATGCTCTTGGATTTTAATGTTATAGAAAACACCTGTAAACATGCCATGGTGAAATCTCTGGCACTTTTTTTTTAACTTCTTGGGGCTGTGAAGGTTAGCACTAAGAAATTTGAAGTTAAAATAACTTAGATTTGCTCTAAAGACCCTCAAGAAAGCAGGAACTATTTAGAATGCACTGAATTTTGGACATCAGTGGGTGTTATTGAATAAGAAGATGTGGTACATATATGCAATGGTATTCTACTCAGCCATAAGAATAGATAAAATATTACCGTTTGCAACAACATGAATGGATCTTGAGAATATGCTAAGTGAAATAAGTCAAACAGAAAAAGTTAAGAACCATAAGATTTCATTCATATGTGGGATATAAAACTGAAAGAAATAAATAAACTAGAAAAACAAATGAAAACTGTATAGTGGTTACCAGAAGGAAGAGGGAGTGTGTGGTAGTATAAGGTACAGTGGGTCAATTATAGGGTGACAGAAGATGATTTAACTTTGAGTGGTGGATACAGAATGTGATATACATATGATGCATTATATAACTGTACAACTTGAAATATATATAATCTTATTAACCAATGTTTCCCCTATAAATTTAATTAAAATATAATAATAAAAATAAAAAAGGAAATGAAAAGTAAAGAACATAGACATTATTGTTAGACACAGCTGTGTTTGAATATTGTCAGTTGTCCAAGTTTTTGAATCAGAATTATCTACACATGGAGATAATGCTTTGTTTTCATCACAGGACTATTATCATGATCAAAAGATGAAATTGTATATATAGGGAATTAGAGGGCACACAGCTAATGTACAATAAATTTTCCATACCTACACTGTGATATTATCTTAAACTTGACTAGTATCTTCAACTGCTTTGATAAATTTACTGTAGAAATAAGTAAATAACAATATAGTGTTTCCTCAAAAAATTAAAAATGGAATTACCATTTGACCCAGTGATTCCATTTCTGGGAATATATCCTAAGAAGCCTGAAACACAAATAAGAAAGAATATATGCACCCCTATGTTCATAGCAGCATTATTTACAATCGCTAAGATCTGGAAACAGCCCAAGTACCCATTAGTAGGTGAGTGGATAAAAAAAGCTGTGGTACATGTACACAATGGAATGCTATGCAGCTGTGAGAAGAGAGATCTCTTATCCTTTGAGATGACATGGAGGGACCTGGAGAATATTATGTTAAGTGAAATAAGCCAATCAGAGAAAGACAAATACCGTATGATATCACTTGTTTGTGGAATATAACAAACAAAATAAGCTGATAAGCAAAATAGACCCAGAGACATAGAAAGGAGTATGGTTCAGACTGGCAGACCTCAGAGGAGGGGGACAGGGGAATGGACGAGATAAACCAAAGAAGTTATATACATGTATGCATAACTAACGGACATAGACAACGATACTGGGGGGCGGCAAGATCAGGAGGAGGGTGTCTTGGGGGGGAAGGAGAAATATCTGTAACAAAAATAAATCAATAAAAATTGCAAAAAAAGGAATAAATAAAATAAAATCAGCAAAAGAAAAAACAACTTTTCACTCAAACAGCAACAGAGAGAGGGTCCTTCCACCTCCAAATCATCTTCTTCCTGCCCATGTGATATCCATTTCTGAGAGGTAAGACTTTATCTTCAATAAACAAAAATTAGAATATTAAAGGAATCAAACAAAACTATTTTTCTCACTGGAAAGTGACAGGATCCTCTTGTTCTAGGCCTACTTACAGTATCACATTATTTTTCTGAAGGATTAGGAGAAGAGAACAATTTTTTTTAAGTTATGTGATCCTTTGGCTTCAGCATTGTTAAGTGATGGGCTAACCCAAGTCAGGTCCATAGGGACACAGAAAGCATTATGAAAGGAAAGGTCCTATTTCCATGAAAGTTCTCATAGAAGCTGACCCTCTGTGATGTGGTTTGGGTTGCACTGAATTTTTTTCATTTGTTTTTCTTCCATAATCAGTCTAATACATAGGTTTTATTGGTAATTTTCCTTATTTCTCTTATGTACTTCCTTCTTTTAAAGAAAACAGAAAAATGCATACAGATTTATTTATTCCATAGTACATCAGTTTTCATCACATACACACACACATGCATATAAATTCCTACTTCAATAAACTTTGTGAAGCAAACAGATTATTTTATCAATACAGGATTTCATTGTCCTAACTACTGTACTAAAAATGTCATTCCCAGATATCAAGCACTGGGATGAAACAGATCAGATGTCCAGGTTCTCCACATTGACCTGCCTCTATAACCAACATATATCATGGAACTGAACAATAAATTAGCAAGTAAAACCAAGTACTCCAAAGTTAGAGGAGAAAAGGGAGACATTTCCTAAACAATGTGTCATTCATTCTCAAAAAGGTATTATGTTGTTTGACTCATTCATTCATTTACATCCTCCATGCAGATCTCCTCTTTGACACTAGTTCATGAATCTGGCTAATATGTAATTGAGGGGGTATATTTATGTGATCTTGTTCTCTTTCGGTGAATAATTTGGAAATTAAAATTAGTTTTTCTGGTGGGGGAGGTGAAAAGTTAGAGATGAACAGGGTAAGTGAAATCAAAGGGTAATTGCTATATGGTCATTTAAACAAAACACAGTAGCTGGGAAGGACTCTGTTTCCTTACCATTCTCAGTGTTTTTATTATTTATTTGTTTGTGTGTATTCTTTTGTTTCTTATTTATACTTTAGTTTCTTTCAAAAAGGATTTTCAGAGTCATATGATAAAAGACTTGTGCAATTAAAGCTGTTAAAGGAAGCTTAGAAAGCTATATCAAAGAATATGAGTAGATTGAAATAGAATTGTTTTCAGCTATATAAGTAATAATTTTGGGGTTCCTGGATTAGAAATTAAAATTGATAATTATTCAGTGACCATTCCCAATAAATAAAAGCATCCTTTTTTCAGGAAATAAGTCATAAGCCACAGGTAGGCAAGTACTATATCCATCTTGTGATTAGCACAGGGCCTAGAATATGGTAGGGGCTTAATGAATATGTGTTATATTAATGAATACAGTTTTAATGTGTATATTGAGAATATGGTCTATGACTCGATTTACTTTGTACCCCAAGCACTCATCAGTGAGTCATCAAGTAGATATTCAAGGGTTATCTGTAGAATGGATGCATGAAAGAGGAAAAGTTGTCCTGGCACTAATTTCTAATAAGAATTTACTACGTGTATATGTATATGTATATGTATATGTATATGTATATGTATATGTATATGTATATGTATATGACAGACAGGGCAAAACATTAAAGACTCAAGTGTTTGGTAGCAACAGTTTTATGGGATTTTTTTTTACCACATTTGTCATTGGTCCTTTCTTATGTCACCCTTCAGTGAAAGTCAAGAACATATCTTAATACCACAATCTTCTTATTGCTGAATCCAAAAACATTCTTAATTTCTTTACTCTCTTACATTTTTGTCAGATTTTGATATTAGTAACCCCTCTTTCCTGAATGTTATCCTCCCATAGTTTCCATAAAGTCATCTTTGCCAGGATTCCCTCTTACCTCTCCAGTCACTCTTTGTGGCTGTCTTTTGAAGCTTCTCTTTCTCTTACTGTTTCTTGAATCTTGGTGTTCCTCAGGATTCTGTCCCTGTCCCAATTTTAATTTTACTCCAAATGCTTTCTCTGAATAGTTTCATCCATTCCTCTGGGTTTATCTACCATGTTTATGGTTTGATTTACATTTCCACAATATAGGTCTTTTCTCCAAGGTTCAAATTGGCATAGTGTACATACTGCTTAGTGTACATTCCCAGCTGGAATCTGCACATACTTCTCAAATTCAATATATCCAAACCTGAACTCATTATCATTTCCTCCTGTGTTCCCCATCTCAGTGGATGACATAAGTAGGCACGTAGTTGCCCATGACCTTCCCTGTCCCCTCACCCACCATATCAAATAACCAAATCTTACAGATTCTATCACTTAATATGTCATAATTCTGTACTTTTCTTTGAATTGCACACCATCATCTCTTGCCTAGAACTCTGCAATAACCTTCTAACTGAACTTTCTACCTTCCTTATTGTGCCTCTCCGAACTATTTCATGAACTGTAGCCAGAGTGATGTTTACAAAACTTAAATCTCTTTTAATCTGACTAACTCTTACTT
Source organism: Molossus molossus (assembly GCF_014108415.1). Taxonomy (NCBI): domain Eukaryota; kingdom Metazoa; phylum Chordata; class Mammalia; order Chiroptera; family Molossidae; genus Molossus; species Molossus molossus. Next base: position 9,210,421 of record NW_023425355.1, on the reverse strand, counting down.
CTCTGTCAATTGTCAACTCGTATCTGACCTCCAAAAAGCCTCTCCTGCCTCTGAAGTCTTAGTTGGATAACACTGCTATATGTTTTCATGGCACCTTCTACTTCTCTCATCTCCATTACATTGCTTATTACATCATATTATAATTATTTATTTGTTGTTTCCTCTATTCAACTTCAAGATCTGTGAAAGCAGGAAACCTCTCTTTTTGTTGTTTTATACCCTCATACTATCATAGCTCTTGAAAAATGATAGGTACTCAATAAATATTAAATAAAGGTGTATATCTGTGTAATAACTCAGTTTTATCCAAAGAGTGGTTTACAAGTACTTCTCAAGTACCAATTGCCTCATCCCAGCTCGATTCTAATTTCAGCTATCATTTATTGGGTATCTGTTTTGTACCAGGTGCTATGCTATGTGCTTTACATTGATCTCCTCATGTGATCTTCAAAATCCCTGTAAAGTAACTCCATTTTACAAATGAAGAAAATAGATTCCAGAGAGGGCAAGGCCACTATATCAGGTTTGAGGTAGCACTAACTTATCCCTGATCATTACAACAGCTCTATGAGGTAAACATTATTATACACTTTTATTTTATAAATGAAGAAACTACAATCCAGAAGAGTAACTAATTTGTCAAAATTCAGTAAAAAGTTGAGGCTTAAACTCTGGTCTAATTTTAAGGTGGGTCCTCTTCCAACTGTGCTTTTCTGCCTTTCTCTTGGTAGTGAATTAACCAATGCAACTGTTCAGCAAATGGTTTTTCAAGCCAAGTGATCTGTTTTGGCTGGTTGTTCTACCCAGAGGGAAAGTAATTGTTCCTTTTTACAACCCAGCAGAAACACCCTTTGTGCTGAATGTTTCCTTTCACCAAATCAATAAAACCCACTTCCCATAAACTATTGCCTAGGCATTCCTTACAGAGGGATTTGATGTATAGGCGAACAGTGTCTGTAACTCATCTTATGAGAATATGCATACATTATTTACAGTTTAAGATACACATTACACGGTTAAAAACAACATTTTCAGGAGTTTCTTGGAAACACTTGGTAGTTCCGTTATTTATGGAGAAGAGAGCAGTTAGTGAGAAGAGGATCTAGGGAATATTTATGTGTCTGTTTTTTTTTTTCTTTCAAAGTTCTCTGCTCTGTTTTTGTGCTTTGCGTGACTAAGCCTTTTTTCCTTTGACCACTCAAATGGAAAAAGGAGCATGTTTCCACAATTAGGACTGTACAGATACTTGTTTCTTATGAAGCACAAACTTGCAGCTATTATTTTTGTTTCTCCTTGAGGGAAATAGTAGACAAACATCAGGCAAACATGAACTATTTATACAGTGGGAGAAATTCCAGGAGGAAACTTTGGAGAGAGCAAAGGCAAGTTTTGCTCTATACAGGCATTGCACATTTATAAAGGCCTTCATGTATGTCTCATAAAGCTGCCTCTGGAGAAATGTATCACTAGCTGGTTTTTAGCTGCCTAGCCCTCAATATCCTCTCTATCCTTCCCTCCCTGCCACCCCAGCTCCTCAGTGACACTTGGAAGCACCCTCCAACTTACTTTAGAATGTACATACTCATTGCAATTTTGGAAAACTTGCCAAGATAGCAGCCCAATCTCTACTTTCAGGAGCCCAGGAGTGGTCTGTTCTTTTTGAAAGACATTCCTTGTCAGCTCCAAGGTCAAGGGGAGGGAAATTTAACATTCCATGGGTCTTGTAATCTGCATGACTGTAGATATATGGTAGACATTTGTTTCTCTCAATCTTAAAGGTGGGCTTGCTCCTGGACACTGATAAGAACTGCCTGGGCCCTGGGATAAAAAGGAGAGGGTCTTTCATAAAAGAGGTAACCATTACCTCCTCCACAGTGAGAGCAGGAGTAGAAACAAGTGTGGATTCAAAATATACTCAGGAAGTACTCAAGTAAGTGAATGTCTGTACAAGTGTCTCAGCTATCTTGCACTATGTAACTGGGCAAGTAACTTAAGTTTCTTGATCTGGAAAACAATACCTATTTTGCAGAGTTGTTTTAATGAATTGTTACAGGGATCAGGTGTGGTATATGACAATTCTTATCAACGTGCTTAATATATGATAGTTATTTTTCCTTAAATATTACTTTACCTGTATTACTTTAATTTGTTTAGGAGTCACCAAAGTACAGTGGGTAGGTTATGAACTTTAAAATAATATAAATCTCTCTTTGAAATCCACCTCTGCCTTTTTGGAGTCATGCAGAGCAACTTGAAATCTCAGTTGTACCCCTCCCAAATCTTAGTTTGGTCAACTTTAAAAATTTGATTACACCTGCCTCACAGAATGGCTGTAAGGTAGGATTAAATGAGAGACTGTATATTAAAATCTTACAACAGTACTGAGCACAAAATGGGTACTCAATAAACATTACCCTCTTTTTCTATTTTATCCTCAGAAAACTGTGGCTGTCTAACTGATGGGTGAAAATAGATGGGAGAGAGTTCCAGCAGCAGAAAGGACCAGAACAAGGGTGAGTGTGTAAAAGTATGAGCAAGTGTGAAAGAGAATGTGAGTGGATGTGACTGTGATGAGCAACAGCAGCAGTGTGGAAATGTAGGGCGGAGGGTTCTGATGCTGTGGACCATGGAGTAGCCAGCTACCACTGTGTGCTGCTTGGCAGGGTGTTTCTCCCTGCTCAGGGCTGGAAGGCCCTGCCATTTTGAAAGATCTACTGGGTCCTCTCTGGGAGGAGGCAGTGGGAAGCAGCTAGGGCCCAGCGACCTGAGGCCACCAGTGCTGCCTTACACCATTGGACCAGTGGCCCCTGCTATGCCAACACTGGCCAGTGCACAGTAGCCACACTGTCAAAGCACCTGCTCCTTGCAACAGCAGTGGGGCTCAAGAGCGAGCAACCAATGCTAGCAGCAGAAGCAGTCAGATCAGGAGCCAAGCATCATCCCAGGCAGCACCAACAGTGGCCGGCTCAAGAGTGGAGCCCCACCCCCAGCAGCAGCAGAGGCTAGGGATCCAAGTCTGCCCCCACCCCCGCCCCCAACAACAGCAGGTTCAGGAGCCAACACATGCCCTGGGCAGCAGCAGTGGCTTATCAGGAGCGGGAGCAGAGCCCCAGCCCCATATGTAGCAAAGCTCAGGGGCCAAGGCTCAGGGGCCAACACCCACCCATGACAGCAGTAGCAGTGGATCAGGAGTGGAGGCCCATCCCCCTGGGGGTAGCAGCAGCAGCAGTGAGGAGCTAAGACATGCTCCCAGCAGCATCAGCAGTGACTGATAGGGATGAGAGCCCCAGCCCCAGAATCAGCCAGGGTAGGGAGCAGAGACCCACACCTGACAACAGCAGCAAGGGATTGGGAGCAGAGCTCCACCCCCAGCAGCAGCAAAGGCTTGGGAGGTAAGACCCATTCCCGGCGGTGGTAGCAACAGCAGCAACACAGAGCCCAGCCAGCCAGGCAGCAGTGGTACCTGAGGATCCTCACACCCAGGCAGTGCACCAGCTGGACCCATGCACCCCAGCAGCACCTACAACAACAGACCAACACAAACATGAGCAATCAGCCATCAGTCCTCCTGGACCTGCAGCAGACAAGAGGTTCCAAGCACAAGAACAGACTGGAAGGCATGGCAGTTTTATCTGATATGCACCAACCTGCCTACACATCCCAACACACCTCACCTGGCCTGGAACTACCTACTTCTAAATGGTGAGACAAAGAAACAACCCCAAAATGGAAGAAAAGAAGGAATCACCAGAAGAAGATCTACATGAAACAGAGACAAGCACTGTGTCAGATAAATAATTCAAAGCAATGATTTTAAGGGTGCTCAAACAACTTAGTGAGAAACACAGGCAAATGAGAACTACACCAGCATAAAGAGGTAGGAGCTATGAATAAAAATCAAGTGGAAATGAAGAATGGCTTATAAAAAATAGCTTGAAGGATTCAATAATAGATTAAAAGAAGCTGAAGACCAAATCAGTGAGTTAGAAGACAAGGTAGGAAAAAAAATACAATTAGAGCAGCAAATGTAAAAGAAGTTAAAAGGCAGGAGGAGAGCTTAAGGGAGATTTAGAAAAATATAAAATGTAACAACATTAGCATCATAGGGGTACAAGAAGGAGAAGAATCAGAGAAAGGAATAGAGAGCCTGTTTGAAGAAATAATGACAGAAGACTTCTCTCATTGTTGAAGGGAAAAAAAGTACACAAGTCCAGGAAACACAGAGAGTCCCAAGCAAGATGAACCCAAAAATATACACATCATAATTAAAATGGCAAATATTAAAGACAAAGAATCTTAAAGGCAGCATGAGAGATTAAGATAGTTAACTACAAGGGAGCTCCCATTAGAATGTCAGCTGATTTCTCAGTAGAAACACTGCAGGCCAGAAGGGAGTGGCATGAAGTATACAAAGTAATGAAAAGCAAGGGTCTAAATGCAAGACTACTCTATCCACAAGGCTATCATTCAAAATTGAAGGTGAAATAAAGAGCTTTGCAGACAAAAATAGGCTAAAGGGATTTACTACCACCAAACCAGCACTGCAGAAATGCTAAGGGACTGTTGTCAGGAAAAGAAATAGAGAGAGAGAGAGGAAGAGAGGCATAAAATAAAAATGGCAACTAATAAGTATCTATCAATAACAACCTTAAGTATTAATGGTTTAAATTCTCCAATCAAAATACATAGGGTAGCTGATTGGATAATAAAGCACAACCCATATATATGCTGTCTACAAGAGACACACCTAGAACAAAAAACGCAGGATGAAAGTACAGGGATGGAAAAAAATTTCCATGCAAATGGAAACAAACAAACAAAAAAGCTGGTGTAGAAATACTCACATCTGATTAGATAGACTTCAAAATGAAGGTCATTGTAAGAGATAAAGAAGGTCACTACATAATACTAAAAAGATTGATCCAACAAGAGGATGTAACCATGATAAACATATGTGCACCAAATATAGAACCAAGAAACTATATTTAAAAACTTCAAGGGCAAGATCAACAGTAATACAATTATAGTAGGGGACTTGAACAACCCCCTGACACCACTGGATACATCTTCCAAACAAAAAATTAACAAAGAAACAGAGACCCCAAATGATGCACTAGATCAGCTGGATTTAATTGACATTTACTTAACATTTCAACCCAAAGCTACAGAATATACATTCTTCTCAACTGTACACAGGACATTATCAAAGATAGACCATAGGTTAGGACACAAACTAAGTCTCTACAAGTTCAAACAGATTGAAATCATATCAAGCATCTTCTCAGATCACAGTACCATGAAACTAAAACTAAAGTACAATAAAAATACTCAAAAACATTCCAACACATGGAGGCCTAGATAGCATGTTATTAAACAATAAGTGTTTAATAACATGAATGGGTTACCAATGAGATCAAGAAAAAAAATCAAAAACTTCCTGGAAACTAATGAAAATGAACACACAACAACACAAAATCTATAAGACACAGTGAAAGCAGTCCTGAGAGAGAAGTTCATAGCAATACAGGCCTATCTCAAAAAACAAGAAAATTTTATAACAAACTAACCTTACAACTTAAAAGATTTAGGAGAACAAAAAGAAAAACCCAGAGTTAGTAGAAGGAAGGAAATAATGAAGAAAAAAGTGGATATAAACAACATAGTGATGGTGAGGCTATGGAGAAAAGGGGACTCTAGCCCACTGCTGGTGGGAATGCAGACTGGTGCAGCCACTATGGAAAACAGTATGGTGTTACCTCAAAAAATTAAAAATTGAACTGCCATTTGACCCAGTGATCCCACTTCTAGGAATATATCCTAAGAAGTCTGAAACACCAATCAGAAAGAATATATGCATTCCTATGTCCTCAGCAGCACTATTTAAAATAGCTAAGATCTGGAAACAGCCCAAGTGCCATCAGTAAATGAGTGGATAAAAAAGCTGTGGTACAGAAAGAGAAACTGAAAAAACAATCCCATTTACCATCGCTCCAAAAAAATTACGATACCTAGGAATAAACTTAACCAAAGAAGTAAAAGACCTATTTGCAGAAAACTACAGATCATTGAAAAAAGAAATAGAGGAAGATATAAAAAAGTGGAAGCACATACCCTGATCATGGATTGGAAGAATTAACATAATTAAAATGTCCATACTACCCAAAGCAATCTATAGATTCAATGCAATCCCCATCAAAATACCAACGACATATTTCATAGAACTAGAACAAATACTTCAAAAGTTCATATGGAACCAAAAAAGACCCCGAATAGCCACAGCAATCTTGAAAAAGAAGAACAAAGTAGGTGGGATCACAATACCAGATATCAGGTTATACTACAAAGCGACTGTAACCAAAACAGCCTGGTACTGGCACAAGAACAGGCATATAGACCAGTGGAACAGAACTGAAAACCCAGAAATGGACCCAAGGCAATACGCTCAATTAATATTTGACAAAGGTGGCAAGAGCATACAGTGGAGTAAAGACAGCCTCTTTAATAAATGGTGTTGGGAAAATTGGACAGCTACATGCAAAAAAATGAAACTAGACCATCAACTTACACCATACACAAAAATAAACTCAAAATGGATAAAAGACTTAAATGTGACCCGTGAATCCATAAAAATTCTAGAAGAAAATGTAGGCAACAACATTTCGGACATCATACGGAGCAGAATTTTCACTGATACATCACCTAAGGCAACAGAAATAAAGGAAAAAATGAACACATGGGACTACATCAAACTCAAAAGCTTCTGCACAGCAAAAGAAACAATCATCAAAATGGAAAGGCAACCCACTGTATGGGAGAACATCATTGCCAATGATGTATCAGATAAGGGGTTAATTTCCAATATATACAGAGTGCTCATACAACTCCACAAAAGGAAGACAAATAACCCAATTAAAAAATGGGCAGAGGAGCTGAATAGACACCTCTCCAAACAGGACATACAAATGGCCAAGAGACATATGAAGAAATGCTCAACATCACTAATCATCAGAGAGATGCAAATTAAAACAACTATGAGGTATCACCTCACACCTGTCAGAATGGCCGCCATCAACAAATCATCAAACAACAAGTGTTGGCGAGGGTGTGGAGAAAAGGGGACTCTAATACACTGCTGGTGGGAATGCAGACTGGTGCAGCCGCTATGGAAAACAATATGGTGCTACCTCAAAAAATTAAAAATTGAACTTCCATTTGACCCAGTGATCCCACTGCTGGGAATATACCCTAGGAAGCCTGAAACACCAATCAGGAAGAATATATGTACCCCCATGTTCATAGCAGCACTATTTACAATAGCTAAGATCTGGAAACAGCCCAAGTGTCCACCAGTAGACAAATGGATCAAAAAGCTGTGGTACATATACACAATGGAATACTATGCAGCGGTAAGAAAGAAAGATCTCTTATCCTTTGAGACGACATGGAGGGACCTGGAAAGTATTATCCTAAGTGAAAGAAGCCAAGCAGAAAAAGACAAATACCACATGATCTCACTTATATACGGAATATAATGAACATAACAGTCTGAGGAATACAGTAGACCCAGACACATGGAAGTAGGGCACAGACTGATATCCCTCAGAAGAGGGGATGGGGGGTGGGGGGGGTGGGAAGAGATAAACCACAGAACTTATATGCATGTATGCATGACCAATGGACATGGACAACTAAGCCGGGGACAGGGTGGAGGGGGGGTGGGGTGGGGGGTGCCAATGGGGTAAAAAGGTAAAATATCTGTAACAAAAAAATAAATAAATAAATAAAATTAAAAAAAAAAAAAGAAAAAGGGGAAATAAAGGTTTTTTTACACAGGCAAAAAAAAAAAAAAAAAGCTGTGGTACATTTACACAATGTAATACTTTACAACTGTAAGAAAGAAGGATCTCTTACCTTTTGAGACGATGTGGAGGGACCTGGAGAGTATTATGCTAAATGAAATAAGGCAATCAGAGAAAGAGAAATATCACATGGTCTTACTTATTTGTGGAATGTAATGAACAAAATAAGGTGATAATTAAAATAGATCCAGAGACATGGAAGTAGGGAAAAGACTGACAAACCTCAGAAGGAGGGGAGATGGAGGAGCTGAAATAAACCAAAGAATTTATAGGCATATATGCATAACCAATGGCCACAGACAATAGTATAGTGAAGGGGGGCAGGGAGGAGCATGTCAAAGGGGGAAAAGGAGGGACATCCATAATAAAAAACATATTAATAAATTAAGTATTTAAAAAAGAGAAAAAAATAGGAAAATAGAAAAACAGGAAAACAATCTAGTTTGTTCTTCCTGTGAAAAATATTCCAAAGAATGAATTTAAGTTATCTGAGCTCAATCCGTTTATTTATGTCTTTACAGTCTATTTCACTACCTCTTCCTTCAGGGAAGAGGACCACCAAACTTTCCTTACTACAGCAGAGTTGCTAACATTTATCAGATAAAATACACATTCTTTCATCAAGCATTCTTCAGATCTTAATAGTATGGCAATCATATACATCAGTTTTTCCAAGACACCCAATTTCAAGTATTGTATCCTATTTCTCATGTCTTTATAAATCATTGAAAAGGCCTGTCAAAGAAAAAAATTTACTTTTTTAAAAAAAAATCTTATTTATTAATTTGTTTTTGTTACACATGTTTCTCGTTTTTTCCCCATTGACACCCTCCTCCCCAATCCCCCTGCCACATCCCCAGCTTTATTGTCTATGTTTATTGGCCATGTATACATGCATGTAAGTTCTGTGATTTATCTCTTCCCCCACAAAACTCCCTCCTCTGACACTTGTCAGCCTGTACACCACCTCCATGTCTCTGGGTTAATTTTATTCAGCAGTTTCTTTAGTTCATTATATTCCACAAATAAGTGAAATCATGTGATATTTGTCTTTCTCTACGTGGCTTGTTTTGCTTAGCATAATACTCTCCAGGTCCTTCCATGCCATCTCAAAGGATAAGAGATCTTTCTTTCTTACAGCTGCATAGTATTGCATTGTATACATGTACCACTGCATTTAATCCACTCATCTACTGATGGACACGGGTTGTTTCCAGATCTTAGCTACTGTAAATAGTGCTGCTAAGAACATGGGGGTACATATATTCTTTCTGATTGGTGTTTCAGGTTTCTTAGGGTATATACCTAGAAATGGAATCACTGGGTCAAAAGGCAGTCCAATTTTAAATTTTTTGAGGTAACACCATATTGTTTTCCATAGTGGCTGCACCAGTCTACATTTCCACCAGCAGTGCACTCGAGTCCCCTTTTCCCCACAGCCTCACCAACACTTGTTGTTTGATGATTTGTTGATGGCGGCCATTCTGATAGGTGTGAGGTGATACCTCATTGTTGTTTTAATTTGCATCTCTCTGATGATTAGTGATGTGGAGCATTTCTTCATATGTCTCTTGGCCATCTGTATGTCCTTTCTGGAGAGTTGTCTGTTTATATCCTCTGTCCCTTTTTTAATTGGGTTATTTGTCTTCCTTTTGTTGAGTTGTATGAGCACTCTACATATTTTGGAAATTAACTCCTTATCTTATGCATCATTTGTGATTATGTTCTCCCATATAGAGGGATCCCTTTCCATTTTTATGACTGTTTCTTTTGCTGTGCAGAAGTTTTTGAGTTTGATGTAGTCTCATGTGTTCATTTTTTCCTTTGTTTCTCTTGCCTTAGGTGTTGTATCAGTGAAAATTCTGCTGCATATGATGTCTGATATTTTGTTGCGTACATTTTCTTCTAGGATTTTTATGGATTTACAAGTTACACTTACGTCTTTTATTCATTTTGAGCTTATTCTCGTGTACAGTGTAAGTTGGTGTTCTAGCTTTATTTTTTTGCATGTAGCTGTCCAATTTTCCCAACACCATTTATTGAAGAGACTGTATTGACTCCACTGTATACTCTTGCCACCTTTCTCAAATATTAATTGAGCATATTGTCTTAGATCAATTTCTGGGTTCTCTATTCTATTCCTTGAGCTATCTGCCTATTCTTGTGCCAATACCAGGCTGCTTTGATTACAGTCGCTTTGTAGTATAACCGGAAATCTGGAAATGTGATCCCTCCTACTTTTTTCTTTTTTTTCAAGACTGCTGTGGCTATTTGGGGTCTTTTTTGGTTCCATATAAACTTTTGGAATGTTTGTTCTAGTTCTGTGAAGTATGTCGTTGATATTTTGATGGAGATTGCGTTGAATCTATAGATTGCTTTGGGTAGTGTGGACATTTTAATAATGTTAATTCTTCCAATCCATGAACAAGGTATGTGCTTCCACTTTTTTATATCTTCTTCTATTTCTTTTTTCAATGACCGGTAGTTTTCTGTGAAGAGGTCCTTTACTTTTTTGGTTAAGTTTATTCCTAGGTATCTTAAGTTTTTTGCTGTGATGGTAAATGTGATTGTCTTTTTAGTTTCTCTTTCTGTGAGTTCATCATCGGTGTATAAGAATGCCATCAATTTCTTGACTTAATTTTGTATCCTGTTACTTTGCCAAAATCATTTATTAAGTCTAGCAGATTTTTGATAGTCTTTAGTGTTTTCTATGTACAATATGTGTCATCTGAAAATAATGACTATTTCACTTTCTCCTTTCCAATTTGGATCCTTTATTTTATTTTTTTTTCATGTCTAATTGCTGTGGCTAAGACTTCCAGTACAATGTTAAATAAGAGTGGCGAAAGTGGGCATCCCAGTCTTATTCCCATTCTTAAGGGGAATGCTTTTAGGTTTTGCTCATTGAGTATGATGTTGGTTGTAGGTTTTTTATATGTGGCTTTTATTATGTTGAGATATGATCCCTCTATTCCCACATTGCTGAGGGTTTTTATTAAAAATGGGTGCTGGCCGGTCAAGATGGCGGTGTAGGTAAACGCAGTACTGCATCCTCCCACAACCACATCAAAGTTACAACTAAACTACAGAACAACCATCATTCAAAGCCACCTGAAATCAAGCTGAATGGAAGTCTTACAACTATGGAATTAAAGAAGAAGTTGCATCGAGACTGGTAGGAGGTGCAAAGGCACGACGAGCTGGTCCCACACCCATGTGTGCCGGATAAAAATCAGGAGGACACCTCGGCTGGAAAGGTCCTCCCTGAGGACTGAGGGGTCCCCGTCCCACACCAGGCGCCCTGCTTAGGGTTCCAGTGCCAGGAAGAGAAGTCCCCATAACTTCTGGCTGGAAAAACCAGTGGGAACTGAGGCTCAGGGAAGCTGACACGGCTGGAGTCCCAGGAAGCTTGTTTAAAGGCCCGTGCATTGACTTATCGGACTCACTCCCTCTAAGCTTGGAGGGGAGGCAGCTCGAGGGGCACCAGAGACATACAGGGAAGAACTGAGCTGTTTGGCACTGGAGCGAAGGCTGGAGAGGGGGCTTTTCCCGGGACAAACGTGCTGTCAGAGGCCTTTGTTCCTTTGGTGAGCCCTTCCCTGGGGCGGCAGACAGTCCCCATATCTGGGACTCCAACAACCTGGCTCACACTGGTAGCCCCGCCCTGGTGATTCCCTGGGGCCCCGCCCCACCCAACTTTCAAGCCCACCCAAGCTGTTGCCAGTTGCTTAACCATAGGATTGGCCTGTTTTGGATCCTGCTTCAGGTTTTCCTAAATTCTTCCAAACAAGCAGCATCTGGTCTCAGATAGCCCCATACCTCTCATTAAGTAATACACAGAAACAAACACAGAGAGGCAGCCAAAATGAGGAGACAAAGAAACAGGTCCCAAATGAAAGAACAGAACAAAACCCCAAGAAAAGAACTAAGCGAAATAGAGATAAGCATCCTAACAGATGCTGAGTTCAAAATACTGCTTATAAGGATGATCAATGAACTTAGTGAGAACCTCAGTGAACTTAGTGAGGGCCTCAAGAGCATAAAAAAGAACCAGTCAGAAATGATGGATGCACAGTCAGAAATGAAGGAGGCATTAACTGAAATAAAGAATAATTTACACAGATTCAATAATAGAGTATGTAAATCCAAGAAGCAAACCATTGATTTGGAATATAAGGAAGCAAAAAACATCCAATCAGAACAGCAAAAAAAAAAGAATTCAAAAAATGAGGATAGTGTAAGGAGCCTCTGAGACAACTTCAAGCATGCCAACATTCACATCTTGGGGGGTGTCAGCAGGAGAAGAGAGAGAACAAGAAATTGAAAACCTGTTTGAAACAATAATGGCAGAAAACTTTCCTAACTTGGTGAAGGAAACAGACATACAAGTCCAGGAAGCACAGAGAGTCGCAAACAAGATGAACCCCAAGAGGCCCACACCAAGACACATCATCATCAAAATGCAAAAGGTTCAAGACAAAGAGAGAATCTAAGCAGCAAGAGAAAGGCAGCTAGTTACCTACAAGGGAGTTCCCATAAGGCTGTCAGCTGATTTCTCAAAAGAAACTTTGCAGGCCAGAAGGGAGTGGCAAGAAATATTCAGAGTGATGAAAAGCAAGAACCTACAACCAATACTACTCTATCCGGCAAACCTGTCATTTAGAATCAATGGCCATAGAAAGAGTTTCCCAGACAAGAAAAAGTTAAAGGAGTTCATCACCACCAAACCATTATTATATGAAATGATGAACGGTCTTTTTGAAGAAAAATATAAAATATATGAACAAACAAAATGGGAATGAATACATATCTATCGACAATGCAATTTACAAAAAATCAACAGGCAGAACAGAAACATTCTCATAGATACAGAGAACATTTTGTTGGTTGCCAGCTGGGAGGGGGGTTGGGGGAATGGGTGAAAAAGGTGAAGGGATTAAGAAGTGCAAATTCAGCCCTGGCCGGTTTGGCTCAGCGGTTGGAGCGTCCGCCTGCAGTCTGGAGAGACCCGGGTTTGGTTCCCGCTAAGGGCATGTACCTCAGTTGCAGTTTGTCCCCGGACCTGGTTGGTCGTGCGGGTGGCAGCCACTTGATGTGTCCCTTTCACATCGATGTTTCCCTCTCTCTCTCTTCCTCTCTCTCCCTCCCACTCTATCTGTACAAAAAATGGAAAAATGTCCTTGGGTGAGGGTAAAAAAAAAAAAGAAGTGCAATTTGCTAGACTGACAAACCTCAAAGGGAAAGGGGTTGCGGGGGTGGGAAGAAATAAACCAAAGAACTTATATGCATAACCAATGGACACAGACAATACAGTGGGAAAAGGTGGGAGGGGGCAGGAATGGGGAGGAGGGGTCAGTGGGGGAAAATGAGGAACATCTGTAATACATTCAACAATAAAGATTTTTTAAAAATGGGTGCTGGATTTTGTCTAATGCTTTTTCAGCACCTATTGATATGATCATATTGTTTTTATCTTTCTTTTTGTTTATGTGGTGTATCACATTTATTGATTTGCAAATATTGTACCATCTTTGCATGCCTGGGATGAAACCTACTTGGTCATGATGAATAATTTTTTTGATGTATTGCTGGATCCAATTTGCTAATATTTTGTTAAGTATTTTGGCATCTGTGTTCATCAGGGATATTGGCCTATAGTTTTCTTTGTTTGTAGTGTCTTTATCCGATTTTTGAATTGGTATTATGCTGGCCTCATTAAATGAGTTTGGAAGTGCTCCGTCTTCTTGGATTTTTTTTGAATAGTTTGAGGAGAATGGGTATTAGATCTTCTTTGAATGTTCAGTAAAACTCCCCCGTGAAGCCATCTGGGCCTGGGCTTTTGTTTGATGGGAGTTTCTTAATTACATCTTCAATTTTCTTTGTTGTTATTGGTCTGTTCAAGTTTTCTATCTCTTCTTGGGTCAGTTTTGGGAGTCTGTGTGTTTCTAGAAATTTGTCCATTTCTCCTAGATTGTCCAATTTGTTGGTGTATAAGTGTTCATAGTATGTTTCGATGATCCTTCGTATTTTTGTGGTGTCAGTTGTTACTTCTCCTGTTTCATTTCTGATTTTGCTTATTTGGTTTCTCTCTTTTTGTTTCTTGGTGAGTCTGGCTAAAGGTCCATCAATCTTGTTTATCTTTTCAAAGAAGCAGCTTTTTGTTTCATTGATCTTTTGAATTGTTTTTTTAGTCTCTAAGTTGGTTATTTCTGTTTGGACCATTACTATTTCCTTACTCCTACTAGGTCTGGGTTTTTTTTTCTTTTTGTTTACTTTCTAATTCTTTAAGTTGTAGGGTTAGAAAGTCAATTAGGAATTTTTTTGTTTCTTGAGGTAGGCCTGTATTGCTATGAACTTCCTTCTCAGGAGTGCTTTCGCTGTGTCCCATAGATTTTGTGTTGTTGTGTGTTCATTTTCCTTGGTTTCCAGGAGTTTTTAATTTCTTCCTTGGTCTTGTTAGTAACCCATTCGTTGTTTAATAACATGCTAGTTAACATCCAAGTGTTTGAATGTTTTTGTGTTTTTATTGTAATTTAGTTCTAGTTTCATGCCACTGTGATCTGAGAATATGCTTGGTATGGTTTCAATTTTCTTGAATTTATAGAGATTTGCTTTGTGTCCTAACATGTGGTCTATCTTTGAGAATGACCCATGTGCACTTGAGAAGAATGTATATTCTGCAGCTTTGGGGTGAAATGTTCTGTAAATATCAATTAAGTCCAACTGATCTAGTTTGTCTTGTAAGGACTCTATGTCCTTGTTAATTTTTTGTCTAGAAGATCTATCCAGTGGTGTCAGTGGTGTGTTAAAGTCACCCACTATGATAGTTTTGCTATTGAGCTCTCCCTTGAAGTCCTCCAGAAGTTTTTTAATATATTTTGGTTCTCCCGTATTTGGTGCATACATGTTTACCAGGGTTATATCCTCTTGTTGGATTGCTCCTTTTAATATTATGTAGTGACCTTCTCTGTCTCTTATTATGGCCCTTGTTTTGAAGTCTATCTTGTCAGATATGAGTATTGCTACATCAGCTTTTTCTCCATTTCTAATTGCTTGGAAAATTTGTTTTCATCCCTTTACTTTCAGTCTTTGTGAGTCTTTTGTTGTGAGGTGCGTCTCTTATAGACAGCATATATATGAATCATGTTTTCTTATCCAATCAGCAACCCTATGTCATTTGATTGAACCATTTAAACCATTTACATTTAAGGTAATTATTGATAAATAGTTATTAGTTGCCATTTTAATTTTATGCCTGTGCTCCTCTCTCTCTCTCTCCTTCTTCTTTTTACAACAGTCCCTTCAGCATTTCTTGCAGTACTGATTTGGTGGTGGTCAATTCCTTTAGCTTTTTTTTTTATCCGTGAAGCTCTTTTTTTCTCCTTCCATTTTGAATTATAGCCTTGCTGGATAGAGTAGTCTTGGATTCAGACCCTTGCCTTGCATTACTTTGTACACTTCATACCACTCCCTTCTGGCCTGCATCATTACTATTGAGAAATCAGCTGACAGTCTAATGGGAGCTCCCTTGTAGGTAATTTTCTGTCTCTCTCTTGCTTCCTTTAAGATTCTTTCTTTGTCTTTAATGTTTGCCATTTTTATTATGATGTGTCTAGCTGTGGGTCTTCTGGGGTTCATCTTGATTGGGACTCCCTGTGTTTCCTGGACTTGTGTGACTTTTTCCTTCACCAGTTTAGAGAAGTTTTCTGTCATTATTTCTTCAAATAGGTTCTCTATTCCTTTCTCTCATTCTTCTCCTTCCGGTATCCCTACTGTGAATGTTGTTATGTTTTGTATTGTCCCACATCTCCCTTAAACTCTCCTCCTGCTTTTTAAATTTTTTTTTCCATTTGCTGCTCTATTTGAGTGTTTTTCTCTACCTTGTCTTCTAAGTCATTGATTTGGTCTTCAGCTTCTTCTAATCTACTATTAAACCCTTCTAAGGTATTTTTCATATCAGCTATGTCTTTATTTCCTCTTGATTTTTATGCATAGCTTCTACCTCTTTATGTGTAGATTCTACCTCTTTTTTTAAGCTGAAGTAGTTCCCAGTGAGCTCTTCATAATTCTCATTAAGTTGCTTGTAGTTCTCACCAAATTGTTTGAGCACCCTTAAAATCATTGCTTTGAATTCTTTATCTGACAAGTTGCTGTCTTACATTTCCTGTAGTTCCTTTTCTGGTAATTTCTCTTTTTCTTTTTTTCCTTTGGGTGTTGTTTTTTTGTCTTCCCATTTTAGCCGTCTGGTAGCTCTAGACCCGCTGAGGGATGTTTGTATGTGAATGCAGCTCACTGTATATCAAATAAGGCTACTGTGCCTCCCAGACTGTTCCGTTGCATGTCACCTCTTGCCTGCTGTGGATCCTGGAGAATTGACTACTAGTGGTTGGTATTGGTGTGTCCTGGTAGGTGCTGCTGCTGGATCATGTCGACCTCTCTAGAGCTGTGTTACCAGATGTCAGCTGGTGCCACCTGTAGCTGTATAGCTCAGGCCCTGTTGGAGCCACACTCCCTGCCCGTACCATGGGCAGCTGGATTGCACCAATCCCTCTCAGGCTCCGGCTTCCCACCACTCTTGTGGGCTACTGGGTCATACAGGCCTCTCTGGTGCCCCAGCACCCCACAGGTCCCACAGGCAGCTGGATCACACTGGGTCCTCTCAAGCCGCAACTTCACACCATTCTTGTGGGCTGCTGGGTCACACAGGCCTCTGTGGAGCCCCAGGTCCTGCCAGTGGTGGCTGGGGAATGCTGCTGCCCCATGGGACTCAACTCCTGCTCAGCCTTTGCTGTAGTTTTTGGGTATGGGTCTCAGCTGCTGGTCTGTGCTTCTGTTGCCTCGGGATGGATGTCTGCTCCCCAGCCTCTGTTGCTGGGGGTATATCTCGACTCTGATAAGGCTGCTACTGTGGGGGATAGTGCTGGGCTCCCAGCCGTCTGCAGCTTCCACAACCAGCACCTTGGCAGCTCCACTACTGTGCACTTGTCTGTGTTGACCCAGGGTTTCCACTGGCCCAATGGTGCCAGGTGCACTGGTGGGCTCAGGTTGCTGCACCCTAGCCGCTCCCACTGCCTCCTCCCAGGGAAGACTCGGAATCTTCCAAAATGGTGGGACCTCCCCGTGGTGCAGGGAGAAGTGCCCTGAAGAGCAGCTTACCCCGGTAGCCAGCTGCTCCCATCCACAGCACAGGAACCTTCTGCTCAGCGTCTCTGCACTACACGAGTTTGGTCATCCACCTTCACATCCACTCACACTCTCTCACACACTCACCCTCCCTCCAGTCCTGCCCGCCACCATCTTTTCCGAAAATACTTTACTTCAAAATATCTCTTACCTCCGCCATTCATACCCAAAAGTATCATAAAAGTTATTTGATGAACCACAGGACCTGGTAATTGATTCTGAAATTGTGATCACTATACCTAGAATTCTTTGCAGTATGTACAATGTGATACCTTTGCACTCATTATTTCACACAAAAAGCATTTAATGAGAACCCACTATTTACCAGGTAAATAGTGTCACAGAGGTAAATGTGTCATACAGGGAAGCAGACATAGAAGTAGACAAGTTATAAAATAATGTGAAAGACAGGAAAATGTACAAGATGTTGTGGTAACTAAATGTAGAAAACAGCCAGTTAATTCTGCCTGAGGATTACTAGACAATGAAAGGAAGTGATAGTTGAACTTGAACTTAAATAATACATAAATGATAAATAGCTACAATATTTCTAAATAGAAACTATTGGGAAGTTGGATTGGGAGGTACTCCAACTTGTCAGCTCATATTTCAGTTTCTCTAGAAAACAATGGAAAAGAAACTCATCCATTATAATAATCCCACCTTCACAGCTTTTTAACATAAAAGTGGAACTTATGATACCTACGGTTTATGGTCATCAGGTGGCTGAAATTACATTCCTATTAGCATTCCTATTAGTTAAAAAGAAACAATATATATACCCCAGTGTAGACAGACATGTTAGGTATATACATACCACACACACACACACACACACACACACACACACTCACCACTCACAATCACCTTAAGCTTCAAGCGCAGGTACAAAATTGGCAGCCAGGATTGCTTGAGTACAATGCTTAATTTGGAGCTTTAAAAAGATTGAAGTT
Source organism: Molossus molossus (assembly GCF_014108415.1). Lineage (NCBI taxonomy): Eukaryota > Metazoa > Chordata > Mammalia > Chiroptera > Molossidae > Molossus > Molossus molossus. The sequence goes on along the minus strand of NW_023425355.1, from coordinate 9,192,426 downwards.
GAGCCCTGGCTGGTTTGGCTCAGAGGTTAGAGTGTCGGCCCTTGGACCAAAGAGTTGCGGGTTCGATTCCAGTCAAGGGTATGTACCTTGGTCACAGGTTCAGTCCCTGGCCCTAGTCAGGGTCAGGCGGGTGACAACCAATCAGCGTGTCTCTCTCACATCAATGTTTCTCTCGCTCTTTCTCTCTTTCTCCTTCCCACTCTATTGAAGATAAATGGGAAAAAAGTATCCTTGAGTGAGGATTAAAAAAAAAATTGAAGTTGAGCCCTGGCCAGTTTGGCTCAGCGTCTAGAGCATCGGCCTGCGGTCTGGAGAGACCCGGGTTCGGTTCCCGCTAAGGGCACATACTTCGGTTGCAGTTTGTCCCCGGCCCTGGTTGGTCGTGCGAGTGGCAGCCACTCGATGTGTCCCTTCACGTCGATGTTTCTCTCTCTCTCTCCCTTCCTCTCTCTCTCCCTCCCACTCTATCTGTACAAAAAATGGAAAAATGTCCTCGGGTGAGGATAAAAAAAAAAAAAAAAATTGAAGTTGATATTTAAATGCTGGTTTGAGTTTTTAAAAATCAGCTAAAACAATTACATCCATAAAAACAGTGTTGATGCTTTTGAATTCAGTGACTTTATTAAAAGTATTAATTTCATTGTTTTTAATTCATCAGCTATTAATTCAATAAAGGTGACATGTTTGAATAGCCTTAATTGTTGTATCCTGTTTTTTAAATTAGTGAAAGGGTTTTATTCACCCCTTTTTCCCCCATTATTGCCTCCACCCCAGCTCACTGCCTAGCAAAGGCATGCCATTTGTCACAAGGGCAAGGCAAGACAGAATGAACAGCTCATTGAAAATTCATCTCAGTTTGTTGGAACAGCTAATCCACAGGCATGCCCTGCTTTAGGGGGAGGTATATCAAACACTCCACATATTAAGACCTGAACATGAGGCCAAAAATTGTCCATAACAAATCAAAGCTGTGGACAGAAACATAACTGCAAGTGTTTTAGCAGAGAACAAGCAGGTGAATTAACAGCGCAGTAAAAAGTCTTCATGACCAACCAGACACTACCATTGGTTTCACAACTTTTATTTCTGTAGATGAGTTTGGAAGTAAATTGATAGACATTGGTCAGAAACTAGATTAACTCCTGGTCAATGTTCAAGAGGAAAGCACCTTCTCCAATATGCAGAGACAACCAATATGGAAGGTGAGAAAAGGCTCTGAAAACACATTCAGCTCTGCTTAACCAAGATGGGATTTGTCTGTCTTTCAAGCCTTGGCCAGCTCACAATTCATCTCTGTTAGGGAACAGCCAACTATACATTTTCCATATAAATTCCAACTGACCACTGCTCATTTGCATCCCCTCCTTCAAATCCAGCCATCCCAGTTCCTCTGAGGTTAGCTGACCAGCAGCTGAAAACAGACCTTTTTTCTATGAATGAATAATTGGTCATTGATGAACAAACAGGCACTCACTCAGTCTACCTGACCTAGGAAAAAAAATTCTGAACATCCTCCCAGATGTCCATGTCGGTCAACACAATCCCCATATAATTTATAATGTATTAAATATCAAAAATAATGGATTTTTTCAGTTAGCATCTTGGCAGATGATGATAGCAGTACATTTTATTTGAGAAACCAGCACAGAGTTCTCCCAGTAAATCTGCAAACAGAAAACTGTGAGCATTGGCCCCAGATCCTCCTTGAAAAAGGCTCCCATTATACTCTATTACAGTTAAGCTATGTATGCACCTCCTGGATGGCATCCAATTACATAGCAGTTTTCTCTCCCTTTTCCTTTTTTTTTTTTTTAGTAAAAACATGTTCTCTCAATGGCTAGACAGTGGTTTTTAATAAAGAAATTGACTGAAAATCAACCAAGAGAATGTGTGCTGAAAGTAATGGCAGATTTTTTTGAATCACCAGTAACAAGATACTTTTCTGTAGTCAACTTTATGCGCTGTGTGACATGCCATGTGGACCGACGGTTCCAGTCTAATGTATAACTCAGAAGTGCCAGCAAGTGCCAGAAAGTACAAATTAGATGAGAGGAAACTGCAAAAGGAAAGGTGGAGTTATTTACATAGGACTTAAATATAGCTCAAGAGTTTTAAACAAGCTCAAGATCTGTCTTCTTTCTTTGACCTCTTCCTCGAATATTTGGAAAGATATGTGGGAATCCCTACATTCGGAAGAAAAACAAAAAAACTCAGAAGTAAAAAAAAAAAAAAAAAAAGCTAGGGTAAAGAAAATAGCCTCTTTAGGAAATTAGGTATGTACTCTGCCAATTATATTCTAAAGTAAAAATGTTTCGCTAATCAATGTTCAGATTCTGATGCTAATTAGCATAAAGCAATTAGAAAAGATGTTGCACTTGGGGAAATAGGCTCAGAGGATAAATCAAGAGGCAGTATAGAACAGAGCCCTAAAGTCATACAGACCTGGTTTCTCTTCCCAGATCTACCACTTTGATTCATTCAACAGTTATTACTTGAGTGTCTATTATATATAAATATTATGCTGAAAAAAAATACCAACATGATCGCTGCCTTAATGGAACAAACACATTAAAAGGAATAATGCCAGAGAGGGCTCTGAAGAAAAGTGTAGCATGAGAAACAAGAGTAACTATATATCTCCTGTAAATTGGATGTTCAGGCAAACCTCAGAGGAGGAGGCCAGGGGGAAGGGATGAGATAAAAAAAATAACATATGCACATATGCGTAACCAATGTACATAGACAACAATGCTGGGGGTGAGGAAAGACTGGGAGGAGGGTGTCTAGAGGGGAAAAAGGAGAAATATCTGTAACAAAAATAAATTAATAAAAATTGCAACAAAAAAAAATCAGATGCTTAGGGAATGACCTGAATAATGAGAAGCAGCCAGCCACATGAAAACCTAGTAGAAAAGTATTGTAAGCAAAGGGAAAGGCCTGAAGACAAGAATAGCTTCACTTTTTAAAAAACGTTCCTAGTCCCACCAGTGTGTGGCTCAGTGGTTGAGCGTCGAACCATGCACCAAGAGGTTGCTGGTTCAATTCCAGCCAGGACACATGCCCAGATTGTGGGCCTGATCCCCAGTTGGGGGCATGCAGGAGGTGGCCAATCAATGTTCTCTTTCATTGATGTTTTTATCTCTCTTTCTCCCTCTCTCTCCAAAATCAATTTTAAAAAAAAAGTTTTTTAAAAAACATTCCAAGAGCCCTGGCCGGTTTGGCTCAGCGGTTGGAGCGTCGGCCTGCAGTACAGAGAGACCCGGGTTCGGTTCCCGCTAAGGGCACATACCTCGGTTGCAGTTTGTCCCCGGCCCTGGTTGGTCGTGTGGGTGGCAGCCACTCATTGTGTCCCTTCACGTTGATGTTTCTCTCTCTCTCTCTTCCTCTCTCTCCCTCCCGCTCTATCTGAACAAAAAATGGAAAAATGTCCTCGAGTGAAGATAAAAAAAAAAAAAAAAACATTCCTAGAGTTTTAAGAGATAAGGTTGGGCAATAAATAAGGGCCTGATCATATGGGCCATACCATGGTTAGGTGTTGGGTTTCATAAAGACTCACTTACTATGAGACCTTGGGCAAGCTCCTTAGCTCTTTGTGTCTCAGTTCCTTTACTTATAAAAGAGACAGTAACAGTACCTACCTCATAAGAGTTTTGTAAAGATTAAAAGAAATAATTTATGCAAAGCACAATGCCTGACACATAGTAAGCATTCAATAAATGTTAGTTGCTATACATTAGAGCAAATCTTGCTGTAGCTGATTGGGGCCTTAGAATCAGACAGCCTGTATGAAATTCCTGGTTCTGCCATTGATTAGCTGTACATCTTTGGGCAAGTAACATAGGCTCTCTAAGCCTCAATTTTGTTATATTTAAAATGAGATCATAGGATTTCGTGTGCTACTTCCTGACACATCTTGAGCATTTGAAATATATTCATTAATATTGTTGTTGGTATTATTCAAACTCTGATCTCATGTATAAGTGGGTGTAGGCAGATACATTTGTGGAATATTTTCAAAGGAACAGAAAGATCTCTTATCTTCAAAGCTTCTCTTCTTCCCCGTAATGACTGAAGTTCCACCATTAAAAATGTGTGCCCTGCACTTAAGACTTATAATCCTAGACCCACAAAGCAGTACTGAATGAGAACACAGGCTTTAGTGACATACAGAACTGGGATGAAATCACACTGCCACTTACTAGCTCTATGACTATTTTTTGTTCTTTTTATTCCTTACCCGAGGATAGTTTTCCATTGATTTTTAGATAGAGTGGAAGGGAGGGAGTGGGGGGAGAGAGAGAGAGAGAGAGAACGAAACATCAATGTGAGAGAGACACATTGATTGGTTGCCTCCCACATGATCCTGACCATGGTCAGGGATCAAACCTGCAATCCAGGTACGTGCCCTTGACCAGGAATTGAACCCACAACCCTTTGATCCACAGCTGACACTCTAACCGCTGAGCCAAACTGGCCCGGTCTCTTTGACTATTTTAAGTTTCTTCAGTTGTTGAGCCTCAGTTTTCTCATCTATAGACTGTTGTTAATCATAATGCCTCTCATAGTATTGTTGTGAAATAATGCACATAAAGTTGTTAGAACAGTGTCTAGAACTTCCTTGTCCATATCAACATTATTTTTTCCTTTATTGATTTTAGAGAGAGAGGAAGGGCGAGGGAGAGAGAGATAGAAACATCAGTGAGAGAGAACATCGATTGGCTGCCTCCTGCATGCCCCGCACTGGGGATCAGGCCCACAACCTGGGCATGTGCCCTGATCAGGAATTGAACCAGCGACCTCTTGGTGCATGGGTCGACGCTCAACCACTGAGCCACACCAGCAGGACCATATCGACATTATTAATAAACACTGTTATTTCTGTTCAGCATGAATGAGTTTGGAGTTTCAGCCTTAGAACTCAGGAACTTCAGAGATGACTGAGAGCAACATGTTCACTTCACTAATATAGGAACTCAGGTAGAGGGAGGAAGAGACTTGACCAAGTTCACACAATCAGTAGAAAAAGTGAGTATGAAAACCAGATTGGGCCCAGCCGGTGTGGCTCGGTAGTTGAGCGTCGACCCCTGCACCAAGAGGTCATTGGTTTGATTCCCAGTCAGGGCACATGCCCAAGTTGTGGGCCAATCGATGTTCTCTCTCATCAATGTTTCTGTCTCTCTCTCCCTTTCCCTTACTCTCTCTCTAAAAATCAATAAAGAAAAAAAAATTTTTAAACACAAAAAACTAGATTGGGGTTTACAGCCTAAACCTTTTTATTATAGCAGAGTTGGCATTCAGATCCTTTTCTGTGAGCATGTTTTTTGGGGGTGGGGTGGCAAGAGGGAGGCAGAGACAGGGAGAAAGCAAGCAAGCCTCTTGGATGAAAACTCAGAAGACAGGAGGCTGAGGCCATGATGTGATCAACTTTGCTGACTGGAAGTTGCCTAAGCTTGGGTCTCCATTAGCCTTTGTGGTGTCTGTAGCTTGGACAAGAGCATAAATACCCATAGGCAGACAGACTACATAAGCACAAAAATTGGGCAACTCAGGGTTTTATAACTCCTCCAAAATCAAACATTAAAAATGTAACATTTTACAGTCAGAAGTTTCATGCATTTCCTTACATACATTGATAAGCATAGCATAAATTTTATTTAAATAATTGTAATTCTTTATTTAGAGAGAGGCATCCTCTTCTTTTCAATGCTTATGATCTTTAAAGTTTTAAACCAGTCCTGCTGTGGAGCCTGAGATTTGGTTTCAGATGCATTTTCCCTTTTACATTGATCTACTTTGCTCTATAGCACTAGTTATCATGTCATATTACTTTTTAACTTGTTTAATCATTTGCTCAGGGGTTTGCCTGCTCTGACTTCTGAACAAAATGGCATTTTGTCTCTTGCTATCACCACTGTATCCTTAGTGCTTAGAAGAGTGTCTGGCACATAGTTGATGTCCAACAAATGTGTTGAATAAGTAAATAAATAAATTATGGGTTCCTAAGTATTCCCCCAGTCAAATTATTCCCCAAGAATTTCAAACTGCCTTGAACCGGGGTTAGTTCAGGAGTCCCAGGATCCCAAATGAAGAATGTGACCCATAGGTCTACTAGCCTTGGTATAAGAGAGAAAGGTGACAAGCTGAGCAGTTTACCCTGCACTAGCTATGGAACCAGTGAGGGCCCTTTGGGACAAGCTTCTCATCTATATGATTGGAGCTCCTCCATGACAAGTAGAAAGGAAAACTAGTTGCCATGGCCACACAAGCCTCCCCAATATCAGAGCCTGTCTGGGTTTTCTCCCAGAGCTTACACTGGCTCCATTCCTCTGTTCTCCAGGATTCAATGCCTCTCTGGATGTTTGGGAGAAACGAATTTCGTTGCCAGACACGCAGAGAGGGAAAGCAGCAACGCAGTGGGAAATACAGAGCTCTTCAGAAACCTGGATACAGGGGAAACTTTTACTCAGTAGACTCTGCTTTGGTTTCCTTATTGAAACAAACTGCTTTCTGTTTTAAAAACAATTTCACCAAGTCCACAAGGATTAGAAGCTATTTGGGCACAATAATTCAGGGCTATATGAAATGAGAATACAAGTTGCCAGTCACCATGGGCAGCTTTGGAAAAGAGGTCTGCCTGGAGAAAGGCAGTGTAGGTTATGGACTCATTCATATGCAGGGTCATGTTAAGAGACCAAAACAAGAGGGTTGCAGTGCAGACTTTACCATGAGGTGAGGGAGGCCAAGAATCAAGAGATGATTTACCATGTACCAGAACAGTCATCCCTCCCCATCCTAATCCTGTTTCAGTCAATTGAATTAACTAGACTCCTTTTCTAAGATGCAAACAGCAAAGGAGTGATTAAAAGGAATGGGTGGATGAGTCAATCATTCACACTTCAGTGTAAATCTACTCAACTGAAGTAACTGTCTTGACAGAGGTTTATATATATTTGGGGGGGGCACAGAAAAGCAATATTTCTGTAGGAGACAGAGATGTTGGAAAGGGCCACAGGAAAGACAGAAAGTTTGGGAAACCATTGCAAATATAAGGTGCAGGAATCAGGGGGTGAAGATAGAAGTGGAAGGAGGTTAATAGGGATGTGAAACAAATGACATCTGTCTCTTTTTTTTTTTTTTTGAGGAACTGGTCTAGAATGTCATTAATGACAAAGTTCCTATAATTTTAAACATTGCCTAGGGTTGATCATGCTGGTCATGTCAGAAAAAAAAGCAGCTTTTGCCGTTATTTAAGGGGGAACCAATATGCAATGTGGTTGAGATGCTAATATTGCTTTCCCTGACAGTTAAAAGGCATGAAGACAGTAACTAAGAATTCCCTGTGCTGCCCTGGGACCACCACCTCTTCTAGTTATTGATCAGTCAGCCACCTAGCTCCTAAATGATCTCATTGTTGTCAGATACTCTGTTTGCCCTTACTTTCTGCAGGCCTCCCAGTGTCCTAGGGTATTTCATCAAATCTGAAAAATCAGATTCAAGAGTCAGCTTGTCAAGAAACCTCAAATATATCAAAACCAAGTCAGAAAAATCAGAGAAGGTGGTAGTTATTCTGTCAGCTTAATCTCTGAAAAGTCACCCAGGGATTTTTCACTTTGCAATTCTGCAATTGTCTCCAGACAGCCTCGAAAAAAAGTAAAGGAATTGATTTGTGATCAAATATACTTTAATAAGTCCTTTCTTAAAGGATGGAGGGAAGATCACAGAAAGATGCATCTGGGTGCCCACAAATAAAGACACAGTTGAATAAATAGTTGGCCAAGGTATAACTGTTGTATAATCCAAATGTATTTTATTATATTTAATAAGCAATTAAAATCCAAGTGGCAATTGTAACTGAATGATTGCTTTTGTTTTTAAATGTTAAATAAATGTCAATTTTACATTTAGTTATACATTAAATTTTATTGATTACATTGTTCATATGACAAGTATTTTTGTTATTCCATGTTATATTAACTATAAAATGGAAATTAATAAAAATAAATTGAAATATGGAAAATTAAACAAAACTAAATACGGAAATTACAGAAAGGAAACTGGTTTATTGATATATTTTATGTCGACTTACTTAACATATCTCATTAAATGTTTTGGTGTCATCATCCTAAAATTTCATAATTTTGAGAGCCAAGGGCACAAACAAAAGTTCACATATAGTTTATACTTACAAGAAATGGAAAAGAAAATATTTCAGAAGAAACAAAAAGATTATTCATACTTTGATTACTAATTTGATCTTAAAACATAACCTAACAACTGAACTTAACCTAACTTAACCTAATTGAATCTAACTGAACCTAGTGTCATATATTCTATCTATAACCTGTTTTCAGAAGATATTATAATGCATAATTATTTTTAGGACTTTAGATAAAGAGAAAAAAGTAATATGATTTTTTAGAATTAATTTATATTACTGTTGTATTGTTTTACATTTTTCAATTAGTTCCTAATCCAAGAACAGCTTTCGCAGTTTATAGTTACATAATTCTTACAAATTATTACTTAAAATCTTAGTATTTTTAAATCTATGTACCATCAGAAAGGAGGGAAAAAAAGATTTAGAATTTTGCTTATTGTTTTAAAATTTTTTGCTTTTTTGTTGTTTTTAATATTTTAATCATTCTCTGGCACAAGTTCAGCAGCTTACAATGTGTATTGTTAGTGACAGTATTACTTAAGTCTTAGCATTTTTAAATTTCCATATCATTCAGATATATTTAAATTGATTAATGCCCATTTTAAAAATATTTTTGTTGTTTTGTAGTGTTTTAATTGTGTGTGTGTGTGAGTGGGCGCGCACACACGCGTGTGTAGGTATTTCTTTCCATTGTTTCTGACATAAGTACAATATATCATCTTTCAAGCTATATTGTACCCAGAAGTTTCTTTACAAGTATTAACATTCTTAAATTTACACTTCATCCAATAAATGGTAGAGTTTTTTAAGGCTTTTTTTATGCTTTTGATGTGTTAGTGAGTTTCCTCTTCTTTTTTTTAAATATTGACTTTAACTGCTCCTGAACTGCATTTTGATCCAAAGCATCATATTAAAGTTATAGCATTTGGCAAGTTTTGCAAATGCTCCAGAAAATACAAGTTCTAAATTGTTTGTGCTTTTTTCTTTGTTAGAGGTTTTTTTGTTGTTGTTGTTTCAAATTCGCTCCTCACTTGGGCACAAATTCAGCAGAATTCTACCTATACTGTACTCCAAAATTTTATACAAATTTTTTAATTTAAAGATCCTCGACAAATAAAGTATTAATGCAAGTATTAAAAGATGTTTGGTTGTTCATATTGTTTTATAGTTTTTCTGTTTGCTTGTTTGTTGTTTGTATTGGTTCGGTTTAGTTTATGTATTTATTCAGTATGCTCCCAACCTAGGCACAAATTCAGCAGCTCGAGTTATACTGTATTCCAAAATTTAATATGAAAAAATAAGCAATTTAAAGTTACAAATCTCTCTTACCCCTCCCCAAATGATTAATGCAAGTTTTAAGAAAGCTTTTTGTTGGTTTTAGTGTTTTATATTTTGTTATTACTTTTTAAACTTTTTTCAACTTGTCCCTAACCTAGACACAAATGAAGCAGCTTTCTGGCTGCACTGTGCTCCAAAATTTCAAATGGAGAAAATTTTAAACAAACCAGTCCCTCAAAAGAAATATTAGAAATTGGAAATTCTAAGGAAAAAAATGGTGTTGCTTAAGTTTTTAATGGACATTTGTTGTTTTACGTGATTTGTCATTGTGTACCTGTCTGAGGCACATATTTAGCAGCTTTCTGGATTTGAAGTTTCATATGAAATTTTTAATGTAATATAAAAAAATGGAAGAATATTTTTAAAAACTGACACTGCTGATGACTGCAAATGCATAAATCCAGTTAATGTTCTGTTTCTTCCCACTCCTATTCATGCAAACACAATTTCTGTTTCTGCTTTCAACAAATATACAATAAACTTGCCAGCTCTTTTAAATTGGATACATTTCTTATTAATTAATGTTCTTGTGCTAAAATAATCTTGATGAAAAATCAAAGAAAAACAATTGAAACAAAAATATATCAGTAGTAACACAAAATGTCTTTTTTAAATAATCCCTGAATTTGTTCTATATTTATAGGCCCAACCTAATTACCAAATATTTTCAGAATGGAAGTATCTTTTTAAAAGTCTGAAAGTAATCTCTGTATCACTAAAGTCAAGGCCACTTGCCAATTACATAATGTGATACAATAAAATTTCAACCCAGCAGAAGAGTTTGGCAATTTTAGTCATTGTAATTAGACCTGACCTATAATTATTGAACAAAACAGCATATATACAGTAAATGTTCAAATAAATGTATTTGACTGCATTTAGTACATTAATGTATTCTCAGTATCATTAGCTTCAAATCTTTCCTCTTATTCATAGCATAAGAAAATAATCATAGAAGAAACCATATTTGGACCTAAATATAGTTCTCGTACCTAGAAGGTAGACTCTAGCATTAACTCACCACCATTATGTGTTGTTTGATCACTAACTTCCTCTTGAATAGCTGGAAGAGAAGGCTTTGTGGTAAGAGGTGTTTCGGTCTTAAACAGGGACTCCATCCTGATATGGGTATTGATGTAGAAGGACTTCTGAAAGGACTCAAGGGTGAAGTAATAGATGAAAGGGTCAAAGCAACAATTAAGGGTTGCAAGGCACAAGGTGATTGGGTACATAATCTTAGCAAATCTTTCCAAAAAGCAATTGGTAATGGCTTGGGAACGCACCAGGGCATACAGGAAGAGAACAGAGTTGTAGGGTACGAAACAGACCACAAAAACTGCCATATGCACTGTGATCATCTTGAGCACTTTTTTCTTATTGGTCCCAATTTGAGACAGTGTAGCAGGCTTACGGAGGGTTCTGAGCACCACAGAAGAGCAAGAGACATTCAGTATCAGAGGAATGATGAATCCAACAACTTCAATAAATATGGTGATCTTGGACAGATAAGTCTTCCAGACACGTTTGGAGAAGCCCTCAAAGCAGGTGGTGGTTGCATTGTTGACATTAGTGGTTGAGAACAAGGAGGCTGAAATACCACCACTGAGGACTAGGATCCAGACTCCAGCACACACAATGGCAGAATTCCTCCTGGTCCTAATGGTACGAGATCGGAAGGGATAGACAATGGCCAGGAAACGATCCACACTAATACAGGTGAGGAATAGCATGCTCCCATAGATGTTGGTAAGGAATGCAGTCCCAGAGATCTTGCAGAGAGTGTCACCAAAAGGCCAGTGACGGTTGAAATTGTAAAATATTTTGAAAGGTAGCGTGCAGACAAAGAGCAAATCGGAGAGTGCCAGATTGGTGATGAAAATAGCTGTCTCACTTCTCATTTTCATGCGGAAGCAGAAGACAAATAGAGAGGCACTGTTGGTTATCAGACCCAGGATGAATACAACACTGTAGACAGCACCATTCAGATTATACTTGAAAGAATCATCAATAATACAAGTATTATTGGCAGTAGCATTGCCCAACCTTGGTCTGAGGCTTGAATTTAAAACTTGGAATTGGAAGTCAATGAATCTTCTGTCACCCATGGATTTATTTCAGGAGGCCTGCTGGCTGCAGGGTTCACCACTCTCAGACTAAGGACTAGTAGGAAATGTTTTCCTCCTATAGGAAACAAGATGGAATGAATCATGAAATCTGCCTTCCATCCATTATTTCTGTGGAGTAAAAGATATTCTCTCTACCCAGATTGGAAATAACATTCAATTTGGTATGACAAGTACCTTCTGAGTACCTACCATATGTTAAAAATTACTATAAGAGTATGTTGCAGGAGTGGAAGAGATCACATTTAATACAATAAGTGCAGTACTATAGCATTGCAATGAACAGGAATGAGATGTTGTGGTTACATGACAGACCAAGGCAGGAGGGCGGGGAGGAGAAGAAACTCTGATAGTTAAAACAACACTAATACTTTGAAATTTATATGGCACATTTTAGCTTTCAAAAGCATGTTTTATTTTATTCCTACAAGAACACCAAAAGATACACAAAACAAGAATTGATCACCATATCACAGAAGCAGAAACTGAGGCCTATGTAATTTAGAATTACAATCACGTCAGAATTGGAAAAATGTACAAATGATATAGTCAGAACCAGAGTTCAGGTTTTTTTTTTTATTATTATTACTAACGAAATGATTATGTTACTCTAAATCGTATTGTCTACTCTTCAATATTGCTACACTTCATTGTCTGAGTATTGGTTCTATTGCACAAGACCACAAGTGGATAAGGGACCTCCAGAACATGCTCTTAAAACAGTTGAGACTAAATTCATGAAGTAAATTATTGATTCATCTTTTTCTTCTAAAACATTAGTTCAGAGAGCAGGGATCACTCAGTTAATTAAACCTTCCAGTTAAAAATTTTTTCACTACATTACATTGTCTTTCTAGAGAGATAATCCACATAACGATCTCAGCATTTCCCTTCTGCAGACTGTGATCCACTTTCCAAGCTTCTCTCATGCTAAACCCTAAGCCTAGGATGCCTTCCTTCTCCCTCTCCCACTCTATCAATTATTTTCATGCCTTCAGCTCCTCAGATGTCACTGGTCAATAAAGCCTTTTATGGTGAATACATGTGAAATACATTCTGAGCTGGCCAGTTACATGTCCTCTGCCTGCCACGACTGTACATGTGGCAATCACTGACTTAATCATCTCTGTTGGGTATCTGGGGCAATATCATTCAAAGGTGCATATAGAAATCTTACTAACTTCCTAGATCAACAGCTGCCACTGGACAAGGACTATATTTCGAATGTTCTATAATACATTATAGATAAGTAAGCTGCTGAATGAATTCTTTTCAATGAGGAAGACATGGAATAAACGTGGTCTTTGTCGCCTGATATAGCCAATAGTGGGTTTTTACATTATTGTATTTTAAAATGTAAAAGGCATTTCTTTAAAGTGATTCCTCCTTATGTCACTCTTTCCTTTCAACTCCCAGGGAACAGGTCAAAGATCCTTTCTATAAAACAAAGAAGGGAAGCCCTGGCCAGTTTGGCTCAGCGGTTAGAGCATCACCTTGCGGACCAGAGTCCTGGGTTCGGTTCCCGCTAAGGGCATGTACCTCGGTTGCAGTTTGTCCTCAGCCCTGGTTGGGGTGGTGTGAGTGGCAACCACTTGATGTGTCTCTCTCACATTAATGTTTATCTCTCTTCCTCCCTCTCTCTCTCCTGGTCTATCTGAAGATAAATGCAAAACTGTCCTTGGGTGAGGATTACAAAAAAAAAAAAACAAAGAAGGGAATGGAGAGGGATACCTGCCAGAGCTATAGAGGCCTGAAGTCACTTCAGTGTTTGGCTTGAGAAAAACTGGTATGAAAAATATTTCACTCACTGCCATGCCTATAGGGAGAGATGACCTTGGAGAATACAGGGTTCACACAAAGAGTTGCTATTTTTTAATATGTTTTTATTGATTTTTTGAGAGTAAGGGAGAGGGAAAGAGAAATAGAAACATCAATGAGAGAGAAACATCAACATGGACTGGTCATCTGCATGCACCCCACTGGGGATCGAGCCCACAACCCAGGCATGTGCCCTGACTGGAAATAAAACCAGCAACCTCTTGGAGCATGGGTCAAAGTTCAACTGCTGAGCCACACCAGCCAGGCAAGAGTTGCCATTTTTTAAAATACATTTTATTAATTTTTTTTAGAAAGAGAGGAAAGAAGAGAGAGATAGAAACAGCGATGTGAGAAAGAAACATCCATAGGCTGCCTCCTGCATTCCCCCCACTGGGGGTCAAGCCAGAAACCTGGTATGTGTTCTGACCAGAATCGGACCAGGACCTCTCAGTCCATGGGATGACACTCAATCCACTGAGCCACACCAGCTGGGCAAGAGTTGCCATTTTCAATAGCTTAAGTTTTCAAATTAGAATTGGAAACCGGCTATCCTTGAATTCTCGTTTAGCAAGTCTTTATGAAGTGCTTCCCTTGAGCCTAACACTGCTTTAAGATCATCTTCCTTCTTAACCATTTTATCTCATAGGCCCAGCTCAAATTTGCGGGAAGCTTCCTTGATTTACAGAAGCAGAAATGTAGACCATGCAAGGTCCAGGATGGAAAAATAAGCCAGACAAGAAAGAAGTAAAAATATGTGAGAAGAGTCAAGTAGAAGATGGGAAAGTAGTAGAGAAAGAAAAACAGGAGACTTGAGGAAAAGAAAAGGTGAAATAAAAGATGTTGCTGGGGAGAGGTCAGTGCTGCCATCTAATTTGTATTCAGTCCCTCGAGAGGTATTTCTATTTCACAATTACTCCAATCTCACCCTCTGTATCTTGCTTCATTTCAGTCATTTCAGTTTTATCAGGAAGAAGCACGAAATGCAATCACTATGCTTAAGGCCACTGTAACCGATTGAAAAATATAGGAAGAGACTAGAAAATATCAGTCAATGGATTTCATACCTTACTTTGGGAGCTGTAGACCCAAGTTACTGCAGATTGTTTCACCAATGGGATGGCAGAAACAAAAAATGGCTAACTTGTCAACTGCTTAAACCACTTTATATGCTATTTTTAACACCTCAACTCACTGCCCATTAGTCTAGAGGCCTTTTTTAATTGTTGAAAGAAATCAAAATAGTAAAAAATATCACTCTAACATAGTCACACAATCTAAACAAATTATGGGACTGAAAACCCAACATTAAAGCCAAACTTCATTCACTATGATTTGCTTGCACCTGCCTTGTATAATAAGTACTGCCAATAAGTTTATTTGATTTGGAAAATGCTTTCATAATAGAAGCCTTTTACCCCTTCCCAGAGTCCCTTCAGTCTGCCTAGTGGTGACCCATTTACACAGCATGCTTCTAGCTCACTAAGTATTATTTTGCACTGCCCAAGATGGTGTATTTTAAATAGATGAGTTCTGTCTCCTGAGTTTTCCATCCATTTTTATATCTCCCAAAACATATGTACTATACCCACAGCAGGCAGTTTGCAAATGCTTGATACTTCTGCTTTGCAGCTTTGAGTAACCAAATATTGTGGGAGAGAAAGGACCACAGACAAGAAAGCATTACACTCTCAATCCTGAAGAGAGGGCCTGGGAAACTGCCACTAAGGCCCTATTCATAGCTCTCCTTGTTTGAACACACAGCACCTTTGCTGTCTAGCAGTGAGGGTGTGGTGCTGGGACTTAGCACAGCATTGGAAGCAAGGAGTTCTATTTCCGACTCAGACACTGGTTCACTCTGTAACTTGGCTGTATAGTTTCTCTTCCCTGTGTAAACATACTTCTGAGCCTCACAGCTGAGGTTAGGAAGATTCAACAGGGCTTATAAAGAGGTTTATGAGTTTGCCAGTATTCGTTCTACCTAACTACAAAGAAACATTATATAAGCTTTTTTCCTTCTCCCTTCCCTGACACAATTGGACACCTATGACTGTGTCTTTCCTAGTATACTGAACTACATATTTGCAACACAGCATTCTCCTACACCATATATACCTTATATCTCTTGAGTTTCAACCTTAACACTATCATTTTCTCATAATGGAGGATGCTCTAAAGGAGTATCTCCCACTGAGCTATGGTTAAAAAGAATCAGAGAGGTATTTGGCTCTTAAGCTGATTCTGAAGGAGAATCAACAACATTCAAGAAACATGTTCTCTTTTCTGACTGGCTTCCTTTCTTTTCACACACACACACACACACACACACAAACAGTGTTTTTAACCACTAGATTTTCCTAAATGGATAACATATTGTGCACTGAATGGAGGCAAAGGGCCAACTCTTGAGCTTCAGATGAGATCAAGAAAAAAAAACAGGCTGAAGCAGTTAATTAGATCTTCCACTGGAAGTAGCATGAGACTATTGTCTTGTGAAGACCATTGTAGCCAATTATTCCAACAATTAATCACCTAGAGGAGTCAGAATGCTGGGTGGACATATTTTCATTGACAATGGGCAGGAAGTAGGTCACCTGGAGGTAGACCAAAAAGAAATCTGACCCCCAATGAATTTTTAACTCTGACCTACACATATGGAGCCAGTTTGGACAGTTCATACTAGTGCTCACAATTCTATTCTTTTTAAAAATATTTCTAATATTAATGAAATATAATATTTTTTAGATCTTTGGGGCTCTTGAAGGAAGTGGAGTTAGACTTTTGGCCCTATTATAATAAATTCCTAAATTATTCCACTTTACTAATGCTAAACTTTCCAATGATACATTAAAAACAAAACTCTAAATTCTGACATATGGTCGATAACCTAGAAAGGCTGACTTGCTTTTGTTCCCTACAGAAAGTAGTCCAGAGAAAAACAAGGCCTTGAAGTCAAAGTATACTCAAATTCTCTTTCTTTGCTCCCTTTTCCATGAGCTTAGGTCAGATCAGAGTGTTTCTGATCCCCAGAGCATTTTTTCTTTCTACTCTGGTTGAAACTTAGGAACATTGACACAATGGTTTTCAGAGGAAGCTGAAACCTATTGTGTCCTTGCCTATAAATATCTAGCAGTGAAGTAAGCTACAAAATACAAAAATGTTGCAAAAAATATAGATCAAAACCATCATGCTGGAGTAATAGGGAATATGTACATCCTGCTGCTCCTCAGTGAGTGACTGCTAACAGATAAGACTTCTTAAAGGAAATTTTCTCGGCTAAGTCACAGGGACAGGTCACAATCATATACATGGTTCCAACTGATGCTACTATGCATTGGTTGATGTTTCATAATAGTTTTCAAAATACAACCCAGCCTTATGACATTACATATGGAGGAAACCATAGGTAAATATTTCACTCTAGAATGGAGCTGGGAAATTGATCTGCATCAGGTCTCATTTTAAACAAGCTATTTAAAATGTGTCAAATGTTTAGATTGATATGCCTTGTTTACTTTTTATTTTAATTGAATTTATTGGCATTACATTGGTTAATAAAATCATATAGGTTTCAAGTGTATAATGCTATAATACATCATCTGTATATTGTATTGTGTGTTTACCATCCAAAGTCTAATCTCCTTCCATCACCATTTATCTCCCATTTACCTTCTTCTACCTGCCCTCATCCCCCTTTCCCTCTGGTAATTACCAAATTGTTGTCTGTGTCTATGAGGTTTTTTTTTCTTTCTTAATCCCTTCAGAGAACAGACTGATGGCCTTATTTATTTTTGATGCAAGAAATATTATTTTTAAAATGGTTTCTCTACATTGAATTTGGTTCATACTGAGATTATTATGGATATTTTGTCCCCCCCACCTTATTTGAGAAAAGCAGGACATTGGCAAAGGCCCTAATATGAGCAAACCTTATTCTCAGTGATTAATTTGATTTTTTCAACAAAAAACACTCCAGTCTCCCACTAACCTGATGACATAGTCTAATCTTTAAAAAATAATGTGGTTTAGTATTCAACATGAGGGGGCCAAAGATTGCATCAACCCTACTAAACTAGAATTTTTCCTAGCAGTTAGTTATAGAGTAAGACAACTGCAGAGAAATTGCTCAACCTAATATTATGAAATTGTCTTGAGACAATATATCCTCTCAGCAAAAGCCTCAGATCTTTAGGAAAAAATTTGGGGTGTTCCTAAAAGAGCTCATTTCCAAGTTCTGTGAGGCTCATGCATGCTAACTAGAAATTCAGCTTTATTTCATATATTTGATCAGGAAAATTAGTTATTGATTTGCATACTGATTCATCTGATATTCTTGGATACTGATCCTGATAACATGAATAAAAACATGTCTCCCATCTCTAAAGGTCTATACCAGTGGCACAGAGAGCTTAAAACCAAAGAATCAGTATTCATCTATACCAAAATTGCCTGGACTACAATAAACAATTACAACTCCTCCATCCATTATGGATTTGGGGATTATATATTATATAATCAATAGGAAGTATTGGTTACAAAAAAAGTTGAAGAATAAAATTAAGAATTATGGAGAAAGCTATTATCAGGAGATTGGTACTCACCACATTAGTTCTAATCAAAATCTGGCACCAATTTTATCTGAGACTTGGGTAATCAGTGAACTTTCTGGAGGTACTGTGGTTAGGGATTTCCTCCAATGGATGCTGTGAAATAGAATTAGTCACAATAGTGTGACATGGGAAGAGCTTTTCAATAAAAATGTATGTCAAGATCATAGGGTAAAAAAGGATTATATGATATGAATCAAAGTAAATGAAAGCCAACATATTTTAAAATGGTATCTAAATGTTTTGGACTTCATTGTTACGAAATTTCAGATAACATTTTATTGTCTAAACCTGTCACTATTGTGCCATATTTTACTAGTTATATAGATAAGAAAAAAGTCTATGAGTCTGTGTAACCTATAATCATTTAAAGATAACTAATGACAAAAGGCATAAAAATACTTCTTCCACTTCCATAACGTAATACATTGAATTAAAAATAACTGAACAAAGGAGATTTTTTTGGCCTGAAGTTATGTTGGTTCTTTGTTCTTTCTTTTTTTTTTTTTTTTTTTCCTTTTCTTTTCCCCTGGCAACAACTGTTACTATTGGGCAAGAGCCTTGGTAAGGGAAGAGGAAAAAAGACTGGAACAACAGGGGGAAACCCCACTGTCTTGTCTCCAACCTGCACTCCCACCCTAGTTAAATTTATTTCTCCCCTGAACTATAGTGATATGGACAAGACTTCAATTGCTGGGTATTAGCACAATGACCATCACTTCTGCCTTTACTAGGATGTACTAGGCCTACCCAATATAGAATGTCTATAACATCTTCAAATCACAAAATACTTATATAGAACCAGAAATAGTTGGCAATGAAATTCTTACAAGTAGCATCTACATCTGAACCCTATTCATTTACTGCCTAAAAAGCAGGGTCATCTGCTAGTGCCACTCTTATACTATTGTCACATCTCACCCTCTTCTCAACAAAGGAGACTGCTGAATAATAGTCCAACTCTCCTCAAATAATTTTTTCTAATCTAAGGGAACCAAAATAAAAATAATAAAATCATTAGATAATTTTAAATATATTTGAGATCACCTTAATATTAAGGAGAATTGATTTTCACACTCCTCCAGAGAGCAGTATTCCTGGAATGAAATAAATATTATTTTACTGGTTTATCTTAAAGGAAGACAGAAATATTAACATTTCTTTCTTTTATGGCTTCCGCAATTGATACAGATCATAAAGAAATCTTTTTATTTGGAATCCAAGCAAACTTGGAATTTCAAGTACCCAGAAGTTTTCATATTTGTTATTAATTCAATAAAGCCACATCCAGCCCCATCACATCTAACTGTGTGAGAGCAAGTCACAATCCCTTTTTGGACCTCAGTTTATTTTCTCCTTCCATCTTTTGCCTTAATTGACAGCCGCCTTCACCTGGTGCTATGGCATGGCCTCACTGACCTCTTCAGTCAGTTGTTTTCACCTGCTCCCATTTGTCATTGCAAAAAAATTTTTTTAATCCCTCAAAGTATGAGATAGGGAAATTAATTTTTATTAGACTCAATGAAATTATTGCTAGACTTATTTTATTTATTTTCATTGAGGTATAATTGACATACAACATTATATTAGTCTTATGTGTACAACATAGTAATTTGACATTTGTATTTGTTGCAAAATGATCACCACAATAAGTCTGTCACCATATATAGTATAGATCATTTTAATATCAGAAATAAATATTATTAATTAGTGCCAGAAGCTGAGCATCGTGGATCAAGAAGTCATTTATATTCTAAAGTCTTCCTAATTCCCTCATTTTTCTCATATTCTGTCATTATGCCCATACTAGTAGGCATATCAGCTTTAACTGTCTAGGTTTAATCCTCAACCTTTGCTACCTGTTTCCTGGTCACCTAGTCAGGTGTCTGTCTTCAAAATATAAGTTTATCAAAATACTTCAAAACATAACTATATAAAATCAGTAGAATACTTATCCTATGTACTGTTCTGATCAAATTACTTATCTACTAAAAAATAAAGCTGGGTTCCCAGTGGTAGGTGACCTCCTATTAAGCTCCCAATTTTCAGTACTAATATTCACAAATACATTATAGGGTGGTTGTTTTGTTTCCTTCCCAGTTAAGAAGGCCAAGAGTAGACTAGTGCATGATGACCATACTCACAGAAAAAAGGCAACCACACAATTAGGCCCTCACCACATCATAGCAAGGGCAACAATTCTCACTGCATTTTCTCTCAAAAGGAATAGAATAAATGAAGCTCTAGCTGAGTTTGGCCTAAGTGTTGCTGTTAGGCATCTTCCCAGTCCTCTCTTTAACTTACAGAGAGTACACACTCTGAAAGGCTGGTCTGATTGTTCCACTAGGGCTTTCATTCGCATCTCTGATTGGCAGGAGATGCTTTAGAGTGTAGACGCCACCAAGTTTATCAGCTGAACTCATCCTTTTTAGCAGGAGTGTAAACTTTTCATCTGTGACAAGGAAAAAGGATTTAAAAATCTATGTCGATAGGACATGTTGTTTTGAATTTTGTTCTGAAAAATAAACATGTTTCAAAGCCACTAGATAATCTGGAGCTTCAGTTATTATTGTTGTCTTCATGTTAGTCAAGGAAAAAGAAAGATGGTATCATTTGGTAAGGTAGCAAAGTGAATAACCCAAACAACCTCTGAAATGTTCTAAGTTTTAAATTTGTCTGGTTTTGTCCATGCTGGAATAATAATGAATTACATTACTATATTTCCTAAAACAAAGTAACAAAAATACAATATTTATCAATTCAACAAGATCTTGTTGCTAAAAATTATAAAAATACTCAGGATATAAAGAAGAAAATTTTAAATGTCACATTATTGCATTTGTACGAAAAACAGCAATTAATTTCACATATAATAGCAAATTCAACTTGTGCCAGAATTAGTTTTTCATTGAAATATTTTCTTCCTTTATAGTCAAGTTCATGAATTATTCAATATAGCAAATGTCACATTCTCCATAAATCAATTAAGCATCAAAGCATGCCCCATATAGTTTTCCTAGAAGAAACCTCATCATAATAGGAGCCACATTAGCTCACAATCAATTGCAAACCAAAGAAATATAGAGCTAGCCAAAAGAATTTCTAAGCCCTACTCTGATTTTAACTGGGCTCTCTAGGACAACTGTGTTTACATAAAACAACAGCCTGAAACTCCTGTATCTTTTCCACTGAAACAATATTATTGCCAAAACAATAGAAATTCTTGCTTTTTTTTTTACCATTCGACACGATGATCTGTTCAGCACTTCAGAGTTGAAATCTAACTTATTTCCCCAAACACTCAAAGCGTTCCACTGAAGTCTGTTACGCCGTCTCCCCCACCCACAAACGCCCAAATAAATCTTTCTCAAAGAGACTTACCCCAAGAAAGAGTGTGCTAGATGAGAGTGTGCTCATGCCTGTAGAAAATTAGCTAATAAGCATGTGAACGGGCAACTCGCACTTTAAAAGTGCGTATTTTAATCCATTATTTTTTTTACAGGGAAAGGTTAGCCCAGCCCAAAGTAGCAGACTCTGGGCTGCCGCAGCTTCTTACAGCAAACCGCTCATTCTGAAAATGTGAGCTTATTTACATCTATCTCTTTCCCTTTGTTAAGAAATGGCCCTCTTGAATGCTGTAGCCGGCATGCCTTTAACAAACAGGACACAAGAAAAGGCCCAAACGCCTGGCTGAAGCTGAGGGCCGGGGGAACTTCTGGGGGTCTAATAGGAAATGCTTTTCATTGGATAAGGAGGCATTATTGGGAGCTGAGACCCCGCCCAATCCCCTGTGCTCCATCGTTCCCTTAGTCACCAATCCCTGGACTGAAGTTTTTCCTTAAAGAGCATTGCCTAGGAAAAGTAGTTTTCACAGGCAAGAATTAGCAGTTTAAGTGCTACTTGACAATTTAAAAAGTGTCTTTCCTAACCAGTTAATCCACAGAGAAAGCCTGTGTGCCTGCCTCTGCTGCAGGACTGCTATCCCCCTAAAATTCTAATGAGGAGGAGGAGACAAACCGCCAAATTTAGAGGAGGGAATTATGAACAGCCCCTGTTTACTCTCATTTGTTTAAAATAATTACAACAATATTGATAATAATAATTAGGGTGCAGGGAAAGACAAAAGGGAATGCTACCATAAATGCATTCCTATTATACTTGGTAGAATTAAGCCTCATACCACCACAAAAATGCAATTCAATACTATATTCACTCAAGCCAGCCAAGTGCTCTCAGATGGAAATGGGGGAGGGGGGGACTCCAGAGCTCTAATACTCACCTTCCGTGAACTAGGGAATACTGTGTGGCAAAAGGAGGGTCTGTACTTCTCTTAATTAACTGCCTGGCAGGAAGTCTAATTACCATTAAATTTTCAAAGGTTTGCTCAAAACCAAAATAAATAGTACAGATGCAATCTGTTTATAATGGGGTGTTATCTTCAACTGTATACCTCCTCCCCCCTGGGCAAGTTATTTTCTCATATGTTGACTGCCTTGGTCACCCACACTGCTTTTTTTCTTCCTATTTTTTCCTCCTTCCCTCCCTTTCTCTGATATGAATGCGTTACAGAAATGTACTCATACATATGTAACTTTATTGCTAGCTCTTTCCCTCTGCCACCGCCCCCCAATCCTTTGTCCTCTTCCTCCACTCACTGCCAACACTAGCACCAACAACAACCCCCTTTCTCTAGATTGAAATTCTTAGGCCAGGGGAAAGGTGCTTTCTCTCTCTGAACAGAGAAATCCTCTGCCTGCTTCAGAATGTAAGTCTATGTAATTAAGCCACCTCCCAAATAAAACATGCTTCATAATATTTTTTATTCTCTCTCTTTCTTCAGCTCTATTGTGGCTGTTCTCACTACCAGTCAAGGCCAGTAAACAAGTGAGTGTGAAGCTAATACTAACCTATTATTTGTGACTGATTCTGAAAAGTACTTTCTATTGGCTTCGCCACTCCCCTCCACCCCAGTCTCTGTTCTTTCTGTCACTTCTCAATTTACCTCAGGTATATCTATATCTGTCAGCTACTGATATAGACTGTATCCCCACAAAGTGGTCATGTACCCACTCTGAGCCAGGACTAGCTCTGGTTGCATTTATCTATCTACAAGAAAAAGATACAGTCACTGCCCTGCAGTGCCTCACAGTCTAGCTGGAGACATAAGAAATGTGAAAGAGTAAGATACCAACCAAAAATTTTGAGAAAATACTAAAGGAGTTATATGGAGAGTAAGTTTTGTAATGGATCAGAGGATAGAAATAAAGTCCCGTGGACAGGGGAGGGCTTCCCAGAGTAGGTGGTATTTGAGCTGGACCTCCATGGATGATTAGTATTTAAATAAGCCAAGAAAAGAAGAGGAAATCTTTCCAGGTGGCCAGATCCAAGTGATAAAATAAAGGAGGTGTGAAGTGAGACAAGGTGAAAAGGAAACTGGTTTCTCAAAAAAAGAAGGAAAGAAAGGTGGGGAGAAGAGCTTTGGCAGGGAGTGCTCAATTGTTGCAACTCAATGCCCTATAGTGAATGAAGCCAACCTATAGTCATGGTCACTGTCTATCTGTCTGTATGACCAGCTCACTATCTTTCTCTTCTTTGGGTTAATCTCTCTCAGTCTTCCAATTCACCTGCCTTAATTTCTCCTAAGGTACTCAACTAATTTTCTGATTAATCTCACAAATGACTCTCAGGTCTTTTACCATATCACTGGATCACATTACCTTTCAGCATCATTCTTCCTTTATCTGAATTCCAGCCTCACTGACCTACTTTAATTTTTCTAACATGAAATATGATCCTTCACACCATGGACATTTGCACATGCTATTCCCCTGCCTGGAGAACTCTTCTCTTACCCAGCCTCCTCTTCACCATGTTAATTATTACTCTTCCTTCAGGAATTATCCCAGTAATCATGCCTCAGAGAACCCTTCCTTAACCCCTACTTTAGGTCATAGCCATTTATTATATGTCTATATAGCACTGTGGACCTTTCCTTCAATGCATTTATCACAGATATAATTTTATATGTTGTGGTGTAATTTTTTATTTGTGTGATAATTTGATTGTCTATCTCTCTGAACTGTAAACTCCAGTAGGATACTAGGGTCCATATCTGCTTCATACAAAATTAGTATTAGTAGTGCTCACAAACCTCTTCTCCCTGACCTTCTCTCTTATCTAAGAAAATTAGCACTGTCCCTTTTCTAAAATTCTCACTGAAAACATGTGCCATTTCATCCACTGACAAACAAGTCCACATCAAGGTGTTATTTTAGAACAAAGCATGCATACAAATAAAGAAAAAAGTCCCATGAATGAGAAAGCACTGAATTTTTTTCACTACCATCCCCTTTTGCCCTCTCCTCACTTCTTGCTGCAAACATTATACTTTTGCCTGCTCTAATATTTGTAGGGTGGAAGGGAGAAAATGAAAGCTTTTCCAGGGTATTCTCCAAGCTGCCAGTTAATAGCTACAAAACTTAACCCAAAAAGTTCTATAAAAATAGCCTTCATTCAGTTTCATGTCCTTCCAACTGAGGGGAAAATGAATATGCAGCTGAAAAAGTGCATTCAGGAGTACCTAGGGGAGTATGCATTTCATTGTTATCTGTTTGAAAAGGAAGCAACTGAAATATAACTAACTTCCTACAGGGAATTTACATACTTGAATAAGAGTAGTCAGATGCTTCAGACCTTCACACTCCAAACCCAAATCAATTTTTCTTTCTGCCAGCAATAACAAAAGGCTGGGTGAATTCACCCCAAGTGCCAGAGACTCAGCACTATGCTAGTTTCCTTAGAAACAGTACAAATGTAACCAAAGGATTTTAACTATGCCTGTGGCTTAGGGTAGGACTAAGAGTTTTGGTAACACTCATAATCTCTAAATGAACATGGTGCCTATATAAACCTGAGCAGTGTTCTAGGAAAGGAAGCCATTTAATGACTAATTTTGCATTAATTATCAGGTGCATTGAAGCCTTTCAGAAAAAAAGAAAGGCTAGACCCCGAGTTCTACACTCGTTCTCTTTTTGTTAATCCTCACCTGAGGATATTTTTCTATTGATTTTTAGATAGAGTGGAAGGGAGGGAGGGAGGGAGAGAGAGAGAGAAAGAAACATCAATGTGAGAGAGACACATCAATTGGTTGTCTCCCACATGACCCTGGGGAATTGAACCTGCAATCCAGGAACGTGCCCTTGACCAGAATCAAACCTCTCAATTCACAGGCCTATGCTCTAACCATGGAGCCAAACTGGCCAGATCCACTCTTTCTTTTCTTAATACAGTCTTCTTTTGCTCCAATGGGACAAAAGGACTAGTAGTTCAGTTTCCAAGCCACTTCGTAACACTGGACACTAAATCTCTGAAAAGGTAGAAGACATTTTTTAAGCTCAGGGTCTAGAAGATTTTTAGCTCATACTTCACACTGGAGAACCATTACCTGTTACTTGTTTCTCTAGCAAGTGAAATTTCCTTCGCACTAACTGAACAGGTTTAAATAATAGCAAGTTTCCATTGTTATAGGCAAGGTTGGTAGTTAGAGAAAATGAACATTTCGCCCTGGCTGGTTTGGCTCAGCGGTTAGAGCGTCGGCCTGCGGTCCTGAGAGACCCGGGTTCGGTTCCCGCTAAGGGCACATACCTCGGTTGCAGTTTGTCCCCAGCCCTGGTTGGGTCATGTGGGTGGCAACCACTCAATGTGTCCCTTCACGTCGATGTTTCTCTCTCTCTCTCTCCCTTCCTCTCTCTCCCTCCCACTCTACCTGAACAAAAAGTGGAAAAATGTCCTCAGGTGAGGATAAAAAAAAAGTGAGAAAATGAACATTTCAATAATAAAGATTAGTAAGGTGCCCAGAAACCTTGAATGTTTGGTATAGGTAAGAAAAATGTCAAAGTAGTAATAATAATAATGGCAATAGAAAACTTTTCTTGAGCATTATTGTTACCAGAGCAATCAATAAGTCAGATTTCCCCATCACTACTAGTAGGAGTGAGGTTTTGGGGGTACTGCTGAAATAAGTATTTTTAGAAGCCCCCAGAGGAGAATGAGATGTGGTAAAAGACTTTATTTGCATGGAGTTACATTCCTTGGGTTGTAAAGTCCCATGTCCCTTAATCTAGCCCTGAAAAAAGGGACAGCTGTGAGTTCAGCAAAGCTAGAAGCAGGGCCAATCTCCAGAGTTTCCTTTCCAAGTGGCAGCCAGGCAATACAGCATTAATCCCTTAGTCCATTATATGGAGTCCACATTGCTATGGGCCACATGGGCAAATGCAGGGGATTGGTCCCCCTGCAATGGGAGAGCCAGGAGCTCCAGCAGGTAAAAGAAGAAATCAAAAGACAAGAGAACCAAGGGACAGAGAGTGTAAACTTTCTTTATTCAAGAGATTATGTATCTCAGATTTCACTCTCTTGCAGTGGCCATGCTTTTTCTGGCCACTGACTTGTTCTCAGGTATGACTGTCAGATAAGCACACACACCCTCACGTCATCTAGACCCTACTGGGCATGCATCTAAACTTCCTTTGTTCAGTCCTTTCCCGCACTGATCCACGGGGAACAGACTTGGAGTGTTAAACTGCAGCTTCCTGGCAAAGCTGTATAAATGGTGTGACTATTTTATTTAGTCTCCCCTTTATTCCTTTCCTGTTAATAATAACAGGTTATTATAATAGTGTTATTATTATATGCCAGGCATTCTTCTAAGCGCTTTACCTATATTTATTTACCTAATCTGCACAACTCCTATTTTATACTTAAGAAAATCAGGTGCAAAAACATTAAGGACTTGCCCAAAATTACACAGCTAGTAATTCTTCCATTAGTTCTGATCACTTGTGGACTGATAATCGTAATCACATTTTATTTTAATAGAGCACTTACAACTCTTTCCAAATTATATTTTTCATGAGCAAATATTAGGATCTGCCTTTTGAAATGCAAACTGCTCAGTCGAAGCTGACAAATCCCACTAACAGAATGTGTTGCTTTTAAACCATTCTAAGATTTGAAAGTCTCTGTATCTGTATCTGTTAATGTGAGGCCTAAAGTAACAGGCTAACTCTCAAAGGCATAAGGAAAAAAAGGACTTTTCTAAGACAACAAAATAAATAGTAAAACCTTATTATAATGCAAGTGTTTTGACATTACGTTAGTATAAATCTGAAGTAGATTTTGATAAGTTAACCTAAATATTGGAAAGCCAAGAGTACTCACTAAGAAAGTACCTCAAAAATAGAGTAAAAAAGCATTAAAGGAATGAAAAAAGTACACTAGAAAATAGCAACTCAATACAAAGAGATATAGTAAAAGAAGGACATATGACAAAAATAGTCATAATAATACCATTAATAACCTGGTTATTATTAACAGGAAAGGAGTAAGGGGAGACTAGGTAATATAGGCATGTCATTTATACAACTTTGCCAGAAAGCTACAATTTAACACTCTCTGGAGAAAAGGACTAGATCAATAGAGAAAAGGACTAGACAAAGATGCAGTTCAGACGTATGCCCAATAAGGTCTGAGTGATGTGGGAAGGTGCTTACCTGTCAACCACACTTGGAAACAGTTAGTTGGTCAGAATAGGTGTGGCTACTCAAGGGTGCAAAATCTGAGATACATAAACTCCTAAACAAAGGAAGTTCGCTCTCTTGGTTCTCTTGGCCCTCTTGGGACTCTTGTTGTAGAGAGAGTGTTCCCCTGCATTTGCCCATATGGCCCACAGCCATGTGAATTCCACACAATGGATTAATGAACTGAATCTAGCCTGACGCCTGATGCTACATTGGACTCAGCTTCAATATAGAACAGAATCTCTGGACACTGGACCTGCTTCTATTTCTGTTAAACCCATAGCTGCCCCTTTTCTAGGACTGGACTAAGGAAACTTACCATAAGTGTTCTTACAACAATAAAATTTTAGAACCCAAGGAATGGAACTTCATACAAATAAAATTCACTCATTCTCCTGTGAGTTTTAGAAA
Organism: Molossus molossus; assembly: GCF_014108415.1. NCBI lineage: Eukaryota > Metazoa > Chordata > Mammalia > Chiroptera > Molossidae > Molossus > Molossus molossus. The sequence goes on along the minus strand of NW_023425355.1, from coordinate 9,164,399 downwards.
ATTCATTTTCTCAAGATATCACAAGAGCCCCACTCCCACTAACAACAGAGAACTACATTTCTCCTGCAACATAAGATATATAGGAAACAAAAAGCAAAGTGGTATATAAAGTTATAACTATATCAATAATAGCATTAAATCAGATAGACTAAACAATTCAACCAGAAGGCATAAATTCTAACACTCAATTTAAAAACAAGATAACAATATGCTGTCTATGAAGTATACACTTTAGATTCAAAAACCACAAATAGTTTTAAAGTGCAAGGGTAGAAAAAGATATATCTCACACACAAAAAAATAACTGAAAAAAAAAAAAGAGTTACAGTGGCTATACTAACATCAGACACAGTAAACTTAGGATAAACACCTGTTCAAAAATTAATTAATAAAAAAAAGATAAACACCTGTTGCCTTGGCCAGTGTGACTCAGTTGGTTGGAGCATCATCCCACTCACCAAAAGGTCATGGGTTCAATTCCTAGTCAGAGCACATACCTGGGTTGCAGATTTCATCACCGGTCAGGGTGTGTATGGAAGGCAACAGATTGATGTTTCTGTCTCATATCAATATTTCTCTCTCTTTCCCTTTCCCTTCTCTCTAAAATCAATAAAAACATATTCTTGAGTGAGGATTTAAAAGATAAATACCTGTTACTAAAGATAGAGACATTTTGTAATGATAAAATGGGCAATCTACCAGGAAGACTGTTATGATTATAAACATATGTGCAACCATATACAGAGGCACAAAATACCTGAAGCAACAACTTACATAATTAAAGGAATCAATACACAATTTAACAATAATTATTGGAGACATCAGTACTTCATTTTCAGCAAAGGATAAAATGACTAGACAGAAGATCAAGAAGGATATAGAATAATTTAAAAACACCATATGTCAACTAGACCTAATATAATAGTTCTATAAGACACTCTATCCAACAACAGCAAAATATACACTCTTCTCAGGTACACATGGAATATTCTACAGTATAGACCATATACAGAGTATAAAACACATCTCAATAGATTTAACAAGATTAAAATCATACAAAGTATGTTGACAGCCCACAGTGGAATTAAATTGGAAACCAACAGAAAGAAATTGTGACATTTTTATGTGGAATAATAATATATACTAGCCTTTAAGAAAAGGAAATCCTACCATAAGTGTTCTTATAACAATAAAAGAGGTACAAGTTAATTTTTGGAGGTAGTGGATATGTCTGTTTTTGTGATTGTAGTGATAGTTTTATGAGTATATACATAAATCCAAACTCATCAAATTATATTAATATGTGCAGTTTTTTAATATCAACTATACTTCAATTAACCTGTTAAAAATAAAAACCTATTGATTATAAAAATATATATTTAAGAATAATAACATTGTTTTAAATTTAGATTATTGTGATAGTTGCACAAATCTTTGAATATACTAAAAACCACTGGATTATACAGTTTAAACAGGTGAGCATTAGTATTATGTAAATTATATCTCAATGAATGTCTTTAAAGAGATGAAAGGGTTAAACACAATGTTCTCCAAGATCTATACATAGGCTGTCACAATCGGGGATTATATAACATTAAAATTAATCGATTTTTTGTATCTTTACTGTTGAGAGTATTACAGATGTCTCACTTTATATTTTTATTTTTTATTTTTATTTTTTTAATTTATTTATTTTTGTTACAGATGTTTCTTTTTTCCCCCACTGATTCCCCTCTCCCTCTCCCTCCCCACCCTCTCCCCAGCTTTGTTGTCCATGTCCATTATTCATGCACACATGCATATAAGTTCTGAGGTTTATCTCTCCCCCCACCCCCTCTTCTGGGGATAGTCAGTCTATACCCCATTTCCACATCTCTGAGACTACCCCATTCCTTAGACAAACAGAGAAAGACAAGTATCATATGATCTCACTTATTTGTGGAATATAATGAACATAACAGTCTCCCTTTATTTTTATCTCTTGCCCCCCCACCACCCAGTTGCTACCCCACCCCAGGCTTTTAACACTCTGTTGTCTGCGTCTATGGGCAATGCATGTATGCATATAAATTATTCAGTTAATCTCATCCCACCCACCCCACTTCACTGAGATTTATCAATCTGTTATATGTTTCCATGCATCTAGCTCTGTTTTATTCATAAGTTTATTTTGTTCATTAGATTCTACATATAAGTGAAATGATGTGATATTTGTGTTGCTCTGACTAGTTTATTTTGCTTAGCATAATCATTTCCAGATCCCTCCATGCTGTCACAAAGGGTAATAGATCCTTCTTTTTTACAAGGAGTCAAATGGCAGTTCCATTTTTAATTTTTTTAGAACACTCCACACTTTCTTCCATAGTGACTGCACCAGTCTCCATTCCCACCAGCAGTGTTCTAGGGTTCCCTTTTTCTCCACATCCTAACCAGCACTTCTTGTTTGCTGATGTACTGATGGTAGACATTCTAGCTGGTATGAGCTGGTACCTCATTGTCATTTTAATTTCCATCTCTCTGATGATTACTGACATTGAGCATTTTTTTATATGCCTCTCGGCCATTTGTATGTCCTCTTTGGAAAAGTGTCTATTCAGGTCCTTGACTCATTTTTCAATTGGATTGTTTGTCTTCCTTTTGTTGAGTTGTATGAGTACTTATATATTTTGGAAATTAACCTCTTATCAGATGTACCATTGGCAAGTATGTTCTCTCATATAGTGTGTTCCCTTTTCATTTCATGCCAGTTTCTTCTGCTGTGCAGAAGCTTTTTAGTTTTGTGCAGTCTCATTTGTTTATTTTTTCCTTTGTTGTTCTTGCCTTAAGTGATGTTTTGGTGAAAATTCTGCTACAAGATATTTTGTTGCCTACATTTTGTTGATATTTTGTTGCCTACATTTTTTCTAGATTTTTTATAGTTTTATGGCTTACATTTAAGTCTTTTATTTATTGTGAGTTTATTCTAATCTGTTTTATGTATCCACCCTCTGTTGTCTGTTTTTCTTACCACACACTCAGATTCCTTTCGCTTCTGAACTCAAAATGAAACAACTATTAAAAAACTCCATTGCTGTATATGTCAAAAATTATTAATAAATGCATTTATTAGGTATTTTTGAGATACTTTTACTGTATAAGGCACAGCACAAACTGATACAACTGATACAGAGATAATTAGGTAGTGGTCCCTGTCTCCAAGCATCTGACAGGTATGGACTCAAACAGCTGTAAATCAATACAGAAGGAAGTGCTGCTGAATATGTCAGAAAGAGAAGGCTTGACAGAGTGGAATGTATTTAAGCCTTAAAGAATGAATAAGCTTTTGGTAGGTGGACACTAGGGCACTCTAGGCTGAGAAAAATTATGTGAAAAATGTATACAGACAGAGAAGTTTATTCTCAATGCAATTCCCCCAAGGACCTTGACTATACAATAGCCAATCTAATTTTAGTTACCATAAATATTTAAACATCATAAATTACTTTCCTTTTAAAATATTCTATTATTCATACTTCATACATCCAGCCTTTAATTAGTTTACATTGGGAGGCTTTATTGAATTCCCACTCATACTGCTTCCCTTAATGACTACTAGGTAGTTCAATTTCTTTATGGTCTTCTGTGGACTAATAAAGTAATAAATGTTGTTCTTTGCATTCAGAATTGGTCAAGTGCCCCAGGAGGCAGTTCAAAATTAACATAAGGAGACTATCTAATCCTTAACATAATCTTGATAAAAATATATGATAAAAGATTCCCCTGAAGATTTTACATTTCAAGATTTTTTAATTATTAGACTCTATTATTCAGAGCAGCTTAAGGTTTACGAAAAATTGAGGAGAAAATAGTTTCCAAATACTCCTCCACAGGCACAGTTTCTCTTGTTATGAATATATTGCATTAGTGTGATATATTTCTTAAAACTGATAAACAAATATTGATACAGTAACAAAAATGCATTGTTTACATTAGGGTTTACTCTGTGCTATACAAGTCTGTTGTTCTGACAAATGGACAATGTCATGTGTTTGCCAATACAGTATCATACAGAATAGTTTCCCTGCCCTAAAAATCTCCTGTGCTCCACTTATTTTATTTTTCTTCTTAATTGTTTTTGTAGAGAGAGAGGAAGGGAGAGGAACAAATAGAAACATCAATGAGAGAGAATATCGATTGGTCGCCTCCTGCATGCCCCTCACTGGGGATCAGGCCCACAACCTGGGCATGTGCCCTGACCAGGAATCAAACTGGCAACCTCTTCATGCATGGGTCAATGCTCAACCACTGAGCAACACTGGATGGGCATGTGCTCCACTTATTTATCTCTCCTTCACTTATCCTGAACCATTTAACCCACGTTTACCATAGCAATAGTTTTGCCCTTTCATAATATTCTGTAGTTAGAATCATACAATATGTAGCTTCTTAGACTGACTGCTTTCACTTATTAAAATGCATTTAAGGTCCTTTTGTGTGTTTTTGTAGCTAACTTATTTTTGTTATTGCTGAATAATATTCCATTATTTTATTATCACTAATGTTCCGGATGTATCACAGTTTGTTTGTTTGTTTGTTTGTTTGTTTGTTTGTTTGTTTGTTTGTTTTTTAGTACATGCCCCTAGCGAGAACCTAACCCAGGACTCTGGTCTGCAGGCCTGCGCTCCAACTGCTGAGCCAAACTGGCCAGGGCTATCACAGTTTATTTATCCACTTACCTATTGAAAGACATCTTGGTTGTTTCCAAATATTGACAATTATGAATAAATTTGCTATAAATATGTGTGTGCAAGTTTTTATCTGAATAAAAGTTTTCAACTCATGGGTAAATACCAAGGAGTGAGATTGCTGGATTTTATGACAAAACTATGTTTAAATTTGTAATAAACTGCCAAAATGTCTTCCAAAGTGGCTATACTATTTTCCATTCTCACCAGCATTATGTTACTCCCATTTCTAGATAATTTTAATAAAAGCTCATTTTAGTATTGAGTTATGTGCCTGTCTCAATCATCATGGCTAATTTCTGTGTCTAGAAAACAAATCATAAAAGGGGAAAGCAGAATGTGGCTTCCAACTATCTATGTGGCTTTCTGCTGTGATTCCTGGAGATCACAATGTTTTCTTTCAAAAACCAATTGAGGAGAGATCCAAGATGGAGATGAAATAGGTGGAAGTTATACCTACTCCTCCCAGGATCAAACTAGAATGACAACTAAAATATAGAACAATCAACCTTAATAGCAAATTAAAGCCTAGCTAAAAAAAAAAAAAAAAAGTCTTATAACCAAGGATTTACAGAAGAAGCCACATAGAGACTGTTGGGAAAGGTGGAGCTGTGAAAAGGGCTGGCCCTGCACCTACATGTGATGGCTTATATGTGGGATATCTCAGCTGCAAAGCCCCACACTGAAGAACATCGAGTATCAACCCCATGCTGGGTTCACCAGCCGGAGCACCAGAGCCAGGAACATAAGCAAACATAACATCTGACAGTGAAAATCAGCGGGGATTCTGTCTGCTGGGGAGAGATGGGAGTCTGCCAGAAACCTAGGTGCCCTCTTAAAGGGCCAGTACACAAAATATCTTCCTCAGCCATTCACCCTGGGCTCCAACTGGGGTAGGGAGTAGCTCAGAGCAGACTACAGTTGTGTGAGGAGATACTGAGTATGTAGATCTGGGAAGAGAAATGAAGGAATAGCTACTAGGGTCCCTGTGCTGAGTCCCTCTCCCACATTACAGACACCATCTTCCTAAAGTGGAACACTCCCCTCCATATGGCATTAGCCTGGGGGAATGCAATAGCTCCACCCTCTGGACTGCTTGTTGCCCTGACCTGCAAAGCTCATGCACTGCAGAAGAAATCAGTTGTCTGGGCCTGTGGTGCAGAGTTCTGGACATAACTAGGAGGTGTCAGGGACGGAGTTGTGTAGATCTTGGCATGTGACAGTTTTGCTTCTCATGCCCAACTGGTGCAGAGCCTTCAACTTTACACAGCCAAAACTTGGTATGTTTGGGCCTAATAAACTCTGCTGGCCTCCCCGTGACAACTCCCCGAGACTCTGCCCAATTATACAGGTCTGTAGGGAAGCAGCTGGCCTTTGGGTACTTCGGGAATTTTGCTGAGTGGCCCCAGACCAAGCACTGCCATCCGGAATAAATCTGTATCAGTCAGGTGAATGCCACTCTCCTCTCCCTTGCAACTCACTGAGAACCTTTGTCAGACAACTCCTATTGCCAAAGGCTCTTTCAGTGATGGAAACTAACATACAGCTGGCAGGCAGGGAAAGGTAGAGGAATATCTCGGGGTACATTGGGCATTTTGCTGACCTGTCCTCAGGACAGTGCTAGTGGAAACAGACCTTGGTGTGCACCTTGGCCCTTCCCACGCACACTCAGGCACAGCAGAGACAACCACAAATTGTGGATCATTTTGTAGCTTCAAATAGGTTTCCCAGAGCCAGTCACCAGCCATATCTGACATTGAACTGCACCAGAGTCCCTCTGAAGAGGTCCTAGAAAAACATGTCCAGTGGCAAGCTTCAAAAACAGGAGAACAGAATCAAATTAGCTCCACAGGTGGCAAAGAGAGAATCTTAAAAGCAACAAGAGAAACACGGTAAATTACTTTCAACAAAGCTCCCATAAGACTGTCAGCTAATTTCTCAAATGGAAACATTTCAAGCCAGAGGGATTGGTATGAAATATTCAGAGCAATGGAAATAAAGGACCTACAACCAAGACTACTTTTACCCAGCAAGGCTATCATTTAAAATTGAAAGAGAAATAAGGAGCTTCCCAGAGAAAGAAAAGCTAAAGGAGCTGCTGCTGTTGTTTTTTTACCAACAAACCCGTATTACGAGAAATGTTGTTAAGGGGCCTTCTTTAACAAGAACAATGAAAAAAAAAAAAAAAAACAAGAGGAACATAGTTAAAAAGAAAAAAATGTCAATAAATACATACCTATCAATAATCACTTTTACTGTTAATGGCTTAAATGCTCTAATCAAAATATTTAAGGTAAATTAAAAGATCTTTTTAAAAACCAAAACTCATATATATGTTGTCTACAAAATACCCACATCCTAATGAAACCACACACACACACCAAAAGTGAAAAAAAAAAATGGAATAAGATATTTTATGCAAATGGAAATTTTAAAAAGCTGGAGTAGCAATATTTATATCAGACAAAATAGACTTTAAAACAAATGCTGCAATAAACATGGGGTCCATATATCAATTAGAATTGGTATTCTTGTTTTCTTCAGATAAATACCCAGAAGTGGGATTGCAGGTTCATATGGTAAATCATTTTTTTGTTTTCTTTTTTTGAGGAATCTGCATACTGTTTTCCACAGTGGCTGCATGAATTCGCAGTACCATCAATAGTCCAGCAGGGTCTCCTTTTCTCAATAACCTTCCCAACACTTGTTATTTGTTGACTTTTTAATAATAGCCTTTATGACTGGAGTGAGGTGGTATCTCATTGTGGTTTTAATTTTTATTTTCCTGATGATTAGTGATGTTAAGCATCTTTCCATGTGACTATTGGTCATCTGTATGTTTTTTTGGAGAAATGTCTTTTCATATACTCTCCTATTTTGTGATCAGATTATTTATTTTCATTGTTATTCAGTTGTAAGAGCTCCTTCTATTTTTTTATTAATTTATTCTTGTTACAGATGTTTCTACTTTTTTCCCCATTGACACCCTACTCCCCATTCCCCCACCTCATCCATTGGTAATGCGTACATGCATATAAGTTCTGTGGTTTATCTCTTCCCACCCCCCACCATACCACCACCTCCCTCACTTCCTCTTCTGAGGGTTGTCAGTCTGTACACTACTTCCACATCTCTGGGTCTACTTTATTCCTTGGATTGTTATGTTCATTATATTCCACAAATAAGTGAGATCATGTGGTATTTGTCTTTTTCTGCTTGGTTTGTTTCGCTTAGGATAATACTTTCCAGGTCCCTCCATGTCATCTCAAAGGATAAGAGATCTTTCTTTCTTACAGCTACATATTGTGTATATGTAGCATAGCTTTTTTATCCACTCATCTACTGATGGACACTTGAGCTGTTTCCAGATCTTAGCTATTGTAAATAGTGCTGCTAAAAACATGAGGGTACATATATTCTATCTTTTTTTTTTTTTTTTTATCCTCACCCGAGGACATTTTTCCATTTTTTGCTCAGGTAGAGTGGGAGGGAGAGAGAGGAACAGAGAGAGAGAGAGAGAAACATCGATGTGAAAGGGACACATCGAGTGGCTGCCACCCGCACAACCGACCAGGGCCGGGGACAAACTGCAACCGAGGTACGTGCCCTTAGCGGGAACCGAACCCGGGTCTCTCAGGACCGCAGGCCGACGCTCTAACCGCTGAGCCAAATCGGCCAGGGCCATATATTCTTTCTGATTGGTGTTTCAGGCTTCTTAGGGAATATTCCTAGAAGTGGGATCACTGGGTCAAATGGAAGTTCAATTTTTAATTTTTTGAGGTAACACCATAGTGTTTTGCATAGTGGTTGCACCAGTCTGCATGCCCACCAGCAGTGTACTAGAGTCCCCTTTTCTCCACACTCTCACCAACACTCGTTGTTGGATGATTTGTTGATGGTGGCCATTCTGACAGGTGTGAGGTGATACCTCATTGTTGTTTTAATTTGCATCTCTCTGATGATTAGTGATGTTGAACATTTCTTCATCTGTCTCTTGGCCATTTGTAAGTCCTGTTTGGAGAGGTGTCTATTTAGGTCCTCTGCCCATTTTTTAATTGGGTTCTTTGTCTTCCTTTTGTTGAGTTGTATCAGTAATCTATATATTTTGGAAATTAACCCCTGATCTGATGTATAATTGGCAATGATGCTCTCCCATACAGTGGGTTCCCTTTCCATTTTGATAGTTGTTTCTTTTGCTGTGCAGAAGCTTTTGACTTTGATGTAGTCCCATGTGTTCATTTTTTCCTTTGTTTCTGTTGCCTTAGGTGATGTATCAGTGAAAATTCTGCTGCGTATGATATCCAAAATTTTGTTGCCTACAGTTTCTTCTAGGATTTTTATGGACTCACAAGTCACATTTAAGTCTTTTATCCATTTTGAGTTTATTCTTGTGTACGGTGTAAATTGATGGTTTAGTTTCATTTTTTTACATGTAGCTGGCCAATTTTCCCAACACCATTTATTAAAGAGGCTGTCTTTCCCACCCCACCCCCCTCACCCGAGGACATTTTTCCTTTTGTTTTCAGATAGAGTGGGAGGGAGAGAGAGGAAGAGAGAGAGAAAGAGAAACATTGACATAAAAGGGACACATCAAGTGGCTGCCAGCAGCACAACCAATCAGGGCGGGGGATAAACTGTAACAAAGGTACGTGCCCTTAGCGGGAACCGAACCTGGGTCTCTCTGGACCATAGGCCGACACTCTAACCACTGAGCCAAACCGGCCAGGGCTAAAGAGGCTGTCTTTACTCCATTGTATGCTCTTGCCATCTTTGTCAAATATTAATTGAGCATATTGTCTTGGGTCCATTTCTGGGATCTCTGTTCTGTTTTTCTGGTTTATATGCCTGTTCTTGTGCCAGTACCAGGCTGTTTGATTACAGTACCTTTGTAATATAACCTGATATCCAGTATTGTGATCCCACCTCCTTTGTTCTTTTTTTTTTTTCAAGATTGCTGTGGCTATTTGATGTCTTTTTTTGGTTCCATATAAACTTTTGAAGTATTTGTTCCAGTTCTGTGAAATATGTTGTTGGTATTTTGATGGGGATTGCATTCAATCTATAGATTGTTTTGGGTAATATGGACATTTTAATTATGTTCATTCTTCCAATCCATGAACAAGGTATGTGCTTCCACTTTTTTATCTCTCTCTCTCTACTTCTTTTTTCAGTGTCCTGTAGTTTTCTGCAAAAAGGTCCTTCATTTCTTTGTTTAAGTTTATTCCTAGGTATCTTAATTTTTTTGCTGCGATGGTAAATGGGATTGGTTTTTTAGTTTCTCTTTCTGTGAGTTCATCACTGATGTATAAGAATGCCGTCGAGCCCTGGCCATTTTGGCTCAGTGGTTGGAGCAGTTGGAGCATTGGCCTGCGGATCTGAGAGTCCCGGGTTTGGTTCCCGCTAGGGGCATATACCAAAAAAAAAAAAAAAATGCCATCGATTTCTTGATGTAAATTTTGAATCCTGCTACTTTGCCAAATTCATTTATTGAGTCAAGTAGATTTCTGACGGAGTCTTTAGGGTTTTCTATGTATAATATCATGTCATCTGCAAATAATGACAGTGTTACTTCTTTCTTTCAAATTTGGATCGTTTTATTTTTTCTTCCTGTCTGATTGCTGTGGCTAAGACTTCCAGTACATATTAAATAAGAGTGGCAAAAGTGGGCATCCCTGTCTTGTGCCTGTTCTTAAGGGAAATGCTTTTAGTTTTTGCCCGAGTGTGATGTTGGCTGTAGGTTTTTCATACATGTCCTTTATTATGTCGCAATATGATCACTCTATTCCCACATTGCTGAGCATTTTATCAGAAATGGGTGCTGGATTTTGTCAAATTCTTTTTCAGCATTTATTCATATGATTATATGATTTTTATCTTTCATTTTTTTATGTGATGTATCACATTTATTGATTTGTGAGTATTGTACCAGCCTTGCATCCCTGAGATGAATCCCACTTATTCATGGTGAATAATTTTTTTGATGTATTGCTGGATCCGATTTGCTAGTATTTTGTTCAGGAATTTGGCATCTATATTCATCAGGGATATTGGCCTGTAATTTTCTTTCCTTGTAGTGTCTTTTTCTGGTTTTGGAATTAGAATTATGCTGGCCTCATAAAACAAGTTTAAATTTTTTGAAATATTTTGAGAAGAATGGGTGTTAGTTCATCTTTGAATGTTCGGTAAAACTTCCCTGTGAAGCCATCTGGGCCTGGGCTTTTGTTTTCTGGGAGAGTCTTGACTACTTCTTCAATTTCTTCTGTTGTTATTTGTCTGTTCAAGTTTTCTATCTCTTCCCAGTCCACTTTTGGGAGACTGTGTGTTCCTAGAAATTTGTCCATTTCGCTTAGATTGTCCAATTTGTTGCTGTGTGATTGTTTATATTATTTGTTAACGATCCTTTGTATTTCTGTGGTATCAGTTGTTACTTCTCCTCTTTCATTTCTGATTTTGTGTATTTGGGTTCTCTCTCTTTGTTTCTTGGTGAATCTTGCTAAGGGTCCATCAATCTTTTTTATCTTTACAAAAAACCAGCTCTTTGTTTCATTGATCTTTGAATTGTTTTTTGGGTCTCTATACATTTATTTCTGCTCTGATCTTTACTATTTCATTCCTTCTACTTGTTCTAGGGTTTTCTTTTTGTTTGATTTCTAGTTCTTTAAGTTGTTAGGTTAGATAGTCTATTAGAAAATTTTCTTGTTTCTTGAGGTAGGCCTGTAGTGCTATGAACTTCCCTCTCAGAACTGCTTTCGCTGCATCCCATAGATTTTGTATTGTTGTGTGTTCATTTTCATTGGTTTCCAGGAATTTTTTAGTTTCTTCCTTAATGTCCTCAGTAACCCATTCATTGTTTAATAACATGCTACTTAGCTTCCATGTGTTCAAATGTCTTTGCATGTTCTTGTTGCATTTGATTTCTAGTTTCATGCCATTGTGATCTGAGAAGATGCTTGATATGATTTCAGTCTTCTTGAACTTGTAGAGACTGAGTCTGTGCCCTAACATGTGGTCTATCTTTGAGAATGTCCCATATGCACTTGAGAAGAATGTGAATTCTGTAGTTTTGGGGTATATTTCTCTATAGATATCAATTAAATCCATTTGGGCCAGTGCTTCATTTAGAGTCTTTGTTTCCTTGCTAATTTTTTGTCTAGAGGATCTATCCAGTGATGTCGGCGGGGTGTTGAAGTCCCCTGCTGTGATTGTATTGTTGTCGATTTCTCCTTGGAAGTCCTCCAGAAGATTTTTCATATATTTTGGTGCTCCTATATTGGGTGCATATATGTTTACCAAGGTTATATCTTCCTGTTGGATAGATCCTTCCAATATTACGTAGTGCCCTTCTTTGTCTCTACTTATGGCCTTCATTTTGAAATCTATTTTATCAGATATGAGTATTGCTACACCAGCTTTTTTTCCTTTCTATTTGCTTGGAAGACTTTTTTCCATCCCTTCACTTTCAACTTTTGTGAGTCTTTGTTGTGAGGTGGGTCTCTTGTAAACAACATATATATGAGTCATGATTTCTTATCCAATCAGCTACTCTGTGTCTTTTTATCAGAGCATTCAATCCATTTATATTTAAGGTGATTATTGATATGTACTTATTTATTGCCATTTTTGTTTAGTGTGGTTATACTTTTCTTCTTATTTCTTCTACTAAGTACAGAAGTGTTTTTAACATTTCTTGTAGTGCTGGCTTGGTGCTAATGTATTCCCTTAGCATTTTTTTTTTTGTCTGGCAAGCTCTTTATTTGACCTTCTATTTTGAATGATAGCCTTGCTGGGTAGAGTAGTCTTGGATTCAGATCCTTGTTTTTCATGACCTGGATTACTTCATGCCACTCCTTTCTGGCCTATATTATTACTGTTGAGAAGTCCCCTGATAGCCTTATGGGGTTTCCTTTTTAGGTAACCTGTTGCTTATCTCTTGCTGCTTTTAGGATTCTCTTTGTCTTTAATTTTGAGCATTTTAATTACTCTGTGTCTTGGTGTGGGCCTGTTTGGGTTCTTCTTACTTGGGGCTCTCTGTGCTTCTTTAACTTGAATGCCTTCTTCCTTCACCAAGTTAGGAAAGTTTTCTGTCAGTATTTCTTCAAATATATTCTCTAACCCTTGCTCATTTTCTTCTTCTTTGGGGACTCCTGTGAAGCGAGTATTATTATGTTTTCAGTTGTTCCATAGTGCTCCTAAACTGTCTTCCTGTTTTTAATTGTTTTTTCCTTTTGGTATTCTGATTCATTGATTTATTTCTACCCTGTCTTCTAATTCAATTATCCAGTCCTCAGCTTCCTCTAGTCTGCTGTTTAGTACTTCCAATATGTTCTATATTTCTACTATGTCATTCTTCATTTCTTCTTGGTGGTTTTTCATTTCCAGTTGGTTGATTGTCAATGTTTCTATGTCTTTACTCATGGTTTTGATGTCCTTATTCATACTGTTGAATCATGGCTCAAAATCATGGCTCTGAATTCTAGCTCTGTTAAGTTCCTTAACTGCATTTCATTTATCTTATCTTCGGTAGAGGTCTCTTGTTCTTTCATTTGGGACTTGTTTCTTTGTTTCACCATTTTGGCTATCAGAGTGGCCTGTGGAACCTGTCAAGTTTTCCCTGTGGGTATTGGTGTTCTGCTGTTTGTGGCTCCCTCTACTGGATTTGGATGAGTGTGGGAGGACCCACTTTAAACACCACTGTCATATATTACTTTCCTGGGTAGAGTTGCAAGCCCAGGAATGTTTCTATTATCCTCTAGGTTTTTGCCTGGTGGCTATTAGTAGTGGTTACTTGAAGAGCATTGGGTTCCCAGCTGAATAAAAAACTCCCTCAGGACAGTGCAAGGTTGTTCTAATCCCCTGCCATGCTGGACTGCAGATAACCACTGGATTCCAAAATGGCAGCTGAGTGAACAGAAGCTACACAAACCGTCTCCCAGAACCAAACTGGAATTACAACTATAACACAGACAAATCTACGGGAAAAAGCAACAGAAAAGCAGCTTGCAAGGACCATATAACCAGGGACACTGACTCCATCCTGGTAGGCTTGCGAAGGCGTGACATGGGGGCTGGGAGCCCACGGTCAGCAGCTCCACAGCGGCCTTAGCTGGGAGCAGCACCTTCGAGGTACACTCCCAAGTGGCTCCACAGTGCAGAGCCGGGTGAGAGGATAACAAAGCCACAGCCACTCACCTTGGGCTCTGGCAGAGGGAGGGCAGACTGGACTGGAACTGTGTGGGGACACTCAGGATTTGCAGGGCACTCAGAGCGTTTGATGAGTTGCTGCCACACAGGACGGTGGCCATTGCTCTTTTCCAGGGCTCTGAGGAGAGGCAGCAGCCCCTCCCTCGGAGATCCAACCCCACCCTGTGGGCCACTGAAGTGCTAATTGAGGCTCACTAACAACCACCATCTGTCCCACCCTCGTGAAATCGCCTTATGCTGAGCACCTGAGGGAGTTTTTCAATCAACTGACAACCCAAAACCCATCAAGTAACCTCAACTGCTAGCCTCCAGGCAAAAAGCTAGAGGATAACAGTACCTTTCCTGGGCTAGCAACTTAAACCAAGAAAGTAAGACTTGACAGGGGTGTTTAAGGTGGGTCCTCCCTCGCTCATCTAATCCCAGGAGAGGGAGCCACAAACAGCAGAACACCAACACCCACAGGAAAACCTTGACAGGCTCCAAAGGCCACTGTAAGAGCCCAAATGGTGAAACACAGAAACAGAAGCCAAATGAAAGAGCAAGAGACCTCCACCGAAGATGAGATTAATGTGGAGCAATTAGGCATGTTGACAGAGCTAGAATTCAGAACCATGATTTTGAGAAAGCTCAACAGCATGAGTAAGGACATAGAGAGACTGAAAATAAGCCAATTGGAAATTAAAAACCATCAAGAAGAGAGAAAAAATGACATATCACAAATGAAAAACACATTGGAAGGTTTAAAAAGCAGAGTAGAGGAAGCTGAGGACAGAATCAGTGAATTAGAAGACAGGGAAGAAAAAAATGAACCAATCAGAAAACCAAAGGGAAAAAACAATTAAAAAACAGGAAGACAGCTTAAGAGAACTGTGGGACAACTGGAAATGTAATAATATTCGCATCATAGGAGTCCCCAAAGAAGCAAAAAACGAGCAAGGGATAGAGAATATATTAAAAAAAATAGTGACAGAAAACTTCCAAATTTGGTGAAGGAAGAAGGCATTCAAGTTCAAGAAGCACAGAGAGTCCCAAGTAAGAAGAACCCAAACAGGCCCACACCAGGATACATAGTAATTAAAATGCCACAAATTAAAGACAAAGAGAGAATCCTAAAAGCAGCAAGAGAGAAGCAACAGGTTACCTACAAAGAAAACCCTATAAGGTTCTCAGCTGACTTCTCACAAGAAACACCACAGACCAGAAGGGAATGGCATGAAGTAATCAAGGTCATGAAAACAAAGGATCTGAATCCAAGACTACTCTACCCAGCAAGGCTATCATTCAAAATAGAAGGTCAAATAAAGAGCTTGCCAGACAAAAAAGGCTAAGGGAATACATTAGCACTAAACCAGCACTGCAAGAAATGTTAAAAGGACTGCTATAATTAGCAGGAGAAATGGAAAGAAAAATAGAACCACACTAAACAAAAATGGCAATAAATAAGTACAAATCAATAATCACCTAAAATGTAAATGGACTGAATTCTCCCATAAAAAGATGCAGAGTAGCTGATTGGATAAGAAAGCATGACTCGTCTATATGTTGTATAAAAAAGACCCACCTCACAACAAAAGACTCACATAGGTTGAAAGTGAAGGGATGGAAAAAAATTTTCCAAGCAAATGGAAAGCAAAAAAAAAGCTGGGATAGAAATACTCATATCTGATCAAATAGATTTCAAAATGAAGGCCATAACTAGAGACAAAGAAGGCCACTTTGTAATATTGAAAGGATCTATCCAACAGGAAGATATAACCTTGATAAACATATATGCACCCAACATAGGAGCACCAAAATATATTTAAAATCTTCTGGAGGACTTCCAAGGAGAAATCAATAGCACTACAATCATAGCAGGGGACTTCAACACCCCATTAACCCTACTGGATAGATCATCTAGACAAAAAAATTAGCAAGGAAACAGAGACTCTAAATGAAGCACTAGACTAAATGGATTTAATAGGTATCTACAGAGAATTACACCCCAAAACTACAGAATACACATTCTTCTCAGGTGCACATGGGACATTCTCAAAGATAGACCACATGATAAGACACAAACTAAATCTCTACAAGTTCGAGAAGATTGAAATCATACCAAGCATCTTTTCAGATCACAATGGCATGAAACTAGAAATCAATTGCAACAAGAACATGCAAAGACATTTCAACACATGGAGGCTAAATAGCATGTTTTTAAACAATGAATGGGTCACCGAGGAGATCAAGGAAGAAATTAAAAACTTCCTGGAAACCAATGAAAATGAACACACAACAACACAAAATCTATGAGATGCAGCGAAAGCAGTTCTGAGAGGGAAGTTCATAGCACTACAGGCCTACCTCAAGAAAGAAGAAAAATTTCTAATTGACTGTCTAACCTCACAACTTAAAGAATTAGAAAGCAAACAAAAAGAAAACCCCAGAGCAAGTAGAAGAAAGTCAATAGTAAAAATCAGAGCAGAAATAAATGACATAGAGACCAAAAAAAACAATTCAAAGGATCAATGAAACAAGGAGCTGTTTTTTCGAAAAGATAAACAAGATTGATGGACCCTTAGCTAGACTCACCAAGAAACAAAGAGAGAGAACCAAAATACCAAAATCAGAAATGAAAGAGGAGAAGTAGCACCCGACACCACAGAAATACAAAATATTGTTAACAGCTACTATGAACAACTATATGGCAACAAATTGGACAATCTAAGGAAAATGGACAAATTTCTAGAAACACACAGTCTCCCAAAACTGGACCAGGAAGAGATAAAAAATCAGACCAATAACAACTAAGGAAATTGAAGAAGTAATCAAGACTCTCCCAGCAAACAAAAGCCCAGGCCCAGATGGCTTCACAGGGGAGTTTTACCGAACATTCAAAAAAGAATTAATACCCATTCTCCACAAACTATTTCAAAAAATTCAAGAAGAAGGAAGACTTCCAAACATGTTCTATGAGGCCAGCATAATTCTAATTCCAAAACTGGAAAAAGACAGTACAAAGAAAGGAAACTACAGGCCAATATCTCTGATGAACATAGACGCCAAAATCCTGAACAAAATACGAGCAAATCGGATCCAGCAATACATCGAAAAAAATTATTCACCATGACCAAGTGGGATTCATTCCAGGGATGCAAGGCTGGTACAATATTGGCAAATCAATAAATGTGATATACCACATCAACAAAAATGAAGAATAAAAACCACATGATGATATCAATAGATGCTAAAAAGCATTCGACAAAATCCAACATCCATTTCTGATAAAAATGCTCAGCAATGTGAGAATAGAGGGATCATATCTCGACATAATAAAGGCCATATATGAAAGACCTACAACTAACATCATACTCAATAGGCCGAAACTGAAAACATTTCCCTTAAGAACAGGGACAAGATAGGGATGCCCACTTTCACCACTCTTATTTAACATTGTACTGGAAGTCTTAGCCACAGCAATCAGACATGAGGAAAAAATAAAAGGGATCCAAATTGGAAAGGAGGAAGTGAAACTGTCATTATTTGCAGATGACATGATATTATACATAGAAAACCCTAAAGACTCCATCAAATATCTTCTAGGCTTCATAAATGAATTTGGAAAAGTAGCAGGATACAAAATTAACGTCAAGAAATCGACGGCATTCTTATACACCAATGATGAACTCACAGAAAGAGAAACCGAAAAAACAATCCCATTTACCATCGCGGCAAAAAAATTAAAATAACTAGGAATAAACTTAACCAAAGAAGTAAAGAACCTATTTGCAGATAACTACAGGACATTGAAAGAAGAAATAAAGGAAGATATAAAAATGTGGAAGCACATACCTTGTACATGGATTGGAAGAATTAAGATCATTAAAATGTCCATACTACCCAAAGCAATCTATAGATTCAATTCAATCCCCATCAAAATACCAATGACATATTTCACAGAACTAGAACAAATACTTCAAAAGTTCATATGGAACCAAAAAAGTCCCCGAATAGCCACAGCAATTTTGAAAAAGAAGGACAAACTAGGTGGGATCCCAATACCAGATATCAGGTTATACTACAAAGCGACTGTAATCAAAACAGCCTGGTACTAGCACAAGAACAGGCATATAGACCAGTGGAACAGAACTGAAAACCGAGAAATGGACCCAAGGAAATATGCTCAATTAATATTTGACAAAGGTGGCAAGAGCATACACTGGAGTAAAGACAGCCTCTTTAATAAATGGTGTTGGGAAAATTGGACAGCTACATGCAAAAAAAATGAAACTAGACCATCAACTTACACCTTACACAAGAATAAACTCAAAATGGATAAAAGACTTAAATGTGACCCGTGAATCCATAAAAATTCTAGAAGAAAATGTAGGTAACAAAATTTCAGACATCATACGGAGCAGAATTTTCACTGATACATCACCTAAGGCAACAGAAACAAAGGAAAAAATGAACACATGGGACTACATCAAACTAAAAAGCTTCTGCACAGCAAAAGAAACAATCATCAAAATGGAAAGGCAACCCATTGTATGGGAGAACATCATTGCCAATGATATATCAGATAAGGGGTTAATTTCCAATATATATAGAGTGCTCATGCAACTCAACAAAAGGAAGACAATGAACCCAATTAAAAATGGGCAGAGGAACTAAATAGACACCTCTCCAAACAGGACATACAAATGGCCAAGAAACATATGAAGAAATGTTCAACATCACTAATCATCAGAGAGATGCAAATTAAAACAACAATGAGGTATCACCTCACACCTGTCAGAATGGCCGCCATCAACAAATCATCAAACAACGAGTGTTGGCGAGGGTGTGGAGAAAAGGGGACTCTAGTACACTGTTGGTGGGAATGCAGACTGGTGCAGCCACTATGGAAAACAATATGGTGTTACCTCAAAAAATTAAAAATTGAACTTCCATTTGATCCACTGATCCCACTTCTAGAAATATACCCTATGAAGCCTGAAATACCAATTAGAATGAATATATGTACCCCCATGTTCATAGCAGCACTATTTACAATAGATAAGATCTGGAAACAGCCCAAGTGTCCATCAGTAGAAGAATGGATAAAAAAGCAGTGGTACATATACACAATGGAGTACTATGCAGCTGTAAGAAAGAAAGATCTCTTATCCTTTGTGACGACACGGAGGGACCTGGAAAGTATTATCGTATGTGAAATAAGCCAAGCAGAAAAAGACAAATACCACACTTATATACGGAATATAATGAACATAACAGTCTGAAGAATACAGTATACCCAGAAACATGGAAGTAGGGCACAGACTGACATCCGTCAGAAGAGGGGGTGAGGGGTGGGAAGAGATAAATCACAGAACTTATATGCATGTATACATAACCAATAGACATGGACAACAATGCCGGGGATGGGGTGGGTGTGGGGTGGGAAGGGGGGTGCCAATGGGGTAAAAAAGGAGAAACATCTGTAACAAAAAAAAAAAATTAAAAAAAAAAAACAACTCCCTCAGGTGTTCAGTGTAAGGAGATTTCCGGAGGGTGGGGCAGATGCTGGTTCTTAATGAGCCTAAATTTGCATTTCAATGGCCCATCTTGTTGGGGTTGAATCCCTGAGGGAGGGGCCGCAGCCTCTCCCCAGAGCCCTGGGAAGGAGTAAGATGGCCACTGTCCTGCATGGCTGCAAGTCAGCAAAAGCTCTGAGCTCCCTCCAAATCCCAAGTGTCCCCACACAGTTCCAGTCCAGTCTGCCCTCCCTCTGCCAAAGCCCAAGGTGAGTGGCTGTGGCTTTTAGCGCCCTGTCCTGGCTTTCTGCGCTGTGGAGCCACTTGGGATTTGAACCCCGAGTGTGCTGCTCACAGCTAAGACCGCTGCTATCTGTGGGCTCCCAGCCCCCATCTCATGCATCTGCAATCCTATCAGGATCGATTCCGTGTCCCTGGTTATATGGTCCTCGCAAGTTTCTTTTCTGTTGCTTTTTCCCAATGATTTGACTTTATTTTAGTTGTAATTTCAGTTTGGTCCTGGGAGATGGTCTGTGTAGCTTCCATTCACTCTGCTGCCATTTTGGAATCACCTCCTTCTATATTTTTGAATATCAATTTCTAATCAGATATATCATTTGTACATATATTCCCCATTCAGTAGGTAGTCTTTTTTTGTTGATGATTGTTTCCTTCACTGTGAAGAAACTTTTTAGTTTGTTGAACCTTGCCTACTTCCACAAGATGAATGAAGTACGGCTTATGTAGAGCATTGGGGATGAAGAAGATTATGATTTTGAATATTATTTGCAGGAAAAATCAATAGGACATTTTTCAAGAGTTTTAATCCTGGAAGTATGCAATGGTCATAATTTTGCATTAGAAAGAATGTTCTAGTGGTGGCATAGAAAATCCAATTGTGAGAAACAAGGAGATCACTTAGCAGACTACAGACATAATATGTTTTATTGTCGTTTTAAAAATTGAAGGTTTGTAACAACTCTGCATGGAGCAAGTCTATGGGAGTCATTTTGCCAACAGCATTGACTCACTTCATGTTTATGTGTCCCTTTTGTTATTTCTTGCAATATTCTAATCTTTCTCATTATTATTATATTTGCTATGGTGATCTGTGATTAGTAATCTTTGATGTTACTGTTGTAATTGTTTTGGGGCAAGCAAACTTCACCCATATAAGACAGTGAATTTAATTGATAAATGTGTTTGTTGTGACTGCTCTACAGACTCATGGTTCCCTCATCTCTCTCGCTCTCCTCAGTCTTTCTTTCTTCATATATATCTATATAATTATAATACACCTGTAATGGCCTATAAATGTTCAAGTAAAAGGAAGAGTTGCATATCTTTCATTTCAAAGCAAAACCTAGAAAATATTATGCTTAGTGAGGAAAGAACATTTAAAGCCAAGATAGGCTAAAAGCTAGGCCTCTTGAGTCAACAGTTAGCCAAATTGTGGATGAAACAAAAGAATTCTTGAAGGAAATTAAAGTGCTAGTGCAGCAAATACACAAAGGATAAGAAACTAAAACAGCCTTATTGATGATATGGGGAAGTTTTAGTGGTCTGGATAGAAAATCAAACCAGCCCTGGGTGGTTTGGCTCAGCAGTTAGAGCATCAGCCTGCAGACCTGAGAGTCCCGGGTTCAGTTCTCACTAAGGGCACGTACCTTGGTTGTAGTTTGTCCTGGGTTGTAGTTTGTCCCCAGCCTGATTGGGGTCAGGTGGGTGGCGGGCTCACAGAGATGTTTCTTTCTCCCTCCTGCTCTATCTGAAGATAAATGCAAAAAATAAAAAATAAAAAAAAAGGAAATCAAACCAGCTACAACATTTTCTTAAGTCAAAGCCTTACTCAGGGCAAGACTCTAACCTTCTGCAATTCTATGAAGATTTAGAGAGGCAATAAAGCTGCAGAACAAGTTTGAAGCTAGCAGAAGTTGAGTTATGAGGTTTGAAAAAAGAAGCTAACACCATGACAAACCACAAGGTGAAGCACAAGTGCTGATGTAGAAGATGTAGCAAGTTGCCCAGAGGATCTAGCTAAGATAATTAATGAAGGTGGTGCATTAAACAACAGCTTTTTAAATGTAGATGAAATAGCCTTACATTTGAAGAAGATGACATCTAGGGCTTTTATACCTAGGAAGAATTCATGCCTGACTTCAAAGCTACAAAGCAGAGGCTAACTCTCTTGTTAGTGGATTATGCAGCTAGTGACTTTCAGTTGACGTCAATGCTGATTTAGCATTTAGAAAATCCTAGGGCCTTTACGAATTATGCTACATCTCTTCTGCCTGTGCTCTATAAATGCAATAACAAAGTCTGGATGACAGCACATCTGTTTACAGCATGGTTTACTAAATATTTTAAACCCACTGTTGAGAACTACTTCTCAGAAAAAGAGATTCCTTTCAAAATATTACTGCTCATTAACAATACACCTGGTCACCCAAGAGTTCTAATGGAGATGTACAGTGAGATTAGTGTTGTTTTAATGCTTGCTAACACAACATCCATTCTGCTTCCCATGGGCCAAGGAGTAATTTCAACTTTCAAGTCTTATTATTTAAGAAATACATTTTGGCCCTGGCCAGTTTGGCTTAGCAGTTACAGCGTCGGCCTGGGGTCCAGAGAGACCAGGGTTTGGTTCCCGCTAAGGGCGCGTACCTTCATTGCAGTTTTTCCCCGGCCCTGGTTGGTCATGTGGGTGGCAGGCAGCCACTGGATGTGTCCCTTTCATGTCAATGTTTCTCTCTTTCTCTCTTTCTCTCTCTCTCTCTCTCTCTCTCTCTCTCTCTCTCTCTCTCTCTCTCTCTCTATCCCTCTCTCTCCAAAAAATGGAAAAATGTCCTTGGGTGAGGATTAAAAAAAGAAATCATTTTGTAAAGCTATAGCTAACACAGAATGTGATTCCTATGATGAATCTGGGCAAAGTCGATTGAACTTTTTCTTGAAAGGATTTACTTTCCTAAGTGCCTTTAAGAATATTCAGGATTCATGGGAAGGGGTCAAAATATTGATGTTAACAGGAGTTTGTAAGATGCAGTTACAGTCCTCATGGATGACTTTGAGGGGTTCCAGCCTTCAGTGAAGGAAGTAACTACAGATATTGTGGATATTACAAGACAATTAGAATTAGAAGTGGAGCCTGAAGATGTGACTGAATTTCTACAGTCTCATGATGAAACTATAATGGATGCTTGTTATGGATGAGCAAAGAAATGGATTTCTTGAGATGGACTCTACTTCTGGTGAAGATGCTCTGAAGACTGTTGAGATGACAACAAAGGATTGTCAATATTACATAATCTTAGTTGTTAAAGCAGCAGCAGGTTTTGAGAGGACTGACTCCAATTTTAAAAGAGTTTCTATTATGGGTAAAATGCCATCAAACAGCATTGCATGCTACAGAGAAGTCATTGATAAAAAGAAGAATCAATCTATGTGTCAAAATTTATTATTGTCTTATTTTAAGAAATTGCCCAACCTTCAGCAACCACTACCCTGATCAGTTGGCAGTCATCAACACCAAGACAAGGTCTTCCACCAGCAATAGAGATTATGACTTGCTGAAGGTTGAGATGATGGTTAGCAATTTTTTAGCAATAAAGTATGTTTTAATGAAAGAATGTACAGTTTTAGACATGCTATTATAAATGTTATAGACTACAGTACACTATAAGTTTTATATCCACTGGGAAACCAAAAAAATATATGTAACTTGTTGTTGTTTTTTTTGTGATATTCAGTTTACTGTGGTGATCTGGAACCAAACCCACACTATCTCCAAGGTATGATTGTACTACAGAGGTCCAAGCATGTGTTGATAAGGACCTAGCCTTGCCTTGAAGAGTGAAAAGGATGAAGAAGAGGAAATGTATAGGAAAAAATGCAAGGAAACTGGAAAAATAAGGTGTCATCGATGACAACAAGGAAGATGTAACAGAGATCCAATCTGGGGTTGATTAACAGGTTAGTTTTGGCCAGTGCATGAAGAGTGTATTGTGTGTGTGTGCGTGCGTGTGCGTGTGCGTGTGCGTGTGTGTGTATGTGTGTGTGTGTGTGGTTAATTTTTTCATAGGATATACTAGATATATATTAAAATGAATAAATTCTAACTTCAAAAGGAACTGGCAGAAGGGGGTTTAGGAGGAGCTCTGAAAGAGTGGAGGCACTTTATCATGTATCAATTTACTGTTTTACTTTGAAAATGTTACCTTTATATCCAATGAGGAAAACTACATGTCAAACATTTCCATAAAGTTGAACTATAACAAAAACATTGCTCAAATACTATTAAAGAAGTAATCTAGGATGTTTCCAGGGCTTAGTAACTTACTGTTTCAGTCTGATCTCACTACAGAGAAATGAAAATAAATTTATAATGATAAATTAAACAATCCTGATAGATAAAATAGTATATGGCTCCAAAATGGACAAGGTCTGAAAAGTAGCATTTATACAAAAATAAAAGTGTTGTGTTGTTATTTTACATTCATGGATCTTACGTATTTTAACCACTGCACAATAGTTGTTATGTAAAGTTCAAGGAAAATATAACAAAAAAAGATACAAAAATTGAACATACCATTTTTTACCCAAAAGAAAGCACTGGCTTTAGACATGTTAAAATTTAGGTGACAAAAGGACCTCCACATGGAAATTTTCTGGAAACAGTTTGAAAAACTGATTTGGAACTCAGATAAGAGGTCAGGACTTGAAATACAGAGGCAATAGTTAAAGACTTGGGATTCCACCAAAAGAAAGCACAGGGGGCTAATATTGATTTCTGGGAATTGCCTGCACTTAAGGAGTGAGGGAAGTAAAAGAAGAAGGAGGGGTCATTGAAAAAATTAAGTAATGCATTATGACTCCAAATCCACTATATAATTTCAAGAAAGGCAGGTCAACCAACAGTGCTTGCTAAATGTTGGAGAAGGCTCTTGTTTTGCTTAAGTTTGGCCATTAAGGCTGGTGACTAGGCTGCTGATTCCTTCTGAGAGAACAAATTCTGTAAAGCTACAGGAAATAAAGATAGAATACAGAGTGTAATAAAGCAGAAAGTTAGGCAAAGAAAAGAACTAAGGAAGGTAACTCTAGGAGAGTGACAGGGTCAGGTAAAAGAGTTCCCTTCTCCACCCCCCAAAAATGCGTGAGAACTCTGAAGACTCCATCAATTAGCATTGCATTCTGTCTCAAAAAATATCTAATTATTTTTCATTTAATTAATTTTTGTTACAGATGTTTCTCCTTTTTCCCATTAACATCCTCCTCCCCCCCGCCAACAGTATGGTTGTCTATGTCCATTGGTATGCTTATATGCATAAGTTCTTTGGTTTATCTCTTCCTTCCCCCCTACCCTCTCCTCTGAAGTTTGTGAGTCTGAACTCTACTTCTATGTCTCTGGATCTATTTTGTTCATTATCTTATTTTGTTCATTATATTCCACAAATAAGTAAGATCATGTGATACTTGTCTTTCTCTGACTAGCATTTCACTTAACATAATACTCTCCGGGTCCCTCCATGTCATCTTAAAGGACAAAAGATCTTTCTTTCTTACAGCTGCATAGTATTCCACTATGTATATGTACCACAGCTTTTTTATCCACTCATCTATTGATGGACACTTGGGTTGTTTCCAGATTTTTATTTTAAAATGATTTGCATTCTGGAAATGTCTGAGTTTATTGTAACATATTTGATAACTTGCAATTTACTATATTACAATAGGCTAAGTAAAAATAAAATTAATTATGTTCACATGTATTTCAAGTAACTGGTGATAAATGATATATGAATAACCTATTGGACAGCTATTTAATAGCATTCGTATTTGTGTGTGTCTGCGTGTTTGTGTCTGTGTCTATGAGTTTGCATGAATGTGTACACTCAAAATAGAAAATTTTTAAAAATATCCAATTCCAAATTTATCTCTTCCAAAACCCTTTGCTGATCACCTCCGTATGCATTCATGAAACTGCTAAACTAACATCTGTCCTTTTTTATTTGTATTTTACATTCTCTAACTTGTCATATGTCCTCTGGTGTTTTAGCAAATGGTTCTTTAAAATGTTACTATTGAGCTTTCATTCATTGGTATTATCTTCCCATCCCCTCCATTAATTTGTTAAGTTCTAAGACAGGAGCTCCTATTTTATTAATTGTATCCTTCAAATATTTATCATAAGTCTGATACATAGTAGAAACAGTAGTTACTTATTGATTTGATTATTTACAATATCCTGATAATTTGCACATAGGTTTCATGTCTTTTCATATTATTGGCCCATGCAATGCAGTAATTTTAAATAGTAAACTAACAGCAAACATAAGTAATTTGTGGCCTTCATGTTCTTTTAAATTTTAACTTAATTTCAAATTTTAACTTTTTGTGTATTTGAAAGAGAGCAGACTTTGAGAGCCTTGCATCATTGTTGATCTTTTGGACAGTCAAAATCTCTTTGTGCTTTCTGGCATTTTTTTGCCCTTTATCTGTTACAGTGATTTTGCTCTTAGCTTCTACATTTGCATTATTGATTCATTGAACGACTCTAGTTCTTTTCCACTGGGGACTAAATCATTTGCAATCTGTTCCACTCAATTATGAGTAATTTTTCTCATTTAGTTAGAAAGAAATGCAAACCAAATGGAGTGCCTGATGCCATAGAATTCACAAGCCAGGTGAGTTTGCACTTGGAAAAACAGCTACAAATCCAAATTCCTAATTTGTATCTTTTATCCCAGTTTGTGTTTACCTAAGCACAGATGTAGCTCGACTACAAGGACCTAGGTGAAGAATTCTTAAAGGTTGGTGGAGAAAGGAAGGGAAAGACAAGTGAGGAAGTTAACAGCAAGTAAAGCAGAATTCAGATAGCAAGGTGAAATTAAAGATTATACAGCAAAAGAGGATTTTCTTTTTTGTGTTGAATACTTCTCAGGCATTTGTTCCATCTTTGTTTGATGTTCCCATTTTTAAAAAAGGAATCAAGTTGGTAGAAAACTTTATTCTTCCCTTTAGCTAAGGAGAAGTTTTCTAATATAGTCTTTTCAGTAAAATACAGAGTCCCTTACCTTAAAAAATGATCAACATATCTCTCCTGTAAAATTTTTCCAGCTTTATTGATGTATGAGTGATTAATAACAATTGTATATATTTAGGTTATATAATGTGATGCCTTTTTAAGGTATAAAACATGATGATTTAATATACATATACATTGTGAAATAATTACCACAATCAAGTTAACTAACACATTGTTGGGGGAGGTCATCAAAAGATGTGATTCATGAGCTGGACCAGGCAGTTGGAGGCTCCCTAGCCCCTCCTCCATCATTGGAATGCAAATTCTGCTTGCCTTCTCTGCTCCCAGAATCTGCCCCAAGGATAGTCTTGAGATAGAAATGTAGTATTGAAACTATCTGAATGGTTTATATGACTAAATCCAGTTAATGCCTCTATATAAATTTAAGATTTGGCTGTTAGGTGAGGAAATCTGCTAATCTTGTGGCCACCTAAAACAAGCCTCATTAAAACCCTTGCTTATTAAACCTGCTACCTAACAAACTGGAGTAGTCCGTGTCTTTCTTAAATCTTTCCCTGCCCTCCTCATAAGGGGCCATTTCAGATTATACTCAGGAACCTCTTGAGGAGTTTGCAAACCAAAAAATATCCTTCACTACTCATAGTTACCTTTATTTAACATAACGAATTGTCATGAAAATGCAAATCAAAACCACAGTGAGTTACCACCTTACAGCTATTAGAATAGCTATTATAAAAAAGACAAGAGATAACAAATGTTGGTGAGGATGTGGAGAAAAGGGAACAGTCATAGACTGTTGATGGGATTGCAAATTGGGACAGCCATTATGGAAAACAATATAAAGGTTACTGTGCTGTGATTTAACTATTACAGTAGTACCCTAGTACCAGTTCTCATTAGTGGCAGTGATGATTTCCACGGGTTGACTCCTATTAAGTGAGCACGCCAGACTCCACTCTGGCATTGTAAGACATAGTCTTGCCTGTGAAACGGCTCCTTAGACATTTTCTTTCTGGGTAATAAGTTTATAATATCCTGTGCTATATGTTCCCACTTTCAAGTGTGCTGCTATTATTCTCTCAAATAAACAGAAACCATGATCTACATTATTGTATTTATGTGGCCTCAGGCAAATCATTTTCTCTCTCTGGTCCTCAGAAATCTCATCTATAAAATGAAATGTTTAAACTAGATAAACACTAAGGTGTCTAATTTCTATCAATCCCTTAGTCAGTGGTGTTTTTTGACATTGGCCTTCACCCTGACAGACAGACACACACACACACACACACACACACACACACACACACACACACACATTCAAATGGCCACAACCCATTCTTTTGTAATATGGCAGCCAGGAAAAAACACTGGATTTGTTCTCATGAGTTCAGATTCCACCCTAGCTCTGCCATCAAATAACCTTGGGAAGATGACATCATATCATATCTATACCTAATTTTCCAATCTGTAAATGGGAGGGAAGAAGAGATGTCTACTATGTAGATTTCTAAAGGAATTTCTCATCTTTTTTCTGAGGCCCTTATGTCTCAAAAGTGGAGTAATTTACAGGCATCCTTCTGAATTTTTTGGCTTGCTTATTAGCAGAACCATGTTCTTAGTTACGCAGGCTAACTTAAATTTCTTATGTCCAGTCAATAATTAAGTTTTTCCAAACATCTATTCTCTCCATCCTCCTATTTATTATCTCACTCTAGTTCATCTATTGCACTTTTGCCAGAGTGATATTTCTGAAGAATAATTTGGGACATATCATGCTAGAGCTCAAAATTCTTTAGTGCTCCTCATTGGCTCCAATAAAATGTCCAAAATTTTAATCTTGTCACTTAAAGCTTTCCACTGCTACCATCCCACTTATGTATTCACTCTTTCCAGACTGTGTCATGACTTTCTCACATTCATACTTATACTCAATGATATCCCTCTGCCAAACAACAACCCCTTACAGCAACCCTTTTTGCTGGTTGGATTTCACACATCCTTTAAGGTTCAGTTCACATTCTTTCTGCCTCCATAAATCTTTCTCTGATTTCCCAAATAGAAAAGATATCTCCCTATGCTGTAATTCCACAACACTGCTTCTGAACCTCTCTAATGGTGTTCATTACATTCTGCTATGTATCAACTCATTTGTGTACATGATGTTGTCTTTCACTGAACTGCAATTTTATTAAGGTCAGGTTCCATGTTTTACTTACTCCTGTTACTACTCTTATATTCAGCATAGCCTGATACAGGGTCCTGCTTCTCTGCATATAATAGGCACAAAAAGAAATTTAAAACGCATGGAGCCAACTCCAAATAAAAAACAGAGACAGTTTGGCCCTGGCCGGTTTTGCTCAGCGGTTAGAGCGTTGGCCTGCGGTCCTGAGAGACCCGGGTTCGGTTCCCGCTAAGGGCGCGTACCTCGGCTGCAGTTTGTCCCTAGCCCTGGTCGGTTGTGCGGGTGGCGGCCACTCGATGTGTTCCTTTCACATCGATGTTTCTCTCTCTCTCTCTATTCCTCTCTCTCCCTCCCACTCTACCTGAACAAAAAAATGGAAAAATGTCCTCGGGTGAGGATAAAAAAAATAAATAAATAAAAAACAGAGACAGTTTGAGTTCAAGCCTGCCTACAAAAACTGTCATAGAGTAGATGAATTCTTTCTCCCAGCACTTAGAGAAAATAAAAATCAGATATACCAAGTCTATACTAAAGCCAATGACCTGTATTTTGGGGGATCCTAAATAGTTAGTTAATGTACTGAGAACTCGTGGGCAATGAACTATACAAATTCACAAAATAAGTGAATAACAAAAGTGGAAAGTGAGTATCATTCCCATCAAAATACAGCAAGATTTCTTCTGATAGTTATCTTCTTATTGGTAAAGTCTAGAAGTCATGACAAGCAATCTGTCAGGCCTGGAGCAAAACTGAAGCATTAGCAACCAGAAACATAGATACTAAATAAAACACATTGTACTAGACAGACTCAATCACTTTACATTGTAACAAATTAGAATTATTATAAAATGGAAGCCCTCATCAGGCTTTCATTGAATTTATTTAAATTAGTCAACAGGTATTTTCTGGATTGTTGTTGGGGACACAATCGGTCTCAGGGTTGATTGGCTCTGAGGGCCATATGCATGCATAGAAGAGTAAGAAGAAGGTAGTTATTTCAGGCATCAGAGCGTCAAATAGTGAGCAAGAATTGTGGTCTATTTATAAATAAATATATAAATGCTTAGGTGCACAAAAAGATTGCTTCAAATCCCAATCTGACCATATTAGTAGAAGATAATAGCAAACAAAGCCATTAAAAGACCATGCCTGCCTGCAGCCAAAACTGTGGGGTAGGCTGAATTTGTATTCACTGACCACGCAAAACTGTTTTCTATGCCTCTTTCTCTTTTTGTAATATCTGTCCCCTCTTCCAAGTTCCCCAAGTTCCCTGTGGCTTCACACTGTTCCATGGTGACCCAAGGTCCCCTGCTGTGACCCTCTCATCAATGAGGATGGCCCTGAACTTCCCTCTTATGCCTCTGAACTAAAAATTGTCCTGTTGTGTCTCCTGCTCATCACAAAATTCAGCCCTCAAATGCTTCCATGGATCTGCAAGTATTCTGGAGAGGCTACAACAGGTGAGTTAGTTATTTCTTCCAAAAAGATCAGTATGTTAACTCAAAATAACTAAATCCAAAAGTTTGAACCTCTAATGGTGGTGCCTTTGTCATGCATACGAGAAAGGTAGGAGTGTTACTTTCCCTCTTAAAGCAAAATAACTTAAAATGTACATGAATCCCAGTGCTGGCTCTGCTGTTAGTTGACTATGTGGCTTTGTACCTATCACTTGGTTTCTATGAGCATAGTTTTTCTTTCTTACAAATTGAATGGATTATCTAGATTCTTTCCAGTTCTGATCATCTGTACTCAGTAAATCCCAGCACATTGCTACTATACTTATTCTATCTCTGCATAAAGTTGTCTCTGATTTTTACAAATCACACTGATAAAGCCTCTATTTTTCATATTCCATGCCACTGCTACCAAACATATTTGCACTCAACTCAGTAGAACTAATAATTCCAATGTAATGAACACTAAGTAAAAGATATTGGCTAACTAAAGTGGTATGAGATTTCATCTGTATAATAGGAAGATATACCTATAAAAGTGTACATGTGGAATAAGATGTATCTGATATGTAATAAGAAGAATATTGAATTTAAAGTCAAGCAAATTGGGTTCAAATACTAGGTCTACTAGTTATTAGCTGTGTGATTGGTTCTATGCAAGTCTCTTAATTTATTAACCATCTATTGTCCTGTTTTCTACACATAGGCTAAATAGTCTAAGTTTCCAAGTCTGGAGGCTGCTGCAGGGGTTAAATGATAAAATGTATGTGAAGCTTCTAGCAGAGTCTAGAAATTGGTAGGGGATCCATTTACATTACTGGAATCTGAATTGGAAACAGAAACTGCTCAAGTTTTCACCTGAAAAAAATCTTGATGCAAAGTTAATATGTATAATGTCCTCAAGATTCAACTCTGTTGTCTCATGTGGCAAGATTTCCTTCCTTTTTAAGAATGAATAATATTCCTTTGTATGTATATACCACATTCCCTTTACCCATTCATTCATTGATGGAAATTTAGTTAATTTCCACAACTTGTCATGATTCCACTTATATAAGTTATCTAAAATATTCAAATTTATGGAAGCAGAGAGTAGAATAGTGGTTTCCTGGACCTAGAGAAAGGGAAAAATTAGGAGTTGCTGTGCAATCGATACAAAGTTTCATTTATGCAAGATTAATGAATTCCAGCCCTGGCCCATTTGGCTCAGTTGTTAGAGTGTCGGCCTGCGGACCACAGAGGCCCGAGTTTGGTTCCCACAAAGGGCACATACCTCGGTTGCAGTTTGTCCTCAGCTGAGGTTGGGGTTGTGTGGGTGGCGACCACTCTATGTGTCTCTCTCATACCGATGTTTCTCTTTCTCTCTTCTTCCCTCTCTCCCTCTTGCTCTAAGATAAGTACAAAAATGTCCTCAGGTGAGGCTAAAAAAATTAAAATAAAAAATTCCAGATACCTGCTATTTAACACTGTACTTATACTTAATAATACTGTACTATATACTTAAAATGTGTTAAGATGGTAAATCTCATTATAAATGTTCTTACTATAATTAAAAATTAATTATATATGAATAAATTTAAGAGGCTTGTCTGGAAAGATTGACCTGTGAAGAAGATACACAAGCATATATTCTCATAATATTATGAAAGAGTGTAAGGAAGAACTTTAGCCATTGTGAAATTCAAACAAATGTTACAAGGACATTCATGTGTATATTTGTTTCTATTGAGTCAAAGAGAAGAAAAAGTGAAAAAGAGAACATTTTATTTTTCTTGTGTATTAAGTCTACTTGTATATATGTCCCAGAGGTTGTTACTATTATTTGTATTTCATATTTATCAAAATAGACAATGGAATGCCTCCTCAAAGAGGTAATAGAAAGCTGTGTTAAAAGCATTTGTGCTAATAATTAACTAGATTTTCTAAAGTAATAATTTCTAGAGTTTTTTAAAGAACCTTTAAAGGTCCTTATTAAGACACGGGGAGTTTTTAATCTCCAAATTAGAATTTTACATGCAGAGATATATAGTGAGGCAAAAGTTATACAATTGCTTTTATTTCCATATAAGAAATCAATTGTTTTCACAAGAATGATTCTTTTAATCATAAATGAATCATGCATAACTTGGTCTCATGTCAAGTGTTTTATAAAATATGCAATTTAACTACACATGAGCTAGATACATTGTTATGTGTTCCTTTGCCTCTACAGTGACTTTAGCCCTATGCTACATTTAGACTGTAAAACAAAGTTTTCATCAATTTTAGAAACTTTTATATGAGTGCCTACTCTTATTATTTGAAGAATTAGGCTAATGGTTAGGGGACCCAGAAATTAATGAGACATCACCTATGCCTTTCAAGAAACATATAAATTCTTTGTTAGGGAGATAGATAAATATGACTGACTCCAAGTATTTTACTTTAGGTAACTAAGTTATACCATTAGCTAGAAGAAAGGCAGGAGGGGAGGTACCAGTTTGAAGGAAAGGGATGAGTCTGGTTTTGAACAGGTTGTGTTTGACATGCCTATAGGACACCTAGGTGGAGAAGTCCATTATACAGTTAGATAGTCTGGGGCTCGGGGAAAATCCCAGGGCTGGAGATATAGATACCTGAGGTATATTCATAAAGTACAGAACTGAGGCTGATTGAGAAAATATGATCAACCAGGGGGAACAGGTATAAGGAGATGAGAAAGGAACCTGAGAAAAGTTCAACAAGAAATACTCTTAAGAGACCAGCAGAATAATAAAAACCACAGAAAGAAAAATGACAGTTCCAATCAAGGATTACTAATTGAACCTAAGTGTCTAATATTGTTCCATCTTGAAACCCCTTTAATACAACAGTATGATATTTTTAGAGGTATAAATAACACGAATACAAAGAAAACAAGAGAGGAGACAACACAATTTTGGGAGCTGAAAAGCAGGTGCTTGAGTAGTCACTAATTTAACATCTACAAGAATTAAAATGATGGTCTCAAAAATGAGAAATGGAAGAGAAAGATGCAGGGGAACTACTGACTTAACTCTGTGACAAGCCTAGCAGAACCCTAGGAGCCAATATCTGAATACATGTAGGTTGAGAAGTAAATTGAAGGTAAAGAATTGGAGACACCAAATATTAACTATGTCTTCAAGAAGAGTGCTCATACAAGTCTGTGCTGAATGCTCAAAATGTTTTACTGATTGCCTGAGTTATTAAAACTTAATTTGGAAGTTCCTCAAAAAATTAAAAATAGAACTGCCATATAACCTAACAATCATACCTCTGAATATATATCCAAAATAATTGAAATTAGACATTCTAAGAGTTATCTGCACTCCCATGTTCATTGTAGCATTATTCACAATAGCCAAGACATGGAAGCAACCTAAACATCCACCAATGGATTAATAGATTTTTTAAATGTTGTATATACATACAATGTAATATTATTCAGCCTTTTAAAGAAGGAAATTCTGCCACTTACAACAACATGGGTGAACCTGAAGGACATTATGTTAAGTGAAATAAGCCAGTCATGGAAGGACAGATACATAATTCTACTTAAATGAAAAATCAAAAATAGTGAAACTCAAAAGCAAAGAGTAGATGATGATTAGCAGGGGCTGGGGCAGGGGAAACAAGAAGCATTAGCCAAAGGGTAGAAAGTTTCAATTATACAAGATGAGTAAGTCCTAGAGATCTACTGTACAGCATATAGATCTCTAGTTATCAATACTGTGTTGTATACTTAAAATTTTTCTATGAGGGTAAATCTTATGTTAAATGTTCTCATTCAAAATAATGATAATGATGATGATGATGATAAAAAGAACAGGAAAAACTTCTGGAAGTAATGATATGTTTATACCAAATATATACTTATTGCTAAACCCATCAACTTGTATACATTAAATATATACAACTTTATGTGAATCATACCTCAATAAAGTGGTTTTAAAAAACTAAAAATAAAAAATAAAAGACGTGTGGTCATAAAAAGAGTGAGGCAGATGTAGCTTAAGAAGTACAGAGGAGAGCCCTGGGCTGGTTTGGCTCAGCAGTTAGAGCGTCCACCAGTGGACCAGAGAGTCATGGATTTGATTCCAGTCAAGGGCACGTACCTTGGTTGAAGTTCAGTCCCCGGCTCTGGTCGGGGTCATGTAAGGGGCAACCAATCAATGTGTCCCTCTCATGTTGAGATATAGATAGATAGATAGATAGATAGATAGATAGATAGATAGATAGATGATAGATAGATCCCACTCTGTCTGAAAATAGGTGGAAAAATTTACTTGTGTGAGGACATTAAAAAAAAAAAAAAAAGTACAGAGGAGAAGTAGAAGGTTTGGTGTCTGTAAACCAGATGGGAATGGAAAACATTTGCAAGCTGTAATAAAAGGTAAGAAGTGTAAAAATTAGGTTCAATTATACAAGAGAGGAAAAGAGAAACGATGAATGACTTCAGGGACATTGGATGAGGAAGAAGGGGAGAACTGTCACCTGGTGGCATTTTTCTAGTGAAATAGAAATGTAGCTCATCTGCTCAAAGTGAAGAGGCCAAAAGTGGGGGCTTGAAAAGAGAAGTGAAGTTTTGAAACAGCTGCAGTGGGAAATGGATGACAGAGCCAACTACAGATGAGAAAAAGATTAAGGATGAGAGTTGAGGGTCCAGCTAAAGTTGAAAAGCACACATTTGCAGTGGAGCCAATGAGCATGGATATACAATGTCCCCCAGATGGATCTTCAACAATCTGGGAACTATAATAGGCAAAGGGGACCACTGAACTGAGCCAGGCCTGGTAGGGATTGCCCCACTTATGAGATAGAAGGTGAGGGGGGTCAAAGAATGAAAAATACTTATGTAAGTGTCACTGAAAAGGTGTCCAGAATAGGAAGGAAGGAAGGGAGACGACAGGATGTGGTGGCTAGCCAAAGAGACTAAGAGAGAAGGGAATGGAAGTCACAATAAAGAACAGTTTGATTAATCCAACAAGGTCATTCTTCAGTATTTCACCTAGAATTTCGGGTAACTACTACCTCTGTGACCAAATATCTGAACCTTTTAGTTGGACAGCTATTGATTTTCCAGCAAATATGGCATTAATGAGACTCAACTGTGGCGGTCTGTATTCCAGTTTCCCCATTGTTTTTAAGGTATTTCTTTCAACTAATCTTAACCAATTCAGTATAGATGGGGAAGGGGCTGAGGCACAATGAGGCAAGGTATATATTTTATAATGTTATTTTGTGTGTAGCTGTAGGTTTGGCTTTGCCTCAGAGACCCTTTAATGTAGAAAACACAAAGAACATTTGGAAGCTATTACTTATCT
Source organism: Molossus molossus (assembly GCF_014108415.1). NCBI lineage: Eukaryota > Metazoa > Chordata > Mammalia > Chiroptera > Molossidae > Molossus > Molossus molossus. The sequence goes on along the minus strand of NW_023425355.1, from coordinate 9,128,974 downwards.
GAAGGTCCCAAAGTGTAGCTTACAGTAAATGCAAATCCTGGCTAATCACCTTTTCAGTCCTCCTCTAGAGGACAGCTACTTCCCTTATCAGTTTGAAAGCACATCTTGTTCAGATAGCTGTTTACCATTCGCAGACTCCAATTTTACCGCATTGGGGAAGGGCAGCGTCATGGGTCGCATTTGCTCGCCATAAGAAGCAGAGGACTTAAAGGCCTATCAATTCCCAACCCATAAAGGCCTCCTCCAGCCTTCTGGACCATGCTAATAGAATTTTCAAAAAATCTTTTATTTCTACCCACAAAGTTGTGGTGGATTCAGACATATTTGCATTATAAATAATTGTTCCTAGCTACCGAAAGAGTAGGAGTAACTTGTTCAGCCTCCCTCCAGTTATGGGAAAACATCACATACCCATACCCATTACTCTATTTCTTCATTATTAAATTGTTACCTTAAAACAAATTTTATTTTTTAAATTTTTATTTGTTTATTTTTGATACGATTTCCATCTTTTTGAATTTGTAGTGACTTGGTTTGTGTCCTAACATGTGGTCTATCTTTGAAAATGTCCCGTGTGCACTTGAGAAGAATGTGAATTCTGCAGTTTTGGGGTGTAATTCTCTGTAAATATCTATTAAATTAATTTGATCTAGTGCATCATTTAGAGTCCCTGTTTCCTTATTGATTTTTTGTCTAGAGGATCTACCCTTAAAATAAATATTTTTGAGGGAAAATATTTTAATTAGTTTAAGATCGCCACAACTGTGTTGTATGGCAACACAACCTTTAACCAATGTGGCTTACATTTATAGGGACAAAAGTTTATGCTCACAAAATCTATAACATAATTACAGTCCACAGTATTGGTATTCTGTTCCTTACTATTAGAAAACAGAAACTGACTGGGGCTACTCAGATAGGTACTAGATTATCTGTGCTACTGAATGTCATTTGTCAAATGAAAATCTCCACAGAAATTGATAGTCTATCATTTCCTTCAACACAGTCCTGCTCTGTTTTTATGCTCAAAGACATAAAAACTCTAAATGTCTGTCTGACTATTCAATTCCCATTAAAGACCTCTTATTAGTCCTAAATACTGCAGTGTGACCATTATCAAATTATAAAATAAAATCCAATGAGAGATATTTGAAAAGCCAACTTCAATTGTTCATAGAACAAATGTTCAAGAGCTGTATAAAAGAGTTGTTAAAGAAACAGGCAGGCTAGCACAGTTTTGACTGTAATTCTTCTCCATGTTTGTAATATGAAGAGCCAGTTTTGGTACCAATACATCAGTTTTACTGACAGAGAAAGCTATCAGAGAAAATTTTGTAAAAGTAGTATAGCTGTCATACATAGGTTTTCTAGGAATTTTTAAGAGTCTGTAATTAAAAGAACAGAAATATGACTGTAAGTATGCATAAACATGGCAATGTTTGAAGTTTTATAAGTTTAAACAAAACCAAAATAATCTAGTTTTGTGTAAAATGAAAAACGTCTGTGGCTTACATTGGAACTAAATTATTCTTGCTGAAAAAACCCTTCAATAATCTAATTGAATGTCCCTTCAGTAGAGAAATAAAGTTTACATATACACTTTTATTCAAAATATGTAAAGAATTTATACAACTCAATAGCAAAAAAACCCAAACAGTTTTATTTAAAAATTAGTAGAGGATTTGAATAGAAATTTTCAGATGGCTAACAGGTACAAGAAAAGATACTCAACATCACTAATCATCAGAGAAATGCAAATCAAAACCACAATGAGATATCACCTCATAGCGGTTAGAAAGGCTATTGTCATAAAGACCAAAAAATAGTGGTGGGGGGGGTATAAGGAAAAGAAAACCCTTGTACACTGATGGCGGAAATGTAAATTGGTGCAGCCACTATAGAAAACAGTTATGGAAGTTCCTTTAAAAATTAAAAATAGAACTACCATGTAATCCAACTATTCCACCACTGGGTATTTATTCAAAGAAAATGAGAACATTAATTCAAAAAGATATATGCACTCCATGTTCATTGCAGCATTATTTAAGGTAGCCAAGATATTGAAACAACCTAAGTGCCCATCAGTGGATAAAGGGATAAAGAAGCTGTGGTATGTATACACAGTGGAATATTATTCAGCCATAAAAAAGAATTAAATTTTGTCATTTGCAACAACATTAATGAACCTTGAAGGCATTATGTTAAGTGAAATAAGTCAAACAGAGAAAGATAAATACAATATAATCTTACATATGTGGTATCTAAAAAAACAACAAAAATATTAAGCTTATAGATGCAGAGAACAAATTGGTCATTGCCAGAGGGGTGGGGAGGTTAAAAGTTGGCAAAATTGGTGAAGGGGATTAAAAAGTACAACTTACTGTTATAAATATGTCATGGGGATGTAATACATAGCATGGTGACTATAGTTAATAGTACTGTATTGCATATTTGAAAGTTGCTAAGAGAGTAAATTGTAAAAATTCTCATTACAAGAAAAAATTTTTGTAACTATGCATAGTGACAAATGGTAACTAGACTTATTGTGATGATCATTTTTGCAATGTATACAAATATTGACTCATGTAGGGCACCTGACACTAATATAAATTATATGGCAAATGTATCTCAATTTAAAAACACTGTATATGCAAATGACTTCAGCCTGCTTGCTAGATATTTGCTAATTTTAAACTTGTAGTCATTTTGTAATGTAAACTCACTCACACTGTGTAAAAATAATAATAATAATAAAGATTGCGCAAACTATGTTCGATGAAGCTTCACTGCAAGACACTTGTTTTCCTTTAGGTTTGAGATGGAGGAAAAACATGTGCTTTTGCAATCCCTCTGGAATACCCTGGCTCTGACTTTAAATGAACTCAGTCCACTGAAACTATCCACAGCAACTTTCATTTCACTTTTTAACTCTTATATCCTGTTACTTCTTTCAGGTAAATGTTTGTGACTTTGGCATCTCTTTTCATACCAGAACCTTTGGTTTATTGACTTTCATTCTTCAAAGTACAGGACACCAAGAAGAAAAAAGTCTTTCAAAATCTGATATATACTGTTTGACCAGAGAGAGGCCTATTCTAGGACACAGTCATTTTTAAAAATTCTCTTTTGGCATTAAACATAATATACTCTCAGCTGAGAGTGGATGGGAGAATCTCCTCAGCTGCAATTTTTTTAGAGTGAAGAAAAAAGATAGCAGTCACTTTCAGATACATATGCGCATGTAACAGTTTTTGTCAGGCTATTTGGCAGCTCAAAAATTTAAACAATTATAATATGTTAGGAGAAAATACAAGACTACTATATTTTAAAATGTTTATAAGTTAGTTTTGAAGAAAGAAAGAACAGCTTCATCTGATGGATCAAGGACATTTACTGCAAAAGAAGCCAAGAAGTCTGTTTCTCAAAAATATTTGCAATAGGAAAAAGTACCCAAAAGACAGCCCTTTTTGTATAAAGGCTGGAAACCTTTTCTGGGTGATTTAAACTGCTCTCCAGTGAAACATGGCCAATTAATGATTAAAAGCAGAAATAAAAACTAAAATATAACTGTAAAGTGTCCTTTGGTAGGGTTCTCTTTTTCTGAAATCTATAATAGGTCTGATTAATGTCTCATCCAGATCCAATGTGCTGGTAAGTCACTAAAATTTCCTTTAAAGAGGCAATTTATTATTAAGGATTCAGGCCCTAACTATGAGACCACAGTAAACTTGAATACAAAATAACAGCCAGTACTGTTGGTAGCAGGCCATTTTAATACCTAAGTAGAGAAACAAGTATATCTTACCAATGGATAACTCATTGTTTTGGTATTGTACATAAAAAAAAAAAAAAAAAACTATAATTTGGAGAACCCTAAAAAAGCCATGCTTCCCTCAGAAGTCTGATTTGTTGGTTGAAATTTTCACCATGAAATTCTCCTTTTGGGTTAAAAATGCTGTTACAGTAGATATACCCTTGAGAGATAACATACAAATTATCATGAATAAATTAATGTGGCTTCATTATCTATTTCCTAGCATCATGAAGAAGCTCTGGAAATGATGGAGAAAGACTAAGGTTGTGCATGTAAAATAAAATAATGGGCAAGAGAAAAGTTGGAGTTTGCTGTTAGGTTCCACCTGGAAAGGAAGCCTGAGGATTCGACAGACTCTAAAAGTGAATGTGGAACACAATAAATACCATGATGTGGTGAAAAAAGCACTGGCCTATGAGTTGAAACATGTAGTTCTAGTGCCTTTTCTAGAAATTATATCCTATTACCTTGGATGATTCCTTTTTCCTCCCTGAATTCAAATTACTCCCTCTATCAAAGGGGGATAGGGATGATGAAGTAAGCAATTTCTGAAGTCCTATCCAGTACTCTTCTAATGAGAAAGAGTATGGGCAGAGTGCTGCTGAAGACAAACTGGTTGTTTCACTATTTTGCTTAGCCTTAGTCTTAACTGCTAGGCCCCAAATAACCTCCTGTGGAGACACTATAGAAACAGTAAGAAGCAAGATGGATTGTTCTTTAAAGAACCCATTCCAATGAGTAATATACCCTATTAAATAAATCATTTTTCTCCCCTTGAATCTTCTGCTCTGCCATTGTTTTAATTACTAAAACTAACTGACTGCCTAATAACAAAGCCCATGCCAGTTTTATCTATCTGACACAACAAATTCATGGCACATCATATTCTATCTTTATTTTACTATATTTATTTTTTTCATCGTTATTGTTGACAATTTTACACAATCCCCACTTTTTTCCCCCTTGACCCCCTCCTCCCCACTCTCACCTCCCTGTTGCCTTCCCCACACTGTTGTCTGTGTCTATTGGCTATGTATATATGCATAAAAGTCACTTCACTTATCTCTTCCCACCCCCAACCCCCTTACTTCTGAGGCTTATCAGTCTATCCCCTACTTCCATGTCTTTGGATCTATTATGATCGTCAGCTTATTTTGTTCATTATATTCCACAAATAAGTGAGATCATGTGGTATTTGTTTTTCTCTGACTGGCTTATTTCACTTAGCATAATACTCTCCAGGTCCCTCCATGACGTCTTAAAGAATAAGAGATCTTTATGGCTGTATAATATTCCATTGTGTAAATGTACCACAACTTTTTATCCATTCACCTACTGATGGACACTTGGGTTGTTTCCAGATCTTAGCTATTATAAATAGCTCTGCTGTGAACATAGGGGTGCATATAAGACCTGAAACCATAAAATTTTGAGAAAAAAACCACAAGTGGGAAGCTCCTTGACATCAGTCTTGGTGATGAATTTTTGGATTATATATCTAAAGCAAAGGCAACCAAAGCAAAAATAAACAAGTGGGACTACATAAAACTAATAGCTTCTTCACACACAGCACAGGGAACCATTAACAAAATGGAAGATGATACACAGAATAGGAGAAAGTATATAAAGAACTTGTACAACTCAATAGCAAAAACAAAAAAACAAAAACAAAACACAATATTATTTTTAAATGGACATTGGACCTGAATAGATTTTCTCCATAGAAGACATACAAATGGTTAACAGATATATGAAAAGATGCTCAGCATCACTAATCATCAGCAAAATGCAAATCAAAAACACAATGAGATATCACCTCACACCTCTTTAAAATAGCTATTATCAAAATAGCAAAATATAACAAATGCTGGTGAAGATGTGAAGAAAAGGAAATACCTTTACATTGTTGGTAGTAATGTAAACTGGTACAGCCACTATGGAAAACAGTGTAGCAGTTCCTCAAAAATAATAAAAATAAAAATACCATATGATCTAGCAAGTATACTTTTGAGTATTTATCCAAAGAAAATAAGAACACTAACTCAAAAAGGCATGTGCACCTTCATGTTTATTGCAGCATTATTTACAATAGCCAAGATGTGGAAACAATCTAAAGTGTTCATCAAACAATAAATGGATAAAGAAAATGTGACATATATATTATTCAGCCATTAAAAAATAAAATCTTGCCTTGGCCGGTTTGGCTCAGCAGTTAGAGCATCGGCCTGCAGTACAGAGAGACCCAAGTTCGGTTCCTGCTAAGGGCACATACCTCAGTTGTGGTTTGTCCCTGGCCCTGGTTGGGTCGTGCGGGTGGCAGCCATTCGATGTGTACCTTTCGTGTCAATGTTTCTCTCTCTCTCCCTCTCTCTCTCTCTCTCTCTCTCTCTCTCTCTCTCTCTCTCTTCCTCTCTCTCCCTCCCACTCTATCTGAACAAAAAATGGGAAAATGTGCTTGGGTGAGGATAATAATAATAATAATAATGATAATAAAATAAAAATAAAATCTTGCCTTGGCCAGTTTTGCTCAGCAGTTAGAGCATCGGCCCTCAGACCAAAAAGTCCCGGGTTTAATTCCAGCTAAGGGCACGTACCTCAGTTGTGGTTCATCCCCGGCCCCGGTTGGGGTCGCGCAGGAAGCAACCAATCAATGTGTCTCACATCAATGTTTCTCTCTCTCTCTCTCCCTTCCTCCCTCTCTCCCTCCCACTCTATCTGAAGATAAACGGAAAAATATCCTTGGGTGAGTATTAAAATAAAACAAAATAAAATCTTGTCATTGGTAAGTACATGAATGAACCTTGAGGACATTATGTTAAATGAAATAAGTCAGACAGGGGAAGACAAGACAAATGCCATATAATCTCATTTATATGTAAAATCTGAAAAAGAAAAATACAAGCTCATAGATACAGAGAACAGATTGGTATTTACCAGAGGCAGAGGGTGGGAATAATTGGTGAAGGGAGTCAAATTATACAAACTTTTAGTTATAAAACAATAACATACAACATAGTAACTATAGTTAATAATACTGTATTGCATATCTGAAAGTTTCCAAACGAGTAGCTTTTAAATGTCTATCACAAGAAAAAAAAATGTTTGTAACTGTGTGTGGTGACAAATGCTAACTAGATTAATTATAGTAATAATTTTCATTATATATAAATATTGAGAAATTACATTGTACACTTGAAACTTATTTAATGTTATATGTCAATCATATATCAATAAAAATAAATAACAAATTTTCCCAGCTGGTCTGGCCAGTGGCTGAGCATCAACCCTTGCACCAAGAGGTCGCTGGTTCAATTCCCAGTCAGGGCACATGCCCAGGTTGTGGGCCTGATCCCCAGTGGGGGGCATGTAGGAGGCAGCCAATCAATGTTCGCTATCATCAATGTTTCCATCCCTCTCTACCTCTCCCTTCCTGTCTCTCTAAAATCAATAAAGAAAAAAATTTAAATACATAAATAAATAACAAATTTGGCCAATTTTATTTCAAATGTTTAATTGCTTCGAAAAGTATGTAGAGTACTACAAACTGCAGAGTATATAAAATGTGTTTTCACAGGACATATTTTGTAGTTAACTCAACTAAGCCTAGTTTTTCATAAGCTCTTTTTGAAGCATTTGAAATGTATAAGGTAAGTATGGTAAAAATGGCCCTGGCTGGTTTGGCTTGGCGGTTAGAGCATCGGCCGGCGGTCCAGAGAGACCTGGGTTTGGTTCCCGTTAAGGGCATGTACCTCGGTTGCAGTTTGTCCCCGGCCCTGGTTGGTCGTGCAGGTGGCAGCCACTTGATGTGTCCCTTTTACATCGATGTTTCTCTCTCTTTCTCTGTTCCTCTCTCCCTCTCCCAGTCTACCTGAACAAAAAATGGAAAAATGTCCTCAGGTGAGGATTAAAAAAAAATGAAAGGGTTCTGAATTTCTTTACTTTTCTCCTTTCATGTTTTCCATATATGTCATGCATCTTTTCATTCAACTGTTGTTTGTGTTCAGGAAACATTTGATATCCATTTTTTATTGTAAACAAGAATCCTAATATCTGACAATGTAACTATTTTCTGCTGCCCACAGTCATTGTTCGATGTATAGATTTTCCAGCTACTGCTTTCTATTTCCAACTCATAGTGATGGTTCCATTTTTGCCAACAAAGAAATGATCACTTGTTTAAGTAGACAATTTCTGTCCATTGACATAGAAATAGTAGGAGAAGTTAACTCTGTCAGTTCATATATTAAATATTCCATCACAGTTAAGGAGTTTGGCCATTTCTCAACACCTGTGTTACAAATGACATACTAACACCCCTGGGAGCATGACTCCCTAACCTCCAGGTGTACAACTAAAACTATAGCTGGTTAATTATCCATGTAACCCTTTTGGATGTTTGCTGGGAATGCCAATGTGAAAAAAGTACACATACACACAATTATTATACTAGGGAGATTTATGGTTAATGGTACACGGGTTTCCATCTGAGTCTGTAATTCCCTCACCCCAGTGAGTTCATGTCTTCAATTAAATGAAAAGTCATTGCTTATCATGAAAACATCAAGGACATCTGACCATAAGGAAATTCACATAAGAGTCATTAAAACCTCTCACAGGGAAAGAAGCTCTAATAGAGTAATTAGTCTTGTGATCAGCCCCCAAACCACTGTACTGGGTAAAATATTCCACTAACCATGTACACTACTACCTTTCTATAAAAAAAAAAAAAAAAATCACTCCCAGAATTCATTTGAAAACTGGTATGGTTTCTAATAAACCAATAACATAATATATAAATCTAATTCAATTGTCTCAGCCCATTAGTAATCCATGACAAAAATAGGAGAGCTACTCTCATGTTTTAAGCACAAATACTATAAAAGGCTGACCCGAGGATTCTACTGGGAAATAACTAATAAGATAGAAGGGTCGCAATGGTGTCCTATTATCCTATAGATTAGTGAATTATAACAATGCTAAATAAGTCAAGTGAGCAGAGGCTCAAAAACAAGAGGAAAAAATTGGTTGCTAAAATTGTTGGAATTTAGGACAAAAAAGGCATGAATTTAGGTGATGAGCTTGAAATTTCTAAAAAGAAAAAGGATAAAAGAAATAGAAAAGCAACTGGTGTTGAGTTGTGGAAGAAGAAAGAAGGATATAGGAATATGTATAGTTTCTTCTAAGAGACTTCTGAGCTACAATCTTGCTTTCCTTCATTCTTTACATTAGTGCCTACATAAACAAGTGAAAATAGAAGGTTAGTACATAATAAAAATAATTGCTATCACTATCATAATGCATGCTATTTGCCAAACACTGGTCTAAACATCTTTTATATATTTTCTCACTTAATTCTCAGAACAAACCTAGGAGGTATGGATTTTTATTATCTCTATTTTACAGATGGGGAAACTCAGATATAAAGAAGCTAAGTAATTTGTTCAGTCGCACAACAAGTTAATAAAGGAAAAAAGGATTCCAAACCAAGCATTCTTCCTGCAGAGTTGCTCCTCCATGCTCATCTTTCCTATACTTTGTGAAAGGGACACATTGAGAAAATCCAAACAAAGCCTAACAAATTGGAACTAAAAATCAAAAAGAAGGTCAAACACAAATGGAAAGAGTAGAGAACCCACCAGTTAAAATGAGTCTTTTGTGTACACAGATTAAGCAAACTGCCAATGTCCACAGGGGGAAAAACTTCTCAAATAGAAATTGCACCATTAGCAAGTCATTATTTGGCTTAAAGCTTGACCCTTTGAGAAAATGTAAATCCATCCTAGAAGAGATAACCCAGCAAGATTTTCCCCATAGTTACATCTCAGTGCACGTTTGCTTATTAGATACTTTACAAAAAGTCCATTTTGATAGTGGAACAAGAGAATGTGCAGAGTATGAGATCACTATGGACCTGAAAGTGAAAACTGAACTGAGCTCCAACTGTGCAGCTTTTAAAAGTTGGCCAGGGGCCCACCTTAGAAAAAGTGAATAGATAGAATCTTGTGCATTACAGTTCAGCCATGAACATCTATCTGTTAAATAGAAAGTGTTGGCAAAATACAAAGTAGTATAAAGCTAATGAGGGATGTTGACAGAGATTCAGACATATGTTAGGTCAATTGTCTTTATTGCAGGAGGTACAAAGTCTCACCTACAGCTGCCCCAAAACCCAAGAGGAAGGGAAATAAATCTATAGCTATAAAAAGAGTGGAATGTGATGGTAAGATGTGTAACCACATTGTAAGTGTTGTAGGGGAATGTTTTTTACATTATTCTATCTTGTATCTTTTTCCTAGCAAACAAAAATATGTCTACATGTGGAAAAATCCAGGTTAACTCTCCAGTCATTTGCTAACTACCCAAATCCAGGCATTCTGTTTTCCAGGAAGGATACTTTAGCCTCATGTGTATCAACGTTGTTAGTTTAGCACAGGAATAGTTACTACAGCTGTAAGACATTAGTGTTGTCCAAGTCAACAATTTTCCATAAGCCAGAGAGAGAAAAAAAATCAGTGCTTGTTACGATATATGAAAATTGGAGACTTAAATCCTCCCTAGAATTAAAGGGACTTTTAAGATGAGAGGAAATTAGAAGAAAAACGATGTTGAGGTGTTATAACAAGGGCAATCCCTGCTGGACCATATTGGAAACCTAACCAAGCAGAAAACCACTTCAGATTCACAAGTAACTTGTGGTAAAAGCACTTTGGAAAGGCTAATGGGTTTTTAATTCAACGTACAAGTTCGATTTGTTTGAAAAGTACATATGCCATTAAATCTTTCACATCATTGCTGCCTGTCCTTCTGTTCAGATTCTCACACACATCACCAGTGCAATTGCTCTATGCAGGACAAGCCCTATGCTAGTCTGTGGAAGTCAACCAAGTTCTATGTCAGCACTCAGATTTTCCTTTTGGGTTCCTTTTCTTCCTTTTCACTATCTCAATTTTTATGTCCTTCAAGGCTACACCAACCAGTACTGAGACTTGTTCCTGTGAAGCAACACATGTTAAATGAGTTTGTTTTTTACTTTCAAGGGTTTCTTCGAGGAGAAAGAGCCAGTGCAAGGTGCTGGGAAAAGTGAAATAATCCAGACCTGAATTCTACCCTTAAGGAGCTTATAGTCAATGATAATTACATTTCCTTACATCTGTCTCTAAAATCTGGTATGGTTTCAATGTTTCATTTGAATCACTATAGAAAATGGAAGCCTAGCAAGTCAAATTTAGATGTTCTGTTCTTTGCATATCTCGTTACAGATGGAAAGGCAGAAAGGCAAAATTAAGCATTTTCATTTTATGCCTTTTAAGGCTTTGTTCAAATGTTTCTGGAGTTATGATTACTGAAAGAATGTGGGATAATGATTAATTATGTTCTGAAGACTAGAGAATCACTCCAGAGAAGCACAATTCTGATCAGAGCAGGTTGGTAAATTTTAAACACCTTCCTCCCTTCAGTAGGAAAAAATAAAATAAAACAAATTTTATTTGTTCATAAATTCATTCAGCAAGAGTTTATTGATAATATACTGTGTTCCAGGTATGGAGTTAACTTGAGATTCAAATAAGGACACAAGGCAAGCTCCACATACCAGTCTTTTGACAATGCTTCACTAGGCCTTTACTGAGACAACAGCAAAATACCTCTCCTTTCTCAGCACTCATTTGTGTACCCCTCTTGTTAAATTTCCCTATCGTTCCTTAAAGCACAATGGTTCTAGAATATGTCACTTACAGTGGGCTGAAAGATTAAACGTCAGCTGTATCAGTATCAAAAACCTAGTAATAATAACAAATAGCTCACATTTATTGAGCATTTGATATGCGCCAGGCACTGTAACAAGTCCTTCATGTGCATTTATCTCACTTAATCTTACAAAAACCCAATGATGATGGCTCTGTTGTTATTGCATTTGTCAGATGACAATATCAAGTCACAGGACAGAGAAGTAGGTGGCTGAGCCAGGATTTGAACCTTGACTATCCAGCTCAAGAGTTTGCAGTTATTATTACACTATACTGTGTTTCAAAATACAAAATCAAATTATACCTGTTAAAAAGAATAGAGTAAAAATAATTCGCTCCCTTCCCTCTCTTATCTCCAAATTGGGTGGATTCTATTGAAATGCTACCTCTGCACTCAGTCCCAGCCAGAAGCCATCATTTTGGTTTTGTTTTTTAATTTTATATTGCTCCATGTGTTGACTTTTCTGAAGGCAGTTTTAACTTTCAACCTAGAATGTAAGGTTCCATGTAAACAGGGGCTAAGATCTCATGAATATTATTTATTTATTTTCTACCTCAGCCAGAGCATATATTAGCAAAGTGCCATGAATACTATAGTTGTTCGTTAAATGTCTGTTGAGTAAATTAACAGGATAAAATTGGATAACATATAAATTGCTCAATGACTGTTATCTCTCCCTAGATCATAAGTCTCTTTGTATTATTCACAATGCCATACACATAGCAGGAACTTCATATTTCTTAAAAATGTTGAAAAATCCTTAAATTCCTGTACCCAAATGAACACTTGCTTATAGTAGTAAAGTGTATCAGATATTCTGCAAAACGTCTATGAAGGCCACCTCCACACAGACTCAAAATTACACAATGCTAAGAAGCCCCAAACAATGAAAGCTAGAAATAGACTCCTTAATCTGATTCGATAGATAGATAGATAGATAGATAGATAGATAGATAGATAGATATAGATAGATATATACATATATATCTGATATAGCTTTAATAATAACAACAATAATATCAATAAATATAATTTCTGCAGTTACCACAAGCTTAGGATCTTCTATTTACCAAGCACTTAACTTTCATCATCTTATTTAATACTTATTACAATCTATGAGGTTAGTATTTTTATTTCCAATTTACAGATAAGAAAAATCAGGCTCAGAGATGTTAAATCACTTAAATTCACATAGCTAGTAATTGGCAGAGATGGGATTCTAAAGACATGACCTTTCTACTACATCTACTATGTCTGTCAAAGGACTCACAGGCTCTTATTTATGTTCTTCATCCCACTACTCAAATGCAGTTTCTGTAGACAGAGGACCAAATTTCTTATCAGTTTTCCCAGTTTCTTATCAATTTTCCTTTTGTTATACTTCAGAGCTCAAATGCTGGAATTAGACAAACCTGGGTTTGAATACCAGCTCCACCACTAATATGTTATATATTCTTGGACAAGTTAACTATCCTCTCTGAGTCTCAATTTGTTCACCTATTGAAGGAGAGCAAAACTAGTACCTCATCACGTTATTGTGAGGAAAAAGGAGATAATTCATATAAAGGGCTTCAGACATTAAAAATGCTGAGCAAAGGATATTTATCTTCACGACTCCAAGAATAGCCCTGCCTATTTATCATTATTGCACCAAATATTAATAATCTGTCAACATTTTTCTGGTAGGAATGAAGTGAAAGAGTTCTGATAACTGTTAATTTTTACAAGCCAGTGACAAAGGCAAATATAATAAATTCTGTTGAGTGGAAAAGTGGAGACACTGTTGAGGTAAGGATCCACCAGAAAGCAAGGAGAACACAGACCACTATGAAGTCAGCCCCTATGCTATGACTGGTAAAACAGATCTTAAATCTTGAGATCGCCAGTCCTTAAGTCTAGACTCCAGACTATATCCAGCTATAGTACAAAAAAAAAGAGGGTTTTCTTAGAGAGTGCTTGAGAATTTATAGAGCCCAAATTGAATTTGAATTGAGACAGTCTCTGACTTCTCCAAAAACAAATTCAGTCTTTCTTTCTAATGAAGAGAAAAAAGATATATTTCCTAAATATAAAAGGCCTATTTTCTTGGAATTCAGTAATGTATGGTGAATTTCCAGTTGATTTACAAAACCAAAGTAGATGGAAAAAGCACAAATTGAAGCATGGTGCCAAAAGAGTATCTATTTGCTGATCTTAACCTATCTGTAGCAAGGAGTACACAAATAAATTTTGGATCATTTTGTACACTCACACCCTGCTATCTCCAGTCCCAAGTCAAGGGACATTTTTAACACTGACATTGCTCAATACGGGATTACCAGATCAGAATCACTTCTATACATGAATTATAAAATCATTGTATATTATCTAAATCTAAATCTGACCAGATGGGACAACTTTAGGTTCAGAGAACTGCTTGACCTGTCTGAGAAACTGCAACTTCAACCAAGTTATTTCCCCATTTGGGGCACTGGACTGTACTCTAAACATTGAGTGGGTCTCTGTTCTGTTTCACTGATCTATATAACTGTTTTGTGACAGTACCAGGCTGTTTGGATTACAATGGCTTTGTAGTATAGTTTGATATCCAGTATTGTGATGCCTCCCACTTTGTTCTTCTTTCTCAAGACTGCTACAGCTATTTGGGGTCTTTTTTGGTTCCATATAAATTTTTGGAGTATTGGTTCTAGTTCTGTGAAGTATGCAGTTTGATATTTTAATAGGAATTGCATTCAATCTATAGATTGCTTTGGGTAGTATGGACATTTTAATGATGTTCATTCTTCTAGTCCATGAACATGGTATATGCACCTACTTGCTTGTATTTCCCTCTCTTTCTTTTTTCAATTTCTTATAGTTCTCCCTGGTTAAGTTTATTTCGAGGTATTTTACTTATTTTAATTTTTTGCAATGGTAACTGGTAATGCTATTTTCAGTATCTCTTTCTGAGAGTTCATTGTTATTGTATAACAATGCCATTGATTTCTAGATGTTGATTTTGTATCCTGCAACTTTGCCAAATTCATTTATAAAATCTAGTCATTTCTTGGTGAACTAGTTATGTTTTCTATGTACAATATCATGTCATTTGCAAACAATGGTAGTTTTACTTCCGCCTTTCCCATTTGGATGCCTTTTTTTCTTTTTTGTCTGATTGCTCTGGCTAGGACTTCCAGTGCTATGGTGAATAAGAGTGGTAAAAGCATCATGGGGGAGTTTTAACGAACATTCAAAGAAGAACACCCATTCTCCTCAAACAATTCCAAAAAATTCAAGAAGAAGAAAGACTTCCAAATTTGTTTTATGAGGCCAGCATAATTCTAATTTGAAAGCCAGATAAAGATGCTACAAAGAAAAAAAAAAACTACAGGCCAATATCTTTGATGAACATACATGCCAACATCCTGAACAAAATATTAGCAAATTGGATACAGCAATACATTAAAAAAAGTATTCACCATCACCAAGTGGAATTCATCCCAGGGATGTAAGGCTGGTACAATATTCACAAATCAATAAATGTGATCTATCATATAAACAAAATGAAAGATTAAAAATATATGATCATATCAATAGAAGCTGAAAAAGCATTCGACAAAATCCAGCACCCATTTCTGATAGAAATGCTCAGCACTGTGGGAATAGAGGGATCATATCTTGATATAATAAAGGCCATATACAAAAAACCTATAGCCAACATCATACTCAATGGACAAAAACTACAAGCATTTCCCTTAAGAACAGAAACGAGACAAAGATGTCCACTTTTGCCACTCTTATTTAACATAGTACTGGAAGTCTTAGCCACAGCAATCAGACAGGAAGAAAAAATAAAAGAGATCCAAAATGGAAAGGAGGAAGTGAAACTGTCATTACTCACAGATGACATGTTATTGGACATAGAAAACCCTAAAGAATCCATCAAAAATTTACTAGATATAATAAATGAATTTGGCAAAGTAGCAGGATACAAAATTAACATCAAGAAATCGATGGCATTCTTATACACCAATGATGAACTCACAGAAAGAGAAACTAAAAAAACAATCCCATTAACCATTGCAGCAAAAAAAAAATCAAGATACTTAGGAATAAACTTAAAACAGTAAAGGACCTATTAGCAGAAAATTACAGGTCATTGAAAAAAAGAAATAGAGGAAGATATAAAAAAGTAGAAGCACATACCTTCTTCATGGATTGGAAGAATTAACATCATTAAAATGTCCATACTACCCAGAGCAATCTATAGATTCAATGCAATACCCATCAATGTACCAACGACATATTTCACAGAACTAGAACAAATACTTCAAAAGTTCATATGGAAACAAAAAAGACCCCAAATAGCCACAGCAATCTTAAAAAAGAAAAACAAAGTAGGTGGGATCATAATACTGAATATCAGGTTATACTACAAAGTCACTGTAATCAAAACAGCCTGGTACTGGCACAAGAACAGGCATATAGATCAATGGAACAGAACAGAAAACCTGGAAACTGACCCAAGACATTATGCTCAATTAATATTTGACAAAGTTGGCAAGAGCATACAATGGAATAAAGACAGCTTCTTTAATAAATGATGTTGGGAAAATTGGACAGCTACATGCAAAAAAATGAAACTAGACCACCAACGTACACCATATACAAGAATAAACTCAAAATGGATAAAAAATTAAATGTGACTGGTGATCCATAAAAATCCTAGAAGAAAATGCAAGCAACAAAATTTCAGACATCGCACGCAGCAGAATTTTTACTGATACATCACCTAAGGCAACAGAAACAAAGGAAAAAATGAGCACATGGAACTACATCAAACTAAAAAGCTTCTGCACAGCAAAGGAAACAACCATCAAAATGGAAAAAGAACCCACTATATGGAAGAGCATAACTGCCAACGATAAATCAGATAAGAAGTTAATTCCAAAATATATAGAGTGCTCACACAACTCAACAAAAGGTAGACAAACAACCCAATGAAAAAATGGCCAGGGGACCTAAATAGACACCTTTTCAATAAGGACATACAAATGGCCAAGAGACATATGAAAAAATGCTCAATGTCACTAATCATCAAAGAGATTCAAATTTAAACAACTATGAGGTAACACCTCGCACCTGCCAGAATGGCTACCATCAACAAAACATCAAACAACAAATGCTGGTGATGGTGTGGAGAAAGGGGAACTCTAGTACACTGCTGGTGGGAATGCAGACTGGTGCAGCCACTATGGAAAACAGTATAATGTTTCCTCAAAAAATTAAAAATTGTTCTGCCATTTGACCCAGAGATCCCACTTCTAGGCATATATTCGAAGAAGCCTGAAACACCAATCAGAAAGAATATGTGTACCCCCATGTTCATAGCAGCACTATTTATAATCACTAAGATTTCAAAACAGCCCAAGTGTCCACCAATAGATGAGTGGATAAAAAAGCTGTGGTACATATACACAATGAAATACTATATAGCTGTAAGAAAGAAAGATCTCTTATCCTTTGAGACGACATTCAGGGACCTCAAGAGTATTATGCTAAGCAAAATAAGCCAATCACATGATCTCACTTATTTGTGGAATATAATTAACAAGGTAGGCCAATGAACAAAATAGATCCAGAGACATAGAAAGAAGTATGGTTCAGATTGACAAACCTCAGAGGAGTGGGGTGGGGGGATGGATGAGATGAACCAAAGAACTTATATACATGTATGCATAACCAATGGCCATAGACAACAGTGCTGGGGGGGGGGGCAGGATGGGGAGGATGGTGTCTAGGGGGAAAAGGAAAAACATCTATAACAAAAATAAATTAATAACAACTGAAAAAATAAAGAGTGGTAAAAGTGGACATCCTTGTCTTGTTCCTTTTCATAAGGTAAATACTTTTAGTTTTTACCCATTGAGTATAATGATGGCTGTAATTTGGTCATGTATGGCCTTTAAGTTTAGGTACGACCCCTCTATTTTTACTTTGCTGAGAATTTTCATCAAAAATGGCTGCTGAATTTTGTCAAATGCACTTTCTGCATTTATTTTTTTAAATTATTTTTATTAATTTGTTTTTGTTACAGATGTTTCTCCTTTTTCCCCCATTGACACCCTGTTCCTCATCCCCCCCACCACCCCATCCCCAGCTTTGTTGACTATGTCCATTGGTTATGCATACATGCATATAAGTTCTGTGGTTTACCCCCCCCCAACACCCCCTCTTTTGAAGATTATCAGTCTGTACCCTATCTCTATGTCTCTGGGTCAATTTTGTTCATCAGTTTGTTTAGTTCATTATATTCTACAAATAAGTGAGATCATGTGATATTTGTCTTTCTCTGCTTGGCTTGTTTCGCTTCGGATAATACTCTCCAGATCCCTCCATGTCATCTCAAAGGATAAGAGATCTTTCTTTCTTATAACTGCATAGTATTCCATTGTGTACATGTACCACAGCTTTTTTATTCACTCATCTACTGATGGACACTTGGGTTGTTTCCAGATCTTAGCTATTGTAAATAGTACTTCTATGAACATAGGGGTACATATATTATTTCTGATTGGTGGTTTAGGCTTCTTAGGGTATATTCCTAGAAGTGGGATCACTGGGTCAAATTGCAGTTCAATTCCAAAATATATAGAGTACTCTCATACAACTCAACAAAAGGAAGACAAAGAACTCATTTGAAAAATAGGCAGAGAACCTAAATAGATGCCTCACCAAACAGGACATACAAATGGCCAAGAGACATATGAAAAAATGCTCAACATCACTAATCATCAGAGAGATGCAAATTAAAACAACAATAAGGTATCACCTCACACCTCTCACAATGGCCGCCATCAA
Organism: Molossus molossus; assembly: GCF_014108415.1. Taxonomy (NCBI): domain Eukaryota; kingdom Metazoa; phylum Chordata; class Mammalia; order Chiroptera; family Molossidae; genus Molossus; species Molossus molossus. Next base: position 9,110,574 of record NW_023425355.1, on the reverse strand, counting down.
CAAATCATCAAACAACAAGTGTTGGCAAGGGTGTAGAGAAAAGGGGACTCTAGTACACTGCTGGTGGGAATGCAGACTGATACAGCCACTATGGAAAACACTGTGGTGTTACCTCAAAAAGTTAAAAATTGAACTGCATCTATTGACATGATCATTTGATTTTTATGTTTCATTGTGTTTATGTGATATATCACATTTATTGATTTGCATATATTGTACCAGTCTTGCATCCCCCTAAAAATTGCAGTTGGTCATGATGCATGATATTTTCAATGTACTGCTGGATCCAATTTGCTAATATTTTGTTGAGGATTTTAGCATCTATGTTCACCAGGTATGTTGGCCTATAAGTTTCTTTTTTGGTAGTGTCTTTATCTGTTTGTGAAATTAGGATAATGCTGGCTTCATAAAAAAAAAAAAAAAAAAAAAAAAAAAAAAAAAAAAGCTTGGAAGTGTTCCTTTCCCTTGAATTTTTAAAAATATTGAGGAGGATAGGTTTTAGTTCTTCTTTGAATGCTTTCTAAAACTCTCCTGTAAATCCATCTGGTCCAGTACTTTTGGTTGCTGGGAGGTTTTTTTATTACTACTTCAATTTCATCAGTTGTTATTGGACTATTCAGGATTTCTGATACTTCTTGATTGAGTTTTAGAAGATTAAGCTTTTCTAGAAATTTGCCCTTTTCAGATTTCCAGGGCATATAGTTGTTCATAGAATTTTTTTTTACAATTCTTTGTATTTCTCTGGTGTCATTTGTTATATTGCCTCTTTAATCTCTGATTTTATTTATTTGAGTCATCTCACTTTGTTTCTTGATGAGTCTGGCTAAAGGATCATCAATCTTGCTTATCTTTTCAAAGTACCAGCTCTTGGTTCTATTGATCTTTTGTATTTTTTTTTTAGTCTCTATGTCATTTATTTCCTCCCTGATCCCTATTATTTCCTCCCTTGTACTTACTCTGGGCTTTTCTTGCTATTCTCTTTCTAACTTTTAGTGGTAGGGTTAGATAGTTTATTAGAGCATTTTCTTGTTTCTTGCAGTAGGCCTGTAATACTATGAACTTCCCTCTTTGCACTGCTTTCACTGTGTCCCATAGATTTGGGGTTGTTGTGTGTTCATTTTCATTTGTTTCCAGGAAGCTTACTTCCACTTGATCTCATAGTCAAATAATTCTTTGTTTAATAACATGTTATTTAGCTTCCATGTGTTTGGATGTGTTTGAGTGTTTTTATTGTAGTTGATTTCTAGTTTCATGCCATTGTGATCCAAGACAATGCCTGATATCATTTCAATCTTCTTGAATTTAGAGAGACTTTTTTTAAAATTCTAACATAGGTTTATCTTTGAGAATGCTTCATTTTCACTTAAGAAGAATGTATATTCTTCAGCTTTGGTCCAAAATGTTTTGTAAATATCAAATTAATCTGATCTGGTGTGTCATTTAATGTCACTGTTTCTCTGTTGATTTTTTGTCTGGAAGATCTATACAGTGATATCAGTGGAGTTCTAAAGTCCCCTACTATGACTGTATTGTTGTCAATCTCTCCCTTAAAGTCCTTCAGTATTTTTTAGGTGCTACTATATTGGGTGGCATATGTTTACGTGAGTTATATCTTCTTGTTGGATTGATATTTTTAGTATTATGTAGTTTCCTTCTTTGTTTCTTGTTATAGCTTTTGTTTTGAATATTTTCACAGATATAAGCATGAGTATTCCTACTTCCTTTTTGTTTCTAGTTGCTAGGAAAAAGATTTCCCATCTCTTCACTTTCATCTGTGTGAGTCTTTTATTCTGAGATGGGTCTCTTGTAAACAGCTTATATATGGGTCATGTTTCCTTATCCCATCTCTATGTCTTTTGATTGGAGCATTTAATATATTTACACTTAAAATTATTATTAATAGGTACTTATTTATTGTCATTTTATTCTTTATGCCCATCTCTCTCTCTCTCTCTCTCTCTCTCTCTCTCTCTCCCTCCCTCCCTCCAGCAGTCCCATTAACATTTATTGCAATAATGGTTTGGTCATAATAAACTCCTTTAGCCTTTTTTGTCTGGAAAGCTTTTTATTTCACCTTAAATTTTGAATGATACCCTTGTTGGATAGATTATTCTTGGTTTCAGATCTTTGCTTTTCATTACTTTGAATACTTCATGCCATTCCCTTCTGGCCTATAGTGTTTCTGCTGAGAAATCAACTGACTGCCTTATTGGAACTCCTTGTAGGTAACTGACTGTCTCTGTTGCTGCCCTTAAGATTCTCTCTTTGGACCTGGGTTCGGTTTCTGCTAAGAGCACATACCTAGGTTGCAGTTTGTCCCTGGCCCCAGTTGGGGTTGTGTGGGTGGCAACCACTCAATGTGTCTTCCCACATCAATGTTTCTCTCTCTCTCTTCCTTCTTCTCTCCCTCCGGCTCTATCTGAAGATAAATGCAAAAATGTCCTCAGGTGAGGATTAAAAAAAAAGATTCTTTCTTTGTTTTTGACATTTGCCATTTTAATTATGATGTATTTTGTGTGGGTCTCTTTGGGTTCACCTTGATTTGGACTCTCTGTTCTTCCTGAACTTGTGTGACAGTTTCCTTCACCAGATTAGGGAATTTTCTGTTATTATTGTTTCAATCAAGTTCTCTATCCCTTGCTTACTTTCTTCTCCCTCTAGTACCACTCTGATGCAGATGTTGTTCCATTTCATGTTGTTCTGATGTTCCCTTAAATGGTCCTCATGCTTTTTAAGTATATAGGTTTTTTGCTGCTCTAATTCATTAATTTTTTTTAACCTTGTCTTCTAATTATCTGATCCTCTACTTCTTCTAACATACTGTTACTTCCTTCCAGGGTATGTTTTATTTTTGTATTTGTTAATCCTCACCCAAGGATATATTTTCCATTTATTTTTAGAGAGAGTGGAAGGGAGGGATGGAGGGAGTGACAGAGAGAGTGAGAGAGAAAATTTTATGTGAGACACATCGAATGGTTGTCTTCTGTACATGCCCCAACTGGGGCCAGAGATCGAACCTACAACCCAGGTACGTGCCCTTGATGGGAAATTGAACCCATGGCCCTTCAGTACATGGGCTAACTCTTCAACCACTGAGTCACATAGGCCAGAGCCAGGATATTCTTTATTTCAGCTATGTCATTCTTCATTTCTGACTAGTTATTTTCTATGGTTTCTGTATCCTTTTTCATGCTCTTGAGAATTCTAATGGCCATTACTTTATACTTGGTTTCCCATAAATTGCTGGCCTCTATTTTATTTAGCTTTTTTTTCATTTGGGGCCTGTTTCTTTGTTTCCCCATTTTTGCTGTTTTTTGTGTGTGTGTTTGTTTCTGTGTATTGAATAAGACTGCTATGCCTCCCAGTCTTGGTGGGGTGACCCAGTAGTGTAGTCTCCTTGACCTTCTGAGCTGAGTGCTCTAGGAATGTCCTTTGTGTATGTTATGTGGGCCCATCTGTTGTATTTGGGTTTTGATTGCTGTTGTCCCATTTGTGGTTGGACTCAGCCCTCGGGTTGGCTGACTGTGAGGCTCAACCCCGACCACATTGTGAAAACTATCATATAGGTGCTGACAGAACTAAACATGACAAAATAAGATCAAACCAAAAACCACACACAAAAATAACAACAGTAACAAGAACAAAAACCACAACAGAAATACTGAAGGAAAAAAAAAGTCTAAAAGACACAAGACCAAAAGAATTTGAAGAGATAAAAAAAAAGAAATAAAAAAAGAGAATATGAAGGAAAAGAAATAGAATAAGAATAAATAAGAAAAGAAAATACAAATGAAATAATAATTTTAAAACTAATAATAATGAATAAAATATAGAATAGGAAAAGAAATGGGAATAGAAAAGAAAATAAATTAAATAAATTAAAATTTAAAAAAAGAAAAGAGATAGAGAAAAAATAATAGATCAAAAGAGAAGAGAGAAATAAGAGATATAAAAGAAAAAATGGAAGAAGGAAAAACAAGAAAAAAAGTTTGGATCCGCTATTTGTGGAACTCACTGGATTTTTGCTCCAATGTTGTTAAATTTAGTCCCTTGGTGTGTTGGACCTGAGCCTCCTGGGAGGTTCTCTGATGCAAGCCGATGTGTATCCCTGTCCCTGCCTGGACCTGGGCAATCTGACTGAAGCACAGTTGGGTGGAGTCCAGTGAGCAGGGACTCCATAGCCCAGAGGCTGGGTCTGCCTCAGTTCCCACACCTTGAATGTCCTTGTTCTCATCTGCTCTCTTGCCCCCAGAACTGAGCCATGTGCAGGTAATCAGGTCCTGTCCAGGATGGTTTAAATAGACTAGCATTGGAGGTAGTGCCTATAGCTTGTAGGAGGGTGGAGCAGGCACTTCCTCTCTTTCCAAAGCCTCAGTTCTGTCTGGCTCACTGGCAACCCCATGTCACCACCCCAAGCAAGAGGACATAAGAAAAAAAAGTAAAAATCAGCCCCCTTGGCATTCCAATCTTTTAGCACAGCTAGCCCCTGAAGGGTGGGGCCTCTGCCCAGCCTCCCACCAGGCCAAATATCCAAGTACCTCCCACTGTTAGACACAGCTGGACAGGCTCAGGTTTCCAGCCCAGACCTGTGCCCCCTTGCCTTGGGCTGCATCCAGGCAAGGCAGAACCAGCCTTTCCACAGGTATGGGATGGGATGCCTCCCCTGCCCTTGAGGTGGAGAGGACTGATCCTCTTTCTTGGGGCACACTATCCAGCCCCCATCCTTCTTTCTGCCAAAAGTTCTTCCAAAGTATAAAGGGCCCCTCAGATTCACTGCTGAGTGTATAGGTCAGAACCCTCTGCAGTTCCCGAGTTCCATCACATGGCCCCTCCCACAGAAACCAATAGGGACAAACTTCCCACGCTGGTGTTGTAACAAAGCAATTTCTCTTTGCCTGCAAAGGTGCAGTCTGAGTCTCTCAGGTGGATCCAGTTACCACTGATTTCTAGCACCCAATGTTATGATGCTATGTGGGCTCCCCTTCCTTTCTTTGTTGTTCTGGATTGGGATCCCTATACAGGGCTGAGACTCTACCCTACCAGAGGGCATGAGCTGCACTGCCACACCTTCCCTTTGGCTTCCCTCTCCACTCTCCATATTTCCTCCTGTCCCCTTTATGTTCTCCCCACTCATAATATTTCAGATAAGCTATCCTTCAACTGTTTTGCTCTGTAGTCCTGCTGCAGGTCCAATCCAAGCAGACGGAGCTTCCCGCTAGTCTGCAGCCATCTTGGAACCCCCATTTATCCTTTATTGTGTTTTCTATTAAGGTCTCTTCTGAAATAGAACATCATATCTAAATGTTACGTTATGTCAATCTATGATCCAGGATGTGACTTTAAGTGACACTGAAACTCCAGTGACAGCTTGTAAATGAAAAATAATAAACCTCACCTCGTCAGTACATTGTGAGGATATTCTTGTTTTGTAATGACCCCTCTACACTATCTCAAAGGTTTGTGAGGAAGTCAGTATACATCTTTGTTAAAAACCAAAACCTTTGTATATTCTGAAATCTTCCTTTCAATTATGAATTACTCTTTATAATAATAATTCAAGACAAGTCAATACCCATACTTGTAATTCAGTGAAAAGTACTGTGTTGTTTTGGTTTTGTTTGATTTGGTTTGTTTTAGAAATATCAGAACTCAGAACTCATCATGGACACATCTAGGTCATTTGTTTCAGATGGAAATGCTTGAAGAAAGCCAAATAAGTTGACCCATACAGCCCTTGCCAGATGGCTATCTGAATGATGGACATAATGCCTCAAAAGAAATAAACATTTCCTGAGGTGGAACAGCCTTTACAAACTTAAACTTCCATGGTAATGACAATGCCATTCTCCTGTTTGCCAATTTTTGGCCCAGGAGCTGGAGGATCATGAGTACAGTGCTGATTGTAAGAGAGAGAGAAGAGTGGCTACTGAAGGATTTACAAAGATCAGCATAAAGTCCTTAGGCCAATTCGTCCAGACTATAGGCATGAGAGACTCTCAAATACACTGAAGTTTAGGACAATTCTAACTGCCCCTGAATATTATTAATTCAGCTGGGGGAGTGAGCCAAACATAATTTCCATAGACCAAGTCATCTGAGCCCTAAAGCTAAAACAACTGAAGTTTCATATCATCTGTGAGAATAAAACTCATTTTGCTTTTTAACATTATTTCCAGTATGTTTCCACCATGCTCAAATTTAGGTTTTTCAAGGGCAACAGGTAAAATTGAACAAATTTAAGAACTTCTTAACCATGTAGATGGCTGAAGACTGAAGAAAATTATAAAACTCGCACAGCAAGAGAGAAAGATCATGAGAAAACACAAAGTCCTTCACCTGGTCCATCACCAGTTTTTTCACTCTCTTATCCCACAAATAGGAATAATACTGGTTACTGTTGATTTAATTAATGAGACTTATACTGGACTTTTGAATTTTTAATAAATATAAATAAATGCTATAGTCTGTTAGGTCAAGACTATAGAAGTCATGTCAGAAGGTATCAGACTACTTGGTTAGATATGTATACTACTGGTGTTTTGTAGATAATTTTAAATAGTACATAGACAACCTTTTTGCTTTTTTGTTTTATTTTTTATCCTCACCTAAGGACATTTTTTTGCATTTATCTTCAGAGAGAACAGGAGGGAGAGAGTGAGGAAGAGAGAAAGAGAAACATCGATGTGAGAGAGACACATTGACTGGTTGCCACCCACACGACCCCAACCAACCAGGGACAAACTGCAACCAAGGTACGCGCCTTTAGCAGGAACCAAACCCAGGATTCTCTGGTCCGCGGGCCGATACTCCAACCACTGAGCCAAACCAGCCAGGGCCACAACCTTTATTGTTTTTAACATTATCTAACACATCAAGCCCATGATGCCAAAAAACATAATGTTTAAGATAATGATAAAATGGATATTTAAATTTCAGAGAGTCAATTTAAAGAAAAACTGTAAGCATTTAATAATAAAAGTGGTTAATATATTGCAGATATTAGAAAAGTAGTACAAAAATGACCAAATTTAAGCTAAAGGAAAACTGACATTTATTAAATTTTAAGCCTTAAGAGAACAACAGATATATTGATAACCTGAATTCATTGACTCTTTAGAGTCAAGTAATGAAATATTCCTTATGTTTAGTCTGTACATAATGAATCAATGCTTTTGAGCTGCCAGGGAGCCTACTATTCAAATTGGCAAATGACTTAGAAGGGAAAGATTTTAATTTGGAGCAAAAACTGGCACTTGATTTGAAAGACAGAAGGAAGAAAAGCCTTTGGGAGGGGTTGGGAGAGAGAGAAAATGCATTTGACTTGTTAACAGTTTCTAAAACTCCTTGTTTTAGGTAAGTTCAAATGCTTTATTTAACTTGGTGAGGGTTTCTTTTAGTTTAGGACTAGATGTGTAATTAATCTGTGCCTAAGATATAAAAATACTTTATCTTTGTCTCAGAAAGATAGAAATATGCAAGGTGAACTTATGTTTTATTCACTCACACTAACAAAAGAATGTAGTGTTACCTGGAACAATAGAAATCAGTGGGGAGTGGCAAGGACCCAGAGCATACAAGGTTTTCCTCCAGATTTCCTGCAGAATACATTCTCTTGAATGTGTGTTTTACTGGAGAGAGAGTAAAAAGAAAAAAAAAAAAGTCTTTTAGCATTGTTTAAAAAAAATATATTCCAAATAGAACCAGATGTATTGTTATATCTTTGAGGCTGTGTCTTGACATAATGAAACAGTAGACCAAGGGGAGTTTGTATTTCTTCTACTCATCTTGATTAAGCACTGATTTAGATGTCTAATTATAAGGATTTACTGTCAGTACTGACAGTGTTAAGTATTTCCTCAATGATGCCCCTCCCAGAAATATATAGAACACACACACATCACATCACATTCTATCTAAAGATGTATATATAAATATAGATATATAAATATATCTTAAAAATTCACAATAGTTAAATATCTTTAGATTCCTGAGCGCTTTAAAATTTTTTTAATTTTCCAAACATTTTGGCATCAGTCATTTCAAACACAGTTTATAATCATTCAAAGAGGGTAGGAAGCATGAGAACCTGGTATCACTTTACTAAGCAAATTAAACTCATTTCCTTTTTAGATACAGTTGCTATACTAGCAGATTGATGAAATGGTATAGATCTGATATATATGGATTTTAGCAAGTCATTTTACAATTTCTCTAGTAATGTCCTTGTGAACAAAGTGGTAAAATATGGAATGAATCATAGTACAGTGAGATATGGAACATATTGAACAGATAGATATACCCATGAACTGCTGATAAATGGACCTCTATTAAGCAAGGAGAGGATAGTTGCACCACACTGAGCATTTGCCAAACCATGATATTGGGGCAGAAATAAGTGGTCACAGAAGAGTACCAGGATGATGAAGGGCAGTCAAAGTCATATCATATGAAAACCAGTTAAAGCAATCGAGGCTATATCACATGGAGAAGGTTTATGCAGAATATGAGTACAGACATCACAAAATTGAAGGGCCATTAGATTGAATATTAGAACTTATTCAGTGTGTCTGCAAAAGGCAGGTTAAAGACTAGGGAGATAGTGAGTTTCCTGTCTTGAGGCTGGACTGGATGAGTGTTTGTCAGATGTTAGAGAAGATGTCGAGTGAGAGACAAGGTTAGATGGTCTTTACAGCTTCCCCAACTCTAACAGTATATGAGCCATTAGTTTATTCATTCATTCATTCCACAAATATTTCCTGAGCTCCTAAGTGCCAGCCACCATTCTAGGCACTAGAGAAACAGTGGAGAATATGACAGATTTTCTGTCCTAATAAGATTACTTCTATTGGAGGAAACAGGCAATAAGTGAGAAGACAAGTAAATAATTAAGATAATGTCAGGGCCCAGCAGGTGTGGCTCAGTGGTTGAGCATCTACCCAGGCACCAAGAGGTCACTGGACCAATTCCTGGTCAGGGCACATGCCTAGGTTGTGGGCTTGACCTCCAGTAGAGGGTGTTCAGGAGGCAGCCAGTCAATGTTTCTCTCTCATTGATCTTTCTATCTCTCCCTTCCTCTCTCTCTAAAGAATAAAATAAAAACATTTTTAAAAAGATAACATCAGATAGTGAAAATGATAGAAAGAAAATAACATCTTTAAACCATTTGCTCCTTACAACCACTGGAACTGAGATCTTTTGATTTAGAGACCAGTACCATGCCTATTAAATTGATTTTCTCAAAGAGTTCAGGTTTTGGATTTGTCAGACTAGACTGAGAGAATTAAACTAACATTGATGATTCCCTCTAAACAATATTACAGGATTCTCATAAAAGGTGGAATTAACAGTGTGAGATTTAGAATCAGAGAAAAACCATGCTTATTTTACTCCTAACCCAGTAACTCCAGAAGAACATGGGTTTAAGAATCATAATATAAATAAGGAGCAAAATGCAGGCTAGTTCATGCTCTCCAATCACTATTATAAATGATCATTCCACAGACATTGTATGGAACAGAGAACAAAATAAATGAGGCCTTCCTAAGCATGCAAAGGTCAGTCAGAGACAAAACTGTTAAGCAGTTTTTATTTCCTCTGTTGTAGAAATAGGAAAGGGCATCTTTGCCAGACCCTTCAAGTCATACCATCAACTCTACCATGTGACAAATCTCTACATTTTAAATATATCTGTCTCAGATACCATGCTGCAAGTCCACATAAGATACGGGGGTAGCAAAATAGCAACCTGCAGAATTGGATGCAATATAGTCTGATATATGCCTCTACTTGTGATAGTCATCCACTCACCCTGATGCCCAGAGACATTTGAGATGTGAAAAGACAAACGAAAGGAAGAATTTTTTCGGGGAGGCAGATGAGGCCAAAATTAAACTATAAAATAAATTGGAAATAGCCACCCTTCTCTGGCCTAGTCAGTGAAATGCAAAGCAGAACCTAAGCCCCACTGGTCACCCCCATTCCCTTGGGTGGTGAGTCAAAATGAAACATCACCTGATGCAGAAAACAAAGTCAAGTTTAGGCAAGCCTAGAGAGGCATTGCCAAAAAAGGGAAGGGTAAAAATAAATAGCCAGATGAATTTTCAAAAAGGCAAACAACCAAAACAAATATACAAATACAAAAGATTATTTAAAAGAATAATAGCAAATGTCCCAATTCTGACTGAGACACAGGAATGGTTACCACATGGGGTGCGTGGTCCTGTTTGTCAAACCCTTTAGTATTCATGTAAATCACCATGAGTCCAGGTCACTTACAAGTAATGATTTCTGGGGAGGGAAGAGTCTGGGCAGGGCTAATGTCTCCAGGGTGCGTAAATTGTTTTCAACTCCTAGTTCCTGAGCACTAAACTAGAGCGACAACTGCTCACTGTTGACTCCCTATTGATACAGGACAGAAATCTTGCCTCAGCAGGGGCAACTGACTGGGGCTTTGGGGATTATTCTTTACGCGGCTGGTCTTTGATTGTGTAATCTGCAAAATGTTACTATCTTTGTGCTCCTCTGGTTTCCAAGGCCTTTTACCCTTTCTGGTGGCTCCTACCGCTAAACCAGTGCTTTCCTACTGACGTGTCAGTGACTTCATAGAATGCCCACCCAGGGCCCTCTCTTCCAGGACTTAGTAAAAGATCTGTATTAGTTTCCTAGGACTGCCATAACATAATTGAAATAAATTGACAAATTTATTTTCTCAAAGTTCTAAAGGCCTCTAGTCCAAAATCGAGGTGTCTGCAAAACCATGCTACCCTCTGAAGTCTCTAGGGAGGAATGCTTCCTTGCCTCTTCCAGCTTTTGGTGGCTCCTGGCATTCCTTGGTTTATTATTGCATGATTCCAATCTCTGCCTCCACCTTCACATGGACTTCTTCCCTGTGTGTGCTTCTGTATGTTCACATGGTCTTCTTCTCTGGACACTAGTCACTAGATTTAGGGCCCCACTTTATCCAATATAAACTCATCTTAACTAATTATATATGCAAATGCCATATTTCCAAATAAGATCACATTCTGAGGTTCTGGTACATAGACAAAAGTAATACACAAACTTTGGGAGGACACTATACAACCCCATATAGAGGTAATATTTAATAAAAAGAATATATTTTTCTTCCTGAGACAGGAATAATAATAAATGTAGAATGGCAAATTTTCAGACAATAGAACTAAGGTAAAAGAGACAGTTCAGGAAACAGGCTAGACATTCAAAGGCCCACATAAACAGAAGCCCATGTGAAACTGCATCATTGCTTATCACCCCCTGGCATGACCCTTGCTCTTACGTGCTGGGGAGAGGGGAGGGGTGGTCAGGGTAAGGATGGAAACACTGTACTTTAAGTTATCTAAACACTTATCATTTGGCATGTGGTCTTCTCCTAAGCTGCCTGGCTGATTCCACTACTTGATTTTTATGAGTGTCAGAATATCCTTTTGTTAAAACAAATCTCATTTTTATTACCTAGTTCAAACAAATGAAGTGGTTGGAAATGTGTTATGTGCAAGCTACGGGCCCTAATAAAATTCACTTCCTGGCAGGAAGAAAAAGGGTGGAGAGTGAAGAGTGGTGAGGGGCTCAAGAAAAATATTGCAAGAGCAGCAGTGTTGTAGTGATGCTATTTCATTTACATATAGTAGGAGTCTTAAAAAGTATGAATAATAAATGGTGACGAAAGGAGACTTGATTTGGGGTGGTAAATACACAATATACGGATAATATAATATAGAATTGTAAAAAAATAAATAAATAAATTGAAGAAAAAAAGGCACATATATCCCTTCTGAAGCAGACAAATATACTGCTTGAGTTGATTTATTGGGGGGGGGGTATACACAGCAAATTAAAGGTTTAGTTATTCTGTAAGTGTTAAGCTTTTGGAAATACAGCAATTATTTTATGCATCTTCATTTCTAACTTAGTGGATACTTAAAGATTCTGGGACTGAAAATGGCAGGCCCCACTCTCCAGCATGTTGGTACTATTTATACACACACACACACACACACACACACACACAATTGTATTTAGGCTTGGGTGTTAGGATCCCAACTTTGGCACTTTCTAGTAATGTGTCCTTGTGCAACCTCCCAGGGCACAACAACATATTTTACAGAGGAAGAAACTGAGGTCTATTCTGAGTCAAATGAGCTCAAAATATAAAGCATGGACTGTCTCAATAAGCAGAATTAGTTGTATGCTAAAATCTCTCTTCTACTCTTCTGTTGCTCTCACATACCATTATCCAGGAGTCATCTTGGGGTTAAACACTGAATATTATTTTCTGAGCATCCCTTTAAAATGTAAGTTCTCCCTTGAAGAGAAGCAGAGAAAATCACTGACTTACATTAGTGAGGATGAGTTTGTGTTGGGCAGAATACCAGGGGTTAAATCTATTACCTAGGGGGAAGTTTTCCAAAAGCAGGTAGGCAGAATAGAGGACAAACTGCTACAGGCAGACCCTGCTACCAATTTCTCAGAACCTAGAGGGAGTTAAGTTTTTTTTTGTTGTTTTTTGTTTGTTTGTTTGTTTTTACCATCAGTTCACTCTCTAGCCTTCACATAATCTACTTAACTTTATGAAATTTGTCCTGACCTTCTTGAGAACCTTTGGGAAAGCATTAGAATTAATTATTCTTTTAAACCAGAATTCTCTCACCAGCCAATCCCCTACCCCTACTCCCCAAACACACGCACGTCCCCACCAACCACAAGCATATGCTAAGTAAGTAAGAAAATAAATACTTGCTCAGAATGGTTTTGATGGGTTTGAGTTCCTTTTCCTCTCTTCATCCCAACTACACACCAACAAATTAATTCATTCAGAACTGGATTTAAAAGTGCAAGACACAGAAAAGGAACAAGAATCCCCATATATGGTTCCTTCCTCCTCAGTACTTTAAAATATTGATCACAAGGCTCCACCTCTATAAATTCTGGAACAGTAGGTATTTGCTGGGTCCTGGGAATCAGCTTTTCAGGCAAAAATCTCAGATTATGCTAATGCCACCTTTCGGAGACTAGCATTTGAGAACCACGGCACAACATTGTATGTTGCCTAAAATCCAATGTACAATTTACACACCATATAATGCACAAATCTTCAGTTTACATATATATATATATATATATATATATATATATATATACCCATGTGACAATCACTCAGAAAAACATATATAGTCTATTTCTAGCACCCATACTCAGGAAGTTTCCTTGTGGTTCTTCCCATTCAATACTTCTAATCCCCAGAGGTCATTACTGTTCAGAATTGTAGCACTAGTGACTGAATTTACCTGCTCTTGAACTTTAAAAGATGGTATAACTTACTCTTTTGATTCTAGTTTTTTTCACTCAATGTGTCTTTGAGATCTATCCATGTTCTTGTGTGTATCAGTAACAACTACCATATTTTTCTTACTTCATATAGAATCATTAAATGTTAAAGCTTGAAGGGACCTAAAAGACTGTATATAATGGATTAGAGCTCTGGCTTAAATGCCTGCAAGGAACAATGTGGAAAAAGTTTAAAAGTAAAGCAAGTAAATGTAATGCAATATGAAGTGGTAGGAACTGCAGAGAACTAGAGAGCATTCTCTAATTAAAAGAAGCAGTTGGTATCTATTCAGTTCTTATTAATTGTTGCTATGTGGGTATGTAGACCTAGCATAGATTTCTCTCTCTCTCTCTCTCTCTCTCTCTCTCTCTCTCTCTCTCTCTCGCAGAAGTTGGAAATCTATATTATTTTGTAGAGTCTCCTTATTTTTAATCAACTTTAAAATAAGTAAGGACCAATCAAAATATAATTGCTGGCTGCCTCTAGTCCAGAGATGGTTAGTTTGCAATCTGTAACTAGTCTAGCCTCCCTATTTTCAGATAGAAAAATAAGGCAAAGAAAGAAGGGGACTTATCCATGAGCACACATAAAATTGGAGGCAGAGCTGTAGTGACCCAGTTTAATAGTTGAAATAGTTTAGAACACAGAATATGAAGACAGGCTGATTAAGACAAAGTCCCATCTGTTTGATTTACCAATGGTTTGGCTCCTTGGCACATTATTTAGCCTTTCTGAGCCTCAGTTTTCAAGTCTGTAAAATGAAAAGGGAAATGCCTTTCTGGCCTTCTGTTATAGGTTGTTGTGGAACTAAATGGGTTAATATAAAGTTAATATAAGTAAAGAGCTAGTATCATGCCTAGTGCATAGTAAGTGCTATAGAACCATTAGTTTGTTGTTGTTGTTGTTGTTGTTGTTGTTGTTGCTGCTGCTGCTGCTGCTGATGTTAGTGTTATTCCCAAGGATAATGAATGGAAAAACTAATATAATATCATTTCTGAGAAGTTAGTTTCTCCAGGACAAATTATTAAAATATCATACAGGACATTCATAAGTTGTCAAGCTTGATGAAACAGAGTATTCAAATGGGTTATTAATGCCAAATCCCCATTTAATCATCAAAATATGTACAAGTGATTTTTAGCTCAAGAATGGAAGGTGCCCTGTTGGCTGCAATATGGCAGTGGCAGAAGGAGAAAGCCTGGAGTCCTGGCTGAATAAAGCCACCCATCTTTCTAACCACTAAGAGGACTGGGAACACATAGTTGGCTTCTGTGATCAGAGCAACAAAAGAGGTTGAAGGACCAGATAGCTGTCCAACTGCTGGCTCATAAAATCCAGTCTCTGCAGGAATGGGAGGTGGTCCAGGCCCGGATTATCCCAGAGGCGTGTATGAAGAACTGTGGGAGGAGATTTCATAACGAACAGGGAAAGTTCAAGTTTTTGAATGAGTTCATCAAAGTTATTTCTCCAAAGTATCTGTGGGACAGTATATCTGAGAAAGTTAAGACCAAGATTATTGAGCTGCTCTATAGCTGGACATTGGCCCTGCCAGAAGAATAGATCAAGGATGCCTACCACATGTTGAAGAGGCAGAGCATAGTGCAGCCTGATCCACTGATCCTTCTGGACAGGACACTGATCCCCTCTCCACCACCTCTTCCCAAAATTCCTCTTTGACAATAAGGAGAAATCTAAGCTTTTAGTCAAGTTGTTAAGAAGCAAAACCCAGATGCAGCCAACAAGTCCAAGCAGCCAACAAGTCCATCAACTCCATGGTGAAGGAATATAAGGCATGCATCCAGAAGGTGACCAAGTGTCTGCACACTTTAGAGGAGGAGGATAATAATATGAGACTTCTCAGTGAGATACTGCTTCCTTACAGCAAAGAGTATTCATCAGATAAAGAGCTCATGAAGGAGCTGTTTGATCAGTGTCAGAATAAGAGGTGAATGTTATTCAAACTAGCAAGAAAGACAGAGGACAATAGTTTAGGGGACATCCCGCAGGCCAACGGCAACCTCTCCTGGGTCATAAACTTATATAAAACAATTGTTGAAGGACAAATCATGAATGGTGAGGTAGCTTCCACAACTATGTCTGATTCTAAAGGAAACCACCACTCCAGTAACCAAGACACACTCATCAATCTTGCATTCATCAATAGATGAGTGGATTTAAAAAACTGTGGTACATATACACAATGGAATACTATGCAGCTGTAAGAAAGATCTCTTACCCTTTGAAGTGATATGGAGGGACCTGGAGAATACTACTAAGCAAAATAAGCCAATCAGAGAAAGAGAAGTACCACATGATCTCACTTATTTGTGGAATACAATGAACAAAATAGACCCAGAGACAGAAAGAATTAGGGAACAGACTGACAAGCCTCAGAAGAGGGGGGTGGGGGGGAGAGAAGAGATAAACCAAAGAACTTATATGTATGTATGCACAACCAATGGACATAGACAACAATGTTGTGAGGGGGGTAGGATCGGGAGCAGGGTATCTATGGGGGGGGAAGGAGAAACATCTGTAACAAAAATAAATTAATTAATAAATGAAAAAAAAATAAGTGAATTGATTTCACTACTTAAGGAATAAATCCAAGAGCTTTCCACAGACCAGCTGCCATAGCCCTGGAAAAGTCTTTGGGGTTACTACATGGAAATATACATTTACAATAAGTTTTAAACATTAAAAGTATGAGTGTTACTGTAGAAGTCACTCTTTCATTACAAACAGCTATACTGTATACACCAACTCTGCCACCCTTATTTTGCTGCATGTTATATAAAACCATTTTCACCCCCCCAAAAAAGGAATGGAAGGTATAACTGCCAATAGAAGAAAAAGTTCAAACTAGTGTTCCTAATAAGTGAAAAATAGGCTGTTGGGAGGAAGCTTCTAAGCTGGGTCTAGAAAGAGAATCAGATTTCCAAACATGAAAAGCCAGTCAGAGGACACAGATATGTAAGCAAAGGCAGGGTGAGTGTGTCCTATGTGTGGCACACTGTAGAGACTAACAAGCTAGTGGGACATAGGTAAAAGAAAAGGAAAGTACCACTGGAGAAATAGTATAGAAATACATCCCAGAGGGTTTTGAATGCAAAATCAAGAAACTTGGACATGAGGCTATGCCCAAGCAGCAAGTCTCCTTTATTTAATAAAAGAAATATATGTTCTCATGTTAACTTTTCGTAACACATACACAGAGGAGGAGGAGGAGGAGAGAGAGAGAGAGGGAAACTCTTGGAGGTGTGGGATGTGTCTATCACCTTCATTGTAGTAATGGTATCACAGGTGTTTACATATGTCTAAATTCATCAAATCTTGCAGAAAAAACAAATGCAGTTTTAGTGTATGAATTATACCTCAATAAAGCTGTTTTTAAAAAGAAATGTAAGGCCCTGGCTGGTTTGGCTCAGTGGTTGGAGCATCGGCCTGCGGTCCAGAGAGACCCTGGTTCAGTTCCAGCTAGGGGCACGTACCTCGGTTGCAGCTTGTACCCGGCCCCAGTTGGGGTCGTGCGGGAAGCAGCCACTCGATGTGTCCCTTTCACGTTGATGTTTCTCTCTGTCCCTCTCTCTCCCTCCCACTCTACCTGAACAAAAATGGAAAAATATCCTCGGTTGAGGATAAAAAAAAATCAATAAATAAAAAAGAAATGTATGCTTATATTTCAAAAATAATGCAAATGCTACAGAAAAAATGTGACATGAGGAGTAAAATTCTCCTTCATCTACACACCCAGAGTCCCTTAGGATTAACAGTTTATTGTGCAACTTGAAGGAAATGTCTCCCATGGAATTTTTTAAAGTATTTATTTGCTATGTACTGTATGTACTGCAGTGACCCTGATGTAACACAGTGACTATATTGCACCATATCTGTGTTACACAAATGCTGAGAGTAAAAAGGGCCCCACAAGCACCATCTGACCTGCTTGAAAGGCAGCTGAAAACGAAATCACCAAGCTCTGCTTAAAAATTAAGAAAACAAAAATTCCTTTTCTGCCCTTGACAAATATTCATTAGTGTAATATTTCTCATTTGCACATGTTGGTGGACCCTGCTGGCATGGATGAAGAAAATACAAATGTCTTAGGAATCTGATGTGACTCCTGACTAATTATATTTTCTGCTTCAGTCTTTCAGCCAAGAAATAATCAGAGAATAAGAGGGTGCCTATTTTTCTGTCAGGGATATACACAAAGAACTCAATTTCAGATAATACAGCTGTGCTGAAAAACTCAAGTATAGTAGTGACAAGAAAAAAAATCATGGCAGAAATGGAATGGAAGGAAGTGAAGAAATGGAATTTGGTCATGTAAATATGCTCCAAGTGGAAATAATTGAGCTAAACCAAGAGGTCCATGCTGGGTTAACGTGAGACAGTCCAGCTTGTTTAATACCTGACTTGGAGGAGAAGGGGAATTTAACCATTCTGAGCATGGAATAAATCACAGGCAGGATTGCAGAGTGTTAAAAAAATCACACATTAGAAAGTTCTTGAATAAACCAAAGAACTTATTCATATATGCACAACCAATGGACACAGACATTAGGTTGAGAAAGTAGGAGGGGGGTGGGAGCAGGGAAGAAGGGGTCAATGGGGGGCGGGAATTGGGGACATCTGTAATACTTTCAACAATTAAAAAGGAAGTTCTTGAAAATGTTAAGACATAAAATCAGCTGATAAGACATATTTAAGGTCTATCAGTCATTCTCAGGAGGGGAGCTTAATAGATGCCAGTACTTTTAGTAAATTAACAAAATATATAGCGCAATTAGAAATTGCCAGATTCACATATTTCCTGACTATATATCTAGATACAAAGAGACATATAAATAGATATACAAACATTGGCTTTTTTCTGTCATCTCCCTGCTAAATTTCAACTTTCTCTTAGAGTAGCCATATATAACACTACATGTCTGTGAACTCACACATTCCCTTCACATACCCTAGGCATCATCCACACTGAATTGCTGCTTGTCCATTCATAGTCTGCAATTCCTAAGGTCTGTGCCTTTGTTTGTGCTGTTTCCTTCATTGTGACTGTTCTTTTCTTTAATCTATTCTAAATGCACCCCCATAGTGGGATGACCAAATATTACCCTCTTTTCAAAGCCCAACTCAAAAGCCTAGTTCAAAAGTCACCTCTTTACTAAGCCTTCCCACATCCCACTCTTACCCCTCTCCACCCACCCCACCACATTCACAGGTTCTCTGTCTTCTACACTGTCATAGAACTTTATCTGTATGTGTTATATGACATTTGCCACTAGGAGATTTCTGCATTATTAATACTAAAGTACATATTTTACCTGTGTTACCGGCCTGTAAACCCTTTAAGAAAAGGTTCCGAATAGATTCATCTTTGTATTCCTGACCCAGCATACACACCCCAAACACATACATACATGCACACACACACACACAATTTCAGCACAGTGCCTTTAGCCACCTCAGTGCTCATATTTGTAGAGCAGTTGTATTATTTATGGTAGATACATATACAAAAAGTTGAAATAAATTTTGTTTGGATGCAATAGACAAACTGATATATGAAAAATCAGTGACAATCACTTTTACCATCACAATGATTTTTATCATCAGCTACAACTCAGCAAATGCCTATTGTTAGGTATTAATGTTATTTCTAATCCCACAGCAACTCAGCAATGACCTATTATTATCCTCTATCCTCTATTTTCCAGATGAGGACAGTAAATCTCAGAGAATTTAAGTAACTTGGCCAAGATCACACAGCTAGTCAAGAGCCGAGCTGGGAATTGAAACTAGGCCTGCCTTACTTCAAAGCTGTGCGCTTTTCATTAGCACAGTTTGTTCACAGCACTTTCACAAGTATTATCTCATTTGTACTGCCCAGCAAAAATGTAAAGTTGGCGGGGCTGGATATGCTCCTTCATCAGCACCCCACTCACTGCTGCATCTCCCATCAGTACGCTGGTCCCACTGAGGGTCTACCACAACCCCCTCTAGCAGTCTGCAACCCTATAAAGACAATGCCACCCCCATTTCCTGATTAAGACCTTTAGAGGTAAGCCTAAGCATTAAAGGGTAGTCTCCTATCCAGTGATTTTTTTAAATAGTAACCCATAAAATTAAATTGTATCTTTCACTGACAAAAATGTATATATACTGCATTTTAAAAGCTTCTCTCTGGATTTTGTAATACCATCTTTCCTTCTCCCCTCTTCTCCCCTTCTCTCCTTACACTCTTCTTTCCCCCTTCCTCTCCCTGTTCTTCTCCCTCTCTCTTCTGTCATGCTGATACCATCAGGTTGGACTTAGTCTGATTTCTGGGTGAACCAACATTGGCAAACCCCAGAGATTAGGGGTCCCAAGAAGTAGAGGAAAGGTCTAGATCCCTACAAAAACTACATCCCCCAGCAGTGGGATTATAGCAAAGACCCCTATTCCCATTAAGTTGTAATGGTGATTGCTTAAGCACCTTAGCTAGGGCAGCTGGGTCAGCACATTACCTGGATTCAGTGAAATGATTAAGAGAATCTGCTAACACTAGAGGCTATACTGGGCCAGCCTCATATGGAAACAAAATATAAGACTACCTGAATGGTGTGATCTGAAGGATGTCAAAATTGTACCTCTGTCCCAGAATATCTGTACCCACAGAAGGGCTTGAAGTGGTTAAAGCCTTTCAGAATAATCTATGAAAATGCAAACACCCCAAGAAAGTTCATTTTAGAACTCTGTGAGGTAGTATTGCAACAGGGATTAATTTTCCCAAAGTGAGAGCTAATCAAGGGGAAAGGCCACCTTAGTAAGCATAGGCCAAGAAATAAAATGAGATGTTTTGTTGAGTTGTACACTTGAAAACTATATGGTTTTGTTAACCAATGTCACCCCAATAAATTCAAAATAAAATAAGTAGATGGTAAATGTTGTAAAGGGAGATAAAAGGGTGTCAAATTTTGAGTCCTTCAGAGTTGTACTGGGGTTAGACCCTGTTTCTATTCCATTACCAGGTGCTCTGGATCTCAGTCATATGAGTAATAGAAATTCTTGGAAAGCTTTTCCACTTCTAAAGGAACTGGCAACTCATGCTGTCCCAGGGCTGTTTGGTGTTGATGACAATGAAAAGTTTCTATCTGTGCTAAGCACTTAATGAGTAAAACATTAGAAAGTACTGCAATACAACCATCAGAATTATCTTTAAAATTTTTCAAAAAGGCCTTGGCTGGTTGCTATTTGTCATCCCTAGAAGCCAAGGTTGTGGGTTCTATCTTCATTCAGGGCACACAAAATTGGACCTCAGTTCTTTGATACAAAAAAAAAAAAAAGATTTCAGAGCCAAGAACACAAATTATAAGAGCAAGTCTATTTAGAAAGTTACAGAGGTAATAGAAGTGAGCCAACTGGGCTGTGTAGCTTCAGGAAACAAGTTTCAGAAGCAAAAGAAGGGCCCTTGGAGCTCAGGAGAAAGAAGGGCAAAGGTAAAGCCCCTGGGGGAGAAACAGAGGAGGAACAAAAAGGAGGAGCATACTCCTGAGAGGGAGAGTCCCATCAGCATTATTTTTACTGAACATATTGCTCCTTTTTTAAAAAATAAATAGGAATTTCACAACTTAAAAAAAAAAAAAAAAGAAAGTGCTGCAAGTCTGACGCAACCATAAGAACATGTTAAACAAAGCATACACCAGGGTGGGACAGCCCCTAAGGGGTAATTGGACATTGTGCCAAGGACCTGTGAGGGTAACCTGTCCTGTTGACTTTTTTCCAGGGTGGGAAGAGGGAGCAGCAGGAGTTTGAGTTGCTTGAAGATGCAGCCCATCCAGCTTTGGGGAGAAAGACCCCAGGAGACCTAAAATGTTTCAGATTGTACATTTTCTGGAAAAAATCAAAGTATTATTCTTTCTGGAGTGTACAATGTAAAATTTCATCTTAACCTTTCCCTTCCCTTTCTCCCTATGATAACAATCAACATGTGTAACTTATTAACATAACTGAGCATAACTGTGCAGTCTTTTTAGATCTATTAATTGAACATATTTGTCTTCTCTTTTTCCCTAAAAATGTATTTGCCCACTTAACAAAACCTCATTTACTTAAAATGTTTTCATATCCATTCAAAGGCTCCATAAATTTCATTGTGTTGGGGGTGTTAGAAGAAGGATAAAGTATAGGGAAAACATGATGAGCGATTGGATGTGATTACTTTCCTATTTTTACTTGACTAATTCAGGATATCAACACTACTTTAGGCGTTTCTACAAAAAGTCAGTGTAGCTCTTTATTTCCACTCAAAAGAGACTAATTTTCCATGTTTAGGTAGTTTGTAACTTGTACTTACAAACAGTGAATTTGGTCTTTGCTCTTTTGCAGGGGGTGGGAGGGGATGTAAAAGTTCCTGTGTTTACCCATCTGATAAATATATCTATAGGCAAGGCACTGTTCAGTGCTTTAGTCCATGGATTTTTAAACACCTGTCTTGGCTGCTCCACAATCCCTTTGTTAATCATCTCATCTTCCTGGTTAGATGCCACCAGTTTGGATTCTAGAGTATTATTTGGTAAACTAAATCATCCATAACCCAGAGAAGAAGGGGAGAAAAGCCCTGAATGGTGAAAAATCAACGCTGTAGTCCATGCACTGTAGATTTTTTTTTTATTGATTAATTTTTGTTACAAATGATTCTCCTTTTTTCCTGCTCAGCCCCTACACAATTCTAACAAGTTTACCTATCTAGTTTCCCAATTCATAGGTAATTAAAAAATAACAAAGTGGGGTTACTGTGGCTACAGCTTATTATAATTCTTATTAACCTTGATTGGGTGCTACTAGCTGCTAGAAACTTCACTAAATATTTCCATGCATTATTTCACTAAATCTTTGCAACAACTCTATAAGGTTAAATATAATTAATAGCTCCATTTTACAGTTTCATAAACTGAGTTTTAGAAGGACTAAGTAATTTTCCAAATTTGTCTCTACTTACTGTAGACAGGCATACAGATAACAGTGTGACAGCATGATAGCAAAAGAGTAGATAAACTACAAAAGAAAAATAAATTACAAGGAGTTGGAAAGCATAGCAGTTTGAAGACAGGCCACTTTATACCTCTCAGTAGCTTTCAGAAGGCAACTTGGTGTTATAACACAGTCAAGGAACTGGTTTGTGTATGACTCCAAACCATTAAAAAAGCAATGAAATTATGTTCAAACTCATCTACTTAAGAATGGAGAAAGAAATATAATGCTCCCTGTAAATATTTCCCTAATTTTTTTTAATTGGTAAATATCAACTGTGTGTTTTGGATTCTCAAAGGGAAGGCTTCAGTTATCTGAAAAATTCCCATAAATAGAACATGCTATTCCCTGATGATGGTAGTATTTTTATTTGTGGTATTTTTCTAAAGAATAAAACATTAAAAGTGAGGAAGGAAAAATAACTTGATTTACAAAATATTTTAATTTCTTTTTCAAAGTCTCTTCATTCAGTTTCAGCTAGTCCATCTGTCAAATTGCTGTGGTTTGGTCATATTCTATCACCAGGGTTTATCCTATTATACAAAATAATGTGGAACTGACCATTTTTAAAAGAGACCTGGGAGCATGGCTGACTTGATCTGTGGTTTGAAGTGGCCAAAGACAATCCCTAACCCCATTTCTTACTAGGATTATAATAGCTGCCCCAGAGCCTTACCTAAACTGGCCACATGGCCCATGCCTATGGTGTGACTGTGATTTGTCATGAGAAGAGAAGGTGAGATCTTGAACAAGGTCACTGGTTCAAGTGACCAGTCCTTAGTGGATACCTGAGTGCTGCTAGAGCACCTAAGAGGCTTCAGGAAAGATGAGAGCCCTGGGCCAATTTATTCAAAAGAAGCCAAGGGCCCTGCAGGTTGGTTACAAGTACCATTCAACAAAGTTAGCCTCGTCCACAGCCTTACCCCATTATATCTTGCCTAAATCTGTCCATAGCTAAGTTTCCAAGAAAACTTTGCACGAAGGGACCCTAGGGACTGAATAGGTGGGTGGAGGAAGAAGCTGAGGGGCTGCAGGCTGCTCTTGGCGTGAGAATTAAACAAACAGCCCAGTGTGGATAGAGTGGGGGGAGGTTATATGAGACAGACATAAAAAATTAAAGTCCCAAACCACTGTGGTCATTCAGAAATGTTTGCAACTTTTCACAAGGGCAGTGGTATTACTCCCAATTTCCTGGCCAAATATTTATTAATGTAACCAAGGACCGAGTACATGAGGCTGTCTCACATCGGCACAGCATCCTACTTTCCTTGCGGCTCTAAACTGTGAGGTACTGTAAAAAAAAAAAACTCTTCCACACTCAAAATAGCTACGTTACAGAGGAGAGTTGGAACGTGTTCTGGGAGTGGGTGTGTTTGTTTGAGTTCAGTGTGTGCAGAAAAGGCAAGCCTCCACAGCAATTCACACACTTCCCTCCTCAGCGATGGGTACGCAGACAGCAGAGCTCCTGGACTGTCTCTGAATGGTAATGTACATTTATAAAGATTATTTTCTTAACTATTTTGAGCCATTTTATAAATAATATGCATGTGTCTGCTAACGCATATACACATATATATTTAGTCAACTATTGCTTATTTTCTCCTGTGGCTGGTCTTGTGCGGTTACTTATGGGGTATGATTTCTGAGGTGTCAGAAAGAGCTCCCCCCTAAATCCTACCCCAGCCACCCAAAAATATATCTTGGGTTGGCCCACCACAGAGCCTAAAATCCTCACATTGCTCAAATGAGTTAGTCATTGAAAGCAGCTGTTAAAATTCAAGTGTCACATTGGGATATTAAGCAGACATTAGAAATTAAAGACTATGCAAAACAGAAAAGAATATAGAGAAATTGCTTCTAATATAATGTTAAGTTTCAAAAGAAGAATGCAAAATGACATGCACAGTCTGGGTCAGATGCTATTTGTAAAATATCATGGGGTCAGAGCCAGCATATATAACCCAGCTCATGAATATGAGCCTATAGTAAAAGAAAGCCAGCACTGTTGGGCAGGTTTTGCTCGGATTTATTTTAAATGAGTGTTTTTCACAGTTTCTGATCCTCGGATCCTACTCTCTTCACAGTGTATCATCAGATACCTCCCTTTGCTGATCCCTGGAGGCTCCCAGTGACCTCCTGTTAATCAGTCTTGGCGGGGCCCAAAACCCCACCTCCTGGAAAACTCAAAGAGCCTGACATCTGCCTGTGAGGAGCTTTCAGAAAGACCTCACAAAAGCCCACCCAGTCTCTCTTGGCAGCAAACTGCCAAACCAAGCCCATTTCCTCAAAAAATGGTGGAGGACTTAGCAGCCTCCTATATTGCTCTGAAATTGGAGAATGAAATTCTCCAGGCCCAAGTGCAGAGGCTGATGGAAGAAAATGCTACCCTGCAGGCCCAGATCCCAGAGCTCCAGAAGCCTCAAGCAGCCAAGGAGGATGAGTCACTCCAGAAGCCCCCAGAGGCCCAGGAGACCTCCAAACCCTCAGAGCCTCTGGATCCCCCAGCAGCCTGGGACCCCCCAAGTGCCCCAGTGTTTGAGGAGCCTCGGAAGCCCAAAGAGTCCCTGGAGCTCCCATCCTGGGGGACCACAGCTGACCAGGAGCCCCAGGTGACTCTAGTGGCCCAAGAGACCCAGAAGCCCTTGACGGCCCCAGCAGCCTCAGAGCTCTTGGAACCCCCAACAACCCAGGAACCCCAGGCACTTCCAATTGTCCATGGGGTCTCAGCAACCTGTGAGTCCCAAAAGCCTCCAGGGGCTAAGGAGCTTGAGAAGCTCCCAGCGGACCTGGAGGCCCACAAGCCCCCAGAAGTCAAGGAGGCCCAAGAGCCCCCTGAAACCAAAGCTGCCCCAGGGGCCCAGGAAGCCCAGAATTCAGAGCTCCAGAATCCTGCAAATGCCCAGGATCCGCAGGAAACATCAGAATGCCAAGAGACGTCAACACACCTGGAGCCCCTGGAGCTTCAGGCTCCCCGGGAGCCCCTGGATCTTTCAGATGCCCAGGAGTTCCTAGAGCTCTCAGCACCCCAGGACTCCCTGGAGGGCCTAAGAGCTGTTGAGACATCAGCCGCTTCAGCGTTCCCACAGTCCCCCAGTGGGTTAGAGGCTGAAGCTTTCCCCTTAGAATACCCTTTAGCCTTCAACGGGAATGCCCAGAAGCTTCCTGAGTTCCTGGTTCAACTGAATAGTTACATGAGAGTCAGAGGGCACCTGTATCCCACTGAAGCAGCCTTAGTGAGCTTTGTTGGTAACCGTTTCTCAGGTGAGGCAGGAAGGTGGTTCCAGCCCCTAGTTGATATCCAAAGCCCCCTGCTGGAGCAATTTGAGAGTTTCATACAAGTGCTCCAGGATACTTTTGACAATCCAGAAAATGTGGAAGATGCCAACCACCGCATCCGCCAGCTTTGTCAAGGGGAGGACCCTGTCCACCTGTATGCAACCCACTTTCACCTCATTGCTCAAGAGCTAAACTGGGATGAAAGTACTCTTTGCATGCAATTCCAGGAAGGGCTTGCTAGTTCTATCCGAGATGAACTGTCTCACACAAGCCCAGCCACCAATTTATCCGATCTGATCACTCAGTGCCTCAGCCTAGAAGAGAAACTAAGTGGTAAGCCTGATCCAAATCCACAAGGGGCAAGTCCCTCAGAGAAGAGAGCTGAGCCTGTGAGTCCACCAGCTGAAAACCGGCCTGTGCAGGCTGCAAGCAATCGCCCTCACCTCAGTGAAGCTGAACGGGCCCGCCGCCTTGAAGGCCACTTATGCCTCTACTGTGCTCATCCCGGTCATTTTGCCAGAGATTGCCCTGTCAAGCCTCATCGTGCTCAGCAGGCGGGAAACATCCAGGCCCGGCGGTAAGGGGGAACCCGAGCGGGCCAATCTACAAATATGCATCCCCCTCACTTCCAATATCCATGTCCCGTACCCTATGGCTTACTGTTGAAATTCGACTGGGAAGACGACAGTTTTTTGAGCAAGCAATGGTGGATTCAGGCTCCTACAGAAACAGCATTGACCGTTCTGTGGTTCTTCGAGAGAAGCTGCCCATTCGCAATAACATCTTCCCTCTGATGCTTGAGACAGTAGATGGCCGTCCACTGATCAATGGACCCATAACTAAGGAAACACCACCTGTTGAAGTTAAAATTGGGAACCATGTCGAAGAGCTCCAGTTTGATATTATTCATGCACCACGATACCCTCTAATTCTTGGAATCCACTGGCTTGAAACCCATGACCCAAACATAGAGTGGAGTACCCGCACTGTGTCCTTTCCATCTCGGTATTGTCACTACAATTGTTTCAGGCACAGGTGGAATAGAAGACGTCGTGATGAAATAATTGCTGGGTAGATCCTGTGTCCTAGTGACCACTCCTAGCAACCTGTCTTCTGTTACCTCAGCTGTCATCAGCATTTGCTGCTTCCAGAAACTTCCACTGAATCTCTGGCAATGAACAAAGGCTACCTGTACAACGACCCTGCCTCTTGGATTATGGACTGAACCTGACGACTTTGAGCTTCTTTTTTCACCAACTCTGCATGCCCCTTTCTTTGAACCCTGCATTACTGTGGGGCTGTTTTAATTACAGTTTATACTAATAATATGCATGAGAATAGCTATTAGAAACTAACATTGAAAAAGTGTAGTTAGTAGACTGACTTGATTTTTTTTCTTATCAAGATTTTTCTCTATCACAATTGCAGTATGTTTTCAATAAAAAATACATTTGCAAGTGATATTTTTAAAAAATCAATAAACCTTGGCAATTTCTACTGGTGTTTGAATTATTTCTTGGCTTAGCTGAAGAAAGACAATAAGGGATAAGTAAGTTGGGAGGAAGACAGGGGATTGGAAAAGGCTAAATTTTTGGTGGGGTCCTAAATATTACAGGGGTAGTGACAGGATAGTGGGTGATGGGGTAGGGGGAGATGGAGAAAGTAGGGGAAGAGTTGGGGCAGAGGCAGATCAGGTGAGGTATGGAGGGGTTGGGGACTATAAGGGATTGGGGGAAATTGGCAGGAGATTGGAAAGGGTTCAGAGGAGGGCTGGGGGTTCTGAGGGCAAAGGTGAAGGGAGGGGAAAATTTCTACAATAATAAAGGGAGCACTAACAGAGACATAGAGCAGCTTTGAAAGCAAACTTCTTGGACTTTATAAATTAACCAAAGAAAGACACTGCAGAGGGTAATGAGACCACTCAGTGACCCAGCTTTCTCATAAAGTGACAGTGTCTTATTCTTTGCACCTGGAAAATTTGTCCTAGACCTTATGCCCATTAATCTGCTCTTGCCAGTGCACAGAAGTTGGATGGCAGGAATCGGCTTTCAACATGTGCAGATTAGTAGTCAACTGTACCTTTCCTACATGTACAGGTTACCATACTGCTTGCATGACACACAGTAAAAGCCAAGGACAGGAACTCATGTCATTATGGACTTGAAAGGAGATAGTGTAGTGTCCTGACTTAAATCACACACACACACACACACACACACACTCACACTCACACACACACACACACACACACACACACACACACACACTACAGAGCAGGGGAGGTGAAGGGGCTGGAATCTCCAGGTGAGATATGAGAACTGATCAAAGCAGACGCTAATGCATTTCCTCTGTGCAACTCTCCTTTAAGAGTCTCTTTGTGAAGCCACTTGAAGGAGATTAGAAAATAATAAAACACATGACCATTACCCTAGAAGGAGATAGGTGAGGAACTTAAACTTCACTGAGGCACTAATATTTTCCAGCTACAATGTTACACATTACTTTTCTCATTATTCCTCAAAAAAAACTCAGTGAAGTAGGTATGTTTGCTCCTATTTTAGCAATGAGCAAACAGAATCCAAACAAGGGTAGTTCACTTGCCCAAAGCCTCAGAGCTAAGAAGCAGTGGAGACCTATGTACCCTTACCCCTACATCATATCATGCCAGTGTCCCTAATGCCATGGAGAGGGTTAAACAAGATTGTGGCAGCAGATATATAACCCTAAAAAGGAGGGAAAACTCAAAAGACAAATTGTAGGGACTATTTGGGTTATAATTCTGTTTCCCCAGTTCCCTTGATCTCAACCCCAACCTCCTCATTGCCTCACTCAACCCCAAACTTACCTTTTTATCTCTTGGAGTATTTCCTTTTGTTTAATTAATGGCCTGGCCCCCCTTTCATATTCCATGGAATTTTTTTCATGTAAGGTGGAAGTTCATTAATAGTCAGTTATCTGTAGGATCTGTGCATTATTATCTAGCAGCATGTGCATCACCCCTGGGATTGTCTACCTAGCCTCTTCAATAACCGATCCACTATGCTGTACACATGTAACTAATATAAAATAATGATGAGTATAATCTGTAATTGAAAAAATATAAAAAATAAAAATAAACATTAAAAAATAACCAATGCAAATCCTATATAGCCTTAAATAGTTCTACCTCTTCTAGTCTTCATTGGCCTCTCTTCCTTCCCTGAACAATCTAACATATTTTGCCATTACACACCACCTTGTGGTATGTAGGTAACTTTCCCTAAGTAGATGTCCTACATTCTCCCTACCCCACCCCCACACACAAATACTTAGCCTGGGTGAAGAGAGAGAACTTTCTACATCTCTACCCTTGACAACATAGCCTAACAAAGTGTCTGTTACATAAAAGTTCTCCACAGCAACTGATTCAATGACAGTGAATTATCATTACCCAGAGAAGGGTGCTTATTTGTATATTATGGGCTCTTCTTCTTTTTCTCCTATTCAATTGCTCATCTTTACCCTCAAGACCAAGCACTATTTGTCAGTGTGAAATTCAAGAGAACAAAGCTTTCAGCAGTACAAAGAAAAAATACATTATATTTGTCAAAATACTTGGAGCTAGGAAGACCAACTGTGTTGATTTCCCCTGGACTGAAAAGATTCATGGTACACAGGACTTCCTGTATAAACACTGAGTCAATTCTAGGAAAACTGGGATGGTGGTCAACCTATCTGGACCCTATATTTTGCTACCTGGCTATAGAGACTTATTTAACTATAGTACAAGTCTTTATTTCACAAAAAGGATTAATTATCTCATCATAGAGTCACAGAATTTGTGAGTTTTAAACTACTCAAGAAGTCTATTCCTTTAATTCCATAAATGAAGGAGCTGAGGGGGCCCAGAAAACGGAAAGCAACTTAATGTAGTGTTATGCGGATCTCCTAACTCTAAATCCAGTGCTCTTTTCAACATAAGCCACACTTCTAATCTGGTAATTACAAATCAAGTATGTGGCCAGCAATAAGCTAGAAAATACGGACAGTGCCTATAATATGATATGAGACGATTACAATGTGTTCCAAGAGAAAAATTAGCAGGCATTAGACAACTAGCATAGATAATTAAATATGTGGTAGTAACAAATACACCAAACTGAAACACTGTACGAGCTGATAAAACTAACAGTGATAACTACCATTTAATGAGCACCTAGGTTTTGCCAAATACTGAGCTAGGTGATTCAGGTCTTTTCAACTGACTGCCAGGTATATATTATTAGCCCCATCTTATAAATCAAAGAAGTGAAGCCCACTGAGGTGAGGTCATTTGCCAGAGGTCACACTGCTAGGAATTAGTGAATGCTAAAAATAAAACCTGATCTGTCTCATTCCAAAGTTGTAGTTCAATCTACTGATTATCAGGCTGAATGTCCTTGACTCTTTAACTACTTTAATGATATTTATTCACAGGACATGAGTTCTATTGCCTTAGATAAATACATTAATCTGGTAGTGCATTCATTTTTATTCATTCAACAAACCTTTACTGAATGTCTTCCATGTGTCAGGTACAGGCACAGGGGGAAGAAAAAGAAAAGGGAGACAGGGAGGTACAAAGATATCTAAAGTATGACTCACGGTCCTTGCTGTCACCACAATGTAATGAGAGAAGCTATTGTATATCACAGTACTGTAACACAGACGAGAAAGCACTAATTCTGCTATGGACTGAAAACGTGTGTTTTGAGCTGGGTCTTGAAAGAGTTTCAATGGAAAGAAGAGGGAGGGGAGAGTTTTACAAACTGAGTAAAGTGTACACAGAAAATAAGTTGGAGGGGAAAATCATGGTGTCTTTAGAAAAGATAATTCTGTTTCACTGGAGAGTAGGAGTGTATGTGCATGCGTGTGTAGGGTAGAGGGATGTAAGTGAGAAGATGAAGCTTAAGAAGGAAGTTGGGCCTTGGCTGGTTTGGCTCAGCAGTTGGAAGGTCGATCCATGGACCAAAGAGTCCTGGGCTCGAATTCACCCAGGGGCGCATGCCTCGGTTGCGGTTAGTCCCTGGCCCCAACTGAGGTCATGCGGGTGGCAACCAGTCGATGTGTCTCACATTGAAGTTTCTCTTTCTCTCTCTCTCTCTCTCTCTCTCTCTCTCTCTCTCTCTCTTTCTCTCTTTCCCTCCCACTCTGTCTGAAGATAAGTGTAAAAAAAAAGAAGAAGAAGGAAGTTGGAAGTCTCAGATTTAAGACCTTATCTACCAGGCTAAGATGTTCAACCTTTATCCTGTGGGAAATTTAGATTGGACTCTTTGACTTTTTTTTTCCTGTTTTTGATATTTGGATGTGTATTTTCTCTCTTGCTACAAAATAACACACACTCACTGCAACAAACACATATATATCAGAAGTTTATAACATAAAAATAAAAGGTTTTCCCTTCCTTTCTACCCCTTATTTCACAAAGTAGGAGATTTTAAGTAGGAAAGAAACATGATTAGTTTATATTTTACAAATTTTGATAGTAATGTGGAAATTGATGAGAGAAAGCCACAGAGTACCCTCATATATTTTTTTACCTTCTTAGGTTTTATGAAGATGAGCTCAAACCATCAGAGACAAAGAATTAAAAATAAATTAAGCCAAATTTTTCTCAAATGTTTTGAGTTCTTACTATGAACAAGACACTGAAGTATGCACAAATATATACAGGATAATGTCCTTACTATAAATTTTACTATCTGATAATGGATAAAGGCTCATGAATTATAAGAAACAACCTTTCCATTTGGGCCTCTTCAGTTTCATATTTTAAAGACTAAATGAAGAGATTTTCTGAAAATATATATTCTGTAATATTTGGCACAGATAAAAAGAAAACGGTTCCCTCTTTAGCTAATTTTTCTAAGTTTGAACTTAACAGGAAAAGTGATCTCTATATATTTTGGTAGCCTCCCTTTCTGGTTTGTTTTCTTAACAAATAGTTCATATTTCATCTCATTAAAGTATGCCTGGAGTAGTCATGATCATCCCATTGAGGGACATATTTGTTCTTAAAGTACCTGTGTATTTCTCAAAATATGCTATTTAAAGGTTTTGTAGGGATAGATACTTTAAAAAACTCTAAAGGTGATGAACTTTAACATGTAGCATACTACTAAATATCAAATATTAAACAACACGAGCAATATAGGCGTTAGAGCACTAGGGGTCAAAAGATTAGGATTAAACTCTTGAGTTTGTCACTTACTACCTGCACAAACTATTTCACTTATGAAATGAGGATAATAATACTTGCTTTACCTACCCAACAAAGTTAGAGAAAGCGTGTCAGAGATCAGGGGTGGCAGGGGAGGTTTCGGTGGTGAGATACCCAAGGTAAAGAAAGCTCGCAGAGTCGACACCAGGAGGAATCAACAGCAGCAGCAGTATCTTAATTCCCAGGAGGAGCAGCAGCTGGTGAAGCAGCAGCTTTATTCAATACTTCTAACTGGTTTTATAGGCTGGGGCAACAGGAGGGGGCAATGCGTGGCACATGCGTCCTAGGCTTTTGCTATGTCATGCTTATGTAAGAAAACATGGTCTGCGTCTGCGCAGCTAATTCCAAGGTCATGTCCTGAACCACAGCTTCTATCAACAACAGGCCAAGGTCCCAGACCCCAACACATGGACAAGCCCTCCTTCAGCGACCCCGAAGACTGTGGACTATTGGGAACTGAATAAGACATTGACCCTGAGAGCCAAGAACAGTTTGCCTTTACCTGGGAAGGAAGGCAATGGACATTCCAAATGTTACCCCAAGGCTATTTACATAGTCCAACGCTTTGTCATGGTTTGGTATCCCAGGATTTAGCGTTCTAGAACAAACCTCCGCACGTACACTTGTTCCATTATATTGATGATATAATGTTGACCTCTGATTTTCTTGCAGAGCTAGAAACTGGAGCATGCAGCCTTTGCAAAAACCTGCCAAGCTGGTGGTGGGCTGTCAACAAGGACAAAGTCCAAGGTCCTGGATACTCTGTCAAATTCTTGGGTGTTGTCTGGTCAGGTAAGATGAAGGTCATGCCGGAGGCAAGTGTAGATAAGATATAGGTCTATCCCTGACCAGAAAGAGTAAAACAGTTGCAAACATACTTGGGACTATTAGGGTTCTGGCAAACCTTTATACCCCATTTAGCCTTGCTGATGAAACCCCTCCATTGCATGGCCTTGAAGGGGAAGACCTGGGACTGGTCTCCTGCAGTTGAGCAAGTTTTTCTGGCCAGGAAACGGACGGAAGCCCAGGCTCAGACGTTGAGAGTCGTGGATCCAGCTTTACCGTTCCTCCTGACATCCAGATGGATGACTCGGGGTTTGGCTGGCATCTCTGGCAGAAACAGGGGGCTCAGAAGAGTATATTGGGTTTTGGTCCCTATTGTAGAAGGGAGGTGAGAATCATTACGCCCTCAGTGAGAAGCAGTTGGCAGTGGTTTATGCACCCCTATTGGCCAGTGAAAGTATCACTGGTCCTTGTCCTGTCACAATGCAAAAGACCTACCCAGTAGAGGGGTGGCTATGGTCACGGGCTATTCAACCACACATGCGAGTAGCTGAAACCCTCACTTTGACAAAGTGGGGAGCATACGTGGAATAGAGGGTCCCAGTTCTCTACCAGCCCCTTAACGCAGGAGCTGTACTCCTTGCTGGGACCTACACAGTTTAGGGCAGAATGGGAAGAGCCCTCTGTGGAAGTGGAAAAAAGCCTCCCCCCTCCTGCAGACACTTGGAATACTGAAGGTTCTTGCTGTGGCCAACTGCCGACATGGGTTGCAGTGGCCCTGCAGCTGGCTATGAATACTTTTTGGTATGATTTAGAAGCTGGATGTTTGAGCCAGTGGGCCAAACTGAGAGACATGTGGATAGTGTTAATGAAAGAGTCTGGCTGTGTGCATGTGTACACTGACTATTGGGCGGTATATAGGGTCATAACCCTATGGCTGCCTGGCTGGGCAGCCCTGGAGTGGCTTATGGGCCACTGACCTCTATGGGGGAAAGATATGTAGCAGGACCTGTAAGAATGGGGCCTGAAAGAAGGAGCAGTGATTTACCGTATATCAGAGCATAAGCCCCAGCCTCTAGGGGGTGGAGTGTTGGGGCTGGGAACTTGGCCTGTTGTTGATAGACGCTGTGTTCAGGACATGCTCTTGGCACTGGTTGCGCAGGTGCAGACCACGTTTTCTTACATAAGCATGACACAGCAAAATCCTAGGCCGCATGCGCATCACCCCGTCCTGTTGCACGAGTCTATAAAAGTTTTTAGAAGTATTGAATAAAGCTGCTGCTGTACCAGCTACTGCTGCTGCTATTGATCCCTCTTGATGTCAACTATGCGAGCTTTCTTTATCTTGTGTATCTCACCACCAAAACCTCCCTTGCAACCCCTGGTCTCTGACAAAGCATAAAATGAAAAACAATATCATGTTAAAAATCATTATGAATTTTGAAAATGTTATATAAATAAAAGGTATTATAATAATTTATGTTTGTAACAATAACCCCAAGGACCTTCATGACACTGAAATGCCTGTTTAAATTAATTTTAATTTCACAAACTTTCAGTATTTCATACGTGTCAGGTATTTTTATTGTCAATCAAAGTAAGATTCAATTAGGTTGATATAATTATTATATTAAATAATTTTTTGGTATTACTTCCATCGTCATTTGAAAATAAGAATAACATTTTTGGCATATATAACAAAACGCTATTTACCAAAATATTATGTTATTTAAATTGCCAATTCCTTTTCAGGGGCATGTCAACTAAACAATCATTTACTATGATTGGTCTGAGTTTATTTCTCCATTTATATAGCCTAACCTAGAGAAAAAAAATCAAAAGACACCAATCTTCATGTCCCCAACAAAAGAATATTAAATTAAAATTCTTTTCCATTTACAATTTATATGATTTCCAGGTAAAAACAATGAAAAGTAAAAAGTTCAAACTGTAATGGCCTCTGAGTAAGTCATAAGTCTGTAGGAAATAACTGTGAGCATCATTTAATATGACTAACAAAGTTCTCACTTCGTTTATTACTCTGCCTCACAGTGATTCAAATATGTGAGACAGTTTGGTGAAGGATTTTAGTTTGGAGAATGTGGTACATATTTCTACCAGGCTGTCAACAGTAGTCAACTAATTGTGTCTGACTTGGCTCAAATGGGAGAACCATTATGTATTCTGATACAGATGAAAATGGGATATGGCACAGAAACACAGAACAGTCATATGTGCACAGGACATCTGGCAACCTAAAATTCGCATGAGAAAAAGAAAGCATGAAATTTTACAACCATACAGAACAAAATGTCTGAAACTCTATAGCTGAGCTCACTGTTTTTCTTAGCCGTTCTCATTGCTTTTTTCCTGTCAGTTATACCACAGATACCACATAATAGGCAACAAGTGAACCAGCTGCATTGCCAGTGAAGCTCTTATGAAGATTAGAAGAAAAGGCAGCTGAACTCCAATATTATTAAAGGCATTCCCAAAAAGATGAATACCACGGGGAATTTCTATATTTCAACTTTCAATTCTTAACACTGCCTTCTGCTGTAAAATTAGATGTGTTTGAAGGAATGGAGACCAATAAGGGGCAAGGCCAAGTAAAATCATGCTTAAGAATTAGCAATATTTCATGGAAAATATAAATATGTTCCAATAATTTAAAATAATTATGCTAAAATAAAATGTAAAAAATAAAATTTCTGGCATGGAAAATACCAAAATTGGTAATCCCAGCAGCCTTCCAATACTCTCCAACTCCTCTCCAGTTCTGTTCTCATTTTGGGCCCCTTTTTTGCTTGTCTGTCAGAAACCTGAATCGGTAAACACTCACAGATACTTAATCATCAATAACTTACAATAAGAATTACTCCTCACTGCTTTTCCACAAGGGGAAGAAAAGTAGATCAGAAAACCTCCTTAGACTAATTTAATAACTTTGTTAAAGCTTTAAAATCAATAAAGACATTATTAGACAGATGAGGAAGGGATAGAGAACAAAGGCTAAAAAGCTTAAATCAGGTCACATGGTGAGGTCAAATGAGGAGCAGAGAAGCCATCAGGATACCTAGATTTCAGATTAGTTCCTAATTCACCCTGTGACCTTATGTAAGTTAATTGACCTCTCTTCTGAGGCTGTTTTTACATGGTGATATTTATGCTGTTTACCATTGTGAAGTATTGCAAAGAGTAATTCAGTTATTCAAAAATAACTTTTTAAAATTTATATCATATGTTAGACACTGAGTTAGGATCAAATGAGATAATAAATATCAAAACAGCAAGCTAAGATATAACTTAAAGTGTTACTGTTGCTCTAAAAGCTGCCTAACTCTCCAAAGGGATATAGCTTTTGCATAAAGAATAGATTAAAAAGGCCCTGGCCGGTTTGGGTCAGTGGTTAGAGCATCGGCCTGCGGTCCAGAGAGACCTGGGTTCGGTTCCCGTTAAGTGCGCGTACCTCAGTTGCAGTTTGTCCCCGGCCCTGGTTGGGTTGTGCGGGTGGCAGCCACTCGATGTGTCCCTTTCATGTTGATGTTTCTCTATCTCTCTCTCTTCCTCTCTCTCCCTCCCACTCCATCTGAACAAAAAATGGAAAAAGTGTCCTTGGGTGAGGATAAAAAAAAAAAAAAAAAGAATAGATTAAAAAGGACATCAATTTGATTTTTTCTTTTGTATTTTATATTCTAGGAAATTTCCATTATTGTCCCATAGCTGTCAAGCCTGTAAAATCTAGCAGAATTACATAAGAACTAATGCTTTTCCTTCCTTCCTACCAGATGTGAAAGCTCTTATGTCAGTTGGTTATCATTTAAAAGAGTATTGATGTGGCCCAGCCAGTGTGGCTCAGTGGTTGAGCATCAACCCATGCACCAAAAGGTCGCCGATTCAATTGCCCAGGTTGTGGGCCCAATCCCAGTGAGGGGCATGCAGGAGGCAGCCAATCGATGTTCTCTCCCATCAATGTTTCTATCTCTCTCTCCCTCTCCCTTCCTCTCTCTCTAAAAATCAATAAAGGAAAAAAATGTTTTTAATAAATAAAAGAGTATTGATATGGACACTGCATAGCAACTACCATTATTCCTACTACTTCTAATCAGTCTCTTAATTAATTACTCATAAAAAAGAATATAGAACTAACATTTAATGAGCACCTATTGTTGGCCATACTCTGTGCTAGCTACTTTACCTATGAAATCTTATTTAATCCTAGCAAATGTTTGGCAAAATATGTATTACTCTCCCCATTTTATAGTTCCAGTAACCAAGTCGAAGTGAGATGAAGGTCAGTTAGGAAAGACTAGTAAAGTTCTAAGACCAACTCAAGTCTCTCTTTAAAATCTTATGATTTTATTGACCAATGCAAGGAATATTATAGCTAGAATTGTTCGTATTTACAGATAAAGACACCAGCCCAGAGAAGTCAGATTGTCCATGGAGGCCACACAGCAAGTTAGTGACAAAGTCAGATCTAGAATGTGTGTCTTCTGTTTTCCCGTTTAATGTATTTTCCAGTTTAATTAATTTTTTTTCTTTTTTAAATTTATTTTTGTCACAGATGTTTCTCCTTTTTCCCCATTGACACCCTCCTCCCCATCCCCCCCATCCCATCCCCAGCTTTGTTGTCCATGTCCATTAGTTATGTGTACATGCATATAAGTTCTGTGGTTTATCTCTTCCCTCCCCCCACCCCTTCTTCTGAGGATTGTCAGTCTGTATCCTACTTCCACATCTCTGGATCTACCCTGTTCTTCAGACTGTTAGGTTCATTATATAGTGCCAATTAACTATGTTCATCAAATATGATCAAATAATTAAATTAGTTAAACAGTATTATTCTTAAAATTTATAATTTAAATTGTTTTCCACAAAAACTAAATTTAAAAGGAAAAACACTTTAATATATAAACTCAAGTTGGAAATATTTATTCAGTTTTATTTTATATGTTAGTTTGGCTAGAAGTTTCCTGCCTTTTTAAAAGTTTTATCAACTTGTTTCTTGTTGGTTGGTTTATCGAGTAAAATTGAAAACATTGTTTAAAATGGAAATTTAAAACATACCAAACGACACTATAAACCAACTAGATATAACAGACATCTACAACAATACATCCAACAACAGCAGAGCATATATTCTTCAAGTAACCATGGAACGTTCTTCAGAATAACTATATACTAGCCATAAAGTAACCATCAGTAAACATAAAATGATTGAAATCCTACAAATGATTTCTCCAACCATAATGCAATACAATTTACAAGCAATAACAGAAGGAGATTAGGAAAAGTCACAAACATGTGAAAATAAAACCACATGCTTCTAAGTGACCAATGGGTCAAAGAAGAAACCACAAGAAAAATGAGAAAACGTTTTCAGATGAATGAAAATGGAAATATAATATAAGAAAATTTATGGGCCCTGGCCCTGGTGCTTCTCAGATGTCCGCTATACCAAACAGGTTGCAAGTTTGCTTCCTGGTTAGGAGGTATGTGGGAGGCAACTGATGCATAATCCATGTCTCTCTGTCTCTGTCTCTCTCTCTCTCTCCCTCTCTCTCTCTCTCTCTCTCTCATCAATCATAAAGAGAAAACATATGGGATGCAACAAAACAGTTCTTAGAAAGAAGTGTATGATTTTAAAGGCCTATATTAAAAGAGAAGATCTCAAATCAATAACCCAATTTCTACCTTAAAAAAACTAAAAACAGAAACACAAACTAAATGCAAAGTAGAGAAAAGAAAGAAAATAATAACAATTAGTGCAGAAATTAATGAAACAGAGAACAGAAAAACAATAATGAATATCACCAAATCCAAAAGCTGGCTTTTATTTTATTTTATTTTTATTTTTTGATTAATTAATTTATTATTGTTACACATGTTTCTCCTTTCCCCCCCGCTGATTCCCCTCTCCCCGTCCCTACCCGCCCTGTCCCCAGCTTGTTGTCCATGTCCATTGTTCATGCATACATGCGTATAAGTTCTGGGGTTTATCTCTCCCCCACCACCCTCTCTTCTGGAAATTGTCAGTCTGTACCCCACTTCCACATCTCTGGGACTACCTTATTCCTCAGACTGTTATGTTAATTATATACCACAAATATGTGAGATCATATGATACTTATATGTCTCTGTTTGGCTTGTTTCGCTTAGGATAATACTTTCCAGGTCCCTCCATGTAGTCTCAAAGGATAAGAGATCTTTCTTTCTTACAGCTGCGTAGTACTCCATTGTGTATATGTATCACTGAAATTTTATCCATTCGTCTACTGATGGATACTTGGGCTGTTTCCAGATCTTAGCTATCGTAAATAGCGCTGGTACAAACATGGGGGTACATATATTCTTTCTGATAAGTGTTTCAGGCTTCTTAGGGTATATTCCTAGAAGTGGGATCGCTGGGTCAAATGAAAGTTCAATTTTTAATTTTTTGAGGTAACACCATATTGTTTTCCATAGTAGTTGCACCAATCTGCATTCCCACCAGCAGTGTACTAGAGTCCCCTTTTCTCCACATCCTCGCCAACACTTGTTGTTTGATGATTTGTTGATGGCGGCCATTCTAATAGGTGTGAGGTGATACCTCATTGTTGTTTTAATTTGCATCTCTCTGATGATTAGTGATGTTGAGCAGTTTTTCATATGTCTCTTAGCCATTTGTATGTACTGTTTGGAGAGGTATCTATTTAGTTCCTCTGCCCATTTTTTATTTGGTTCTTTGTCTTCCTTTTGTTGAGTTGTATGAGTACTCTATATATATTGGAAATTAACCTCTTATCTGATACATCATTGGCAATTATGCTCTCCCATACAGTGGGTTGCCTTTCCATTTTGATTATTGTATCTTTTGCTACGCAGAAGCTTTTGAGTTTGATGTTGTCCCATGTGTTCATTTTCTCCTTTGTTTCTGTTGCCTTAAGTGATATATCAGTGGAAATTCTGCTGCGTATGATGTCTGAAATGTTGTTGCCTATATTTTCTTCTAGGACTTTTAAGGATTTATGAGTCACATTTAAGTCTTTTATCCATTTTCAGTTTATTCTTGTGTATGGTGTAAGTTGATGGTCTAGATTCATTTTTTTTTGCATGTAGCTGTCCAGTTTCCCAACACCATTTATTAAAGAGGCTGTCTTTACTCCACTGCATGCTCCTGCCACCTTTGTCAGACATTAATTGAGCGTATTGTCTTGGGTCCATTTCTGGGTTCTCTGTTCTGTTCCACTGGTCTATGTGCCTGTTCTTGTGCCAGTACCAGGCTGTTTTGATTACAGTGGCTTTGTAGTATAACCTGAAATCTGGTAATGTGATCACCCCAACTTTGTTCTTCTTTTTCAAGATTGCTGTGGCTATTCAGGGTCTTTTTTGGTTCCATATGAACTTTTGAAGTATTTGTTCTAGTTCTGTGAAGTATGCCGTTGGTATTTTGATGGGGATTGAATTGAATCTATAGATTGCTTTGGGTAGTATGGACATTTTAATGGTGTTAATTCTTCCAATCCATGAGCAAGGTATGTGCTTCCACTTTTTTATATCTCTATTTCTTTTTTCAATGACCTGTAGTTTACTGCAAATAGGTCCTTTATTTCTTTGGTTAAGTTTATTCCTAGTTATCTTAATTTTTTTTGCCGTGATGGTGAATGGGATTGTTTTTTCAGTTTCTCTTTCTGTGAGTTCATCATTGGTGTATAAGAATGCCATCGATTTCTTAACATTAATTTTGTATCCTGCTACTTTGCCCAATTCATTTATTAAGTCTAATAAATTTTTGAAGGAGTCCTTATGGTTTTCTACATATAGTATCATGTCATCTGCAAATGACAGTGTACTTCCTCCTTTCCAATTTGGATCCCTTTTATTTTTGCTTCCTGAATGATTGCTGTGGCTAACATTTCAAGTACTATGTTAAATAAGAGTGGCAGAAGTGGGCATCCTTGTCTTGTTCCTGTTCTTAAAGGAAATGCTTTTAATTTTGCCCATTTGTATGATGTTGGCTGTAGGTCTTTCATATATGGCCTTTATTATGTGGAGATACGATCCCTCTATTCCCAGATTGCTGAGCATTTTTACCAGAAATGGGTGCTGGATTTTGTTGAATACTTTTTCAACATCTATTGATATGATGATATGAAATTTGTCTTTCATTTTGTTTTTATGATGTATCACATTTATTGATTTGCAAATATTGTACCAGCCTTGCATCCCTGAGATGAATTCCACTTGGTCATGATGAATCCTTTTTTGATGTATTGCTGTATTTGATTTGCTAGTATTTTGTTCAGTATTTTGGCATCTATGTTCATCAGGGATATTGGCCTGTAATTTTCTTTCCTTGTAGTGTCTTTTCCTGCTTTTGGAATTAGAATTATGCTGGCCTCATAAAACGAGTTTGGAAGTCTTCCTTCTTCTTGAATTTTTTGAAATAGTTTGAAGAGAATGGGTATTAGTTTTTCTTTGAATGTTCAGTAAAATTACCCCGTGAAGCCGTCTGGGTCTGGGCTTTTGTTTGCTGGGAGAGTCTTGATTATATCTTTAATTTCTTTTGTTGTTATTGAGCTGTTCAGGTTTTCTATCTCTTCCCGGTTCAGTTTTGTGTTTCTAGAAATTTGTCCATTTCGCTTAGATTGTCGAATTTCTTGCCGTATAATTCTTCATCATATGTGTTAATCCTTTGTATTTCTGTGGTGTCAGATATTATTTCTCTTCTTTCATTTCTGATTTTGTGTATTTGGGTTCTCTCTTTTTGTTTCTTCGTGAGTCTAGCTACGGGTCCATCAATCTTGTTTATCTTTCAAAGAACCAGCTCTTAGTTTCATTGATCCTTTGAATTGTTTTTTTGGTCTCCATGTCATTTATTTGTGCTCTGATCTTTACTATTTCCTTCCTTCTACTTGCCCTGGGGTTTTCTTTTTTTTGTTTGTTTGTTTCTAGTTCTTTAATTTGTGAGGTTAGGTAGTCTATTAGATATTCTTCTTGCTTCTTGAGGTAGGTCTGTAGTGCTATGAACTTCCCTCTCAGAACTGCTTTTGCTGTATCCCATAGATTTTGTGTTGCTGTGTGTTCATTTTCATTGGTTTTCAGGAAGTTATTAATTTCTTCATTGATCTCCATGGTAACCCATTCATTGTTCAATAACATGCTATTTAGCCTCCATGTTTTCAAATGTCTTTGCATGTTCTTGTTGCAATTGATTTCTCATTGCATGCCATTGTGGTATGAGAAGATGCTTGATATGATTTCAATCTTCTTGAACTTGTAGAGACTTAGTTTGTGCCCTAACATGTGGTCTATCTTTGAGAATGTCTCATGTGCACTTGAGAAGAATGTGAATTCTGCAGTTTTGGGGTGTGATTCTCTTAAGATATCTATTAAATCCATTTTATCTAGCCCTTCATTTAGAGTCTGTGTCTCCTTGTTAATTTTTTGTCTAGAAGATCTATCCAGTGATGTCACCAGGGTATTGAAGTCCCCTGCTGTGATTGTATTACTGTTGATTTCTCCTTTGAAGTCCTCCAAAAGATTTTTAATATATGTTGGTGCACCTATATTGGGTGCATATATGTTTACCAAGGTTATATCTTCCTGTTGGATAGATCCTTTCGATATTATGTAGTGGCCTTCTTTATCTCTAGTTATGGTCTTCATTTTGAAATCTACTTTATCAGATATGAGTATTGCTATCCCAGCTTTTTTTTTTTCCTTTCCGTTTGCTTGAAAAATTTTTTTCCATCCCTTCACTTTCAACCTATGTGAGTCTTTTGTTGTGAGGTGGATCTCTTGTAAACAACATATATGTGAGTCATGCTTTCTTATCCAGTCAGCTACTCTGTGTCTTTATCGGAGCATTCAAACCATTTACATTTAAGGTGATAATTGATATGTACTTATTTCTTGCCATTTTTGTTCCGTGTGGTTGTATTTTTCTTCTTATTTCTTCTACTAATTACAGAAGTTCCTTTAGCATATCTTGCAGTGCTGCTTTGGTGTTAATATATTCCCTTAGCCTTTTTTTGTCTGGAAAGCTCTTTATTTGACCTTCTGTTTTGAATGATAGCCTTGCTGGATAGAGTAGTCTTGGATTCAGATCCTTGTTTTTCGTGACCTTGACTATTTCATGCCACTCCCTTATTGACCCGTCCCTCAGGTCGAGCAACGAGGACTCTAGAGGGGGAGTGAGGATGAGGAGGGACAA
Organism: Molossus molossus; assembly: GCF_014108415.1. NCBI lineage: Eukaryota > Metazoa > Chordata > Mammalia > Chiroptera > Molossidae > Molossus > Molossus molossus. Next base: position 9,067,716 of record NW_023425355.1, on the reverse strand, counting down.
GAGACAGAGAAATGGAGACAAGACAGGGCTCTGATCAAGTCTCTTTATTCTGGGGAGATCCACACTATATATAGGGCAAGAAGCAGAAAAACAAGAACATTTGTTGCCAAGCGATAAGTTTGTGGTAACCACCCCGAAGAAATTTCAAGTAAATATCACGGGTGGAACAAAAGATAAACAGAGCATAACTGACTGAGTATATGGTTACTTAAAGGAATGCAGAAACATTGTATGCAGAGCAGATTTTAACAAAATGGATGCCATGCAAAAAGTCTCCCACACCTTATGGCCTGTAGTGTTTCTGTTGAGAAGTCAGCTGAGAGCCTTATGGTGTTTCCTTTTTAGGTAACCTGTTGCTTATCTCTTTCTGCCTTTAGGATTCTCTCTTTGTCTTTAATTTTTGGCATTTTAATTACTATGTGTCTTGGTGTGGGCCTGTTTGGGTTCTTCTTACTTGGGGCTCTCCATGCTTTTTGAATTGAATGCCTTCTTCCTTCACCAAGTTAGGAGAGTTTTCTGTCACTATTTCTTCACATATATTCTCTAACCCTTGCCCATTTTCTTCTTCTTCGGGGACTCCTATGATCCGTATGTTATTACGTTTCTAGTGTCCCATAGTTCTCTTAAGCTGTCTTCCTGTTTTTTAATTGTTTTTTCCTTTTGGTTTTCTGATGATTGATTTTTTCTACCCTGTCTTCTAATTCATTGATCCGGTCCTCAGCTTCCTCTACTCTGCTGTTTAGTCCTTCCAATGTGCTTTTGATCTGCTATGTCATTCTTCATTTCCACTTGATTGGTTTTTAATGTTTCTATATCTTTACTCATGGTGCTGATGTCCTTACTCATGCTGTTGAGCTTCCACAAGATCATGGTTCTGATCTCTACCTCTCATAATTTGCTTGGCTGCATTTCATTTATCTCATCTTCGATAGAGTTCTCTTGTTCTTTAATTTGGGATTTGTTTATTTGTTTCACCATTTTGGCTATGTTAATGTATTTTGGAGCCTGCCAAATTTTCCCTGTGGGTGTTGTGTTCTGTTTGTGGCTCCCTCTGCTGGGTTTGGATGGGCCTGGGCAGGCCCACGTTAAACACCACTGTGAAGTCTTACTTTCCTGGGTAGATTTGCAAGCCCAGGAAAGGTTCAGTTATCCTCTAGGTTTTCCTGGAGGCTAGTAGTCTTCAGTTACTTAGTGCCTTGGAATGTATCCCTGGTGTTCTGCATGAAAGGATTTACAGAGGGTGGGATAGTTGCTGGTTATTAATGAACCTAAGTTTGCATTTCTTTGCCTCACCTGGGAAAGGATGAATCTCCGGGGGGGGGAGGGGGCTGCTGCTTTTCCCCATAGCTCGGAGAAGGAGCATACTGGCCACTGGCCTTTGTGGCCGCAATTCACTAAAAACTTCTGATTGCCTTCCAAATCCCGGGTGTCCCCACAGAGTTCCAGCCCAGTCTGCCCTCCCTCTGCGGTAGCCCCCAGGTGAGTGGCTGTGGCTATTTTAGAGCTCTTTCCAGGCTCTCTGAGCTGAGGAGTGGGCTTGGTCTTTATTCCCCAGGGGCGCTGCTCACAGCTAAGACTGCTATTGTCCATGGGCTCCCAGCCCGCCACCCTCTCCTGCCTCTGCAGATCCTACCAGTGTCCCTGGTTATATGGCCCTGTCCTGCTGCTTTTCTGTTGCTTTTTTCTGAGGATTTGTCTTTATTTTAATTGTAGTTCCATTTGGTCTTGGGAGATTGTCTGCGTAGCTTCTATTTGCTCCACCTCCATTTTCACATCCTGTATGCCTATCTTGTGTGCAGCTGGGTCGCACAGGCCTATCTGGTGCCCCAGCACCCTGTAGGTCCCACAGGTAACTGGATCGCCCAGTCCCTTTGGGGACAAGGCTCTATGCCTATGTTATGGGCTGCTGGGTCGCACAGGCCTCTCTGGTGCTTCAGCACCCCGCAGGTCCTGTGGGTAACTAGATCACACAGTCTCTGCTGGGTTGCACAGGCATCTCTGGTGCTTCAGCACTCCGCAGGTCCCATGGGTAACTAGATTGCACAGTCCCTGCTGGGTCACACAGGCCTCTCTGGTGCCCTCACACCCTGCAGTTCCCGAGGGCGGGCAGCTGGATCACACCAATCTCTCTCGGGCTCCGGCTTCCCACTGCACTTGCGGGCTACTGGACCACACAGGCCTCTGTGGAGTCCCAGGTCCCACCGTTGGTGGCTGGGGAGTGCTGCTTCTCAGCTTTTGCTGTAGTTTGGGGGGATGGGTCTCAGCTGCTGTCCTGTGCTTTTGTTGCCTAGGGATGGATATCTGCTCCAAAATCTGGCTTTGTAAAAAATAGATAAACAAAATTGGTAATCTTTTAGATTGACCGAATAAGAAAAATAAATAAAACTCAAATTACTAAAATCTGAAATGAAAGATGGGACATTACTATCAATCTTACAGAAAGAAAAAAGATTAAAAGAGAACACTATGAAAGACTACATTCCAACAATTAGATAATCTAGATGAAATGGAAACAATCCTAGAAAGACACAAACTACTGAAACAGAGTCAAGAAGAAATAAAAAGTCTGAATAGATCTGTATCAAAGTGATTAAACTGGTAATCAAAAAACTGTTAACAAAGTAAAGCCAGTTACCAGATGGTTTCACTGGTAAATTCTATCAAACATTAAACAAAAAACACCAATGCTTTACAAAATCTTCTAAAAAATTATAAAGGAGGGAGTACTTTCCAACCGATTTATGAGACCACTACTATACTCATACAAAAACTACACAAAGACATCACAAGAAAAGAAAGCTACATCCCTTATCAATATACATGCAAAAATCCACAACAACATACTAGCAAAACTAATCCAGCAACACATAAAGAAAATTACATGCCATAACCAATTTGGATTTATTCCAAGGCAGGACGTTTCAACATCTAAATATCAGTCAACATAATATACCACATTAATAAAGGACAAAAGTAATATAATTATCTCAATAGATAAAGAAAACACATTTGACAAAATTCAACACCACCTAATGATAAAATTCTCAACAAACTTAAAAATACATGTGAAACTTTTCAACTTGATAAAAAGCATCTATGAAATATCCACAATTAACGTCATACTTACATAACTTCTATTCAACATTGTAGTGGAAATTCTAAACAGGAAAATGAAGCAATAAAAACAAGGCATTAATGTTGGAAAGGAGGAAGTAAAACTAGCTCTATTTGGAGATGACATGAGTTTAGCAAGTCTGGAGGATACAAGATCAATATACCAAAAAAAAACAGTGATTTTTCGTTTCTAGTGTACAAGTTAGATTATTTCCTTAATTTTATTTTAGACATTTTTATTGCTACTGTGGAAAGCAATTTGGCAGGATCTTAAGTTAAACATAGGGTTACTGTGTGACCCAGCAATTCCACTCCTAGTTATATTCTCAGAAAATTGAAAACATGTTCCCACAGCAACTTATAAACAAATGTTTCTGGCAGCATTATTTACAACAGACAAAAAGTGGTAACAACAAATGTCCATTAATTAATGAATGGATACACAAAATCCATACAGTGGAAAATTACTCAGCTATTATAAGGAATGAAGTACTGCCCTGACCATGTGACTCAGATGGTTGGAGTGTCTTCCCATACACCAAAAAGTTGAGGGTTTGATTCCCTGGCAGGGCACATACCTAGGTTGTGGGTTCATTCAGTCCCCAGTTGGGGTAAATATAGGAAGCAACCAATCAGTGTTTCTCTCTCACATCAATGTTTGTTTCTCTCTTTCTCTCTCTCTCTCTCTCTCTCTCTCTCTCTCTCTCTCTCTCTCTCTCTCCCCTTCCTCTCTCTCTAAAAGTCAATAAAACATATCCTTAGGTGAGGATTTTTTTAAAAAGGAATGAAGTACTGATACATGCTACAACATGAATACATGGATAAACTTTGACAACATTCTGATATGTGAAAGAAGTCAGTCACAAAAGACCACAGACTATTTTTGCATTGACGATAAATGTCGAAAATAGGCAAATCCATAGAGATATAAAGTAGCCTAGGGTTTGGGGGCAGGGGCATGTTAAGCAGGAAAGTAGTGGAAATGAATGACTCCTAATAGGTAGGGGATTTCTTTTATGAGCCTTGAAAATATTCTAAAATAAAATAGTAAATATGGTTGTACAATTCTCTGAATATGTTAAAAACCACTGAACTATATACTTTAAATGAATGAATTTTATGGTATGTGAAATATGTCTCAGTGCTGGAAGAAAAGGCAGCAACAATAAATACAAATAATGATAATTTGATGGCATTTATCCCAGTTGCCTTCTTACTAGCTGTGCATTTTGAGCAGGCTACTAAATTTTTTCAACTCTTAGGCTCACTATCATAAAATAAAAGGAGCCCCTAGAATTGTTGTAACAAATGAGATGATGCATGTAAAGAACTAAGTACAGTGACTGGCACATAGTAAGTGGTCAGCAAATGGTATTATTATTACTATGTTTCAGTAACTCAATACCAGTCCTAGTTCTGGTACACTCCAATGTATTCCCAGTTTTCCCACAGTAACCTCAAGAAAGGAACTTACTTAACTTCTCTGATCCTAGCCTGCCAATGTGATGTTTTCTACATAGGCAGATGAATAGATCATCCAGCCATTTTGTTTGTTTGTTTGCTGATCTGCTTGTTTGCGTGCTTTTTGAGTGATGTGAGTGAGGGTTGACATATTGAAGAAAAGGTTTGTAAAACGAAACAAACAATAGGATACCACACCTTTAGATCTTATGGGTATCCATTTATCTATTCATTCATTCAGCAAGAATTTAAGTGTCTGCCATGTGCTAGAGTCTAGCAGCTAGACTGTTTCAGGCTCTTTCTAGTAAGAGATATGGACATTAAATACCAAGAAAAATTAAGTAAATAATTACATATAATAATTAGTGAAAAGAAGTTTAAGAAGAGAGGAGTTCATAGGCAGAGAAGTTGGGAGCATCTAATTAGATTTGGTGATTATAGAAGGCTTCTGAGAAGAGGTGACATATAAGCTGGGACCCAAGGATGAGAAGTAGTGTTCATGAAAATAGTGGGCCCACTTGAGATTTCAGCTAGAACTGCTGTGAACAGTTTGTGTGAGCTCAGACTCATCTCATCATGCAGTGTCCCAGTTCAAGCATACAGAAAGAATGTCCTCTCATTTTCTGTTTCAGGGATTTTGCTAAAACCTCAGAATCCACTAAGCCAATGCTCAGGAACTTTAAGGGAGTTAATACCACTAGGGGGCAATCATCAACTAATGGGAGAGCTAGTAGATGAATGGTCTAGCCTCCATTCTTTCAAGTGTCAATTCTGGGGAGGTATTTTCTATGCTTCTGTGATATCCTGGCATAATCACGTCCCAATTGTCTCCATAAATGACTTCAATAAAGACCCTAATATTGGCATTTCTTTCTTTCCTGTTTTGTGCTCTTTTCTCTGTTATCCCTACTTCTTAAGCTCATCTCCAAGATAAACTACCAACACTCAAGTCCTTATCTCAGGTTCATGCAGTGAGGGGTAATTTAAAGCAAGACAAGTTGAAAAGTTGAAGTAATAGTACTCCAGACAGAGGCCATAGCATATGTCAGGTGTGAGGGACTGATTCACAGACCATAGAAAGAGGTTGTAATTGTATTTTAAAATGCAATATGAGTTCACTAAAGAGTTTCAGGTAGAAAACGTGTGTGTGTGTGTGTGTGTGTGTGTGTGTGTGTGTGTGTAGCAGAATTCATGTGTATGGGAAGGGATTGTGGAAAAGTGAAAGGGAGAATGTTCCAGGCTTGAAATTTTGGGTGTTCTAGTTCTGCCATTGACTTATTGTGTGACCTGACTATTTCAGTTTTAGAGTTTCTTTGCCATTGATTGAAAGGAAATGCAATACCTATAAAAGAACACTAGATTAGGCATCCAAAACTTGGGTTTTAATGAAGTGTAACTTTTTCTTTTTACAGTTGTGAAATATCAAGTCCCTTAATTTTTTCAAATCTACTTCCTCATTTGTAAAATGAGGACAGTTAGAGCTTCCTCATGAGGCTTTTATTTTTTTTTTTTTTTTTTTTTTTTTTTTTTTTTTTTTTTTTTTTTTTTTTTTTTTTTTTTTTTTTTTTAATCCTCACCCGAGGAATTTTTTCGATATTTTGTTCAGATAGAGTGGGAGGGAGAGAGAGAGAGAAACATCGACGTGAAAGCGACACATCGAGTGGTTGCCATCCACACGACCCAACCAGGGCCGGGGACAAACTGCAACCAAGGTACGTGCCCTTAGCGGGAACCGAACCCGGGTCTCTCCGGACCGCAGGCCGACGCTCTAACCGCTGAGCCAAACCGGCCAGGGCTCATGAGGCTTTTTATAATGTAAAATAAGACCTTCCAAATTTATTAGAAGGTTAGAAAATAGATTACTCTTAATTAACAGTTGGTAGTAAAGAAATTGCTTTAATGTATCTTAATTCAGGTACAATGGTGCCAAGTTTGTTGTATTAAGCCATTTTATACTTACTGAGAAGTATGTTCCCACAATTCACCAGGGTTGATACTGTAAGCCTCCTCCCCCAAAAATCTAAACTTCTACCTCCTGAAACAGCTGGAGAACACAGGAAAAAACTTCCATTTCTCCCTGCCACCAACTGGATGGTGTGGGATGGCCTCAATTTTACCTTGAATGCCTGTAAGTGTCAAAGCCTGGAGAAAATAAGCCTAATATTAGCTGGTCATTATTTTCCTCTATGAATAATGTGTTAAGAGGTAAATCAAGTAGGGAAATCATTGGACTTACTCTCTAATCTACTTAAAATTGCCAACATCTGGGTGAGCCATTTATCAGTGAAATAGCAGGCATACTAGCAAGAGATTTGATAAATGAATTAGGGAATGTTACACAGCTATGTCTAATCATAATTTAATTTTTTCAATTTTTTTCCTTTATTGATTTTAGTGAGTGAGGGAGAGAGAGATAGAAACATCAATGAGAGAGAACATCAATTGGCTGCCTCTTGCATGCCCCCCACTGGGGATCAGGCTCACAACCTGGGCATGTGCCCTGCTGGAATCAAACTGGCAACCTCTTGATGCATGGGTCAACACTCAACCACTAAGGCACACCAGTAGGACTCTAATCATAATTTAATTAACATCAGCCATCTTGCTATTTTATAGGAAGAGTATGTTGGATATCCCACTAATAGAGAATATTTGTTGATAATAACTTCTTTTAAAAACAATTTCATCAATTCTTAATTATAAAAGTGGATGGTTCATACGAAATCTTAAATAAAGAAGGAACTAAGATCTAGGAAGTGGTTGAGGGGAAAGATTCAAGAATGGCTCCTCTTCAATTTGGAATAAAGCCTCAATAGCCCCATAAAGTACTCTCTTGACAATCTACTCCATTCATCCCAGCCAAGCATAGGGTTTCTTGGTGTCCTGCTCCAACTACTTTTTCACCCCTAGCAGATAATTCTGATTTCCTTGATAGACTTCTCATTTGGAACTATGAAAAAAATATATACCACCACCATGAATGAATAAGCCAGGAAAAAAAGACCTTTGAAAATATGCCTTTCCCATTCTTATGCCCACTTACCATAATTTCAACCTGGCTATAGTACTAAAAACAGAAGTAGAAAAACATTTTTCTATCACGTGCTACTGACTCAATGGGGAGAAAAAATCAATCAAGGGTCAACACACAAGTGAACACTATCTTTCCTAATTCAAATTTTTTGAAGCATAGTGAACAGAGGTTCAGTTCCTCTGTTTTAAGTTTATAAAATGAAACAAAGTTTTCTTAAAATAAGTGTAAAAATAATAATACACTTTGATTGAAAGAGAAATACTGGGAAAGGGGAACACCAGGATTAAAGAGTGGTGAAACAATAAAAACTGGAGAGTATTATGCTGAGCAAAATAAGCCAGTCAGAGAAAGACAAGTACCATGTGATCTCACTTATTTATGGATCATAATGAACAAAATAAGCTGTCATCCAAAATAGATCCAGAGTCATGGAAGTAGGGAACAAACCAACAAACCTGAGAGAGATATGGGGGTAGGAGGGGTGGGAAGAGATAAACCAAAGTACTTATATGCATATATGCATGACCAATGGACACAGATATTAGGTTGGGGAAGGCAGGAGGGGAATGGGAGTGGGGAGGAAGGGGTCAAAGAAAAAAAGGGGGGACATCTGCAATACTGTATACAATAAAAAAAAATTGGGCATGATAAAACAAAAGACAGAGACAAGCATTCACCTCTCCCACCTGGGGAAGAGATCCCCACACCCCTAAATTCTGTGCCTCACCTGGAAGTGTACCCACTCCCATGTCAGCTCCATCCCAGGTTCCTAGAAATTCTTACATACATACATACACACACACACACACACACACACACACACACACGCCTTATAAATTGTGTGTTTCCCTGTTCTCCACATTTGGACTGTCTTTCCAGTTTTTGAAAGATGCCATCTCTCCCTGCAATAGCCTCTTTTTTGGGCCAGGTAGTTAGTTATGCTGTGGTTGCCTGGCATTTTTCAAATCCTTAGTATTTTTTATCTCCAGCCATGAGAATTTAGATAGTTTCCAGGTTTTCTCTGAGTTACTAACTTTTTAAATTCTACCTCCCAGTTTTTTTCTTACCCAATATCTGCATTTTTGTCAATGTTCTATTTTCAAAATTAGAAAACAACCTAATGGACTTCTTTGGTTTTTCGGGTCCCTAAATGATGTTGAATTTACTGGAATTTTAAAGTTCAAAGGAACTATGAAGGTCATCAAATTCATCTCCCTTGTTGGAATTGTAACCTCCCTCAATTCCTCCAATCTCTCTAACCTAACTGCAGATCCCTTTAACTATTAGAAATTCCTATTTTAGATTTAGGTAATAACTTTCTTTCTGTCTTCCTCTTTGGAATCACGTAGAACAAAACTTGTCATTGCCCTGTGACAACATTTTAGCTAGCTGTATAAATTTACCTTATCCCCTACTCCACTGAAACTCCAAACATTCTCTAGATAAAACAAACCCAACCCCTTTAACAGTTATGCTATATGTCAGATTTTCAAAGCCCTACAACAGACAGTCTTCTTGTTTTCCTTAGAATAGCTTTATTATTATAATTAACATTATATAGTTTCTGTTCATATAAAGTCTTGTTTCTTGAAATACCACGTTTACCTTATGTAAATTTAGAATATAATAAGTAAATATGCTTCAGTTCATGCTGACGTTTTAGATTTTAACATAAGTGAGTTGAACAATGGGACAGAAAGCTAATGACTGGCATGCTTTGCTTAAATATCAGGAAAACCTTTCCTGATCTCCACTCCTGCCAAGTAAGTTAGATAACCTTGGACACTCCTCTGTGCAACTTATTTTTGAAATTATTTGCTTAATTCTATATTCCTCAATAAAGGATAAGCTCTAACAGAGCAAAGAGTAAAAAATAAAGTTTGTCTATATGCAGGTGCTAACACAGTACATGGCACATAATAAAGCCCTCACATGTATCTGTTTATAGAATTCATAAATCAAAGAACTTTTATAATCCTGAAATTTGAAGATACCTAAAATCCCTATTTTTCAGATGGGTGAACTGAGGGCTGATGTCAAAATATTTGTCCAAGATTACACAACTGTTTGGTGAGAGGTCTGTAATATTAGATTTTGACATTCTTCCCACTCCACTGATATTCTACAATGTAAGGCCATGCTCATGTAGTTAATCCAGGGGCTCCAGCTATGCTAGTGGTTAAATTGAATAAAAGATGGCCACCAAGAATAATTCCTCTATCTATTGATTTCAAATTAAATATCAAATTAAATAATCTACATTTGAAAATACATTTTTATTTTATTTTTTAATTTATCTTTATTGCTGAGAGTATTACAGATGCCCCTCTTTTTACCCCCCATTGACACCCTCCTCCTTGCTCCTCAACCCTGCCTTCAACTCACTCTTGTCTGTGTCCATTGGTTACGCATACATGCATATAAGGTTTTTGGTTTATCTCTTCTCAACCCTTCCCCTCTTCTCTCTGAGATTCCTCAGTCTGTTTCCTGCTTCCATGTCCCTGGATCTATTTTCTTTATCAGCTTATTTTTTTAATTAAATTCCACATATAAGTGAGATTATGTGATATTTGTCTTTCTCTGACTGGCTTATTTCACTTAGCATAATATTCTCTAGGTCCCTCCATGCCATCTCAAAGTGTAAGAGATCCTTTTTTCTTACAGCTGCATTTTTTTTAAAAAAAGCATGACATTTTACTGTATTGCTGGAATGAATTGTGAATTCACAAGGTTCAGGTGTCATCCTGTTTACCAGGGAATTTTCATAAACATTACAGAGAGAAAAACAAAATACATCAAGTTTCTTGGTTTAAAAAGATGCTTAACTGCTTCCTCCTTGATATTTTACCACTTTACACTCACACTGTCCACTGTATAGCTACAACTCACATGTGGCTAGTCAGAATTCAGATGTGCTGTGTCAAGTATATACCACATTTCTAAGATTTAGTGAAAAACATATGTAATATATCTCATTAATAATTTTGTATTAGTTACATAATGGAATAATAATACTTTGGATATACTGGGTCAAATAAAGTATATTAAAATTAATATGACATTTTTAAAATCTTTATGGAGTCTTAAAGAAATTTAAAATTACATATATGATACCCATTGATGATAAAAGCTCTCAGAAAATTAGGAATAGACAAGGACTTCCTCAACTTGATAAAAAAAAATCTTTATTCCACTCACTCTACAAAAATATCTACAGGTAACATCATACTTAATGGTGAAAGGCTGAATGCTTTTCCCCTAGTATCAGGAAGAAAGCAATGATATCCACTCTTATTTGACATAGTATTAGAAGTTCTAGCCACTTCTATAGGCAAAGAAAATAAGTAAAAGGCACACAAATTGGAAGACAAGAAATAAAATTGTCACTATTTGCAAACATGTTAATCTATGTAAAAAAAAAAAAAATCCCAAGGTTTCAGAATATATGATTAACATACAAAATCAATCACATGCCTATATACTAACAATGAACATAAAAAAACTGAAATTAAAAACACAGTAACATTTATAATTACTCCAAAAATAAATATAAATAATTAGACATACCCTTAACAAAACAAGTATGGGATTCTGTATGCTGAAAATTATAAAAAGCTTGTGAAACAAATCAAAGACCTAAAAAAAAAACAAAACAAAAAAAAACAGAGATATATATACCATATTCATGGATAGAAAAACTCAACTTAGTAAAGAATCAATTCTCACCAAATTAATATGCAGGTTTAATGTAATTCCTACAAAAATCCCAGCAAGGATTCTTGGAGATATAGGCAAGATTAATCTAAAATTTAGAAGCATATCTCATTTTATTGTGTTTCATTTTATTGCATGTTGCAGATATTGCATTTTTTCTACTTTTAATTTTAGTTAAAGTTTACAGTCAACATGACTAATTTGTATTAGTTTCAGGTGTGCAGCATAGCTGCTAGAAAATTATATACATTATAAAGTTTTCCCCCAATATTTCATGTACCCACTTGAAACAATACATAGTTATTATAATATTATTAATTTTATTGCCTATGCTTTATTTTACATCCCCATTAATATTTTGCAACCACAATTAGTACTTCTTAATCCCTTCACCTTTTTCACCTAGCTTTCAACATCCCTCCCATCTCATTCCATCATTCTGTTCTCTGTATCCATAAATCTGTTTCTGTTTTTTTTTTTGTTTTTTTTCATTTTGTGCTTCAGATTCTACATATAAGTGAAAGAAATCAAATGGTATTTGTCTATCTCTGTCTGAGTTAGTTCACTTAGCATAATACCCTCTAGGTTCATCTATGTTGTAACAAATGGTAAGGTTTCATTTTTTTATAGCCAAGTAATATTTCATTCTATATATGTACCATTGCGTTTTTATTCACTCTTCTATTGATGGGTACATGGGTTGCTTCCATATCTTGGCTATTGTAAATAATGCTGCAAAGAACATAGGGGTGCATGTATTCTTTCAAATTAGTGTTTGGGGTGTCTTTGGATATATACACAGAAGTGGAGTCACTGGGTCATAAAGCAGTTCTATTTTTAATTTCTTGAGAAAATTCCACATTGTTTTCTAGAGTTGCTGCACCAATCTGCATTCCCACCAGCAGTGCACTAGGGTTCCCTTTTCTCCACATCCTCACCAACACTTGTTGTTTGTTGATTTACTGATGATAGCCATTCTAACATGCATGAGGTGCTAACTCTTTGTGATTTTAATATAGATTTCTCTTATGATCAGTAATGTTAAGCACCTTTCATATGTCCATTGGCCATCTGTATGTCCTCTATGAAGAAGTATTCATTCAGTTCTCTGCCCACTTTTTAACTGGGTAGCATGTGTTTTTGTGGTGTTGAGTAGTATGAGTTCTTTATAAATTTTGTACACTAACCCTTTATCAGATGTATTATTGGTGAATATCTTCTTCCATTCGGTAGGTTGTCTTCCTTTATTGATAGTTTCCTTTACTCAGCAAAAAAATATATATATATTAGTTTGATGTAGTCCCTTTTTTTTTTTATTTTGTTTCCCTTGCCCAAGGAGATATGTCAGAAAAAAATACTGCTAAGAGAAATATCCAAGATTTTACTGCCTATGTTTTCTTCTATGAGTTTCGAGTCTTACATTTAAGTCTTTCATCCATTTTTTAAATTAATTTATTTATTTTTGTTACAGATGTTTCTCCTTTTCCCCCCACTGATTTCCCCCTCCCCATCCCTCCCCGCCCTGTCCCCAGCTTTGTTGTCAAGGTCCATTTCATGCATACATGTCTATAAGTTCTGTGGTTTATCTCTCCTCAACCACCCCCTCTTCTGGGGATGGTCAGTCTGTACCCCACTTCCACGTCTCTGGGACTACCCCATTCCTCAGACTGTTATGTTCATTATATTCCACAAATAAGTGAGATCATATGATGCTTGTCTTTCTCTGTTTGGCTTGTTTCACTTAGGATATTACTTTCCAGGTCCCTCCATGTCGTCTCAAAGGATAAGAGCTCTTTCTTTCTTACAGCTGCATAGTACTCCATTGTGTATATGTACCACGGCTTTTTTATCCATTTGTCTACTGATGGACATTTGGGCTGTTTCCAGATCTTAGCTATCGTAAATAGTGCTGCTACAAACATGGGGGTACATATATTCTTTCTGATTGGTGTTTCAGGCTTCTTAGGGTATATTCCTAGAAGTGGGATCACTGGGTCAAATGGAAGTTCAATTTTTAATTTTTTGAGATAACACCATATTGTTTTCCATAGTGGCTGCACCAGTCTGCATTCCCACCATCAGTGTACTAGAGACCCCTTTTCTCTACACCCTCACCAACACTTGTTGTTTGATGATTTGTTGATGGCGGCCATTCTGACAGGTGTGAGGTGATAACTCATGGTTGTTTTAATTTTCATCTCTCTGATGATTAGTGATGTTGAGCATTTCTTTATATATCTCTTGGCCATTTGTATGTCCTGTTTGGAGAGGTGTCTATTTAGCTCCTCTGCCCATTTTTTTAATTGGGTTCTTTGTCTTCCTTTTGTTGAGTTGTATGAGTGCTCTATATATTTTGGAAATTAACCCCTTATTTGATATATCATCGGCAATTATGCTCTCCCATACAGTGGGTTGCCTTTCCATTTTGATGATTGTATCTTTTGCTGTGCAGAAGCTTTTGAGTTTGATGTGTTCCCATGTGTTCATTTTCTCTTTTGTTTCTGTTGCCTTAGGTGATATATCAGTGAAAATTCTGCTGCGTATGAAATCTGAAATTTTGTTGCCTACAGTTTCTTCTAGGATTTTTATGGATTCATGAGTCACATTTAAGTCTTTCATCCATTTTGAGTTTATTCATTCATATGGTGTGAAAAAGTGACCTAGTTTCATTTTTTTTGCATGTATCTGTCCAATTTACCCAACAACATATATTGAATAAACTGTCTTTACCCCATTGTATGTTTTTGCCTCCTTTGTCATAGATTAACTGACCATGTAGGTGTGAATTTATCTCTGGGCTATTTTGTTTCTTTGATCAATGTATCTGTTTTTATACCAGTACAATGCCTTTTTAATTACTATAGCCTTGTAGTATTGTGTGATATCAGGTAGCATGATACCTCCAACTTTGACCTTCTTTTTCAAGATTGCTATGGCTAGCCAGTGTCTTTCATGGTTCTGTACAAATTTTGAATTATGTGTTCCAGTTCTGTGAGAAATGCCACTGATATTTTGATGGAAATTGCTTTGAACCTATAGATTGCCTTTTCTTGTCTGGCAAGCTATTTATTTCTCTTTCAATTTTAAATGATAGTCTTATGTCCTTACTTTTCATCACATTGACTATTTCATTCCAATCCCTTCTAGCCTTAAAAGTTTCTGTCAAGAAATCACCTGACAGTCTTATCGGCACGCCCTTGTAGGTAACTAACTTTCTTTCTCTTGCTGCTTTTAAGATTCATTTTTATCTTTAACCTTTGTCATTTTAATTATGGGGTGTCTTGGTGTGGACCTCTTTGGGTTCATCTTGCTTGCGATTCTGCACTTCCTGGAATTGTCGGTATTATTCTTTCACCATATTAAGAAAGTTTTCAGTTGCTATTTCTTCAAATATGTTCTTATTACTTTGTTCTCTCTCTTCTCCTTCTGGTACCCCTATGATGTGGATGCTGTTGCACTTCAACTATGCCAAAGGTACCTTAAACTATCCTCATTTTTTTAAGATTTTTGTTTGTTTGTTTGTTTGTTTGTTTGTTTGTTTTTGCTGCTCTGATTGGGTGTTATCTGCTACCTTGTCTTCTAAGTCATCGATTTGATCCTCTGCTTAATCTAATCTAACATTGATTCCTTCTAATGCAATCTTCATTTCAGATATTGTATTCTTCACTTCTGCTGGATCTTTATTATGGTTTCTACATCCCTTTTTATGCTTACTATCTCTGTGTGTTGAAGTTCTCACTGAGGTCATTCAATCTTTCCCCAAGTTTCTTGAGCATCTTTATAACCATTGTTTTTAACTTGCCTTCATTTCATTTACTTCTTTTTCTAGAGATTTCTCCTGTTCCTTTACTTATGACATGTTTCTTTGTTTATTTTGGCTACCACTCAGTGTTTATTTCTATGTATTCAGTAGATTTTCTATGTCTCTCAATCTTGGTAGGGTGGTCTTATGCAATAGGTGTCCTGTGAGACTGAGTAGTGCAGTCTCTATGAGGACCTGAGCTGGGTGCTTGCAGAATGTCTCTTCTGTGGATTATGTGAGCCCTCCATTACAATAGCCAAGATATGGAAGCAACCCAAGTGCCCATCAATAGATGAATGGATAAAAAAGCTGTGATGCATATATACAATGGAATATTACTCAGCCATAAAAAAGAAGGAAATCTTAACATTTGTTACAGCATAGGTGGTATTATGCTCAGTTATTGAGTTTTAATTGCTGTTGGCCCCACTGTGGGCAGGGTTGACCCTCAGGCTGGCTGGCTGTTAGTACTGACCTTGTCTACAGTGTATTAGCTGCTTTGCACAGGTTCATCTCATGAGGCAGAATTCACCCTGGCAGGTTCTTGTGCCTGTCAAGACCTCCTTTTAGGTGTGCTACCTATGGAGCTAATTGAGTCATATTCTGATATGGTGTGTAGCCAGCCAAAGGGTTTGTTGGTTCTGGGACCTCTTGTGAGAGACTCCGGTGCCTGTCAATGTCAGACACTTCCTGTTTTTGACCCCAGGCTGGACTTATATTAAATGCTTTACAAACTGATGGTAAGACCCTCCATTATGAGTTTCTGAAGGCTCAGATGATGGTTAGCAATTTTTTTTTAGCAATAAAGAATTTTGTATTTAAAGTTTGTGCATTTTTAAAGACATAGTGCTTTTACACACTTAATAGACTACAGTTAAGTATAAACATAACTTCTATATTCACTGGGAAACTAAAAAAATATTATAATTAGTATTATTGAGATATTACTTTATTTTTGTGGTCTCAAACTAAATCTGCAATATCACCGAAGTATGTCTGTATATGAAAAGTCACAGGACCTAACTAGCAAAAATACAACTGACAAAAAAAGAACAATGTAGAATAAATCACTCTCTATTATCTTGCCATTTAGCTACAGTAATCAAGATAGATTGTATTGGTGGAGGGATAGATACAAAAATCAATGAAACAGAATAGAGGTTCTAGAAAGAGACCCATACAAATATGCCCAACTGATTTTTGACAAATATGGAAAACCAGTTGAGTTTGTAGTAGAGCAATTGGACAAAAATGGAGGGAAAACCATACCTTATAGAAAAATAATAATACTTCAAAATTGATCATAGATTTAAATGTAACTCATAAAACTATACAACTTTTATAAAACAATTAAAAAAGAAAGTCTAGGGCAAGGAAAAAAATTATTAGAGCTGAGAGCAAAGGACCAGTATATAATTAGAAAAATTGATCTGTTGGATCTCATCAAAATTAAAAGCTTTTGCCCTGTGAAAGCCCATGGGAAGAGAATGGAAAAACAAGTTGTGACTTGGAGAAAATATTTTAAAATGACATTTCTAATAAGAACTAGTATCCAAAATATATAAAGAACTTTCAAAGCTGAACAGTAAAAAAAAAAAAATGCAACTAGGAAACAAGGAAAAGACATAAACACATTTCACTAAAAGAGGATTTACCGATGACAGATAAACACATGAAATTTTTTTCAATATAACTAGTCACAAGGGAAATAAAATTAAAGCTACACCTATCAGAATGGATAAAATAAGAAACAGTGACAATGTCAAATTCTGGCAAGGATACAGATAAACTGGATTATTCACACCGCGATGGTAGAAATGTTAACTGGTACAGCCATCCTGGAAAACAGTTTGTCAGTTGATTATAAAACTAAACAAGTACTGATACAACCCATCAATTACATTCTTGGTCATTTATTCTAGGCAAATAAAATGTTGTCTTCATAAAATCTTTATTTATAAGAGCCAAAAGATGGAAACAGATCACATGTCCTTCAATGGGTTAAGTATACCACACTGTGGTACACTTATACCATGGAATACCACTCAGCAATAAAAAGGAATAAACCATTGAAATATGAAACAACTTGAACAAATCTATAGGGAATTGTGGTAAGTTAGAAGAATGGTTATCACAAAAGGTCACTAATTTTATGACTCTGTTCATATGATATTCTTGAAATAAATTGTAGAGATGGATAAGTGATTAGTAGTTGCCAAGGAATGGAGTGGGTGGGTGGGAGTTAAGTGGGAGTGTCCATAAAAGGGAAGGACAAGGGATTCTTGCAATGTGGAACAGTTCAGTATTTTGACTGTGAGGATGGATACACAAACCTACACATGTAATAAAACTGTATGGAACTAAATACTCACACATGAATACAAGTCAAACCAGAAATCTCTGTAAAAGACTGATGAATTGGATCTATGTCAATATGATTGAGGTACTATACTTTAGTTTTGCAAAATATTATCATTGAGGGTAACTGGGTAAAAAGTACACGGCATCTCTCTACATTTATTGTTACAGCGGCATGTAAATCTATAATTACATCAATAAATTTTTCTAATTTTTATTTTTAGTACATTAAATTTACTCATAAAACATTCTAAAAATGTAAATTTTTTCTTTTTTAACAAAGTATAATAAAACATTAAAAAACTCAAGACAGAATAGTTGGCATTTACAATTCAAAATCAAATTAGGAGAATATTAAATATTTATGAAACTATATCTTTTTAAAATATTTATAAAGTTTCATGCAAGTTTGTAGAAATGACATAAAAGATCAGCTCAATAAAAATTGCAATTAAAAATGGCTTATATACTCACATTACAGTTCTTATTTGATAGCACTGCTTTAGAACATTCTCCTTCAATTTTCTAAATAGTGGGTAGCTACTGGAATGAAAATAAATACAAATGTAAAAACTTGGGCATTAACTAAAATTAACTGTGATCATGTTGCACTTAAAGGTTATTTGCCTTAATGCATTTCAAAGCGAAAATACCCACATGGCCCATCTCTTTCATTTACATTACCTGCTTAAGAGTTATAGCCAGAATTGACATTCAAAAATATTTCACAATCAGTATGTCATAGACATTAACCAATGAGAATGGACTTTTGTTTAATATAACCAGTACAACCACATTTATGGAATCAGCTGAATATCAGACCTACTTATAGACATGCTTTTAACTCTTGCTCAATACAGGCATACTATGTTTTATTGTGCTTCACAGATATTACGATTTTTTACAAATTGTAGGTAAGACCCACCACCAGCAAAAAGATTCTGACTCCGACCAGAGAGTCCCAGCTTTGGTTCCCGCTGCCAGCACATACCTTAAATGCAGTTTGTCCCGGGCCCCAGTTGAGGTCGTGTGGGTGGCAACCACTCCATGTGTCTCTCTCACATCGATGTTTCTCTCTTTGTCTCTCTCTCCTTCCTGCTCTATCTGAAGATAAATGCCTGAGTGGCCTTGAGTGAGGATTTAAAAAAAAAAAAAGATTCTGACCTGTGCCCTTGCTGTTTTGGCTCAGTGGTTAGAGAGTCAGCCTGCAAATCAATGAGTCGTGGGTTTGATTCTGGTCAAGGGTACATACCTCGGTTGTGTTTTGTCCCGGCCCTGGTTGGGGTCAAAGGGAGGCAGCCACTTGATGTTTCCCTTTCATGTTGATGTCTCTCTCTCTCTCTCTCTCTCTCTCTCTCTCTCTCTCTTCCTCTCTCTCCCTCCCACTCTATCTGAATAAAAATGGGAAAATGCCCTCAGGTGAAGATAAAAGAAAGAAAAGATTCTGACTTGCTGAAGGCTCAGATAATGGTTAGCACTTTTTAAATTTTTTTTTTATCCTCACCGGAGGACATTTTTGCATTTATCTTCAGATAGAGCGGGAGGGAGAGAGGGAGGAAGAGAGAGAGAAACATCGATGTGAGAGAGACACATCAAGTGGCTGCCACCCACATGACCCCAACCGGAGCTGGGGACAAACTGCAAACGAGGTACGTGCCCTTAGCGGGAACCAAACCTGGGACTCTCTGGTCTGCAGGCTGATGCTCCAACCGCTGAGCCAAACCAGCCAGAGTGATGGTTATCATTTTTAACAAAAAAAAGTATTATTTGATTAAGGCATATAGATTGTTTTTCAGATGTAATGCTATTGCACACTCAGTAGATGACACTATAGTGCCAATATAACTTCTATATGCACTGCAAAACCAAAATATTTTTGCGACTAGCTTTATTGCAATATTGATTTTATTGCAGTGGTCTGGAACCGAATCTGAAATATATTTGAGGTATGCTTGTACTATACTATTTCCTACATAATATGCTTTGGGTTACTAAAAGACTTATTTTCCTCATGACTACCAACCAATTCTGAAATAATTAGTAAATGCACATTGAGCACTCTTTTAACAGTAGAGATCCTACTAGGTTGAAATTCTGGGACCTGGATGTTCAGGGCTTTATCTTGGGCAAGTCCTACCTTCCCCCACATTTTCCTGTCATTAGCAAGAAGGGATTACATGACATTATGTGTAAGATTCTTACCATCTAAAATATTCTGTGCATACATTTAGTCAATAATTTATCTAATTTTTTTTCAGGTTGTAAACAGACATGTAAAGCAAATGAGCCCCTCAAAAATAAAAAAATAAGACAAACCTGTAACTAAACTTTCATGAACAAAGCTGAGTTGTAACCAAAGAATACTCAGTAGAAATTCAATCTAATAAATGGTTAATAGTTTGCACAAGCATTATTTTGCTATACAGTGATTAGACATTAACAGCAAAGAAATTAGGAAGACCAAAGACAAACTTTATATTTCTCCCAACACTGTTCTGCTGACAGCTATACTACTTTGATCACTGAGATTGGGCTAAAGCAGCTTTTTGAAGTTCCAAACTTCATCTCAGTGAGTCACAGCCCCAACCACAAGAGAATAAAAGTGCAGGGAGATAGCAGAGAGGCAGAGAACATGAAACTGTAGTCTCCAGAGAAAGAATCACTTAGATAAAGGGAAAAGCTGTTCTTAGGCCACGTATATTTGTTACCTAAGGGATTTCCAAGTGGCCAAGCTAGGGAGATGGTGTCTAACAAACTTAGATTTCAATCCTACTTATACCACTTACTAGCTAAGTGTCTTTAGTAAAGGCATTTTATTTCAGTCTAAAAATTGAATAATAATACCACACTACACTGGAAGTATTAAGTGAGATAATATGTATTAAATCACCTAGCATAGAGTTTGGCCCGTAGAAGATGACTGAAGTTAGGGTTTTCCTGAAACCCCAATCTCCACTAACCCACAGGCCAGTTCCCAGGGGTTTGCACCTGGAACACAGTGTACAATTGAATTTAGAGAGGCTTTTGGCTACAAGGCATGCTGATTTCACCATTTGCCTGTGGAAGTGGATACTGAAGATGAGCCAGAGAAACCAATGCAGTTTAGTCCCCTGGCTTTAGATAGAAAGGACAATGGAAAAGGAAAGCAAATCAGCACTCTGCTCCTATTTTGTCCTGCAGCCTCCAAAGCAAGCCTACTAACAGCACTCATTAGGGTGAGAAACCAGTTTGAGAGAAAAGAGGGGAAAATGTATCCAGAGGGCTATTAGTAATACAAACATTGGTGTATAGTCTGAGGTGGCTTTTCTAACACCTAACCAAAAATTGTTCTGGAAATGGGAGTTAGAATAAAGAGGGGACAAGAAAGAGACCTTCAGCAGTAGAAAAGTGAAACCTAGCTGGACGTTTTAATTTTACTTAGATTCGGGCAATTCTAACATTTCTGGACTCCTCTGCTGACCTCATCAGTAATGTTTCTCTTTGTACTGAACATTAAACCTTACTTATCCTTAAACTGAAGGGACTAAAATTTTTGTTCTAGACTGTCGCTATAACCAGGGAAAAGGATGATTTTGTTGAACTACCCCAGCTTTCCTATCTATGCCTTTTAAGCAGGCAGGTTTCTTGAGTCTCATCCCCAGAAAGTTGTGTTCTCTGGTATACTGCATTCCAACCTTCTCTCGAAGGATTACTTGATCAGAGTTTCAAGTAATTCCTCTTTCAGAGATAACTAAAATGTACCAGGGAATTCTGAGAGATAAAAAAGAAAAATGACCCAAATGGTAGAATAGTGAACTTCCCGTTCTTTCGCCCAAGTGCTTCTTCCAATGCTGAAATTGATAGTAGTAAACTTGAGTAACTACTGGCCTAATTCCAAATGAACTTCAACAACAAATATTTACTGAGCCCCTATCATGGTTCCAGACACTGTCTCATGTCTTTTATGGAAAATAGCCAAAGTGTGTATTATTAACCCTATTTTACATATGAGGACTGAGACACAGAAAGGTTGTGTCATTTTCAGGAGCAAACAGCTAGCAAATGGCAGAGGTGAGAATTTAAATGAAGACTACCTTACTTCAAGGCTAATGTACTTTCTTCTAAATATAGTACATATAGTACATGGTCTTTCTGACCTCACAATGATTTAAAAATTACACTCAAAAGAAAAGGAACTCTTATGCTTTAGGACAGTATGGATGGATCTGGAGAGTATTATGCTAAGCAAAATAAGCCAGTCAGAGAGAGACAAATACCACATGATCTCTCTCATATGTAGAATCTAATAAACAAAATAAACTGACGAACAAAATAGAACCAGAGGCATGAATACACAGAACAGACTGACAGAGGTTGGGGCCAGGGGCTGGATAAAAGAAGGTAAAGAGAGTAGCCGAACAACATGTATACATAGTCCACGGACACAAACAACAGAGTGGTGAAGGCCAGGGAAGGGGTGGCAGGGGCTGGGAGGAGGTGGGCAAAGGGGGTGGGGTTTCGGGGACATCTGTAATAGTGTAAACATTTTAAAACTAGGAACATAAAGTAAAAGCTTATTCAGATTTCTTTTCATTGCACTCAAGTCTCAATTCACTGGTCCTGATAAACTACAGATTCTGCTCCTTACAGAACCCCTGACATAGCCATGGTTGGTTAGGAAATAAAAGGATGACATAATCTTCCAGTTCTTTTCCCTTTGCCACTAAAAATCTGACCAAAAACTCAACCTGCTCAGGAGTCACATTATTTGTTCTGTCAAACTTCTCCTCATGCTTTCTACCACAGTATGAAGTGAGATCTAGGGCACAGTGATAGGCCTTTGCTCAATAAAAACACCTTTTCCAACTGCAGGTGAAGACCTTCAATTACTTTCTCAGCCACCATAGTCTTTAATCACACATGGGAGATCACACTTAGAACACAGATGCCCCAGGCAAGGAAAGGAGTCACTTCAATTTAATTAATGGAAAATGAAAGATATTGGGGCCTTTCCAAGTGTAGATGTGAAGATCTGCTCCATGGAGGTATCAAAGATGAGTCCGGTTTTCTCATTTTACATATAAGGAATGTGAAATCCAGACAGGGGAAGGGAATTACCCAAAGTCACACAGTGAGAGATGAGAGTAGAACCCAAGTATTTGACTCTCAGTCACATGCAAATATCAGGAGCCTGGAAGTAGTGTTAGGGTAGCAATGGCAGAGAGTGGATGGGCCAGGTAGAAGAAGATTGCAGAAAAAAATTGGGGGTAATTTACTTCATAGTTTAGAGACCAAATGTTTAAACTTAAGTGCCCAACTTGAGTAAGTACAATATAGGAACAACTTGTTTTATTACATTTCACTTTATTGTGCTTCACAGATGCTGCTTTATTTTTTTTGTGTGTGTACAAATTAATGGCAAGACCCTCCACCAGTAAAATGATGCCTCTCTTATTGTGATACTTTATTGCAGTGGTGGAACCAAACGCCCAATATCTCCAGCATATGCCTATATTAACACACAGCACTAGGAGGATTAAATGAAATGATATACATTGTAGTACCTAGAAGATAATTTGGCCCACAGCAGATTTATAATAAGTGATCATTAATAAGTACTGAAAGTTCCAGAATTTGGTCATGTATCAGAATCACCTAAAAGGCTTGTTAAACATCTATTTCTGGGCCCCAACCTTAGCATTTCTGATTCAGAATTTATCTTCTAATAAGCTCCCAGGTGATGCTAAAACAGATGACCATTAACCACACTTTGAGATCTTTGAGTAAATGAATCCATGAAAACCAAGGTGAATCTATTTTTCAGTTGCTACTTAAATCTAGAAAATACAATACAGGGTGGGGGAAAAGTAGTTTACAGTTGTTTGTATGGAATATAATATAATAATTAGTAAATAATAATACAAGAATAAACTTTGTGTTTCTCATACCCACAACTGTAAACCAACTTTGCCCCATCTTGTATATGCCCTTTAAAATATGAAAAATACAAAAACAACTAAACCTCTAGCTTTAGAAAACGCTTTCCTTTTTTGGACCTCAATTTTCCTGTGTGCAAAATAAGGTGTTTGAATTAGGCAATCCTAATGTTCCGTATAACTCTGATATGTGAAGTTTCTATGGAAAAACAAAACAAAACATTATTATAGGGATTGAACTGTTTCACAACACAAATGCCACGTAGCCAAGCCCATTCAAACAGTTTACCAGGTCTGTAGGCTATTGTTGCATCCCCCTGCTCCCCCACAGCCACTCTATCACACAAAATTCCTTACAATAAGACACTAGGCAAAGTCCCAAGTGGCCTAATGGGAGTTGTTACTTAAGGATTAAGCTGGAATCTCAGCCATTGCTCTTCTGAAAGCTGAAAAGATTGCATCGTTAAACTATGTCTAGGGAAGAAAAAAGAAGCTATTCATGGTCTCTGAACACATGCTTATGTTTCAGCTCCAACTGCTTATACATTTGCATCTGTTTTCATTCTTGGAAATGTGATTGCCTTTTTTTAGGATTATGGCAACAGACAAATATTGTACTGTGAGAATCTTTCCATTTCTGTTCTGAATCGTGTACTCCGGAAACATCCTTGGAACATTTGGAATGATTGATGATTTTGTGATTATATTTCATAGGAATGGGCAATGTAACTGAACAGGTGCAGAGGAGTGGAAAAAGTACTGTATGAATCTAGAAGATTTACTTCCCAAAACTGCTTCTGCTACAGCCTGTATGTTAGTAAGTTATTTCACTTTCCTGACTCATTTCCTAATCTGTAAAATAAAGGAGTTACACATACCTGGAATGGCTGACCTTGCACTAAAAATCAAAGTGAGTTGTATGGCACCCTCAAAAGTAAGAAAAAAATTAAAATAAACAATTCTGATGACAATAGAAAGAAAAACAGCACAGAGAAATGTAAAATAAAAATTCCTCTCTCTTTCCCAACTCCCCAAAAGTAATTAATGGTAACAGTTCCTAGTATTTATGTTTTGACATTTTCCCTGCATATATAAACATGTACATGATTTTTATATTTTAAAAAGATAAATATATAAATACATATGTAAAAACAGATTTTAAAATTAGTTTAACAGTCATATTTTTATAGAGCATTATCTTTTTGTATTTGTTAATTCTTTAAAGGATAATTCCCTAGGAATGGAATTAAATTTAATATCTGATATTTTAAACCTTTAGTAATTATGTTATATAAGTACTTTTTTTTTTAATCCTCACCTGAGGATATTTTTCCATTGGTTTTTAGATAGAGTGGGAGGAAGGGAGGGGGAAGAAGATAGGGATTGAACCTGCAACTGAGGTATGTGCCCTTGACTGGTAATCAAACCCGCAACTCTTTGGTCTTCAGGCCAACGCTCTAGCTGCTGAGCCAAACTGGCCAGGGCTATATAAGTATTTCTTTTTGTCTTTTCCAATCTCTTTAAATAATACTCTGTAGTTTTTAGTGTACAGGTCCTTCACATCTCTTGCTAAGTTTATTCTTAGGTATTTTTATTCTGTATGTTCCACTGTATGGATAGATTTGTTTATCCATTAATCAGTTGGTAGACATTGAGGTTGCATCTGCTTATGGCTATTAAAAATAATACTGCCTCCCTGGCTGGTGTGGCTCAGTTGGTTAAAGCATAATCCTGTACACCAGAAGATTGTGGGTTTGATCCCATTTGCAGCGTGTACGGGAGGCAACCAATCAATGTTTCTCTCTCACATTGATCTCTCTCTCTCACACACACACACACACACACACACACACACACACAAGTCAATAAACATGTCCTTCAGTGAGAATTTTTTTAAAAAAAGATGTAGTACAATTGAACAATAGAATACTAATCAACCATAAGAAAAGTTGAAATACTGCCATTTGTGACAACATGGATGGACATTGAGAATATCATGTTAAGAGAAATAAGTCCAGTCAGAAAAAGTTAAGAACCCTATGTTTTCATTCATCTGTAGGATATAAAACTGAAAGTAACAAGTAAACAAACAAGAAGAACAAAGAAATACTCAGACACAGACTATAGTATGGTGGTTACCAGAGGGAAGGGAGTGATAGTAAAGGGTAAAGGGGATTGAATACATGGTGATGGAAGATGATTTGACTTTGGGTGGTGGGCACACAATACAATATACAGATCATATATCATAGAAATGTGCACTTGAAACCTATATAATTTTATTAATGTCACCCCAATAAATTTAATTTTAAAAACTAATATCTGCCAAATCCATGAACATTGTATGACTGAATTTATTCAGGTCTTCTTTAATTTACTGTATTTCGATATATTTGTAGTTTTCAGTGTGCATGACTCACAATTATTTTGTTAAATTCATTCCTAAGTATTTTAGTATTTTCAACGCTAACATAAATGACATTGTTTGCTTAATTTTGTATAATTGTCTTATATTCTGTAGTCTTGATAAATCCATTAGCTTAATAGTTTTTTGGTCAATTTGTTAGGATTTTCTATGTATAAGATTATGTCATATGCAAACAGAGACAGCTTTTCCTTTTTTCTTTCCAATCTGGATGACATTAATTTCTTTTTCTTGCCTAACTGCCTCAGCCACAACTTTCAGTACAATGTTAAATAGAAGTGGTGATATAAGATATCCTTGTCTTGTTCTTGATCTCACAGTGGAAACACTCAGTTTTTCACCATAAAATATATTAGCTGTATGTTTTTCATAGATGCCCTTTATCATGTTGAGGAAGTTCTCTTCTTTTCTTAAGTTTTTGAACATTTTTATCAAGAAAGGGTGTTAAATTTTCTCACATGATTTTTTTTTGGAATCTATTGAGATGATCAAGATATTTTTTGTCTTTCATTCTATGAATATGGTGTATTACATTGATTGATATTCAGATGTTGAACCAACTTTACATTCCTAGACTAAATCACACTTGGTCATGGTGTGTGATCTTTTTCTGTGTTGCTGAATCATTTTGCTAGTATTGTGGTGAAGATTTTTACATCTCTGTTCATAAGGGATATTGGTCTGTAGTTTTCTTGTGATGTCATCGTAAGATTTGAATAACAGAATAACATTGGCCTCACAAAATGATTTGGAAGTGTTCTCTCCTCTTCTATTTTTTAGAAGGGATTGTGAAGGATTGGTGTCAATTATTCTTTAGAATTTGACAGAATTCACCATGAAGTCAATTTTTTCTGGGCTTTTCTTTGTAGAAAGGTTTTTTTTTTTAAATTAGTAATTAAATCTATTTATTATAAGTATACACAGATTTTCTATTTTTTCTTAATTAATATTCAGTAGTTTTGTGTCTCTAGAATTTTTTATTTTATCTAACTTATATAATGTATTGAGATATAATTGTTCATAGAAATTCTTTACACTCCTTTTATTTATGTAAAAATGATGATAGTAGCCCCTCTTTCACCTAATTTTAATAGCTTCAGTCTATTTTCCTTTTTGCTCTTTCAGTCTACGTCACAGATTATCAATTTTGGTGATCTTTTCAGAGAATCAACATTTGGTTTTCTTGATCTTTTCTATTGTTTTTCTGTTCTCTATTTTATTGTTTCTACTGTAATCTTTATTATTTTCTGCAACTGTTTGTTTTTTATTTAGTTTCCTCTTATTTTTCTAATTTCTTAAGTTGGAAAGTTAGGTTATTGATTTGAGATTTTTTTAAATGTAGATATTTACAGTTATAAATGTCCCTCCAAGGGTTGATTTTGCTCCTTCCCATAATTTCTGGTATGTTGTTTACACATTTTTATTTTTTTCAAAGTAGTTTGTAATTTCTTGTGATTTCTTCTTTGTGTCATTGATTATTTAAGAGTATGTTGTTTAATTTCCACATGTTTGTGAATTTTCCACGGCTTTTCTCCTTTGAAATTCCTAAATTTATTATATGTGGTTATAAAATATACTTTTTAATACTTAATTTATTAATTTTTATTACAGATGTCCCTCTTTTCACCCACCGACACCCTCCCTCATGCTCCCACCACACCCTCTGCCTTCACCACATTGTTGTCTGTGTCCACTGGTTATGCATATATGCATATAAGTTCTCTGGTTTATCTCTTCCTGCCCCCCCCCCTTCTGCTGCCTCACTTCCCTCTGAGGTTTGTCAGTCTGTTCCTTACTTCCATGTCTCTGGATCTATTTTGTTAATCAGCTTATTTTATTCATTATAGTCTACAAGTAAGTGAAATCATGTGATATTTGTCTTTCTCTGACTGGCTTATTTCACTTAACATAATTCTGTCCAGGTCCCTCCGTGTCATCTCAAAGGGTAAAAGATCTTTCTTCCTTACAGCTGCATAGTACTCCATGGTGTAAATGTATCACAGCTTTTTTTAATTAATAAATTTATTTATTTTTGTTACAGATGTTTCTCCCCCCCCACACTGATTTTCCCCTCCTTTCCCTCCCTGCCCTGTCCCCAGGTTTGTTGTCCATGTCCACTGTTCATGCATACATGCATATAAGTTCTGTGGTTTATCTCTCCCCCACCTCCCCCTCTTCTGGGGATTGTCAGTCTATACCCCACTTCCACGTCTCTGATACTACCTCATTCCTCAGACCGTTATGTTCCACAAACAAGTATCATATGATACTTGTCTTTCTGTTTGGGTTGTTTCACTTAGGATAATACTCTCCAGGTCCCTCCATGTCATCTCAAAGGATAAGAGATCTTTCTTTCTTACAGCTGCATAGTACTCCATTGTGTATACGTACCACAGCTTTTCTTTATTTATCCTTACCCAAGGACACTTTTTCATTTTTTGTTCAGATAGAGTGGGAGGGAGAGAGAGGAAGAGAGAGAGAGAGAGAGAGAGAGAGAGAGAGAGAGAGAGAAACATCGACGTGAAAGGGATACCTCGAGTGGCTGCCACCCGCATGACCTAACCAGGGCCGGAGACAAACTGCAACTGAGGTACGTGCCCTTAGTGGGAACCTAACCCGGGTCTCCCTGGACCGCAGGCCAATGCTCTAACCACTGAGCAAAACCAGCCAGGATATATGTACCACAGCTTTTTTATCCATTCATCTACTGATGGACATTTGGGCTGTTTCCAGATCTTAGCTATTGTAAATAATGCTGCTACAAACATGGGGGTACATATATTCTTTCTGATTGGTGTTTCAGGCTTCTTAAATATATTCCTAGATGTGGGATCACTGGGTCAAATGGCAGTTCAATTTTTAATTTTTTGAGGTAACACCATAGTGTTTTTCATAGTGACTGCACCAGTCTGCATTCCCACCAGCATTGTACTAGAGTCCCCTTTTCTCCACACCCTCTCCAACACTTGTTGTTTGATGATTTGTTGATGGCGACCATTCTGACAGGTGTGAAGTGATACCTCATTGTTGTTTTAATTTGCATCTCTCTGATGATTAGTGATGCTGAGCATTTCTTCATATGTCTCTTGGCCATTTGTATGTCCTGTTTGGAGAGGTGTCTATTTAGCTCCTCTGCCCATTTTTTAATTGGGTTCTTTGTCTTTCTTTTGTTGAGCTGTATGAGCACTCTGTATATATTGGAAATTAACCCCTTATCTGATATATCATTGGCAATTATGCTCTCCCATACAGTGGGTCGTCTTTCCATTTTGATGATCGTATCTTTTGCTGTGCAGAAGCTTTTGAGTTTGATGTGTTCCCATGTGTTCATTTTCTCCTTTGTTTCTGTTGCCTTAGGTGATTTATCAGTGAAAATTCTACTGTATGATGTCTGAAATTTTGTTGCCTACAGTTTCTTCTAGGACTTTTATGGATTCATGAGTCACATTTAAGTCTTTTATCCATTTTGAGTTTATTCTTGTGTATGGTGTAAGTTGATGGTCTTGTTTCATTTTTTTGCATGTAGCTGTCCAATTTTCCAGCACCATTTATTAAAGAGGCTGTCTTTACTCCAGTGTATGCTCTTGCCACCTTTGTCAATTATTAATTGAGCATATTGCCTACCACAGCTTTTTTATCCACTCATCTACTGATGGACACTTGGGCCGCTTCCTGATCTTACCTATTGTAAATAATGTTGCTGTGAACATAGGGGTACATATATTCTTCTTTATTGGTGTTTCAGGCTTATTAGGATATATTCCTAGAAGTGGAATCACTGGGTCAAATGGCAGTTCCATTTTTAATTTTTTTAGGAAACACCATATTGTTTTCCATAGGGGCTGCACCAGTTTGTATTCCCACCAGCAGTGTACTAGAGTCCCCTTTTCTCCACATCCTCACCAGCATTTGTTGCTAGAGGATTTGTTGATGGCGACCATTCTGGCAGGTGTGAAGTGATACCTCATTGTTGTTTTAATTTGCATCTCTCTGATGATTGGTTACATTGAGCATTTTTTCATATGTCTTTTGGACCTTCATGTGTCTTGTTTGGAGAAGTGTCTATTCAGGTCCTCTGCCCATTTTGTAATTGGATTGTTTGTCTTCCTATTATTGAGTTGTATGAGTACTTTATACATTGTAGAAATTAACCCCTCATCAGATGTATCATTGGCAAATATGTTCTCCCAGAGAATGGGTTATGTTATCATTTTGATGCTGGTTTCTTTTGCTGTGCAGAAGCTTTTCAGTTTGATGTAGTCCCATTTATTAATTTTTTCTTTGTTTCTCTTGCCTTAAAAAGATATACTTTTTGTGATTTAAATATTTTTAAATATATTGAGACTTGTTTTATGGCCTAACATATGGTCTGTCCTAGAAATTGTTCCATGTGCAGCAGAAAATTTATATTCTACTGTTGTTGGATGGAGTGCACTATTATATCTGTTAACATTATTTGATTTATAATGTTCAAATCTTTTATCTCCTTGCTGGGTTTATTCCTAGTTACTCTATCCATTATGAAAAGTAGGGTATTGAAGTCTTCAATTATTATTGCTGAATTGTCTATTTCTCCCTTCAATTTTGTCAGAAAATACAACAAAGAACCGGGTTTGAAGAAAACAGATTTTTTAAATATTAAACTTGTTTCAGTAAATATTTACAGATCAAGTGGTACATAGAAAGAGCCTGACAGAGTAGCACTGCTGAGAGAAAAAGAAAAGAGAGGCTGGGGTCTGGGAGAAATCAGGTTACTGAGCGGACTGAATGAAGAAGGGGTCATGGAACACCTGTCAGACAGGATATAAGAGGGTTAAGTGGGTGAGTGGTAAAATGTATCTTTAAGTAAATGTGAAGGGGTCTGACAAGAGAGATAAAGGGTTAGTGTCTAGATGGGAAAATATGAGGGGGAAATTTAGGTGAAAAGAGAAAAGTGTGGGAGTAGTATAACTGATAGCTATTGCAATCATCCTCAGAAGAATCCTATTACTAAACAAAACTGTATGCTAAACTTCTTCTAATAATAAATACAAAAAGAGAGTGACATTTATATCATTAAAATGTAATCTATAAATGCAAAATTTTAATTCATATTACAAAGTAATCAAAATGATCACAAATTAAGTTGTTTTTTGATATGTCAAATTTGATATTTAACACTTGTATTTTTGTTTTATAATCAAAATTTATACATTTAAAAAACTGCAAATAAAAAATTTTCACATTCTCTAAATGATTTTTATGAAACCCAGTAATCCACAAAACATACCTATACCATTGACTTAACATGTAGCTTTTTCTAGTGTAATTTGCCATTTAATAGGAAATACAAGAATTAAATAAATAAATGTTTAATGAAAACATTTCAGACAGTAGGACTTTTCAAAAAATATCAAAGACCCTGAGGGTGGTGCAGATGACATAATTTGAAGAAAAAAAATATCATATTAAATACTATAATTTTATATTTTTTAAAAATGAAAAGAATACTATTGCTTTATTGTATAGAATACAATAATAAAGCCTGCCACAATCTTCTTGGCTATTGAGGAATATGAAAAAGAAAGAACATAATTCTTAATTGAGAGCAATGTCACCCTTGACAAAAGCCATATCAAAATTTCAGTGGGGGCATGAAATTTTTATGTTTATCAACTAGAGGCATGGGTTTTTTTAAAGAATGAAAATACTACTTTACAGCATACAAAGTTCTAAATAATAGCAAAACCACAAGATGACATAAAGACTTTAAATCTTTTGTCTAATATGGACTTTTGTTTTACCTAAGCTGAAGGAGATAGATGGGGTAGGCAATCGCTCTGCGGCTAAAACAGTTATAGTTTTAATCTGAGTCATAGTTTCAGGGATTATCTAAATCCCTGTAAATTACATGTAAAATTTCACATACATACTTGTACATTTTTCTGGAAAAAAGGTCCACAGCTTTCCTCAAATTTACAAAAGAGTTTGTGTTCCTCTCCCAAGAAAATAAAAGTTAAGAACCACAGAACTGAAGGATCCCATCTCCAAGAAAGCTGCATGGATTTTCAGGGTTTGTGGTTTGCAAAAACAAAAGTGGACAGTTATTTGGAAGAAAGGGATATTTTATTAATGAAAAAGCATTAAACAATAAAATTTCAAGAGTTTTTTGGCTTCCATGAATGGAAAATGTTGCCATCCAAATTAACATGAGTATTTGTGTGCTCCTGAGAAAAGGGTTCATCTGGAAGGTAACTATGGGCAAAGCAGTATTTAAGGAACAAGATTCTGTGCTGAAAGTCAGAGCCCAAATAAGAAGATAGACCTGGTGCTCCAAGAGTCCACTAAGAAAATTTTCTTAAAGGGGAAAAAAACAAAACAAAACAGAAAAATATTGCTACATCGGTTTCTGTAAATGAACAAAATTTTTAAATCAATTTGACCCAACATTTAATTACTGATGTGCAGTATAATATCACCATCTTGTGGAATGTAGTAGAAATGCATGCATGTGTTTAGGTGGCAGTAATTCCCTAAGCATGGTCTGTGAAACCCTGGGGAATACCTGAGACATATTCAGGGGATCCATTGAGTCAAAGCTATTTTCATAATAACACTAAGATGTAATTTGCCTTTTTCATTATTTTGGCATTTGTACTGATGATGCAAAAGTAATGGTGGGTAAAACTATGGACACCTTAGTATGAATCGTGGCAATGATCCTAAATTATATGGTTAGTCATTGTGTTCTTCACTGCCACTCATTTGAAAGAAACAAAAAGCTAGTTTTACTTAAGAGTTTCCCTATGATGTAGTAAAAATCATGTAATTGGAAAGATAAGGCTGCCCATGAATTCACTTAATTATTAATCTTGCTTGCCAGAAATCCCTCAGAGAACTAAGGAGACAGGAACCGAAGAAATATTAAAAGCAACAATTACTAAAATTTCCCCCAAGTTTTCATCAGGCACCAAATCACAGATCCAGGAAACTCAGAGAATACCAAGCAGAATAAATGTCTAAAAACTTCACCTAGGCATGCCATTCTCAAACTGGAAAAAAAAATCAAAGATGAAAAAATATTGAAACCATCCAGAAAAAATTGCTTTCCCTATATAGGAGCAAAGATAAGAATTGCATATGACTACACAGAAATAATGCAAAAAAGAGATTGGAGGGAATTATTTAAATTGTTGAGATAAAACACATCCTAGAATCCCTGTGAAATTATCCTTGAAATGTAAAGAAGAATGAAAGATTATCTCAGAAAAAAAAAAGTTGAGGGAATTTATTGCCAGTGATCTGCCTTGCAAGAAATGTTAAAAGAAGTTCTTCAGAGAGAATGATATACCACAACCAAGTGGGATTTATTACAAGTATGTGACACTGGTTCAACATTTGAAGAAAACAAAAAAGACACACACAAAAATTAATTAATTAAACATTTGTAAACATTTGAAAATAAATGTTAAAAACACTTTAACAAGACAAAGAGGAAAATCACATGATTATATAAAGTAATGCAAAGATAGCATTTGACAAAAGTCACCACTTTTTCACAATACATACTCTCAAAAAAACTAAGAATAGAAGGAAACTTCTTCAACTTGATAAAGAATATCTACAAAAAAGCAGCTATCGCTTTAATTAATGGTGAGAATCTAGAAGCTTTCTCATGAAGATCAGGAACAAGGCAAGGATTTCCCTTTGTACTACTCCTTTTCAACATCATACTGTAAACTCCTAGCTGTGCAAAAGGACAAGAAATGAAAATAAATGGCATATAAATTGAGAAGAAAGAAATAAAGTTGTCTTGTTCACATCTGATATGATTGTCTATGTATAAAATTTGAAAGGCCCGCCCTGGCCGGTTTGGCTCAGCGGTTAGAGCGTCGGCCTGCGGTCCTGAGAGACCCGGGTTCGGTTCCCGCTAAGGGCACGTACCTCGGTTGCAGTTTGTCCCCGGCCCTGGTCGGTTGTGCGGGTGGCAGCCACTTGATGTGTCCCTTTCACATCGATGTTTCTCTCTCCCTCTTTCTCTGTTCCTCTCTCTCCTTCCCACTCTACCTGAACAAAGAATGGAAAAATGTCCTCGAGTGAGGATAAAAAAAAAAAAAAAAAAAAAATTTGAAAGGCCCAACAACAACAACAAAAAACTTCTGGATCTAATTAAGCAAGGTTGCAATATGCAAATTTAATAGAACTTAAGTAAGAGCTTTAAAATAACCAGGAGGAGAACAAAGGAAAATTCAGGTGTCAAATAATTCTTCATTTTCAGTGAAAGGGAAGGTTGCCAAGAAGAATGATTTGTGAGATAAAGACACAAAGAAGACAAGTGAAGAAGGACAGTTATGTGCTTTTCAATACCAAATCCTGAGTATTTTACTAATTCGGAGGAGAGACCATTTGGGACAGACAGAAGGCCCCAGCCTCTACAGTGGCCCCAGCCTCTGTGGAAATCAACTCCACATAAATACATGTTTTTTTTAGAAAATGGCACACACACAAAAAATTGATTGTGGGTTTAGGTATAACCACTCAATTATATAAAGCAAACATTTATTTTTAGAGTGTCTTTTATTTATTTTTCAGTCCAAGGATATAATTTATTTCTCATCATTGTTTTTTCTCCATAACATTAATGTCAGGGTGTCTATCTTCTTCAATTTTACATTTAAAAAAACAGCCTTGGTATTTTAAAACAAAAGTATAACTATAACTCCAGTGACAACTGCAAAAAGATTATCATGAAAAGTTTCAGAGCCTTAATATAA
This sequence comes from Molossus molossus, assembly GCF_014108415.1. Taxonomy (NCBI): domain Eukaryota; kingdom Metazoa; phylum Chordata; class Mammalia; order Chiroptera; family Molossidae; genus Molossus; species Molossus molossus. The sequence continues at coordinate 9,033,140 of NW_023425355.1, read as the reverse complement.
ATAATTTACACTAACAACCCACACTGCCTAACTTTGATATGCATAGGTTAGTACTTAAACTAAACTATAGCCCTGGCCGGTTTGGCTCAGCATCAGCCTGTGGACCAGAGAGTCCCAGGTTCAGTTTCCCCTAGGGTCACGTACCAAAAAAAAATTTTTTAACTAAACTATAATAGCTTGACATTCTAACTCAAGTTTCCTCCAAAAACATCCCAGCTTTACTATCAGAAATTTACTTCATGAGGTTAAAATGAAACAGTCCCCTTGCCCTGGATGATGTGGCTCAGTTGGTTGAGTATCATTCCATGCATTGAGAGGTTGCTGGCTGCACTCTCAGTTAGGGCACATGCCCAGTTGCAGGCTCCATCCCCAATAGGGGACGTGCAGGAGGCGACTAACTGATCCTTCTCTCTCCCCCCACCCCCTCTCACTCCAGAATCATTAAAAACATGTGTGTGTGTGTGTGTGTAAAAAAAAAAAAAAAAAAAAAAAAACAGTCCCCAAACTATATTCCCTTCTGCACCAACAGAACAAGTCAAGGGTACAACCACAAGAACAAGTAATTCAATGTACTCCATTCCTCAGAAATTAGTTTCTAAAGAAATCTACAATGTGACACATTCAAATTAAATTAACAAAATTCAAAGACAGAGAGTTTTGAAATCAGAAAAAGTGATTCACCACATACAAGGAGTCTCCCATAAGAATATCAGTGGGTTTCTCAGCAGAAACCTTGCTGGACAGGAAAAGAAATATATTTGTCTTGTTCACATCTGATAAATAATATATTAAAAGTACTGAAAAGAAAAAAACTGCCAACCAAGAATAAAAAATAAGGGAGGGATAAAGACTTTTCCAGAAAAGCAAAAACTGAGGTAGTTCATCATCACTGTGTCTACCTTATAAGAAAGGTTAAAACACTCCTTCAACTTGAAACAAAAGTAGTTGCCCTGGTCGGTTTGGCTCAGCAGTTAGAGTGTTGGCCTGTGGACCAAAAAAGCACGGGTTCAATTCCAGTCAAGGGCAGGTACCTCGGTTGTGGTTCAGTCCCCAACCCTGGTTGGGGTCGTGTAGGAGGCAACCAATTGATGTGTCTCTCACACTGATGTTTCTATCCCTCTCTCTCTCTCTCCCTTCCTCCCTCCCACTGTATCTGAAGATAAATGGGAACATATCCTCAGGTGAGGATTTTAAAAAGTACAGCAAACAGAAACATGAAAGAATAAAAAGTATAAATCTCACTGGTAAAGGTAAATACATAGAAAAGCATAGAATAATGTAATACTATAAGAGTAGTGAGTAAAGTTCTTTTAACTCCAGTGTACAAGTTAAAAGACAAAAGTGTTATAAATAACTATTATCACAAAAAAATGATTAAGGGATATACAATATAAAAAGAAGTAAATTATGACACCAAAAACATAAAATGTGGGGAGGAGTAAATGTGCAGTTTTTTTTTCAACAAGACAAACAAAAAGCTTATCTATATTCTTTTTTTAATATGGTTTATTGATTCTACAGAGAGAGAAAGGGAGAAGGACAGAAACATCAGTTGGGCATCTCCCACATGCACCCTGGCCAGTCTTTTATATTTATTAAATGTATTGGGGTGACTTTGATTAATAACAATATATAGGTTTCACATGTACAATTCTACAGTGCATCATCTGTATATTGCACTGTGTGCTCAACACCGAAAGTCTAGTCTCCCTCATCACCATATACTTGACCCCCTTTACCCTCTTCATCCTCTCCCCACCTTTTCCCCCTCTGGTAACCTTCATATTGTTGTCTGTGTCTATGAGTTTGTTTGTTGGTTTTCTTTGTTTGCTTGTTGCTTTCTGTTTTGCATCCCACATGTAAGAGAAATCATATGGTTCTTGTCCTCTGTCTGAGTTATTGCATTCAGCATGATATGCTCAGGACCCATCCATGTTGTCACAAACAGCAATATTTCATCTTTTCTTATGTCTGAGTATATATGTATATATGTACTACATCATTTTTATCCCATAATCTATCAAACGACACTTTGGTTGTTTCCATTTGTTGGCCACCATGAGTAATGCTACAATGAACTTAGGGGTACCTATATACTAATGAATATATGTTTTTAAATTTTTCAGGAAGATATCCAGAAGAGGGATTGCTGGGTCATATGAAAACTCTATTCTTAATTTGTTGAGGAACTGCCATACTGTTTTCCATAGTGGCTGTACCAGTTTAAGTTCCCACCAGTAATGAATAAGTGTTCCCTTTTCTCCACAACCTATCTAACACTTGTTATTTTTTGTTTTATTAATAATAGCTATTCTGCTCTGGCCAGTGTGGCTCAGTTGAGCATCATCCTATGCACCACAAGGTCACCAGTTCAATTCTTGGTCAAGGCACATGCCCAGGTTGTGGGTTCTACCCTTGGGCAAGGTGCATTTTGAGTTAATTTTTGTGTATGATGTCAAATAGCAGTCTAGTTTCATTCTTTTGTACGTGGCTTTCCAATTTTCCCAACAGCATTCATGGAAGAGGCTTTCCTTCTTCATTGTATGTGTTCAGCTCCTTAGTTAAAAATTAGTTGCTCATATGCATATGGGTATATTTCTGGGCTCTCAATTATATTCCATTAATATGTATGTCTGTTTTTCTGCCAATATCCTACTGCTTAGATTATTGTAGCTTATAACTTATGCTTCATGACTTGCTTGAGCCCAATATCATGTATACCATGTCCATTTGATGATAGAGTGCTTCTGTGAACATCCAATTTTAGAGCTTGATGGGTGAGAAAACACCCATTTCATGATGGATAGTTCAGGTCACATTGTAATTTAGTAGCTGATAGTTAAGTGTTCAGTTTTTACTAAAACACAGTAGCAAGCCAAAAGCTGTTTCTCAAAAGGAGAATAGTTATCCACAGAGGATAGAAGGACTTTACTCTAAAATCCTAGGGTTCTGTACTGTGATTCACACTTGACCCACTGTGAGATAAACCTGAGCTAAAACTACATTGCTCACCTGACCTCCATAAGCCTCCACTTTGACCAGTGGACTACACTGACATTTTGGGTCTTCTTGAATTAGTGTCCAGTAATTCCAAAATTTTGTTTCTTTTCCCCATTACAGTCATCCTGGTTAAAAGTCATAGGTTCCTCAAAAAAAGACCCCAAATAGCCACTGCAATCTTGAAAAAGAAGAAAAAAGTAGGAGGGATCACAATACCAGATATCAGGTTATACCACAAAACTATTGCAATAAAAACAGCCTTGTATTGGCACAAGAACAGGCATATAGATAAATGGAATAGAAGAGAGAATCCAGAAATCGACTCAAGACATTATGTTCAATATTTGACAAAGGAGGCAAGAGAATACAATGGAGAAAAGATAGTCTCTTCAATACATGATGTTGGGAAAATTGGACAAGCTACATGCAAAAAATGAAACTAGCCCATCAAATTACACCATACACAAGAATAAACTCAAAATGGATAAAAGACTTAAATGTGACTCATGAATCCATAAAAATCCTAGAAGAAAATGAGGCATCAAAATCTCAGACATCGCACACAGCAGAATTTTCACTGATACATCACCTAAGGCAAGAGAAACAAAGGAAAAATTAATAAATGGGACTACATCAAACTAAAAAGCTTCTGCACAATAGAAGAAAGAAGCATCAAATTGGAAAGAGAACCCACTGTATGGGAGAACATAATTGCCAGTGATACATTAGATAAGGGGTTAATCTCCAAAATATATAGAGTACTCATACAACTCAGCAAAAGGAAGACAATGAATTCAATTAAAAAAAAATGGGCAGAGGACCTAAATAGATACCTCTCCAAATAGGACATACAAATGGCCAAGAGACATATGAAAAAATGTTCAGTCACTAATCATCAGAGAGATGCAAATCAAAATGACTATGAGGTATCATCTCACACCCGCCAGAATGGCTGCCATCAACAAATCATCAAACAACAAGTGTTGGCGAGGGTGTGGAGAAAAGGGGACTCTGGTACACTGCTGGTGGGAATGCAGACTGGTGCAGGAATATGGAAAACAATATGGTGTTTCCTCAAAAAATTAAAAATGGAACTGCCATTTGACCCAGTGATTCCACTTCAAAGAATCCTGAAACACCAATCAGAAAGAATATATGCACCCCTATGTTCATAGCAATACTATTTACAATAGCTAGGATCTGGAAACAGCCCCAGTTTCCATCAATAGATAGTGGATAAAAAAGCTGTGGTACATATACGCAATGAGATACTATGCAGCCGTAAGAAAGAAAGATCTCTTACCCTTTGAGATGACATGGATGGACCTGGAGAGCATTATACTAACCAATGTTATGGGTTTCCAGAGTCAAATTATCCTGCGCACTGTTTTGATTCTGTTGTATATTCATTATGGTAACCCTGGCCACCTCCTCTTTGGCAATTAAGTGCCACCACTTGGTCCCTACCAATATGTAAACTAGTCCTTAAGATTCTATTTCTCCAGAATGGCTCTTAGTAACAAAACCAATATCAGTAAGCGTTCTCAAAAACAACAACAACAACAATAGTATACAAATATTTTTAAATTTTTATTCTTTAAGTAATTGACTCACATAATTGTGGGGTCTAAAAAGTCCAAACTTTGTAGAGCAGACAGGAATTTCAAACAAGAATTGATGCTGAAGTATTAATTCTAAAATCTGTAGGGCAGGCAATCAGCCTGGAAATTTAAACAGGATTTTTATGTTAGTCCTTTTTTTAATTTTTATTAATTTATTTATTTTTGTTACAGATGTTTCTCCTTCCCCCCCCCCGCACTGATTCCCACTCCTCCCACCCCCACCCTTATGTTACAGTCTTGAGCCAGAATTTATTCTTAACTTTGAAACTTCAATTTTTGTTCTTAAGACCTTCAACTGATTAAATGAGGTCCACTAACATTATTGAGGGTGATTTCTTTTACTTAAAGGCAACTAATCATAAATATAAATAACATCTACAAAGTATCTTCACAGCAGCATCTAAATTAGTGTTTGACTAAAGACCTGGGCCCCACAGCCTAGCCAAGTTGACACATACAATTAACTATCATAGGCTCTTTCAAGGTAATTCTCTGAAATAAATTTTATAAAAAAGATACACATTGAAGATCCTTAAAAGTAGTCCAATTAGATAAATAAATGATTTCAGTAGCTTTGTGGCTTCATAACAGAAATTTAGCAGTAACAAAATTTGCTTGTGAAGGCCAAGAGAAGAGAGGCCAAGGTCTTTAAACCACTCCATCTGATAAAGAAAACATTCAGCAGTTACAGTAATCCAGATTATTTTACAAGCCACCTTGGCACTTCTAACTGTTCTTATGTGGCGTGTTTCTACTGGAAGAAAAGTGATCAGAAAGGCCTCAAGGCTGACACAGCTGAGTAGAAGTGAACTGACGTGTATATTTGCAGTCTGGAAATTCTGCCTCAAGGTTGATTGAAAAGATGATAATATTTTATTATTTATCACATCTTGAGTCATGGCAGAAAACATGCTACAGACAACTAAGATGTCTGCCTGAGCTATGTTACAAATAAACACTGCAGTGGACTTTCTGGATACAGAAGGTGACATCAGTAGCAATGTGACATACAAACTGGCACACAATCCCAACTGAGTGATGATGATGTTTGGAGAAGGTAGGACTAGATACTGGATATATTTGAATGCCAGGTACCTTTTGAAATCTTTCATGTGATCCCGATTTGTAAAAGCACTGAATTGGGCAGGATTCCTGTAGTGAAGTAGAAAAAAAAGTTATGTAAGACTATATAAACAAAAACTTAGTTACTTAACACTACAGTTCAGTTCAAGTAATTCAATGTTAAAACAGTCTAGCATGCTAACATCTTCCTCATTGTTAGACCTAGTTTCATAGTAGTTCATGCTGCCACGTGAAATTACTTATGGTGGCAATTGACTGCAAAGGCAAAAATCATCTTCTGTTTCAATGTTTTCTATATATAGGTTGATGTCCTTATTTATCTTTGATTTCACTCTTCTCATTAGTCAGCTTAAGCAAAAAAATTAGAAGAAATTTTCCTGCTCAGACAGATGTACATATAAATGTCACACAAAAATATTTTGGACAGGTATCTGGTAGAAGAAGATTAGGCTTCCTCTTGGTTGATCCACTAAAAAAAATATGGAGCCCTGGCTGGTGAGGCTTAGTTGGTTGAGTGTGGTCCCATGCACCGAGAGGTCACAGGTTTGATTCCTGGCTGGGGCACTTGCTCAGGTTGCAGGTTCAGTCCTCTTGGGGTGTGTACAGGAGGCAAGTGATCAATGTTTCTCTCTCACATAAATCTTTCTCTTTCTGTGTCTCCCTCTCCCTTTCTTTCTCTCTAAAATCAATAAAAACATGTTGTTTTTTTAAAAAAAAAACATGTGTTTTTTTAAGTAATAGACATTATTACAATAAAGTTTCTTTGTATGAAATGAACATATTAAAAGAAACCCTGAAACCAAAATGTTCTCCTTTCCTCTAAGCAGAAGCACTGCTCCGAGTTACTAACTAGTTCTTCTATAGCCACAAAATAATTCCTCACCTTGAGATTATTCACATTCAATAAGCAGCATGCCTGGAACATCCTCTCTGCTCATCTGAATCCTCCTTTATGTCATCTACAATGTCTAACTCCATACCACTTGTGTGGGGTAGATAAAATATCACTGATGTATTTAGCCTTCTCATGAAACATTGAAAGCACAATTCAAATAATACCCCACCCTTCCCTCTGTTTCTGCCTTCTCTCCCCTCTTCCTTCTTCCCTTCCCTGCCCCTCTCTCACCTTCTATCTCATTAAATTAGTTAGAAATGTTTGTGAGGAGATAGTTAATGTCAACTTTAACTTAGTGATTTGTCATGTCATACAGAAGGCAAATTGGAGATTTTGAGTTGATGTAAAATCTGAAGAGATGTATTGTGACAGAAGTTTTACTTAAAAATAGAGCTACATAAGCCTTTTATGTCCCTTATAAGTATCTCAAAATTCTAGGCTGCTAAGATTTACTACATTTGGTGATAATTGCCACTAACAGTTCCATGCCTGGGACATGCACGCAGTTTGTTCCTGATATCAAAGCTTCTTAAAACATCATTGTTCCCAAGATATTTTAATGGATATATTTTACTATGATGAGAAATTTCAAAAGCTACTCTCTTAGCAACTTTCAAATACACAATTCAGTTTTATTAACTATATTCACCATGTTGTACATTATATCGCCAGGATTTATTTATTTTATAACTGGAAGTCTGTACATTTTGACCATCTTTATTCATTCTGCCTATCCCCTACCTCTGGCAACCACCAATTTGTTCTCTATATCTACGAATTCAGTATTTTTTAAGTTTCTAAATATAAGTGAGAGCCCTGGCCAGTGTGGCTCACCTGGTTGGAGCATCATCCCGTGCACTGAAAGGTGGTAGGTTCAATTCCTGGTCAAGATGCATATGGGAGGCAGCCAATCAATGTTTCCTTCTCACAAATACGTCTGTCTGTCTGTCTGTCTGTCTCTCTCTCTCTCTCTCTCTCTCTCTCTCTCTCTCTCCCTCCCCTTCCTGTCTCTAAAAACAATCAATAAATATAAGTGAGATCACTCAATATTTGTCTTTGTCTGTCTGGTTTATTTCACTTAGCATAATGCACTAAAGGTCCATACATGTTGTCACAAATAGCAAGATTTCCTTCTTTTTAAGTATTTGCGTGTATATACCACAAAATCCCTCCAAAAAAACCCAGACTGAAATACTAAGATATTTTAAAAGTTTTATGGCCCAAGAGACATATGAAGAAATGCTCAACATCACTAATCATCAGAGAGATGCAAATTAAAACAACAATGAGGTATCACCTCACACCTGTCACAATGGCTGCCATCAACAAATCATCAAACAACAAGTGTTGGCGAGGATGTGGAGAAAAGGGCACTCTAGTACACTGCTGGTGGGAATGCAGGCTGGTGCAGCCACTATGGAAAACAATATGGTGTTCCCTCAAAAAATTAAAAATTGAACTGCCATTTGACCCAGTGATCCCACATCTAGGAATATAAGAAGCCTGAAACACTAGTCAGAAAGAATATATGTACCCCCATGTTCATAGCAGCACTATTTACAATAGCTAAGGTCTGGAAACAGCCCAAGTGTCCATAAATAGATGAATGGATTAAAAAAAACTGTGGTACATATACACATTGGAGTACTATGCAGCTGTAAGAAAGAAAGATTTCTTATCTTTTGAGATGATATGGAGGGACCTGGAAAGTATTATCCTAAGTGAAACAAGCCAAGCAGAGAAAGACAAATATCACATGATCTCACTTATTTGTGGAATATAATGAACATAACAGTCTGAAGAACAGGGTAGTCCCATAAACCACAGAACTTATATGCATGTACGCATAACCAATGGACATGGACAACAAATCTGGGGATGAGGTGGGGAGGGATGGAGAGGAGGGTGGTAATGGGGGAAAAAGGAGAAACATCTGTAACAAAAGAAAGAAAGAAAGAAAGAAAGAAAGAAAGAAAGAAAGAAAGAAAGAAAGAAAGAAAGAAAGAAAGAAAGAAAGTTAGTTTTATGGCCCTATTCACAGTAGTGACTTTCAAAGTAAAACAAAAGCAAATAATTAACCAGTGAATTTTAAATAATATATATAAGAAATGGTGTGTGTGTGCTAATTGTTCGTTCATTCTTTATCCGTTCATCCATTGATGGACACTTAGATTGCATCCATGTTTTGGCTATTGTAAATAATGTGTCAATGAACATGAGTGTGTAGACAGCTTTTTGAGTTAGTGTTTTTGTTTCTTTTAAATAAATACCCAGAAGCAGAATTTCTGGATCATGCAATAGTTTTATTTTGTTTTCTATAGTGGCTGCACCAATTTACCTTCCTATCAGCAGTGCATGAGAATTCCCTTTTCTCCACATCCTCACAAACACTTGTTATTTCTTGCCCTTTTGGGAACAGCCATTTTATCAGGTATGAAATAATATCGGTTTTGATTTGCATTTTCCTAATGATTAGTGATGTTGAGCACTTTTTCATGTACCGGTTGGCCATCTGTATGTCTTCTTTGAAAAAAAAAAATGTCTATTTGGATACTCTGCTCACTTTTTAATCAGATTGTTTTGTTCCCAAGATGTATGACTAGGTCAGAATATTCACAGGAATCACAAATTCAAATACCTATGAGTTCCAGAAAGCTAATCTAAATGATTGATATACTCTCTGAAGGGAATAGCTCATAATCAGCTCTAGCCTATTTTTGCCATTTAAAAGTACTCCCCCCCCCCTTTTTTTTTTTAATTTCAGGAGCTGGAAGTCAGATTCTTGGGTGAGAGTGCTCAAAGTTTTAATGTGGTCAATCAATTCAAAATTGTTAGTTTGGTGTTTTGTTTACTTTTGTTTTCATACCATGTAGGCCAGATAAAGCCCAGTCACCACTTTGCAATTTTTGGTTTCAATCCCATAAATCTCATACCCAACAAGGAAATATCACTGAAGTTCTTAAACCATTGGTCATAGCAAATTCTGCATCTAAACTGAATGAGGATGGGGAAGCAGGAAAGAAATTATCATTTATTGAACAACTCATATGTTCCAGGCACTGTGTTCAACACTTTATTTTCATTATTTCTTTTAATATTTTAAAGTGCTCTATGAAGTATTGGTACTATTGCCATCTCCATTTTACAAATTAGAAAACTAGAGAGGTTACTTAACTTAATCAGAGTCACATATGACTAAAAAGTGATGAAATCTTAGAATCCAGGCTTATTTCAGTAACAATTTTTTGTTAACTTCTGTTCTAACAGGTCATTTACCCAAGAGTTAACAGGAGCTTACATTTACACCCTTTTTCTTAATGTAGGGTCATGAACTGGGATGTCAATACTCAAAGAATAAAAAGTCAAACTTCCTGTTTTTCTTTTCTCCTCACCTTTCAAGTCATTACTACTCATTTTTATTATCACTGTTAAAGGAAATTTGTAATTTTACCATCTTTAAGAAAACATCAATTCCGATACAAAAAGGTCTTTATTGACTTGGTTTCCAAATCTCATGTGATGTATTTAAATTTTAGTGCTTCTTGAGCTCCTTCCCTGAGCTGTGGGGGAAAGGAGGCCCCCACCCCACACCTAAGATATTCAGCCTTTCCCAGGTGAGGCAAATAAATGCAAATTGAGGCTCATTAACAACCAGCATCTATTCCACCCTCTGGAAATCCTCTTATGCAAAACACCAGGGCTACATTCCAAGGCACTGAGTAACTGAGACTACTAGCCTCCAGGAAAAAGCTAGAGGATAACTGAACCTTTCCTGAGCTTGCAAATATACCCAGGAAAGTAAGACTTGACAGTGGTGCTTAACGTGCGCCCACCCAGGCTCATCCAAACCAAGGAGAGGGAGCCACAAACAGCAGAACACCAACACCCACAGGGAAAATTTGGCTGGCTCCAAAACCCACTGACATAGCCAAAATGGTGAAACAAAAAAACAAATCCCAAATGAAAGAACAACAGAATTCTATCAAAGATGAGATAAATGAAATGCAGCTAAGCAAAAAAACAGAGGTAGAGTTCAGAGCCATGATCTAGAGGAAGCTAAACAGCATGAGTAAGGACATCAGCACCATGAGTAAAGATACAGAGACATTGAAAAACAACCAAGTGAAAATGAATAATGACATAGCAGAAATTAAGAATACATTGGAAGGACTAACCAATAGAGTAGAGGAAGCTGAGGACCGGATCAGTGAATTAAAAGACAGGGTAGAATAAATCAACCAAACAGAAAACCAAAAGGAAAAAACAATTAAAAAACAGGAAGACAGATTAAGAGATCTGTGGGACAACTGGAAACATAATAACATTCTCATCATAGGAGTCCCAAAGGGGAAGAAAATAGGCAAGGGTTAGAGAATATATGTGAAGAAATCGTGACAGAAAACTTTCCTAACTTGGTGAAGGAAGAAGGCATTAAAGTTCAAGAAGCACAGAGAGCCCCAAGTAAAAAGAACCCAAATAGGCCCACACCAAGGCACATAGTAATTAAAATGCCAAAAATTAAAGACAAAGAGAGAATCCTAAAGGCAGCAAGAGATAAGCAACAGGTTATCTACAAAGAAAACCCCATAAGGCTCTCAGCTGACTTCTCAACAGAAACACTACAGGCCAGAGGGAGTGGCATGAAGTAATCGAGGTCATGAAAAACAAGGATCTGAATCCAAGACTACACTATCCAGCAAGGCTATCATTCAAAATAGAGGGTCAAATAAAGAGCTTTCCAGACAAAAAAAAAAAAAAAAAAAAACACAAAAAGGCTAAGGGAATATATTAACACTAAACCAGCACTGCAAGATATGCTAAAAGGACTGCTGTAATTAGTAGATGAAATAGGAATAAAAATAGAACCACACAGAACAAAAATGGCAATAAATAAGTACATATCAATTGTCACCTTAGATGTGAATGGTTTGAATGCTCCAATAAAAAGACACAGAGTAGCTGACTGGATAAGAAAGCATGACTCACATATATTTTGTTTACAAGAGACCCACCTCACAACAAAAGACACATATAGGTTGAAAGTGAAGGGATGGAAAAAAATCTTTCAAGCAAATAGAAAGCAAAAATAAGCTGGGGTAGCAATACTCATATCTGATAAAGTAGATTTCAAAATGAAGACCATAACTAGAGACAAAGAAGGCCACTACATAATATCGAAAGGATCTATCCAACAGGAAGATATAACCTTGGTAAACATATATGCACCCAATATAGGAGCACCAACATATATTAAAAATCTTCTGGAGGACTTAAAAGGAGAAATCAACAGCAATACAATCATAAAAGTGGACTTCAATACCCCACTGACATCACTGGATCGATCCTCTAGACAAAAAATTACAAGGAAACACAGACCCTAAATGAAGCACTAGACCAAATGGATTTAATAGATATCTACATTGAATTATACCCAAAAACTGAAGAATTCATATTATTCTCAAGTGCACATGGGACATTCTCAAAGATAGACCACATGCTAGGGCACAAACTAAGTCTCTGCAAGTTCAAGAAGATTGGAATCATACTAAGAATCGTCTCAGATCACAATGGCATGCAACTAGAAATCAATTGCAGCAAGAACATGCAAAGACATTTGAAAACATGGAGGCTAAATAGCATGTTATCAAACAATGAATGGGTTACCATGGAGATCAACAAAGAATTTAAAAACTTCCTGGAAACCAATGAAAATGAACACACAACAACACAAAATCTATGGGATGCAACAAAAGCAGTTCTGAAAGTAGTTCTACAGGTCTACCTCAAGAAGCAAGAAAAATTTCTAATAGACTAACTTCACAACTTAAAGAATTAGAAAGCAAACAAAAAGAAAACCCCAGAGCAAGTAGAAGAAAGGAAATAGTAAAGATCAGAGCACAAATAAATGACATGGAGACCAAAAAAAAAAAACAATTCAAAGGATCAATAAAACAAAGAGCTGGTTCTTTGAAAAGATAATAAACAAGATTGATAGACCCTTAGCTAGACTCACCAAGAAACAAAAAGAGAGAACCCAAATACACAAAATCAGAAATGAAAGAGGAGAAATAATAACTGATACCACCGAAATACAAAGGATTGTTAACAAATATTATGAACAATTACACAGCAACAAATTAGACAATCTAAGCAAAATGGACAAATTTCTAGAAACACATAGTCACCCAAAACTGAACAGGGAAGAGATAGAAAACTTGAACAAACCAATAACAACTAAGGAAATTGAAGACGTAATCAAGACTCTCCCAGCAAACAAAAGTCCAGGCCCGGACGGCTTCATGAGGTAATTTTACCGAACATTCAAAGAAGAACTAACACCCATTTTCCTCAAACTATTTCAAAAAATTCAAGAAGGAAGACTTCCAAACTCATTTTATGAGGTCAGCATAATTCTAATTCCAAAAGCAGAAAAAGACACTAGAAGGAAAGAAAATTACAGGTCAATATCCTTGATGAACATAGATGCCAAAATCCTGAACAAAATACTAGCAAACTGAATATAGCAATACATCACAAAAATTATTCACCATAACCAAGTTGGATTCATCCCAGGGATGCAAGGCTGGTACAATGTTTGCAAATCAATAAATGTGATACACCACATAAACAAAATTAAAGATAAAAATCATATTATCATATAAATAGATGCTGAAAAAGCATTCAACAAAATCCAGCACCCATTTCTGATAGAAATGCTCAGCAATCTGGGAAAAGAGGGATCATATCTCGATATAATAAAGGCCATGTATGAAAGACCTACAGCCAACATCATACTCAATGGGCAAAAATTAAAAGCATTTCCCTTAAGAACAGGAACAAGACAAGGATGCCCACTTTTGCCACCCTTATTTAACATAGTACTGAAAGTCTTAGCCACAGCAATCAGACAGGAAGAAAAAATAAAAGGGATCCAAATTGGAAAGGAGAAAGTGAAACTGTCATTATTCACAGATGACATGATACTATACATAGAAAACCCCAAAGACACCATTGAAAATTTACTAGACTTAATAAATGAATTTGGCAAAGTAGCAGGATAAAAAGTTAATGTCAAGAAATCAATGGCATTCTTAAACACCAATGATGAAGTCACAGAAAGAGAAACTAAAAAAACAATCCAATTTACCATAGTGGCAAAAAATTAAGATACCTAGGAATAAACTTAACCAAAGAAATAAAGGACCTATTCGCAGTAAACTACAGGTCATTGAAAAAGAAATAGAGCCCCGGCCAGTTTGGCTCAGTGGTTAGAGCGTCGGCCTGCGGTCCTGAGAGACCCGGGTTCAGTTCCCGCTAAGGGCATGTACCTTGGTTGCAGTTTGTCCCCGGCCCTGGTCCGTTGTGCGGGTGGCAGCCACTCAATGTGTTCCTTTCACGTCAATGTTTCTCTCTCTCTCTCTCTGTTCTTCTCTCTCCCTCCCACTCTACCTGAACAAAAAATGGAAAAATGTCCTCGGGTGAGGATAAAAAAAAGAAAAAAGAAATAGAGGAAGATATAAAAAAGTGGAAGCACATACCTTGTTCATGGATTGGAAGAATTAACATCATTAAAATGTCCATACTACCCAAAGCAATGTATAGATTCAATGCAATCCCCATCAATGTACCAATGGCATACTTCACAGAACTAGAACAAATACTCCAAAAGTTCATATGGAATCAAAAAAGACCTCAAATAGTCACAACAATCTTGAAAAAGAACAAAGTTGGAGGGATCACATTACCAGATTTCAGGTTATATTACAAAGCAACTATAATCAAAACAGCCTGGTACTGGCACCAGAACAGGCATATAGACCAGTGAAACAGAACAGAGAACCCAAAAATGGACCCAAGGCATTATGCTCAATTAATATTTGACAAAGGTGGCAAGAGCATACAGTGGAGTAAAGACAGCCTCTTTAATAAATGATGTTGGGGAAATTGGACAGCTACATGCAAAAAAATGAAACTAAACCATCAACTTACACCATATACAAGAATAAACTCAAAATAGATAAAAGACTTAAATATGTCTCGTGAATCCATAAAAATCCTAGAAGAAAATGTAAGAAACAAAATTTCAGATATCATACGCAGTAGATGCACTGTATGGGAGAGCATAATTGCCAATGATACATCAGATAAGGGGTTAATTTCCAAAATATATAGAGTGCTCCTACAACTCAACAAAAGGAAGACAAAGAACCCAATTTAAAAATGGTCAGAGGAACTAAATAGACACCTCTCCAAACAGGACATACAAATGGCTAAGAGACATATGAAGAATCATAATGCAAAACTCACAATATTTACTCAGTAAATGTGATGAAAGAATGAATGTCAAAGAGCATCTCTTCAGGTTCCTTAATCATTCACTCAACATACTTTTTTCAAGTATCTTTATGTAGCAATCAGAAAAACTGTGCTAAGCAGTAAAAATATAAAGATAAATGAAATCTTGTCTGGCTAACCAGGGGGCCAAAGTCCCACAGAGGAGACAGATGAGTACACAGATAATTTCAGGGTGATAAGTACTGTAGACCCATAGTAGCAATTATTTGAACACTGCGCCTGCCAACCTCTCCCTGTACCTTCTGTGTTTACATTCTGGACTATCCCTGAAGTACTCCTTTTCACTACTTTTTATCAAGTACATCATACATGCATTTTGAGAAATTAGTACCCCACCTGAAATATTTTAGAGAAGACTTTATGGAAATTTACAAAGTAAATTTACACACTTACATCATTTCAGTGACCAACAGTAACTGAGACAGCAGGGGAAAATCTAAGAAAAGAAAAGAAAATTTGGTAACTACAAAAGAGTACTTCTACCACCAAAATTCCACAATCTTTTTAGTAAGCACCATAAAATCCTCATCCTTATCTATATCCATGCCCAAGGTGTAATGTCCCCCAAAAGCTGCTAACTCTGAATGATTTCTACTTTTAATTGTGTATCTAGTCACTATAATTCATTCATTTAACTCATATTTCACAAAGGCCTACTCTGTTTTGGACATGCAGATAAGATAGTGTATAAGACAAACAGGCTTTGCTCCTGCTCTCACTAAATTTACAGACTAGTGAGAGAGACAGTCAATTTAGGAGCAAACTTATAATGCAGCTCAATGAATGTATTTTATTTGACATCTCCATTTCCAGCCTTCTTAAGTCAGTATTGTTTAAGTCAGATTGAAAATCATTGGAACTCCCATTTATGGCCTTCATCAGACAAAGAATATCACTGTTTTCAGCAGTGAAATTCCATTTATGACTTTCAAACATCTCTGGTAAAGGCATAGGCAGACAGATGGCTAATCTAATTACTTAATGCATAGTAATGTGTTCATGTGTTCTTTTCCCTGGTTAATCCTGCATTTTAGCACTAGCCTTCTTGAGAGGCAATGTGTTAACATAGCCAACAAAACGAATGCTACTGAATTTCAGGAACTCTGGCCAATCTGAGAAAATATTTGCAGTCATAGAAGCCTTTGGTGCCACTGCTCACATCACACCACATAGACATGGAAATATTTCCCCCAGGAGTCCTCCATGTTGCACATCTCCTATATCACTTTACCTTCCCCTCTTCTGTTTGCCCAGGAGATTTCAGGGGGTAGTCAGTCATTTTTATTGTGTGAGAATAAAAAGGAAATTCAAGATATCTATAAATTTGGTTTCCTCCAGCAGTGGTTACACTTGATTGAAATACTTAAAAATTTTAAAAATACCAGTTCTATGGTTGCTTCTTTTAAGCTCCCTGAGAACAAGGTTAGCACTATGGATAGGCAGAACAAGCATCAGATAAAGAATATAATTTTATGCTCTCTAGACATTTCTCTTTCTTTTGTCACTCAAGCAACTCCCCAAGCTCTCTAAGTATCATGGTGCCTGAAATTCCATTTGATGGTATTCCAGAAGGTTTTTGGTAGCTCTCTATACAACCCATGTGATTTGATTGAAGAGTGGCTCAAAATGTTCCCATTTTCTAAAATCTCTCTCTCTGGCTAATCTGCAATAGTCACTACATTTTATCAGCACCTAATATGGGTAAAAGCAGTAAAGATCCCTGTTACAGCATAAGTTCTAACTTGAAGAAAGAATTCCTTAACTGATTGTATGCTTTCCAAGTGTACTGAGGAGGAGAAAAGAGAATTTCAATACAGTCTAAATCAATAAGCATGTATAAAGTGCCCATTATGTGCAAAGTAATGTTTAGGTGACGGCCATAGACAGATGAAAAGATATGACCTTCTATAAGGAGCTTACAAGACGAATAAAAATGAGGGCACTGAGTAAATATGAAATACTGAAAGGCAAGAAGCTTTAAAAAAATAAAGATAACAAAAAGGTAAATAAATGCTCAAGAAAAATATCCCTTCTCATTTTGTCCAAAAGGAGTTGTTGGATCACAAAAGACAACCTTGGGCAAGTCATGTCTGAGATACTTTCCATCAGCCATACTTATATTTCTTTTTCCCCTTTCTGTCCCATGTTTATTTTTGAGACATGACCAGATTCCTTCTTTCTACATCAAAAAAACAAACAAGCAAAAAATAATAATAAAATAAAAACAGAAGCAAACTTCTCCCTAGCACAAAATGTCATAACACTGTATGCCTTTGTACAACAGAAAGGGGATTCCTTAACTAATACTCAAAGGGAACTGCATTAGAACAGGAAAATGAGTCAGACAACCTGTTTAGAATTCTCTAGACAGCGATCTCCCCTTATCTGGGCCAGGAATATCATTTCAAAGACCCCTGTGTAAGTGAATGCGTGCAAATGTTGAGTCACATGTCATCTTAGAAAGATGTATAAGTGACTCCCAACCATACCAAAGCAAAAATATGCAAGTTTAACTTTTATCAAAAGCACCCTGAGATCTGATCATGTGCATCTATGCTGTTTACAGTTGTCAAGTTGAATCATGGGAGTCCTTACCAAAAAATGGGAAATGTGTATAATTATTTTATGATGAGGCCAAGTTAATATTTTTTAAAGTCAGATTATCCAAACAAACAAAAATGTACCACATATACTCTAAATTATACCTTGGCCAGAGATAGCAGAAATGGTTGTAGTGTTTAGAGTTTCCAAAAAGGAAAATAAAACCTTTAATTAGCAGTAAATACAGAACAAACGATAGGGATATGCAGGATAGAGACATGATATCCTGCCCTCAATCAGTTTAGAGTCCAGTCAGAACACAAACACACACACATACATCTGTTAACTATCAATGGTAAGTAACAAGAGTTAAATGTTCAATGAGTACACTGGAGTACAAAAATGTAAGGTAAAAGTCATGTTCCCATCTGTTGACAATTTGGTCACATATTTTTATTCCCAACTAATCCTGTATACATGCTTATAAGAATTAGTTACAAATGTTCTCAATGCTTTTAAAAAATGCAGACATTTAAAAAAAACAAACAGATCTTATACTTACATGATGGTGGAGACACCAACGACAGACTTTCCCACAGTGGTCTGTGTAGCCGAATGACAACAGGACCAAATTCTGTTTGTATCTCTTATTCTCTGTGATATCTTTAGCTAGAAGCTGTGGGTAAACTGTTTAATCTACATGGCTTTGTAATGAATTTACTCACAGCGTATTTCACGGGAAATATCTGAATCATCACTGTTAATACCTTTTTGTGTAATCTGGAAAAAATACTTCGATATTTGCTGCGTAACTTCACAACTTTTGTTTTCCTTTTGAAGACTTAAGGAATGCAGTCTTCATTGGTTTGAACACCATCTAAGATTTTGAACAAGTTAAAACTTGGCTGCCTCCAATCCTCTATGAAAGGAGGCAGGCTAACATGAATAAACATACATATATAATTAAAATCAATTAAAATTTGAAGTTCAAAGTAGAGTAAGAGTCTTAAGGATATGATACCATGAAAACTGAAAGTTCTTTATGCATCCTTGAGTCCATGCCAACAGCTTTTTTGTCCTTTCTTTTCACTCTAAGTGTGAATGAAAAGAAGTGAGAGAGGAAGACAGAGGCAAGGAAGCAGGCAGGGAGGGATAGAACACAAACAACAGACACTAAACAAAAGTAGAGCTTTACCTGAAGGTGAGGACTTTTAATCTGGAAGCAAGTTTTTTTCAAACTGATTATTCAAGTAAAAGCAGTTCCCAAATGTTCCCAGCCTCCACAATAGAGTTTAAATAACATCTTCACCTCATATCTGTGCAGCCCCACTAACTGCCACATGTATTTTTCTAGAGCACACACACAATCACAACAACTACACACTATGAGCTAGGCACTCATTTTGCAGATGGGAAAACTGAAGACATGTGATGAAGCCAGAACCCATGCCTATATTTATGGACTCTTGGTTCCAGTCTATTTCCACTAAGGCAAAGGAGGAAGTTAAATATGAGATTGCAAGAACTTGGGGGTAAGGGGCCAAGCCTAGGGTGGCATGGGAGAGCCTGAAAATCTGAAACTGTGAAATAGGGTGCTATCACATGTTAGGGAACCCACAGCCATGATTCTTCCAGAAATACTTCCCTGATTAGAACATATTTAGTAGTTAGCTTCTTAAAATGTACTAACTACTATTTATTTCAGGACTCATCAACATTTTCCAGAAGACACAATTTTTGCTGAAGTTAAAGTTTGACAGGCAGCAGGGGTTTGCCCTGCCTGACAATATAAAACCTGGGGCATAGCAGGCCCATACTTAGCTAGGACTATCCTCAAACTTCTGGGGAAGGGACTGTTGGCAGTTGTTGGCTCATAGTTGACTTGTTTGTCCTTGAGGATCTGCCTTTAGGGCATGATTGATTGGTGAACAGATCCCCTGGTCTATTTCAATACCCAAACTCTGGCACCTGCTCTTTTCTCTCTGTCCCAGAGCCAAGGGGTATTCTCAGCTTCATTCTCTGATTAGCAGAAAGAGCAGCTGGAAACACAGAACAGGAGGTGGTTCCCATTTGTATAGAAAGGGAACAAACTGAAAACAACACACTAAATTTAGACTTCCCTGTAGGCCTGGTAGACAGGCCTGTAAATAGTTCTAGGCTGTGACTTTTCCTTTTTTCATTCTCCTATATCATCTTGTGTAAGTATTACAAGGCTCCACAAAGCCCTAGGTGCCTTCCAAAGAGAAAGGTTTTATATATAGCAGGGTTCCTCAGTAATTTGACCGGAATTAAGATAAAGTTCCCACTTCCTCCAAAAGAACTTGTCTGACTGTCCCTCATCACGTAACATCACTCCCTCTCCCTTGACCTCCCCAGGATTTCTGCTATATGTTCGGTGCCTCTCATTTGGCCTTTATTACTCATAACCATGTAGCATGGGGATTTTTTTTTTGTAAATCCTTGGTCTTCTCTACAAACATGCTTAAAGGTTGTAGAGGAAAGAACATTTGCTTTTCCATAGCTCTCAATACAATGTTTTAGACATAATAAGCTCTCATCTTGAGGAATTAATTAAATAGAAATACCAATTTATAGAATTTTACTGTTTTTGTTAGAGACAGTGCTATCATCTAACACTGTAAAATATTTTCCCCAAATCATTAAGCAATGGGCAATTCCTTGCCAGAAATATAAAGAAAAATTCTAATAACTTATGTTAACACTACACAACTCTCTAGTTTAGGTGATCAATTATTATCTGGTTAAATAACCCAGGCTTAAACAAGCTTATCACACACACACACACACACACACACACACACACACACACGTTTTGTTGCAAAGAGACTATCTGACCTAACTATCCTAGAGATAAAATACTAATTAATAATAATGATAATGGATAAAGAACCTCTGACTCTTACCCTTAGTTTCTTCCCTAACTCCCCCCACATCCCCATGCACATAGTCAAGAACAGCATATTATTTATGCCCTCACATAAGTCAGCAATTAAAATGTTGAATTAGGACAAGGCCAAAGGCAGAGCCTCCTGACACATTGTACTAGAGGTTCATATCAGTAGACACAGACCCATTAAATTTAGCTCGTTAGAGCCAATTATTTAATCAGTCATGAATTCTCTCCCCACCCCACCTGCACTTTCTAGTAGTCCAATGATGCAATGAGATGGGTACCTTGGTCTGTATATCTTATTCCTTTGCTAGTAATGATTTCCACTAAACTGTTTTTCTTACTATTCTCCTTTTTCACTATTCCTAATTTGTACTTTCTGTCCATAATCAACCTAATGCCTAGTTGATGCAAAATGTGATTTATTCCTAATTGTTCACAACAAAAAACCTCATGAGGCCTAATATATTTTATGTTTTTGTACAAAGTTTTCAGTTGCCTCTATAAAGAAATGCATCTCTCCACCTACCATAGCCTCTTTTACAAAGGTTATTTGAAAGGTGAGATTTAAGTTCAGGCCTGTTTCATGATTTGTACCACATGTACTAAAGTTGAGTAAATTTTATTTTTTAAATAATTTTTCTTTATTGATTTTAGAAAGAGAGGAAAGGAGAGGGAGAGAGAGATAGAAACATCAATGAGAGAGAACATCAATCAGCTGCCTCCTACATGCCCTGCACTGGGGAGTGGGCCCACAACCTGGGCATGTGCCCTGACAAGGAATTGAACCAGTGACTTCTTGGTGCATGGGTCAATGCTCAACCACTGAGCAACACCAGCTGAGCAATTAAATTTTACTTAAACCACATTGAAACCCTTGACTTTACATTTAATTTAGGAGGTTTGAGAAAGTTTCTTTTAAATATATGTTTGAGCCCTGGCTGGTTTGGATCAGCAGTTAGAGCCCGTGGACCAAAGAGTCTCGGGTTCTTTTCCAGTCAAGGGCACATACCTTGGTTTCAATTCGTTCCCCAGCCCTGGTCAGGGTCATGTGGGAGGCAACCAGTCGATATGTCTCTCTCACATCAATGTGTGTGTGTGTGTGTGTCTCTCTCTCCCTCCCTCCCTCCCTCCCTCCCTTCCACTCTCTCTGAATATAAATGAAAAAATATCCTCAGGTTATAAAAAATAAATTAAATAAATATGTGTTTGACAGACATATTTAGATTCTTTAATAGGGTCCTGGAAGTTCTCTTTCAACAAGACTCACATTAACTTCCTGACAACTCTCAAGGTAATTGGCATCATTATTTAAATACAGAGTCCCATGTTATCGCCAGAAAATAATAGTTTTCCGTTCCAGGAGAGAGAGAGAGAGAGAGAGAGAGAGAGAGAGAGAGAGAGAGAGAATATCAAAAATCCATATCTTGTGATTCATTGAAACTTCCTTTAGAATATATTAAAAATTTTGTGGTTTGTTTTTTCTTTGTCAAAGCAAAAGCCTCAGCCAAGGAGGAAGAATCTGCCCATAATGACAAAAGGTGATTGTTGTTTCGCCACCCTCTTCCTCTTCCTTCCCAGAATCAAAGAGGCTCTGCAAGACCCAGAGCTGACCTCAGCTCATTTAAGCTTATCTTAAGCGAGAGACTGACTGTGTATTTCTTACAAAGCTTTGCAACAAAATTAAACTTAAATGAATAAAAAGAAGCTGTTTTGTTTCAGGTTTGAGGATGGATGGGTCCTTCAGCCTGCTGTATACATCTTTTCTTCCCCGTTGGCTGAGGCATGGTCTCTTTTCAGATACAGAACCTCAGAATGCAGACCCCTCTACTATTTCCATTTGCCAGAGAGGGAACCACAGAACTAATAATCAGTTGCATAAAGGTGTCAGTTACAAAAAGGTCACTCTCACCAAAGGGTCTGATCCTTGCCTAAGACCTGCATGAAGGGGTGCAGGTGGGAAACCGAAATCACTAGAAGCCTGAAAGGGAGGAAACATAGGACCACAAGGTGGGATAGGTGGATTCTGATAAATGCATAAAGGGTAGACTTTTTCCTTCCTACTCCTAGGAACTTCATCTCTCCAGTTAAAGTCAGGTTATACTTGAGAGCTGATGGAGTAACAAAAGTATCAGAGCAATCAGGTTGCTGGGGCTATTGGACAGATACACAAGTCAGAAAGGGTTGTTAAGACCAAGGATCTGGAAGGGCATTTCCAAAATAATTCTAAATTACAGCAGTTTCCAATTCAACGTCATACATAGACACACAGACAGCAGTTGCAATATCAGCATCCAACGTAACTGTGAGGACAATAGATATGTGTCTTTGCACACTTCTCCCAAGCCCTTTGCAATTTAGGTTCTCTAGTTGCTTCTGTGATATTACCAACTTCTTCCCTTGATAGCATACATGTACACACTCATACACACACATAAAAAAGTGCATTCACAGATACCTCTCTTGTGGTATAGATCCCACATCCATTGATGTTTGCTCTCATTGAATTGTTAATTAATCCTTACTAATAATTAGTTTATCATAACAGGATGTGTTCTCTTCTACAAGTCATTTGATAGGGAGATTAAGAAGACCAGAAATGTTTTACATTCTTACCAGAAATGACTCTCTAATGATATACTGAAAGGTATTGGAAGGCATAATCAGGCACAGACAGAAAAGTAACACTGGATTAAAAGAAGACCTAGGTTCTCTGATGCCATTTCTCATCTAGAAAATGGACATAAGAACAACTGTGCTTTGTAAAATTAGGCATTGTCGATTTTTCTGCCAAGGGCCAAAATTGTTAGTGAAATATCTTTTTACCATGTCACTTATATATCTCCCCAATTAACAATGAGCACGCCTTTCTTTGGTAAATAATCTATGAGATCATCTACCTATACACAGGAGACAACACAAGATATACCCTGAGATTTATTTCAGAAATTAAGAGCCTGAAACCATTTGCTTCCTAGTTGAGAGTAATATTATAAAGAAATGGGACATGGAATGAAAATGCTTCAACGATAGGTAGAAGTCAAGAAAGCATGGACAATAACATGGAGGATTTGACCCAACCCAAGTGTGCAACAATAGGGTATTGCTTAAATAAATTATGGTACATCCAAGCAGGGAAACACCCTACAGCTGTAAATAAAGATGAAAAAGCATTCTCTGTATTGATATAGTATGTTGTCATGAAATATTGAGTTTAAAAAAGCAGAGTGAAGAACAATGTATATGGTATGTAACCTTTTGAAAACTAAAAAATTAGTAAATAAAAGTATACCTTCATATTTGCTTGTATTTGCATCAGTAACTTCTGATATATACTCAAGAAAACTAATAAAAGTGATACCTGTGCGGTACAATTAGAACTGAGCAGATGGAGGACAGAGGGAAAAGGGAAAGTTTCCACTGCGTATATTTATATGAGTATATATATTCCCTCAATTATGTAAACATATCGCTTACTAAAATATTAAATAAACATTCTTTGAAGTAAATAATTGTTCTCTTTTTGGGGGGTAGCTTTTATTTTCTTCTTTGCATCTTTTTTTTTACTCCTCACTCGAGGATATTTTTCCATTTATCTTCAGATGGAATAAACATCGATGTGAGAGAGACACATGAATTGGTTGCCCCCTGCACAACACCAACCAGGGCTGGGGACTGAACCACAACCGAGGTATATGCCCTTGACCAGAATCAAACCTATGACTCTTTGGTCTGCGGGCCAATGCTCAAACTGCTGAGCCAAACCGGTCAGGGCTTCTTTATATCTTCATACAATGTATATCTCAAATCCTCTATAATTAGGATATTTTGTAAATTTCTATGTGAAGAGGAAAGAACTAGGTGAATGGTATATAAAGTTGAACAGCACTTATCAATGTAACTAAGGCCTGAACAACAGCTTACCCCTTTGATATTATTTACCTTCAGGATGGAGAAAAAAATCCCAGTATAGGTGGGTGGGGGTCCACAGCCCCAAGTATCCCCTCTTACTTTGCATCACAAAGCCCATGTTCTTTAGCCAACAAAACTTCGTCTAAAAAATCATTACATTAAGTAGTAGCCATAAAATTGGCAGATAATATAGACAGTATCTAGCTAAATCTGAGTTTCAGATAAATAATTTTACTATAAAATTATTTCTATTTATCTGTAATTTGAATTTAAATGTTGGGTTTAGTTGTTGGCTTTTGCTAAATCTCACAACCCTAGAAGTGAGCCAGCTGAGCCAGGTATACCAGTTCATAAAGAGCCATTGACCCTCACTGGAAATGTTTATACAAATGATGGTAAAGTGGTTAGAAGACATTCTTCAA
Source organism: Molossus molossus (assembly GCF_014108415.1). NCBI lineage: Eukaryota > Metazoa > Chordata > Mammalia > Chiroptera > Molossidae > Molossus > Molossus molossus. The sequence continues at coordinate 9,008,399 of NW_023425355.1, read as the reverse complement.
TAAGCTGCATGGGAAGAGAATGGAGATGAAGCTAGGGATGTGAATGTTCAAGTAGCAAAAACAGGAGCTAAACTTTGTGCTAAGGAGAGTGGGTCCTGTTACTTTGAGAATTTTTGTTTTCATTTTGCTGAGTTAGAAGTACAAGTTTCAGAGATTCCAAAATGGGCGTGGAGTGAATGGAAGCTACACAGATCATCTCCCAGGACCAAACTGAAATTACAACTAAAATAAAGACAAATCATCAGAAAAAAAACAACAGAAAAGCAGCTTGCGAGGACCATATAACCACTGAAAAGGACACTGGATCAATCCTGGTAGAATTGCGGAGGCGTGAGAGGGGGTTAGGAGCCCACGGACAGCAGTGGTCTTAACTGTGAGCAGTGCCATGGGTGTTAAACTCCCAAGCCCGCTCCACAAACCAGAGAGCCAGAACAGAGTGCTAAAATACCCACAGCCACTCACCTTGCTCTAGCAGAGGAAGGATTGGACTGGACTGGAACTGTGTGGGGACACTCAAATTTGGAGAGCACTCAGAGCTTTTGCTGAGTTGTGGCCACACAGGACAGTGGCCATCTTACTCCTTTCCAGGGCTCTGGGGAGAGGCTGCAGCCCCTCCCACGGAGATTCAACCCCACCCAGGTGGGCCATTGAAATGCAAATTGAGGCTCATTAAGAAACAGTATCTTCCCCACCCTTGGGAAATCCCCTACTCTAAGCACCTGAGGGAGTTTCATTCAACTAAGAACCCAAGGCTCTTCAAGTAACCACTACCAATAGCCTACATGCAAAAAGCTAGAGGATAACTGAACCTTTCCTGGACTTGCAATACTACTCAGGAAAGTAAGACTTGACAGTGGTGTTTAACGTGGATCCTCCCATGCTCATCCAAACCAAGGAGAGGGAGCCACAAACAGCAGAACACGAACACCCACAGGAAAAATTTGGCTGGCTCCAAAACCCACTGACATAGCCAAAATGGTGAAACAAAGAAACAAATCCCAAATGAAAGAACAAGAGACCTCTACCCAAGATGAGATAAATGAAATACAGTTAAGCAAGTTAACAGAGCTAGAATTAAGAGCCATGATCTTGAGGAAGCTCAACAGCATGAGTAAGGACATAGAGATGTTGAAAATCAACCAACCGGAAATTAAAAACCACCAAGAAGAAATCAAGAATAATATATCAGAAATAAAGAACAGCCCTGCACGGAACCAATTCAACTCAGAGAGTGGAGTATTTAATCAGGCTGTGAGCATAGGCAGAGGGGGCCACGTGCAGTTGATGCGTCGGGCCATGGCTCAGCTGACCTACCACTCCCTCTGTGCTCCTGAAGATCTGGCTGACCGGGGCTTTCTGGGAATCCCAAGTGCCTTCTATGCCCAGGATGCTTTAGGGCTCTGGGAGATCATTGCCCAGTACATGGAAGGGATCATCCACCTCTTCTACCATGACAATGACGCCGTGAGAGGGGACCCTGAGCTGCAGGCCTGGTGTCGGGAGATCACTGAGGTGGGGCTGTGCCAGGCCCAGGACCGAGGTTTCCCTGTTTCCTTTCAGTCTCGAGCTCAACTCTGTCATTTCCTTACCATGTGCATTTTCAGATGCACTGGCCAGCATGCAGCAGTCAACCAGAGCCAGCTAGACTGGTTCTACTGGGTCCCTAATGCCCCATGCACAATGAGGATGCCCCCTTCTACCAACAAGGAAGACGTGACAATGGCCATAATGATGGGCTCACTACCTGATATCAAGCAGAGCTGTCTTCAGATGCTTTTCATGAGGCAAGTGGGCTGGCAGCCAAACATGGTAACCCTGGGTTATCACACAGAAGAATATTTCTCAGGCCTTGAGCCCAAGGCTATTTTAAGACAATTTCAAACAGATCTGGACAACCTGGAAAGGGAAATCGTGGCTCCGAATGAGCAGCTAGACCTTCCCTATCAATACATAAAACCGAGCTGCACTGAGAACAGTATTGCTCACTGAGCCTTTCAAAGAACATGTGCCAATACTAGGGTTAACATTTTCCCTTGGAGTTTTATGTTTTTCCAGATCTGAGTTGCTATCATTCTATTTTCATTTCTATCTGTGTTTACCAGTAGCCTGAGGCATGGGATGATCTTGAACTTGAAAACACATTCCTTAAAGTGATCAACTATTTACTCATGTAGCCTTTTCCTGCATCTGGAAAATTTGTCTTCTCCATTTATTATATGATCATTAGGGTTAGATTTATTAATATCATAATATACTTGTTCAATTCTATTTTTGGGGGGGGGAAATCTATTATACCAGCACAGTTAATTTACGAGCCCATCTGCTCTCACTGATCTAATATAAATCAAGTTACCATACTTGAATGGGAGTGTTTTTTAATTTCCTATTCTATATATTCATTAATGTTTGTCTTACACTATACCACAGTTACACAATTACTACAACTTTATAATTAAAATAACTTACTATTTCATGACACACATTCATCAAATTTGTCTTTTAGAGGTGACTTGGCCTTTCTTGGATTTTTGATCTTTCATGTAAATATTAAAACCAGCTTTCATTTAAAAAAAAAAAAAAAAGAACAGCCCTGGTCAGTTTGGTTCAGTGGTTAGAGCGTCGGCCTGTGGTCCAGAGAGACCCGGGTTCGGTTCCCACTAAGGGCACATACTTCGGGTGCAGTTTGTCCCCAGCCCTGGTTGGTTGTGCGAGTAGCAGCCATTCGATCTGTCCCTTTCACGTCGATGTTTCTCTCTCTCTCTCTGTTCCTCTCTCTCCCTCCCATTCTACCTGAACAAAAAATGAAAAAATGTCCTCGAGTGAGGATAATAAATAAACAAATAAAAAAGAAATAAAGAGCACATTAGAAGGTCTAAACATCAGAGTAGAGGAAGCTGAGGACTGGATCAGTGAATTAGAAGACAGGGTAGAAAAAATCAACCAATCAGAAAACCAAAAGGAAAAACAATTATAAAACAGGAAGACAGCTTAAGAGATCTGTGGGACAACTGGAAATGTAATAATATTCGCATCATAGAAGTCCCTGAAGAAGAAGAAAATGGGCAAGGCTTAGATATTATATTTGAAGAAATAGTGACAGAAAAATTTCCCTAATTTGGTGAAGGAAGAAGGCATTCAAGTTCAAGAAGCACAGAGAGCCCCAAGTAAGAAGTACACAAATAGGCCCACACCAAGACACATAGTAATTAAAATGCCAGAACTTAAAGACAAAGAGAGAATCCTAAAAGCAGCAAGAGATAAGCAACAGGTTACCTACAAGGGAAACCCCATAAGGCTCTCAGCTTATTTCTCAACAGAAACACTACAGGCCAGAAGGGAATGGCATGAAGTAATCCAGGTCATGACAAAAAAGATCTGAATCCAAGACTACTCTATCCAGCAAGGCTGTCATTCAAAATAGAAGGTCAAATAAAGAGCTTCCCAGACAAGAAAAAAAGGCTAAGGGAATATATTAGCACCAAACCAGCACTGCAAGAAATGTGAAAAGGACTGCTCTAATTAGTAGAAGATATAGGAAGAAAAATATAACCAAACTCAACAAAAACGGTAATAATGAGTACATATCAATAATCACCTTAAATGTAAATGGACTGAATGCTCTGGTAAGAAGACACAGAGTAGCTGATTGGATAAGAAAGCATGACCCATCTATATGTTGTTTACAAGAGACCCACTTCACAACAAAAGACTCACATAGGTTGAAAGTGAAGGGATGGAAAAAAATTTTCCAAGCAAACGGAAAGCAAAAAAAAGCTGGGATAGCAATACTCCTATCTGATAAAGTAGATTTCAAAATGAAGACCATAACTAGAGACAAAGAAGGCCACTACATAATATTGAAAGAATCTATCCAACAGGAAGATATAACCTTGATAAACATATATGCACCCAATATAGGAGCACCAAAATATATTTAAAATCTTCTGGAGGACTTCAAAGGAGAAATCGACAGCAATACAATCATAGCAGGGGACTTCAATACCCCACTGACACCACTGGATAGATCCTCTAGACAAAAAATTAGCAAGGAAACAGAGACTCTAAATGAAGCACTAGACCAAATGGATTTAATACTTATCTACAGAGAATTACACCCCAAAACTACAGGATTCACATTCTTCTCAAGTGCATATGGGGCATTCTCCAAGACAGACCACATGATAGGGCACAAACCAAATCTCTACAAGATCAAGAAGACTGAAATCATATCAAGCATCTTCTCAGATCACAATGGCATCAAACTACAAATTAACTGCAACAAAAACAAGCAAAGACATTTTAACACATGGAGGCTAAATAGCATGTTATTAAACAATGAATGGGTTACCGAGGAGATCAAGAAAGAAATTAAAAACTTCCTGCAAAGTAATGAAAATGAACACAAAATCTATGGGATGCAGCAAAAGCAGTTCTGAGAGGGAAGTTCATGGCACTACAGGACTACCTCAAGAAGCAAAAAAAATTTCTAATTGACTGTCTTACCTCACAACTTAAAGAATTAAAAAGCAAACAAAAAGAAAACCCCAGAGCAAGTAGAAGGAAGGAAATGGTAAAGATCAGAGCACAAATAAATGACACGGAGACCAAAAAACAATTCAAAGGATCAATGAAACAAAGAGCTGGTTTTTCAAAAAGATAAACAAGATTGATGGACCCTTAGCTAGACTCACCAAGAAACAAAGAGAGAGAACCCAAATGCACAAAATCAGAAATGAAAGAAGAGAAGTAAAAAGTGACACCACAGAAATACAAAAGATCGTTAACAACTACTATGAACAATTATATGGCAACAAATTCAACAATCTAAGTGAAATGAACAAATTTCTAGAAACACTCAGTCTCCCAAAACTGGATTGGGAAGAGATAGAAAACTTGAACAGACCAATAACAACTAAGGAAATTAAAGAGGTAATCAAGACTCTCCCAGCAAAGAAAAGCCCAGGCCCAGATGGCTTCACGGGGGAGTTTTACTGAACATTCAAAAAAGAACTAACACCTATTCTCCTCAAACTATTTCAAACAATTCAAAAAGAAGGAAAACTCCCAAACTCGTTTTATGAGGCCAGCATAATTCTAATTCCAAAACCAGAAAAAGACACTACAAAGAAAGAAAACTGCAGGCCAATATCCCTGATGAACATAGACACCAAAATCCTGAACAAAATACTAGCAAATCAAATCCAGCAATACATCAAAAAAATTATTCACCATGACCAAGTGGGTTTCATCCCAGGGATGCAAGGCTGGTATAATATTGGCAAATCAATAAATGTGATAGACCACATAAACAAAATGAAGAATAAAAACCACATGATCATATCAATAGATGCTGAAAAAGCATTCAACAAAATCCATCACCCATTTCTGATAAAAACACTCAGCAATGTGGGAATAGAGGGATCATATCTCGACATAATAAAGGCCATAGATGAAAGACCTACATCCAACATCATACTCAATGGGCAAAAATTAAAAGCATTTCCCTTAAGAACAGAAACAAAACAGGGATGCCCACTTTCACCACTCTTATTTAACATAGTTCTGGAAGTCTTAGCACAGCAATCAGACATGAAGAAAAAATAAAAGAGATCAAAATTAGAAAGGAGGAAGTGAAACTGTCATTATTTGCAGATGACATGATATACATAGAAACCCAAAAGACTTCATCAAAAATCTACTAGACTTAATAAATGAATTTGGCAAAGCAGCAGAATACAAAATTATCATCAAGAAATCAACGGCATTTTTATACAACAATGATGTAGTCACAGAAAGAGAAACTGAAAAAACAATCCTATTTACCATCACGGCCAAAAAATTAAGATACCTAGGAATAAACTGACCTGAAGAAGTAAAAGACCTATTTGCAGAAAACTACAGGAGATTGAAAAAAGGAATAGAGGAAGATATAAAAAAGTGGAAGCACATACCTTGTTCATGGATTGGAATAATTAACATCATTAAAATGTCCATACTACCCAAAGCAATCTATAGATTCAATGCGATCCCCATCAATGTACCAACGACATATTTCACAGAACTAGAACAAATACTTCAAAAGTTCATATGGAACCAAAAAAGACCCCAAATAGCCACAGCAATCTTGAAAAAGAAGGACAAAGTAGGTGGGATCACAATACCAGATATCAGGTTATACCACAAAGCCACTGTAATCAAAACAGCCTGGTACTGGCACAAGAACAGGCATATGGATCAGTGGAACAGAATAGAGGACCCAGAAATGGACCCAAGACATTATACTCAATTAATATTTTACAAAAGAGGCAAGAGCATACAGTGGAGTATAGACAGCCTCTTTAATACATGGTGATGGGAAAATTAGACAGCTACATGCAAAAAAAAAAATGAAACTAGACCATCAACTTACACCATACACAAGAATAAACTCAAAATAGATAAAAGAGTTAAATGTGACCTGTGAATCCATAAAAACTCTAGAAGAAAATGTAGGCAACAAAATTTCGGACATCACACGCAGTAGAATTTTCACTGATACATCACCTAAGGCAACAGAAACAAAGGAAAAAATGAACACATGGGACTACATCAAATTCAAAAGCTTCTGCACAGCAAAAGAAACAACCACCAAAATAGAAAGGCAACCCACTGTATGGGAGAACATCATTGCCAATGATACATCAGATAAGGGGTTAATTTCCAAAATATATAGAGTACTTATACAACTCTACAAAAGAAAGGCAAAGAACCCAATTAAAAAATGGACAGAGGAGCTGAATAGACACCTCTCCAAACAGGACATACAATGGCCAAGAAACAGATGAAGAAATGTTCAACATCACTAATCATCAGAGAGATTCAAATTAAAACAACAATGAGGTATCACCTCACACCTGTCAGAATGACCGCCATCAGCAAATCATCAAACAAGTGCTGGCGAGGGTGTGGAGAAAAGGAGACTCTAGTGCACTGCTGGTAGGAATGCAGACTGGTGCAGCCACTGCGGAAAACACTGTGGTGTTACCTCAAAAAGTTAAAAATTGAACTGCCATTTGACCCAGTGTTCCCACTTCTAGGAATATACCCTAAGAAACTTGAAACACCTATCAAAAAGAATATATATACCCCTAGGTTTATAGCAGCACTATTTACAATGGCTAAGATCTGGAAACTACCTGTGTCCATCAGTATACAAATGGATAAAAAAAACAGTGATACATATACACAATGGAGTACTATGCAGCTGTAAGAAAGAAAGATCTCTTATCCTTTGAAACGACATGGTGGGACTTGGGAAGTATTATCCTAAGCAAAACAAGCCAAGCAGAGAAGGACAAATACCACAGGATCTCACTTATTTGTGGAATATAATGAACATAACAGTCTGAGGTACAGGGCAGACCCAGAGACGTGGAAGTGGGGTACAGAGTGACAACCCTCAGAAGGGGGCGTGGTAAGGGGAGGGAAGAAATAAACCACAGAACTTATATGCATTTATGCATAACCAATGGACCCGGACAACGAAGCCTGGGACGGAGTCGGGGGGATGGGGAGGACGGTGTCAATGGAAAAAAGAAAAAGAAATGTCTGCAACAAAAATAAATTAATCAAAATTAAAAAAATAAATAAATAAAATTTTTTAAAAAGAAGTACAAATTTTAGGCTTGAACTGAATTTCAGTTTTCATTGATTTAAGGCACTTGCAATTTAGTTGAGGTGAAAAGGGAATTACAAATGTATGCTACATTAACATAACGCCTAACATATATGGAGCATTTACTCTGTGCCAGACAGTATTCTAGGTAGTTTACATTTTTTATTTATTTTATCTTCATTAATAACTATAAGTAGAGGGGATCCAGGATGGAGGCAGAGTTGGTGGAAGTTACAGTCACCTTTTCCCAGGTCCAAACTGGAATTACAACTAAATCAACCTGAATAACCAACTGAAGATTAGCTGAAGAGAAGTCTTACAACCAAGTTTTACAGAAGATACACTGAGACTGATAGGAAAGGCAGAGACATGAAAAAGGCTGGTCCTGCTGCCACATTGAGCAGCTAAGAATTCAGAGGGATATCTCAGTTATGAAGGTCTCCCCTGAAGATGGTATGGTCTCAACCTCATGGTAGGCTCCCCAGCCCAGAGCACCAGAACCAGAACAAGGAGCCCACATCATATTTGGCTGTGAAAATCAGCAGGATTCTGCCTGCCAGGGATAAACAGGAGTCTGCTAAAATCTCAGGTGCCCTTCCCAGCCAAGGGTGGCTCAGTTGGTTGAGCATTGTCCTATACACCAAAAATATTGCAGGTTTGATTCTTGATTAGGGCACATGCCTAGGTTGCAAGTTCCATCCTCAGTCAGGGCATGTATGAGAGGCAACCAATCAATATTCTTCTTTCACATTTATGTTTCTCTCTCTCTCAAATCAATAAAAATATCCTCAATTGAGGATTTAAAAAATACTCAGGTGCCCTCTTAAAGGGCTTGCACACAAAATCTCATTTGTGGCCGCTCACCCTGGGTTCTGGCAGAAGGAGGGGAACTAAGAGCAGACTGGAGTCTTTCAAAGAGAGACTGGGTTTTGTGGCTCTGGGGCTAGAGCTGAAGGGACAGCAGCCAAGGTTCCTCTGCTGAGTCCTTCTCCCACAACACCCACAGATGTGTTCTTTCCTGAGTCAAGCACTCACCTTGATACTAAATCAGCCTGGAAGAATGCACTAGCCCCACCCTCACAACTCCTCATTTCCGTTTCTCCTAGCTCATGCCCTGCAGAGGAGTCAGCTGCCTGGGCCTGTGGTGTACACTTTCTTGAAGGCCTATCGAGGAGGTCCAGGCAGACTCAAGGGTGTCAGAGAATGAGTAGTGTGAATGTGGTGTGGGGGAAATTTTACACCACCACTGCTCACCTGAACAACACTAGCTGCCCGCTGGAAATCAATTAGTCCCACCCTCTCAAATACCAGTGTTAGTGCCTGTCAAGCTCATGTCCTGCGGAAAAATCAGTTCTCTGGCACCAGCCTGGCCCAGTGGTGCAGGCTTTCTTGGCAGACACTTAAGGAGGGCCAGGAAGACAAAGGGAGAGACTGGGTTGTGTGGCTATATGGCAAGGGTCATTTTCCCCTCACATGCCTGACTGGAATCACCATTCCTGTGCAAAGCCCTCCCTTATATGCCAAATCTTGGTATGTTTGGACCTGATGAACTATGCTAGCCTCACCCTGATGACTCCATGAGATCTCATCACACCACAAAGTTCCACAATCACCTGGCAAGTAGCAGGCTGCCTTGGTGTAATATTTGACTTTGGCTGAGTGGTCTCAGACCTAACAATGGCACCAGGTTTGAACTTGTATCAGTTAGGTGAATACCACTCACCTCTATCTGGTGACTCCCTGAGAACCTACCTCACACACCCCATGAACTGCCTGAGGCTCTTTCAGTAACAGAGTCTAACAGGCAGCCAGCAGGTGGAGGCAGATCTAAGAGTGGCTTGGGACTTTGCTTATCAGCCTAGCTGTGAAACTTAGCTTCTCTCATTCACACCCAAACCTAGCAGAGGCACCAACAAAATATGGATTGCTCTGTGGCTCAAAAAAGGTAGCCCAGAGCCAGTCACAGACAGTACCTGATATTGACCTGCACCAGAATCCCTCCTAAGAGGCCTCAGAACCAATACAACTGGTGGAGGGTTACAGACCATATCAGAGCATGACCAAATATGCGCCACAAGCAGCACACCCAAAGGGAGATGTTGACAAGCACCAGACCCTATTGGGGTGAATTCTGCTTTGTTGGGTCAGCCCCCATACTGCAGCTATTATACTGTGGTCAGGTTCAATCACCATAGTCAGTCACCTGAAGAGTCAACCCAATCCACAGAGGAGTCAATACCAATCAAGATACAACTACAATAGGCAGGCTTACATAATGAACAAAAGAGATATTGCGGAAGCACTGAGCTCAGGTGACCTGGGAGAATACAGCACTGAAACCTGCTACTAAGGCCACCATACCAAGACTGATAGATGTAGCAAATCAACCTACTACATAGAAAAAAAATGAATAAAGAAAGGCAGCCAAAACGAGAATAGAAACATACTCTAAATAAAAGAACAAGAAAAATCTTCAGAGGAAAAAAAAAACTAAATGAAATGGAAGCAAGCCATCTACCAGATACAGTGTTCAAAACAAAGGTTATGAAACTGCTCAAGGAATTTAGGGGAAGAATTGATAAACTCAGAGAGAACTTAAACAAAGAGCTAGTAAGCATAAGAAAAGGACATAGAAAAGAACCAGTCTTACCTGGCCGTTGTGCATCAGTGGTTGAGTATCAACCCATATACCAGGAGGTCGCCAGCTGAATCCCGGTCAGGGCACATGCCCAAGTTGTGGGCCAGATCCCCAGTGGGGAGCATACAGAAGGTGGCCAATCAATGTTCTCTTTCATTTATGCTTCTATCCCTTCCTCTCCTTTCCTCTTTCTCTAAAATCAATTTAAAAAATTAAAAAAGAAAAGAACCACTCTGAAATGAAGAACACAATATCTGAAATGAAGAATACACTACAACAATTCAACAGTAGGTTAGATGAAAGAGAAGATAAAATCAGTGATTTGGAAAACAAAGTAGAGACAACACGCAATCAGAGAACAAAAAGAAAAAACAATTTTTTAAAAATGAGAAGAGTTTAAGGAACTAAGATAACAGCAAGCATAACAATGGTCACATCATAGTGGTACAAGCAGGAAAAGAAAAATAGCAAAAGAATCAGGACCTATTGAAGAAATAATATTATTGAAAACTTTCCTAACCTGGTAAGTAAAAAAAAATACACAAGTCCAAGAAGTGCAGAAAGTCCCAAACAAGATGAACACAAAGAGACCCATATCACAATTAAAATGGCAAAGGTTAAAGACAAAGAGAATCTTAAAAGCAGCAAGAAAAAGACAATTAATTACCTACAAGGTAGAACCATAAGACTGTCATCTGGTTTCTAAACAGAAACATTTCAGATCAAAAGAGATTGCCAGAAAATGTTCAAAGTCAATGAAAAGCAAAAATCTACATAGAAGATTTCTCTACCCAGCAAGTCTATCATTTAAAATAAAAGAAGATGCCCAGACAGTGTGAATCAGTGTCATCCCATGCACTAAGAGGTCACCAGTTCAATTCCTGGTCAGGGCATATGCCTGGGTTGTGGGCTCAATCCCCAGCAGGTGACATGCAGGAGGCAGCCGATCGATGTTTCTCTCTCACATTGATGTTTCTATCTCTTTCTCTCTTCCTCTCTCTCTAAAAAAATCAATAAGAGCATATTTAATAAATAAACAAATAAATATATAAATAAATAAAATGGAAGAAGAAATAGTTCCCCAGACAAAAATTAATAAATAAAAAGTTTATTACCACCAGACAAGTATTACAAGATAATGTTAAATGAACTTATTTAAGAAGAAATAAAGAAAACATAGTTATGAAGAATAAAATGGAAATAAATATATAAGTATCCATAATCACTTGAAATGTATATGTATTAAATGCACCAATAAAAGAACAAGGATAGCTGAATAAATAAGAAAAGAAGACATATATATGCTATCTACATGAGACCCATCTCAGAACAAGAGACATCTGGACCAAAAGCAAAGGGATGAAAAAACATATTTCATGCAAAAAAAAACTTGGGTACCAATGCTTATATCAGACAAAATAGACTTTAAAACAAGGTTTATAATAAGGGTTTATAATAAGAGACAAAGAAAGACATTGGATAATGATAAAATGATTAAGCCAACAAAAGGATACAACCCTTGTACACATTTATGCACTCAACATAGGGGCAACTAAATGTATAAAACAACTCTTGATGGACATAAAGGGAGAGATCAACAATAATACAATCACAGTAGGGGACTTTAACACCACAATGACAACAGAATAGATCTTTCAGACAGAAAATCAACAAAGAAACAGCAGCCTTAAATAACACACTAGACCAGGTATATTTAATTCATATTTTCAGAGCATTTCACCCCAAAGCAGCAGAATAAATATTTTTTTCAATTGAACATGAAACATTTTCTGTGATAAACCACATTAGGACACAAAACAATTTTCTATAAATTTAAGAAGATTGAAGTCATATGAAGTATCTTCTCCAATCACAATGGTGTAAAACTAAAAATCAATTGCAAGAAAAAAATAACTGAAAAACACACAAACACATGGAGGCTATATAATATTTTACTAAACAATGAATGGGTTAACAATGGGATTGAGAAAGGAATGAAAAGATACCTTGATACAAATGAAAATGAAAACACAAAAACCCAAATTTTATGGGATTCAGTGAATGTATTCCTAAGACGAATCTCATAGCATTACAGGCCTACCTCAAGAAACAAGAAAAATCCAAAATAAACAATCTAAATATACACCAAAAGGAATTAGAATAAAAACAACAAAGTCCAAAGTAAGTAGAAGAAAAAAGTAATACAGATCAGAGTGAAAAGAAATGAAACAGAATCTAAAATTTTAATTTAAAAGATCAAAAAAACCAAGAGCTGGTTCTTTGAAAAGATAATCAAGATTAATAAACCATTAACCAGAATCATCATGAATAAAAGAGAAATTACTCAAATAAATAAAATCAGAAATAAATGAAAAAAAAATGTAACAACTAATACCACAAAAATACAAAGGATTATAAGAAAAGATTAGCAACTTTATGCCAACAAATTGGACAATATGGGAGACAGGGATACATTCCTAAAAACATACAATCTTCCAAAACTGAGTAAAGAAGAAACAGAAAATTGGAACAAAATGATTACAACTAAGAAAATTGAAGCAGTAGTCCAAGGAGTGTGGCTCAGTGGTTGAGTGTTAACTCAAGCACCAAGAGGTCGCTGGTTTGATACCTTGTCAGGGTACATCCCCGAGTTGCAGGCTCAATCCCCAGCAGTGGGCATGTAGGAGGCAGCTGATCAATGTTGGTGATCCATATTTCTATCTCACTCTCCTTCTCCCTTCCTCTCTCTCTAAAATCAATAAAAACATATTTTATAAATTGAAGCAGTAATAAAAAAAAAATTCCCAACAAACAAAAGATCAGATAGCTTCACAGGTGAATTTTACCAACATTCAAAAAAGAAGTAATGCCTATCATTCCCAAACTACTCCAAAATATTCAACAGGCAGGAAGACTCCCAAGATCATTTTAGGAGATCAACATTAACCTAATTCCAAAACCAGATTAAGACATGTCAAACAAAGAAAATTATAAGGCAATATTCCTGAGGAACATAGATGCAAAAATCCTCCACAAAATAATAGCAAACAAAATCCAGCAATACATTAAAAAGAATATACACCATGATCAAGTGGGGTTTATTTCTGGATGCAAGGTTAGTCAAATATTTACAAATCAATTAATATGATATACCACATAAACAAAATAAAAGATAAAATATATAATCATATCAGTAGATACATAAAAAGCTTTTGACAAAATCCAGCACCCATTTTTTATAAATACTTTCAGCAAAGTAGAATAGAGGGAACATATCTCAATATAATAAAGGCCATATATGACAAAGGACAGCTAACATCATATTCAGCGGGGAAAAAACTAAAAGCAATTCCATTAACATCAAGAACAAGACAGGGATGTCTACTTTCACCACTCTTATTCAGCATAGTACTAGAATGCCCAGACATAGCAATCAGACATTAAAAAATAAATAAATAAAAGACATTCAAATTGAAAAAGAAGAAATAAAACTGTCATTATTTTCAGATGATGATATACTATATGTGGAGAACCATAAAGATTCCACCAAAAAACTACTAGAACTGATCAACAAATTACATAAAGTAGCAGGATATAAAGTAAATATTTATAAATCGGTTGTATATACACCAATAATGGACTATCAAAAAGGGAAACTAAGAATACAATCCTACTTACAATTGCATCATAAAAAATAAAATTCCTAGGAATAAATTTAAATAAAGAGGTGTAAACAATGGAATATTACTCGATTGTGAAAAGAAGGAAATCTCACCCTTTTGAGAGCATGGATGGACCTGGAGAACATTATGCTAAGTGAAATAAGCCAGTTAGAGAAAGACAAGTACCATATGACTTCACTCATATGTGGAATTTAATGAACAAAATGAACTAACAAGCAAATTAAAAAACTAGGAATAAATTAATAAATTTAACCAAAGAGATGAAAGACTTACACTTGAAAAATTACAATACTAAAGGAAGAAGATACAAATAGGAAGCATATTCTATGCTAAAGGATAGAAAGAATTAACATCATTAATATGTCCATACTACCCAAAGCAATCTATACATTCAACATAATTCTCATCAAAATAACAATGGCATATTTCACAGAACTAGTATAAATAATCCAAATATTTATACAAAACCATAAAATACCCTGAATAGCCACATCAATCTTGTGAAAGAAGAACAAATTTGGAGGTATTACACTACCTGATATCAAATCATACCATAAGGTTATATAATCAAAACAGCATGGTACTGGCCTTAAAAAAAAACACATAAATCAGTGGAACAGAATACACAAATACCCTGTGATCTTACTTATTTATGGAATATAATGAACAAAATAAGCAGATGAACAAAATAGACCCAAAGACATAGAAAGGAGTACAGTTCATATTGACGGACCTCAGAGGAGGCGTGCGGGGGGATGGATGAGATAAACCAAAGAACTTATATGCATGAATGTGTAACCAATGTACATAGACAACAATGCTGGGGGGGTGGGCAGAATGGGAAGGAGGGTGTCTGGGGGGAAAAAGGAGAAACAACTGTAACAAAAATAAATAATAAAAATTGAAAAAAATAAACCAAAAAAAAAATGGGCAGAGGACCTAAACAGGTGCCTCTCCCAACAGGACATAGCAACAGATATAGGAAAAGATGTTCAACTTCACTAGCTATTAGAAAAATGTAAATCAAAACCACTGTGAGATACTACCTCACACCTGTGAGGATGACTATTATCAACAAGACAGGTAATAACAAGTGCTGTAGAGGTTGTGTGGAAAAGGGAACCCTCATTCACTGCTGGTGGGAATGTAGTCTGGTGTAGCCACTATGAAAAACAGTCTGGTGGATGCTCTAAAAATTAAGAATAGAATTACCATATGACCCAGCAATCCCTCTCCTGGGTATCTACCCGAAAAATTCAAAAACATATATTTGGAAAGATGGATGCACCCTTATGTTCACTACAGCATTATTCACGGTGGCCACCACATGGAGACAACCAAAGTGTCCTTCAATAGAGGATTGGATAAAGAAGATGTGGTACATATATACAATGGAATGCTACTCAGCCACAAGAAAATATCAAATATCGCGATTTGCAACAACCTTGAGAATATTATGCTAAATTAAATAAGTCAATCAGAAAAGGCTAAGAACCACATGACTTCACTCCTATGTGCAATATATAACTGAAACTCATGGACACAGACTACCGTGTTGTGTTTACCAGAGGGAAGGGGGTGGTGAGGGTGGTGGAGGTTGGAGGATGGTTTGATTTTGGGTGGTGAGCACAACTGCAATACACATATTTTATATCATAGAAAGGTACACTTGAAACCTACATGATTCTATAAACCAATGTCACCCCATACATTTAATTTTAAGAAATGAACAAACAAAATTTAAACATAGACATATAGAGACCATACTGTTGGTTGCCAGTGAGGGGAGCGGGGTTGGGTGACTGGGTGAAAAATGTTAAGGGACTCTTAAGAACAGGACAAGATAGGGATGCCCACTTTTGCCACTCTTATTTAACATAGTACAGGAAGTCTTAGCCACAGCAATTAGACAGGAAGAAAAAAATAAAAGGGATCCAAATTGGAAAGGAGGCAGTGAAACTACCATTATTTGCAGATGACATGATATTGTGCATAGAAAACCCTAAAGACTCCATCAAAATTCTACTAGATTTAATAAATGAATTTGGAAAGGCAGCAGGATACAAAATTAACATCACAAAATTGACGGCATTCCTTCTCTGAACTGCAGGCCGGTGCTCTAACCACTGAACAAACCGGTCAGGGCTCGACGGCATTCCTATACACCAGTAATGAACTCACAGAAAGAGAAACTAAGAAAACAACTCCATTTACTATTGCAGTAAAAAAAAAATTGAGATACCTAAGAATAAACTTAACCAAAGAAGTAAAGGACCTATTTACAGAAAACTACAAGACATTGAAAAAAACAAATAGAGCCCTGGCCGGTTTGGCTCAGCGGTTAGAGCGTCGGCCTGCGGTCCGGAGAGACCCGGGTTCGGTTCCCGCTAAGGGCACGTACTTCGGTTGTAGTTTGTCCCCGGCCCTGGTTGGTTGTGCGGGTGGCAGCCACTCGATGTGTCCCTTCACATCGATGTTTCTCTCTCTCTCTCCCTCCCACTCTATCTGTACAAAAAATGGAAAAATATCCTCGGGTGAGGATAGGAAAAAAAAAAAGAAAAAACAAATAGAGGTAGATATAAAAAAAAGTGGAAGCATATACCTTGTTAATAAATTAGAATAATTAACATCATTAAAATGTCCATTCTACCCAAAGAAATCTGTAGAGTCAATGCAATCCCCATTAAAACACCAACGACATATTTCACAGAACTAGAACTAATACTTCAAAAGTTCATATGGAACCAAAAAAGACTCTAAATAGCCACAGCATCTCAAAATAGAATGCTTGTGAACTGGAAACAGCTGTACAAACAACCTCATAGTTATTTCCTAGTATTAGGGGAAATCCCCTAGGGACATACTAAGAAGCTATTTTTGAGGTTTTTCTCTCATCTCAGCAAGGACCAACCAGTACTCTAGACAACAAGGGAAACTGACTTAAACATTTGAATTTGGGGCTTAACGATTTAACCTAGCTTCATCACTCACACGTTAAAAAAACACATGCTGGCCACAGCAATCTTGAAAAAAAGGAACAAAGTAGGAGGGATCACAATACCAGATATCAGGTTATACTACAAAGCCACTGTAATCAAAACAGCCTGGTACTGGCACAAGAATAGGCATGTAGATCAATGGAACAGAACAGAGAACCCAGAAATTGATCCAAGACATTATGCTCAACTAATATTTGACAAAGCTGGTAAGAGCATACAATGGAGTAAAGACAGCCTTTTTAATAAATGGTGTTGGGAAAATTGCACAGCTACATACAAAAACTGCAGCTGGACCACCAACTTACACCATACACAAGAATAAACTCAAAATGGATAAAAGACTTAAATGTGACTAGTGAGTCCATAAAAATCCTAGAAGAAAAATGTAGGCAACAAAATTTCAGGCATCACACGCAGCAGAATTTTCACTGATACAACTCCTAAGGCAAGAGAAACAAAGGGGAAAAAAATGAGTAAATGGGACTATATCAAACTTAAAAGCTTCCATTCAGCAAAAGAAACTAGCATCAAAATGGAAAGGGAACTCAGTATATGGGAGAGCATAATTGCCAATGATGCATCAGATAAGGGGTTAATTTCCAAATATATAGAGTACTCATACAACTCAACAAAAGGAAGACAAAGAACACAATTAAAAAATGGGCAGAGGACCTAAATAGACACCTCTCCAAATAGGACATACAAATGGCCAAGAGACATATGAAGAAATGCTCACCATCACTAATCATCAGAGAGATGCAAGTTAAAACAACAATGAGGTATCACCTCACACCTGTCAGAATGGCCGCCATCAACAAATCATCAAACAACAAGTGTTGGCGAGGGTGTGGAGAAAAGGGGACTCTAATACACTGCTGGTGGGAATGCAGACTGGTGTAGCCACTACGGGAAACAATATAGTGTTTCCTCAAAAATTTAAAAAGTGAACTTCCATTTGACCCAGTGATTCCACTTCTAGGAATATATCCTAAGAAGCCTGAAACACCAATCAGAAAGAATACATGTACCCTTATGTTCATAGCAGCACTATTTACAATTGCAAAGATATGGAAACAGCTCAAGTGTCCATCAATAGATGAGTGGATTATAAATCTGTGGTACATATACACAGTGGAGTACTATGCAGCTGTAAGAAAGAGAGATCTCTTATCCTTTGAGACAACATGGAGGAACCTGGAGAGCATCATGCTAAGTTAGATAAGCCTATCAGAGAAAGACAAATACCACATGATCTCACTTATTTGTGGAATATAATAAACAAAATAAGCTGATGAACAAAATAGACCCAGAGACATAGAAAGGAGTAAGGTTCAGATTGACAAACCTTAGAGGAGGGAGGTGGGAGGGGTGAGATACATGTATATATGCATGTATGTGTAACCAATGTACATAGACAACAATGCTCAGGGTGGGCAATGGGATTGCAAGGAGGGTGTCTGGGGTGGGGAAGGGAAAACATCTGTAACAAAAATAAATTAATAAAAATTGCAAAAAAATGTTAAGGGATTGATAAATATAAGTTGGTAGTTACAAAGTAGTCATGGAGATGTAAATTACAGCATAGAGATTATAGTCAATAATATTTTAATAACTATACATAGTACCATGTAGGTACTGGATATATCAGGGGAATACTTTGAAACATATATGATTGTTTAACAACTATGCTATAAACCTGTAACTAATACAAAATAATATTGAATGTAAACTGTAATTTAAAAAAATCTAAAGAAAAAGGTAAGCTGGATATTAAACTATAGGACAATGCCCATAGTAAGTCATCAGTGGAGATAAAAAGCAATCAGGGACAGAAAAAAATGACAGAATAAAATGGCACAAACAGCCAAGAAACCTGTAATTATATTTTGCAAGCCTTCCTGAGTTTACATGTTACATAATCTTGATTACGGTTAAATGGCCAATGGCAGCATTCCAGTTTCCTCTTAGCACCATTTACAAGAAATATCAGCTTGCCAGAACGCCTTAAATTGTTATTGTTTTGAATTGTTAAAGAGCAGTAGCAAATCTTACATTATTTCATTGTTCATTATTCCTGAGATATCTGCCAGTTCACTGTGTTAGATCAGGAAGCTCCATTTATCAGGTAATGAAAGAGTTTCTAAACTTGGCAGAGATCATTGAACATAGTCAAACATCAGGAACCTGGAGGAATATTCAACAAATAAAATAGAAGCTCTGCTGCAGGTTTTCAACAGTCTACCCACCTTTTACCCCAGTAGTACATACAAAGGGAACTTACTGGGATTTTTTTTTTCTTCAATCCTCACCTAAGGATATTTTTTGTCTATTTATTTTGAGAGAGAGAGAAACATCGATGTGAGAGAGAGAGACATCGATTGGTTACCTCCCGCATGACCCCAACCACGGCCGGGGACTGAATGGCAACTAAGGTACGTGCCCATGACCAGAATCAAACCCTGCGACTCATTGGTCTGCAGGCTGACGATCTAACCACTGAGCCAAACCAGCCAGGGCACTTATTGGGATTTTAAAACACTGCAAATATTAAAGTAGTTGTTAAGTAACCTTACCTGGTGTCCACATTCTCAATCGTCAGAAAAAGGAAAATTTGGTTATATACTTCTGGTGCAAAATATAATTTAAGTTTCTTTGCCACTTTGAACTACATTGGATTTCTTTTCTTCATTTAGGGCAGATAATACTTTGCCAGTAGAAGTTGAGTAGTTTTGCACAAATCTACAAGAAGCAACATGTTTTATTATGTTGACTTTTCTCAAGTTTATTTATTTTGCCTGATAATTTTTCCAGGATGCCCTTATTTATATTATTATGTACCCATCAAGGCATCTGGGCCTACAGATTTAAAAACACTCGGCCAAAACTTTCCTATACTTTCTTGTAGGCAGACTCTGACATGTTACTAACATGTTCCTACTATCTTTAGACCTAGATCATTCTAATTGCTGGATTGTGCTGCTAAAGGTACCAAGATTTAATGCAACTATATTCTCTTCTCTTATCATTTACATTTTAACTCCAGTTAACCATCTTCCAGGAATGAGTCAAAAATCAAAAATGGGGAGTGGTATGCCATTCTTACAACTAAAGAAACAACTCTAAACACATGACCTACTAATGGAGGTCAGATATATCATCTTTGTATACCAGGGTAAGAGTTTTAGTCCAGAATTTCCATATGCTTTATATATTCCCTCCTCCAGTACCAAACTGGTTGTGATGTTGTCCCTAGAAGAGGTGGGGGGAACATCATTTTAGTTCTCTCCACTGTTTGCTTGTACTCCAGGTTCCCCTATATTCATTTCCTTTAGTTGAAGAGTGGTTCAGAGTGCCTGGCCAGGCTCTCTGCCTTCATTGCCCTCAGACATAGGTGTTTTCTCTATGGCAATAGGCTAAGGAGTATAGCAATCCTTTTTACTTCTCATACTAATTCAAGACAATTCTTGGACCAAAATGTGATCCCACAAAAGATTCCTACTTTCAATGAGTTCACATTCACGCTATGGTAATAAACACTACAAAATAGCACAATCTCTAGTAATTCATTTCAAAAAAATATAGATATACACAAAGATGTCATTATAATAATGTTGATTGTAGCACTGATTATAATAAAATATCTGAAAGACCCTAACTATTCAACAGTATGAAACTGTTTAAATAAATAGTGCTATATGTATAAAATAAAATAATGAAGGGGTTAAAATTCTATTGTTTTCAGCATTACTTGTAATATTAAAATATTAAAAACATTCAAATGTCCACCAATAGAATACTTGGTAATAGGAAACTAGTTACATAAATTATGATACATCCATATAATAGAGTATACAAAGCTGTGAACATGGATGAGAAAGCCCTCAAGGTGTTGCTATTAAAAAGATCCATAAGATAAATTATTAAGTGAACAAAAAAGATACACAACAGAATTTTTTAAATGATATATTTTAATTTTTTAAATGTTGTGGAGATGTAAACTTAAAATATAACTTTATATTTGCTTGCGATTGCACTATTTTAATTATACAAAGGGCCACCACCGCTACCATGAGCTGTCACAACCAGCCCCACCAAGACAACCTGAGCCCCTAGATGCAGAGACTTCCTGCTGTAACCTGGCATGCTTCACCCAGTGCCCCCCCAGAGACCAGCTCCACAGTCACCACCCACTGCCTCCAGACACATGGACCTATGGCCGTTACCCAGTGCACTTGATCTCCGGGTCCACCAGAAAACGGGGCCCACCACTATGAACAGGTACACCTGGCCCCACTGCCTTGACCCATCATGGCTCACCCCAATGCCATGACCCAGTGTGCCCAGACCTGCCACTATGACCTGAGCCTTCTGCAACACAGCACATCTCACCCAGTGCCCTGGAAGACTGGAATTGATAAAATGGGAAGACAAATAAAACAACCCCCAAATGAAAGAAAATGAGGAATCACTAGGGAAAAAACTAAATGAATGGAGGCAAGCAATTTGTCAGATAAAGAGTTCAAAGTAATAGTTATAAGGATACTCAAACAACTTAGTGAGACCTATAAGCAACTAAATGAGAACTATAAGGAACTTAGTGAGAACTATATCAGCATGAACAAAGAGGTATAAACCATGAATAACAATCAATAGGAAATGAAGAATGACATAGCTGAAATAAAGATACCCTGGAAGGAATTAAGAGTAGCTGAGGACTGAATCAGTGAATGAGAAGACAAGATAGAAAAAACACCCAATCAGAGCAGCAATTGAAAAAAAATTAAAAAGCAGGATGGTAGTTTAAGGGAGCTTTGGGACTACATAAAACATAACAACATTCACATCATAGGGGTACCAGAAAAAGAAGAAGCTGAGCAAGAGAAACTGTCTGAGGAAATAATGATAGAAAACTTCCCTATCCTGGTGAAAGAAAAAGTCACAAAGTGCAGGAAACATAGAGTCCCAATCAAGATGAACCTAAAAAGACCCACACCCAGACACATAATAATTAAAATGCAAAAGGTTAAAGACAAAGAGAGACTCTTAAAAGCAGAGAGAGAAAATCAGTTAGTTACCTACAAGGGAGCTCCCATAAGACTGCCAAATGATTTCTCAAAAGAAACTTTGCAGGCCAGAAGGGAGTGGCAAGAAAGATTCAAAGTGATGAAAAGCAACGACCTAAAACCAAGATTACTCTATCCTGCAAAGGTATCATTTAGAATTGATGGACATTCAAAGAGCTTCCCAGACAAGAAAAAGCTAAAGGAATTCATCACCACCAAACCGGTATTAGATGAAATGTTGATGGGTATTCTTGAAGGAGAAGATAACAAATATGAACAATAAAATGGCAATAAATACATGTCTATCAACAACTGAATCTACGAACAAAATAAGCAGAATGGAAAGAAACTCATACAGAGAACATTTGTTAGTGGCCAGATGGGAGGGGGGTTGGGGAATGGATGAAAAACGTGAAGAGGTTAAGAAATACAAATTGGTTGTTATAGAATAGTCATGGGATGTTAAGTACAGCAAAAGGAATACAGTCAATAATATTCTAATAACTAGGTGTGGTGTTGAATGGGTGAGGGATTTATTGGGATGATCATTTAGTAAGTTATGTAATGTATGGTCAATAAGGTGTATACCTAAAACTAATACAATGATGTATGTCAACTGTAATTGAAATTTAAAAATGACTTAAAAATACAATTTGATAAGTTTGTAACCCATAGTACAAAGATTGGTTTGGCATGTCACAATGTTAAGATTTCACTCACTGCCACCTGGCCACAGTGGCTCAGTTAGTTGAGCATCATCCTGTGCACTGAAAGGTTGCCAGTTCAAATTCTGGTCAGGGTACATACCTGAGTTGCAGGTTTGATCCCAGTCAGAGCTCATAATGGAGGGCAGCCAATTGATATTTCTCTCCCACATTAATCTTTCTCTCTTTCTCTGTGCCTTTCTCCTCTCTCTCTCTCTCTCTCTCTCTCTCTCTCGCTCTCTCTCCCTCCCTTCATCTCTCTAAGCACGTCCTTGGGTGAGGGTTTAAAAAAATATATTTTACTCACTTATTAAAAGTTATTACTGCCTTTTAATAACTTTTGGTTGGGAGCACAGATGTGTAAAATTAAAACATAGATGCAGAAATAGCAACCAAATTGGAGAGGAGGGTTTAAAAACATTCCTAGAATGGTACGTGATTAAACATATGCCGGGGGGTGGGAACCACAATAATAAGTCCACAGGCTGAAACAGGCAAAGAACCATTGGCCTAATGAGAAGGAACTGTACTGGGATTCAGGCCACACAGGGTGAAATCAGCTACTGTCAAGTCAAACAATGACGCAATCATCAAAACAGTAATGGGTAGAGGAGAAATAGTAACTGACACCACAGAAATACAAAGGATAGTTAACAAATATTATGAACAATTATACAGCAAAAATTCGACAATCTAAGCAAAATGGACAAATTTCTAGAAACACATAGTCACCCAAAACTGAACTGGGAAGAGATAGAAAACTTGAACACACCACTAACAACAAAAGAAATTGAAGATGTAATCAAGACTCTCCCAGCAAACAAAAGCCCAGGCCCGGACTGTTTCACGGGAGAATTTTAGCAAACATTCAAAGAAGAACTAATACCCATTCTCCTCAAACTATTTCAAAAAATTCACGAAGAAGGAAGACTTTCAAACTCATTTTATGAGGCCAGCATAATTCTAATTCCAAAACCAGAAAAAGACACTACAAAGAAAGGATACTACAGGCCAATGTCCCTGATGAGCATAGATGGCAAAATCCTGAACAAAATACTAACAAATCAAATCCAGGAATACACCAAAAAAATTATTTACCATGACCAAGTGGGATTCATCCCAGGGATGCAAGGCTAGTACAATATTCACATATCAATAAATGTGATACACCACATAAACAAAATGAAAGATAAAAATCATATGATCATATCAATAGATGCTTAAAAAGTCTTCGACAAAATCCAGCACCCATTTCTGATAAAAACGCTGAGCAATCTGGGAATAGAGGGATCATATCTTGACATAATAAAGGCCATGTATGAAAGACCTACAGCCAACATCATACTCAATGGGCAAAAACTAAAAGCATTTTCCTTAAGAACAGGAACAAGACAAGGATGCCCACTTTCACCACTCTTATTTAATATAGTTCTGGAAGTCTTAGCCACAGCAATCAGACAGAAAGAAAAAATAAAAGGGATCCAAATTAGAACGGAGGAAGTTAAATTGTCATTATTTGCAGATGACAAGTTATTGGACATAGAAAACCCCAAAGACTCCATCAAAAATTTACTACACTTAATAAATGAATTTGGCAAAGCAGCAGGATACAAAATTAATGTCAAGAAATTGATGGCATTCTTATACACCAATGATGAAGTGACAGAAAGAGAAACTAAAAAAATAATCCCATTTACCATCGCAGCAAAAAAATTAAGATACCTAGGAATAAATTTAACCAAAGAAATAAAGGACCTATTCGCAGTTAACTACAGGTCATTGAAAAAATAAATAGAGGAAGATATAAAAAAGTGGAAGCACATACCTTGTTCATGGATTGGAAGAATTAACATCATTAAAATGTCCATACTACCCAAAGCAATCTATAGATTCAATGCAATCCCCATCAATATACAAATGACATACTTCACAGAACTAGATCAAATACTCCAAAAGTTCATATGGAACCAAAAAAGACCTCGAATGTCACAGCAATCTTGAAAAAGAAGGACAAAGTTGGAGGGACCACTTTACCAGGTTTCAGGTTATATTACAAAGCCACTATAATCAAAACAGCCTGGTACTGGCACAAGAACAGGCATATAGACCACTGGAACAGAAGAGAGAACCCAAAAATGGACCCAAGGCAATATGCTCAATTAATATTTGACAAAGGTGGCAAGAGCATACAGTGGAGTAAAGACAGCCTCTTTAATAAATGGTGCTGGGAAAATTGGACAGCTATATGCAAAAAAAAATGAAACTAGACTATCAATTTACACCATACACAAGAATAAACTCAAAATGGATAAAAGACTTAAATGTGTCTCGTGAATCCATAAAAATCCCAGAAGAAAATGTAAGCAACAAAATTTCAGACATCATATGCAGCAGAATTTTCACTGATACATCACCTAAGGCAACAGAAACAATAGAGACAATGAATACATGGGACTACATCAAACTCAAAAACTTCTGCACAGCAAAAGAAACAACCACCAAAATGGAAAGGCAACCCACTGTATGGGAGAGGATAACTGCCAATGATACATGAGATAAGGAGTTAATTTCCAATATATAGAGAGTGCTCATACAGCTCAACAAAAGGAAGACAAAGAACCCAATTAAAAAATGGGCAGAGGAGTTGAATAGACACCTCTCCAAACAGGACATACAAATGGCTAAGAGACATATGGAGAAATGCTCAACATCACTAATCATCAGAGAGATGCAAATTAAAACAACAATGAGGTATCACCTCACACCTGTCAGAATGCCGCCATCAACAAATCATCAAACAACAAGTGTTGGAGAGGGTGTGGAGAAAAGGGGACTCTAGTACACTGCTGGTGGGAATGCAGACTGGTGCAGCCACTATGGAAAACAATATGTTGTTACCTCAAAAAGTTAAAAATTGAACTGCCATTTGACCCAGTGATCCCACTTCTAGGAATATACCCTAAGAAGCCTGAAATACCAATCAGAAAGAATATACGTGTTGTAATCCACGAGTTCAACCACACTCGGACACTAGGTTTAAGGTTTAAATTTAGTGAAGCTTTATTTTCCTGCGCAGGGTCTGCAGCCTCTCTGAGTTGAGAACTGCAGCAGCTAGCAGCAGACTTTCAGCCCTTTTATAATCAGGGTTAAACAAATACTAGCTAGCAAGCTTGTGACAGAGACAGATATCAGCAGTTAGCCAGGTGCAATACATATATTTTTAACAGTTACAGTTTTATGGGGTAAAGGGAGCTTCAGTTTATCCCTATTAGTTTATTTACAGAGCATGCAGGACATTCTGGCCTTGGGGCCATTCCTGTCCTCCCTATTTCTAAAGGATGTGGCTTTTCAAATTCCCAGTGAAGGTCAAACTCCGGTTAAATTTTATGGAACTAAAGCCTTCTATAACAATATGTACCCCCATGTTTGTAGCAGCACTATTTACAATAGCTAAGATCAGTACATGAATGGATAAAAAAGCTATGGTACAGATACAGAATGGAGTACTATGCAGCTGTAAGAAAGAAAGATCTCTTATCCTTTGAGACCACATGGAGGGACCTGGAAAGTATTATCCTAAGTGAAACAAGCCAAGTAAAGAAAGACCAATATCAAATGATCTCACTTATTTGTGGAATATAATGAACATAAAAGTCTGAGGAATGGGGTAGTCCCAGAGATGTAGAAGTGGGGTACAGACTGACAATCCCCAGAAGAGGGGGTGGGGAGGGAGAGATAAACCACAGGACTTATACGCATGTATGCATGAACAATGGACATGGACAACAAAGCTGGGGACAGGGTGGGGAGGGTGGGAAAAAAGGAGAAACATCTGTAACAAAAATAAATTCATTAATTAAATTTAAAAAATTTTTTTTAAAAGAGCCCATGAGCAGACTTACTCAGACCCGCTTCCTCTGAGCTCTGAGGGGAGGCAGCTTGAGGAGCACCAGAGAACAAGGAAGAACTGAGCTGTTTGGCATCTGGACCTGGGCTGGAGGGGCAGCTTTCTCCTGGACAGAGGTGCTGGTGGAGGCAGTTTTTCCTTTGGTGAGCCCTTCCCCCACAGGGCAGGGAGACAGCCGCCTTATCTGGGACTCCAGCAATCTGGCTCACACTGTTGGCCGCGCCCTGGTGATTCCTTGAGGCCCTACCCCACCCAACTTTCAGGCCCACCCAAGCTGTTTCCAAAAGCTTTACCATAGGATTGGCCTGTTTTGGATCCTGTTTCAGAGTTTCCTAAAATCTCTCAAACAAGCAGCATCTGGTACCTGAGCCCACCAGTGCACCTGGCACCATCAGGCCAGTAGACACCCTGTGTCAACACAGACCAGTGCACAGTAGTGGAGCTGTCAAGGTGCTGGTTGCAGAAACCACAAATGGCCGGGAGCCCAGCACCATCCCTTGCAGTAGCAGCCTGATCAGAATTGAGATATACCCCCAGCAACAGAGGCTGGGAGCAGACATCCATCCCTAGGCAACAGAAGGACAGACCAGCAGCAGAGAGCTAACCCCTTCCCCAAAAAAACTATAGCAAAGGCTGAGCAGGAGCTGAGCCCCACTGGGCAGCAGCACTCCCCAGCCACCAGCGGTGGAACCTAGGGGCTCCACAGGACCCTGTGCAACCTACAGCCCACAAGAGTGGTATGGAGCCCGGGCTCAAGAGAAACCAGTCTCAGCGAGCCCAAACCTCTCCTTAAGTGGCCCCAGGCCTGGCAGCCACGCTTGGTTCACAACTTGGCCTTTCCTGGACACCTCCAAGCCCAGCACAAGAAGCAGCCATGTGCAGATCACTTTGTAGTTTATGCCTGGTGGCCCTGGGTAGAACACCAGGCAGTGGCTGACCTTGCCCCAGAGCCAGCACACCTGGTAGACAGCTTCAGACCACATCGAAACACCACCACCCAACCACCTCAAGTGACACACTCAAGGAGTGGACTCAGTGGTACCAGAGCCCTGCTGAAGTAAGTCTTGCTCTGTGTGGTGGGCCCTGCACAGCTGATCCTCCAATGTAGTGGCTAGTGGACATAGCCAGTCCTTGCAGCTGACCAGCCTGGGTAAACCCCTCCCATTGATGTGCCAACAGCAATCAAGACTCAATTACAAAGGAAGGGTGTACAGTCCACACTAGGGGTGCGCCGCGAGGGCCCAGCTGAGGTGATCAGGGAGACTGTGCCACTGGATCCTACAGGATACCTACAATAGTAAGTCACCCTCCGAAGCCTAGTAGGCATAGCAGCTCTACCTAATACATAGAAACAATCACAGGGAAGCAGTCAAAATAAGGAGACAAAGAAACATGTCCCAAATGAAAGAAAAGAACAAAACTCCAGGAAAAGAACTAAACAAAATGGAGATAAGCAGTCTAACAGATGCAGAGTTCAAAACACAGATTATAAGGTTGCTCATGGAACTACAGTGATACCTCGGTTCTCGAACATAATTCGTTCCAGGAGGACGGTCGAGAACCGAATTGTTCGAGAACCGAAGCAATGAAACCAATAGGAAAGCGTGACTCCACAAAGCGTGACTCTCTCTCTGCACTCACACTGATGACGCAAGCAAGGCGCGCTGGGTCGAATGAACGCCATTCGGCTCAACTCGGCTCATCTCGGAAGTTCGAGTTCCAAATATTTGTTCGGATTCCGAGACAAGTTTCTCGAATCTCCTGGTCGAATACCGATTTGGTCGAAAACCGAGGCATTCGAGAACCGAGGTATCACTGTAGGTGAGACATACAAGGGACTTAGTGAGACCTTCAAGGAACTTAAGGAGACCTCTGAGGAACTTAGTGAGAACATCAACAACATAAAAAAGGGCCAGTCAGAAATTAAGGATGCACTAACTGAAATAAAGAATAATTTACAGGGAATCAATAGTAGAGTAGGTAAAGCCAAGGAGCAAACCATCGATTTGGAGTATAAGGAAGCAGAAAACACCCAACTACAACAGCAAAAAGAAAAAAATAATCCAAAAAAATGAGGATTAGGTAAGGAGCCTCTGGTACTTCAAACATGCCAACATTTGCATCATAGGGGTGCCTGAAGGAGAAGAGAGAGAGCAGGAAATCAAAAACCTGTTTGAAACAATAATGACAGAAAACTTTCCTAACTTGGTGAAGGAAACAGACATACAAGTTCAGGAAGCACAGAGTGTCCCAAACAAGTTGAAACAAAAGAGGCCCACACCAAGACACATCGTCAAAATGCCAAAGGTTAAATACAGAGATAATCTTAACGCAGCAAGAGAAAAGCAGTCCATTACCTACAAAGGAGCTGCCATAAGACTGTCAGCTGATTTCTCAAAAGAAACTTTGCAGGCCAGAAAGGAATGGCAAGAGATATTCAAGGTGATGAAAAGCAATGACCTACAACCAAGATGACTCTATCCTGCAAAGCTATCATTTTGAATCGATGGACATATCAAGAGTTTCCCAGACAAGAAAAAGCTAAAGGAATTCATCACCACCAAACCAGTATTATATGAACTGTTGAAGGGTCTTCTTGAAGGCGAAGAAGAACAAAAATATGAACAATAAAATGGCAATACATATCTATCAACAATTGAATCCACAAACAAAATGAGCAAGCAGAACAGAAATAGACTCATAGATACAGAGAACTTTTTGTTGCTTGCCAGATGGGTAGGGGCTGAGAGGGTTAGTGAAAAAGATGAAGGAATTAAGTACAACTTGGTTGTTAGACTGATGAACCTCAAAGGGAAAGGGAGAGGGAGGGTGGGATGAGATAAACCAAAGAACTCTATGCACATATGCACAACCAATGGACACCGACAATAGTGTGGGGAAGGCAGGAGGGGGCGGGAATGGGGAGGAGGGCTTCAATGGGGAAAAAAGGGAGAAACATCTGTAGTACATTCAACAATAAAGATGAGTTTAAAAAAAAAAAAAAAAACAGTAAATGGGTAGACAGTAAACATTGAGAAGAGTGGCAGGGGGAGGGGGAGAACAGTCCAGAGAGATGAGTGTACTGGACTTCATTGGTAAATAAATCAATTTGGCCTTAGACTCTCAAAAATAAATACATTCCTCTACATTTGTGTCATCAGTCAGTAGCACTTATAAGTGGTGTGTTAAAACTTTGTATCTCTTCATTTTACCAGGAAAGTAGGAGGGTTGCCTCCAGTTCTTTCATGGGAATTTTGGCTTAGTTGATAAATATTATCTGGAAGAACTGGTGCCCAGATTACTTTCTTGAGCCTACAGTCATGATTATTAAAGTAATATAATGTTTTGGAACTTATTTTCTTGAATGTCTAGTTAGTCTAATATTTTTATCCTTTTTATTGCACATCTAGTATGCACTATTTTGTGCCTTCTTTCACTTAGAATATTTCACAATGAAAGCATATAATCTTAGCATTAACAGAATTTTAGATATTCCAACAATGGAAGAATTCTTTCTATTGCAAGCCTGACAGATGTAGCTTTCAAACCTCTTATGACAATTCTTACCAGAAATTTGCCTGTTAGGAAAACTTCTATATTGTAAATTAGAACTGGTTCCTGTTACTTACACCTTGTTGGTTCTAGTTCCACTCCATGCAGATAGAATCATTGTTTTTATTCTACAGTGTACTCAACATTGCTTGTTCATTTTTCTTCCTTGCCAAAGAGTATTTTTAGATCAGGTACTACCATTGACTACACAAAGCTAAGAGCTCAGTCTGCTAATCTGTAAAATAAGAATAATCACAAGAAGGGAGTGAAGATGAATTAGGTAATAACTAAGTGTCCCTGAAAGAAATTATGAATCCATTACAAAAAAAGTGACTTTATCAAACCAATGTACTATTATATGTGATTAGCCAAACTTTAGGTTTGATCCAAGCAAAAGAGAATATTATTAACAAAGGAAGATTCTAATAAGATTAAGCATACTTCTTATTTCTTGTCCAAATATCTCTTCTCTATTCATGACTCATTTGTTAGAATCATGTTCCTTTACTTGGAATTCTCCTGATTTACTCTGTACTGCATAATTCAAATTCCTAATGATCCACTTATACTCTTACCATTTCAAAGTAGATAAATTTAACATTAGATGAAAGTCATGGTTCCTTAGAAACTGTTAACCCAACTCTAGGTAATAATATATAATTTTAGTTTTGGACGCATGATAAAGATTTTTGGTGAATAGCTCATAAAGAATACATTTTGAATCCATTTAAACCTTTGGTTGCCTCCTATCTGTAAGGAAATTGTATCAGTTAGATTGCTCTCAGCTTTGTGTAACAGAAACTCTGACTCAAATCATCTTAAATAATAATAATAATAATACATAGAGAGACTCCTAAAGAGGCCAACATAAAAATAATGCAATTCGTAAATAAAGTAGCAGCATAAAAATTAATATTCAGAAATAGGTGTATTTTTATACAGTTGTCCCTCACCACTTTGCAATTCGACTTTCGTGGCTTCACTCCATCATGGTTTTTTCAAATATATTCATTAAAAAGTTGATCAAGACAGTGAAAATGATACAGCATGCGCTCGGTTGTCTGAGTCAATTATACACCCCTATATTATAATTAAAATTAAAATTACTGTATGTATGGACTGTAGGCCTATGTATCTGAGCACCCCAGGAATCCTTCAATGCCAGGTGCAACCGCTAGAGTCTGGAACGGATTAACTGTGATAAACAAGAGACGACTGTATACCAATAATGAACTATTAGAAAAAGAAACTAAGAAAACAATACCATTTACAATTGCATCAAAAAAATAAAATACTTAGAAATAAATTTAACCAAGGAAGTAAAAGACCTGTACTTGGAAAATTATAAGACACTGGAGATGAAACACTGCCATTTGTAATAAAATGGATACACCTTGAGAATATCATGGTAACAGAAATAAGTCAGACAGAAAAAGTCAAGAACCATATGATTTCACTTATATGTGGAATATAAAACTGAAAGCAACACTCTGGCCAGTTTGGCTCAGCAGTTAGAACATCGGCCTGTGGTCCAGAGAGACCCGGGTTCGGTTCCCGCTAAGGGCCCATACCTCGGTTGTAGTTTGTCCCTGGCCCTGTTTGGTCCTGGAGGTGGCAGCCACTCGATGTGTCCCTTTCACGTCGATGTTTCTCTCTCTCTCTCTCTCTCTCTCTCTCTCTCTCTCTCCCTCCCTCCCTCCCACTCTATCTGAACAAAAGGAACAATGTCCTCAGATGAGGATAAAAAAACAAAAGAAAGAAAGAAAGAGCTCTTATCCTTTGAGACGACCTGGAGAGTATTATCCTAAGCAAAACAAGCCAAGCAGAGAAAGACAAATATCACATGATCCTCCTGCTTCTTAAATTTTTTTTTTCCATTTGTTGCTCTATTTGGGTGTTTTTCTCCACCTTATCTTCTAAATTGCTGATTTGGTCTTCAGCTTCTTCTAATCTACTATTGGATCATTCTAAGGTATTTTTCATAACTGCTATGTCATTCTTTATTTCCTCTTGATTTTTATGCATAGCTTCTACCTCTTTTTTTAAGCTGAAGTAGTTCCCGGTGAGCTCTTCATAATTCTTATTAAGTTGCTTGCAGTTCTCACCAAATTGTTTGAGCACCCTTAAAATCATTGCTTTGAATTCTCTATCTGATAAGTTGCTGTCTTCTAGTTCCTGTAGTTCCTTTTCTGGTGAGTCTTCTTTTTCTTTCCTTTGGGTGTTGTTTCTTTGTCTATTTGTTTTAGCTATCTGGTAGCTCTAGACCTGGTGAGAAATGTTTGGATGTGAAGGCAGCTCACTGTATATCAAATAAGGCTACTGTGCCTCCCAGACTGTTCTGTTGCATGTCACCTCTTGCCTGCTGTGGATCCTGAATAATTGACTACTAGGGGCTGGTATTGGTGTGTCCTAGTAAGTTCTACTGCTGGATCACCTGGGCCCCTCTGGAGCTGTGTTCCCAGCTGGTCACTGGCCACCTGTAGCTGTATAGCTCAGGCTCTGTTGGAGCTGCACTCTCTGCCCGTACCATAGGCAGCTGTGTTGCACAGGCCTCACTGGATTTCTGGCTCCCCGCTGATCTTGTGGGCAGCTGGGTTGTACAGGCCCCACTGGAGCTCCTGCTTCCCACTGATCCTGTGGAGAGTTGGCTCACACAGTACCTTCTGGAGACCTGGCTCTATGCCTATCTTGTGGTCAGCTGGGTCGCACAGGCCTCTCTGGTGCCCCAGCACCCTGCAGGTCCCACAGGCAGCTGGATTGCACTAGTCCCTCTCGAGACCCAGCTTCCCACTCCTCTTGTGGGCCTCTGGGTCACACAGGCCTCTGTGGGGCCCCAGGTCCCGCCGCTGGCAGCTGGGGGGTGCTGCTGCCCCATGGGGCTCAGCTCGTGCTCAGCCTTTGCTGTAGCTTTTGGAGACGGGTCTCAGCTGCTGGTCTGTGCTTCTGTTGCCTGGGGATGGATGTCTGTTCCCCAGCCTCTGTTGCTAGGAGTATATCTGCACTCTGATGGGGCTGCTACTATAGGGAATGGTGCAGGTCTCCTGGCTGTCCACAGCTTCCACAACCGGCACCTTGGCAGCTCCACTACTGTGCACTGGACTGTGTTGACAGAGTGTCCACTGGTTTGATGGTGCCAGGTGCACTGGTGGACTCAGGTTGCTGGGCCTTAGCCACTCCCACTGCCTCCTCCCAGGGAAGACCCGGGATCTTCCAAAATGGTGGGACATCCCTGTGGCACAGGGCGAAGCGCCCTGAGGAGCTG
Organism: Molossus molossus; assembly: GCF_014108415.1. NCBI lineage: Eukaryota > Metazoa > Chordata > Mammalia > Chiroptera > Molossidae > Molossus > Molossus molossus. The sequence continues at coordinate 8,974,937 of NW_023425355.1, read as the reverse complement.
CTTACCATGGTAGCCAACTGCTCCAGTCCCCAGGAACCTTCTGCTCTGTGTCTCTGCACTGCACGAGTTTGGTCGTCCACCTTCACATCTACTCACACTCACATACTAGTTCACTCTCTCACACACTCACCCTCCCTCAGATCCTGCCCACCGCCATCTTCCATTTTTCCCCTCTCATAGTCATTTTAATTTGCATGTCTCTGATGATTAGAGATGTTGAATGTTTTTTCATATGTCTCCTGGCCATTTGTATGTCCTGTTTGGAGAAGTGTCTATTCAGGGCCACTGCCCATTTTAATTGGATTATTTGTCTTCCTTTTGTTGAGTTGTATGAGTACTCAATATATTTTGAACATTAACCCTTTATCCAATGTATCATTGGCAAATATGTTCTCATAGAGAGTGGGTTCCCTTTACATTTTGATGCTGGTTGTTTTTTGCTGTGCAGAAGCTTTTAGTTTGTGTGATCCCATTTATTACATTTTGCCTTGTTTCTCTTACCCTATGCGATATATCAGTGAAAATTCCACTACATATAATATCTGAGATTTTTCTGCCTACATTTTCTTCCAGAATTTTTATGGCTTCATGATTTACATTTAAGTCCTTTATCCATTTTGAGTTGATTCTTGTGTATGGTGTAAGTTAGTGGTCTGATCTCATTTTTTTTGCATGTAGTTGTCCAATTTTCCCAACAACTTTTATTGAAGAGTCTTTACTCCATTGAATGCTCTTGCCTCCTTTGTCAAATATTACTTGAGTATAATGTCTTGAGTTGATTTCTGAGTTCTCTGTTCTGTTCCATTGATCTATATGCCTGTTCTTGTGCCAGCACCAGGCTGTTTTGACAATGATGGCTGTTTACTATAACTTGATATCTGGTATTGTGATCCCTGCCACTTTGTTCTTCTTTTTCAAGATTGCTGTGGCTATTCGAGGTCTTTTTGGTTCCATTTAAACTTTTGAAGTATTCATTATAGATCTGTGAAATATGCCATTAGTACTTTAATAGAGATTGCATTGAATCTGTAGATTGCTTTGGGTAGTATGGACATTTTAATAATGTTGATTTTTCCAATCCATGAACATGGTATATGTTTCCACTTTTTTCATGTCTTTCTCTATTTCTTTGTTCAGTGTCCTGTAGTTTTCTGAGAACAGGTCTTTTTACCTCTTTGGTTAAGTTTACTCACATGTTGCAATGGTAAATGGCATTGTGGTTTTTTTTTTTTAATTTCCTTTTCTGAATATTCATTATTGGTATATAATAATGTCATCCATTTCTGAATGTTAATTTTGTATCCTGCTACTTTGCCAAATTTATTTATTATAGCTAGATTTTTTTATGGAGTCTTTAGGGTTTTCTATGTACAATATCATATCACTTGCGAATAATGACATTTTCACTTCCTCCTTTCCAATTTGGATCCCTTTTATTTTTTTCTTCTTGTCTAATTGCTGTGGCTAAGACTTCCAGTACTATGTTAAATAAGAGTGATAAAAGTAGGCATCCCCACCCTGGCCGGTTTTGCTCAGCAGTTAAAGCATTGGCCCATGGACCAGAGAGACCCGGATTCAGTTCCTGCTAAGGGCACATACCGTGGTTGCAGTTTGTCCCTAGCCCCGGTTGGGGTCGTGTGGGTGGTAACCACTCGATGTGCCTCTCTCACATTGATGTTTCTCTCTCTCTCTTCCTCTCTCTCTCCCTCCCACTCTATCTGAAGATAAATGCAAAAATGTCCTCAAGTGAGGATAAAAAAAAGTAGGCATCCCTGTCTTGTTCTTGTTCTTAGGGAAATGCTTTTAGTTTTTGCCCATTGAGTATGATGTTGGCTGTAGGTTTTTCAAATATGGCCTTTATTATTTTCACATATTATCTCTCTATCTCCACTTGGCTGATTGTTTTTATTAGAAATGGGTACTGGATTTTGTCAAATACTTTTCAGTATCTATTGATATGATCATGTGGTTTTTATCTTTCATTTTGTTTATGTGGTGTATCACATTTATTGTTTTGTGAATATTGTACCAGTCTTGCATCCCTGGAATGAATTCCACTTGGTCATAGTGAATAATTTTTTGTAATGTATTGCTGGATCTGATTTGCTAACATTTTGTTAAGGATTTTGGCATCTATGTTCATCAGGGATATTTGCCTCCAGTTTTCTTTGTAGTATCTTTATCTGGTTTTGGAATTAGGATTATGCTGGCCTCATAAAAAGAGTTTGGAAGTCTTCCTTCTTCTTGAATTTTTTTGGAATAGTTTGAGGAGAATGGGTGTTAGTTCTTCTTTGACTGTTCAGTAAAACTACCCTGTGACACCATCTGGGCCCGGGCTTTTGTTCGCTGGGAGTTTATTGATTACATTTTCCATTTTTTTAGTTGTTATTTAGAGGTCTCTTTATTGCAGCAAGGAAGTTGCTCTGTAGATGACCTAGCATGAAGTTGTCTACAAATGGTTTAGCACCATAAAAATTTTTTAAATAAAAATAAACTAAGAAAAAATATATTTAATATTATGAAACAAATTAATAATATATTGTTAAATTAAAATAACAAGTTGATAAAAAATGCTAAATAGAAATAACAGGTTGATAAACAATATGTATAATATAATCCCATTTTGATAAATATATCTATGTATATACATAAAGAAAGAAAGCATAAAAGGCTATACACATAAATGTTAAAAGTGGGTTAATTCAGCATGGTGAGATCATGGGTAATTTTTTTTTATTGGTTTTATTTTTGCCTACTGATATTTTGTAATTTCATATAAAGTTCACTTCAGAAAAGAAGAACAATTTATATTTATTTACACTGAAATGTTAGTGACCTCTCAGATCCACTTTCCTTCACACAGTTGAAACTCTGTCAGCATTAAGAAGAGAAGCACTGGATGCTTAGACAGCAGAAAAAATTAAGAGGGAGGGGAGGAAAGATCTGTAAATAAAAGAGAAATCAAGAAGGGCTTCACTTCATTTATTCCCTAATTTTCCTCAGGGCTGACCCTGCTGGAATGACAAATTCAGAGTTAATTTCATATGTTTGGCAGACAAACCACGCCACCAAGAAGACAAACACAGTGTGAAAGACAGACTTCTAGATTTCTAAATGTTTTTCTTCTTTGTTTAAAATGTTCTTCTGACTGGCTCTCTTGAGCACCCATTAAGTACAACAAAACTATCTGAATGCAGTCTTAAAATCTAAAAGGAGGCAACAGTTATGAAACACAGAGTGATTATTTACATATAATGCTATCAGTACTTCCTGCTTAAAACAGGAAGAAAGAAAAAACTGACAGTTTACCCAAAATGAGTAAAATGAGAACTCTTTATCTCAAAAACAAAAAGACAGACTCTTACAGCTACTATTTAGACTCCTCCTGATGACTTCTTGTTTCTTTCTGTATTTGTTTGTTTGCTTAAATAATATTGGATTCAAGACTGCCTAGAGATTGAATAGTCAACAGATTTAAGAATGTGCTTTATTTAGAAATCAAAGTGGGCATTAGAACCATTTCAGAGAAGATAAGATACCAATAATATACTTATGCAAAAAATAAAGTTCATTCTCTAAAAAGAGCATTTCACAACAAAACACTAAACTAATAACATATAACCTCAGAATGTTATAATACATTCCCATTTTCAGAGACCTCATTTGATCAACAATGAGAATTAAAATACAATAGTTCATGCTGAATGTTAAGAAATGTGACAAAAGTGATCAGTTTGAGTGCCTGAACATCAGATAAACATTTCATTCTCATCCTATTAAATATATTTTTCTTGCATGAGAAAAATTTTCAACCAACAAGTAACCACATTTTTGTCCCCTTTTCACATCTTTACTCAAAATTTTTCTCTATGGGTGAGAAATAAATTGTTAGGTACAACTTCATGGAACCAAATGAAATATGTAAACTGGCAAAGTGAATTTGAGGTTGATCCATAGAAGTGTGTTCCATGTTAAAAATCATGAAATTAAACAAACTAAGCCTTTTGTTCTATACCATACTTATTATACATCTTGGAATCTAGCTTAGCCCTATGAAACACATACCATCTTTGTATTTTCTGAAGAACAGGAAAAAAAATCTTTATTTTTGTTTTTGTTTGTTTGTTTGTTTTAGTCAAGGTCAAAACCTTGACCAGCCAATCTAGGCACCAGCCATCCAGTGGTGAGAGCACTCTGGACAGAACAGGGATATACATATTTCTTAGGAAATAATATTAAGTAAAGCACTCTGTATGTAAAAGATTTTTTAAATCACCAAAGCCCAGGCCAGTTTGGCTCAGCAATTATAGTGCTGGCCCGTGGACCTAAGAGTCACAGGTTTGATTCTGGTAGAGGGCATGTACCTTGGTTCGGTCCCTGGCCTCATCAGGGTCATGTGGGGGGCAACCAATCGATGTATCTCTCTCTCTTTCTCTTTCTCTCTTTCTCTCATCTCTCTGTCTCTCTCCCTCCCCACAACCTGGTCTGAAAATAAATGGAAAAATATGCTCGGGTGAGCATTTAAGAAAAATCACCAAAGAAATGTAAATTGGAAAAGCTATGGAAATATCATTGAAAAAAAATCAATATTCTATTTTGTGTTCAAATTTGTGCCTGATATTCCCTGAGGGCTGACTTATACAAACCACCAAATCTGCTAGGCTAAAATGGGGGAAAATGTTTTTAAACACATATTTACCTGAAATATATATATTTATTTATTTATTTGTTTATTTATTTATTTATACATTTGTTCATTTGCTTATTATCTGCTCTAAGTAGAATGTAAGACTCAATTGTTTTAAATATTTTTAGTAATTTATTTTTGTTACAGATGTTTCTTATTTTTCTCCCATTGACACCCTCCTCACCCTACCCCCACCCCCAAGACTCAATTTTTTTTTATCCTTACCTGAGGACATTTTTTGCATTTATCTTCAGATAGAGCAGGAGGGAGAGGGGAGGGGAAGAGAGAGAGAGAAACATCGATGTGAGAGAGACACATCAACTGGTTGCCACCCACACAACCCCAACCAGGACCAGGGACAAACTGCAACCAAGGTACATGCCCTTAGCGGTAACCGAAGCCGGGACTTTCCAATCCGTGGGCCCATGCTCTAACTGCTGAACCAAACTGGCAAGGGCCCAATCTCAAGTTTTTAATGCTCCAAACCAGAAGCTGTTCTTTGGGACAGTGTCTATTTCCTGATTGGTAACTTTAAAATATAAATAAATCTGAGTGAACAAAACCATAGTATGAATAAAAATAAAGCTATATTTATTGAAAGCATAATTTGTGCAAGGCACTATTGTATTTCAGTCTCATAGCAATCCCACAAGGTAGTGTAATTATTGGCCCAATTTTACAGAGCAGGAATATAAGGATCTAAGAGACTGGATAACTTGTCCACCATCACAACTAGTAAGTGGTGGAACCAATATTCAGCCCAGATTTGTCTACCTCAAGAGTTCACACTAATAATCATTAGTGTATACAACCTCTCAGAATAATTTCTTCTGCTACCCTCTACTCCCTTTGGGGAGTGGGTGCTAAAAAGCTGATATGTTTACACAATGGACCACTATGCAGCTGTAAGAAAGAAAGATCTATTACCCTTTAAGATAGCATAGAGGGAGCTGGAGAGTATTATGCTAAGGAAAATAAGCCAGTCAGAGAAAGACAAGTATCACATGATCTCACTTATTTGTGGAATATAATAAACAGAATAAGCTGATGATCAGAATAGATCTAGAGCCCTGCCGGTGTGGCTCAGTGGTTGAGCATCGACCCATGCACCAAGAGGTCACTGGTTTGATTCCCAGTCAGGGCACATGCCCAGGTTGTAGGCCCAATCCCCAGTGGGGGGCATGAAGGAGGTAGCCAATCGATGTTCTCCCTCATTGATGTTTCTATCCCTCTCTCCCTCTCCCTTTCTCTCTCTCTAAAATCAATAAAGAAAAAAATATTTTTAAAAAAATAGATCCAAAGACACGGAAGTAGGGAACAGACTGTCAAAACTCAGAGGTAAGAGGGGTGGGGGTGGGAAGAGATAAACCAGAGAACTGATATGCATATATGCATAACCAATGGACAGAGACAACAGCACAGTGAAGGCAGGGAGTGGGATAAGAACAGGGAAGAGGATGTCAATGGGGGAAAAGAAGGGACATCAGTAATACTTTCCACAATAAAGATAAAATTTTTAAAGAAGATAAAGGGGAGTTGGAAACATTAAAAATGTGTTTTATTTTCTTCCAACCTTTGGAGCAAATCCAGTTATGCATCTTTTTTTTTTTTCTTTTTATATATCTATATATTTTTTTATTAATTTATTTTTGTTACAGGTGTTTCTCCTTTTACCCCCATTGACACCCTCCTCTCAACACCACCCCACCCCCAGCATTGTTGTCTATGTCCATTGGTTACACATACATGCATATAAGTTCTGTGGTTTATCTCTTCCCTTCCTCCACAACCCCTCTTCTGAAGGTTGTCACTCTGTACCCTTCTAATGTGTCTCTGACTCTATTATGTTCCTCAGCTTATTTTGTTCACTATATTCCACAAATAAGTGAGATTATGTGGTACTTGTCTTACTTTCATAGGCTTATTTCGTTTAGAATAATACTCTCCAGGTTTCTCCATGTTGTCTCAAAGGATAAGAGATCTTTCTTTCTTACAGCTGCATAGTATTCCATTGTGTATATGTACCACAGCTTTTTTATCCACTCATCTACTGATGGACACTTGGGCTGTTTCCAGATCTCAGCAATTGTAAATAGTGCTACTATGAACATAGGGGTACACATATTTCTTTGGATAGATGTTTCAGGCTTCTTAAGATATATTCCTAGAAGTGGAATCACTGGGTCAAGTGGCAGTTCAACTTCTAATTTTTTGAGGAAACACCATACTGTTTTCCATAGTGGTTGCACCAGTCTGCATTCCCACCAGCAGTGTACTAGAGTCCCATTCTCTCCACACTCTCGCCAACACTTGTTGTTTGATGATTTGTTGATGGCAGCCATTCTGGCAGGTGTGAGGTGATACCTCAGAGTCGTTTTAATTTGCATCTCTCTGATTAGTGACATTGAACATTTCTTCATATGTCTCTTGGCCATTCGTATGTCTTTTCTGGAGAAATGTCTATTTAGCTCCTCTGCCCATTTTTTAATTGGGTTCTTTGTCTTCTTTTGTTGAGTTGTATGAGTACTCTATATATTTTGGAAATTAACCCCTTATCAGATGTATCATTGTCAATTATGTTCTCCCATATAGTGGGTTCACTTTCCATTTTGATATTGGTTTCTCTTGCTGTGCAGAAACTTTCAAGTTTGATATAGTCCCATTTATTTATTTTTTCCTTTATTTCTCTTGCCTTAGGCATTGTATCAGTGAAAATTCTGCTGCATGTGATGTCTGAAATTTTGTTGCCTACATTTTCTTCTAGGGTTTTTATGGATTCACGGGTCACATTTAAGTCTTTTATCCATTTAGAGTTTATTCTTGTGTATGGTGTAATTTGGTGATCTAGCTGTATTTTTTTTTTTTTTTTTTGCATGTAAGAGTCTAATTTTTCCAACACTATTTATTAAAGAGGCTGTCTTTACTCTATTGTATGCTCTTTCCACCTTTGTGGAATATTAGTTGAGCATAATGTCTTGGATCAATTTCTGGGTTCTCTGTTCTGCTCTATTGATCTATATGCCTATTCTTGTGCCAGTATCAGGCTGCTTTGATTACAATGGCTTTGTAGTATAACCTGATATTCGGTATTGTAATCCCTTCTACTTTGTTCCTTTTTTTCAAGATTGCTGTGGCCCACATGTATATTTATAAAGTGCAAGTAATGAAGCTAGATTAAATGGTTAGGCCCTAAAATCAAATGTTTAAGTCCATTTCCCTTGTTGTCTAGAGTATTGTTTGTTTCTTGCTGAGATGAAAGAAAAATGTCAAAATAGCTTCTTAGTAGGTCTCTGGGGGCTTTCCCCTAATAGTAGGAAATAACTAAGAGGTTGTTTGTACAGCTGTTTCCAGTCCACAAGCATTTTCACATGCATTTAGCTCACTCTGATTTCCAATGAAGTGACAGAGTGGTGGTTATTAACCCTTTACTATAATTAATTACAAATGGAAAAACTGAGGCACAGAAAATTCAAGTGACTTGCTCTCTCCCAGGTCACACCAAAAGTGAGGGAGCCATAATAAACCTAGGTCTTGGGACTCCACTTGCAAGTCAAATGAATGTTTTCACTTTACCTTCAGAGAGCTCCAATAGCTAAGGCAGTTTTACAGATAGCACTTCATTAGCCCATACACACAGAAAACACACACAAATGCACTTGGCAGGTGTTACCACTGTGACAAATTTAGCTCCAGATATAAAAGTGGGACTTTACAACTACCCTCAAGAGTAATAACACCCTGGCCTAGAATTTTAAAACCGTACAAGGGTCTTAAATTATCTTAGAATTGCTTAAATTTCTCTCACAAAAAATTGTATAAGAACTTATTCAATAATTTGAGTGAGAAATAGCACTGCATATAGGAGAGGAGGATGGAGAAACCAGAAATGAGGTCGCTCCTGGTCAAGATGGCGGGTAGGTAAACACAGTATTCGCCTCCTCCCACAACCACATCAAAATTACATCTTCCCACCTGGTGTGGCTCAGCGGTTGAGTGTCAACCCATGCACCAAGAGGTCACCGGTTTGGTTCCTGGTCAGGGCACATGCCCAGGTTGTGGGCCTGATCCCCAGTGGGGGGCATGCAGGAGGTGGCCAATTGATGCTCTCTCTCATCAATGTTTCTGTCTCTCTGTCCCTCTCCCTTCCTTTCTCTCTAAAAATCAATAAATAAAAAAGAATTTTAAAAAATTACATCTAAACTACAGAACAACCATTAATTAGAACCACCTGATATTGGGCTGAATGGAAGTCCTAGAATTAAGGATTTAAAGAAAAACCCACGGCGAGACTGGCAGGAGGGGCAGAAGTGTAGAACTGGCTGGTCCCACATCCGAGTGAGGCAGGTGAAAATTGGAAGGGATAGCTCAGCTTCAGCAGTACCCCCTGAGGAGCAAGGGGTCCCAGCCCCACACCAGGCCCCCCAGCTCAGGGTTCCAGTGCCAGGAAGAGACATCCCCACATCTTCTGGCTGTAAAAACTAGTGGGGATTGAGGCTGAGGTAGACTGAGGCTGCTGCTGGAGCCCCAGGCAGCTCCTCTTAAAGGACCCATGCATGAACTTACTTGGACTCACTCCCTCTGAGCTCCAGCACTGGGGGAGAAGCTTGAAAGTCACCAGAGACACACAGGAGTCTGGTTTCAGGCCAAGACCTGAGGGACAGTCTTCTCCAAGACAGGTACTGATAGAAGCCATTGTTCCCCTTCTGAGACCTCCTCCCACAGAACTGATAGGCGAGCACCATATCTGCGTCTCCATCAACCTTGCTCACACTGTTTGCCCCACCCTAGTAATTTCCTGAGAACCTGCCCCACCCAACTTGTAGGCCCACCCAAGCTGTTTTCAGTGGCTTTTCCACACAAATGGCTTGTCTTGGCTTATGTTTCAGATTTTCCTAAAATCTCTCAAACAAGCAGCATCTGACCTTGACAAGCACCTTACCTCTTGCAAAGTGGCCCCAGGCCTGGCACTAGCAGCAGCTGGCCTTGGTTCACAGCATGGCATAGCCTGGGCACCTCCAAGTCCAGCACAAGGAGCAGCCATCTGCAGATTGCTTTGTAGCTCATGTCAGGTGGCCCCAAGTAGAACACAGGTGGCAGCTGACCATGTCCTGCACTTCCTGGGAGGCACCAGAGCCAGCACACCTGGTGGACAGCTTCAGACCATGTCCAAGCACCACCCAACCACTTCCACAAGTGACACATTCAAGGGGCAAACTCAGTGGACACCAAAACCCTTCTAAGTAAGTCCTGCTCTGTGGGGTAGACCTCTGTACAGCTGATCCTCCACAGTGGTTTGTGATTGCAGCCAGTCCTTGCATCTGATCGGCCTGGGAATAAATCCCTCCAATTGATGTGCTAGCAGCAATCAAGGTTCAACTAGAAGAGGTGGGTGTACACCTCAAGTACCCAGTTTGAATAATTTGGGACTCTGTGGCACTAGACCCTACAGAACACCTACTATATTAGGCCACTCTAGCAGGCCCAGGAGATGTAGCAGCTCTACCTAATACATAGAAACAAACAGAGGGAGGCTGAGAAAATGAGGAGAAAAAGAAACATGTCCCAAATGAAAGAACAGAACAAAACTCCAGATGAAATATTAAACAAAATGGAGACAAGCAATCTACTAGATGCAGAGTTTAAAACACTGGTTGTAAGAATGCTCAATGAACTAATCATCAAAGAAATGAAAATCAAAACGACAATGAGGTATCACTTCACACCTGTCAGAATGGCTGCCATCAACAAATCATCAAACAAGTGTTGGCCAGGGTGTGGAGAAAAGGGGACTCTAGTACAATGCTGGTGGGAATGCAAACTGGTACAACCACTATGGAAAACAATATGGTGGTACCTCAAAAAATTAAAAATTGAACTTCCATTTGACGCAGTGATCCCACTTCTAGGAATATACCCTAAGAAGCTTGAAACACCAATCAGAAAGAATATATGTACCCTCATGTTCATAGCAGCACTATTTACAATAGCTAAGATCTGGAAACAGCCCAAAGGTCCATCAGTAGACGAATAGATAAAAAAAAGCTGTGGTACATATACACAATGGAGTACTACTCAGCTGTAAGACAGAAAGATCTCTTATCCTTTGAAACAACATGGAGAGACCTGGAGAGTATTATCTTAAGCAAAACAAGCCAAACAGAGAAAGATAAGTATCATATGATCTCACTTATTTGTGGAATATAATGAACATAACAGTCTGAAGAACAGGGTAGTCCCAGAGACGTCGAAGTAGGGTACAGACTGACAATCCCCAGAAGACAGGGAGGTGGGGGAGAGATAAACCACAGAACTTATATGTATGTATGTATGCATGACCAATAGACATGGACAACAAAGCTGGGGACAGGGTGGGGAGGGAGAGGGAGGAGGGTGTCAATGGGGGTAAAAGGAGAAACATCTGTAACAAAAATAAATAAATAAATAAACAAACAAATAAAATAAAATTTTTTAAAAAGAATGCTCAATGAACTTAGGGGAAGAGTAGATGAACTTAGTGAGAACTTCAACAAAGAGGTAGGAAACATAAAAGCAGAACTAGAAAATATAAAAAGGAACAAGTCCAAAATGAAGAATACATTACAAGGAGTCAACAGTGATGTAAATGAAGCAGAGGATCAAATCAGAGATTGGGAACATAATGAAGCAGAAAACACCTAATCAAAACAGAAGAAAAAAGATTGCAAAATAATGAGGATAGTGTAAGGTGCCTCTGAGACGACTTCAAGCATACCAACATTCACATCATGGGGGTGCCAGAAGGAGAGAGCAAAAAATTGAAAACCTATTTGAAACAATAATGACAGAAAACTTCCCTAACTTGGTGAAAGAAACAGACATACAAGTCCAGGAAGCACAGAGAGTCCCAAACAGGATAAACCCCAAAAGACCCACACCAAGACACATCATCATCAAAATGAAAAAGGTTAAAGACAAAGAGAGAATCTTAAAAGCAGCAAGAGAAAAGCAGTTTGTTACCTACAAGGAAGCTCCCATAGGGCTGTCAGCTGATTTCTCAACAAAAACTTTGCAGGTCCAGAAGGATTGTCAAGAAATATTCAAAGTGATAAAAAGCAAGGATCTACAGCCAAGATTACTCTACCTAGCAAAGCTATCATTTAGAATCAAAGGACAGATAAAGAGCTTCCCAGACAAGAAAAAGTTAAAAGATTTCATTTTCATCAATATTACAAGAAATGGCAAACAGTCTTTAAGAAGAAGAAATTATATATATGAAAAGTAAAATGGCAATAAGTACATATTTATCAACAATTGAATCTAAAAATAAAAATAAACAGAACAGAAACAGATTCATAGATACGGAGAATATTTTCACTGTTGCCAAATGGGAAGGGGTTGGGGGGATGGGTGAAAAAGGTGAAGGGATTAAGAAGTACAAATTGGTTGTTACAGAATAGTCATGGGAATGTGAAGTATAGCATAGGGAAAATAGTCAATATTCTAACTATGTATCGTATCAGGTGGGTGCAAGACTTATTGGGATGGTCATTTAGTAAGCTATGTGATGTCTAATCACTAAGGTAGACACCTGAAACTTATATAAAAATGTATGTAAACTGTAATTGGAAATTTTTTAATTTTTTAAAGAAATGAAATAATTGTATCTGCATATTACCTTATAACATTGTGAAATAGGTAGAGCTAATATTACCATTATTTTTTTTTCCTACTAAGAACAATAATACTACCCATCCATAGTGGATGACCTCTCCTATAAGAGTCAGTCCTTGGGTCACTTCTCCTTAATGGTTCTGAATTTAAAGGTATCTAATAGAGGACTCTCACTGTGAAGTACACTTAAAGGTATTTTAGGCTTATGTTAGCAAGTTTTGAATAGCAAGAGCTTTGGGGAATTGTTGATTTCTTAGGAAGCCTAAAATAACTCTTAGTACACTAGTCTCTAATTATACAAAACTTTTCACCAGGCATGTATCTTAAAGTGATTTCTCAGGAATTTTTCTTTTTCCCTTTGGCAAAGCCTAAACTTGGCCCACTTTAAGTGGTTGAAGACAGTTCCTTCAATTAAGTAAATATCTGACTCTCAGTAAAGATCTTTGCCTAATTCCTCCATTACTGATCCTCTCTTGGAGGTAATGCTAAGGTGGGGACAAATTCAAATTGGCCCAGTTCATAGGTTTGTAAGCTATTAGCAGATTTCTGGACCACATGCACTCAGCAGACAACAATCCTATTTCCTGACCCATACCCATCTCTAGAAGTACTGAGAGGCAAACACTAATTAGGAAGAGTTAAAGCTGGAGTTTATCATCCTTACTACATCTTTCATTTTATAACTTTCTTTTATTTATTTTTATTTTTTTTTACTTTTCACTGCAACTTTATATATATTCTTTCTTAGGTCCTGTCAGGGGAGAAAGACACAAACTCGACAAATCTATGCAAAGGAGCTCCCTCATCCATGCTAACTGGATGCCCTCCTCCTGAAACTTCAAACCCTTCATATAAAGTCACACACACCCAACAGGCCTCAATTATGCCCACAGATTCACACTGAGATAGAAATAAATAACAAAGGGGGTGAAAATAAATCAGCTTACTCTTAACTGGGAATCCAGAAACCTGGGTTCTTTTTCCAGCTTTGGCACTTAATTATATGACCTTGTACTAGTGATACTCCCTAACTCAAACACAGTGCAAATTTTAAAATCTATTCTAAATCTGAGATTTTCAATGCAGTATTTACTATCCACATGAGGCTATTGAGCATCTGAAATGTAGCTAGTGTAACTGATAAACAGATTTTTTTTAATTTTTATTAAATTTATTGAGGTCACATTGATTAATAAAATTATATAGATTTTAGGTGTACAATTATAATACATCATCTGTATATTGTATTGTGTGTTCACTACCCCAAGGCAAGTCTCCTTCCATCACCATTTATCTCCCATTTACCCTCTTATACCTCTCCTCACCCCACTTTCCCTCTGGTAATCGCCATGCTGTTGCCTGTGCCTATGAGTTTTCTTTTATTTTCTTAATCCCTTCATCTTTTTCACCCAGCTCCCCAACACCCTCCCTTCTGACATCTCTCAGTCTGTTCTCTGTATCTATGAGTCTGTTTCTATTTTGTTAGTTTATTTTGTTCATTAGATTCCATATATAAGTGAAATCACATGGTTCTTGTCTTTCTATGACTGGTTTATTTCATTTAACATAATATTCTCCAGGTCCATCCATGCTGTCACAAAAGGCAAGATTTCCTTCTTTTTTATGGCTGAGTAGTATTTCACTGTGTAAATGTATCACATAATTTTTTATTTCATTTAATTTAATTAACTTACATTTAAATTTCAATAACCACATATGGTTAGTGGCTACCACATTTGGACAGCACAGAATAATGTAGATATGTTGCTTAAATTATCTGTATTGTCTCGCCTAGGTGGTCTATTCTATTCTGTTCTACAGGGTTCATTCAAACTCATCCAGAATTATCAATTAGGGCACCTTGGCCTCACCAGAAATGATAATACAGGGTTGCTTTATACCCACTGGGTAGGCCCTAGGTACAAAGTAGTAAAAGCCATATTTCCATACTATACTGATATTTTTCATTCTCTCTGGGTTTTTATAAGCTTGAACTAAAGGGTGAATCAAAGCAATCCCAGACTCTGTGAATAAATGTACATGTGTTTATAGATCTGGGCTATGAGTATAGTAACACTCTTTATCTACCTTTACAATGTGCCATTAGTACTGATTGTTGAACAATTTCAGTTCTAGAAGTAAAATAAGACTCCTCTTGATTTTGTGGTAAAACAAATAGATCTTTAGAAATCTCTTTCTCTCTAGTCTGTCTTCTTATCTGTAATATGAGTGAGTTAGACTAGATTTATTTGTTTGACAAACCAAATAAGGCAATAAGCTAACAGCTAAAAGCACAATGAACTGGGACCTGTCGTACACTCAAGAATTCATTTTACAGTGGACATGGACAACAAACTGGGGACAGGACGGGGAGGGAGGAGGAGGGGGGAATCAGTGGGGGGGGGAGGAGAACCATCTGTAACAAAAAATAATTAATAAAAAAGAAAAAAAAGAACTCGTTTTAATAAAGTGTCTAAACAAGATGATTTTTGAAGGCCTCTTTTCAGCTCTATGAGTTCATGTAAGCTATGAATCCTATAGCTCATCGTTAATATTATGAAAGTTGTATGAATGAAAAGCCTTTAACCTTCCATTCAAATTGTACTTCACTAAGACAGACTCCCTATCAAATTACATGTAATTCTCCCTCTCCCTCACCTTTTTCTACTTGGTACTGTCTACCTCATTTTTAAATAAGATCTGTGCCCAGCCAGTGTGGCTCATTGGTTGAGCATTGACCCATGCACCAGGAGGTCACTGGTTTGATTTCTGGTCAGGGCACATGCCCAGGTTGTGGGCCCAATCCCCAATGAGAAGTGTACAGGAGGCAGCCAATCAATGTTCTCTCTCATCAATGTTTCTATCTCTCTCTGCCTCTTCCTTTCTCTCTCTCTAAAATCAATAAAGAAAAAAATATTTAAGAATAAAATAAGACCTGAAAGAGTCTCAGAAAATGAGAAAAAGTGGAGTGATGGCAGCAGAGAGATTATCAGTCTGGTCATTTCACCATTTCCTGAAATGAGAGAAAATGTGAGGATAAGTATGTAATGAAGATGTATAAAAAGTAAAAGAAAGGATATGTCGGTAAGGAAGGGAGTTTTTTTAAAAAATCTGCTGTCAATTATAGTAAACATGGTCTAAATTGATGTAGCTGTACAAGGCAAAGACCAATTTGGGGATGGGTGGAATACCTTTCTATCACTCAGAAAGCAGAGAAGCAGCTAAAGAAGGAAGTAAGTAGGAAAGAACACAGAAATGCCACAGGGCATCCTCTCTCTGCCACAGCGGCTGTGGTGCCATGTTGAAGGTAAAAATTTTAGCCCCTTTTTCTTTTCTTCTTTACCTGAATATGAACTACTATTCCACCATAGCTTAAGATAGCTATGATGGTCCATACTGGAGAGGAAGGGATAGCTCTCCCCCGATCTCCCTTATGAATTTTCCCCTAGATCTCTGGGGATCCAAATTTAGTTGAAGAAATTCTAGTTAATATGTCACTTTAGTTAGTAAAACTCTACAGGGATGATTAAAGTATCTGGTCTTGGGTCCATATGTTACCTACCCCTTTGATTTGGTTTGTTGAACTCTCCCCCAATCACTACCACAACCAAGAATTCTATGAACAAAGATGAATATTTCAGAAACTTTAGAGCCTTGGCCCCAGGTTGGCTGGGAGATAATTCTGGTATCTATAGATGCAAAGTTTGAGTAAATGGTTGTCCCTGCAGCATATAACAGGCTAGAGGGCTGTTGCTGGGCTCGTGTGTTACTGAGTACAGTCAAATTAGTTATTAGTTATTGGGTCAAGTTTTTAAAGTGTTAAAATAAGCATAAATATGCCTATCCCTGTATAGACTGTCTTATATAATATAACTCAATATAATTGATGCAACCAACTCACATCAGGGTCTCTTCAGTTGTTTCACAACATCAGAAAGATGCTACAAAAAGCTCAAATCAGCATATAGTAGATTGTCATGTTCCTATTCTCCAGAAGCCAGACAGAGCATCTCATAGTTCCAACACCCAGAGCCTAGCCAAAGATTAAGAGCATTGACCTGGCTTCCAAATTCCTAACACAGGACCACTGACAGCAAGCCCAGACATTCCAGACTATTCTCAGTGTGAGAGAAAAACTCCACTTTTAATTCAGTGAAGGCAAGGTATTGTCATGGGGATTTCAGAAAAACAAGTTCAAACTAAGGCAATTATTTTTCAGGACATAAGGCACTGGAAAGGAAAAGGCTTTCTAGAGTGTGGGTAGAGCCGCAAGTGTCAAAAAGGAGAGAGAGAGAGAATTTATTTTGCCTAAGGTCAAATTTCACATAATGACAGTATATACTGGTAGGATTATCTTTCTCACCTACAAATAGTCTAACCATACCCAAGTCATTAAAATCAGAGAGAACTAAACTGGACAGAATACATTCCTTCCTGCTTCCCATCTCAGAGCTGCTGTGCAATTTCCTGAAATTCTATTGCTGGGGCTAGGGATAAAAGCTCATTTATACACACAATAACCTACAAGTCTCCAGTTTTTATTCTTCCTCCCTCCCTCTTCCTTCCCCTCCCCCATCTGGCACCAGAGAAACCGAATTTAGGCGTGCTTTAAACAGTTTGAAGACTAATCTGAAAGAGGAAGAAGACTCTGTATACATTGGCTAGCATGTGCTCTACCCTCTCTGCTCTTAAAAACAGCTGCAACCCATATTTTCAAAGAAGCTCTTCTAAAGAGCGGGCGCCTTGTGAATGAAGTGTGCTTTGGGGATTCCCTCCAATTTAGATTCACTGTGCAGATCACCAATGACGGCTTAGCTCTCCAAGAAACAGGTAGATTGGATTTATTGAAGAATTGGAGTTTTCTTCTGAGAGTGAATGCAAAAGAACCCTAAAGTGTCAACCTTGAATTTACCAGGTAAGAAGATTCAGTTTCAATTCTAGGACCAAAACTGTATGTAGTAAAATTCTGCTGATTTTAGCAAATGCCTGGGAGTTTGGGGATCTACACCCTACCTGCTTTAAATTAGGCTGCCAGTATGAATTCTTTCTGCTTTATTTCTTGGTCAGACACTTGATAATCTCATCAGTCTGCTCAGCGCTTCTGCTGGGTAGGGGCTCAATGTGGCAAAATACAGAGGGAACATTCCCCAGGCCTCCAGCTACTTTGCAATTAAGTCGGAAATGTAGGTCATATTTTAAAATCCTATTTTAAGGGCTTAATGGAGTTTCTCTACTCTGTAATGGCAGTTTCCTTCAATAATGAAAGAAAATATACAGTGACTGCTGAAGGTTAACCAGTGAAGAATTATCTGGTATTTTCACAAGGTAGTTTCGCATTCATTATCCCACTTGAACATCTCAATATTCTGCAATTTAGATAGGTGTTATTATCCCTGTTTTTCAAATAAGGAAATAGACTCAGAGAGATTAAGAAATATTCTGGAAACATACTACACAACTAGAAATTAGCAAATTATGATTAGAGACTGAAAATAGAAAGCTCTCAGAACTATAAGGAAAACGCATTGTCTACATAGTATCTCAGACATATCTGACATAGATCAGGTTTTCACAGAGCCAATAATACTTCATACATTTTAATCAAAATTGTTGGCCAGGAGCATTCTTCTACTTAGCAGCAAAGAAGCTGTTTTCAAAGTAAATGGATGGTTTGGTGGGCTCCATCTGTGGCTAAAAAAAAGAAAAATCCTTGAATCTTGAATTCAATTATTCTGGCTTCCAGTGGCCTGATTATTTTGAAATCTAGAGAGAGGCCATAGACACCAGACATTTATCAAGTGATTATTCAAAAACCAAATGTAACTAAACCTGGAATTGGGACTGCATTGTAATGCCCACCAGTTCCTGCAAATAAAATAAATCAGCCTGGGAACCAGTGAACCCCAAAACAATAATACGTTAAAGAAAGTTTGCAGAAAGTTGAGTCCAGTCTGAACCCAGCATTTCTGTGTCTTCCTAATCTAGAACTATCAATTTCATTTTCTACTACCTTTTCCCTCCTACCTTTAATCAAACTTCTGATGTGTTTAGGAACTAGTTATCTGGAATAAAATCAAGATATTTTTCTATGGTCCAGGACATTATAAATGTGCTTTTGCTGTATCATTGGATGATAATAAGAGATTAAGGGAATGACAACAATTCTTAAAGCACATATCCAACCTTGTGCATTTAATGCCATGGAAGATAACTACTATAATCTCCAAAAACATAGCTCTGTGTGGATTACTACTTCGATCCACAATACTATCTCTTTTTTTTTTTTTATCCTCACCCAAGGACATTTTTGCATTTATCTTCAGATAGAGTGCGAGGGAGAGAGGGAGGAAGAGAGAGAGAGAAACATCGATGTGAGAGACACATCAAGTGGTTGCCATCCACATGACCCCAACCGGGGCCGGGGACAAACTACAACCCAAGTACGTGCCCTTAGCAGGAACCAAACCTGGGACTCTCCGGTCCGCAAGCCAAAGCTCTAACTGCTGAGCCAAATCGGCCAGGGCACACAATACTATTTCTTATGTTCTTATTAAAATCTCTCAAATACATTGCAATTCAGTTAAATAAGTATTGATTAAGCTTAAAACAGTATGTGGCACAAGGCAAGATGAATGGTAGTTCCTGTCCTGGAGGAATTTATAGATGTACCTGCAGGTACCTCCAGGAGCCTGCTCTGTCATAAAGGGACTGAATAGAGGAATAACAAGAAATGAATTTGGATAGAAATATAAAATAACTATTATACATTGAACCCCAGACACTTTTTAATGGGATCTTAACAGCAAACTTTGAATAAGTGATGAAATATTTTGAAGAGATGAATCTGACAGTTTCACAGTCCTCAGTACATCTTGAGAAAACTGGAGATGAGAGTAGATTTTAATGAGGCTCTAGGCTAGGTTAATGACGGTGGAAATGGACTTTAGAGGAACTCAAGAAACATTTAAAAGGAATAATAGGTGGAAGTTGGTGAGTGATTAGATACAGGCAGCATAGAAAAGAAATGTCAGAAACATCTCTGAAATTGGAACCAGTGAGCTCTGTAGTGCTACTGCTATTCCTAGAAATAGGTAATTTGGGGATAGAAATGGGAGTGTAGGACATGATTAGTTCTGTTTTGGCCTGTTGAGTTTGAGGAGATGACAACAATTCAAAGAAGCATTGTCTTGTGGATGGTTGGAAATAATGGCCCTGAGTGAGTGATGGGCCAAAGTTAAATCTGGGGAAGATGATTGATAGCCAAGGTCATAAGAATGGCTCAACTTAGAGTAAATCTAAGAGATGACTAAGGACTGAACTTTGTGCACTGCCTACATTTTCAGGCCAGAGGAAGAAGAGGTTCCTTAAAAATAAGAGCCATAGAAATGTTATAGGTACTGCAAAACACCAAAAAAGGTGTTATGGGACAGCCCTGTCTCAGTTCATGTCAGTTTCACAGGAAAGACTTCAAATCAGTGATACTAAATGGTTGCGTTCTAGCAAAGCAAATTTATTAAAGAGGCAAAAGGAGCAAATGTATGAACATACATCTGCCCTATAAGGTGCTGATGGACTTCCCAAATAATTTGGGCAGTCCTTACCTGGTAGAGGCTTAGTATGTTATGCTTTTTTGTTTATAGGTTTTAAATTCCTTTGCCAGATATGGTACAGATTCATTCTCAAGATCCCTTTTTACTTTGTTGTGGCCTTCCCAGAATCCATGAGAAACACCTGGCAATTCTATCTTGCCAAGCCCTGAGACTGCTGGCTAGACTGCTGGCTTCTCTGTTTAGGGAGTAAAATAAAACAGCCCTTTTTTCCTTTCCCCTTCCCCCCACCTTTCCTGCATCTCTAGTTGGGGAGGCTTTAACAATTTGCTTTCAAGTGTCCTTGGTTTGGGGAAGATAATGACTTGTTTCTTTGTTTGTTTGTTTCTTTATTGATTTTTAGAGAGAAAGGAAGGGAGAGGGAGAGAGAGCTAGAAACATCAATGAGAGAGAACATTGATTGGCCCTCCTGCACACCCCCCACTGGAGATTTGGCCCACAGCCTGCCCATGTGCCCTGACCAGGAATCAAACTGGCGACCTCTTGGTGCATGGGTCAATGCTCAACCACTGAGCCACACCGGCCGGGCAATGACTTGTTATTTACAAGCCAGCTACAAGCTGTCCAAACTGTTTAGCCTTGTTTAATTTTCTTGTCTCAGTTTCCTATTGCACTTGCTTAGGAATTTTCCTAGCTTCTCACTATCCTATAACAGAAATACAATTCTTCTCAAAAGATACCAAGCATCTTGAGGGAAGGTATCACATTATTTATTCGTTTAAATCTCTCTTTCCCAACAATAACTAACATAGTGCTTCATAAACACCATGAGCACTCAGTAAATGCTAAGTTATCCTAACATAAGCAAGCATGGACAATTTTGCTTCAAGCAATCTTCCAGTTTGAACTCTCATGAACTGTGCAACCTACCAGTGGCTGCTCTAATCTTGCTGATCAGATTTCAGTGGAAAGGACATGGCCTGGATAACTGGGAGTTCATCTTAGTTTTGCCTTGTCATCAGCTATGTGTTCTTTAGCAAGTTACTAAACATCAGTTTATCTTGGTTTCCTCATATGTCAAATGTAGTAATGAGCTTATAGGAATATTTTTTTAGATTATTTAAAATAAATATAAATGTGAAAGCAACTTGAAAATATAAAACACCACCCAAAATGGTTTGTTTAAATTTCATTCCTGGTGAATAAAATACACCAACAAACTTTATAGCATGTGGATGGAGTAGGGCTGGTTACTTTCTGCTCCCAACATTATACCTCTAGACCAGGAGCCTCACTCTCAGTATCAGCAATTTCATCCAACTCCTAGGACCTGTCTGTAGGATCCATTCCTCTGGTTACCACTAACTCTACAATACCTGTGCAAGCCTCAATGTGAATTTGGAAAGAAAGAAAGTATTTAAGAGTAGTATTTAAGAAGTATTTCTGTGAAAACACTATCCATGTTTATTCATTAGCTATTACTTCCATTATGTCCATTATTCTTACGATTAAATGCTGAGAGTCAAAACAATTTTTAGCCCTGGCCATTTTGGCTCAGTGGTTGGAGTGTCGGCCTGCGGTACAGAGAGACCCGGGTTGGGTTCCCGCTAAGGGCATGTACCTCGGTTGCAGTTTGTCCCCGGCCCTGGTTGTTCGTGCGGTTGGCAGCCACTTGATGTGTCCCTTCACATCGATGTTTCTCTCTCTCTCTCTCTTCCTCTCTCTCCCTCCTGCTCTATCTGAACAAAAAATGGAAAAATGTCCTCGGGTGAGGATAAAAAAAAAAACAATTTTTACATCAACTTCTGTATATAACACAATATTTCAGTACTTCGTCCTAACGCCACTTGTCCAACCACAGACTTGGCTATAATACAAATCATGTTCCCAGAATATATAGGTAGGTGTAGTGCATGTGTCTCTCCATAAAACTCAGACCTAAAGTCACTTTTATCCCTCAAATCAATGTTATTTGGATTTCAGGCTACATGGATGTCTACATGGTATGATTTAAAAGCCAGTGAGAAACCATATTTTCCAGTTCAACCAGGATAAGCAAACTTCCAGGAGACAGATTTATGTTAATCAACCCTACAAATGTCATTCATGAGCCAGAATAGCACTTTGTTGGTTGACATTGAAGAAATACAACTGCTAAGAAGTCTGATAGACTCATAGCAGTGGCATATCATTATCCTTAAAGAAAAGGCAACAAAGGACGTCATTTAATCAGATTATAAATCCAGACATCTTAAATCCATTAATTCATGTTACATTACTGGTTCTAAAACATCAACTGATGATTATTTTTGCCTTCAGTTGAGAACTCTTTGTAGCTTGGAAGAGAAGACCATTGTTTAAATGTGAGTTGTACACCACAAAATGTTATCCTGCTTTCACATTTCATTTCATCCTATCACGATCCCTCCATTCTTTGTGCCCCACCAGTTTTGCTTCTGCATTTAGGAGGGAGTTCATATGAGAGAAAGGTGAAAGAAAAATCAATAAATATTTGGGAGAAGCGAAGGAGGGGCCCTGCTAGAAATAGGGGGAAAGAGACAAACAGAAGAATAAACATAGACCTTTGAGCACTTTAACACAGAGTTGATTTTCCTTTTCATGACTAAAATGTAATTACCTTATTTAGAGTGTTTGTAGAATCAATATATGCCAGACTTTTGAGCCCCTACTAAAATCTAGCTGATGGAAAAGGAAAAGGAGCTGAAATCTAGACTTAGTCCCGTAGCATATTCGGGCTTTCTTTTCTTTTCCATCAACAACTTTTCCCTAAAAAGGAAAAAAAAAAATCCAGTTTGGAATCACAATTTGAGATATCTAACATATAAGACTTGTTAAGATTTCTCATCTATTTCATATTGACAGCTTCTGTTTTTACATAGCATTGTCTTTCTGTTGTCATGGATTCAATATGATTCATGGAATGAAGCTAATAATTACAGCACTCAAACATCTCTGATACATCTTATGTACTTATTCTGAAATTCCTCAGAAGATATTAAAAGCTGGTCTTCATTACAAATTTGTCACCCTTTATATTTAACCTAAATTTGGATTCTTGTTCAAAACAAAATCCTTCAATAAAAAGCAGTCTCCTAGAGAAGAATTATTTTGCTTCCAAGAACCAGGCATCTAAATACCAAGAAGTTAGAGCCAAGCCTCAGGGTCAGCTGTGAGTAACAGCCTCAGAACTTCCAGGGATCCCAAGTTTCTGGTAATTAATTAGAGACTTATACCTCAATAAAACTGGGGGCGGGGACAGATTGTCCCCCACCTCCCTGAATTCAGACTTACAGGCTGAGCAGCACAACTAATTTTTTTCATTTGACAATAATAGGATACATGGAGAATAGGAGCAAAGGGCATTGGGGAGTTGACCAAATAAAAGTAGGGCCCCATGAACTGCACCCTCATGAAAACTAAGCTTCCTGCATCCTGCCACTGCTCAGCGAAATTGAAAGAAGTATCCGCCTTAGAAAGCTGAGCTCTGAGTTGCAACCTCCCCCACTTTCTCTTCTGCTTTGGCCCTACCCTCATCATCCCACTCCTGTGGGCAGTCCTGCAACACAGACAGACCATCCGGTGCGTGCTAATATTCACCAGAAAAGTAAAGGAAGTCTTGGGGAGTCATTCAACTTAATAGTCATAAAAATACATCCAAATACTGATTTAATCTTTTGGTCTCTCCTTTTGGCTGAATTAAAAAACATCCGTCAGTAGTTTCACCCAGACCTTATCGTCACCATCTTTAGAGTCTCATCAATCTCTGGCCTAGGCCACTTCTGAACTGTCCTTCAGCCCCACCAGAGCACTTTTGCCTTTCTTTGTTTTAAGTTCTTTGCCTTTTGTTTCTTCCTACATGTGTGGATTCATCTGCCCACCCTCATTCCTTACTCCCTCAGTGATTTATAAAGTGTCCATTCACACATCATGGTCCCCTATACTCAGATTTTTCAGTTTTTCTGGACTCTACCCTCCTAGAGGTGTCCACATTTCACTTCCACTTTCCACCATTATCTAGATCCTTGCACAATAGCAACTGTATTTCCACACACACACACACACACACACACAAAGACAAACTTCTCTCTAGATCTTGTAGAACCCATCCTGGAGAGTTAAATACCCTATTAGTCAAAAGCACTTAATACCATAGAATTACTCTTCCAAAGTTGCTCAATTAGGAGAAAAGGAGCTCAATTAGGAGAAAATTAATAAATTAGGCTAACTGTCATTAATGGGCTCACCCTCCAAATAGGTATGACAGATTTGTAAGCAAAAAGAGTAATTAAAGCCCTGGCTGGTGTAGCTAAGTGATTAGAGCATTGGCCCACGCACTAGAGGGCCACATTGGAGGGTCACAGGTTTGATTCCTGGTCAAGAGCACATACCTAGGTTGCAGGTTCAATACCCAGCCCCAGTCAGGGTGTGTGTGGGAGGCAATCAATTGATGTGTCTGTCACACATAGATGTTTCTCTCTCTCCTCTCTCTCTCTCTCTCCCCCACTCTCTCTAAAAAGAATCAAGGGAAAAAATCCATAGATGAGAATTAACAAAGAATAAAAATAAAAGGAGAAATTACAGCACTGTAAAAAAAAATAAGATAATAGAACCACGAACAAGGGAACATTTGTAGAGAATGATAACTTCAACTTGAATCTTGAATTATAAGTAGAAAATTGCCAAGTTCACCTCTTTGACCTTATATGTATGGGTGAAAGAGGATGCATAGTTCAAGTATCTTCAACTAGCCAAGGAATGATGTGATAAGAATCCTGAACTAAGTTGGTAGAAGAGAGAGAATCGGGAGATACTGCAATCAAAAAATGAACAAAACTTGGGATCTGCATGTGAGGGATGAGGTCAGGCTGGAGTGGCATCAAATATGACTATCAGGTTCTGTGCCCGAGTGACTAGAAGATTATTCATGTCCATGAGAAAGAAAAAGAAAAATTAGTTGAAGAAGTTGATTTTGGAGGGAAAAACATATTTGTCTGTAAGCATTTGAAACAGAGAACAAGGCATGTGTTCCAAGAAAAGCAATCAAATAGGCAGTTGAAAATGTGAGACTAAAGGTATTTTGTGGCTGAGATAGAGATATGTTTTAAAGAATTTTTATTGATTTTTAGAGACAGAGGAAGGGAAAGGGAGGCAGAAGAGAGAAACATGGATGTGAGAGCAAAACATCAATCGGCTACCTCCTGCATGTCCCCTAATTGGGAATCAAACTCATAACTCAGGCATGTGCTCCTACCAAGAATCAAACCAGCCACCTTTCAGTGTGCAGGGCAACACCCAACCAACTGAGCCACACTGGCCAGGGTGAAAGCTTTTGAGTTATCCTCATGAGAGTGATCTCTTTATGCCATGGAAATTGATAAATTCTTGAAGGGAAAGAGAAAAAAAAAAAACTAAACACCAAACATTTGCATGTCACAGCTTTTAGTTGCACTGACAACTTCAATAGACTATCTGAAAAATCAATCATTGATGAAGGGAGGTGAAAAGGAAGAGCTGGTATTGGGGCAGCAGTGTAGTAGCACAATTGGACTGATGACTGTAATGCCTGAACTCTATTCCAGCCCTGCTACTATGTACTCTTGAACAAGTCATGACCATTCTACTACCATCTCTACGTTTCAGTTTTTTCACATGTAAAAATTCATTGGAACAGGATCTCCGGACTGCAGGCCAATGCTCTAACCGCTGAGCCAAACTGGCCAGGGCATGGAACAGGATTTCAAAGACCACTTCTGGCTCAAACTGGAACCTATTTTTGAAATAACAAAGGGCACATTTTAGTGACATGAATTAATAGTATTTTCTTAAAAGAGAATGATATAGAATTTCACTAGCCATTCATTATGTTCCTTCTAACTACTCTAGAAGAAACATGAAAAAGTATAAGGGGAAGTAAAACAGGAAAAAGAAAACATGAAGATATAACCACTGTTTTCAAGGAACCTGCAATCTAGTTGAAGCTACTGGACCCACTTTCAGCTGACCCACAGTAAATTATAATTCTGCTGTCAGATTTGCATATCTCTTTAGTTGGATGAGAAACAAACAGCTTAAATTTAGCTCTCATACAAAGTTGTACTTTTTTGCTTTGGTAAGATGTCCTAAAAAAATCTCTGTTACTGTTTAAAAGTAACACCAAAGGAAAAATAAGAAATTAATATAATAAATGAACTATAGATCTACTGTGCCTCAATAAAGCAATTTTGAAATGAGTTACTCTGATTTAACACATTTATCGAGCACCAAGTGTAATACTCCTTGCTAGGTCCTACAAAAACTACTCATATTAATTATATCCAGTGTTCATCCTCAAAAAGTCTATAATTTAATGGTAAATATTAAACAAATAAAGAAAATAGTCTAAGAAAAAGTACAAAGAAGTAGAAACACAAAGTAAGTAGAAACAGAAAACTGAACTCTGTAGTTGAACCATCAACTTCTGTGGTTAACTGCTTTCTAAGGTTCTAATATCCTGAGAATAACCTGTACTTCCTCCCTCCTAATTCTTCCTTCCACACCTAACCTTTCTACTAACCCTTACCTCCCTTTGCCCTCTGGAACTCGCTTTCCATTATAAGTTAGTACTCCTACATTCTAAACCTCTTCAAATAATTCTCCCACCACCTCCTTGCCTTAAGAGAAACTTCGTCCTCACCATCAAATGTAGACTGTTTACAACAAACTGATGGTTGCCAGGTGAGGGGGAGGGGGGCTCATAAAAAAAAAAAAGAAAAAAAAAAGGTGAGGGATTAAGAAGTACAAATTGGCCGTTACAAAATAGTCACAGCCCTGGCCAGCATGGCTCATTTGGTTGAGCATTGTCCCATGCACTGAAAGGTCACCAGTTCAATTCCTGATCAGGGCACGTGCTCAGGTTGAGGGTTCAGTCCCCGGTCAGGGTGCATACTGGAGGCAACTGATCAATGTTGCTCTATCACATCAATGTTTCTCTCTCTCTCTCTCCCCCTCTCCCCTCCTCTCTCTCTAAAAATCAATAAAAAAATTTTTTAAAAAGTAGCCATAGGGCCCTGGCCAGTTTGGTTCAGCAGTTAGCATGTCGGCCTGCGGACTGGAGAGGCCCCGGTTCAGTTCCCGTTAAGGGCCGGTACCTTGGTTGCGGTTTGTCCCCAGCCCCGGTTGGGGTTGTGTGGGTGGCAGCCAGTTGATGTGTCTGTCTCACATCGATGTTTCTCTCTTTCTCATCCTCCCTCTCTCCCTCCCACTCTATCTGAAGATAAATGCAAAAAGTGTCCTTGGGTGAGGATTTAAAAAAAAAGTTAGCCATAAGGATATAAAGTACAGCAAAGGGAATATAGTTAATAATACTGTAATAACTATGTATGGTGTCAGGGGGGTACTAGATTTATGGGGGGATCACTTCATAAGTTATATAAATATCTAACCACTATGCTGGACACCTGAAACTGATGTAACATTGAATGTCAATTTTAATTGAAAAAATGTTTGCTAACATTCACAAAAACATAAGCTGCTTATTTTTCTGTATCCCATGTACTGTGAGACCTAGAGAGTCTATATGTCTGCTGGCTCCTTGGTGACACTTTATTTAATTTTTTGTTTGTTTTTTAATCATTTTTTATTTCTCAATTACAGTTGACATACAATATTATATTAGTTTCAGGCATATGCCCCATTGATTAGATATTATATAACTTACTAAGTGACCATCCTGATAAATGTCACACTCATCTGACACCATACATAGTTATTAGAATATCATTGACTATATATCCTATGCTGTATTTCATATCCCCACGACTATTTTATTAATACTGATTTGTACTTCTTAATCCCTTCACCTTTTTCACCCATCCCTCCAACCCACCTCCCATGTGGCAACCATGAAAATGTTCTCTGTATCTGAGTCTGTTTCTGTTCTACTTGTTCATTTATTTACTTTTTAGATTCATTTGTTGATAGATAAATATTTATTGCCATTTTATTGTTTATATTTTTAATTTTCTTTTTTTCTTCTTAAAGAAGACCATTTAACATTTCACGTAATACTAATTTGGTGATAATGAACTCCTTTAGCTTTTGCTTGTCTGGGAAGCTCTTTATATGTCCTTCCATTCTAAATGATAGCTTTGCTGCATAGAGTAATCTTGGTTGTGGGTCCTTCTTTTCATCACTTTGAATATTTCTTGCCACTCCCTTCTGGTCTGCAAAGTTTTCACTGAGAAATCAGCTGACAGGCCTATGGGAGCTCCCTTGTAGGTAACTAACTGCTTTTCTCTTGCTACTTTAAAGTTTTCTGTCATTATTTCTTCAGATAGGTTTTCAATTTTTTATCTTCTCCTTCTGGCACCCCCAAGATGCAAATGCTGGTACGCTTAAAGTTGTCCCAGAGGCTCCTTGCACTATCCTCATTTTTTAAATTAATTAATTTATTTATTGCTGTTCTGATTGAGTGGTTTCTGCTTCCTTATATTCCAAATTGATGGTTTGATTCTTAGCTTCACCTACTCTAATGTTAATTTTCCCTAGTGTATTCTTCATTTCAGTTAGTGCATCCTTCATTTCTGACTGATTCTTTTTTTTTTTTTTTTTGGTTTCTATGCTATTGAAGTTCTCACTAAGTTCCTTGAGCATCCTTATAACCATTGTTTTAAATTCTGTATCTGGTAGTTTGCTTGCATCCATTTCATTTAGTTATTTTTCTGGAGATTTCTCCTGTTCTTTCATTTGTTATCTCTTTCTTTGTCTCTACTTCCCTATTCTGACTGCTTCCCTATGTTTGTTTCTATGTATTAAGTAGAGCTGCTACATCTCCCGGACTTGGTAGGTAGAGTAGCCATGTATAATAGATGTCCTGTAGGGCCCAGTGGTGCAGGCTCCCCAGTCACATGAGCTGGGTGCTCTATGTGCACTGTCCTGTTGTAGTTGAGCCTTAATTGCTGTGAGTGTCACTGGGAGGGATTGACTCCCAGACCAATAAGTTGCTAGGACCAGGTGCAACTCCTGTTGACCCTGTGGAGCAGAACTTGCTTCAGTGGGGCTTTGGTGCTTACAAAGTTCACCCCTTGACTGTGTTGCTCATGAAGTTGGTAGGATTGTAATCTGGTATGGTTTGAAGATGTCCACAGTTGCACTGGCTCTGGGGCCTCCCAGAAAGTTCAAGTATACCCAATGTGTGTGGCCCATGCCTGAGGCCACCTGGCACAAGCTACAGAGCAATCTTAAGATGGCTGCTACTCGTGCTAGGCCTGGCGGTGCCCAGGAGAAGCCAAGCTGCAAACTAAGGCTGGCTACCAACAGTGCCAGGCCTGGGGCCACTTAATAAGAGGTATGGGGTATGTAGAGGCCAGATGCTGCTTGTTTAAGAGATTTTAGGAAAGTCCAGAGCATGATGCAAGAGAGGCCATTTGTATGGAAAAGCCACTAAATGGCTTGGGAGGGCCTGCAAGTTGGGTGGGGCAAACAGTGTGAACCAGGTTGATGGAGACTCAGATATGGCACCTACCTGCCAGTTCTGTGGTGGGTGAGGGATTGTCATAAAAGGAACGATGGCCTCTGACAGCACTTCTCTCTGGGAGAAAGCTGCCCTCCAGCTCTCACCCTGATGCCAGACAATTCAGTTCCTCCCTCTATGTCCCTGGTGCCTTTTAAGCTGCTGCTCCAGGAGCTGGAACTCAGAGAGAGTTAGTCTGAGTAAGTCAGTGCATGAGCCCTTTATGAAAAATGCCTGGGACTCTAGAGGCCCTCTGTCTCCCTCAGCCACAATCCCTGCTGGTTTTTACAGCCAGAAGTTATGGGGACTTCTCTTCCTCACTCTGGAATCCTGGGCTGGGAGGCCTGGTGTGGGACTGGGACCCCTCACTCCTCAAGGAGAACCTCTCAATTTTTATCTACCACACATGGATGTGGGACCAGCCTGATCTATATCTCCAACCCTCCTACCAGTTTTGATGTGGCTTCTTCAAATCCCTAGTTGTATGACTTCCTTTAAGCTAGATTTCAGGAAGATCTGAATAATGGTTTTTCTGTAGTTTAGTTGTCATTATGATGTGGTTGTGAGAGGATTCAAGCACCACATTTACCTACACCACCACCTTGACCAGAAAACTCCCTGGTGCCACTTTAAACAAACCCTTTGGTCATAATGCACAAGCCATTCATCTATGCTACCCTCTAATCCTCCTTATTAATGTCATCAATTATTGCCCTAGGACTTCTTTTTCCCAAATTCACTAAATATTTTGGTATTTGGCTTACAATCTTCCTTTCTACCCCAAATCCTGGTAACTTCATCTTCCATGTGAACAACCAACCCAGTAAAATAACCTCAAATGTACTTGATCACCTTATCTGGAAAAACATTCATTCACATTCCACCTTGGTTACTCATTCCATGGTCATACTTGGGGCCTTATTTATCAACACATAATTGGAAGCTTATACTCCAATGTACATGCTCTGACCATAAGCTCCTATACTTTCAGTTCTTTTATTCCCTTATTGCTACTACACCAGTTCTTAAATCTCAATGAAACTTCCAGTCTCCTGGCCCATCCATTTTCTTCCAATCCACTAAAACTTCTTCATGGCTTTACTTTTAACTATTCTTTATGTAGCATTCTCAACTTCCTTTACCCCATTTTCTTTCCATAACATTTGCTCCAGTACCCGTCTAATCTTACATCAATTTGAGCATTTGTATTTTCTCTCTCTTACACCCAGACTGCTGAACACTATTGAAATAAGTCATAAACCATGGAAAGTGACTCTATAAGGTTAAGATAGAATATTATTGTAATCTTGAACGATGTTTTGAGTTTAACTTAATAGGTCACTGGAGACTTTTGAAAGGGAAGTGATAAGATCACAACTGTGCTTTAAGATAACTAATTCAGCATAAGCGATAAAGACAGACTCAACAGAACAGAAACAAGAAAATTAAAAAGAAAGCTATGCCCTGGCTGGTGTGTGTTTGATTCCCCATGAGGGCACTTACCCAGGTTGCAGGTTCAATCTCCAATCAGGGTGCATACAGGATCAACTAGTCGATGTTTGTTTCTTACATCGATGCTTTTATCTCTCTCTCTCTCTCTCCCTGTCCCTTCCTCTCTCTCTTAAAATCGATAAAAACATATACTCAGGTGAGGATTTTTTTTTTAATTTTTAAAGAAAGCTGAAATTTCTAATATCCCCATATTATTACCAAAGAAAGAACAAAGAAATGCACCAATACTTGGCTTACTGTGTGGCCCTCTACATAACAGTTTGTTCAACAGCCATGCTTTGTACCAGTATATGAGTTTGTCTTATGTCAGTGTTAAGTGACAGGTCTTGTAGAATCTGAAAGTTTATAGTGTGGTACAATGAAAATAGTGCTGGACTGTGAGTCAGGTATCCTGGCTCTGTGTCTGATTCTGTTTGTATCTTTCTGGGTCATGAAGAGAGTGGGGTTGGATTGGATGTTTTTTAAGTTCTCTTCTGGCTCTGACATTCTATAAAACTAGGTCATTCGATCCCAAACAGAGATTTTGTAGCCACTTCTGAAAGCTTCCTTCAATGAAGCACCGCTTTTTAAGAATTGTTTTCATTATCCAGACACGTACTTACTTTTTACTGACTTGTTCACCTAACAGTTATGGGGAAACATAGCTCTCGTTCTTCTCACATGACTCAGTGATGATGTCTGGTCTCAACTTCTCATGAAAACCTGAACACCAGGACAGTGCTAAGTTACTTTTTGTCCTGCCATTTGGTGTTGTAAAGAATGCCAAGGTATCACTGGTAGAAGTTGTCAAATAATTGCACATACCTCAAAGAAGGAAATATGATATTATGCCAACAGATTTACAATAATAGAATGGACTAGAAGAAGTAATTAGTACAGTCTAGTGCAAGGAAATTTACATTTTCTCCTAAAGGCAATCTGGAGATTCTAAGATGGAAGATATGGTCAAGGCAGTGTTCAGTAAGGACTACCTCCTCGTGGCTGGTTTATGAACAAGGTGAAGGTTGTTTCCATGCTTATACCTAGCTTATTTGTTCTTTATTTCCTTCTCCTCTTATACCTAGCTTATTTGTTTTTTATTACTTTCTCCTCTCAATCTCTCTCTCTTCCTCCCTCCCTGCCTCTCTTTCTTTCTTTTTAGCTGTTCTCACAACAAAACATTACATTTCCTAACTGGTATATAACCAACTTGCTGAGCATTCATCTTAATTACTTCTCCCATTTAATTTAATTTCCCAGTTATTCAGAATTGTAACCCTCACCCACCAGTTGGTAACATCTGCAGTAAATAATAAGTCTGGCCCTGGCTGGTCTGGCTCAGTGGTTAGAGATTCAGCCCACAGACCAATGAGTCACGGGTTCAATTCTGGCCAAGGGCACATATCTTGGTTGTGGTTCATCCCCGGCCCGGGTTGGGGTTGTGCGGAAGGCAACCAGTCAATGTGTCTCTCTCATGTCAATATTTCTCTCTCTTTCACTCCCTCCCTCCCACTCTACCTGAAGATAAATAGAAAAATATCCTCTGGTGAGGATTAAAATAATAATAATAATAGTAATAATCCTGCTTTCTTGCCTATTATTGAGGATATTAACAAGAGTGGCAGGCCAAAGCCAACCCTGTGAAATACAGCTATATCAGTACCAGACCAACATAGATCATAAGTCTGTCCAATCAATACCAGTCAGTAACACTTCTGAGGGTGTACTATGTCTCAAACCCCTACCTAATCTTGCTGAGAACACCAAAATGAGTGAGATAAGCTGCCTGTCCTAAGGACATTCAGGTAAGAAGAGTTAAACCCAGTACATAAATAGAAATAATGGAGGCTTAGAAAATATTTTGAATGAATGACTATAATATTAGGCATAAATTCTTAAGTTCTATAGTTATATCATCTTTTTGTTTTATTATTGAGTATGTTATGAAGTATAGAATTTAAAGTTTTATTTTTTATTTTCTATTTTATATAATTTTTTATTAATTTATTTTTGTTACAGATGTTTCTCCATTTTTTCCCCATTGACACTCTCCTCCCCATCCTCCCCACCTCATATCCAGCTTTGTTGTCCGTGTCCATCAGTTATGCATACATACATATAAGTTCTGTGATTTATCTCTTCCCTCCCCCCACCACGCCCTCTTCTGAGGGTTGTCAGTCTGTACCCCACTTCCACGTCGCTGGGTCTACCCAATTCCTCAGACTGTTATGTCCATTATATTCCACAAATTAGTGAGATTATGTGATATTTGTCTTTCTCTGCTTGGCTTGTTTTGCTTAGGATAATACTTTCCAGGTCCCTCCATGTCGTCTCAAAGGATAAGAGATCTTTCTTTTTCACAGCTGCATAGTACTCCATTGTGTATATGTACCACAGCTTTTTTATTCATTTGTATACTGATGGACACTCAGGCTGTTTCCAGATCTTAGCTACTGTAGTGCTGCTATGAACATGGGGATACATATATTCTTTCTGATTGGTGTTTTAGGCTTCTTAGGGTATATTCCTAGAAGTGGGATCACTGGATCAAATGGCAATTCAATTTTTAATTTTTTGAGGTAATACCAGAGTGTTTTCCATAGTGGCTGCACCAGTCTGCATTCCCACCAGCAGTGTACCAGAGTCCCCTTTTCTCTACATCCTCACCAACACTTGTTGTTTGATGATTTGTTGATGGCGGCCATTCTGACAGGTGTGAGATGATACCTCATTGTTGTTTTATTTTATTTTTTTTTATTTATGAATTTTTATTTATTTTTTTGTTACAGATATTTTACCTTTTTAACCCATTGGCACCCCCCACCCCACCCCCCTCCACCCTCTCCCCGGCTTAGTTGTCCATGTCCATTGGTCATGCATACATGCATATAAGTTCTGTGGTTTATCTCTTCCCACCCCCCACCCCCCCCCATCCCCTCTTCTGAGGGATGTCAGTCTGTGCCCTACTTCCATGTGTCTGGGTCTACTGTATTCCTCAGACTGTTATGTTCATTATATTCCATATATAAGTGAGATCATGTGGTACTTGTCTTTTTCTGCTTGGCTTCTTTCACTTAGGATAATACTTTCCAGGTCCCTCCATGTCGTCTCAAAGGATAAGAGATCTTTCTTTCTTACCGCTGCATAGTACTCCATTGTGTATATGTACCACAGCTTTTTTATCCATTCGTCTACTGGTGGACACTTGGGCTGTTTCCAGATCTTAGCTGTTGTAAATAGTGCTGCTATGAACATGGGGGTACATATATTCTTCCTGATTGGTGTTTCAGCCTTCTTAGGGTATATTCCCAGCAGTGGGATCACTGGGTCAAATGGACGTTCAATTTTTAATTTTTTGAGGTAGCACCATATTATTTTCCATAGCGGCTGCACCAGTCTGCATTCCCACCAGCAGTGTATTAGAGTCCCCTTTTCTCCACACCCTCGCCAACACTTGTTTGATGATTTGTTGATGGCGGCCATTCTGACAGGTGTGAGGTGATACCTCATTGTTGTTTTAATTTGCATCTCTCTGATGATTAGTGATGTTGAGCATTTCTTCATATGTCTCTTGGCCATTTGTATGTCCTGTTTGGAGAGGTGTCTATTCAGCTCCTCTGCCCATTTTTTAATTGGGTTCTTTGTCTTCCTTTTGTGGAGTTGTATGAGCACTCTATATATATTGGAAATTAACCCCTTATCGGATACATCATTGGCAATGATGTTCTCCCATACAGTGGGTTGCCTTTCCATTTTGATGATTGTTTCTTTTGCTGTGCAGAAGCTTTTTAGTTTGATGTAGTCCCATGTGTTCATTTTCTCCTTTATTTCTGTTGCCTTAGGTGATGTATCACTGAAAATTCTGCTGCGTATGATGTTCGAAATTTTGTTGCCTACATTTTCTTCTAGAATTTTTATGGATTCACGGGTCACATTTAAGTCTTTTATCCATTTTGAGTTTATTTTTGTGTATGGTGTAAGTTGATGGTCTAGTTTCATTTTTTTGCATGTAGCTGTCCAATTTTCCCAACACCATTTATTAAAGAGGCTGTCTTTACTCCACTGTATGCTCTTGCCACCTTTGTCAAATATTAATTGAGCGTATTGCCTTGGGTCCATTTCTGGGTTTTCAGTTCTGTTCCACTGGTCTATATGCCTGTTCTTGTGCCAGTACCAGGCTGTTTTGGTTACAGTCGCTTTGTAGTATAACCTAATATCTGGTATTGTAATCCCACCTACTTTGTTCTTCTTTTTCAAGATTGCTGTGGCTATTCGGGGTCTTTTTTGGTTCCATATGAACTTTTGAAGTATTTGTTCTAGTTCTATGAAATATGTCGTTGGTATTTTGATCGGGATTGCATTGAAACTATAGATTGCTTTGGGTAGTATGGACATTTTAATGATGTTAATTCTTCCAATCCATGAACAGGATATGTGCTTCCACTTTTTTATATCTTCCTCTATTTCTTTTTTCAATGACCTGTAGTTTTCTGCAAATAGGTCCTTTACTTCTTTGGTTAAGTTTATTCCTAGGTATCGTAATTTTTTTGGAGCGATGGTAAATGGGATTGTTTTTTCAGTTTCTCTTTCTGTGAGTTCATCATTGATGTACAAGAATGCCGTCGATTTCTTGACATTAATTTTGTATCCTGCTACTTTGCCAAATTCATTTATTAAGTCTAATAGATTTTTGATGGAGTCTTTAGAGTTTTCTATGTACAATATCATGTCGTCTGCAAATAATGACAGTTTCACTTCCTCCATTCCAATTTGGATCCCTTTTATTTTTTCTTCATGTCTGATTGCTGTGGCTAAGACTTCCAGTACAATGTTAAATAAGAGTGGCGAAAGTGGACATCCCTGTCTTGTTTCTGTTCTTAATGGAAATGTTTTTAGTTTCTGTCCATTGAGTATGATGTTGGCTGTAGGTCTTTCATATATGGCCTTTATTATGTCGAGATATGATCCCTCTATTCCTACATTGCTAAGTGTTTTTATCAGAAATGGATGCTGGATGTTGTCGAATGCTTTTTCAGCATCTATTGATATGATCATGTGGTTTTTATTCTTCATTTTGTTTATGTGGTGTATCACGTTTATTGATTTGCGAATATTGTACCAGCCTTGCATCCCTGGAATGAATCCCACTTGGTCATGGTGAATAATTTTTTTGATGTATTTCTGGATCCGATTTGCTAATATTTTGTTCAGGATTTTGGCGTCTATGTTCATCAGGGATATTGGCCTGTTGTTTTCTTTCTTCGTAGTGTCTTTTCCTGGTTTTGGAATTCGAATTATGCTGGCCTCATAGAACGTGTTTGGAAATCTTCCTTCTTCTTGAATTTTTTGAAATAGCTTGAGGAGAATGGGTGTTAGTTCTTTTTTGAATGTTCCGTAAAACTCCCCCGTGAAACCATCTGGGCCTGGGCTTTTGTTTGCTGGGAGAGTCTTGATTACCTCTTCAATTTCCTTAGTTGTTATTGGTCTGTTCAAGTTTTCTATCTCTTCCGGGAATAGTTTTGGGAGACTGTGTGTTTCTAGAAACCTGTCCATTTCGCTTAGATTGTCGAATTTGTTGCCATATAGTTGTTCATAGTAGTTGTTAATGATCTTTTGTATTTCCGTGGTGTTCGTTGTTACTTCTCCTCTTTTATTTCTGATTTTGTGTATTTGGGTTTTCTCTCTTTGTTTCTTGGTGAGTCTAGCTAAGGGTCCATCAATCTTGTTTATCTTTTCGAAAAACCAGCTCTTTGTTTCATTGATCCTTTGAATTGTTTTTTTGGTCTCTATGTCATTTATTTCTGCTCTGATTTTTACTATTTCCTTCCTTCTACTTGCTCTGGGGTTTTCTTTTTGTTTGCTTTCTAATTCTTTAAGTTGTGAGGTTAGACAGTCAATTAGAAATTTTTCTTGTTTTTTGAGGTAGGCCTGTAGTGCTATGAACTTCCCTCTCAGAACTGCTTTCGCTGCATCCCATAGATTTTGTGTTGTTGTGTGTTCATTTTCATTGGTTTCCAGGAAGTTTTTAATTTCTTCCTTGATCTCCTCGGTGACCCATTCATTGTTTAATAACATGCTATTTAGCCTCCATGTGTTGAAATGTCTTTGCATGTTCTTCTTGCAATTGATTTCTAGTTTCATGCCATTGTGATCTGAGAAGATGCTTGATATGATTTCAATGTTCTTGAACTTGTAGAGATTTAGTTTGTGTCCTATCATGTGGTCTATCTTTGAGAATGTCCCATGTGCACTTGAGAAGTATGTGTATTCTGTAGTTTTGGGGTGTAATTCTCTGTAGATATCTATTAAATCCATTTGTTCTAGTGCTTCATTTAGAGTCTCTGTTTCCTTGCTAATTTTTTCCTAGAGGACCTATCCAGTGCTGTCAACGGGGTGTTGAAGTCCCCTGCTATGATTGTATTGTTGTCGATTTCTCCTTGGAAGTCCTCCAGAAGATTTTTAAAATATTTTGGTGCTCCTATATTGGGTGCATATATGTTTATCAAGGTTATATCTTCCTGTTGGATAGATCCTTTCAATATTATGTAGTGGCCGTCTTTGTCTCTAGTTATGGTCTTCATTTTGAAATCTATTTTATCAGATATGAGAATTGTTACCCCAGATTTTTTTTGCTTTCCATTTGCTTGGAAAATTTTTTTCCATCCCTTCACTTTCAACCTATGTGAGTCTTTTGTTGAGAGGTGGGTCTCTTGTAAACAACATATAGATGAGGCATGCTTTCTTATCCAATCAGCTACTCTGTGTCTCTTTATGGGAGCATTCAATCCATTTATGTTTAAGGTGATTACTGATATGTACTTATTTATTGCCATTTTTGTTTAGTCTGGTTCTAGTTTTCTTCCCATTTCTACTGCTAATTACAGCAGTCCTTTTAACATTTCTTGCAGTGCTGGTTTGGTGCTAATGTATTCCCTTAGCCTTTTTTTGTCTGGGAAGCTCTTTATTTGATCTTCTATTTTGAATGATAGCCTTGCTGGGTAGAGTAGTCTTGGATTCAGATTCTTGTTTTTCATGACTTTGATTACTTCATGCCATTCTCTTCTGGCCTGTAGTGTTTCTTGTGAGAAGTCAGCTGAGAGCCTTATGGGGTTCCCTTTGTAGGTAACCTGTTGCTTATCTCTTGCTGCTTTTAGGATTCTCTCTTTGTCTTTAATTTGTGGCATTTTAATTACTATGTGTCTTGGTGTGGGCCTGTTTGGGTTCTTCTTACTTGGGACTCTCTGTGCTTCTTGAACTTGAATGCCTTCTTCCTTCACCAAATTAGGGAAGTTTTCTCTCACTATTTTTTTGAATATATTCTCTATCCCTTGCTCCTTTTCTTCTTCTTCGGGGACTCCTATGATGCGAATATTATTACGTTTCCAGTTGTCCCATAGTTCTCTTAAGCTGTCTTCCTGTTTTTTAATAGTTTTTTCCTTTTGTTTTTCTGATTGGTTGATTTTTTCTACCCTGTCTTCTAATTCACTGAGCCGGTCCTCAGCTTCCCCTACTCTGCTTTTTAAACCTTCCAATGTGTTTTTCATTTCGGATATGTCATTTTTTATCTCTTCTTGTTGGTTTTTAATTTCCAGTTGGCTTATTTTCAGTGTCTCTATGTCCTTACTCATGCTGTTCAGCTTCCTCAAGATCATGGCTCTGAATTCTAGCTCTGTTAACATGCCTAATTGCTCCACATTGATCTCATCTTCGGTGGAGGTCTCTTGCTCTTTCATCTGGCTTCTGTTTCTGTGTTTCACCATTTTGGCTATCACTGTGGGCTTTGGAGCCTGTCAAGTTCTCCCTGTGGGTGTTGGTGTTCTGCTGTTTGTGGCTCCCTCTCCTGTGTTTAGATGAGCGTGGGAGGACCCACGTTGAACACCACTGTCAAGTCTTACTTTCCTGGTTAAAGTTGCCAGCCCAGGAAACATACTGTTATCCTCTAGCTTTTTGCCTGGAGGCTAGCAGTCTAGGTTAATTGATGAGTTTTGGGTTGTCAGTTGATTGAAAAACTCCCTCTGGTGCTCAGCCAAGGGGCTTTCACGAGTGTGGGGCAGATGCTGGTTGTTAGTGAGCCTCAATTAGCACTTCAATGGCCCACAGGGTGGGGTTGGATCTCCAAGGGAGGGGCTGCTGCCTCTCCTCAGAGCCCTAGGAAGGAGCAGTGTGGCGACCGTCCTGAGTGGCTGCACTCAGCCAAAGCTCTGAGCACCCTCCAAACCCTGAGTGTCCCGACACAGCTCCAGTCCAGTCTGCCCTCCCTCTGCCGGAGCCCAAGGTGAGTGGCTGTGGCTGTTTCAGCCTCTGTTCCGGCTCTGCGCTGTGGAGCCGCCTGGGAGTGCAACCCGAGGGCGCTGCTCCCAGCTGAGGCCGCTGCCGAGCTGCCGACCGTGGGCTCCCAGCCCCCATCTCGCGCCTTCACAAGCCTACCGGGATGGAGTCAGTGTCCCTGGTTGTATGGTCCTCGCAAGCTGCTTTTCTGTTGGTTTTTCCCGTCGATTTGTCTATGTTATAGTTGTAATTCCAGTTTGGTTCTGGGAGATGGTCTGTGTAACTCCGTTCACTCCGCCGCCATTTTTCGGTCCTCTCCTCATTGTTGTTTTAATTTACATCTCTCTGGTGATTAGTGATGTTGATCATTTCTTCATAGGTCTCTTGGCTATTTGTATGTCCTGTTTGGAGAGGTGTCTATTCAGCTCCTCTGCCCATTTTTTAATTGGGTTCTTTGTCTTTCTTTTGTTGAGTTGTATGAGTATTCTATATATTTTAAAAATTAACCCCTTATCTGATATATTATTAGCAATTATGCTCTCCCATACAGTGGGTTGCCTTTCCATTTTGGTGGTGGTTTCTTTTGTTGTGCAGAAGCTTTTTAGTTCGATGTAGTCTCATGTGTTCATTTTTTTTCTTTGTTTCTGTTGCCTTAGGTGATGTATCAGTGAAAATTCTGCTGCGTATGATGTTCGAAATTTTGTTGCCTACATTTAGAATTTGAAGTTTTATTTTTTTAAAAAAATTTTTATCCTCACCTGAGGACATTTTGGCGTCTTCAGATAGAGAGGGAGGAAGAGAGAGAGAAACATCGACATGAGAGAGACACATCGAATGGTTGCCACCCACTCGACCCCAACTGGGGCCGGGGACAAACTGCAACCAAGGTACATGCCTTTAGTGGGAACCAAACCTGGGTCTCTCTGGACCGCGGGCTGACACTCTAACCACTGAGCCAAACCAGCCAGGACAGAATTTAAAGTTTTAAATCCGACTCTTCTCTTTATCAAAGCAATTTAATTTCTTCTCAATAATTCTTAGTATTTAATATAAACTGATATTATATCTTTAGCAATATCTTTCTACATATAGAAGTTAAACTTAGCAATTCAGTTTTTCAGCCTTATCTTTTAAATTTTTCAGTTTTAACCTTAGTAAGTTTAGCTGAATATTTAATAGTTTGAGGTAATCTAGACAAGGTTCAACAGACATTTCATTTTATTCTATTTGTGGCAAATAATAAGCAATCAATCAGATAATAAAAAACAGAAAAGGTTTGTTCAATTCAATTCAATTCAATTAACTTGTAATACAACATTTACATATATTTTCATAGACTATTTTCAATTCACTATATTCACTAAGAATAGATACCTGGAAAGGTTCTTGTCAATGTCTCAAACCTGTGTGTATGCCTGAGAAGAATGTAACTGCATTGTTTTCTGTAACACTCAAAGAAATAAGGTACAATCTGCTGCTCCACACTAAAGGGCAACTGGGTGGTCTTCTGTTTCTCCATAGGATCTTTCTTTAGTGGCATATGTGCCTGTTTAAAGAGATTCTTTCAACATTGCAAAACTTTGCCTTTATCTGGAAATCTTTAGCTGCATTCCCAGCTTTTGCTATAATTTAGCCAGGAGATCTCACCTGGACTCAAGGAAAAGGTTTTTGACAATCCTCTTTTGT
Organism: Molossus molossus; assembly: GCF_014108415.1. NCBI lineage: Eukaryota > Metazoa > Chordata > Mammalia > Chiroptera > Molossidae > Molossus > Molossus molossus. The sequence continues at coordinate 8,934,097 of NW_023425355.1, read as the reverse complement.
TGTGATATTTATACGCAGAACACACTGTTTCACTCTTAACTTGCCAGGAAAAAAAATGTGTCTCAGATAAAATGAACATCCACCCAAAGCATCTTAACCAACTATCCTTACATTTCTATTTATCATTCCATACTTCCATGGCTGCCATATTTTTTCAGATTTTTCTAGCTTGGCTTTGGACTACATTTCCTCCCAAAAAAATCCCCTCTAGGCATTTTTTCTTTGGTAGACAGAATTCAAAGATGATTCTCAGGATTCTTACCCCCTTATGTACAAGCCCTGTATAATCTCCTCCCCTGAGTATAAATGGGGCTTGTGAATATAAGGGGGCTTATTCTTGTGTTAGGGTACTAATCAGGTGGTTTTCAGTTAAATAAAAAGGAGATTATCCTGGTGAGACTATTGGATAGAGTGAGCCCTTTAAAAAAAAGGGTCTAGAAATCAGAAAGATTTGAAGAGAAAGACCTTTCTCCTGATAACCTAGCAGAAAGCAAACAGCCATGTTGTGAGAGAAGGGGGATATTCATCAAGAGCCTGAGGGTGACCTCTAGTTGCTAAGAGTGGTTCCTGGCCAAAAGGCAGCAAGAAAATGAGATCTCAATCATACAATAACAAGGAATGAATTCTGCTAACAACCAGTGATCTTGAAAGAGGATCCCTAGCCTCAAATGAGGTCACAGTTCAGACTGAGTTGATAACAGCCCTGTGAGACCCTAAACAAAGGAGCCAGCTAATTTGTATGTGAACTCCTGACCCATGAAAACTATGAGAAAATAAGAGGGTGCTATTTTAATTTGCAATAATTTGTTACACGACAGTAGAAAATTAATATACCTTCTTTCATCCTTTTTATCTTCTTATTGATGATGATTATTTAATGGAGACCAAGAAGTCTGATTAAAAGTTTTAACCCTTGTATTTTGGTTTTTAACTCAATGCTTTACTGAAAATATTTTCTCCAAGGTCACCACTGGCTTCCTAATGACCAAATAAAATAGCCATTTTTAAACTAAATTTTCTTTGGTCTCTTGGAAAGTTTTGAAATCAGTGACCACAGTCCTCCTTAAAACTGCTCTTTTGACTTGTACATGAGTAGAGGTTTTTTTGTTTTCTTCTTGTCTCTCTTTGGTATTTCTTAGCTGTCTCTTATCCTTCATTATCTTCATTTTACAGATAAGAAAACTGAGTATCAGCAAGGTTAAGTAACACCCAAGGTCACAGCTAGTAAGTGGAGAAACCAAGAATCAAAATCAGACTTATCCTGACTTAAAGTCTACTGTGTTTCTGCCACCATGTCCAAATTGACCTTCTCTTATTAGAAAATTAAGCTGAGTTTTTCTCCTTTCTTGAAGGAGGAGTAGTTTAGTATAACCAAAATATCTTCATTTACAAAACAGATACCTTGCTGTAAATAAGAGATGGTATAGAATAGAACTAAAATTAATCTCAGAGTAAAATACAGGGATGATGGATCCACCAGGGAAAGCAAAGTTATTTGGCTTCATTTCTCACCAAGTCTTCTCATTCCCATACAAGGTCATTCTTAAGTTCTTCTCTATAATCACTCAGTAAGTGTTGACTGCTTGGCAATAACTATCTACATAGATCTCTTAGATTGAAAATTTTAGTAGTTTGCAAGAATTATGAAAAATGAAAGTGCACAGGCAATTACAAATCACTAGACAGTCAATAAATATGACAAGAAACAAGCTCTCTTTCTCTTTGCAACTTATTACAGAACCAATTTGACTTAACATACAATATGTCCTCTGCAACTTATGTGAGTCTTATTTCTATTTTTATTTATTTATTTATTTATTTTCATCCTTACCTGAGGACATTTTTCAATATTTTGTTCAGATAGAGTGGGAGGGAGGGAGGGAGGGAGGGAGGGAGGGAGGGAGGGAGGGAGAGAGAAAGAAACATCGACGTGAAAGGGACACATCAAGTGGCTGCCACCCACACAACCCAACCGGGGCCGGGGACGAACTGCAACTGAGGTACGTGCTCTTAGCGGGAACCGAACCTGGGTCTCTCTGGACCACAGACCAACACTCCAACCACTGAGCCAAACCGGCCAGGGCTCATTCCTATTTTTAAAGCTTAATTAAAGGATTGTCTCTTTGAACATTTCCTTTAAATCTGAAACTTTAAAATGACAAAAGTTTATCATCTCAGGCAGAGGACCTGAATAGATACTTCTCCAAAGAGAACATACAGATGGCCAATAGACACATGAAACGATGCTCAATGTTACTAATCATCGGACAAATGCACATTAAAACCACAATGAAATATCACCTCATACAATGGTTCTCATCAATAAATCCATAAAGAACAAGTGCTGGCAAGGATGGGGAGAAAGGGGAACCCTTGTGCACTGTTGGTAGAGATGCAGACTAGTGCAACCACTGTGGAAAACAGTATGGAGTTTCCTCAAAAAATTAAAAATGGAACTGCCTTATCATCCAGCAATTCCACTTCAGGGACTACACCTGAAAAAAACCAAAACACTAATACTGAAGAATACATTCACTCCTATGGTCATTGCAGTGTTATTTGCAATAGCCAAGATATGGAAGCAGGACATCAATAAACGAGTAGATAAAAAAGCTGACATAGGGATGTGGGAAGATGGCGGCGGGCAGGACCAGAGGGAGAGTAAGTGTGTGAGAGAGTGTGAGTGGATGTGAAGGTGGATGACCAAACCCGAGCAGTGCAGACTCTGAGCAGAAAGTTCCTGTGCTGTGGATGGGAGCAGCCAGCTACCATGGTAAGCGGGCCTTCAGGGCACTTCTCCCTGTGCCGCAGGGAGGCCCCACCATTTTGGAAAATCCCTGGTTTCCCTTGGGTGGAGGCAGTGGGAGCAGCTAGGGCCCAGCAACCTGAGCCCACCAGCACACCTGGCACTATCGGACCAGTGGACAATCTGTGTCAACACAGACCAGTGCACAGTAGTGGAATTCCCAAGGTGCTGGTCACAGAAGCCGCAGACAGCCGGGAGCCCAGCACCATCCCCCACAGTAGCAGCCCAATCAGAGTCCAGATATAGCACCAGCAACAGAGGCTGGGGAGCAGACATCCATCCCCAGGCAACAGAAGCACAGAAGCAAAGACCAGCAGCTGAGACACATCCTCAAAAACTACAGCAAAAGCAGAGCAGGAGTTGAGCCCCACAGGGCAGTAGCACTCCCCAACCACCAGCTGCAAGACCTGAGGCTCCACAGAGGCCTGTACAGTCCAGTAGCCCACAAGAGCAGTGGGAAGCCGGACCCCAAAAGAGACAGGTACGATCCAGCTGCCCGCCCATGGGAACTGCAGGGTGTGGGGGCACCAGAGAGGCCTGTGCGACCCAAGTGGGATTCATCCCAGGGATGCAAGGCTGGTACAATATTCACATATCAATAAATGTGATACACCACATAAACAAGATGAAAGATAAAAATCACATGATCATATCAACAAATGCTGAAAAAGTATTTGACAAAATCCAGCGCCCATTTCTGATTAAAATGCTCAGCAATCTGGGAATAGAGGGATCATATCTCGACATAATAAAGGCCATATATGAAAGACCTACAGCCAACATCATACTCAATGGACAGAAACTAAAAACATTTCCATTAAGAACAGGAACAAGACAGGGATGTCCACTTTCGCCACTCTTATTTAACATTGTACTGGAAGTCTTAGCCACAGCAATCAGACAGGAAGAAAAAATAAAAGGGATCCAAATTAGAAAGGAGGAAGTGAAATTGTCATTATTTGCAGATGACATGATACTTTACGTGGAAAGCCCCAAAGACTCCATCAAACATTTACTAGACTTAACAAATGAATTTGGCAAAGTAGCAGGACACAAAATTAATGTCAAAAAATTGATGGCATTCTTATACACCAATGATGAACTCACAGAAAGAGAAACTAAAAAAACAATCCCATTTACCACCACAGCAAAAAAAAATTAAGATACCTAGAAATAAACTTTACCAAAGAAATAAAGGACCTATTCAAAGAAAACTACAGGTCATTGAAAAAAGAAATAGAGGAAGATATAAAAAAGTGGAAGCACATACCCTGTTCATGGATTGGAAGAATTAGCATCATTAAAATGTCCATACTACCCAAAGCAATCTATAGATTCAATGCAATCCCCATCAAAATACCAACGACATACTTCACAAAACTAGAACAAATATTCCAAAAGTTCATATGGAACCAAAAAAAGACCTCGAATAGCCACAGCAATCTTGAAAAAGAAGAACAAAGTTGGAGGGATCACATTACCAGATTTCAGGTTATACTAAAAAGCCACTGTAATCAAAACAGTCTGGTACTGGCACAAGAACAGGCATATAGACCAGTGGAACAGAACAGGGAACCAGGAAATGGACCCAAGACATTATGGTCAATTAATATTTGACAAAGGTGGCAAGAGCATACAGTGGAATAAAGACAGCCTCTTTAATAAATGGTGTTGGGAAAATTGAACAGCTACATGCAAAAAAAATGAAACTAGACCATCAACTGACAGCATGCACAAGAAAAAACTCAAAATGGATAAAAGACTTAAATGTGACTCATGAATCCATAAAAGTCCTAGAAGAAAATGTAGGCAACAAAATTTCAGACATCGTACACAGCAGAATTTTCACTGATACATCCATCACCTAAGGCAACAGAAACAAAGGAGAATAATGAACACATGGGACTATATCAAACTCAAAAGCGTCTGCACAAATAAATAAATAAATAAATAAATAACCACCAAAATAGAAAGGTAGAAAGGCAACCCACTGTATGGGAGAGCATAATTGCCAATAATATATCAGATAAGGGGCTAATTTCCAAAATATATAGAGTACTCATACAACTCAACAAAGGAAGACAAAGAACCCAATTAAAAATGGGCAGAGGACTTGAATAGACACCTCTCAAAACAGGACATACAAATGGCTAAGAGACATATGAAGAAATGCTCAACATCACTAATCATCAGAGAGATGCAAATTAAAACAACAATGAGGCATCACCTCACACCTGTCAGAATGACCACCATCAACAAATCATCAAACAAGAGTTGGCTAGGATGTGGAGAAAAGGGGACTCTAGTACACTGCTGGTGGGAATGCAGACTGGTGCAGCCACTATGGAAAACACTATGGTGTTACCTCAAAAAATTCAAAATTGAATTGCCATTTGATCCAGCGATCTCACTTCTAGGACTATACCCTAAGAAGCCAGAAATACCAATCAGAAAAAATATATATACCCTCATGTTCATAGCAGCACTATTTACAATAGCTAAGATCTGGAAACAGCCCAAGTGTCCATCAGTAGACGAATGGATAAAAAAGCCGTGGTACATATACACCATGGAGTACTATGCAGCGGTAAGAAAGAAAGATCTCTTATCCTTTGAGGTGACATGGAGGGACCTGGAAAGTGTTATCCTAAGCGAAACAAGCCAAACAGAGAAAGAAAAGTATCATATGATCTCACTTATTTGTGGAACATAATGAACATAACAGTCTGTTGAATGGGGTAGTCCCAGAGACGTGGAAGTGGGGTACAGACTGACAATTCCCAGAAGAAGGGGTGGTGGGGGAGAGGTAAACCACAGAATTTATATGCATCTATGCATGAACAATGGACATGGACAACAAAGCTGGGGACAGGGCAAGGAGGGAGGGGCAGAGGGGAATCAGTGGGGGAAAAAGGAGAAACATCTGTAACAAAAATAAATTAGTTAATTTTTTTAAAAAGCTGAAGTGTATTTATACAATGGAATATTACCCAGTCATAAAAAAGAATAAAGTATTACCATTTGCAACCGCATGGATGGACCTGGAGGGTATTATGTTAAGTGAAGTCAGTCAGAGAAAGACAAATACCATATAATTTTACTAACATGCAGAATCTAAAGAACAAAATTCATGAACAAACAAAATTGAAACAGACTTATAAATGCAGGAAGCAGACTGGTGATTGCCAGAGGAGAGGGAGTTTGGGGGACTGGGTGAAAAAGGTAAAGAGATTAAGTACATATTGGTAGTTACAAAATAGTCCTAGGGATGTAAAGTATAGCATAGGGAATATAGTCAATAATATCGCATTGATTGTGTATGGTGCCAGGTGGGTACTGGAAATATAAGAGGAATAGTTTGTAAACTATATGATTGTCTAACCACTATGTTGTAACCTAAAACTAATACAAGATAACATTGAGTGTAAACTGAAGTTGAAAATTAATGTTTTTTTAAGTTTATCATCTCGCTGTGAAATTTTGGATGTTTTAAACATCTTTAGCCTTCTTACTTTCCCATAATGTGAACTGGAGAGACTTACTGCCACCCCCTCAACACTATATCTACCTTTCAAAAAGGTACTTTTTGTAAAATCAACAAGCTGACCTTAAAATAAACCATATTTTTCTCTAATTTTGAATTTTTCCATTATGTTCCTATATTTCAGAAAACAAAGTAGTGTCAGTGTAAATTTTCACTTATTTCCTTGCCCCTCATAGAAAGTATATCTTCCTCTAATAAGAACTACTTTGGTTCCTTGTACCTTTAATAACCCACAAAATTTAGACTAATACAGATGTTCTTATTTGTCCATTTTTGGAAATTTTCTCACAATCTTCTGGGAACCAACTTCCAGAACTAAAGTCATCTCCTAAAATAATTTTAAAGTCCAAATGTTAGAAAGAAAACAAACTCCCATCTCTCACCCTCCTGACCAACTTGACCCTGGCATCTCCCTTGATTAGGGTTGTTGAATACATCAAGTATACTTAAGTGTTGCATTCAAAATGATCGGAGAGGCAAAGAAAGTATCAGCAGGCAAGATCTATTCAAGATGAACGGAGGACTACAGCTCTCTCAGGCATGTAGCAAAACTCCTCCTAAACATCATGGCTTTTATTGTGTAATGTTACATAAATCAGTGTCCCACCACCCAAGGTTACATCTAAGCTCAAACAATGCTTAACTGTAATTTATAAAAAAGGAAAAAGGTTAAAAACCATCTTAACAGGATGTCTTAAGAAAGGAATGTAGCCCTGGCCAGTTTGGCTCAGCGGTTAGAGCGTCAGCCTGCGGTCCGGAGAGACCCGGGTTCGGTTCCCGCTAAGGGCACGTACTTCGGTTGCAGTTTGTCCCCGGCCCTGGTTGGTCGTGCAGGTGGCGGCCACTCGATGTGTCCCTTCATGTCGATGTTTCTCACTCTCTCTCCCTTCCTCTCTCTCCCTCCCATTCTATCTGTACAAAAAAATGGAAAAATATCCTCGGGTGAGGATAAAAAAGAAAAAGAAAGAAAGAGAGGAATGTAGCCTATGTGTTTTAAGATTATTGTAAAGGGACTTTCCCATGTCTGCAAGGCATAACAATATATGTTTTCTTTTACTAGGGTCATAATGACCCTGAGAACTCAGAGACAGTCCAAGACTGTTCCAAAAACCGCTTGCAGTTGCTTGGCCAGCGTGACTTGCTTGCAAGTCAACTCCGGGCGAATGTCCTTGGCTGTGTTCTGATTCTCAGGAATCCATCATTTCGCCCTTTTTGTTTTGTGCCAGCTTGTGAAGCATAATAGAAAAATAAACCAGCACTTTTGGCCAATATTACTTCTTGTTGTTGCTGGTGCCTGCGGCAGACTGAAAATAGAATAAAGAATATAACAAGAATTAGTAATAGCGTTCCTGATATTGAACCAATTAAACCCTCTATGTGTTCCACAGGATTTAATTTTGACAACCCGTCCATCATTCCTTGAAGAATATCTCCATTTTGGATAAGCTCTAATTGTTTCACAAATGTACTATGGATTTTAGTTTGCAAAGCCATTATATGTTCAGTCAAATTATCATGATTTAACAAATGTTTTTTAACACATTCCCATGGAAACTCAGTTGCATTATAAGGTACAGGAGTAATACAAAAAGAAGATTGACTCCAATCACATTTTAAAGTTACACGATTTTTTAAACTCTGTAGTTGATCATCGAATAAAATTACAGCTTGATTTAAGTCAGCTATTTCAGATTGCATTTCAATATCAATTTGTCTCTGAGCCACCCAAAGTTGTTCCAATGATTTATGCCATTCTTGAATATATTTAGCAGTCTGAATTACATTATGCAGAGCTATTCCCGCAATAGCCGCCGTAGCTGTGATAGCTATGAGTCCTAATATTGCAGCTATTAAAAGTCCCAGAAATCTTTTACTTCTTTTTAAGAGTCTCCTGGCAACATTCCAAAGCATTCTCATCATGGGGCTCTCTTGCCATGGTCTATCAAGAGAGACAGGAATCCACACCCCTGTCCATGCTCTTAGGAAATAAAACCTTTCGTTCGCCTGTAACTGTATGGTAGAGTTAATACAGGAATACAAGGAACAATTATAACAACTGATCTCTCCAGTAATGGCATTCTAGGTAATCTCTCTTTAAGAATCAGATAATATATTCAAACACATGCTTGAATATAGTGGGTTAAATTCTGGTTTAAAGTCAAAGTATAGTTATGATCACTTACATTAAACATTTTTCCAGTCCAGGAAGTTAAAGAATGCATAGCAGCACCAATTTTCCATATATGGTGTTGAGTAGCAAACCCAGTAATGTAAGGACTAGGACTAAAAAATCTTCCTCCATTCCAATGAATGGGACTATCCACTGAAGTAGAAATTTTATGCAGTAATAGGTTCCCATGCCACCTCAGATCTCCTCCTGAGCCTTTAGAGTGAGCAGAGCCAATAGGGCTCCAATGAATAACACTTCCATAGGAAGTATTAACTAAAACTCACTTACATTCTCCCCTACATAATGTCCAATGTACCCATTCAGACATTTGAGAAAAGACAGGAGTGTTATATGGAGGTAGATCTGGAGGTCCCCTAGAGTCATTGGTTTCAGGTGCCATTAAAGTTTTGCATTGCTAATAAGAACAATTTTCTACCTGATTCCCTTTTTGTAGAATTTCTTTGAATTGACAGCCATACTTGTAAACAAGGAGTTAAACAATGGCTATCCTTCCCTATACATATAGGAGGACCTATGACTCCTGTAGTATAGTTAGGCATTATCATTTCTTCCTCTTCTGGTTTAAAGGTTCTTGAACATCAAAAGGCCCTGGCATGAGGCAATTTCATTAGTATATACAGTTATGGTAGTATCAAACCAAGACATACCTCACGTCAAAGGTGGGTTAGAAATATATGACCAATAAGTAAAATTTTCTCCTTTACTAGAGCTCACCTGCATCATCACAATTGCAAGGCTAGCCAAGAATAATGAGGATGGGGTAAGCGGAGCTCCTTGACACTTTACCAATTTTTCTCCCTCTTGAGTCAGCTACTTAAGTTGACCCCATGTTGGCAGATTAACTCTGACATTGGCTGGTAGAGGAAAACGATAAGTGGTGCCCCCTCCAGTAATCTTCATTTTCTCCACTCCTTCTCTTGTTTCCTCAATTTCTTAATAAGTTTATCAGGAACCCACAACTAAATAATTTTAAAGTCCAAATGTTAGAAAGGAAATGAACTCCCATCTCTCACCCTCCTGACCAAACTTGACCCTGGCATCTCCCCTGATTAGGGTTGTTGAATACATCAAGTATACTTGAGTACATCCCAAGATCTTACTTTTAAGGAAACAAAAATGTTTATGATTTGTTTGAATTGAATAAATAATAAGGTCAAAATAGATGTTTCATTATTCAAAAGATGATTCAAGTGGGGCAAGGCTGGAGGTAGACCCTGGAGTGATGGGGGGATGTACTGGGTGGAAACCATGCATGCTTTTAAATGATGACAGCATAGGAGCCAAAATGGTGGCAGAGTGAATGTGAACTACACAGACCATCTCCCAGGACCAAACTGGAATTACAACTAAAATAAAGACAAATCATCAGGAAAAAGCAACAAAAAAGCAGCTTGCAAGGACCATATAACCAGGGACACTGAATCAATCTTGGTAGGATTGCAGAGGCGTGAGAAGGGGGCTGAGAGCCCATGGACAGCTGCGGTCTTAGCGGTGAGCAGTGCTCTCGGGGTTAAACTCCCAAGCAACTCCACAGTGCAGAGGACCGAGACAGAGCGCTAAAATAGCCACAGCCGCCTTTGTTCCTTTGATGAGCCCTTCCCGGGGGTGGCAGAAAGTCGCCATATCTAGTACTCCAGCAACCTGGCTCACACTGGAGGCCCCGCCCTGGTTACCCCCTGAGGCCCCGCCCAGCCCCACCCAACTTTCAAGCCCACCCAAGCTGTTGCCACTTGCTTAACCATAGGATTGGCCTGTCTTGGATCCTGCTTCAGGTTTTTCCTAAATTCTTTCAAATGAGCAGCATCTGGTCTCAGCGAGCCCCATACCTCTCATTAAGTAATACACTGAAACAAACACAGGGAGGCAGCCAAAATGAGGAGACAAAGAAACAGGTCCCAAATGAAAGAACAGAACAAAACCCCAAGAAAAGAACTAAGCGAAATGGAGATAAGCCACCTAACAGATACTGAGTTCAAAATACTGCTTATAAGGATGCTCCATGAACTTAGTGAGAACCTCAGTGAACTTAGGGAGGGCCTCAAGAGCATAAAAAAGGACCAGTTAGAAACCATGGATACACAGTTAGAATTGAAGGAGGCATTAACTGAAATAAAGAATAATTTACACAGCTTCAATAATAGAGTACGTAAATCCAAGGAGCAAACCATCGATTTGGAATATAAGGAAGCAAAAAACACCCAATCAGAACAGCAAAAAGAAAAAAGAATCCAAAAAAATGAGGATAGTGTAAGGAGCCTCTGGGACAACTTCAAGCGTGCCAACATTCACATCTTGGGGGTGCCAGAAGGAGAAGAGCGAGAACAAGAAATGGAAAACCTGTTTGAAACAATAATGGCAGAAAACTTTCCTAACTTGGTGAAGGAAACAGACATACAAGTCCAGGAAGCACAGAGAGTCCCAAACAAGATGAACCCCAAGAGGCCCACACCAAGACACATCATCATCAAAATGCAAAAGGTTCCAGACAAAGAGAGAATCTTAAAAGCAGCAAGAGAAAGGCAGCTAGTTACCTACAAGGGAGTTCCCATTAGGCTGTCAGCTGATTTCTCAAAAGAAACTTTGCAGGCCAGAAGGGAGTGGCAAGAAATATTCAGAGTGATGAAAAGCAAGAACCTACAACCAAGATTACTCTGTCCTGCAAAGCTGTCATTTAGAATCGATGGACATATAAAAACTTTCCCAGACAAGAAAAAGTTAAAGGAGTTCGTCACCACCAAACCGTTATTATATGAAATGATGAAGGGTCTTTATGAAGAAAAAGATAAAATATATGAACAAACAAAATGGCAATGAATACATATCTATCAACAATGGAATCGCTCTGGCCGGTTTGGCTCAGCGGTTAGAGCATCGGCCTGCGGTCTGGAGAGACCCGGGTTTGGTTCCCACTGAGGGCATGTATCTTGGTTGCAGTTTGTCCCTGGCCCTGGTTGTTTGTGTGGGTGGCGACCACTCGATGTGTCCCTTTCACATCGATGTTTCTCTCTCTCTCTGTTCCTCTCTCTCCCTCCCACTCTACCTGAACAAAAAATGGAAAAATGTCCTCGGGTGAGGATGATAAAAAAAACAACAAAAAAACAATGGAATCTACAAACAAAATGAACAGGAAGAACAGAAACATTCTCATAGATACAGAGAACATTTTGTTGGTTGCCAGTTGGGAGGGGGGTTGGGGGAATGGGTGAAAAAGGTGAAGGGATTAAGAAGCACAAATTCGTTGCTAGACAGACAACCTCAAAGGGAAAGGGGTTGGGGGGGTGGGAAGAAATAAACCAAAGAACCTATATGCATAACCAATGGACACAGACAATAGTGTGGGAAAAGGTGGGAGGGGGAGGAGGGGGTCAAGGGGGAAAAATGTGGAACATCTGTAATACATTTTACATCCAACAATAAAGATTTAAAAAATAAATAAATAAATAAAAATAAAATAGCCACAGCCACTCACCTTGGGCTCCAGCAGAGGGAGGGAACACTAAACTGAGACTTGTGGGGACACTCAGGACTTGGAAGACGCTCACAGATTTTCCTGAGTTGCCACCACGCAGGACGATGGCCATATTACTCCTTCGCAGGGCTCTGGGGAGAGGCAGTGCCCTCTCCCTCAGACATTCAACCCCACCCAGGTGAGCCATTGAAATGAAAATTGAGGCTCATTAAGAAACAGCATCTGCCCCACCCTTGAGAAAACTTCTTACACTGAACACCTGAGGGAGTTTTTCATTCAACTGAGAACCCAAGACTCTTCAAGTAACCACAACTAATAGCCTCCAGACAAAAACTAGATGATAGAGTTGTGGATGCTCGTGTTTTCGGCAGTTTCCGGGGAGACTCGAGGATGCCGCTTTTTGCTTTCTCTGTTCTGATCGCCAAGTGTGGCAGGGCAGGGTACTGGGCTAGTAATGGCGTCCCCGTCCAGGAGACTGCAGACTAAACCAGTCATTACTTGTTTCAAGAGTGTCCTCCTGATCTACACTTTCATCTTCTGGATCACTGGTGTTATCCTTCTTGCTGTTGGCATCTGGGGCAAGGTGAGCCTGGATAATTATTTTTCCCTTTTAAATGAGAAGGCCATCAATGTTCCCTTTGTGCTCATTGTCACTGGCACTGTCATCATTCTTTTGGGCACCTTTGGCTGTTTTGCTACCTGCCGAGCTTCTGCGTGGATGCTAAAACTGTATGCAATGTTTCTGACTCTCATTTTTTTGGTTGAACTGGTTGCTGCCATCATAGGATTTGTTTTCAGACATGAGATTAAGGCAAGCTCTAAGAGTAATTATGAGAAAGCTTTAAAGCAGTATAATGCTACGGGAGATTATAGAAGCAATGCAGTAGACAAGATTCAAAATATGTTGCATTGTTGTGGTGCCACCAACTTTAGAGATTGGGAGAAGACTGATTATTTCATAGAAAAAGGATTTCCTAAGAGCTGCTGTAAAGTTGAAGATTGTTCTCCTCAGAGAGATGCCGATAAAGTAAACAGTAAAGGTTGTTTTATAAAGGTGATGACCATTATAGAATCAGAAATGGGAGTTGTTGCTGGAATTTCCTTTGGAGTTGCTTGCTTCCAGGTGATTGGAATCTTTCTCACCTACTGCCTCTCTCACGCTATAACAAACAACCAGTATGAGATAGTGTAACCAACATTACACAAGTTTACTCCTCTCCAACTTTAAGGACATTTACATTCCCCTCTGTGAATTACTAGATTACCTGGTTGGAAAACTACCTCATGTCACCAAAGACCGAAAAACTACACCAATATAGTCTGATTCAATCTAGATATGTGTTCAATATGTAATAAGTCCATCTTTTGTCCTATTCATTATGTAAGTTAATTGAAATTCCCTTATCACTCTGAAACACTGGAAGAGCTAGTAAATTGTAAATGAAACAGTGCTGTGTTCCGCTTGAGTATTGTTTTTTCTCAATGTAGGGCTTTTGAAAGGCACTGTGGCTTTTCTGTTTTGATGTACTATACCCCTTTTAACTGGCCCCTTCTCTGATAAGGTTATTTGGTTTGATTGCATAAATTGCATCAAGAAGTTAAAATGTTTCGATTAGTCTCTGTTCTGCTAGTAGATGGAGAGTGACATTGTGTAATTTAATTCCAGCCAGGAGTTGGATGGCATCCATCAGAGTTGCCAGATGGTGGTAATGGTCTCTGACCTAAGGTACCCAAGACTAAAGGGCACCGCCATGTTCTGTGACACATCAGATAGCAGCACACTTATACTTTACATTTCTTTGCCTCCAAGTTAAGGTGTTCATACTGATGTTTATATTACCTCTATCACTTGAAAGGTTTTAATTAATGGTGTCGGGATTATTGTGTTTTCCTGAGAAATTTAAAGCAACTCATCTTCATTAGCTGTAGCTGGTATTTCCTTACCAGATTGATATGACTTAATTACCAATATTGTGGTTAACTTTAATAATCTTAGTTTTAGTTTGTGCCTTTAATAAGTATAAGACTTTTACACAATAAATGTTGTTTTCCTCTAAAAAAAAAAAAAAAAACTAGATGATAACTGAACCTTTCCTGAGCTTGCAAATCTACCCAGGAAAGTAAGACTTCACAGTGGTGTTTAACATGGGTCCTCCCATGCTCATCGAAACCCAGTAGAAGGGGACACAAACAGCAGAACAACAGCACCCACAGGGAAAATTTGGCAGGCTCCAAAACCCAGAGATAGCCAAAATGGTGAAACAAAGAAACAAATACAAATGAGGGAACAAAAGACCTCTACCAAAGATGAGATAAATAAAATGCAATTAAGCAAGTTAACAGAGCTAGAATTCAGAGCTCTGATCTTGAGGAAGCTCAAGAGCATAAGTAAGGACATCAACACCATGAGTAAAGACATAGAAATATTGAAAATCAACCAACTGGAAATTAAAAACCACCAAAAAGAAATGAAAAATGACATGGCAGAAATAAAGAACACACTGGAAGGACTAAAGAGCAGATTAGAGGAAGCTGAGGATCAGATCAGTGAATTAGAAGTTAAGGTAGAAAAAAATCAACCAATCAGAAAACCAAAAGGAAAAAAAAAAAAAACATTAAAAAACAGGAAACAGCTTAAGAGAACTTTGGGACAACTGGAACTGTAATAATATTCGCATCATAGGAGTCCCTGAAGAAGAAGAAAATGAGCAAAGGTTAGAAAATGTATTTGAAGAAGTACTGACAGAAAACTTTCCTAATTTTGTGAAGGAAGAAGGCATTCAAGTTCAAGAAGCACACAGAGCCCCAAGTAAGGACACAAAGAGGCCCATACCAAGACACAAAGTAATTAAAATGCCAAAAATTAAGGACAAAGAGAGAATCCTAAAGGCAGCAAGAGATAAACAACAGGTTACCTACAAAGGAAACCCCATAAGGCTCTCAGCTGACTTCTCAACAGAAACACTACAGGCCAGAAGAGAATGGCATGAAGTAATCAACGTCATGAAAAACAAGTGTCTGAATTCAAGACTACTCTATCCAGCAAGGCTATCATTCAGATTAGCAGGTCAAAAAAAAGAGCTTCCCAGACACACACACACAAAAAAGGCTAAAGGAATACATTAGCACCAAATCAGCACTGCAAGAAATGTTAAAAGGACTGCTATGATTAGCAGGAGAAATGGGAAGAAAAATAGAACCACACTAAACAAAAATGGCAATAAGTAAGTACATATCAATAATCACCTTAAATGTAAATGGATTGAATGCTTTGATAAAAAGACACAGAGTAGCTGATTGGATAAGAAAGCATGACCCACAGCCTGCGGTCCACAGAGACCCGGGTTCGGTTCCCGCTAAGGGCATGTACCTTGGCTACAGTTTGTCCCCAGCCCTGGTTGGGTCATGTGGGTGGCGGCCACTCGATGTGTCCCTTTCACATCGATGTTTCTCTCTCTTCCTCTCTCTCCTTCCCGCTCTATCTGAGTGAAAAATGGAAAAATGTCCTCCGGTGAGGATTAAAAAAAAAAAAAAGAAAGCATGACCCATATATATGTTGTTTACAAGAGACCCACCTCACAACAAAAGACTCAAAGAGGTTGAAAGTGACGGGATGGAAAAAAAATCTTCCAAGCAAATGGAAAGGAAAAAATAAAAGTGGGGTAGCAATACTCCTATCTGATAAAGTAGATTTCAAAATGAAGGCTATAACTAGAGACAAAGAAGGTCACTACATAATATTGAAAGGACCTATCCAGCAGGAATATATAACTTTGGTAAGCAGGGGATATCAACACCTCGCTGACATCACTGGATAGATCCTCTAGACAAAAAAATTCTCAAGAAAAAAAAAGACTCTAAATGAAGCACCAGACCAAATGGATTTAATAGATATACAGAGAATTATACCCCAAAACTACAGAATTCACATTCTTCTCAAGTGCACATGGGACATTCTCAAATAGACCACATGTTAGGACAAAAAATAGGTCTCTACAAGGTCATGAAGTTTGAAATGATTCAAGCATCTTCTCAGTTCACAATGGCATGAAACTAGAAATCAATTGCAACAAGAACATGTAAAGACATTTGACCACATGGAGGCTAAATACCATGTTTATTAAACAATGAATGGGTTTCCAAAGACATCAAGGAAGAAATTTTAAGATTCCTGGAAACCAGTGAAAATGAATATAAAACAACAAAAAATCTATGGGATGCAGTGAAGGCAGTTCTGAGAGGGAAGTTCATAGCACTACAGGCCTACCTCAAGAAACAAGAAAAATTTCTAATAGACTATCTAACCACACAACTTAAAGAACTAGAAAGCAAACAAACAAACAAACAAAAAACAAAAAAAAACCCTGAGCAAGTAAAAGGAAGGAAGTAGTAAAGATCAGAGCAGAAATAAATGACATGGAGACCAAAAATCAATTCAAAGATCAATTAAACAAAGAGCTGGCTTTTGAAAAAGATAAACAAGATTGATGGACCCTTAGCTAGACTCACCAAGAGACAAAAAGAGAGAACCCAAATACACAAAATCAGAAATGAAAAAGGAGAAGTAACAACTGACACCACAGAAACACAAACGATTGTTAACAAGTACTACGAACAATTATATGGCAACAAATTCGACAATCTAAGCGAAATGGACGAATTACCAACAAGCAGTCTCACAAAACTAAACCGAGAAGAGAGAGAAAACTTGAACAAACCAAAAACAACAAAAGAAATTGAAAATGTAATCAAGACTCTCCCAGTAAACAAAAGCCCAGGCTTACATGGCTTCACGGGGGAAATTTTACCGAACATTCAAAGAAGAACTAATACCCATTCTCTTCAAACTATTTCAAAATATTCAAGAAGGAAGACTTTCAAACTCATTTTATAAGGCCAGCATAATTCTAATTCCAAAACCAGAAAAAGACACTACAAAGACAGAAAACTACAGGCCAATATCCCTGATGAACATACATGCCAAAATCCTGAACAAAATACTAGCAAATCGAATCCAGCAATACACCAAAAAAATTATTCACCATGACCAATGGGATTCATCCCAGGGATGCAAGGCTAGTACAATATTTGCAAATCAATAAATGTGATACACCACATAAACAAAATGAAGAATAAAAACCACATGATCATATCAATAGATGCTGAAAAAGTATTCGACAAAATCCAGCATCCATTTGTGATAAAAATGCTCAGCAATCTGGGAATAGAGGGATCATATCTCGACATAATAAAGGTTATATATGAAAGACCTACAGCCAACATCATACTCAATGGGCAAAATACAAAAACATTTTCCTGAAGAACAGGAACAAGACAGGGATGCCCACTTTCGTCACTCTTATTTAACATAGTACTGGAAGTCTTAGACACAGCAATCAGACAGGAAGAAAAAATAAAAGGAATCCAAATTGGAAAGGAGGAACTGAAACTGTCATTATTCACAGATGACATGATATTATGCATAGAAAACCCTAAAGATTCCATCAAAAATCTACTAGATTTAATAAATGAATTTGGCAAAGTAGTTGGATACAAAATTAACGTCAAGAAATCAAAGGCATTCTTATACACCAATGATGAACTCACAGAAAGAGAAACTGAAAAAACAATCCCATTTAGCATTGCAGCAAAAAATTAAGATACCTAGAAATAAACTTAACCAAAGAAATAAAGGACCTATTTGCAAAAAACTACTGGTCATTGAAAAAAGAAATGGAGGAAGATATAAAAAAGTGAAAGCACATACTTTGCTCATGGATTGGAAGAATTAGCATCATTAAAATGTCCATACTACTCAAAGCAATCTATAGATTCAATGCAATCACCATCAAAATACCAACGACATATTTCAAAAACTAGAGCAAATACTCCAGAAGTTTATATGGAACCAAAAAAGACCCTGAATAGCCACAGCAGTCTTGAGAAAGAAGAACAAAGTAGGTAGGATCACAATACCAGGTATCAGGTTATACTACAAAGCCACTGTAATCAAAACAGCCTGGTACTGGCACAAGAACAGGCATATAGACCAGTGGAACAGAACAGAGAACCCAGAAATGGACCCAAGACATTATGCTCAATTAATATTTGACAAAGGGGTCAAGAGCATACAATGGAGTAAAGGCAGCCTCTTTAATAAACAGTGTTGGGAAAATTGGACAGCTGCATGCAACAAAATGAAACTAGACCATCAACTTACACTATACACAAGAATAAACTTGAAATGGATAAAAGACTTAAATGTGACTCATGAATCCATAAAAATCCTAAAAGAAACTGTAGACAACAAAATTTCAGACATCATACGCAGCAGAATTTTCACTGATACATCACCTAAGCAACAGAAACAAAGGAGAAAATGAACACATGGGACTACATCAAACTCAAAAGCTTCTGCACAGCGAAAGATGCAATCATCAAAATGGAAAGGCTACCCACTGTATGGGAGAGCGTAACTGCCAATGATACATCAGATACAGGGTTAATTTCCAAAATATATAGAGTGCTCATACAACTCAACAAAAGGAAGACAAAGAACCCAATTAAAAAATCGGGCGGAGGAAAAATGGTGGCAGAGTGAACGGAAGCTACACAGACCATCTCCCAGAACCAAACTGGAATTACAACTATAACACAGACAAATTGATGGGGAAAAGCAACAGAAAAGCAGCTTGCGAGGACCATATAACACTGGCTCCATCCCAGTAGGCTTGCGAAGGCGTGAGACAGGGGCTGGGAGCCCATGGTCAGCAGCTCGTCAGCAGCTTTAACAGGGAGCAGCGCCCTCGGGTTACA
The DNA here is from genome assembly GCF_014108415.1 of Molossus molossus. Taxonomy (NCBI): domain Eukaryota; kingdom Metazoa; phylum Chordata; class Mammalia; order Chiroptera; family Molossidae; genus Molossus; species Molossus molossus. The sequence continues at coordinate 8,915,271 of NW_023425355.1, read as the reverse complement.
CTCCCAGGCGGCTGCACAGCGCAGAGCCGGGACAGAGGCTGAAACAGGCACAGCCACTAACCTTAGGCTCCGGCAGAGGGAGGGCAGACTGGACTGGAGCTGTGTCGGGACACTCAGTATCTGGAGGGCGCTCAGAGCTTTTGCTGAGTTGCAGCCACCCAGGACGGTGGGCACATTGCTCCTTCCCAGGGCTCTGAGGAGAGCAGCAGCCCCTCCCTCGGAGATCCAACCCCACCCTGTGGGCCATTGAAGGGCTAATTGAGGCTCACTAACAACCAGCATCTGCCCCACCCTCGGGAAATCCCCTTGTGCAAAGCACCTGAGGGAGTTTTTCAATCAACTGACAACCCAAAACTCATCAAGTAACCTAGACTGCTAGCCTCCAGGCAAAAAGCTAGAGAATAACAGTACCTTTCCTGGGCTGGCAACTTTAACCAGGAAAGTAAGACTTGACAGTGGTGTTCAACGTGGGTCCTCCCTCGCTCATCTAAACACAGGAGAGGGAGCCACAAACAGCAGAACACCAACACCCACAGGGACAACTTGACAGGCTCCAAAGCCCACAGTGATAGCCAAAATGGTGAAACACAGAAACAGAAGCCAGATGAAAGAGCAAGAGACCTCAACCGAAGATGAGATCAATGTGGAGCAATTAGGCATGTTAACAGAGCTAGAATTCAGAGCCATGATCTTGAGGAAGCTGAACAGCATGAGTAAGGACATGGAGACACTGAAAATAAGCCAACTGGAAATTAAAAACCAACAAGAAGAGATAAAAAATTATATATCAGAAATGAAAAACACATTGGAAGGTTTAAAAAGCAGAGTAGGGGAAGCTGAGGACCGGCTCAGTGAATTAGAAGACAGGGTAGAAAAAAATCAACCAATCAGAAAAACAAAAGGAAAAAAATATTAAAAAACAGGAAGACAGCCTAAGAGAACTGTGGGACAACTGGAAACGTAATAATATTCACATCATAGGAATCCCCGAAGAAGAAGAAAATGACCAAGGGATAGAGAATATATTCAAAAAAATAATGACAGAAAACTTCCCTAATTTGGTGAAGGAAGAAGGCATTCAAGTTCAAGAAGCACAGAGAGTCCCAAGTAAGAAGAACCCAAACAGGCCCACACCAAGACACATAGTAATTAAAATGCCACAAATTAACGACAAAGAGAGAATCCTAAAAGCAGCAAGAGATAAGCAACAGGTTACATACAAAGGGAACCCCATAAGGCTCTCAGCTGACTTCTCACAAGAAACACTACAGGCCAGAAGAGAATGACATGAAGTAATCAAAGTAATGAAAAACAAGAATCTGAATCCAAGACTACTCTACCCAGCAAGGCTATCATTCAAAATAGAAGATCAAATAAAGAGCTTCCCAGACAAAAAAAAAAAAAAGGCTAAGGGAATACATTAGCACCAAACCAGCACTGCAAGAAATGTTAAAAGGACTGCTGTAATTAGCAGTAGAAATGGGAAGAAAAATAGAACCACACTAAACAAAAATGGCAATAAATAAGTACATATCAATAATCACCTTAAACGTAAATGGATTGAATGCTCCCATAAAAAGACACAGAGTAGCTGATTGGATAAGAAAGCATGCCTCATCTATATGTTGTTTACAAGAGACCCACCTCTCAACAAAAGACTCACATAGGTTGAAAGTGAAGGGATGAAAAAAATTTTCCAAGCAAATGGAAAGCAAAAAAAAGCTGGGGTAGCAATTCTCATATCTGATAAAATAGATTTCAAAATGAAGACCATAACTAGAGACAAAGACGACCACTACATAATATCGAAAGGATCTATCCAACAGGAAGATATAACCTTGAAAAACATATATGCACCCAATATAGGAGCACCAAAATATATTAAAAATCTTCTGGAGGACTTCCAAGGAGAAATCGACAACAATACAATCATAGCAGGGGACTTCAACACCCTGTTGACAGCACTGGATAGATCCCCTAGGCAAAAAATTAGCAAGGAAACAGAGACTCTAAATGAAGCACTAGACCAAATGGATTTAATAGATATCTACAGAGAATTACACCCCAAAACTGCAGAATTCACATTCTTCTCAAGTGCACATGAGACATTCTCAAAGATAGACCACATGATAGGACACAAACTAAATCTCTACAAGTTCAAGAACATTGAAATCATATCAAGCATCTTCTCAGATCACAATGCCATGAAACTAGAAATCAATTGCAAGAAGAACATGCAAAGACATATCAACACATGGAGGCTGAATAGCATGTTATTAAACAATGGATGGGTAACAGAGGAGATCAAGGAAGAAATTAAAAACTTCCTGGAAACCAATGAAAATGAACACACAACAACACAAAATCTATGGGATGCAGCGAAAGCAGTTCTGAGAGGGAAGTTCATAGCACTACAGGCCTACCTCAAAAAACAAGAAAAATTTCTAATTGACTGTCTAACCTCACAACTTAAAGAACAAGAGAGCAAACAAAAAGAAAACCCCAGAGCAAGTAGAAAAAAGGAAATACTAAGAACAGAGCAGAAATAAATGACATAGAGACCAAAAAAACAATTCAAAGGATCAATGAAACAAAGAGCTGGTTTTTCGAAAAGATAAACAAGATTGATGGACCCTTAGCTAGACTCACCAAGAAACAAAGAGAGAGAACCCAAATACACAAAATCGGAAATGAAAGAGGAGAAGTAACAACCAACACCACGGAAATACAAAAGATCGTTAACAACTACTATGAACAACTGTATGGCAACAAATTCGACAATCTAAGCGAAATGGACAAATTTCTAGAAACACACAGTCTCCCAAAACTATTCCCGGAAGAGAGAGAAAACTTGAACAGACCAATAACAACTAAGGAAATTGAAGAGGTAATCAAGACTCTCCCAGCAGCCCTGGCCGGTTTGGCTCAGCGGTTAGAGCGTCAGCCTGCGGTCTGGAGAGACCCGGGTTCGGTTCCCGCTAAGGGCACGTACTTCGGTTGCAGTTTGTCCCCGGCCCTGGTTGGTCGTGCGGGTGGCAGCCACTCGATGTGCCCCTTTCACATCGCTGCTTCTCTCTCTCTCTCTTCCTCTCTCTCCCTCCCACTCTATCTGTACAAAAAATGGAAAAATGTCCTGGGGTGAGGATTAAAAAAAAAAATTAAAAAAAAAAAAAAAAGACTCTCCCAGCAAACAAAAGCCCAGGCCCAGATGGCTTCACAGGGGAGTTTTACCAAACATTCAAAAAAGAACTAACACCCATTCTCCTCAAACTATTTCAAAAAATTCAAGAAGAAGGAAGACTTCCATACACGTTCTATAAGGCCAGCATAATTCTAATTCCAAAACCAGAAAAAGACACTACGAAGAAAGAAAACTACAGGCCAATATCCCTGATGAACATAGACGCCAAAATCCTGAACAAAATATTAGCAAATCAAATCCAGAAATACATCAAAAAAATTATTCACCATGACCAAGTGGGATTCATTCCAGGGATGCAAGGCTGGTACAATATTCGCAAATCAATAAACGTGATACACCACAAACACAAAATGAAGAATAAAAACCACATGATCGCCCTGGCTGGTTTGGCTCAGCGGTTAGAGCTTCGACCTGCGGTCCTGAGAGACCCGGGTTCGGTTCCCGCTAAGGGCGCGTACCTCGGTTGCAGTTTGTCCCTGGGCCTGGTCGGTCGTGCGGGTGGCAGCCACTCTATGTGTTCCTTTCACATCGATGTTTCTCTCTCTCTCTGTTCCTCTCTCTCCCTCCCACTCTACCTGAACAATAAAACGGGAAAATGTCCTTGGGTGAGGGAAAAAAAAAACAAAAAACACATGATCATATCACTAGATGCTGAAAAAGCATTCGACAAAATACAGCATCCATTTCTGATAAAAACGCTCAGTAATGTAGGAATAGAGGGATCATATCTCGACATAATAAAGGCCATATATGAAAGACCTACAGCCAACATCATACTCAATGGACAGAAACTAAAAACATTTCCATTAAGAACAGGAACAAGACAGGGATGTCCACTTTCACCACTCTTATTTAACATTGTACTGCAATTCTTAGCCACAGCAATCAGACATGAAGAAAAAATAAAAGGGATCCAAATTGGAAAGGAGGAAGTGAAACTGTCATTATTTGCAGATGACATGATATTATACATAGAAAACCCTAAAAACTCCATCAAAAATCTACTGGACTTAATAAATGAATTTTCCAAAGTAGCAGGATACAAAATTAACGTCAAGAAATCGACGGCATTCTTGTACACTAATGATGAACTCACAGAAAGAGAAACTGAAAAAACAATCCCATTTACCATCGCGCCAAAAAAATTACGATACCTAGGAATAAACTTAACCAAAGAAGTAAAGGATCTATTCGCAGAAAACTACAGGTCATTGAAAAAAGAAATAGAGGAAGATATAAAAAAGTGGAAGCACATACCCTGTTCATGGATTGGAAGAATTAACATCATTAAAATGTCCATACTACCCAAAGCAATCTATAGATTCAATGCAATCCCCATCAAAATACCAACGACATATTTCATAGAACTAGAACAAATACTTCAAAAGTTCATATGGAACCAAAAAAGACCCCGAATAGCCACAGCAATCTTGAAAAAAAAGAACAAAGTAGGTGGGATCACAATACCAGATATCAGGTTATACTACAAAGCGACTGTAACCAAAACAGCCTGGTACTGGCACAAGAACAGGCATATAGACCAGTGGAACAGAACTGAAAACCCAGAAATGGACCCAAGGCAATACGCTCAATTAATATTTGACAAAGGTGGCAAGAGCATACAGTGGAGTAAAGACAGCCTCTTTAATAAATGGTGTTGGGAAAATTGGACAGCTACATGCAAAAAAAATGAAACTAGACCATCAACTTACACCATACACAAAAATAAACTCAAAATGGATAAAAGACTTAAATGTGACCCGTGAATCCATAAAAATTCTAGAAGAAAATGTAGGCAACAAAATTTCGGACATCATACGGAGCAGAATTTTCACTGATACATCACCTAAGGCAACAGAAATAAAGGAGAAAATGAACACATGGGACTACATTAAACTAAAAAGCTTCTGCACAGCAAAAGAAACAATCATCAAAATGGAAAAGCAACCCACTGTATGGGAGAACATCATTGCCAATGATGTATCAGATAAGGGGTTAATTTCCAATATATATAGAGTGCTCACACAACTCAACAAAAGGAAGACAAAGAAACCAATTAAAAAATGGGCAGAGGAGTTGAATAGACACCTCTCCAAAGAGGACATACAAATGGCCCAGAGACATATGAAGAAATGCTCAACATCACTAATCATCAGAGAGATGCAAATTAAAACAACAATGAGGTATCACCTCACACCTGTCAGAATGGCTGCCATCAACAAATCATCAAACAACAAGTGTTGGCGAGGGTGTGGAGAAAAGGGGACTCTAATACACTGCTGGTGGGAATGCAGACTGGTGCATCCGCTATGGAAAACAATATGGTGCTACCTCAAAAAATTAAAAATTGAACTTCCATTTGACCCAGTGATCCCACTGCTGGGAATATACCCTAAGAAGGCTGAAACACCAATCAGGAAGAATATATGTACCCCCATGTTCATAGCAGCACTATTTACAACAGCTAAGATCTGGAAACAGCCCAAGTGTCCACTAGTAGACGAATGGATAAAAAAGCTGTGGTACATATACACAATGGAGTACTATGCAGCGGTAAGAAAGAAAGATCTCTTATCCTTTGAGACAACATGGAGGGACCTGGAAAGTATTATCCTAAGTGAAACAATCCAAGCAGAGAAAGACAAATATCATATGATCTCACTTATTTGTGGACTATAATAAACATAACAGTCTGAGGAACAGTGTAGACCCAGAGATGTGAAAGTAGGGTACAGACTGACAACCCTCAGAAGAGGTAGTGGAGGGGGAGGGAAGAGATCAACCACAGAACTTATATGCATGTACACATAACCGCCAGACACAGACAACAAAGCTGGGGACGGAGTGCAGGGGATGGGAGGAGGGTGTCAATGGGGAAAAAAGGAGAAACCTCTGTAATAAAAATAAATTAATAAAAAAATGTTAATGATGATAGGATAAAATAAAAAGAAGTTAAACTGTGGTACTATAAGATGGTCTCAGGACAAATCACTGATCTAAAGAGCAAAGATATTAGCCTACTTTGGCCAGGCACTATACTACAGTCAAGGGATATGCCTGGCAAGACTGTCAGAATTCTAAATCAGCATATCAGGGTAACCTTTCCCTGTTCTGTTCCACTGGTCTATATGCCTGTTCTTGTGCCAGTACCAGGCTGTTTTGATTACAGTGGCTTTTTAGTATAACCTGAAATCTGGTAATGTGATTCCTCCAACTTTGTCCTTCTTTTTCAAGATTGCTGTGGCTATTCGAGGTCTTTTTTGGTTCCATATGAACTTTTGAAGTATTTGTTCTAGTTCTGTGAAGTATGTTGTTGGTATTTTGATGGGGATTGCATTGAATCTATAGATTGCTTTGGGTAGTATGGACATTTTAATGATGTTGATTCTTCCAATCTATGAACAAAGTATGTGCTTCCACTTTTTTATATCTTCCTCTATTTTCTTTTTTCAATGACCTGTAGTTTTCTGCGAATAGATCCTTTATTTCTTTGGTTAAGTTTATTCCTAGGTATCTTAATTTTTTTGCCGCGATGGTAAATGGTTTTTTGTTGTTGTTTTTTTAGTTTCTCTTTCTGTGAGTTTATCATTGGTGTATAAGAATGCCATTGATTTCTTGACGTTAATTTTGTATCCTGCTACTTTGCCAAATTCATTTATTAAGCCTAGTAAATTTTTGATGGAGTCTTTGGGGTTTTTTACGTATAGTATCATGTCAGGAAGATGTTTATTTTAAAGCGCCAAGCCTCTGGGGTCGTTGCAAACAAGGACCAAATTGGTAGGGAAACACAAATTTTTTCTTAATATTAATATTTTCCTGCCTAGCCAGTGTGGCTCACTTATTGAGTGTCATCCCGTGTCGTGAGAGGTCCTGGTTCGACTCCCAGTCCAGGCACATGCCTGGGCTGGAGGCTCCATCCCCAGTGGGGGTTGTGCAGGAGGCAGACAATCAATGTTTCTCCCTCACATCAATGTTTCTATCTCTTTCTCCCCTCCTCTCTCCAAAAAAAAATCGATCAAAACATATTTTATTTTATTTTTTATAATTCACAGAATCTTTTAATTTTTTAATTAATTTATTTAGTTTTGTTACAGATGTTTCTCCTTTTTCCCCCACTGATTCCCCCTCCTCTTCCCTCCCCACCCTGTCCCCACCTTTGTTGTCCATGTCCATTATTCATACATACATGCATGTAAGTTCTGTGGTTTATTTTTTTAAATATATTAATTTTTCCCCAAGATATATATATTTTAAAGTAAACAATTATTTTGAGGGGCAAACAATAAAAAGGTAAATAAAAGCCTATCCAGAGTGGCTCAGTTGGTTGAGCATCGTCTGTGCACCAAAATGTTGCTGGTTCAATTCCGGGTCAAGGCACATTCGGAAGGCAGCCAATCACTGTCTCTCTCTGTCTCTCTCTTCCTGTCTCTCAGCATGTCCTTGGGTGAGGATTTTTTTAAAAATGCAAATAACAGAATGAAGGAAAGTCAAAACAGAAGTCAACAATACTCCCCAGTAACTATTGTGTGTGAGCTGTTAAAATTAATTTAGGAGGAGTCAGTTCATGTTCCTGTGGCCTAAATAAGAAGTAAGTGATGCCAACTCAATCTTCGGCAACACAAATTTAGAAGAAAAGTGTTCAAGTTGCTACTATTCCAAGAAAGCCCTTCTTTGGTCATTTCTTGAAGACTTGTTATACTTTGTTAGAATTTGTGATATAGTTTAATTGGACAGAATAGACATGCACTCATGAAGAGTTAACTATACAAACTACGAAACAGTTGATCTCCAAAGGTATATAATATATGCCAAATTAATCATATAAATAATAACTGCTATTATGAGTTTTTAGAGAGAAAAGTCCATGGTCCTCTAAGCTATCCTTCATTCAGGGAAAATTGTCCCTCAGACATCCCAAAGAGATATATTTGATATTTTTGATGTTCTAACTCTTCTTCTTTAAAAAAACTAGATCCTTAGATATGAACTCCTAAATTATTTCCCCTTTGAACTTATAAAAAACCATTTAGAAGAGAAAATGGGGGAAATACCCTAGTTTCATAGCAAAAGGAATGTTTATAGTACTGTGTTTAGCTTTAGATACAGAAGTTACATGCACACAGAAGCAAACATCAATGATCAGCCCCGGTCTGTTTTCCAAGTTTTGCCCCTGGGGGTATAAAAATGAATAAAGAGAAAAGAATGAGGCATGGAATCCAATAACTAGTCTTAAATCTGTCATTAGAGCTTTGATGTCCCATCACACACCCTGGATCTGTGTTTAAAGCTGCTAAGTTCCCGTGACACTTCTAGATTGCTTCTAATATCATTAACTTCCTTTTCATCATTATGATTTCAGTTCAGGTTTCATCTGATATTACATCATAAGAGACACTGACCGCAAACCAGGAACATTTGTGAAGAATACTGTAGTGCTACAAGGAGGTATGGCTTCATTTTCTAAATGATTCTTGTTTCTTCCACTTACAAAGTATCCCAAAAAAATAACTTCCTTTATTATCTGCACTAAAATTAATTTCATTTATGTTTATTGCTTGCTTATATTAATCAATTAATAACCCACTTGTTTTGTGCTAAGATAATTCTTACCATACTGTATTGTAACCTCTCTATACTTCTGAGTCATCACTCCTCTCCCCCATCAGACTGTGAGCTCTTTGAAGGCAGAGATGGGATATTAGGCATCTCTATATCCGCATAGTGTGGGTCTCATTATTAAGGGCTCACAGTATTTCTATAAATATGAATTAAATGTTGTTTAAGGCAAGCAAAGCCATCATCTGTAAAATGAGTGGCTTGGACTAAAATATCCCTACCTCTTTAGGATTTATTATTTGTCTGAGAGTTTTACAGTCTTTTTTAATGGCTTACTGTTAAGTCAGTTGACTTGATTCGTTAAAAAATAAACCATGGAACCTAAATATAGAAATTACTAGGCAAGCTTATTTCAGTCTGCAAGAACTGAGAAGTCCTTTAATGGGACTAAAGATCATCTGTTGCTTTGTCTGTTTTTATGCATTTCTTTATCAGTTTTATTTGGCATATCTTATTCAAAGATCTGGAAATTTTTAATGTACTTATAATATTTAACAGACAAATAAACAAATTATTACTCTGTATCAAGATATGGGTTTTTTTTTTTTTTAATCCTCACCAGAGGACATTTTTCCATTTTTTGCACAGATAGAGTGGGAGGGAGAGAACAGAAGAGAGAGAGAGAGAGGGAAACATCGACGTGAAAGGGACACATCGAGTGGCTGCCACCCGCACGACCAACCAAGGCCAGGGACAAACTGCAACCGAGGTACATGCCCCTAGCGGGAACCGAACCCAGGTCTCTCCGGACCGCAGGCGGACGCTCTAACCGCTGAGCCAAACCGGCCAGGGCTATTTTTTTAATCTTACACTTAGCCTTACAATAGAGCCTTCCTTAATACTTTAGGAAGCAGTTTTACTTAACAGAGCCATTTTATTTTTCTTTCTTTACTGATTTTTAGAGAGAGAGGAAGAGAGAGGGAGAGAGAGATAGAAACATTGATAAGAGAGAGCACTGACTGGCCACCTCCTGCATTCCCCCCACGGGGAATTGGGCCCACATCCTGGGCATATTCCCTGACCAGGAGTCGAACTGCCGACCTCTTGGTGCATAGGTCAACACTCAACCACTGAGCCACACCAGCTGGGCAACAGTCACTTTAGACTCTGGGGCTGGAAAGGTTTTCAGTGATATTAGAATCAAAAGATAACTTTAAATGATTTAGAAGGATACACAATCTTTTCAAATAATAAACTTATTCCATCATTCATTTACTCAGTCACTCAATTAACATTTATTGAGCACTTATGAGCAAGGTACATATTTGTTAGCCCAGTGTGTGATGCTATCTTATGTATCATCCAGAAAGTCTGTGAAGGAAGATAACACATGCATACAAATCATTGATCTTCAAGATAGATTAAAAGTCCCCTAGGAGGGAAATGTATAGAAATTACTTTGGATAGAGGCTGAGAAAAGGCTTGGTTAAGATGGTGTAATTTGAGCTGAAGGATGGGTAGTTTTTGCAAATAGATTGAGGAAATGGCATTTCAAGAAGAAGAAATTCATGAAGAAAGATAGGCAGGTGGGAAAACATGTAAAAACCTATCCTTAGTATAGCTATATATACTATATATATATATATAGCTATATATACTATATAGTTGTTCCATCAAATTGTAGGATCTGCAAAAGGAAGAAGTGAGAGAGAAGCTAGGAAAGTTTAGTTGCAACCAGACTGTACAGAGCCAAGGAATCTGGATTTTATTCTGAAGGTGCTCAGGAACCACTGAAGGTTTTAGAGCAAGGACATGATGTAATTGAAAGTTAGAATGTATGGGGAATTATTCTGGAAAGAGTCTGTGGCAGGGTATAGTTCGGACCGATGGTGGTAGAAAAGACAGATGGTAATTATCTAACACCCTTCAATAGTAGTTCTTAAAACAAAGGCTACATCAATAATCTCAACAGCACCATCTAGTGATTCACAACATAACACTGCTGTATTATTTTGGGAAAAGCCAATACAAGGGAACCAAAAAAAAAAAAAAAACTACATTAAATTTAGGCCGTTTCCCTTTCTTCCACAATTACACCTGAGCTCAGAGGACAAATAGTGAAAGAGGCAGGTAGGTACCTGGAAAGCAAACAGAAATAATGCAGAGGTTGGGAATAGCAAACTCATTTTTTTCTATCATCTTAAAATATACACCCTCAGAACGACTCATCTTCAATTTTTTTTATCATATACCAATAGTTCTTGGTGAAAATAATGACATTTTTAATTAAAGGAAACAATGGACCTAACCTAGATGGATGGGTGGATGACACATCTTTGCAGCAAATATACTTGCTAGCAGTAGTAAGCCTGGGCAGTTATATCCCACCTACAACCACTACCATAGCTGTCTGTTTCTGTGTCCCTAATGCAGAGACGAGACCAGACCCCTCTATTGCTGGCAGTTCTTTTTTGCTCAAGCAGTCTTTTCAACTTACAAATCCCGACTCTGCTCTTACAATGGAGCAAGAGCTATGTAAAAGACCAACAAATTAGATTCCAATCAAATGTTATCTAAGAAAAGGGGGTGGCATCTGTAATATTCTCAACAATAAATATTTTTAAATGTTATCTACCACATTATATATTGATGAGTTGTTCCCAACTCCTTAAAGAATAAAGGAAAATAATCTGAAGGAACACTAAAGAAATCACTTGCTTCCATACTATCCTTTCCCCATTTTTATCTGATCTGAGCTTGTTGATTGCCCTGATTAACTGCCCTGATATAGTTAAACTAGGCTAGACTAAGTAAAAACTTCTTGCTATGAAAGAAATGATCATGTATTTTTCAACAGTAAGGCTTTGAGTGTGAGTCTAGGAAGAGAACAAGGATGGACAGCTGCAATATCCTCACCCAGAAGGTATATTCCAATGAGTTATGCTATGACTTTCCTCAAAGCCTTAACTTATGGTACAGATTTTAGAAAAGCATTTTACTTCTTTGTAAGTATTTTCTTCATTAAAATAATTGGATGGCTTCTAAAATGTCTCTAGCCTTGGTGTTCTGTGGTTCTAAATAGAATCAATCATATTCTAGATTAAGATTATTGCCCAGGCCCTGACTGGTTTGGCTCAGCGGTTAGAGCATCAGCCTGCAGTCCAGAGAGACCTGGGTTCGGTTCCTGCTAAGGGCACGTACCTCGGTTGCAGTTTGTCCCCGGCCATGGTTGGGTCGTGTGGGTGGCAGCCACTCGATGTGTCCCTTTCACGTCGATGTTTCTCTCTCTCTCTCTCTCTCCCCCCCCCCCTCTATCTGAACCAAAAATGGAAAAATTTCCTTGGATGAGGATTAAAAAAAAAAAAGATTAGCCCTGGCCGGTTTGGCTCAGCGGTTAGAGCGTCGGCCTGCGGTCCCGAGAGACCCGGGTTCGGTTCCCGCTAAGGGCACGTACCTCGGTTGCAGTTTGTCCCCGGCCCTGGTTGGTCGTGCGGGTGGCAGCCACTCGATGTGTCCCTTTCACATCGATGTTTCTCTCTCTCTTCATTTCTCCCCCTCATACTCTACCTGAACAAAAAATGGAAAAGTGTCCTCAGGTGAGGATAAAAAAAAAAAAAAAAAGATTATCTCCCTGGGGAGTGAGTTCCATGAATAACAAATCCAATTATTTTTCCCTAGGTAAGAGCATCATCTAGCATGTGTTATTTAGGAAGCCCTCTTCTTGGGACAACCACACATTTTCACCCAGATTTTATCCTCCACGAGAATTCAGTGCTCTTCTAATAAATACATGATAGATGATAAATAAATTGATAGATAGATTCATATTTACGAAACCACTCTCTTTAGAGCTTTACTCTAACTGAAAAACAAACTTACTTTAAAAGAAGATTTACAGAATAATACTAGAGTAACAAGATTGAAAATACTTTTTTTTTAACCCTCACCTGAGGACATTTTTCCTTTTTTTTTTTCAGATAGAGTGGGAGGGAGAGAGAGAGAGATAGAAACATCAACGTGAAAGGGACACATCGAGTGGCTGCCACCCGCACAACCCAACCAGGGCCAAGGACAAACTGCAACCGAGGTACGTGCCCTTAGCGGGAACCAAACCCGGGTCTCTCAGGACCACAGGTCGACGCTCTAACCGCTGAGCCAAACTGGCCAGGACACAAGATTGAAAATAAAGTAGAGCTGTTTTAGCTAGATCTTGACGATTAAGAGGAAGTCCATCAGGCAAACATGGGTGGGAAAGGAGGGAAAAAAGAGGGCTTCTCCTGGGGACTAGGTGCAGTTGAATTCTTCCTCATTGCCCCACCACCCTTGCTTCCTGCCATGCTTAAAATGCATACATAGTGACACTATAAAGTGAAAACTTAGTAGCTCCTATTACATATGGTCTGGTAAAAATTGACAAGATTTTTATATATATATATTGTAGGCACCAAGCAGACATTCCTAGAGAAACATGGATGGAGTTGGAAATATGACAGTATCTTCTGCCAGTAATATCATATGCAATGACACTATTGATGACTTCCGCAATCAAGTGTATTCCACCTTGTACTCTATGATCTCCGTTGTGGGTTTCTTTGGCAATGGTTTTGTGCTCTATGTTCTCATAAAAACATACCATGAGAAGTCAGCATTCCAAATATACATGATTAATTTAGCAATAGCAGATCTTCTGTGTGTGTGTACACTGCCTCTCCGCGTGGTGTATTATGTTCACAAAGGCATTTGGCTCTTTGGTGACTTTTTGTGCCGCCTCAGCACCTATGCCTTGTATGTCAATCTCTATTGTAGCATCTTCTTTATGACAGCCATGAGCTTTTTCCGGTGCATTGCAATTGTTTTCCCGGTCCAGAACATTAATTTGGTTACACAGAAAAAAGCCAGATTTGTGTGTGTTAGTATTTGGATTTTTGTGATTTTGACCAGTTCTCCATTTTTAATGTCCCCACCTTACAAAGATGAGAAAAACCATACCAAGTGCTTTGAGCCTCCACAGGATAATCAAGCTAAAAATTACATTTTGGTCTTGCATTATGTGTCATTGTTTATTGGATTTATCATTCCTTTTATTATCATAATTGTCTGTTACACAATGATAATTTTGACCTTACTAAAAAATTCAATGAAGAAAAATCTGTCAAGTCGTAAAAAGGCTATAGGAATGATTATAGTTGTGACAGCTGCCTTTTTTATTAGCTTTATGCCATATCATATTCAACGTACCATCCACCTTCACTTTTTACACAATGAAACAAAACCTTGTGATTCTGTCCTTAGAATGCAAAAGTCAGTGGTCATAACCTTATCTCTGGCTGCATCAAATTGTTGTTTTGACCCTCTCCTATATTTTTTTTCAGGGGGGAACTTTAGGAGAAGGCTGTCTACATTTAGACAGCATTCTTTGTCCAGCATGACTTACGTACCCAAGAAGAAGGCCTCATTGCCAGAAAAAGGAGATGAAATATTTAAAGAATAGTGTCAACCCATCTCCAATGCAAATCAATGAAAAGGAGTTTCCTGAGCAAGTATTTTCTCAAATAGTTTACAATAAAAATTTAAAATTCCATTAACAATTTACAAATAATTGAATGTGTACCTATAAGTCTCTCTTATTTATGCATCCACATTATCAGAGATCCAAAAAGTATTTTAAATTATAGCCCACAACTATTAACTAAATTATATATTTGATCATTTGCCAAAAGGTGAAGAATATTTGTGTATTGGTACTAAAAATAATGGATCCAAAATCAAGGTTTTCTGCCTCAAATAAAAGCTTTACAAAAGATAGATAAGAACTCGCCTTTTGAGATGTAAAATTAGCAATAGTTCTCAATCATACTAACATATCCCTTTGCATGCATGCCATCAAATGAGAACTGGAATGACCTAGGAGCTACAGAGAATGTTCTGCTGTCACATTATTCCTTTGTAGTTTGACTGGGTAGGCAAAGTAGGGCCATTTCTTCCATAAAAGAGAATGTGCAAGTGCTAGAACAATCTGGTAGTTGGCCAAATGGCCCTAAAGGCTCCATGCAATGTACAGTCTGGAATCTGAAGAAGATAAACATGGTCAAAGGCTAGTTTGTGTCCAATTTTCTTTTGCTGCTTACTCAGCCCTCAAAAGAGAATGGTGGAGTTTTTGTTAATTTTTGAGGTTCTTAAAGGGAATTCTCTCCCTACATGACACACAGACCTTCCTTAAGAAACCAAACAACTGGCATTTGTATATTTGAACAGAAGTAATTAAAAATTTATCTAAAGAAGATGAAAAAAGGTCTACTTTTCTACATGATTATTACTGAGATCAAATTCAACTAAAATGGGTTTTTAAGTAAAAATGTAAATGTTGATATTACAGACTGTTTTAATGAATACTTATATTTATGCATGTATAAATATATGTAAGAGATTTTGTTCTATGATATACATTTATGAGTAGAAGTTAATTATAAGTTTTATTATTGTTTTATACTTTTTACTTTTATATTGGCATTGACAGGAATATCAAGGATATGTTTATAGTGGTTTTTATATTACAGGAGAAGCTTTGTTCTTAAAACAGCAGAAACAACTTGATTATGGCTGAAATATAATTTTCATAGACAAGCTTTTGCCAAAGTGTGGTCTGTTCCTTAATTCTGTGTTGCAAAAGGCACATTACCCCAGAGGAAATAAATGATAATAGTGAAGAAAAGGTACAGTTATGAAAGGAGAAGTTCTTTCTCAATGTGTATGTTATTTCTATTTCACATCTAATATTGCAACCCCATAGGGAAAAAAATTCAAAACATGAAAAAGAGAGGACCTCAAAGGCCTAGTAATAATTGATGCCCATTTTTTATTAAATTTATAGAGGTAACATCGGTTAATAATATATAGGTTTCAAGTGTACATTTCTATGACACATGATCTGTATATTGCATTATGTGCCCATCACCCAATGTCAAATCATTTCCCATAATCATATATTTGACACCCTTTACCTTTCATTACCTACTCACCCCCATTCTCCATGGTAACCACCATACTGTTGTTTGTGTCTGTGAGTTTTTGCTTGTTTTTCTTGTTTGTTCATTTGTTGTTTTCAGTTTTAGATCCCACATATGATTGAAATCACATGGTTCTTAACTTCTTCTGTCTGACTTGTTTCACTTTGCATGACATTATCATGTCATTGCATATGGCAGTATTTCATCTTTTCTTATGGCTGAGTAGTATTGTGTTGTATATATGTACCACATCTTCTTTATCAAATAATCTATTGAAGGACACTTTGGTTATCTCCATGTCTTGGCCACATCATCTTCACTAGCTATTAGGGAAATGCAAATCAAAACTACAACGAGATACCACTTCACACCTGTTAGAATGCCTATTATCAACGAGACAAGTAATAACAAGTATTGAAGAAGTTGTGGAGAAAAAGGAACCCTCATTTACTGCTGGTGGGAATGTAAACTTATACAGCCACTATGGAAAATGGTATGGAAGTTTTTCAGAAATAAAGAACAGATTTACCATATGACCCAGCAATCCCTCTTCTGGGTATCTTCCCCAAAATATTGAAAAAAAATTTTCACAAAGATATATGCACCCCTATTGCAGCATTATTCATGTTGGTCAAGACATGAAAATACCCTTCCATAGATGAATGGATAAAGAAGATATGGTACATATATACAGTGGAATACTACTCAGCCATAAGAAAAGATCAAATATACCATTTGTGACAGCATAGCTAGATCTTCAGAATATCATGCTAAGTGAAATAAGTCAGATAGAAAATGTTAACAACCACATCATTTTACTCATATATGGGATAGAAAACTGAAAGCAACAAAGGAACAAACAAGAAAAACAAATAAAAACTCATAGACACAGACAACAGTATGGTGGTTACCAAAGGGAAAGGGGGTGGGAGGTAATAAAGGAGTAAAGGGGGATGGATATATATATATATATAGTGACAGAAGATTATTTGACTTCGGGTTGTAGGCACATAATGCAATATACAGATGATGTATCATAGAATTATATGCTTGACACCTATATAATTTTATTAACCAATGTTACCTCAATAAAATTTTTTGAAATAAGAAAAAGAAAAGTCTAGAGACTTCCGGTCAAGATGGCGGCGTAGGGAAACGCAGTATCGCGTTCTCCCACAACCACATCCAAGTTACAACAAAACTACAGAACAACCATCATCCAAAACCGCCTGAAATCAAGCTGAATGGAAGTCCTACAACTACGGAATTAAAAAATAAAAAGCAGCCACATCCAGACCGGTAGGAGGGGCGGAGGCGCGAGGGGTGGTGGCAGAGGCCCGGTGGCGCAACGGGGCTGGTCCCACACCCAAGTGTGGTGGATAAAAATCAGGAGGCTCCCGCGGCTGGGAAGGTCCTTCCTGGGGACTGAGGGGTCCCCGACCCACACCAGGTGCCCCGCTCAGGTTTCCAGTGCCAGGAAGAGAAGTCCCCATAACTTCTGGCTGGAAAAACCAGCAGAAACTGAGGCTCAGGGAAGCTGACCTGGCTGAAACCACAGGCAGCTCCCTAAAGGGCCCGCGCACGGACTTATGGGACTCTCTCCCTCTAAGCTCGGAGGGGAGGCAGCTCGAGGGGCGCCAGAGACACACAGGGAAGAACTGAGCTGTTTGGCACTGGAGCGAGCGCTGGAGAGGGGGCTTCCTCGGGGACAAACGTGCTGTCAGAGGCCTTTGTTCCTTTGGTGAGCCCTTCCCTGGGGCGGCAGACAGTCGCCATATCTGGGACTCCAGCAACCTGGCTCACACTGGTAGCCCCGCCCTGCTGACTCCCTGAGGCCCCGCCCCGCCCCGCCCCACACAACTTTCAAGCCCACCCAAGCTGTTGCTACCTGCTTAACCATAGGATTGGCCTGTCTTGGATCCTGCTTCAGGTTTTTCCTAAATTCTTTCAAACGAGCAGCATCGGGTCTCAGCGAGCCCCTTACCTCTCATTAAGTAATACACAGAAACAAACACAGGGAGGCAGCCAAAATGAGGATACAAAGAAACAGGTCCCAAATGAAAGAACAGAACAAAACCCCAAGAAAAGAACTAAGCGAAATGGAGATAAGCAACCTAACAGATGCTGAGTTCAAAATACTGCTTATAAGGATGCTCAATGAACTCAGTGAGGGCCTCAAGAGCATAAAAAAGTACCAGTCAGAAACGATCGCTGCACAGTTAGAAACGAAGGAGGCTTTAACTGAAATAAAGAATAATTTACATAGCTTCAATAATAGAGTACGTAAATCCAAGGAGCAAACCATCGATTTGGAATATAAGGAAGCAAAAAACGCCCAACCAGAACAGCAAAAAGAAAAAAGAATCCAAAAAAATGAGGATAGTGTAAGGAGCCTCTGGGACAACTTCAAGCGTGCCAACATTCGCATCTTGGGGGTGCCGGAAGGAGAAGAGAGAGAACAAGAAATCGAAAACCTGTTTGAAACAATAATGGCAGAAAACTTTCCTAACTTGGTGAAGGAAACAGACATACAAGTCCAGGAAGCACAGAGAGTCCCAAACAAGATGAACCCCAAGAGGCCCACACCAAGACACATCATCATCAAAATGCAAAAGGTTCAAGACAAAGAGAGAATCCTAAAGCAGCAAGAGAAAGGCAGCTAGTTACCTACAAGGGAGTTCCCATTAGGCTGTCAGCTGATTTCTCAAAAGAAACTTTGCAGGCCAGAAGGGAGTGGCAAGAAATATTCAGAGTGATGAAAACCAAGAACCTACAACCAAAATTACTCTATCCTGCAAAGCTGTCATTTAGAATCGATGGCCATATAAAAACTTTCCCAGACAAGAAAAAGTTAAAGGAGTTCATCACTACCAAACCGTTATTATATGAAATGATGAAGGGTCTTTTTAAAGAAAAAGATAAAATGTATGAACAAACAAAATGGCAATGAATACATATCTATCAACAATGGAATTTACAAACAAAATGAACAGGAAGAACAGGAACATTCTCATAGATACAGAGAACATTTTGTTGGTTGCCAGTTGGGAAAGGGGTTGGGGGAATGGATGAAAAAGGTGAAGGGATTAAGAAGCACAAATTCATTGCTAGACTGACAAACCTCAAAGGGAAAGGGGTTGGGGGGGGGTGGGAGGAAATAAACCAAAGAACTTATATGCATAACTAATGGACACGGACAATAGTTTGGGAAAAGGAGGGAGGGGGGCGGGAGTGGGGAGGAGGGGGTCAATGGGGGAAAAATGTGGAACATCTGTAATACATTTTACATCCAACAATAAAGATGTGGGGAAAAATAAAAAAATAAAATAAAATAAAATAAAAAGAAAAAGAAAAGTCTAAAAAAAAGTAAAAATGAACAGGAGAAATCTCCAGAAAGACAATTAAATGAAATGCAGACAAACAATTGACCAGATACAGAATTCAAAACACTAATTATAAGGATGCTCAAAGAACTCTATGAAAACTTAAACTAAGAGATAGTAAGCATTAAAAAAGGAAATATAAATCATGAAAAGAACCAGTCAGAAATGAAGACTTAATAACTGAAATGAAGAATACACTAGAAGAAATCAACAGCAGGTTAGATGAAGCAGAGTATCAAATCAGTGATTTGAAAGACAAAGTCATAAAAAAACACCCAATCAAAACAGTAAAAAGAGCCCCAGCCAGTGTGGCTTAGTTGGTTGGGTGTCATCCCATGCACCAAAAGGTTGCTGGTTCAATTCCCAATCAGGAAAAATGCCCTGGTTGTGGGCCTGATCCCCAGTAGGGGGCATACAGGAGGCAGCCAATTGATGTTTTGCTCTCACATATATATTTCTCTCTCCCTCTCTCTCTACAAAAAAAAATCAGTAAGAAATATTTTTTAAAAACAGTAAAAAGAAAACAGAATTTACAAATGAGGATAGTTTAAGAGACCTCTGGGACAATATCAGGCATAACAACATTCGCAACATAAAAGTACCAGAAGGAGAAGAGAGAGAGCAAGGGATTGAAGAAATAATGACTGAACACTTCCCTAACCTGGTGAAGGAAATAGAAATACAAATCCAAGAAGTGCAGAGTCCAAAACAAGGTGAACCCAAAATATACCACACCAAGACACATCATAATTAAAATGGCAAACGTTAAAGATAAACAGAGAATCTGAATAAAAGCAAGAGAAAGATAGTTTGTTGCCTACAAAAAAGTTCCCATAAGACTGTCAGCTGATTTATCAACAGAAACATTTTAGCCCAGAAGAGATCGACATGAAATATTCAAAATGATAAAAAGCGAGGATTCACAACCAAGACTATTCTACCCAGCAAAGCTATTATTTAGAATTAAAGGGCTTCAGAGACATTAAAAAGCTAAAGGAGTTTATTACCACCAAACCAGCATTACAAGAAATATTTAAGGGCCATTTTCAAGAAGAAGAAGAGGAAAAGGAACATAAATATAAATAATAAGATGGTAATAATTATTTAACTATCAATGGTCACATTAAATATAAATGGATAAAATTTTTCAATCAAAAGACATAGGGTACTAACTGAATGGATAAAAAAAAAAAAAAAAACAAGACCCTTATATACACTCTCTAAAAGGACCCACCTCAGAATAAAAGATACACACAGAATGAAAGTAAAGGGATGGGAAAAGATATTTCATGCAAATAGAAATGAAAAATACGAGGGGTAGCAATACTTATACAGACAAAATAGACTTTAAAACAAAGGCTATAATAAAAGACAAAGAAAGGCACTACATAATGACAAAAGGATCAATCTAACTAGAGGATATAGCCCTTGTAAACATTTATTCACCCATTCATAGAAGTACATAAATATATAAATAAAATCTTGATGGACATAAAGAGAAAAACTGTCAATAATACAGTGACAGTGGGAGATTTTAACATCCTGTTGACATCAATGGAAAAGTCTTCCAGACCAAAAAAAAATCAACTACAAAATGTAGCCTTAAATGATGCACAGACCAGATGAATTTAATTTATATTTTCAGAGCATTGCACTCTAAAGCAGAATAATATTACATTTTTTTCAAGCATACATGAAACATTTTCCAAGATAAATGACATGTTAGGCCACAAAACAATTCTCAATATATTTAAGTAGCTTAATTATATCAAATATCTTCTCTAACCAAAATGGTATAAAACTAGAATCTACTACAAGGAAAAGCTGAAAAACACACAAACTCATGGGGTTAAAAATCATGTTTCTGAACAATGAAGGAGTTAACAATGAGATTTTAAAAATCAAAATACACCTTGAGACAAATGAAAATAAAAACACTATGACCAAAATCTATGGGACACAACAAAAGCAATCTTAAGAAGGAAATATATAGCAATACATGTATATCTTGAGAAACAAACAAATTACAAAATCACATAAACAATCTAACCATGCACCAAAAACAACAACAAATTCCAAAGGGAGTAGAGGAGGGAATAATAAAGGTCTGAGCAGAAATAAAAGAAATAAAATCTAAAAAATTATAATAAAACCAAAAGCTAGTTCTTTGAAAAGATATACAAAATTTATAAACCTTTATCCAGACTCATAAAAAAAGACAGAAGATTCAAATAGATATAATCAAAAATGAAAGAGGAGATGTGACAACTTACATCACAGAAATACAAAAAATCATATAAAAATACTATTATATGCCAATAATTAGACAATCTGGGAAAAAATGGATTAATTTGTACAAACATGCAATCTTCCAAGACTGAATCAAGAAGAAACAAAAAACCTTAACACAGAGGATACTACCTAAGAAATCTAATTAGTAATCAAAAAAACTCCCAACAAAAAAAAAAATTCTAGACCATATGGCTTCACAGGTGAATTTTACCAAACATTAAAAAAATAATCAAGGAGATGTGGCGGGCAAGACCTGAGGAAGGGTGAGTGTGTGAGAGAGTGTGAGTGGACTTGAAGGTGAACAACCAAACCCAAGCAGTGCAGAGCCACAGAGCAGAAAATTCCTGTGCTGTGGACAGGAGGAGCCGGCTACCGAGGTAAGCGGTCCTTCAGAGCGCTTCTCCGGGCACCTTGGGTAGGTCCCACCATTTTGGAAGATCCTGGGTCTTCCCTGGGAGGAGGCAGTGGGAGCAGTTAGGGCCCAGCAACCTGAGCCCACCAGCACACCTGGCACCATCGGACCAGTGTACACTGTGTCAACACAGACCGGTGCACAGTAGTGGAGCACCTAAGGTGCTGGTCACGGAAGCCACAGACAGCCCGGAGCCCAGCACCATCCCCCATAGTAGAAGATCGATCAGAGTCCAGATATACCCCCAGCAACAGAGGTTGGGAAGCAGACATCTATCCCCAGGCAACAGAAGCACAGACCAGCAGCTGAGACCCATACCCAAAAACTACAGCAAAGGCTGAGCAAGAGTTGAGTGCTCCACTGAGCAGCAGCACTCTCCAGCCGCCAGTGGCAGGACCTGGGGCTCCACAGAGGCCTGTGCAGTCCAGCAGTTCACAAGAGCAGTGGGAAGGTGGAGCCCCAGAGAAACTGGTACGATCCAGCTGCCCGCCCACAGGAACAGCAGGGTGCGGTGGCCCCAGAGAGGCCTGTGTGACCCAGTAGGGACTGTGAGATGTAGTTACCTACGGGACCTGAGGAGTGCTGAAGCAGCAGAAAGGCCAGCACAACCCAGCAGGGACTGTGCCATCCAGTAACCCATGGGACCTGAGGAGTGCTGAAGCACCAGAGAGGCCTGTGCGACCCAGCAACCCATAACATAGGCATAGAGGGAGGTCCCCAAAGGGACTGGGTGATCCAGTTACCCGCAGGACCCGCAAGGTGCAGGGGCACCAGAAAGGCCTGTGCAACCCAGCTGCATACAAGACAGGCATAGAGGATGTGAAAATAAAGGCTAAGTGAATAGAAGCTACGCAGACGACATCCTAGAACCAAACGGGAATTACAACTAAAATAAACAGAAATCCTCAGAAAAAAGCAACAGAAAAGCAGCGGGACAGGACCATATAACCAAAAACACTGGTAGGATCTGGAGAGGCACAAGAGGGTGGTGGGCTGGGAGTCCACACACAGCAGCAGTCTTAGCTCTGATCATCGCCCTTGGGGAATAAAGACCAAGCCCACTCCACAACACAGAGAGCCAGGACAGAGTGCTAAAATACCCACAGCCACTAAACTGGTGGCTATGGCAGAGGGAGGGCAGACTGGGCTGGAACTCTGTGGGGACACCTGGGATTTGGAGGGCACTCAGAGTTTTTGCTGAGTTGCAGCCACAAAGAACGGTGGCCAGTGTGCTCCTTCCCAGAGCTGTGGGGAAAAGCAGCAGACCCCTCCCTGGGAGATTCAGCTTTTCCCAGAGGCAAAAAAATGCAAACTGAGGCTCATTACCAACCAGCATCTATCTCATCCTCTGGAAATCCACTTACGCAGAACACCAGGGCTACATTCCAAGGCACTGGGAAACTGAGACTACTAGCCACGAGGAAAAAGCTAGAGGATAACTGAACCTTTCCTGCGCTTACAAATCTACCCAGGAAAGTAAGACTTCACAGAGGTGTTTAATGTGGGCCTGCCCAGGCCCATCCAAACCCAACAGAGGGAGCCACAAACAGCAGAACACCAACACCCACAGGGAAAATTTGGCAGGCTCCATAACCCACTGACATAGCCAAAATGGTGAAACAAAGAAACAAATCCCAAATGAAAGAACAAGAGAACTCTATCGAAGATGATATCAATGAAATGCAGCTGAGCAAATAATCAGAGGTAGAGTTCAGAGCCATGATCTTGAAGAAGCTCAACAGCATGAGTAAGGACATCAGCACCATGAGTAAAGATATAGAAACACTGTAAAACAACCAAATGGAAATGAAGAATGACATAGCAGAAATAAAGAACACATTGGAAGGACTAACCAGCAGAGTACAGGAAGCTGAGGACCGGATCACTGAATTAAAGGACAGGATAGAAAAAATCAATCAATCAGAAAACCAAAAGGAAAAAACAATTAAAAAACAGGAACACAGCTTAAGAGATTTGTGAGACAACTGAAAATGTAATAACATTCACATCATAGGAGACCCCAAGGGGAAGAAATTGGGCAAGGGTTAGAGAATATATTTGAAGAAATAGTGATAGAAAACTTTCCTAACTTGGTCAAGGAAGAAGGCATTCAAGTTCAAGAAGCACAGAGAGCCCGAAGTAAGAAGAACCCAAAGAGGCCCACACCAAGACACATAGTAATTAAAATGCCAAAAATGACAGACAAAGAGAGAATCCTAAAGGCAGCAAGAGATAAGCAACAGGTTACCTACAAAGGAAACCCCATAAGGCTCCCAGCTGACTTCTCAACAGAAAACTACAGGCCAGAAGGGAGTGGCATGAGGTAATCAAGGTCATGAAAACCAAGATTCTGAATCCAAGACTACTCTATCCAACAAGGCTATCATTCAAAATAGAAGGTCAAATTAAGAGCTTTCCAAACAAAACAAAACAAAAAGGCAAAGGGAATAATATTAACACCAAACCAGCTCTGCAAGATATGCTAAAAGGACTACTGTAATTAGTAGAAGAAAAAGAAAGAAAAATATAACCATACTAAACAAAAATGGCAATAAATAAGTACATATCAATTATCACCTTTAATGTGAATGGTTTGAATCCTCCAATAAAAAGACACAGAGTAGCTGACTGGATAAGAAACCATGATTCACATATATTTTGTTTACAAGAGACCTACTTCACAACAAAAAACTCACATAGGTTGAAAGTGAAGGGATGGAAAAAATCTTAAAAGCAAATGGAAAGGAAAAAAAAAACCTGGAGTAGGAATACTTATATCTGATAAAATAGATTTCAAAATGAAGGCCATGACTAGAGACAAAAAAGGCCACTACATTATATTGAAAGGATCTATCCAACAGGAAGATATAACCTTGGTAAACATATATGCACCCAATATAGGAGCACCAACATATATTAAAAATCTTCTGGAGGACTTCAAAGGAGAAATCAACAGCAATACAGTCATAGCAGGGGACTTCAATACCTGGCTCACATGGTTGGATAGATCTCCTATACAAAAAAATAACAAGGAAACACAAACTCTAAATGAAGCACTAGATCAACTGGATTTAATAGATATCTACAGAGAATTACATGCCAAAACTGCAGAATTCACATTCTTCTCAAGTGCACATGGGACATTCTCAAAGACAGACCACATGTTAGGGCACAAACTAAGCCTCTACTAGTTCAAAAAGATTGAAATCATATGAAGCATCTTCTCAGATCACAATGGCATGAAACTAGAAATCAATTGCAACAAGAACATGCAAAGACATTTGAAAACATGAAGGCTAAATAGCGTGTTATTGAACAATGAATGGGTTACCATGGAGATCAAGGAAGAAATTAAAAACTTCCTAAAAACCAATGAAAATGAACATACAACCACAAAAAAATCTATGGGATGCAGCAAAAGCAGTTCTGAGAGGGAAGTGCATAGCACTACAGGCTTACCTCAAGAAACAAAAAATTTCTAATAGAATATCTAACTTCACAACTTAAAGAACTAAAAAGCTAACAAAAAGAAAACCCCAGTGCAAGTAGAAGGAAGGAAATAGTAAAGATCAGAGCACAAATAAATGACAGGAAGACCATAAAAAAACTCAAAGGATCAATAAAACAAAGAGCTGTTTCTTTGAAAAGATAAACAAGATTGATCAACTCTTAGCCAGACTCACCAAGAAACAAAAAGAGAGGACCCGCATAAAGAAAATCAGACACGTAAGAGGAGAGGTAACAACTGATAGCACAGAAATACAAAGGAATATTAACAAATATTATGAACAATTATACCGCAACAAATTCAACAATCTAAGTGAAATGGACAAGTTTCTAGAAACATGTACTCTCCCAAAACTGAACTGGGATGAGATAGAACATTTGAACAGACCAATAACAACAAAAGAAATTGAAGATGTAATCAAGACTCTCCCAGCAAACAATAGCCCAGGCCCAGACAGCTTCACGGAGGAATTTTACTGAACATTCAAAGAAGAACTAATACCCATTCTCCTCAAACTATTTCAAAAAATTCAAGAAGAAGGAAGACTTCCAAACTCGTTTTATGAGGCCAGCATAATTGTAATTGCAAAACCAGAAAAAGACACTACAAAGAAAGAAAACTACAGGCCAATATCCCTGATGAACATACATGCCAAAATACTAGCAAATCGAATCCAGCAATACATCGAAAAAATTATTCACCATGACCAAGTGGGATTCATCCCAGGGATGAAAGGCTGGTGCAATATTCACAAATCAATAAATGTGGTACACCACACAAACAAAATAAAAGATAAAAATCATATGATCATATCAATAGACACTGAAAAGTCATTTGACAAAATGCAGCACCCATTTCTGATAAAAACGCTCAGCAATCTGGGAATAGAGGGATCATATCTCGACATAATAAAGGCCATATATGAAAAACCTACAGCCAACATTACACTCAATGGTCAAAAATTAAAAGCATTTCCCTTAAGAACAGGAACAAGACAAGAATTCCCACTTTTGCCACTCTTATTTAACATTGTACTGGAAGTCTTAGCAACAGCAATCAGACATGAAGAAAAAATAAAAGGGATCAAAATTGGAAAGGAGGAAGTGAAACTGTCATAATTTGCAGATGACATGATACTATACGTAGAAAACCCCAAAGACTCCATCAAAAATGTATTAAACTTAATAAATGAATTTGGCAAAGTAGCAGGATACAAAATTAATGTGAAGAAATCGACGGCATTCTTATTCATCAATGATGAACTCACAGAAAGAGAAACTAAAAAACAATTCAATTTACCATCACAGCAAAAAAAATTAAGATACCTAGGAATAAACTTAACCAAAGAAATAAAGGACCTATTCGCAGAAAACTACAGGTCATTGAAAAAAGAAATAGAGGAAGATATAAAAAAGTGGAAGCACATACCTTGTTCATGGATTAAAAGAATTAACATCATTAAATTTCCATATTACCCAAAGGAATCTATAGATTCAATGCAATCCCCATCAAAATACCAGTGACATACTTCACAGAACTAGAACAAATACTTCAAAAGTTCATATGGAAGCAAAAAAGACATCGAATAGCCACAGCAATCTTGAAAAAAAAAAAAAGAAGAAAGTAAGAGGGATCACATTATGAGATTTCAGGTTACACTACAAAGCTACTGTAATCAAAACAGCCTGGTACTGGCACAATAACAGGCAGATAGACTAGTGGAACAGAACAGAGAACCCAGAAATGAACCCAAGGCAATATGTTCAATTAATATTTGACAAAGATGGCAAGAGCATGCAGTGGAATAAGGACAGCCTCTTTAATAAATGGTGTCGGGGAAATTGGACAGCTACATGCAAAAAAATTAACGTAGATCATCAACTTACACCATGCACAAGATTAAACTCAAAATGGATAAAAGACTTAAATGTGACTCATAAATCCATAAAAATCCTAGAAGAAAATGTAGGGAACAAAATTTCAGACATCATACACAGCAGAATTTTCACTTATACATCACCTAAGGCAACAGAAACAAAGCAGACAATGAACACATGGGACTACATCAAACTCAAAATCTTTTGCACAGCAAAAGATACAATCATCAAAATGTAAAGGCAACCCACTATATGGGAGATCATAATTGCCAATGATACATCAGGTAAGGAGTTAATTTCCAATATATATAGAGTGCTCATACAACTCAACAAAAGGAAGACAACCCAATTAAAAAATGGGCAGAGGAACTAGACACCTCTCCAAACAGGACATACAAATGGCTAAGAGACATACGAACAAATGCTCAACATCACTAATCATCAGAGAGATGCAAATTAAAATAAAAATGAGGTATCACCTCATACCTGTCATAATGGCTGCCATCAACAAATCATCAAACAACAAGTGTTGGCAAGAGTGTGGAGAAAAGGGGACTCTAGTACACTGCTCTTGGGAATGTAGACTGGTGCAGCCACTATGGAAAACAATATGGTGTTACCTCAAAAAATTAAAAATTGAACTCCCATTTGACCCAGTGATCCCACTTCTAGGAATATACCCTAAGAAGCCTGAAACACCAATCAGAAAGAATATATGTACCCCCATGTTCATAGCAGCACTATTTACAATACCTAAGATCTGGAAAGAGCCCAATTGTCCATCAGTATACAATTGGATAAAAAAGCTGTCGTACATATACACAATGGAGTACTATGCAGCTGTAAGAAAGAAAGATATCTTATCCTTTGAGATGACTTGGAGGAGCCTGGAAAATATTATTCTAAGCAAAACAAGCCAAACAGAGAAAGACAAGTATCATATGATCTCACTTATTTGTGGAATATAATGAACATAACAGTCTGAAGAATGGGGTAGTCCCAGAGACATAGAAGTGGGGTACAGGCTGACAATCCCCAGAAGGGGGGGTGGGGGGAGATAAACCACAGAACTTATATGCATGTATACATGAACAGTGGACATGGACAAAAAAGCTGGGGTAAGGGCAGGGAGGGAAGGGGAAGGGGGAGTCAGTGGGAGGAACCGAGAAATATTTGTAAGAAAAATAAATTAATTTAAAAAATAAAAATAAAAAAACAAAAAACAATATAATACCTGTCCTTCTCAAACAATTCCCAAAAAAAAATCAAAGAAAGGCTCCCAAATCCATGTTGAGTTTATGTCAATACGAAAATCAGATAAAGACACTACCAAAAAAATTATATAAAAATATCTCTGATGAATGTAGAATCAAAAAATCTTCAACAAAACATTAGCAAACCAAATTCAGCAACACATTAATACAATCATATACAATGATAAAGTGGAATTTATTCCTGGGATGCAAGGTTTTTTATTTTTATTTTTTTAATATTTGTATTGATTTTCAGAGAGAATTAAAGGGAGATGGAGAGAGAAAGAGAAACATTGATGTGAGAGTGAAACATTGATTGGCTGCCTCCTATACACCCTGCATCAGGGATCCAGCCCACAGCCCAGGCATATGCTCTGACCAGGAATTGACCAGCAACATTTAGGTGCATAAGATGACGCCCAACCAAATGAGCCACACCTGCCAGGGCACAAGGTTTTTTTAATAGCATCAAGTCAATTAATGTGATACATCACATAAAGAAAATGAAGAATTGCCCTGGCCAGTTTGGCTCAGCGGTTAGAGCGTCGGCCCGTGGTCCAGAGAGACCCGGGTTCGGTTCCCGCTAAAAGCACGTACTTCGGTTGCAGTTTGTCCCCGGCCCTGGTTGGTCGTGCGGGTGGCAGCTGCTCGATGTGTCCCATCACGTCGATGTTTCTCTCTCTCTCTCCCTTCCTCTCTCTCCCTCCCACTCTATCTGTACAAAAAATGGAAAAATATCCTCGGGTGAGGATTAAAAAAAAAAAAAGAAAATGAAGAATTAAAATCATATGATTATATCAATAGATGCAAAAAAATACATTAGACAAAAACCAACATCCATTGGATAAAACCTCTGAGGAAAATATGATTAGAAGGAACATACCACAACATAAAGTCATATATGACAAATTCACAACTAACATCATACTCAATGGGGAAAAGCTAAAAGCATTTTTTAATTTTTTTTCCAATTACAGTTGACATACAATGTTATGTTAGTTTCAATTATATAACTCAGTGATTGGAAATCATATAACCTACTAAGTTATCACCCCAGTAAATCATCACCCATCTGTCACCATACATAGTTACTTTAATATTATTGCCTATATTCCCTAGTATTTTATTTAATATCAGGAACAAGACAGGGTCATCTACTTTCAATACTTTTACTCAACATCATATTGTAAGTCCTAGCCACAGCAATCAGACAAGTAAAAAGAAATAAAAGGCATCCAAACTGTAAAGGAAGACATGAAACTATCATTCTTTGCAGATGACATGACACTATATAGAGAGAACCCTAAAGACTCCACCAAAAAACTACTAGAACTCATGAATGAATTCAGCAACATAGCAGAATGCAAAAAAAAAAAAATCATAAATTGGTTGCATTTTTATAAACCAATAATAAACTATCAGAAAGGGAAATTAATAAAACAATTCCACTTACACTTGCATCAGAAAAATTAAATTCCTACCAATAAACTGAACCAAGGAGGTGTAAGACCTGTACTCAGCAAATTATAATACATTGAAGAAAGAAATTAAAGAAGATACAGCATGCTTATGGATAGGAAAAATTAACATCATTAAAATGACCTTAATACCCAAAGAAATCTATAGATTCAATGCAATCTCTATCAAAATAACAATGCCATATTTCATACAACAAAAAATCTTAAAATTTATATGAAACCAACAAAAAAGAACCTGAGTATCCATGGCAATCTTGACAAAAAAGAACAAAGATGGAGGTATCATGCTACCTGACATTGAAATTTACTACAAGGCTATAGTAATCAAAACAGCATGGTGATGTCATAAAAACAAATACATAGATCAATGAAACAGAATAGAGAGCCCAGAAATAAACCCAAGGCTTTCTCGTCGTTAATATATTATAAAGGTGGCAAGTACATACAAGGGGGTAAAGATGGTCTATTCAGTAAATAGTGTTGGGAAAATTGCACAGATACATGCAAATAAATGAAACTAGACCACATTCTTACACCATATATAAAAATAAATTCAAGGAAAAATGGCGGCGGAGTGAACGGAAGCTACACAGACCGTCTCCCAGAACCAAACTGGAATTACAACTATAACACAGACAAATTGATGGGGATAAGCAACAGAAAAGCAGCTTGCGAGGACCATATAACACTGGCTCCATCCCAGTAGGCTTGTGAAGGCGCGAGACAGGGGCTGGGAGCCCATGGTCAGCAGCTCGGCAGCAGCTTTAACAGGGAGCAGCACCCTCGGGTTACACTCCCAAGCGGCTCCACAGCGCAGAGCTGGGACAGAGGCTAAAAAAGCCACAGCCACTCACCTTGGGCTCCGGCAGAGGGAGGGCAGATTGGACTGGAAATGTGTCGGGACACTCGGGATTTGTAGGGCACGCGGAGCTTTTGCTGAGTGCCAGCCACGCAGGACGGTGGCCACATTGCTCCTTCCCAGGGCTCTGGGGAGAGGCAGCAGCCCCTGGCTCTGAGATCCAACGGCACCCTGTGGGCCACTGAAGTGCTAATTGAAGCTCATTAACAACCAGCATCTGCCCCACCCTCATGAAAGCCCCTTGTGCTGAATATCTGAGGGAGTTTTTCAATCAACTGACAACCCAAAACTCATCAAGTAACCTAGACTGCTAGCCTCCAGGCAAAAAGCTAGAGGATAACAGTACCTTTCCTGGGCTGGCAACTTTAACTAGGAAAGTAAGACTTGACAGTGGTGTTTAACGTGGGTCCTCCCTCGCTCATCTAAACATAGGAGAGGGAGCCACAAACAGCAGAACACCAACACACACAGGGAAAACTTGACAGGCTCCAAAGCCCACAGTGATAGCCAAAATGGTGAAACACAGAAACAGAAGCCAAATGAAAGAGCAAGAGACCTCCACTGAAGATAAGATCAATGTGGAGCAATTAGGCATGTAAACAGAACTAGAATTCAGAGCCATGATCTTGAGGAAGCTGAACAGCATGAGTAAGGACATAGAGACACTGAAAATAAGCCAACTGGAAATTAAAAACCATCAAGAAGAGATAAAAAATGACATATCAGAAATGAAAAACACATTGGAAGGTTTAAAAAGCAGAGTAGAGGAAGCTGAGGAACGGATCAGTGAATTAGAAGACAGGGTAGAAAAAAATCAACCAATAAGAAAAACAAAAGAAAAAAATATTAAAAAACAGGAAGACAGCTTAAGAGAACTGTGGGACAACTGGAAACGTAATAATATTCGCATCATAGGAGTCCCTGAAGAAGAAAATGAGCAAGGGATAGAGAATATATTCAAAAAAATAGTGACAGAAAACTTCCCAAATTTGGTGAAGGAAGAAGGCATTCGAGTTCAAGAAGCACAGAGAGTCCCAAGTAAGAAGAACCCAAACAGGCCCACACCAAGACACATAGTAATTAAAATGCCACAAATTAAAGACAAAGAGAGAATCCTAAAAGCAGCAAGAGATAAGCAACAGGTTACCCACAAAGGAAACCCCATAAGGCACTCAGCTGACTTCTCACAAGAAACACTACAGGCCAGAAGGGAATGGCATGAAATAATCAAAGTCATGAAAAACAAGGATCTGAATCCAAGACTACTCTACCCAGCAAGGCTATCATTCAAAATAGAAGGTCAAATAAAGAGCTTCCCAGACCAAAAAAAAAGGCTAAGGGAATACATTAGCACCAAACTAGCACTGCAAGAAATGTTAAAAGGACTGCTGTAATTAGCAGTAGAAATGGGAAGAAAACTAGAACCAGACTAAACAAAAATGGCAATAAATAAGTACATATGAATAATCACCTTAAATGTAAATGGATTGAAGCTCCCATAAAAAGACACAGAGTAGCTGATTGGATAAGAAAGCATGACTCATCTATATGTTGTTTACAAGAGACCCACCTCACAACAAAAGACTCATATAGATTGAAAGTGAAGGGATGGAAAAAAATTTTCCAAGCAAATGGAAAGCAAAAAAAAGCTGGGGTAGCAATTTTCATATCTGATAAAATAGATTTCAAAACGAAGACCATAACTAGAGACAAAGAAGGCCACTACATAATATTTAAAGGATCTATCCAACAGGAAGATATAACCTTGATAAACATATATGCACCCAATATAAGAGAACCAAAATATATTAAAAATCTTCTGGAGGACGTCCAAGGAGAAATCGACAACAATACAGTCATAGCAGGGGACTTCAACACCCCGTTGACAGCACTGGATAGATCCTCTAGGCAAAAAATTAGCAAGGAAACAGAGACTCTAAATGAAGCACTAGACCAAATGGATTTAATAGATATCTACAGAGAATTACACCCCAAAATTACAGAATTAACATTCTTCTGAAGTGCACATGGGACATTCTCAAAGATAGACCACATGATAGAACACAAATTAAATCTCTACAAGTTCAAGAACATTGAAATCATACCAAGCATCTTCTCAGATCACAATGGCATGAAACTAAAAATCAATTGCAACAAGAACATGCAAAGACATTTCAACACATGGAGGCTAAATAGCATGTTATTAAACAATGAATGGGTCACCGAGGAGATCAAGGAAGAAATTAAAAACTTCCTGGAAACCAATGAAAATGAACACACAACAACACAAAGTCTATAGGATGCAGCGAAAGCAGTTCTGAGAGGGAAGTTCATAGCACTACAGGCCTACCTAAAAAAAAACAAGAAAAATTTCTAATTGACTGTCTAACCTCACAACTTAAAGAATTAGAAAGCAAACAAAAAGAAAACCCCAGAGCAAGTAGAAGGAAGGAAATAGTAAAGATCAGAGCAGAAATAAATGACATAGAGACCAAAAAAACAATTCAAAGGATCAATGAAACAAAGAGCTGGTTTTTCGAAAAGATAAACAAGATTGATGGACCCTTAGCTAGACTCACCAAGAAACAAAGAGAGAGAACCCAAATACACAAAATCAGAAATGAAAGAGGAGAAGTAACAACCAACACCACGGAAATACAAAAGATCGTTAACAACTACTATGAACAACTATATGGCAACAAATTCAACAATCTAAGCAAAATGGACAAACAGACTCCCAAAACTGGACCCGAAAGAGATAGAAAACTTGAACAGACCAATAACAACTAAGGAAATTGAAGAGGTAATCAAGACTCTCCCAGCAAACAAAAGCCCAGGCCCAGATGGCTTCACGGGCAAGGTTTTACCAAACATTCAAAAAGAACTAACACCCATTCTCCTCAAACTATTTCAAAAAATTCAAGAAGAAAGAAGATTTCCAAACACGTTCTATGAGGCCAGCATAATTCTCATTCCAAAACCAGGAAAAGACACTACGAAGAAAGAAAACAACAGGCCAATATACCTGATGAACATAGACGCCAAAATCCTGAACAAAATATTAGCAAATCAGATCCAGAAATACATCAAAAAAATTATTCACCATGACCAAGTGGGATTCATCCCAGGGATGCAAGGCTTGTACAATATTCACAAATCAATAAATGTGATATACTACATAAACAAAATGAAGAATAAAAACCACATGATCATATCAATAGATGCTGGAAAAGCATTCGACAAAATCCAGCATCCATTTCTGATAAAAACGCTCAGCAATGTGGGAATAGAGGGATCATATCTCAACATAATAAAGGCCATATATGAAAGACCTACAGCCAACATCATACTCAATTGACAGAAACTAAAAACATTTATTTATTAAGTCTAGTAGATTTTCCATTGAGAACAGGAACAAGACAGGGATGCCCACTTTTGCCACTCTTATTTAACATTGTACTGGAAGTCTTAGCCACAGCAATCAGACATGAAGAAAAAATAAAAGGGATCCAAATTGGAAAGGAGGAAGTGAAACTGTCATTATTTGCAGATGACATGATATTATACATAGAAAACCCTAAAGACTCCATCAAAAAACTACTAGACTTAATAAATAAATTTGGCAAAGTAGCAGGATACAAAATTAATGTGAAGAAATCGACGGCATTCTTGTACACCAATGATGAACTCACAGAAAGAGAAACTGAAAAAACAATCCCATTTACCATCGCGCCAAAAAAATTAAGATACCTAAGAATAAACTTAACCAAAGAAGTAAAGGACCTATTTTCAGAAAACTACAGGTCATTAAAAAAAGAAATAGAGGAAGATATAAAAAAGTGGAAGCACATACCCTGTTCATGGATTGGAAGAATTAACATCATTAAAATGTCCATACTACCCAAAGCAATCTATAGATTCAATGCAATCCCCATCAAAATACCAATGACATATTTCATAGAACTAGAACAAATACTTCAAAAGTTCATATGGAACCAAAAAAGACCCCGAATAGCCACAGCAATCTTGAAAAAGAAGAACAAAGTAGGTGGGATCACAATACCAGATATCAGGTTATACTAAAAAGCGATTGTAACCAAAACAGCCTGGTACTGGCACAAGAACAGGCATATAGACCAGTGGAACAGAACTGAAAACCCAGAAATGAACCCAAAGCAATACACCCAATTAATATTTGACAAAGGTGGCAAGAGCGTACAGTGGAGTAAAGACAGCCTCTTTAATAAATGGTGTTGGGAAAATTGGACAGCTACATGCAAAAAAATGAAACTAGACCATCAACTTACACCATACACAAAAATAAACTCAAAATGGATAAAAGAATTAAATGTGACCTGTGAATCCATAAAAATTCTAGAAGAAAATGTAGGCAACAAAATTTCGGACATCATACGGAGCAGAATTTTCACTGATACATCACCTAAGGCAACAGAAACAAAGGAGAAAATGAACACATGGGACTACATCAAACTAAAAAGCTTCTGCACAGCAAAAGAAACAATCATCAAAATGGAAAGGCAACCCACTGTATGGGAGAACATCATTGCCAATGATACATCAGATAAGGGGTTAATTTCCAATATATATAGAGTGCTCACACAACTCAGCAAAAGGAAGACAAAGAACCCAATTAAAAAATGGGCAGAGGAGCTGAATAGACACCTCTCCAAACAGGACATACAAATGGCCAAGAGACATATGAATAAATGCTCAACATCACTAATCATCAGAGAGATGCAAATTAAAACAACAATGAGGTATCACCTCACACCTGTCAGAATGGCCGCCATCAACAAATCATCAAACAACAAGTGTTGGCGAGGGTGTGGATGGAGAAAAGGGGACTCTAATACACTGCTGGTGGGAATGCAGACTGGTGCAGCCGCTGTGGAAAACAATATGGTGTTACCTCAAAAAATTAAAAATTGAACTTCCATTTGACCCAGTGATCCCACTTCTAGGAATATACCCTAAGAAGCCTGAAACACCAATCAGGAAGAATATATGTACCCCCATGTTCATAGCAGCACTATTTACAATAGCTAAGAGCTGGAAACAGCCCAAGTGTCCATCAGTGGACGAATGGATAAAAAAGCAGTGGTACATATACACAATGGAGTACTATGCAGCTATAAGAAAGAAAGATCTCTTATCCTTTGAGATGACATGGAGGGACCTGGAAAGTATTATCCTAAGTGAAATAAGCCAAGCAGAAAAAGACAAATACCATGTGATCTCACTTATATACGGAATATAATGAACATAACAGTCTGAGGAATACAGTAGACCCAGAAACATGGAAGTAGGGCACAGACTGACATCCCTCAGAAGAGGAAGGTGGGGTGGGAAGAGATAAACCACAGAACTTATATGCATGTATGCATGACCAATGGACATGGACAACTAAGCCGGGGATGGGGCGGGGGTGGGGTGGGGAGGGGGGTGCCAATGGGGTAAGAAAGGTAAAATATCTGTAACCCAAAAATAAATAAATAAATAAATAAATTCAAAATAGATTAAACACTTAAATGTGAGACCCAAAACCATACAACTTCTAGAAGAA
Organism: Molossus molossus; assembly: GCF_014108415.1. NCBI lineage: Eukaryota > Metazoa > Chordata > Mammalia > Chiroptera > Molossidae > Molossus > Molossus molossus. The sequence goes on along the minus strand of NW_023425355.1, from coordinate 8,878,860 downwards.
AACGTTGGCAGTAAAGCCTTCGACATTCTTTTAGCAATATTTTTTCTGATATATTGTCTTAGGTAAGGGAAACAAAAGAAAAAAATAAACAAAAAGGACTACATCAAACTAAAAAGTTTTTACACAGCAAAGAAAACCATCAATAAAACCAAAAGATAATATACTGAATAGGGGAACATAATTGCAAAAAATACACCTAATAAAGAGTTAATATTCAAAATTTATAATGTACTCATACAACTAAACACACACACACACACAAATCCAATTTAAAAATGAACAAAGGACCTGAATAGACACTTCTCCAAAGTGGACATATGTATAGCCAATAGACATATGAAAAGATGCTCAGTATCACTAATCATCATAGAAATGAAAATTAAAACCACAATGAGATATCACCTTATACCTGTCAGAGTTGCTCACATTAATAAATAAACAAACAAGTGTTGTCAAGGATGTGGAGAAAAGTAAACCCTAGTGCACCATTAGTGAGAATGCAGATTGGTGCAGCCACTGTTGAAACAGTATGGAGTTTCCTCCAAAAATTAAAATGGAACTGCCTTATGACCCAGTGATTCCACTTGTAGGAATATATCTGAAGAAACCCAAAACACTAATTCAAAAGAATATATACACACCTATGCTCACTGCAGCATTATTTACAATAACTAAGATTTAGAAGCAGCCCAAGCACCCATCAGTAGATGAGTGGATATAAATGCTGTGGTATGTTTACACAATGGAATACTACTTGGCTGCAAAAAAAAAAAGAAGGAACTCTTACCTTTTGCAACAGCATGAATGGATCTGGAGTGTATTGTGCTAAGGGAAATAAGCCAGTCGGAGAAAGAAAAATACTACATGATCTCATTTATATGTAGACTCTAATGAACAAGATAAACAAACAAAATAGAAACAGAGCCATAGATACAGAGAACAAACTGACAGCTGTCAGAGTAGGGATTTGTTGTGGGGCTGAGTAAAAAAGGTGAAGAGATTAAACAAAAAATAAAAATTTATAGACACAGACAACAGGATGGTGATTACTAGAGGGAAAGGGGGTAGGGTATGTAGAAGAGAATAAAGGGGGGATAAATGGTGAGGGAAGGAGACTTTACTTAGGGTGATAAACACAATAAAATATACAGATAATGTATTAATAGGATAATACAGTTGAAATCTATATAACTTTATTAACCAATGTCACTCCAATAAATGCAATAAAAAATTTTAAAGAAGCTAAAAATCTATAAATATAGATTGTTAGTAATTAATGTTTCAGTGCTCCATATTATGTGGAAATGATCTAGATATTCAATTATTTTCCATCTTTTAATTTAATAAAACTCTAAGTTTTCAAATTACCAAAGTATTTGAGAACTTTTTAAATATATGTACCATAAAACGATTATTATTGAAAAGTTTCACCAGAAAAAAACCTTTTATCTCTTTAATTTATTAATTCTAACTAATTATACTTAGATTATTTATAAAATTTTTACAAGACATTAGGCAAAGTCAATTATTATCCTAAGCTATTTTCTTGTTGACAAACACTGTAACAGAGATAACATAAACTTATTTTTTCTAAACCCAGGTATGGAATACCACTAGGGCAGAAAGCCCCCAGGGTGACCTCTCCTCCCCTAGCATATCACTGGTTTAGACCCCCTGATCTTTCATATTGCTGGTCATGCGGTTTGGACACTTTCCTGACCTTTCCTTCCTTGGCATATTGCCTGTCATGTGGTTTTAGACCCCCGTAGAGGAGGATAAAGGGGGCAGGACAATAGCCCCATACCACTCCCATATAAGCCCTTGCCTGACCACTCCTTTAAGCATTAAGCCCTCAGGACAATGAGGTTCTGGATCACATTAAATAATCTTAGGAACAAAGCCTCAGATCTGTTGGCCACAGAGACAGAAATTTGGTCAAACGAGAGATAACATCTAGGCCTCAGTTGTGTTTCAGCTCCAGGCTCAGAAAAGCAACAAGTCCAGGCAGAGCAACGCCATGGCCGACATCAAGGGCAGCTACAGTGACTAAAGACACCCTTCCCTGAGGCAAACCAATCAGTGGAGACCACAACTCTGAGGGGACACACCTGGAAAGCTGATGAATATTCTATTAAGCACCTCCCCTGGAACCTCCCCTAAAATCCCCACGGTTAGAGAAGGGATACAAACCCTCAGGATGGAGGACCCAGTGAGGTGTTCCCTCTCTTGAGCATGTCCAGGAATTTCCCCACCCCTTTCTTTCCCCAGGGCATCCTTTTCTCCTCTGGAGCACACCTGTGCCTCCTCCGTCTCTTTCCCCCAGGTGTGTTACCTCTGCTTTCCTTTTTCTAAGCTCCAAGGCCCTTCTTTTGACTCTGTAACTTGTTTCCTGAGCACACACAGCCCAGCTGGCTCACTTCTTTCTACCTCTGTGACTTTATATGTAAACTTTATCTTACAATTTGAGTCTTGTATCTGAATTCTTTCTTAACCAGAACTCAAGTACTGAGGTTGCTGAACCAAGGTCCGATTGCCGGTAATACTGTGGTGCAATTTCCCCATTACCAATTATTAAATTCTTTGAAATATCTTGTCAAGTTTCAGACAGGACAAACAGTAAGAAATTTTAAAGTACCAGCTCAGATGGCCAAAGTTTCTTTAGGCTTATTTAGAAGTTAGTTTATCTTTTAGAAACTTCTGTTTATAAATTAAAGAATGCATTTTATTGTCCCTGAGAGGTTTGGATTAGTCTCCTTATAAAATATTTTTTCTAGTCCAGCCAGTGTGGCACAGTGGTTGAGTGTGGTCCCATGCACCAAGAGGTCACTGGTTCGATTCCTGGTCAGGACACATGCCCAGGTTGTGAGCCTGATCCCCAATGAGGGGCGTGCAGGAGCCAGCCAATTGATGTTCTCTCTCATCAATGTTTCTATCTCGCTCTCCCTCTCCCTTCCTCTCTCTCTCTAAAATCAATAAAGAAAAAAAAAATTTAATAAAATATTTTTTCTTTGATAAACCACATAACAGAGACAAGAAAAAGAAACAATGGGGCACAATCGAATGAGTAACAACCTATCAGTAAATGGCATTCTGTTGTTCCACTGGCATTCAACTACATGTGGGCACCTGGGGCAATTGCAACACTTGAGGGGAAAACCACCCCCTTGAGAGAGAAACCTCTCCTACTTTCAAATGAAGTTATTTGACCTCTCCCAAACAAGAAGGTAGGTTCATGAACTTATGAGGGCTTCACAAACAAGGAGAAACCATCCATGGAAGCGGTGAGCATAAAAGTCCCAGGGGATGATGGACCATGAAGGTGAGGTCACATTAGATTCTGTTTGACCATGTCAGATATGCTAACCTAAAAAACAAAAAGGCCCTTCAAAGTAAGAGGCAACAAGTGATTACTAGATATCAATAAGAATATATTTTATCCTTTGAGACAACATGGAGGGACCTGGAGAGTATTATCCTAAGGGAATCAAGCCAATCAGAGAAAGACAAGTATCACATGATCTCACTTATTTGTGGAATATAATGAACAAAACAAACTGATGAACAAAATAGACCCAGAGACATAGAAGAAGGGTACAGACTGACAAACCTCAGAAGAGAGGGTGGGGGGAGGGAAGATATAAACCACTTATAAGTGACTTATATGCAAATATGTGCAACCAATGGACACAGACACCAATGCTGGGGACCAGGTGGGAGTTGGGGGAGGATAGGGAGGAGGGTGTCCATGGGGGAAAAAGGAGAAACATCTGTAACAAAAATCAATTAATAAAACAATATTAAAAGGAAAAAGAATAGCTATTTAGGACTCATTGTTTTAGGCAGAAGCCCAAATAGTGTTCCAATTTGGAGACAAAGGTGAGGGTCTCTATTAGAAAGACAAGGAGAACAATTACATCAATGGAAGGAACACATTTCTATTGGTGCAGATAACATAACAAAGTGATGTTAATTCTAAACAATGTTTTTAATTTTCAGTCTCAGTAGCCATCAGGTCAGTAGTTCTAACTGCTTTCTTGTTATCTTTGCAAACACTTTTTTGGGATAAATGTCCCAGGTGCAGGCCAAGGGTTATATTGCCCTGTTTTAACATTCCAGGGATTTGAGGCATAATACATTGCAGCTCTGGCTTCATTTTAAAGTGACTTTATTTATTTATTTATTTATTTATTTATTTATTTATTTATTTATTTTCGACACTTGGATGAGGGAGGGTGTTTTCAGTACACCAACTTCATATTCTACTTTTCTGAATTGTCTAAGTTTTCATGATGCCCAAAGATAGACTAAATTCTTTTAGTGGTAAATTCCTGAGTTGCTTGTCATTTGCCTGGCAAATAAGTTATCTGTCTCTGTGTGCACTGTCAAAGGTCTCTACAAAGAAATCCTGTTTAAGATCACATATAAACATACCCTCAGTGACCAAAACAGCTTACATAAAGACCCTAATCATACTCCCCAGCTTGATCTTACTATTTCTTGGGTCATTTTGAGGTTACCACCCAGGAGATCATGTGAACGGGGTAAAAAATGTAAGACATGGTACCTGCCCTTTGAGAAACAACCTTTCGCCCTGATTGGTTGCTCAGTGGTTAGAGCAACAGCCTGAGGACTAAAGAGAAACAACCTTTCTCCCTTCTTTCAATTGTGACAGACCTCAAGTCTACAATCTCTCTTAAACTAAGTAAACTGTAGTGCTGCAAAGTGTAGTGTAGATCTCTTTATCTAAACTTTGAAGGTGTAGGTGGTGGAAAGCACTGAGTTGAGACTCAGGAGACCAGTCTTGCCACTAAAGAGCAAGTTCCTCACTTCACTGGACTCACTTTCACCCTTAAATGAGATGATTGAACAGCCCCTGGTCCAAAAACTAAAACATTTGACTCCATAAGTAAGTTACAGTACATCTGTCAGTGTTCTTTTCATTTTTAATTGTCCTCCTGCTCCAGTCTCTTCCAGACCCTCTTTGTTTCTCCTCCAGATCAGACCAGTTGGCTCCTTTAGTACTCTAAACCTTGGGGATTTATTGACTTTCTTGTTAACTTTTTATTCTCAATTCCCACGTGTCCATCCCAATGCTTTATTTGTGAGCTCACTTTGTCCTTACCTCTTCCATCTGTCTCTACACTGGTCTCACCTTGGTCTCTCTGGTATAGGCAGCACCCAGTTCCACTCCCCAGAGCTGTTCCTGCTTGCCTGATGTCTTCAGGCCTTGCTGCCCCTACGTACTCTCCAACCTCCCAAACTTTTTCACCAGGTTGCCTCAGTTTAGGCAGTAGGGAACATATTTCACCTCCTCTACAAATATTCCTCTCTTTCTGATGCCGGCAGCAGTAAATTCTCAATAAAGGCAGTTGGATTTCATTGAATTCACTGAACTCCCGTCTAAGACCCACCATTCCCCAAACTCATCTCCTGGTATTTGTCTCTTGTCAAATATTAGCATCCCTGTAACTCTTAAATAACAGCTTGTTTACTCTTGCCTCAGCCAAGCTGGGGAAACTCTCACATCAACTTATTGGAAAGCATGGGGATTGGTGGGGAAGAGGGAGCCTGGCCACACAGGTCATTGTGAGTTATAGTATTTGTTAAGTGCCCCTGCCCTTTCCCCTCACAAACCCTTTTGTTAGCTAACACTTGTGTTCAACCCTATGATTCAGCAATTTCCTCTTTCATTTGGGGGCGCAGCTGCTGCAGACCCTGAAGAAACAGAATTCACACAATGAAATGGCCAAGGAGATAGGTTTGCAAATTGGGAGCGCTAATCTCAAGAGAACGGAAGAAAAGGTTGGTGGGTCCCACAATTGCGCAAATGAGTGAATAGCCTGGTATACAATGAGGTAATGGCCCTCCCGTCAAAGCACTCTGGAACAATAGCTCTCCACTCCCCTGCCTGGACAGGCACACACTGAGTCCTTTGATGTCTCTTTAAAAGGGCGAGGCTGAAGAGATTGGCAATTGTGCTGGACATATCTGGGAAGGACCTGTAAACTAGGCAAAAAAAGGGGGGGCCACTCCATGGTCACCCCTAATTTCTTGACTAAAAGGACTAGAGAAAAATGCAAAAGGCTACTTAGGGCCCACAAAGAAAGTTCCATCTGTTATATAACCTCCGCTGGTGGGTGCTTTTCAGGAACCATCTTTCATCCAACCTGGCACCCTGGCGATTCACTTTGTCCTCCCTGCCCAGCGCTCAGTAGCAGAGACGTGCGGTGTCCAGGTCTTACCCTGCCTATTGCTGACCCCAGACATTGAGGTCTGGAAGTTACTCTGTCCGCCACCCCAGTTCTTTTTGAGGTAACTTGTTTCGTGCCCATCACAAAGGTGACGATGACGTTCAGGGGACACAAGTTCTTAAAGCGCGGAGAAGACGAGTAAAATAGAAAAGAATAGGTCTCTTTTAGCACCCTGGGACTGGAGGCAGCCTGGAAGTTCCCGCCATGCCCTTCCTACTGACCTGGTGACCTGTCAGTGTTGGCCCAGGCCGGCAGGCCTGTGACCCCGCTGAGTCCACTGCGGCCACTCTTTCTTTTCTTCTTTTTCTTTCTTGCCCCTCCCCTCCCAGTCCTTGGGCTAGGAACAGCTGCTGCTGTAGCTCCTAACTTTGTGTCTTTCTTCTGCCCCCAAGGGCTGTTGGTGTGTTTTGAGATGCCAAGGGGCGTGAACAGCCTCCAAGAGGACTTCTATGTGGGGATTTCTGCTCTAGGAGAGGACAGGGTGGATGCAGTGACCCGAAGAAATGCGCGTAATAGCACCCGGCGGGGGGCGGGGGACGCAGTGCCGCCAGGCGGGAGAGCTGAGCTCGCCTGTTGCTGGGATGCTGATGGATAGGGTTACAAGGCTGCTGGGCCAGCTCAAGTAGGTGAGGGGATATTTTTGGAGGGAAGAGTTTCCGAGTTGGGGGTCAGGGCGAAGGGAACCCAATCATTTAGATTGGGACCGTATGAAAGGCACATTCCCTCGCCAGCCATTGGGTGCCGCGTGGAAGGACCTTCCTTCCACCGCCCCCAGGTCCCTCCTGCTCCCCTCTCTTCGCTTAGCTTCACTTCACCGCTTGTTTTTGTATTTGGTAACTGCTTTTCCAGCCTGGTCTTTTATCTTTCTTAATTTTGGACTGGTCACTGTAGCTCGGTCTCTTTTCCTGATGGGAACGCACTGTCCCGACTAGGAAATACCTGGAGAGTGATCTGGTTCTGGACATTCTTTTCTCTACTTTCTATGTTCCTGAACCTTGGAACATCTATAGATTTCTGTGCAGTTAGTTGTAGAATCTGAAGCTCCTAGGGTCAGAGGGCGGTTTCCAGGAAAATCTTGTCTATTTCTGCCCAGTGTTGATTTTAATCTGCCTTTTTTTCCCTTTCTGTAGACATTGACTGGTAAGTGCTGGCTATTAGGTGCTTATTTTATTGAAGGGGGAAATGTAGATTCCTTTAGGAATGTACATAAGAGTTTTGCCCAGTGCTGGGTGTTTGTTTGCTTGTTTGTTTGTTTGTTTTTTTATTTAACCACCTAAAGGATCAGTATTTGTGGTTTAGGGTGGAAAGGTTGATTTGTTTGGAAATTATTGGGGATTTTTCTTTATCCTTTGCATCACACCTCAAGGGTACCCTTTATAACAATGTCTGTGAATCATTGACTTTTCTAAAACTAAAAAGAGAACTAACTGGTAACCCTTGCTTTTTCTACCTGCAATTTATTATTATTATTATTATTATTATTATTATTTCTATTATTAAAGACTTGAATGGGCACCTTGTGAAATCCTTTGAATCAAGTTGTCTGAGTTTCTCTCAGTGGTATACTTGAAAGTTTTTTCTTTCTCAAATTTGTTCTTATTATAAGCAATCCCTTGACAACAGGACAAATTGTTTTAAAGGAGTTTGGCTGATGCTGAATGAATTGAATAAAGTAATTATGTATCAGTATGTTGACAAATATTCAAAGGAATCAAGGACCATAAGCATTAGTTCATAATTTAAAACACTTTACAGGGAGAAATCTACCCTTTCCTCCCTCCAGTACCCACATACCACTACCTCCCACCCCCGCCTGGCCCCACCCCACTCCCCTGCATGCTTCCCCTCCTTTGACACGCCACTCTCTCTTAGAAGGTTGAAAGCATAATTAATATAAGTGAAACAGGATTCTTAAAGTAGTATCTATGTGATAAAAAGTGGGTGACAAATACCAAGGAGCTTTCATGGTTTATTTTTGTAAGTTACCATGACAATTTTTTAAAGTATTTTGTTATCTAAAAAAATTTTTTGCAAAGAATGGAAATTAAACTCTGTCTTGGAAACTTTTGTTTATATTTTTCTCTATAAGTGATCATATAAATTGTTTTTAATCAAAGATAAAGGAATAAAATATTCAGGGAGGGAGGCAGATTAATGATACAACTCATTTGTATCCTGAGAATACTTTTAAATAACTCTCGTTAATAAATTTTAAAGTTTTATTTTATACTGCTTTTCAAGTTCAAAAATAGATTATTTGGAAAGTTCCTAATAATAAGTTTTCATTAAGTGATAAATAGAAACCTGAATGGCAGAATTAGCAAAGGATGTTTTTTATTGTTGTTGTTTCTTTTTTATTTTTGGAAATTATTTTTTCCCACCTGTTTTTCTGTCTGTCTCAGCGCAAGTCTGTGGTGAAATCTTTCCAAGACTCAAGGTGGCTTCATGCAGCTCATCACTGCTAAGCGCCAGAATTTAGCAGAAGAATAAGTACCTTTTACAGCGCTAACTCCTTTTATTGAACTCTTGAAGCGCTTATTGAAAAATCAATTCCAGCTCCTAATTTAAATTGCTCTGCTCATCAGAACAAACCTAACATTCTAAGTCTCCAGATCAAGTTTTAAACTCTAGTTAAAATTCCTTGCATTTTATTACAGAATTAAATTAGTAAATTTTAATCTTAACATCCCTTTTACTATGTCAATGGTGCTGTAAACGGAAATTGCAATTCATAATGCAACTTGTTCTGGAAATATTGGGGGAAAAGTAAAAAATATAATGACCTGTCACTTAAACTTGCCAGCTTTCAAGGTCTCTAAAATCTTAACACACCGTTTGTGTGTGTGTGTGTGTGTGTGTGTGTGTGTGTGTTGGGTTTTGTTTGTTTTGCTATTATTTGGATTTAGAGTTTGGAGTGCTCACCAGTATTTTCATCTCTAAGTGAAAATATATATTTTCACAAATTCTCATTCATTTTTTTTAATTCTCACCTGAGGATATTTTTCCATTATCTTCAGATAGAATGGGAGGGAGGGTGAAAGAGGGAGAGAGCAAGAGAGCGAGAGAGAGAGAAACATCCATGTGAGAGGTACACATTGACTGGTCCCCCCCCCCCATGACTCCAAGCAAGGCCGGGAGAAACCGCAACTGAGGTACGTGTCCTTGACTGGAATCGAACCCACGACTCATCAGTCTGCGGGCTGACGCTCTAACTGCTGAGCCAAACCGGCCATGGCTCATTCTGTTTTAATTACACTACTTAGTGAATTAAATATAGTCTCTAAAAAGAAAAACATAGCAACTTTAAATTTATCAAACTTATTTTTTTTCTAAAAATAGACCAGCCCTTGTGTGTGTGTGTGTGTGTGTGTGTGTGTGTGAGAGAGAGAGAGAGAGAGAGAGAGAGAGAGAGAGAGAGAGAGAGGCTATTTTATTTTTATTTTTATTTTTGTTACAGATCTTTCTCCTTTTTTACCCCATTGACACCCTCCTCCCCATCCCCCCCCCATCCCTGGCTCTGTTGTCCATGTCCATTGGTTATGCGTACATGCATATAAGTTCTGTGGTTTATCTCTTCCTTACCCCCACTACCTCCTCTGAGGGTTGCCAGTCTGTACCCTACTTCCATGTTTCTGGGTCTACCCTATTCCTCAGACTGTTATGTTCATTATATTCCACAAATAAGTGAGATCATGTGGTATTTGTCTTTTTCTGCTTGGGACAAGCTCTCCTTTCTATATAAGTCTTTCAAAAATTAAAAATAATTCACCTATGCTAAAATTTAAATTTTTTAAATGACTGAAATATAAAATTTCACACTTAAGATAATCTATTTCTGTTACATTCTTAATGTTCAGCTCTGGCTATCACTACAGTGTTTATCTGTCTATTTGTTTTACATATATGTGGGATTTTGCTTAGTCCCTTCACCTTCTTTTATCCAGCCCCCTCTACTCTCCCCTCTGATAGTTGTCAGTCTGTTCCATGTATCCATGCCTCTGTTTCTATTTTATTCATCAGTTTATTTTGTTCATTAGATTCCACACATAAGTGGCATCATATATTTGTCTTTCTCTGACTGATTTATTTCACTTAGCATAATACTCTCCAGGTCCATGCATGCTGCCACAAAAGGTAAGAGTTCCTTTTTATGGCCTAGTAGTATTCCATTGTGTACATGTACCACAGATTTTTTAATCCATTCATCTATTGATGGGCACCTGGGCTGTTTCCAGATCTTGGCTATTGTAAACAGTGCTGCAATGAATACAGGGGTGGATATATTCTTTCGAATTTGTTTCGAGTTTCTTCAGATATATTCCCAAAAGTGGGATTGCTGGGTCAAAGGCAGTTCCATTTTTAATTTTTTGAGGAAAGTCCATACTGTTTTTCCACAGTGGCTGCACTAGTCTGCATTTTGAAAAATGCACAAGGGTTTCCTTTTCTTCACATCCCTGCTAGAACTTGTTGTTTGTGGGTGTGTTGATGATAGCCATTCTGACAGGTGTAAGGTGATATCTCATTGCGGTTTTAGTTTGCATCTCCCTGATGATTACTGACATTGGGCATTTTTCATATGTCTATTGGCCATCTGTAAGTCCTCTTTGGAGAAGTGTCTATTCAGGTCCTTTTCCCATTTACTAATTGGGTTGTTTGTCTTCTTGGTGTTGACTTGTATAAGTTCTTTATATAATTCAGAAATTAACCCCTTATCAGATGTATCATTGACAAATATGTTCTCCCATACAATAGGTTATTTTTCATTTTGTAGATTATTTCATTTGCTTGCAAAAGAATTTTAATTTGAAGTAGTCTTATTCGTTTATTTCTTCTTTGTTTTCCTTTACCTAGGAGATATTGGCAAAAATATTGCTATGATAAATGTCTCAGTGTTCTTCAAAATTTTTTTATGGTTTTGCAACTTACATCTAAGTCTTTAATCCATTTTGAATTTATTCTTGTGTATGGTGTAAGATGGTGGTCTAGTTTTTTGTTGTTGTTGTTGTTGTTTGCATGTATCTGTCCAATTTTCTCAACACGATTTATTGAGGAGACTGTCTTTAGCCCATTGTGTGTTCTTGCTTCCTTTGTCAAATATTAATTGAATATAAATGTGTGGGTTTATTTCTGTGCTCTTTCTGTTCGATTGATCTATATGCCTGTTCTTGTGCCAATACCATGCTGTTTTGATTGCTATGGCCTGGTAGTATAGTTTGATATCTGGTAGTGTGATACCTCTAACATTGTTTTTCTTTCTCTAGATTGCAGAGGCTATTCAGTGTCTTTTGGTTTCCATGTAACATTCAGAATATTTGTTCTACATCTGAGAGCTATGCTATTTGTATTTTAATAGGAATTTTATTGAATCTGTACATTGCTTTGGATAGTATAGACATTTTAAAGATGTTACTTTTTTCTATCCATGAACACGGTATATGATTCTACTCATATGTATCTTCCTTTGTTTCTGCCTTCAGTATCTTATCATTTTCTGAGAACAGGTCTTTTAACTCCTTGGTTAAATTTATTCCTATATACCTTATATTTTGTTTTTGTTACAATAGTCAATGGGACTGATTTCTTAATTTCTCTTTCTTATAGTTCATTATTGATGTATAAAAATACCACCAATTTCTGAATATTAACTATGTATTCTGCTACTTTGCCAAATTCATTTATTAGATCTTGTAGTTTTTATGGCTGAGTATTTAGGGTTTTCTATATACAATATCATGTCATTTGCAAATAATGACAGTTTCACTTCCTCCTTTCCAATTTGGATCCCTTTATTTTTTCTTCATGTCTGATTGCTGTGGCTAGGACTTCCAGTACTATTTTGAATATGTGTAGTGAAAGTGGACATCCCTGTCTTATTTCTGATCTTAAGGAAAACGCTTTCAGTTTTTGCTCATGGAGTGTAATATTGGCTGTGGGTTTGTCATATATGGCCTTTATTATGTTGAGGTATGATCCCTCTATTTCCACAATGCTGAGAATTTTTATAAAAATGAGTGCTGGGTTTTATCAAATGTTTTTTCTGCTTCTATTGATATGATCATGGGATTTTATTCTTCATTTTGTTTATGTGGTGTATCACGTGTATTCTATTCATTTACGAATATTTAACCAACTTTCCATCCCCAGATTAAATCCCAGTTGATCGTAGTGTATGATCTTTTTAATGGATTGCTGGATCTGGTTTGCTAATATTTTGTTGAGGATTTAGTATCTATGTTCATCAGGAATATTGGCCTATACTTTTCTTTCTTTGTAATGTCTTTATCTGGTTTTAGAACTAAGATAACACTGGCCTCATAAAAAGAGCTTGGAGCTCATCCCTCATCTTGAATTTTTTAAAATAGTTTAAGGGGGATAGGTGTTAGTTCTTCTTTGAATATTTGGTAAAATTTGCCTATGAAGCCATCCAGTCCAGGACCTTAGTTTGCTGAGAGGTGTATTCTTTTTTAATTACTGCTTTAATTTTATTGGTTATAATCAGTCTTTTCAAGTTTTCTGATTCTTCCTGGTTCAGTTATGGAAGATTATATGTTTCTAGGAATGTATCCATTTTGCCCAGGTTGTCTAATTTGTTGGAATATAGTTGTTCATAGTATTTTCTTACAATCTTTTGTGTCTTTGTAGTCATTTGTTACTTCTCTTTCATTTCAGTTTTTCCTTTCTCTCTCTTTAATCCTCACTCGAGTATATTTTTTCCACTGATTTTTAGAGAGAGAGTGGAAAGGACTATGGGAAGGAGAGAGGGAGAGAGAGAAAGACCATTGATGTGAGAGACACAGATCAATTGGTTGCTTCCCACACATACCCCAATTTGGGCAAGGGATGGAACCTGCAACCCAGGTACGTGCCCTTGACTGGGAATCAAACCCACGACCTTTCGATGCATGTACCAACCCTCTAACCACTGAGCCACAGCCAGCACAACTCCTCTTTCATTTCTGATTTATTTATTTGAGCCCACTCTTTTTTGTTTTCTTTTGGAGTCTGGTTAATATTTCATAAATTTTGTCTATCTTCTCTAAGAACTAGCTCTTAGTTTCATTGATCTTTTGTATTGTTTTATTAGTCTCTATGTAATTTATTTCCACTCTAACCTTTATTATTTCCTTCCTTCTACTTCCTCTGGGCTTTTTTTGTTGTTCTCTTTCTAATTCTTTAAGTTGTAGGGTTAGATCATTTATTAGAAATTTTTCTTGTTTCTTGAGGTAGGCCTGTAGTGCTATGAACTTCCCTCCAAGGACTGCTTTTGCTGGGTCCCATAGATTTGGGGTTGTGTGTTCATTTTAATTTGTTTTCAGTAACTTTTTTTATTTCTTCCTTGATCTTGTTGTTAATCTCTTCATTGCTTAATAACATGTTATTTAGCCTCCATGTGTTTGAATGCTTTTCATTGTTTTTTTTCTTTCTAAATGATATCTAGTTTCATAGCATTATGTTCAGAGAAGATGCTTGATATGATTTCAATCTTTTTGAATTCATTAAGATTTATTTTGTGTCCTAACATTTGGCCTATCTTTGAGAATATTCCATGTGCACTTGGGAAGAATGTATATTCTGCTGCTTTTATATAAAATATTCTGTAAATATAAATTAAATCCATCTGATCTAGTGTGTCATTTAATGTTGCTGTTGCCTTATTGATTTTTTTATCTGGAAGATTTACCCATTGATCTCAGTGGGGTGTTAAAATCCCCTATTATAATTATATTGCTGTTGATCTCTCCCTTAATGTCCACCAAGATTTTCTTCATATTTAGAGTGCATATATGTATACAAGGGTTATAACGTCTTGCTGGAATGATCCTCTTAGTATTATATATTGACCTTCCTTGTCTCTTGTTTTGGCCTTTGTTTTAAAGTCTATTTTTTCCTGATATGAGTATTGCTACCCTACTTTTGTTGTTGTTTCCATTTGCATGGAATATTTTTTTCTATCCCTTCTCTTTCAGTCTGTGTGTATCTTTAGGTATGAGGTAGGTTTCTTGGGGGGAGAGAGAGAGAGAGAATCATGATTTCTTATCCATTCAGCTAACTCGTATCTTTTGATTGGAGCATTTAATCCATTTATATGTAAGATTATTATTGATAGGTACTTATTTATTGCCACTTTATTCTTTATGCCTTTATATATATAAAGGCATATATATGTATGTATGTATGTGTGTATGTATGTGTGTATATATATATATATATATATATATACACACATACACACACACACCTTTTTCTTCTTCTTAAAGCTGACCCTTTAACATTTTTTACAATACTCCTTTGGTGGTAATGAACACCTTTAGATTTATTTTTGGTCTGGGAATCTTTTTATGTTGCCTTCAATTTTAAATGATAGCATTGCTGGATAGCGTAGTCTTGATTGTACATCCTTGCTTTTCACACTTTAAATATTTCATGCCAGTCCCTTCTGGCCTGAAGTATTTCTGTTGAGAAATCAGCAGACAGTCTTATGGGAGCTCCTTTGTAGGTAACTGTCTCTCATTGGTTGCTTTTAATATTCTCTCTTTGTCTTTAACCTTGGCCATTTTAATTATGATGTGTCATGGTGTGGCCTTCCTTGGGTTTATCTTGATTGGGACTCTCTGTGCTTCCTGAATGTGTATTACTTTCTCCTTCACAGATTAGGGAAGTTTTCAGCCATTACTTCTTCAAACAGGTTCTCTATCCCTTGCTCACTCTCTTCTTCTTCTGGTATCCCTATGATGCTGATGTTGTCATGCTTGGTGTTATCCTAGAGGTCTCTTATACATTCCTCTTTTTTTTTTCTTTTTTTTTTTTTATCCTCACCCGAGGACATTTTTCCATTTTTTGTTCAGGTAGAGCGGGAGGGAGAGAGAGGAAGAGAGGGAGAGAAACATCGATGTGAAGGGACACATCGAGTGGCTGCCACCTGCACGACCAACCAGGGCCGGGGACAAACTGCAACCGAGGTATGCGCCCTTAGCGGGAACCGAACCCGGGTCTCTCTGTACCGCAGGCCGACGCTCCAACCACTGAGCCAAACAGGCCAGGGCTACATTCCTCATTTTTTAACATCCTTTTCTTTTTGATGCTCTGCTTGGGTGCTTATTATTGTCTTGTCCTTTAAATCATTGATTTGATCCTCTGCTTCATCTCACTTGCTGTTAATTTCTTCAAGTGTATTCTTTATCTCATATATTGTATTATTCCTTTCTGATTGGTTCTTTTTTATAGTTTATATGTCATTTTTAATATTTACTATCTCTTTGTTTGAGTTCTCATTGAGATCAACCATTCTTCCCCTAAGGTATTTGAGCATCATTGTAACCATTTTTTAAAACTCTGCATCTGGCATTTTGGTTGCTCCCATTTCATTTAATTCTTTTTCTGGGTATTTCTCTCATTCTTTCATTTGAGGCATATTTCTCTGTCTCTTTGTTTTGTCTATGTGTATTAGGTATATCTGCTATGACTCCCAAACTTGTTATGATGGCTTTATGATGAAGGTGTCTTGTTGGGCTCAGTTGTGCAATCTTTCAGATCCCCTGAACTCTTTGCTCCAGGAATGTCTCTTGTGAGTTATGTGCACCCCCAGTTATAGTTAAGTCTTGAATTCTGTTGGCATTTTCATGGGTGGAGTTAACCCTTCAGGCTGGTTGACTATAAAACTAAACCTCAGTCATCATGTATGAAACACTGTGCAGGGGCTGCCCACTGAGGCAGAGTTATTCCCAGCAGGGTTGCTGCCTGCCAGAATCCCTTTTTGAGTGTGCTGCTTGTGTGGCTAGTTGGGTCAAGCTCTGGAGTGGTCTAAAGCTCACCACTGGTTGTGTTGGTTCTGGGTTCACTGGTCAGGGTTCAGATACAGGTTGATGTCAGACATTGTGTGTAACCAGCCTTGGGCTACGTGTCTGGAGCTACCACACTATTCATTGTTTGTGTCTGTGTCTACTGGGCCTGAGTGTGCCTGGGAGGGGCAAGTCTTTGTACAAGGGTCAGCTTCCTCTAGCTTAGAACTGCGGACAGATCTATAAATGGTTCGAGGCTCTCTGAGGTCTGCCTCTACCTGTCAGCTACTTCACCTCTCCCTGAGGTTACCTGGTCTTCCTCCAGAGCCTTTAGAAGAAAGACTATAGAGTTGGCCTAGGCTTGCCACAGTGCACAGACTCTTCCACAGGTTGTGAGTTCAGTAGGGTGGGGCAACCGGGGTCCGGAGGACAGGACTAGTGGGTCTCCTTCTTGGGGGCTGTGTAGTCATGCATTCAATGAGGGGAAAGTGGCCCCTACTCCATAGCCAAACTATCAAGTCTCTGCTATGCATTCTAACTCTAGCTCCCACAGGAGAAGCATACTGCAGGTTCAGGTTGGGTGCAGCCAGCTCTCCCCTCTGCAGGAGTAATGTCAGCAGGGTGGAGATAGTGGGGCTCAGGAGGACAGATCAAAGGAGTCTCTCATTGGGGATGGTGCCAGCAAGCCTGTAGGAGGGAAGCAGGCACTTCTTCCCCTTTCAGGTTAGCATGGGCCGAGCTCACAGGGGAGACAGAGATGCCCCCCAATGTTGTGATATAACCACACAACCTAGCACCCGCCCGTCTGATTCCCAGACAAAAGCCTCCCCAGAAGACAGTGCTCCAAAATTCTCAGCTTTGTGTGGCACTCTGATCCCCCTGCATGACTGAACTTAGCAGGGTAGGGCCACAGGAGTGTAAGGGCAGATCAAGTGATTCAACAGGCAGGGGAGGTTATCTGTGCACCTGAGGTGGGGAAGAATGGTCCTCTTCCCCAAGCTACACAGTTCAATCATTGTCTGAGTTTCTGCCAAGAGCTTCTCCAGAAGAAGATTACCCCAAAGGTCCCTGCTGGGTGCCACCAGCAGACCCCTCTGCAGCACCTGAGCACAGCAGAGTGGTGTTGCCTATACTTAGAGGACTGGTCAGTGCACTCCTCAGGCAAGGGCTTTAACAATAAGAGTGTATAACCATGGGAAGGCAGCGTCTGGGTCTCTAGCAGACTCACTTCTCTGCCAGGTGGACTAAATCCCCACTGATTTTCACTTCCAGGTGCTATGTGGGCTCTTCTTATCTCTATTGCTCTGAGTTGGGGATCCCTGTGTAGGGTTGAGACCCCATGCTGCTGGGGGTAGAGAGATTTGCAGCCAAGGTATTCCTCCAGGCTTCTCAGCCATCACAAATAGGTGTGGGGGCCAGCCCTTTCCATGTCTTCACCCTTCTTATCAGTTTCTATGTGGCTTTTTCTATAAATACTTGGTTATAATGTTTTAGTTTAGCCTTCAGTTGTGTATTCAGGTTGGTTGGTCTATAATTTAGCTGTAAATTTGGTTTGGTGCCAGGAGCAGGTGTGTGTAGCTTCCATCTACTCTGCAGTCATCTTGAAATCTCAATAAACCATTTTAATGATAACATCTTATTCCTCTATTATATATATGTTATTCTATTCAACATAGAAAATTAAATTTTTTGGAGATTAAAATAATTTTAGTCAGGATTATATGAGACCAGCATAAGGAATGTATTTATAAATATATTATCTGATATAATATGTATACCATCTTCATTCTTTAAAACTGTTTCACCAGTAACATTGTTTTCATGACAGGGTAAAAGGTCACAACATTCAAATAGAAACTCAAGAGTGTGTCTAGGAATAATAACATGTGTAACATGTAATCCCATGGGCTTTTGTCAGAACTAGACATAATTTTAAAATTATGGCTGATGTTTGTAGTTCTGGCTTTTCTTAGGGGATTTTTTGAAAAAAAAAAATACTTGTAACTTAAGTATTTCTTTATGGAGAAATTTTGAGGTTAGAAATACCATACTAGGTCAGCAATGGTCATGTATTCCTATACTCCATGACTTGTGGTGACACCAAAAAACACTTCATAAAAAACATAACTACCATCTACAATATCAGCTTCTGAAGAGTGGGTATGTATCTCATACATCTTCAGTTTTCATTAATAATCCATTATTTATAGATGATCTTGGAATTTTCTCTAGTCCATTCTCAAATCTATTCATATACTATATATACAAATTTTTAATCACAAACTCTATATTTAATCTCAGCTAGGATTTCTACTTGAAAGATGTACCCTTTTACTTCTTTTTATTTTCCTTTAAAATCATTTCTTCGGACTTCAAGTGGGGAAGAAGAGGATCTTGATTCTGGTGTTTCAGTATTTGTTGTACAGATGCAAATTTGTCCTAGTATTACCCTCTCATTTCCCCTGCTTATAAAATAAATAATGTTTTAATTTTAAGAATAAGCCCCAACTGGTTTGGCTCAGCAGTTAAAGCGTTGGCCATGGACTAAAGAGTTGCAGGTTCAATTCCGGGCAAGGGCACATACCTCAGTTGCAGTTCATCCCTGGCCCTGGTCAGAGTTGTGCAGGGGGCAACCAGTCGGTGTGTCCCTCTCATGGTGATGTTTCTCTCTCCCTCTCTCTCTCTCTCTCTCTCTCTCTCTCTCCCCCCCCCTTCTCTCCCTCTCCCTCCCTCCTTCCCACTCTATCTGAAGATAAATAGAAAAATATCTTTGGGTGAGGATTCAAAAATAAATAAATAAATAATTTTAAGAATAAAATAGAGTAATATTAGAAAATTTAGAAAATATAGAACACTCATTTTTTTAATATGTCATCTGTAATCCCACTTAATCAAAGATAACCCCTAGTAAAATCATATATTTCCATCCAATCGTTTCTCTATGCATATATGTACATATGGAAGTCCTCCAAAAGTATTTATGTTTTATATAGCATTTTTTAAAATGATACTCATCTTTCAAAATATACTCTAGGCAGAAATTATTCACCAGAACTCCTATTGGAACTTAGACTTTAAAATTATATTTTTATATTAAATTAGCAAAAATATTTCTTTTCCTTTTTTGAAGAATTAGAAGGAATGATTTATCTGAAAATTTTTTTAAATGCATAGTCATTTGTTATCGTAAAATGTTATTTATAGAAGTAAATGTCTACATTTGTCTTATTTATATTTTCATTCATATAAAGTGATAGTAGCAAATTAAATCTCTGGCTTTAAAAAACCCATCCTTATGCTCTGGCTGGTTTGGCTCAGTGTTTGGAGTGTCAGCCTGTGGACCAGAGAGTCCCGGGTTTGGTTCCCACTAAGGACACGTACAAAAAAAAAAACCAACCCATCCTTACAAATTTTGAGGTGATACAAAAGAGGTTTAAGTTAGCCAGAGTACTTTTCACTGTCAAGTAGATATTTAAAAACATTAACTTGGAGGCTATGTCCTATATTCATAACCTGAGACAACATATGCATTTTCCACTAGATGTATTCCATATTTCTTTTTAACTCCCAACAGTTTTTTAAAAAATTAAGTCTTTCACAAGTAAAATGTCTCCTCAGACTACATCTAAAACCTGGTAAGGAAATGATGTAATTAGTAACTAGAATTATGACATGAATATTTATTTGCATCAGTGTTACCAAGGAGATATAGAACCCCAACAGTACACTTCATTTGGAGGGCTTACCTAGCTCCAAGAGGCTCCTTCTTAAGTATCCTCTTCTCTACCTTCAAAAAATTTATATTTTTCTTCCTGTTTTTTCTCTGTTTATGGAATCAAGGATCTGACCTATTATACCATGGTTTGTCACTTGGTACATCTACACATGAAGTATTTGAACCTGGAAAATATTTTAAGGGTTTGGGTTTGAAGCTTTAGATTATGTTTAAGATATTTAGTTTTAGTATTTGAAAGTTATGGTAAATACATATGTTCTTAGCCCTGGCCAGTTTTGTTCAGCAGTTAGAGCATCGGCCCGGGGACCAGGGAGGCCGGGGTTCGGTTCCCGCTAAGGGCACGTACCTCAGTTGCAGTTTGTCCTTGGTCCCCTGGTTGGGGTCGTGTGGGTGGCAACCAATCGATGTGTCTCTCTCACATCAATGTTTCTCTCTCTTCCCCCCTCTCTCCCTCCTCTGAAAATAAATGCAAAAACGTCCTCAGGTGAGGATTAAAATATATATATATGTTCTTATAATTTTTAAAGGGATCTAGTTAATTCTTACGGCTTTCTAAGCAAGGTAACATCATAGATTGGAAATTAATTTAACTTAATCTGAGTGAATCAAATAACAAATGACTTGCTTAACTAAACTATTCTTCTCACTGTGAAATGGAACTATCTTCTTTTGTCTTCATGACTAAAGAGTGAACATGTCAAAACTCTTGACTCCAAACTTTATATTTTTTCATTTATGAAAACCAATGATTATTTTGAAATGTTGCCATAAAAAATTTCAGTTAAGTGAACATTTCCAGAGAGAAAAATTATTTAAGATGGCTTTTCTCGTGAGCATTACATCAGGTTTTATCATTTAAAATCACTGCTTTGACTTAATTTGCTTAATCTAAGATTTCAATTTCTTCTTAGAATCATCACTTGTTGTGAAAATCAATACTTTTAGATATGACTGAACATGGGCTTACTGAAATAATTCCTATAGCTCCAATCATCAATGGGAATCCCATGTATCAGGTAAGAGTAGTTTTGCTTTTGCTTTTCTTTTTTTTTTTTTTAATCATAACTGATCGATTTTTTCTCTTAAATGCTGTATTAGCTTTTATTTAGAAAAAAGTGTGTCACTTTTTATAATTGGTCACTTAGTTTGGGAGTTTTTAGTTTTTTCACCAACATTGACTTATCTTCCTTATAAACCTTTTTAAATTGCTTTAGAGATATTTAACACTCTAGCTTAGGCCACGTATAACCTCCTTTTGTGTTGATTTAGCTGCTTTTTCAGCCTCCCTTGATTGGCCCTAAAGTCCTGATGAATAGTTTAAAAATATGACTCTAGCCCAGCCGGTGTGGCTCAGTGGTTGAGCATCGACCCATGCACCAAGAGGTTACCAGTTCGATTCCCGATCAGGGCACATGCCCAGGTTGTGGGCCAAATTCCCAGTGGGGGGGGGGGTGTCATGCAGGAGGTGGCCAATTGATGCTCTCTCTCATCAATGTTTCTATCTCTCTCTCCTTTCCTCTCTCTCTCTAAAAATCAATTAAAAATGTTTTAAATACAACTCTAATGCATCCTAAAGTTTGTTCATATTCATTCATAGCTGTGAACTCAACTAACATTTTAAAGTATTGTTTTGAGCAACAATGACTTCTACCTATAGGATTGGTCTCCAGAAAGAAAGAAAGGGTATAATTATTTTTTTTAATATATTTTATTGGGTTTTTTTTTGTTTTGTTTGTTTGTTTGTTTGTTTGTTTGTTTGTTTGTTTTAGAGAGAGAGAGAAGAAGAAAGAGAGAAATAGAAACATTGGTGTAAGAGAGAAACATTGATCAGCAGCCTCTTGCACGTCCCCCAGTGGCGATCGAGCCTGCAAGCCAGGCACATGCCCTGACTGGGAATCAAAATGGGACCTCTTGGTCCATGGGACAATGCTCAATCCACTGAGCCACGCCAGCCGAGTGAGAGGGTATAGTTTAAATTTAGCATCTACCCATTTAAAGTAATCTACTCAAGAAATCTTATCTACATATGTATGTGAAAAGATCACTTACCTTTTCTTTGGAGTTTAAAAATGAGCAAATATTGTACTTCTAACTTATAATTTTGTTTTACATCATGTCAAAAGGCACTGAAATATTTTTAATTACCTATTGAAATTAAAATTACTTCATTTTACTAGATGGAAAGTTATCATCTGAACACCACTAATGGAACACAATATACCACTAATTATTCACAAATAATGACTCATCCCAAGAGATATACCAGATGGAATTATTGTCCTCAATACTGGATGCAACAAGTATGTATGAATTTTACCTTCAGATAAGTTTTATTTTCATTTTTTTAATTTTTTGCAGGATTTATTTTGGGGAGAGGAGTTGGTCTTTCCATCTCAATGCCCCTATTTTCTATGATCTTTCTATATTAAGTTTTACATGGGTGGGGAGGATCTGTTCTTAGGGGTATTGAATTTCTACTACATGCCCATTAATCCAATTGTACTCTTCTCCTTGAGCATATAAAGTCCCCAATAATTCGTGAGTCTGAATATTTTTCAAAAGAAAAATAATGATTTTTATAGATTATTTAACAGAAAGTGTGTCATCCAAGGATGGTTTATTTCTAGATTGTGTTGCTGCAAGTTAACCCTGGAGAGTCCCTTATCATCAAGTCTGATAATGGGAACATTCAGAATATTCAAGGTCAGTAAAAATATAATTAAATATGTGTTGTTTGAAATCAAATATAGTGCATTTAAATATTAGTGTGAAATGACTTTACTAGAAATCTATTCCAGTAATATTCTTTTATGTTTGAGCCAGTTTGAATGCTCTTAAATTTATACATTTCTCTCAGAAGCATAGTATCAATAGAACAACCAGGTTTCACCTCGCCACTTGTACTAGAGACCCTCCTTCAAGGTCATTTTAAAAATTGAAAATTAATTCAAGAATTCCATTAGAAAAGGCCAGATGTTGGAGATATTGACAGCCACTGATGGTTTCAGACTATTCTCCTGTAGGAGATGACTGTTGAGGGCTTCAGATGGCTCATTTATTCACACATTCAACAAGTATTAGTGCTTAGTACTATACTAGACATTTAAGATAGAACAATATACAGAAGGTGGTAAAATTATTCATATATAATTGTCTCTTTATATGTATATATCCATGTATATATGTATATATAGCAAATTTACAGCATATAGAATTGCTTCAGTGGTAACATAAAATTAATAAATATTTACTTCACATAAGATTTACTATTTATTATTTCAAAGTGAGGCAGTTGTTTCTGTTTTATGCCAATTATTTTGTGTCCTAAAGTCATTTTGAGTTATGTCTCAAAATTTCTTAAAACATTACCATTTACCCATAAACATGTGGGTTTATTTCTGGACTCTCAATTCTGTTTCATTGGTCTGTGTGTCTGTTTTTCTGCCAATACAGTGCTGTTTTGGTTATTGTCACTTTGTAATATAATTTGAAGTCAGAGAATGTGATAACTTTGGCTTCATTCTTTTGTCTCAGGGTTGCTTTGACTATTTGGGGGTCTTTTGTGGTAGTAAAGGGTATAAGGGAGTCAAATATATGGTAACAGAAGAATTTTTTATTTTGGTTGGTGGGCACACAATGTAGTATATACAGATGATGTATCATAGAACTGTACATTCAGAACCTATATAATCTTATTAACCAATGTCACCTCAATAAATTTAACTTAAAAAACATTGTTGCCTGGCCAATGTGGTTCAGTTGATTGAATGTCATCTCATGTACCAGGAGGTCACCAGTTTGATTCCTGGTCAGAGCACATGCTTAGGTTGCGGACTCAATCCCCAGTAGGGGGCATGCAGGAGGTAGCCAATTGATGTTTCTCTCTCATCGGTGTTCCTATCTCTCTCTCTCCCTCTCCCTTCCTCTCTCTGAAATCAATAAAAACATATTTTACAAAAACATGATAATTTAGCAATAGATTCCATATGGCTGCAATATAAAATTTATCATGGACTCATATTTATTATTTCCCCCCATTAACAAAAGTAAATTACCATTCTAAGACTTGAAAGCCACATATATTTTGAGAACTAAACACTAATTATAATAATTTCAGATAAACAAAAGAATGATGACATGTGTCTCCATTCTGTGTTGTATTTTTAGTTCCTATGCAACTGTAAGTTTAAGGAGTAAGAATACCTAATATAAACATAGGGTATCACATGAGTGGCATTGGGTCCTTCTTTATAATATACTGTTTTCTAAAAACTATCTCACTGTACTATGTATTATTGGTGAGAAGCCTTAAAATGAACGTTTATTTAAGTTTTATTATGTAGCATCACTATAAGAAAGATATTTTATGGTACAGAGTAAAACTTCTATTCAATGTATAAATATTTTAGGCAAGAAAGAACAGGTAAGTAAAGTACAATTATACTAGAAGGCTAATAGTTAATTATTATTAGCAGTAAAATTTGCCAACATATTTTATAAGTTGTATCTCATTATCATTATGTGCCTTAGTTACTTTCCATCAGTTTTGATGAATTTGCACTGATTCAGCTGCATAATTACCTACTCCCGTCTGCAAGTAAACAACATACACTTTCAAATTGGCTGGCTGTTGTTAAAGCTTGCAGCTGGTTTTCACTATGCAAAATTAAATGGACTTTGCTTTAAATTATTAAATAATTAATAAGAATTTTCTTTTAGGGCCTGCTGATGTACCTCTGATGTCAACAAGTGGTACTTTGCCACCAATATATCTTCCTCCTGGTTATATGTCTCAGGTATACTAGTGTGTTTTACTTGGTGTTTAGCACTAAGTCATCATTTAACAGTTTCCATCATGTCACTATATGACAAGAGAACTTCTAAAATACAGTCGTCCCTCGCCACTTCGCACTGTACTATTTATTTATTCACTTTATTATTATCATCATTGCTAAAAAGCAATTGCAATGATGTTTAACCAAACCTCCCTTGGATTGCCTTGTAAATATGCCTTATTCATCTAATGAATTTGTATCTCTTTATTACCATTAAACCTCCATTGTTTTTGTTTTTGAGTACTTTAACCAATCTTAATTATCTATTAACAATTGTTATCTATAGTAATGGATTCTGAAAATATGTGGGCTTTAATCCCTCAAATTACTTTCAGGTCAATAGTATTTCATTCTCAGTTGCCAGACTACAAATTACACTTATAAAGATTCCTCAAATATTTATCAAGCAATGAAAATGGGCAGGAAGATATGGCTCCTATAGAGATTAATAAGATATTCTATGGCCTCAGAAGTTTCATACTAGAGAATATCTTTTTATATTACACAACTGTGAAGATTGGGGTGGTGAACACACAATACAGTGTACCGATGATGTGTTGTGGAATTGTGCACTTGAAATCTGTATAATTTTGTGAATCAATGTCACCCCAATAAAAAGGAAAAGAAAGAACACACTAAATAAGTAAATATAATATGCTTTTCTTCTAAATGGGTTATCTATTGGGGCAATAGCTAACAAAAATACAAATGCAGCCCTGGCCAGTGTGGCTCAGTGTGTTGAGCATCATCCCATGCATCAAAAGGTCTCAGGTTCAATTCCCAGACAGGACACATGCTTGGGTTGTGGGCTTGATCCCCACCCAGTAGGGGGCATGCAAGAGGCAGCCAATAGATGTTTCTCTCTCACATCGATGTTTTTCTCTCTCCCTCTCCCTTCCTCTCTCTCTCAAATCAGTAAAAACATTTTTTTTTTTTTATCCTCACCCGAGGACATTTTTCCATTTTTTGTTCAGATAGAGCGGGCAGGAGAGAGAGGAAGAGAGAGAGAGAGAGAAACATCGACGAGAAAGGGACACATCAAGTGGCTGCCACCCGCACAACCAACCAGGGCCGGGGACGAACTGCAACCGAAGTACGTGCCCTTAGCGGGAACCGAACCCGGGTCTCTCCGGACCGCAGGTTGACGCGCTAACCGCTGAGCCAAACCAGCCAGGGCAAAACATATTTTTTTAAAGTACAAATGCGTATACCCTTTCACCCAGCAATTTCACTTTGAGGAATTTATCCTAAAGATGTATTTTCACAAATCTGAAATAATAAATGTACAGGATTATTCATTACAATGTTGCTTATAATCACAAAAGACTAGAACACTCTATATGCTTGTCAATGGGTGCTGTGAAGCACTATATAATGGAGCACTATGCAGCTGTGCAAAAAAATGGAAAAGCTCTATGTACTAAAATAGAAAACTTTTTAAGATGTATTGCTAAGTGTGAAAAGCAAGGTACTGAATCATGCAAATAATGCTACCTTTATTAATAAAAAGGAAAAATAAACTATGCATTATTATTTGCTTTTATAGGTACAAAGAAATTCTGTAAGGATTCATAAGAAACTAAGAACAGTAGGATTTTACTGGGGGCAATGAACAGATAAGGGTTAAGAGAGAAACTATTCATGCATACTTTTTTATACTTTATGGTTTTCAACCATGTCGATATATTATCTATTGTCAAAAATTACCTTTTTGAAAGCTACACTTGTGGGGAAAAGGAGTTATTTTGCTTCCTTCTTGACATAGTTTCATTTGATTATTGATTTTTGATCCTCTGGGTTTTCTAAATTAAGAGAACGAGCTATAAATCTAAAACTTAGTAGGAAAAATGCTAGTTTTATGGATTCTAATATGTTTATATGATTCTGTATTTCATTTTAGGTAGTGGAAGAAAATGGGATTCACAAAATTATCATTGTGCCTCAGACAATTAACTATAACGTAGCCATACCTGCTCCTATATCACATTTCATTACCCCATCCATTACTTCGTATCCACAAGCACCTCAGCTGATGTACCTCCCAGCTCAAGGAGAATTTCCACCACCTTACAACCAAGAGCCTGTGCCACAGCAGCCGCCACCACCACCACCACCATTTATATACCACAAGCACCATGGTATATACTTTTCTTAACCAAAAACTATTTTTCATTTGTTAAAATTAACAGCTTTGGGCAATTATTAAAATGATAAAAGTAGAGATAGTAACACTTCCTTGAATGATTGCATTTTATGCATGTATATTAAGATTGATAAAAATAAGTACTGGGCTGTGTCTTAGGCAAAATGCTCATAAAGAGAATTTTGTATAAGTTTTCTGTACTTTGATATAGCAAGTGATTTATGATATTTATTTTCCTGACTGGGTCCATAAAATCATATTGGAAAATCAAAAGAAAAATTTTTTTGTCTTAGCAAGTTTGATTTTATTTTATTTTATTTATTGTTTAATGTTTTTTTATTTTTTAATTACAGTTGACATCAATATTATATTAGTTTCAGGAGTACAGCACAGTGGTTTTGCATTTATATAACTTATGCGGTGATTCCCCCAATAAGTCTTGAATCCACCTGACACCATATATAGTTATTACAATATTATTGACTAAATTCCCTGAGTGGTACCTTACATCCCAATAACTATCTTGTAACTACCCATTTTTACTTCTTAATCCCTTCACCATTTTCACCCAGGTTCCCCACCCCTCCCATCTAGCAACTATCAGTTTGGTCTCTGTATCTATGAGCCTGTTTCTGTTTTTTTGTTTGCTCTTTAGGGTCCACAAATAAGTGAAATCATATGATATTTGTCATTCTCTGACTAATTTCACTTAGCATGATACCTGCTAGGTACATCCATGTTGTTGCAATCTATTCTTCCCCTAAATTCATTGAGCATCCTTATAACCAGTGTTTTGAACTCTGAATCTGTAGGTTGCTTGCCTGCATTTTGTTTAGTTATTTTTCTGGAGTACTGTCCTGTTCTTTCATTGGGGACGTGTTTCTTTGTTTCTTCACTTTGGTCGTCTCCTTGTGTTTGTTTCTATGTGTTAGATAGAGCTACTAGATCTCCCAGTCTGCAGAGTGGCCTTATATAGTAAGAGTCTCATGGGACCCAGTGGCTTAGTCTCCCTAATCTCCTGAGCCAGGTGCTCGAGGGGTGTGCCTTGTGTGGGTTGTATGTGCTCTCTTGCTGTTGAGCCTTGATTACTGTTTGTACATTAGTGGGTGGGTCTGCCCCTTAGGCTGACCAGCTGTGAGGATTGGCTGTGATTACAGCAGATGAGCTGTTGTGTGGGGGCTCACCCTACAGAGCATGTATGTCATTTGTGGTGATAATTGGGTGGTGCTCTGGTGTGATCTGAAGACGGCCATTAGGAGTGTTGGTTCTGGGGACTCTTTGGTGGAGCTCTGGTGAAGGCCAGGTCAGCTGCTGCCTATGCTTTTTCTGGGGCCACCTGGTAGGAGCTATGAAGTGATCTGCATTTGGTACTGCCTGTACTGGGCTTGGAGTCACCTGAGTAGTTTTGCTGCAAACTGAGACTGGCTGTCACTAGTGCTGGGCTTTGGGCCACTTAGCAAGAGGTACAGGGCACACCAAGACCAGCTGCTGCTTGTTTGGGATTTGTGGACCTTTGAGAGATTTTAGGAAGGTCTGAAGTCTGGGCCCAGTTTGGCTGGTTGTGTGGATTAGCCTCTGTAAGAGGTTCAGGCCAGTAATGTGAATTGGTTGGGGTAGCATCTCAGAAACTCACCAGGGAAGGATGTGACTAGTGTTATCTAGGTTGATGGAGACTCTTAATTTGGTGCCTGCCTGCACCTGCAGGCTGGGGCTGGGGGAGCTCAACAAAGGAGCAATGATACCTACCAGTTCTGGAGAGAACTTCCCCTTCAGATCTCTCCCTGAAGTCAGACAATTCAGTCCCTGCCTGTATATCCCTGGTGCTTTTTGAGCTCTTGTCCCTTCCCTTGACTTTAGGGTTACTGTTTGTGAGCAACTGAGTCTGTTCTTGGTTCCTTTAAGAGGATGCATGGGTCTGGCCAGTGTGGTTCTGGTTGAGTGTTGACCCATGCACCAAGAGGTCGCCGGTTCAATTCCCAGTCAGGATACATGCTCAGGTTGTGGGCCTGATCCCCAGTGAGGGGCATGCAGGAGGTGGCCAATAGATCTTCTCTCTCATCGATGTTTCTATCTCTCTCTTCCTGTCACTTTCTCTCTCTCTAAAATCAATAAAGGAAAATTCTTTTTAAAAAACAGGATGCCTGGGTCTATAGAAGCCCTCCATCTCACCCAGACAGACTCTCTGCTGATTTTTTTTCATTTATCTTCAGACATAGCAGGAGGGAGAGAAGGAGGAAGAGAGAGAGAGAAACATTGATTTGAGAGAGACACATCAAGTGGCTGCCCCCCATAAGAACCCAACCGGGGCCAGGGACATACTGCAACCGAGGTACATGCCCTTAGCGGGAACCTAACCCAGGACTCTCTGGTCCACAGGCTGACGCTCTAACCACTGAGCAAAACTAGCCAGGGCTCTCTGCTGATTTTTACAGCCAGCTGTTGTGGGAACTGCTCTTCCCAGCACTGGTTGTGGGGATCCCAGTGTAGGGCTGGGTCCACTTGCTCCTCAGTAGGGACCTCCACAGCCAAGATATCCCGCCTGATTCTTAACTGCTGCATGTGGCTGTGGGAGCAGCCCATTTTATGTCTCTGCCCCTCCTACCTGTGTTAGCGTGGCTTCTGTATATCCTTAGTTATAGGAGTTCTGTGCAACTAGTCTTCAGGTGGTTCTCAAGGGTGGTTGTTTTATAATCTAGTTGTAATTTCAATGCGGTCATGGGAAATGTGAGCACAGCATTTACCTACTCTACCATCCTGATCAGAAGTCATAAAAGAATGTTTTGATTATTAATGCAATACAGTGGGAATATAGAAGAACTGAAAGGTCAACATTACAATCATCTTAGGACTTTAAAATTTGGAAGTGTAGTTACTCCCTAAGAAAACACTATCTGTATTTGCTCATGTTTTTCTTTCTATACATATAAATATATTATAAAAATATACACACACATATTTAATATCCATATTAAAGCAAAGTAGGAACCTTTTAAAAGTAAAGCATAGCTTTTTAGTGCTTTCTTGATAGTTTAAAAATATTCAAAAGACCTTCATAAATGTAATTATTATAATTATTAAACAGTATTTCATTGTCTGTTTTAGAAACCTATTCCCATGGAAGAGCAAATTATGGCCAACTTGATGAAAGGGCTGCTAAAATGAAAGAACATATGAAGAAAAATATGAGAAAACTCCAAGTTGGTAGACATAGGAATAATAGTGATATGCTTAACAGGACCTCTTTGCTTGTGAGCAAAACTGATGATCTTTCCAGTATTCCTGTTACTCCAAGCACTCACACTGTGGAATATGCTCCAAGCACCTACACTGTTGATAATACTTCAAGCATTTACACTGTGAACAATGCTCCAAGCACCTACACTGTTGACAGTGCTCCACGCACTTACACTGTTGACAGTACTTCAAGCACCTACACTGCGGACAATGATCAATGCACCTACAATGTGAACAATGCTCTGAGAACCTACACTATTGACAACACTTTGAGCACTTACACTATGGACAATGCTCCGAGTACCTATACTGTGAATAATAATCAGAATGTTCACACTACTGACAATACTCTTAGTACTTACACTGTTAACCCTTTGAGCACTTGCATTGCTGACAATACTCCCAGCAATTCTACTGACCATACTCCTAGTACTTCCACCACAGACATTGCTCTGCCTCCTTCTACTAATGATAGTACCTCAATCCTTTCCAGCACGAATTATGCCAAGACTTTCACCTCTAACAGTGCACCCAGATCATCACCTTTTATCAGTACTCCAAGCTCTTCCATTTCTGACAGTGATCCTAACACTCCCATCTTTGAAAATGCTCTCAGCATTTCTGTAACTGATAGTGCTTTCAGTGCTTCCGATACTGCCAGTACATCCAACACTGCCAGTGTTCACGATGAGATTAGTCATGGAAAAAAACAGAGTGCCATGATAAGCAAAGATATTAAGCAGAAACCAGGTGGAAAACAAAGCAACAGCCCATCATCAAATGCAGCAGAAAGAGGTAAGTTCCAGAGTTTGGTTTTATTGCCAATGAATAAACATCTTAATGTTTAGGAATCTCAGGGCATTTTGAACATTTAGGTGCCATTTTCTGCTTCTATTTTATCTTGTCTTTGTACCCCTACCTCTAAATTCTTAATGAGACCACAATCAGGATGCCTTTCTAAAACATGTAGAAATGTTCATCTTCGTGTAAAATGTGTGTGGGAACTTATGTGCACACCACATAATTTTTTCCAGTAAAACATTGCAAATTACTCTACAGTCCTAAAAAGTTCACATGATTTTACTTAAATTGGGCAATTTTTTCATTTTTGTTTGAGCTTGTTTAACACTAGCATATACTTTAAATCATTTTTTATTTTTCAATTATGGTTGACATGCAATATTATAATAGTTTCAGGAGTAAAATTCAGTGATTAGACATTATATAACTTACTAAGTGACCATCCCAATAAATCTCATACCCATCTGACACGATACATAGTTATTAGAATATTATTGACTATATTAGCTTATACTGTACTTTACATCCCCAGGCCTATTCTGTAACAACCAATTTGTACTTCTTAATCCCTTAACCTTTTTCACTCTTTCCCTCAACCCCCCTTCCATCTGGCAGCCATCAAAATGTTCTCTGTATCTATGAGTCTGTTTCTATCCTACTTGTTTATTTTGTTTATTTGTAGATTCACTTATTGATAAATATGTGTTTATTGCCATTTATTGTTCATATTTTTTATCTCTTTGTTCTTCTTAAAGATCCTTTAGCATTTCATATAATACTGATTTGGTGGTGATGAACTACTTAGTTTTTTTTGTATTTTGTTTGTTTTTTTGTCTGGGGAGCTTTTTATATGTCCTTTGATTCTAAATAATAGTTTTGCTGGGTAGAGTTATCATGGTTGTAGATCCTTGCTTTTCATCACTGAATATTTCTCACCACTCACTTCTGGCCTGCAAAGTTTATGTTGAGAAATAAGATGACAGCCTTATGGGAGTTCCCTTGTGGGTAACTAACTGCTTTTCTGTTGCTTCTTTTAAGATTCTCTTGTCTGCCCTGGCCAGTTTGGCTCAGCGGTTAGAGCGTCGGCCTGCAGTCCAGAGAGACCTGGGTTCAGTTCCCGCTAAGGGCGCGTACCTTGGTTGCAATTTGTCCCCAGCCCTGGTTGGTCGTGCGGGTGGCAGCCACTCGATGTGTCACTTTCATGTCGATGTTTCTCTCTCTCTCTCTTCCTGTCTCTCCCTCTCACTCTATCTGAACAAAAATGGAAAAATGTCCTTGGGAGAGGATAAAAAAAAAGATTCTCTTGTCTTTAACTTTTTGTATTTTAATTATGATGTATCTTGGTGTGGGCCTCTTTGGGTTCTTTTTTGGAACTCTCTGTACTGCCCGAACTTGTATGTCTATTTCCTTTACCATGTTAGGAAAGTTTTCTGTCATTATTTTTTTATTAAATTTATTGGGGGTGACACTGGTCAATAGAGTCATATAGGTATCAAGTGTACATCTCTATGATATATGATCTATATATTGCATTTGTGCCCACCACCCAAAGTCAAATAATCTTCCATCACCATATATTTGACCCCCTTTACCTTTACTAACCCTAAACTCCCTAGTATTCCATAGTATATATGTACCATATCTTCTTTATCCAATATTCTCTATCAAAGGACACTTTGGTTGTCTCCATGACTTAGTCACCAGTGAATAATGCTGCAATAAACATAGGGGTACATATATCTTTGTGAATAAATGTTTTTTGAGTTTTTCAGGTACATATCCAGAAGAGGGATTTCTGGGTCATATTGTAACTCTATTCTTAATTTTTTGAGTAACCACCATAATGTTCTTCATAGTGGCTGTACCAGTTACATTCCCACCAGGAGTGAATGAGTTTCTTTTACTCCACAACCTCTCCAACACTTGTTATTATCTGTCTTCTTGATAACAACCATTCTAACAAGTGTGAGGTAGTATCTCATAGTGGTTTTGATTAGCATTTCCCTAATAGCTGGTGAAGTTGAACATCTCCTATATCTGTTGGTTATTTATATGTCTTCTTGGGAAAAATATCTGTTCAGGTCCTCTACCAATATTTTAATTGGATTGTTTGTTTGTTTGATGTTTAGTTGTATGAGTTCTTTATATATTTTGGATATTAACCCCTTGTCAGAGCATTGTTTGCAAATATTATCTCCCATTCGTTTGGTTGTCTTTTTGTTTTGGTGTCAGTTTCTTTTGCTATGCTGAAGCTTTTTAGTTTTATACTGTCCCACTCATTTATTTTTAATATATTTCTATTGTTTTTTTTAGAAAGGAAGGGAGAGAGAGAGATAGAAACATTGTTGAGAGAGAAACACTGATTGGCTGCCTTCTGCAATCCCCCTACTGGGGATCAAGCCGGCAACCCAGGCATGTGCCCTGACCGGGAATCAAACCAATGATCTCTTGGTGCCTGGGATCATGTTCAATCCATTGAGCCACACCAGCCAGGTCCATTCATTTATTTTTGCCTTTATTTCCCATGCCTTTAGGGTCAAATTCATAAAATGTTTCTTACAACCAAGGTCTATATGTTTGGTATCTATGTTTTCTTCTATGTGATTATTGTTTTAGATATTGTATTTAGGTCTTTGATATATTTTAAATTAATTTTTTTACATGTAGAGAGACTGTAATCTAGTTTTATTCTTTTGCACATGGCTTTCAAATTCTCCTAGCACCATTTATTGAGTAGGCTTTCTTTTCTACATTGTGTGTTTTAGGCTCCTTTGTCAAAAATTATTTGCCTATATACATGTGTTGTTGTTTTTTTCCTGGACTTTCAATTCTGTTCCATTGATCTGTGTGTCTATTTTTCTGCCAATACCGTGCTGTTTTGATTATCGCAGCTCTGTAGTATAATTTGAAGTCAGGTAGTGTGATACCTTTGGCTTCATTCTTTTTTTTTTTTTTTTGGTATGTGCCCCTAGTGGGAACCGAACCCAAGACTCTCAAGTCCGCAGGCCAACGCTCCAACTGCTGAGCCAAACCGGCCAGGGCTTCATTCTTTTTCTCAGTATTGTTTTGGTTATTCAGGGTTTTTTGTACTTCCATACAAATCTGATTATTTTTTGTTATATTTATTTAAAAATGACATTGGAATTTTGATGAAGACTGCATTAAATCTGTGTATTGTTTTGGGTAATGTGGCCATTTTAATTATGTTGATTCCCCCAATTCATGAACATGGAATACCTTTCCATTTCATTGTGTTTTCTTCAATCTCTTTTAATCATGCTTTGTAGTTTTCAGTATATATGTCTTTCATGTCCTTTGTTAAGTTTATTTCTGGGCCTTTATTATATTGAGGTACTTTCCTTATATACCCATTTTATTGAGTGTTTTAATTATAAATGGATATTATATCTTATCAGTTGCTTTTTCTGCATCTATTGATAAAATCATGATATTTTTTTACTTTTTTGTTGTTGTTGACACTATTACAGATGTCCCCATTTTCCCCACCTTTGCCCACTTCCACC
This sequence comes from Molossus molossus, assembly GCF_014108415.1. Lineage (NCBI taxonomy): Eukaryota > Metazoa > Chordata > Mammalia > Chiroptera > Molossidae > Molossus > Molossus molossus. The sequence goes on along the minus strand of NW_023425355.1, from coordinate 8,844,557 downwards.
CAGCCCACACTCCTGCTTCCCTCTGGCCATTACCACACTGTTGTCTGTATCTAGGGATTATGCATACATGTTCTTTAGCTAATCCCTTCACCTTCTTTCATCCAGTCCCCTGTTAGATTGCTTATCTCCATTTCATTTAGTTCTTTTCCTGGAGTTTTGTTCTGTTCTTTCATTTGGGACATGTTTCTTTGTCTCCTCATTTTGACTGACTGCCTGTGTTTGTTTCAATGTATTAGGTAGAGCTGCTATGTCACCCAGGTTTGGTAGAGTGGCCTAATGTATTAGGTGTTCTATATGGTCCAGTGGCACAGCCTCCCCCATCACCTGAGCTGGGTATTCCAGGTGCACCCTCATGTGGGCTGTGTACACCCTCCTGTTGTAGTTGAGCCTTGATTGCTGTTGGCATGTCAAGAGAGGGATTTACCCCCAGGCCAATGCAATGCAAGGACTGGCTGCACCCACCGAACACCAACCACCATGGAGGATTAGCTGTGCGGAAGCCCATCCCACAGAGCAGGACTTATTTCAGCGGGCCTGATCCCCACTGAGTCTGCCCCTTGAATGTGTCTCTTTTTGGAGATTGTTGGGTGGTGCCTCCATGTGCTGTGAAGCTGTCCACTGGGTGCACTGGCCTTAGGGTCTCCCAGGAGGTGCAGGCCAAGGTCAGCTACCACCTGTGTTCTACCTGGGGCCACCTGGCATGAGCTACAAAGCATTCTGCAGATGGCTATTTGTGCTGGGCTTGGAGGTGCCCAGGAGAAGCCAAGCTGTGAACCAAGGCCCGCTGCTGCTAGTGCCAAGCCTGGGGTCACTTAGCGAGAGGTACAGGGTATGCTGTGGCCAGATACTGCTTAAGAGAGTTTAGGAAAGTCTGAAGCATGCACCAAGATGGGCCATTCATATGGAAAAGCCACTGGAAACAGTTTGGGTGGGCCCACAAGTTGGGTGAGGCAGGAGCCCTGGAAATCACCAGGGCAGAGTGAACAATGATAGCCAGATTGATGCAGACTCAGATGTGGTGCCCACTTGCAGGCTCTGTGGGGGAGGGTCTCAAAAAAGAAACAATGGCCTCTGCCAGCACTTTCATCTGGCAGAAAACTGCCCCCTCACTCTCGCCCTGATGCCAGTTAATTCAGTTCCTCCCCATGTGCCTTTCAAGCTGTTGTGCCAGCACTGGAGCTCAGAGGGAGTGAGTCCAAGTAAGTCCATGTTCTGGCCCTTTAAGAGGACCTGCTTGGGACTCCATAAGCCCTCCATTTCCCTCAGCCACAATCCCCACTGTTTTTTACAGCCAGAAGTTGTGGGGACTTCTCTTCCTGGCACTGGAATCCTGGGTTGGAGGGCCTGGTGTGGGGCTGGGACCCCTCACTCCTCAGGGGGGACCTCTGAAGCTGAAATATTCCTCCTGATTTTTAGTCACCACACATGGGTGTGGGACCAGCCAATTCCACATTTCTGCCTCTCCTACCAATCTCCATATGGCTTCTTCTTTAAATCCCTAGTTGTACGACTTCCATCTAGCTAGATTTCAAGTAGTTCTGAATGATGACTGTTCTGTGGTTTAGTTGTAATTTTGATGTGGTTGTGGGAGGAGGCAAGTTGTGCATTTACCTACATGACCATCTTGACCAGAAGTCCCTAATAGTATACACTTTAGACTACTCTTTTATTTTAAAACTTTTAATATAAGTTACTACTAGGTGTTTAGTAGATCTCTTGGGGATGATGTTTTTGTAATTGTATAATAGACATCTAACTTCTCCCATTTTTGCCAATGTAATATTTTGTTGGGTGCTTCTTTTACTTTTAGAATGCAGAACAGAACATGGAAAGTCATGCTGTTTTGGCATTGAGAAACCTATAGTAAGTAACTAAAGTGACTATTTCAGTATTCCTTTTAATTTACCTTGTCATTCCAAAATATGCACATTCTCTGATTTTTTTCTCTAGCAGTTATAATTTGAAGCTGTTACCCGGTTAAAATTTCATCATCTCCTTTAACTATTCGATATATAAAGATCCAATGTGGCATTGCTAAAAATAATATTAATGGCTCATTGTTTAATCACAATATTTAAGCACCTAATATGAAAAGAAGAATATACTTAGCATCACATATGACTTAGGGAAATATAATGTTTTAAATTACAGATTATAATTTTTAAGTATCCTACTCGAATTTTTACTATTTATTTTAGGTTTCTGATATTCAAACAAGATCTGCTATTATTTCATGGAAACCGCATAGTTCTGAAAAATGTAATCATGCCAAATCTCCTGTAACATTTGAATTGGCAATATGTAACAGCAGTAAAAATGGAAAATATAAAAATGTGTACACGTAAGTCTCTTTTTAATCATCTCTCATTTCTTATTCAATTTCAAAATGCTATCTAAACATACAGATCTCAACTAATATTAGGCTAAATACTAAAGATTTTTCTGCAATTTGTTCCAAGATTTTAATGCAATCTTCTACAGAAAGAGCTTTATGAATGGTGGTAGGATGCCAGGTCAGTCCATGACATTTATTGATTCATACATATGTTGCAGCTGAGGGGGCCTTAAATATAAACTGGTTCGTTCTCTTAGTTTTCAGCTTTTCTATTTGACAAGTTTAGATTAGGGGAAGAAAAGATTCCCTCCAATTGTCCTTTATCTTTTTGTCACTTAGATCATTTTAGGGAAGCAGAAAGTTTCACATGATGGTAGGTCTTTGGGTACACAAGGAAGATATTTACATTACAAAGGAAATTTAAGACTTGGGGTCTCCTGAGAATTTCATTGTATGAGCTAGCCATAAAGTGGAGCTATGATAGTAGCAGGATGACTTTAGGAATGTGCTCAGAAGGTAGAACCAGGACTAGGGAAGATGCAGTGGAGGACACAGCAAGAGCGAGCCATACCACTCCCAACAGCTTCTCAACTAGATAGGGACACGCTATCTGAAAGAGAGAAAGCTGAGACAGAGGCACAGTGGAAAGGAAACCCAAAGTGGGGAAGAAAGAGAAATTCCTTTGTCTAACAAACAACCAGGCAAGAAATAAGTCAGAGATTTGGATGTGTCTGTTTAGCACTTTAAAAATCAAAACACATCTTAACGTTGATTTGCTAGAATTTGTCATCTTTATTCAGAGACTCAAAGTGAAAATTTGAATATAATTAGTTACGTGAAATGTTATTTATTTTATAAGTAGCAGCTAGAAATTTTAAATTTAATAATTACAATACACAATCTTTTATATTAGAGGAATGAGAAGTTATAAAAAGTGATGAAAAGTTTTACATTTTGCTTTAAATATACATGGTGGTCTTTTTCTGATGTTATGTATTTCATAAAATACATTGTCTTTTTTTAATAAAAATGTACTTGCCAATATATATATATATATATATATATATATATATATACTTGCCTATATATCGGATTACCCTATAACTTTGGCCTTTGCCTAGAGGTAATGATCTTTTAGCTCTTTTTAGAGGCTATTTCAAGATTAGAGCCTGAAGGAGCTCCTTGAGGTGGTAAAGTATGCCTAGGTACTTACGACTGTTAGCTCAGGAAGATGTAGCTGTGGGAGCACAGCTACTTCATCCACTATAGCAGGTAGGTGCCCATCCAAGAAAGATTGCTCTATGTGATTGAACGAACAAGCTAAATGATGTATGGTGTCTTTGAGGCTTTTTATAACAACACTATTTAAAATAAAACAGTTAGCCCTGGCCGGTTTTGCTCAGTGGTTAGAGCATCAGCCTGCAGTCCAGAGAGACCCGGGTTCGGTTCCCACTAAGGGCACATACCTCAGTTGCAGTTTGTCCCCAGACCTGGTTGGTCATGCGGGTGGCAGCCACTCGATGTGTCCCTTTCACGTCGATGTTTCTCCCTCTCTCTCTCTTCCTCTCTCTCCCTCCCACTCTATCTGAACAAAAAAATGGAAAAATGTCCTCAGGTGAGGATTAAAAAAATAAAATAAATTAAAAAATAAAGTAAAATAAGACAGTTAAAGACAAATCTGTATTATTACAGTATGAAGAAGTTGCAGTGGTAAAATAATAAAGTTTCATTTCTTAAAGCTTTATTAATTTGGCATGAAAATGAAGAATTTTGAATTGTTAATATCACTTTTCTGCATTCATATAAAATGGGTTAAAATTATCTACACTCAAGGAGAATTGTGCTTCTTTATCAATTGACTACATAAGATTAGGAATGTTACTTAGCTTTTAAATATGTGCAAGATCTATTATAAATAAAGGCTATCTTCACAGTGGTGATGGAGTTGCCTTTACTCTACTTGAGCTACAACCATCCATGGACTATTTTGTAAGGTAAGAACTCCATCCTACATAACCTCCCCCGAAGCCAGATTCCTCAGTCTGTATCAGTTCACTACTTATGATTCCTTGAGTCAGCCTTGCAGTGTGCTAGCAGAATGGCCTTTCCTTCAAGTTTCAAAACAATCTCCTCCAAATCCAGCAATAGTTCACTTTCTTTCACTTAGAACATGTGAGAGGGCTATTTGGGAGGCATTATCTGCAAAAATCCAGCTCCATGCTATTAGGAAATATTTTATAATCATCTCCTAAGAAATGTATCTGGAAACTCAAGTATGCAATTTAATACAGATGTTAGAATAAATATTTGAAAGCTTACAACAATTATGATTCCATTTTAGAATTACAACCATAAGAGGCTCAACACACAAAACTGTATCCGAAGTGGTTAGCTTCACAACTCCAGGCTGCGAACCAGACCCTCCACTTGCACCCACACTAATTAACCGATCGAAGAGCAGCCTGAATTTACAGTGGAAAGTAAGGATTTTACTGCCAAAAACTTTTCAACATGTGCTTTTTTTAAAAAAAAAAAAAATCTTTATTGTAGAATGTATTACAGATGTTCCTCATTTTCCCCCATTGACCCCCTCCTCCCCACTCCCGCCCCCCTCCTGCCTTTTCCCACACTATTGTCTGTGTCCATTGGTTATGCATATAAGTTCTTTGGTTTATTTCTTCCCACCCCCCCCAACCCCTTTCCCTTTGAGGTTTGTCAGTCTAGCAACGAATTTGTACTTCTTAATCCCTTCACCTTTTTCACCCATTCCCCCAACCCCCCTCCCATCTGGCAACCAACAAAATGTTCTCTGTATCTATGAGAATGTTTCTGTTCTGCCTGTTCATTTTGTTTGTAGATTCCATTGTTGATAGATATGTATTCATTGCCATTTTGTTTTTCATATATTTTACCTTTTTCTTCAAAAAGACCCTTCATCATTTCATAAAATAACGGTTTGGTGGTGATGAACTCCTTTAGCTTTTCCTTGTCTGGGAAACTCTTTATATGGCCATCGATTCTAAATGACATCTTTGCAGGATAGAGTAATCTTGATTGTAGGTTCCTGCTTTTCATCACTCTGAATATTTCTTGCCACTCCCTTCTGGCCTGCAAAGTTTCTTTTGAGAAATCAGCTGACAGTCTTATGGGAACTCCCTTGTAGGTAACTAGCTGCCTTTCTCTTGCTGCTTTTAAGATTCTCTCTTTGTCTTGAACCTTTTGCAATTTGATGATGGTGTGTCTTGGTGTGGGCCTCTTGAGGTTCATCTTATTTGGGACTCTCTGTGCTTCCTGGACTTGTATGTTTGTTTCCTTCACCAAGTTAGGAAAGTTTTCTGCCATTATTGTTTCAAATAGGTTTTCAATTTCTTGTTCTCACTCTTCTCCTTCTGGTACCCCCAAGATGCGAATGTTGACACGCTTGAGGTTGTCCCAGAGGCTCCTCACACTATCCTCATTTTTTTGGATTCTTTTTTCTTTTTGCTGTTCTGATTGGGGATTTTTTGCTTCCTTATATTCCAAATCGATGGTTTGCTTCTTGGATTTACGTACTCTACTATTGAATCTGTGTAAATTATTCTCTATTTCGGTTAATGCCTCCTTCATTTCTGACTCTGCATCCGTCATTTCTGGTCCTTTTTTATGCTCTTGAGGCCCTCACTAAGTTCACTGAGGTTCTCACTAAGTTCATTGAGCATCCTTATAAGCAGTATTTTGAACTCAGCATCTGTTAGGTTGCTTATCTCCATTTTGCTTAGTTCTTTTCTTGGGATTTTGTTCTGTTCTTGCATTTGGGACCTGTTTCTTTGTCTCCTCATTTTGGCTGCCTCCCTGTGTTTGTTTCTGTGTATTACTTAACGAGTGGTATGCTGGCTAGCTGAGACCAGATGCTGCTTGTTTGAAAGAATTTAGGAAAAACCTGAAGCAGGATCCAAGTCAGGCCAATCCTATGGTTAAGCAAGTGGCAACAGCTTGGGTGGGCCTGAAAGTTGGGTGGGGTGGGGCGGGACCTCAGGAAGTCACCAGGGCGGGGCCACCAGTGTGAGCCAGGTTGCTGGAGTCCCAGATATGGCAGCTGTCTGCCGCCCCCGGGAAGGGCTCACCAAAGGAACAAAGGCTTCTTACAGCACGTTTGTCCCAGAGAAAGCCCCTCTGCAGCCCTCGCTCCAGTGCCAAACAGCTCAGTTCTTCCCTGTATGTTTCTGGTGCCCCTCAAGCTGCCTCCCCTCCAAGCTTAGAGGGAGAGTCCGATAAGTCCGTGCGCAGGCCCTTTAAGGAGCTGCCTGGGGCTCCAGCGGCCTCAGCCTCCCTGAGTCTCAGTTCCGCTGGTCTTTCCAGCCAGAAGTGATGGGGATTCTCTTCCTGGCACTGGAACCCTGAGCAGGGCACCTGGTGTGGGACGGGGACCCCTCAGTCCTCAGGAAGGACCTTCCCAGCCGAGGTGTCCTCCTGATTTTTATCCACCACCCGTGGGTGTGGGACCAGCCAGTCTGCCGCCGCCCCTCCTACCAGTCTGGATGTGGCTGCCGCTTTAATTCCGTAGCTGTAGGACTGCCATTCAGCTCGATTCCAGGCGGTTTTGAATGATGGTTGTTCTGTAGTTTAGTTGTAATTTTGATGTGGTTGTGGGAGGACGTGATACCGCGGTTACCTACCTGCCATCTTGACCAGAAGTTCTCAGCGTGTGCTTTTTAATTTAAAAACATTCTTTCTACTTTGTCCTGAATTTTAAATACAAAATTATGCATGCCGTATCTGGCCTATTTCCCTAGCACTTTTCCTTCTCTAATCAGCTCTCTCTTCTTTCTATCTATATCAAGCATCAAGTAAATTAAGAAATGCCAATCAGCCCTGGCCGGTTTGGCTCAGCGGTTAGAGCATCAGCCTGCGGTCCAGAGAGACCCGGGTTCGGTTCCCGCTAAGGGCACGTACCTCGGTTGCAGTTTGTCCCTGGCCCTGGTCGGTCGTGCGGGTGGCAGCCACTCGATGTGTTCCTTTCACATCGATGTTTCTCTCTCTCTCTCTCTGTTCCTCTCTCTCCCTCCCACTCTATCTGAACAAAAAAAAAAGAAAGAAATGCCAATCAGAATTTCAATAATCAATAAAAGTTGAAGTGTCAATTTCTACAACCTAAATTTATTTATAATTGTAACTACCAATAAATCTATCTCTCAGTTAATTAAGTACTAACTTTTTTATTGAATAAAATTTGGAAGACACAATAAAACAGAATTTGGGCATGTCTTATAGATTGTTAAAAAGTGCATTTTAATTTTAAAATTTGTATTGATTCAAAAATACAATTTAAGCAGATTAATTTACCATAATTTCTATCGTGTTAATTATTTGTATACTATACATGCGTATACACATATGTATTTCTATACTGTGAAAAAACAGCCCATCATAATCTTATCTTTCTGATATTTTTAGGGTTCCAATGATAATGGTTCCAAAATAAACAGCTTCCTTTTGGAATGGGATGAGGTAAAGTTTTATTTTTATATTTCTATTTAATTTATTGGGGTGACATTGGTTAATAGAATTATATAGATTTCACATGTACAATTCTATAATACATCATCTGTATATTGTATCATTTGTTCATCACCCCAAGTCAGGTCTCCTTCCATCATCATTTATCCCCCATTTACCCTCTAATAGTTTTATTTTTAAAAGAATTTATTTATAAATGATTAATAATATTATGAATTTTTGTTATTCGTAGCATTTTATAATATTCTAATATTTTCTGTATATTATTAAGGGAAAAGATGAAGACTTCAAAATTTGCTACATAGGTACCATGAAACAGCACAAGATCCTTAAACTGAATGCTTCTACAAAATATTCATTCAGATTAGCTGCCAAAAATAATTTTGGCTTGAGGTACATTGAATTATTGCAATATTTAGAAGTCTATACTTCAGTAAGAACCTGAAACTAATTTTTCCATCTTAATTTATTTTTCAGTGATTTCAGTGATCTAGCAGTCTTTTATACATCAGGAACTATGCCTCCAGCACCTTTACCCCCTAAGCTAAAAGAAGCAGGAGTCTGTCATTTGTCACTCGAATGGTGTGCCCCAACTAACACAAACCTCAATGACAGCCTTACTTATATACTAGAAATGGACGAAGCAGGATCTGTAAGTTTTCTTTTCATCAGCTTTAATCTTCAACTTCAGTCTTAGGTGCATTTTATATGCATTTTGCACTGAAAAAAAATTAATTCTAGTAATTTCTACTCAATCAAACTGCATGATTCCTTAGTCTCTGCGTTTTGGATAGGACCAATGCCAAGCCACGGTTAGGCAAGCCTGCACAGCGAAATCGGAAGGTACCCAAGTCCCTGCAAATTAACTAGAAGCATCAGCAGTCATAATAACCAAATAGAGACTCAGATGGCTGTGTTAGTTATTTAACTTTGGGCCTCTCCCAGACGACTTTGTAATATCTCACAGATTTTCTGCATACTTCTACCAGGGCAAGCCCTTTCTTTATCTCCCTGTTTTGTTTTTTGTAAATATCCTTGAGTGAAGATTATTTTTCTTTCCTTTATTGATTTTGGAGAGAGAGGAAAGGAGAGGGAGAGAGAAATAGAAACATTGATAAGAGAGAATATGGATTGGCCGCCTCCTGCATGCCCCCCACTGGGGATCAGACCCACAACCTGAGCATGTGCCCTGACCAGGAATCAAACCGGTGACCTCTTAGTACATGGGTTGATGTTCAACCACTGAGCCACACCGGCTGGGCTTTATTCTTTTTTTTTTTTTTTTAATTTATCTTTTTTATTGAACGTATTACATACCCTCCCCAACATTTTCCCCACTGACCCCCCTCTACTCCTCTCCTGCCCCTACATTTTAAATAAAGCAACTAATAAGAAATGCTCTGTGCAAGTAAAACACTAAGTGTCTTCACATACATATATTACATATTACATTCTGGAAAAGAGGAGACCTTTAAAGCAGAAATTATCTCCATTTTTTATATAGACAAACTGATGTTTAGAGAGATTAAGGGACTTGATCAGGACCACCCACATGAAAAATAAGCTGAAGTTGGAACTTGAACCCAGACCTGCCTGGTGCCTAAATACGCTGTCTTTCATTTCCAGGGGTTGGGTTTTAAACCTAAATATAATGGAGAAGACCTCTCATGCACTATAAGAAATCTTCAGAGAAGTACTACATACAAGTTTAGGGTATGTGGCTATAACTTATAAATTTGAATCATATTTTAATATAAATTTATACTCTTCGCTAGAGATAAAAATGAGTACCTTTTTTGGTTAAAATTAAACTTTATTTTGCATGTAGTTTTCATAAATTTTTAGTCAAATAACTTGCTTTATATTATTTACAAACTATACACATTTTCAAATCAGACTTTTATTTCCAGTGGTCAATCAGGTATTATCTTTTATTCAAACAGATATTTGCTTGCAATATGGAGGGAAGGAGTAACCCCAGTGGAGAGGTAAAATATACTACCTGTCCAGATAAGCCTGGATCCCCTAAAAAACCATATATAAAGGGAAAGATTCATGCACATAGAGCAAAAATTGGTTGGGGTAAGTAATGTTTTGCATTTAAAATTTACCATCTGTGTCTTAATATAGGCGATCAAGAAGAAATTTTCTGCCCTGGCTGGTTTGGCTCAGTGGTTAGAGCGTCGGCCCATGGACCAGAGAGTCCTGGGTTTGGTTCCCACTAAGGGCATGTACTTGCTTTCAGTTTGTCCCTGGCCCTGGTTGGGGTTGTGTGGGTGGCAACCACTCAATGTGTCTCTCACATTGATGTTTCTCTCTCTCTCTTCCTCCCTCTCTCCCTCCTGCTCTGTCTGAAAATAAATGCAAAAATGTCCTTGAGTGAGGATAAAAAAAAAAAAAAGAAATCTTCCTCTAACTGCTCTCAGTTTTATAAAACATTCTCTTAATCATCTGTATCTGAAATATTTCACCATATAAATGAGTTTAGTTGTAAACTATATATTTTTTCTAGTTCTCTATAGTGCTATCTCATTAATTCACACATGAATAAATTAAAATTATGGTTATTCCAAGTAAGACTATATCTAATATAGAGGCCACAATTAGAAGGACACATCAATAATAAATGTCAATTTGACATAAAGTATATTTATGCAAATTATTTTGCCTCTTAACTGGCAAAGTCAACTTTAATGTACATATATTTATCATTTAAGTCTCTTCCAAAGAACTTTAAAATATTAATTAAAAGTTTCATGTCCAATATTCCAAGCATGTACATTGGATTATGTTTTTATCATCTTTATTTGTATGTGAAAATTAATATCCTATTAAATTTAATGTCTGTATTTTTCCCTCCATGAAAAAAAATTTAATTTATGAGATAACTTTCCAGTGAAAGACTTTTAAGTTTATCCAAGAATAATTATAATTTTATTTCTCTTTTCAGAACCACCCAAAGATGATGGTGGGACATACATTTTAAGTTACAGTTTAGAAGTTAATGAAAATTCGGATGGTAAGATACCATGATTTTTTTTTGGTTTTTATTTTCAAATAATTTTAAATTAAAAGTTGCAAAAATAGTATAGAGAATTCCCATGTATAACCTTCACTCTGCTTCTCCTAATACTAATATTTTATATAATCACAATGCAATTATCAATACCAGGAAAATGGCATTGGTACAATACTATTAACTCCCAGAATTTACCTAAATTTCTCTAGTTTGGGGTAACAAATCATGTATTCTTACTCATCTTTTATGATTTTATGACTAATTCTACAGGAAATATAAATATTTAACAATTGTAAATAGGTAATGGGACCACAGCTAATTTCCAATATGGTTATTTCTTTGTATATTCGTAAGATAACAGTGGGCCCTGCCGGTGTGGCTCAGTGGACTGAGCATTGTCCTATGGACTGAGAGGTCCTGGTTCGATTCCCATTCCCAGTCAGGGCACATGCCCGGGTTGTGGGCTCGATCCCCAGTAGGGGGCGTGCAGGAGGCAGCCAATCAATGTGTCTCTCTCACATGGATGTTTCTATGGCTCTCTCCTTTCCTCTCTCTAAAAAAAAAAAAAAAAATCAATAACATTTTTTTTTTTTTTTAAATAACAGTGGGAACCCACAAAATTTATAAGCTACCTATAAATTGGATAAGTTTGCTTTTATCTCTTCAGGGAATTTCTGGAACATAGTCTACAATGGAACCACAAGGGAATTTCTATATGATCACCTGCAACCTGGTACTACATATAAACTGAGAGTCTTTTGCACTTCTTCTGTAGGTCAAAGCCAGGTGAGAACACAGAGATGGAAAGGTTTTTACATTGATAATTGAAATGAACTGTACCATATTACTAAATATTTTGACAAAATTGAACTTGAATTATTTATAGTCATAAGGTATTTTGCATTTTTCTTAGCCTTCAGGCATATTGACTATTCAAACACCTACTCTTTCTCCTGCATCTTGCCATCCTCCACCCTTGAATGGTAAGGCGAAGTCCCAACAAACCAACATCCAATGTGGTGAAGTTTCTTGTGTGATTTGCATGACTATACCTAAGTTTTCTATATTATAACCTCTGATTTTTATATATTTAATGTTATTTAAGCAGAGCAAATCGTTTTCTTTTGATACAAAATTAAATAATGTTTAGAAAATTACTTCTTGGTCATCAAAATTATAAATTTTTTAATGTATGGAAATTAAATTAAAAAGTAAATTGACACAAATTAATATAAATTGAATTATATGTTACTTTACTGTTTTCACAGACTTAAATTATTTTTGTTTTACTTTAAGAAGCACCCTTAAAACTATTTGAAAAAATTTTTATTTTGTATATTTTTATAGATAATCCTCCTACTAATGGAAACTCTAAAGCACTTGCATATGTCAAAAAGGCAAAACAGAACCAAGATGACATACAAGGGCGCATAGTGAGTAAATAGGACTGGGGTAATTATATTGTTCAGTTGATCCATTTGTAGTTCATTTCACTTTGGATGAATATATGCTTCTACTTTCTGTCAAAGTGGGGAGTGACCATGCCTGCACAATAATTTGTGTGTTTGCTTATTTATTTGTGTTTATTTGTAGTTCGGATCTCATTCAACAAAGTGTGAAACTATGCCAGGCCCAAGCCCTCCTTCTCAGTGTGGTACACCTGTGCTTGCCTGCAAAGGGTCAACCTGTGTTGTTGTTAGTTGGAAAGTATGTTATCAATTTATTTTAACTTTTTATTTTTCTCAATTATACTTTATATTCAATATTATTTTGTATTAGTTTCAGGTGTACAGCATAGTGGCCAGACAATCTATACTTTACTACAATCTATACTTTACAAAGTGTTCTTTCTCCCTGATATTTCCAGTACCCAATTGACACCATACATAGTCATTACAATATTATTGACTTATATTCCCTATGCTGTACTTTACATCTCATGACTATTTTGTTACCAATCTGTACTTCTCAATCCCTTCACCCAATCCTCCAGCCCCCTCCTCTCTGGCAACCAGTCTGTTCTATGTATCAATGAATCTATTTCAATCAATTTAATTTCATTAATTTTGTTGATATAAAAGCACAAAATTGGTTTGGAAAATTTTTGAAAGTCTAGAGCTCCCTAAGAAGTCAAAGTTTAGATTAGCGTTCCACAAATTTTGACCATGATACTAGAACACACTAGTGCTAGATCTGATACCAGTGCTATTAGGAAGGCTAAGGCTGTGGTAATTCCATCTTACAGATTCTATATTTATGGAGGATAATAAACTTGGAAAACCAAATAGGCTATTAATAGGTATAACTAATCAAATTTTAAAAACCAAAACAAGAGGTAATAAAATTAAATCAATTTATAGACATTAGTTTTTAGAAGCATCACTGGGAAATCCCTGTTTGGATGTAACTCTATAATATAACACATAAGAAATGTGACTATGAGAATGAAGTTTTCTAAAACGTAATTTTTACATCCATATGTCTATCTTCCCATTCAAACTTATCAAGTTCAAAAAATAAGAATTGGCCACATAGGTATCTTTGAATTTGTCTTCCCTTTTTTTCCATACTCTAGCAAAGTTTTTGGCATTGACACAAAAGCTTTAATCTGATAATAATAATAAATGACAAGTGTGATTACATCACTATTCTAAAGCCAGAGTAGTGGGGTTTGTGTTTGATCCCACTGATCAATAGCAAAATTAATTAACATTAATATATCTAAGTTTGTTTTTTTAAGTAATTCATTTGAAAATAATTTTATTAAATTGAAAATAGTAGTTCATTAAATATGTGGGATTAGTCAATCTTTTTTCTTAATTTTATTTAAGCCTTTTGATGTTATAGTTTTCTTATGTTTAATTATTTCTACATTTGTCTCTATCTTATACCACTTAATAGATTATAAACTATGACATTGAAAGGAACATGCCGTAACTTTCCACGGAATCTAGTAGAGTGAACACTTATAGAAAAAACTCAATTTCTATTTGTTGTATCTTTCAGATTCCTGTATGTAATGGTGCTGAAATCACTGATTATAGACTTGAGTGGGGACAAATTGAAGAATCGATGCATTTGATTTACACTGGCCCTTGTCTGAGCTATGAAGTTAAAGGTCTCATTCCAGCAACTACCTATTTTTGCAGAGTTCAGGTAATCCTAACAGTTCTTCCAATGTAAGTAAGGTAACCTATGTAATCCACATTCATAATACTGGCACCATTTCCACTGTAGATACCAGAAGAGGGTCACACATTTCTAAATCTTAAAAATTCCAAATATTTAGCAACAATATTCTGAGTTCCTTTACCTGGCATTTAAAGCCCCACATAATCTGGCACCTATTTTCTATTCCAACTTGATCTGCCATTATTTTCTTTATAGTTCTGTGTTTCCCAAGTGTCCCTGAATTTAGCAACTACCTGAAGTGCTTGTTTAAAAACACTGAATCTTGCACCTCTACTCAGACATACTGAATCAAAATTTCTAATCCAAAGACTTGCTAATAATCTGTATATATTTTTTATTGTTTACACTGTTACAGATGTCCCATCCCCCCCCATCCTTTGCCCATCTCCACCAAGCCCTTGCCACTCCTCCCCTTCCCTCTGGCCAATACCACACTGTTTTCTGTGTCTAATCCAAAGATTTGCTAATCTGTACATTTTAAAAGTACCCAAAGTGATTATTATCAATTAGGAAAAACTGCATAAACTATTTCAAACAAACAAGTTTACTCTACAACCACCCCCAAGTATGCCTTGTACATTTATTCATACTGTGTTCTTCCTATCTTGTCCCATAAAACCAAACTTTCTCTTAAATGCTTCCCTGAAAACCTTAGCTATAAGTGATCTCTTCCTCTCCGAAACTACTAGAATTATAAGACTCATAACTTTAAGGTTTGGGGAGATGGTCCAAATTTAGAACAAACTGATATGTTGTCCCTATAAAGTCAAGCCATCAAATACTAGGAGCCCTAAAACTGGGCATCTAAGTTGCATCTCCCAGATTGTGTTTCATAACTGGAAATTGTTTTTATTTTTAATCCTGTCATAATTTTTGGTTATCTCTATTCTTTGTATTTGAAAAATGCTCTCATAGTATATATTTATTAGTTAGAAGGCCACTGCAATAGTCCAAAGGATAGGTTGCCTACTTCAGAGATGTTAATGGATTTGAAAGATATTAAAGGTAAAATTCAATGGGATGGGTTTCTGCCAAGACAGATGGGTTTCCCCATACCTCCCAGGTCCTCCTCCTAACATCTAAAAAACCCTGAACATAATACAACAAACAAGCATGGGAAGACTCTAAATGGTAGAAAGAAAGAAAAATATGAAAAGAAAAAGAGCCCTGGCCAGGGTGGCTCAGTTTCTTGGAGCGTCATCCTGTGCACCGAATGGGTGGTGGGTTTGATCCCTAGTTGAGGCGCATGCAGGAGGTAATTGGTCTCTCTCTCTCTCTCTCTCTCTCTCTTTCTCTCTCTCTCTCTCTCTCTCTCTCTCTCTCTCTCTCTCTCTCTCTCTCTCAATAAAAATGTAAAAAAGAAAAAGATCCTAGGGACCTCCCGACTTGAGAAGCAACACAGTGGTGAGCCCCCTGGGTTTCCTTATCACCTCCCACATATCCAAAAAAAGGATGTGGAAGAAGACTCCAACTCAAAACTTCCAACAGAAAAAGGCAGGAAAAAAACCTCCAAGAAAAGCCTGTTTCTTTCCAAGCAAAATGGCTGGAAAAATGATAGCCTAACAACAGAAAACATTTTATATAATACCCACATTACTCCAGCCAAACATCAATGGAAAAATCACACACACCCTTGCTGTTCCCCACCCCTGAAGTTTTAATAGGCCGATTAGGAAGCTGACCATCCAACTCATCCCAGAAGCAAGAAACATGCTTTCATTTTCCTACCCAGGGATTTCAGTTTTGGCAGAGCCATGCGGGGAGTTCATCCTCTATCCCCTGCGTGGCAGAAGCAGGCAGTGCTCTGCTCCCATTCCCCTGCCAACTGGTGACAGTGTGACCAAGCATTGAGCTTATGATCTCTTTATACCTCTCCGACAGAAGAAGGCAGCAGCACTCAGATTTCCCTGCAGGGATAGTGTTGGCAAGCTGAGCCTCCACACCCACCCCGTAGCAACAGATTGAACAAGACAATGTGATTCAAGCTACATAGAACTCTACTTTCCTTCTACTTCTGTGTCAGTGGGATCCCATGACAAGCTGAACCTATATTTTGACCTGCCAACACTGAGACTGAAATAAGATCTGGGAAACAGGGCTAGTCAGTTCTCAGGTCCCCTGTCACCGGCTGTCAGCAAGGGCCAGTGGATAGCTTAGCCTCAATTTCTACTTAGCATCACAGAGAAGATATAGATGGTAGGAAAAAAAAACCATCTTAATTAGCTCCCCAGTCCTCTAATATCCTTCTGCTTGTGCCAAGGCCCAGCTGGGAGCTGAGCTTCCACTCCCACCCTGCAGGAACACAGAGATATTAGATAGTCTTCTACTTACCACCTCCATGGTACCAGCAGGACTCATTGGAGAGCTGTGCTTATATCAGCACTCAGACACAGAAATACAATACAAATAGTTGCCCCACTTTTTCTAGAAAGGGCATCAAAGGGTTCTAGACAGGAGTGGAACTTCCACGGTACCCAAACTTTGTACTATACCTCCAAAGGGGTACTGCATTATAAACAAAGTGATCAAAAAAGACACAGAGTCTCATAAAATATTCAAAATGTCCAGAATAATCATTTGTCATAATGAGAACCAGGAAAATCACAACTTAAGTGACAAAAAACAATGAACAGCCTCCATGATGAATCAGAGGTGTGAATTATCTGACAAGGATTTAAGCAGCTATCAAAAAATGCTTCAAAAAGCAATTATGAGTTATCTTGAAACCAATGAAAAATATTTTAAAATCTCAGCAAAGAACTATAAATTATAGAAAAGGACCAAATGGAAATTACAAAACTGAAAATTATAATAACCAAAATTAAAACCTTACTAGACGGGCTCAATAGTAGAGTGGAGATCACAGAAGATACAATCAGTGAATTTAAGGACAGGTTAATATAATTTACCCAATATGAACAAAAGAAAGGAATTAGAAAGAAAAAAAATGAACAGAGTCTCAGTGACATATGGAACAATAACAAAAGAGCTAATACTCCTATTATTAAACTCCCAGAGAGAGGAGAAAGAATGGGAATGAAAAATTATCCAAAGAAATTAGAAAGACAAATATTTCTATGTGGCATCTCCTAGAAACAGATTATAGAAAACTGGTTACCAGGAGCTGGTGGGTAGGGGGAATAGGGAGAGATTGGTAAAAAGGTATAAATATTCAGCTATAAGATTAATAAATTCTGAGAATCTAATGTAAAACAATGTGACTATATTTGTTGACATTATTACATAATTGAATTTTTTTGAGATAGAGAAATGTAAATGTTCTCTCCAAAAAAAAAAGGATAATTTTGTGAGGTTATGGTTGTGTTAATTAACTAGATGGTGGCAATCCACTTACAATATGTATGTATATCAAATCACCATAATCTACCCTTTAAATATCTGAGAATTTTATTTGTCATTTATACCTCAATAAAACTGTTAAAATAAAATAAATTGGACTGGGTAAAAATAGGGATAAATATATACTAGACTGTCTTTCCTATAGGTTCTTAAAATGTATTTAATGTTTGATGCAAAAATCATATCACCATCTGATGTGGTGCTCAATATATAGAAGGGAAAAACTTAAAATAATTATATTTTTAAATGGGGAGAGTAAAGCTACCTAAATTGAAGTAAACGTTCTAGACTTTTATCCAAGTTGTGAAATATCAATACTAACAGACTTTAATAAGTTACATATGTATATATATTTTTTTCTTTATTGATTTTTAGAGGGAGAGGGAGAGAGAGAAATATTGATGAGAATAAACATCGATTGGCCGCCTCCTGCATGCCCCGCACTGGGGATCGGGCCCACAACCTGGGCATGTGCCCTGACTGGGAATCGAACCGTTGGTCTCTTGGTGCATGGGTCAATGCTCCACCACTAAGCCACACCAGCCAGACTACATATGAATATTTTAAAACCTGGGAAACCACTAAGAAAAGTATATGAAGCAATTATACTTAAAATAATATAAATAGCCCTGGCAGATTTTGCTCAGCGGTTAGAGTGTTGGCCTGTGGACCCAAGGGTCACAGGTATTATTCTCAGTCAAGGGCATATACCCTGGGTTGCAGGTTCAATCCCTGGCCCCAGTCAGGATCATACAGGAGGCAACCAATAAATATGTCTCTCTCATATTGATGTTTCTCTCTCTCTCTCTCTCTCTCTCTCTCTCTCTCTCTCTCTCTCTCTCTCTCCCCCCCTTCTTCCCTCCCTTCTACTCTAAAAATCAATGGAAAAATATCCTCAGGTGAGGATCAATAATAAATAAATAAAATACTATAAATAAATCCAATCAAATGAGTTTTCCAAAAAGTGTTCAAGTATCCTATAGGAAGGTAAGAAATGAGCCAGGAGAGTTGTGATAGGAGATCCCAGCAGTGTCCAGGGAAAGGAGAGATGGCCTTCATTGCCCAGGCATTAGACTCATAGGTCCCTGCCCCCACCCCTTGCCAGAAAGGAAGCTGCGGAGGCCAGAGACACAGTGACATAAATTAGCCTCAGCGTATGAGGAGGTGTCCCTTGGGGGATGAGGTCAGGGTTGAGACTCACAGTCAGCAAGCTTGAGGGCTGAGCCCCACCCATGAATGGGGCAACAGCAGTCAAGACCCAAATACAACAGGAGAGCTCACATAACCCATACAAGGGACATTCCTAGAGCATTAAGGGTTATGTTGGCCTCATAAAATGTGAAATGTGTTAGGAAGTATTGCTTCTTCAATTTTTTGGAGCATTTGAGAAGAATATGTTTCAAATCTTCAAATGTTTCGTAGAATTCACTAGTGAAGCCATCTGGTCCTGGACTTTTGGGGGGAAGGGGGGTTTGACGGTTGTTCCAGTTTCCTCACAGTTGAACAGTCTATTTAGATTTTCCAATTCTTCATGATTTAGTCTATGGAAGGTTATATATTTCTAGGAATTTACCCATTTTTTCTGGGTTATTGAATTTGGTGACATATAGTATTTTACAGTATTCTAGTATGATCCTTTGTATTTCTGTGATATCTGTGGTAACATCTCTTTCATCTCTGATTTTGTGTATGTATATGAGTCTTGTCTCTTTTACTTAGTGAGTCTAGCCAAGGGTTTGTCAATTTTATTAACCTTTTTAAAGAACCAACTTTATGTTGTATTAATTTTTTGTAGTCTTTTTGTTCTCTATTGGTGACAACCCTGAGAAAATCATGCTAAGTAAAATAATTCAGACACAAGAAGTTAAGAACCATATGATTTCACTTATATGTGGGGTATAAAACTGAATACAACAAATGAACAAACAAGAAAAACAAACAAAAACTCATAGACACAGACAACAGTATGGTGGTTACCAGAGGGATAGGGGCAGCAAGGAGTAAAGGGGGCCAAATGTATGGTGAAGGAAGATGATTTGACTTTGGTGATGGGCACACAATGCAATATACAGATCATGTATCATAGAAATGTACACCCGAAACCTATATAATCTCATTAAGCAATGTCACCCCCATTAATTTAATTTAAAAAATAAAATAAATTATATTTTGGTTTTTTGCAGCAAAATGGTTTATGCACAAAAATGGAATACTGAATCTCTAACATAATATACTCTTTCAGGCTATAAATATAGTTGGAGTTGGACTGTTTGGAGGAACTGGTATAGTAACCACACCAGCAACTGTACCAGCAATAGTACCAAAGTTACATGAAGTTAAAAACAAAGTTTCTGCCAAATTGGCATCATCTTGCATTGCTATTCAATGGGAGAAACCAGACTGCCATGGTTCTCCAATCATTGGATATAATATTGACTATGGAGACAGAAAAATGTTGACTGTTGGTAGAGTAACAGACTGTGTTCTGAAAAATCTACAGCCTGACACCACATACAAGTAAGTCACTTATATCTTACTTTGGGTAGATGGAAAGCTTTTTGAAAATTTTGAGCAAATTTCATTTGTATGTTTTATATACTCTACACAATATTTCCTTTGAAAGGGAGTTTTACTGTTTTAGAAAAAGTTGGCATTACTAAGAACCAGTTTCTCCTCACCAAGAATTGTCAATAGTAATTATGCAGATTTAATATTTTTGTCTCAAAAATGTATGTGTAATAATTAGTATAATATGATGGTCAATATTATACATAGGCTTACTAGGGCTTTAGAGTAAATGAAGAAATGTATTTTCTTTTCTAAATATAAAATAATATAGCTTAATTTTTTCTTCTCACCACTAGAATCAGAATTCAAGCTATGAATTATTATGGACGAAGCCCATTTAGCCATTCATTAAGAACCAAAACCAAGCCACTACCACCTGAGCCTCCACATCTTTACTGTGTGGTCTATGGACACCAGAGCCTCAAACTGAAGTGGGGTAACTCTTTAAACAAAGGGTTACTCTCCAACCTTATAAGCTATAATTTGTTAATGGAAGATCAATCTGGCAGGTAAACTATTTTCACTATTTAACATGTATTCTAATAAAAATGTTTTAACATTGCCTATCTTAATCCTATAATCCAAGTGGCTTCAATGAACTAATAGATGTGAAAGCAACCCATTATCATGTTAGAAATACATTCTTCACTTCCTGCTGATAATTTAGCTCTCTATTTTCACCTCTTTCAAAACACTTCTTCCTTCATACAGCATACATTAATACCAGAAAATAGAAGTTACCAAGAAACATGAAAGCCAGCACCTTACCATATGATATTTACAACCTGATTTTTTACTTTTGTGTTTTACCTATCTGGCTTCGAGTTGATATATTTAGAACTTACTGAGGTTTTATAATCGTTTTTAAGTCAGTTATATAGTTATTTGTACCTGTGTGACTGCTAAATAATAATATTGCTTCTCCCATCTCAATCCCCACTCCCAGATTTTCTATCGTTTACCATGGATCTTGTCAGACTCACAAAGTGCAAAGACTGAGTGAATATACTCAATACAAATTTAAAATTCAGGCATGTAATGAAGCTGGTGAGGGACCACTGTCTGGTATCTATACTTTCACTACAACCAAAACTCCACCAGCAACACTTAAAGGTAAGTGTTATAAGCCATGACAACAAAGACTGCATTAATCTGGGTTCCAATAGCACATATACAAAAATCCACAGTAAGGTTTATTTTAAATATTCAACAATATAATACCAAAGAAACTAGTGATTATCGATTCAAAGGGCAATGTAAAATTAGTGAGTCTCAGAATCATATTGTTTAAAATATCTTTGAGATCAACTAATCTAGCCAATCACTCTATCACCACAGCCATTTTTAAGAGGAAGAAGACAAGTCCCCAAATCGTAAGAAACTTGGCTAAAAGACTTTATGAGCCAGTGGCAGAGCCAAGATTAGAATTATAAGCTCTTTGTTTCCATTGAGTTCTACTTCTACTTTGCCATTATGTTCATTCCTTGCTACATCTTGTGTTTCCTCAAAAGTACACAAAACTTATCAACTGATAGGTGTGATTATACTGACTAATGCTGAAAAAGTAAGACCATGTAAACTTAGTATTTGATACATATTTAGTATAAATTTGTAGTCTCATATTTGGTAATTAGTACGTATTTGGTAAGTTTTGAAACTCTGAATTTTCTCTCCTTATTTGAATAGTAAAAAAAAAAATGGTGTGCAATACATAATGGGGCCAATTTATATTCATGAAAACTTGAGTTTTGAGCATTTTTTCTTCCCAGTTATGAAATTCAGTTGTTCCAATCCATTTATATGAGTCCAAGCACTATTCTGAAATCATTTATTTTTTTTCTTTATTGATATTAGAGAAAAAGAGAGAGAGGAAGGGAGAAGAAGAGAGAGAGAGAGAAACATCGATGAGAGAGAACATCGATTGGCCACCTCCTGCATGCCCCCCACTGGGGATTGGGCCCACAACCTGGGCATGGGCCCTGACCGAACCGGTGACCTCTTCGTGCATGGGTAGACACTCAACCACTGAGCCACACCAGCCAGGCATAACTATATATCTCTTAAATTAAGCCTACATGAGCTGCCTTTTAATGACCATGGAAAATTATGCGAGAGATTTCAATGTATTCAAGATCATCTAGGAAAAGATGGAATCCTCTAAATTGAAATTCTCTTTTTCTAGCACCTAAATTACATCAGGTGAATAGCAGTGTTTGTGAGGTCAAATGGGAGTCTTTGGAACCAATAAAAGGAGATCCCATTGTTTACAGTCTTCAACTCATCAGTGAAAAAGGAACTGTCCTGGTAAATTTTTGCAAATTTAGTCTTTAACATTTTATAGTTTTACATCCTGCTAGGGATTGGGCTCTTGTCAAGGAGTAACATATTCTTATAGGATGTTTGAAGTAACTCAGTGTTATCCAAAAGTCATATCTGGTCCCTAATTTATGTGCATAATATTATTTGGGGACTTAATTAACTTATTCATTTAATATTGAGTAATTTGGTATTTCTAGGTTCTACTGACCACATGCACAACAAATTCCAAACCAAACACAATTAAAGTTTAACAATTATAAGTCTTTATTATTTCCTACATTAAACAAAATTACCTAAGCAGTACTGGGTCCTCTCAGAATATTAGAGACTATAAAAATAAACTTTTATTTTTTTGTGTTTACATATTCATGAAATAAAGGGATTAATCCATATTTTTCCTGTTGTCAAAAACCACACTATGCTATTTTATTTAGTAATAAAATATAATTTTTATTTTGACTCCTTTTCCGTTAGATTTACAAAGGACCAGACACTTCATTCTCCTTTTCCAACTTTCTCACAAATTCACATTATCGCTTCAAGGTCTGCGCCGGACGCCAATATCAGAATTCTGCCGGCTTACAACAGCTCTGGGGACCATATAGTCCCAGTGCTCTTTTCTCAGCTCATAAGCAACAGCCAAGGACCAGCAAAGAAGGTAGAGGAAAGGGTAGAAAGTGCCCTAGTGAAGGTAAAGATGAAAAGCCCAGGATAAAGATGGACAATGATATGTTTATTCTAATCCTTGTGATACGATTTGCACTAATCGCCATTCTGTGCGCTGTCGCAGTTAAACACTTCCTAATCAACTAATCTACTTTTATGCATTTTGATCTTCTTAGGAAGTTCTAAAACAAATTACATCAAATGTAGAAATTGCTAGATATATCTCCATTCTTATGTAGAAATCATATTTGTTAGAAACCTTGACATTTACCTGACAGCAAAAGAACTACTTTACATTCAAGAAATTCATTGTGACAGTAAAAGAGGTATTTTTAGAAAATAGGTCTATTTTAAATTTGAGAATTTTAGCAGTAAAACACTTTCACTGTTATATAAAAATACCTAAAAGCTCTCAGGAAAATTATTCCCTGCCTTAATTTTTCAAATGAATACCTTTTAAACTTTTTAGAAGTATGAGAGGATTATATTTTGAAATTTTATTTAGAACGCAGTGGGAAAAATCAATTCTATATGTCAACTTACATTCATATGAAATAATAAAAACTACCTACGAACCTCCTGTACTGTAATTTTTTTCAAAGTATAACATATTCAACTGTTTGGCTTGCGCCCTGATTACTTTGATAGTGAGGAGGAGAAGCAGGGATTTGGGGAGTCATTTTATACCATTCCAAACTCTTTAAAATGTACCCAGTGTTGGTTACTCTCTAGTCAGAATGATTAAACATTACACATATGATGACTCACTTTTATATGGCATATTAAAATGATTTCTTCTCAAAAGTGATGGGTTCACATCTATTTCTAGTTACAAATGAAGCATCTCTTCTTTATTCCTACAATCCATTCCACAGGAGCTATTTTAGTGGTCTTACAGGGGAGATATTACCCACTCCAAAAGACTACCTTCTTACCTTTATTGAAAATGTTTAAATCTCATCTCTTATTTCAGAGTTTGTTCTATGTTTTCAAAACTGAAAATCATAAATTTGACACAAAAGTATCAATTTTTATGTGAACTATTAATTTTGGCCTATCCAATGACATTATCTTTCATTTGATATTGCATTAATATGTGGTATAAATATAAAATATTTACTATGGTAGTTGTTTTCAATTTAGAGATTGAGGTATGGTTTAAAATATGGAAAACATAAAATAGTTATCTTCAAAAGTAAATTGTGATAAAATGTGAATCCACTTTCTATAAATTATATCTGCTTCATATTTTTATTTTAAATATTACTTAAAATGGAAATTTTAATGTAATAAATTGGTATACAGCAAGACTTTTCTACCACACAAATATTTTAAACCCTGCTAAAGAATTATATCCTGTTATTATTTTTTTTGCCTATAGTAAATATTTAAGTAATATTTTACCCAGCAGAAAACATTTTAAAGATGTATTGAAAAATCTCACCTCTTTAGTAAATTACATTTCAAGGAAAATGGGAAATTTTCTTGATTTAAAATATCTCTTGAGATTGATAATTAAACTAAATACATTTTTTTTATCCTCACCCGAGGACATTTTTGCATTTATCTTCAGATAGAGCGGGAGGGGGAGAAGGGGGAAGAGAGAGAAAGAAATGTCAATGTCAGAGAGACACATCGACTGGCTGCCACCCACATGGCCCCATTGGGGCTGGGGACAAACTGCAACCAAGGTACATGCCCCTAACAGGAACCAAACCCTGGACTCTCTGGTCCACAGGCCAACGCTCTAATTACTGAGCCAAACTGGCCAGGGCAAACTGAATACATTTAATTCTTCTCAAAGTAAATGGTCTGCAGCTTCCTACATTTATAAAACTAATGTAGAACCTACTGTTTACATTTATTAAAGTATAACTATCATAGGAAACATTTTAAATACCAATACAAGTGACAATAAATATGCACCTACTATTTTTGAAATGAAATTTGTGCAAGTTTATTTATTTGGAATAATTATCCTTCTGATATCATGTTTATATCTTCCCAAAGAAACTAGAATAATAAAAACCAGTTCCAGATGTTTTTAATTGCCCTTTAAAACATCGTTTTATGAATCTGTTTCTGACTTCTTTCTAATTTGGAGGCATTTTATATTTGATGTAGTGGGCTGAATATCAGAAGGCTAAAGTTGTAGTCTTATCTCTGCTAATAACAAGTAGTGTGATCTCAAGCAAAGACTTTCCCTTCTTTAGGCATCAACTGTGTAAAATATTAATAAATGTGAGAAAATAGATATCTTTAGAGTTCCTTTCACATCTAAGAGTCTATCCCGATAGATACATCAACTAAAATATAGACATGCTAAACTCAGGGAGATTAAAGCCACAATTCTATATAGCACCAGACAAATAGCAACCAGGCACAGCTGTGAAGAGCTGAAGACCCCTACTAGGTACCATCTTGGGTCCAATTCACTGGAGTTTATTTTTATTCTTGGACCCCAGATTTGCCTTGCCTATTTCCTTCTCCAGTGCTATCACTGATGGCTTTTTTCCTCTAGAGCACTGGAAAACAAAAATCCCCATACCATCTCAGCTACTTTCTTATCCATACACCAAGCCCATAACTGCTTTTTGATTATGTAAGAACTATTTACTGCTAGCTGCATTAGAAAATAGAAAGATGAAGAGGTCCTATCAGTGAAAGGCCTCTCTTCTTAAAATACATAACCCCTCAAGATTTGAGCAAAGAAAAGCTCATGAAAAGGAACTTGGTGGAAATGAGATGATGTCAGTGACCAAGTCAGATACACATAGTTTCATGTCCCTTGGGGAAAGTTCCCATTTTGACAAACATTTTTCCCACAGATATGCACTGCTTCCCTTTAATACATATGTCCAATTGAAATTAAAAAACCCTTTCTAGATTACCTGTAAACAGGCACAAGATATCTTACTAGGGTGATGGAAATGTTCTAAAATTGGATTGAGATGATAGTTGCATAACTTGATGTTTATTTAAAATCACTGAATTATACAAAATGAGTGAATTTTACTGCATGTAAATTATACTTCAAAAAGCTGTTTAGACCTGGCCAGCTTGGCTCAGTGGTAGAGCGTTGGCCCGTGGACCAAAGAGCCGTAGGTTTGATTCTGGTCAAGGGCACGTACCTCTGTTGCAGGAGGCAGCCAGTCAATGTGTCCCTCGCACATCAATGATGTTTCTCTCTCTCTCCCTTTCTCTCCATCTCTCTCCATCCCATTCTATCTGCAGATAAATAAAAAAATATCCTCATGTGAGAATTTTTTTTAAAAGTTGTTTAAAAACAACATTTCTTTAGCTCCAGGCTGGCCCATAGCCCCAAGATCCAGGAGTGTTCCCACAGGTCCATGCTCACAACCCATGCCTATACAGGAGGGTGCCCACAGACCCAAACAACAGGTCACCTCTCATGGCTTGCTCTAGTAATATGCAAGGAAGAGGAGTCCCTAAAACATCTGGTTTTGAAAACCAGCAGGATTATGTGGGAGACATGGCAGTGGGAGACTGAGGTGCTGTTCTTAAAGGGCTCGTACATAAACTCACCAGCTCCAAACTCCAGCATGGAAGAAGCAGAGAGACACCTGGGTTACACAGGGAATAATTAAATTGACTAATTTCAGGGCAAGGTCCACAGTGGGAACTCTCTGGGGATGGAACACTGCCAGGTGCCACTGTTCCTATGTTTCTTTTGTTGTGCTCTCCTTCTTCCTGCCTGGTCCACTTCAGGCAGGAACCAAATCTGTCTCTCTCCATTAACCTGGCTAACATCATTCATCCCCCTGAGAGCCCATCCCACCCACCCAGCTCGCTCCAGCTGGAGCCTCATCCAAAGAGCTCTAGACCCTCCACACACATGACAGCAAGCCTCAGCTTACATTGCAGTCTTTTCCAAGTACTCTTAAGCTTGGCGTACGTGGCCACTGCCCTCAGCTCATATCAAAGATTTTCCCAAGTAGGCCCAAGCTAGGTCCAAGTGGTGGCTAGTCTTGGCTCACACGTGGCGCAAGTGGTGGCTGGCCTCACTTAGTATTGCATCTCCTACCAAGCGGCCCCAAGGCCGATGCAAGTGGAAGCCACCCTCAGTTTGCAATATAGCTCCAACCCAGTAGCCCCAAGCCTGGCACAAGTGGCAACTTGCCTTGGCTCATATCTTAGTGCTCACAAAATGGCCCCACACCCAACACAAGCAACAGCCAGCCTCAGCTCATATTGTAGCTCCTATCAAGCAGACTCAAGCTTGGCAGAATTGGTGGCCCACCTCAACTTGCCTTTCCCAAGCCCCAGCACAAGCAGGAGCTGGCCCCAACTCACATTGTAGCTTATACCAAGTGGCCGCAAGCATGGCACAAGCAGTGGCCAGCCTTGGCTCATGTTGAAGCCTTTACCAAGCAGTTCCAAGCTTGGCACAAGTGGCATTTAGCCTTAGTTGCTATCATAGGTCCCAGCAAATGGCCCAAGCCCAGCACAAATGGCAGCTGGCCAATGCTTTCATTGTACCTCCTACCAAGAGACCCCAAGCCTGGAACAAGTGACAGCTGGCCTTGAACCATATTGTAGCACCCACAAAATGGCCCCAAGTATGGCACAGGTTGCAGCCATCCATGGCCCACATTGGAGCCCCCACCACACACTTGGAGGCCAGGCTCAGCTCACAACAGAGCCCCACCCAAATAATCCCACAACCAACATACCTAATTGGTGGCCTCAGCTGGCACTGGATCCCCACCAGACCTAGTCTCACTCCCTGGGCCCAGCACTCTCAGATCAGCTCATCAGCAGAAGTCAAGGCCAGTCCACGCAGCCAGTTAGCCTGATGGTCAACCCACCCATTGATGTGACCAAAGTAACCATGTCCCAACTAAAATTCTAGTTTCTTTTATCTTTTCTTGTCTTATCTTCTCTTTTTTTCAGCTACCTATAATATGAAAGAGGTATATTTAATATTTGTTCTTTATATTACTTTTTTTGGTTAATCCTTATCTGAGGTTATTTTTCTATTGATTTTTTTAGAGAGAGTGGAAAGGGAGGAGGAAGAGAGAGAGAAACATTGATGTAAGAGAGACACATTGATTGATTGCCACCCGTATGACCCTGAAGTGGGTCTCTTGTAGGCAGCATATGTACGAATCTTGTGTTTTTTAATTCATTCAGCTGCCATATGACAGCATTGCATATTTCACTACATTTCATTCATCTATTCCCCTAGTGATGGACCCCTTCAACAGACTCCAAATCCCTCCACCACTAGCAACATTATAGTACACACTCAGCACATTGCTCTAAGTACCTATGTAAGAATTTCTCTGGGAACTTCTAAAAGCAGAATTGTAGGGTCACAGAGTATGTGTGTGTGCTTAATTTGCCAAAGGAGTACCAGATGGCACTCTAGAATGGCTGCTCCAGTTTACACATACACCAGCAAGCAGTGCTTGCAAGTTCCTATATCCCTACATCCCAAACAATACTAGGTTTTAGCCAGCTCTCTACTGTTTGCTAATCTGTTATGTGTAATATCTAATCTTTTTTTTTTTTTTCAAGAAAGAGGAAAGGTTGAACCTCACTTACTATGGAACTGTTGCCAACCATCTCCTGGCTGACACTGTATCAGTTCACTCCTTCAGTCGGGTATTTGCCTTTAAGCCTTGGGAAGAAGCAGCACTGGAAGGAGGAAACTTCCTGGGTTGGAATCCACCAGACCTGGTAGTTTGGAGAAAAAATTGTGATAGAGGAGGAAATGCCCGTGGCAACTGGTCTTCCCAGACTGTTTCCATTAATTACTCATACTAGCAGGGCCTTTGCGCTGTTCTGCTATGACTCTGCTAACACTAGCAACCTGGCCTGTCGATGACAAATTCTGCAGTGAGGGAGTAGAGAAAAGGTTCCCAAGACAAGAATGGTGAGAGGCAGCCCTCATCCAACTATCCTATCACTTTTTCCTTCTCTGCTCTGTCATCCCACCTTGGCTGCTGCCACTGCATCCGCGCCCAAACACACTCACCAGTTTATGAAGATTCCTCCTGGTTTTTACTGTAGTTCCTCAGATCCATGCTTCCCTCCTACTTCTATATTTTCTCCATGGTTGGTTTTGGGGGAGGGAAACAGTAGTAGTCTGTACTAATTTGCCAACTTTTCAGGAATCAGAAGTCACTCTGTTTTTCTTTTTCTTTTTTTAAAATATGTTTTTATTGATTTCAGAGAGAGAAAGGGAGAGAGATAGAAACATTGATGAGAGAGGACATCGATTGGCCGCCTCCTGCATGCTCCCCACTGGGGATCGGGCCCACAACCTGGGCATGTGCCCTGACTAGAATCGTACTGGCGACCTCTTGACGCATGGGTCGATGCTCAACCACTGAGCCACACCAGCTGGGCCACTCTGTTTTCTACTGAAGACCTTTCCTCTTTTCCTTCAAAATCTATGAGGAGAATAGCAGGATGGAAAACTTTTTGAAGTCTAAAAACCTCATTGTTATCAAACAGAAGGTTGTCTTGATATTAGGAGAATGTTCTCTTTTCCCTGTTTGTTCCCTCAAATTTAGGACCTAAGTGGCAGAATTTTCATATGATAGCTTGTTAATTAATTTACATCTCTGCCAGAATTTTATATCACCCAACTTCAGTTATACCAAAGCAGGTTTTTAAAGAAACAGAACCAGGTGACCTCCAGTCAAGATGGCAGGTAGGTAAATGCAGTACTCACCTCCTCCCACAACCACATCAAAGTGACAACTAAACTACAGAACAACCATCATTTAGATCCGCCTGAAATTGAGCTGAATGGAAGTCTCACAACTATGCGATTAAAGAAGAAGCCACATGGAGACTGGTAGGAGGGGTGGAGATGCAGACAGGCTGGTCCCACACCCACGTGTGGTGAATAAAAATCAAGAGGATGCCTCCGCTGTGAAGGTCCTCCCTGAGGAGTTAGGGGTCCCCATCCCACACTAGGCCCCCAGCTCAGGATTCCAGTGCCAGGAAGAGAATCCCCATCACTTCTGGCTGTAAAACCAGCAGGAACTGAGGCAGAGGGAGGCTGAGGCTTCTGGAGCCCCAGGCAGTTCTTCTTAAAGGGCCCATGCACGGACTTACTCAGACCCACTCCCTCCAGGCTCCAGAGTGGGGGAGGCAGCGTAAAAGTCACCAGAGACCTATAGGGAAGAACTGAGTTGTTTGGTATCAGGGCAAGAGCTGGAGATGTTTGGGGGAATTACTGGACATTGGCTCTGAGGTAATGCTGATCCCAGAATATCACTGTTGTCTACTGCTCAGAGTGGGAACTTGATGGAGATTCAGGTGATAAAGTGTATCTGGCCAAGTCCATCTCACAGTGCATCCAGGGAATATGTGAATCCACCACATGATTATTTCCAGAATTCCTGAATCTCTGTCTGGGTTTTCTGACCTATTACAAAGATACCTATCAGCCTCTTTCCCAGACACTCTAGTGCTTTCTCAAAGTGGCCATGGTGGCAGAAATAGAGGTTATATATGTGACCAATAAAATAGGGAAGATCAGCTTCATCAGCACTGATCTGGTTACCTAAACTGCTGAATGGCTTTTGTAAATTAGGCTCTACAGGAAGCAGACTCACATAGAGATTAGCAAACAGGATATTTACTATGGAAAGCTCTTGAGATTAATACCTGGGGGTGTAAAGGAACTCAATCTTATATATTAGCAGCAAGCAAAATTTGGCATAAATAGTAGTCAAGCGATTTCAACAAAGTCCTCAATTGACCCCAAAGGGATCTCTGTGACTGGAATGGCCCTCAAAATTGTCCTAAATTGGGGCAAGAGTACTAAGAACTTATACCCTCACTGTATTCATTGAATACACACTGCCCATGAAAGGAAGCATGATCTTGGGGAAGGCCATTTTCTTCAGCCAAGACATTCCCAAAGAAGCTGACAGCAGAGGGCCATCTTCCAGCAGCACTTTTAGCAATAGGGGAACTTCATCCTTCATTCCTGAAAGAAGATCTAGGTAGGGCATCCAGCATCCACCACAATACCCAATCTGCCAGTAGTCCCTGATACAGCACCATATTCCAAGAGGACGTGCCTGGTGGCTAGTTGATTACACTGAACTCCTTTCATGATGGAGAAATTCTTTGCCCCCCCCCCCCCACACTGATATAGAAAATCATTCTGGGACTTCCAGTCAACATGATGGTGTAGGTAAACGCAGTACTCACCTCCTCCCACAATCGCATCAAAATTCCCACTAAACTACAGAACAGCCATCATTCAGAATCACCTGAAATCGAGCCGAATGGAAATCTACAACTACGAAATTAAAGCAGCAGCCACATCAAGACTGGTAGGAAGGGCAGAGGCGGACCGGCTGGTCCCACACCCACGTGTGGTGGATAAAAATCAGGAAGGTACCTCAGCTGTGAAGGTCCTCCTTGAGGAGTGAGGGGTCCCCATCCCACACCAGGCACCCCAGCTCAAGGTTCCAGGACCAGGAAGAGAAGTCCCCATCACTTCTGGCTGAAAAACAGCGGGAACTGAGAGAGGGGGAGGCTGAGGCTGCGGGAGCCCCGGGAAGTTTCTCTTAAAGGGCCCGTATGCAGACTTACTTGGATTCACTCCTTCTGGGCTTCAGTGTTGGGGAGGCAACTTGAAAGGCACCAGAGACATACAAGGAAGAACTGAGTTGTTTGGCATTGGGGCGAGAGCTGAAGGGGCAGCTTTCTCCTGGACAGACTTGCTGTAGGAGGCCCTTGTTCCTTTGGTGAACCCTTCCCTGGGGCAGCAGACAGCTGCCATATCTGGGACTCCAGACACTAGGCTCACACTGTTTGCCCCACCCTGGTGATTCCCTGAGGCCCCGCCACACCCAACCTGTTTCCAGTGGATTTACCATAGGATTGGCCTGTCTTGGATCCTGCTTCAGAGTTTCCTAAAACCTCTCAAACAAGCAGCATCTGGTCTCAGGGAGCCCCATACCTCTCGTTAAGTGGCCTCAGGCCTGGCACTAGAAGCAGCCAGCCTTAGTTTACAACTTGGCTTTTCCTGGGCACCTCCAAGCCCAGCACAACAAGCAGCCATCGGCAGATCACTCTGTAGCTTATGCCTGGTGGCCCCAGATAGAACACAGGCAGAAGCTGACCTTGCCCCAGAGCCAGCACACCCAGTGGACAGCTTCAGACCACATCAAAGCACAACCACCCAACTACCTCCACAGTGACACACTCAATGAGTGGACTCAGTGGGTACCAGAGCCCTGCTGAAGTAAATCTTGCTCTGAGTGGTGGGCCCCTACACAGGTGATCCTCCAAGGGAGTCAGAGACTAGTGGTCAGTGGGCACAGTCAGTCCTTGCAGCTGGTCAGCCTGAGTAAATCCCTCCCATTGATGTGCCAACAGCAATCAAGACTCAATTACAAGAAAAGGGTGTACAGTCCTCTCCAGGGGTGCACCCCAAGGGCCCAGCTGGGGTGATCAGGGAGACTGTGCCACTGGACCCTACAGGGCACCTACAACAATAGGCCACCCTACAAAGCCTAGGTGACATAGCAACTCTACCTAATACATAGACACAAACACAGGGAAGGAGCCAAAATGAGGAGACAAAGAAACATGTGCCAAGTGAAAGAACAGAACAAAATCCAGGAAAAAAACTAAACAAAATGGAGATAAGCAATCAATCAGATGCTGAGGTCAAAACACTGGTTATAAGGATGCTCAAGGAACTTAATGGAAACTTAATGAGACCTTCAAGGAACTTAGTGAGAACATCAACATAAAAAAGGACCAGTCAGAAAGGAAGGATGCACTAACTGAAATAAAGAATAATTTACAGGGAATCAATAGTAGAGTAGGTGAAGCCAAGAAGCAAACCATCGATTTGGAATATAAGAAAGCCGAAAACACCCAATTAGAACAGCAAAAAGAAAAAAGAATCCAAAAAAAATGAGGATAGTGTAAGGAGCCTCTGGGACAACTTCAAGCGTACCAACATTTGCATCATGGGGGTGCCAGGAGCAGAAGAGAGAGAGCAAGAAAGTGAAAACGTATTTGAAAAAATAATGACAGAAACCTTCCCCAACTTGGTGAAGGAAACAGACATACAAGTCCAGGAAGCACAGAGAGTCCCAAACAAGATGAACCCAAAGTGGTCCACACCAAGACACATCATCATCAAAATGCAAAAGGTTAAGGACAAAGAGAGAATCTTAAAAGTAGTAAGAAAAAAGCAGTTAGTTATCTACAACGGAGCTCCCATAAGGCTGTCAGCAGATTTCTCAAAAGAAACTTTGCAGGCCAGGAAAGAGTGGCAAGAAATATTTAAAGTGATGAAAAGCAAGGACCTACAACCAAGATTACTCTATCCTGCAAAGCTATCATTTGGAATCGATAGATATATCAAGAGTTTCTCAGACAAGAAAAAGCTAAAGGAGTTCATCACCACCAAACCAGTATTATACAAAATGTTGACAGACCTTCTTGAAGAAGATAAAAAATATATATATGAACAATAAAATGGCAATAAATACATATCTATCAACAATTGAATCTACAAACAAAATGAGCTAGCAGAACAGAATCAGACTCATGGAGAACTTTTTGTTGGTTGCCAGATGGGAGGGGAGTTGGGTGAAAAAAGGTGAAGGGATTAAGAAGTACAAATTGGTTGTTAGACTGATGAACCTCAAAGGGAAGGGGGAAGGTGGGGTGGGAAGACAGAAACCAGAGACCTTCTACGCATATATGCATAACCAATAGACACAGACAATAATGTGGGGAAAGCAGTAGGAGAGTGGGATTGAGGAGGAGGGATCAAGGGGCAGGGGGAAGAGGGGCATGTGTAATACATTCAACAATAAAGATAAGTTTAAAAAAAAGAAAAAGGTGAAAGAAGAGAAAGCTTACAAATCCTTGAAGATGGTGAAAGAGATGATGGAATTCAACAAAGAAGAAAGTTAAAAGGAAAAGGAGGCAAAAGTAATGAGAAGAATGACTTTGCTAAAGCTTAGAGCAGGATAATGAAGCCGAAGGCCAGAATTCTAAATGTGTCAGGAAAAAATAAAACTATTTTGAACAAGGCGAATTGTATTTGAAAGAAAAGTTTGAAAATTCTATTGCATCCATAAGATTATTTTTAAATGGTCCTTTGTTCTTTAAACCCAGTAGTCAGTTTTTGTACTCAACTTTTGGCTTATTCTCTACTGGCAGCCATAGTTGAAAGAGCTTTGGTATATAAATATTTGGACTATATGTGGAAAATATTCCGTGACTTGGATATGCTGACAACTACGCAGGAAGAAAATGAACCAGTGATTTACACTAGAGCAAGATTTTATGTTTCCAACAAAAAGAGACATCTTGTAAACAAACCTTACATGGATAGCTCCTATAATGGTCTGGTGGTGGACTTCTATCTACAGTGGGTGACCTGAAATTTGGAAATGCAATGCTGTATGGTTACCAAGTCAAGCTGTTTAAGAACTTAAAATCTTTTACCTGGATATCTCAAACCAGAAGCAATGGTTATAATTTTGACACCAGTCCCTAACACAGAGAAGTCTTAGGATATAGAAGGTAAGTGTGCGCCCTGGCAGATTTGGCTCAGCGGGTGGAGCATCGGCCTGTGGACCAGAGTCCCGGGTTCGGTTCTCAATAGGGGCATGTACAAACAAAAAAAAGAAAAATGTACAATGGCATGGGGTGTTGTGGAAAAGAAACAAATATATGGTTCTTGTAGCAAGCAATGGCATTATGCCTCACATACTGGAGGTGCAGTGGGTGCCAGTAGTGTCCTGCTGATCCTTCCTGAAGAAACAGATGCAGAATCAGTATATATCAAGGTTCCTCCAAGAGGAATAGTTGTTTCTATCATATGTAACATGCAGTCTGTTGGACTCAGTAGCACTGCTGTAAAGATTGGTCTGGAATTCGATAAAGACAGTGAAGGAGTTCTGAGGATCACGAAAGTGAGACCCACGTACTAAAGACAACTGAGGGCAGCTGCAAACGGCTGAACCTTATTGCGTTCCCACGATCATGCCTAGAGCTTTGCAAACGAGCTCAGGCGCTCCTACGCTGCAAACAGCGGGAGCCTGAATGAGCAGTTGCACGCACTGACCTTCCTGGGAACAACAGCGGGAGCCTGAACGAGCAGTTGCACGCACTGACCTTCCTGGGAACATTCTTACTAAGAACAGTACGTGAACAGACAAGGGACTATGTTACTCAGATAAAGGGTTCAAGGAAAGAATAAGGAACAAAGTCCAATAAAGCTGCTAAGTAAGCAGGGCAGGTTGCCAAACTTTTGCCTTCAAAAATAAACTGCTGCAAGCACTTGGGGCTGCAGCCATGTACTGTCTGTGAGTGTCTTGTGTTCTGTGGGTCTTATGTTTTGTGTGTCTTGTGTTCTGTGTTCATTCGCTTCTTCCTATTATAAAGGAACCGCAACAGACAGATCAGACATATCTTAATATCACAGGTACAAAATGAGCTGTTTTGTTTGTGTGTGTGTTTTCTTTGATTTTTAGAGTGAGAGGAAGAGATAGAAACATCAATGAGAGAGACCATCGATTGGCCGCCTCCTGCATGCCCCCCAATGGGGATTGGGCCAACAACCTGGGCATGTGCCCTGACTGGGAATCGAACCAGCGACCTCTTAGTGCGTGGGTCAACGCTCAACTACTGAGCCACACCAGCTGGGCTGTTTTTCTAAACATTAACTAAAGTTCCAAAACACAAGGTTTTTAAAAATAAATGTCTATTTAGAGCAAATAAATTAAACCACCTTGGAAAAAAAATAAATGTATAATATAGTATAATTGAAAACAGAAAATATGTTTCTCTAATTGCTTAAGTTTGTAATTGTCTTCTACTTTTATTGTAGGGTTAGTTTTTTATATTCAGAGAAGTAACTATATTATATTTACTTTCTGAAAAAAATGTTAACTCTTGAAATAAATATTCTGATAAAAATATGTTATCAGCTATATTCCCTGTGCTATAAACTTGGGGCTTTGTTTCCAAAGCCACTGCTCTCTAGTGACAGTGTTACCGGAAAGGGGACCTGGCCCTTGGGTCTGCCTAGGGCCGGCCGGTAGTGTGTGGGTTCTTGATTTCGTGCAGGAGCAGTTTCACAGCACAAGTCCAGGTGAACTTTAGAGGACGTTATTAAAGCTGGGGACAGTGAAACAAGAAAGGGCTGGGGAAATGAGCCTAGGCTGGGCTGCTTTGGCTCACTGAGAGGTCAGAGAAAGGGGGCCTTGGGGACAGGTTCAGGGGTTAGCTTGGGACGAACTGCCACTGCCCATTGCTGCCCTGGTTGCAAGCCTCCTGGGGTCCCTTAGAGTTTAGGAGATGCACACCTGTGGGGAAGAATGCGGGGAGCCATAAGTGTGCTCCTAGGAAGGACAGCATGCCCTAAGTCCTGTGTCTTGAGGCTTTTATCTCTCTCTCTCTTGCAGGTGGGAATCTTAGGGGAGGTCTCAGGGGAGGGTTTCAATAGAATATTCATCAGCTTTCTAGGTGTGCTCCTTCAGGGTCGTGGTCCTCACTGATTGGTCAGTGTCAGGGCAGGGGGTCCTTAGTCATTGCAGCTGCTCTTGATATCGCCCACATGGTTTTGCTGCTTTTCTGGGTCTGGAGCTGAAATGAAACTGTGGCCTAGATGTTATTTCTAGGGAGGTGACCTTCTGTATCTGCTGTAAATTGTTCTGCCAACTTATTCAGCTATCTGTTTCAATTTCCCTATTCCACTTGTCCTGGCTTACTGACCTGTCTCAATAGAACTGTCTCTAGTTTACCAAGCTCTAGCCAAACGATAAGGAGGGCAAATAAGGAGTTCTCTCTACTATGGCTCATACCAAGCAGACTGCTCACAGTTGACCAGTGGTAACACTCAGTTAACAACCAACTAAAAAAAAAAAAAACATGCAAGAGTTAACCTGTACTGGAGGAATGAAGAAACGTTATTATTACAAGCCTAGTACTGTTGTGAAATAAGACTTATCAGTTCACTGAAATTCTGTTTCATAAACTCCCCTGCCAGTATATAGTGTGAGAAATTGAACAGGACTTTAAAACAGATCTGTGCTTCCATAATTCAGCTATTGTTGCTTTGCAGGAGGAAGGTGGGGTCTAGCTAATGGGCCATTCAAGGACAACAACCTATGTGCTATCCATGCCAAACAGGTAACCGTTATACTAAAAGATATTCCATTAGCATGCCACTATGTAGAAAACTTTCTTAAAATTCATTCTGATAGAAAATATTTCATTCTCAAAAAAAAGCTGCTTTACTTTTATTGGTAGTTCAAAATGTTAAATTTCTTTTTCCAAATGGACTCAAACCTACCTAAGTATATAGTAATGGTTAAATAAATTAGGAAAAGAAACAGGTATTGGCAAAATTTCTACTTGTATATGAATTTTAAATATAAATATGAGAACATAAAGCATTAATGCAAGACAAAATGATGCACTGAATAAGGTTATTCCATTGAAGTTCATAATAATTATCAAGAATCCATTAAATATTCTGAATCAAAAATAATTTTGTAATTATGACATTATAGTGTATGCACAATAATTTCTCTACACTATCAGGTCCTAAATTGCTCCTATGACCACTATACTCTATATTTAAAATACTAAATGAGGCTTGCCCTGCCAGTGTGGCTCAGTTGATTGGATGTTGTCCCACGCACTGAGAGGTCACCAATTCAATTCCTGGTCAGGGCACATGCCTAAGTTTCGGGCTTGATCCCCAATAGCAGGTGTGCAGGAGGCAGCTGATCAATGCTTCTATCTCATTGATATCTCTATCTCTTGCTCCCTCTAACTTCCTCTCTCTCCAATATCAGTAAAAACATACTTTTTAAAAAAAATAAGGCTCACTTTCAACTGAAGATTGCAGAGGAGCAAGATATGGTTTATTTGTCTTTTTATGATTGGAATGTAAGAGGTCTTTATATATTCTAGATACTTCATCAAACAACAACAGAATACACATTTTTCTCAAGCTGACATAGAACATCCAGCAGGATAGACCACATTCTGGACCATAAAACACACCTTAACAAATTTTAAAGAATAGAATTCATACAACTTACGCTCTCAGAACACAATGGAATAAAACAAGACATCAATAACAAAATTATAGTTGAAAAATCCCCAAATACTTAGAGATCAAACATATTTCTAAATAGTGCCTGGGTCAAAAATTCAATGCAATCTCTATCAAAATCTCAGAAGAATTTTTTTTGTAAAAATGAAAAACTGGTCTTAAATTTTTATGGAAATGCAAAATACCAAGAACACAAAAAAAGTTTTTTTGAAAAAGAATACAGTTGGAAGACTCACACTCCCAGTTTCAAAACTGACTACAACCTGCAATAATTAAGACAATATGGTACTGGAATAAGGGTAAACATATAGATGAATAAAACAAAATAGAGAATCCAAAAATAGACCCTTAACTTTATGGACAATTGATTTTCAACAAAGATACCAAGGCAAATCAATAGGGAAAAATTTTTTTTCAACAATTGGATATCCACATGCAGCAAGATGAATTTAGACCCTTACCTCACAACATATATACAAACATAGACTTACATATGAGCTAAAACTATAAAACTTTTATAAGAACACATAGGAGAAAATCTTCAAGACCATGGATTAGGCAAATGCTCCTTAAGTAGGTCACCAAATGCACAATCTACTTTAAAAATTGATAAATTAGACTTCCTCAAAATTTTTTAAACTTATAAGTTTATTTATTCTTATTGTTTTTATGTATGTGTGAATTGAGTTTATTAGAATACTTTTTTAATTGTCACCTGAGAATTTTTCCCTTTGATTTTTTATAAATTATCTTTATTGTTGAGAGTATTACTGATGTCCTTTTTTTCCCCCACTGACCCCCTCCACCCTTCTCCCATCCCCCATCCAGGCCTTAACCACACTATTGTCTGTGTCCAGTGGTTATGCATATACACATATAAGTTCTTTGGTTAAAAATAAGCTTCAACAGATGCCATTAAGAAAAATGAAAACACAAGCTATAGACCAAGAGATAATATTTCCAAATCTGTTAAAGGACTTATATCTAGAATACATAAAAAAAAAACTCTTAAAATTATATAATAAAAAAAACAAATAATCCAATTCAACAATGAGTTAGGAGATGAAGAAGAGACACTTCACCAAAGAGTATATATAGATAGCAAATGCCAATGTCTTCCAAACCAAAGAATACTAGGAATACACCTGTAGTTGAACAAGCTGTGTTCATTACTTCTTACAGCAAAGGAGAATGTATACCATGGGAAACTATGGGGAGTCATATTAAGAGGATATTAAAGGGTCTAAATAGGAAGATGTTTACTCTAGATTGGGTGCTGTCAGAAAGTAGGGGCAACTCTGATTGGGTATCATAATAAATCTCATCTACAGGGAAGGCAGATTTACAACAAAGATAAAGCTGTAATTGGTAA
The DNA here is from genome assembly GCF_014108415.1 of Molossus molossus. Lineage (NCBI taxonomy): Eukaryota > Metazoa > Chordata > Mammalia > Chiroptera > Molossidae > Molossus > Molossus molossus. The sequence goes on along the minus strand of NW_023425355.1, from coordinate 8,805,133 downwards.
AGAAGTAGTAGTTACTTATGGTATCTGAGTAAGGGGGATGTTTGGTATTTTATGGGTCACAGTGACCTTGTTTTTGTCTGTGCTTAGACAAAGTTATGAAGTGGACTTGCTATGTCTCACTTTATCATAGTCCCAGAGTGAATGTCTGACATTGGTTTTCCTTGAGATTATGTTCAACAGGAAAATAGCATGGCCTAGCTATGAGCACCAGGCAAGCTTCTAACAACACTGAGGCCTAACTGTATTAAGCCAGTTTCTGGAAGTCAGAGAATGCTTTTATGTTATTGTTGTTGTTGTTCGTTCCTTCATTCTCCCTTTTGTCCAAGGACAGATGACATCAGACCACAGAACTTTAATCCATGATAACTGGATTTTCACTAAGATTTTGTTGATCAAGTTCAGAAATGTATAGATTAAACATAGTCTATAGTTGAACAAGAGTTCACCCTTTTTTCTCCTTTTGTTGTAGGATGAGTTATTGAACCATCTGATATGACAATGGCTATGCAGCAGCATTTAAGACTCTGGACAGGATACACCAGCCAAATTCTAACAGGCAATTATCAGAAACAAAATGATTATTGGTCCTTGTAACAAATCTCAAAGCCACGAGCTAAAATTCTAAAACCCAGGCAATTAAATCATGTCCCAGAGTCTAGCTGGGTCTGTTTTAGACCTAGCTTTTTTTTTTATGCTAGTGACAGACAGTTCTACCTGTCCTGTAGTACTTATATAGGTATAACAAGAACGTTTTACTATAGTATAAATTTTCCATTAGCTAGCCAAGAAGAAATCAAGGACTATGACAAATCCAGGTGATGAATTATAGTAGTTTTTTTTTTAATTTTTTTTCTTTATTGATTTTAGAGAGAGAAGAAGGGAGAGAAAGATAAAAACATCAATGAGAAAGAACATCCATTGGCCGCTTCCTTCATGCCCCCAAACTGGTGACCTCTTGGTGCATGGGTCAATGCTCAACCACTGAGCCACACCAGTAGGGCTATACTAGTTTTTAAAATTATCATTATTGTAAAGCATGGATGGTAGTTGTAAATATCTGAAAATCTCTAACAATTACTCCAAATACACAGAATAAGTCAGTATGCAGTAGATGGATAAGCCTGGTAGCTACATAAGCAGTATCTTAGTGAAGCACAGATTATATAGGGAGTATAAGTATCATTTATTGCCATAGAAGTGCATCCATTTTTTTGTCCAAGTAGATTTTCTTTGGGTGAGGATGAAAATGTTCTAGAATGCATGGTGTAATTGCTGCACAACTCTGTGAATAGACTAAAGCTATTCCTTAACTGTACACCGTTAAGTTGGCAAATTGTATGGCATGTGAATTATATATAAATAAAGCTGTTATTTTAGAATAACAATGAGGTGCTGTATAGGTATTGATATGGATGTCCTACGGCTATAGGCAGTTCAGAGAAGTATTATTGGAAACAAAACAGAAAGAGTAATAATATCCTCCTGTATCATGGGGCCAAAAGAAACATTTCATTGCAATTTTCTTATTAAACATATGCAATAGATGATAGCTGTCTTATTGTATTTACATTCTCCTTTTTTAAAGTCTTATATTTATGCATGTTAAAGATAGACAATATATGTGCTACAAACTTTAAATATCCAAGAGTTAAAATAAAATTTCTATGACAGAGAAAACTATAAAAAAATGTTATATTTTCTCACACATATTATTTAATTAGTCCTAAAATTAAATATTACTAACTGCCACTGTTAACTAGTCCTATTGTTTTGTTTTAAATAATAGCATGTCTGTAACAGAAAAATAAATACAGAAAAAAAAATTTAAAATGAATATCTATTTTTATATTAAAGCAGTAACACACATGTGCACAATTATTTATTATATATTATGGGTCTTTCATCTAGTACAGTTGTATCCTGGGTTGCTTTCTAGAGGTTAGTCATCTCAATGGTTTAGTACCATTTGGGTGGGGGAACAAGGTATAAAGAAAATATTTGTAAATTACAGACAAGAAACGTAAACAATGGTACCTTTTGTGAAAAAAGAAATGAGTGGCTGGAACAAGCCAAAGAGGTTTTCTTTTTCTTGTTTTTTTAATATCTATTTTTTTATTAAATCTTTATTGTTGAGAGTATTACAGATGTCCCCCCTTTTTCCCCCATTGCCCCCCTCATCCCAGTTCCTGTCCTGCCCCGGGCCTTCACCTCACTATTGACTGTGTCCATATATGCATGTAAATCCCTTGGTTAATCTCTACCCCTCCCACTTCTCTCTGAGGTTTGTCGGTCTGTTCCATGTTTCCATGCCTCTGTTTCTATTTCATTCATCAATTTACTTTATTCATTAGATTCATTAGATTTAATATGCATTTTTAAATTTTTGTACCTTGTGCATATACTACGTATTCAAAAGGGAGAAAATTATTATCCGTCTTATATAAAGGTTGCCTGCGATGAGCTGGGAGAGGCGCTTGCAGAGCATAGATATGAAGGTTCCCACTGGAAACAATGTGCTAAGAATATAAGGTTCTTGGGGAACCTGCCCAAAGTTCAAGATGGATGCCTGGTAGATGATCATTTCAGACAAGTCCAATGAGGTAAGCTTGTGCCGAAAACTGAAGGGCCCGCTAAGCCTCAGATATCAGGCCCTGGCCAGTTTGGCTCAGCGGTTAGAGCGTTGGCCCACGGACCAGAGAGACCTGGGTTTGATTCCCGCTAAGGGCACATACCTCAGTTGCAGTTTGTCCCCCCCGCCCCAGGCCATGTGGGTGGCAACCAGTTGATGTTTCTCCCTCTCTCCCTCCTGCTCTATCTGAAGATAAATGCAAAAATGTCTTCAGGTGAGAATGACAAAAAATAAAGGGAATCAGTATGAATTTTTGTGCATGAGGAAAGCCATTGGAGGGTTTTAAGGAAAGGAATAGAGCCCTAGCTGGTTTTGCTCAGTGGTTAGAGCGTCAGCCTGCGGTCCAGAGAGACCCGGGTTTGGTTCCCGCTAAGGGCACGTACCTCAGTTGCAGTTTGTCCCCGGCCGTGGTTGGGTCGTGCGGGTGGCAGCCACTCGATGTGTCCCTTTCACGTCAATGTTTCTCTCTCTCTCTCTCTCTCTCTCTCTCTCTCTCCCTCCCTCCCACTCTATCTGAACGAAAAATTGTCCTCGGGTGAGGATTAAAAATAAAAAGGAAAGGAATAGAATTATCTCCTGTATGACTGAGAGATCCCTCTGGCTGTGTGGAGAATGAGAGGCACAATTTTGGGGGACATATTTCTGTAGTCTTGATAGGGAGGCTGTTGGCTTGGACTGTTAGCATGGTAACGCTGGATGGAGATACCAAGACACAGATAGTCTTTGGGAGGTTGCCCTGACAGGACTTGTTGCTAGACTGACTGTGGGTTGGGGGTGGGGGGGGAGCATATAGCATGGCTGACTGCTGGGTCAGAGTACCTTTTCCTGGATGGGAAACTCTAGGGCATTGGCGGACTGTGGAGGAGTAAGAAAGAGTTCTCTTTGGAACACTTGTAAGCCAGAGCTGCTTAACTGATGCACGTTTTTAAGTCATTCAGACTGCTCTGTGGAGAGTGGGGTGGGGAGGGCATCTGGAAGGCAAGTGCGGGCTCTGCGTGGGCCTCAGCAGGGACAGAGAAAAGTATTCAGGGCCAAGGAGCAAGGCTGGAGGGGTTCCAGTGGGTAATTCTGCAGGTGGTCAAAGGCTTTAGCTTCTCATCAGTGTAAAATGGGCAACCATGACAGGGCTTTAAGTGTGACCAGAGCTGACCAAAGGCCTGCTGTATGGAGAACAGGCTATAGAGGTGAGTTGTCAAATTTTGCAAATAAAAACTCAAAAGCCCTGCTAAATTTGAATGTCACATCAACAACACATCATTTTTTTGTAGAAGGTATAGCCTGTGTAATAGTTGGGATGTACTCATGCTAAAAAGGTAGTTGTGTTGCCCTGGCTGGTCTTCTCAGTGGTTAAAGTGTTGGCCTGTTGACCAGAGAAACCCAGGTTCGGTTCCTGCTAAGGGCATGTACCTGGGCTGAGGTTTGTCCCTGGCCCGTTGGGGTCGTGTGGGTGGCAACCACTCGATGTTTCTCTCACAACGATGTTTCTCTCTCTCTCCCTCCCTCTCTCCCTCCCGCTCTATCTGAAGATGAATGCAAAAATATCCTCAGGTGAGGATTAAAAAAATTAAAAATAAAAATGTAGTTGCTAATCTGGTATTGAAATTTAACTGGCGTCCTGCTTTTGATCTGGCAGGTGGGGGCAGAGCCCCTGCAGGGAGGGATTCCAGGGAAACTGAGGGGCCAAAGTGGCAGCAGGAGAGGTGTGAGGAGAGACCCCAGAAAAGACAAGAGCGGCCCCCTCGGTGCACTTTCGCTGAGAACAACCCTGGGAAGAGGAGCTGCTCGGCTCGGCCAGGTGCTGGCCTGGGGCTCCTGGGGCAGTTTCCCGCGCACCTGCCCGGCCTACCTGTCCCCGTTCTCCCGCGGGCAGTGGCAGCAGCTGGAGGGGCGGCCGGCAGGGCACCGAGGTGACCCCGCCCCTCGCGCCCGAGGGGTGGAGCCTGAGGCGGAGCCGGCGAGCAGCCCTCTGTCCCCGGGTGACGAGCGGCCGGAGAACATGGAGTCGGGCAAGATGGCGCCTCCCAAGAACGCGCCGAGAGACGCCTTGGTGAGTGCGAGGGATGGGAGGCGGGGCGCACAGCCCGGCGCGGCCGGGACCCGGGGGGCAGGCCCAGGCGCAGGGGCTGCCGCGGTCCCGCGTGCCGGCCTCAGCGCAACCTGGGCGGCCGGGAGGGGCGGGATGGGGTGTCTGGCTCCGGGGCGCCCTCCCGCCGTCCCCGCAGCCCCGCCGGACCGCGCAGGCCGGCGCCCGGCTTTGTCTCCGGACCTCGGGTCCCCGCCGCCTCGTCGTGTCGCCGGGTCTGCGAGCCCTGCTCTCGCGTCCGCAGTGATGCTCGCCGGCTTCCCCGTCGCCGCAGCCGAAAATGACAACCAGCTGTGGCCGCCCCTCCCTCCGCTGGGAAGCCAACCCGGCGCTTCTCTTCCCTTCGCCCCCACCTCCCGCCAAAAGATAAAATAAAAGTTTTCAGCAAAGCGGGTACCACGGTATTCGGTGTGTTCCCGACACTGACTTGGGCAGAAAAGGATGAGTACACGTTTAAAGCTCAGAGAAGGGAGACCTGGTATCTTAAGTATAAACACCACCTTGGGTCCAGGGTTGAGTCCTAATACCTACATTATGCACCAGGAGCTTCTTATTTGAATCCACAGGTGATGGCACAGATCCTGAAGGACATGGGAATTACAGAGTACGAACCGAGAGTTATAAACCAAATGTTGGAATTTGCTTTCCGTAAGTTAACAAGACACGAAAAATGTGCCTAATTTGGGAATTTGAAAAGATTGTTTTATTGTAAGAACACTTTCAACTAAATTACTTGAACAGTTAATATCATCGAATTGAGCCTAAAACTGTGAAAAGGAGCTCAAGATAGGGGAAAATAGTATTTATACTGTGATATTTTCTTTTAATTGATCAGATAGAACAATTAGATATTAAAAACAAAATGCATCAACTTTCTAGAAATTAGTGGAATCTTCCATTAAGAAAAGCCATAAATATTAAGCTGTTTTCATGTGGTGAAGAAAATGTTTTGTTCTTAAAGGATATGTGACTACAATTCTGGATGATGCAAAAATTTATTCGAGCCATGCTAAGAAACCTAATGTCGATGCAGATGATGTGAGACTGGCAATCCAGTGTCGCGCTGATCAATCTTTTACCTCTCCTCCCCCAAGAGATGTGAGCAAACTTTTATTTAAACTTCATTTTATTTATAATTTTTTCATTGTAGGTTTAATATGGATTTTTTTTTTTTTTTTTTTTTTTAGTTTTTACTGGATATCGCAAGGCAGAAAAATCAAACTCCTTTACCTCTGATTAAGCCATATGCAGGACCCAGACTGCCACCTGACAGATACTGCTTAACATCTCCAAACTATAGGCTGAAGTGCTTCATTAGAAAGGTAAAAATTTTTGGTCAATTTAGTTTTTCAAAAAGTTGAGATGTGTTAGGGGAATTTGTAAAAAGCAAGTGCCTATAGATAGTGCAGTAGATTAAAAGCCAAGATAATTGTCCTTGCCAGTTTGGTCACATCGGCCTGCTGACCAAAGGGTCTCCGGTTCAATTCCCCATCAAAGGGTACATGCCTAGGTTGCAGGTGTGATCCCCGGTCCAGGTTGGGTTCATGATGTGGAGGCAACCAATCAATGTTTCTCTCCCCCTCTCTCTTTCTCTCTCCCTTCTTCTCTTCCACTCTATCTAAAAATCAATGGAAAAGTATCCTCAGGTAAAGATTACAAAAAAAAAACCCTGAAACAATTGAATTTACTAGGGTTTTTTTATAATTTACTGCTTTGAAAATACCATGTCTGCAGTGAGCTGCTATGTTAAAATACAAAATATGAGATCTAAGATTTTTAGAGCTCAAAGGAGCTTCAGTGTTCATCTAAACCAACACTTATTTTTCACATCTAAACTTATATATGAAGTTAGTAGCAAAGCTAAGTCTGATACTCAGGTCTCATAATCCCCAATCTTCCCACTATACCATAGTTTTTTTTATTAATTTTTTTTATTGATTTGAGAGAGGAAGGGAGAGGGAGAGAAACATCCATGAGAGAGAACATCGATTGGCTGCCTTCTGCATGCTCCCCACTGGGGATCTGACCTACAACTTGAGCGTGTGTCTTGACTGGGAATCGAACCAGTGTCCTCTTGGTACATGGGTCGACGCTCAACCACTGAGCCACACTGGCCAGGCTATACCATAGTTTTTTAGTGAATGCTGATAATACACCATCAGGAATTAGACTTGCTTTCTGAAATATGACCTAAGGCTCTCCCTCCACTGAAAAAGTTCTTCCCACATGGGGCTGCTTTTGATGTCTGTAATTCCACTATAAGAGTTTCTTTTGGGGGGGTTAGATGTTCACTAGTTAAGATTAAAAATTATAAGGAAGTTAGCTGTTTTTCTCAAATAAGACTATCTTAAACCAAATACTAGCCTGGCTGATGTCGCTCAGTGGTTGAGTGTCGACCCATGCACCAAAACGTTGCTGGTTCGATTCCCGGTCAGGGCACATGCCCAGGTTGTAGGCCCGATCCCCAGTGGGGGGCATGCAGGAGGCAGCCAATCGATGTTCTCTCTCATTGATGTTTCTATCTCTCTCTCTCCCCCTCTCTCTCAAATCAATAAACAAAATAATTATTTTTAAAATACTATATAGAATTTTATATACGTACATACATGTATACTTATATATTTATGCAAACCCTAGTTATGTTAGATTTAGAACACTAATAGAACAAAAGAGGACATTCTTGCCACGGATTATCATAATTCACATCAACAATCCTAATTTCATTCCTGCTAAGTTTGGGTGTCAAATCTGAACAACATTAAAACTAATTTGTTAAATTCCCTAGGGACCTAATCAAGGAAGACTAATTCCACGGTTAAGTGTTGGTGCTGTTAGCAGCAGACCTACCACTCCTACTCTAGGTAAGTGAGAAAGGGAAATGCCTCTTCTGGGTGGTAAAGAAGTGCCTCAGCACTTGATTTTGAAATATAATCCAAGTCAAAAGGTGAGTCAGAAATTCCCATGTGTGTTACCATCATTACATTTACTCATCCCCTAATAAAGCTATAGGCATAATATTTTATCAAATTTCAAAATGAAAAAGCCACAAGGAATATCTGATCCCAAATGAGCATAAATATGGACATTAACCAACCTTGTTGTTGGTATCAACTATAATACCAAAAACTGGAGTTTAAGCTGTTCTTTCTGCCTTCCATACAGATGACATTGCCAAACACACCCATGGCAATAGCCAAATTATTATCAGAGATTAAAGAAATGTCTGAATAAATTGGCAACAGAATGCAGTCAGAAGAGTTTTAAAATGTATAGAAAGCTTAAGGATATCAGGAAAAAAAAACATTCTGTTTTTAATAATAACCTTTTCAAAAGTAGTGTTGATTGACCTATATTGGCCCCTTCATCTGTGCCTTCCCATCATTCTTGGGCATTTCTTGCTCTCTGGCACAACATATTCCAAACTCATCTTACATTTCTACCCCAGTCCTAGAATCAGCCATTTCTCCAAAGAGCTCTGGTGCCTTTTAGTGGAGTATGGTATTTAGCAACCATTATTTGTATCTTGTTAATGTCATTGTTTAGGTAATAAGGAGATATATAAATAATGGATTTCAATTTCCTAATTTTTTTTGTCCTAAATTCTTGCTGGATTTCTTTCACAGAGTATTTTCAGAAAAAAATTTCACTTCTCATTGATCAGTATTGATTTTTGGCTTTTATGGCTTATATCTTATGTCCTGTAGATATCATATAGCTCTAGTGTAAGCATTTTATTTTTGAGGTGTGTAGATAATCTCTCCATATTCTCAGGATGTGCATAGACATTTTAGCATTTTCAAACCAGCTTGGTTAGTATTACTTGTACACTTCTAATTAACTGCATGTGACCTCTGTGGACAGAAATTTGAATATATAATTGATGTAACTTTTTGGTCATACACTATCTGTGGATTCATATTAGGTGAATACCAATTTTTTTTTTTAAGTCTAGGCTGTGGTAATCAGTTGCACGTGTTTTTGGCAAACTAATTTTAGTTATTAGCTGTGATTTTTATTCATAGTTAAATCACTTCTCAGACTTTTTTATAAGATCAGTAGTGTAATATTCCTAGTTAGACATTTTTATTGTACATGTTTTTTTTTAAATCTATAATTGAGGGAGCTGCTAAAAACTATTAAAGTTGCAAATTTTCAACTTTAAAATATTTTTCAATGAATTTTATAACACGAGACCAAAGCAACTACCTTTGTTGAATTTTAAAGCCTAAACTCCATACTTACTTAAATGTTAACAATTCCTTATAGTAATGACCAAGAAAACCACCTATGTACTGTGAATTTTCTTGACAAATAAGATATATTGATTGCTTCATTAAACTTCACCAAATTCTTTAGACCACTCCTTAATACATGAGAAAACTTACCTAGGGATGAAGATATATTAGAGTAAGTTCTTACTTCGTGGGTTTGTGAGAGAAAGCACTAGAACCCTGATTTCTGGGTACTTTGGGGCTTTCTTCCCCCATTAAGGCTTTCTTCTCCTTTATCCCTGGAGATGATGACAGTTGTAGTTTTTCTTCAATGATAGTTGTTTTCAATAACTCTATCCCTGGACAGACTACTGGTTCCAGGGGAAAGGGATATATGGAAAACCTTTGCATCCCCAAAGGAAAAACTTGGAATGTACATGTTTCCAAAAATGCATTTTTTCAGAGAGTTACGACATCAGTATACATGCTAAATCTTTGAGTCTTGCCATATTAATTCATTAAGCAAACATTTGTTGACTGCCTGTTAGGAACAAGGCACAAAAGCCATGTGCTCATAGGATAAAAAAGGTTATCTGAGGCTTGTAATTTAGGGAACAATGTAAGACACTAATAATAAGGCCCCTACAAAATAGTAGGGGAATTTCAGAGGCAGGTAACAACTTTTGAAATAAAAAAATTTATAAAGCGAGATGGTATTTAAATTTTACCTTGTATTAAAAGGTTGAATTTAAATAAGGGGCACTGGACTAGGTTATCTCCAAGATCCCTGTCTACTTAAAAAAATATCTGGATATGGAAAAAGAATATTTTTGTCCTGAAGGCTTTTGTTAAATGCATGCTGATTTAGCTTCATGGGCATAGTAGATATCTTCTAGTTCTCAGCAAATGACAAAGATTAAAAGTGCCATGTAGGGTAATTAATAGAAAACTTTGGTCTTTATTCTGCTAATTTATCTAAACACTTCCCTTGATGACTTCCTGTCACTAAAATTCAGTGCCAGTCGCTGCTTGAATAGCTTTACATGAATTATTTTAATTCTCACAAGAATCCTATTAAATAGGTACTGTTGTCCCCATTTGAGGATGACAAGAGATACAAAAAGATTAAATACTTGCCCAAGGACACCCAGCTAGGTGATGAAAGCCTGGATGCAAATACAAGCAGGTAGGCCCCAGAGCCTACATTTTTTACCACTATGCTACTGGTTTTAGCATCGAAACTATTGAGCTTGTAAACACTTTTGAAGTTATTTCACTCTTATTTCTAATGATTTTTTCCTCACCTTTTATTAGTTCCCTGTGCTTTAAAGGTAGTTTCTGGTAAGCTAAGGAGGGCAGAATATGAACCTGTATAATAAGTCATCTAACTAACATGGTCTGTTAATTGCAACTACAGCAACCCCACAAACGGTGTCTGTCACAAATAAAGTGGCACCTCCAGTGTCAGTGACAAGCCAAAGATTTGCGGTGCAGATTCCACCTTCTCAGTCCACACCTGCCAAACCAGGTAACGTCGTGGGGTCGGGGGTTGTGGTGTTCTAAGTGGTTCTTTTAAAAATTTTTTTTTCTGAGTTTTAAAATTTCTGAATAATTTGTTATTATAGAACAGTTTGTGTTCCCATAGCAAGAGTTAAATTGTTTTAATAGCATAAAAAGAAGGTGGCAGTAATGCTGCAGAACTTCAGAGTGGGGTCTATGAGCCAACTAAAAGTATATGAAAATGTAAATATATGTAACATTTGGGGATTAGGGAGAGGATTCAGTGTGACCATCAGATTCTCAGAAAACACTGTGAACTAAAATAAGTTAGGGCCCACAGATCTAAGGCATCTTCAGGGAAAAGCACTTGGGGTTGAAGCTCAAGAAAATAATATGACTTAGTGAATATCAAAAGAAAAGTATACCTTTACTCACTTCATGGAAGACATATGAAGTTGGAATAATATAAGTAGAATTCGTTATGGCATAGCTCATTAATGCATATGCTTAGATTTACATCTTAAACTTAACCACACACAGTAAACGATTTATATAAAATATTGGCCTACAGTCGTCCCTCGTTTATCGCGGTTAATACGTTCCAGACTCTAGCGGTTGCACCTGGCATTGAAGGCTTCCTGGGGTGCTCGGATACATAGGCCTACAGTCCATACGTACAGTAATTTTAATTTTAATTGTAATTCAGGGGTGTATAATTGACTCAGACAACCGAGCACTCGCTGTATCATTTTCACTGTCTCGATCAACTTTGTAATGAATATATTTGAAAAAACTGCGATAGAGTAAAGCCGCAAACAGTCGAGCGCGAAGTAGTGAGGGATGGCTGTATAAGGCAGCGGTTCTCAACCTCTGGGTTGCGACCCCTATGGGGGTCGAGCGACCCTTTCACAGGGGTCGCCTAAGACCATCAGAAAACACATATTTCCAATGGTCTTAGGAACTGAGACATGGCTCCTCTATCGTTTCCAGGCGGGTCCGCCCACATGCAGATACGCCCACATATAACATGAGGAGCTGTATTAAAGGGTCACAGCATTAGGAAGGTTGAGAACCACTGGTATATGGGAAGCATGATTCTTTACCTTGTACATATATACCTTTAGTGTGTATGATGAATCCAGTGCACTGCTTCCCATGACTAAGTACTAAGTAAAATTTGAAGTAGTTAAAATTTTTTAGAAACAGAACTCCTTTAATCTTATACTAGATACTAGTTTAAGTATTTAAAAATTTAATTCAACTTTTAATGCAGTAATAATTACCTAAGTTTCTTCTATAATGTAGATGCACTTCATGCTATTGAAATTATTAGAATTACACTCAACTCTGGGGAATACTTTTTATCATATGTTTCTGATCCTGGGTAATTCACAGCGTGGGGGTGTTTTCTCTTCTGTTTACAGTTCCTGCAACAACTGCAGTTCAGAATGTTCTGATTAATCCTTCAATGATTGGACCTAAAAATATTCTTATTACCGCCAACATGGTTTCATCACAGAACACGACTAATGACTCAAACCCATTGAAGAGAAAACATGAAGATGATGATGACAATGATACTATGTAAGGAAAATAGTCTAGATACATTTCAGATGCCTAGTTGGTTTTGAGCCCAAGTACTGAACTAGAACATTCTAGATCTCCTCAAGTTTTATCTCAGAAAACTTAAAGGTAGCTGCAGTATTTTTCATATTCATGTGAACTGTTAGATTTCTTAAGTACGGTTGCCAGTGTTTTTTCATTAGGCTTCAAATAGAAAGAGTTAAGCACTCGTTTAATAGTTTCACTTATGTTGAGTCCTAGTATGGCAATTCTATTTTTGGAAGCAGTTTTCTGCCATGTATCACTGACTGCAGCACTTACGGTTCAGTTTCTGCAGCCTGATCAGTGAACTAATTTTTAACAGCATTTCTAATCTACATTCAAATGCTACTTTTCTTTTGTAAGATAAAATAGTCACTTTTATTGCCACCAACTTTTATAAACAATTCTCTCATTTAGTGAACATTTTTGGAGAGGATGGATTTAGAGGGATTCTCAATCCATTTTTGAATGTATTTAAATTGTTTCTGGCTGCTCCCTAATCTCCTACATCCTCAACCCTGTTTCTAGCTCCCATTCGTTTTCTGCACCAACTCCTCCCCATAGGCTTAAGTTTCTCCCCATTGCTCTTAACTTTAAAAGGCCAAAACTGGAATTTAAAAAGTATCATTCCTGATCACTCATCTTAGTGTCATTTTCATATTTTTAAACCTATTTTCTGTGCCTGCTGTTCTACAATGAACTTTAATGTGAATGTTTCCATTTGCTTTTTCCCTCCATATCAGAGCAGTTGTCTTATCCCTTGCCTTTTTAAAAAAATTTTTCTTTATTGATTTTAGAGAGAGGAAGGGAGAAGGAGAGAGAGACAGACAGACAGAGAGACACTGATGAATGAGAACATCAACTGGTCGCCTCCTACATGCCCCCCACTGGGGATCGGGCCCACAACCTGGGCATGTGCCTGACCGGGAATTGAACCGGCGACCTCCTGGTGCATGGGTTGATGCTCAACCACTGAGCCACACCGGCTGGGCTTATCCCTTGCCTTTTATGCCCCTTGAACTTTACTTTGCTTTTGATAGGTAGTTTTGGGTCAGTTACATCCAGTTTCAGTCTTTTATCCCAAGCTGATAACTCTACCATATTTCACATTTCCAAATTTAACATAGATGATGCTATAGCTTAAAACCTGCCTTGATAAGTATATTTACACTGGACCTAGGCAAAACCACTGAAGAACAAGTTTCTTCCTTTTTAACCACATGCATATATGCTTTCATCACTACTGCTTGAACCTTCCTCCTATTGGTATAATTCAGATCATTTTTCTAGCTTGTTGCTGAGGACGTCACACTTAAGATGGGATCACACCTGAAAGTTTTCTAATGGTTTTCCTTCCTCTAGAAGGCCAGCAACAAAAACAAATTGGTGTGTGATGTGAATTGCACCTAGATATACTCTGCATAGATTTCCAAATAATGTTACTAAACACCTTTCCTTTTTTTCCATTTACACACATCTAAACACCTTGGGAAAGACTGCAAAGTTTTCAAAAAAAATATAAACTGGTTTGTACAGTTTCTATTTAAGTAAGTCTGACATATTCAACGTAGGAGTACTTTTGCATAATTTTCTGAAGTGAATGTTCGTATTTGAGGATTTTCAAAATTTAAAATATGAGTAAGTTTCATCTTAGGATGCTGCTCAGTACATCGGAGAGAAATAGTCCAGTAATGGGGAAGAAATGTCTCATCATATTTTGAGTGATTTTGGATGTTAGGAAAAGGTGGTATCAAACCTATAAAAACAGATCTGATCAACATGATAGGAGAGAAATGTTCATTATCATTACTTGAATGTTCTCAGGGAGGCAGCATGTCAAAAGGCCCAGGTTCTAGTCCTGGCTCCATCCTTTATCAACTCTGTGACCTTACTTCACCTCTGAGCCTTGTTCTCCTCACTAGTAATAGAAAATAACACAAACCCTGCCTACCTCACAGGGATGTTGTGAGGGTTTAATTGTTACATGTGAAAGTTCTTTCATAATTGTAAAATGCTGTAAAACTAAGGAATTGTTAATGTATTTGTTCCAAGATTATTAATAAAATATTTGACCTTATCATTTATCTTTCCTTTTTGACTTAAGAGATTCAAGGAAGATGGCCCTGGCCAGGTGGCACAGTTGGTTGGAGTGTTGTCCTGTATACCCAAACATTGTGGGTTCAATTCCCAGTCAGGGCACATACCCAGGCCGTGGGTTCGATCCCTGTTTGGGGCTCATGCAGGAGGCAACCAAAAGATTTTTCTCACATCAATGTTTCTTTCTCCCTCTCCCTCTAAAATAGATAAATGTATATTCTTGGGTGAAGATTAAAAACAGAGAGATTCAAGGTAGATGAACAAGGCCCAGTCATTCTGAGGTCCAAAAAGCAATTAAGATTTAATGGATGAATTAATGGTAAATCATGGAACTGCTTGCTTTTATTTAGAATCAGCATACAACTTAGAGTGAAGCAAAATAAAAATGAAAAAAGGTTTACATCTGTTAAAAACATAACATGCTGTGTCTTTGATGGGAATTTGTATATGTAATTAACTGTTCAGTCACTTACTTGGTCAGCCCGTGGGTGGGCTGCTCTTTCAGATGAAGACCACTTTACCGGGCTCATCTCCCTGCCCTAACCATGTCCACCTAACCTAGCTTCAAGGATGACTTAAGGAAGCTCTTGTCCTTCAGCTTCCAGGTAGAATTGTTAAAAAGAGGTATTGATGGTAATTGGGGTGAGGACATTGTTGCCCCAATTCTTTACAAGTAGGAAACCAGTGTCATATTTGAGCATGAATATAGGAATACAGTCAGCATGCAGGAGGATGGAAGATAAAGGTACATTGTGATCTAAGGAGTCCAGAGTGAAGGGAAGGGAAGTAAGTACTTAAGAGGTAAGAAAGAAAACACTAATCAGAACAGCAGGTACCAAGTTGTATATAATATGCCACCATATGTATTTTAATATATTTATATGTATATACACACCTAGATATGCTTTTTATATGCATTAAGTAGCTCCAGATTGAAGGAAACCAGTCTTACAGTGGTTATTTCTAAGGAGGGAGACTGGCAGGGAACAGATAGGAAGGAGTCTTCTCCTGTCCCTCTTCTCTTCTTGACTTTTTTATCATGTGCTACAGGGAAGGTTTGGACAGAAGAAAGAAAAAGAAGGGAAGCAGAAAACACTGAGCCAAAGAAGAGACTGAATTCGTTTATGACATGAAGAATATAACCCTGTTTCTGTATAGAGGCATGCATATATTGTCGAAGGGTTGAAAGTGAATTTGCTACACTTAAGCCTAAACATATGCCATGTTTTATCAGTAATTCATAATTCTTTATTATATCAGGAAGCACATTCTTACACTATTCTAGTTTATATGCTCATAAATTGTCCTCCTCAATAGGTTGTAAATTCTAGGTTGTAAATTCCTTCAGGACATAAATGCTATCTTATATTCCCTCCATTATGTCCAAAGCATAAATCAGGTACTCAAATATTTGCATTTCCCCATTCATTCTCTGGATTAATGACCCAAATAAATGGGGGGAAAACCCTGAAAGCAGAGTCTAGTGGAAAGTATTAAAAGGTACAATCAGATTGATGGATGAATTGGCAGTTAGAGTTTAAGTGCTAGGTTTATGGGTGTTTACAATTTTTCAATTCCTCTATACATTTGAAATAATAAAATATTGGGGGAAAGGTAATCAGAAGGGGGAGGGTCATTAGTATGCCAAAATTCTAGCCCAGCTGTGACATTAATTGGCTGGATCTATGGGAAGCATCTCTGGGCCTCATCTACAAAAAGAAGATTGGACTAGAATTTCTGCTTCTCAAATCAGGGTACAGCATAGCATTAGAACTATGCAGAAACATGGTGTATTTTAAAATTAACTACAAGTATAGGGAAAGTATTAATTACAATATAAATACATTTTTAAGAAAAAAATTTGAGCCCTAAAATTTTTATTTTGTTTAAAAAAGCCACCAAAATTTTCTTTTGTGTGTTTTCTCCAGTGCTAGTCCAGAAGCATCATTTCAGGGAGGCACACGTGAAAAATCTCAAGTCTTTGGAGTCGAACGAACCTGGACCTGACTACCTGCTGTTATTTACTAGCTCTGTGATCCTGTCCAAGAGGTCAAATATTTTTTTTAATATTTTTATTTATTTTAGCGAGAGAGGAAGGGAGAGGGAGAAACATTCATGAGAGAGAACATCGATTGCCCACCTCCTGCATGCCCCCCACTAGGGACTGGGCCCGCAACCTGGGCAAGTGCCCTGACTGGGAATCGAACCGCTGACCTCTTGATGCACCTCAACCAGTGAGCCACACCGGCCAGGCATGTCCAGTATTTCTTTATTCATAAAGGTGAAATACATATGTAGTATATAAAATTCCCAGCAAAGAAATTCTGGTTAAACATGGCCTTTTGAAATTGCATGTTTACCTCTGCTCACTCCAGAAATCCTATTAAAATGACAGGATAGGAAAAGGACGGGAGAATTGCAGAGACAATAAAAGAATCAGAATGTCATTAGGATCACTTCTTGGTCATTAGATTTTCAGCAATGACAATGAGACAAAGCCTTCACATCTGAGAAATTTTCTAAGCTGAAATTCTGCAGTCAAATGGACAATATAAGGTTTGAAAAAATCAAGTCTTAGAGATTTTGCCTCCCAGGCACTTTCTCAGGAAGCTAGTTGGGAGTCTTATGTTTCATAACAAGACTAAACCAAGAAAGAGTGGGGAAAGGGAACCCAGGAAAGGGGGGATATGACACAAGAGGTGAAAGGAAACCCCAAGAGGGTTACCTAGAGGGCAGCCAAGATAAACTGGAATGGGAGCACAGAGAACTCCTCCAGCAGGGACATCTCTAATAAGGTGTTCTGTTATGGTTTGTTTCATGGGAACATTTTTTTTTAATTAAAAAATAAATAAATAGAAAACATGAAAATTTAGGCAACTGGACCTAAGTTGTTTTTTTTTTTAAACATAAAAACAAATCTTAGCCCTGGCCGGTTTGGCTCAGCGGTTAGAGCATCGGCCTGCGGTCCTGAGAGACCCAGGTTCGGTTCCTGCTAAGGGCGCGTACCTCAGTTGCAGTTTGTCCCCGGCCCTGGTCGGTTGTGCAGGTGGCAGCCACTCAATGTGTCCCTTCACATCGATGTGTCTCTCTCTCTCTCTCTGTTCCTCTCTTTCCCTCCCACTCTACCTGAACAAAAAATGGAAAAATGTCCTCGGGTGAGGATAAAAAATATAAAAAAATAAAAAATAAATCTTAGACTTAGTAGATATTTGTTACAATAAAAAACATATAACTTTGTTCCACCCTGGCCAGTGGGACTCGGTTGGGCGTCATCTCATGCATCGAAAGGTTGCCAGTTAGATTCCCATTCAGGGCACATGCCCAGGTTGTGGGCTCGATCCACAGTCGGGGGCGAGCAAAAGACAGCCAATCCATGTTTTGCTCTTAAATTGATGTTTCTCTCCCTCTCCCTTCTGCTCTCTCAAAATCAATAAAATATCTTTAAAAAAAAAAAAAAACTTATTCAGATAGAGTAGTAACAAATACTTTTTTTAAAATGTGAGCTCAAGAGATATATAAAGACAAATCAGAATGACAATATGACATATCAAAACTTCTGTTGTGCCCTGGCCAGTTTTGCTCAGTGGTTAGAGCACTGGCCTGCGGTCCAGAGAGACCCAGGTTCAGTTCCCGCTAAGGGCACATACCTCGGTTACAGTTTGTCCCCGGCCCTGGTTGGGTTGTGCAGATGGCAGCCACTCGATGTGTCCCTTTCACGTCGATGTTTCTCTCTCTCTCTCTCTCTCTCTTCCTTTCTCTCCCTCCCACTCTATCTGAACAAAAAAATGGAAAAATGTCCTCAAGTGAGGATAAAAAAAACAAAAAACAAAAAAAAAACTTCTGTTGTGCAGCAAAAGAAGTAATTAGAGGGAAGTTTATATCATTACAGGCCTATCTCAAGAAATGAGAAATCACAACTAAACAACCTAACATTACATCTTTTTTAAAAAAAACACATCTTCAGGTGAGGATTATTATTTTTTTTTTTTCCAACTGATTTTTTTTAGAGAGAAGAAGGGAGAGAAAGAGAAACATCGACGTGAGACATATTGATTGGTTGCCTCCCACATGACCCCAACCAGGGCGGGGATCGAACCCTCAACCCAGGTAAGTGCCCTTGACTGGAATCAAACTTATGACCCTTTGGTCGGCGGGCCAATACTCTAACCGCCGAGCCAAACCAGCCAGGGCTAACATTACATCTTAAAGAACTAGAAAATGAAGAACAAAAGTAACCCAGAGTCAGAAGAAAGGAAATAAAAATTAGAGCAGAACTGAATGAAACAGAGAACAAAAAGACTATACAAAAAATAATACAACAAAGAGCTAGTCCTTTCAATAGATTAATAAAATTGACAAAACCTTGCCTAGATTCACTGAAGAAAACAAAAGAAATGACTCATAAATAAAATCAGAAATGAAAAGAGAAGTTACCACAGACATCACAGATATACAAAGGATCATACTAGAATACTATGAAAGACTATCTGCCACCAAATTCAATAACCTAGTTCCCAGAAATATATAACCTTCCTAGACTGAATCATAGGTGAGGAAAATCAAATTAACAATCAAAAACCTCCCAAAAAATAAAAATTCAGGACCAGATGGCTTCGCTAGTGAATTCTACCAAACATTCAAAGATTTGAAACTTATCCTTCTCAAACTCTTCCAAAAAACTGAAGAGGCAATACTTACTAACACATTTTATGAAGCCAACATAACCCAGTTACCAAAAGCAGGCAAGGATAACACAACAATAGAAACTACAGATCAATATCTCTGATGAATACAGATGCAAAAATCCTAAACAAAATACTAACAAAATTGAATACATTAAAAAAAATAATACATCACAATCAAATAGGGTTAATTCCAGGGGCACAAAGATGGTTCAGCCCTGGCCCATTTGGCTCAGCGGTTAGAGCATTGGCCTGTGGTCTGGAGAGACCCGGGTTCGCTTCCCGCTAAGGGCATGTACCTCGGTTGCAATTTGTCCCCGACCCTGGTTGGTTGTGCGGGTGGCGGCTACTCGATGTGTCCCTTTCACATCGATGTTTCTCTCTCTCTCTCTCTCTCTCTCTCTCTCTCTCTCTCTCTCTCTCTTCTTCCCTCCCTCCCACTCTATCTGAATAAAAAATGGAAAAATGTCCTCGGGTGGGGATAAAAAAAAGATGGTTCAACATATGTAAATTGATCAATGTATTATACCACATTAACAAAAGATAAACATATGATCTTATCAATGATGCAGAAAAGGCATTTGATAAGATACAACAACCATTTATGATTAAAACACTCAATAAAATAGGTACAGAAGGAAAGTACCTCAACATAATAAAGGCCATAAATGACAAATCCTCAGCTAATATACTCTATGGTGAAAACTGAAAGCTTTTCCTCTAAAATCAGAAATAAGACAAGAATGCCCACTCTCACCACTCTTACTCAACATATACTTAAGGAAATGAAGGATCTATATACTGAAAACTACAAAGCATTATTAAAAGAGACTGAAAAAACCTTGGCCAATTTGGTTCAGTGGTTAGAGCATTGGCCTGTGGTCCTGAGAGATCCGGGTTCGGTTCCCGCTAAGGGCGCGTACCTCGGTTGCAGTTTGTCCCCAGCCCTGGTCGGTCGTGCGGGTGGCAGCCACTCAATGTGTCCCTTTCACATCGATGTTTCTCTCTCTCTCTCTCTTCCTCTCTTTCCCTCCCACTCTACCTGAACAAAGAATGGGAAAATGTCCTCGGGTGAGGATAAAAAATAAATAAAATAAAATAAATGAGACTGAAAAAGATACAATAAAATGGAATGATACTCTGTGTTCATAGATTGGAAGAATCAACATAGTTAAATGTCCATATTACCCAAAGCAATCCCCATCAAAATCCAAGTACCATTTTTTAAAGAAACAGAACCAAAAATCATCAGATTTGTATGGAACCACAAAAGACCCAAAACAGCTAAAACAAACCTGAGAAAAAAGAACAAAGCCAAAGGTATCACACTCCCTGACTTCAAACTATACTACAGAGCTAATATAATCAAAACAGCATGGTATTGACAGAAAAACAAACAGATCAATAGAACAGAACTGACAGCCCGGAAATAAAACCACATGTATAGGGCAAATATACATGAGCTAAACACACAATGGAAAGCCTCTTCAATAAATTATTCTGGGAAGATTAGAAAGCCACATGCAAACGAATGAAACTAGATTAGTTTGTCCCCATGTACAAAAATTAATTCAAAATGGATCAAAGACCTAAATATAAGATCTGAAACAATAAATTCCATAGAAGAAAACATAGGTAACTAAACTTATGGACCTTGGTCTTAGAGAAAATTTTATGAATTTGACCCCAAAGTCAAAATTAAATGAATGAGACTATCTCAAACTAAAAAGCTTCTGCACAGCAAAAGAAACCACCACCAACAAAAAAAAAGGCAACGCATCAAATGGGAGAATATATTTGCAAACAGCTCCTACAAGGGGCTAATATCCAAAATATATAAAGAACTGATACAACTCACCACCAAGCAAATAAACAATCAAATTAAAAAATGGGCAGAGGACCTGAATAGACATCTCTCCCAAGAAGACATACAGATAGCTAACAGATATATGAAAAGATGCTCAGCTTCACTAGCTATTAGGGAAATGCAAATCAAAACTACGAGACCACTTCACACCTGTTAGAATGGTTATTATAAACAAGACAAGTAATAACATGTATTGGACATGTTGGAAACCCTCATTCACTGCTGGTGAGAATGTAAACTGGTAGAGCCACTACAGAAAACAGTCTTGCAGTTCCTCATAAAATTAATAGTCACCTCTTCTGGGTAACTACCTGAAAAATCTGAAAACATGTATTTGCAAAGATACATGCACCCCTATGTTCACTGCAGCATTATTCATGGTGGCCAACACATGGAAACAGCTGAAGTGTCCTTCAATAGTGGGTTGGATAATTAAGATGTGGTTCATATATACAATGTAATACTACTCAGCCATAAGAAAAGATGAAATACTGCCATTTGCAGTATTGTCCAACAACATGGTTGGACCTTGAGGATATGCTAAGTGAAATAAATCAGTCAGAAAAAGCTAAGAACCATATGATTTCACTCATATATGGGATATAAAACTAAAACTCATAGAGACAGACAACAGTATGGTGGTCACCAGAGGGAAAGGGGTAGGAGGTAGTAAAGGGTAAAGAGGGCCAAATGTATGGTGATGGAGATGATTGGACTTTGGGTAGTGGGCACATAATGCAATATACAGATCATGTATCACAGAAATGTACACTTAAAACCTATACAATCTTATTAACCAATGTCACCCCAATAAATTTAATAAAAAAGAAAAAAAAAGTAATGAATAAAGATATTTGCTGTAAAAAACAAAAGGTATAGCCCCGGTCGGTTTGGCTCAGTGGTTGGAGCGTCGGCCTGCAGACCAGAGTGTGTGGGGTTTGGTTCCCACTAGGGGCACATACCAAAAAAAAAAAAAAAGGTATATAAGTAAATGTAATCATAGCATATGACATAGCTCAGTTGTGAACAGTATTTACAATTATGATGTAATCTAATCTAGAATTATGACAAAACTATATTGGGAGAATGAAGAATGGGACATATTGTGGAACAGAGGCTATAAGTGAGCTAAATTGTCCCATGTATGAAATTCTTAGATACCTTTTCTAAAAAAAAATCAAGAAGTTAACAGTATAAGCATATTACTTAGAAATATGGAGGGAAGCCCTGGCCGGTTTGGCTCAGCAGCTAGAGCATCAGCCTGCGGTCCAAAGACCCGGGTTCGGTTCCCCCTAAGGGCACATACCTTGGTTGCAGTTTGTCCCTGGCCCTGGTTGGGTCGTGCAGGTGTTTCTCTCTCTCTCTCTCTCCTTCCCACTCTATCGGAATAAAAATGGGAAAATGTCCTCAGGTGAGGATAAAAAATATATATATTAAAAAAAAAAGAGCCCTGGCCAGTTTGGCTCAGCAGTTAGAGCGCCGGCCTGCGGTCCGGAGAGACCCGGGTTCGGTTCCCGCTAAGGGCACGTACTTCGGTTGCAGTTTGTCCCCGGCCCTGGTTGGTCGTGCGGGTGGCAGCCACTCGATGTGTCCCTTCATGTCGATGTTTCTCTCTCTCTCCCTTCCTCTCTCTCCCTCCCACTCTATCTGTACAAAAAAAAAAAAAAAAAAAAAAAGGAAAAATATCCTCGGGTGAGGATAAAAAAAAAAAAAGAAAGAAATACGAAGGGAAATACCATAAAAAAGCTAAGAGTTGAAAGTGGTCACCTCTGGGGAGTGGAAATCACAAGTGGGAGGAATGGGATGAAGCCTGTTCTTTTGTTATAAACCTTGACTTTTTAAATTGTGTTCATGTGGCCCTGGCTGGTGGGGCTCAGTTGGTTGAGTGCTGTCCCATGCACCAAAAGGTTGCTGGTTCAACTCCCAGTCAGGGCACATGCCCAGGTTGCAGGTTTGATCCCTGGTTGGGGGGCATATGGGAGGCAACTGATCAATGTTTCCCTCTCACACTGATGTTTCTCTTTCTCTCCCCCTCTCCCTTACTCTAAAATCAATAAAAACGTGTATCTATAAAATTATATTCACGCGTAACAGATAAAAATGTAAAATAATGTATCACAATGTCTGCCATAAAGTAGGACCTCAATAAAAGAGTAGACATTTATCTAATGCCCCCCACCTCCCCATCACTGTTGCCCCATTTCTTCCATTTAGAAATGTGGATGATTTGATCCTATGAAGAGTCAGTCTGTTCTCACCCTAACAAAGTATGACAGGAAAAGAAAATCCCAGTTTCAATGAATACTTTTATTATTTATTTAACAGATCACCAACTTCTTCTCCCTCCCTCCCTCCCTACAGTGGGAATTTCACCTTGTTTCCATGCTGAGTAGCGAAACAATGACAAAGCTAATCAGAATAAGCTACTCTGAGAGAATTAAGCTAACAGCTTACTCTCTTTTAACAGACAAAATATAAATATATGTACTCTAGAATGCACAATGGTTTAGTCACTAAGAAATTCAAATGGGATCCTGAAGAATGGAGGCAAATCCAGGGTGCAGTGAAGATGAGCTGAGATGCTGTGCAACTGTGTAAGTGTTCCTGGGCTGCATCTCTTGGCCACTAGCTGAATCTTGACATGGGGAAAGATTTTTGCTAAGACCAAGTAGAGATGCGGAAAGCTCTAAGTTGACTTAGGGGGTGTGCACAGGAACCAAAAGGCAGGAAAAGTACTAAACATTGCTGAGAGCATCCACCCCAGGAAGGACTTTACCTGTTTTTGAGAGAGCACATATACACAGACAGTATTACTACAGGATCCACTAAGCCAGATCCATCACTTTCTATCTTCCCCATAATATGTCAGCTCTTCTTTAGGGTATTTGGCCAGGATATATAGCCACACTATTATTATATTATTGTGTGTGTTTTACATTTTGGGTCCCAGGTCTACTACAGCATAACCTCTTTAAGAAAGAGTCTTCCTATCAACCCCTGCCCACCTCAAATGGATGTCGGGAGCTTTATTTGAAGTTCCTGCATTTGTAATACCCAGCTAAAAATGACTGGCTAATGACAACACTACCTACTATCTCCACTCCATCCTGCCCACCTCTCACTGCATCATCCCCATCCTTCCCCTAAACAAGCCAAACAAGAAGAATCTCACCTTCCAGGAGTTCTAAACTGGCACCACCCCCAGTGCTCACATGGCTGACTTTATCCTCTGTGTTCCATTTGGCACAGCAAGTGGCAGTGTCTCCACCACCTGTTGAATGAAAGCCATGTATAAATGGGAAAGGAAAAAAGGGAGGGAGGGATTCATACCAAAACTTAGGGCAGTGTACTCCAAACCCAAACAGAAGCTGATGAACCCCCAACTCCATCTCATTAAGAGACACCTCCATGAACTATGTACCTATTTAGCTCTCAAGGTTCACCTAGTGCCAAGAGACCTAGGAAAACTTACCTATTTCCCTTCTACTTTCCTCTGATCAGAATTCTGCCAGCTCACATTGGTAGTAGCTTCATACAGGACATCTTACCTATGATGGTGATGCAGCCCCTGGAAGTGGCTTTCACCACCTCATCCATGAGGGCTTTGGTCCCTCGGGCAAAAGCTTCCCATTCAAATACGCCCACAGGTCCATTCCACACAATCTGCTTAGCCCTAGCGACAGCCTCAGCGTACTTCTTGCTGCTCTCAGGACCACAGTCCAAGCCCTATGGGGGAAAGTTAATAGAGAGGATGAGCTACCAAGGAAAGCTACTTAGAGGAGCAAATACCACCTCCACCAAGACCAGAACGCACGGCTGAATACCAGAATTTCTTCTAGAACCAAGATACTCTTAAGTCTTTTAAAATGATTAACCTTTCCATGCCTCTTATGGAAGACCAAGTCTAAGGGAAAAACCTCAAAAGTTATTTGATAAAAAACATTCTTGCCCTGGCCGGTTTGGCTCAGCGGTTAGAGTGTCGACCTGCGGTCCTCAGAGACCTGGGTTTGGTTCCCGCTAAGGGCGCGTACCTCGGTTGCAGTTTGTCCCCGGCCCTGGTTGGTCGTGCGGGTGGCAGCCACTCGATGTGTCCCTTCACGTCGATGTTTCTCTCTCTCTCTCTCCCTCTCTCTCTCCCTCTCTCTCCCTCCTACTCTACCTGAACAAAAAAATGGGAAAATGTCCTCGGGTGAGGATAAAAAAAAAAATTCTTAGCCACACTATTATTATTGTATATTACTGTGAAGAACCAGACTGGTGGTTTTGTTTTTTTGTTTTTTTTTAATTTGTTTTTTCTTTATTGATTTTAGAGAAAGAGGGAGAAGGAGAGATAGAAACATCGAAGAGAGAGAACATCGATTGGCAGCCTCCTACATGCCCTCTACTGGGGATCGGGCCCACAACCTGGGCATGTGCCCTGACCGGGAATCAAACCAGCTACCTCTTGGTGCATGGGTCAACACTCAACCACTGAGCCACACCAGCCAGGCTAAATTGGTGGTTTTGAACCAGGGTCTGTTCTGCCCCTCCCCAGGGGAAATGTGGCAATGTCTGGAGACATTTCTGGTTGTCACAACTAGGGAGTGGGCTGGGTGTGCTACTGGCACCTAGTGGTCAAAGATGCCTGAAACATCCTCTTATGCAACAACAGCCCTCCACAACAAAACAAAACTACCTGAGATGTCAGTGGTGCCGAGATTGAAAATCACTGAACTAATCAGCGGTTCTCAAACTTTGGCATGCATCAGAATCACCAGGAGGGCTTGTTTGAGCACAACTGCTGGGCTACACCCCTAAGAGTTTCTGATTCAGTAGGTCTACAGTGGGCCCCAGGAACTTGCATTTTTTTAAAACAAATTCCAAAATGAGCCCTGGCTGGTTTGGCTCAGTGGTTGGTGTGTCTGAGGAGTCACAGGTTTGAATCCCAATCAAGGGCACACACCTGGGTTGCAGGTTCGATCCCCAGCCCTGGTCAGGATTGTGAAGGAGGCAACCAATCAATGTATCTCTCTCACATCGATGTTTCACTCTCTCTCTCCCCCTCCCTCCCTTCCACTCTATCTAAAAATCGATGGGAAGCCCTGGCCGGTTTGGCTCAGTGGTTCGAGCATCGGCCCACGAACCAGGTTCCGTTCCCGCTAAGGGCATGTACTTTGGTTGCAGTTTGTCCCTGGACCCGGTTGGGGTTGTGTATATCGATGGGAAAATATCCTCTAGTGAGGATAAACAACAACAAAAAAAAATCCAAAATGATGCTGACGCTATTGTTCTTGGGACCACACTTTAAGAAACACTGAACTAAACACCTACACGCCTAACAAAAAAAAAAAAAATGACTAAGCAAACTAATATGTAAACATGATACAATTTTATACAGCTATTAAAATTGAGAACACAGCCCAGCCGGTGTGGCTCAGTGGACTGAGTGTCGTCTCATGGACTGAGAGGTCCCAGTTTGATTCCTGGTCAGGGCACATGCCCGGGTTGTGGGCTCTATCCCTAGTATGGGGTGTGCAGGAGGCAGCCAATTGATGTATTTCTCTCATATCGATGCTTCTATCTCTCTATCCTTTGAGACGACATGGAGGGACCTGGAAAGTATTATCCTAAGTGAAATAAGCCAAACAGAGAAAAACAAGTATCATATGCTCGCACTTATTTGTGGAATATAATGAACATAACAGTCTGAGGAACGGGGTAGTCCCAGAGACGTGGAAGTGGGGTACAGACTGACAATCCCCAGAAGAGGGGGTGGTGGGGGAGAGATAAACCCCAGAACTTATATGCATGTCTGCATGAACAATGGACATGGACAACAAAGCTGGGGACAGGGCGGGGAGGAAGGGGAGGGGGGAATCAGTGGGGGGAAAAAGAGAAACATCTGTAACAAAAATTAATTAATTAATTAATTTTAAAAAATCAATAAAAATGTATTGCGAAAACTAAAATCAACTAACTTAGTCTTAAATATACACAGTTTTCCCTGCTTGTAATCAGTATACTTTTACTATCTTTATGTTTTCATAGAAGAAAAATTTCCTATTTTTCTAGGCAACAACATAAGTCAGAAAGGCCCAAACCAAGAATGTACATAACACCATCCCCAGCACATAAATACTTAATAAACAATAAATAGATGAACAAAAAATGGTTTTGTCCCCATGTTACTTATGAAGACAACAGCAATCTGACAGCATTGCTTTTCCCCCATGGATTCTCCTCCAAGGAGGGTCTCACTGCAACATGTGAGGCTTTCTCTGACAGATCTCCTGTAGAGATTCTTCTAAAATACTATTGGTTGGCTGAATAAATGACAGCAAAATATTTTTCTTCACTTATGTTGTCAGCCATCCAAGTGACTCACCATCCAGCCAGCAGGTATGCCAGAGGCCACAGTGGCCTGGCCAGTCTTGGCATTCTCATCAAACTTGTCAGCAGTGACGAAGTCAACTGGCAAGGTAATCTTCACACCATTCTTCTCAGCTTTGGCCATGAGGTCTTTGACGATCTTGGCTCCCTCTTCATCAAACAGAGAAGTGCCAATCTACACAGGGGACCAAGATGATGAAGATCAACCTCTATACTAAGAGTACAATTACCTCACAAAGCAGACAGGAAGAAGATACAATATAAAGGAGCAATTCCAAGACAAAAGAAAAACAACTTGCAAAATAAATAAAAATGAGAGTTTTTAGAGCTCATGTCAAAAGCTGGTTTTCTTTTCAAGTTTACATAATTGCTATTTCTTATCAAGAGCTATTTCATATCTACTTGGCATTGGTTTCCTACCTCCATGTTGTTGAGCACCTTAAGGAAGGTAAAAGCCATTCCACCGCCAATAATCATCTCATTGACTTTGTCTAGCATATTATTAATCAGCTGGATCTTGTCTGCAACTTTAGCTCTAGAAGGGAAAGCAAGAATCATCACCAACAGAACAAATGATGGACTAAGGAAGTGATATTACATAGCACCTCAGTTTTTATGTCAAGGCACAGGAACAGAGAAATGTCCCACAAAGTGACAAAAATATTGGCTAACTTTGCCTATGCTCCAACCAACTGTGCCACCCAGCCAGGGCTAAGGCTTGCTTTAAAATACTCCTGATTTTTTTTTTAAAGTATTGTAAATGAAACAAGACTGGCAAAAAAGTAAAAAATTATTGAAGCAGGCTGACAGGTGCCTGTGGGGTTATCATATTATTCTCTCAACTTCTGTGCACGTTTGAGTGCTTCTACAATAATGATAAAATGTAAAAATTTCCCCCAAATGACTAATAGTCTAAGAAGACTACATTGCAAGAAAGGTGGCCAAAAAAAACCTCTCCACATCAACTTCCCAAAAACAGCTATTTCAGGCTGAGTTTATAACCTAATCACAACCACTAGGTGGCACTCAATCCCAAATTCCAGGTCTACAGAAGGTTGGAGAACAAAATCAGATCTTCAGGGCAGCAATGATCAGTCTAACCTTTATAACCCAGTGCACAAGACAGGCAATGCTTCCAGAACACACATAACCTGTACCTACCTGGGTTATTTTTAGGATCCTGAAACTGGGCTCAGGAAGCCTGGAGAGCAACTATGTGAAATTGATACCCAACTCCAGAGTCAATTTTCATAGGGAAATGCTGAGTATGTTCTTTCCCATGAGAAAAAAGGTCAGAGACATCTCATCAGAAAGAGGTTGCTACCTAGTTGGCCATGCCAAGTGACAGGAAGTTATCTTTTCCAAGCAGTACCAGGTCCCTGTCCCTACTCTATCACCTAAAACTCACCCTGCTACTGCTAGCCTCTTGACCCACAATTCTGAAATTTCTATTTTTAACTAAGCCATCACAATATAATTTATCCACGTGGTACCTTCACCCATAGGAGAAAATATAAAATGGTATGTGATCTGGAGACAAGAGTTCTAAATGATATATTAAACACAAATGAGGAGATTCTCCTACCTATTCCTTGTCAAATTGTATGTATGTGAAAGGCTTAACCAAATGCTTCAAAACTTGTTAGATGAGCACCTATTTTGGATCTTACTATTCTTCCCTCCAGAACCATCTTTATTCATTTTCGGCCCTAATCTCTGTTCCAAGAAGCTGGCCTGCATGGCCTTCATCAAGGGACTCCCTTGCCCTCTGGCTTCCAGGTGGGTGGCAGCCAACCAGGGGTGGCAGGGGTACATCAGCAGGAAACTAAAGGGACATCAGAGTATTTATTTCCCTGGCTCCCTCCCTGCCAGATGACTATCCCTATGTCTCGACCAAAGGCTACAGTTCCTATCAGAGAACCCTCTCCACACAACTACCCTCTTTGGATTTTGATAACCATTCCCTCCCTTTTGTCCCTTTAGGCCTAGGGATGGTGATAGCTGTTGCTACCCCAGATTACTGTACTGTCCCTTTTGAGTTTCCTTAAAAGCTACCCACGCCTCTGCAGATAAGTCATTTTATTAAATTCTCCTGTTACCCAATTTGATCGTGCTATCTGACAATAAACCACCCAAGTTATAGCCTCTTTCCAGGCAAACGCACTGCTGAAAGCAAAATCTTGAAGAGTTCTTCATACCCGCCCAGGATGGCCAGGAAGGGTCGCTCTGGGCTTTCCAAGGCCTTGGCAAAGTAGTTCAGCTCCTTCTTCATCAAAAAACCTCCAGCTTTCTGTGGCAGACTGACTCCCACCATAGAGCTAGAAAAGACCAGAGACATTCAAATAATAGTCAGTCCCTATCAATTCTCCCAATTCTAGAGACCATCTCCTTATCACTGAAATACTTCAGAGATTCCAGGAGACCATGATTTTCATCCCTAAACTGCAACAAAAACACTTAGGTACAAGATAAGATTTTTGCCTAATAGTGTAGTGTTAAGAGGCAAATAAAAAGCAGTGACCTTAAGTAGAATTTAATATACCCAATTAGTAGTCTTCAGGCCAAGGGTTTAACCCCAATAAATAACCAGTCAGTTGATGCCAATAAGAGAGGATTCCTCAATTTTCTTCCTACTGACAGCATGAGATTCTGATCCCACATGTTCACAGAGGGCGACCTTTACATGAAATATCCAAAGTGAGAAAGAGCAGCTGCTTACTGACACTCAACAAAAAGCTCCACAATCCTCAACTTTTACTTTTCTTTCCTCTTTGGATCAGAGATACTCAACAAGAGCCACAGGGTAAGTGGTAGGTCCAATCAGAGATAGAAACCGACAGGATCACAGTATAATACAGAAATCTCCAAAAGCAACCCAGAGCTTGGGCTGCTTGAGTAAATAGTGGAATATTGCTCCCAGCTCAACATCAAACAAGACTCTTAGTACCTGTGTGCTCGGTGAGCAGTGCCAAAAGCATCATTGACATAGACATCCCCTAGCTTGGAAAGTGAAGCTCGGAAGGCTTCTACTTTAACTGGTTCGGCTTTAACCTGCAGAGAAACACAAAAACACGGGAAAACCGACAACAGTAAATGTGCATGGCTGCAAAGAGAACTGTAAAAGCATTTCATACCAAGAGTCCTCTTGAACATCTTTAAAGACCCTGAGCTGGTGGGACATCAATTTTTGTAACTAACAACAGGGTCTGCTCTTTGTTTCAAATATTCCAGGTCTTTTGGTCATTTCTGCACGTTTCTGCCCTCCTTTGCCTTCTCTCAAATTGCAAACCTAAGATTCCTGAACCATGACTTAACCTCTAATCACATAAAACTAACCACATCCCATTTTTCATTGGCCTCGCCCCAACTCCTAAGACAAGATTCTGATTATTCTTCCCTCTCTTTATCTTGACTCATTTCCTTATTTTTAACATTATCTGGCTACCAAGGCCTTTCTGCAAAGGGACAGAGGCCCTCACATATATTCCTCATGAAAGCAACAAGGACAGGATGGGACAGAGAAGGCAGGTGGAAACATGCCAAGAGAAAAGGACCTCAGAAACATTTTATGTTGATTATTAATTTTTTTAGAGAGAGAGGAAGAGAGAAAGAAACATCAATGGGAAAGAGACACACCGATCAGCTGCCTCCAGCACGCCCCCTACTGGGGATTGCGCCGGCAACCCGGGCACGTGCCCTGACTGGGAAATTGAACCGGGACCTCTCAGTCCATGGGACAACGCTCAATCCACTGAGCCACACCAGCCGGGCTGTCATTTCATGTTGATTAAAAGGAGGATTTTCATATGGCCTTTCTTGAAGTTAGGCATCTGAGGAAACAAGAAATAAACTTCTACAAAATAGAGAGAGGAACAAAAAGTAGAAGTAAAACACAGGACTTTAAAATGTCAGCTCACTATCCAGGGATCACCACCACCACCAAAGGGGACACAAAGCAGTATGGCAGGCTGAACAAAAAGTCTCTGGCAGGAGACTAAGCAAAGATGAACAGGAAGCCAGATGAAGGGAGAAATGGCACAGGAGGGTACACGGCACAGAACAGATGTTCATTCTACTCACTGCCCACTCCCATCCTTTACGAATCAAGATGGATGCGGCTGTCACAAAGAACAGGGGCTTTCCTCTAATGACCCAAAGGATGCAGGGGCACTAATGTTAAAACTAGACTGTAGGGCCCCCGTAATTACTCCAGAATGGAATATCATCTGCCACTGATATAGTAATGAAAACAATGCCTGAATGGCAGGAGACCTGGGTTCCAGGCCCAGCTCTGACACTAATTCACAGTGTAACTTTTGGCAAGTTGCTCTCTGTCCCTGAAATGTTCCCTTATATTAAAAAGGCATAATAACCCCTCTATTCAAGAACTGTTTGAGCAAAAATGGCAAACTGAAAGCTCTTCATAAAAAGGTGCTATAGAAATTAATAATAATAATAATAATAATAATCAGAACCCACTTCTCATTTATCATCTGCCCATCACTAGAAGGAAAGGAATGCTCCTAAAATATCAATGCAGGAACACTGGATAGAGGAAACATTTTATGTACTCTGTTTTTTATTATTTTAAACTCATGGCTGGCTCCTGAAATTTCAAGCACTGAAAACTACTGCACACTAAATGTCAAGTTAACTAACAAAAGTCATAGACTGCCATGGTTGGTTCCTCATTTCCTGAAGAAAAGGTTTTGCCTCAATTTGCCAGTTGCCTCCTGCCATGTCTGAGTCCTAGGGTCTGAGCAGCTTGAGTTCCAGTCTAAAAGGGCACCAAATTTTAGGTCAGCATTTGACTCCTACTATTATAGTAAGATCATGCCAAAGGCAAGATAAGGCAAGACAACCAGGGCCTGTGGTGCTAAGAAAAGAAACTGCTGCACTCCAGTGACCTTAAGAAATGTCAGAAGTATAACAGGAGATTGAGAAACGAGACTCAGAGCATCTTGTTCCCCAAAACACTAAAGATCTTAAGAGCGCAAAGTACTCAGAGGGTGCCTTCAGCTTCCCTTCTACCAATAAGGCAAATTCCAAATCATCCTCAAAGAGCCAGCTTTATCATTTAATACTTGAATTCCAGTTGGCAGGTCATGGTAATCTGTTTCGTGGGTTACTTTCAGATTTGGGGGGAGGGGGTCCTTTTTTATTTCTTTTTCCTATGGTTGTTTCTGCATGACAACAGCAGAGTTGAGTAGTTCCAACACAGACCATATATGGTTGTGATTGGCTGTATGGCCCACAAACATAAAATATTTACTGTCTGGACTTTTATAGAAAAAGTTTGCTTTTCTGATGGACTGAGATATATATAAAGCCCAGCAACAGAACCACTAACTCTAACTTTAGTCAAATGACTGCTTTTCTGAGACTTAGTTTCTTTTTTTTTTTATTGATTTTAGAGGGAGGAAGGAATAGGGGGGAGAGAGAGAAAGAGACAGAGATTGATTCGTTGTTCCACTTATTTGTGCATTCATTGGATGTTTCTTGTATGCACCCGACCAGGGTTCGAACCCACCACCTTGGCATATCAGGACAACACTCTAACTCTAACCAACTGAGCTACTTGGCCAGGGCTGAAACTTAGTTTCTTTATGAAATGATAATATATGTATGCCCTTATCTTAAAGAGAAATTCAAAGAAAAATGCTATACACTTCTTAGAAAAAATGCCTTAAATCCAAAGCAACATCATTATGACCATCATTTACCCCACTACAATCAATTGTCCCTTTTCACTGGACTTAGAAAAATACTTTTTCTATTCATGAAATTATTTTATAAGAAAATCCTAATTATATCAAATTTAACTTACTGTTTTAAAAATATCAAGCTCAAGCTTTAACTTAATTCCTCTTCTAAATAACAACAGATTGTCCTTCAATAATACACTAGGGCCTATTGCTCAGAAAAACTGTTCCGGCCTTGACAAACAAAATCTCTAAAATTGACTCTGCTGGAGGAACACCTGGTGTTGCATGGACACTCACCCTCACCACCACCTGTGAACATCTGTACCCAGCACTTGGGAATCACAGCCCACCCTTCGATATGATTATCACATACTGCCGGAAGGAAAATCCTTATGTTCCACAGGCCAGGTGTGTGACAAAAGGACAATTAGAAGTAGTATGTTGCTCAGCCAGTGTGGCTCAGTGGCTTGAGCATCATCTCATGGACTGAGAGGTCCCAGTTCGGATTACCAGCCAGGGCCCATGCCCGGGTTGTGGGCTTGATCCCCAGTAGAGGGCATGCAGGAGGCGGCCAATCGATGCCTCTCTCACTCATTGATGTTTCTCTCTCTCCCTTCCTCTCTCTCTCTCTAAAAAAAAGAAAAATCAATTTTTAAAAATACATATATATTTTTAAATCACAGGTCCTACCTTGTTCCCAGAGGCATCCTTTCCCTTCCCTTCTTCCTCCACATGAAAGCGAAGGTTCTCCAGCAGGATGACAGACCCAGCAGCTGGGTCAGCACAAGCTTTCTCCACCTCCGGGCCCACACAGTCCTTCAAGAACAAAACATCCCTGGGGAGAGTACGAGATGGAGAAACTTGAGCAGTCTGAAAGTTAAGAACCAGTAACAACATGCTTGACAACATCTCTTGTCACAGAGTCCACCAGCACCAGAGGTGGCACTTACTTCCCCAGCAGAGATTTGAGTTCTGCAGCAACTGGCTCCAAGGAGTACTTGTCAGGCATGGGGACACCATCAGGCCGACCGAGGTGGCTCATGAGAACAACTGACTTGGCTCCATTATCCAAGCAGAATTTGATACTTGGGATGGCAGCCTTGATTCTGTAACCAAAAAGAGACAGCACATAGAGCAAGGTTACTGCTAGGAACTAGTGGGAAATATTTCATTCATGGCCTTACAAAACATCAAGCCCCTTTTCTTCTCCCAATGCCTTCGAATCCACTTTTGGCAACTCAGTGATGGTCCTCAGATACATGTTCAGGGGAAGAAGTTAATGACAATGCCAACCCTCCACCCAGGATTATACATTTTCATCATGGTTTACCTCTTTTCCAGAAAACAGACCACAGCTAGAGGGCCTGAAGCTACTATCTGTCTAAAAACCTGCTTGTGCCCTGGCCAGTTTGGCTCAGCGGTTAGAGCGTCGGCCTGCGGTCCTGAGAGACCCGGGTTCGGTTCCCGCTAGGGGCACGTACTTCGGTTGCAGTTTGTCCCCGGCCCTGGTCGGTTGTGCGGGTGGCAACCACTTGATGTGTCCCTTCACATCGAAGTTTCTCTCTCTCTGTTCCTCTCTCTCTCTCTCCCACTCTACCTGAACAAGAAATGGAAAAATGTCCTCGGGTGAGGATAAAAAAATAATAATAATAAAAAAAAAAAAAACCTGCTTGTAAGGTTGACCCTTGGCTGGTGTCTAGAATTTGACTTTCAAAGTGGTCCCTCAGTCCTTTGACAAGGGCCATTCACTGTTCCTACAATGTCTATAAAAACAGGATGATTTATGCTGAACACCTGCTTCCTTTAGGAGTCTGAAATTTTAGTAGTTGCTAGGCAGAGGGTACCTATATTACCAGCTCCCAATAAAAATCTTGGGAGTCAAGTCTCTAATGGGCTTTTCTGGACATAAACACTGCACACAATTACTGCATTTTTCACTGCTGGAGAAAGGAACACACTCAGTGTATCCAGTCATGGGAGGGAGAGAGCATCAAAAGACCATGCATGGCCCTGGCCGGTTTGGCTCAGCGGTTAGAGCGTCTGCCTGCGGTCCGGAGAGACCGGGTTCGGTTCCCGCTAAGGGCATGTACCTCAGTTGCAGTTTGTCCCCGGCCCTGGTTGGGTCGTGTGGGTGGCAGCCACTCGATGTGTCCCTTTCACGTCGATGTTTTTCTCTCTCTCTCTCTCCCTCCCACTCTATCTGAACAAAAAATGGAAGGGTGTCCTCGGGTGAGGATAAAAAAAAAAAAGACCATGCATGGATTTCTCCCAACTCTGCTTGTCTTTTCCCATTGCTGATCCTGCCGTACATCTTTTCAATGTAATAAACTTTTGCAGTGAGACTAAATGCTTTGTCTTGTGAGTCCTAGCAAATCACAAAACGTGGATGGTCTTGGGTACTCCAAAACACAGCTCTTACATGACTGTGGAAGAAATATAAAATTCCGCCCTGGCCGGTTTGGCTCAGCGGTTAGAGCGTCAGCCTGCGGTCCAGAGAGACCCGGGTTCGATTCCCGCTAAGGGCATGTACTTCGGTTGCGGTTTGTCCCCGGCCTTGGTTGGGTCGTGTGGGTGGCGACCACTCGATGTGTCCCTTTCACGTCGATGTTTCTCTCTCTCTCTCTCTCTCCCTCCCACTCTATCTGAACAAAATATCAAAAAATGTCCTCAGGTGAGGATAAAAAAAAAAAGAAATATAAAATTCCTAAATCTTTAAACCTTTAAAGGAAACTTGGGGAGAACTGTAGTAACTTTCCTGCGCCCATTACAGGTCCTAAGTCACTTTTTAATTTAAGAAAAAACATGTGCATTATATAGAATGTAGTTTATAATACTATAGTACATCATCATTTAACCAAAAAATTATTAAACTTTTAACATTTCAATTTTTTGTTACAAACTTGATACTATCTTTTCATTTTTGCCAGTCTTTAAGAAATTAAAATTGATAATTAAGAAAATCACTATGCCCTGGCCGGTTTGGCTCAGCAGGTTAGAGCGTCGGCCTGCGGTCCAGAGAGACCTGGGTTCGGTTCCCGCTAAGGGCACGTACCTCGGTTGCAGTTTGTCCCCGGCCCTGGTTGGGTTGTGCGGGTGGCAACCACTCGATGTGTCCCTTTCACATCGATGTTTCTCTCTCTCTCCCTCCCACTCTATCTGAACAAAAAATAGAAAACTGTCCTCAGGTGAGGATAAAAAAAGAAAATCATTTATTGCCCTGGCCGGTTTGGCTCAGCGGTTGGAGCATTGGACTGCGGACCAGAGAGTCCCAGGTTCGATTTCCACTACGGGCACATACCGAAAAAAAAAAAAAAAGAAAATCATTTATTTATTCATTAAATATTTGTTTAATACTTCCTTTATGCCAGGTACTGTTCCAGATTCTGAGAATACAACAGCAAATAAAAGAGTGCCTGCTCTCATGGAAGTGAAATTCTAATCATGGGAGAGATAATATACAACAAACAAATAAAATATATCTATCTCAGATGGTGATAGGAGCCATGGGAAAATAAGGCAGGGCAAGAGGACAAGAATGACCGGGAATAGTGGTGGCGGGGATTTTAGGTAGGATGGCCAGGGAAAGTCTCTCTGATAAGTTGACATTTCAACAGAATATGGAGCAATAAAAAATCAAGTTATGTTTCTAAAATATCTTATGCTATTTGGCAGATATAAAAAACCATTTATCTCAAATAAAGAAGAAATCTTTATCAGGTATAAAGTTTGCTCAATGAAACCAAATTAATTTTCAGGGCTATCCTTTACTGGCAAGTTCTATTATTTCTATTGCTTCATTTTGTTAATCAATCCAATGGATTTCTGAAAATGAAAAGATCTACTCAGACATGTTTCTCTGCTTTTTCTCGTTCATAAAATCCCTTCATAGGCAGGCATATTTCCCATCTTTTCTGTGTGCTGCAGAAAATAATGGAAATCAAGAAGGATCAGAGCTGCCTTGTACAAAGACCTTCCACTGTGGTGCAGCAGAAATGTGCTTGGCAGACTGCCAGGCTCTATTCTGGGGCCGGTATCTGAAAATGTTCTGGGTCTAGACCTACATTGTCCAATATGGTAGCCATTAGCCACATATGCCTCTTAAATGCTAGAGATGTGACTATTCCAGATTGAGATGTGCTATAGCGTAAAATACATGCTGGATCTCAAAGGCTTAATATCAAAAAAGTTAAATGTCCCTTTGATTAAATTATTTTATCGATTACATATTGAAATGATTATTTTGGACTTACTGAATTAAACATATTATTAAAATTAAGTTCACCCATTTCTTTTTAATTTTTTGTTGTTGTTAATCCTCAACCGAGGATATTTTTCCCATTGATTTTTCTAGTGGAATGGGGGGGGTTGCCTCCTACACACACCCCAACTGGGACCGAGGATCGAACCTGCAGTCTATGTACATGCCCCTGACCTGGAATCGAACCCATGACCCTCTGGTGTGCCAGCCAATACTCTAACCAGTGAGCCATGCCAGCCAGGGTTCTTTTTACTTTTTTAATGTAGCAACTAGAAAATTTTCAATTACATGTGGCTCATATTATATTTACATGAGACAACACTGATCTAATCATTTGAAAGCACCTTTTCAGCTCAAACCTTTCATTTAAAATGTAAAATATCGGGGGAGGCGGGCTGGGGTGGAGGGATTGAGGGAAGAAAAAGGGAGAAAGAACTCATGGACACTGACAACAGTGTGGTGATAGCTGGAGGGAGAGGGTGGAGGTAGGTAGAAGAAGGTAAAGGGGGGATAAATGGTGATGGATGGAGACTTGACCAGGGGTGGTGAACAAACAAAACAGTGTGCAGATGATGTGTTGTAGAACTATGCACCTGAAACATGTATACTTTTGTTAACTAGTGTCATCCCATTAAGTTTAATAAAAAGGAAATAAACATCTTTAGAGTGGTAAAAAATAAGTAAATAAAACTGAAAATAAAAACCTTGTTTTACAATCTAGTCAAAAGCAAAAACAGTACTATGACTTATAATTTCTGCTTCTGAATCTAGGAGCCAAGACACTTGAAGCAGCCTACACAGATTAAAAATATTACTTCTAATGTCTTATCCCTTAAGTCAAAATTCTCAAAAACTGATTTTATCTGGGCCACCCCAGTATTGCAGGAGCTTGCAATACCACATGTAAGCTTAATAATTACTGGTAATTAAAAAAGCCTTTTCTGCCCTGGCCGGTTTGGCTCAGCGGTTGGAGCGTCGGCCTGCGGTCCGGAGAGACCTGGGTTCGGTTCCCGCTAAGGGCATGTACCTTGGTTGCAGTTTGTCCTCGGCCCTGGTTGGTCGTGCGGGTGGCAGTCACTCGATGTGTCTCTTCACATCGATGTTTCTCTCTCTCTCTCTCTCTTCCTCTCTCTCCCTCCCGCTCTATCTGAACAAAAAATGGGAAAATGTCCTCGAGTGAGGATTAAAAAAAAAAGCCTTTTCTTATACAGTTCATTTTGTAAGGGAAGCCAGGTAACCTTAAACTTTGACATTCTTTAAAAATGCATAACCCCAAAGTCTTCAAATTTTCAAAAAACGCCCTGGCCGGTTTGGCTCAGCAGTTAGAGCGTTGGCCTGCGGTCCGGAGAGACCCAGGTTCGGTTCCCGCTAAGGGCACGTGCCTTGGTTGCAGTTTGTCCCCGGCCCTGGTTGGGTCGTGTGGGTGGCAACCACTCGATGTGTCGCTTTCACGTCGATGTTTCTCTCTCTCTCTCTCTCTTCCTCTCACTCTATCTGAACAAAATATCGAAAAATGTCCTCGGGTGAGGATAAAAAAAAAAAAAAAAATTTTCAAAAAACGAGGACACACACAAAAAAAATCACTTTCTTAAGATGGTTTTTTTCCAATTTCTACGTTCTCATAAGAAAGCAGAACAGAGAGCTGTAGCGATATTGCCCCCTAGTCAATCAGTTTGGTTCAAATAAACTCTTATAAAAATTCTTAAAAATAAAAAAAAAAGAAAGAAAAGAAAGCAGACAAGAGGGTAGGTTGGTGAAAGCCCAAGATCATATGCTTAAGTTACCACAGTTCTACAATAAGAAAGGAAAACCATTTCATCCTATATAACCTACACCAATGAACATCCTTTAAAATTTATTTTCTTTAATGATTTCAAAGAGAGAAAGGGAGAGGGAGAGAGAGAGAAACATCGATGAGAGAGAACATCAACTGGTCGCCCCATGCATGCCCCCCACTGGGGATTTGGCCCACAACGTGGGCATGTTGTCCTGATCAGAAATCAAACCGGCGACCTCTTGGTGCATGGGTCAACACTCAACCCACTGAGCCACACCAGCCGGGCCCAATGCACATCTTAACCTAGCTCAATGCTTAGCAGGAACCTTACCTCTGGTTGTTTGTTATCTGGTTGTTCTTCATAGGAACATTGAAGTCCACTCTAAAAAAACAAAAAACAAAGTTTCAGGTTCAGAGCCATAATCAATATATTGTCCCCTCAAAGACTAGAGAGGCGCTTTTATTGAAACAGTTAAATAAGTTAGAAGTCCAAAAGTCACCTTAAAAATAATCAGCAGTATTAAAAGCCAAGACAGTGGTTAGCCATGGGGAGGAGGGTGGGAGTAGTGACTGAGATAGGACACCAGAGGGATTTCTGGGGTTCTGGTAATGTTCTATTCCTTGACCTGGGTGATTGTACAAATATGCTCGTTTCGTGATAATTCTTTGAACTTATGATTTGTGTCCTTTCCAGTGTTTATCTCATACTTTAAAAAAGAATTCTTTTAAAATATTAAAAATAAAACCTAACTTAAACCACAGGTACTAGCCCTGAAGATCTGGGTAGCTAAAACCTGTTCTATCTAAAAAGAGCTCTATGTGTGCCTAGCATGATAGTATGTAATAATAATGGCAGCTGGAGGTGTGAAGGATAATAATGAATACATCTCTTTTTAAAGATTTCTTTACTGATCTTGAGAGACAGAGAGAAACACTGATGTGAGAGTGAAACATCGATCAGCCACTTCTTGATGCCCCCAACTGGGGAGCGAGCCCACAACCTGGGCATGTGCCCTAACTGGGAATCAAACCAGCAACCTTTGCATGGGATGACACCCAACCAAGCCACACCAGCCATGGCAAGAAACACGTCTTGATTCTGATTCCTTTGACATTTCTGGGTCCTAGTGAAACTACCATCACTTGACACACACACACACACACACACACACACACACACATCTGAAAAAATAAAACACATCAAGAGAATATCATACTTTTTGGAGAAAGCCTAGGGCCTCGAGACCAGAAGGAACCCAGTGTCCAAGACCAAGTTTACACAGTACCCTTCAAACAAAACAAAGACAATAAAAATAAGATAGGCTCTTTCAAAAAGGCTGAGAGGCATGAGTGGAATACATGACCCTGCCCATCAGACAAATGGGCAATTAAAACAGAAGTGATCAGGATGGCACAAGCAGAAATGTACTGCAGTCTCTTCTTTCTTACCCAACAGACAACTGCTTTACCATTTTTAAGAACCGGTAATTCCTTCCCCCTTCTTCTGAACTCCTCGGAACCTCAGCTATTTCAATCTAACTGAACTGAGACCATGTGGTAGCTATTTGTAAGGTCTAAGTTTTGCCTGCTAAGATCCTTTTTATGTGTTTTCTTTCTATATCTATAGAAGGTGGATGATAGTACCTATCTCACAGTTATTGTGAGAATTAAATGAATTAGTGATTTGTAAAGTGCTTAGAATACCTGGTATACAATAAGTACCATAAAAGTGGTAACTATTATTATACATGTAAATGCTTTTCCCACACCATATTTCTGTAATTTAAAAGGCAGATTAACTATTACTAATGTTAACCTAAAAATAAGATGGCCTTTCAAAGTGAGAGGCAGCAAGCATTTACAGAGATCACTAGGAATGCTGTTCGGGACTCACTGAAAAGAACTGTTTCTTTTTTTTTTTTTTTTTTTTTATCATCCTCACCCGAGGACATTTCTCCATTCTTTTGTTCAGACAGAGTGGGAGGGAGAGAGAGGAAGAGAGAGAGAGAGAAACATCGACGTGAAAGGGGCACATCGAGTGGCTGCCACCCGCACGACCAACCAGGGCCCAGGGACAAACTGCAACCAAGGCACATGCCCTTAGCGGGAACCAAACCCGAGTCTCTCTGGACCGCAGGCCGACTCTCTAACCGCTGAGCAAAACTGGCCAGGGCCCAAACAGTGTTTCAATTAGAGACAGAGCCAATGGGTATTTTTAAGAAACAGAAGAGGAACAATTACATCAATAGAAGGAATGCATCCCTATTGATGCAGATAACACAACCCAGTAATACTAATTCTAAACAATGTTTTTAATATTCATTCCAGTAGTCATCAGTTCTAGTCACAATTAACTGTTTTCTTGTTGTCGTTGCAAACGGTTTTCTGGGACAAAATGTTCTAGGTCCAATCCAAAGGTTATTTTGACCTGTTTTAGCATTCCAAAGATTTTTTTTTTTTCTTTTGGTGGTACGTGCCCCTAGCAGAAACCGAACCCGGGAATCTCTGGTCTGCAGGTCAACGCTCAACCGCTGAGCCAAACTGGCCAGGGCAACATTCCAAAGATTTGAAGCATAAGGAATGCAAGGCAGTTCCTCTGGCATGGTAGCTCCGGCTCCACTTACATTACTTTACATTACTCTTTACACTAGAAACAGCTAGCATCACATGCTAAGAGACTACAGGAAAATTATGACCTAGGCAAGAAGACTGTTGCCATGCTTGACCATAAAGCTCCATTCCTAGTCCTTCTTCTCAGAGACAAAGGCCTGGTAGATGACTACAAGATCCCAGACCTACTGAGAAGACCACTAATATCCTGTTCCCTAGTCCTGTACAGACATACCTCAGAGGTATGCAAGTTCAGTTCCAGACCATCACAACAAAGAGAATATCGCAATAAAACAAGTCTCACAAATGTTTTGGTTTCCCACTGAATATAAAAATATGTTTACACTACACTGTAGTGTATTAAGTATGTAATACCAATATGTCTTAAAAAACATGTACAGCCCTGGCCGGTTTGGCTCAGCGGTTGGAGCGTTGGCCTGAGGTCCGGAGAGACCCGGGTTCGGTTCCTGCTAAGGGCACGTACCTCCGTTGAAGTTTGTCCCCAGCCCTGGTTGGGTTGTAAAGGTGGCAGCCAATCGATATGTCCCTTTCACGTCGATGCTTCTCTCTCCCTCTCTCTCCCTCCCACTCTATCTGAACAAAATATCAAAAAATGTCCTCGGGTGAGGATTAAAAAAAAAAAAAAAAATGTACAAACTTTAATTAAAAACACTTGACTGCTAAAAAATACTAAACATCAATTCAGCTTCAGCAAGTCATAATCTTTTTGCTGATGGAGGGCCTTGCCTTGATGTTGATGGCTGCTGACTGATCAGGATGATGGCTGCTGAAGGTTGGGGTGGCTGTGGCAATATCTTAAAATAAAACAACAGTGAAGTTTGCCACATTGATGGACTTTTTCCTTTCATGAACAATTTCTCTGTAGCGCGCAATGCTGTTTAATAGCATTTACCCACAGTAGAACTTCTTTCAAAATTAGAGTCAATCCTCTCAAACCCTGCCACTGCTTTATCAACTAAGTTTATGTAATATTCTAAATCCTTTGCTGTCATTTCAATAATCTTCACAGCATCTTCACCAGGAGGAGAGTCCATCTCAAGAAACCACTTTCTTTACTCATCTTTAGGAAGCAGCTCCTCATCCATGAGATTTATCATGGATGAGGAGTTGCAGTGTTATGAGACTGTAGCAATTCAGTCACATCTTCAGGTTCCACTTCTAATTCTAGTTCTCTTGTTATTTTCACCAGTTTTCATCTATATTTACTTCATCCACTAAAGTCCTGAACCTCTCTCAAAGTCATCCATGAGGGCTGGAATCAATTTCTTCCAAAATCCTGTTGACATTTTGATCTCTTCCTGTGAATCATGAACGTTCTTAGTGGCATTTAGGAGGAAATCTTTTTTTTTCTTCTAAGTAGGCTCTCAACACTGAGAGCCTACTTAAAATATTTACTTAAAATATTTAATAGCCCTGGCTGGTTTGGCTCGGCAGTTAGAGCGTTGGCCTGTGGTGCAGAGACCTGGGTTCAGTTCCCGCTAAGGGCATGTGCCTTGGTTGCAGTTTGTCCCCGGCCCTGGTTGGGTCATATGGGTGGCAGCCACTTGATGTGTCCCTTTCACGTCGATGTTTCTCTCTTTCTCTCTCCCTCCCACTCTATCTGAACAAAAAATGGAAAAATGTCCTCTGGTGAGGATAAAGAAAAAAATAATAAATTAAATAAAATATTTAATAAACCATACTATAAACAGATGTGCTGTCATCCAGACTTTGTTGTTCCATTTATAAAGTGCAGGCAGAATAGATGTAGCGTAATTCATAAGGGTCCTAGGATTTTCTAAATTCTAAATCAGCACTGACTTGAACTAAAAGTCACCAGCTGCACTAGCCTCTATCAAGAGAGTCAGACTATCCTTTGATGCTTTGAAGCCAGGCACTGATCTCTCCTCTCTAGCTATGAAAGTTCTAGATGGCACATCCTTCCAACATAAGGCCATTTCACCCACACTGAAA
The DNA here is from genome assembly GCF_014108415.1 of Molossus molossus. NCBI lineage: Eukaryota > Metazoa > Chordata > Mammalia > Chiroptera > Molossidae > Molossus > Molossus molossus. The sequence continues at coordinate 8,761,766 of NW_023425355.1, read as the reverse complement.
AACTGTGTTTTTTTGTTTTTGTTTTTGTTTTTGTTTTTAGTGTAGCCACCTTCATGAATTATCTTAGCTAGATCTTTTGGCTAACTTACTGCAGCTTCTACATCAGCACTTGCTGCTTCACCTTGTGCTTTTATGTTAGGGAGACAGCTTCGTTCCTTAAACCTCATGAACAGATCTCTGCTAGCTTTAAACTTTTCTTCTGTAGCTTCCTCACCTCGCTAAGCCTTCAAAAAACTAAACAGAATTAGGGCCTTGCTCTGGTTCAGGCTCTGGCTTAAGGGAATTTTGTGCTGTGGCTGATTTGATGTTCTATCCAGACAGATACAACTTTCTCCATATCAGCAATAAAGCTGTTTCACATTCCTATCATTCATGTGTTCACTGGAATGGCACATTATTTTCTTCAAGAACTTTTCCATTGCATTTACAACTTGGCTAACTCTTTGGCACAGGAAACCTAGCCATTGGCCTATCTCAGCTACAAAATGCCTTCCTCACTAGGTTTTTTTGTTATTGTTGTTGTTAATTTTTTTTCTTTATTGATTTTTGAGAGAGGAAGGGAGAGGGAGAGAGAGATAGAAACATCAATGAAAGATAACATCGACTGGCTGCCTTCTGCATGCCCCCCACTGGGGATCTGGCCCACAACCTGGGCATGTTCCCTGACCGGGAAATTGAGCCCGCAACCGCTTAGTGCATGGGTCAACACTTAACCACTGAGCCACACTGGCCGGGCGCTAAGTTTTGATTTAAAGTGAGAGATGTGTGGCCCTGGCCGTTTGACTCAACTGTTAGAGCATCAGCCTGCAGACTGAAGGGTCTAGGGTTCGATTTCTGGTCAAGGGCACATACCTGGGTTACAGGTTCAATCCCCGGTTCCTGGTTGGAGTCATGTGGGAAGCAACCAATCAATGTGTCTCTCTCACATGGATATTTCTCTCTCTCTCCCTCCCTTCCTCCCTTCCACTCTATCTAAAAATCAATAAAAAAAATATCCTCAGGTAAGGATTAACCAAAAATAAAAAGATAAGATGAGAGATGTGTGATTCTTCCTTTCACTTGAACACTCAGAGGCCATTATAGGTTTTTTTTTAATCCTCCCCCGAGGACATTTTTCCATTTTTTGTTCAGACAGAGTGGGAGGGAGAGAGAGGAAGAGAGAGAGAGAGAGAGAGAAACATCGATGTGAGAGAGACACATCGAGTGGCTGCCACCCGCACGACCCAACCAGGGCCGGGGACAAACTGCAACCGAGATACATGCCCTTGGCGGGAACCGAACCCGGGTCTCTCTGGACTGCAGGCCAATGCTCTAACCACTGAGCAAAACCGGCCAGGGCCATGGTAGATTTATTAACTGGCCTAATTTCAATATTGTTGTGTTCCAAGAAATAGGAAAGCCCAAGGAGAAGGAGAGAGATGGGGGAATGGCCAAATGGTAGAATAGTCAGAACACACACAACACTTATTAAGTTTGCTATCTTAATATGGGGAGTTTGTGGCACCCCAAAACAATTACAAGAGTAACATCAAAGATCGTTAATCATAGATCACCATAACAAATTTAATAATAATGAAAAAGTTTGAAATATCACAAGAATTATCAACATATGACAGACACACAAAGTGAGCAAATGCTGTTGGCACATGGTGCCCATAGACTTGCTCAATGCAGGATTACACAAACTTTCAATTTGTAACAAAAGCACAGTATCTGTTAAGTGCAGTAAGGTAAAACACAATAAAACAAGGTATGCCTATACTCCAATCTATCTCACTACAGAGCAGCCTTTCCAAAGGTGGGTTGAAGAAATAATTCTATATTCAAATACTTTCATTAAAGATTCTTCAAAACTAAAGGCAGTATATATGCCTTTGAAGAAAGACATACAGTCTCCTTAGTTTCAGGCTACTTGATGCTGATCCGAAGCATCTTCTTTAAATATCCTGAACAAGGTCCTTGCCAGCCATAAAGTGCATTCCAAAGAGGATAGAGTATCCCATTACCATGGGTCATTTTCTCCCTATGCAGCCTCCCAGAAGGCCCATGGTCTAAAGGGCTAAGGGCAAGAGGCAGAGCACAAGCCATCCCTCACAGTGCTGCTTCCTACCCCCAAGCCCTCATAAGGAGGAAATTCTTTGGGCAGAAACACTCAAGAATCTGGTTCATCTGTCTAAGCTTACATAGCTTACTGAGGAGAATTGGACTTGTACTCTCTTCTCATTGCCTGAGGATTACCTCCCCTTACCATCTCTAGACTCTCAATAACAGCACTCCTTTTAGCTCCTCCTCTCAGTGGACTCCACCAAAGAAACTGCTTTCCCTACACATTCCACTTGTTCCATTCTATGTAAAATCTGCACCCCTTCCATTTCCACTTCCCTAAAATACTCAGGCATGAAATCAGCTATCACTATACACCTATCAGAATGGCTGAAATAAAAAATGACAACACTGCCCTGGCCAGTTTGGCTCAGCGGTTAGAGCGTCGGCCCATGGACCAGAGAATCCCGGGTTCAGTTCCTGCTAGGGGCACGTACCTCGGTTAGTTTGTCCCCACCCCGGTTGGGGTCATGTGGGTGGCAACCACTTGATGAGTCTCTCTCACATTAATGCTTCTCTCTCTCTTCCTCCCTCTCTCCCTCCCACTCTATCTGAAGATAAATGCAAAAATGTCCTCGGGTGAGGATAAAAATAATAATAATAATGACAACATCAAATGCTGGCAAGGATGCAGAGACCAATCACTCATACACTGCTGGTGGAAATGTAAAATGGTGTGGCTGCTTTGGAAAACAGTATGGGAATTCCTCAAAGTTTAAGCATATGACCCAGCAATTCCATTCCTAGGTATTTACCCAAGAGAAATGACAGCATATGTCCATACCAAGACTTGTGCACAAATAAATGTTCAATGTTCACAACAGGTTTATTTGTAGTAACCCAAAACTGGGAACAACCCAGATGTCCTTCAATGGGCTAAACAAATGGTAGAACATCCATACCATAGAATACTCTTCAGCAATACAAGGACTAAACTATGGATGCATGCAACAACTTGGAAAAATCTCAAGGACTTATGCTGAATTTAAAAATCCAGTGCCAAAAGGTAACACACTGTGTGATTACACTTATGTAACATTTTTGAAATGACAAAATTTTAGAAACAGAGGACAGGTTAGGAGTTACCAGAGGTTAGGAATAAGGGAGAGGGGCCATGACTCTAAAGGGGCAGCATGAGTGAGATCTTAGTGGTGATCAAACAAAACTAGTTCTGTATCTTGATTGTGGTGGGAGTTACACAAATCTAGACATGTGATAAAACCAAAGTCAACTTTCTACTTTGACATTTTATTATAATTATGCAAGATGTATCCAATGGGTGAAATTGGGTGAACACAGGACCTCTCTACTATCTTTGCAACCTCCTGTGAATCTGTAATTATTTCCAAATAAAATGTTAAAAATATTGATTTAGTACAAATATCAAGTCTCTATCACCTGAAATCTCAGGAGTCCAGGCCCAGTTCCATTACAAGTTCTCAAAGAAACCATGTCCATCCTTGCTTCACTGCCCCTGACCGGAAAATTGAGGTATCATGGCTGTCTTAGAGACTTTTTAAATCTGCTCTGTTTTCCCTCTCCATTTCCTTTTCCACTTCATCAAGGCTGTTGCTTAACAAGTTTCAACAGGTTAAAGAGAAACAGTGAGGTTTTAAAAAAAAAAGAAGGGGGATGGGACGACAACCAAACAGGAAGTGTTTCACAGTCAGCAATGGAGTATTTCTGACATCCTATGAGAAGAAAGAAAATAACATCGCAAAACTATGCAGGAAGTTTATTCAAAGGTAAGGTCAACTGGTGTCCTAAAAAACTGAGGTGGAACCTGGTAATTATTCAGAGGTTTCTAGCTATCTAAAGTTCCATCAACAAGGAAAAATTTTCCTTGGGCAATCAAGGCAGGGGCCAGAAGACTCAACAAACATCTATTCTGCAAGACAAAGAGAGGAGGTAAGTGAAGCAGCCATTACTCAGGAGGCCCCATTTCCTAAACATTGCCAGCAAAGACCACACAACAGCACTAAAACAAAAAGAAATTTGAGCTGACAAAGCATGGCTGCCTAGACTCTTCCAAAAATTAGGGCTACAATATGACTCATGTTCAAAAGAGATTCCTTAATAATCAGGGAACAAAGTAACTTCCTCTCCTCAGGTCACATAAATAGAATTTATAAAGATTATAGGGTGTGGGGGGTTATAGATTGCAACCATCAGTAAACAAAATGTCTCTTTTAACCTGTCTTTGTTCACTACATCCCAGCATTCAGAGGATCTGGTCCATAGCCAAGGAGATCCAACTCTAGTCGTGGTTCTGCCATTAACTTGCTAGTTCAGTGACCTTGGTCAGGTCATTTTCTATCAGCAAAACGGACTAGCCAATCATTTCAAGGCTCAGGGTCAATCTGTGTTGAATGAAATTTTTTGGAGCCCTTGGGCAGAAAGATATTTCATATTAGATCCAGATGAGAAAAGATAAGCACCTTCTCTATAGTCCCACTCCCAGCCAGTCCAGTTAATTCCTTATGCCAGTTTCCCAGGGGAGAGAGGAAATAAAGCCAAAAACTGAAATTGTAGGAAGGTGACCAGTATGGTGCCCTACTTCTTGTCTTTCAGCTGGTGCATGCATCTGGAAAGGTCAGGCTTGAGCATAGAGATGGGAGGAAATAAAACCTAATTGCCGATGTCCACCTGTCCTGTTTTTCAGAGGATCTATCCCCTTTCCTTAACATAATCTGAGGGGTAGAAAGGGCCTTTGCCTAATACCAGGATGACTCTAACTCCTACTTTGTCCAGATTGCAAAAGCCTAGGTCATTTGGGAAAATGTGGATACCAGGTGTTTTTCATCGCCATAAGCTATTGAGTTCTTCTATTTCCATAGCAAGGCACAGAAGGCCACCTGCAAACTAATAGTGGCCATAGTGAAATTAGAGGGAAGGGAAAGCTACATGAATTTTAGGGTACCCATAAAGTTCTCTAATTCACAGTGCCTTGATATGTTTATGCTTAGGGTAAAGGGAGATCCCCTACTACCTTAAGTATCTCCTACTATCCAAAAGATGCCCTCATTGAACCAACCCAAACTGGGAAAGGGGGTGAATCACACCATTCACATGCCTGCCCATCAATCATTTCCCAAAAAGGACAAGACTACACAACGCTATTAAAGCAAGTCCTTATGGCCTCCCCAAAGCACCACCCTTGCATCCTCTATGCAACAGTCAAGTGTATCCGTTACATACCTAATTATTCTCATGCACAAATGTACCACATGTTAGAAAAAGAATGAATATACAAGCTCCATACACCATACTAGTAACTGGAGCAAATAACGGAGAAGCCATATTGGTAAGTGACCACGGATCAACACGTGCGGAGTAAGAAACCCCCAAGTGCATGGGGAGCCCTCCCCATTTCTAATATCCTGCTTCTCTTGCCACCAGTGGGGGTGAGGTTGAAGAACAGCAAGAATGAGTAGCCACACCCTGCTCTACCTTTAGCCAGCATGTGTCACAATCCTGATGCAAACCCCACCGCCCGGAGTCCAACGACCAGGTGGGGCGGCAGAGGCCTGTTACATAAACTCAGCAAGGCTGCCTTCGGTGGGCACCACCCCACTTCACCCTCCTACCCCCGATGCTTTAGGGGGTTCTACTCCTGAACATTTAAATCAACACCCTCTGGGAAAGATTTCTTTTTGTGCAAGGACCTTTGAAATGTGGGCCTTTCTCTTTGCCTGGGATGGTTTAGGGCGGCGGGGAAGGGAAACTAACCAAATGACCTTTCAAGGTCCCCGCCTTGGGGCCTAGGGATTTGATTTAGCTTCCACCTCGCCGTCTGGAAACTGGAGGCGACGGAACCGCATGGCAGGAATAGGAAAGAAGGCCAAAGATTTGGTCCCTGCAATCTGAGCTGTTCCTCGGTGGATACACCCCGAAAGAGCAACTACGGTTCACTTACTGGGCTGGGAGAAATGAGGTTAGAAGCCGTCAAACTCGGGCAAAGCCTCTGCCACCAAGGTCGGCAGCCTCGCCCAGCATGGCCAGAACCCACAGGACCGAGCCCACGACTAAAAGCAACTTTGGGCAGCCGGGGAAGCAAGTGGGCCCTGGCCAGAGAGGCTGCCGCAGAGCCCCGAGGGCGCGCGGGCAGATGTGCAGAATTACCTCATAACGACCCGCTTCCCCTTCACGTCCAGTTTGTCCAGAGTCAGCTTGTTAGAAAGCGACATCTTGGCAATACAGCAGCGGAGAGAGGCCGGGGAAGCAGACAGCGACGGAGAGAGCAGCGAATGTCCGCGGCGGAAAGCGTGCCGATCACGGAGCAGCGCGCGGGCCCCGCCCCCCGCCCCTTCCCGGTCCTAGCCCCGCCCTCCCTCCCCTTCCCGGCCGTAGCGCGCACCGCTCCGCTAACAGCAGCTGCTATTGGACGCAGCTCAAAGGCGCCGGCGCGCTTCCATTGCTCCAAATCGCTGTCAGTCTTTGAGGGCGCTGGTGGGACGTGCAGCCAACGTTTGTCACGTACCGCACGCAGCAACCTACTGGGAACTTTCGTGACTAAGGGCAGGAACGGGAGGCAGCAGCGCAAGGCCCGCTAGTGGAGGTGAAATGAGGCGGGTGGCCCCGCAAAGCGACGTGAACAGAGTGAGAAGCCCAAGGCCACTGCTGGGGTCACCGCGACTCGCCCAGAGCAGCTACAACACCGCGCAAACCCACGACGTCCTAGGGAAACGCGCCACCCCCGTACGCCATGGAAAGCCCAGCAGCCCAACAGCTTCGATGCAAATGAAATTCCACGTAAGGCTGCTGAGTGGCCTTAATAATCCAGACTTCTTGGAAGTCCCAGGTTCCTCCTCCCTACCTTTTTTATAAGATAAAGTGCAATGTGCTGTGGGGGAGTGGCTCATCATGGTTGAGCATAGACCCATGCACCAAGAGGTCGCCAGTACCATTCCAGTCAGGGCACATGCCCAGGGTGTGGGCCAAATCCCCAGTGGGGGGCATGCTTGAGGCGGCCAATCAGTGTTCTCTCTCATCATGTTTCTATCATCTGGGCATTTGTCCTGACTGGGAATCAAACTGGCGACCTCATGGGTCGATGCTCAGCTACTGAGCCACACGAGCTAGGCAAGTATACATTTTTAAAAGTTCATTCTTAGCCCTGGCCGGTTTGGCTCAGCGGTGGGAGCATAGGCCTGCGGACCAGAGAGTCCCGGGTTCGGTTCCCGCTCGGGGCACGTATAAAAAATAAAAGTTCATTCTTAGGAGAGTTTCACCTTAGCTAACGGGGTAATCTTAGACTACATAATTGAAACTAATCATCCCATTGAGAATTAGTAGAAAACCTGGACAAAATTTTAAAAGCATCTGTTTGAGTTGTTACAGAACTATGAAGGGTAGTGAAATACTATGAAACCAAGATTCAAGAGGAAAAGGAAACTCATATGTGCAAATATTTTTCCCCCAAGGCCATCTACCAATTCCAGAAGAGACAGCAGACAGACTGAGCATAGCTTTGGTTAGACTCTTGAGGGTAGAGGGGAAAAATTAGACCTCAGGGCTCATGAGGTAGAAGAGGCTTCGATAAACCCCACAGGCTTTGGGTTGCAACCCTTAAAGGCAACACCTTAGGAATAGGAATGAATAGGAAATAGACCAGCCCTCACAAGGAATGAAACCCAACGTCTTATCATTTCAATCTATAATTGAATAAAGTGATCTGGACTTTTTAATACCTCTAGCCTAATAGTCCACTGGTAAGAAACAAATGTGAAGCCTTTCTGGAAAAGACAACATTATCAAGAGCCTCAAATTATTTCTCATACACTTTGTCTAGTATTCAATCAAAAATAACAAAGTATGCACTGGCCGGTTTGCTCAGTGGTTAGAGCATTGACCTGCAGAACAGAGAGTCCCGGGTTCGGTTCCCACTAAGGGCACGTATCTGGGTTGCAGTTTGCCCCCACCCCGGTTGGGGTCGTGTGGGTGGCAACCAGTTGATGTGTCTCACATTGATGAATTCTCTCTTCCGCCCTCTCTCCCTCCTGTTCTATATGAAGATAAATGTAAAGATGTCCTCGGGTAAGGATAAAAAATAATAATAAATAACAAAGTGTATTACTTATCTATTGCTGTTTACCCCAAAACTCAGTAGCTTAAAACAAATTACATATAAATAAGTATGTATGTAAATATATAAATAACTATATCAGTTTCTGTGGGTCATGAATTCAAGAACATGGGACATGTGTGGTTGTGACTCAGGGTCACTCAGAACATTGCAGTTATCTGAAGGCTTGACTGGGTCTGGGGGATCGCATGGTTGTTGACAGGAGGCCTCAGTGCCTTACCACATGGGCCTCTCTATAAGGCTATTGGAATATCCTCATGACATGGATCTAGCTTCCTCCAGTATAAATGATTCAAGAGAGACAAGGGGGAAGCCACAATGCCTTTTATGACCTAGTCTTAGAAGTCACAAACCATCATTTCAGCTCTATTCTATATTTGTTAGAAGTAACCACTAACTCTAGCCCACACTTGCGGGAAGGAGAATTGGGTTCCACCTCTTGAAGAGAGAAATATAGAGAAATTTGTTGGCCTATATTAAAACTACCACACACACTTTGCCAGGGTCCTAATTTTGCTGAGGCCTAGACCTGATAATAGCCTACAACACACATTCCTTGGCCCATGAAGAGATGAACATAACAACTTAAAGACAGTAGATTTCAGCCATTGTGGCCACTGCCTAGACTTCTACCCATGCCTCGCCTGTGCTGATATTTTCATGTAATGAAAATTACACAGTTAGTAGCAACCTTGAAGGTTCCACAGGTCCAAAATCCTAACTTCTGTACTATAAAAACGCCTTTTAAGGCATCTAGCTTCTATTTTAGTATTCAACGATGGAACACTCACAACATAAAGGACAAAGTTACATTATTGGATAGATATAATTATTATAACATCTTTGTATTAAACTACAATCTGGGATGCAATCAGCAAAATAATTTGCAAGAAAATAAAGAGGATGGAAGAATCTACAAATTAAAGGAAATATGAGGCATATAAAACAAATACAATGTGTGGTCCCTGTTAAGATCCTGATTCAAACAATCCAACTGTAAACACACACACACACACACTTATGGAACAATCTGGAAAATTTGAACACTGACGATATTTAATGGTCTTAAGGTATTTGATAAAAATGTTTAAGTATGATGATGGTATCATAATAATAATTTTTTAATTTACTTGTATTTAAGTATAGTTGGTATATAGTCTTATATTGGTTACATTAGTTTAGGCATACAGTATAGTGAGTCAACATTTTTATACTTTACGCTGTGATTGCCCCACTACTACAAGTGATAATCTGTCACTGTGTAAACTTATCACAATATTGTTGACTATATTTCTCTTCCAGAGAGAACTTATCACAAATACTGGAAATGTTGCAAAAAGAACTCCCATATACCCTTTGTCCAGATTTTGATAAATTTATTTTATTATGACATTCTGGAAAAGGCAAAACTAGATGAAGATCAGATCATTGGTTGCCAAGGACTAGGAGTGGGGAGAATGTATGGCTACAAAAGAGATGTATGAGGGAGATTTTTGTGGTAATGGGACTATTCTGTATCCTGATTGTGATAAGGGTTGCATGAATCTATACATGTTTCAAACTCATAGAACTGTCCCCCAAATAAATAAAGTATAAAAAAATGAAAAAATCTATAGGCCAGTATTGCATAACTCAAACAGAACATGTCTAGCAGCTGGATTCAGCCCATGAGCCATGAGCCTGTAACTTCTGCTTTTTAGTTTGTAGTGCTGGTATTAAAATATAGCATCGAGAGAGAGGCCTGTGTGTCCCAGCAGCCCATAACATAGGCATAGAGCCGGGTCCCCAAAGGGACTGTGTGACCCAGTTACCGGCAGGACCTGCAGGGTGCGGGGGCACCAGAGAGGCCTGTGCGACCCAGCTGCACACAAGATAGGCATAGGGAATGTGAAAATGGAGACAGAGTGAATGGAAGCTACACAATCTCCCAGAACCAAAGGGGAATTACAAAAGACAAATCCTCGGGAAAAGGCAACAGAAAAGCCGCAGGACAGGACCATGTAACCAGGGACACTGGTAGGATCTGCGGAGGTGCAAGAGGGTGGTGGGCTGGGAGCCCATGGGCAGCAGCAGTCTTAGCTGTGAGCAGCACCCTTGGGGAATAAAGACCAAGCCTGCTCCACAGTGCAGAGAGCCGGGACAGAGCGCTAAAATAGCCACAGCCACTCACCTGGCACAGGGAGGGCAGACTGGGCTAGAACTCTGTGGGGACACCAGGGATTTGGAGGGCACTCAGAGTTTTTGCTGAGTTGCAGCCACAAAGGACAGTGGCCAGTGTGCTCCTTCCCAGAACTGTGAGGAAAAGCAGCAGCCCTCCCCCCCCCCCGCCCGGGAGATTCAGCCTTTCCAAGGTGAAGCAAATAAATGCAAATTGAGGCTCATTAACAACCAGCATCTATCTCACCCTCTGGAAATCCTCTTATGCAGAACACCAGAGCTACATTCCAAGACACTGAGTAACTGAAACTACTAGACTCCAGGAAAAAGCTAGAGAATAACTGAACCTTTCCTGGGCTTGCAAATCTACCCAGGAAAGTAAGACTTGACAGTGGTGTTTAACATGGGCCCACCCAGGCTTATCCAAACCCAGTAGAGGGAGCCATGAACAGCAGAACACCAACACCCACAGGGAAAATTTGGCAGGCTCCAAAACCCACTGAGATAGCCAAAATGATGAAACAAAGAAACAAATCCCAAATGAAAGAACAAGAGAACTCTATCGAAGATGAGATAAATGAAATGCAGTTAAGCAAATAATCAGAGGTAGAGTTCAGAGCCATGATCTTGAGGAAGCTCAACAGCATGAATAAGGATATCAGCACCATGAGTAAAGATATAAAAACATTGAAAACCAATCAAGTGAAAATGAAGAATGACATAGCAGAAATAAAGAACACATTGGAAGGACTAACCAGCAGAGTAGAGGAAGCTGAGGACCGGATCAGTGAATTAGAAGACAGGGTAGAAAAGATCAACCAATCAGAAAACCAAAAGGAAAAAAAATTTAGAAAACAGGAAGATAGCTTAAGAGAACTGTGGGACAACTGGAAACATAATAACATTCGCATCATAGGAGTTCCTGAAGAGGAAGAAAATGGGCAAGGGTTAGAGAATATATTTGAAGACATAGTGACAGAAAACTTTCCTAACTTGGTGAAGGAAGGCATTCAAGTTTAAGAAGCACAGAGAGCCCCAAGTACGAAGAACACAAACAGGCCCACACCAAGACACATAGTAATCAAAGTGCCAAAAATTAAAGACAAAGAGAGAATTCTAAAAGCAGCAAGAGATAAGCAACAGGTTACCTACAAAGGAAACCCCATAAGGCTCTCGGCTGACTTCTCACAAGAAACACTACAGGCCAGAAGGGAATGGCATGAAGTAATCAAAGTCATGAAAAACAAGAATCTGAATCCAAGACTACTCTATCCAGCAAGGCTATCATTCAAAATAGAAGGTCAAATAAAGAGCTTTCCAGACAAAAAAAAAGGCTAAGGGAACATATTAACACCAAACCAGCACGGCAAGATATGCCAAAAGGACTGCTGTAATTAGTAGAAGAAATAGGACGAAAAATATAACCACACTAAACAAAAATAACAATAAATAAGTACATATCAATTATCACCTTAAATGTGAATGGTTTGAATGCTCCAATAAAAAGACACAGAGTAGTTGACTGGATAAGAAAGCATGACTCACATATATGTTGTTTACAAGAGACCCACCTCACAACAAAAGACTCACATAGCTTGAAAGTGAAGGGATGGAAAAAAATCTTGCAAGCAAATGGAAAGGAAAAAAAAGCTGGGGTAGCAGTACTCATATCTAGTAAAGTAGATTTCAAAATGACAAGCATAACTAGAGACAAAAAAGGCCACTACATAATATTGAAAGGATCTATCCAACAGGAAGATATAGCCTTGGTAAACATATATGCACCTAATATAGGAGCACCAACATATATTAAAAATCTTTTGGAGGACTTCAAAGGAGAAATCAACAGCAATACAATCATAGCAGGAGACTTCAATACCCCACTGACATCACTGGATAGATCTTTTAGACAAAAAATTAACAAGGAAACACAGACTCTAAATGAAGTACTAGACCAAATGGATTTAATAGATATCTACAGAGAATTACATCCCAACTGCAGAATTCACATTCTTCCCAAGTGCACATGGGACATTCGGAAAGATAGACCACATGATAGGATACAAACTAAGTCTCTACAAATTTAAGAAGATTGAAATCATATCAAGCATCTTCTCAGATCACAATGGCATGCAACTAGAAATCAATTGCAACAAGAACATGCAAAGACATTTGAAAACATGGAGGTTAAATAGCATGTTATTGAACAATGAATGGGTTGCCATGGAGATCAAGGAAGAAATTAAAAACTTCCTGGAAACCAGTGAAATGAACACACAACACAAAATCTATGGGATGCAGCAAAAGCAGTTCTGAGAGGGAATTTCATAGCAATACAGGCCTACCTCAAGAAACAGGAAAAATTTCTAATAGACTATCTAATCTCACAACTTAAAGAACTAGAAAGCAAACAAACAAACAAAAAAAAACCAGAGCAAGTAGAAGGAAAGAAATAGTAAAGATCAGAGCAGGAATAAATGACATGGAAACCAAAAAAAAAAAAAAACAGTTCAAAAGATCAATGAAACCAAGAGCTGGTTCATTGAAAAGATAAACAAGGCACGTGGCGCGCGGAAGTAGTCCCCAGATAATCTGTTTTCATTAAAGCATGGAATACAGAAAGCAACAAAGAACTTCAACTAGTGCTTTTGTCTCTTCTGAAATTCTACAGGTCCTATAATTGGCACTTTTTTTTTTTTTTTTAATCCTCATCCGAGGACATTTTTCCATTTTTTGTACAGACAGAGTGGGAGGGAGAGAGAGGAAGAGAGAGAGAGGGAAACATCGATGCAAAAGGGACACATCGAGTGGCTGCCACCTGCACGACCAACCAGGGCCGGGGACAAACTGCAACCGAAGTACATGCCCTTAGCGGGAACCAAACCCGGGTCTCTCTGGACTGCAGGCCGACGCTCCAACCGCTGAGCCAAACCGGCCAGGGCTATAATTGGCACATTAATTGAGCATCTACACATTCTGAGGGTGCAAACTCAGCTCCCCACCATGGAGCCTGACCACAAATTTGGAGACACTTGAGGAGGGAGGTCGCCCTTCACCTTCTCCAGTTTTCCTAGCTTCTCTGGATCCAGCCATCCTGTTGCCTCTTCCCTGCTCTGTCATGGCATGCTCTCAGACAGCCCACCCCTGAGTGCAAAGAACCTGAACCACTTGCTTCTGAGCTGCTGTGAATGGCCCTGGCCCTCTTGGCCACCCTTCCCAGTAGGATGTCACTGAGATCCCTCAAATGGAGCCTACTGCTTCTGTCGCTCCTGGGCTTCCTCGTGATGTGGTACCTCAGCCTGCCCCACTATAATGTGATAGAACGTGTGAACTGGATGTACTTCTATGAGTACGAGCCCATTTACAGGCAGGACTTCCGCTTCACCCTGCGCGAGCACTCAAACTGCTCTCATCAGAACCCGTTTCTCGTCATCCTGGTGACCTCGCACGCCTCAGCTGTGAAAGCCAGACAGGCCGTTCGAGTTACTTGGGATGAATAAAAGTCTTGGTGGGGATACAAAGTTCTTACATTTTTCTTATTAGGCCAGCAGGCGGAAAGGGAAGATAAAGTGTTAACGTTGTCCCTAGAAGATGAACACCTTCTTTACGGCGACATAATACGACAAGATTTTTTAGACACATATAATAACCTGACCTTGAAAACAATCATGGCATTCAGGTGGGTAACTGAGTTTTGCCCCAATGCCACGTACATCATGAAGACAGACACTGATGTTTTTATCAATACTGGCAAACTAGTCAAGTATCTTTTAAATGTAAACCAGTCAGAGAAGTTTTTCACAGGTTATCCTCTAATTGATAATTATTCCTATAGAGGATTTTACCAAAAAACCCATATTTCATACCAGGAGTATCCCTTCAAGGTGTTTCCTCCCTACTGTAGTGGGTTTGGTTATATAATGTCTAGAGATTTGGTGCCAAAAATCTATGAAATGATGAGTAACATAAAACCCATCAAGTTTGAAGATGTTTATGTTGGGATCTGTTTGAATTTATTAAAGGTGGACATTCATATTCCCAAAGACACAAACCTTTTCTTTCTATACAGAATTCATTTGGATGTCTGTCAGCTCAGGCGTGTGATTGCTGCCCATGGCTTTTCTTCCAAAGAAATTATCACATTCTGGCAGGTTATGCTAAAGAACACCACATGCCATTATTAATCTGACATTCTACAGCAAACTTAGAGGAGGACATGATGCTTTGTGGGACGTGTTAGAGGTGGCACTGTAGTGGGACACGGTGGGAAGGTCACTGCTGGCCAGCTGAGCTGAGACCCGTGATGCACCCGTGGGCGAGAGACTGCTGGACAGAATCCGAACAGACCTTTGAAGATGATACTGAGAGCAGTTAGACCAAGTGTTTTATTCATGATAGTTGGACCAATTTGAACATACCCTTCTATAAACTAGGACTTCTTAAAAGGGTTTCATTGAATTGAAAGCTCATTAGTTCATAACAAAGTAATGTGGAGCTCTATTTATTAAGTAGTCTAGTCAATTAAGGGTTTTGTGTATCTCTCATGTGGATTACCAATTTTGAAAATTATATAGTTCCGTGTAAAAATCTTAATTAGAGTTATACCAAATAAACTATCATCTGTTTTTGGTCATTCAAAAGGTACTTCAAGATGTTGCAGTGTTTCAGAGTTATCAATTATTATTTAATACTGCTTAGAACCTTCTGGGTGTTTAAATGTTATGGTTGTTTCGATATGGTATAAACACAATAGTGAATCACCCTTTCCATTTGAACTCTTTTTCAGTTCCTTCACTGATGAGCTATTGATAGCTTCATTAATGTGAGGTCATTGGTCGTTATTGTGTATCAGTAATCTCTTTGACTTTGATAAATATTTTACTGTGATAATATAGAAAAGAATTGAAGATCTGAATTATTGTCTTGTTTTTAAAAATATAATTCCTCAGTGTTTTTAGATGTCATTTTATTGGGCTCATTTTCCATCTGGGAATTAGGAATAATATAAAATGCCAGGCAGTATGTTTCCTTTCATAAAGGACTCTAAATGCAAAAAAGAACAGAGAACCTGATGGCCGGGACATAATGCAGACTGTTGTATTCCAGTACTTGAGTTGAAAAGAGAAGACTGAAGATTTAAGTTAAATTCCTAATCTGCTCCAAGTGTTTTCTCATTAACAATCAGTTTGATAATAAAGAGAAAAAATAAAAAACAAAAAACAAACAAAAAAAAAAACGAAAAGATAAACAAGATTGATGGACGCTTAGCTAGACTCACCAAGAAACAACGAGAGAGAACCAAAAACACAAAATCAGAAATGAAAGAGGAGAAATAATAACTGACAGCACAGAAATACAAAGGATTATTAACAAATATTATGAACAATTATACAGCCACAAATTCGACAATCTAAGCGAAATGGACAAATTTCTAGAAACACATAGTCTCCCAAAACTGAACCGGGAAGAGATAGAAAACTTGAACAGACCAATAACAACAGAAGAAATTGAAAATGTAATCAAGATTCTTCCAGCAAACAAAAGCCCAGGCCTGCAAGGCTTCACAGGGGAATTTTACCGAATATTTAAAGAAGAACTAATACCCATTCTCCCCAAACTATTTCAAAAAATTCAAGAAGAAGGAAGCCTTCCAAACTTTTTTATGAGGCCAGCATAATTCTAATTCCAAAAACAGAAAAAGACACTACAAAAAAAGAAAACTACAGGTCAATATCCCTGATGAACATAGACGCCAAAATCCTGAACAAAATACTAGCAAATCGGATCCAGCAATACATCAAAAAAATTATTCACCATAACCAAGTGGGATTCATCCCAGGGATGCAAGGCTGGTACAATATTTGCAAATCAATAAATGTGATACACCACATAAATAAAATGAAGAATAAAAACCACATGATCATATCAATAGATGCTAAAAAAGCATTCAATAAAATCCAGTATCCATTTCTGATAAAAACGCTCAGCAATCTGGGAATAGAGGGATCATATCTCAACATAATAAAGGCCATATATGAAAGACCTACAGCCAACATCATATTCAATGGGCAGAAACTAAAAGCATTTCCCTTAAAAACAGGAACAAGAGAGGGATGCCCACTTTTGCCACTCTTATTTAACATAGTACTGGAAGTCTTAGCCACAGCAATCAGACAGGAAGAAAAAATAAAAGGGATCCAAATTGGAAAAGAGGAAGTGAAACTGTCATTATTTGAAGATGACATATTATACATAGAAAACCCTTGAGACTCCATCAAAAATCTACTAGACTTAATAAATGAATTTGGCAAAGTAGCAGGATACAAAATTAAAGTCAAGATCGACGGCATTCTTATACACCAATGATGAAGTCACAGAAAGAGAAACTGAAAAAACAATCCCATTTACTGTCGCTGCAAAAAAATTAAGATACCTAGGAATAGCTCTGGCCGGTTTGGCTCAGCGGTTAGAGCGCCCGCCTGCGGTCCGGAGAGACCCGGGTTCAGTTTCCGCTAAGGGCATGTACCTTGGTTGCAGTTTGTCCCCGGCCCTGGTTGGTCGTGCGGGTGGCAGCCACTCGATGTGTCCCTTTCACATCGATGTTTCTCTCTCTCTCTCTTCCTCTCTCTCCCTCCCACTCTGTCTGTACAAAAAGTGGAAAAATGTCCTCGGGTGAGGATAAAAAATTAAAAAAAAGATACCTAGGAATAAACTTAACCAAAGAAATAAAGGACCTATTTGCAGAAAACTACAGGACATAGAAAGAAGAAATAGAGGAAGATATAAAAAAGTGGAAGTACATACTTTGTTCATGGATTGGAAGAATTAACATCATTAAAATGTCCATACTACCCAAAGCAATCTATAGGTTCAATGCAATCTCTATTAAAATACCAATGACATATTTCACAGAACTACAACAAATACTTCAAAAGTTCATATGGAACCAAAAAAGATCCCGAATAGCCACAGCAATCTTGAAAAAGAAGGACAAAGTAGGTGGGATCACAATACCAGATATCAGGTTATACTACAAAGCCACTGTAATCAAAACAGCCTGGTACTGGCACAAGAACAGGCATGTAGACCAGTGGAACAGAACAGAGAACCCAGAAATGGACCCAAGACATTATACTCAATTAATATTTGTCAAAGGAAGCAAGAGTATACAATGGAGTAAAGACAGCCTTTTTAATAAATGGTGTTGGGGAAATTAGACAGCTACATGCAAAAAAAATGAAACGACCATAAACTTACACCATACACAAAAATAAATTCAAAATGAATAAAAGACTTAGATGTGACCCGTGAATCCATAAAAATTCTAAAATAAAATGTAGGCAACAAGATTTCAGACATCATACGTAGCAGAATTTTCACTTATACATCACCTAAGGCAACAGAAACAAAGGAGAAAATGAACACATGGGACTACATCAAACTCAAAAGCTTCTGCACAGCAAAAGAAACAATCATCAAAATGGAAAGGCAACCCACTGTATGGGGGAGCATCATTGCCAATGATACATCTGATAAGGGGTTAATTTCCAAAATATATAGAGTGCTCATACAACGCAACAAAAGGAAGACAAAGAACCCAAAAATGGGCAGAAGAGCTGAATAGACACCTCTCCAAACAGGACATACAAATGGCCAAGAGACATATGAAGAAATGCTCAACATCACTAATCATCAGAGAGATGCAAATTAAAACAACAATGAGGTATCACCTCACACCTGTCAGAATGGCCGCCATCAACAAATGATCAAACAAGTGTTGGCAAGGGTGTCGAGAAAATGGGACTCTAGAACACTGCCGGTTGGAATGCAGACTGGTGCAGCCACTATGGAAAACACTATGGTGTTACCTCAAAAAATTTAAAATTGAACTGCCATTTGACCCAGTGATCCCACTGCTAGGAATATACCCTAAGAAGCCTAAAACACCAATCAGAAAGAATATATGTACCCCCATGTTTGTAGCAGCACTATTTACAATGGTAAGGTCTGGAAACAGCCCAAGTGTCCATCAGTAGACGAATGGATAAAAATGCTGTGTGGTACATATACACAATGGAGTACTATGCAGCTGTAAGAAAGAAAGATCTCTTATCCTTCGGGACAAAATGGAGGGACCTGGAAAATATTATCCTAAGAGAAACAAGCCAAGCTGAGAAAGACAAGTATCACTTATTTGTGGAATATAATGAACATAACAGTCTGAGGAACGGGGTAGTCCCAGAGACATGGAAGTGGGTACAGACTGACAATGCCCTGAAGAGGGGGTGGGGGGGGAGATAAACTACAGAAATTATATGCATATATGCATGAACAATGGACATGGACAACAAAGGCGGGGACAGCATGGAGGGGGGAGGGGGGAATCAGTGGGGGGAAAAGGAGAAACATTTGTAACAAAAATGAATTAATTAAAAAATAAATAAATAATATGTAGCATCTCAAAATAATCTATGGTGTTAGAAGTCAGGATAATGGTTTCCTTTTGGGAGGAGGAGTGGGTAGTAACTGACAATCCATATGAGGGCTTCTAGGATACTGGTGAGGTTCTATATCTTAATCTGGGTGGGTTAAGATAACAAAGTATTTGGTTTGCCCAGGACCAGGCAGTTTCCCAGGATATTAGACTTACTTTTTTTTTTTTTTTTTTAATCCTCACCCAAAGATACTTTTTTTCCATTTTATCTTCAGATAGAGTGAGAGGGAGAGAGAAACATCAATGTGAGAGAGACACATTAATTAGCTGCCTCCCGCACAACCCGGACCAGGGTGGGGGACTGATGTAAAACCAAAGTATGTGCCCTTGACCGGAATCGAACCTGCAACTTTTTCGTCTGTGGGCTGATGCTCTACCACTGAGCTAAACAGGCCAAGACAAGACTTTCATTGCTAAAACCAGGACAGTCCTGGGGAAACTGGAACAGTTGGCCACCCTAGCAATTATATAGGTGTGTTCATTTTGTTAAAGTTCATTGAACTGTATATTTATGATTCATGCACTTTTCTCTGTGTGTGTTATACAGTACTTTGCCTTGAACTGGGAACACATGAGACCTGGTTAGCACAAGGTACAGTAGAACCGTTATTAACAATGACCTAGACTTCTATTTACTCAGCTTAAGGGTTGCATTGTCGCCCTGGCCAGTTTGCCTCAGTTGGGGTTGTATGGGTGGCAACTACTCAATGTGTCTCTCTCGCATCGATGTTTCTCTCTCTCTCTTCCTCCCTGTCTCCCTCCCACTTCTATCTGAAGATAAATGCAAAAATGTCCTCAGGTGAGGATAAACAAACAAAAAAGAAAAGATTGCATTGTCATTTTGTTCAGTCATATCATAGAACTAAACCTTGTGGAAAATTAAACCTCTCGGATATTTTTCATATGAACTGCTACTTAGACATGCCCTCTTCTTCATTTATACAAGTAAATTCTATACTTAGAGACAGGTGTTTAGATTTTTTCCTATTAAAGTCTGTCCTACTTCTACTCTTATTGTATTCTATTCTATTTTACTGAAATATATCTTTTTTTCTACTCTGGGCTTTGATTCTTTGTTCTTTTTGTAGTTCCTTTAAGTATAAGTTAGATTGTTTATTTGAGACTTTTCTTGTTTCTTGAGGTGGGCCTTTAATGCTATGAATTTCCCTCTTAGAACTATTTTTGCTGTGTTCATAGGTTTGGGGTTGTTATGTGTTCATTTCCATTTATCTCAAGGTAGCTTTTTATTTCTTCTTGATTTCTTTGTTGATCCATTCATTGTTTAGTAACATGTTATTTAGCCTCCATGTGTTTGTGTGTTTTTTCCTGCGGTTGATTTCTAGTTTCATACCATTGCAGTTAGAGAAGATGCTTGATTTGATTTTAATCTTATTAAATTTATTGAGACTTGTTTTGTGTCCTAACATGTGGTCTCTTCTAGAAAATGTTCCATGTGCATTTGAAAAAAATGTATATTCTGTTGCTTTGGGATGAAATGCTCTGAAAATATCTATTAAATCCATCTGGTTTAGTGTGTCATTTAAGGTTGCTGTTCCTTGTTGATTTTTTTTGTCTGAAAGATCTATCCATTGATGTCCATGGGGTATTAAAATCCCCTACTATTGGACTTTATTTTTCAAAAGAATGGTGTTGGAAAAATTGCATAGTTATATAGAAAAAGATAAAGTTCTATCTCTTCCTCACACCATATGGCAGGTTAAACTCTAAGCGGAACAAAGATTTAATGCATTTACCCTTTTAGCCAACAGTACCATTTCTCCAAATTTAATCACAGTAAGGATATATCATACTTTATGAATTAATGTATGTACATTTTCTTATTGTTTGTAACAGCAAAAGACAGGGGAAAAATCCCAGTGTCTATCAATAGGAGATGAGATAAGCTATGGTACATCAATATAATTGAATACTGTAGCAAATGAAGTTGGAAGAAAGAATGAAGGAGTTCTGGAAGCACTGATATATCTTCAGGATGTACTTAGGTGAAGAAAGCAAGATGTAGAATCGTGTATAGTAATATGCTACCTTTTGTGTAAGAAAGGGGAAATGAGATATATATTTTTGCTTGTATCTGCAAAAGAAATGCTGAAATAATATATAAGAAACTAATAAAATGGTTTCCTATGAGAACGAACATAGTGCAGTAGAAGAGTAGGTGTGGGCATTCTAAACATACGCCTTGTTTATTTTATTTATTTTAAATATGTTTCTATTGATTTTTTAGAGAGAGAGGAAGGGAGAGCGAGAAACATCGATGTGAGAGAGAAACATCAATCGGCTGCCTCCTGCACGCCCCCTCCTGGGATGGAGCCTGCAACCCAGGCACGTGCCCTGACCAGGAATCGAACTGGGACCTCTCAGTCCACTGGGCCACGCCAGCCGGGCTGCTTTTATTTTTAAACCATGTTAATGTTTTACCTATTCTAAATCAACCAATCAAAAAATGTTTTTTGCTTTTAAATGTAAACTTTATTGCCGATTCCATTTCTACTGAACATAAAGCTCCAGAAACAGCACTCAGGAAAATGGTAAAATCTGTGTGATTTGAAGGAGGAAATGTGCCCATTGTGGAATATATGGAAAGGAGTCCTCACAGAGGGGAGACAAGGACTCTTTCACTATCAAATTTTGTAGGATAAGATGCAGGTCTAATTTCTATTCCAGGTCATGAGACTAAAAACAATAAGGGATGCTTTACTTTCTCCTCTTTCCTTTCCTCCCCCAAAGTGTTGGCATGGGGTCTGGGAAGCTATCTCTGTGTTGACTGCCACCACCTTCTATTAATTAAATGCTGTCCCTGTCTTGAAGGGACACAATCCAGTTTCAGCTGGGTAGTGCCACTGTCTTCTCTGAGATTTACTGGGACAAACACACAATCATTGAAGACTCAAAAGAACCACCAAGACTGCAGAGAAAATTTCCACTGTACTCCCAGGTCAGACTAGCTTCCTGATTGATTCATTCAGTAAATATTTACTGAGTGAGATAATAACCACTCAACAGAGGTGGGGAAACTACTACCTCTATTTTAACAGTACAAAGGAGGTGAGGATGGGTGCCGATTATTATGTTTCAATGCAGGAAAAATTGAGCTAATGCCCATTCAGTATCTATTCTGTGAAGTAAGAAGTAAGGTCACTCAGAGTGACAATGAGGGAAATAGAAGGATTCGAGGTTTGAGAAAAGTAAAATGGGTTTGTGGGGTATTTGAAGCATGAGTTGACCAAAGAAATAGAGTAAGATTGCTGAGCAGAGTTCAGGGCCAATTGAGGTTAGTGACCAAGAATTTATATTGGTGCCAAGTTGCATTGTGCGGAATTTTTCCCAGTAACACTTAGCTGCTAGGGTGCAGTCCCTGCAATTCTAACAGGGCCATTGAAAGGAACCAGGTCATTGTATACAGCCTAAGGGCTCAAGCTCTTGCTTGTCTTTTATTGTTTTGTTACATTTTGTTCTGATTATAGAAGCAACACTTGCTAATGTGGTAAATTAATCTATGGAGCTACTAGTTTATGCTTTCTAATTTTCAAGGATAGCCAAAGGATTATGAGGTTAATGTTTCACTTATGCCTCTTATGGAAGGATAGCTAAACCTTTGTAGATAAAAATCGAGGCTCTGTGTTTCAGGAGCTATCCTTGAAGAAAACATTGAGTCTCAACTATTAGGAGCATGATGAACATAAAATTCAGTAGCATTTGAGATCTTGCTTCTTGGCATGTTATGAGTTTGGCTCAAATAAACTCATAAAAATTCAAAATGAAAAACACAAATAAACATAGAATTCCTTTTACTCCTTTGTCTAT
Organism: Molossus molossus; assembly: GCF_014108415.1. NCBI lineage: Eukaryota > Metazoa > Chordata > Mammalia > Chiroptera > Molossidae > Molossus > Molossus molossus. Next base: position 8,739,102 of record NW_023425355.1, on the reverse strand, counting down.
TGTGGCATTCATTTTTTTATTATTAATTGATAAGAAGTCCTTATTTATTAAATGTTTCAGTCACATATTGCATGTGTTTTCCTTATTTATTTTTTTCTTTTAATTTTATTTTATAATGGGTTGTTGTTTTGACATACAGAAATTTTACAGGTTATGTCTTTTATTTATTTATTTTTAAATGTGTGTTTTTGTTTTTTTTTTTCATTGATTTTTTTAGAGAGAGAGGGATAAAAACATCAATATGAGAGAAAACATCAGCTGCTTCCTGCATGCCCCCTACTGGGGATTAAGCCCACAACCCAGGCATGTGCACTATCCGGGAATCGAACTGGGACCTCTCAGTCCATGGAACGATGTTCAATCCACTGAGCCACACCAGCCAGGCTCTCATTGTGGTTTTAATTTGCATCTCTCTGATGATTAGTGACACTGAACATTTTTTTCTTTTTTTTTAAGTATGTTTTTATTGATTTGAGAGACAGGGGAAGGAAGGGAGGGAGGGAGGGGGAGAGAGAGAGACACATTGATCTGTACACACCTTGACCAGGGATCGAATCCAAAGCCTGGGCATATACTCTGACCGGGAATTGAACTACTGACCTCTTGGTGCACAAGACAATGCTCAACCAACTGAGCTAGACTGTCTAGGGCATGACGTTGAACATTTTTTCATCTCTCTTGTTCATTTGTATGTCTTCTTTTGAGAAGTGTCTATTCAGGTCCTTTGCCCATTTTTTTGTTGGGCAAGGGAAAGAAAGGAAAAAATAAACAAATGGGACTACATCAAACTAAAAGGCTATTGCACAGCAAAAGAAGCCATCAACAAAATGAAAAGGGAATGCACTGAATGGGAGAACATATTTGTCCATGATACATCTGATAAAGGATTGGTTTCCAAAATATATAAAGAACTTATACTACCCAACACCAAGAAGACATATATACTGTTAAAAGCAATTTGTAATTCGTATTTCATTTAACATCTCACATAAAATATTTTCCATGTTATGGTACACTCTTCGTAAGCATACATTTTCATGACTATAAAGTATTGCATCATGTAGATGAGCCATAATTCACTCAACTGTTACTCTCTTTTTTTTTTAATCCTCACCCGAGGACATTTTTGCGTTTATCTTGAGATAGAGCGGGGAGGAAGGGAGAGAGAGAAGCATCTACATGAGAGAGTCACGTCGAGTGGCTGCCACCCACACGACCCCAACCGGGGCCGGGGACAAACTGCAACCGAGGCACGTGCCCTTAGTGGGAACTGAACCCGGGTCTCTCTGGTCCACAGGCCGATGCTCTAACCGCTGAACCAAACCGGCCAGGGCTCAACTGTTACTCTCTAAAGGTATACATTTTGTTTCCAACATTCAAGAGTACCTTTTAAGAAGGGTGTAAAGGATGTCTTTGTGCATAAAACTTCCTGTAGTCTGATTATTTCCTTAAAATAGACTCTTAGGGGTAGAATTATTGGATAGAAGTGTATGATATATATGTAGAATTGTTCTCCAAAAAAATTTTACCAACTCTATCGGTTTTACCAGCAATGTTTGAGACTGCCCATTTCCATAAAGGGTTTGGAAGACCACTCACATTCAGTTTATTGAAAACAAGCAAAAGTTAAATCTTGATCCACCGCTTCTTTCTTGCCTTTTCAATACTCTCTGCTCCACACTCATATGCCCAGAGTCCTCTGCTCTGTTTTCTGATCACCCAGCGTGTCTCATTGCCCTGCCCCACTCAAGCTTCCCTTCCCTAGAAAAGTTGACCTTCTAGACGAGGGGTAGGGAACGTTCGGCCCATGGGTTGTATGAGGCCTGGGAAATCTTTTGGTCTGGCCCTGCCAAGGCAACCACAGATGGGACTCAAAATTTAATAAATCTAGGACCTTTTTTTCATAGCAACATAAATTTATATTAAGTGAATCATAATAATAATGTAAATTTTGAGGGACAAGCAAGGAATGTCCATTACAGGATACACAGGACACATACGAGTACATGACGGGACAGATACAAATGCTTCTTGTTGGCTGCCTGCAGCCCATCTGCCCGTGTTGCAGTGACTCAGAGGACAGTCAGTGCCAGGCAGGCTGGGAGTGTAACACGCTGCAGCAAAACGACAGCAATCGGTGATGATAAGATGAGATGTGGTGAGATGATTTCTCAAGATGCTGATGACCTTGCCTCCGATGATGGATGACAATGTTGTTGACTTCTTTGTTGATGCAGACAATAACTCCAATCCAACCTTTATCCACACGTCCACAATCAACAATCCTCCCAAAAACCGAATCTCAGATGAAGATTAAGGAAATTATAGTACACAGAAAAGACCTTGAGAGTTGACGATACGAACATTGGATATGTTCCAAATCCAAGGTACAGGATTAGAACAGTGATCAAAGCAAAATAATCATGTCACTGGCGACACACACACTGGATAGTTATTAAGACTGGCCAGTGTAGCTAAGTGCATTGAGCGTCATCCCATGGACTGAGAGGTCCCAGTTCCATTCCCAGTCAGAGCACATACCCAGGTTTCAGGCTTGATCCCCAGTAGGGGGCGTGCAGGAGGAAGCCAATGGATGTTTCTCTCTTACATTGATGTTTCTATCTCTCTCCCTTTCTCTCTAAAACATCAATAAAAGCATATTTTTAAAAAACTTAAGTGGGCCCTGGCCAGTTTGGTTCAGCAGTTAGAACGTCAGCCTATGGACGGCTAGGTTCCCACTAAAGGCATGTACCTTGGTCGCAGTTTGTCCCCAGCCCGGTTGGGATCGTGTGGGTGGCAACCAGTCGATGTGTCTCTCTCACATCGATGTTTCTCTATCTCTTCCCCCCTTCTCCTTCTCACTCTATCTGAAGATAAATGCAAAAAAAAAAAAGTTAAACAAAAAAACCTAAGTGGTGTGACATCCTACAAATGGCAACTACAAAGAAAAGTTGATGCAGGGTCGATCTTTCCAAGAGAAATGGACGAATGATTTTTTTGTTGTGGTTGAAGTCAAAGGCAAACCTGTGTACCTAGTTTGTGGGGATGCATTAGCAGTAATGAAAAAAGCTAATCTGGAGCATCATTACAGCTCAAAACATGCTAAACTCAATGAATTGGGAGGCCAAATGCGTCTGGATAGAAGCAATGGTCTTCAGCGGAGTTTGGAATCACAATAAGCCGCTTTCACTAGGCCTTGTTGTGACAGGCAACATTCGTTATTCAGATTAGCAGTGTAGCGAGGGAACTAATCCCAAAGAAGCTGAGGCCTCGTGCAGAGGCAGAGTTTGTGAGAGTGCGTGGTGGCTGCTGCGGAACCGTTAGCACCAGACAGAGTCAAATTGTTTCAGAGGGTTAGCTTGTCTCGGAGAACCGTCTCAGATCGGGTTACTGACTTAGCACAGATACTGAAGAAGCACTGAAGGATCGTGCAGGAGATTTCCAATCTTTTTCTCTGGCATGATGAGACAATGGACATAACAAATACTGCCCAACTGGCCGTTTTCATTCCTGGGATAACTGCAGAGTTGGACACGCGAGAGGAACTGTTGTCCCTACAAGAGGTGAGGACTTGTTGGAGAGACTTGTTTAATCAATGAAAAAAACTTGAGCTAACACTTGAAAAGTTAAGAGGCCTTACTACACATGGAGCTCCAGCCATGTTTGGCTCGAAAATGGGGCTAACTGCATTTGTCAAGAAAGAAGTGAATTGTCTCAGTCTTGATCCAAGTGATTTAATTATGTGCCACTGCATCACATACCAAGAAAGTCTGTGCACAGTCGTTGCGGCTCAACAGTGTGACATCAACAGTAGTGTCATGCATACATTTTGTCAAAAGCAGAGGGTTTAACAGCTGCCAGTTTGAGGAGTTACTGAACGATCTTGACTCTGAGTACGGTGACCTTGTTTAACACTGAAGTGCGGTGGCTAAGTGACAGGAACATGCTCACGAAGTTTCACGAACTGCGGAATGAAGTCAAGCAGTCCATGGAGATGAAGGGAAATCCTGTTAGGGAACTCAGTGATAGCAAGTGGCTGTGTGATTTAGCGTTCATGGTGGACATTACCAAGTCCCTCTCAGAGCTGAACGTCAAGCTGCAGGGCCCCAGCCAGCTTCTCAGCTCCCTGCTTTCAAATGTGAAACCACTTGAAGCTAAATTAAGGCTGTGGAAAGTGCAACTCGAAATGAATAACACGGTGCATTTCCCCACTCTGGAAGGACAAAAGCCTTCTAGGACCCTTGAATATGCTGGCGAATGTGCGAAACTAATTGAGGCATTTAATGAAAATTGCAGGACATGAAAAGTAAACACATGGAATTTAACATCTTTGCTGCACCTTTCAATGTAGAACCAGCTGATGAGCCTGATAACCTACAATAGGAAATCATTCAGTTGCAAAGTGATGCTGAGCTGAAAGCTAGGTACAACCACCTCCCACTGCTTGAGTTCTATAAATGTTACCTAAGCAATGATGAATTTCCCACTTTGAGGAGACACGCATTGAAATACGCATCTGTGTTCGGAACAGCTTACTGCTGGGAGCAGTTCTTTTCCAAGCTTCCCATCGCAAAGAGTCGACTGTGCTCCAGACTGACCAAGACAAACCTGGAAACGCAGTTGTGAGTAGCAACATCATCAACCCCATCTAACATCACACGCCTCCCCAAAGAGAAGCAGTTCCAGCCTTCACATTAGGGGTGAGCTCATTAAATGTTTGACTAAATATAGCAGGCTAATTTTTAAGCTAATAATTTTGTATGGCCTCGAATGATGTTATAAATATCCAAATGGCCCTTGGCAGAAAAAGTTCCCCACCCTTGTTGTGGACCGTTCCCTCCCTATCCCACCCCACATCCAAATCCCAAACTCAGCATTCTGCATCCTATCCTCTCAGCCTACCCTGGCAAGCAAATTGACCTTACATATCAATCACCAACAGGGAATTCATAGATAATAAAGAATAGCCCATGGTTGGGGCTCAGTGGTTAGAGCGTCGGCCTGCGGACCGAAAAGTCGTGGGTTCAATTCCAGCCAAGGGCAAGTACCTCGGTTACGGTTCATCTCGGCCCCGGTCGGGGTTGTGCCGGAGGCAACCAGTCAATGTGTCTCTCTCACATTGATGATGTTTCTCTGTCTCTCTCTCTCTCTCCCTCCCACTATATCTGAAGATATATGGAAAAATATCCTTGGGTGAGGATAAAAAAAGTTTTAAAAGATAATAAAGAATAGATGTGAGGGTTAGGCCAAAAAAGAACATGGTCCTCCAAAGATACCCTGGAACCTGTGAATGTTACCGTATTACAGAGTCTTTGTAGATGTCAATTAAATTAAGCATCCGTAAGATGAGAAAATCCTGGATTTCCTAAGTGGACCCTAAATGCCATCACAAGTGTCCTTATAAGAGAGAAGCAGAGGAAGATCAGACACGAAGAAGAGGAGAAGGCCATATGAACAAAGAGGCAGAGATTGGAGTGATGCCGGGATGAGCTCAGGAGTGGTAGCCAGCCGCCACCAGAAGCTGTAAAGGGCAGGAAACAGATTCTTCTCTAGAACTTCTCCAGGGATCATGGTGCTGCCCAACCTTGATTTTGGACTTCTGGCCTCCAGAACTGTGAGAGAATAAATTCTGTTGTTCTAAGCCACCATCTTTGTAGTAATTTATAACAGCAGCCACAGGAAACGAATACAATGCATCACCCTATTCTCTGTTAATTAACTCTTTAGGACCAGACCTTGACGGTGGGCAGGTGTGGGTGGGTGGGGGGAGATAGTGTGATTTTACTAAATGACCACCAGGTGGCAGTGCTGTACAGGGATCTCATGAAAAACTTCTGTTACTTCACATCCTCCTCTCCCCTTGGATATCAACTTTATTTTCATCACTCCAACCCACTGACCCCGAAACTTCTTTCTGACCCTAAAAAGCCGCACACACGGACCTCGGTCATCCACAGGTAGTTTACATGGTAGCCAGGTTGGGTATGTCAGCGGTTGATGGGTAAGTAATGCATGGAAAAACCTGTCTTAGTACTCAATGAAGCTCCAAGCACTGTCAAAGCTACAGCCTTTGAGGGAAACAACCCAGCATTCCCTTTATGGATGGCCTTTAGCAAATGGTGAAGTGGACAAAGTTGGTGGCCTCTGTATTTCTAGCTGCTTCTCTTCAGTAAGCCCATGCTTAGACACCCATTTCTCTTTCTGCCCCAGGTCCTTCAATTGTGAGCAAGGTGAATATCTATGGACCAGGCATCCTGCTAAACTCTTCTATACATTATTTTATTTAACCCTTAAAACAGCCTAGGAAAAGCTATTATAATTATCCTGATTTTACAGAATGAAAATCAGGTTTGAAGAGGTCAAGTAACAGGGTTACTGTTCCTCGGAGGTTGTCAAGCTTCAAACCTTAGTCAGCTGAGGTTAATTGCCAGACCTTGGTGCTCCCTGGCTTCTAGCCTTCCTTCCCCGAATTAACTTAGTACTTACTGTCTGTATTACTCAGGTGACTCTTTAACCGCACATTGCCTAGCATTTTATTTATACGTTTACATAAATACATTATCTTCTCCTAATTGGATGGCAAACTCCATTAAGCTAAGGACCATACCTTAGCTATATTTGTTGCCCACAGAGCACCTGTGGCATTGAGCTTAAAAGTTGGAGCTTTTAGCCCTGGCCAGAGGTTAGAGCATCAGCTTGTGGACCAGAGAGGCCCGGGTTCGGTTCCCGCTAAGGGCACGTACCTCGGTTGCAGTGTGGGTGGCAACCAGTGGATGTGTCTCGCTCACATCGATGTTTCTCTTTCTGTCTCCCCTCCCCCCTCTCCCGCCCACTCTGAAAATAAATGTAAAAAAGATGTCCTCGGGTGAGGATTTAAAAAAAAAAAAAGTTGGCCCTGGCCGGTTTGGCTCAGGGGATAGAGCGGCGGCCTGTGGTCCAGAGAGACCTGGGTTCGGTTCCCACTAAGGGCATGTACCTTGGTTGCAGTTTGTCTCTGGCCCTGGTTGGTCGTGTGGGTGGCAGCCACTCGATGTGTCCCTTTCACATCAATGTTTCTCTCTCTCTCTCTCCCTCCCTCCCTCCCACTCTATCTGAACAAAATATGGAAATGTCCTCAGGTGAGGATGGAAAAAAAAGAAAAGTTGGAGCTTTTCACCAAATGGTTGTTAACATCTCTCACCTTGGGAAACAATTCCTCAAGTTAGAACCCCTGTTCATATCACTTTAATAAGTATCAATTTAGAAAGATCCATTGAGAACTTATTTGAAAACAAAGTTTTTAGGACTGGACTTAGAGCTACTATAATCCACAATAGCTTTATTCCAGTTCCCCCTAAATGCAATAGGCCACCTATAACAGGCTGACATTCCTCCCGGAGGTACAGTAGAATAAAATCAAAGATGGTTGTAATAAGTGACATTACTGGGCAATGTCACCTTCTTCTGCAGACAAACCTTTACAGCAGTTAGTGTCCAGACACATCTATGAACCTGTTTTTGTAATTCCTGAGTTCCTAGATCCTCTACGTTGTACTCATTTTTGCATCGTACATCTGCATTTTCTTTAGCTAACTCTAACCTACTCAAGTGAAGTTGCTTACTGTTTCTACTTTCTAAAATTTTTTTTTCTTTATTGACTTGAGAGAGAGAGGAAGGGAGAGGGAGAGAGAGATAGAAACATTGATGAGAGAGAACATTGATTGGCCGCCTCCTGCATGACCCCCCAGTGGGGATCGGGCCCAAACCTGGGTACGTGCCCTAGACCAGGAATTGAACTGGCAACCTCTTGGTGCATGGGTTGACGCTCAACCACTGAGCCACACAGCTGGGCCAGAGTTGCTTACTGTTTTAAATGAAGACATATGTAGCTTCTGCAGCCTCTTTTTTTTTTTTTTAATTCTCACATGAGGACATTTTTGCATTTATCTTCAGATAGAGCAAGAGGGAGCGAGGGAGGAGGAGGAGGAGGAGGAGGAGAGAGAAAGAGAGAAACATGGATGTGAGAGAGACACATCAAGTGGTTGCCACCCACCTGACCCCACCTGGGGCCGGGGACAAACTGCAACCGAGGTACGTGCCCTTAGTGGGAACCGAACCCGGGTCTCTCTGGTCCGCGGGCCAACGTTCTAACTGCTGAGCCAAACTGGCCAGGGCTCTTTTCTTCTTTCTTTCTTTCTTTCTTTCTTTCTTTCTTTCTTTCTTTCTTTCTTTCTCTCTCTCTCTCTCTCTCTCTCTCTTTCTTTCTTTCCCTCAAGAGAATGAATGTTACTTAAGACATAATAATTAAATCTCCCCAATGATGAAAATTCCTTCTGTGAGTCTATGTACCAATTTACATTTTCATGCTTAGAACTATATCTTCACTGTATTATCTTTTCTTTCATAATTTTTATATCTTATGTGTATTTTGCACTCATAATTTATTTTGATTACACTGTATCTATATATTATTTGAGTTTTTTTTTCCAGCCTTATTGCAATATAACTGACTCCTAACATTGTGTAACTTCAAGATATTCATGTTGATTTGATACACTTAAATACTGTACAATGATTACCACCACAGTGATCTTAGAGTTTTTAATGACCTTTACATAAAAACAATACAGTATTGACCTAACTTCATATTTATTGGTAGAATGATTAGGGTGCATTGATTTCATGGGTTATCCATCATAAAAATATCAAGTGAGTTCAAAGGTATGAAAGTGAGAAGGCAGGCCAGGTGCAGCCCCTTAGGCAGTGCAGAGACCCCGCCCCTGGCTTTTGTACTCCCCTTACACCTGCCAGCCACCTAAACCAGAAAGCCCCAAATACCCAGAGGCTTGTCATGTATAAAAGGCGGCTGGAACCCGGGCTTGGGGTTCAGCCTTTGGAGGTGACTCTGCTGGGCCAGCATCGGTGCACATTAGACAGTCCTTTTCTAATCCTCCGAGTGTGTGCAGTCTGTCTCTTCCCGCCGACCAAATTTCTGCCACAACAAAAGTGCTTTGGAAACAGTATTCAACTACACACATGTAAAATTATGTTGTGCTACTGTTATTCCTTTTCAAAAATTTTTTTTTCTTTATTGATTTTAGAGAGAGAGAGAGAGAGAGAAACATCAATGTGAGAGAACATCGACTGGCTGCCTCCTGCATGACCCGCCCCCCCCGCGACCCCCCCCCGCCCCCTGGGGACTCGGCCCACAACCTGGGCATGTGCCCTGACCGAGACTCAAACCTGTGACCTCTTGGTGCATGGGTCGATGCTCTACCACTGAGTCACACTGGACAGGCACTACTGTTACTCTTTTAAGAAATATCACAAGAAGAGAAATCCAAAAAATATTTAATGATTAAATTTTGATCAGTGTTACCTAAGAAGAGCTTATATTTGAACAGAGTAAAACCTTCCCAGAGCTTCCCTGTGTAGATAACTGCTTACCCCAAAGCTTCCCAAATTTAAGGTGCATAGAAATCCCCTGGGGCATCCCTCAAGTACCACATGACCAAACACAGGGCTGAGACCGAGCTGGACTTCGCCTGTGACCAGTGTGGCCGGCGGTTTGAGAAGGCTCACAACCTCAATGTACACATGTCCACGGTCCACCCTTTGACACAGACCCAGGACAAGGCCCTGCCCCTGGAGCCACCATCTGGGACCACGGAGGATCAGGCCGTGAAGCCAGAGCCCACCTGAGGGTGTACCAGCACCTGAACTCACCAGGAGGTAGATGAGGCTCAAGGACGATTTTCATAGTTCTTCCCATGAGACCCGATGGCACAGTTTTGCTCCCTCTGGAGAGCCCCCATGCCGAACCCCACCCCTGTGCTGGAAGGAGGGGAGCTTGGTGCAAAGCCCAGGTAGCCTGTGTCCACTCTGGAACCAGCAGTTTATTTTCCTATAAACACTGACTTGGGGCCAGATACAAATTTTTAATCATTGATTCCTCACTAAAGCAATCAAAGAGATTTGTAATCCACTTTTTAGTGCAATAGGAGCTCTGTGTCATGCTCATTATAAATTATTTACAAAAAAAAAGAATCCCCTGGGGATCTGGGGCCAGGCCTGACAGTCTACATTTTGACAAGCCCCCAGGCGATGCTCATGCTCCTGGTCTGTGGATCATACTATGCGTGGTAAGGAATAATTTTGGCTCTGCCTTTTAAACCTAATCAGTCAGCCCGGTTGATGAGGCTCAGTGGTTGAGCGCTGACTCATGCACCAAGAGGTCACTGGCCCTAGTTGTGGGCCAAATCCCCAGCGGGGGACATGCAGGAGGTGGCCAAGCAATGTTCTCTCTCATCGGTGTTTCTATCTCTCTCTCCCTCTCCAAACAATAAAGAAAAAAATGTTTAATTGAAAAATAAACCGCCCTGGCCGGTTTGGCTCAGCAGTTAGAGCGTCCGCCTGCGGTCAGGAGACACCCAGGTTCGGTTCCCGCTAAGGGCATGTACCTTGGTTGCAGTTTGTCCTCGGCCCTGGTTGGTCGTGCGGGTGGCAGCCACTCGATGTGTCCCTTTCACATCGATGTTTCCCTCTCTCTCTCTTCCTCTCTCTCCCTCCCACTCTGTCTGTATAAAAAAAAAATGGAAAAATGTCCTCGGGTTAGGATTAAAAAATAAATAAATAAAAATAAATAAACCTAATCAGTTATCCTATTATTGAGAGCAAATGTGTGGTTTCAAGGAAACATATCCAATAGGTGGAGACATTGTCCATTTCCCACAGGGCTGGTACTGAAACTCCACATAAATAATTCTAAACAGAGAGGTTTCTGTCCCTTTTTTATAGTATCTGTAGGGGAGAAAATGTCACATCTTTCTAATAAATTAAGCTTAATCTAGTTCTATCTTTACTAGCAGGAAAATTTCTCTTTTTCTCATTTTAATTATTTTCTGTTGCAATAGAAACCGCTTGTTACTTCAGATTGGGTGATAGAGAACTTAACAAAATCATTTCCAAATATCATTTTTAAATAATTACAGTTTGGTGAAGGTCAAGGGAGGGGGAGACAGGGAGTAGGTGGAATTATGTCAACATTAAAAACTTTTAATAAGCCCTGGCTGGTTTGGCTCAGCGGTTAGAGCGTCGGCCTGCGGTCCAGAGAGACCCGGGTTCGGTTCCCGCTAAGGGCATGTACCTCGGTTGCAGTTTGTCCCCGGCCCTGGTTGGTCGTGCGGGTGGCAGCCACTCGATGTGTCCCTTCACGTCGATGTTTCTCTCTCTCTCTCTTCCTCTCTCTCCCTCCCTCTCTATCTGAACAAAAAATGTCCTCGGATGAGGATAAAAAATAAAATAAAATAAATAAAAAAAAAAACTTTTAATAAATAAATAATAAACATAAAATAAAATAATTACAACCCCAACGTCTTCATTAAAAATGCCTGTAGTTCTAGTAACTTGGTCTAGGAAATTAGTTTCTCTGTATCCTGGCTAAGTAAATAGTTGAAACATGTGTTAAAAGTGCAACCATAGCCCTGGCTGGTTTGGCTCAGCGGTTAGAGCGTTGGCCTGTGGTCCAGAGAGACCCGGGTTCAGTTCCCGCTAAGGGCACGTACCTCGGTTGCAGTTTGCCCCTGGCCCTGGTTGGGTCTTGTGGGTGGCAGCCACTCGATGTGTCCCTTTCACGTCGATGTTTCTCTCTCTCTCAATTCCTCTCTCTCCCTCCCACTCTATCTGAACAAAAAATGGAAAATGTCCTTGAGTAAGGGTGAAAAAAATAAAAAAAAAAAGAAATGCAACCATAGGTTCCAAATGGCATCACTTGTGCTCAAGCCTGTGATACAAAACCTAGACTTCATACCTGACCTAACTGCAGTTTCAACCTTCTCCAGAAATGTAGTCGGAATTAACCAGTCTGGAATGTCCTGGTTGCGCACCTGTACGGTAGTCTATCACAGGGGCCCTCTCCACTGCCGCCAAAGGAAGAAGAGTCATCTGCATAATAAAACCCTTGCCTTGCCCTCCCTTCCCCACAGGTGGGTGTTCTGGCCTAAAAATAATCCTTTCTTTGGCTAATAGCTCCTTTGCCCCACCCTTCTTCCTATAAAAACCTTCTGTTCTGTACAATCCCTATGAGCTCCCTTCTGGTGGCTAGATGGGATGCTGCCCAATTCTGTGGGAAATACCTATTGTCCTATTTGGAGATTTACATTGTGAGGTACAAAGCCTAGTCACCTGGTTGAGAGTCACAAGAAGGGCTGGCTTCATGGGCATGTGACGCCACATGCAGGAGGTCCCTGTGCTTGATTTAATGCTCTGCCATCTCTGCTTTGAAATTATGAGTAGTTTTTGGACAAGTGGCCCTGCGTCTTCATTTTACACTGGGCTCTTCACTTTATGTAGCCAATCCTGAGTACATAAATGAACACTGCTGTTCATCTGGTTTTCTAGACTATGTATATATAATTTTTAATAATATAATCCCCATTTTATTGATTTTTTTAGAGTGAGAGAGGAAGGGGGAGAGAAAGAGAAACAAATATCAATTTGGTGTTCCATTTATTTATTCCTGTATGTGCCCTCACCAAGGATCGAACCTACAACCTTGGTGTTCGCTGTTATTGGAGAATTGCATGGATTGCATTTCTCTGTTGCTAGTGTGAGTGGGATTCTTGGGGGCACTGCGGGAATAAGTATTTCTGGAGGCCCCCATGGGAGGATGAGATTGATAAAAAGCTTTATTTATGTGGAGTTATATCCCCCCATTTCTAAAGTCCCATTTCCCTTAAACCAGTCCTGGAAGAGGGGTAGCTGGGGATTCAGCAGAGCTAGAAGTAAGGCCAGTGTCCAAAGCTTCCCATCCATGGTGGAGTTGAGTCCAGCACAGCATTAGGCTAGTCAAAGGCCATCAGTCCATTTTGTGGGGTCCACATGGCTGTGGGCAATGTGGGAAAGTGCAGGGGAGTGTGTCTTCTGCAACAAGAGAGCCAGGAGCAGCCCTGGCTGGTTTGGCTCAGCAGTTAGAGAGTCGGCCTGCGGTCCAGAGAGACCTGGGTTTGGTTCCCGCTAAGGGCAAGTGTCTCGGTTGCAGTTTGTCCCCGGCCCTGGTTGGGGTCGTGTGGGTGGCAGCCACTCTATGTGTCCCTTTCCCGTCAATGTTTCTCTCTCTCTCTTCCCCACTTCTCTCCTGCTCTATCTGGAGATAAATGCAAAAATGTCCTCAGGCGAGGATTTAATAGAGAGAGAGAGACAGCCAGGAGCAAAGGCAAGCAAGAGAGCAGGAGTTTAAATAGCAAATCTTCCTGTGCTTGCCCATTGGCCACACCCATTCTGGCCAATGACCCATTCCCAGGTATGATTGACAGGCAAGCACCCTCCCCTACGTGTCACTCAGACTTAACTGGGCATACATCTAAATTGCAGCTTACCTTTGCTCCTTTTCCAGGTATTAATTAATAACTGGGTTAATCACAACAGTATCATCAGGACAATGCCCTAACCAACTGAACTACCTGGCCAGGTATGTATATAATGTAGTCGCAATTCTAGCATGATTGTCTCATTATCCCAAATGAGGCAGGGTAATAAGAAGCTAGGGAGCCCTAGCTGGTTTGGCTCAGCGGTTGGAGCGTCGGCCTGCAGTACAGAGAGACCCGGGTTCGGTTCCCGCTAAGGGCACGTACCTCGGTTGCAGTTTGTCCCCGGCCCTGGTTGGTCATGCGGGTAGCAGCCACTCGATGTGTCCCTTTCACGTCGATGTTTCTCTCTCTCTCTCTCCCTCCTGCTCTATCTGAACAAAAAATGGAAAAATGTCCTCGGGTGAGGATAAAAAAAAAAAAAAAGAAGCAGCTAGGGAAATTTCTTGGCAAGTGGAATGGGGAAAGTGAAACAGATAAAGAACAAACTCTGGCTGAGCAATTTACAGCCAAATACAGAAGGTCACCAGGGTGGAAGCCCCAGGTGCCCAGCAACATGCAAAACTGGCACCAGACCTCATCCCCAGGGTGGCCTTTTCTTCCCTGGCACATTGCTGGTCCTGTGGTTTAAACCTCCTGACCTTTCTTCCCTAGAGATGACATCTAGGTCTCAGTTGTATTTCAGCTCCAGGCCCAGAAAAGCCAGGTGGGTGAAGCTAGGACCAGCTGCAATGACTAATGACCCTCTGCCCTGGCACTGACCTGTCAGTGGAGACCGGACCCTAAAAGGACAAACCTGAAAGAGCTGATGAATATTCTATTGAGATCCTTCTCTAAGACCTCCCATAAACTCCCAGACTTTAAAAACCCTCAAGACTGGCCATTGTGACTCAGTGGATTGAGCATCATCTTATGTACCAAAAGGTCACCCGTTAGATTCCCGGTCAGGGCACATGCCTGGGTATGGGCTCAATCTCCAGTAGGAAGTGTGCAGGAGGCAGCTGATCAATGTCTCTATCTCTCTTTCCCTTTCTATCTAAAAAAATCAACGTATATTTTTTTAAAATATATATTTTTAAAATATAATTTTTAAACCCTCAAAACGAAGGTCCCAGCATGTGATCGCCCTTCCCCTCTCCTTCCCCCACAGGCCTGCATCTCCTAAACGCTAAGGGGCCCCACGAGACTTGCAACCAGGGCAGCAATGGGCAGCAGCAGCTCATCCAGGCTAATACCCTGAACCTGTGCCCAAGGCCCCCTTTTCTCTGACTCCCCAGAGAGCAGACAGCAGCCCTGCCTTGGCTCACTTCTTTCCCTTAACATTTCTCTTTTCTTTCTTTCTTTCTTTCTTTCTTTCTTTCTTTCTTTCTTTCTTTCTTTCTTTCTTTCCTTTTCTTTCTTTCTTTCTTTCTTTTGAGAGGTTTAGAGAGAGAGGAAGGGAGAGGTAGAGAGAGATAGAAACATCGATTGGCTGCCTCCTGCACACCCCCAACCGGGGATCGGGCCCACAACCTGGGCATGTGCCCTGACCGGCAATCGAACTGGTGACCTCTCCTGCATGGATCGACGCTCAACCACTGAGCCACACCGGCCAGGCTCTTTCCTGTAACATTTCGAAAGAGCCAAAGCAGCCCCGCCTAGTCTCTCTTCTGTTGCTTCTTCTATCACAAACCTTTCCTTCTTTCACTGTCCCCAGCTTTAAAATCTTTCCTGCGTGAAGTCAAGAACCCACATAATACAGGCTGGCCTAATGCAGACCGGTCCAGGCCCCGTCCCTATCTGGTAACATAAAAACCAAACCAGTTCAAGTTATGAATGATCCATCTTTCCTGCCAAAAAGGACTACACACATATGCACCTATGTGCACTTCTCTACTAGGCTACAGCCATGACCCTTTTCGTGGTATTGTGCCCCTCACATCAAACACTGTAGTTTCAAGGAATCCTTTACTGCTGCTGCCTGCCAGGCCGCCAGCGATCTTAGTCTCTTAGCCATTTCAGTCATTAATTTCATGGCAGGATCATTTATATTGTGTTGTTTTTTTTTCCTGCTATGGGAAAAATCAGGAAAATGAGAATTATAGCTCCCCCTCTCCACATTCAAAGGGAACATATTTGTATGCCCACTGAAATTGTTTGAATACACTCTCTCTTTCTTAGTTCACTGATGAGACCACACTGTGTGTGTGTGTGTGTGTGTGCACGCGCGCATGCACACATGTGTGTGCACAGTGGGGGACAGAGCAGAACATGAGAGATGAAGATTACTCAAGACTTACTGACCAGTCAAAAGTCTACAATGACAGGTTTTCTCAGAGAAAAAGAGATTCAGTCTTCAGGCCAGCCAAACAAGGAGACCTGAATCTAAGCTTAAATTAGTCTTCCCAAACAAAGGGTTGGGATCAGTTTTAAGGTGTTATACATATTTATTAACTCTAATTCAGGGGATCTTATTGAGTAGTCTTAAAACTAAGCCATCCGAGGTTAGGGATGTAGAAGGTGCTACAGAGGACAAAGAGATTCCAGTCTGGTAGAGTTTGATTAGTTATTCCTCTGTGTGTCCAAATTGGGTCCCAGCACCAGATCTTCCCTATTGACTGACCTGTTGAGTCCTAATGGGCTCTGGGTGATAAAGTGGCCCCTCTGGAACTGGAGTTCCCTGACTTTTGGTTCCACTGTGCTCTCAAGGTCAGTTTAGGGCTATTTAGCTGCTAACTGCCTGCGGACCAGTCTGATCCAGCTTGACCTGGTGGTCTCCAGAGCTCTGTGAAGAAGCCTGTTGTTATCTCCAAAAAGACACTTCAAAGTAGGGGGAAAAAAACCTGTTAGCATCTGGTTTCAGTGTTAGGGTCCAGTTTCAAGACCAGGAAAAGAACAGAAGACTGCTATTTCCTTGAGTGGTAGGATCTAAGACCCAACCCATCTCCAGGGAGGTGATAGTACTTCAGTAAGGAATGGCTGTATCCAATTTCAGCAAGAATGCAATGCCAAGCATAGCTGAGAGGCAGAAAACCCTCAGATTTCAAAGATCCAGCTTGGATGATGGTCATACAAGTGGTGATAATTATGCACCAAAGACTGGAGAGACTGCCATAAATTTTTTATTGCAGGATTAAAAAAAAAAAAAAAAAAAAAGAGGGTCAGTTTTAGTTTTTACTCCTGGACACTTCTTTTCTACAAAAGTCCTTCACTTTTCTTTCTTTATGCAAGAACATGGGGGGTTAGTGGTAAGGGTGAGGAACCCATAATGACTTAATGACTTCAGACTGAGTTTTCCACCAGTCTAGTAGAACAAGGCCTCAAAATCAGATAGCATTTGATTTAAAGAAAATTAAGCAATGTGATATTTCTTCATGTCCCATATGACAGTTGCAAATTATTTCCTGCTACAATGTAATATTTAACCATAAATATCCAGTTGATTACATAATTTCCCACATAAATCCCCTTGGATTTTTTTTCCTACATTTTTTCAAATATGCATCTATTTGTGTGCAATTCAGGAGACTGGAAATGTTTGAGTACACCTTCCAATGGGACCTCGGTGATTTGGGTGCAGAGAGTGGTGAAGTGACATTTATTTATGCAGGCCTGGGGTAAACAGTTTTATATTTTAGTCATTTCTCCAACTCTCTTCAGCAAAGATCCACAGGACAGTAGTTACCAAATCGGGAAGAATACTAATCTCAGTGCCCTGGGCTTTTTTTGTTAATGGTTTAAGAAAAGTCATGTCCAAAACATGCCAACCTCTCTTCATTTAGGTTACAAAGAGGCCTGGCTAGGGTCCACTGAAGTAAACCTTTGGCTACCCCAGCCACTGAAACTCTGCCCTTCAGGGTCTTTTCCTCAACACAAACTTCCCAGAGTCTTAGGGATAAAGGGAAGACTGCAGAAGGAAGCCAGCAACTAAAGACCAAATCCTTGTGGAGAGAAATCAGAAAAAGATTTCTTACTATAGGTTGATCTTCTTTGGGTCTCTATGATCCCTCGAGCTCCAGGAATTTGTAGCGTTTTTTTAAAATTTTTTTTTCTTTATTCATTTTCAGAGAGACAGAAAGGGAGAGGGAGAGAGAGAGAGAAACATCGATGAGAGAGAACATCGATTGGCTGCCTCCTGCATGCCCCCCACTGGGGATTTGGCCCACAACCTGGGCATGCGCCCTGACCGGGAATCAAACTGGCGACCTCTTAGTCGATGCTCAACCACTGAGCCACGCTGGCCAGGCTGTAGCACTTTTCTTCTAGGAAATTCCTTCCTACAGGAATTTGTAGCACTTTTACCTAATACAACAGCCATGGACCCTAAACTGAGTGTTGCTTCCAGTAATCATTGCCTGCTCCAGAACACTGGTATGTGTTTGCTGCCTGAAGCATGAAGTCACTAGAGTCTCCACCCCTGCCAGAAATTGCTGTATGAAGTCTGTTTTATCAAAGCTGGGTGATAGTTTCTGCAGCCATTATTGCACTGCTGGTTCATCAAGGTTGCTTCCCATGAAGTAAATTGATGGATCCCAAGTAGGATTCTCTTAACTCTTGGCCTCTGACTTAAGCAGAAAAAAACATCTGACCTTTGGAATCTTATGCTCTAACAAAGAATACACCAAAATATTTTCTTTGGTTTTTATTGATCTCTGTATATGGTGTTTCTGTTGTTACAGGTTCTTAGAAGGAGTAGAGTTTGATCTATCTTGACAGGAACTGATTTGGAGAAACTAGTTGAGCAATTTTCTCAAGCACATATTAGGGCTCTCCTGATCCTCAGACTTTCAGGTGACTTGTCTCCCAAGTCTTCCCTTTAATAAAACAGATATACTTTCCAGATATCCAATCCCCTAGAGTGGGGACACTTCCTGACGATTCTTCAAGCAGTCCCCTTCGCTCTTCCTAGTGCCCAATGGACGTGAACCAAATGATCCTGGGTCTGATGGTCAGGAGCTTTTTCCTGCAGAACAAGTACATTCGGTCACACTCTTAGCCTATACATACCTTGGGCAACATTGGATTTAAGGTCACAAAACTCCTGTCATTCAATCACAGTGAGATGTGCAGCGTCTTTCTCCACAGATTTGTTACCCAGTGCGTTTCTAATACGAGCCCAGAACAGTGGCCTTTCATGGACACTGTCTGGCCAGGTGATAAATGTCTGCCTGTTCACAAGTTTCCTGAGTCGGTGGTAGCTGGATAACTTATAGTTTGGGATCTCTTCCAGGAAGATCAAGATGATAACATCCTCATGCTCATAGAACATCTTGATGCTGGCCAGCTGTACTTCAAGGCGGCACCATTCACTGTGCAGGTAGTGGTTACTGACCACACACAAAGTTTTCCGGCTGGTGTTGATGGCATTCTGAATGTTCTCAAAGATATCTATACCTGGTTCAAAGTCCCGGTGGTGAAGACAGAGCTTAAAGGTGGGCTGACCACCTTCCTCTAGGGCTGGAACAAGCTCTTCATACACCCACTGTTCATCAGTGGTGTTGAAAGAGACAAAGGCATCATAGATGAACTGCTTCTCTGTCCTATGCCACTTGGCTAGGCACCAGGCTCGAAATATGTAGAGCCCATACCTTAGAGATGAAGTTATCTGGGCACTGAACCAGGAGACGACCATGGTTGTGAGGACGAGACTGAAGGAGCAGAAGAAGTAAACCTGTCCCAGGTCAAAATTACACATAGCATCATCAAAATCTATCAACATATTCTGAGTATTTGGCTGCTGACAGTGATAGCTCCGGAGGTAAGGGATATGAACTTTTGCTGTGTTTATTGACCAGTTCTTGAGCCACACATTGTCACAGTTGCACTGAAGTTTGTTCCCATAGATATCAAAGAACATCAGAGACTTCAGGTTCCCCAGATGACTTTGATTAATGACTTGTAGGTTGTTGAATCTTAAAGAGAAGACCTGAAGACTTTCTAAGCCAGAGAACATGCCAGGAACCAGTGACTCCATGTTGTTGTTTTCCAGGCGCAGCATTTTTAGTCTTTTGAGTTTATGGAATAAGGAAGTATTTAAAAAGAGACTTCGGTCTCCAGATTTTGTTCCTGAGATATCCAACTTTGTGAGATTAGTAAGGGAGTCAAATTGGAGATGGTCTAAGAATACCATGGAATTTTTGCCCAGGAATAGCTCCTGCAAGCCATTCAGCCCTTGGAAAAAGTTGGTTGGAACAACCTGAATCCCATGCATTTGTCCTTCTAGGTTGAGTTGTTTCAAAGACTTGAGGTTCATAAATGGAGGAAATTGCAAGGTCCTGGTGGTTTCATATGTTATTTTATTAAAACTGAGATCCAAAACTTCTAGATTTTCAAGGCCAGTGAAAAGACCAGCCCGAAAACTTGACAAGATATTGTATGCCAGGTCAAGGTAACAGAGGTAAGTAAGGCCAGAAAATGCATTCGTTTCTATAATACTTAGGCGGTTCCGGGAGAGAATCAGAACTTGGAGTTTCTTCAGAAACTGAAAAGTTCTGCGTTTTAGAGTCTTAATATTGTTGTCTTCAAGATTTAAACTCTCCAAATTTGGAAGCTGAGAAAAGGAGTATTTGTCAATTTTCACTATCCAGCACCCAGCCAAGTTGAGCTCCTTCAAAGAGTACAGCCCATAGAAGGCCATGTCATTGAGTTCTGTGATGGGATTTCTAGAGAGGAAGAGAGATTGTAGGTCCTTCAATGGCGAAAATGCAAAATCCGGAAAACTTTTAAACCTGTTATGGCTCAGATCTAGGGCTGTCAAGTTCTGGAGGGTACTCCAGGTCTGATTGCTGACAAAGGAAAGTCTGCACTTATTTAGATTCAGCCTTTGGAGGCTGGGCATAGCATTGAACTCACTGTCATTGAGGTGAACCAGATTATCGTTTTGGCTCAGGTCAAGGAACAAAAGCCTGGTACAGTTGGCAAGGTGCTTTATGTCCCCTGCATCAGTGGCCTTTTTCCTAAAAACCAAAACCTCTAATATGGGCAAGTGTCTCAGGAGGTGACACACTCTGCTCAAGTTGAAATGACCAGCTCTAAACTCCCGGTCACTAAGATCCATTTCCCTTAGATTCTGTAAGTGCTTGGCTGGAAGCATCTCTAGTTTTACCAAGGTACCGCTCAGATTCAAGCTCCTCAGATTGGGTAGAGTTTCCAGAGCCACATTCTGGATGACTCCATGGCTATTCTGAGAGACATTCAGAGTGGTCAGATTAGGCAGTGACAAAGCAGAGAAATTTAATTCCATTAGCTTGTTCCCCTGCAGGCTCAGCTGAGACAGAGAGACCAATGACCTGGGACTGTGATCCAAGGAGATGATGCTGTTGTTAGTAAGATCAAGGTATTCCAAGCGTGGAAGATGCTGGATTGCTTCAAGAATATTGGAAAAATTGGTAATAAAGTTTCTAGATAAGCTTAAGTGTTTCAATTTGAAAAGAGGGACAAAGGCATTTTTGTGAATATTGGTAATTTGATTATGGCTCAGGAGCAAAGTCTCCAAGTTGGATAGGCCCTCAAAGGAGTTGTTCACACTTTGAATCTTATTTTCTACTAAGTTCAAAAAGGTCAGATTTTCAAGTCCCCAAAAGGCCCTCTCCTCAATCTTCCAAATGGAATTCCACTCCAGTCGCAAGTCTACCAGAGCAGACAAAGTAGTGAAGCTGTAGGGAGGAAGGACTTCAATTTTGTTTTGTGTCAGGTTGAGGTGAGTAGTGTATCCAGGAAGGTCATAAATGGCATCGGTCAAGTTGGTGATGTCCTTCCGGATGCAGAAAACATGATGAATGTCTAATTCATACTGTGTACATTTACTGAATCCATATGTATCTGCCAAAGACAGCAGAGAAAATGCAATTAAAATGAGCCAGAGCCACTGAGGAGGCAGGAGGTTCCCCAAGCCCATCTTGTCAGCCCCAGGATTCAGAGATACCATTAGAAAAAAAATCCCTTCACATGCATCATGCTCATTTTTGAAGAAATGATCCTTCCATGTTACTTTGCTGCAAAGAAAAAAAAAAGAAAGTTAAGTTTAAATTTCTCTTTTAGTATATCATAGCTGCTTAAAAAAAAAAACACAAAAAACAAAAAAAAAGTCTCCCAAAGTTAACTTCCAAAACACATCCATTTCTAAAGCAACCTCCATGTGTATCAGCAAAGACCAGTGTTATTTCTCCTATAAGGAAAATTGTTAGCACATGGAAGAAGAGAAGGCAATTGTGTATTTTATTTAATTTAGAGAATGAAGACATTCCCAACCCTCCTCTCACCCCTGCACAATAAAACACCTCCCTTGCTGTCTGGGCCGATACCTGAAATTTCACCACTGGTGATGCACTTTGGGTTCTATGGATCTCAGTGCAGTTAAAAGAATCATCCATGATGGGGGGGTGGACAACAATGTTTATGAAGTTTACAGCTCACCTCTATCTTACGTGAATGAATAAAGAGAATACAGAGTCCTTGCTTTAAAGCCACTTGGTTCCCCACAATTTGCATTTACATCTCTCAGACAACTAAACTTGTTGTTAGCATATGGTATTCCTGGTCATCAGAAAAAATCATAACTACAGTAAATTTAGCTCTGTCAGTTCACTTTCTGATGTGTGCTGACCAAGTTCTCCCCAGCCTTGCCTCACAGTCTCAGCCTGTTCCCACAGTCTCAACCCGTTCCCACAGTCACTCACGGTAATGGAGTAAAAACAGCACCAGCTCAAACAGAACGGAGATCCAATCCTGTGCCTTTGACAAATTATTTAACCCCTCTGAACCTCTTTCCTTATCCATGCAATGGGATAATAATACCTATTCCCTCATAATGTTGTACAGATTCAACAACACGAGTTAAAGTGCCTAGCTTGATGCCTGGTACACTGTGGAGTGCAATGGAAGGCCATTCCCTTCTTTTCGCCTTAACTCTAGACCAACACCAGCACACCTTCGTATTGCTCTCCTAGCTCTTGTTTCAACAACACTGCTAGTCACAGAGGAAGAAAATAGTATAGTTGCATTAGGTTGTTTTCTTCTTTTGTATATATGCATTTCCATACACCCACAGAAATATATGAAATTTTCTAGCACTCTTATTTGTAACTCTAAGAATCACAAAACAGTCCGACCAGTGTGGCTCAGTGGTTGAGCGTCGACCCATGCACCAAGAGGTCACTGGTTCGATTCCCGGTGAGGACACATGCCCAGGTTGTGGGCCCGATCCCCAGTGGGGGGTGTGCAAGAGGCAGCCAATGGATGTTCTCATTGATGTTTCTATCTCTCTCTCCCTCTCACTTCCTCTCTCTGTAAAATCAATAAAGGAAAGAAATTTTTTTTTTAAAGAACCAAAAGCCCTAGTGGGTTTGGCTCAGCAGTTAGAGCATCGGCCTGTGGACCAGAGAGTCCCGGGTTCGGTTCCACTAAGGGCACATACCTTGGTTGCAGTTTGTCCCTGGCCCCAGTTGGGGTTGTGTGGGTGGCAGCCACTCCATGTATCTCTCTCACGTCAATGTTTCTCCCTGTCTCTTTCTCCCTCTCTCCCTCCCACTCTATCTGAAGATAAATGTAAAAAAATGTCCTTGGGCCCTGGCCGGTTTGGCTCAGCGGTTGGAGCATCGGCCTGCGGTACACAGAGACCCGGGTTCGGTTCCCGCTAAGGGCACGTACCTCGGTTGCAGTTTGTCCCCGGCCCTGGTTGGTCGTGCGGGTGGCAGCCACTCGATGTGTCCCTTTCACATTGATATTTCTCTCTCTCTCTCCCTTCCCCTCTCTCCCTCCCGCTCTAGCTGAACAAAAAATGTAGAAAATGTCCTCGGGTGAGGATAAAAAACAAAACAAAACAAAACAAAACAAAAAAATGTTCTTGGGTGAGGATAAAAAAAATTGTTTTAAGAATCACAAAACAAGCATCCATTATAGAAACATATATCTAATCAAATGTGAATCTTTTGTGTTGGTACAATGACAATCACCACTGTATTATAATGAACAGAAATGATACCATCGTAACTAACCCGGTTATAAATGAACAAGGGAAGCTGCAATTTAAACGCATGCCCAGTAAAGTATGGGTGACGTAGGGGAGGGTGGTTGCCTGTCAGTCACACCTGGGAATGGGTCATTGCCAAAATAGGTATGGTCACTGTAAGTATGGGAAGATTGGATATTTAAACTCCTGAGCAAAGGAGTTCCATCCTCTTGCTCTCTCGCTTGCCTGCGCTCCTGGCTCTCTTGTTGCAGGGGGCACCTTCCCCTGCGTTCGCCCACATGGCCCACAGCCGTGTGGACCCTGCCCCCCACAATGGACTGGTGGACTGGCACTAGCCTTACTTAAGCCCGCCATGGAACAAGAAGTTTGGACACTGGCTTTGCTTCTAGCTCTGCTAAATCCCCAGCTGCACTTCTTCCAGGACTGGTGTAAGGGAACTGGGACTTCTGAAACTGAGGAATGTAACTCGGTGCAAATAAAAATCACTCATTTGCCCATGCAAGTCTTAGAAAATTATTTTTCTCAAAATATCATAAGAACCCGACCCCCAGCACCCAGTAGCGAAAGGCACTGCCCACTTCCACCTGTAACATAATCACAAAACGTGACTTTTTTTTTTATCCTCACCCGAGGACATTTTCTCCATTTTTTGCTCAGATAGAGTGGGAGGGGGGGAGAGAGAGAGAGAGAGAGAGACATCGATGTGAAAGGGACACATCGAGTGGCTGCCACCCGCACGACCAGCCAGGGCCGGGGACAAACTGCAACCGAGGTACATGCCCTTAGCGGGAACCGAACCCGGGTCTCTCAGGACCACAGGCCGACGCTCTAACCACTGAGCAAAACCGGCCAGGGCAGGATTCCTGTTTTTAAAAATTGCCTCCTGCCCTGGCCAGTTTGGCTCAGCGGTCCAAGCGTTGGCCTGCAGACCTAAGAGTCATGGGTTCATTTCCCACCAAGGGCATGTACCTCGGTTTCAGTTCAGCCTGCAGCCCTGGTCAGGGTTGTGCAGGAAGCCACCAACTGATGTGCCTCTCTCACATCAATGTTTCTCTCTTTCTCCCTCCCACTCTATCTGAAGATAAATGGAAAAATATCCTCAAGTGAAGATTAAAAATAATTGTTTGCCTCCTTAGATTACATTAAGTGCTGTACATTTAGCTTTACCTCTTCCATTTATGTCTAATCCATCTAAAATCTCACTTTTGTACATTGTGTAAGGTAGGGATCCAGCTATAATCTTCAATTAGCAAAGTAGCTCACTATAAACCAAAAAATAATCTGTTGGCCCTGGCTGGTGTGGCTCAGGGGTTATGTAAAGGACAAACACATGACCTTGCCCCCTGGATTTTAAGGGAATGGCAAGAACTAGCTGCTAACAGATAACCACTGCATTGTATAGATAACCATTGCTTTGTGTACACAGAAACTGATTGTTCCCTCAGGCATAACAGCTAACTGCAAATATCTGCTTCTGTAAGTGCTTGCTTGCTCGCATACCCTTAACCCAAATTCCTTAACAGGGGCTAAGACAACTATATAAGCAACCCTCCCCCTGAGCTCGGGGCTGCTCCCTCCTCTGTGTAGGATGGGACAGTTGCCGCGCAGCTAATAAAGCTCTTTTAATTTGAACCCAGTTCTGAGTCTGGTCTGTCTCTTTGGTCTACAACAGTTAAAGCATTAGCCCCTACACCAAAGGGTTGTGGGTTCAATTTCTGGTCAAGGGCACATACCTTGGTTACAGGTTTGTTCCCAGGCCCCAGTTAGGGTGCATACAGGAAGGCAACCAGTTGATGTGTCTCTCTCACGTCAATGTTTCTCTCTCTCTCTTCCTCCGTCTCTACCCTCCACCTCCTAAAACTCAATAGAAAAAAATATCCTCGGATGAGGATTAAAATAAAATAATAATAAACAATCTGGCCAGTGTGCTCAGTGGTTAGAGTATTGGCCCCCACACTGAAGGGTCACAGGTTCGATTCTCAATCAAGGGCACATACCTGGACTGCAGGTTTGATCCCCGGCCCCAGTCTGGGTGCATGTGGGAGGCAACCAATCAATGTTTGTCTCTCACATCAATGTTTCTCTCTCTCTCTCTCCCCCTCTCTACCTCTCTTTCACACTCTCTAAAAATCAATGGAAAAAATATCCTCAGGTGAGGATTAACAAAAAAAATTTTTTTAAACACAATCTGTTGCTTTTCTAATGCTTTGAGGGGCATCTTTATCATAAAGAAAGTTACCATATATACTTGAATGTATTTCTGGCCTCTCTTTTTTCCCTGAGACACCATTGTTTTATTTATTTTTCTTTTTAAATTAAATTTATTGTGGTGACAATCATTAATAAAATTATTTAGGTTTCAAGTTTACAATTCTATAATACATCATCTGTATATTGCTGACCTCTCTTTTCTGTTCCTTTATCTACTTATCAGTTCCTACAAGGGTACCATGCCATTTTATTGCAATGGCTATAAAGTATATCTTAATATCTAACAGGGTGAATCCTTTGTCTTTGCCCTTCTTTCTCAAGTTGATTTTTTTAAAATGTTTTAATTGATTTTTAGAGAGAGAGGAGGGAGGGAGAGAGACAGAAACATGGATGTGAGAGAGAAACATCAATTGGCTGCCTCCTGCACGCCCCCTACTGGGGATAGGGTCCAAAACCCAAGCATGTGCCCTGACAAAGAATTGAACTGGGATCTCTCAGTCCATGGGATGACAATCAATCCACTAAGCCACACTGGCTGGGCAACTCAAGTTGATTTTTAAAGAGATTAGCAATTCATGAAAATGTTTCCATTATAATTGTAAGTCTACCAACTTTCCCCTAAAGTGTTGCTGGAATGTGATTTGGGACTGCATTGAATTTGCAAGTTAATCTTATCATGGTAAATCACCCCAAATATGGACATGGTTTATCTTTGTTTAGTCAAAACTTCCTTTATATTTTTAAATAATTTTAAAATATTCTTTGTAAAATTTTGTGCTTTCTGTGTTAAGTTGTTTCCTAGAAACGTTTGGATGTTATTATTTTAAGGGATGTGTTATTTTTTTATATTTAATTTTCTAGTTAGGTATAGCAAGGGTGCCATAAATTTTGAATTTTTTGTTATTGTTGATCATAAATATAGAAAGCTTCCTGAACTCTCTTATTAGTTTTTGTTTGCTTGTTTGTTTTTAATCCTCATCTGAGGATATTTTTCCATTGATTTTCAGATAGAGTGGGAAGGAGGGAGGGAGGGAAAGAGAGAGAGAAACACTGATGTAAGAGAGACACATGGACTGGTTGCTTCCCACACGACCCTGACCAGGACTGGGGATCAAACTGCAACTGAGGTATGTGCCCTTGACCGGAACTGAACCCACAACTCTTTGGTCTGTGGGCTAACCACTGAACCACACCAGCCAGGGCTATGCTTACACCTTTTATTCATGTCCATGACAGATAAAATGAAAAGGCAATACTCTAATGATAATTTGAATTTGAATTTTAAGACAGCCAACTTGCGTAATGACTGAGATGAATAGATTGACTCAATACTTTAAGGCATTTTGACTTTGTTAGGCAACAAGAAAAACAATGGATCCAAGGAGGAGCGATTTCATTGTGAAAGTGAATAGGAGAAAGAGGAAGAGAGCAGAAGAGGAAGCAGAAGTAGTAATATAAATAAGTATGTCTTGCATAAGTGTTGGGTGGTTGAGAAAAACTGGGTAGAACAAGACAGCAATGCCAAGTTAATGTGTTCTCTGCTCTCGGAGATGACAAGAGATAGCGATATGACCCCTCAAATCTATCCCTGTTTGTTAGAGGAACTTTTTTTTATTTAATTTTTTTCCTTTATTGATATATTAGAGAGACAGAGGAAGGGAGAGGGAGAGAGAGACAGAAACATCAATGGGTGAGAACATCAATTGGCCGCCTCCTGCATGCCCCCCACTGGGGACCAGGCCCACAACCTGGGCATGTGCCCTGACCAGGAATCGAACCGGTGACCTCTTGGTGCATGGGTTGACGCTCAACCACTGAGCCACACCAGCCGGGGCTTCTAGAAGCAAGCGTGGAACTAAGTTTAGCAACCTGGGGAGATGAGAACAGAGAGCAGAGGGTCAAAAGAGAGACTAGGGGGAAATCTGTGCAAAGACCCAAACAGCGCTGGTTTTTGCAGCTTGATTTTAGGCCTGCCGCGGGAGTGGAACGCACAGAGCCTTTAAAAGGCCTTGAGTAGGACACGAGGCCAAAAACACTTCTGGTTATAGCATCCTAAACAAGGCAAGGATTGTGAAGAAATAAGAATTTTTACAGCAGACTACATCCTAGTCTAGTTTACAAGTTTGTCATCAGTTCACCTTTTTTTTAAATTCTCACCCGAGGACATTTTTGCATTTATCTTCAGATAGAGCATGGGGTGGGGGGGGTAGAGACGGAGGAAGAGAGAGAGAAACATCGATGTGAGAGAGACACATCGAGTGGTTGCCACCCACACAACCCCAACCAGGGCCAGGGAGAAACTGCAACCAAGGTACGTGCCGTTAGCGGGAACCGAACTTGGGACTCTCTGGTCCACAGGCTGACACTCTAACCGCTGAGCCAAACTAGCCAGGGCCAGTTCACCTTTTTTAGAGAGCGCCAAGCCTAAAGCTTTACTCTCGGGTAGTAAAGCTTGCCATAGTGAAAGCATGCAAAGGCTCAGCATCTGATTCCAGGTTCCTTAATATGTTTTCTCTACAATCAAAACACTATCATAAAAATAAAATGTGTAGAGCCAGGCTGGTGTGGCTCAGTGGTTGAGTGTCAACCCATGCACCAAGAGGTTGGCGGGTCGATTCCCGGTCAGGGCACATGCCCAGGTTGTGGGTCCAATCCCCAGTGGGGGGCATCTGGGAGGCAGCCAGTCGATGTTCTCTCTCATCAATGTTTCTTTCTCTCTCTCTCCCTCTCACTTCCTCTTTCTCTCTAAAAATCAATAAAGAGAGCCCTGGCCGGTTGCTCAGTGGTTAGAGCAATGGCTCATGGTCCAGAGAGACCCGGGTTCAGTTCCTGCTAAGGGCACGTACCTCGGTTGCAGTTTGTCCCCGGCCCTGGTTGGGGTCGTGTGGGTGGCAACCACTCTATGTGTCTCTCACATCGATGTTTCTCTCTATGTATTCCTCCTTTTCTCCCTCCTGCTCTATCTGAAGATAGATGCAAAAATATCCTCGGGTGAGGATAAAAAAGAGAGAGAGAGAGGGCAGCATGGAGTGAGAAAGAAAGAGAGTGAGAATGGGGTCTGGGGTGGGGGTAGAGGACAGAGATTTGAACTGTGGCTCTGCAGACTTTAACGAAATGGAGAAGAGAAGCGGAATTTTATGAAGCTTTTCTGTTTGATTTGCTCTGTAAAACCCTGCACTACCCCTTTAAGAAAGTCAACAGAAAAGGTTCTCTATAACAAAAGGATTTTGAAGTTGGACTTGTGTTTTGACTCTGCATGAAGTCTGTACAGGCCTGACACAAGTCACCCACCATTGCATCTCTCAGCAGGCAGCATTGCTGACTGGTTGCACGTTGCCTGGACCCTAACAAGCTTGACGTGTTTGCGTTCTCTGAAACCCGGCCAAAATTCCTACACAGAGCACCTGATCCTGTTATCAGCCATCCCATTCCTGAAAGTAAGGAAAAGGGGAAATTCTTGGGCTGACCAAAGCTGAAGTAGGCTCAGCTTTGCAAAACCTAGCTTTAAATCCCAGCTCTCTCACTTACCAGCTATGCTCAAGTTATATACTTATTTTAGCCTCAGTTTCCTCATTTGTAATCTAGAATTCAATGAGTGGCCCAATATCCACCAAATTACTCAGGCCAAAAGGTGTATGCTGAGTGCCGAGCTACCGGGCTGGTTATCCAGCAGCTGGAGTTCCTGGTGCTCCTGGAGGAAAGCGGACCTGAACTGAGCAGCCGGGGAGACAGGAGGAGAGGGCAGGGGAGAAATATTCTGTATTGCTGAGGCGGTTGCAGAGTTCCTCTTGATCGTGTCTAAATTCCTGGGCCATTTCAACAAAATTCAAGAGGGGAACTGAAAACTACTGTGTAGTTCACTGAGGCACCGTTTCATTTGCACAACCAAAACCAGTGCTTGGTGGGGTTGGACATGAAGGTGGGGGTGGGGTGGGAGTTGGGCAGGGGAGCTGTACCTCATTAATATCGGAAAGGCTGGACTTTAAACAGCAAGGTTACGCAAGAGGCTGATCCTGAGCGCTGCCATTTACTTAGTTCCCAGTCACTAGGGGGCTTTCAAAGCAGATGAGGCTCTTCCCATCCCAGGAGCTAGGCCAGCTGCTCTTAGGTGGCAAAGTGAGGAGTTGAAGTGTTACTCAGGCAGAACAGGGCATAGGCTACCACCGCCCTTGACTTCTGTGGATGAGGCTGGAAAACCCAGCTTGAGAATGATGGGCCCGCAAATCCCACTAAGAGGTGCTTAGACTGCCACCTGTCTGCTCCTTTCCTAACAGAGATTTTGTTGCTTTAAAGCTTAATCCAGCCCTGGCCAGTTTGGCTCAGCGGTTAGAGCGTTGGCCTGCGGTCCGGAGAGACCCAGGTTCGGTTCCCGCTAAGGGCACGTACCTCGGTTGCAGTTTGTCCCCGGCCTTGGTTGGTCGTGCGGGTGGCAGCCACTCGATGTGTCCCTTCACGTCGATGTTTCTCTCTCTCTCTCCCTTCCTCTCTCTCCCTCCCACTCTATCTGTACAAAAAAATGGAAAAAATATCCTCGAGTGAGGATTAAAAAACAAAAAAAACAAAAAAAGCTTAATCCATCCTGGGATCGTCTGCTGATGTTAGCTCCAGATACAACCCACTGACCTTTATTGCTAAGCTGGCCTTAAAAAATAGAGCCCAGCTGGTGTGGCTCAGTGGTTGAGCATCGACCCATGCACCAAGAGGTCACCGGTTCGATTCCTGGTCAGGGCACATGCCCAGTTGTGGGCCTGATCCCCAGTGGGGGGCATGCAGGAGGTGGCCAATCGATGTTCTCTCTCATCCATGTTTCTATCTCTCTCTCCCTCTCCTTTCCTCTCTCTCTCAAATCAATAAAGAAAAAAAAATTGAAAAATAGAAGGATGACCATAGATAATTTCTCAGTCAAATCATGATGACACTTTTGAGAGTGAAAGAGGCGGCATACATGACCGGCGTTAATGGAGCTGCAGCATGCTGCCACAGCTGGTCACTCTGGATATGAGATAACGTGCATGAGATAACAGAACGTAACCCAGACTACTCAACTATATTTTATTTATAGCTTCCAAGTTAAAACAACAACAAAACATTTCCAAGTTGGGGGGAGGGTAGAATAAATATAGCTAGCTGAAAGCCAAGGTAGTTGAGGTATTGCTCAGAAAATATATAGCTGTTACCCTGGCCAGTTTGGCTCAGTGGTTGAGCATCGGCCTGCAGACCAGAGAGTCCCGGGTTTGGTTCCCACTAGGGGCACGTACCACCACCAAAAAAAAAGAAGAAAATATATAGCTGTTTTAAATTCATGCATTTGTCAGTGACTTTATTTCATACACATTTGTTGAGTGCCTACTTTGTTTCAGCTACTGTGCTAGGCGATGCTTACCTAAACAAGATGTGGAGGTCATGGTCCCTACCCTTGAGCAATAATTTACAGACAGGTGGATGGATTCATGTGCACAAGTTAGTTATGCTACATGGAATTAAACTAATATAAGAATAAACTAAATGTTACAGGATTGAAGTCTCCAAACGTAGATCAACAACATTCTATGATATTAAAAGAACTATAGAGCCCTGGTCAGTTGCTCAGCGGTTAGAGCGTCGGCCCGCGGACCAGAGAGTCCCAGGTTCGGTTCCCACTAAGGGCATGTACCTCGGTTGCAGTTCGTCCCCGGCCCTGGTTGGGGTCATGCCGGAGGCAGCCAGTCTATGTGTCTCTGTCACATAGATGTTTCTCTCTCTCTTCCCACTTCTCTCCCTCCTGCTCTATCTGAAAATAAATGCAAAAATGTCCTCAGGTGAGGAGAAAAAAATTAAAATAAAAAAGACTATAGATATGATTTTGAAAATACTTACTGTTGGACCCCTTCCACCATGTGAGGACACAAAGAGAAGTCTGCGACCTGGAAAAGCGCCCTCTGTTGTTTATAAGCCAAAAAAACACTTACTGTTGGCAATCTTTTAGAAGTTATAAAGAACTAAAGATTTTGTTCAATGGGCCAGCCATGTAATAGAGCTGCTCAAGCAGTTAATACAATCTTGGATTAAATGAATGAACTATTGCCCTGGTCGGTTTGGCTCTCTCTTCCTCCTTCTCTCCCTCCTGCTCTATCTCAAGATAAAAATGTCCTCGGGTGAGGATAAATAAATAAATAAATAAATAAAATGAATGAACTATTGTTCCCCTGGTCAGACCATACCTAGATTTCTTCTGTTCACCATACTTTAAATGCACCATTGCCAAAATGGGATGGGAATCTAAAGGAGGGTGCCTAGCGTGGTGAAGGATCGGGAAAGCAAGTCATATATATAAGGTGACCATTAGGTCCCAGTTTATGCCAATCGCTGTCATCCCATCCAATTATTATCCCCTTCTGCTGTCAAAAGTAGTCCATTTTGGATGACAAATTATATGGCCATCCTACATATATATAGCTAAGATTTATTAGTGCCATTTATTGTTTGTCATGCCAGACCTCACTTAATCCTTATCACAACCCTATGATATATGTGTTATAGCATTATTGCAATTTTATGGATGAGAAATCTGAGCCTCTGAGGGTTTCAGTACGCACTCCAAGGTCATAGAGGTAATGAATAGGCCCGATTTATCCATCAGGCACAGTAGGGACAGGGCCTGTTGTCCACAATACTTTCAGGAGCCTTTACAAAGGTTTTACTGCCTTTTACTAAATCAGAATTAAAAAAACGAACATTTAGGTTGGAGGAAATGTTTTAATATATAATATTAATATATTTGCCTGTATACCAACATAGTTGTAAGGTCTATTTTTGTAGGTTTTTTAATGGAGGAAGGAGCCCAGAATATAAAAGCACCTGGGGCCCGCAAACATCATAGTGAGCCCCTGGTAACAGGTGGGAGCACTGGGATCCGAACCCAGAGCCCAAGCTCTTAAACACTAAATAAAAAGCAAAACAGCTGAGGGGACAGGAGGACGACTCAGAGCGGAACCTGGTTGTTGTCAGCCAAGAACACTTCTGTGCTTACTTGATGTTTCTTTCCTGCTTCTGCCTCAGCTGTGCTTGTTGAATGACATCTTACCCAAGCTTGTAGGTAGAGCCGAGTTGTTATGATTCTCTGTGATGCCTTCCTTAATTCTCATTCTTGCAATTCATTTCACTTTTTTCTGTACTCCTGAAGCTCACCTTTGTATTTACAGTGTAAGATGTACGACATTCTGCCACTGTATGCTTGCTTGTCTCTCTTAGGAATCTGTAAGGCCGGTGCCCGAGGGGAGGGGGGGGGGTGACTGGATAAAGAAGGTGAAGGGTTTAGCTCCAGAACATATTTGTATAACCCACTGACATGGTCAATGGTTTGCAAAGGCCAAGGGGAAGGGAGGTGGGGGAGAGTGGAGGTGGGCAGAGGGGGAGGGGACTCCTGCAATAATGTCAACATTAAAAATGTTTAATAAGCCCTGGCCGGTTTGGCTCAGCGGTTAGAGCGTCGGCCTGCGGTCCGGAGAGACCCATGTTCGGTTCCCGCTAAGGGCATGTGCCTCAGTTTTAGTTTGGCCCCGGCCCTGGTTGGGTCGTGCGGGAGGCAGCGACTTGATGTGTCCCTTTCACATCGATGTCTCTCTCTCTCTCTCTCTTCTTCTCTCTCCCTCCCACTCTATCTGAACAAAAACTGGAAAAATATACTCAGGCGTGGATAAAAAATAATAATGATAAAATAAAAATGTTTAATAAAATAAGTAAATAAATCTGTAAGGGACCGGGACCATATCTTCCTTATTTTTGTATATACCGAACAGAGTAGTTCAAACATAATATGGGCTCAGCAGCATAAGCTGAGCTGATTTTGTTCTTCAGCTCACTTTAAAGATAAACTTCCCAATAAGCGTAGGTTGTCGGTGTTGGAATGGGCTGCCTTTGAGACCGACCCTCAACTCCAGGTAGTGTAAATGCAAAGCAGGGAAGGGCGTGCATAGAGGGGACTCCTGGATTGGTTGGAAGTTTGGACTGAAAGTCCTTAAGAGTCCTTTCCAACTCTCAATCCATGGGTTTAGAATTCTGCTTGCAGCCTTGAGAGGCAGCACAGAACAGTGGCTAAAAGTATGGAGTCGGAAACAGACTGCCAAGGCTTATCTCCTGACTCTGCCCTTCACTTTGTGGCCTTGGGCAAATATTGAATTTCTCAGAGTCTCAATTTCTTCATCTGCAAAATGGGGATAATAATAGTACCTACCACATGAAGTTGTTGAAGATTAAATGAGTTAATATATGTCAAGTACCAGCAGCTGGCACAGAGTAAGAACTAAAATGCTTTTCAAATAAATAAGATAAATATATTTATAATGGAGAAAATAAAATAGAATAAGCATTGCTAAGACAGTCACTTGAAATAGAGTCAAACTGCTATTAAGGAAGTGGGGCCTGTGCACCTGCCGGTCCTCAGTTCTCAGAGTTGCTATTAAGTTGCTATACATGTTGCTAAACTCAGCTCCAAGGGGAGCCACAAACATCCTGGAACACAATTGCCCCATGGACACACAGGAATTTGCCCTCTTCCTTGTAGTTTTCACCCCCTTGGTTTGCATATTGAAACTCACCAGTCCCGGTTAACCTAGCCAGCAATTCTTCATGTGCACCAAAGAATTACACTTCGTGGGTTTTGCCTTTATAAACCATGCGTTTCTTTATTCTCTCCAGAGCACAATTTAGGTCGCTACCTGATTCTGTGTCTCCTGGGTTGTAACTCTTTATGCCCAAAAAATCCTTTTTGTTCTTTATTACAGCCCTAACATCTTTGCTTAACATATTTATGATTGTTCTTTTCTGCCCCCTTCCCTTTGTTCATTTCTATTTTGAATTCCAGAGCTGGAGCTTCAAAAAGCCTAGACCAAAGTATAGCCCAAAGGAAGGATGTTCTTTTGCCAATCTGCAACATCAAGGCCCTATTCGGAACCCAGACAGTGGTAGGTACAAGGTGTGAGCTGGTGGGAGATCACAGCCCCGACACAAGGCCAGTGTAGAGCAAAATGGCTTTATTGCATACGCCTGGGTGCAGGCAGGCAGATCCAAAAAAAAAAAAAAAAAGCCCAGCTTCAGCTTTTTCTTTCCTTTTCTGGCTTATATTTGTATAAACTATAGAAACTACCAAAAAAAAAAAAAAAACTACATTAAAAAAACAAAAAAACACATTCTCTTGGTGCCGCTTTTTGGTGCCAGGGCTGATATAAGCTATCTCAGAGGTAAGGGAGGAGTCTGCTTCAGCAGAGGTCAGGGCCATTACTAATCTCTTTCTTTTTATGGTCCCTCCAAGTTTTCCAAGGCCAGCATTAACTCCTTATCTTTATGTTTTCTCTGGGTTTCAGTCCCAGGGTTTCTTTTTAGAAAACTGCTCGGGTGTTTACATGCAGGAATAACTGGTCAGAATGGAGTTTAATTTTGTTAAAACATTATTAACCCTTTCAGTTGGGACATCCTAGCTCCTTCCTGGATTTCTTGGTCAGTGTTGGCATTGCTGTAGCAAGGAGGGACTGCTTCATCCTTTGGCCATAAGATGTACTTTCTGGCTTGGCAGACAGAAAAACCTGGTTTAGTCTTAGCTCCGTGAGTCATCTGAAACAAATCATATACATCCCCTGCATCGAAACCTATCAATAAAATAAGAGCTCACTTCAGCCTGGCTGGCTTCTTTTTTTTTTTACTTCTTTTTATTTTTTATTTATTTTTTTAATGAATTTTTTATTTATTTTTTTGTTACAGATATTTTACCTTTTTAACCCATTGGCACCCCCCCATTTTTTTTTTTTTTGGTACGTGCCCCTAGTGGGAACTGAACCCAGGACTCTCTGGTCGGCAGTCCGATGCTCCAACCGCTGAGCCAAACCAGCCAGGACCTGGCTGGCATCTTAAACAACAGCTCTACTGTGAGGAAAATGACAGCAAGCCATTTTGTTCTTTCATGAAAGAACAAAAGCTCCCTCAAATCAGACATACCTGAATTCAAACCCTGCGTCTGCCTGACACTTCCTGAGACTTCAGGAAGTCAGATCACATAAAGTGAGTCTTTTCTGTAAAAGGCAGTCATAATCTCACAAGGTTACTGTAAGGATTAAATATGGTGATGTAAGTAAAATGTTCAGCACATAGACCTTCAATGAATGTAACCATATTTGCCTGTGTTCAACATGCATTTCCCCATGTGTATATGAACACTGTCCTGTTTCTGTATACTTTTATTATGGCAGGAAACCAAGAGAAGGCGAGATGAAATAACAGATTGACTTAACTGAAGGCAGAAGTTCACATTATCTCACGGTTGCTCTATGATTCGATATTTACATGAATGAATTTCCCCCCTGCAAACCACTTTCAAGACAACAATGATGAATTCAGACAGAATTATATTCCCCCCAAAATGTTTCACTGTGCAATGTAGGTGGTTTCATTGTCTGGTGCCTTTTATATAGATGGGCAATGTAGGTGGTCCCCCGACTGACCCTTCCCCCAGCCCTGCCTGCCGCCTTTGCTGTTTGGGTGATGATAGGCATAGTTGCACTTTCAAATGGAAAATGGATAAAGAAGTGACACGTCTATACAATGGAATATGATTTGGCCATAAAAGGAATGAAATCTTGCCATCTGTAACATGGACGAACCTAGAGGATACTAAGAGAAGGGAAGTAAGTCAGAGAAAGACAAATACCATATGATTTCACTTACATGTGCAATGTGAAAAGTAAGATAAAGGAACAAACAAAACAAACAAACTCATAGAGACAGAGAACAAACTCACAGCGGGGAGGGGTTTTGGGGGCTGGGTGAAAAGGGGGAAAGGATTAAGCAAAAATAAAAAGCAACTCAGGCACAGAGAACAGTATTGTGATTACCAGAGGGAATGGGGTGGGGGTGGGGAGAGGCAGAAGAGGGTAAAGGTGGGGATAAATTGTGACAGAAAGAGACTTGACTTTGGATGATGAAATAAACAGACAAAAAAATGAAAAAGAAAAAAATTGTTTTAAAAAAGACGTGCAAGCAGAAAAAGTGCCTGGCCCAAGGTCATAGACCATGTATTAGTGGAGCCGGGAATAACTGGGGATGATGAAAGGACTGAAGAAACTAGAGATGCCCAGTTTGAAACAGAGAAGATCCAGGGACTACGGTGCTTGTACTTCAGCCCCCACCAGCCCCGTTCACTATTTCTGCAGAGCGTTTCTCCAGGCTCTGGACCGTGAGCTGCTAACTGCTTCCTCAAGACGTCGATGGGAGGCGGACAAAAGAGGCTAATGGGCAGAGACACTCCAGCTTTCCTACCAAGAAACACAGACATCCCTCCCGGCCTAGGCCTCGATTCCATCACAGAGACAGGCCCGGAGCCAGGAAATGCATCTAATTGTAAAACTAACCCTTAATGCAGAGAAGAGGGGTGGAAGGCCCATGACCCAAACTCAGCATGGTCCTCAGTAACTTGTCCATAAGAACTTGTGGTTCTCAATCCTGTCTGAGCAACAGAATCACCTAGGGATTAAAAACATAGCTGTCCCAGGCCCCTCTCAAGAATCTGTGTTTTAAATGGATGCTTCACAGTCAATGTTCTCATTGATGTTTCTCTCTCTCCCTCTCCCTTCCTCTCTCTCTAAAATCAATAAAGAAAAAAATGTTTTGTTTTGTTTTAAATCTGTGGTACATTTACACAGTGGAATGCTATGCAGCTGTAAAAAGGAAGGATCTGTTACTCTTTGAGACAGCATGGATGGAGCTGGAGACTATTATGCTAAGCAAAATAAGCCAGTTAGACAAAGACAAATATCACATGAACAAAATAGGTCTAGGGGTATAGGTATAGATGCATGGAACATAATACCAGATCTTGAGGAGGAGGAGGGATTGGTTTGGAGGGGACAGGAAGAGATTAACCAAAGAACATATATGCACATACATGGGGAAGGGTTGAGATGGGGCAGGGGTTGGGTGGAGGAGGGCAATGGGAGACATTTGTAATACTATCAACAATAAAATAAAATAAAAATGCTTTTCAGCCCCGGCCAGTTTGGCTCAGCGGTTAGAGCGTTGGCCTGCAGTCCGGAGAGACCCGGGTTCGGTTCCTGCTAGGGGTGCGTACCTCATTTGCAGTTTGTCCCCGGCCCTGGTTGGGTCATGTGGGTGGCAGCCACTCTATGTGTCTCTTTCATGTTGATGTTTTTCTTTCTCTCTCTCTCTCTCCCTCCCACTCTATCTGAACAAAATATCGAAAAATGTCCTCGGGTGAGGATAAAAAAGAAAAAAAAATGCTTTTCAAATGTAAAAATAAATAAATGGATGGATGGATGGATGGATGGATGGATGGATGGATGGATGGATGGATGCCTTGAGTATGCAGCCAGGGATGTAAAGCCCTTCCTAACCCAGTAGTTCTCAAGTTTGAGCTTGAATCAGAATCACCTGGAAGGCTTTTTGAAAACATAAATTGCTGGGCCTGACTCCCAGAGTTTTAGATTCATCTGGTCTGAGGAGGAGCCCAAGAATTTGCATTTTCCCCAATTCCCCAGGTGATGTTGATGTCACTGATTCAGGTCCACACTAGGAACAACTGGCATAGCTTATCTTAGTTTGACCTTCATTGTGAAACAATTGCCATGGCCTCTTCTTCAGTGTGCCCCTGCAAGGGATACCTGCGGGGGGGATGGAACGAGCCCCAACTCTCAGTTAGTTATTGAATCGATCTCTACCCTGCATATCCCTGCAAAAAAAATCAGCTCACAACCCTCTCAAGGTCACCCAGGCGAAGCAGAGGGTGACATACACACACCTCAAGCCACTAGCTTCCTAATGGAAATGTTCTCCTGCACAGCTTCTGACCCCCCAGTCTCCATGCAGATAGCACCCAAATCAAATAATTTTCCAGCAGTAGGTAAGCTTAACTTTGATAACAGGAGCCATATCTTGTCACACTTACAAGGATCTACCATGTCTCAGGAGAACTCTTGAGTTTCTTTTCCAAGGCTGATGATCCTATTGCATTTACCCCCCTGTCCTTCAAAGGCATTCCTGAGCTTGTACAAAGGCAAGGAAAAAGGGACCTTTCCCAGGCAGGTATGGGGGAAAGTTCTGGTTTTGAGAAAACAGGGTTTCAGGACTCACACAGAACCTGGGAGTTTGCCACTCCTACAGCTGTCTGAAGAGGCACTCTGCCAAAGAGTCTCAG
This sequence comes from Molossus molossus, assembly GCF_014108415.1. NCBI lineage: Eukaryota > Metazoa > Chordata > Mammalia > Chiroptera > Molossidae > Molossus > Molossus molossus. The sequence continues at coordinate 8,700,422 of NW_023425355.1, read as the reverse complement.
GTGAAATCTTGCCATGAATTCAACTGTACCTAGCTTGTTATTATTATTTTGTAATATATGATGTTTTGTCTGAAATTAGAAGGAGCCCTTCTAGTTCTATTCTTGGAAGTTTTTTGACAGTATTGTTATTTGAAAATGTGGCTGGGGGTAGGGGAAATGAGAGAGGAGGTGATCCACAGTGCATGCTCTCATCTGACGGGTGCTATGGAACTTGATGCCTAGAAAGATACCTCAAAATTGCTTGGCACTTTACATTTACCATCCGGTCACATAACCTCCGTGAAGGTCTACAGAAGAGGAAAGGAGGGAGCATGATTTGGCACTCAGTAAATGGTATGTATGATTGAGATTCAAATCCACCCCTCTTGACCTCTTGACCTCAAATCCAGTGCTCTTGCCACCTCAGCACAAGTGGTACAAACACAGACCTCGATGCCTGCTCCCCAAGGCTACTGCATAGACTGTGGATAATGTGGCCCAGAGCACTATCTAGAATTCTACCCCTTCCTTCCAACTGCTTATTTCTGGCATTTCTGAGGTGTGATGAAACCCAATCAAAAACCACTGCAGTGAGCAAAATGAAAATTAACTGTAAACTTGCACATGCATTCTTAGAGAGTTTATTAGACTGAGAGCAGAAACTTTTAAAGCACTGTGATAGCCCAGCTGGTGTGGCTCAGTGGTTGAGCGTCGACCCCATGCGCCAAGAGGTCCCCAGTTCGATTCCCGGTCAGGGCACATGCCCAGGTTGTGGGCCAGATCCCCAGTGGGGGGCAAGCAGGAGGCGGCCAGTCGATGTTCTCTCTCATCCATGTTTCCATCTCTCCCTTCCTCTCTCTAAAATCAGTTTTTTTAAAAAGCACTGTGATACACATCAAAGTTACAACTAGACTACTGAACAACCATCATTCAAAACCGCCTGAAATCAAGCTGAATGGAAGTCCTACAACTACGGAATTAAAGCAGCAGCCACATCCAGACTGGTAGGAGGGCGGAGGGGACGGGCTGGTCCCACACCCACGTGTGGCGGATAAAAATCAGGAGGACACCTCAGCTGGGAAGGTCCTTCCTGAGGACTAAGGGGTCCCCGTCCCACACCAGGTGCCCCGCTCAGGGTTCCAGTGCCAGGAAGAGAATCCCCATCACTTCTGGCTGGAAAACCAGCGGGAACTGAGGCTCAGGGAGGCTGAGGCGGCTGGAGCCCCAGGCAGCTCCTTAAAGGGCCCGCACACGGACTTATCGGACTCTCTCCCTCTAAGCTTGGAGGGGAGGCAGCTGGAGGGGCGCCAGAGACATACAGGGAAGAACTGAGCTGTTTGGCACTGGAGCGAGGGCTGGAGAGGGGGCTTTCTCGGGGACAAACGTGCTGTCAGAGGCCTTTGTTCCTTTGGTGAGCCCTTCCCTGGGGCGGCAGACAGCTGCCATATCTGGGACTCCAGCAACCTGGCTCACACTGGTAGCCCCGCCCTGGTGACTCCCTGAGGCCCCGCCACACCCAACTTTCAGGCCCACCCAAGCTGTTGCCAGTTGCTTAACCATAGGATTGGCCTGTCTTCGAACCTGCTTCAGGTTTTTCCTAAATTCTTTCAAACAAGCAGCATCTGGTCTCAGCTAGCCCCATACCTCTCATTAAGTAATACACAGAAACAAACACAGGGAGGCAGCCAAAATGAGGACACAAAGAAACAGGTCCCAAATGAAAGAACAGAACAAAACCCTAGGAAAAGAACTAAGCGAAATGGAGATAAGCAACCTAACAGATGCTGAGTTCAAAATACTGCTTATAAGGATGCTCAGTGAACTTAGTGAGAACCTCAGCGAACTTAGGGAGGGCCTTAAGAGCATAAAAAAGGACCAGTCAGAAATGAAGGAAGCACTAACTGAAATAAAGAATAATTTACACAGATTCAATAGTAGAGTAGGTAAAGCCAAGAAACAGACCATCGATTTGGAATCTAAGGAAGCAAAAAACACCCAATCAGAACAGCAAAAAGAAAGAAGAATCCAAAACAATGAGGATAGTGTAAGGAGCTTCTGGGACAACTACAAGTGTGCCAACATTCGTATCTTGGGGGTGCCAGAAGGAGAAGAGAGAGAACAAGAAATCGAAAACCTATTTGAAACAATTATGGCAGAAAAATTCCCTAACTTGGAGAAGGAAACAGACATACAAGTCCAGGAAGACATACAAGAGTCCCAAATAAGATGAACCCCAAGAGGCCCACACCAAGACGCATCATCATCAAAATGCAAAAGGTTCAAGACAAAGAGAGAATCTTAAAAGCAGCAAGAGAAAGGCAGCTAGTTACCTACAAGGGAGTTCCCATAAGGCTGTCAGCTGATTTCTCAAAAGAAACTTTGCAGGCCAGAAGGGAGTGGCAAGAAATATTCAGAGTGATGAAAAGCAAGAACCTGCAACCAAGATTACTCTATCCTGCAAAGCTGTCATTTAGAATCGAAGGCCATATAAAGACTTTCCCAGACAAGAAAAAGTTAAAGGAGTTCATCACCACCAAACCGTTATTATATGAAATATTGAAGGGTCTTTTTGAAGAAAAAGATAAAATATATGAACAAACAAAATGGCAATGAATACATATCTACTGACAATGGAATCTACAAACAAAATGAACAGGCAGAACAGAAACATTCTCATAGATACAGAGAACATTTTGTTGGTTGCCAGATGGGAGGGGGTTGGGGGAATGTGTGAAAAAGGTGAAGGGATTAAGAAGTACAAATTGGTTGCTAGACTGACAAACCTCAAAGGAAAGTGGGTTGGGGGGGGTGAAAAGAAATAAACCAAAAAACTTATATGTAACCAATGGACACAGACAACAGTGTGGAAAGAGGCAGGAGGGGGGCAGGAGTGGGGAGGAGGGGGTCAGTGGGGGAAAATGAGGAACATCTGTAATACATTCAACAATAAAGATAAAAAAATAAAAAGCACTGTGATAATTTCAACAACATATTCTGTCCAGTAGTTACAGAAGCACCTAACTTAGGATGTACATGGAATCCCAAATTCTTTTTTCCCCCTAGTTTTATTGAGATATAATTGGCACATAACATTGTACAAGCTTAAGGTGACAACACAATAATTTGGTATATGTGTATGTTTGGAAATGATCACCACAATAAGTTTAGTTAACATCCATCACCATCGCCTCACAAAAATGTGTCCTTGTGATGAGAATTTTTAAGATCGACTTTCTTAGCAACTTTTAAATATACAAACCTATACTGTTAGCTATAGTCATCATTTTGTTCATTATATCCCCAGAACTTATTTAAGTTGTAAGTGGAAGTTGGTGCGTTTTTACCACCTTCACTCCCTTCCCTCACCATCACTCCTACCTCTGGCAACCGCAAAGCTGATCTGTTTCTAGGAATTTGTTTTTTGTTGGATTCAATATATAAGCAATATTATACAGAATCTGTCCGTCTCTGTGTAATTTCTTTCACTTAGCATAATGTCCTCAAGGTCCATCCATGTTATTGTAAATGGCAAGATTTCCTTATTTTTATGGCTGAATAATATTCCACTGTACATATACACCATATTTTCCTTATCTATTCATCTGTGGTTGGACACTTAGACTGTTTCTATATCCTGGCGGCTGTGAATAATGCTGCAATGAACATGGGGGCACAGACATCTCTTCAGGTTCAAAATTGTTAAGAGCTTCTTAAGTTATTGGGTATAGGTGGACAGGTGTAACTAGTGAGGAACAAAGCTTGTTGGCTGATATGAAAATAAATGCTATGCCACCCCCATGTAATACCATTATCTATGGTGGAATTTCTGAATGAATCTCTTTAAAGAAAAAATATCATTTTCTGGATCCCTCAGACTCGAGTAATGCCATCTATCTCTTGGTGTAAGTCTGGGAAAGGATTTCTTCCCATAATTCCCTGTATATTGCTGGGATGCTAATTAAGGGTCAAGAAAAACAACATACCTGTGAGAAGCTTTTAATACACGTTCCTGTTGTTCATCTTCCTGTAGTCAGATTTTCTCTCAAATACGAAACCTCTTTCTTGGGAAGCTTCAAAACCTCAAGATGATTGCAAGGAACTCTTAAGACGTGTGACCAAAAGTAAGAAACATTTTCTTCCTCTTCAGACCACATGTTTTTGGTTTTTTTCTGATTTGCTCACTTTGTGGTAACTAAGGGAGTTTTTGCAGACGTGCCAAAATCCTGTTTGGTGTGTATTGCAAAACAGATATTTAGTGAGAAAGATTTCATCTTGTGCCCATCACAAGTTCCTCCAGATGTGTTGCTCCCTGTGAACTCCTGGGCTTGCTCAGCTGGTTCAAGCCCTGTGTTGGAAGAAGTTCTAGTCAACATGCCTGGAACCGCACATTTGAATTGGTAGGGAGAGGCCTCTCTTCTCTTGGTTTTTTTTCTTGGAACTGGTATGCTTCTTCGACTAGGTCCCACCTGTGTGTCAGCCTTGTGGTCAGGCCAGGTAGTTCTGCTTCTTTCCTCACTGACTCCTCCTTTGTGCCACAGACCTGACTGCCTGTTGATGAGATTCCCCATGTTGTTCTTTGGTTTGGGGAGCAAAATTTGTTTCTTTCCCCTCATGATAGCGAAGAGAAGCTTGTGAAGAGATTGAATTCTGAAGAGATTGAATGCACACTATCAAGAACTGATCCAAAATACTGATGAAAGGTTGGGAGGAAGAAACACCAGAACAACCCATTTACAGGGCCAGCCTTTGGCTGACTGAGGAATTTCTAGCCAGGTCTTGGTAGTTTAACGTTAGCACTCTGTCCTTCACACATCTCTCCAGTAACAAGGACGAGATTGCCCTCTGCTGTGTGTATCACACTCCAGAAACTCGGGGACCCACTCTCTTTTGACAGCCCCGTGCTCCTTACCTTTAAGTACTGAAACCACAACATTTCAGTAGAGGTGCAGCTCAGAAAAAGAGACAACAGCAGAATAATATATTTTGCCATAACATCATAATGGGAGAGTGGGGTATATCTGGACAAAGTGTTCTTTTCTAGATGAGGAGACATCCCCATAGCAGGATCCCTGAGACTTGTGGCAATGCCTTCTTTGGTGAGGGAGAAGCTCTTTGGGCTTTTTCAATACTCTCACTCATACTATGTACCATCTCTTGTTTAATAATAATAATATTATAATAATAATAGTTACTGACAAAAATTAGAGATCATTTACCATATTCCAAGCATTGTATTAAGTGCTTTATATGTATTTACGCAGGTAACAAAGAACTCTATGAAATAAATAGTATTACTTTCCCAGTTTTTAAATGCGGTAACTGAGACAGAATAATGAAGTAGCCCAGGGTCACCTAGCCAGTAAAGAACAAAGCTGTGATGGTATCTCTGTTTACCCAGACACCCTGTGGCTTCTCTTGATCCTGTGTACTTTCTGCTGGTAGGTTGAGCTAGTGTCTCCTCCTCCTTGGGATCCTGGAGCTCTCTCTCTCTTTTTTAATTCTCACCCGAAGACATTTTTCCATTTTTTGTTCAGATAGAGTGGGAGGAAGAGAGAGAAAGAAACATCGATGTGAGCGGGACACATCGAGTGGTTGCCACCCGCATGACCCAACCAGGGCCGGGGACAAACTGCAACCAAGGTACGTGCCCTTAGCGGGAACCGAACCCGGGTCTCTCTGGACCGCAGGCAGACACTCTAACCGCTGAGCCAAACCTGCCAGGGCGAGCTCTCTTTTTAAAAAAAAATATTTTTATTGATTTTTAGAGAGAGGGGAAGGGAGAGGGGAAGAGAGAGAGAGAAACATTGATGTGAGACATCAATTGGCCGCCTCCTGCACGCCCCCTACTGGGGATTGAGCCTGCAACCTGGCCATGCGCCCTGACCAGGAATTGAACCAGCAACCTTTTGGTGCATGGGACCAGCCAACTGAGCCACACCAGCCAGGGCTCCTGGACATCTCTTGTCCAAGGCACTGCCAGCTCCTCTCTGGATGTTCTCTGAGGTCTATACCTTTTTACAATTGTTTATTTTAGCTGAGACAAGTCATACTGTGTAACACCACTCCTAAAACAGCCTTTTCATTCACCTTTCTGGGAATATTATTCCTGGGAGATTTTTCTTTTTTCTTTTTGGTTAATCCTCACCTGGGGATACTTTTCCTTTTGCATTGATTTCTAGATAGAGTGCAAGGGAGGGAGGGAGAGAAAGAGAAAAATTGACATGAGGAAGACACATCAATTGGTTACCCCGACCAGGGCCGGGAATCAAACCTGCAACCGAGGTACACACCCTTGACTGGGAATCAAATCCACGACCCTTTGGTCCACAGGCCAATGCTCTAACCGCTGAGCCAAACCTGCCAAGGCAGGTTTTTCTTAATAAAAAGTCTCCATAAGCCTCCCAGCAAGATATCCTCTTCTTCCTTGCCACTCAGAGATGGCTTCTTTACATATTTCTTTCCAGAAACCATTTATGATCAGTTCTCTCAACTGAGCTGCAAGAAAGGCAAGTTTAAAGCCACACTCTGGCTAATCATATAAGTAATTTATAGAAAAACTTCATGGTGCTAGTTAGTGCTGTTTCTGTGGACAAATACACCAGAATGCTGACCTGGATCCTCTCTGAATTAAAAGCTCCTTCATCCCTGGCTGGTTTGGTTCAGCGGTTGGAGCATTGGCCTGCAGACCAGAGAGTCCTGGGTTCAGTTCCGCTAGGGGCACATACCAAAAATAAATTAAATCAATCAATCAGACAACCCTTTCTTTTTTTAAAAAAAAAAAAGCTCTTTCAACTAAACAGCTAATAAACCAATAAAGTGTGATGCTACAAACACAGAACATTTATTTTTACGCACTTTATTATGTACCTAACGTAATAAAAGGAGTTTATCTTTGTTAGATGCTTTTTTTAAGTGAGTGCACAGCTCCATTCCATATCTCCTGGGTCTGACATGAGACCATCCAATTTCCAAGTCTGCACTACTGGAGAAATACCTGGAAGAAGAAAGGAGAAGGGAAAATAGCATATTTAGAATTGATTTGCTCATAGTATTGTGATCACTCCTCTTGGGAACAGGAGGATCATGGGAAGTGGCCAATTCTTGACTTCTCCCCTACAAAATTCACAGACAGTGAAGGTGTCACTACATGGTCTTTCAAAAACAGCGTCAAAGTATGTTTTTAAATATATATATGGCTTTTATTTATTTTAGAGAGGGAGTGGGGAGAGAGAGAGAAACATTGATCAGTTGTTTCCCATACACATCCCAGTCGGAGACTGAACCTGCAACCTGACCATGTGCCCTGGCTGGGAATCTAAGCAGCCACCTTTCGGTGCATGGGATGACACTCAACCACTGAGCCACACTGACCAGAGCAAAGTATGGGATTTCATATCGATAATGCATTTCTCGTTGTTTTGTTTCATGAGAAAATACAGAGAAGGCATAAAGAAATTACAGAACATATATTTTGAAGTTTCAGTGAGCAAGCACTCCTGATGATGAATCATAATTCCATTCTCCCTTGCCTGTGATTGATTTAGGAAAAGCCATGTGATGTAATTCTGACTGATGAGACATGAGGTGGTTTCCGTTTGGGACTCTTGGAAACGTTTCCTCACTTAACAAGTGGCACAAGAGCCCTGGCCGGTTTGCCTCAGCGGTTGGAGCGTCGGCCTGCGGACCAGAGAGTCCTGGGTTCAGTTTCCGCTAGGGGCACGTACCAAAAAAAAGTGGCACAAGTAAGCCCAGCTGGTGTGGCTCAGTGGATTGAGCCTGGTCCCTTGGACTGAGAGGTCACAGTTTGATTCCAGGTCAGGGCACATGCCCGGGTCGCGGGCTTGATCCCCAGTAGGGAGCATGCATGAAGCAGCCAATTGATGTTTCTCTCTCACATCAATGTTTCTGTCTCTCTCTCCCTTCCTGTCTCTCAAAAAAATCAATAAAAACATATATTTTAAAAAGTGGCACAAGTGAGATACCATTACACCCCTATTTAAACCACCCCAGTTTGCTGGCAAAGATATGAAGCAACTGGAACTCTCCTATATTACTGGTGGGAGTGCAAATTGGCACAGCCATTATGGAGAAGAGTTTGGCTATTTCTTATATGTATTACATACACTTACCATATGACCCAGCGATCATATTCCTGGGCATTTACATCAAGTTTTCTCAGTCTTGGGCCAGCTAATTCTTGGTTGTGAGGGGCTGTCCTATGCATTGTAGGGTGTTCAGCAGCATCCCTGGTAGATGCATTCCAGTAGATGCCAGTACTACTGCCCCCACCGCCAAGCTGGGACAATTAAAATGTCTCCAGACATTGCCAAATATTCTTTGAGGGGGGCAAAATAATCCTAGGTTGAGATTCACATCCAAAAAGAAATGAAACTTATGTCCATGCAAAAACATATTCCCAAATGTTTATAAAGGTTCTAGCCATAATTGCCAAGAAAAAGAAACAGCGTAAATTGGCAAATGAATACGCAAACAGTTTTAAATCCATACAATGGAATACCACTCAGCAATAAAGAAGGAAAGAGCCCTGGCCAGTTTGGCTCAGTGATTATAGCGTCGGCCTGCGGTCCTGAGAGACCCGGGTTCGGTTCCCGCTAAGGGCACGTACCTCGGTTGCAGTTTGTCCCCGGCCTTGGTTGGTCGTGCGGGTGGCAGCCACTCGATGTGTCCCTTTCACATCGATGTTTCTCTCTCTCCCTCTCTCCCTCCCACTCTATCTGAACAAAAAATGGAAAAATGTCCTCAGGTGAGGATAAAAAAAAAAAAAAGGAAGGAAAGAGCCATTAGTATACACAATAAATTTAATTGATCTGAAAGGTATTATGCTGAGTGAAAGAAGTCAGTATCAAAATGTTAGACTGTATGATTCTATTTAGATGGCCTTCTTTTTTTCTTTTTCTTTTCTTTCTCTGTCTCGCTCTCATTTTTATTTTATTTTTATTTTTTGTTAATCCTCACCCGAGGACATTTTTCCATTGATTTTTAGATAGAGTGGAAGGGAGGGAGAGAGAGAGAAAAAAAAAAAACATTGATGGGCAGCCTCCCGCACGGCCCACAACCCTCACCGGGGCTGGGGATCAAAACTGCAACCCAGGTATGTGCCCTTGACCAGTCTTCAGGCCAACATTCTAACCACTGAGCAAACCAGCCAGGGTGACTTTCTTTTTTTCAATTACAATTTACATTCAATATTATTTTCAGGTGTACAGCATAGTGGTTTAGACAATCATAGAGTTTACTAAGTGGTCCCTCCAATATTTCAAGTACCCACCTGGCACCATATATAGTTATTACAATATTATTGACTATATTTCCTATGATGTACTTTACATCCCTATGACTATTTTGTGACTACCAATTTGTACTTCTTTTTTTAAAATACTCACCTGAGGCCCTGGCTGGTTTGGCTCAGCGGTTAGATCATCAGCCTGTGGTCCGGAGAGACCCGGGTTCGGTTCCCGCTAAGGGCATGTACCTCGGTTGCAGTTTGTCCCCGGCCCTGGTTGGGTCGTGTGGGTGGCAGCCTTTCACATCGATTTTTCTCTCTCTCTCTTCCTCCCACTCTATCTCAACAAAGTGTTGAAAAATGTCCTCTGGTGAGGATTAAAAAAATAAATAAATAAATAAAATAAAATACTCACCTGAGGATATTTTTCCATTGATTTTCAGATAGAGTGGGGGTGGGAGAGAGAAACATCGATGTGAGAGAGACACGTCTATTGGTTGCCTCCCGCACAACCCCAACCAGGGATTGGGATTAAAACATAACAAAGGTACATGCTCTTGACCTGAATCAAGCCCGTGACTCTTTGATCCGCGGGCCAATGGTCTAACTGCTGAGCCAAACAAGCCAGGGACCGATTTGTACTTCTAAATTGCTTCACCTTTTTCACCCAACCCCGCAATGTCCTAACCCCTTTCCCCTCTAGCAACCATCAGTCTAATCTCTGTATCTATGAGTCTGTTTCTATTTTTAAATTATTTAAAATTTATTGATGAGAGAAAGAGAGAGACATTGATTTGTTGTTCCACTCATTTATGCATTCATTGGTTAATTCTTGTATGTGCCCTGACTAGGGATCCAACCCACAACCTTGGTGTATCAGGGTGTAGCTCTAACAACTGAGCTACCTGGCCAGGGTAAGTCTGTTTCTATTTTGTTCTTTAGATTCCACATATAAGTGAAATCATGTAGTATTTATCTTTCTCTGACTGACTTATTTCACTTAGCATAATATCCTTTAGGTCTATCCATGCTGTCACAAATAGTAACATTTCATTCTTTTTCATGGCTGAGTAATATTCCATTGTACATATGTACAACTTTTTTATCCACTCATTAAATAGTGTTCTTGTGGGTGCAAATGGGCCTCAGGCCCTGCAGAATAAGGGTGATCAGCAGTCTCCAGTGAAACATCCTTTAGCATTATTGCTATTTCTTGCCACCAGATCCTCAGTTTTTTCTTAGTCTTGTAGAAACACTCTGAAGAGGGCACATATGTTTTGGGTTTTAATCACTGAGTGATCTTATGTCATTTTACTTCTCATTACAGTACCTATGTTTTCTCCATCTGTATCAATTAAAGCTCATTCAGAGATGCAGAACTGTGCTACATTTTAACATTTAACAAGTATAGCATTGAGACCTAACAGCAGCAGCTGGTACCCTGCATCACAAAACTACATTCCCAGTTGGACCTGGCCTTAGAGAATTGGAAAAAGGAGGTCTGGTAGTAGCTTGATAAGCCTCAGGTTAGTGTGCTGCCCCACACCAAAGTAAGCCAGATCAGTGCCCTGGGCTCTGCACTCTAAATCTCATAGAAAATGTGTCTTGTAACTAATCCTAACCAAACCCATACAGGGAAGAAAATTCTGTGATATATAGTTCCAGTTTACCAAATGTGACACTGTACAAAGTCACCACCTCATCTATAAACCAAGAAACTTCATTTCCTTTAGCTATAAACTATAGATTACCTGGATTGTTATGAGGATAACAAGAGATTTCATATAGGCATACGGGAAATAAAATCACACCCATTTAAATAGAAAAAGTTTGCATTTTTGAAATATATACGCCTTTGTAATTTCAGCCTTGACATTTTCACTTAATTTGAATTTCATATATCCAGTTGCCTACTTGACATCTCCTCTTGGCTACATAATAGATATTTCAAAATTATGTCTATAACTGAACTTTAGATCTTTCTCTCTCCTGCCTCCCAAAACAAACCATTCCATCTACTGCCTTCCCCCATTTTAGTAAATGGCAACTCAATCCTTCGTGTTGTTTAGGCCAAAAATCTTGCGGTCATCCTTGACTTCTTTCTCATAACTCATAGCCGACCAATCAGGAACCTGGAACTCCTGGTCTCTCAACTTTCAAAACAGAAACACCTCCACACCTGGACTATTGCCATAGCCTCCTAACTAGGGCTGTCAGATTAAATACAGACTACCCAAATAAATTTAAATTTTAGAATAAACAGCAGATAATTTTTTAGTATAAGTATGTCCCATACCATATGCTCTGCCTGTAATGCCCTTCTCTCTTATCTCTCTATGTGGCAAGCTCCCACTTCTTTCAAGTATTTCCTCATGTCAGCTTTTTAGTGAGTTTTCCCCTGACCATCTTATTTAAAATTTTTTAAATTGATTTTTAGAGAAACATTGATTTGTTGTTCCATTCATTCATGCACCAATTGATTTTTTTTTTTTTTCATCCTCACCCGAGGACATTTTTCTATTTTTTGTTCAGATAGAGTGGGAGGGAGAAAGAGAGAAACATCGACGTGAAAGGGACACATCGAGTGGCTGCCACCCTCATGACCCAACCAGGGCCGGAGACGAACTGCAACCGAGGTATGTGCCCTTAGCGGGAACTGAACCCGGGTCTCTCTGGACAGCAGGCCGATACTCTAACCACTGAGCCAAACCGGCCAGGACAACCCCTTGATTCTTGTATGTGCCCTGACTGGCAATCACAAGGTTGCCCTGACTCACAACCTTGGTGGATTGGGACAATGCTCGAACCAACTGAGCTATTCAGCCAGAGCTCTGACTACCTTATTTTAAATTGTAGCCCCTTCCCCAATATCATTTCCCCTTCTCTATTTTCTCTATAGAAATAATATTTCTAAATATTTTGTTTACTGTCTTCCCACATCAAAATCTAAGCATGCTGAGGGCAATTTCTTTTAAATTTACTGACCGATTTTTCGAGAAAGAGAAGGGAGAGAGAGAGAGACCCAGTTTGTTGTTCCACTTATTTACGCATTCATTGGTCAATTCATGTATGTGCCCTGGCCAAGGTCGAACCCACAACCTTGACGTATCTGGACAATGCTCTAACCAACTGAGCTACAGGGCCAGGGCCCTAGGGGCAGTTTTGCTTTTTCGTTTTTGTTCTTTATGTTTTGTTCCCTACTGTTATCTTCAGCACAGTGCCTCATCCACTGCAACATTCAATAAATATTTTTTAATGGATGGATGAATGGATGGGCGAATGAATGAATGAACGAACAAGTCTACATTTGAACTGGGTATCTGGTCAAAATTTAACTATTGTCTAGAGCTCACTGGGGAAAGAAAGGAAGACAAACAAGTAGCTAGTAAGTGTGAATCCTTGACAGATGTGTAGGCATTTCCAACTCATCCCAAAGAAGAGTGAGAATAAATGTTTTAAGGCAGTGCTTTTTACATTTTATCGCACATATGCATCTCCTGGAAATCCTGTTAACATGCAGGTTCTGGTTCAGCGGATGTGGGGTTGAGCCTGATAGTTTGCACTTCCTACAAGCTCCCAGGCGATGTTGATGCTGGTGGCCTGGGAACCATAGTTTGAGTTGCAAGATTTAAAGGCATTACTGAAGCCTGGTCTCAGACAATGTAACCAAAATATGACCAGCTGGGAAATAGCTGCTACCAGTGGTTCAACCTAATAAGAAACAGAATAATCAATTTTGAACAGAGATAACTGCTTCATTATGACTATTGGAAACAAGGACTTTGCCCAATAGCTATGGTCCTAAATTTAAGAACACAGCTGGCTATGTTTCAATGTGGGAGTGTTATCTCAGTTGAACTGGCACAAATATGAAAAGTAACAATTATGAAGGAGAAGGGAAGGGTAACATTGCTAAATTTAAGGACTCAAAGAAATGTGATTGGCATAGGGAATATTTGGGATGAGTAGGCTGTTATTTTGGTGCTTCTTAAATCACACCATATGGGGTCTTTCTGTAACCAAAACCAAAGTTCGGCTGCTTGCTGAACTCATGAGACAGGTGCTGGTGAAAAGAAAAGTATTTATTCAGGTGCCAGTAACCTGAAAAGATGGAAGACTCTCGTCCCAAAGTCCATCTTAACATCAGTGCAAGCAGGGTTTGTTTTTTGTGGGTTTTTAACTTTTTTTATTGCTTTTTTAGAGAGTAAGGGAGAGAGAGAGAGATGAGAGAGAAACCTCAATCGGTTGCCTCCTGCATACCCTCCACTGGGCATCAAGCCCACAACCCAGGCATGTGTCTGACTGGGAATAGAGCCAGGAACTCTCAGTCCATGGAATGATGCTCAATCCAGTGAGCCACACAGGTCAGGCCAGGCAAGATTTTTGTTGTTGTCGGTTGTTTTTTATTCCTCACCAGAGGATACTTTTCTATTTATCATCAGATAGAGTGGGAAGGAGGGAGAGAGAGAACGAAACATTGATGTGACAGAGCCACATCGACTGGTTGCCTCCTGCATGATCCAACTAGGGCCGGGAACAAACCGCAACCGAGGTACATGCCCTTGACCAGAATCAAATCCATGACTCATTGGTCCATAGGCTGATGCTCTAACCACTGAGCGAACCAGCCAAGGCCAGGCCTGGGGGTTTTTTTTGTTTTTATTATTTTTTAAATTTATTTATTTTTATTTATTTATTTATTTATTTTTGCATTTATCTACAGATAGAGTGGGAGGGAGGGAAGGGAGGAAGAGAGAGAGAAACACTAATGTGAGAGAGACACATCGAGTGGCCACCACCCACATGACCCCAACTGGGGCTGGGGACAAACCGCAACTGAAGTACATGCCCTTAGTGGGAACTGAACCCAGGTCTCCCTGGTCCACGGGCCGACACTCTAACCACTGAGCAAAACTGGCCAGGGCCAGGCAGGGGTTTTTATAGGGAGGGAGAGGGAAAGTAAAACAAAGAGATCAGGAGGAGGGGCTGTGGACATGTAGGCAGTGTCTTTGCTGGTCCCAACTGGATATTTAATGTCAGCACACCGGAAGTGGTCAGTGCTAGCCCAATTCCTGTTGTTGGATTATCTGAAGTTATGGTCAAGGGTGTCTCTTGTACAAGCAGGAACTGGAACTGCTGGTGCCTGTAACATGCTTACAAGGAAACTGTCAGTATGTGAGTTATTTTTATCAGTACATTTTAGTCTAACTCCATTCTATTAGTCAGAGTAGTATAAAAATTTTATTCCCTGTTACATTTCCATAGGTAAAAGAAGCTCTCTTCAAAATAGAAAATTAGCAACTCAGGCAGCTTCAGACCAATAATTGACCTACATGCCCAAGTGTCTGTGACTAGTTTGTCCTTCTATCCCTATGTGCTCAGGCCAAGAATGTAACAGAAACCATTTACCACTTTTTTTTTTTTTTTTTTTGGTGTCTTGGAAACATTGCCTCCATTACTACTAAGTCTCACAATTCTGCACGTTAGATATTATCATCCTCAATATGCACGTGAAGAAACTGAAGATGGTTAGGTTAAGCAATTTACCCATAGTCACAGTGGCAGGCAGAATAACAGCCCCTCAAAGGTGCCCATGTCCTAATCCCCAGAACCTGTGAATATGTTATGTTACATGGCAAAGGGACTTTACAGATGTAATTAAGGATCTCAAAATAGGAAAATTATTCTGGATTATCTGAGTGGTCCCAATATAATCAAACGGTAGGCAAAGGGTCAGCGGTAATAGTACAATATGCAATGACAGAAACAAGAGGTTGGAGTGATGAGGAAGGAGCCATGAACCAAGGGATGTAGGAAGCCTCTAGAAGCTGAAAAAGCCAAAAAACTAAATTCCTTCTCTAGCCTAAACAAGAAATACATCCATGCTGATGCCTTTCTAGCCGTGAGACCTATTTAAGACTTCTGACCTCCAGAACTGTAAGATAATAAATGTTTTGTTTTAAGACACTAAATTTGTTGGGATTTTTTACAGCAGTGATAGGAAACTAATACAGTCATCCAGCTGGTAAATGGCAGAACTGGGATTTTGTAAACAGGTCTAGTGGGCTCCAAAATCAATGCTCTTCCCCTCACTATGGTGATGTGGTGTTCTTAAAGAAATGGATGAAAAAGTGGAAGGTAAAAAATTGCAAGAAGCAAGAGGAGTTCAGTAGAATTGATCCTGGGGTCTACTTGCCCCCATATAATCTCTTCCACACGGCCTGCTGTTTTTGTTTTTTTTTATTTCAATAATTATAAAATTATTTGGATTAAAAAATATTTTCAAATAATTCCAAGTACTGGCAAGAGCTAAAGGTCATTGACACTTTTGGATGGATGACATTAATCTCATTTTTGTCTCCTACTACTTGTTGACAATAACTGCAGTGAAAAAAATGAGGTTTTGATTGAGTGAAGGGAAGCAAGTAATGTTGACATAATGGGCGCACTTCAGTTTATAGACAGGCCAGGGGGTAGGGGGCAAGCTGGGAGCCACTCGAGGGCAGTAGGCAGATTATTTGAACTTTTCCAGAGAGAGGACTGACTGACTGTATGGAAGTTCTCACATTCCTTTAATTTTATGATATCCTATTTATACTAACAACTTCGCTTAAACTTTCTCAAAAGCTTTGCCTTTCATCCCTTGCTTGTAATTTATGTCCACAACTAATGGTCCCATCTCTGAAGAGGAAGCTGTTAAGCAAGTAGGGCTGGCTGGCCCAAGCGAAATTTGTGAAAGCAGCATCTGTATCTCTCTCACCTCTATTTGAATTTCCACAGGACCTTTGATGCTGTAACCTAGCAAGTATTTCCCAACAGGAAGGTTTTCTAGCTTTTTGTTTTGTTTTTGTTTGGAAGGTTTTGAAACCTCACCTGGGATGTTGCTATCATTGCACGTTCTTCTCAAAGGTTACTCAACATGCCCACAGAAAAGGGAGGCTGGCCAGCTAAGTGCACACTCAGGGATTTTACTCTTGTGTTTCCATTTCTAATCCTATGTCATCACCCTGAATAATCCCAAGGATTTGGAGGGGGGATTAGTGTTCCCTTACAAATAAGTTTAAAACCCTTTTCTTAACTCAAAGAAGTGTTTGGGATGGGAATGTATTTGGAGTGGGGTACTCAAACACACTGTAGAGAGCTCCCAAAATTCAGAACAAAAACCCAAAAAACCCTTTGTCTCTGTTTAGGTCATTTGGGGTAGACAATCTATGGAGAATGTATTAGAGACTATAAAAGAAAGAGGATAATTATATTCCTTTCTTTGTTTCTCATCTTCACTAAATGATACAGCAAGTGGAGTCTGAAGGAAAGTAGATTTCTTCCTTCCCACTCTCAGTGAATACATGGTACTGCCTCTAATCTCCCCCATCATTAATTGTAAAAAACTAAACTAAACTAAACTAAACTAAACTAAACTAAACTAAACTAAACTAAAAACACAGGGTGGTTTGGAACTGCAGGTAGAGTATTTGGATGATTTAACAAACGAGACACTGACAAAACCATTTTTTTTCACAATACTATAATTATAAAGTTGAAGGCACATCCGTGGCAGATCAAAATATGATCAATTACATGCTGTGGAAAAACAAACTACTTAATATCTTGACTACAGATGATTATTGCACAACATCGCCCACTGCTGTTTGGGTAGCAAACAATCAATGTTTAACAATGTTTAGTTAAACATTTCTTGAACTAAAAACAAGGTTGAGACGCCTGGTTTTGGCTACAGAAGGCATTTAATATCAATGCCATTACAGAAGCTCTTTTCATTGAAGAACAAGAATTCTTGCTTGTGTGCTTTATCTGGTTACTCATACCAGATAAACTTTCAGACTAAGAAAATTAGTGTAAAAATAGTTAATAATTTGGCATGAATCCATATATTTTTATATTTGGTAAAATAATATTTTTAAATATAGAAAAGTAAGAACTAAACACAAAAAATCCAAAAGGAGTGATTCCAGGAATGTTTTTATTCTCATTAAAATAACCAATAACCAGATGCCTCACCCCCCAAAAAATAACAGAAGTAAAATAAATATTAAGAAAATAATCTTAAAGCAAGATCCACACGTAATGGAAAAATTCTCTAAGAACATACATTCTTGATTTTAAGCTGTGTACATAAAAGATATGCACGCTTAAATTTTTGGAAACATCTATCTACAGTGCTATTTAAGCATTTTGAACAAAGAATACATCTGAAAAAAGAATAACTTTTAAAAAGTTAAAGCACAATATAAAATTATTTGTTCACAAGGCATCGAATTTAACATTCTAAAATGTTGATACTAAACTAGGAAAAATAACGTTTCTGTTTTCACAAATAACAATCATACTTCTTTAGACTACAACACTAAATATTTTAGCTGTGTTTTAACCTTTGAAATTCAAAAGGCATCTTTGGATATTTAAGATAAAAGGTGCCCCATAATTGAGTCCGAACCAGCACTGGATATCAAAACATCCTGTTAACTTCAGACTGAGGGCATGGTTGCTGAGTGAATAAAGATGAGTGATAAAGGAATAACAAATAAACTTCAAATATTAAGTTCAAATATACAGTAGTCCCTCTTTATCTGTGGTTTCATTTTCCCCTATCACTTATCTATGGTCAACCATGGTCTGAAAATCTTAAATGGAAAATTCCAAGAAAAAGACAATTCGTAAGTTTTAAATTATTCATCATTCTGAGTATTGTGATGTAATCTTACGCTGTCCTGGTCCATCCCACCCAAGACATGAATCATCCCTTTGTCCAGCATATCCACACTGTGCATACTCCTCACCCATTAGTGATTTAGTAGCCATGTCAGTTATCAGATTGACTGTTCTGGTATCACAGTGCTTGTGTTCAAGTAACCCCCATTTTACTTAGTAATGGCCCCAAAGTGCAAGAGTAGGGAGGCTGGCAATTTGGATATGCCAAAGAGAAGCCATACAGTGTTTTCTTTAAGTGAAAAGGATGTATGTATAGAGAAAAACATAGCATATATAGAGTTCGGTTGTATCTGTGGTTTCAGGCATCCACTGGGGGTTTTGAAACACATCTCCCACGGATAAGAGGGACCACTAGGAAATCTATTTTCCTTCTATATGGCATTTGTGTTTGTGTATATATGTGTATGTATTTATATATGCATATGAATAGACATACACACATATTTATAAAATTTGTTCTCACTAGTAACCAGTTATTTAATGCTAGTTACCGACTGAAAGCCATGTTTTTGATCTCCTCTATGTATCGCCTCTCTCTCCTGTGACTACAGCTGCTCTATGAAGCTAACGGGAGTTCAGGATTGTAAAAACAAACAAACAAACAAACAAAAACTTGTGGTAGAGAATTCAAAGATAGCTACAGATATTTAAAGGATTCTTTCTAAACAGCATGTTTTGTGTTCTAGTAGTAAGGGCTGAAATTATAGCCTCGATCTTTTCCAGACTACAGATTGCTCTTCTCACTGTTCTATGACTTGGGTCGCTTGGCGGGGGGTGGGGGGGGGGCAAGACCACAACTCAAACATACACACAATAATAATAGCACCTGGCTACATTCAAGTGCTTCCGAGACAGAGAGAAAAAGAGTAAGAGAGAGAGAGAGTGAGAGAGAGGTGCTTCTTTTTTCAAAAGTCTAATATACACCTGTCATATTAACCGTTTCTTTCAGAAGAAACAAGTTTACAGTATGCTGGGCCACTGGAATTAAAATAAGAAGCACATTAAAATTCAAACTGGTAGCATGGAAGCTGGAATAGGTATTACTCTAAGAAAGAAACTAGATATACAAACTCATTCTGATTTCATTAAAACGGTTTGCCTTTCCAGATTAATAGCACCTTCATCAAGTTTCAGTTCTCTCTTTAAAACAGCTGAGAAAAAAGAGGGATATTTTCTAAATCTGAAAAGACAACATGGAATAATGTTGTAAACTTTTTGTATGTGTATGAAAAGAGAAGAGAGAAAGTAGGGTGGGAAGAAATGCATCTCCCAATACCACCTGATTTCAGCCTCTGCCCTATAACATTGATTTTTAATATTTATTACCAACCTCAAGCAGAGAAAACAATGAACATTTACTGAGTACAAACCCTACGTGCTAGGCACTGTGCTAGCAGCTTTACATATGTCAATGGAAACAAAATATTGGAAATTTATTTATGAGTTCACTTACATATTCTACATATGAAATCTATCTTACAATTAACAAGAAAATTTAAATAGTGATACAAGTACAGTACCAGATCGCTGGCCAGTGTATGAACTTCCAGGCACTCACAGGGGAATTTGCAAATGTATATGGTAATGAGAACAAGCCCTTGACTTTGCCAATCACACTAATTAGCCAGTGCAAATGCTTTAAACTAGAGAAAAGTATAAATTTGCCTGAAAGGTATCCCAACCTAGGGAAATTCTCATTTCTGTATTACAATTTACTGTATTTTTGGTAAAAGCAATTTTGTGTGAGAGCATTATTTTAAAGTCATTTTAAGTGGTTATCTAAAATACTAAAAGAAAATTAAAATCCATTAAATTATAGCCCTGGCCGGTTTGACTCAGCGGTTAGAGCATCAGACTGCGGTCTGGAGAGACCAGGGTTCGATTCCCACTAAGGGCACGTCCCTCGGTTGCGCTTTGTCCCCGGCCCTGGTTGGGTCATGTGGGTGGCAACCACTCAATGTGCCCCTTTCACGTCGATGTTTTTCTCTCTCTCTCTCCTTCCCACTCTATCTGAACAAAATATTGAAAAATGTCCTCGAGCAAGGATAAAAAAAAAATCCATTAAATTATATATACTAGCTAAGGTCTTATATTCTGTCCATAAAAGGACAAATATAGTGAATCCAGGTAATATTATATGACCCGTATATGGTAAAATGGTAAAAAAAAAAAAAAAAAAAATTCTTTGAAAAACCTTTTATCTTTGAAAAAAATCAATTGTGAAGGAGGCTCAAAATCCGAAGTTTCTGAACAGAAGCCGATAGAGGACACTAAGAACAACGTAGAGGTGACCTCGGTCGGAGTGAACTGAAGGTTTGCACCGAGCTGGGGAGGAGCGCACTGAAGGAAGAATCTGATCTACTTTTCACAACAATGGAAAGATGGGAAGCAGGGAACCTAAAGCTGTGGCCCTTTAAAGTCTTTTGAAGTACAAGATAAAGAAAGGAACACGATACCGGAAATCTTGTTAGTTATTTTTATCAATGAAAAACCACCTACACTTAGCTTACTCAAAACAAGATACAAAAGAGAACATACTGGGTCATCTAAGAAAGCAAATGCAAAGACAAAGATGCAGGGAGATTGGGGGTGGGGGGAGCCTGTACTAAGGAAGGCACATCTATTTTTAAACAGTTTCTACTGTTTTCCATTGAAAACTAGATGCTTTATCCAGTGCTTTGAAAGCCACTGTTTCCCAATCTGGCAGGGATGAAGGCTCAAGAATCTCCTCAAGATCGTGCTCTCAAATATTCACATTTTTAATTATCCTTTTCTTGAACTTTTTTTTTTGGTCAAATAAAGAAAGTATCTATCACTTTAGCAGCAGTTTGGCGATCTTCAAATGTAGGGCTTGCTGTAAACCTCGCTGGCTAGTGAAAACAAAAAAACACTGGAAATTCATTTTAAATAAAGCTGGGTTCAGAGCTGATGCTCTGAGAAAGATCTTTTTGCCATTAGAAAATGCAATTCAAACAGAATCCCTAATAGAAGAGCATGAGAGCTACACAAAACCCTTCCACAATATTTGGAAAAGCTAAGGTGGCATCATGAACGCGGGCAGCGCTCCGTGCTCTCTGCGGCCGTTACAATGCAGTGTCGTCATCTTCCCTGCTGTCTCCCACCAGCAGTGAGTGCTTGTCAGGTTCACTGGTACCAACGCTATTTAGGGACCGTTTATCAGACAGTAGTGAGTTTATGGAGGCTCTGCTGTAATTAACAATCCGGTCCAGCAAACCCAGTTTAGGAGAATTTCTCGAGGTGTCATCTATTCCGACATGAACGCTGATTTCTGAAAGACTTTTCTGTCCCATCTGGCTTCGGGCATGCAGTTCGTAATTCTCATAAGTTGGTTTCCTGTAACTGGACACATGCAAAAGTACACTAGTTTGAAATAGCCAAATGTGAACTAGATGCTTGTTATATTTAAAAAATGAAAAGAGCCCTGGCCGGTTTGGCTCAGCGGTTAGAGCGTCCGCCTGCGGTCCGGAGAGACCCGGGTTCGGTTCCCGCTAAGGGCATGTACCTCGGTTGCAGTTTGTCCCCGGCCCTGGTTGGTTGTGCGGGTGGCAGCCACTCGATGTGTCCCTTTCACATCGATGTTTCTCTCTCTCTCTCTGTTCCTCTCTCCCCCTCCCACTCTACCTGAACAAAAAAAAATGGGAAAATGTCCTCCGGTGAGGATAAAAAATAAATAAAAAATGACAAGAGATTTGCCTGGTATGAAATGTACAAAGGCGGTCCCTGCTAGGCAAGTAGCTCAAAAGGAATTGGGTGAAGTCACATGATCAGAAATCCTACCTCTCAGAGCCAATGTACTCGATTTTACCCCACTTGGAGTCTGTGCTTGCTACATATAGACTACATACGGTGAAAATTACATAGCTAACATTTATTATTAAGACAGTTTGGGCTTATCGCTGATCCATACAAGAATAAAGCCTACCAAGACTGACTGTGGGTGACAAAAAGGAATATCAAATAGAAACGTGAGCAAGCCATTATACTTACAGTTTAAGGAAGAGAGAAGAAAGTACTACTGAAACAGATGAGGCAGCCATTGCAGCAGATCCCATCCAAGGCTGCAAAACCAAACCAATGGGCATAAACACTCCTAGGAAACAAGGGTGGATTACTTACAGCAGGTAGTACTAAACAGATCACCAATGTGCTTCTAATACGTATTTACAAACCATTTCCTCATTTGATATTTATTCTGCAATTTATCTTCCTGTTGGTGGAGACTTATGTAGCTACCCATTTTTCACTAAAAGGGCATTGCTGTGAACATTCTTGTACATGCCTCCCTGTACATGTGTTTGAGAATCACTGTCGAGTACACACCTAGAGGTGAAGCTGCTGGGTTAGAACATGGGCACGTTTTCAACTGTAGGTGGATATTCCTCAGTTGCTCTCCAAAGTAGCTGTACCAGATCACAATACCATCAACGGGGCATGAGAGTTCATGGTCTACAAACTCATCCACACTTGGTTTTGACAGACATTTTAATATTTGCTCATATGATGGGGATAAGATAGACTTGCTGTATTTTTCATTTTTTTATGTACTTATCTGTATTTTTTACTTTTTCTGCAGTGATCATATATTACATATTTTTAAAAATCACTTGTTCTATGAATTAATCTCTCTGGATTAAAAAAATATATATTGATTTGTGAGAGAGAAAAACATCGATTTGTTGTTCCACTACCACTTATTGATGCATTCATTGGTTGACTCTTGTATGTATCCTGACCGGGGATTGAACCTGCAACCTTGCCGTATCGGGTCAACACTAACCAGCTGAGCTCGGCCAGGGCTAACCTCTCTGGATTTTGATCGTTCTTTTATTCTTTATCCTCTCGGCATTTGTGTGTTTATCAACAGCTTTGTAATTGCTCTCATGTCATTCTGTCTTTCTTTGGCTCTCAAACCAGAGAGAACAACAAGAAAGTGACAACTATTTCTCTTATGTTATTACTAATTTCTACCAAGCCCCTAAATACAGGAGATTATAAGATAATTCTAAATTGTTCTTTCTTGGTCATATTCCTTCACTCAATGGCTCTCTCTCATCTAGTCCACAAACATAAAGAAAAACCTGCTGGCCCGGCCAGTGTGGCTCAGTGGTTGAGTGTCGACCCATGCACCAAGAGGTCACCGGTTCGATTCCCGGTCAGAGCACATGCTCAGGTTGTGGGCCTGATCCCCAGTGGGGGGCGTGCAGGAGGCAGCCAATTGATATTCTCTCTCATCAATGTTTCTATCTCTCTTTCTCTTCCTTCTTCGCTCTCTAAAATTAATAAAGAAAAAAAAGAAAAACAAAACCTGTTGGAACTGGAACTTCTCGGTATGCTATAATTACAACTATGTGACAAGACAAAAACTGACGCAGAGTTAAAAAGACCAGAAGTAAATAGACTAAATGCTAATGGTACTTGTGTTTGGGTAGTGAGATTAATGGTAAATTTATTCTCTTAAGAAAAAAACAAATAAAAAATATATGTATGAGACTATATAGAGAAAGAGATGAAGCAATGTAACAAAATATTATTAATTGATAAATTTAGGTGAAGGGTATACAGATTCTCATTGTATCATTTTTTCCCTGTGTGTGTAGTTTTGAAACTTTTCAAAATGTAAACTTGGAGAAAAATATAAAGTAAAATAAAATAAACCTGTCAGAATGCTTATACATTCTGGACTATAATGAACACTGCTGAAAATTAAAGCTATTGATCTTAATATTATCTCTTAGCACATCAGCAGACTACATACAAAGAATGAGCTCAAAACTAATAAAAAGACTAAAACTTCCAAAATGGTATGTCTCTAATGACTTCAGAGGAAAAAGCAATACTAGTTAACAGTCACATACCAGCAGCTATGGGAATTCCAACCAGATTATAAATTAGAGCGAAGACAAAATTTATCCGAATCCTCTTGACTGTCTTCCTTGATAAATCAATACTTGCCACTACATCTAGAAGATCATTCTGAGAACAGAAATATTTGTGATATTAGTGAGACATTCTTAACTAGTAATTTTTGCATTTGATACTGTGTATACTGAAGATGACATGTACCTTAGGGTAATATGTGAAGTAACTACAAATCTCAGATATCGCTAAAAATATGAGTCAGCCTTGGAAGATGTTTTTCGAGACTTTTTCTCACAGTTCTGAAAACACATTTAGGGTTGTATGCTGGTATAGTGATTAAATACTATTACAATGACCTCAGTATTTGTTGAAGATAAATTTATTATAAGTATGTTCCCAAATCTTGCTCTTCCCTTTAGAAGCTTGTCATTGTCATTTGCTTAACTGAACTGAAAAAATCCGGAAGTAATCAGTAAGACTTCTCGTACACCCATCTCAAATTCTCCATTTCAATAGCTGGGATCATGGGAATTAGAACAGAATCATCATGCTCAATCTACTTTATGACACGATCCCTGACCACTTAGAACAGACTTACACTCCTCAAAGTTCAGGCTACAGCACTCACCCTTATCAAAACCACATCGGCGGCTTCAATGGCTACATCTGTGCCTGTGCCAATGGCTATTCCAACATTGGCCATTGCCAGAGCTGGGGAGTCATTGATTCCATCTCCAACCATTGCTACCCGTTTCCCCTCCTCTTGGAGTTGCTTCACTTTAGCAACCTTGTGGGAAGGTAGAACTTCAGCAAATACCTTAGTAATGCCAACCTATGTCAGGGAAAATAGATTCAATTCAAGAAATATTACTGAGTACCCGAAATATAACTCAGCAATAATGAGCCATCATTTTCCACCCACCACATGTGCACATTTTGAAAGACTGATAACATCCAGTGACAGTAAAAACAGGAAGAGATAAGCTCCCTTATACAGTGTTGGTGAATATGTAAATTGGTACTGTCTTTTTGGAGGGTATTAGGCAGCATCTATCAAAGTATGCACATCATTTGGTTCATCAATTCCACGTCTAGCTATACATATTTTTTATCCTCACCCGAGGACATTTTTGCATTTATCTCCAGACAGAGCGGGAGGGAGAGAGGGAGGAAGAGAGAGAGAGAAACATCGACGTGAGAGAGACGCATCGACTGGTTGCCACCCACACAACCCCCACTGGAGCTGGGGACAAACTGCAACCGAGATACGTGCCCTTAGTGGGAACCGAATTCGGGTCTCTCTGGTCCACGGGCCAATGCTCTAACTGCTGAGCAAAACTGGCCAGGGCTGTTTTGGACATAATTGTACATGCATAAAAAGAGGTATGTCCAAAGATACACATTACTACCCTGTTTGTAACAACAACATTTTCATAATCACCTAAATTCCCATCATTAGAGGAATGGTTAAATACATCATGATACAGCCATACCATGGAATTCCCTGCAGCAATGTAGAAAGAATAAATAACTATTTGTTCAGACATGGACAAAGTTCCAAGGCAAATATATTGCTATGTAAAACTTCTATGCCCAGCTGGGTGTGGCTCATGGAATGAGGGTCGTCCCATGGACTGAGAGGTCCCGGTTCTATTCATAGTCAGGGCACATGCCCGGGTTGTGGGCTCGATGCCCAGTCGGGGGTGTGCAGGAGGCAGTAGATAGGTTTTTCTCTCTCATATCAATGTTTCTCTCTCTCTCCCTTCCTCTCTCTCTAAAAATTCGATAAAAACATCTTAAAAAGCAAACTGCTAAACAATCTATACAAAAATGATCCAATTTATGTTGAGAATACCAGAACTATACATTTGTATATGAACATGTATACATATAAAAAAGTGGGGGGACTTGACAGGGAGCTTGGGAAAAGGGTAACAAACTTTTCACTTTATTATAACCTTCTGTATTTTTATACAAGAATGCATTCATGTATCACTTGCGTTATTTAATAGAAGAGGTGGCAAGGCATTCCAAAGAAGAAAAGACTAATATGAGAAAAGTTTGGAAGGTAAGACAAATGTGGGGGTCAGTAGCAGAAAAATGGTATGTCAAGTGGTGCGCTAGGAAGATGGTTTCACCAGTTCAGGATGGACTGGGGAGGGACGCGCATGGAGTCAGTGCTGTATTTTAGGCATAAGAGGATTAGAGCCTGGCCTAGGCTGACAGCACTGGTGAAAAATATGAGCAACATTTCAATGGAAGCATCAACAGAAACTGGTGCACAATGTCACTTAAGCATCTCATGAACTAAGCAAATAGCTTTTAATTTATTACAGTACTAGCACACAAAGCCCCAATTCCTGTCTGAATAGCATGCCAATTCTTTAAGGAACCAGCTATGTCTACTCGGCAATAATGAAAATAATAGATATTAATTTTTTAGCATCTGAAGGCAAGAAAGGAAATGTATACGAAGAATCAGAAGTTACTACATAGCTCACCCCAACAACGAAGTGAAGCGATTACCTGAGAAGCAATAGATCTAGCTGTTTTACTGTTGTCTCCAGTCATCAGAACGACTTCTAAGCCCATAGACTTCAGGATGTGGACAGCCAGTTCTGCTTCAGGCTTTACTGTATCAGCAATAGCTATCAAGCCACACAGGACATCTAGTATAGGAGCACCAGAAAAGAAGGGAGTGTGGAATACACAGAAAGCAGAATAATATTCTGACTTAAAATTTCAAAAACAAAAGAATTTTGTGAAGTAAAATTGTTCAGGGCTTGGCTTAACTCAAAATATCGCCAAGCCCCCACAGAGTATAACACAAACCTTGTAACAAACCTCCATATTTGGTTATGAAAATTTCACAGAGTCAGGTAGGGATTATGAATAAAGGTAGTAACAGGAAAACGAAAAGAGAGACCTTACTGGATACTGAAAGACCCCTTTTCTTTCCTTAGAGAAGTATTGGCCGACAGCCCAAACACTTTAGCTAATTTATAGGCAAATCAAACTGAAAATGAATACTTTTTTTTCTTTTTAAGGTAGAGATAAAACTGGCATTTTACTAGTGAAAAAGTCACTGCAAGTAGTTATTTTATTTTTAAAAAGAAAAGTAAATGATGTTTTGTTTTTTCCTGGATCTCAAAAGGCCATTGTAAGATACTGTCTTCATACTGAGCAAGGATTATAAATGTTGACTAATTAATCTCATAGCTAGAAATTTACCTAAGAAATGATATAACAAAAGAAAGCACCTAAAACTTCAAGATATTTATTGTAGTGTTATTTATAATAATGAAATCTCAAGAATAGCTTAAATTTCCAACAGGAGAATGATTAAGTTAATTACAGTGTCTAAGTTTGATAAATAATACAGCATTAAAATAAAATTGGAAAATATTTAGTATTAAATAAAATAAAGCAAAATAAAATAGTATGTGTATAAGAATTTTTGATTTTTTTTTTTTCCATCCTCACCCGAGGACATTTTTCCATTTTTGGTTCAGACAGAGTGGGAGGGAGAGAGTGTAAGAGAGAGAGAGAAACACTGACATGAAAGGGACACATCGAGTGGCTGCCACCCGCACAACCAACCAGGGCCAGGGACAAACTGCAACCAAGGTACGTGCCCTTAGTGGGAACCGAACCCAGGTCTCTCTGGACTGCAGGCCGACGCTCTAACTACTGAGCCAAACCAGCCAGGGCAGAAGTTTTGATTTTTTTATTCAATTTTATTAAGGTAAAATTTACATACAATAAAATGCAACCATCTAAAAACAATGTATGTACTAATAGTGTAATTCTGTGTGTGAATGTTTTTGTCTTGTTTTGTTTTGTTTTTTTTATCCTCACCCGAGGATATTTTTCCATTTTTTGTACAGATAGAGTGGGAGGGAGAGAGAGAGAAACATCGACGTGAAGGGACACATCGAGTGGCTGCCACCGCACGACCAACCAGGGCCGGGGACAAACTGCAACCGAAGTACGTGCCCTTAGCGGGAACCGAACCCGGGTCTCTCTGGACCACAGGCCGACGCTCTAACCGCTGAGCCAAACTGGCCAGGGCTGTGTGTGAATGTTTATGTGTGTGTATGTATATGTACATATATAAACAAGAAAAGAAATATATACAAAACTGACCATGCGTTTAAATGATGAGATTATAATGTAATGTTACGTTATTTTTAGGTTTTAAAAAATCCTTGATTAGCTTTTTAAAAAAACAAAATAGGCTAAGGAGGAAAATAACAAAGCCAGGCAAATGCAAGAGAATTTTAAATTAATCCGCGTCAATTATGTATTGCTAACATTTTTACTTTGCATTCAAGCTGTTTCTGAAAAATTCTCATAGTTCAGAAGTCTCTCAAAAATACACATAAAACAACAGCTGAGATCACAACATTGAGTCATAGTGTACTTATGGAAAACCTTACCATCAACTGCCACCAATACAGCAGTACGACCTTTTCTCTCGTGTTGAATCATGGAATCATCTACATCATTATTAATGACAAGACCATTTCTAGTCATCCACTCCCGGTTACCAATGAGGACTTTGTACTGCTGAGCAGTAAGAGCACCTGAGTTTAAAAGAGCACCTAAAAGAAAGTACAGAAATAACATTTAGTGAGCTCGTTTAATATTGATAACAACCCCACGAGGCACGTTCTTCCTGTCTAACCTTGCAGTCACTACATTGTATTTTTGGTAAAATGCAGTTTACAACACTGATTTCTAAATGTTGAAGAAACATGCTCTGCTCTTCCATGTCTCTGGGCCTTCGCATATGTTGTTGCCTCCACCAGCCCTCCTTTCAAAATACCAAACTCCATCATATTCTTCAGGAGCTGGTTCAAATGCTACTTTCTTGTGAAGCTTGCCTTTTGGCCTTTCCCTTTGACTTTCCAAAGCAATTGAATTAAATTAAAAATACTGTGGATCAGTAGCTGAACATGGTTGAACGAAAACATACAACCATACTGATGTCTCCGTGTAAATGTGTGACCATTAACTTTAAGTGGGACTTTAGTGCCATCTGGTAATTCTACTGCTTCTCTAGTCTGCTCATTCTCCATTCCTTCCAGATCTCTTCTCCCGTTCTCACACAGGGGATGACTCTGCATCCTACTTCAGAAAGAAAATACAAGCAATCAGCAGAGAACTTCTACAAGCTCTCATTGCCACATGTACTCAGCTAGCTGTACCTGTGTACATGTTAATCTACTTTCCCCTCTGATTATATACTGCCCCTGCTCCTGTTTAAGGACAACCCCTCCACTCGGACACTAGCTCCCCCTCCTTTGCCTATTCTACAAACATCTCTCTAACAATTCACCCCTCTCTCTCTTACATAATCAAATTTTTGATCTCTACTGTACACAGTCCTATCTTTAAGAAAACCCTCAGAGGGAGTAGGAAGACAGAAACCAAAGAATTTATATGCATATATGCATAACTAATGGACACAGACAATAGTGTGGTGAAGGCGGTGGGAGGGGCAGGAGCAGGGAGGAGGGGGGTCAATGGAGGAAAAAAGGAGGGACATCTGTAATACTTTCAACAATAGAGATAAAGTTTTTTTTATCCTCACCCGAGGACACTTTTTGCATTTATCTTTAGAGCAGGAGCGAGGGGGGAAGAGAGCGAGAGAAACATCGATGTGAGAGAGACACATAGACTGGTTGCCACCCACACAACCCCAACTGTGGCCGGGGACAAACTGCAACCAAGGTACATGCCCTTACTGGGAACCGAACCCGGGACTCTCTGGTCCGCAGGCTGACGCTCTAACCACTGAGAAAAACTGGCTAGGGCAAGATAAATTTTTTTTAAAACCCTCTCTTGAGCTCACTAACCTCTCTAGCTACTGTCTCATTTCTCTGCTGCTGTACATATAGCAACACTTCTCCAAAGTGTTGACTCTGTTGGCTAGCTCCAATCCTTATCTTCCCATTCTCTTGTGAACCAACCCCAATAAAGCTTTTGTTTCTACTACTTCAAAGAATTGTTCATACAGCACACCAGTGACCTTTATGACAAATTATCAGTCCTCATTTTACTTGTCCTATTAGCAGCATTTTACACAGATAATCACTCACTCCTTGAAATACTTTCTTTACTTGACTTCTAGGACATCACATTCTTATGCATTACCTCCTTACTCATCACTTCTCAGTCTTCTTTTCTGATTCTTCCTCATCTCCCTGACCTCTTAATTTGTAGTGTTGCAGGGCTCAATCCTTAAACCTCCTTTTTACCCTGTCTACTCTCACTCCTTGGTGATCTTATCCAGTCTCATGGCCTTAAATGCCATCTATACTAGCCCTGTCCAGTAGAATTTTCTTTGGTGATTGAAATATTCTATATCCGCTCTGTTCAATACAGTAGGTACTAACATGTGGTGATTGAGCACTGAAATATGGCTAGTACAGTTGAAGGGCTGAATTTTAAATTAAATTTAACTTTACTTAATTTAAATTTTAGGAGTCACATGTAACTAGTGGCTAACATGTAACTACTGGACAGCACAGATCTGTCAGTGGGTCTCCCCAATCCGTATCTCCAACCCAGTCTGTTTCCTTGAACTG
The DNA here is from genome assembly GCF_014108415.1 of Molossus molossus. Taxonomy (NCBI): domain Eukaryota; kingdom Metazoa; phylum Chordata; class Mammalia; order Chiroptera; family Molossidae; genus Molossus; species Molossus molossus. The sequence continues at coordinate 8,669,996 of NW_023425355.1, read as the reverse complement.
CAAACTTGTGCAGCCAATTGCCTACTTGATAGTTCCATTTATATGACATCTCCACTTAAATATCTAACAGGCACTCAAAATTAACACATCGAAACTGAACTCCTGATCAGTTTTCCTCAATATTGCCCCTGCAGTGGTCTTCCTCATCTTATTTAAATGGCAACTCTACCCATCTAAATTTCTTAGGCCACAAACCTTGGCATAATTCCTTTTTTTCTTTTTAAATTACAGCTGACATACAATATTATATTAGTTTCAGGTGTACAACCCAGTGATTAGACATTACATAACTACCCAAGTGATCATCTCGATAAATCTCGCACACATCTGACACCATAGTTATTAGAATATTATTGACTATATTTCTTATGCTGTACTTTATATCCCCCTGACTATTCTATAACTACCAATTTATACTGCTTAATCCATTTACCTTTTTCACTCATTCCCCCAACCCCACTCCCATCTGGTAACCATCAAAATGTTTTATGATTCTGAATCTGTTCTGCTTGTTCATTTTGTTTTTTAGATTCAATTGTTGATAGATATGTATTTATTGCTATTTTTTTCATAGTTTTTATCTTTTTTTCTTCTTCTTCTTCTTCTTAAAGAAGATACTTTAACATTTCATATAATACTGGTTTGGTAGTGATTAACTCCTTTAGCTTTTTATTGTTTGGGAAGCACTTTATCTGTCCTTCGATCCTAAGTGATAGTTTTGCTGGGCAGACTAATCTTAGCTGTAGGTCCTTGCTTTTCATCACTTTGAATATTTCTTGCCAGTCCCTTTTGGGCTACAAAGTTTCTGTTAAGAAATCAGCTGACAGTCTCATGAGAGCTCCCTTGTAGGTAACTGCTTTTCTCTTGCTGCTTTTAAGATTCTCTGTTTGGCCCAGCTGGTGGGGTTCAGTGGTTGAGCACTGACCCACACACCAAGAGGTCACCAGTTCGATTCCAGGTCAGGATACAAGCTCAGGTTGTGGGCCAAATACCCAGTGGGGGGCACAAAGGAAGTGGCCAATCGATGTTCTCTCATTGGTGTTTCTATCTCTCTCTCCCTCTCCCTTCTTCTCTAAAATCAATAAAGAAAAAACATTTTTTATAGAGAGATTCATTCTTTGTCTTGAACCTTTTTATTTTAATTATGATGTGTCTTGGTGTGGGCACCAAGAATTCGTCTTGTTTGGGGCTCTCTGCCATTCCCAGGACTTGTATGTCTTCACTAAGTTAGGAAAGTTTTCTGTCATTATTTTTTCAAATAGGTCTTCAATATCTTGGTCTCTCCCTTCTCCTTCTGGTATCCTCCTGATATGAATGTTGGTATGCTTGAAGTTGTCTCAGAGACTCCTTACACTGTCCTCACTGTTATATCCTTTTTCCTTTCTGCTGTTCTGATTGGGTGTTATCTATTTTCTTAACTTCTAAATATCTGATTTGATCCTCCTTTGCTTTATCTACTCCTCTGTTGATTCCATGTAATGTATTCTTCATTTCTGGCTGGATCTTTTTTTTATGTTTTCTAGTTCTACTTTTATGTTTCCTATCTCTTTTTGAAGTTCTCATTAAGTTCCTCTACTCTTCCCCTAAGTTCACTGAGCTTCCTTATAACCAATGTTTTTAACTCTGCATCTATTAGATTGCTTGCCTCCATTCTGTTTAGTTCTTTCTCTGGAATTCTGTTCTGTTCTTTCATTTGAGGCATGTTTTTGTTTTTGTTTTGTTTTTGTCTCCTCGTTTTGGCAGCCTCCCTGTGCTTGTTTCTATGTATTAAGTAGAGCTGCTGTGTCTCCCAGGCTTAGTAGAGTGTCCTGTAGGGCCCAGTGGCACAGCCTCCGCAATCACCCAAGCTGGGCCTTCCAGGTGCACCACTCATGTGGACAGTACACCCTCTTCTTGTAGTTGAGCCTTGATCACTGTTGGCACATCAGTGGGAGGCATTTACTCCCAGGCTGATCAGCTGCAAGGACTGGCTGTGACCACCAACCACCAATCTCTGAACACTGTGGAGGATCAGCTGTGCAGGGCCCACCCCACAGAGCAGGACTTACTTCAGTGGGGCTCTGGTAGCCACTGAGTCCATTCCTTGAGTGTGTCACTTGTGGAGTTGGTTGGGTGGTGCTTTGATGTGGTTTGAAGCTATCCACTGGGTGCACTGGCTCTGGGACCTCCCAGGAGGTGCAAGCCAAGGTCAGCCACTGCCTGTGTTCTGTCTGGGGCTACCTGGCTTGAGCTACAAAGCTATGTGTAGATGGCTGCTGCTTGTGCTGGCCTTGGAGGTGCCCAGGTGAGGCCAAGCTGTGATCCAAGGCCGGCTGCCCCTAGTGCCGGGCCTGGGGCCACTTAGTGAGAGGTACAGGGCCCGCTGGGGGCCAGATGCTGCTTGTTTGAGAGATTTTAGAAAAATCTGAAACATGAACTAAGGCAGGCCATTTGTATGGGAAAATCCCCTGGCAATAGCTTGGGTGGGCCCAAAAGTTGGATGGGGCAGGGTCTCAGGGAATCACCTGGGTGGATCAAATAGTATGAGGTAGGTTGATGGAGTCTCAGATATGGTGCCTGCCTGCCAGTTCTGTAGGGCAAGGGCTCACCAAAGGAACAATGGTCTCTGCCAGCACTTCGGTCTTGGAGAAAGCTGCCCCCTAATTCTCTCTTTAATGCCTGACAATTCAGTTCCTTCCCACATGGTTGGCATAATTCTTGACTCTTGTTTCTCATTATCCACATGCAATCTGTGAAAAAATTTGCCTGCCAGCTTTAAGACACATCTAGAAATTGACCACTTCTTATTACCTCTACTGTTACCACACTAGTCCCAGCAACCATTATCTTTCACCTGGATTATGGCAATAATTAATCTCCCTGCTTCTGCCCTTTCCCTTCACCCAACAGTGTATACTTACCTGAGCAGCTGGAATAATAATTTTAAAACGTTAAGTCATATTCCGTGACTCCTATACTCAAAACTCTCCAGTGTTTTACATCTCAGGGCAAAAACCCAAGTCCTTCAATGTCTATACCCGGTCTAGTCCTGCACTAACTATCCTACCTCTCTTCCCTTATCTTTTATTCCCTTCTCATCCATTTTCTCTGCTTGAGCAACACTGTTCTCCTTGATGTTCCTGAAACTAATCAGGCACATTCCTGGCTCAAGACTTTGTACTTAACATTCCTCCTGCCTGAAATGCTCTTATCACAGATAGTCACATAACTTTCTCCCTCCCCCTCCGCAGGTTTTTGCTCAAATTCTACCTTCTCAATGAGGCCAACCCTGATCATCCTATATAAAATAATATCCACTACTCCCAGCATTCCCTATACCCCTTACCCTTATTTCTTTTCCTCTATCATATAAATATGTGTGTGTATATATGCGCGCGCGCACACACACACACACACACATTTACTTGCTCACTGTCTTGTGTTCTCCCACCACAAATATAAGTTCCATGAGATAGGGACTTTGTCTATTCTGCTCACTGCTGATTCTTTAGTGTCTTGAACAGTGTATAATAAAAACTTTCAAATGAACAAAATTACTATGTGTCGGTGTGCTTGATACTAGAAGTTCATAGAAAAATTTTTAAAAATTACAGTTTAGTAGAATCAGACAGGCAAATAAAGAATTTTCATGCAGTGTGCCTAGTATAATAACAAAGACTAAGCACAGTTATGATTTAAAAAGAAGAGCAAATATCTCTGCCTATTATCTGCCAAATATCTCTGTATGTCAGTCAGTGAAGGCTTCACTGAAGAGAGATGTGAGCTGAGTCTTAAAAAGATGAAAATAAGTTCATGAACAATACTTTAAACAATAAAAAGTAAATAAAAAATAATTTGCTTTACAAAAAATAAGTTCATGAAGTAGATGCCACTGGGACAAGGACATTACCCAGAGAAAACAGTCAATGAGATGATCTAATAAGCATGAAATGATGCGATATAAGGAGGAACTATAAGCATAGGGATGGAACACAGAGTACGTGGTGGGGGGCTGGCAGTAGAAAAAGACAAGGTGGGTGGTGCAGGGAGGCAGGAGACTTATCATGGGGAACAGATCGTGAACAAAGTCCAGGCAGACTAGACTTTGTTCTGCAAGAGACAGAGAGCCAGTAAAGTTATTAACAGAATTCCACAGATGGGTTTTAGGATGTATGCAAACCTCCAAAACAGAAATTTTCTGAGAGGTGAGCATAGCTTTCATCACATTCCTCCAAAGGTTCATGATTCAAATATTGTTATAAGCCACCATAATAAAAGGTACAGATCAGAAAGAATATATGCACCCCTATGTTCGCAGCAGTACTATTTACAATTGCTAAGATCTGGAAACAACTCGTGTCCATCAGTAGATGAGTGGATAAAAAAGGTGTGGTACATATACACAATGGAATATTATGCAACTGTAAGAAAGAAATATCTCTCATCCTTTGAGAAAACATGGAGGGACCTCGAGAGTATATGCTAAGTGAAATAAGCCAGTCCGAGAAAGACAAGTATCATATGAGCTCACTTATTTGTGGAATATAATGAACAAAACAAGCTGAGGAACAAAATAGACCCAGAGACATGGAAGTGGGGGTGCAGACTGACAAACCTCAGAAGAGGTGGATGTGGGGGGAGGGAAGAGATAAACCACAGAACTTATACGCATGTATGTGTACATTTCTCTTTATTTATGGTTTTTTTTATCCTCACCCGAGGACATTTTTTGTTCAGATAGAGTGGGAGGGAGAGAGAGGAAGAGAGAGAGAGAGAAACATCGACGTGAAGGGACACATCGAGTGGCTGCCACCCGCACGACCAACCAGGGCCGGGGACAAACTGCAACCGAGGTACATGCCCTTAGCGGGAACCGAACCCGGGTCTCTCGGGACCGCAGGCCGACGCTCTAACCGCTGAGCCAAACCAGCCAGGGCCGCATGTATGTGTAAACAAGGACACAGACAACAATGCTGGGGGCGGGGGCGGAATTGGGAGGAGGGTGTCAATGGGGGAAAAAGGAGAAACATCTAGAACAGAAAAACAACAAACAAACAAACAAAAGAAACAGGCCTTGGCTAGAGACATGGGTTTTGGAGTGGCAGTGGATGCCCAGGTGTGGAAGAATAAGCACAGGCATTAACTAGATTGTACAGAGAGAGTATGTAAAATGAGAAAAAGACAAAGAACAAAACCCTAAGAGCAGGAGAAAAGATGAATCAGAGGAGGATTAGAAAGAACAGCCAGGTAAGTGAGAAGAGAATCTAGAGAAAGCAGGGTCATGGAATAAAGGGAAGTTTTAGGAAGGAAAAAATGGCCAACGTTGTCAAATGCTTTGGTGAGGTCATTCAAGCAGAAGACTGAGAAGTGACCACTGCAGATGGTATTGAATAAGGTCATCAGTGGATGTAAAAAGAATAGTTTCAGTAGTATAAATGGGGCAGAAGCCAGACTGTTCCATGAATAAGTGAATTCAGCAAGACTAGGCTACTATTTCTAAAAGTTTGGATATAAAGGGAAAAATATGCCCAGCCAGTGTGGCTCAGTGGATTCACTGTTGTCCCATGGACTGAGAGGTCTGGTTTGATTCCTTGTCAGGGCACATGCCCGGGTTGGGGGTGTGCAGGAAGCAGCCGATCAATGTTTCTATCTCTCTCCCTTCCTCTCTCTATAAAAATCAATAAGAACACATTTTTTTAAAATTTAAAAAGGAAAAATAGGACAAAATGTTGATGGAAATACAGTGGTTTTGATAGAAGTGTTTATATGTTTAGCAGGAGCTTCTACAGAGAGTTGGAAAATAAAGAAGCAAGGGAACATAAAGAGAAGCAGGTCTCTGAGGAATCAAGAGAAGGTGGAGGGCCCTGGCTGTTTTGGCTCAGCAGTTAAGAGCATTGGCCTGCAGACGAAGGGTCACAGGTTCGATTCTTGGTCAAGAGCATGTACTTGGGTTGCAGGTTTGAACCCTGGCTCCAGAGTCGTGTGGAAGGCAACCAATTGATGTGTCTCTCTCACACTGATGTTTCTTTCTCTCTCTCCATCCCTCCTTTCCACTCTATCTAAAAATCAATAAAAAAAAAATCCTTGAGTGAGGATTAACAAAAAAAGATAGTGAGAGGGTGGGGTGTGTGGGGAAGTGGAAGAGGGCACAGAGGGAATAAATGATGATAGAAAAAAATTAAACTAAATCATATATGTGTGTGTGTGTGTGTGTGTGTGTCTCACATCGATGTTTCTCTCTACCCCTCCTTCTCACTCTATCTAAAAATCAAAAGAAAAATATCCTCAAGTGAGGATTAAAAAAAAAAAGACCCCTAGCCAGTTTTGCTCAGTGGTCAGAGCATCAGCTAGTGGACTGAACAGTTGAAGGTTCGATTCCCAGTCAGGGGAGTGTACCTCAGTTGCAGGTTCACCCCGGCCCCAGTAGGGGTCGTACGGGAGGCAACCAATCAATGTGTCTCTCTCACATTGATATTTCTCTCTCTTTCTGTGAAAAGAGAGAGAGAGAGAGAGAGAGAGAGAGGAATCCAGAGCACAGATGAGGGGATTCATTAGACAAGATGAGGGATAATTCTTTCCCTGAAAAAGGAATAAAGCTGGGCAAAAAAAAAAAAAAAAGGAGCACGTGTCTGGAAAATAAGCCAGATAATTTCCTTAAGGAACTAGGGGTGAGGCCACAGATCATGTGAAGGATATAAGAGGCTTGGAGTAGCTAGGATGAGAAATAAAAGAAAGCTGAAATGAGATGGAAGATCAGCTAAGACTAGACTTCATCACCCTACAGTGGAGTCAAGGAGCACAGATGGTAAATGTTCTCAAGTAACTTGAGTGAAGGGATCAGAGGCCTATGGTAAAATTGATTTGCAAGAATGAAACCATAATGCCAATTTTAATTTCTTATATAACAGTTCAGGATTATAAAGTTAGACAACTGTTAATAACTGTCCCATAATTGGTATTACAAAGAAAATTAGCTTACTTGAGAGCTGAGCATCAATAATCATGGAAGATGAAGTTGATGACTGTTCATTACTTGCATCAATCTGAACCAGGGATGCATTTTTAATATTATTTTCCTCTGTCTTCCAGTTATTCTTATGTAGCAAACCTTCAATATTGGTAACTTTACAGCTAATACCACAGCCTGGCACAACCTGGAAATCTATGCAGGTACCCAAGGTTTCAGTGTCCAGCTCCTAACAAATAGAAACAGAAGGATTTCCTCTATTGTTCTAATAATCCAAGGTCATCATTAACAAGATCAAAGATTACTGCTGATTAATTATAAATGTTTAGAATAAAATTATCACTTATCATTGCCTATTTGACAGTGGATTTTTTTAGTCTTTTTATCAACTATTACGTTTTATTGTAGTGAAAGGACACAGATTAAAATCAACAAAGGAAAGAGGTTCATATAGGGCAGGTTCAAGAGATACCCAGCATGGAGCTTCCAGTGGTCCCCTCCCAGTGGAGTCATGTGAATAGTGCTTAATTCACCCAGCAAGTATGGATGATTATGTGCATACAGTGTTGCCAACCAGGGACGCTCACCTGAACCTTGGTGTCTAGAGCTTTTATTGGGGCTCAGTCATGTAGACAAGACTGACCATCTCCACTGCTGACTTTAGCCTCTAGTCCTTCCAGAGGCTGAGCTGATACAGAATGGCCCTAGTCTTCCCACCATAAATCACATCATTGGCATAGATTATCTGGCATGGCCAAAGGCTCCCCAGGTAAACCAAGACATTCTTATCAGGCAGCAAACTCCAAGGATTTAGGGGTTACCACCTAGGACCTGGGGCCAAAGGCTAAATCTTTGAGCAAATTTAATCCCTTATTATACAGACACAGAGAGGAAGATTTGTGGAGCTTTTATCAAGTGTCTTTAAATGACAGTGGATTTTAATAAGGACAAAGGAACAGAGTGTTGAGTATAATGTTCAAAATTACAGGACAACCTTAGAATCCTTTGTTTTAATCCCACTCTCTAAAATGCATACCAAGTTTAGGGAAAGAAAATATGGACAGTTTATCAATATTCTCTGCCCTTTCCAGTAAGGAATTACAAGTTAAATATTTAATTCTACTGTCAGGTCAGATTTTCTGTTAATTACAGGGAAAAGGGTAACAAAAAACTGGGCCTTTAGTTACTAGAGTGCCTCTCTCGTGTAATTCTGTATCCTTAGTAAGTCAAGGAATTCTGGCTCTTTACATCTTCATCCTCTCTGCTGTTCCATGGTATGTAAAGAAGCCAGGTTAGTAATAGTTAATAGGTAAAAAGGAAAAAGAAAAAAGAAATGACAACATCAATGGTAGAAATTGCCATATTTTAACTATAAAAGTACGTGAGATAACTTACAAAGAACGTATACAAAGCAATAAGAGAAAGGTAAACAATCCTATAGGCAAAGGATTCAAGCAGACAGATTACAGAAAAAGAAATTCAAATGATTAATACACATATGAAAATATTCTCAACATTATTCATAATTAAGAAAATGAAAAGCAAACCATCAATGAGTTAACATTTTAAAATATTTTTTCATTGATTTGTTTTTTTTAGAGAAAGAGGAAGGGAGAGAGAGATAGAAACACTGATGTGAGACGGAAACATTGATCGGCTGCCTCCCACACACCCCCTACTGGGGATGGAGACCACAAGCCGGGCATGTGCCCTGAGCAGGAATCAAACCGGGACCTCTCAGTCCATGAGACAATGCTCAATCCACTGAGCCACATGGGCCAGGCAAGTTAACATTTTTTACTTATTATAGTGGAAAAAACAGTGTTGGTAAGAATGTTGGGAAATGGACAGTCATAACTTCTGGTGAAAGTATATACTGGTACAACCTCTGTGTGGGTATTGGTAATATTTGCCACGTGGGTATTGGTAATATTCATCAAAATTTAACTGCATGTTTCCTTTGATCTAGCAATTGCATTAATAGGCATTTAACATAGAGATAAACTTGCAAAAGCTGATAAGGATATTAAATATACATTGTAAGAGCCAAAAATTAATCATGCAATAGAATATAATAGAGCCATTAAAAACAATGAAGGTCTGTATGTCCTCATATGAAAAAATCATTTAATAAAATTTAAAAAACAAGGTACCAAAGATTGTTCACTGTATGACCTTTTTATGTAAAGTTTAAAAAACAATAAATGCAAATATTTTGTTATATGCATTAAAAGTAGTTAACAGATGCACACCAGTGAATCTAGTAACAATTACTTAGTTGTGTACTTTACAAGGGTAAACTTTATAGTATGTGAATTGTATCTCAACAAGGAGAAAAACTCTACCTGCTTGCAGTATTTGGTTACGGCTGCTCCTAAAGGGTGTTCACTGTTACTTTCAGCAGTTCCCACAATGGCCAGGATCTTACTGCGTGATATTCTGTTACTTTCCACTAGAACTTTTACTTGATTCACTACGGGGGTTCCATGGGTAATGGTTCCAGTCTTGTCAAATACCACTACCTTCACCTGTAAGAAAATTAAAATACAGTATACTTAAATGACTTGATAATTCTTAGTATCACCATTCCAGAAATTTAAAAAAGTTTTACTTCTTAATAAGCTTGGACTTAATAAACTGTCTTTGGAAGAATAAGGGAAGAAATACTCTTAGTTATGCCTACCCCCTTGGCCCCCCCCCACACACATACACACAGGAAATGTTTAACCTACTGTGGATACATGTTAAACACCTAGAACTAATTATTAGAGGCTGACTGTTAATAGTTAATTAAGAAATGCCTCTAGTGCCTCCAGGGAAAGATAAAGGTTTTAAATAGTAATGAATTACAGATCTATAGGGGAAATCTGGCCATTAGACAGATATAATAAGAGAAAGGTAAATAATTAAGTTGAAATGAACACCAGATAAGACCCGCTGGGCTGCTTTGACTTTATTGGGTCTAGAGGAGAAGCTTGGCCTGAGAAGAGTTGGCTCAGGGAATCAATGAGGGAAACGAAGCCCAACAGGATAAAGGAACAGTCTGGAATTAGAAAACAGTCACCTCACAGTAAACTCAGAATACAAACCTTGAAAAATGAATAGCTTGAGGAACCGAGATGAAAAGATATGACAAGTAAATAGAAAGCATGACTCCCAACAAGAAAAGAATAGCTATAAAGGATATTATGGTGACAACTGAGGAAACTGGAATGTGGACTACAGATTAGATAATAGTACTATATCAATATTAATTTCTTGATTTTGAACTTTGTACTGTGGTTATGTAAGAAAATATCTTTCTTAGGAAAGGAGGCTGATATCTGCAATAAAGGGTAAATAGAAAGTCTTTATACTATTCTTGCCATTTTTAAGTTTGAAATTATATCAAAATAAAAAAAATACTATAAAAACTAATAGCCCATATTCACTAGATGAGGTTCCATTTCTACACTGTGTTGTATGTTTAGTACATGCATGCATCTCTGTGTAGTTCATATCCTCATAATAAGAACAGACTAGAAGGAACATGGTTTTAGTTGAAGTCAAGTAGCCTTAATTGAGATCATTATGAAAATCCTAATATGAAAGAGACTGGGGATAAGATTATATTCCTGAAGTCATAGTTGCAAATTTTCTTCTGGTGACAGAAAAGCAAAGAAACTGCAATGTAACCACAAGTGCTATCTCACAGTGAAGAACATAAACGTGGAATCACAAACAAATAGGTCAAAAGCCTGAAAGACCTGGACAAACACCTCCTCCGTCTTCTTGCCCTAAAGACTTTTCTAGTCTGAGCAGGGATAGGATTCCAGGCTTTCCACATCAGTGTCTGCTCTAAGAGAAAGGACTCCAGTAGTTTTAGAGGTCTTAAATAACTAAGGCCAATCTGGAACAGAACCAAAATAACACCTTTCCTACCTCAACCCTCAGGATAATGCCAAAAGAAGCTTGGCTTATGGGCCAGGTGGAAATAATTTAGGGCTCTGTGTTTCTTAGTAGGTGTGCCAATTCTTAGCTCTGGGAACTATCTTACCTTATGAGCCATCTCCAATGGCTCACCACCTTTGATTAGTATGCCGTTTTGAGCGCCTACTCCTGTACCCACCATCACAGCAGTTGGAGTCGCCAGACCCAGTGAACAGGGACATGCAATGCACAGAACTGTGATAGAGGCTTGGAAAGCAAAGCGTATTATCGTTTCTGTTCGAGAGATACTTCTGTTGTAGCCCTGTAGAAGAAAAGCATGAATTCTGGTTATTGATCTAGAGCTATACAAAACAAAAGACAGAAAGTCTAACCGTATTTAATTTTTTTCTCTTTATTGATTTTTGAGAGAGAGGAAGGGAGAGGGAGAGAGAGATAGAAACATCGATGACAGAGAACATCAAATGGCCGCCTCCTGCATGCCCCCGACTAAGTCTAACTCTAACCCTATGTAAATAAAACCTCAGCCCTGGCTGGTTTGGCTCAGCAGTTAGAGTGTCAGCTTGTGGAATGAAGGGTCCGGGGTTCAATTCTGGTCAAGGGTATGCACCTGCATTGCAGGTTTGATCACTGGCCTAGTAGAGGTTATGTGGGAGGCAACCAATCAATGTGTCTCTCACATTGATGTTTCTCTCCCTGCCCCCCCCTTCTACTCTATCTAAAAAAAAATCAATGGAAGAATATCCTCGGGTGAGGATTAACAAAAAATTAAAACCTCAATTTTGAAGTCACATAATCCTACTTAGCTACCAATTTATATTTTTTAGTTACTAGCAAGAAAACACTTTTTTACATTTTATGAATAAAAGAAATTGTGACATAACTGGTAAACAAGTCATGGTCCCCAAATCAAGATTTCAACTTTACTGATTCACAGTTACAAACTATGGAGTGAATATAAGGAACATAAAAGTCAGCTTTTTTTTTTTGCCCCATATTGAGAGTGTTTTTATTAGGGACTTTCAAAAATTGTTGCAAACAGCCTGGCCAGTGTGGCTCACTGGTTGAGCATTGACTCATACACCAAGAGGTCCCTGGTTCAATTCCCGGTCAGGGCACATGCCCATGTTGTGGGCCCCATCCCCAGTGGGGGCTTGCAAGAGGCGGCCAATCGATGTTCTCTCTCTTTGATGTTTCTCTCTCTCTCTCCCTTCTTCTCTCTCTAAAATCAATAAAGAAAACATATTTTTTAAAAAACAGTTGCAAACATGGGACCTAATTCTCAATAAATTGGATCCTAAACAAAAGGAATTCTGAATTTCTGTATACTGAGACCATAAATCTGCCTTTCTTTTTTTTTTTTTTAATCCTCATCCGAGGACATTTTTCCATTTTTTGTACAGACAGAGTGGGAGGGAGAGAGAGGAAGAGAGAGAGAAGGAAACATCGATGTGAAAGGGACACATCGAGTGGCTGCCACCCTCACGACCAACCAGGGCCGGGGACAAACTGCAACCGAGGTACATGTCCTTAGCGGGAACCGAACCCGGGTCTCTCCGGACCGCAGGCGGACGTTCTAACCGCTGAGCCAAACCGGCCAGGACTAAATCTGCCTTTCATACTCTTCTCTGAAGACAATGAAAAAAAAATCACAAAGCATACAAAGGGAGCTTAAAAACATTTCAATAAAATTATTTTGGATGTAACCAGGTGAACTAAGTATATCTGGTAGTATAGCTCTGGTTTTTAATAGTTTACTTGTTTTTTTTTTTTTAAATGTTTTTATTGATTTTAGAGAAAGGAAGGAAAAGGGAGAGAGAAACATCAATCAGCTGCCTCCTGCATGCCCGCCACTGGAAACTGAGCCCACAACCTGGACATGTGCCCTGACCTGGAACTGAACCAGCGATCCTTTGGTGCACAGGATGACACTCAACCAATTGAGCCACACCAGCCAGGGCTATTTATTTATTTTTTTTTTATTTTTAAAAAAATATCCTGAGGATATTTTTTCCATTGATTTTTAGAGAGCGGAAGGAAGGGAAGGAGGGAGGGGGAGAGGGAAAGGGAGAGGGAGAGAGAGAGAGAAACATCCATATGAGAGAGACATATCGATTGGTTGCCTCCCCCAGCCAGGGCCAGGGATTGAAACAAAAACCCAGGTACATGCCCTTGACAGGACTTGAACCCACAGTCCTTCAGTGTACAGGGCCAGTGCTCTAACCATTGAGCTACATCAGCCAGGTCAGTATAGCTCTAAATGACACTGAATATTTGCTTGTGTGGGTAATTATGATCGACTATACTAGGGGAAATCTCCTAATATCCCCTGAACTCATGATATGCATTCCAAAATACCTCCCGGAAATCCCCTTGTTCAATGTGTACTCAATCAATATGAATCATTTAAAGAAAATTTTTTCTATTATACTAATGACCATACCATGGAACAAATACACAGTTGTTATGATTCTACTTGCTCTTTTTTTTTCAGTGTTTTTATTGATTTTTAGAGAGAAAAGAAGAGAGGGAGAGAGAGAAACATCAATGAGAGAGAAACATTGATCAGCTGCCTCCTCTACACCCCCTACTGGGGATCGAGCCCACAACTAGGGCATGTGCTCTGACTGGGAATTGAATCAGCGACCTCTTGGTGCATGGGTCGGCGCTCAGCCACTGAACCACACCAGCTGGGCTCTACTTATTCTTTAATTGAAGGGACAAACAGCATAAAACACTGTACAGAACAGCACTTTTAAAAATAAAGAAACATGCCCTGGATGGTTTGGCTCAGCAGTTAGAGCGTCAGCCTGTAGACCAGTGAGTCCCGGTTCGGTTCCTGCTAAGGGTATGTACCTCGGTTGCAGTTTGTCCCCAGCCCTGCTTGGTGTCGTGTGGGTGGCAACCACTCAACATGTCTCTCTCACATCAATGTTTCTCTCTCTCTCTTCTTCCCTCTCTCCCACCTGCTCTATCTGAAGATAAATGCAAAAATGTCCTCGGGTGAGGATTAAAAAAATTTTTTTTAAATAAAGAAAGAAAGAAACACAACAAAGTAAGACTTTCTTAATAGTAATGGTTTTACAGTGCTAGATTCCTACTCAATTCTCAAATACTTAAATACTTTTTTCCCTTTTTTTTTTTTAAGTGCCCCAAGCGGGAACCGAACCCAAGACTCTCTGGTCCACAGGCCAACAACGCTCCAACACCTGCTGAGCCAAACCGGCCAGGGCTTAAATACTTATTTATTTATTATTTATTTACCTTTATTGATTTTTTTAGAGAGAGAGAGAGAGAGAAATATCGATGTGAGAAACATCAATTAGCTGCCTCCTGCATGACCCCACTAGTGATCGAGCCAGAAACTTGGGCATGTGCCCTGACCAGGAATCGAACTAGGACCTCTCAGTCCATGGGACAACGCTCAATCCACTGAATCACACCAGCTGGTCAAATACTTAAACTAAGTGTTCATCTAAGAATTCTATATCTATATGGTAACAGAGTTGGAAAGGACTTTCATAAACATCTAAGCTTATGTTTTCATACAGGACATATGTGCATGTTTTCACCTACACTAATTCCAATCCTGCAATTCAGGTATTATTATCACTAAATTACAGATGACAAAACTGAGGCTAGGAGAAGATTGTATCTCTAAAATGAGGCACACTGCCCTGGCCGGTTTGGCTCAGCGGTTAGAGCGTCGGCCTGCGGTCCAGAGAGACCCGGGTTCAGTTCCCGCTAAGGGCATGTACTTTGGTTGCAGTTTGTCCCCGGCCCTGGTTGGTCGTGCGGGTGGCAGCCGCTCGATGTGTCCCTTCACATCGATGTTTCTTTCTCTCTCTCCCTTCCTCTCTCTCCCTCCCACTCTATCTGTACAAAAAATGGAAAAATATCCTCGGATGAGGATAAAAAAAAAAAAAATTAAAATGAGGCACACTGCAGTTCTACTTTACTGCTTTATAACACTATACTTTAGAGACTATCATAGAACTAGAAAGAAGCAAGTACTAATATTATCTTTTAAAAAATTTTAGTTGATTTTAGAGAGAGGAAGGGAGAGAAAGAGACAGAAACTTCAATGTGAGAGAGAAACATTGATATGAGAGAGAAACACCAATTGGTGTCCTCCCATATATGCCCCAAATGAGGATCGAACCCGCAACCTGGGTATGTGCCCAGACCAGGAGTTGAACCTGCAACCTTTCAGTGTATGGGACAATGTACAACCAACTGAGCTACACCAGCCAGGGCCTAATATTATTTTATATTTATAAAGCATTTAATAAATTACTAAGTGTTTCTAACACATCATCTTATTTAATTTTCACAAGTTACTCAGGATGGGCTTATTAAAATCTCACTTTATAGATGAATAAAATGAAGCTCATAGAGAAATTAATTTGACCAAATTCACACAGACGGTATGTGGCAGAGCTGAGATCCTGAGGTTTTCCTCAATATATCTATAGTCCTTTCTGAAAGCAAAATCATGCTAGAAACGAGACTAGGTATAAAATATAAAAGTTCAGTACTTGCTTTGGGAAAAATCACATCATACTAAAAAAAAAGATTTCTAAAAGGAAATCTTTTATAGTTATAGAAATGCAAATGTTATTCTTTTCATCCTTCCACTCCAGTACCTTTGAGATACTAGTAATTATTAAGGCTATTTTCCAATTAATTACTTATGTAAAAAATTCACAAACTGTTTTATATATGGTAAAGAATTATTACATGTCACACTTACAGGAAAGTAGGTTTCCACAACTTGAAAATTCAGAAATCCAATTACAATCCAAACCAAGAGGGTAACAATGGAAATAATAACAATAAAAGGAACAAAGTAGCCACTGAGTTTGTCTGCAAATTGCTGGATAGGGGCCTAGAATTAAATAATATAACAACAACAATACATAAATCAAAGTCTCCTTTTTATAATAAATAGAGCACAGTTATTTTAATAAACTTCATATTAATGCAAATAGAATTAATCGAAGGAAAATATGAAAACTAAATAAAGATTTATACTGAGTGGGCTCTAAAGAAAGTAGTTTCTATTTCTCCTAGGGAATTAAGTTACCTTTGATGTTTGTGCCTCCTCCACAAGTTTGACAATTTGAGAAAGGGTTGTGTCTGCTCCAACGTGGGTTGCGCGGATAAGTAATGACCCATTCTGATTAATGGAACCAGCAATCACTGTGCTGCCAGATTTCTTAGCCACAGGCATTGCCTCCCCTGTATAAGGAGTAAAGATAGATTTAGGGAGCATAAATAAGTGCTATCTTGAAACATACCATTATTTGTCGATTATCAAAAAATATCTAGAAAGGAGATTCTTATTTCATGAAATAAAATCTGGACAAATGCCCAGGTGAAAGTTGCCCTCTCTATTTCCTTATGTCAATTCTGGGTCAAACCTAGGCATACTGTCTTAAACTGGAAAAACCTAATATGCTAGCTCTTGTTGGAAGATCCTTTTGGAACTCTACCCTAATCTTAGATCAGTGCTTCTCAGCCTATTCTCAAGGAGCATTTAGAAATGTGGGAGGAAGTTCTTGTTTGTAATAACTACTGGTGGGGCATGGGGTGCTGTTACTCCCATTTACTGGACCAGGGTCAAGGATACTAAATGTACCATACAGTTGCCCCTCGTTTATTGTGGTTAATCCGTTCCAGACCCTAGTTGGTTGCACCTGGTGTTGAAGGATTTCTGGGGTACTCCAATACATAGGCCCTATGCCACAGGCCTACAGTCCATATGTACAGTCATTTTAATTTTAATTGTAATAGGGGTGTATAACTGACTCAGACAACCGAGTGTGCATTGTATCATTTTCTCTGTCTCGATCAACCTTTTAATGAATATATTTGAAAAAACCGCGATAGAGTGAAGCCACGAAAGTCAAAGTGCGAAGTGGTGAGGGAGGACTGTAATGTGTAAGAGAGTCCCCCAGGACTAGGAATTGTCCCATTCAGCCCTGGCCTGTTTGGGTCAGCGGTTAAAGCGTCAGCCCAAAGAACAAAGAGCTGCGGGTTCGATTCCTGGTCAAGGGCACGTATCTTGGTTGCGGGTTTGATCCCCAACCCCAGTTAGGGTCGGGCGGGAGGCAACCAATCGATGTGTCTCTCACATTGATGTTTTTCTCTTTCTCTGTCTCCCTCCCTCCCACTCTATCTATCTAAAAAAAAAAAAGAAAGAAAAAATATCCTCAGTGAAGATTAAAAAAAAAAAAGAATTGTCCCATCCAAACTGGCAATAGGACACCTACTGAGAAATACACAATCCTGAATTATTTCCACCTGGTCCATAAGCCAAGCTTCTTTTGGCATTATCCTGAGGGTCAAGGTAGGAAAGCTGTTACATATTTTGGTTCTGTTCCATATTGGCCTTAGTTATCTAAGACCTTCAGGGGTGGGGAACGTCTGGCCTGCGGGCCGAATAAGGCCCACAAAATCAATACTAGCTAATATCACACACCTCACCAAATTAGCCTGACCAAATATAGCAGGCTAATTTAAAAAAAAAATTTTTAGAGAGAGAGAGACAGAAACATCAATGAGAGAGAACATTGACTGGCCTCTTCCCACATGTCCCCCAATGGAGATCGGGCCCACAACCTGGGCATAAGCCCTCACCAGGAATCTAACCAGCGACCTCTTGATGCATGGGTTGACGCTCAATCACTGAAACACACCGGCCGGGCTAAAAGGTATATTTTTAAGTTGATAATTTTATATGGCCCTCGAATGATGTTATAAATATCCAAATGGCCCTTGGCAGAAAAAGGTTCCCCACCCCTGCTAGAGTCCTCTCTCTCAGAGCAGACACTGATGTGGAAAACCTGGAGTCCTATCCCTGCTCAGACTAGAACAGTCTTAGGGCAGAAAGACAAACTAGGTATTTGGTCAGATAAAGTTGTCAGTCTTTTGGGCTCTACAGAAGAATTGGACAATTTCCTTTGGTTATATGTCCTAGTAATGAACAATTCTCAGTGAAATGAGCCTTCACTTAGCATAACTAAAACCTCAAAGTAAATCTGAAGAAAGTAATTTAATACAGTCTTAAAAAGAACTCATATTCTCTTTGCTCATTATTTACTCATTCCAATTTCTATAAAAAGCTTGTCACCATTCATGCCTATTTTTCATTAACACTTTGAATTCAACTTCACTTTCATGACTTTCTGAAAGAAAATACCTGTAATGAGGGACTCATCTACCATAGAATGTCCTTCAATAACACGGCCATCCACTGGAAATTTGCCTCCTGGAACCACTTTAATGATGTCTCCACGTTGCACAAGTTCCACATCCACTTGTTCTTCACTGGATAGAAGTGTTTTAAAAAAAGCATTATGACAATATGCTTTTCACACTGACTTTTCCATGTAAGCTTTTGAGTTCATATCAAGCTATGGCTCTGTAACTGTTACCAATGGAAGCTAGAACCAACATTTTTTTTTTTTTTTTTTTAGATAGAGTGGGAGGGAGAGAGAGGAAGAGAGAAACATCGACGTGAAAGGGACACATCGAGTGATCACCACCAGCACAACCCAACCAGGGCTGGGAACAAACTGCAACCGAGGTACGTGCCCTTAGCAGGAACCAAACCCGGGTCTCTCTGGACCGCAGGCCGATGCTCTAACCGCTGAGCCAAACCGGCCAGGGCTAGAACCAACATTTAAGCTAAGAATTATAATGTCAGTCCTGTTCACTGGAGGGGAACAGCTCAGTACCTGGTACAAAGTAGGCACTCTAAATATTTATTAAATAGTCATTGAATGAATAAATGAAAACTTTAGAAAATAATTTAATGGATTTTATTTAACTAAACTATTTATTGTACAAATTTATCTAAATAATTTTATGAATATACAAATGAGAAATACAAAATAATAAAATCTAACCAAGCCTTTAGTTCTAATTTCCAGTTTACAGGTAACACAGGAGTTATAAAACAAGTTAAATGACACCACACAGAAGCAAAGAGGCAAATCCAGATTGCTAATCCTCACCTGAAAATATTTTCCCATTGATTTTTAGAGAGAGTGGGAGGAAGGGAGGGAGAGAGAGAGAGAGAGAGAGAAACATTGGTGTGAGAGAGATGCATAGACTGGTCGCCTCTCGCACGACCCCGATTGGGCCTGGGATTGAACCTGCAACCCAGGTACGTGCCCTTGACCAGAATAGAACCAAAGACCCTTCAGTCCTCAGGCTGACGCTCTAACCGGTGAACCAAACCAGCCAGGGCGATTGTATAGAGAAGGAGAAGGGGGAAGGAAGGAAGGAGGGTAAAAGAGAAAGATGAGCTGTTCTATATTAAAAGAATCATGCAGTCAAATGTAATGACCCATGGACCTTGTTTGAATTCCATTTCAAACAATGAAACTTAAAACATTTTGGAACAGGAGAAATGTGAATATAAACTGTGTATCAGATGATATTAAAGAGTTTTTGTTCATTTTGTTAGATGCAATATGGTGTTACAGTTATATAAGGACATGTCCTGTTTTAGAGTACTACAGGGATATTTAGCAGCCAAATGATATTACTGGAATTTACTTTAAAATACTACTGCAATAACAGAAAGAAAAGCAGAATGTTTAGATGAAGTAATGTGTGCCAAAATGTGAATTGTTAAATGTGGGAGATGGATTATGTGCATTCATTATACTCTACTCTCTACTTCTGTGTATATTTGATATTTTCATAGGGAATTTAAAAAGAAAGATAGGAAGAATGAAGATAAATACCTCAAGAGGATATTATCAGAGTCAAGAGTTACAATAGTTGCTTCTGTAGCTTGTAGTGAAATGAGCTTCGCAAGAGCCTCTGACGTTTTGCCCTATAAATTAAAAAAAAAAATGTCAACAATGCCATGGAAGAAAAAGCCCAGGTCTTACCTAAAATAAAGATGCAATTTTTAATATTTACTCACAAGACAGCTTTAGAAATATTAATTAGTTCAAATAAAAATATTTCACTTCAAAAATATGAAGTACACAAAATATAAAATGTATAATTAGCTATTATTTATAAATAAATTATGTAAATTAATTTAAAAAAACATCAGGAACCCAATATGTACATGGGCAAACAATATGAACAGGCAATTCATTTAAGAAGAAACATGAGCCCTGGGCAGGTAGCTCGGTTGGGTTAGAACACTGTCCCGCTATGACAAGATTGCAGGTTCGATCTCCAGTCAGGGCACATGTGAGTAGCAACCAGCCGGTACATAAATGGGTAGAAAACAAATCAATGTATCTCTCTCTCTCTCTTTCTCAAAAATCAATAAAAATGTTTAAAGAAGAAATATAACTGATGTGTTAGAAAATGTTTATTCCTGCTATTAATGGAATAAATGCAAACTAAAGCAACTCTATGATGCCATTTCAAACATTTAGATAGGAGTCAATGCTGATGAAGTTGTAGTAAAACTACTTCACTAACATACCCTTGCTGGCAAAAACTGTTTCAACTTATAGCATAAACCACAGAAAGAGTTATGTCTTTTAACCACATGCTTTATAATTTATCCTAAGACACTAATTCAATAGAAATGACATCAGACATGAATATGTTTAATTCAGCATTATCTAAAATTAAAAACTGGAAACAATCTAATTGAGAACAAAACCAGAATGGCTTAGTAAATTACAGCACATTGATTTGACAGAATATTATTCAGAAATGCCAAATAATTATCTAGACTGCAAAAATGAGGGAAAAACTATATAGTATTAAGGATACAAAGTGGTATTTAATATTAAGTTTGCCACTCTGGAAAATACAAACGTATGTGGAACAGGATTAGAAAGTGATTTCCATTACAGCATGAGATTATG
Source organism: Molossus molossus (assembly GCF_014108415.1). Classification (NCBI taxonomy): domain Eukaryota; kingdom Metazoa; phylum Chordata; class Mammalia; order Chiroptera; family Molossidae; genus Molossus; species Molossus molossus. The sequence goes on along the minus strand of NW_023425355.1, from coordinate 8,649,269 downwards.
GGTACATTTTTTCCACCATTATTTTAAATGTTGTGGTCACATCAATTTTTCCATTAATAATGTGATACAAATAAATAAAATAAATACTTCTTAAATACCCCTCTCTTAAAATAAACACAGATGTACTCTACTATCTACAGTATTAATTCCATAAATTTGGTAAATCTTCTAAAGGAATACTTAACTTAAAATACTTCCCAACAAAAATAAATACTTCTTTCAGTAAATGGTTAACTACATAAATCAATATATATTTCCAGTAACTTGTCTAGAAAATATTATGGTCATTTAGCTACCCAAGATTTTAACAAACGTCACCTTTTCTGACTTTACCTTTGCTATATGTTCCAGCCACCGACCCAGTGCAATAAACACAAATAACATAGGAGGTGTGTCAAAGAAAGTAATAGGGTTCACTTTGGCTCTCTCATACACTGCAACCACAAGAATAACCAAAGAGTAGGTGAAGGCAATGGTGGTGGCCAGTACAATTAGTACATCCATATTTGCAGTTTTATGCTTCAATGCTTTGTAGGCCTGAATGTAGAAGTACCAGCCTCCAAAAAACTGTAAGATAGAAACAATAATCATTGCTTTTCAAAAAATACTGAAATTCACCTATATGTCTCAATAACTAAGATACAGTATCAATGTTAACTTCCTTTGGCTTTTACCTAATCCATAAACACTAAAGAGAGATTTTAAGCTGAAACAACAGTTTGTATTTTAGCAGATATGTGTGCATAAAGATTCAAATTGCTGTATAGGCCCTTAGCAGCTGTCCTCTATGGTCCAATGGATACTACATAATATAAACTCAGATGGTTCTTAGAATTTTCTCTTTGATCCTAGCAAAAACAAGAACTAGGAAAAGAATTACATCCTTTTGACAAGGATTTTTTTCTATATAAAATTCATCTCTCCCTTTCCAAAATTCAACCTAAGTGGTATATCACAAGCTATTTGATCTGTTGGCTGGTTTTGTTGGTAAACATAACTGAAAAACTTATTTTTCATTATTATAGAGAAAAGCACTAATATTTTTAGAAAATCATTATTGCCTTTTACAAGGATCAGAAGAAGAAATACAATTATTAAATGGAAGTTTTACACAGTTAAAGTTTATCTCAGAAGAAGAGTTGAAAACATACAAAAAGTGCCAGGGAAAAGCAATATAGCTAATAATAAATAGTATAATTATTTTATTTTATATAATAAATTAATAAAGACATTAAAATATATTTAATATCATTAACATAAATATAATTAATTTAAAAATATTGAATATATAAATAAAATATATTTTTTAGTTATAAGAGAAAATGTATTTAGAAAGTTACAGAGGTAGAAGAACTGAGCCAGCTGGGCTATGTAGGCTAAGGACATTTTATTGTTAAATAACTTAAAATATAAATTTATATACAGTAGCAGATATGAATACCAAATTCATGTCTGAATACAAATTAAACTCATTCTCTGCTTTGTCCTTAAACAATATCCTTAGGGGTTAAGTGGAATTTATTATCTACTTTAACCACTCAGTTTAATATTATTTTTGTAAAGCATCCAGCATAAAATGGTGGGCTTCTAGCAAACATCTGCTTTCCAACTGAAACTAGACTTACCTGCCACATTTTAGCTATTTTTCATTATTAACAAATATACTTTCACTTGCCTGTACAGGTACACACAATAAAAAGGATAGCAAATTCATAATGGACAATCCTGGTAGGATCTGGCGCTCCAGGAACATAGAAGAATGAATGTTGACCATTTCTTCTTGACTCATGTTCTGATTATGGTGAAGAGTTGCAAGGTGGTGGTCCATGACCATCATATATATCATCAGCCCCATTACAGGAATACAGAAAAAGAGGCTCACAAGGAAGGACCGTCTCCATCTTGTGTAGAAAAAAAAAAATCATTTTAGTAAGTAGCTAGTGGTCAAAGAGTCTATGTACTATAGGTAAATACAAGTTGTGACCACTCCACCAAGTATAAGGATATTGTAAAAACTGACATGCTCACAGGATGTTAAATTTGTAACAAGGAATCAAAATTTACTTTTCAATGACATTCCAAAAGTACTTACTGTCTTATTTCTCGTTTATGGTCCAGGTGGCTTGCTGACCGATCCTTCTTGACCAAAGAAGCTTCAAAACCTAAACTCTAATGGAAATTCATGCGAAAACAATTATTGTACTGAATGTGTAAATATTAAGTAGAGAAATTCTAAGCCATGGTATTGTCATTAGGAACAATTCGATTCAATTACTGAGTGCAAGTTACTGTGGGGAATACAAAGATGAAGACATGCTTCCTTTGCAGTAAGAGATTAACCAAAGAATTTATATGCATATATTCATAACCCATGGACACAGACAATAGTGTGGGGAAGGCCTGGGGTGAGAAGCAGGGGCTGGGAGGAGGCAGGCAAAGGGGGGGGGGGATGGGGACATCTGTAATACTCTCAACAATAAAAAATAAATAAAATAAAAGAGAATACTATGAACAATGATATGCCAACAAATTGGACAACCTAGAAGAAATGGACACATTTCTAGAAACATACAGTCTTCCAAGACTAAACCATGAAGAAACAAAATCTGAACGGTCCGATTACTAGCAACAAATTTAAAGCAGTAATCAAAAACCTCCCAACAAACAAAAGTCCAGGACCAGATGACTTCACAGGTAAATTCTGCCAAACAGTTAAAGAAGAAGTAACACCTATCCTTCTCAAACTATACAAAAATATTAAATAAAAAGGGACACTTCCCAACTCATTCTATGAGGTCAGAATCACCCTGATAACTAAAACCAAAGACACTAGAAAAAAATTATAGGCCAATATCCCTAATGAACATAGATGCAAAAATTCTCAACAAAATATTAGGAAACTGGCCCTCGCCGGTTTGGCTCAGCGGTTAGAGTGTCGGCCTGCAGTCCCAAGAGACCCGGGTTTGGTTTCCACTAAGGGCATGTACCTCGGTTGCAGTTGGTCCCCGGCCCTGGTTGGGTCGTGCAGGTGGCAGCCACTCGATGTGTCCCTTTCACATCGATGTTTCTCTCTCTCTTCCTCTCTTTCCCTTCCACTCTATCTGAACAAAAAAATGGAAAAATGCTGTCAACTGAGGATTAAAAAAAAAAAATTAGGAAACTGAATTCAACAATATAGTAACACACACACACACACACACACACACACACACACTATGGTCAAGTGGGATTTATTTTTGGGATGCATGGGTGCTCCAATATCCACAAATCAATCAATGTGATACACTACATCAACAATACTAAGCATAAGAATCATATCACTTCGCTCTGGCCAGTTTGGCTCAGCAGTTAGAGTGTCGGCCTGTGGTCCAGAGAGACCCGGGTTCAGTTCCCACTAAAGGGGCACATACCTCAGTTGCAGTTTGTCCCTGGCCCTGGTTGGTCATGCAGGTGGCAGCCACTCGATGTGTCCCTTTCACATTGATGTTTCTCTCTCTCTCTCTCTCTCTCTCTCTCTCTCTCTCTCTCTCTCTCTCTCTTCTTCTCTCTCCCTCCCACTCTGTCTGAACAAAAAGTGGAAAAATGTCCTCGGGTAAGGATAAAAAAAAAAAAAAAGAATCATATCACTTCAATAGATGCAGAAAACACATCTGACAAAATTCAACATCCATTGATGATAAATAAAAACCTCTCAACAAAACGGGGATAAAAGAAAATATCCCTACACAATAAAGGCTATATATGACAAAGCCACAGCTAACATCACACTCAATGGTGAAAAGCTGAAAGCTTTTCCTCTAAGATTAGGAACAAGACAAGGATGCCCACTCTCACCAGTTTTGTTCAACATAGTATTGGAAGTTCTAACCACAGCAATCAGACAAGAAAAAGAAATTAAAGGTATCCAAACTGGAAAGGAGGAAGTAAAACAGAAGACATGATACCATATATAGAAAGCCCTACAGACTCCACCAAAATTTACTAGAACTCAGTAAAGTTGCAGGATACAAAATTAAAATACAGAAATCTGTTGTGTTTCTATACACTAGTAATAAACTCTCAGGAGAAATTAAGAAAAAAAGAACACAAACAAAAATTTTCCTCAATAAAACAAAGTATTAAAAGAAAAACACACCTAAGTAAGATTTATATGAGCAAAGACAGTAACACATCATATTTTCAAGTGCTAAGAAAAATACTGCCATAGAACATCTGTTGGCAGTATAGTACGGTGAAAAGAGCAGGCATGACCTTTGGAGTCTGAAAGATTAGGCTCAAATCCAAGCTATGATATTTACTAGCTATTTGACCTTGGACAAGTAACTTAATTTCTTTTATCCTGAGGTTCCTCGCCTCCGAAATGAAGATGACAGCACTGTTGTGTGAATAAAATTAAAACAAAGCTTGGCAATCTTGGTAACTGACACAGTAGATACTCAGTAATGCGTTAATGGCATTATTATCTATACTAATAAGATTTTACCTGAACTATTAACATGCTTTAGATTATTAGAATACCAATGCTATACCACAATAAAACTTTTAAAGCACTTCCACATGTACTACCACTTAAGATATACTAAAGAGCACAAGATGGCCCAGCTGGTGTGGCTCAGTGGTTGAGCGTTGACCCATGCACCAAGAGGTCGCTGGTTCAATTCCTGGTCAGGGCACATGCCCAGGTTGTAGGCCAAATCCCCATTGGGGGGCATGTAGAAGGTAGCCAATCGATGTTCTCTCCCATCGATGTTTTTATCTCTCTCTCTCTCTCTAAAGTCAATAAAGGAAAAAAAAAATCACAAGGTGAATTTATCACAAAGAAAAGGGTTTGGTCATTTAAATTTCTTACTTTAACTTAAAAATACATTGTTTGCTTTGACCTAACACACCATAAAGCTTCTGGCAGGATGCTTCATTTTCTTAGCGATTGACATAAATTTTACTCATAACAACTTGTATTTCACTTCCATTTTCTAAATACTTTTTAACTTCCTTGTGTTTCTACTTTAAGTCTGCTCCTGATTTACAGTGTCAGTATGCCTTTGCCTACTCTTCCTGACAAATACACCAAAAAAGGCAGAACATTTACATTACATTTTGAGACAGATGTCTAGAGTAACCAAATGTGTCAGATTTTTTCATTGCCTCTGATACAAACAGAAGCAATTCAACGGCATGTTGATTAAATAGGCAAGAACACAGAAAATGGCACTTACTTCAATTGTATGGATAATATCTCTGGGACCAATAATTTCTGGATCATATTTAACATGTGCTTTGTTGGTTGCCAGGGCTACAGAGCAGTATAAAATACCTCTGTGCTTTGTGAGGGTAGACTCTATTTTATGTACACAGGAGGCACATGTCATTCCTCTCACCTGTTAAAGACAAACACATTGTTATTCAGAAATATACTTTTTCTTCCATTAAACATGAGTTATTACTTTAAACTAAAATAACTCCTATAACATGAGATTAACACATAAGATCTTTCTGCACTATTAATATGCTTTAGATATGACCATTAGGACACTTTTTTAAAACACTTTTTATATCATATTGAACAAGGATATGGTCCAGCTGCAACAGGTTACACAGAAGAGGATCTGATTAAAAGTCTCCCTCTTCTTGTCACTACTCATTGTAGAGAATTTGAAAAATCACTGTTTCTTGTATTCAATGCCTTGCTTCCTTCCAGATACTTTTTCATACTGCTAAATTAGATAACCTTTATTATTACTTTTAGTGAAAGTTAATGGATGACAAAAGTTTGCTACATTTGTCTAAAAATACTGTTGCCCTCACTGTTGAGTGAGGTTATATATAGCTCAGTTTAATACTAAATTCTAAAGTCATGAGGCAGAAATTTGTGAATGACTGTGTAAGAAGCTCATCTATTCCTTTCCCCTAAAAAGCAATGATAAAAATGGGGGAAAGTTTCAAAACATTATTGAAAATGGTGCTTGAAAAATTGGACAGATACCTGCAAAAAACAAACAAACACGAAACTAGGCCAACTTCTCACAAAATGTACAAGCGTAAACTCAAAATAAAATTAAAAACTTATATGTAAGACTTGAAATCATAAAACTCCTAGAAGAAAACATAGACAGTAAAATCTCTGACATTTCCTTTAGCAATATTTTTTTCTAATATATCTCTTTGGGCAAGAGTAACAAAAGACAAAAATAAACAAATGGGACTACATTGAACTAAATAGGTTTTGCAAAGGAAAGAAAACCATCAACAAAATAAAAAGAAAACCCACTGAATGGAAGAAAATGGAAGAAGATATTCATCGATGATACATCTGACAAGGGGTTAATATCCAAACTTTATAAAGAACTCATACAACTCTACACCAAAAACAAACAATCCAAGCAAAAAATGGACAGAGGACCTGAATAAACACTTTTCCAAAGAGGACATATGAAAAAGAGGCCAATAGGCATATGAAAAAATGTTCAATGTCATTAATTGTCAGAGAAATGCAGATTAAAACCATAATGAGATATCACTTCACCCTTGTCAGAATGCCTATCATCAATAAAACCACAAATGACAAGTGTTGGCAAGAATGTAAAAAAAAGTGAACCCTGGAGCACTGTTGGTGGGAATGCAGTTTGGTGTAGATCACTATGGAAAAAAGTATGGGTTTTCCTCAAAAAATTAAAATGGAACTTCCTTATCACCTAGCAATCCCACTTCTGGATATTTATCTGAAGAAACCCAAAACACTAATTCAAAAGAATATATGTTCAGTCCAGCTGGTGTAGCTCAGTGGTTAAGCACTGACCCATGCACCAAGAGGTCGCCAGTTCTATTTCTGATCAGGATACATGCCCAGGTTGTGGGCCCAATCCTCAGTGGGGGGCATGCAGGAGGCAGCCAATCGATGTTCTCTCTCATCAGTGTTTATATCTCTCTCTCCCTCTCACTTCCTCTTTCTCTAAAATCAATAAAGAAACAAATATTTTTTAAAAAGAATATATGTTCATTGCAGAGTTATATACAATAGCCAAGATATGGAAGTAAGCCAAGTGCCCATCAATAGATGAGTAGATTCAAAAAGCTGTGGTACATTTACACAATGGAATATTACCAAGCCATAAAAAGTATGCAATTTTACCTTTGTGACAGCATGGATGAACCTAGAGGGTATTATGCTCAGTGAAATAAGTCAGTCAGAGAAAAACAAATATCACATGATTTCACTTATATGTGAAATCTAAAGAATAAAATAAATGAACAAACAAAATTGAAACAGATTCACAGACACAGAGAGCAGACTGGTGGTTGCCAGAGGGGAGGGTGGTTGGGAAACTGAATGAAAGAGGTGAAAGGACTAAGAAGTACAAACTGATAGTTACAAAATAGTCACAGGGATATAAAATACAGCATAAGGAATAGAATCAATAATCTTGTGATAACTATGTATGGTACCAGGTGGGTAGTAGAAATACCAAAGGGAACACTTTGTAAAGTATATGATTGTCTAATCACTATGATATACACATGAAACCAATACAAAAATAATATTGAAAGTAAATTGTAATTGAAAATTAAAAAAAAAAAAAAAGTTGTTTAAAGACTCTGGAAAGTGACCAAAGAGTATATAACAAATTACAAAGCATTTATTCAAGAATATCTTCTATAGGGATATCAGTAATGATATAGTAAGGATCTCTGAAAATTTTCTTCTTCATAAAACAATGAGAAGCCCAGCCAGTGTGACTCAGTGGTTGAGCATTGACCCATGCACCAAGAGGTCACCAGTTCGATTCCCAGTCAGAGTACATGCCTAGGTCGTGGGCCCAATCCCCAGTGAGGGGCATGCAGGAGGCGGCCAGTCAATGTTCTCTCTCATCGATGTTTCTATCTCTCTCTCTCCCTCTCCCTTCCTCTCTGAAATCAATAAAGAAAAATAAAAAAATAAAAAAAACAAGGAGAAAACTGGCAAAAATTGTCAGAACCAACTTTTTCAGAAATCTAGAACTAAACAAAAGCTTGCAGCAACCCAGGAAGCACTTATTCAAGAAAATCAGATGAATCCCTATCTGCATTATAATTGCTCCTCCCCTCCAGCTCTGTGGTAATCATGAAGACCACCAGTTCACAACCATGGTTAAAAAAAAAAGGGCATCAGAAGCCACCAGAGAGGGCAAAAAGGGTTGGAGCTCCTTCAAAGCCTCTTTATCAGAAAATTTTCATTATTTGAACTATCTGATGGTTCTATGAAATATTCCACTTGCAAAGACATCTGTATTTGCCCTGACTGGAGCTCAGTGGGTACAAAAAGCTTTTTCCTCTGGAAAATTTTGTCAAAAACAGGAGAGGATTTTTTAATCTTATGGCTGCCTGAGCCAATGGGTAATAGTTGGGGCAAACAGTAGGCTAACCAAAAATCCTAAAAGGAAACGCAGAGAAGCAAGATGTCCACAACAGTTCCAACATCTTCCTAGGAATCTAGAAGGTCATGCACATGCATAGGGTTGTGCACGTGTCCAGGGCTGTGTGCATGCTCAGAAAAAAAACAGAAAAGACCCCAACCTCTCTCACCTCAGGCTCTGTAGAGGCAGGAAATGAAAGCTAAGACAAAATTGACAACCACAGAGCTGAGTGTTGAAGGCATGCCCCAACATTTACATAGAGCTCCTCAGCAAAGACTGGGAGACTTACTGGTTTCGGGTATTTAAGAAAATTTCTATCCCATCATTAGCTGACCATTGAGCTAATGAAAGACTTCAGTGGCTACCCAAAACAGAATATAGGCTTCATGGAATTAGTTCAGAGAATTAGTATTGAACAAACAATAACACTAAACAAAGAATAACAATGACAAATGATGACAACAGCAAATCCTGAGGAGGTGGAAAGAATCTTATTTCCAGAGTTGCCATACTATATTTTTAACAAAAAAAATTATGAGATCATGCAATGAAATGAGTATGGTCTATAAGCAGAAAAAAAGCAATCAATAGAAACTATCGTTGAGGAAGCACAGACACTGGACTTACTAGACAAAGATGTTATACTAGCAATTTTTTCAATTACAGTTGACAGTCAATATTATTTTATATTAGTTTCAGGTGTACAGGTCAGTGGTTAGACAATTACATAATTTATTAAGTGATCCCCCTGTAATAATTCTAGTATACACCTGGCACCATATATAGTTATTAGAATATTATTGACTATATTTCCTATGCTGTAATTTACACCCCTAAAACTATTTTGTAACTACAAATCTGTACTTCTTAATCCTTTCACCCAGTCCCCCAACCACCCTCCCCTCTGGAAATCACCAGTCTGCTCTCTGTGTCTATAAGTTTGTTTCTATTTTGTTTGAGGTGATAGTAGCACCACTCTGAAAATATACTAAAATCCACTGAATTGTACACTTTAAAAGAGGTTTATAATTTGTGGATTATAGTTCAATAAACCTATTATTTTTTTAAAGTCTTTATTTTTTTTTAATCCTCACATGAGGCTATTTTTTCTATTTATCATCATATAGAGTGGGAGGGAGGGAGAGAGAGGAAGAGGAAGAGAGAGAGAGGAAGAGAGAGATACATTGATGTGAGAGAGACACATCGACTGGTCACCTCTCAAACAACCCAACCAGGGCCGGGGATGAACTGCAACCAAGGTATGTGCCCTTGACCAGAACTGAACCCACAACTCATTGGTCTGAGGGCCAACACTCTAACTGCTGAGCCAAACCAGTCAGAGCTTTTTAAAGTCTTTAAAAAGTAAAAATCTATCCTTTCTTTTTTTCTTTCTTTTTTTTTTTTTAGAATTGTACACCTGAAACCTATATAATTTTATTAACCAATGTCACCCAATAAATTCAATTAAAGAAAATCCAGTACATTTAATCATCAGAGATATTAAGCAAATAGCAAGGAAAACAGTACCTGGAGTGAGGTTTTAAAGTTTGTATGGAGGGGAACGATCAGACTTAGCCAGCTGTGCTAAGGCAGACAGAGACCTCCACGTTTATGTAGGATCACTGCAATGTGTAGACAAAGGCATTTTCATTTGTCCACATGGTTGGTACCTGCAGGTTCCATTACCCATTCTTTTTAATAGCTGTTTAGTATCCCACAGTATGGATGTGTCATAATTTATTTATTTCCCAATAACTGACATTTAGTTGTTTCCTATCTTTTGCTGTTATAAACAATAATATAATGAACATTTTGCACATGTCATTTCATACATACTCAAACATCTGTTCGATAACTACCTACAAGTGACGCTTCTGAGGTAATGGCTATGCACAACTTTTACTTTTTTTTTAATCCTCACCCAAGGACATTTGTTCATTTTTTGTTCAGATAGAGTGGGAGGGAGAGAGAGAAAGAGAGACATCGATGTGAAAGGGACACATCGAGTGGTTGCCACCCGCATGACCCAACCAGGGCCGGGGACAAATTGCAACCGAAGTACATGCCCTTAGTGGGAACCGAACCCGGGTCTCTCTGGACCGCAGGCCAACGCTCTAACCGCAGAGCCAAACTGGCCAGGGATGCACAACTTTACTTTTGATAGATACTGTCAATTTCCTGTTGAGAGCTTATATCAATTGACACTGCACAAGCAATATGAGAGATCACAAGCACAGTGTTAACAAAATTGTTTTTAATCTTTACAGATCTAATAGGTAAAAAATGACATTTCAATGCAGTTTAAATTTGTTTTACTCATTACAAATGAGTTCAAATAGCTTTTCATATATTTAAAGAGGTAATGTTTTGGCTTTTCTGTGAGTTCTCAGTTCATATCCTTTACCATCTTTCTTTTGGGTTGCTGGCTCTTTACTCTTATTGATTTATAAAACAGTTCCTCATATATTAAGAAAATTAACCTTCATCTATGAGATAAATGACAATTATTTTACTTGCCTTTTGACTTTATTTTGCTTTTCTCCCAAGAGGAAAACTGTATGTACTTGATTCATCAACCTTTTTATTTATGAATTTTATAGGCTATGTAGAAAGGCCCTTTCTACTCTAATATTATTTTTTAAATAATGGTTTAGATTATACCATTGGGGAAATCTGGGTAGAGGCTACATGGAAATTCTCTGGGCCATTTTTGCAACTTATTTGTGAGTCTAAAATTATTTCCACAGTGGACTGATAGACTGATGTATGATAAAACAAATATAGTAAAACATTAACTGTAGAATCTTGGTGGTGGGTATAAAGGTGTCCACTGTGCAATTCTTTGGATTTTTCCGATGTCTGAAATGTTTATGCTAACGTATTGAAAAAAGCTCCAAATATTTCATGGTTTCATTTGTTACATTTAAATTTTTGTTTGAGCTGGAACCTATTTTGGTGCAGGGTTAAAATTTTCATTTTAATTGCTAAAATTAAACAAATAAAACTTGATTTGCTGGATTGGAGAAAATGACCATTTTAAATCAATATGCCCCATCACTTCTTGGCCTTTTGGCTAAGATCAAGTGTAAATTAATATGTCTTACACTTGGTTTTATGACTTCAAGTATAAAACATAAGTGTTTAATGCATCTGAAACTTATTCTTTTACATGCTATAGGTAAGAATCATACATTTTTAAAAGTTGATTTTCATTTAAGCATTTAAACCCAATTCTTCTTTTTTGGTTCTTAATAGAGATATGATGATTATCTTTTACATTCCATGCTTGAAGGCCACCATTAAGACATATCATATCCTTTCACTGTCTAGTTCCCTTAATTTTCCTTTTATGTCTTATTTTCCCAGCCTTAATTATTTTTGGAACTCTTTTCTGAATCCTGGAAATTTCATTAATTACACAAATATTCTTACTTACAATAAGTTCCAAAACACCATCCCCTTCATCAGCATTTTCTATCACAGTGGCTCCAAATCCAAGCTCTCGGATGAACTCGGCTATCATCGAGGGTTGTATAACAGCAGGATTATATCTTACTTCTGCTTTCCCAGCCATCAGAGCCACAAGTACAGAATATATTCCTAGAAGCATTGATAAGAAAAACAATTCAGATAACACACCTTATAAAAAAAAAAAAAAAAAAAAAGAGTAGTATTATAAGGTTGCAGGTTCAGTCCCTGGTCAGGGCACATACAAGAATTAACCAATGAATGCATAAATATGTGGAACAACAAATCAATCTCTCTCTCTCTCTCTGTCTGTCTCCTTTCGTCTCTCTCTAAAAATCAATAAATAATTTTTTGAAAATAATTTTTAAAAAGAGTGTTATAATATTTTTGTTTTTCATTTAATTATGAAAGGATTAAAGTGAATCTGGAGAAATGTATTACTTAACTTTTACACAGTCTTAAACCCAAACCAAATAAAACTATTTGAAAGGGGGCCCTTATTTTCTTAAAAGTTTTATTATGGAAATTTTCAATTTTATGTATATATATAAAAGAGAGAACAACATAATAAACTTGATGTACCAGTCGCCCAGCTTCAACAATTATCAATAATACCAGGCTGATGTTGTTTCTTCCATATTCCTACCAAGTAATCTCTGCCCTCTACCCTGATATTTTCAAGCTCAGATATCGTATCATTTAAATATTTATTTTTAAACATATTTTTTTCTTTTATTGATTTTAGAGAGGAAGGGAGAGGGGGAGAGAGAGAGACATTGATGAGAGAGAACATCGATTGGCCGCCTCCTGCATGCCCCCCACTGGGGATCAGGCCCACAACCTGGGCATGTGTCCAGACCAGGAATCGAACCGATGACCTCTTGGTGCAGGGTCAACGCTCAACCACTGAGCCACACCAGCCAGACTAAATATTTAAATATGTATTTCTAAAAGATGGAGATTGTTCTCTTTTCAAATAACCATAATTGCCCTGGTCACTTGGGCTCAGCAGTTAGAGTGTCGGCCTGCGGACCAAAGGGTCTTGGTTCAATTCCTGGTCAAGGGCACACACTTGGGTTGCAGGCTTGATCCCTATCCCACACAGGGTCGTGCAAGAGGCAACCAATCAATGTGTCTCTCTCACATCAATGTTTCTCTCTCTCTCTCCTCTCCATTCCACTCTATCTAAAGAAATAAATAGAAAAATATCCTCGGGTGAGGATTTAATAAATAAATAAATAAACAAACCATGATACCATTATCATACATAAAATAATTCTTCAATATCATCAAATATCTAGGCAATATTCACATTTCCACAAGTGTCATATATCTATTTATTAGTTTGTTTAACACTGTGCTTTTGTTTGAATTAAGATCCAAATAAGGCCCATGAATTGCAATGAGCTGATATCTTATCATGTAAATAAAAAGCATTTTTAGAAACAAATGAGACAGTCCTAGAGAAAGGCTTAGGAAATCACTGCAGTTGCAACAAAGAGTCCAAGACGGTACCAACATACACATTATAATATCAAATAATAGACATTTCTTAAAATTCTCATTTTACTGTCTGGCACACACTAATCTAAAGCACTCTCATTCCTAGAATAAAAAATTACCACACAGCTTGTTAACAGAACAAAGGAGTTCATTTTATGGCAGTCACGCTGTTCTGTGGTGCAAGCCTTTTGTTAACAAACGTCCCACTTCCCTAGGCCAGCTATTGCTGTCATTGCCAGAAAGAAAATTAATTCCACACAGCAGAAAATGGCAGTTCTTTCTAGGAATCTGTGGTACTTGGTGGCTACCAGACAGGGAATGGGGACTACTAGTCACTAGGTCAGTGGTGGGGTTTGAGAAAAAGAAAAAAATTGTTCATTTAATAATTTTAATAAGAAAACAAAGTACCTAATATAATCTAAGTTTTCTACATAAAGCGATTCTCTGGAATTTGTGAGTATCAAATAACTCAGAGAAATGGTTCATGAGAAAGTGTCAGTAGTAACAGGATAGAGCAGTAGGAAAAAAATCTTTTTTCTCAGTTGAATGTAACCCATATCCAAACAGAAATAGAAGGGAAATTCTGATTATTAAGTTTCAAAAATAGGTTTCATACTTACATAAATTATGGATAACTTTTAAAATTCTTACTTCAAACTATAATTAGAAGTATTTCTATTCATCTTTAGAAATATAATGAGCCTAAACTATGGGAATACCAGTATTACTTAGTTTAAAAAGAAAAAAAAAAAGTCATCCCAGCTAGGCCAATGGTATTCCTAATTGGGTTAAGAGGTAGTAAAGGGGATAAGAGTAACTAGGAGAATTAGATTAATATATTTTTAAAAAAGATTTGTAATTGGCACAGGCTTTGCTTGTCTCATGAAAATGACTATTTCTGAATTGCCCAAAAGTAGTTGATTATAAAATTAAACAAGAATCTCAGAAACTTCTTTTTGCTTTCATTTGCTTGCGACCTCCCCCTCCCCTTTTTTAAAAAAGATATTTTTAATTGGTTTTTTTAGAGAGAGGAAGGGAGAGATAGAAACATCAATGTGATGATATACATCAATTGGCTGCCTCCTGCATGCCCCATACTAGAGATTGAGCCTGCAACAGGGCATGTGCCCTGACCGGGAGTTGAACCGGGACCTGTCAGTTCATGGGGCGACACCCAATCCACACAGCTATACCAGCCAAGCTCCCCCCTTTTCTTTTTTAATCAATCAAAGTGTGATATAAGCTTCAGTGTTGACTGCATTTTATTAGATATAATGGAGGCTGAAATGAAGGATGCAGAAGTGACAGAATGCAGAGAAGATAATATTGAAATGAAGATGACTCTGTATAACATACATTTTGTTACAATGTTTTGGCCTTTATATATAAGATGATTCTACTGGCCACAGGCCTGCATTATTACTATATATACTTCTGAATTATTTCCCAGTAGTGGGAATAAGCTTATATTAATCTTACTTATTTAGCCCTTGTGAATAACAGCATGTATCTTTAAGACATCTGTGGTTAGGGCTGCCTAAGTACTAAGCCTATGACTTCAGTTTCATTCAACATAATCAGATATCTCTATGGTTAAAAAAACCTACTATGCCATACTGTGAAGTCCAGTAACATGAATATAAATTTATAAGTTAAAATACCTGAGTGTGATTAAATAACATTGTAAAATTTCTTTTTTTCTTTTTCTTTTTTATCCTCACCCCGAGGACATTTTTCCATTTTTTGTTCAGATAGAGTGGGGAGGGGGAGAGAGAGAGAAACATCAACGTGAAAGGGACACATCGAGTGGTTGCCACCCGCACGACCCAACCAGGGCCGGGGACAAACTGCAACCGAGTTACATGCCCTTAGCGGAAACCGAACCCGGGTCTTTCTGGACCACAGGCCGACACTCTACCGCTGAGCCAAACCGGCCAGGGCATGTTGTAAAATTTCTAAAATTTTGTAACCTAAAATCAAACCTCATACACAATATTAAGTAACTTTTTTTCTTTTTTATTGATTTTTAGAGAGAGAAAGGGAG
This sequence comes from Molossus molossus, assembly GCF_014108415.1. Taxonomy (NCBI): domain Eukaryota; kingdom Metazoa; phylum Chordata; class Mammalia; order Chiroptera; family Molossidae; genus Molossus; species Molossus molossus. The sequence goes on along the minus strand of NW_023425355.1, from coordinate 8,633,864 downwards.
AGGGAGAGCAAGAAAAACATCCATGAGAGAGAACATCGATTGGCCACCTCCTACATGCCCCCCCATGGGGATTGGGCCCACAACCAGGGCATGGGCCCTGACTGGGAATCGAATCGGCGACCTCTTGGTGCATGGGTTGACGCTCAACCACTGAGCCACACCGGCCGGGCTTAAGTAACTTTTGAACATTTTTACTGCAAGCAAAGGTCAGCGATCAAATGTTGGAAGAAAACAATATACAGGGGTGGGCACAAGAGATGTACAGTTGTGAGTATGTGAAACACAGAATTTATTCTTGTATTATTATTTATTAATTTATTATTGCATTATCTATTAGTAGTCTTTGTATTATTGTTATTTCATATCCTTACTTATGATTTATCTTTTATGTAATGATGGCCGGTAATTTAACCTACTTATTCCCACCCTTGTAATTCTAAACAAACTTGGTTTTAGTCTCATGCTTGGTCTGGGTATAGCAATACTGAAACTTATGGATTCTATTTATTAGTTTTACACATAATTTTATCAGTAATTTTGTCTGTTTCAGAAAATATATTTCAGCCAAGGTCCATAAAGAATAGTAATCTTATGTATTTCCTTGTGCTATTTCCCTACAAATTTCATTAATATTAAAATGTGATCATGAAGCAAACTAGATAGGAACTACATCTAAGGGAACAAAACACTAACAACTGGCTGTCAGAAAGTCAAGGCTGTCCTGAACATCACTGATAGTCTTTATGAGGTCTTGGCAAGAATCATAAACATGGTAACAAAACACATACGAAGGCAAAAAGGACAGAGTCTTCAAACTAGGACATAAAACAAACTTTCAGAGTGTCTCACCTTCTTCTCGTCTTAAATTCCGTTCAATGTTTGCTACACAGGAAGCACAAGTCATACCAGTGACCTGTATGTAACACTTAGATGAAGTCGTTGTGTCCTCCTTGTTGTGAATTGGTGTCGTCATTTTAGCATAAAATTCATTAGATGAGGTCAAATGTGGCATTTCCGATGAGGGCTGAGTTATTACTACCAATGGCTCATTTGTACCTGGTGGACAGGGAAAGATTCTTTTAATTTGAGGTATTCTCCAGCTGTACCCTAGTCATTCATCACATCCACCCCCAGGCACTGTCCATCCATTCCTTTAAAGCCAGCATGGATCTATGTTATCTTTACACTTCCTAGGAAGTGACTTCTAATTTCAAGGCTGTCCATCCCATTTCTAAGGAAAATCGAAAGTGAGTAAACAAAACTTTGGTTATATCAAGTTCTTTCAGCCATTATTTCCACCCCAAACCCTAGGTATAGTTTGTTAATGGATAGTTCTTATTTTTATAACAAATTTTTAACACCATGTTAACAATCTGCATACTCGTATTAAAGCAATTTGTGGTACAGTAAATGGAACCAAACACCATTTACCAAACAGCATTGCAGTATGATGTTATTTAATTTTTTTGAGTGTATGTATATATGAAAACATGCACAAGAAAGCATGGGAGGCTACATACCAAACTATGAATGGTGGCTACCTCTGGAGAATAGGGTTAGAGCAGGACCAGAATGACAGACAAATGAACAAATTTCCTCTCTAGATACTTCTGTATTGTTTGAATTTACACTAATAAATGGTATTTTTTAAAATTAAGATGTCTTTGTGGACAGTGGAAGAAGAAGCAAAGAATAAGTTAGCAGTAATCTTCATTTTGCATAAAGGAGTATTTGGAGAATCTCTTCGTAGAATGCTTATGGTCTGTAGAACAGTGGGAAGTGCCGATCATCCCAGAAGCTCCCCCTGCAGTTTCAGAAAAGCTGCTATTCTGTTTTAGCTTATTCAGTGCAGTACTAATAATCTCCCAAGAAGGAAGAAATTGTTCTCTCTAGCATATCCATGCACCTGTAAAAAAAAAAGCTAAAGATTTTCTACTCTCCTACAGAAATAAGGAGGAAAAAAAATGATGTAGAAACTTCCACTAACCTATCTAATTTGTTCTTTCTTCCCCTTGAGCAAAAATCAGGTTCAGGTCGCCCTGGCCTGTTTGGCTCAACATCGGCCCGCAGACCAGAGAGTCCTGGGTTTGGTTCCCACTAAGGGCACATACCTCGGTTGCAGTTTGCCCCCGGCCTGGTTGGGGTTGTGCGAGTGGCAGCCAGTTGATGTCTCTCTCTCTCTCTCTTCCTCCCTCTCTCCCTCCCGCTCTATCTGAGGATAAATGCAAAAAGTATCCTCGGGTGAGGATTAAAAATAAAAATCAGGTTCAGGTCTATATGGACAGCCCACAGAGGAAGCCCTACATAGCAGAGTTGGTTTTCAGGATGCTGAAGAAGGGCATCTTTGAAGAAACTTTAACAAAAGCCTGACCATTTCCCTGATGAATAATGATATAGACTCCTCAAATCAGTATAATAACGGCTGTAAAATTTTAATGCATAGTCACCTAGGGAATCTTGCTAAAATGCAGATTTGATTCAGTACATTAGGGTAGGGTCTGAGATTCTGCTTTTCTACCAGTTTGGGTACAGCAAAGGACACTTTGAATATCAAAGGACAAGATTCCTCCACTTCGGAAATTAGTTATTTTCTGGTCTTGAGTGAATCACTCAGATTACAAGAGCATCATTCAGAAAATAGAGTGTAAAATTTACCAAATAATACTGTAATGTTAAGGAACTCAAAATGGAGGCTCATTTTGTCAAAAGAAAGAGTTTTGGCTTTGGAAAAAACATTATTTTTTTTCTCACCAGGATCTTACTTAATTCTCTCAAAATTACTATTAAGACTTAGTTTTGAACTTGGAAAATGAAAAAAAGTTTATACTGCAAATTACTTTATGTCTTGTTCCAAAATAACTTAGTTATTTCAGGTACAAGAGGTAATCTGCAATTTTCACACTCTATGAGTACAGTATTAAATTAAAATAAGTCACAGAAGTAGTCCCTTTTGGTTACATTGGCAAACAATTGCTGGTGTATATGTGGAGAAAAGGGAACCCTCATGTACTGTTGGTGGGAATGCAGACTGGTGCAGACACTGTGAAAAACAGAGTTTCCTCAGAAAACTAAAAATAAAACTGCCACCCTGGCCGGTTTGGCTCAGCGGTTGGAGCGTTGGCCTGTGGACCAGAGAGCCCCAGGTTTGGTTCCCGCTAGGGGCACGTAACAAAAAAAATAAATAAATAAAAATAAAACTGCCTTCTCACTCAGTGATTCCACTTCTTAAAATATATCTGAAGAAATCCGGAACACTAATTCAAAAGAACAGATGCACCACTATGTTCACAGCAGTGTTATTTACAATAGACAAGATCTGGAAACAGCCCAAGTACCCGGCAGTAGATAAGAGGGTTAAAAAGCTGTGGTACATTTACACAGTGAAATACTACTGGGCCTTATAAAAGGAAATCTTACCTTTTGCAACAGCATGGATGGACCTGGAGAGCATTATGCTAAATGACATAAGACAGTCAGAGAAAGACATACCATATGATCTCACTGATATGTGTAATCTCGTGAACAAAATAAACTGATGAACAAAATGGAGGGGAGAGAAACTGGGGGGTTGTATGAAAGAAGGTGAAGGGATTAAGCAAAAAACCATGTGTGTGTGTGTGTGTGTATCTATATATGTGTATATACATATATATATAAAACACATAGACACCGACAACAATATGATGATAGACAGAGGGAAAGTGGGGTGGGAGGTGAGGGAGGTGGTCAATGGCGGAGAAACGGGGACATAAAGAGACTTTACTTGGGGTGATAAGCACACAATGCGGTGTGTAGATGGTGTTTTGTTGAGCTGTACAATTGAAACCTGTATGACTTCGTAAACCAAGGTCAACCCAATAGATTCAATAAAAATAAGTATATAAATAAATAAATACATAGAAAAGAAAAAAGTGTTAATTACCTGACAAGGTAGCCTCAAATCCCATGTCTTCTATTGCTTTTCTCAGAGTTTCTGGAGAGGTTAGTAGAGGATCATATTCAACGGTTCCATTGGCATTTGCGAGGGATACTAGTACGGACTTTACACCTGCCTTTTTTGAAATGACACCCTCAATAGACTGCACACAAGAATTACAAGTCATGCCATCAATGTTTATCACAGTTTCTTGAGTCAGAGGCTGGCTAACTATGTTCAAAGGAATCTTCTGAAGCAATGAGCTGGAGGGAGAGTTTGAGGTACTTTCGATTCCACTTGCAATACTAACTCTATATTGTCCTGGTGATATGGCCTCTATTGCTTTTCTCAGCGTTTCTGGAGTGACTAAGCTTGCATTGTACTTTACTACAGCAGATCTATTCTCTAAAGAAACCACTACGCTGCTTACATACTGGAGTGTAGATAAAGCACTTTCAATATTTGACACACATGATTTACAATGCATGCCATCTATGATAAAAGTGACCGTGGAATCACTGGTATATGATGGACTCCTTTGCTGCGATCCTTCTGAGGATTTGACTGGTGTGTTTTTTAGACGTTCTATATCAATACTTCCCAATGTGAGGTATTTGGGCTGTTTTCTGATAAATGCTGGAAAGCCCACAGCTTCAATCTGCTTTTTTATTTCCTCTGCTGTGATAAGATGAGGTTGATAAACAATAGTAGCTTCTTGGTTGTCCAGGGAGACTAATAAAAAGAAAAATAATTATTTAATTTATTCCTGGGCTACCTCAGAAAACATTCTGTAAACCAAATCAATACCACACAAAATTGTTTGTCTCATTGTTGTTATTCCCCTTTCTTAAAATAGTTCTGTTCTTCAAAAAAATATGCTATTAACAGAGACTAGAAAAAAGTAAAAGACATGGTCACTATATCTGTGGTCTCCAAGTTTCTGCATGCCTGAGTAAAAATATATTAAGAGTAGTCCTGGCCGGTTTGGCTCAGCGGTTAGAGCGTCGGCCTGCGGTCCGGAGAGACCCGGGTTCGGTTCCCGCAAAGGGCACATACTTCGGTTGCAGTTTGTCCCCGGCCCTGGTTGGTCGTGCGGGTGGCAGCCACTCGATGTGTCCCTTCACGTTGATGTTTCTCTCTCTCTCTCCCTTCCTCTCTCTCCCTCCCACTCTATCTGTACAAAAAATGGAAAAATGTCCTCGGGTGAGGATACTATATATATATAGTAAAGAAGATCCCAGGCATGTTGTATTAAGAACTCGAAACTCCACGATTCGCCACCCCAACTGCCTTTTCTGCTAGTTCAAGACTCACGTAACTTTTAATCATTAGCTTTACTGACGTTAATCCTGGGACTATACTGTACCTCACACTTCAATGAAGCAATAAGCATTCCAATCCCACAGATTCAAATCCCAGGCTTCAGAAGAAAGCAGAAAGTTAAAAGGCCAAAACATAAAAGTAAGCCTTACAAAACAAATAACACCGATGTATTACCTTTAATTCGCTGAACGCCTTGCAGTTTCCCTATTTTTCCTTCAATGGTGCTAGTGCATGAATGACAGGTCATCCCTTCCACTTTCATCTTCAGCATGACTTCACCTGCTTGAGACATACTGTAATCTTCAAAAGTCCCTGACTTTTTCTCCAGAGTTCCAGTATCTAAACTGAGATCCGGAACCAGCTCTATTATCTGATTGGCATTCACTAAAGAAGGGATTATAGTCACTACTACAGTTCTTTGCTGAGGAGAAATTTTAATATCTGTGACACCCTTGGTCTTGAGCAATGTACTTTTGATATGGTCCCATGGCAGAGTAGGTGAAGCAGTGACACTCAGAAACACAGTGTCAGTTAAAACAGGGAGTGGGTTAGGATTGTGGAGAATAGCATCAAAGCCCATATCTTCAATAGCTTCCTGTAGGGTCTTTGGAGTCTGCAGTTTAGAGTCATAAATGATAGTTGCATTTTTTTCTTCCAGTGAAACCTTTGGAAAGAAATTTCAGAAGTCAGTTTAATTAAATTACATGACATAGAGCCTAAAAACAATCATCGCACCACATTTAAGAATGAAACAAGTAGTTCAATCTAATGGAGTTTCTCTACTACTTCTCATCACGTACCCATGGGAATGGTAAAGCTATAGGGAGGTGTACATGACTCAGGTACTGATCAGGTATGTGAAACATAGTCATAGGCAAACACACCCTAGAACTACTACCATGACTGCATGTATCTCTTTGGCTGACATCTTACAAAAATTTATGACATAGTCTCTCACACACACACACACACACACACACACACACACACACACTGGGTTGCAAGTCAGAAGATTTGAGTTCCAGTGTCACTTCTCTACTTATTAGCCAATACTCATTAGTTCTACCATCTGAAAAATGGGAAATATGCCCTATTAGCTTCCGGTTTGTTATAAGGATCAGATGAGTAAACACATAGGAAAGCAGTTCTCTGTAGTAGTGAGTTATATAAAAGTAAACACTGAACAACTAATATTTATCAAGCACTTATTATATGTGCTACAAACTGGGATTCTCCAGATACAAAGCTGAGCATGACACAGTCACAGGGAATACTAGAAGAGAGAAGAGAGAAAATGGACACCCATTCATTCCTGGGAATATGGGTGAGAAAAAGTTTCTTAGCAAATATAATACCCGAATATTATAAGACAAACAGAAATCAGCAAGGATATATGAAGCCAGGAATTCAGACAAATGGATGCACAAAAGTAGCGAAAGATAACAGGGTGAAGAATTAAGCAATTGCTTTATTATGGGGCCTCTTGTATGCCAAGAATAGTTGTAATTTATCCTTATAGGTAATAGACAGCGATAGAAAAGTTAAGCAGTTAAGCAGAGGGGTGACATGATCCTATTTGCTTTTTAGAGAAGAATCATTTTGGAGGCACTGTGGATTCTATTGGGGTGCAGTGGAGTAACACAGGAGAATGGGAGATCAGCTCGGAGGCTATTGCAATAATGATACAATAGAAGGTCTGAATTAAGGTACGAACACTGCGGGTAAAGAGAAAAGGAGCAGCCCTGGCCGGTTTTGCTCAGTGGTTAGAGCATCGGCCTGCGGTCCAGAGAGACCCGGGTTCGGTTCCGCTAAGGGCACGTACCTCGGTTGCAGTTTGTCCCCGGCCCTGGTTGGGTCCTGCAGGTGGCAACCACTCGATGTGTCCCTTTCAGGTCAATGTTTCTCTCTCTCTCCCTCCCACTCTATCTGAACAAAAAAATGGAAAAAATGTCCTCAGGTGAGGATAAAAAAAGAAAAAAGAGAGAGAAAAGGGGCAGAACCAAGATACATTTTAGGAAGGCAAGACCTAGTAAAGAGATCATAGAGCAGTGGTTCTCAACGTTCCTGATGCCGTGACCCTTTAATACAGTTCCTCATGCTGTGGTGATCCCCAACCATAAAATTACTTTTGTTGCTACTTCATAACTATAATTTTCCTACTGTCATGTCTTAGGCAACCCCTGTGAAAGAGTTGTTCAACCCCCAAAGGGGTCGCGACCCACAGGTTGAGAACCGCTGCCATAGAGGATAAAGAAGATGAGTAGGGTTACTTAAAGGTTTCTGGCTTGGGCCACTGGCTATCAGAGAGGAGGAAAACTGGAGGAAGCTAAGAGGTTGTAGTGAAGAGGAAAAAGGATGATGAATTCAGTTTTATTTTATTTATTTTATTTTTTTATCCTCACCCGAGGACATATTTTCGTTTTTTGTTCAGATAGAGTGGGAGGGAGAGAGAGGAAGAGAGAGAGAGAAACATCGACATGAAAGGGACACATCGAGTGGTCGCCACCCGCACGACCCAACGAGGGCCAGGATCAAACTGCCACAAAGGTAAGTGCCCTTAGCGGGAACTGAACCCGGGTCTCTCGGGACCACAGGCCGACACTCTAACCGCTGAGCCAAACCAGCCAGGGCGATGAATTCAGTTTTAGACCTGTTGATTTTGAGAGGCAGTAGGGTATTAATGTTCCAAAGGCAGTTAAAGTATGAGTACTATTATTATTATCATCATCATCATCGATTCCTGCTGAAAAGCTTTGTTCCATAAAATAAAAACAACCTCAAAATGATTCAAAGTAGAAAATATCACTTTAAATCATCTACAACAGTGATATAGTTAAATCTTTCACTTATTTTAATATACATCATATTTTTATTTATCCTTTAGTTTGGTAATCAATGGCTATTTGGTAAAATCTTGAAATGTGTCCATGGTATGAAATGTTTCCAAGACTAATAATTCTAGTTGGTCAGATTGCTCTTACTTATGGAAGAGATCATTAGCATAAATGATCCAAAACAGTAGACAAATAATTTATATTTTGTTTTAGAATACATTGTATAACATATTCCATGAAAAAGCTGCAGAATAGCCAAACCACATATAGTTCAGACATATACTTTGAGAGTCAATATAAACATAGCCACTATATTTTATTTATTTTTTATCCTCACCCAAGGACATTTATGCATTCATCTTCAGATAGAGTGAGAGGGAGAGAGGGAGGAAGAGAGAGAGAGAAACATAGATGTGAGAAAGACACATTGACTGGCTGCCACCCACACGACCCAACCAGGGCTGGAGACAAACTGCAACCGAGGTACATGCCCTTAGCGGGAACCGAACCCGGGTCTCTCTGGACCACAGGCTGACAATCTAACTGCTGAGCCAAACAGGCTGGGGCTAAACATAGCCACGATAAAATGAAGGCTTTTGTGTCTTTGTGTCTTTAAAGAGATTCTCTTTTAAACTTTAATATCACTCCCCTGAGGCCAAATGATTTTCTGATTAAAAAAATTACTTTAAAACTGTAAACATTTAAACTTAAGAGGAAGATGGAGAAATGAGGGGTGGGGAAGGAGTGACTATAAAGAGGCAGCATAAGGGAGTTTTGGGTGGTGATGAGACTGCTGTCCCGATTGTGGTGGTAATTAAATGAATCTATACTTGTTAAAATTCAATAAATTAAAAAAAGTTTCTAGAACTGTATACCAAAAAGAAGTCAAATTTACTGTATGATGATAATTTTTAAACAAAACAATTAAATAAGATTAAAATTTCAGTTCCTCAGTTTCAATAGCCATATTTCAAGTGTTCAATGGCCACTGTGGCTAGTGGCTGCCATACAGAACAAGGTAGATAATAATACATTTCCATCATTGCAGAAAGTTCCATTGGACAGTACCACTCTAGGTCCTTTTTTAAAAAGGGAAGGGGAATTCTTTTCCTTTTAGGATTAAATACATTGTATCTGGTATCTACTAAAGAAGACATGATTTTGAGGTTTTTAAAAGTTTTTATTAAATTTGAGATTTAAATTTTTATTAAAATTAAATGTACTGGGGTAACATCGGTTAATATCATTATATAAGGCTGTACAACTTTATAATACATTGCCTGTATTACCTGTATAAGGGAGTTTTGGGTGGTGTTCACCACCCCAAGTCAAGTCTCCTTCTGTCACTATATATTTTTTGTCACCATATATTTTGACTCCCTTTAACCTTTTCATCACCCTCCCCACCCTTTGAGCTAATTTCCCCCCAAAAATGTCAATTTATCAACATACCAAATGAGAAATTATTCTCGCCCTGGCCAGTTTGGCTCAGCAGTTAGAGCGTTGGCCTGTGGTCCAGAGAGACCTGGGTTCGGTTCCCGCTAAGGGCACGTACCTCGGTTACAGTTTGTCCCTGGCCCTGGTTGGTCGTGCAGGAGGCAGCCACTCGATGTGTCCCTTTCACATCAATGTTTCTCTCTCTCCCTCCCAGTCTATCTGAACAAAAAATGGAAAAATGTCCTCGGGTGAGGATAAAAAAAACAAAAGAAAAGAAAAATTATTCTCAAAACTGATTTTAAAAGCAAAATTTACTTTGTCACTAGATGGTTTCCTGCACTTTCTACTGCTTTAGCCTATCTTCTATTGATTAAAAAGATATAAGGAAACTATGTATATAAAATACTATACAAAAAGTTTTATTACCCTTTATTTTTTTTCATGCTGCAGACTAGAAAGCATTTCTGTATTTAGTAACATGTATGTGTGCGTTTTAAAAGTGGCCAACCACACTTACACACAAAAACGTTACCCTTACTCCCTTTTGTGGTAACAGCACTCCACTTTTCCTCTGAATGTTAGATATCAGAGAGACTTTTCAAGCCTGTCTCAAAGGAAACAAAAACAAGCAGCTCCTTTGTTTCTGTTAAGAGGAAATTCATATAGTGATTATCACAATATTGTTTTGGATGCCAAATCCTTGGGCAGGAAGCTAAAATAACATTTATTTAGCCTTAGCAAGTTTGGCTTAGCAGCTGAAGCATTGGCCTGAGGACTGAAGGGTCTTGGATTTGATTCCCGGTTAAGGGCACATACCTGGATTGCAGGTTTCATCCCCAGCCTTAATCGATGTGTCTTTCACACATCAATGTGTCTCTCTCACATAAATCTCTCTCTCTTTCTTTCTTTCTCTCTCCCTCCCTTCCTCCCTCACTCTATCTGAAAAATCAATGGAAAAATAATATCCTTGGGTGAGGATAAAAAAAATGAATATAATAGCATTTATTATTCAACAAAGATGTACTGCATGCCTATTATATGCCTGGCACTGTGCTAGCTGCTTCGGATACAGTGGTGAACAAAACAGGCACAGACTCCATAGAGTAGAAATTAATGGTAGTAGTCTGGTTCTGGCTCTAGTCCAGCTCTCCTTTCACATGATCCTCACCAATGAAAACCACCTCTGCCTATTCCCCACATTGCTCCAAAGTTTCAACAGCTTGTCATTTGCTCAGAATCTTTCATTAGGAATCAAAGCTGTTATTCTTATTTTCAGAGGAACTGTTTTTCCATTATATCAATAGTTCCTCTGCAAATAAACATAAAACAAACCACAAGTTATGAATGTGGCTCACAGGAAAGTTGAGGACTATTCACTGTTTTTAGATGAAGGCAGGAGTAGGAGAACAGAAAAGAAATCCGGTGTTCTCTGTGGCTTCAATAGCATTCACAATGGTGTAGAGGGTGCTAACTGTCCATGCATATTGTAAAGATCCATTATTTTAATGCGTATGTTGTTCTTTATCTAATGAAATGTCTAAAATATGAAATTCAGGCCTGGCCAGTGTGGCTCAGTGGTTGAGCATCGACCCATGCACTAAGTTGCTGGTTCAATTCCTGGTCAGGGCACATGCTCAGGTTGTGGGCCCAATCACCAGTGGGGGGCAGGCAGGAGGCAGCCAATCAATGTTCTCTCTCATCTATGTTTCTATCTCTCTCTCTCCCTATCCCTTCCTCTCTCTCTAAAAAAAAAAACAACAAGTTTTTTTAGTATGAAATTCAGGCACAGTATACTTTATCTGCATGTGATTTCCGTACAATTTGCATAAATACACAAAGGCTGCATCAGTTATTCTCAAGCAAGATGAAATCTAGGACTTGGAGAAATTACCCTAATTTGAAAAGCTGCAGTTTCTTGAGAGACTGGATCAGATAATCCTTTTAGCTCTAATTTTCTATAAAATCTAAAAACTGTATTACTACCACTTCTTCAGTTGCTATTAGTACATTACTCTCTTTTGTGTTCCTTCTCATCTGATAATAAAAGGTGATCTAGTTTCATTTATGAAAACTATGAAACTGAATACATTGCCCAAGAAACTCAGCAAGAAAATGAAAGCTAGTGTGGGAGACCATTTGCATGGTATCCATCTTGTTAAAGTCTGCTCTGCTGTCTCCGGCCCCAGGACGGGGTTTCTCTGAATACAGTGTCTGCATTCTTCTAGATAATTGTTTACTCCATTCTTTGCTTATTTGTTCCACCTGGGGTATATACTGGAATTTGCTTCAGGTGGGATACTCATTAACTGTTTCACCTGTTTTCCCCCTATATATTGCGTGAACTCCCCCTAAATAAATGAGACTTGATCAGAATCCTGTCTTGTCTCCATTTCTTGTGTCTCTTGTCCCTCCTCATCCTCACTCCCCCTCTAGAGTCCTCGTTGATCGACCTGTGGGCCGGGTCAAGCTAGGATTTAAATACAGGTCTATGTAACTCCAAAGTCCATATTCTTTTTTTTTTTTTTTTTAATCCTCATCCGAGGACATTTTTCCATTTTTTGTACAGACAGAGTGGGAGGGAGAGAGAGGAAGAGAGAGAGAGGGAAACATCGACGTGAAAGGGACACATCCAGTGGCTGCCACCCGCACGACCAACCAGGGCCGGGGACAAACTGCAACCGAGGCACATGCCCTTAGCGGGAACCGAACCCGGGCCTCTCCGGACCGCAGGCGGACGCTCTAACCGCTGAGCCAAAACGGCCAGGGCCAAAGTCCATATTCTTTACACCTATAAATGATGAGGCTAGATGATCTTCAATTTCCTTGGATAGCTAAAATTTTATGCCTGTGATTTGAGCAATGTGTCGTTTATTAATCAAAACTCTTGAAAACTGTTTTCTAGTGTTTGAACCAAATTTTAGTTCTGTTTGTCTTTCCCATTACATTTTCTATCTTCCCCCCTACTAATTTAAATTAAAAATGATTTAGAGAACATATTTCTTTATGTTTTTATCAGGATCGCAATCAGTATATTCTAAAATTTCCCCATTTTTAAAAGTCACTTTGGGAGAGGTTCTTGGCTAAAGTTTTAGGACACTGAAATTCCTTTATATCCTCCTCATAATTAATTTATATAAGTCATCACAATAAATTCAGGTTAGCATGCTGCAGGAGTTAGTATTGGAGTCTTCAGATGGTTTAAAGCCCACTTACATTTTCATAACAATTCAACATAAAGGTAATCAAAGGCTTCTGAGAGCTTGAAAGGCTTCTGTCATTTTACAGAAACTGAAGTTCAAAAAGTAAAACGATTTGCCCAGCCGGTGTGGCTCAGTGGATTGTGCATCGTCCCATGGACTGAGAGGCCCCAGTTCAATTTCTGGTCAGGGCACATGCCAGGGTTGTGGGCTCTATCCCCAGTAGGGGGCGGGCAGGAGACAGCCGATTGATGTCTTTCTCACCTTGATGTTTCTCCCTCTCTCCCCCTTCCTCTCTCTCTAAAAAATCAATAAAAACATATTTTAAAAAAAGAAAAGTGAAATAATTCATTAATTATCTTTAACTTCTGAAGTTTGATTCACCACCTACAATATATTTTTGACTCAACTAAAAACTATTTTAATACATAATAGGAATCCCATTTATATTATACATTATCTCAATACAAATTATATTGTTGTTTGTTGAAAAAATAATATGTGTATATTAATCAAGTAACACTCTATTTTGATGCTTCAGTATAGAATACTGAAAATTAAAATATCATAAAGTGAAACATCAAGCTCTATTAACAAATACTTTATGACCAACCTCAATAAAGGTTATCAGTTAAATCAATTTATTAACTAGCAGAAGACATTCTTATAAAGACAGTAACCCAAAACAAATATAAAAATTTAATAGTCAACTATTTTGAAATGAAAAGATATAGAGATTTTGTTAGTCTTTTTAAGTTGTAACATTGATTTTCATGAAATAAATTACTTGTAAATTGATTGCTTTGTCAGAATTTCATTGCTAATATATTTCTGTTTTACTTCAAAAAGTATACAACGAATGTGTGATTATTCATTATAAAATTAAATAAAAGTTATAAAAAGGAAATAGTGAAAGTCTCTCTTCACACCATTCCTCCAGTGCTAGATTTTTACCTTGGATTAGACCTTTCTTTGATACTTGGAATAAAGTTCAACTAAACCAGAAAGTTAAGCCTCCTTGAATAATTGATTCTCTGTCTTCATGGACACATGATTATTACCTAGGAATTTCTATTAAGCAAAATGCCTGTATTACTCTAACATATGAAATTCAGACATACTATACTTTATCTGCATGTGATTTCTGTATAATTTGCATAAGTACACACTGTTTGAAAAAAAGGAGTGTTCAATGCAGTCATTTGCCATAGCAAAAATAAGGAAACAAAAAAAAGTTCCAAATAGAAATCAAAAGACTGATCTCTATATGCTTATATGGAACTATGGAACTATATCTAAGATATATTTGCTAAGTGAAAAAAGCAGATACGGAACAACATGTATAGTATGATTCCATTGATATAAAAAGGGGATATATATATATATGCATACATATATACACATATGGATATATATACATAATATAAACCATTTTATATTCATAATCTATTTCTGGAAGGATATGTACATCGCTAACTGATAATTGGTTTCCTATGGGAGAGAGACTTTACTCTGTACATGTGTTACTTTTACAAGAATTAAAAAATAGTTATTTTTAAGGGAAGCAAGGAATGTATTGATCCACAGGATGAATTTAGTTACTGCTAGCATCTAGGTGGTCATATTTAAAAAGGACAGTCTATATTATACAGACAATAGTGTGGTGGTAGAGGGAAAGAGGTTTGGGGACAAGGGGAGGTAGACAAAGGCGGGGGAAATGGGGACTGACAGAGACTTTGCTTGGGGCAATGGGTGCACAATACAGTGTCCAGATGAGGTTTTATTGAGTTTAATAAAATAAACAAAAGGGCAGTCTATATTAAAAGAATGGATGGCAGCCTTTATCTGCATAAAGGGAAAAAGCACTCAGAGTTAGCAGTTTAAGTTTCAAGGACAAAGTAATTTGCTAATAAGGCATTAACCTTTGGAATCATTCAGTACTTATATCTAATTAAATTTGTTTTTCCTTTTCCACTTTCAAAAAGGTCAACCAATCCCAGAGAAAGACATTCACATTATCTGCCCATTTCATTTCCCCCCTGAACAGACCACTGGGATGATTAAATTAAACTCCAGGTTAATCCCTTTAGAGTATTGTCTTGACACTGGCAGGACAAACAAGAGTATTACACTCATTTACAAACTACAATTTAAGACAAAATTCCCAAAATGTATTTAAATGCAGCTGCAAAGAGAAATACTCATCCATCCTACTTATTCAAAAATTAGACACTTCTTGACTATTCTCTATTCTGTTCCATTGTAGCATTTTTTCAATAAAGCAACCACACTCAATTTAACATCAAAATTATACTACTTCAGCACGGCCAGTGTGGCTCAGTGGTTGGGCATTGACCCTTGCACCAAGAGGTCACTGGTTCGATTCCTGGTCAGAGCACATGCCCAGGTTGTGGGCCTGATCCCCAGTGGGCGTGCAGGAGGCAGCCAATCGATGTTCTCTCTCATCGATGCTTCTGTATCTCTCTCCCCCTCCCTTCCTCTCTCTCTAAAGTCAATAAAAAAAAGGAAAAAAAAATTTTTAATTATACTACTTCACATCAGAGTTCTATTCCAAATACTACCAGAGCTTCCTGACTTTGTCAAAACAAGGTCCTCTCCAAATCTGGTTTTCAAATTGACTGCACATTAGTCTTAGTAAGTGCAATCTAAGAAACTATGATCTAGAAATTTTAATCTTTGACATTCTTTAAAAAGTGAGCCACATTTATGTTTTAACACGTTAAGGTAAATTCTGACTATAAATTATGTCTGGACATGGACAATTTTCTATACAATTCCTAGAAAAATCTACCTTTTGTGGCCTCTGAAATTTAAAACATTTGGGGAGGCTGTCATTAAGAAAACTAATCCACCCTCACTGGTGTGGTTCAGTGGTTAGAGCATCAGCCTGAGCACTGAAGGGTCGCAGGTTTGATTCCCAGTCAAGGGCATGTACCTGGGTTGCAGGTTTGATCCCCGGCTCTGGTCGGGGCACGTGTGGGAGACAACCAATTGATGTGTCTCTCTCACATCAATGTTTCTCTCTCTCTCTCTCTCTCTCTCTCTCTCTCCCCCCTCCCTCCCTCCCTCCCTTCTACTCTCTCTAAAAGTTAATGAAAAAAATATCCTTGGGTGAGGATTAACAAAAAAATTAAAATAATCCAAGAATTTTTTTAAAATTCTGTACAAAAGTAAATTTTCTAAATAACAAAATTGCAATTTATAATTTTTAAAAGCTAGCAAACACCACAAAATCCATAAAAATAAAATATTTTCTACTAATACCTGATACACCTACCTCTATATTTTATTATCCTATATTTTTGGCTGTATACCCTGCTGCTTCATTTGATAATGATTTTTAAAAAATATTTTTCAACATAGAGAAAAGAAAGATAATTTTATTTCCTGAGGGTCAGAATATTTTTTTACTAATGAGAGTTTAGAAAAGTTCCTTTCAATGTCACAACTAGATATTGATAAATTTTTGAGCTGTTGTCAGGTTTAGGAAAACTATCAAGTTTCTTTCATATATGAGCTTTAAGATTTCTTTCATATATGAGC
The DNA here is from genome assembly GCF_014108415.1 of Molossus molossus. Lineage (NCBI taxonomy): Eukaryota > Metazoa > Chordata > Mammalia > Chiroptera > Molossidae > Molossus > Molossus molossus. The sequence goes on along the minus strand of NW_023425355.1, from coordinate 8,617,593 downwards.
TTTAAGATTTCTTTCATATATGAGCTTTAAGATTTCAGAGCATTTCAGAAAAGTTTACTTGTATAGTGATTTGTTCTAAATACTCTTTAAATTGATAAGTCATTTACCACTTTTACACTGAGCCAGGCCTACATCTTTATGCCATGATACTGGGTGAATTTTAGTGGGTGGTAGGAATATTACTGAAATCCATTCTTGCACCAGAATTTCTAGTAAAAATATCACTATACACACAAGTGACTAAGAACCACATCTAGCCAAATATTCTACCATTAAACTAAACATATCCCCACTGACCCTCCTCTTAGATCCTCAAAATGCCCATGGCACATCCAATACCACCCACCGCAAAGGGGAAGTCTAACAGAAGGGGAGTCAATGGCAATAGACAATAGACTTAAAGGATTGTGGTTAAAATATTTTACTTTTGCCAAAACACGTAATCATGTCATGTGAACCCACTGTTATGACTCCTGTCCAGGGTCTCAGAAGGGGTCACTCCCTGTTAAGTGAGGGGCTCTGAAACTTAAGTTTCATTAACTTCACAATAAATCTGTCTCTGGGCTTAGAAGACTTAATATTTAGTAAAATATTTTTTATTAAATGTACTGGGTAACATTGGCTAATAACATTATATAAATTTCAGGTTGCAACTTTATAATGCAACATCTGTATACTCTATTGTGTGCTCATTATCCATAGTCCAGTCTCCTTTTGACCTCCTTTACCTTCTTCATCCTCCCCCCACCCAGCAAAATATTTTTTTAAAGGAAGAAAAAAAGAAAAAGAAAGGTCAAAATTATACTCTGTACCATATGGGCTTTTGGCTAAAGGAGGAGAGGAGAGTTGGAAAAGACAAAGCGTGTTTCCTTTGTTTTCAGCAATCAAATTGTGAACATGCCCTGGAAAGTATCGCCTTAAGTAACTGTCACTGGGATCAGTATAAATTACTGTGGATAATGCAAAGTGCTTTCATATTACATCACTGCTACTTTTCTTTCACACTTAATCCAATTCAAATACATTTTTCTGACCTTAAACAGGCTTTATTAAATAGAGGTGAATTCTGGGAGGATGCAGTAGAAACAGCAGCCTTACATACAATGGGGTGCAATAGGCTGTTTGGGGAAAATGTACAGAGGACTGGACTTGCAAATGTTAAAGTAGAATTCAGTCCTTCATTTATACATGGATATGTTGGCAAAACAAACATTAATCTAAAACAGTTTGTCAGACAAAGAATAAGTACCTAAGTCACTTGGTGAAAAATCATGTGAACTAGTTTCTTGATGGTTCAAGTAGCTTTACTGCAATTAGCAAAGGCAATTTAGCTTCTATTCTTGCCCCCAGCACAGGCCACCTTAGATCAAGTGGAGGAGGTTTAATTGGTTTCATTTGAGGGTAAAATCAAGCGCAGATGCCAAATTTATTACTCACTGAAATTAAATGACTTGTTTTTAAAGCTTTGGGACTGAAGGTTGTAGAGCTAGTTTTGTCATCCTCTTTTCAAATCAACAAACTGCAAAATACCTGTCTAATTTTTGAATAGTTAGAAATTAGTGAAAAAATTACAAAATGTTCTTATACATTTAAATATTTTGAAAACAAACTAATTTGACAAAACCTGCAGTCTAGTAATACCATCACTTCTCAGCACTTCCAACTTGGCTCTCTCCCCAGAGCAAATTAAAGAAAGCAGCATCCTTGTGGAGGGGTGGGAGGAGAGAAGGGAGAAGCAATGAAGAGCCTCTAAGACTGGGGTTATGTGAAGGTACATGGTGAGTACAAAATAAAATCCTACTTTTGGAAGCATGTTAAAGTGAAAAAGTGATATCTAAGTATTCCTACGGATGCCTTCAGGGCAGAAAACTTAGCAGAAGGCTTATTATACCACGTAAATAAAACTTTTTTTAGTCACAACCATCAATATAGTCTTAGCTGGCCAGAGTGTGTAGTGTACTCAACAAACGAGAGAAACACTGCTTTCCCACCATACAAACAGTAAAGATGGATTCGAAGTTTACTTTGCCCTCTCTGGCTAAGATGAATATGAACCTCAGACATGGAAAAAAATCACCTACAGTTTCGGACATGGAAAAGAATTATCCACATATTGCCACTACACTTCACATGACTCTTGAGTTAAGGAAATTTTTTATCAAACTTCATAAAGAAGCCCTAGCTGGTTTGGCTCAGCTGTTAAGAGCGTTGGCCTGCGGTCCCGAGAGACCCGGGTGCGGTTCCCGCTAAGGGCACGTACCTCAGTTGCAGTTTGTCAGCGGCCCTGGTTGGGTCGTGTGGGCAGCAACCACTCAATGTGTCCCTTTCACTTCGATGTTTCTCTCTCTCTCTTTCCCTCCTACTCTATCTGAACAAAAAATGGAAAAATATCCTCGGGTAAGGATAAAAAAACAAACAAACTTCATAATCACTATATGCCAATTAGTCAATTTATTTGTAATAAAACAAGGCAAACTGAAGTCAATTTGCTCAAGATCTTATGAAAAGTCTGAATCATAGACAAGAATATTGTAGAGACAAGAAGTATATATATATATATATATATATATATATATATATATATATATATATATATCTCCTGTGCTTCACTGAAAAGCCTAACCAATTCTGAATCTCTTACTTCACTAATTTCCAAAGGGTAACTTACTTTAATGTGATGTACACCATTCAGTTTTCCAATCTGCTGTTCAATTGTCCAAACACAGGAACTACATGTCATCCCCTCAACAGCGATGGTGACAGAATTCACACCCATACTTGGATCCATTTTGATTTCTTCTTTACATTCCTATTAGAAACAATGAACTCATTAATTTCAGTCATGGAAATAATACTTCCTCAACTTTCCCCCTTCTCCTCAATTAAAAATATACTACTAATAAAATATAGTCAGTATTCTTTTCTCTCACCTCATGTTATTCCTATCTCAGGGCCTTTGCTTTAACTGTTCCCTTGGTTTGGGACTTTCTTCTTCGAGATATCTGCTTTGCTAACTTCCTTGTCTCTTTCAAGTCTTTACTCAGATCTAACCTTCTTAATGAGTCTTATGCTGACCACCCTGTTTAAAAGGGCAATGTACCTCCTTCCACAAACACTCTGATTCCCCTTACCTCTACTCTATTCTTCTTCTTTCATAGAACATATCATATTCTAATGCACTCCATAATTTACTTATTATGTTTATTGCTTATCATCTGTCTTCCTGTGATGGTTTTAAAATATGTTCACAAGCCCTGGCCGGTTTGGCTCAGCAGTTAGAGCGTCGGCCTGTGGTCCGGAGAGACCCGGGTTCGGTTCCCGCTAAGGGCACGTACCTCAGTTGCAGTTTGTCCCCGGCCCTGGTTGGGTCGCGTGGGTGGCAACCACTTGATGCATCCCTTTCATGTCGATGTTTCTCTCTCTCTCTCTCTCTCTCCCACTCTATCTGAACAAAATATCTAAAAAAGTCCTCGGGTGAGGATTAAAAAAAAATTAAAATATGTTCACAAATTATTTGTTTTGTTTGTTTGTTTAATCCTCACCAGAGGCTATTTTTCCATTTACCTTCAGATAGAGTGGGATGGGGAGAGAGATAGACAGAGGGGAAAAACATCGATGTGAGAGAGGGACATCTATTGGTTGCCTCCCTCAAGACCCTGACCAGAGCCGGGGCCGAACTGCAACCAAGGCACGTGCCCTTGACTGGAATAGAACCTGCGACTCTTCAGTCCGCAGGTTGACACTCTAACTGCTGAGCCAAAGCAGCCAGTGCGATTCGCAAATTATTTGTTACTCCTTGCTTCAAGAAGTAGAATTTAACTCCTTTCCCCTTGACTGTGACCTGGACTCAGTGTCTTGCTGACAACAAATAGAATATGGTAGAAGCAATGAGGTGTGACTTCCAAGTCTAGGTCATAAAAGGCACTGCAAGAGGGAGGGAAAAGTCATTGTGGATTCCTCCTTTGTCCTCTCTCTTGATTCACCCAGTCTGGGGAAAGTCACCTGCCATGACATGAGGATACTCAAGCAACCTTATGAAGAGGTTAATGTGTAGAGAAATTGAGGCCTCCTGCCAACAGCCAGGTGAGTAAACTGAGTCTTGAAATTTGATTCTTCAGACTCTGTTGAGCCTTTATCCTCACCCAAGGACATTTTTTTTGCATTTTTTTGTTCAGACAGAAAGGAAGAGAGAGGAAGAGAGAGAGAAACATCGATGTGAAGGGACACATCGAGTGGTTGCCACCCGCACGACCAACCAGGGCCGGGGACAAACTGCAACCGAGGTACGTGCCCTTAGCGGGAACCGAACCCGGGTCTCTCAGGACCGCAGGCCAACGCTCTAACCGCTGAACCAAACCGGCCAGGGCTATTTTTTATATTGCAATATGACTTCCACCATTACTAACACCTCTATTTCATCACTTATCATTTTTGTGTGTGGTGAGAACAATTAAGATCTAGTCTCTTTTGTACCTTTTGAATTTTGTACCATGAGAATGCATTATTATTCAAACATACACACACATATGCACACACAAAGCAACAGTGGACCTGAAATACTAGAAAACAATAATATGGATGGGAGCTTGTAATTGAAGGATTCTAAGATCCTTGATCTTGTTTAGAATGTATATAGAGAAAGTGATAAATCCGAGATTTTGTTAATAATACATGTGAAGCCTGGCCAGTGTGGCTCAGAGGATGGAGTGTCAGCCCATGGACTGAGAGTTCCCAGTTCGATATCTGGTCAGGGCACGTGCCTGAGCTGTGGGCTTAATCCCCAGTGGGGGGCATGCAGGAGGCAGCTAATAGATGTTTCTCTCTCTCTCTCCCTTACTCTATCTAAAAAATCAATAAAAACATATCTTTTTAAAAAGAAGGAAAGAATTTCTGAGCATGAATGAAAATTACATGAATACAGCCACATTTCCCACTACATACTAATTTATGCATGTCAAATCATCTATGAATAATAAATATTTATTTCTACCTTCATAATTCACCTATATTTTTTCTTCCAAATTCTACTTAAATTGGACCTTACATGTAAAACATCAGAGGAATTCCATCTCCTTCATACCACTCTATTATATCACACACACACACACACACACACACACACACACACACATATACACACAACTCTAATTGATTTTTTTTTATCCTCACTCGAGGACATTTTTCCACTCTTTGCTCAGACGGAGCAGGAGGGAGAGAGAAGAGAGAAACATCAACGTGAAAGGAACACATTGAGTGGCTGCCACCCGCACGACCCAACCAGGGCCGGGGACAAACTGTAACTGAGGTATATGCCCTTAGCAGGAACCAAACCCAGGTCTCTGTGGACCGCAGGCCAGTGCTCTAACTGCTGAGCCAAACCGGCCAGGGCTGATTTTGTAATATATGTTATGTCCATGTTTTGAATTTTAAATGTCTTGAAGATAAGTACAAAGTCAGGAACATTGTTTAACTTCCCAATGCATTTAGCAAAATAACTCAGAAAACAGAATAAGAACATAAACAATTTTATATGGTATGGGGAAAAATGTAGGCTTCTGGGAAATAACAATATCAAGGAAACAAATCTGGCATGCAGCTATTAGTAATGAGGTGACTCTAAGAATAAGAGCATCCAACAACATTGAGGAAAATAACTTCTGGTTATTATTAAAGTATTTTGAGTCACTCCCTAAATGCAGATGGTAATCACCATTGGTAATAACACTTCCCAAAAGGAAGTGTTATGACTACATCATCACCTCTGGTTTGAAGACAGAAACTGCAAAAGTTGAGTACAAACATGACATATATGAAGTCTGACTGCTCAAACCCATTTCATAAAGCTGATCACAGAATTCAAACATTATTGATAAAATCCCCCTAAAAATAGTTCCCATTCAGGAAAGGTTTCTGGATTCTCAACAAATTATACAGAACAATTTAATTCTGTTTTAGGTACAGTTCTGCCTGGATAATTTTTTATTACTATGGTCATAAACAAAATGCAAATTAAAACCACAATGCATACGATTTACATCCATAAGGTAGACAAAAAACTGTTTTTTTCCTTTTTATTAAATTTATTGGGGTGACATTGGTTAACAAAATTATAGATTTCAAGTGCACAATTCCACAACACATCATATGTATGGAAATGCAACTGATTCCTAGATATTTATTTGGTATCCTGCTACTTTACTGAATTCATTTATCAGTTCTAGTAGTTTTTTGGTGGAATATTTAGGGCACACTATATCATGTCATCTGCAAATAATGACAATTTTACTTATTCCGTTCAAATTTGAATGCCTTTTATTTCTTCTTCTTGTCTGACGGCTGTGGCTAGGACTTCCGGTATTGTGTTAAATAAGAGTGGTGAAAGCTGACATTCCTGTTTTGTTCCTGATCTTTAAGGAAATGCTTTTAGTTTTGTCCATTTCTTCCAGATTGTCCACTTTGTGGGCAGATAGTTGTTTGTAATATTTTCTTACAATCCTTTGTATTTCTGTGATGTCATTTGTTACTTCTCTTTTACTTCTGATTCATTTATTTGGGTCCTCTCCCTTTCTTTTTTGATGAGTCTGGTTAAAGGTTTATTGATCTTGTTTATCTTTTCAAAGAACCAGCTCTTGGTTTCACTGTTCTTCTGTATTGGTTTTTTTTTTTTTTTTTTTTTACATTCTATTTCATTTATTTCTACTCTGATCTTTATTATTTCCTTTCTTCTATTCACTTTGGGCTTTGTTTGCTTTTCTTTTTCTAGTTCCTTTAAGTGTAAATTAGATTGTTTATTTGAGATTTTTCTTGTTTCTTGAGATAGACCTGTAATGCTATGAATTTCCCTCTTAGGACTGCTTTTGCTATGTCCATACATTATGGGTTGTTGTGTTCTCATTTTCATGTTTCAAGGTATCTTTGATTTCTTCCATGATCTCATTATTAACCCATTCACTGTTTAGTAACATGCTGTTTGGCCTCCACATCTCTGAGTGTTTTTCAGTTTTTGTCTTGTGATAGATTTCTATCATTATGATCAGAGAAGATGCTTGATATGATTTCAATTTTCTTCAATTTATTGAGACTTGTTTTGTTGCTTTGGGGTGAAATGCCCTGAAGATATCAATTAAATTCATCTGATCTAGTGTGTCACTGAAGGCCACTGTTTCCTTGTTGATTTTCTGTCTGCAAAATATATCCATTGACATCAATGGGGTATTGAAATCCCCTACTATGACCTTATTACTGTCAATCTCTCCCTTTATGTCCATCAAGATTTCTTTTACATATTAGGTGCTCCTAATGTTGGGTGCATAAATGTTTACAAAGGTTATATCCTCTTGATGGATTGCTCCCTTTATCATTATGCAGTCTCTGTCTCTTACTATAGCCTTTGTTTCAAAGTCTATTTTGCCAGATATAAGTATTGCTACCCTAGCTTTTTTTTTTTTCATTTTCATTTGCCTGAAATATTTTTTCCATCCTTTTACTTTTAGCCTGTGCGTATCTTTCTGAGGTGGGCCTCTAGTAAACAGCATATGTAGGGATGGGGGTTCGGTGGATGAATGATTTGTAACCTTGTGATATGCATTCTCGCAACCTGGCCAGCCTAGAATCAAAGTGTGTGTGGACAGACAGGTTTGACTGGAAAGCTGGAAAACAGCCTTGAGTGTCTCTGAATGCTTCATTTGCATGTGAAAAAGATAAGGTTTGCATGTCAAAGGGTTGGAAAACCACCCAGTGAGGATAATGGGCCGTAGGCACAGGTGCGGCTGGGTTTGTTATTTTTTAGCTTCGAAGTCTCCTTCCCCATAAAAAGCAAGAGACAAGGCTCAGCTGTAGGATTTGCAGAGGTGCCATCTCAAGGAAATTATTTACATAAATCCACATGTAACTTGGGGAACCACTCTACAAATAAATTGGGCTGCATTCAGAGATCTGGAGCATTTGCTCCCTTGCTATGCTCCCCCTCACTCCTACCAGCATGTGCTTATAGTTCATTGCGTTGCACTGACCCCCAGCAGGCCAAGAGAGATAGCAAGCATATATATGGGTCTTGTTTTCTTATCCATATGTTTTTTTATTGGATCATTTAAGCCATTTACATTTATTTATGTATGTATGTATGTATGTATGTATGTATGTGCCCCTAGCAGGAACCAAACCTGGGACTCTCTGGTCTGCAGGCCGATGCTCCAACCACTGAGCGAAATCGGCCAGGGCAAGCCATTTACGTTTAAAGTGATTATTGATAAGTATGTACTTATTGCCATTTTATCCTTTGAACTATGTTCCTCTGTCTCCTCTTCCTCCTTCCTCCTTTTCTTTCTTCTTCTAACAGACCCTTTAACATAATATTGGTTTGGTGGTAACAAACTCATTTAGCTTTTACTTGTCTGTGAGTCTTAGACAAAAATGTCAAAATCTGACAATACCAAGTGCTAGTGAGGATATCTCTCATTCAACTGGTAAGAGTGTAACTTAGTACTACCATTATGGAACCTGCTTGGTAACATCTGCCAGAGTTGAAGATATGCATATACTAGAACTAAACATTCTAAACATCCTAAACATTCCTGGGCATATTTATTACCCTACAGATAGTCTCACACATGTGCACAAGAAAACATGAACAAGAATATTCATTACAACAGTGTTCTTAACAGTTAAAACTTTGGAAATAACTTAAATGTCCATCAACCAAAATATGGATAAATAGATGGTCATGTATATATAGTGGCACATGATAGGGTAATTGAAATGAATGAACTAAAATAGTGGTTCTCACTGGGACCAAGGGAAATTTCACCACCAAAAGAACATTTGACAATGTCTGGAGACATTTTTGGTTATCACAACTGAGGAGGAGGAAAATTTGCTACTGGCATCTAGTGGGTAGAAGCCAGGGATACCAGGGATACTGCTAAACATTCTTTAGTGAACAAGAAAGCTCCTCCAAACAAATAATCATCCAGCCCAAATGTCAATAGTAACAAGTTGAGAAACTCTGAAATAGACCTACAAATAGCAACATGGATACATCTCATAAACACAGTTGAGAAAATAAAGTTTCAGAAGGATACAAACATCAAAAAATACCCTATAATGCTCAGCGGTTAGAGCGCTGTCCCGTGGTCAACAGAGACCCAGGTTCGGTTCCTGCTAAGGGCACGTACCTCGGTTGCAGTTTGTCCCAAGTCATGTGGGTGGCAGCCAGTGGGTGTGTCCCTCTCACATCGATGTTTCTCTCTCTCTCTTCCTCCCTCTCTCCCTCTTGCTCTATCTGAAGATGAATGCAAAAAAGTCTTCAGGTGAGGATAAAAGAAAAATACCCTGTACTGTTTTTATATGGACACATATATAGCAATGTTAGTCAAAATATAAAAATGTACATGGGAATGATGATCTCCAAATTCAGGAGTTTAAGGAGAGATGAAGGGATGTGATTGAGCACACAGGGGAACTTCAACTATATATGTAATGTTTACCTTCTTTTTTTTTATTTTTTATTGATTGATTTTTAGAGAGCAGAATGGAGAGGGAGAGAGATAGAAACATCGATGAGAGAGAACACTGATTGGTCACCTCTAGCATGCCCCCCAACTGGGGATTTGGCCCACAACCTGGGCATGTGCCCTGACCAGAAATCGAACCAGCAACCTCTCGGTGCATGGGTTGATGCTCAACCACTGAGCCACACCAGCTGGGCTAGTGTTTACCTTCTTAAGCTGGGCAGTGGATATACACATATGTTACAGGGTACTCTGTACTTTTTTTTTTTTATCCTTGCCCGAGGACATTTTTTTTTTTTTTTTATCCTCACCAGAGGACATTTTTCCAATTTTTGTACAGATAGAGTGAGAGGGAGAGAGAGAGAGAAACCGACGTGAAAGGGACACATCGAGTGGCTGCCACCCGCACAACCAACCAGGGCCGGGGACAAACTGCAACCAAAGCACGTGCCCTCAGCGGGAACCGAACCCAGGTCTCTGGGGATCGCAGGCCAACGCTCTAATCGCTGAGCCAAACCAGCCAGGACCCGAGGACATTTTTTCATTTTTATTTCAGACAGAGCGAGTGAGCGAGAGAGAGAGAGAGAGAGAGAGAGAGAAAGAGAGAGAGAGAAACATCTACATGAAAGGGACACATCGAGTGGCTGCCACCCGCCCGACCCAACCAGGGCCGGGGACAAACTGCAACCGAGGTACGTGCCTTAGCGGCAACCGAACCCGGGTCTCTCTGGACTGCAGGCCGACACTCCAACGGCTGAGCCAAACCAGCCAGGGCCTCTGTACTCTTTGTAGGCCTAAATTATTTCATGATAAGAATTTTGAAAGAAAATAAATGAACCTGGAGGACATTATGCCGAGTGAAATAGCTTAGACACAAAAAGACAAAAACTACATGATCTCACTTATATGTGAAATCTAAAAGTCAAACTCTTAGAAGCACAAACTGGAATGGTGGTTACAGGGGCTGGGGTGGTAGGAGAAATGGAGATATGTTGATCAAAGGGTACAAAGTTTCAGTTATGCAGGATGAATAAAGTCTTTAGATCTAACTTATTCCAGGAAGACTATAATCAGTAATGCTATATTGTATACTTGAAATTTGCTTGAATACATATAATTTTTATTTGTCAATTATACCCCAATAAAGCCGGAGGAAAAAGATGTTTAAAAACCAGTCCATTTTAGCCTGGCTGGTGTGGCTCAGTGGTTGAGCGTCGATCCATGCACCAAAAGGTCACCAGTTCAATTCCTGGTCAGGCACATGCCCAGGTTGCGGGTTCAATCCCCCAGTAGTGGTGTGTACAGGACACAATGAACCAATGTTTCTCTCTGTCTCCCTCCCTTCCTTCCTCTCTCTAAACACCAATAAAAAAGCAAACAAAAGAGGAAAGCATTAGCCTACCTAATTCATCTAAATTGTGTAAGCCTTTAAAATAAAAATTATTCCTACTCCTTAACCTGTTTTCAAAATACTGAGTGTCTAATCTCTTTCATTAGGCAACTGTCATTATATAATAGAGGACTAATATTCCAGATGAAACAGCTGGAGTAGACAAGTATATGTTTTAGAACATAATTATTCTTTTCATTTTTGATTATTCCCAAAAGATTAGGAGCCAATACTTAAGGCATATTACTAAGATTAAAAAAAAAACACAGAATATTAAAATTAAGAAAAAGCAATGTGGCCCTGGCCGGTTTGGCTCAGCGGTTAGAGCGTCGGCCTGTGGTCCAAAGAGTCCCGGGTTCGGTTCCTGCTAAGGGCACGTACCTCGGTTGCAGTTTGTCCCTAGCCCTGGTTGGGTCGTGCGGGTGGCAGCCACTCGATGTGTCCCTTCCACGTCGATGTTTCTCTCTCTCTCTCCCTCCCATTCTATCTGAACAAAAAAACAAAAAAATGTCCTCGGGTGAGGATAAAAATAAATAAATAAAAGAAAAAGCAATGTGCCCGGCCAGTATGGCTCAGTGGATTGGGCGTCGTCCCATGGACTGACAGGTCCCAGTTCGATCCCAGTCAGGGCATATGCCTGGGTTGCAGGCTCAATCCCCAGTATGGGGCATGCAGGAGGCAGCCAACTGATGTTTCTCTCTCACATCGATGTTTTTATCCGTCTCTCCATTTCTCTTTCTCTAAAAAAAAAAAATCAATAAAAACATTAAAAATAAAAAAGTAATGTGCTTTGCTAGCCATTTTTGTGGTACTTGGTAATCGCTGCCTTTCTTAAAAAAAAAAAAAAAGAGTTGTCTTTGTGATAATAATATTTATATTTCATATTCCTATAGCATTGCTGAGTTGAAAAAACTTCCATATACATGAATTTCATGACAATTCTGCCACAAAAGTAGGGTAGTAGCCTCCTTTTAATATTAAGGAAGCTAATACTCAGACATAACCACACTCATACTGCCAATTCAGGCTGGAGTCCAGAGCTAACAATAGCCTCAAAGGGATTAAACTTAATAGGATAATGTTTGCAAAACCAACCGAAGGTGGGAGTAGGGTAGAGGAAAATGCCTGAAAAATAATGGTCCCTGAAATAAACACAGGTGGCCACAAGTTCTTCAGAAACTGAGAAACAATCTTCCAGTTACTAGGTTCTTTTCCACTGGGGGCTGAGCATCTGCCGCCATGTCAATAATAGACCGGAGAGAAAAGCCCTCAGACAAGGCCATTCTAATCTCTGGAAAGTAGAGGGGGGGCAGGATTCAACTATTTGACATTAAAATGTGTCAGACTATTTTTCAACCATATTATCAGTTAAATATGGTCTTGGGTCCTGGCCAGTTTAGCTCAGCGATTAGAGCGTCGGCCTGCGGTCCAGAGAGACCCGGGTTCGGTTCTCACTGGGGGCACGTGCCTTGGTTGCAATTTGTCCCTGGCCCTGCTTGGTCATGCGGGTGGCAGCCACTTGGTGTGTCCCTTTCGCATTGATGTTTCTCTCTCTCTCTCTCTCTCTCTCTCTCTCTCTCTCTCTCTCTTTCTCTCTCTCTCTCTTTCTCTCTTTCCCTCCCACTCTGTCTGAATAAAAAATGGAAAAATGTCCTTGGGTGAAGAGAAGGAAGGAAGGAAGGAAGATCCATGTTACAATTTTTGACTCTTAAACAAAATAGTGCCCCAAGCCACTGATGAAGGAAAAAAGTTAAATACCTATGAAAACTAAAAAACAACTGTTAGTATTTAACCGTTAAATAAAGTAAGTTGAAAAAGCACTTGTTTTACATTTGCTGTAACTGACTAAGAACAAGTAAACTATAAAGTTTGGTGAGGCTAAAAAAGACAACTCAGTTTGAGCACACTTTTCAAGTATGTCATTAATTTTATTTTTTAAAATATCACTAAAAGGATAATAATGCTAATTATCCTATCGTACATTAAAATGTCTTTTAAAATATTAATTATTTTAAAAGTCTTATACTGATGTCAGAATAGACATCCTTACAACAGAATAGTAAGTCCAAGAAACACGTGTGGAAGGAGGTAAAAGAGGGTATAAAGAAAATAAATGATGATGGAAGGAGACTTGACTTACAGTGGTGAACACACAATATGATATATAGATGATATATTATAGAACTGTACATCTGAAACTTATATAATTTTATTAACCAATGTCAACCCAATAAAGTCAATAAAATAAATAAAATAAATTTTTTAAAATAAAAAAAAAAGAATTTAGTATATAATAAGGGCAGTATTTCCAGTCAATGGAGAAATCAATTAAGTGGTGTTGGCATAATGGCTAACCATTCTTTTTTTCAGTGAAGAAGAAAACTTTATTCAGTACAAACATTTCAATTGTAATACAACATGGCTGTGAACAGTTCAATATGTTCTAACACTTTGAGGTGATTTTTTTAGGTCCCATCTTACACCAAAATTAATTCCAACTGAGTTGAAGACTGAAATGTAAAGAGAAAATAGAAAATTGCTACAAAGATATAGAAGTGAATATTAATTAACAGTAACAATAAAACTTGGGGTAAGGAAGGCCCTTCTAAGCAGAAGCCATAAAGAAAAATATTTTACGATTTCATGATATAAAATTTTAAAATTTCATGTGGCAAAATACACCATGTAAACAAACTACAAAAACATATATGAATGGAGTGTCATTTGAGGGTGACGAAATGTTCTGGACCAAGAGAATGGTAATGGTTGTACAAACCTGAATATACTAAAAACCACTGAATTATACACTTCAATAGGATGAATCTTACAATATGTAAATTACATCTTAAAAAAACCTATACAGTAATATATATGTCAAGCAATTGACAAAATAAATTCAAAATACCAATAAACACATGAAAATTTACATTTACATTTGTTATATTTTTCCTCTTTTTTTCATTTTTATTGAATTTATTGGGGTGACACTGGTTAACAAAATTATACAGTTTTCAGGGGCAGAATTCCACCACATATCATCTGTACACTGTACTGTGTGTTCACCACCCCAAGTCAAGTTTCCTTCCAACACCATTTATCCCTCCTATACCCTCCTCCACCTCCTTTCACCCCCTTCTCCCCAGGGCAGTCACCACACTGTTGTCCGTGTCTATGAGTTTCTTTTTTCTTTTTTCTTTTTTGCTCAATCCCTCCACCCCCTATCCAGCCTCACAATCCCCACCCCTCGACAACTGTCAGCCTGCTCTCTCTGATTCTGTCTCTATTTTGCTTGTTAGTTCATTCTGTTCATTAGATTCCACGTGACTGAAATTATATGGTACTTATCTTAAAAATTATAAATTAGGCCCTGGCTGGGTAGCTCAGTTGGTTAGAGTGTCATCTCGATATGCCAAGGTTGTGGGTTTGATCCCCGGTCAGGGCACATACAAGTATCAACAAATGAATGCATAAATAAGTGGAACAACAATTTTTTTTTTTTTTTTTTTTTTATCCTCACCCAAGGACATTTTTCCATTTTTTGTTCAGATAGAGCGGGAGGGAGAGAGAGGAAGAGAGAGAGAGAGAGAAACATCGACGTGAAGGGACACATCGAGTGGCTGCCACCCGCACGACCAACCAGGGCCGGGGACAAACTGCAACCGAGGTACGTGCCCTTAGCGGGAACCGAACCCGGGTCTCTCTGTACTGCAGGCCGATGCTTTAACCGCTGAGCCAAATCGGCCAGGGCTGGAACAACAAATTAATGTCTCTCTCTCTCTCTCTCTCTCTCTCTCTCTCTCTCTCTCTCTCTCTCTCTCTCTCTCCTTCCTCTTTTTAAAATTAATCAATTATAAATTAAAACAACTAAGATACTAGTTTAGTAAAATGTGTCTATTACCATTTAGCTTAAAACAGAATAACATAGGAAACAACCTAAATTTCTATAGTAGGGCATTACTGCCCCCCACTACTAAAGCCAAAGTGGGAATGTGAGATATTTCCTTACCCTTCATCCTTGAAGCTGAGATGCTGCTAAGTGATTCTAGACCCGGTTGAACAGATGCTTCTGCCCAGGGTTTTGAATCCTGATGAAGTAACACAAATATACAGTGACAGTTACAGAGAATTCACAGCAATTGCAGCGGCAGAATCAAAATATCAGCAGCAGTGGTGGCAAAAGTACTGAGAAAGCCAGTGCCACCAGAGAGTTGCTCACCAGACTGTTCATATGGTGTGACCTTGGCTTGTGTTTAGCCTCGCTGGATTCCTGCCCATTTTCCAAGACTGGATGACCATCTTCCTTGTTGACTATATAAGCAATCTTAATGGCCTACCAATAAATCCATTGTCTGGTTGAGTCAGAACTGTTTTATATTGTTTGCAAGCAAGAGCTTAGCCTAACACATGTCTACTACCATGTGGCCATTAAAAATAATGATGTAGATCTCTGTTTACAGACAGGAAAAGTGTTCAGGATACATTCAGTAAGAAAAAGCAAATTTTCACTTTGCAAAAGTTCTCTTAACCAACCTCCAACGAATTTCCTGATGGTCTCCATTCTATCACTAAAATATTCAGATGTTCACAGCATGCTTATATGCACCCCTTATCCCACAAGTAGTATGTTGGCACACTTAGTTCATCTGTTTTTGCTTATGCCCACTGAACTTCTTATAATCATGTGATTTAATTAAATATTATGTGAACTGACCCTGGCCGGTTTGGCTCAGCGGTTAGAGCGTTGGCCTGCGGTCTGAAGAGACCCGGGTTTGGTTCCCGCTAAGGGCACGTACTTCGGTTGCAGTTTGTCCCCAGCCCTGGTTGGTCGTGCGGGTGGCAGCCACTCGATGTGTGCCTTTCACGTCGATGTTTCTCTCTCTCTCCCTCTCACTCTATCTGTACAAAAAATAAATAAAATAAAATAAACACCGATGGGTTGCCTCCCATATACACTCCAACTGTGGATTGAACCTGCAACCCAGGCATGTGCCCTGACCAGGAATTGAACCCACGACCCGTTGGGTGTGTGGGACAATGCTCCAACCAACTGAGCCACACCAGCCAGGGCAAGCCAACTTTTATAAACAGTTAAACAATAAGGTAGAATTGAAAATGGATCCCTAACAAAGATATCGCTGAAATCTAAACTTTGAAGAATCTTCTTTCCATCATTGGATTTCCCATGTTTGTCCTATAAAGCCAAGAAGTGCAATGACCTATTATGACTATGTCCAATATGTTACACTACTATTTTTTTAAGTAGTTGTCATTCAGAATCCTCAGTGGAAGTCAGAGGTGATTTTTCTCTTGCACACTTTTATATGACATTTATTCTTTCTCTAAAAACATTTATGGGCTATAGCAAAATTACTATTTCCTGAGAAAGGCAGACATTTTTAAAAAGTTTTCCTTTGTTGTGGCAAAATACATATAACATAAAATTTACCATTTTAACCGTTTTTTGTTTGTTTGTTTTTTGTTAATCCTCACCTGAGGATATTTTTTTCCATTGATTTTTTTAGAGAGAGTAGAAGGAAGGGAGGGAGAGGGAGGGAAAAAGAGAGCAATATTGATGTGAGACACATCTATTGGTTGCCTCCCGTACACTCCCCAACCTGGGCCAGGGATCAAACCTACAACCCAGGTGCATGCCCTTGAATGGGAATTGAACACGTGACCCTTCAGTGCTTGGGTGGAAGCTCTAACCATTGAGCAGCACCGGCCAGGGCCATTTTAAGCATTTTTATTTTTTAAATATCTTTTTATTGATTTTTTAGAGAGAGAGGAAGGGAGAGAGAGATAGAAACATTGATATAAGAGAGAAACATGGATCGGCTGCCTCCTGCACGACGCCTACTGGGGATCAAGCCCGAAACCCGGGCATGTGCCCTGACCGGGAATCAAACTGGGACCTCTCAGTCCACAGGACAATGTTCAATCCACTGAGCCACACCACCCAGGCCATTTTAACCATTTTTAAGTGTAACATTTAGTGGCATTAAGTATATTCATGTTGTTATACAACCATCACCACCATCCATTTCCAGAACTTGCTCATCTTCCTAAATTGAAATTGTACCCATTAAACAATAACTTCCCATTCTCCCTCCCCCAGCCCCTATAACTACCATTCTACTTTTTGTCTCTATGAATTTAACTACTCTAGGTGCCTCATATAAGTAGAATCATACAATATTTGTCTTTTTATTTGGTTTGGTTTATTTCACTTAGAGTAATATCTTGACGGTTTACCCACTGTTTATCACATGTCAGAATTTCATTCCTTTTTAAGGCTAAAATATATTACCTTGTATGTATAATACAATATTTAGTTTATCCACTCTTCTGTTGATGGACATTTGAGTTGTTTCTACCTTCGGGCTATTGTGAATAACACTGTTATGAAGACTTATACAAATATCTGTTCAAGTCCTTGCTTTCAATTATTTGGGATATGTACTCAGAATTGTCAGATCATGTGGTAATTCTATGTTTAATTTTTTGGGGGAGCCCTGGCCAGTGTGGCTCAGCAGTTGGAGCATCAGCCTGCAGACCAGAGAGTCCCAGGTTCGGTTCCCGCTAAGGGCACGTACCAAAAATTTTAAAAAAATAATAATAATTTTTGGGGGAGCCACCATACTGTCTTCCATAGCAACTGCACCATTTTACATTCCCACCAGCATGCACAAGGGTTCTAATTTATCTACATTCTTGCCAACACTTACTATTTTCTGTTTTTTTTTAATAATACCAATCATGAGTGTGAAGTGGTAACACAGTTCTTTTTACAGCTCAGAAATGTCAATGAAGAATTGGATAATCAAAACTAAAATACGAAGTAAATGGAAAGAAAGCCATAACCCTTCATTATCAGTCATTTCATTGTTATTTTATTTCATTTACAATGTATTCTCATCATTTTTCTTGACAATTTCCCCTATATTCTGATTTTTGGCAAGAACTGGTTATAATATATATTTTAAATGTGAACTATTCTTGCTTTGAGCTCTATTTTATGAGTGATTAGCTTAATAGGTTAGTACAAAAACTTGGAACGAGTTCAGACAAATCAGGATAGGTGTAACAACTGGTCATTAGTAAATGAGCTTGGCTCATCATGTGCTTATTTTCAGAGTGGCTATAAAAATGAAAATGTTGTGAATTTCCATTTATACCAGTCCTTCAGAAACATAGTATTCAGATTTAAACACATTTCTCTAAATTTCTTCTTAAAGATAGTAAGAGTATACTAAAAGGACCTAGTATACTAAAGGGTATTATGCTTTCAGCACTGTAATTGAATAGCCAAGTAACAGTGAAGCATACTGGCCATAATTATCACAACAAAGTAGAATGACCAGTAAAGATGATGTGGGCAATATCTAGAATCTACGAACATATTATTCTATCACCCTGAACAACTTGTTTGTTATATCTATTTTGGAAAGTAATATCAGAGGAACTGAACCCAATCATTAGAAGTTACTTACTCATCAAAAATTAAAAATCGCACCCAGCTGGTGTGGCTCAGTGGTTGAGCATCGACCCATGCACCAAGAGGTCACCAGTTCAATTCCTGGTCAGGGCACATGCCCAGGTTGTGGGTCCAATCCCCAGTGGAGCCACGCAGGAGGTGGCCAATCGATGTTCTCTCTCATCAATGTTTCTATCTCTCTCTCCCTTCCTCTCTCTCTAAAAGCAATAAAGAAAAAAATATTTTAGCCCTGGCTAGTTTGGCTCAGCGGTTGAAGTGTTGGCCTGCAGACCAGAGTTCTGGGTTTGGTTCCCGCTAGGGGCACGTACCAAAAAATATATATATATTTTTTAAAATTAAAAATAGAGCCACCACATATATCCTAAAAATCCCTAAACATGGACAACAAAGGTGGGGACAGGGTGGGGCGGGAGTGGGAGGGGGGAATCAGTGGGGTGAAAAGGAGAAACATCTGTAACAAAAATAAATAAATCAATTTAAAAAAAAAGAATGAGTAAATACTGCAGATAATATCATCCCCTTTAGTTTAACTGTTTTGTACAAATGGAGCATCTTTGCAGATATGATTCTTATGTTCACATTGAGGAGGTTAGAACCACTGGAAAATCAATTGCTTTGCCATTGTCAGACAATAAAAGTGGTCATTTTAAGACAGAAAAAAAAATCCCTAAACACCCCTATGTTCATAGCAGCATTATTTACAATAGCTAAAATCTGGGAACAGCCTAAGTGCCCATCAGTAGATGAGTAAATAAAAAAGCTGTGGTACATTTACATAATGGAATACTATGCTTCTTTCACAATTAAGAGAACTGAGGCTTGGAGGGCAAAGTTGCCTGTTCAAGGTCATGCTTGAGTCAGTAAATCAAGAACTAAAGATGAGAAGGCATCAGACAATCTAACTCCAGAGCTTTTACTCTGAATCATTCTCCTCTGCTGTCTCCAAACCTGTGAAGAAAAACTCTTTCTTCATTCAGCTTTATTTTGAGAAATTTATTTTAGGAAACTACGAACAATTTAACAAACATTCCTTGGGGATTGTTAAATGTAGTTTCACTAGACTGGTTTCCCAAGGTACACAGAACAAAGATAAACGACATGTTACCTTCTACTTTGCTGTGCAGTAACAGCTCTACATCTGAAGTCAAATGTCCTTGTGTCAAATCCTGGCTCTCTCTGGCTTTGTGATGAAATAACTTATACAGTTTAGTTCATGCAAATATAATTTCCTATTTAGAGTGATAAAATCATATGGCACTAGAAGCTTGTTCACTCAAAATGTGTTGCTTATCCTATCTTGAAGGTCCAAAATATGCGTAAGCTTTACTGAGATTGTGAAGACCCAGTAATGCTTAAAATATTTTGAATCTCTATAAAAGTTAGCTATTATTGTTTATTAAAAAAAAAAGTAATCTTGGCCCTGGCTGGTTTGGCTCAGCAGTTAGAGCGTCAGCCTGTGGACCAGTGAGTCGCGGGTTCAATTATGGTGAAGGGCATGTACCTTGGTTGCATTCATACCCGGCCCTAGTCAGGTCATGTGGAAGACAACCAGTCGATGTGACTCTTTCATGTCAATGTTTCTGTCTGTCTGTCTCTCTCCCTTCCTCCCACTTTACCTGATAATAAGTAGAAAAATATCCTCATGTGAGAAATTTTTAAAAAGTAATCTTAGCCCTGGCCGGTTTGGCTCAGTGGTAGAGCGTCAGCCCACAGACCAAAGAGTCATGGGTTCTATTCTGGTCAAGGTACATACCTTGGTTACAGTTCATCCCCAGCCCTGGTCGGGGTCGTGCGGGAGGCAACCAGTCAATGTGTCCCTCTCACATTGATGTTTTTCTCTCTCTCTCCCTCCCACTCTATCTGAAGATAAATAGGAAAATATCCTTGGGTGAGGATTTTTTTAAAAAAGTAATCTTGGACAAAGTACTTCATCTATAAAATGCTAAGTATTTAAGAACAATAGCTCTGGCCCAGCCGGTGTAGCTCAGTGGTTCAGCATTAACCCATGCACCAAGAGGTCACCAGTTCGATTCCAGTTAGGGCACATGCCTGGGTTGTGGGCTCAATCCCCACTGGGGGCATGCAGGAGGTGATGAATCAGTGGTCTCTATCATTAATGTTTCTATCTCTCTCTCCCTCTCCCTTCCTCTCTCTCTAAAAGTCAATAAAGAAAATTAAAAAAAAAAAAAAACAATAGCTCTGGAATCAGGCTACCCTGGTTTGAATCCTAGCTCTGTCACTTGCTGAATTTAAAGCCCTGAGCCTGTTGCCTTGACTCCTTAAGCTTTAGTTTTCCATGGCTTAAAAATAAGAATATAGCCCTGGCCAGCTTGGCTCAGTGGCAGAGCGTGAGCCTACGGACCAATGAGTTGCAGGTTCAATTCTGGCCAGGGGCACGTACCCCGGTTGCTGTTTGCCCCAGCCCTGGTCGGGGTCATGCGAGAGGCAACCAGTCGATATGTCCCTCTCATGTTGATGCTTCTCTCTCTCTCCCTTTCTCCCTCTATCTCTCTCCCATTCTATCTGCAGATAAGTAGAAAACTATCCTCGGGTAAGGATTAAAAAAACAAATAAAAGACAGTCCAGCCAGTGTGACTCAGTGAATTGAGTGTAGTACCATGACTGAGAAGTCCTGATTCAATTCCCAGTAGGGCACATGCCCAGGTTGCAGGCTCCATCCCCCACAGGGGGCGTGCAGGATGTTTCACATCAATGCTTCCATCTCTCTCTCCCTTCGTCTCTCTCTAAAAAAAAAATCAATAAAAACATTTCAAAAATAAATAAATAAAATAGGCTGGAACCTTTAGAAAGTGGTTCTGGCAAAGTAAAAAAAAAAAAAAGTACTTCATCTACAAGGGAGCTATTTCCCCTGCATTTTTAAAATTTATTTATTTATTTATTTATTAATTTATTTTTATCCTCACCCGAGGACATTTCTTTCCACTTTTTGTTCAGATAAAGTGGGAGGGAGAGAGAGGGAGAGGGAGAGGGAGAGGGGGAGAGAGAGAGAGAGAGAGAGAGAGAGAGAGAGAGAGAAACATCAATGTGAAAGGGACACATCGAGTGGCTGCCACCCGCACGACCAACCAGGGCCGGGGACAAACCGCAACTGAGGTACATGCCCTTAGCGGGAACCGAACCCGGGTCTCCCTGGACTGCAGGCCAACGCTCTAACCGCTGAGCCAAAACGGCCAGGGCTCCCCTGCATTTTAGACATGTAATTCTCATAAAGTGGATACTTCCCTTCAGTTAGTTTGCCCTAAAGGGGGTTTACCTTTTCAATTCTGAAAAACCTGTGGGAAGTCCAGCTATAACTAAAGACTAAATTTTAATTTAGCATATTCTGTTGGGTTTTTGAAATAAATTATTAAAGTGCCTCTTTTCTTACCTTAACCGCCTTATTTTTCTCTACTTTTGATGAAGGGGTCATGTGCACAAACACTTATACATACAAATAAGTAAGACAGACTGAACTTATTAATCAGTATCTTCCTGTTAAAAACTAATTCTCACGCCCGGCCGGTATGGCTCAGTGGTTGAGCGTCGACCCATGCACTAAGAGGTCTCCAGTTCGATTCCCGGTCAGGACACATGCCCAGGTTGTGGGCCAAATCCCCAGTGGGGGGCATGCAGGAGGCCGCCAAACAATGTTCTCTCACATCAATGTTTCCATCTCTCTCTCTCTCTCTCTCTCTCTCTAAAATCAATAAAGAAAAGAAATTAAAAACAAAAACAAAAAAACCCTAATTCTCGCAATTCCTTTTGAAAAAGGTATGACTAGGTTTTGTTGGAATTGGGGGTTTTCTCACTATTTCTGGGCTGTACAGTTCTTTACAGGCTTCTCTGTAACAATTTGAGGTTTTGTTGGGTTTTTTTTTATCCTCACCCGAGGACATTTTTCCATTTTTTATTC
The DNA here is from genome assembly GCF_014108415.1 of Molossus molossus. Lineage (NCBI taxonomy): Eukaryota > Metazoa > Chordata > Mammalia > Chiroptera > Molossidae > Molossus > Molossus molossus. The sequence continues at coordinate 8,595,286 of NW_023425355.1, read as the reverse complement.
AGATAGAGCGGGAGGGGGAGAGAGAGAGAGAAACATCGACGTGAAAGGGACACATTGAGTGGCTGCCACCCGCATGACCAACCAGGGCCGGGGACAAACCACAACCAAGGTATATGGCCTTAGTGGAAACCGAACCCAGGTCTACTCTGGACCACAGGCCGACGCTCTAACTGCTGAGCCAAACCAGCCAGGGCCAATTTGAGGGTTTTTATTATCACCTTCTGCTCAAACACTTTTGGGAGGATCTAAGAGCTTCAAGCTGTGACCAGACTTCCAATGGACTCGCCCAAGCTTAGCTAACCCTCGACCCCAGAGTCTTCTCAGATGCCCCGTGAAGGAGATTCAGCTGGAGCTCAAACCATCTCAGAAGTACTAGCAAAGAATCTTAGTAACTTGACTCTCAACCCTAGTACCAAATTCCCTTCCCTTCCACCAAAATGTTCACCGCAACAGCAGGACAGAGAAAACAACTTACAGGGGCTTGGACTGGGGCTGGGTCAAGGCATGCTCTACGGGAGGACACATGGAGTGAGGACATTGGCAATTACTCGGAAAGAAAGGATGCAAAGGGTGTTACAAATTATTCGATACCGCACCTTGTCTCTGCTTAAAAAAGACCCACAGGAGAGGAAACTTGAGATCAAATCAAGATTCAGAAGAGTTAGATGTAGTTGTCATTTTCCTTTATCATGGAGATCCTTCTGATAATATTAGCATGGAGAATAATTATGAGATGGAGTCGATTTAGCTATAAACCTTATTCTTGTGCTTTTTTTCTTGCTACTAATTTTAAGGTCATTATGAAGCAGCTTAGATTAGCAACTCTATGCTAGGATAGGCTGTATACCAATATTTTGATAACCTATGACAAAAGTTCTGTGATGTCTTTTTCTTGTATCTTTTTCTTATCTATTTTAGTGCCAGTAAATTATAAGAAATTCGTGTACTTTGCATTTAAATGACTTCAATATACTTCAGATCCTTTTCAATTTGACCCGAAGAAGCATTAGTAATAGGTCTTGAGTGTTGTCATTGTGTTTTAGAAGCCTGGAGTCAGTAAGATGAAACCCAACATCAAGAATTAGAAGCAAGTAACTTGTGTGGAAGGAATGTGAAAAAGAAAGCACTGGGTGGTTTGGCTAGAGCATAATTAGCATAGGGTGCATTAATTAGATTCTCTGGTTGTCAAAAGTTTGAATTGTAACAATTTTTTTGAATGTGCTATTTCAATTTTTAGTAGCAAATGTGTGTATAGGGCATCTTATTAAAATGTGAGGTATATCTGAGACCTTTTTAAAAAAAGAAAAAGGTACGACTATGAATGTAGGAAATTAAAGTTGGACACAGCAGAGAAAAGTAAACAGATCAAATTAGGAAAAGTGTAAGTATCTATGCTCAAAGATGATAACGCCACACTTTGACATGAAACAAATTATATCTGGCCAGATCCTTGCAAATCAGTCTTCTCAACATGCACACACAAGAGTGAGCTTGATGGAAATGGCTGGATTAATCTGAAAAGCTTTGTATCATAATTATGAGCCATATTCCTAAAGAGTAGGTAGAACTTGGACAATATAAAAAGACATATGGAGAACATGCCAGTTGAACAGACAGAAAATATTGTGCACAGAAGCAGGAAAGCCGGTCTGCCTAGTCAGAATCAAGGGTGTGGGTGGGAATACAGCAGAAAAGAAAGAAGAATAACATATCTTTACATTCCTAGAGCATATTTCTGCCTACAAAGAAGTCTTTCATAAATTATATCATTGAAGAAGTGGGTATATTCATTAGGCAATTCATTAATTCGATACACATTAAAGAAAATATTTTTGGCATCAGATAAACTTAGACTTGAATCTAAATTCTGCCGTCAGCAAATTGTTTGATCTCTCTAATGCTCAGTTTCCTCATCTAAAAAAACAACTCTTACTCATGGGACTGCTAAGAGAAATATATCAGATAACATATATAAAATGCTTGGCACATAATTCCATCTCCTCCTCACCTTATTAACATTGTTGAGAACCCTGTATCTTTCACGTTCTGTGCCAGGCCCTACTAGGGATGCAAAGGTGAATGAATATGACATAGGCTCTGCCTTCAAAGGACTCAGGGTTGCATGGTATCCTGTGGTGACCTAAAGGATGAAGGGAGTAGAGCAAAGAACTCACAGAAAAGATGTTTTGCCCTAGCCGGTCTGGCTCAGCAGTTAGAGCATTGGCCCTCAGACTGAAGGGTCGCAGGTTCAATTCCCAGTCAAGGGCACATACCTGGGTTGCAGGTTCGATCCCCGGACCCGGTCAGGATCTTGCAGGAGGTAACCAATTGATGTGCTTCTCTCACATCAATGTGTCTCTCCCTCCCTCCCTTTCCACTCTATCTAAAGATCAATGAAAAAATATCCTCGAGTGAGGATTCACAAAAGAAAAAAAAGAAAAGATGCTTTGGGTTTTTTTTCCCTTTAAAATATAAGAAAAAAAATCAACTGGAGAGAAATAGAAAATATAGATAAGCAAATTTAAAAAGAAACAACAAATCAGTCCACCACCAAGAGATTACTAATGTTAACATTTTGAGGTAGGAATGTATATATGTGTTTACGTGTGTATGTGTGTATAAATTTAGCAGGTTATTGTGTGTGTGTGTGTGTGTGTGTGTGTAAACACGGATTTTTAATAAAATGATATACTATTGTCTTATAATATGCTTTTTTTTTTATCCTCACCCAAGGACATTTTTCCATATTTTGTTCAGATAGAGTGGGAGGGAGAGAGAGAGAGAGAAACATCGACGTGAAAGGGACACATTGAGTGGTTGCCATCCGCACGACCCAACCAGGGCCGAGGACAAACTGCAACCGAGGTACGTGACCTTAGTGGGAACTGAACCCGGGTCTCTCTGGATCGCAGGCCGCCGCTCTAACCGCTAAGCCAAACCGGCCAGGGCTGCTTCTTTTTATTTAACGCTACAATAAACATTTTCTGTATTAGTAAATAGTAATATATAATAACACCTAATACTTTTTACTATTTCAACCCAGAACCCAATGGGATATATACCACTATTATCTCCATTTTACACATGATGAAATTGAGACACAGAGAAGGTTAGGGACTTTCCCAAGGTCACACAGCTAATAAGTGACATAATTGAAATTTGAATTCAGTCTATGCTTTTAATCACTAATATATATGCCATAATTTAAAAAGGCAAAATAGAAGTCTATTACATGAACTACACCACAATTTAACCAATCAACTATTGTTAGGCAAACTGGGTCTTGAAGGTTGAGTAGCTGTTCTCCAGAAAAATAGAAATAAACTCCAAACAAAAGGGCCATGAACAAAATTACAGATGTATCAAACAGCATCGCATATTTGAAGGAATGCTCTTGGTATCACTGGGAATATGACATGAGTGGGAATGACAAGGAGATTGAAAAGGTAAGTAAAGTTGTATTGTGAAGGATACATTTGAAAGGGACAGGACTAGAGATAGGAAGACCAGTTAAAAATCTATTGTCCAGCCCTGGCCGGTTTGGCTCAGCGGTTAGATCATCAGCCTGTGGTCCAAAGAGACCCGGGTTCGGTTCCCGCTAAGGGCATGTACCTATGTTGCAGTTTGTCCCCGGCCCTGGTTGGGTCGTGTGGGTGGCAGCCACTCGATGTGTCCCTTTCACATCGATGTTTCTCTCTCTCTCTCTCTTCCTCCCACTCTATCTCAACAAAATGTTGAAAAATGTCCTCTGGTGAGGATTAAAAAAAAAAAAATCTATTGTCCAATAATGGAATATTTTTCAGCCACCAAAGGGAATGAAATGCAGACATATACTTCATCATGGATGAATCCTAATGGCATAATGCTAAGTAAAATAAGCCAGATGAAAAGAAAACATATTGCATGATTACAGTTATGAGGTACCTAGAAGAGGTAAATTCATAGAGACAAAAAGCAGAATAGATTTACTGGGCGTGGGAGAAGAGGGAATGAGAAGCCATTGTGTAATGGGTACAAAGTTTCTGCCTGGGATGATGAGAAATTTCTGGAAATGGATAGTGGTCATAGCTACATAACACTGTGAATATACTTAATGCCAATGAACTGTACACTTTAAAATGGTTAAACTGTTAATTATTATATTACATATATTTTATCATAATTTAAAAAAAAAAAAAACTATTGCCCAGAAGAGAAATGATTAGAGACTGGAGATAGAAAGGAGGGGGGAAATTTGAAAAATATCAAAACTAAACAGATTTGGTGATTGATAATATGAGGTGAGAAAAAATATAATAACTCTTAGGCTTCTAGATATAGAGAAATGGCATTTTAAGTTTCCTTTTATAGATAAGGAAACAGAGGCCCAGAGATACAACTTAAGTTGTCCAAAGTTAGTTTGTTAATAGCAGAATTGAAACTTAAATGCCAGACTCCTGATTAAAATTTGGTACTCTCTCTTGCCCAGCCAGTGTGGCTCAGTGGCTGAGCATCCACACATGCACCAAGAGGTCCCCTGTTCGATTCCCGGTCAGGACACATGCCCAGGTTGTGGGCCTGATCCCCAGTGGGGGGCATGCAGGAGGCAGCCAATCAATGTTCTCTCTCATTGATGTTTCTCTCTCTCCCTCTCCCTTCTTCTCTCTCTAAAACCAATAAAGAAAAAAAATTCGGTACATTTGGCCTCACAGGTGTGGCTCAGTGGATTGAGCATTGCCCCATGGACTGAGAAGTCATGGTTCAATTCCCAGTCAGGGCACATGCCCAGGTTGCGGGCTTGATCCCCAGTAGGGGGTGTGCAGGAGGCAGTCAATTGATGTTTCTCTCAGACATCAATGCTTTTATCTCTCTCTTCCTTCCTCTCTCTCAAAAAAATCAATAAAAACATATTTTAAAAAATAAAATAAAATGAAATTCGGTACTCTTTCCACTATAATACAACATCAAGAAAGAATATTGTCTTATATTTATAGAGTACTCCATAATTCACAAAGTGATTTCACATACATTATTTTATTCGATACTGATCACAACCTATGAGTTAGGGCAGGTATCAATCATTTTCCAATGAGTACACTTAAAAAGAGTAAGAAAATTGATGCAACTCCTTAAAATCCTCAAAGATCTAAATTTCTTCTGTTTGAGTACAGGAGAACCTTAAGGTGGGAAGTGAGATGCAAATGATGAACTTGGGACTACATGCTACTATATGTAGTGGGTATTGAGGGGAAAATTGGGGCTAAAAATACAAGTGGGTTGGGTAGGTTTCGAGGCCACCATATTGCATAACTCCATGTCATAATTTTTACAGACTTACACAGCTGCCCCCTGGAGCTGTGTAAGACAACAGCCCTGGATGAAATAAAGTGGGAGTCTCCAACCTGCAAATCAGGATCTACTGGTAGGTCTAGAAACCTCACCTCATGGAGCTCCAAAATGTCTCCTCTCTGCTACACATCCTTTCTGCCACAAGTCTCAGCTAACATTCCCAGAGTGAAGGGGAGAATAACAGAGCCAGCAACAACTTCTCAAGGACTGCAATGATTATATCCGCCCTGATCTCAAGACTCAAATTAAAAGAAGCTCCTCCATATAATAAGGTTGGAGATCACCATAATAAAGGATTGGGAGGAGACAAGGATGGTCTTGTGTGATCATATCTACTCGTCTGGTGGGGAAAAAAATTCTAGACAGGGCCAGATATTACTGTTAAACCTTATTAGAACATGATCATATTAACATTAAATCCAAAGGTAACAAGAGAGAATAAGGCAGGTCATAACAGGCATTCATTTGGCAATCCACTCATGCTTTAAACCAAGTTGATAGAGTACTAACACAGATTACAAATAAAACTTACTACTAAGCTTCTGACCAAGTTGTATTTAGGTACCACACAAAACTAGGACACCAAGTCAGATGCTTCAAATATAGAATATAATCTAAAACTGATCAGATGCTTCAAATGTAGAACAGAACCTAGAGTTTCTGTGAAGATAGCCAACCTCTCTCCTCGCCTGGGGTCTCTGTTCCATGTAATCCTTGTCTACTCTGTCCGGGATCTTTGTGGATGGAGGTGGGCCATTTATTCTGGTTTTCTGGTGGTGGGGACCCTACCTGCCCTACACCCAAAAGAAAAAAAAAAAGAACCTAAAAAATGACTACTGGTAGTCTTCAAATGGCCAAGTCAAACAACTGCAGTTACATTTCTCCAGAAAACAAAGGTTAGGCAAATGTAGTCTGTTTTGCTTGAAGACATTTCTGACGGCATTCCACCAACTATCACAGAGTGTATTTCTTTCCTTGCCTAATCTGCTTCTATGTCTTCCAACTTCTTGGACTTCCCACTGGCACTTAATGTGTACATTGCTCTCCAGTGTTACCTGGTACTACTTGGGTTACTGACCCCAGCTGCTCTCTGTAAATATCATTTTATTGCCTATATAGTTGTATCACTAGGAAAACTTAATACAAAATTCTAAACTCTGGAAACAAATTAGAGTGGAGATGGTATCAAATTGAGACAGTATGACTCCAAAGCCTATGTGACTAACCCTCTCCTAAACAGGTTATACAAAGGAATTTAGTGAAGGTTAAATAGCTATTCAAAGCATTCAAAAAATGACTGACTGTATTGGAAAAAAGCAGCCTTCCATCCCTTGTTTCTCCTTGACTCTCATACTACTACCACACTTACACTTCTGACTCCAGATGTGTGGAGGTTTTTCCCACCAAGAAATTCTCCGTGACACCAGCTGAGTGTCCTACAATTTAATTCAATTCTGACACTATCGACCTGGAGATAGGATCTCATGGGTTAAGGGCTGGGTCCCCTAAGACTGCTCTACCCCACTTCTCACAGACTTAAATAGCTGGTGAAATCATTCATAAAATGGCCCACATCTATCATTTTAAATACTTCTCTCTGACATAAAATCTCTACTACAATCAGGCAAGTGCCCTCACTGCCACACGGCCCATGCTTGCCATTTCTTTCTATTACTTTATTTGTATTTATTTATTTTTTTATTGCTGAGACTGGGGCTGGGGCTGGGGCTGGGGCTGGGGCTGGGGCTGGGGCTGGGGCTGGGACTCCTATTACTTTAACTGGTCTCCTCACCTGGAATGCTCTCTACCGTATATTTAAATCCCATCACACTACTTGTCTGCAAATGCCACAAAAGCAGGACCATTATCTGCTGTGTTCACTATTATATCCTCAGGCCATTACACATGGTAGCTACTAAAATAATTGTTGAGTGAGTAAATGAACCCAAGCCCCACCTCCTCCATGAAAAACATGTCAAATACTTGTACCCGCTTTCTTTTTCAATTCTGAATACTTTTGGAATAAGCATCACAGTTTAGCACCTAATTTCTCTGTAATTGTTTAGTATTAGACTTCTTTCTCTGGCTAGACACTGGAGAATATGCCTTATGCTCCTCTGCACACCACACAGGACCGATGTAAACACTAGATATACAAGAACATAATAAGCCTTTATTAATTGGAGTGCTGATGTGATTGAATATAAAAATTCAATGTGCACACAACTTTGTAAAAATGCAGCTATTTTGAAGAGTAGGTTAGACATGAATAAAGCCTTTTCAATTGCCAACATTTTATATTTCAGAAATTATTCAGTAAAAGTATGGTTCAGCATTGGGTTATTAGAGAAATAATCTAGAAAATCTCAATAGCCCAGAGTCTGTGACTCACTAATTCTACAAGCAGATTGGTACAGAAGTAGAATGAGTAAGTACATCAGGGTGATATGACTTGCTAGCTCTCATAACAAGTTTTGAAATACCACGTCAGCATACTGTAGGTATATTGTAGGCTATTGTGCCCTCCCAATCTGAGTTTTCCATTTTCTATAGTGTAATGTAGAAATTAAATATTGTGCCCTGGCCAGTTTAACTCAGTGGTTAGAGCATCAATCTGAGGACTGGAAAGTCCCAGGTTCGGTTCCCGCTAAGGGCATGTACCTTGGTCGCAGTTTGTCCCCGGCCCCAATTAGGGTTGTGTGGGTGGCAACCAATCGATGTGTCTCTCTCACATCGATGTTTCTCTCTCTCTCTTCCCCCCTCTCCCTCCTGCTCTGTCTGAAAATAAATGCCAAAAAAAAATGTCCTCAGGTGAGGATAAAAAAAATAAATAAATATTGCTTGCAGGGTGTAGTCTACTAAGTAGTACAGCAAAACTATAATTTAAAATTTTATTATACAGGTTGCTAAAACTACATTTACAGTAAATAATGTATTAAAAGAATAATAGTAACTAAATTTTGTGTGTTTACTATCTGCCAGGTACTGCTTTTAGGGCTTTACACGTATTAATTCACTGACAATCCTAAGAATCAGGTACTGTTATTGCCCCCATTTCAGAAATTTGGAGGAACTGAGGCCAAAAAAAAAAGTAAGAAATCTGTCTAGGGTCATACAAGTAGTAAGCAGAGGAGCTGGATGGGATTCCAACCCAGGCAGTCTGGTGCCATAGACCCCATTCTTTAATCCTGTTACAGTGCCTCTCCAAATCAGCACTTCAGAGTACAGTGCTGAAGTTAAGATGTTTTGAAGTTACCAAGAGACTATCCAGTAGTCCAGAAAAATGTACCCAACAATGGTCCCATTTATGCTTATCAACTTCTACTGCATGATCTCTTAGTACAGTTTAAATTGAAAACATTATTATAAATATCAAAGTCTAATCAAGTTCAAAGATGTGTTTCTTGTAAAGATGATAAAACACACATAAACCATTTATTTTCCCAGGACCTGAGAATATTTTTCCACTGATTTTTTAGATAGAGTGGAATGAAGGGAGGGAGGGAGGGAGGGAGGGGAGGAGAGAGAGAGAGAGAGAGAGAGAGAGAGAGAAACACATTGAGTGGTTGCCTCCCACAGGGCCCCAACCAGGGCCAGGGATGGAATCTGCAACCCAGATACATGCCCTTGACCAGGAATTGAACCCAAGACCCTTCTGTCCCAGGGCCGACACTCTAACCACTGAGCCGAGCTGCCCATGGCTGGATTCTTACTTTTGAACTTCGTTTGAAACTACTGAGGAAATTCTGAGCTACCAATATTTTAACTTTTTTTGTTGTTGTTGATATTTTGTTCAGATAGAGTGGGAGGGGGAGAGAGAGAGAGAGAGAGAAACATCGATGTGAAGGGGACACATCGAGTGGCTGCCACCCACACAACCAACCAGGGCCGGTGACAAACTGCAACCGAGGTACGTGCCCTTAGCGGGAACCGAACCCAGGTCTCTCCGGACCACAGGCTGACGCTCTAACCGCTTAGCCAAACCGGCCAGGGCCAATATTTTAACTTTTAATTGTCCACTCAATTTGTTCATTTGTACTTTCAAAGATGATAAATGGGCATTTTTCTCTCTCTCTCTTTTTTTTTTTTTTGGTACATGCCCCTAGCAGGAACCGAACCCGGGACTCTCTGGTCCGCAGGCCAACGCTCCAACTGCTGAGCCAAACCGGCCAGGGCCAGATACCTTCTTTTTTTTGCTCCCATTGTAAGTGCAAAAATCAAAAAGGAAATTGTACTTGGAACGCTTTAACAACTGAGCTCTCTAACTTTTTGTTAGTTCAAGGATCAAGTCTTAAGCATCCTCATGAAAGCAGAGGTCAACTACAAATTTATCCAAAATAGCCCTGAGAATTATTTTTTAGAATTCCACTGTGGAATTATTTCTCTCTGTTCTTATATCCTTGTTGACAGCTTTTCAGATCTTAACAGAAGCCCTCTTAGTGCTCTCCTCTCATGAGTGGCAGGTAGCCTGCTTCAGGTGAACACTCAAGAGGGCAGAAACCATTTTCTTCACAATTCCAAGAAGCATACAGTGTTCTGAAAACTCTCAGTGGAGGCAGGGGAAGGAAATACTTCCAATATTATTCCTTCTCAATCTGCTTTTGTTGGGACATCAAATGCACAAGCAGGATCAGCATCAGTTAAAACAGCATTAAAAAAAAAAGGTTAGCCCTGGCCAGTTTGGCTCAGCGGTTAGAGCGTCGGCCTGCAGTCCGGAGAGACCCGGGTTCGGTTCCCGCTAAGGGCACGTACTTCGGTTGCAGTTTGTCCCCGGCCCTGGTTGGTCATGCGGGTGGCAGCCACTCAATGTGTCCCTTCACGTCGATGTTTCTTTCTCTCTCTCCCTTCCTCTCTCTCCCTCCCACTCCATCTGTACAAAAAATGGAAAAAAAAAAGGTTAATTTTTTTTCTTTATTGATTTCAGAGAGAGGAGAAGGGAGAGGGAGAAAGGGAGGGAGAGAGAGAGAGAGAGAAACATTGATGAGAGAGAACATGGACCGGCCACCTCCTGCATGCCCCACCACTGGGGATCGGGCCCACAACTGGGAACCAAACCAGCCACCTCTTGGTGCATGGGTCGACCCTCAACCACTGAGACACACCAGCTGGCAAATACTTTACTTTTTACAAACAAAATTGACTAGACCCTGGCCGGTTTGGTTCAGCGGTAGAGTCGACCCGTGGGCCAGAGAGTCTCAGGTTCAATTCCGGACAAGGGCACGTACCTCGGTTGAAGTTCGTCCTGGCCATGGTGGGGGTCATGCAGGAGGCAACCAATGGATGTGTCCCTCTCACATCGATGTTTCTCTCTCTCCCTTTCTCTCCCTCTCTCTCTACCTGAAGATAAATAGAAAAATATCCTCGGGTGAGGATTAAAAAAAAAATTGCCCTGGCTGGTTTGGCTCAGCAGTTAGAGCATCAACCTGCAGTCCAGAGAGACCGGGATTCGGTTCCCGCTAAGGGCACATACCTTGGATGCAGTTTGTCCCCGGCCCTTGCTGGGTTGTGTGGGTGGCGGCCACTTGGTGTGTCCCTTTCACGTCAATGTTTCTCTCTCTCTCTCTTTCCTGCTCTATCTGAACAAAAAATGGAAAAATATCCTCGGGTGAGGATAAAAAAAAAAAATCAACTAAAGTAAATGGCCAGACTAAAACAATTTCATTAAGATGTGAAATAACCCATTTATTTCAATCAGTAAATTGTTAAAATGCACTTCTGATTATAGGTTTGGAAAACTGTAATTCTACACTAGAGAATTATAAAATAAAAATAGGTTAAAAAATTAAATCCTTGAGCCATAGCTGTATAATTCTAAATGTAGACAGAAAACATGAGACAAAGTGCAACTAATTGGCTCAAAATGAGGATATTTTATAGTTTCCTTCAAGAAAGAAGGATCTGTGAAAAATGATGGAACCTACCAATATTCCACACATTTGAGCCCACAAGGATGAGGACATCACTTAAATTTTCTAACAGTGCTGGAGAAACTAGGGACATATTTATGAAACCAGAAACGTCCTACCCTTTCACTTACTGACGCACATTCCCAAGGTATTGTGATACATTTCCTGCCATGTTATCTCAGCAAGTAAGTTATACCACATTAAATCAACATGAAGACAAATTTATAAGTGAAAAATGTGATTGCTGGGATGGTAAATTGAAATGAATAGACCTGACTGTTGCCTGCCTCCCCCCTCCCTGTCCCCATCTTGATTTATGTCCTAAGAAAGATCACTGTTCAAAAATCAAATTCTGTGAAACATTTAAATGCTCTACCACCCTTTAAAAAAGATGAGTAAAGGAAATTTTGAGGCAAAACTCCCAAATATTATTCTCATTTATGTCACTGCCTGTATCACCTTAGTCAAATCACTTCTCAAAATTTTTATTTTACCAACTGGAAAATGAAGATTATCTTCACTCATTGGGATGTCAAAAGTATTGATTAAAGTCTGCCAAGTATATATACATATACACACAGTTATAACAAGGATTTATAAAAAGAAATGTATTGCTTAGAGCACCAAGAGAAGTAAAAGTTGTAGTGTGTTAGTCTGGGTTATTTTTGCTTGCTCTCTGGCTCTAGTTTTCAAACAAATTTTACTGCTTATGCATGTACTTTTAAAAGAAAAACAACCTTCTGCATTACAGACCAGAGATGTTAACCTGTTCTCTGGAGGGATCACTGGTTTAAGCTAACACTGCCTAAAGGCCACAAATTGAGGTCTTTTTTTAAGACTATAATTTGAAAAGAATAATTTCTATCAGGTTAAGAAGACCAGTAGAGAAATCAGTTTGGAGGAGAAAAGGAAATGCACAAATTTCTTGGGGAAAACCTGGAACAGCTTCTGGCTTTAGTCAATGTTGTTATTCATTGCCAGCAATTTAGAAAATGATTCCAAATTATATTTTATACACAACACTCTATCAAAATTAAAGTATCTATAACAAGCTTCACTTTTTTCTCTTTTAGATTTGAGTTTTCATCAGAAATAAATATACTACACTAACACTTTTTTTGTCATTGCATGTATTTTTTCTATATATAAGCTTTTTTATGGAGTAAATGTTTAATGTTATCAGGAGTAGAGAATCTCACCAATACAGAAGAAAAAAAAATAAAATAAATAAAAAGTGGATATATTACAAGGTGGAATTGTGGGTGGTTTGTATTTGTTTTTATTTTTCAATTACAGTTGTCTTTCTACTCCACCATCTTGACTGGAAGTACAAAAGGTTTTTTATTGGCTGCAGGGTAGTTGGATATGGTTGTAAGCTTACCAGTTTTGTATCATAATTTTTTTCTTTTAACCAGTAAAATCTTAGAAGATGTGGCTGTATTAGAAATAGGGATGTTGACGTACAGTGTGTTGCTGGATGTCCTGCATCTTTCTAGCCCCCCAAGCCTTTGCCTACATTATTTTCTCTACTTGGCCTGCCCTCCCCTACAGAGCTAAATTTAATCCATTTTCAAGGCCTAATTCAAGTGCTGCTTTCCCTGTACTCTCATAATACTTTCTGTTTCTCATATATGCTACTGAGATTTAAAGGGAGTATCAGTCTTTCCTACTACATTGTGAGACCCTCCAGTACAAAAAAAACCCCCTCATGTCATGACTAGACATAAGAAAGTTTGAAAGATAAAAATAAAATCTCAACCAATGTCAGCCCAATAAATGTAATTTAAAAAATACATTCTGTAAAAAAATGTCTGTTCAAAATGTCCTTAGAAAGGATGAGATAAGCAGCCTAGTTAGTCAATCAGTGGGAGTGCTAGAACCCATTGTCTTCATAACTGAACTGAACTACTTGAATGCAAACTCTTTTGAGGTCAGTGACTCTGGCCTATTTCTTGTGTATGCACCCTACCACTACCCACACCTCAATATCACCTAATTCAATGTTCTGCACACACTCTCAGTACAAAGCCATATTCTTGTAGATGAAGAAGCTGTAATTAAAACAAAGATGAGATGCTGAAAAATATTTACTTGTGAAACAATAAGAGTTGTCGGTGATGAAGATAATGACTCCTTCTACAACAAAAAGTGACAGAAAGATGCCACAGGGTGCGACAAGGGTGGCGAGTAACTTTACTGGGAAGGGGACAGAATGAACAAAATGGAATGGGAAAAAGAGTGCTATCTCAGTTTAGCTTATGTTCCCAAGCGACACAAGAAGCAAAATAATTTTCTATATTATTTCATTGATGATGATCAGTGTCTGTGATTTCCAATACCGGGCACAGATCTGCTGGTACGTTCAATTCATTAATTAAGATAGGCCACGGACGATCAGGACACTACCCCAGCAGGGTACGGGAACTGCCACAGGTCAGGACCTCATTTCCCCGTCTCCCCTCTCAGTGAGGAGAAGTAAAGCAGGAGCGCGGTGAATACCGGAGTTGTGAGGAAGTGAGAGTTTGGAGACTGCCCCGGATTAAGATGACCTTCTTGCCACACTCGGTAGAACAGACTGACAGACAGAACACCCCTCCACCAGTAAGAGGGGACGACGGGAAGCTGATACTGGACTTACCTGGTTTTTGTCCTACGGTTAAACCTCGGGAGCTACGTAGCCCGTGACGGCAACAAATCCACGCGCGGAGGCTACTCTCTCACACGGCGGGAGAAGTCATAGTAGCGGCGGTGGCTGCGGCTGTGGTGGCGGCTGTGGTGGCGGCGGCGGCGGCAGCGGCGGCGGCGGCAACTCCTCCTCCAGCCACTTCTCTTCCTCCACCCCCTGCTGCCCGCCAGCCGCCTTCCCCCCTCCTCCTCTCCCTCCCCCCACTTCCGGGTGATGCCCAGGCCGGAAGCTGGGCGGGCGAGGCGGGGAGAGGGACGCGTCACGTGACGGGGACCGCGCGGAGCCGTCCAGCTTCCTGGTCCCCTGCTGCCCCCTGGCTGACACGCAGCCTGGGAGGAGGTCTGTTCGGTGCTGCTCAGCGCCTCCTTCCTCCTTCAACGAAATCAAAACAGCAAAATCCCACCCAAACTTCTGTCCTCCGTAGTTTCCTAAGCTCCAGTGAAGAAGTGATGAGGTCCTTGTAAATCGCCTTCCGAACAGGGCAGCCCTTCCGAGCACGAAATTCACGTGCTTCTCGGACTGTGTAGCCGAACTCCAGATGTGAACGCGAGAACCAGGATTTGCTCTCATCTCTCCACTGAAAATTGATTTCCAAAAGTTTCTCATTCATCATGTATATGTGTATATGTATGTGTGTGTGTGTGTGTGTGTGCTTTTAAATTCATAATCTTTATGTGTGTGTTGGAGTTAGGACAGGGATCTCACCTCACACTACCTTCACATGACCATTCCAAGCTCTGAATCACTTCCACATTTATTCTTTCATTTGTCCAGCATTTAAAAACCTAGAAGATTCCAAGGATGCAAAAATATTACAGTATAGCCCTGGCCGGTTTGGCTGAGCGGTTAGAGCGTCGGCCTGCGGTCCTGAGAGACCCGGGTTCTGTTCCCGCTAAGGGCGCGTACCTGGGTTGCAGTTTGTCCCCGGCCCTGGTCGGTTGTGCGGGTGGCAGCCACTCGATGTGTTCCTTTCGCATCGATGTTTCTCTCTCTCTCTCTGTTCCTCTCTCTCCCTCCCACTCTATCTGTACAAAAAATGGAAAAATATCCTCGGGTGAGGATAAAAAAATATATATATATATATTGCAGTATATATCAATCACCATGAGTTTTAGATAGAAATGAGATGCATAAAATGTAGCCATACAATGCAATAAGTAAATGGTACAGAAATTGAGAAAAATTATTTTATTCCTGTTTTCCCCTTTGACTTATTAAAAAGCAGCAAAATCCTAGGATCTTTAAAACGATGAACATTAACAGTGAGAGGGTGAAGCTCCATCTCACTAATTTCAGATAGAGATATGGTCTTTTAATACTGCGTTTCATTAAATATCTGTCATAAGATGTAGGGGGAAACTAATCACAAGATTACTTA
Source organism: Molossus molossus (assembly GCF_014108415.1). Taxonomy (NCBI): domain Eukaryota; kingdom Metazoa; phylum Chordata; class Mammalia; order Chiroptera; family Molossidae; genus Molossus; species Molossus molossus. The sequence continues at coordinate 8,579,988 of NW_023425355.1, read as the reverse complement.
TATTTTCAACTGGAACCATTTGAACCCAGTTCCCATGAAAAGAGTATTGAGTCTGATAATGTTGTGGAACTCAAAATAGTACATAAACTACATATATTAAACACATTAATTAATATTTGTAAAAGCTTACAAAAGTGTCTGACACACAATAAGTATTTATAAATATTAAATAAAATAATTTCCATCCTATGTTGTCAAATCCTATTAAGTTTTGATAGACAATACTTAAAACTGCCCACAGATCTAAATTATAGGCCTGCAATTAATTATCTCAGAAGGAATTATTTCTCCTCCCTCAACACTTATCCCCATAAATAACAAAAATAGCTTCAAAACCCCTTACCCTCCTGGGCAGGAAGTTGTAGTTCTCAATCAATGTGCACGATTAAGATACATATTCAGCCCCAATTTTAAAATCTTAAAAATACATCACATGAAATTAAGGTGGTTTTTAAGTGGGCTTCCATTTATTAGCAAGTTAGTTTTGAACTACAATATTAACACTGTTGAGTTTTCAAAGAAATTTTCTTAAAGGCAGAAAACCAGGTTTATCCTCTGATAATCTTCATCAGAAAATATCAAATCTACTACCTCTCTAGTTTTTATATTAAGTTTATCATTATAAACTGCAAAATCCTCTACTATGTATATCCCTAGTCACCAGGCCATTCACTCATTCTAAATTGTGTCATGTCTCACCCTGGCCAGTGTGGCTGGTTGGAGCGTCTTCCCCTACACCAGAAGGAGCAGGTTCTCCCGGTCAGGGCACATACCGAGTTTCCGGTTTGATCCCCTGTCCCGGCGCCACAGGAGGCAACCTATTGATGTTTCTCTCTCTCCCTTCCTCGCTCAAAAATCTATTAAAAAAAAAAAAAACTTGCCCAGCCGGTTTAGGTAGGTCAGTGGTTGAGCATCAACCCATGCACCAGCAGGTCACCTGTTCAATTCCCTGTCAGGGCACATGCTCAGGTTGTGGGCCCAATCCCCAGTCGGGGGCATGCAGGAGGCCGCCAATGTTCTCTCTCATCAATGCTTCTATCTCTCTCTCCCTATCCCTTCCTCTCTCCCTAAAAATCAATAAAGAAAAGTTTTAATAAAACATGTCAGTCTCTAATTGCATCAACCTTAATCTTCCTTCTAATGTACAAGCTTATTACAATTTTTTATGATTACAATATTATTCTAACAGCTATCAAACAGAATGGAATGTTTCCAGGAAGTAATCAGGTTTTCTGGGTTTAAACAGTTAGTAGGTGCCCCCGAAATGCTTACAAAGTGGTATTAATATCTCCAATAAAATAGTCACAAGGATGAGAATTCAATATCTATGCCTCTGTAACAACCTTGATACATAATTCTAAATAATAATTTTAAAAAACAGAACACACCCCCTAAAATAATTGTTTTAGGGTGAAATTAAGAATGGGATTCATGATGTTCACCCTAATTTTAAAAAATACTTGATAGTCTTTCAATAAATAACATTTAATGAGCCCTGGCCGGTTTGGCTCAGCAGTTAGAGCATCGGCCCACGGACGAAAGAGTCTCAGGTTCAATTCCGGTCAAGGGCATGTACATTCATTGTGATTTGTCCCCAGCCCTGGTCAGTTCGTGCGGGAGGCAACCAGTTGATGTGGCTCTATCACATCAATGTTTCTCTCTGTCCCTCCCACTCTATCTGATGATAAATAAAAATATATCTTGGGTGAGGAATAAAAAAAAATTGGCAACAAGCCTGGCCAGTGTGGCTCAGTAAATTGAGCATTAACCCATGGACTGAGAGGTCTGCTTTTGATTCCCTGTCAGGGCACAAGCCCCGATTTCGGGCTTGATCCCCAGTAGGGGGCGTATAGGAGGCAGCCGATTGATGTTTCTCACATGGATACTTCTCTCTCTTCCTCTCTCTCTAAAAAAATGAGTAAAAACATATTTTTTTTAAAATTGGCAATGATTCTAGGCAGTTGCTGCTAGAGCTTGCCCACCCTCTACGTCCCTGAGGGTGTATTATTTCCCTTTGCTCCAATATATCTTACCACTACATTAAAAAAAAATTTAATAAATAATAATTGGCAATGCTTCTAAAGTAAATCACTTACCTAAATTCTTCAGTTTGTTTTTTCAAACACAGTTAACATTCAATATTATTCTGTACCAGCTTCAGATGTACAGCAAAGTGGCCAGAAAATCATGCACCTTACAGAGAGCTCCCCCACTGTCCTAAGTACCCACCTGGCCTCATACAGAATTATCATGACATTATTAACTATATTCCCCACACCATAATCTACAACCTCGTGACTATTCTGTAACTAACAATTTGTACTGCTTAATTTCTTCACCTCTTTCACCCAGCCCCCAAAACACTCTTCCCTCTGACCACTGTCAGTCTGTTCTCTGTATCTGAGTGTTTCTATTTTTATTTGCTCATTAGAATCCACATATAAGTGAAATCATATCGTATTTATCTTTCTCTGACTTATTTCACTTAGCATAATACCCTCTCAGTCCACCCATGCTATCACAAAAAGATCCCTTTTTTTTCAGCCGAGTAGTCTTTTGTTGTATATATATATATATATGAACTTTTTTTTTTTTTTTTTTTTATCCTCACCCGAGGACATTTTTCCATTTTTTGTTCAGGTAGAGTGGGAGGGAGAGAGAGGAACAGAGAGAGAGAAACATCGATGTGAAAGGAACACATCAAGTGGCTGCCACCCGCACAACCCAACCAGGGCCGGGGACAAACTGCAACCGAGGTACGTGCCCTTAGCGGGAACCGAACCCGGGTCTCTCAGGACCGCAGGCCGACGCTCTAACCGCTGAGCCAAACCGGCCAGGGCTGAACTTTTTTTTTTATCCTCACCCAAGGACATTTTTCGATATTTTTTTCAGATAGAGTGGGAGGGGGGAGGGAGGGAGGGAGAGAGAGAGAGAGAGAAACATCTACATGAAAGCGAGTGGTTGCCACCCACACGACCCAACCAGGGCTGGGGACAAACTGCAACCGAGGTATGTGCCCTTAGCGGGAACCGAACCCAGGTCTCTCCGACCGCAGGCCGATGCTCTAACCTAACTGCTGAGCCAAACTGGCCAGGGCCAGACAACATCTTTATTCACTCATCTGATGAACACTTTGGTTGCTTCTATATCTTGGCTATTGTAAATAATGCTGCAATGAACATAGGGGTGCATATATTCCTTCGAATTAGTGTTTCGGGTTTCTTTGGATATATTCCCAGAAGTGGAATTGCTGGTTCATAAGGCAGTTCCATTTTTAATTTTTCACTATTTTTCAGAGCGGTTGCACAAATCTGCATACCCAACAGTGTACTAGAGATAACGTATTATAGAATTGTACCCCTGAAACCTATATAATTTTATTAACCAGTCACCCCAATAAAGTCAATAAAATTTTTAAAAAACAGTGCACTAGAGTTCCCTTTTCTCCATATCTTCACCACTTGTTGATTTAATGATAGCCATTCTGACAGGTGAGAAGTGGTATCTCATTGCGGTTTTAATCTGCTTTTCTCTGATGATTAGTAACATTGAGCATCTTTTCATCTATTGGCCATCTGCATGTCCTCTTTGGAGAATTGTCTATTCAGGTGCTTTGTCCATTTTAAGTATGTTTTTATTGATATTTTTAGAGAGAAAGGGAATGAGAGATAGAAACATCGATTGACTGCCTCCCACACACCCCTCACTGGGGATCATGCCAACAACCTGGGCACGTGCCCTGACAGGGAATCAAACCAGGACCTCCCAGACCATGGGATGAAGCTCAATCCACTGAGCCACTGAACCACACTGGCAGGGCCCTTTGCCCATTACTTAATGGGATTGTTTGCTTTTTTGATGCTGAGTTGTATGTTTTTTGTTTTTGTTTTGCTGTTAATCCTCACCTGAGGATATTTTTCCACTGATTTTTAGATAAAGTGGATGGGGGGTGGGTGGGGTGAGAAACATCAACGTGAGAAAGACAAATCGATTGGTTGCCTCCCACACCACCCTGACTGGGAGGTAGGAAGTAGTAGGCATAACCAAGATCTAGACATCAATTTTTAGCTCAAAGATGACCTAAAATAACTCTGTGAGCCCTTATTCATGACCTATAATTTCAATCTACTATAAAGTCGATTTCCAGGTGATAGCCAAATTTTCCTTTTACACTACCTCATATAGAAAAGCCATTTAAGAAGTTGTATAGCCCTGGCCGGTTTGGCTCAGCGGTTAGAGCGTCGGCCTGCGGTACAGAGAGACCCGGGTTCGGTTCCCGCTAAGGGCATATATCTCGGTTGCAGTTTGTCCCCGGCCCTGGTTGGGTCGTGTGGGTGGCAGCCACTCGATGTGTCGCTTTCACGTCGATGTTTCTCTCTCTCTCTCTTCCTCTCTCTCCCTCCCACTCTGTCTGAAAAATAAATAAAGAAAAAAAAAAAAAAAAGAAGTTGTATAGCCCTGACTGGTTTGGCTCAGCGGTTGGAGCATTAGCCTGCAGACCAGAGTCCCGGGTTTGGTTCCCACTAGGGGCATGTACAAAAAAAAAGAAGTTGTATAGCATTTTGATTTTATTAACACAACAGTTAAATAAATGAAGTGATCAAGCTTGCTTTCATTCACAAAACAAACAAACCTACAAGTTTCAAATGTATTTTATTTCTCTAATCATGCCATATTTTAATGGGTACACAGTGCTTTCACTTGGCATCAATGATGAGTTGGTTTTGAAACAATTCTTTATTACACCATCTGGGATGATTACTAATCTCTCCATTCCTTTGGGGTGACTCTGCCAACTGGCGACAGGTTCCACTCTATTCCAATCTGCGTTGCTGTCTGTAAAAATTAAAATGCTGTCAGTTCTACATGTTTAAACCAGAAACCATTCTCCCTTAGAAACTATTTCTTAAAAGTGACAAAGGTATTCTGCTCTGTAGGTTAAAAACAAATAGAAACTCATTGGGATAGACTGCCCTCCATGTAGGCAAATCTAATTGCTACTAATTCTCTAGACTCACGCCATGTTGTTCAATAGAACTTCCTCATATGAAGGAAATGTTCTGTATCAGCACTGGCCAATAAATACAGTAACCACTAGCCACATAGGTTATTAAAATGTGGCTAGTATGACTAAGGAACTGAATTTTTCATTTTATTTAATTAACTCAAGTTTAGAGTTCACATTTTATACTACTTCATCAAAATGTTGCTTCACTCAACCACAACTACCTAAATACCACCAAATAGCACTTTTGTAATATCCCTTCATGAAGGAGCACTTTACCTTTTGAAGTCCCCGATAAGACATTTGTTCAACATCTGTTTCTTCTAATAAAGCACACACACACTTATTTTAATAGTATATCTAATTTCAGGAAGATCAAACAAGAATAAAAAAGGCCTATTATATTAAAGTATCTTTGTTTATTAAGGCAAGGGTTGAGTTATGTCTTTTAAAATAAACTTATATTGCCCAGCCGGTGTGGCTCATTTGGTTGAGCAGCATCCCATGCACCAAGAGGTCAGAGATTGATTCCCAGTCAGGGTACATGCCCAGATTTTGAACTCGATCCCCAGCAGGGAGTATGCAGGAGGCAGCCAATTGATGTTTCTATGTCTCCCTTTCTCTCTAAAAAATCAATTAAAAAATAAAAACAAAAAGAGATTAACTTATCTATTATAACTTCAAAACTTCTACTTTTTTGTTGTTAATCCTCACCTGAGGATACTTTTCCATTGATTTTTAAATAGACTAGGAGGGAGGGAGAGAGAAATCTCTCGGTTGATAGCTTCCCACACATTGGGCCAACGTTCTGACCGTTGAGCCAAACTGGCCAGGGCAACATACAACCCTTTTAAAACAGCTATACAGCTCTGGCCAGTTTGGCTCAACGGTCAGAGCATCGGCCCGCGGTCCAGAGAGACCCGGGTTCGGTACCCGCTAAGGGCACATACCGTGGTTGTGGTTTGTCCCCGGTCCTGGTTGGGTCGTGCATGTAGGAGGCAGTTACTCGATGTGTCCCTTTCACATCGATGTTTCTCTCCCTCCCTCCCTCCCTCCCACTCTATCTGAACAAAAAATGGAAAAATGCCCTCGGGCGAGGATAAAAAACAAACAAACATAAAACAGCTATACAACACAGAAAGGGCTGCCTTGTGATCCAGTAAGCAAGTTGTTACTGGAAATGTTAAGAACAGATGATAGGTGAATGCTAAATATTGAGAAAGAAATTCCTGCCCCGATGGGTAACTACATTAGAAAATCTCTAAGGTCCCTCCCTTACTAGAAATGCACACTACTCTGTGAATATAGTATGAATACATGAGCTAAATGTGAATGAAAAACATTTAAACCAGAAATTATCAATCAATAGTACTTACATATGCCCAGGCAGCAATACAGAAAGTGGCTCCACTAGCTAATACAAGATTACCATATTTGTCATGGAAGTCGGGTGCCTGTTTCTGGTGCATCTGCCTTGACATTTTTTGCTGAATGCTTCGAACTTAAAGAAAAAAAAATATACAGAAGCATATCTATGAATTATTAGGAAAAAGAACGTATGCAATTGATATTGAAAACCAGGAAAGCCAAGAAGTTAACTCTCTAGTATTATACAATTCAATAAAATGTTAAAACATTATAGCTAAAAGTACCATACTCTGAAAGGCATAAAAAATAAGATGAACTGACAGATGGATAGATATGTGACAAAACAAATATAGTAAAACGTTAATTGTAGAATCTATGTTGTGGGTATGTGGATGTTCATCAAACAATTGTTCCGACATTTCTGTATGTCTGAAAGTTTTCTAAGTAAAACATTGGAGGGAGTGTGGGTGCTGGACGAACGTGGGCAGGGGAGGGGAAATGGGGGAATATATGTAATAATGCCAACAATAAAAGTATAGTAAAAAAATGTAATTGATTGCTCAAAAAAAAAAGTTGGGGTAAAAACAAAGAACAGGTGATATCAATAACACTCTTTACATGTTGGTATTGGTATCACGTCTGGAACTTAGCTCCTATTCATTAATTTGAATATTTATGACTTAAATTTTAACTAAAGTTAATTCAGCAGTGGTCAACAACATACAACATAGAAGGGTAAATAAACTAAAAAAGAACTTCAAATTAAAGCACACTAAATGTTCATGACCTTAAAATTGCAAAAAAAGAAAAAACTCCAAAAATGAATCTTGATTTTTAAAATAATTAGTCACCGTGTTAAAGGGAATGGGGTAAATGAAAATGTGTGGCACAGACCCTGTCCTCAGGTAACTTCCAGTCTAGAGGAGGATATTAGGCATGTAGATACAAATCACTATAATACAAGGAAGTAGGATGTTAGCTAAGCACTTTCAACAGCAGGTTGGATTTGGTTATATAGATGTGGGAAAGGGGAATCTGATAAAAGGCAGACAGAAAAGCCCAGTGTACTAGAAAATGAACTACATTTGGCTAAAGGATGAGGTGTATAGACAAGCAATGGGAGTAAAGCTAAAAAATCATGGAGGAGCCCTGGCCGGTTTTGCTCAGCGGTTAGAGCGTCGGCTTGTGGTCCAGAGAGACCCGGGTTCGGTTCCCGCTAAGAGCACGTGCCTCGGTTGCGGTTTTTCCCCGGCCCTGGTTGGTCCTGCGGGTGGCAGCCACTCGATGTGTCCCTTTTGCATCGATGTTTCTCTCTCTCTTCCTCTCTCTCCCTCCCACTCTATCTGAACAAAAAATGGAAAAATGTCCTCGGATGAGGATAAAAAAAAAAAAAAATCATGGAGGACCCAACCGGTGTGGCTCAGAGATTGAACACCCATGCACCATGAGGTCACCGGTTCGATTCCCGGTCAGGGAACATGTCCCGGTTGAGGGCCTGGTCCCCAGTGGGGGGCATGCAGAAAGCGGCCAATCGATGTTCTCTCTCATCGATGTCTCTCTCTCTCTCTCCCTCTCCCTTCCTCTCTCTCTAAAAATCAATAAAGAAAAATAATCATGGAGGGCCAATGTTTTGGTTGAGGTAAAGGTTTTCGAGCAGAATTACACATTCAAACTTTGCTTTTACTGTTATTTTAGTAGAAATACTTTTCAAACCGACTCTGGAGGGCTTGGGAAAGAGCCAAGACTGCAAAATGCATATCCCCAGCTGGTTTTAAATTCCTCTCCAATCTAAGTGGCAGGTGCTTATTGTTTTAAACCCTCAAAAGGTACTTATGTGCTAATAGAAAGTATATTAAAGAAACAGCAATCTTTCCCGGCCAGTGTGGCTCAGTGGACTGAGCGCTGTCCCATGGACAGAAAGGTCCTGGTTTGATTCTAGTCAGGGCACATGCCCGGGTTGTAGGCTTGATCCCTGGGGGCAAGTGGGAGGCAGCTGACTGATGTTTCTCTCTCGCATCGATGTTTCTCTCTCTCTCTAAAAAGTCAATAAAAACATTTAAAAAAGAAACAGCAATCTTGACCATTTACTAGCACTTAAGAATATAATTGCTTCTGTATGATACTCTATATATATATATATATATATATATATATATATATTTTAATCCTCACCCTAGGATATTTTTTCATTTATCATCAGATAGAGGGGGGGGGGATAGAGAGAGAGAGAGAGAGAGAGAGAGAAACATCGATGTGATAGAGCCACATCGACTGGATGGCTCCCGAATGACCTGACCAGGGCCAGGGACAAACTGCAACCGAGGTATGTGGCCTTGGCCGGAAATCGAACCTGCCACTCATTGGTCTGAGGGCCGATGCTCTAACCACTGAGCCAAACCGGCCAGGGCTGTATGATACAATATGTTATTTCAGGATAGTTATTTGCCAATTAGTGGTTTCATCTCTTAACTGCCTTACGGTCTTTTTTTTTTTTCACCTTTACTAAAACATCGATGAGCAAATTTACAAACATTTCAAAATATGGTCTGCTCTAGAGCAGTTAAAAAGTGAGTTTGTGAATTCCATGTTGAAAAAAAACAAAAAAGCAAAACCCGTTTCCTAAGTTACAAGACCCTACCTGCTCAAAGGGCAAAGACATTAAGATTATCAAACAATTCTGCAACACCTCATGACCTCAACACTGATCACTCAAGTGAATTTCTTTAGATTTTTGTGACAAGAATTGGTTTACTTACCACCTATTAGTCATCTCACATAATCCTCAAGAACTTTATGAGGTAGGTTTTATTTACTAATCCCCTATTTTACAAAGGAGGAAAATGATGTTCAGCTTTTTACCCAATGTGAAAGAGATAAGAGATGGGTATTTTGGATTACCAAAAAAGTCAGGCGACTACTTTTTGTTCATTGTCAAAGCTGTTTGAGTGTTCAGAACACAGTCTAGTTATTCCTCCAACAGCTACATAAACTGAAAATAAAAAGACAGCTAAAAAAGGTAAATGATTGCTTAAGGTTACCTTTATTGTTTAAAAAAAAAAAAAACTCACTTTACTCAAGGTCACCTTCAGTGCAAATCAATCAAGGAAATGACTTTCCTTTCTCCAATCTAATGTATTCTAAATATGTAATGCTGGTCTCAAATCGTCCCTGTACACTCTTAACTTTTACATAAGAAATAATCCACAAATAACAAAAAGTGCGGGGTACCATTTAGCTTATCTCCCTGCGATGAAAAACCAGATGAAGAGCGAAATTTACAAGTTCCTTCCGTCATTGTTACAAGAATTGAAGAAAAGACTCTTCCATTTGTGGGGGAAATGTGCCCCCAAACTAAAATTAACGAAATTATTTAAGGAACAAGGTGTCCACCAAGAATGTTTTTCCCTGAAATCATAGGTTACTACTGAATAATTAAAAAGCAGGGCTAGGCTATGACTCCAGTAACAAAAGAGAGCTGTGAACCGCAAAGGGAACACGGGGTGATCAAGCTCATGCTAAGGGCATCTTCCCAGTTAGTTAGGGCGAGGCGGGAGACTAAGCATTTAGAGTTAGAAGGTCGGGATGCCGGCGGAAAAGGCAGGAGCGACCACGAGGACAAATGGATAAAAGGCCCTTGGAAATTATTTTATCACAATTTTTGCTCACCTGGGAGACGACTTAGCGCGTTTTTGGCCAATGGAAACATCGTGAAGCTGAAGACGGAACTGCAGCAACTGCAGCGGCTGGTTGTTGGAACTTCGCGTCAGGTACCCTTGCAAGGAACCCTGAAAAACAAAATGGCTTTCAGTAGGGCATTTTAATGAGATTTAATGAATTCTCGCGAGACCTGTGAAAACCTATAGAAATAGTAATCTCTTCAAAACACGGGAAGATAAAGGCCTTTTGGGAAATGTAGTTTCACGCTTTATAAATGACGTATTTACTGACGAATTACAGACAACCCCGCCCCCCCAACCTTGAAGACTGGTTTAGGGCCCAATAAAGGAGAGATGAGACTCTGATCTTGGGCTGAGTCAGCAAAGGAACCAGGTTCGAGATCGGTAGTGTTTCAGAAGCTTGAGCTTGTATCTCGCTCCACACTAATGTTCCTCCCAAACTTCCTTCATGTCTTTGATTTTTTTTTTTGTCTTCTATTACTACATGCTAAATCGTTTAACTTTTACTTTTGAAACAACCTCGAATTTAGAGAAAAGTTGCAAGAATAGTAAAAAGAATTCATAATATGTGGATAAATATGTGACGAAGCAAATTTAACAAAGTGTCGATTGCAGAAACATGGTCGGTGTTCAGAGTAAAATTCTTTCACTTTCTCTTTATGTTTGGATATTTTCATAATAAAACATTGATGGGGGAGAACCACTGTATACCCCTTACCAAGATACAAAACTTCTTAATATTTTACCACATGTGTTCTCTCTCCGTATTTTATACATGTATACGTGTGTGTGTATGTGTGTGTATTTGCTTTTTTTCTGAACCATTTGAGAATAATTTGCACGCACGGTGTGCTTTTACCCATTAATACATCAGGGTTCATTTCATAAGATTATGATATTCTTTTGCATAACCACAGTACAGTTATCAAATTCAGAAATTTTCATAATGATACAGTACAACCGGTATTCCAATTCCACCAGTTGTTCCAATGTTTCCACATAGAATTCAATCCAGGTCCTTGTATTGAATTTAGTTGTCATGTGTCTTTAGTCTCCTTTTACTTTTTCTCTCTCTCTCTTTTTTTTTTTTTTTTTTGTAGCTTTATTTCTGTGTGTTTTTTTTTTATTTAAATATTTTTTTTATTTTTAAATTATAGTTGACATACAGTATTATATTAGTTTCAGGTGTACACCCCATTGATAAAATTAAACAGTTCCTCGGCCTTTCTTTGTCTTTCATGACATTGATTTTTTTCTCACTACAGGTAAGTTTTATTCCTTCAGTTTTACATATGAAGTGAGGTAAAGAATCCTTAAATGATTCCTAAAAGATCAAACTTAGGCAATTCTAAGGGAAGGACTGGTAACTGAACTTCTGATGCCACACAGGTGTAAAATTCCATTCAAATTGTGTGTCTTTTTTTTTTTTTATCCTCACCCGAGGACATTTTTCCATTTTTCGTTCAGGTAGAGTGGGAGGGAGAGAGAGAAACATCGATGTGAAAGGAACACATTGAGTGGCTGCCACCCGCACGACCCAACCAGGGCCGGGGACAAACTGCAACCGAGGTACATGCCCTTAGCAGGAACCAAACCCGGGTCTCTATAGACCGCAGGCCGACGCTCTAACCGCTGAGCCAAACCGGCCAGGGCCAAATTGTGTGTCTTGATGTTTCCTCATAATTACATTCAGTTTACATGACTTCTGGTTGGAACATTACGTAACAGATGTGTCTTCTTAGGGCATCTTATCAGGAAGCATGTAATATTACATTGGTAATGTCAACTTGAATCATTTGGTCGAAGGAGTGGCTTCTATGTTCCTACACTATAAAGTTACTATTTTCCCCTTGTAAGTATAAATAACGTGAAGAATAATACATAAAGACTATGTAAATAATCTTGTTCTTCAGCAAACTTTCACCCACTAGTTTTTGTATCCATTGATGATTTTTGCCTAAATCAATTATTAGTTTGAAAATTGCTGCCCTGGCCGGTTTGGCTCAGCGGCTGGAGCGTCGGCCTGCGGTCCGGAGAGACCCGGGTTTGGTTCCCGCTAAGGGCAGGTACATTGGCTGCAGTTTGTCCCCGGCCCTGGTTAGGTCGTGTGGATGGCAGCCACTCGATGTGTCCCTTTCGGGTCAATGTTTCTCTCTTTCTCTCTCTCTTTCTCTCTCTCTCACTCTATCTGAACAAAAAATGGAAAAATGTCCTCGGGTGAGAATTAAAAAAAAAATGAAAATTGCAAAGTAGTGATTTTCTTTTCTTTTTTTTTTTTTAGGGGAGAGCACGAATGTAGTCCCCCACTACCACAAATTACGCAGTGGAGTTTCCCACATTTGGGGAAATCACAGGGGTCAGCACATCGGAGTGCAATGGATAAGCCTCTCGCTGGGAAAACCGCCTTCGTGATCATGGTATCTCCCCTGCCAGGTAAGTATGCAAAGTGGTGATTTTCTAATTATTATTCTTTCCATAATCAATGATGGATGTTCTACTCTAAAGAGGAATTTTATCTTCTCTCCTATTTATTTGTTCATTATCAGTATGGATTCATGACTCTAATAGGTTATAATCCATTCTTATTTATTTTAATAAATAATAATGCCAGATGTAGTCAGTAGGATTCCCTTTCAGCTGGCTTATGTCTTTTTTTTTTTTTTTATGTCTCTATCTTTTTTTTGAGCAACTTTTTATTTTCTGACACAAAATATTCAAGGTTCATCTTGTACTTTCCCTGCCCTAGCAATGGAATCAGCCATTTCTCTAAGGACCCTTAGTTTCTTTTAGGGATGGTATTTAGTAACCTAGATTTGGCACTAGGTGTGCTCCTTGAAGTGTCTTTGCTTTCTAGTCCTTTCAGTGAATAGAGCTAGGAATATATTTTATGAATGATAAGTTTATACTGATACCTCCAATTCCAGTCCAACCCCCAAAAATTCTTCTTTACCTTCCCTCATTTCATATTTTTAGCTCCCTTCTTCCACAGTGAGAATCCTAGTTCTGCCCTGGCTGGTTTGGCTCAGCGGTAGAGCATCGGCCTGCAGACCAATGAATCGCGGGTTCAATTCCAGTCAAGGGCATGTACCTCGGTTGTGGTTCATCTCAGGCCATGGTTGGGTTGTGCAGGAAGCAACCACTCAATGTACAGTTCTGTGAGTTTTGACAAATTTATCAAGGATGTGACCATCCCAACAATTAAGGACAGAACAGTTCCATCACCACAAATATATGTGGCCCCTTTGTAGTTAACCCCTCTTCCAACCTCCAGTGCCTGATAGCCACTGATTTGTTCTCTGTCTCTAGGAGTTTGCCTTTTCCAGAACGTCATATAGGTGGAATCACACTGCATGTCTCCTTGTATTTTTATTATTATGAGTGTCTGTAAACATTTTTAATTTTTTAAATCTCTCTCAATCACATCTCTTCACTTCAGAACCAGCTAGTTTCTTTTCCATACCCACGTCCTTGACTCTCCTACATAATTATATTATTTCCCTTCGTGTGCCTGAATTTCCAAGTAGAGTCTAAAAGAGTAGTCATAGGGCCCTGGCGGTAAGAGTGTCAGCCTGTGGTCCAGAGAGACCCGGGTTCGGTTCCCGCTAAGGGCATGTACTTTGGTTGCAGTTTGCCCCGGCCCAGGTTGGGTTGTGTGGGTGGCAGCCACTTGATGTGTCCCTTTCACGTCGATGTTTCTCTCTCTCTCCCCCTCCTACTCTATCTGAACAAAAAATGAATGTCCTCAGGTGAGGATAAAAAATGTAAAAAAAAAAAAAAGAGTAGTCATAGGACATTACACATCACCAAAATACATCTAACTTATAGGCAATTTATTTTATTTTTATTATTATTTTTTAATCCTCACCTGAGGATATTTTTCCATTTATCTTCAGATAGAGTGGAAGGAAGGGGTGGGGGAAGAGAGAGAGAGAAACATCGATGTGAAAGAGGCACATCAACTGGTTGCCTCCTACGTGACCCCAATCAGAGCCTGGGACCAAACCACAACTGAAGTATGTGCCCTTGACCAGAATCGAACCTTCAGCTCTTTGGTCCAAGGGCCGATGTTCAAACTGCTGAGCCAAACTGACCAGGGCAATTTCTTTTATTTTGTTGGTGCTTTTCCTCTTGAATAGATTATTAGTCACTATTAAAATCATCCCAGCCTTGGCTGGTTTGGCTCAGTGGTTAGAGCATCGGCCTGCGGTCCAGAGAGACCCGGGTTCAGTTCCCGCTAAGGGCATGTACCTCGGTTGCAGTTTGTCCCCGGCTGTGGTTGGGTCGTTCGGGTAGCAGCCACTCAATGTGTCCCTTCCCCATCTCTCTCTCTCCCCCCCCCCCCACTCTATCTGAACAAAAAATGGAAAAAATGTCCTCGGGTGAGGATAAAAATAATAATAATAATAATAATAATAATAATAATAATAAAGTCATTCCAGCCCAGCCGGTGTGGCTCAGTGGTTGAGCATCGACCCATGCACCAAGAGGTTGCCGGTTCGATTCCCAGTTTCTCTCTTTCTCTCCCCTCTCTTTAAAATCAAATAAAGAAAAAAAATTGAAAAAAAAAATCATTCCAGTTTTACAACCCACAATGATAAACAGACCTGGGCCAAAAAATGGAAACTTCTTCAGCTATGTAGGGTTTTTATTATTTTTTAGATAGGGGAATTGTATGTTTGATGACAGCTATGACACACATAACTTTAAAAAGACCGAAGTGCTTCCTTACAACCTTAGTTTTGCATCCATCCTCCAAACAAAATAACAAATAAAAAAAGGCATTTGCTCTGCATAACCTAAAGTTTAAGTCCTTGTTGATGCCTCTAGTAATAAGAATTTTAACTTTTAAAATGTCATGATTAGCCCAGCTGGTGTGGCTCAGCGGTTGAGCAACGACCCATGCACCAAGAGGTCGCAGGTTCAATTCCCAGTCAGGGCACATGCCCAGGTTGTGGGCCAGATCCCCAGTGTGGGGCAAGCAGGAGGCAGCCAATCGATGTTCTCTCTCATCGATGTTTCTATCTCTCCCTTGCCTTTCCTCTCTCTAAACAAAGAAAAAAGATTAAAAAATAAAAATGTCATTATTAAACAAAAACCTCAAAAATGACTTTGATATCCACTCTGTTCAGCATACATAGCACAGTTCCTGGAACACAGAAGGTATTCAACAAGCTCCTGTTTGTTCACCGTAAAAAAATCTCCCTCTGTGATACTGAGTATATTTTTGCTTTCTGGCTTTTTAAAAATTATTATTTTGATTTGAGGCAATCTGGTGACAGAATGAGGGACTAAAAAAGATTCTAACAATCACATGACTATGTTCAATGTATTCTAGAATATTACACGAAAGAGGTGGATGTCAGACTTCTAAATGAGTCTCCATGGGAAAGATTCTGTTTTCCCAACCTTAAGCCATCTTAGACTCCGAAAAGCCGCAGTTTCACAACTGCGCACGCGCGTCTGAAGAGCCCCGAAGCGCGACATCTTTACGTAAATGAAAGGGGCGAGCCATCATCTTTAGCGGACCAATGAAAAACCTCCAGATTATCCTTTTTCTATTGGCTAACGGAGACCAATTAGAAGTGAACCGTCTTTTAGCGGGCGTCTCACAGTAGAGCGCCGTGACGTAATGTGAGAGGTCGCCCGGTAGGGCTGAGCTAGACCAATGAGGAGGGTTAAGGGGCTGGTTTGCCTGTTCTCACGCCCAACCCGCAGACTCAGCGGAGGAAAGTTTCGCTTCTACGAGGGAGAGGAGCTAACATGGCAGCGCGTTTGTGGCTTCGATGTGTCTCTGCAACCATTGCAGTGGCGCTGCTGCTCATTTATGGGGTTCCCTCAGCCTCTGCCCAAAGAAAGAAGGAGGTGAGGATGCTGTTTCCAGCAACACGGGCTTTTCTCAATGAGTGCGGCTTGAGAGGGTCTGTTCTATCCTTCCCGACCCCCTTTCCCCGCCCGTTCTGTGTCTTTGGTGGCTCCAATTCCGCCGTTTTGGAAGTTGTGGGGTTTGAAAGAGAAGAAACTAGCACCTTGTGTTCTGGGGATGTGGCGTCTGAGAGTGGAGTTGGGTATGAACATCCTGGCTTCTCTAGGCCTGTGCATCTACAAATCTATGACTTTTGACACTTTGAGTGTGGGCCCCATCAGGTGCTGGGGGGAGTTACACTTGAAGTCCAGCGGGTAGAACCTGAGAGTCTTCTGCTGTCAGTAGGTGTAACTTCGTTATGGACGCTTAGAGCAGTTTATAGCATTTTCACTTTAGAAATGTAAGACAAACTGGAGAGGGAAACTCTGCCAGGTTTATTACTTTTTCCAAGTAATTGATTCAAAGCAATTTACGGGAGTGGAAGCTATTAAACTATTTTCAGTCATTTACCAAACAATAAGCGTGCCAGGACTTTGGTATTCATAAGTGAACAAAACTAAGATCCCTCCTTGTGGAATTTACTGGCTTTAGTTAGTGGAGGAGATAACAATATTCTTTACTCACAATTAAGCTGTCCAAAAAGGAATTTTAACACTGTGTTGAAACCCTAGGGACTTAACAGCCATATGCTCCTAGAGTTTTACAGATTACTAGCAATCATTTATGCTCTCTAGTTTTATTTTTTATAAATGAGGGAAACTGAGTCCTAAGTTTATGCAGTTAACTGGCAGAACAAAGCCTAAAACTCTGGATTAGTTAGTCTTATGTTATCTCCTGTACATTCTAGATGTCTTTTATGTTTAAAAACACTATATATAAAGGTATGTATATGTATAACAAAATATTTGTACGGATACACACCAATCTGTTAACAGTGGTTATTTTGGGGTAATCAGGTTGTTTATTAGGGAAACACTTTCACTTTTTACCTTTTGTACGCTATTGCCTGAATTGCTACAATGACCACTTACTCTTTTTTTTTTTTTTTTCAATTTTTATTAATTTATTTTTGTTACAGATGTTTCTCCTCTCCTCCCAGATCCCCTCCTCCCCGTCTGCCCCCGACCCCAAATAGCATTGTTGTCTATGTGCATTGGTTATGCATACATGTATATAAGTTCTTTGGTTCATTTCATCCATCCCCCCATCCTCCTACTCTGAACACTTACTCATTTTTAATGAACAAGTGAAGATTTTTAAAAGCTAGTTTTTAGCCCTGGCCAGTTTGGCTCAGAGGTTAGAGCGTCAGCCTGCAGTCCAGAGAGACCTGGGTTTGGTTCCCACTAAGGGCATGTACTTCAGTTGCAGTTTGTCCCCGGTTGGGTGGTGCGGGTGGCAGCCACTCAATGTGTCCCTTTTATGTCCATGTTTCTCTCTTCTTTCTCTCTCTCCCTCCCGCTCTATCTAAACAAAAAATGGAAAAATGTTCTCGGGTGAGGATAAAAAATAAATACATAAATAAAAATAAAAGCTGTTTTTTAAAAAATAAAATAAATTAACATTTCTACTAAAGTTATATTTATTCATTTAATCTCTCACTGAACTAGAAGCAGAAAGGCCTAGCAGGGGATACATTATGTACAAAAGGAATAAGCAATGAATTATATACTTTAAAATGGTTAACATGGTGGATTTTATGTTATGTGAATTTTATCTCAATTTGGTCCTCTTTGAACCCATACTTCATAGTGTAGCCAGAGATGAAAAGGAAACTCTGAAAACCTTTTCACCTATTTTGCTAAGTATAAAAGGGCTTCTGTAATCTGTCCCTGGTCTGCTTCTTCCAGTCTCATCTCAGTCCCAGCTCGTCCTTGTACTAGTCATACTGAATTACTTGCCTTCCTTGATCTTCTGTACTCTCTTGTGTCTATTCTTATTAGAATTCTGCTGCAGTATTTCCCTTCTCTCTCATCCCACCCCCTCATTCACCTGAGGTTTCCTACTCTTCAAGTCTTAGCTCAAACATTACTTTCTTCCTCAACTAAGCTTTTTTTGTTTCTCCCAGGTGAATTGAGATAAATTCAGCGCATTGTATTGTTATTGTTTATATACTAGTCTTTCCCATTAGACTGTGAACATCTTGAATATAGGCACTTTTTTTTACTTGACTTTTTTTTTTCCTTAGGGAGAGAGAGATAGAAACATTATAGTGAGAAAACATCTATCTGCTGCCTCCTGCACTCCCTCTACTGGGGATTGAGCCCAAAACCCAGGCATGTGCCCCAACCAGGAATCCAACTGGCGACCTCTCAGTGCATGGGACATTGCTCAACCAACTGAGCCACAACAGCCAGGGCGAGAGTACATTTATATATTTTTAAAAATTTTTATCTTGCCCTGGCGGTTTGGCTCAGCGGTTAGAGCATCGGCCTGCGGTCCAGAGAGAGCCGGGTTCGGTTCCCGCTAAGGGCATGTACCTCGGTTGCAGTTTTTCCCCGGCCCTGGTTGGGTGGTGCGGGTGGCAACCACTCCATGTGTCCCTTTCATGTCCATGTTTCTCTCTCCCTCTCTCTCCCTCCCACTCTATTTGAACAAAATATGGAAAAATGTCCTTGGGTGAGGATTAAAAAAATTTTTTTTTCTTGCCCTGGCTGGTTTGGCTCAGTGGTCAGAGCGTCAGCCTGCGGCCCAGAGAGTCCCAGGTTTGGTTCTGCTAAGGGCACGTACCTCAGTTGCAGTTTGTCCCCGGCTGTGGTTGGGGTCGTGCAGGTGGCAACCACTGGATGTGTCTCTCTCACATAATGTTTTTCTCTTCCTCCCTCCCTGTCTCTCTCTCTTTCCCCTCCCTGCCTCCCACTCTCTAAAAATCAATGGAAAAAATATCCTTGGGTGAGGATTAACAACAAAAAAGACGTCTCCCTTAAATGAATATAATTAAAAATCACTCCAGTTCCTCATGGTTGTCTGTTGTTAAATATAATGCTACCGTACTTATCTGATTATTTATACCTGTAGCAATGTTTTTACTTGAAGGTTGAACTTATTCTCTATTATTTACTCAGTGCCGTCTACATGTCAGGTAATGGTTTACATGCATTATCTATAATACAGTAACCCTGCAGAGTAAGTGTCCCTTTCACATCAATGTTTCTCTCTCTCCCTCTCTCTTCCTCTATCTCCCTCACACTCTGTTTGAACAAAAAATGGAAAAATGTCCTCAGGTGAGGATTTAAAAAAAATGGTCATAGTAATGGTAGGATATGAGATAGTCCCCCCACCTCTTCTCAGTTTTCCAAAAACGTTTAAAAATTTTAAAGAGCATGTATGTTAATGCAACCCAAATGATCTTTAGCAAGTTACTCTGAGTCTCATTTTCCTTACCAGTAGAATGGGAAAATGCCTGTTTCTTTGGATATTGTGAAAATTAAATAAGATGAAAGCTATAAAGTGCTTAATGTAATATCTGGCATGTAGAAGACATTAGATGAATATTAGAAAATAAAATAAGAATGTGTTCCTCTGCAGCAGTAAAATGTTTTCTCAATTGATCTTTTTTATTGTTTTTATGAGGATTACTTAGAAAATAGAATTATCTGCATATTTTCACAAGGCAGGCTTTATTGGAAATATTTGTATTCTCTGACATCGCTTTGAGAACTGACACATGCGTGTGTCATACATGCAAAACAGCAATTCTTTAGAAAATACCTTATCACTAAGAACTAAAAGCTCAGTAAGTGTTCCAAAACAAATGAGACACTCCCCCAATAATAAAACAAGGAGAGTGAACAGTGGTGTATTTTAGTCCTGTCCAGGAAGTAGGTGAACTGAGAATGGAGGAGATAGCATTTAAGAATTAAATCTGCTCTCTTCTCTGCTCACTGTCCTCCTTTGGTCATTATCTGCCAATTATGTTTCCAGATCTGTTCAGTCTCACTTGTAACTTAAGGACGGGGTTGGAAAGTTATTGCTTAACCAGGGAATTTATTTTCCTAACATCTGAAAACTACTAGATGATTAGGAAAGTAAAAATATGAAGAATTTTTATGAATAAACCCTGATGGTCTAGAACACAGATACAGTCACATCATATTTTGGGGAGAGGGTGGTACATTTCAGAGGAATTCAGACTGGTGTGCTTAGCTTTTTAAAAATCTACTTATTTATTTATTTATTTATTTTAATCCTCACCCGAGGACATTTTTCCAATTTTTGTACAGATAGAGTGGGAGGGAGAGAGAGAGAGAGAAACATCGATGTGAAAGGGACACATCAAGTGGCTGCCACCCGTACAACCGACCAGGGCCGGGGACAAACTGCAACCGAAGTACGTGCCCTTAGTGGGAACCGAACCCGGGTCTCTCCGGACCACAGGCCCACGCTCTAACCGCTGAGCCAAACCGGCCAGGGCTACTTATTTATTTTTTAAGTGTTTTTATTGACTTAAAATTTTTTTTCTTTTTTTTTAATCCTCACCTGAGGACATTTTTTGTATTTATCTTCAGATAGAGTGGGAGGGAGAGAGGGGTGAAGAGAGAGAGAGAAACATCGATGTGAGAGAGATGCATCGATTGGTTGCCCCCCACATAACCCTATCCAGGGCGGGGACAAACTGCAACCTAGGTATGTGCCCTTAGCGGGAACCGAACCCGGGACTCTCTGGTTCGCGGGCTGACACTCTAACCGCTGAGCCAAACCAGCCAGGACCTGGGCAGCTTTTTAACTTGTGAAATTCAGAAGAAATCTTAATAGCAGGATTATATTTTAGCTTTAAATGATAATAGATTCCTATATGCTATTTTTGATGACTGATTTTCAGTAAAGTAGGGGAATTTGTGGTTGTTAAGGCCTAATCTACTAATTGAGCTAATTGGGCTAAATACTATGCAAGCAGGTAGAATAAAATTAAACATTGTCTTGCTGCCCTTTCTTGGCCCTCTTAATCTTTGTAGCCCTAAAAATTTCATCACACTTGATTATCACCAACAGGATTAGATATATTAATTGACTTACTGTTAGTGGGATTATTGTGTGGCCATACTAATTTAAATGTTTCAAGAGAAGAGAAAGAGTAAACTTACTTAAGTTTGTTGAAAGATATTTTAATTATGAATATCGTTGTTGTTTTTGTTTTAGTGGAAATGTACTCCAAGTAATGTACTCCAAGAAGGGGGCAAATTTTTTGTTGTTAATCCTCACCTGAGGATATTTTTCCATTGATTTTTAGGGAGGGGGAGGGAGAAAGAGAGGGAGAAACATCAATGTGAGAGAGACATTGATCGGTTGCCTCCCATATGACCCCAACTAAGGCCGGGGATCCAAACTGCAACCCAGGTAGGTGCCCTTGATTGGAACCGAACCCAAGATCCTTCGGTGCACAGGCCGACGCTCTAACTACTGAGCCAAACTTGTTGGGCCATGGGGGAGGTAAATTGATTGTGTAAGTCTTTGCTTATAAATTTAATGTTTTCCCATAGCAAGCCTATATTTTGTTTTGAATGAATATATTTAATGCAAATTAAAAACTGGATGGATATATTTCCTTAAATGTTTTTTTGAAACTTAGTGGAAAAGGTATTTGCAATAGGAATTGTTTCCAAATCAATTCCTTTTTTTGAGTTACTGAGTAGTTCACTTGGTAAACTTTTTATTTTTCTTTACCACAGTCCTTGGAAAATGTGTTTCTTATTAATCAATTTTAACTATTAAATAGTAAATAGGCGGAACTGAAGGGTATAGGTGACATTTTATTTTATTTATTTATTTTTTTGAGAAGGGGAGAGAGAGAGAGAGATAGAAACATTGATGAGAGAGAACACCGATTGGCCGCCTCTTGCACACCCCCCACTGGGAATTTGGCCCACAATCTGGGCATGTGCCCTGACCGGGAATTGAACCGGCAACCTCTTGATGCATGGGTTGACCACTCAACCTCTGAGGCACACCAGCTGGTCAGGGTATAGGTGACATTTTAATCCTTTACTTTCAAAGGTTGTGATTTTGAAAGATAATGGAATATGTGGAGAGTGAATAATGGAACTTAGTGGAGAGGCTATAGAAAACACTTTTTTTTCTTATTTATTTATTTATTTTTTTAATCCTCACCAGAGGATATTTTTCTATTTATCTTCAGATAGAGTGGGAGAGGGGGAGAGAGAGAGAGGAGAGAAACATTGATGTATGAGAGTCACTTGGTTGCTTCCCGCATGACCCGCACCAGGGCCAGGGACTGAAGTGCAACTGAGGTACGTGCCTTTGACCGAAATCGCACCCACGACTCTTTGGTCCACAGGCCGACACTCTAACTGCTGAGCCAAACCAGACAGGGCAATTTTTTTAAATTAAATTTATTAGGGTAACATTGGTTAATAACATTACATAATTTTCAGGTATACAAGATTATATGATCCAGCAATTCCTGTTTGGGTATTTACCCGAAAAACAAAATTTTTATTTCTAAGCCATGGCTTTTATTAACAAACAATGGCCTCTTGACAATGGATGAGAAGCATCATAAGGAAGGATGTTCTTCAGTACTAGAAATTTACTCCTATCAAGAAAGCTTTCAACTCAAATGTGAGCAAAAGCGATGCTCGTTTATAAAACCATATACTAGAGAAGACAAAAGAAAACTAGTGAAAGAAGTGTCTGGTAAATATTAAGGTGTTATATTTGAGTTATCTAGACTATACCACATTTTTCAACTGTTCCAGGAAGATCAGGTGATTTATTACTATGAATGGTGTATTTTTTCTGTTGTTTATTTGAATTGCTTAATATTTATTTAATTTCCCAGTGTTACACACACAAATTTATGTAACATGTGATCCCTATTCATAAGAATTAGAATATAAGCAGTAGTTCTCAAGTTTCAGTGCATATAAAGACTTGGGGTACATGTTAAAATTTTGTATTCTTGGAACCTACCCTAGACCCACTGAGTTAAATTTATTGGAAGATGAAATCCAGAAGTCTGTACTTTTAACAGCTACATTTTGAGAAACATGGGTATAGAAAGTTTATTATCCATTATGCTAACAGCTCACTCTGAGAAGTTTTAGTGTACTTTATTGTCAAATATTTTATATTGTGTTCTGAGCATTATTGAATAAAAGTTTTTTGAATGCATAATACAATTATAAAAACCTAAGTTGTACTGTGAAAATTCTTTTCATTTTAGAACAGTTCTCAATGAGGAAGGGGGGATATTTCTCCCCCAGGATTATGTGGCAATGTCTGGAGACATTTTTGGCGGTTGTAGCTGGGCATAGAGGTTAGGGATGCTGCTCAACTTCCTTCGATGTGCAGCACAGCTCCCCACAACAGATAATTATCTGACCTAAGATGTCAGTAGTGCTGTTGTTGAGAAACCCTGGTTTAGAATGATCATGGCTATTTGAATCCTAGCTCTGTGTCTTACTAACTTTGGGCACTTTTGACAAGTTACTTAACCTCTGTGATTCTGTTTACTCAAAAATTGAATGGCCTGGCTGGTGTGGCTCAGTGGTTGAGCAGAGACCCATGCATCAAGAGGTCACCGGTTGGATTCATGCCCAGGTTGTGGGCCTGATCCCCAGTGGGGGGCATGCAGGAGGCGACCAGTTGATATTCTCTCTCATCAATGTTTCTATCTCTCTAAAATCAATAAAGAAAAAATCTTTTAAAGTTAAATAAGCATAGGCTGCAGTTTGTCCCTGGCCCTGGTTGAGTCGTGTGAGTGGCGGCCACTCGATGTGTCCCTTTCACATCGATGTTTCTCTCTCTTTCTCTCTCTCCTTCCTGCTCTATCTGAGTAAAAAATGGAAAAATGTCCTCGGGTGAGGATAAAAAAAAAAAAAAAGTTAAATAAGCATATAGTAGAGTACCTCATAGTGTTGTTTTGAGGTTTGAAGTTGTGCCCTGGCCGGTTTTGCTCAGTGGTTAGAGCGTCGGCCCGCAGACCAGAGAGTCTCGGGTTTGGTTCCTACTAAGGGCACGTAACTTGGTTGCAGTTTGTCCCCACCCGGTTGGGGTCGTGTGGGTGGCAACCACTCGATGTGTCTCTCTTACATCGATGTTTCTCTCCCCCCCTTCCTCCCACTCTATCTGAAGATAAATGCAAAAATGTCCTTAGGTGAGGTTAAAAAAAAAAGAAGTTGCTGCCCAATACATTCATACTAAGCATTCCAAATACAACAGGTCCCTGAATAACATCCTTTTGTTGTTTTCCTTGTAATGTTGATGAAATGTAGGAAATTAACTCTTGTTTATGTCAATTAGCCTATGTTAAAATTGGTTTCTTTATACTTTGTTTCATTTAAAGTCAGGAAAGGCGTACTCTAAGATATATTAAAATATTAAATCATTGTGAATAAGGATTATAACTTCTAATTATGTCCCAGGCTGTGTTCATGTAATTTTATTGTAAAAATTTTAAACTAGTTCATCTTTTGTTGTGATCTATCTTCAATTCATTTTAAAGAAAATGAACTCAGAAAGTAACCTAATGGCCCCTGTATTAAGCAGTTTTTTAACTTGCTAATCTCATATTATAAGAGCTTTAAAGAGAAATTGTAATTCCTCTGAACTAATTGAATAGGCAGAAATGTGACCTTTCCAGGCTGTTAATAAACTGGAACAGGAATATTATAGATGTTTTGCATAGACCTAGTTGAAAGTTATTTAAGACTTTTTGTTTAAGAAGACTACATATGTATAGCTAACTCAAAGCACATATACTTGTTTTGTTGGAATGATCATATGTATATCTATGTGATTGAATAGAAGTAGACTATATAAAAAAACCTGCCTTAATACTTGTTACTGCTTTTCATTTTTTGTCTAAAATAGCCACAAGTAGAATCTGCAGCCATGGTAAG
This sequence comes from Molossus molossus, assembly GCF_014108415.1. Taxonomy (NCBI): domain Eukaryota; kingdom Metazoa; phylum Chordata; class Mammalia; order Chiroptera; family Molossidae; genus Molossus; species Molossus molossus. The sequence goes on along the minus strand of NW_023425355.1, from coordinate 8,555,217 downwards.
TAAAATAGCCAAATCATGTTTGAATTTGCTGGTGACTATAAAATTTAATTTGAAAATATAACAAAATTAATGACTGCTTAAAAGTAGAAAATGCATATTATTTTAATTTAATCTTGTTTATTATTTTAATGGAATGTTTCACGAATGTGTGTGTAATCCTTGTGCAGGGGCCATGCTGATCTCTGTAGTGTGCCAATTTTAGTACATATGTTGCTGAAGAGAGCACAAGAATGCATATTTTAAAACTGTGAACCACTATTGTTCTCTGAGCTGTGAGACTCATTAAGGATATATCAAATAATAAGAATTCATTTTGTAGGAAAAACTGAATACATTTAATCTACTCAGCTTTTATTTAAATCAAATATTCCCTACTCTTGCCAAATATTGGTAACTGATTCTACTATTAAAAGATGAACTAGAGCCCTGGCCCATTTGGCTCAGCGGTTGAGTGTCGGCCTGCGGACCAGAGAGTCCCGGGTTCGGTTCCCGCCAGGGGCACGTACCAAAAAAAAAAAAAAAAGATGAACTAGGGCCCTGGCTGGTTTGGGTCAGTGGTTAGAGCATCAGCCAACCAATCGATCTGTCTCTTACACATCGATGTTTTTTTTCTCTCTCTCTCTGCCCGCCTCACACTCTATCTGAAGATAAATGGGAAAATATCCTCGGGTGAGGTTATAAAAAAAAGATGAATTAGGCCCAGCCAGTGTGGCTCAGTGGATTGAGCATTGTCCCATGGACTGAGGGGTCCTAGTTCGATTCCCAGTCAGGGCACAAGCCCTGGTTGTGGGCTCAATCCCCAGTAGGAAGCATGCAGGAGGTAGCCTATTGATGTATCTTTCACATGGATGTTTCTATCTCTCCCTCTCTCTTCCTCTGTCTCTAAAAAAATCAATAGAACATATATTTAATTTTTTTTCCATTTCTGTGTGTTTGTATGTGCAATTATCTTTTCTTCCCTATATGTTACATAATATGCAAGTTAATCCATTCCCAGCTGGATTCTGTTAAATAGAAATTCAGTACACACTTATTGAGTGCCCACTATATGGTAAAGTATTGTGTCAGCTCTCTAGTAGCTAATAGTTTAGGGAAGAAAACAGATGTCAAAAATGTCTTAGAATGATAAGTGCTAGAATACATTTTAAAAATGTGAAACATCTAGCAGATCTGGAGGGGTGGGATTAATATACTTGTGTCCTTAGTTCTTGACCACTTAGGAAAACCATTTAGGGTCACTCACAACCCACTAGACATGCATTCTCAAGGTGACTAATTTTGTTGAGGTTAACTAAAGCCACAGAAGCTATTACTGTTTCTAGGGATTATTTTTCTTAGCCCAAATCTGAGGCAACAGATTTGCATTACTGACAGCTGTCTTTCAAAGAGTGCTATTTTTCTAGTAAGTTTCTGATCCACTTCCAAAGTGAAAAGGCACAGCCTAACATCTGTTCTCTGATGATTGAGTTACATGGGAGGAGTCTATTTTTAAAGTTTGAATACCAGTGCCCTGGCCAAATTTCAGTATAAGTAATGGGAAATGTAACTGGTCAAATGCTTCTGCATAATGAATCACTTCATGATGTACCAGCCCTTTATAAACATATTTTCAAGAAGAACAAAACTATAATTTAGTATTAAGTCTGCTTTGAGATTCTTGTCTTCTGTACTTTTTATTTTCTCTCGCCTTGTCTTACTATTCTTGCAAAGTTTGAATATAAGGGTAGAGATGAGGGAAATGATAAATATGATTGCATGAATTTCAGCTGAAATTCTTGTTGACTAACCATAGTTCTCTTCCTTTGTCTCATGATGACTGGCTGTGAAAAAGAAACGAACAAAATGTAGCTCTTTCTTTTTTGTGTGTAGGTGTAAATTTTCATTTATCTGAGATAAATATTCAGGAATGCTGAATTGTATGGTTAATGCATGGTTAGTTACTTAATTTTTTAAGAAACTACCAAACTGTTTTCAAGAGTGGCTGTACCATAGTATATTCCCACCAGCAATGTAGAAGATCTAGTTTCTCTATATCCTCGCCAGCCTTTAGTATTGTCACTATATTTTATTTTAGTTACAGGTGTGTAGTGCTATCTCATTGTGCTCTTAATTTGTATTTCTGTAATGGCTAATGATGGTGGACATCTTGTCACATGTTTATTTGATGTCTATAGATCATCTTCAAGGAAATGTCTTACGTTTTTTGCCAATTTTCTAATTGAATTGTGTGGTTTTCACTTTTGAATTTTGGTAGTTTTAAAAAGTATAGTCTAGCTACTAATCCTTTGTGACATGTGTTTAGAAAATATCTTCTTTCACTCTGTAGCTTGTCTTTTCATCCTCTCCTCCTTTCACAGAGGAAAAATTTTTATTTCGATGGTGTCCATTTTATCAGTTTCTTTTTCTTTTCATAAATTGTGTTTTGGGTGTCAGGTCTAAGAACTTTGCCTAGCCCTTGATCCTGAGCATTTTCTTTTATATTTTTTCCTAAATTTTTATACTTTTAATTTTACATTTAAGTATGAGATCCATTTTGAACTAATTTTTATATAAGGTATGAAGTTTATTTCAAAGTTCATATTTTGAGTATGGATGTCCAGTTGCTCCAGCACCATTTGTAGAAAAGGCTCTCCTTCCTCTGCTGAGTTGCTTTTGCAACTTTTTGAAAACTTAGTTGACTGTACTTGTGTAGGTCTATTTCTAGGTTCTTGGTTCTGTTCCATTGATCTATGTGTCTATCCTTTCATCACTACCACCCTGGCTTGCTTATTATAGCTATGTTGCAAACCTTATAATTGCGGAGAGTGATTCCTCCCGCTTTGTTCATTCTTTTCAAGATTGTTTCAACTGTTCTAGTTTGTAGGTGTGTGTGTATGTTTTGAGAAGCAGAATCTTATATAAAACTAGCCAGTTAGTTTAACTCCACGTTCTTTGGAATCTTTGGCAAACAAAAGGGTTTATGACTTTATATTATTTTACGTATTAGTAAATATAATAAACAACTCACATAAAATTTATAGTATTTGATTTAATCTCATCATGAAATCATGTAATTTTGTGAATAATTATCATCCGCAGGCCCAGCTCCTACATTTTATTTTTATTTTATTTTATTTCTTAGTCCTCACCCGAGGACATTTTTTGATATTTTGTTCAGATAGAGTGGGAGGGAGAGAGAGAGAGAGAAAAACATCGACGTGAAAGGGACACATCGAGTGGTTGCCACCCACAGGACCCAACGAGGGCCGGGGACAAACTGCAACCACAAACTGCAACCGAGGTACGCGCCCTTAGCGGGAACTGAACCCGGGTCTCTCCGGACCGCAGGCCGATGCTCTAACCGCTGAGCCAAACCGGCCAGGGCCTAAATTTTATTTTTAGAGCTCTCACATTTCATATCTACCTCTACTTGTTAGTCTCCGTGTTAAGTTGCCTAGATAAAAGGAATTTTAAATGAAAAGTTCAGAATATTAACGGTATGCTCCCATTGTCTTTTTTAGATGGTGTTATCTGAAAAGGTTAGTCAACTGATGGAATGGACCAATAAAAGACCTGTAATAAGAATGAATGGAGACAAGTTCCGTCGCCTTGTTAAAGCCCCACCAAGAAACTACTCCGTTATTGTCATGTTCACTGCTCTCCAACTTCATAGACAATGTGTCGTGTGCAAGTATGAACCTTCAACTACACTTTAAAATTAAATAACTCACAAGATTTTAACAGTTTTTCAATCCCATAAGAACTAAATTAGTTTAGTGGGTGCATAATTAATGTGTATCCCTTACTTAGGGTATCTATAGTAACACATAATATTACTGCTTTTTTATAGTCATTTCTTGGTTGTACATATTAGTGGGGGGGGGAGCAAGGATAAAGTATTGTAGCAATCATAGGAATAAATCTAATGATTATCTTCTAAATTGGTATCAACTTATATAAATGTATGCCAATAGCATTGATGTAGTCTTTTATTATTTGTAAGTGCTTTCATTTTCATACTCTTCAGTTATCATAACAACCTTATAAGGTAGTAAAGCAAATATTCTCACAGTTTTGTGAAAAACAAGTTCTGAAATTTTAACTCGTCTGCCCAAAGCTAGAGATATATTTTTTAAAAATATGTTTTTATTGATTTTTTTTTTTTAGAGAGAAAAGGGAGAGAGAGATAGAAACATCAATGTGAGAGAGAAACATCGATTGGCTGCCTCCTGCATGCCCCCTACTAGGGATCGAGCCCAAAACCCAGGCATGTACCCCAACTGAGTATTGAACCAGGACCTCTCAATCCATGGGACGACACTTAACCCACTGAGCCACACCAGCCAGGCCCAAAGCTGGAGATATTTATTAATACAATAATGGTGGCTACATCTAAGTTTGGAATTACAAGAGAACTTTTTAAGAAAATAAAAATGCATGATTTAGAGATCTTTCTCTTTTTTTCTATATTATTTTGCAGTGATTGTAAACCTTGAAAATGGAGGCTAATTTCACTTACACTTTCACCAAATAGTGCTTTATTGATTTTATTTTACTGTTTGTGAATGATCTTAGGAATAAAGGTTGGTATTTCTTTAAACAAAAGTGTTATGGATAATTAAAAATAGTGCATACAAAAAATGAAATAGCTTTTGCCTTTTGGTGTTTTTTTTGTTGTTGTTTACTTATATTTTTAGATCAGTATGTGTGATCTGGGAATTTACTTTAAATGAAATGACAAAACTGCCCTGTGAAGAACTAATTTAGTAAAAACCTTGGAGGCTTTCCAAATTTGACAGCCTGGGCTCATGTGAAAGAATAGACAGCCTCCTTTCACAATACTGTGTTATGCTACTCCAAGCCTTGCTAACTCTTCTTAAAGGATTTTCTCCTTGGAGGTAGGAGATAGTCAAGGTATTTGGTTCCAGAGCGCTTATTTTATGGGGTATATACTAAATGTAAATTAAAAGTAAATAGAAGAAGGAAAAAGAATAGTAGGTATTAACTATGAATAAATTTTAAATCTTGAGTTACTCCTAATTCAGTCATTTCACTCACTGGCAGTCAGCAATGTACAAAAATGTCAGGAACAGACACAGACTCCTTCATAATTTTGTATTAAATGCAAATTAGTGGAATTCTTATTAACCTAAGTTTTTATTTGTTTTACTTTCTATAAGACCTTTTTTTTTTAATCCTCACCCGAGAATATCCTTTCATTTTTCCTCAGCTAGAGTGGGAAAAGGGAGGGAGGGGGTGGAAAGAGAAGGAGAGACAAAGAAACCTGAATGGGAGAGAGACACATTGGCCACCTCCTACACAACCCCAGGGAGGGCCGGGGGCTGAACTGCTACTGAAGTACATGCCCTTGACCAGAATCAAACCCGCAACTCTTTGGTCCGCAGGCTGATGCTCTAACCGGCCAGGTCTCTACAAGACCAAATTTAAAATTAGTTCACATTTTCCTAAACTCAATCAAAAAATAAAATTAAGCAACAGCAATATTTATAATACTATATCTTTGATGCTATCAGGATGAGAAGTATAAGAAAAATGCCCTGCCCTCATCATCTGGCTAGGAAATGAGTTCACACATGAAAATTTTACTGGCAATATAAGACAATTTATGATTAAGTACTCTGTGAATTGTGTACGTAATAAATAACTGTGAAATTTCAAGAAAGACACATAACAGGAGTGGTTAGGGCTGGCCTAATTGAGAAGATAGGACTTGTACTAGGGCTAGACAAATGGTTCAGCTTTACATACAGGTAGAAGCAGTGATGTGTGAAAGGGTACACAGATAGGAATAAATAAAAGCAGCAATTAAGATGTTCTGTTTGAGCCCTGACTAGTTTTGCTCAGTGGTTAGAGCATCTGCCCACGGACCAATGAGTCACAGTTTCGATTCCGGTGAAGGGCACGTACCTCAGTTTCGGTTCATCCTCGGCCCTGGTCAGGTCGTGTGGGAGGCAACTGGTCGATGTGTCTCTCTCCCATCAATGTTTCTCTTTCTCTCTCTCCCTCTCTCCCACTCTATCTGATGGTAAATTGAAAAATATCCTTGGGTGAGGAATAATTTTTAAAAAAGATATCCTGTTTGAGATTGATTAGTAGAAAGGCAACTTAAAAGCTAGATGTGCCTTGGCCAGTGTGGTTAGACTGTCGGCTCGCATACCAAAAGGTCATGGGTTCGATTCCTGGTCATGGGCACGTACCTGGGTTTGCAGGTGCATTATTTGGAACTAGATGATAAAGGACTCTGAATAACCAACCAGCGAAAGAGCTCGGAGACTATGTTCTGAAGGTAATAGAAAAGCAACAGTTTCTGAGGAGTTTCTTGGAAGAAAAGAAACTAGATATTAAGGCTCTGACTTTAGATAATAGCAATGAAAATAAATGGGAAGGGGTGGAGATGATCACAAAGGAAGAATTGTCAGATATTAGAAACTGAAAGCATGTGGGCAATAAGGGAAAAGTCAAACATGACTTGAGGTTTCAGTAATCTCCATTCCCTAAATTATTCTTATTTTTCACGCTAATAATACATCTGACTATATTTTTATTTACTAAGTAGCATTATGTACTTTCGATTTTTAAAATGGATTAATGGATTAATATTATCATCTACTTTATCTGGAAAAATACTTTAACCTTGTCTTTGAACTCTTAGAAGTAATTTAGGGTATTAAAAATTGTCGTAGAATATAATGAACAAAATAAACTGATGAACAAAATAAGCTGATGAACAAAATAGACCCCAGAGACTTAGAAGTAGGGTACAGAAGTAGGGTGGGGGGGAGGGAAGAGATAAACCAAAGAACTTATATGCATATATGCATGGCCAATTGACATAGACACCAATGCGGGGGAGGGAGGGTGGAATCAGGAGGGGGGTGTCAATGTGCGAAAAGAGTAACATCTGTAACAAAAATAAATTAATATAAAAATAAAAATAAAAATTGTTGTAGAGACAATTAGCTGGATTTTCTAGTGACTACTTTAAGAGAAGAAATAGTGTAGACAGGTAATTACTACTTTCTATTGAAATCTCCAACACTTTGATAAGACTTCTCTTATGCCAAAATAATGGCAGAGTTTGCCAATGTTTGTCCTAACCCTGTCAGTAGAGCCTAACCTACCCCCGACCCCATTGGAAAAACTTCTGTTGCATCTTTGGATCTGTTTTGCTGCTGATAAACTAGATTTCTTTTTAAAATGTTTCATATTTTATCTTCACAAATCTGATTATATCCAGGCAAGCTGATGAAGAATTCCAGATCCTGGCAAACTCCTGGCGATACTCCAGTGCATTTACCAACAGGATATTTTTTGCTATGGTGGATTTTGATGAAGGCTCTGATGTATTTCAGATGGTAAGATCTTTGGTTTATTCTATTAAGTAGGAATAGGCAGACTATGGATAAAGTGGAATATGTATTTTTCAATAGCCATAAGAACTTAAATAGAACTTGTCTTATGTAAGATCTAGAGTAGTTCATGAAATAAAAGCTAAACTTGAGCTAATCATGAAATGTAATGGTCAGTGCTTAACCTGTTAGAATATGAAAATTGAGTAGTAATCAAATAACATATATAAGTAAAATTGTGGTAAATATACATTATAAAAGTTACCATTTTAACCATTTTTAGTGGAAAGTTTATCAAGTAACTTTTAAAATTACAGCATTAATTCATTATTATGCCATCATTGTAATATTGAAGTTCTTTATAGAGTTAGGTACTTGTCTTGACTCCCTTGCTTCTTGTCTTAGTGGAAAGTTTCCTCCTTTTTTTTTTTTAACCTCACTCGAGGACATTTTTGAATTTGTCTTCAGATAGAGTGGGAGGGAGAGAGGGAGAGAAACATCGATGTGAGAGTGACATATTGACTGGTTGCCACCCGCAGGACCCCAACCAGCACCGGAGACAAACTGCAACAAGGTACGTGCCCTTAGCGGGAACCGTATCCAGGCCTCTCTGGTCCGTGGGCCAATGCTCTAACCTCTGAGCCAAACCGGCCAGGGCAAGGTTCCTTGTTCAAAGCTTAATTCTTTTCCTGTTCCCTGGATCCCATACGTATGGGCTCTATCTATTATGACCTTTCTCACCTGTATTTTTTTTTTTTAATCCTCACCCGAGGACATTTTTGCATTTATTTTCAGATTGAGCGGGGGGAGGGGGGGGAGAGATCAATGAAAGAGAGACACATCGACTGGTTGCCACCCACACGACCCCAACCGGGGTTGGGGACAAACTGCAACTGAGGTGGGAACTGAACCCGGGTCTCTCTGGTCCGCAGGCCGACGCTCTAACCACTGAGCAAAATCGGCCAGGGCTCACCTGTGTTTTGTTTTTTTTTATTTAATTTTTTTTATTAAACCTATTGCTTTAAAGAGCAACTTAAGGTTCACAGCACAATTGAGGGGTAGATAAAGAGATTTTCCATATACTCCCTACCCTTACACATGGATAGCTTCCCTCACTATCAACATCCACCACCAGAGTAGTACATTTTTTACAGTTGATGAACCTACATTGACACATCATAATCATATCATCCAAAAGTACACAGTTTATGTTACGGTTCACTCTTGGTCTTGTATAGTCTACTGGTTTGGACAAATGTATAAAGAGTATTTTTAATGCCCTAAAAAATCCTGCCAATTCATCCCTCCCCCCTAACTTTTGATAACTTTTGATATTTTTACTGTCTTCATACTTTCACCTTTTCCAGAATGCTATATAGTTAGAATCATACAGTATGTAGACTTTACAGATTTCCTTCTTTCACTTAGTAATATGTATTTAAAGTTCTTCCATGTCTTTTTATGGCTTGATAGCTCATTTCTTTTTATTGCTAAATAATATCCCATTGTCCAGATGTACCAGAGTTTGTTTATTCACTCACGCACTGAAGGACATCTTGGTTGCTTCCAAGTTTTGGCAGTTATGAATAAACTGCTATCAACATCTCTGTACAGGTTTTGTTATTTTCTAGGAGTTTTATATTTTTCCTTTTAGATTTAGGTCTGTGGTTCATTTTGAGTTAATTTTTTTTAAAAGGTGTAAGGTCTATAGAATAGTGGTATGTGTTTTTTCACTTAGCAATTCCAGTTGTCTTCTTAAACAATACATTACTCTATACTCTATGTTTTCATCATAGAGTATAGAGAAATGTGCTTATCAATAAACATTTATGAACCTTTTAGAATTGACTATTTCTGCTTATGGCTACCATTTTGTATGGCTTTCATTGCAATGTTAGAGCACTATCTTATCCTGATCTTGTTTCCTTCAGATTGAGAATGTACTCTATTTGGAACCTGCTTCAGCTACATAAGACAGTTTTAGTTCTCTTAAATATATTATTTTTTTTACTTAATCTCTGAACAGATTAAAATGTTCGTGGTATGGGAGCTTTTCCATTCTAAAGGAGTAAATGTAGGTTTCTTAGCTAGGCATTTCTATTTGGACAGTGAAGTGTGCTAATTAAGATCACAGGCCGCCTTGGATTTGAATCCTGGCTCCACCATTTACCACTTTCCTTAGGCAAATCACTTTACCTACTTAAACCTGGGCTATAAAATGCCTACTTTTCTAGATAATATTTGCTGTTAAGATTTGTTTTTTGATAACTTACATTTTCATGGACTACTTTTTATTTAGCTAAACATGAATTCAGCTCCAACTTTCATCAACTTTCCTGCAAAAGGGAAACCCAAAAGGGGTGATACTTATGAGTTGCAGGTGCGTGGCTTTTCAGCTGAGCAAATTGCCCGGTGGATTGCTGACAGAACTGATGTCACTGTAAGTTTGCCTACTTTGTAGAAAGTTACTTTGCCATTATCCACTTAGAATCTTACTGGGGAGGTCCTGATTGGTCTTGTCCCCCTATCACTGAGGTGGTAATAAGTAGTTGGGCAGTACCTTCATAAGTAGCATTTAACAGAATCATCATGATGAAAGAGTGAAATTACAAAACATCCTCTGTTGTGGAATTCAGCATGGAAACGACTCTTTTGACCTTATTAAGTCCATGGACTATCTAGTTGTACTTGGCAAATACTTCTTAATCTAAAAGAAGTATAATCTAATTATATTGTGGTTAAAGAGAATGTTGTACCCATTCCATCCCATTTTAAGATACATGGTAGGCTCTTGACTGGGATGAAAATTTTAAAATGTGATTTTCCCTGAAAGTAATCACACTGATTTTGATTGCTTTTATTTGAAATTATTGTGACCTATATAATTAGTGATTCAGTTTCAGACTTTTAAATGTTTTTCTTTCCTTTCCATTAGATTAGAGTAATAAGACCCCCAAATTATGCTGGTCCCCTTATGTTGGGATTGCTTTTAGCTGTTATTGGTGGACTTGTGTATCTTCGAAGAAGCAATATGGAATTTCTCTTTAATAAAACTGGATGGGCTTTTGCAGCTTTGGTGAGTGAATTTTAGAAGAAAATTGTATGAATAAAACTAATATTGTATTGTTGGGTAGCATATTGTTTATTTCTTACCTGTGGGAAGGATTTTATATATATATATATATATATATATATATATATATATATATATATATAAAAATTTATCTTTATTGTTGAAAGTATTACAGATGCCCTTCCTTTTTCCCTCTTTGATACACTCTTCCCCGTTCCCACCCACCCCTGCCATCACTGCACTGTTGTCTGTGTCCATTGGTTATGCATATATGCATATCAGTTCTTTAGTTTATCTCTTCCCTCCCCTCCCACCCCCTTCCCTCTGACGTTTATTTTTATTTTATGCCTTAAAATCATTTGTTTCCTCCATTATCTCATTAGGATGGACAGAGCTTGGAGGAACTGATTGTACCTAGTTTTTGTTCAACTTAAAAGATAGATTCTATCACCTCTAGAAAATCTACCATTTTTAAAAAAATATTCTTCTAAAAGGTTTTTCATTATTCAGTTTTAAAACTTGTATCAGCTTATTTATAATTTTAAAATGATATTTTTTTTCAAAGTAAATATTATTTATTCTTGTGATCCTTGTGGTGAAATATAAGCCTTAATTAATAAATTATCTGAAAACATTTTTCTTCATGTATTACTTGAGCAGATGCACTTTTCATATACCTATCAATTTAATCAAGGTGAGAACAACTACACCATGTTATATGGGTATTTCATTACTTTTTGTTTCCTAGTGTTTTGTGCTTGCTATGACGTCTGGTCAAATGTGGAATCATATAAGAGGACCACCGTATGCTCACAAGAACCCCCACACAGGACATGTGGTAAGGGAAGCCCGGGATTTCTTTCCATTGTATACCAAAGTTAACCTTAGTAATTATTAGCCTGTGAGACCAGAGCCAGCATATGAGGGAACTAGATTTAGTTTTGGATTTTCAGTCTTCCTGTTTACGAGCTTCAGTTGCTAAAAAGAAGATGCAATAGTCTTAAAAGTGGGAAGTTCCTTATTCTGTTTGGTGAGTCCTTTTGAAAACCTAACTAAGAAAAAAAGTCAGCCTTCAGCTAAATATAATATTTGATCAACTACTTGAGCATGAACTGTTTCTAGGCACTGTACTATGTATTATTAGATATAGTGGTAAGCAAGAAAAACATGATCCCTGTCATCATGGAACATACATTATATACCTTACAGTCTTATACACTGAAATACTAGTTTTGTCATATAGTCTGTTGTTGAAAACATAGTATAAGTACAAAAACAGACAAAAATTTTAAATAACACAGAAATAGCTTTTATTTTAGCCAAATTTATTTACTGATGAATGCCACAGACCCAATGCTTATGTATATAAGGTGAATTAATAATTTCATAGAGTTTGAAAATAGCCCATTTTAGGATTAGGATACCAAAATTTAATGTATATTTGAAGATTTAATTTTGTCTTTTTTTTTCCTCTCAGAATTATATCCATGGAAGCAGCCAAGCCCAGTTTGTAGCTGAAACACATATTGTTCTTCTGTTTAGTATCCTCTTTAAAATAAGTACTGTGTTTTAATTTGTCTTTTTTTCCTCACATTATAGTATTATTTCTACAGAGTTTGGTTGAGGCTACTCTGTTATTAATGCAAGTCGTAATATCTTTGGAATCATTATTATGTCATCTGAAGACCACCAGGGACAGACCTGCATTCTGATAAAGCCAAGTTTAGTAGGTCTTGATACAAGGCAGATTGCATATCAGGGGAACCAAGGAACATCTTACCTAAGGAAAGATAGAGTTCTGGGACTTGGGGAAGGACTGAGGCTTAGGTGAAATGTAAGTAAAGCAATGTTTTGATAGGCTCAAAGCAAAACCAGGCTAAGTGTAAAGAAGTCAGCCTCAGGTCAGGACTGTGAAGTGGACAGGGTTCTGTTTCCTGGAAACTACAAAGTTTAGGTAAATGTGGGATTTTGTCTTCAGAAACTCCTTATTTGAAGCTCTGTAGTTGGTAGTAAATTGAGGCTACTTGGAAATTGCACTTGTGCCCTGGCCGGTTTGGCTCAGCGGTTAGAGCGTCAGTCTGCGGTCTGGAGAGACCCAGGTTCGGTTCCCGCTAAGGACATGTACTTCGGTTGCAGTTTGTCCCCGGCCCTGGTTGGTCGTGCGGGTGGCAGCCACTCGATGTGTCCCTTTCACGTCGATGTTTCTCTCTCTCTCTTCCTCCCGCTCTATCTGTACAAAAAATGGAAAAATGTCCTCGGGTGAGGATAAAAAAAAAAAAAAGAAATTGCACTTGTAAACTGAGTGGCTTTAATCCTCCAGGCAGGTATGGCATGTTTAATTTGAATCAGTCTATGTTCTTTGTTGAGTAAGAAAACAGTAGTTTTCAGTACTGTATAAAGAAAAAATCAGAACCCCTGGAAATAGCCCCTTTAGTAAATGTTTGTGCATGGGGTGGACAAAAGTAAGCTTACAATTTGTAATAAATAATACAATAATAAATAAGTAAATAAATAATAATACAGGAATAAACTGTGTTTCACATATTCCCAACTGTAAACATACTATTTGCCCACCCCTGTATATCTTTCCCCATTTTATTTTATTTTATTGTATTTTATTTTATTGTATTTTATTTTATTGTATTTTATTATGTCAGTGATTTCATAGAGATATTTTAAGGAAAACATTCTGAAAATAATTAAGTTTTTGCTTTTAATTGAAGGACATTTGCAAAAATGATATTTTCTTAAAACAATATTATGTAATATGGAAAATAAATTTACTGCTTAAAATTCAGCTTGGAGTCAGGCAACTTAATCTATTTAGCCATGGAATGGTGAGTTGAAGTACATCATAGCTCTTGATAGCTGAGAACAGCACACAGAAACCTTGGAGGTATATTGCAAAATGGGAAGCTCATTTTTTAAAAAAAAGCATATATGCATGTAAGTTCTTTGGTTAACCTCTTCCCACCCTCCTTCCCTCTGAGGTTCATCAGTCTGTTCCATGTTTCCATGCCTCTGTTTCTGTTTTATTCATCATTTTATTTTGTTCATTAGATTCCACATATAACTGAGATCATGTGGTACTTGTCTTTCGCCTAGCATAATACTCTCCAAGTCCCTCCATGGTGTCCCAGAGGGTAATAGATCCTTCTTTTTATTAACAGCTGAATAGTATTCCATTGTGTATATGTACCACAGCATTTTTATCTACTCATCTACTGATGGGCACTTGGGCTGTTTCCAGATATTAGCTATTGTGAATAGCACTGTTATGAACATAGGAGTGCATATATTCTTTCTGATTGGTGTTTCAGGAGTCTTAGGATATATTCCTAGGAGTGGGATCACTGAGTCAAATGGCAGATCAACATTTTTTTTTCTTTTTGTCTTCACCCAAGGACATTTTTCCATTTTTTGTTCAGACAGAGTGGGAGGGAGGGAGAGGAACAGAGAGAGAGAAACATCGACATGAAAGGGACACATCGAGTGGCTGCCTCCCGCACGACCCCAATCAGGGCTGGGGACGAATCGCAACCAAAGTACGTGCCCTTGACCGGAATCGAACCCGTGACTCATTGGTCCGCGGGCCGAAGCTCTAACCGCTCAGCAAAACTGTCCAGGGTGCAACTTTTCATTTTTTGAATTACTGTTTCAATATGCATTACCCATGGGCACAGACTACAGGGTGGTGAAGGCCTGGAGTGTGAATGGGAGGGGAAAGAAGGGGCACATCTGTACTACTCTCAACAAAAGATTAAAAAGAAATTTGAGGGCAAGGACTAGATGAAATAGGGCTGGAAAATGTTAAAAATTATTGAAGCTGACTAAAGGGGAGGAATGAGATTTTCTCTATTTTTGGTATGACTGAAAATTTCCACTAAAAAGGGTTTTTGTCTTAAAAAAATAAAATAAAAGGCATGGCCTGACTGGTGTGGCTCAGTGGATTGAACGATTTCCCGTGGACTGAGAGGTCCCGTTTCTGTTCCAGGTCAGGGCACATTCCCGGGTTCAGGCTCGATCCCGGGGTGGGGGGAACATGCAGGAAGCAGCCGATTGTTTCTCTTACATCAATGTTTCTAACTCTCTCTAAAAAAATCAATAAAAACATTAATCAGAGTACCCTGTAACCAAAGCCTTATAAAAATGATCAGTCTTTGTATGTACCTGGATATAAAGAACTGCAAGAAAAAATAATCTCTGGAGAAGAAGACTTGGCCAAGCAACTGAAAACATGATGCATAAGCATCATTCCTAACAAGAGGCTATGGAAGAAAGTGCAAGATGGTACTAAAGAGATGAATCGACAAATTAGAGAGCCGGTTATTAATTTAGGCCTTACCTGAACACTTTTGTTTCCCTTTCTGCTTAATTATACCCACATGCAGAGCATACAGTATGCATGCATCTGTGCATAATTAATTTGGACATTTTTACCTGCTATTTGTATTAACCAAACTGTAGGGTGAATTGCTGTAGAACACATTCTATTTGTTTTAAATTTGATTGTTTATTTTAGCATTCAACCATGCCATGTGTTACCTATTTGCTCGAAAGGTCTAGTTTGTATTTAAGTAGCTTTTATATGAAGTTGACTAAAAGCGAGGTTATGGCATGTGAGATTTTCTTCTTCTATTAGAATAGGACAAAAGTAGGTAGTGATTTGTACTTTAAAGGCTAATTGTTGAAATTATGGAGAATTTTTGGGAAGTTATTTAAATAAAAAATAGTTGGTCTCTAAATGGTGCATATTTTTTTAAATGGTGCATATTTTAAGTGTGTTCTTTTTTAGAAGGTGGTTGAAATATTCATAATGTCTATTTAATATTTTTGTATTAGATTATTTTATTGAGTTATAAGAAGTTTTTTCTTTACATATTTTGTATACAAGTTCTTTATCACATACAGTTTTTTTTCTTCATTGATTTTAGAGAGAGAGGAAGAGAGAGCTAGAAACATCGATGACAGAGAACATCAATCGGCCGCCTCCTGCATGCCCCCCACTAGGGATCGGGCACACAACCTGGGCATGTGCCCTGACCGGAATTTGAACCAGTGACCTCTTGGTGCGTGAGTCGATGCTCAACCACTGAGCCACACTGGCCGGGCACATAGATACATTTTTAAATGTGTATGAGGTTGAAGCAAAAGTTGGAAGACTGTCCAGGAATATTATATCAAAGTACAATTTCAGGAAAACTAAGTTTATAAGTTATAGTGGGACATTTGTTTAAAATATCAATTTTTATTTTTACAAATAATTTTTCAACCTTAACGTTTTTATTATGTCTTCATAGTAAATATTTATGCTGTGTAGACACAAAATTACTTACTTACAATATTTTGTAAATACACTTACATGTTTATTCTAATTTTCTTTATGAAAGATTAGGGATATTAAAGTGATATGTCTTTTGTGTCTGTGAATTTCTCCTTAAATAATTTTTTTAAGATGGTGGGGTTACCTTAGGAATGGTACTTTTATGTGAAGCTGCTACATCTGACATGGATATTGGAAAGCGAAAGAGTAAGTCATATGCCAAGCTGCCTTTAGTACAGAATAAACCATGTCCTCTAATTGCTTTCCCTCTTGTTTATAAGTATATTATTTTACTTCTTTACTATTTTAAAATATGCTAATTATAGAAAATAGAGTTATCCATTATTCCACCATTAAAAATCTAATGATTTTAACAGTTCTTTCCATTTGTAAAACATCTTTTAAATTGTATAAAATTTTGAATCTTGTACTCCCCCTTTTTAACTGGAGTTAAATAATTCACTAATACATATTTCCCTCTACATAACTTTAAATTTATACTCTATCCTGTAATTTACTTAACCATTCTGATTTTGTTAAGCATTTAGTTTTTCTTTCACTATGATAAAGTCTTATTTAATGACTATCATGGGACATTAAGCTTTATCCTCATTTCATATTAATATCTTAAGGTAGATTTCTTGAAGTAGAATGAGTGTGTGGTCCTGTGTATGAGTATTTTCAATTCTTTTGATGTTTTAAACTGATGATGCCAAATTCTTTGCTCAAATGTTATAATAGTTTAGATTCCTACTAGTGGTATTTATGACTGCTTCTTTCACTGTAATTTTTTCAGTATTAGATAACCTCATTAACAAAGCGTGTGTACGTGTGTGTTTATCATCTAATCAGATAAGAGGGGATGCTATATTATTTTGTACTTATTTGGTTATTAGTGAAGTTAAATATTTTCCTAAATGTTTATTAGCTGCTTGTGCTTTTCCTTCTGTAAAATGTCTTTTTGTCTTTTACCATTTATCTATTAGTCCTTTTCCTATTGGTTTGCATGGACTTTTTATATATTAGAATATTCACACATTGGTATTTGTTGCAAAGGAATGCTAACAATGTAATTTTATTTTACTTACATGAAATCAGTTTTAAGTGTGAGTTTTCCTTTTGTGGATAAAAAAATTTAAATGTCATCAAAATTAACCCAGCTAAGTAAAATCTATTTACTTTTTCTTATAAAAATGATGACATTGGATTTCAAATTTGGGAGATACTTATTTTACTACATTAAAATGAATTTTTACATATTAGAAAGATACACTATCAATTTTTATTCAGTTAATATGCATACTTTAAAAATTTTCATATTTCAATATTCAATACTGGGAAAAAGCCATCTGGATACTACACTCTTGGCATGAATTTAACTTGTAAAACGTTTTGGAGACATTAAAATAATCACAATTTGATCTACTTCTAAGATTCTAACCTAATTAAATAATCAAAAATGATAATAAAAATTTATTTAGCACCTACTATGTACCAGGAACTGCCCTAAGTACTTTTAGATATGTGAAAAGTATAATACAAACATATACAGAGTGATGCTGTATATATACACATGTATGTGTGCATTAGTTAAAAAGACTTTTCTACAATGAGCATACATTAATACTGAGAAAGAACTTTTACATTTTAGCCCCTAATCATATTGTGTGAAAATTAAAAAGGGAAAAAGAATTGTTCCAATATAAGAAAACTAAAATTTGTTTTTAGTATTGGCCAATAAGTATATTTCTCTCGAGCTCCCATTGCTGTAGCACACATGCCTTCCCACAGCTCTGCCTTTGTCCAGGGACGCAGAGTCTCCAGTTATGGGAATCATACTTGAGCATCGTGGGGTCAGTATCTAGAGTGAAGGTCATTAACTGCTATGCTAAACCAGAACATATGAGATTAATTAAGAAGAGAACTATGAATTTAGAGGTAGGAATCAGGTCCTCCCCCCTCATTTAAATGAGGTATCCATGTTGAATGAGTTCCTCATAGTTGTGCATGGATAAAGTACTTTATTTTTTTTTATTTTTTTTTATCCTCATCTGAGGACATTTTTTCCATTTTTTGTTCAGATAGAGTAGGAAGGAGAGAGAGGAAGAGAGAGAGAGAGAGAAACATCGATGTGAAAGGGACACATCGAGCGGCTGCCTCCCACACGACCCAACCAGGGCCGGGGACAAACTGCAACCGAGGTACGTGCCCTTAGCGGGAACTGAACCCAGGTCTTTCCAGACCGCAGGCCAACACTCTGACCGCTGAGCCAAACGGGCCAGGGCGTGGATAAAGTACTTTCAAGTGAAACTGTCACAATGTTACCAGATGTCTTTAAGTCAGTATTTATCAATAATGTGTTAAGGCCACATTTAAGGGTTTTACAAAGAGTTTAGGGTGATTTTCTTGTCAGTAAAACAGTGTTTTCAACACTAAATTCTTGATTGTCATGGCTTTAAAGGAATTCATTAATTCATATAATTAAGTTGCATAAGTATGTAAATGAAGTTACTCTATTATATTGAAGGGGAAGGCAGAATCCTGAAGATAAAAGAATGGGGATGATAAGTATTGGAAAGTTGAGATTTACCAGTAAGTTATATAGCCCTTGTTTTTCACTCTTGGAAGTATAGACTAAAATTTATGCTCTGATTTGTCATTATACATGCTCATTTTACTCTGCTTTTCTTTCTCTGCAGTAATGTGTGTAGCTGGTATTGGACTCGTTGTATTATTCTTCAGTTGGTTGCTGTCTATTTTCAGATCTAAATATCATGGATATCCATATAGGTATGATTATTGTTCATTTATATAACGATTACGTATACTTACAAAGATTAGAGCTGATGTTGCTTTATAATATTTTCTTTTTTGCTTCACCTCCAGACTATTCTAGCTTATAAAGCAAAGAGATAGGTTTTAATTTAATTTAGGTATGTGTCATATAAAAATAAATTTAAGATAATTATATAATGGACAGTAGTAAGTGATTTCTCAGGAACATCTTTCAGGGTTATTCTGACATCACCTAAATTAATTTGGAAATCTATAAAACATAATCATTAAAGCTTAAAAAAAATTTTTTTTCTTAGAGAGGAAGTGACAGGGAGAGAGAGAGAGAAACATTGAGGAGATACAACATTGATTGGCCGCCTCCTGCATGTCCCCCACTGGGGATTAGGCCCACAACCTGGGCATGTGTCCTGACTGGGAATTGAACCGGCGACCTCTTGGTGCACGGGTCGATGCTCAACCACTGAGCCACACCAGCGGGACCATTGGGACATTTTATACCGTATCTATTCACACAGTTCCTTTTCTACATGCTATACTACCTCTTGAGGAGAACATTTTTAAATGTTTTTGAAGCCACCTCACCTTTATTTTTCAAGGCTCTTTAGAGACCATAAACAGAACAATTGATTAAAATTCATTTTGTAGCATGTACATAAGAGTGTTTAAGAGTATCTTGAAATGTTCATAGAGATCTCTAAGACTCAGGAAGGAAATTACTCTCCTGGTTATAAGTTCTCAATTTTGCTCTGTTAATAGCCAAGAGAAATGTAATTACATAATTGACATAATTGGGGATGTTGTAATTTAGTTTAGTTTTTTTGTTTTTTTTTTTAATCCTCACCCGAGGACATTTTTCCACTTTTTGTTCAGATAGAGTGGGGTGGGGGTAGAGAGAAACATCGATGTGAAAGGGACACATCGAGTGGTTGCCACCCGCACAATCCAATCAGGGCTGGGGACAAACTGCAACAGAGGTACATGCCCTTAGTGGGAACTGAACCCGGGTCTCTCTGGACCATAGCCTGATGTTCTAACCTCTGAGCCAAACCGGACAGGGCTAATTTAGTTTAGTTTTATAACCTGAGTGCCAGTTACCATAATTCCTATTCTTTTTTTTTTGGTACATGCCTCTAGCGGGAACTGAACCTGGAACTCTGTGGTCCGCAGGCCAACACTCCAACCACTGAGCAAAATGGCCAGGGCTAATTCCTATTATTTTAATGCAATATTTTCCTGTTGTATAAATGATTCTGAACACTAAAGGTTAAGTATATTAAGTGATATTTTTTAAAACAAATTCATTCTTCTTATTTTTAAAATATTTTTTTCTTTGTTGATTTTAGAGAGAAAGGAAGAGAGAGAGAGGGGAACATCGATGTGCGAGAACATCGATTGGCCGCCTCCTGCATGCCCCCCACTGGAGATTAGGCCCACAATCTGGGCATGTGCCCTGACTGGGAATCGAACCAGTGACCTATTGGTGCATGGGTCGATGCCCAACCACTGAGCCATACCGGCCAGGCCATTCATATTTTTAACAATTTTTTAATAGATAATTTTGACCAACTCCCTGGTTGATTCATTATATTTTGACATTCCTAGATGCCTTCTGATCAGTGAACAACATAAGTTAATCTTGCATTTTTTTCTTTCAAACTTATTTAAGACTAAAACCTACAAGGACTTTGATTCTTTATACTTTCATTGTTCTGTGTTAAGTCTATTTTAAAATAATTTTTCATCTGCCCTGCTGGTGTGACTCAGTGGATTGAATGTTGTCCTATGGACTGAGAGATCCGGGTTCGATTCCTGGTCAGGGCACATGCCCAGGCTAGGCTGCAGGCTCGATCCCCAGTAGGGGGCATGCAGGAGGCAGCTGAAAGATGTTTCTCTCTCACATCAATGTTTCTCTCTCCCTTTCTCTCTAACAAATCAATAAAAATATAGGTAGGTAGGTAGGTAGGTAGGTAGGTAGATAGATAGATAGATAGATAGATAGATAGATAGATAGATAGATAGATAGATAGATAGCAAGGTGCAGGGGATAAGCAGACCAAAATAAAAAAGAAAACAAGCCCTGGCCGGTTTGGCTCAGCGGTTAGAGCATTGGCCTGCGGTCCAGAGAGACCCGGGTTCGGTTCCCGCTAAGGGCACATACCTTGGTTGCAGTTTGTCCCCGGCCCTGGTTGGTTGTGAGGGTGGCAGCCACTCGATGTGTACCTTCGACGTCGATGTTTCTCTCTCTCTCTCTCTCTTCCTCTCTCTCCCTCCCACTCTATCTGAACAAAAAATGGGAAAGTGTCCTCAGGTGAGGATATAAAAAAAAAAAAAAAAGAAAACAAGATATTAAAAAAAATAATAATTTCTCATCTATAGAATACTAACTAGGATGCAAGGGTAATTTTGCTGGGACTTCTGTTACTTATTTGATCATCATGATTAATTTCATTTTTTTGTTTTATCCTCACCCGAGGACACTTTTGCATCTATCTTCAGAAAGAGCAAGAGGGAGAGAGGAGGGAAGAAAGAGAGAGAGAGAAACATCTATGTGAGAGAAACACACTGGCTGGTTGATATTTATTAGAAGTAAAGCCTACTTTTTTTTTTTTTTTTCCAGAAACTAATAGATTTGTATATTTTTTGTTTCAGCTTTCTGATGAGCTAAAAAGGATCCCAGAGATATGTAGACACTGGAGTAATGGAAATTGAAAAATGAAATTGTGTGTGAAAAGAAGAATGAAATTTGTGTATTTTGTATTACCTCTTTTTTTCAAGTGATTTAGTTAATCATTTAACCAAAGAAGATGTGTAGTGCCTTAACAGCAACTTCCTGTCAAAATTATGAAGTATTTGGATACAATTTTCCTCTTAATCTTCCCTTCCCAGTGAACTTTAAGGAACATTTAATTTAGTAGTATTAAGAATATTATTAAAAAGTTGAAAACTATGACTCCATTTTCGTTAGAACAAGGTTCAAAACTACTTTAATTAACTTTTGGCCATATGATTTTATCTTATCCAAAGGTGAGGGTTTGGTTCTGACCAAGTGTTCCTGCATATACCTGTTACAGATAACTACATCAGGAATCCATTCTTAGCTTTTCCACGTGTGCATGGATGTGTATACTTTTGCACATCTTTACTTTTGAGCAGAGAAATCATATGTGCTATGTGGTTTTCTGAAAATAGAATACCATTCTTCAGAGTACCTGTCTAGCCTTTAGGGAAAAAGAAAAAAAAAAACTAGCCAGTCCTCCTCCTCCATCTTTCCTACTGAAATACATTGCTGGCTGTCTATGCTGCTTGGTAGCTGTAGATGATAAAAAATATCTCTAAATACAGAATTATGATTTCTGCATGAGGATGGAAGTAACTACCTTGTATTTTGAAAGGTTTCAGGTTCATTCTGTCCCCCTAGTTTTCTTTTATTTAAGGTGACCCACTCTATAATAAAAATGTAGCTCAGTGCTAAAAACCAGTGTAACTTAAAATTGGTCTAAATGTTTCTGCAAATTAGACATTGTCACTTCATTCATTTGTACCTAAGAGAAAAAAATACGCTTACTGGTTAATTTGATGTCTGTATTACAGTTACAACGTATTTCAATAATCATTGTGTTTAAGAAAAGGACTCCCTAGATTAGGAAAAGAAAGTCATGAAATATTTAGTTATTGCCTGTGAATAGAAAGTAAATGTTTCTTGAAAGCTGTTCTGGTTTTGCTATTATTTTAGCCTTTATTCTCCACTTTAAGTGGAGAAACAAAGTAAATACTTCAAAGAGGTTTTGTTTGAATTTTGTCTTTTTTTCTATCAGTGGAAATAACCGTATGTGCTAATGAAATTTCTGTGAAGAATGAAAGTTTATGGTTATCATTAGATCTAGCTATAACCTTCCCACAATTATGAAGAGTATACTGAAATGCCATTATGATGATAATATGAGAATTATGATTGAGAAAAAATTTAATGAAATTTTGGAAGTATTGAATTAAAATAATACTGTGCCTGACTTCTGTTTACTATCTAATAAGTCTTTCATGTGATCTAGAAGTCTTATATAATAGAGGTTTGCAGAAAGAGATGGATATAATTGTCTAAGAAGAAATGTTTTATGTGAGATCTTTTTTGTGTTTTTTGTTAGTAGATTTGGTGGATGGAGGAATATAGTCAACCTTTTACTCTTTAATGGAGCCACGTTTTGTTAATTACTCCCATATAAATTTTGTGATTCTGGATTCTTGATCTGCTGTTCTTGTACTTGTCTCAGGCCAAATAAATTCATGCTGTGATTCTTATAAGACTTGTATTAAGATGCCCTGATTTGTACAGGCTCACCAGGAGAATACTACTGCCATGTAATGTGTATAGCTCCAAATAGTTTGCCATGAGCATTGAAATAATGACAGTTTTTTGCATTTGTTTTATCTCCCTTAAGAGCACATTCTTTTCTGTAAGGAGAAAAGTTGCATTCTGGCTAATATCTGTAGAAAGCAGATTTACTACACTTAGAATAGTGTTAACTTTGTGGAAATTTTGAAATTAGCTTTCATCTGAAGTGCCTTATGAGTAGACTCTTTTACTTTTCTAGTAATGGTTTAAATATTATTTGTTATGCATTTTAAAAATACTATTCAAAATGACACATTGTAGTGGCAAAGATAACCAAATGTCTGGCTGTTTGCTTTTTGATCATATCAATAAACTTTTACAATCTAAATTGTGAGTTTTTTATTAACATTGAAAGAGGGGTGAATTTAAAACATTAAAGTAGTGGGAATGCAGACTGGTGCAGCCACTATGGAAAACAATATGGTTTTACCTCAAAAAATTAAAAATTGAACTGCCATTTGACCCAGTGATCCCACTTCTAAGAATATACCCTAAGAAGCCTGAAACACCAATCAGAAAGAACATATGTACCCCCATGTTCATAGCAGCACTATTTACAATAGCTAAGATCTGGAAACAGCCCAAGTGTCCATAAAAAAGCTGTGGTACATATACACAATGGAGTACTATCCAGCTGTAAGAAAGAAAGATCTCTTATCCTTTGAGACAACATGGAGGGACCTGGAAAGTATTATCCTAAGTGAAACAAGCCAAGCAGAAAAAGAGAAATACCACATGATCTCACTTATTTGTGGAATATAATGAACATAACAGTCTGAGGAATAGGGTAGACCCAGAAACATGGAAGTAGGGTACAGACTGACAACCCTGAGAAGAGGGGGTAGTGGGGGAGGGAAGAGATAAACCACAGAACTTATATGCATGTATGCATACCCAAAGGACATGGACAACAAGGTGGGGGACAGGGTGGGGGGGATGGGGAGGAGGGTGTCAATGGGGTAAAAAAGGAGAAACATTTATAACAAATAAATAGCCCTGGCCAGTTTGCTCAGTGGTTAGAGCGTCAGCCTGTGGTCCAGAGAGACCCGGGTTTGGTTCCCACTAAGGGCGTGTACCTCGGTTGCAGTTTGTCCCCGGCCCTGGTTGGGTTGTGCAAGTGGCAGCCACTCGATGTGTCCCTTTCACATCGATGTTTCTCTTCCTCTCTCTCCCTCCCACTCTATCTGAACAAAAAATGGAAATAAATAAATAAAATAAAATAATCTGGAAAAAATACCAAAGTAGTATATTCCATGTTGAAATTATGGTTAAATTTCATTTTTTTTAATATAATTTTTTCTTTTTCATCCTCACCCAAGGACATTTTTCCCTTTTTTGTTCAGATAGAGTGGAAGTGAGAGAGAGGAAGAGAGAGAGAAACATCGACCTAAAAGGAACACATCAAGTGGCTGCCTCCCGCACAACCCAACCAGGGCCTGGGACAAACTGCAACTGAGGTACATGCCCTTAGTGGGAACCGAACCCGGGTCTCTCTGGACCACAGGCCAACGCTCTAACCACTGAGCAACCCAGCCAGGGCTATTTAAATTTCTTATTGCCCTCATGACAGTGAATTTGATAAGCCAATTTCCTTAAGTATTTCTAGGTTGAGTTGTATTCTTCCAGGGTTCCATACGTTATCCCTCATTAGTGTTGTCACCCATTAGATTAGTCAAAACAACCAGGATAAGTAGATGAATAGCTGTTTTCAATGGTTGATCTAGCTTTTGTCCCAGTCAGTGAACACTGTGACTAGGTAATTCACTTTTGGTATTAAATAATTGATTTGAAACAGTTACCCAGACAGATTATCAAGTTATATGAGACTGGACAATGATATACTTGCAAACATGGAATAGAAACACTGGACAGGAAGTAAAGAGATCTGGCTTTTAAATAGCATTTAGTCTTTACTCTCTTTCTATCTAGGTATGTGACCATAAGCAAGTCACTTGAACCTTTCTGGACATATTTTTAATTTTAATGTGAGTGCAGTGGACTTAATTACCTCAGTGGTCCTTCTAGCACTACTGTTCTGTGATGCAAAATATTAAAGATGTGTTTAGCCCTGGCCGGTTTGGCTCAGCAGTTGGAGTGACGGCCTGCGGTCTAGAGAGACCCAGGTTCAGTTCCCGCTAAGGGCATGTACCTCGGTTGCAGTTTGTCCCCGGCCCTGGTTGGGTCGTGCGGGTGGCAGCCACTCAATGTGTCCCTTTCATGTCGATGTTTCTCTCTCTCTCTCTCCCTCCCACTCTATCTGAACAAAAAATGGGAAAATGTCCTCGGATGAGGATTAAAAAAAAAAAAAGTGTGTTTAAATTTTGAATTGATATCATTTGTGATTTTCAGGTTTGGTGTTGAATTAAATCAATGGAAATGTAGGATCCTTTTGTAATCAAAGTTATGAGGAAGCTGGGAAATGCTTATGAGGGCCATAATATCTGGAAATTGTTAAATAGTATGCATTGAAATATATTTTAGAAAGGATACACTTGAAACCAATATGTTAATATCACGTCTTGATTTAAATGGGTTTTGCCCAATTGTAAGCAAGGATAAGATCAAGAGGGGGGAGAAGGGGGTACATCTGTAATGCTTTCAACAACAAAGATGAATTTTAAAAAAAGGATAAGATCAAAAACTGTAATAGTATGCTAATATAGAAAGAAAACCAAAGGGACCGTAATACTATTTAATTGCCCCTTCATTTTGACTGCTAAAGAAAACCTAACCTGGAGAAGTGAAACAATTTACTGAAAGTTATTCCAAGGAAATGCCTACAGGTTTCCCATTTACTGCAAATTCCCTCTGGATTCGGTTTCACTTGGAGATACAAATTACTCCCTAGAGACATGGAAACCAGAGTTAGTTTACCTTGCTTGCTTTCTGGCATCTAGATTGCTGGGAGAAAGGTCCTAATGAGAGAGCATTACCCAACAGAGGCTGATGCAGGCTTCAGAAGAAGGGAGGAGTTTCTGGTATGACTCCCTTTAATCCGTGAAAGTGGAATTTACCAGGGAAGGCAGAAAGGCTTTTATTCAGAAGGGAAGCAAGAACAATTGCCTGGAGGTTACTCTTTAGATTTTTGTGTCTCATTCATCCCTTTCACTCTGTGTTCTCACCTTTTCCTGGGTGTAATTATAGGAAACATGCCAATGACTCAATTATAAGAGAAATGCTGATTGAATCCACAATGAGATGCCACCTCACACCCATTAGGATGACTACTATAAAAAAAAAAACACCACCACCAAGAAATAAGTGTTGGCAAGGATGTAGAGAAATTGGTAACCTTGTGCACTGTTGGGTGGTGGGAATCTGAAATAGTGCAGCCACTATGGAAAACAGTAAGGAGGTTCCTCAAGAAAGTAAAAATAGAAGTACTGTATGATCCAGCAATCCCACTTCTGGGTACATATCCAAAATAATTAAGAAGCAGAATATTGCCCTGGCCAGTTTGGCTCAGCGGTTAGAGCATCGGCCTGCGGTCCAGAGAGACCCGGGTTTGGTTCCCGCTAAAGGCATGTACCTCAGTTGCAGTTTGTCCCCGGCCCTGGTTGGTCGTGCGGGTGGCAGCCACTCGATGTATCCCTTTCACATCGATGTTTTTCTCTCTCTCTCTCTCTCTCCCTTCCACTCAATCTGAACAAAAAATGGAAAAATGTCCTCGGATGAAGATTAAAAAAAAAAAGAAACAGAATATTTACTTATTTTTTTTTATCCGCACTTGAGGACATTTTTTTTTTTTTTTTTTTGCATTATCTTCAGATAGAGTGAGAGAGAGAGAGGGAGGAAGAGAAAGAGAGAAACATCGAAGTGAGAGATACACATCGAGTGGCTGCCACCGACACGACCCCAACTGGGACCGGAGACAAACTGCAACCGAGGTACATACATGCCCTTACTGGAACCGAACCCAAGACTCTCTGGTCCGCGGGCTGATGATCTAACTGCTGAGCCAAACAGGCCAGGGGAAGAAGCAGAATCTTAAAGAGATATGGGAGACTGTTTGCATGGCATCCATTTTGCAAAAATCTGCTCTGCCATCTCCTGCCCCAAGGCAGGATACCTCTGCATACAATGTTTCTGCATTTCTTTAAGTAACCATTTACTCAGCCAGTTATGCTCTGTTTGTCTTTTGTTCCACCTGTGATATTTACATGATATTTACTTGAAATTGCTTCAGGGTGGTCACCACAGACATGCTTGGCAACAAATGTTCTTGTTTTTCTGCTTCTTGCCATATATATACTGTGGATCTCCCCAGAATAAACGAGACTTGATCAGAGCCGTCTTGTCTCCATTTCTCGAGTCCTCGTTGCTCGACCTGCGGGAGGGGTGAAAGAGATACATGTGCACCTATGTTTATAGCAGCATTATTCCCAATACCCAAAAAGTAGAAGCAGCAGACTGTTTGTGAATGGGTGAATAGAAAAACAAGATGTGGTATATAAATACAATAGAATATTATTCAGCCTTAAAAAGGAAGGAAATTCTGCCCTGGCCAGTTTGGCTCAGCGGTTAAAGCGTCAGCCTGTGGTGCAGAGAGACCCGGGTTTGGTTCCCGCTAAGGGCATGTACCTCGGTTGCAGTTTGTCCCCGGTCCTGGTCGTGTGGGTGGCAACCACTCGATGTGTCCCTTTCACATCGATGTTTCTCTCTCTCTCTCTCTTCCTCCCACTCTATCTGAACAACAAAAAAAAAGGAAATTCTGACATAACACGGATAAACCTTATTCAGACATTATGCTAAGTTAAATAAGGCAGTCACAAAGTGACAAATGCTGTATGATTCCACGTACATGAGGTACCTACAGTAGTCAAATGCATAGAGACAGAAAGTAGAATGATGGTTGCTAGGGAAAGGGGCAATAGAGAGTTTTTGTTCAATGGGGTGTACAGTTTAAGTTTTGCAAGGTGACAAGAATTCTGGAGGTTGGTTGCACAACACTTTCTGGAGGTTGGTTGCACAACACTGAGTGAACTTAACACTGCCGAACTGGACATTTAAAATGTGTAAAGTTGGTTAATTTCATGCATGTTTTACCACAATTCAAAATTAAAACAAATGCTCATACTTTAGCCCCAACTCCATATTGGTATATCCTCACTGTTACTTTGTAGTTGATCATTGTCCTGAAAACGTGAGTATAGCTAGATAGAATATGACTCATGGTGGAGATATTGAAGCATGGCTTTCAGGCTCCTTTGGGTGACAATTTAAGGACATTCAGAAAAAAACTTGTCTGCAGAATCAGTGATGATTAGTATGTTCCAATGAGTGCTTTGTAAATGACTTTCAGCTGGAGCAAAACTCACTAGGGTGTTGGCTCCACCCAATATCCAAACTTAGAAATAATCCATTTTGTCTGGACCTTCCAGTTTATAATGCCTAGCCATGTCTGTGTGAGGAGCAGTTTAGCTAGAGAAATTTGGATCTGAAGTTCTTTTCATTATCTTCAGATAAAATAAATGAAATAATGTTTTCTCCCCTTTTTAATAATTTCTGGGACACTTTCCTGACTTCCCAAATTGGGTTCTATAACCTTCCTATTTTCTTTGGTGCATGCTGATTTCTGTTATTTTTTTTTTTATCCTTACCAGTGGACATTTTTCCTTTTTGTTGTTGTTGTTGTTGTTGTTGTTCAGCTAGAGTGGGAGGGAGAGAGAGAGAGAGAAACATCCATGTGAAAGGGACACATCGAGTGGCTGCCACCCGCACAACCCAACCAAGGCCGGGGACAAACTGCAACCGAGGTACATGCCCTTAGTGGGAACCAAACCCGGGTCTCTCTGGACCTCAGGCTGAGGCTCTAACCGTTGAGCCAAACCGGCCAGGGCTGATTTCTATTATTCTAATTGCCCTGTCACTCCCCTAAACTGTAAACTCCTTGGAAATGGAGGGTGTTGTCTTACTGATTTGTTGTTGTTATTGTTAATCCTCACCCAAGGATATTTTTCCATTGATTTTTAGATAGAGTGGGAGGGAAAGAGGAAGAGAGGGAGAGATAAACATGATGTGTGTTTCTCACATCAATTGGTTGCCTCCCCCAGTGCCCCAGTGGGGCGGGGATCAAACCTTCAACCCAGGGACATGCCCTTGATGGACTCAAACCCATGACCCTTTGGTCCATGGGCCAACACTCTACTGCTGAGCCAAACCAACCAGGGCATCTTACTGATTTGATTTTTGAATGGTCATTTTCTTTTCATTTTTCCTTCCTTCCTTCCTTCCTTCCTTCCTTCCTTCCTGCCTTCCTGCCTTCCTGCCTTCCTGCCTTCCTGCCTTCCTGCCTTCCTGCCTTCCTGCCTTCCTGCCTTCCTGCCTTCCTGCCTTCCTCCCTCCCTCCCTCCCTTCCTTTCTTCCTTCCTCTCCACCTAAGGATATATTTTTCCATTGATGTTTAGAGAGAGTGGAAGGGAGGGAGAGAGAGAGAGAAAGAGAAACATCGATTTGAGAGAGGCATATTGATTGGTTGCCTCCTGCAGGACCCCAACCAGGGATCAAACCTACAACTGAAGTATGTGCCCTTGATCGGAATCAAACTGAAGATCCTTTGGTCCCCAGGCTGATGCTCTAACTGCTGAGCGAAACTGGTCAGGGCTGAATGGTTATTTTCTTAAATGCCTGTGTTGTACATGCTCAGTAAATCTTCACTGATTAAAGAAAAAAAATGGTCTTTACTCTCAAGTTCCTTACTGTCTTGTGGTAGAAACAAACATGTAAACAAATGCAATTCTTTGCGCTAGTGGGAAAATGTTATGTCCGGGGCACAGAGAAGGGTTTGATCACTTCTTTTGGATTGGGGTGGGGAGGAAAGGGAGAGGTTTCTGTGATAGGAATTGAAATTTTAAAGGATATTAGTGCACAAGTTAGAGTTTTTCAGTACTGAAATGCCAAAATATTCTTATCAGTATAATGTCATTTCAGTACTTTAAAAAAATCTGAGGTCATAGTCATTTATATCCTGAGTCATACTCAATGAGTTATGTGGTACTTAAAATTTTCTAAATGAACAAAAATGTACTACTTTAAAAGCATTCATATTTTTTTCTCTCTTCTTCTTTTAAAATTATTCCAAGGTATCTCATTTGGATTACCAATTTCCAAGTTATTAGCAACAATGAACAGAACATCTTTTCTTTTTTTTTTTTTTTTATCCTCACCTGAGGACATTTGTGAATATTTTGTTCAGATAGAGTGAGAGGGAGAGAGAAAGAGAGAAACATCGACGTGAAAGCGACACATTGAGTGGTTGCCACCCACATGACCCAACCAGGGCCGGGGACAAACTGCAACCAAGGTATGTGCCCTTAGCGGGAACCGAAACCGGGTCTCTCTGGACCGCAGGCCGATGCTCTAACCACTGAGCCAAACCGGCCAGGGCCAGAACATCTTTTCTTATGTTTATTAGTCATTTGTATTTTCCTTAGAATCAATTTGGGACTCCATATAATTCCAAATGTTTTCAATGGAATCTCTAGAATTGAGGTAGAGAAACCTTAAGGAAACAGGAAGAGAGGATAGTAGAAAATTTTGAGAAAAAAAAAAGAAAAAAGAGGGTGGCAGGTTTCCAGGACCCAACTACCACTCTTCTTCCATTGTTAGAGTTACTCCTCTTCCTTTTTCCTCTTTGAATGTCAAATTTATTCTCACAATCCTGACCCCCTCCTCACCTTTTTTTTTTTTTTTTATCCTCACCCGAGGACATTTTTCCATTTTTTATTCAGATAGAGCAGGAGGGAGAGAAAGAGAAAAACATCGAGGTGAAAGGGACACATCGAGTGGCCGCCACCCGCACGACCCAGCCAGGGCGGGGGACAAACTGCAGCCGAGGTACGTGCCCTTAGCGGGAACCGAACCCAGGTTCAATGCAGGCCAATGCTCTAAGCGCTGAGCCAAACTGGCCAGGGCCCTCCTCACCTTCTTAATCAAGATTTTCTTTTTCATCACTATTTGGAAAGACTCAAGCCAGAATTACAAAGAATCCTTAATCCTGTTCCTGGCCCTTTTCCAGGTATAACACCATTTGAGGACAACATGTAGATAACTCTGACAATTTTACCTTGTGCTATTATAAAACACCAATGTTTTGGGAATACACAAAATAAATGCTAAAATACCAGCATTAGCACTTTGCTATAGTATTATACATATTAGATGGAAGTCCCAACAACTTATCAGAAGAAAGGAAGATGGGTTTCTCTGATAGTGACTAGCTAGCTAGTTCTATGTTAATTCAGATGAAGATAGAATTAGGAATAAATGTAATAAAAGATATGTAAGACATATACTGGAAACTACAAAACATTGTTGAAAGAAATTAAATAATACCTAAATTAAAGAATATCCTGTTTATAAGCCCTGGCCGGTTTGGCTCAGAGGTTAGAGCGTCGGCCTGTGGTCCAGAGAGACCCGGGTTCGGTTCCCACTAAGGGCACGTACCTTGGTTGCGGTTTGTCCCCGGCCCTGGTTGGGTCGTGTGGGTGGCAACCACTCGATGTGTCGCTTTCACGTCGATGTTTCTCTCTCTCTCTCTCTCCCTCCCACTCTATCTGAACAAAATATCGAAAAAAAAAAATGTCCTCTGGTGAGGATAAAAAAAAAAGAAAAGAAAAAAGAATATCCTGTTTATAGACTTTAAAACTGTATTGTGCCCTGGCCGGTTTGGCTCAGCGGTTAGAGCGTCGGCCTGCGGTCCAGAGAGACCCGGGTTCGGTTCCCGCTAAGGGCACGTACCTCGGTTGCAGTTTGTCGCCGGCCCTGGTCGGTCGTGCGGGTGGCAGCCACTCGATGTGTTCCTTTCACGTCGATGTTTCTCTCTCTCTCTGTTCCTCTCTCTCTCTCCCACTCTACCTGAACAAAAAATGGAAAAATGTCCTCGGGTGAGGATAAAAAATAAATAAATAAATAAAACTCTGTATTGTAAAACTCAATTTTTATGTCAATTTCAATTAAAAATTCCAGCGTATTTGTGTTTGAAGAAAGAAATGCTGATTTTATTTTATTTTTTTATTTATTTTTCTATCCTCACCCGAGGACATTTTTCCATTTATTGTTCAGATAGAGTGGGAGGGAGAGAGAGAGAGAAAGAAACATCGATGTGAAAGGGACACATCGAGTGGTTGCCACCCGCATGACCCAAACTGGGCAGGGGACAAACTGTAACTGAGGTACGTGCCCTTAGTGGGAACCTAAACCCGGTCTCTCTGGACGGCAGGCCAACGCTCTAACCGCTGAGCCAAACTGGCCAGGGCAGAAATGCTGAATTTAAAATTTACATAGAAATGTGAAGAGCCGAAAACAACCAAGACAGAAAATGGTAAACAGCTTAGATGCTCTATTCCTCCACAGAAACACTGAAAAAATGAGCGAAAATTTTCAAAATCAACTTTATTGGAACTCTGGGAAATAGTCAAAAGTTTAAAGCAACCAAGGGAATGCCAAATCAGGAAAAAGGGGACTTAAGCATGGTAGGAGAACTTTGTGCTGTTTTAGTCTTGCCCCATCCCCCCACTTTGGCGTGGTGAGTCTTGAAGACAGCAGTTAGTGCTCCCAGTGTGGGGAGTTGGTCCCAGAAAGAGCAGAGCAGACATTGTTCCCAACAAATTGTATTTCTCTGTTTTGATCCTGTCTGTGGGTTCCCTGAAGGAATGACACAAGGGGCTTGCCTAAATTTCATCTAACTGAGAAATCCTTCAGGGCAGAAAAGCAAGTGTGCATAAGGTATTCTAGAAAATACTGAACAACAAAGGAACTAACCACTGCTCCCTGGAGCAAAACATTGCAGTTGTTGCAAACAATAGATGTGCCAAAAGTCTGGAAGGAAAAGCTGAGAAAAGACTTGACTTTGAAAACAAAGGCTTTATATATCCAGAACTGGATGCACGCTCAGAAAATAAGTTCTCTAAACTTTCACCTCTGGTAAAACCCTATTGTTCAGGGGTTAGAGCACTGGTCTTGTAAGCTTTCACCTCTGACTGATAATTATGCTCAGTGCAAGTAGGAAGTGAAGGCTGAAGCATGGTTGTAAACAGATAGGCTATGCGGTTCAGAAAGACCCGGGTTCGATTCCCGCTAAGGGCACGTACCTCAGTTGCAGTTTGTCCCCGGCCCTGGTTGGGTCATGCGGGTGGCAAGCACTCGATGTGTCCCTTTCACGTCGATGTTTCTCTCTCTCTCTCTCTCTCTCTCTCCCTCCCACTCAATCTGAACAAAAAATGGAAAAATGTCCTCTGATGAGGATTAAATAAATAAATAAATAAATAAACAGACAGGCTAAGTGTTGAGGGACTGTACCAACACAGGACCCATCTACAAAGATTGGCGAGGTATTTTCTATTTTTGCCTCTAGATGCCTAAGGAAACCACTCTCAGACCATCAGATGACTACCAAGGTAGTGAAACAGAGACTTCACTGTCCACACATGACAAAGAATACAGTTTTACAAAAATAGTTTAGAACGTTTACAAAGCAAAAACTACAACCTACAACGTGCAGCAACAACAAATCCTGGGAAAGGAGAATCTGATTTCCAGAGAGACCACGTTATAATTTTCAAAACGTCCAATTGTCATGCCCTGGGCCAGTTTGCTCAGTTGGTTAGAGCATTGGCTCCTTTTGCCTAGGTTGGGGGTTCAATTCCCGGACAAGGCACATACAAGAATCAACCAATAAATACATAAACAAGTGGAACAATAAATCAATGTCTCTCCTTCTCTCTCTAAAATTAATCAATAAAGAAAAGAAACTATGCCCCGCCGGAGTGGCTCAGTGGTTGAGCGTGGACCCAGGCACCAAGAGGTTGATGGTTTGATTCCCGGTCAGGGCACATGCCCAGGTTGTGGGCCTGATCCCCAGTGGGGGGCATACAGGAGGCGGCCAATCGATGTTCTCTCTCATGGATGTTTTTATCTCTCTCTTCCTCTCCCTTCCTCTCTCTAAAATCAATAAAGAAAAAAAATAATGCATTAAAAAAAAGAAACTAGCAAGGTGTTTCTGCCTGTTTAAAAAAATGTCCAATTGTTAACAAAATATTATGAGGCACATAAAGAAATAAAAAGTATGGCCCATTCATGGGGAAAAAAGAGAAATGAACAGAAACTATACCTCAAACAGCCCAGATATTTTATATATATATATATATATATATATATATATATGTGTGTTTTTTTTTTATCCTCACCCAAGGACATTTTTGCATTTATCTTCAGATAGAGCGGGAGGGAGAGAGGGAGGAAGAAAGAGAGAGAAACATCGATGTGAGAGAGACACATCGACTGGTTAACACCTGCATAACCCCAACCGGGGCTGGGGACAAACTGCAACCGAGGTATGTACCCTTAGTGGAAACCATGGGTCTCTCTGGTCCATGGGCTGACGCTCTAACCGCTGAGCCAAACCAGCCAGAGTGGAAAAATATTTTAATCAGCTATATAAAAGATGTTCAAAAAGCTAAAGGAAACCATATCCAAAGAACTGAAGGAAGCAATGTGAACAGTGTCTCATAAAACAGAGAATATCAATAGATAGACCATAATGTCATCAACAGCAACAAAATGACAATAGGTGAAGTAAAGGATGTTAACTAATCTTATTGAGGTTAACATATCACAATATATATATGTGTATCAAATCACATTGTACAACTTAAACTCACACAATTTTATGTCAATTATACCTCAGCCGGAAAAAAATAAAACACATTTTTCTTGGGGAAAAATATAGACGTATCAGAAAAAAATCAAATAGAAATTCTTAAGTTGAAAGATACATAATAAAAATTATTGCCCTGGCCGGTTTGGCTCAGCGGTTAAAGCGTCGGCCTGTGGTCCTGAGAGACCCAGGTTCGGTTCCCGCTAAGGGCGCGTACCTCGGTTGCAGTTTGTCCCCGGCTCTGGTCAGTCGTGCGGGTGGCAGCCACTCGATGTGTTCCTGTCACATCGATGTTTCTCTCTCTCTCTCTCTCTGTTCCTCTCTCTCCCTCCCACTCTACCTGAACAAAAAATGGAAAAATGTCCTAGGGTGAGGATAAAAACGAAAAAAATTATTAAAGTTTCAAAACCATATTTAAGCAGGCAGAAAGAAATAATGAACATGAAGTCAATTACAATTATCCAGTTGGATAAACCGCAAGATAAAAGAATGAATAAAATTAACAAAACCTGCCCTGGCCAGTTTGGCTCAGCGGTTAGAGCGTCGGCCTGCGGTACAGAGAGACCCGGGTTCGGTTCCCGCTAAGGGCATGTGCCTCGGTTGCAGTTTGTTCCCAGCCCTGGTTGGTCGTGCGGGTGGCGGCCACTCGATGTGTCCCTTCACGTCGATGTTTCTCTCTCTCTCTCTCTCCCTCTCTCTCCCTCCCGCTCTATCTGAACAAAAAGTGGAGAAATGTCCTCGGGTGAGGATAAAAAATAAATAAATAAATAAATAAATAAATAAATAAAAATTAACAAAACCTAAGAGACCTGTAGGACACCATCAAACCCACCAATATTGAGAGGCCCAGCAGGAGAGAAGATAAAATAATGAGACCCAGTAGGAGAGAAGATAAAATAATGAGTCCCAGCAGGAGAGAAGAGAAAATACAGAAAAGGTATATGAAGAAATAATGGCCAGAAACATCCCAAATTTGATGGAAGTCATGTATCTGCACATCTAAAAAGCTTACCAAACTCCAAAACAAACACAGAGTTTCATACCAAGACAGACAGACAGAAGGGAATCTTGCATATACCAAGGGAGAAGTGATTTGTCACTTGAAAGATTCTCAATAAGATTAACAGCCAATTTCTCATTAGAAACCAAGGAGGTCAGAAAGCAATGGGATTACATATTCAAAATACTGAAAGAAAAAAATGTCAATAAAAAATTCTATATCTGGCATAATGATCCTTCAAAAATGAAAAAAATTAAGATATTCCCAGATAAACAGAAGCTGAGTTTGTTTCTAGTAGATCTGCTCAATAAGAAATGCTAAAGCAAAGCTTTGAGACTGAAATTAAAGTACAGTAGACAGTAAAACCATGTGAAGAAATAAAGAACACTAACAAGTGTACATATGTAGGTAATTTAAAAGCCAATATTATTGCATTCTTGGTTCATAACTTCTCTTATTTTCCTATATGATTGAAAAGAATATGCATAAGCCCTGGCCGGTTTGGCTCAGTGGTTAGAGCGTCCGCCTGCGGTCCGGAGAGACCCAGGTTCGGTTCCCGCTAAGGGCATGTACCTTGGTTGCAGTTTGTCCCTGGCCCTGGTTGGGTCGTGTGGGTGGCAACCACTCGATGTCTCCCTTTCACGTCGATGTTTTTCTTCCTCTCTCTCCCTCCCACTCTATCTGAACAAAATATGGAAAAATGTCCTAGGGTGAGGATTCAAAAAAAGAAGAAGAATATAATGTAAAAATATACAGAAAAGGAAATAAGAAGAGAATCAAAATGACACTCCAAAAATTAATTAAACACAAAAGTGAGCAGTAATGGAGGAAATGAAAAAGTATGTATGACATATAGAAAACAAATAACAAAGTAGCAGTAGTCCTTCCTTATCACTAATTATTTAAATCTGAATAGATTAAACTCTCCAATTAAAAAGCATAGAATGGTAAAATGGATTTTTAAAACCCCCACAATCCAACTATAGGCTGACTATAAAAAACTCACTTCAGCCCTGGCCAGTTTGGCTCAGCGGTTGAGCGTCGGCCTGTGGACCAGAGAGTCCTGGGTTCGGTTCCCGTTAGGGGCATATACCACAAAAAAAGAAACTCACTTCAGATGCAAAGACATAAAGAGGTAAAAAAATGAAAGGACAGAAAAAGATATTCTGCACAAATAGTAACCAAAGAGAGGTAGTTACTGATACCAAACAAAATAGACTTTAAGTCAAAAATTGTTGAGACAAAAGAAAGGACATTGTGTATTGATAAAAGGGTCAATACATCAAGAGAATATAGTAATTATAGACAGATATGCACCTAACAACATTGCCCTAAATATATGAAGCAAATATTGATAGAAGTGAAGGGGAAAATAGGTAATTCTACACTAATAGTTGGTGACTTCAGTACACCACTTACAATAATGGATAGTACGACCAGAAAGAAGCTCATTAAGCAAATAGGACTTGAACAACACTATAACTCAGCTAGAGTGACAGGCTTACACAGAACAATCTGCCCAACAAGAGCAGAATTCATATTTTTTGACATATGCATATGGAACATTCTCCAGGTTAGACTGTATATTAGGCCATAAACAAGGTAATACATTTTTAATAGATTGAAATAATATGAAGTACATTCTCTGACTACAAAGGAACAAAACCAGAAATCAGTAACAGAAGAAAATTTGGAAAATTCATAAATATGTGGAAATTAAACAGTGTATTTTTTAAAATTGATATTAAAGAGAAGAAGGAGGATAGAAAAACACGGATCAATTGCCTCCTGTACCACTCCAACCAGGATCAAGCCTGCGATCTGGGTATGTGTCCTGACTGGTTCCTCCTGGCCCTGGTCGGGGTCATGCAGGAGGCAACCAGTCGATGTTTCTCTCTCTCTCTCTCTCTCTCTCTCCTCTCCCTTCCTCCCTCCCACTCTATCTGATGATAAATAAAAATATATTTTTGGGTGAGACTTAAAAAATAAAAATAAAATAAATAAGCCAACCAGAGAAAGACAAGCATCACATGATCTCACTTATTTGTGGAATATAATAAACAGTGTATTCTTTTTTAGGATCTCTTACCCTTTGAGACAGCATGGAGTGACCTAGAGAGTATTATGCTTAGTTAAATAAGCCAGTCAGAGAAAGATAAGAATCACATATTTCATTTATATGTGGAATCTAATGAACAAAATAAACTGACAAACAAAATAGATCCAGAGACATGGAAGCATGGAACAGACTGATGAATGGCAGGGGGGAGGGGAGGAAAGAGATTAACCAAAGAACTAACGTGCATGTGTGAATAATCCATCAGTGTGATGAAGGCCTAGGGTACAGGAGGTTGGTGGAGGGATTCAATGGGGGAAAAACGAAGGACATTTGTAATACTTTCAATAATAAAGATATATTTTTAAAAAATGAAATACAGAATTTTATTTAGAAACTATTTAAATAAAAAAAAACTCACGCTGGCCAGTGTGGTTCAGTGGCTAGAGTGTTGGCCCGTGCATCAAAAGGTCATGGGTTTGATTTCCCGTCAAGGGCATGAAACTGGGTTGCAGATTTGATCCCGCCCCCGTTGGGGTGCTGGCGGAGGCAACCAATCAATGTGTCTCTCTCACATCGATGTTTCTCTCTCTCTCTCCCTCTCCCCCCTTCCCTCCCTCCTTCTAAAAATCAATGGAGCCCAGCTGGTGTGGCTCAGTGGTTGAGCATCAACCCATAGACCAGGAGGTCACTGTTTCTATTCTCAGTCAGGGCACATGCCCGGGGTTGCAGGCTCAATCCCTAGTGGGGGGCATGCAGAAGGCGGCCAATCAATGTTCTCTCTCATTGATGTTTCACTCTCTCTCCCTCTTCCTTCCTCTTTCTCTCTAATATCAATAAAGAAAACTAAATATCCCTGACCAGTTTGGCTTAGCGGTTAGATCATCGGCACCCAGACCAGAGAGTCCCGGGTTCGGTTCCCGCTAAGGGCAAGTACCTCTGTTGCAGTTTGTCCCCGGCCTGGTTGGGGTTGTGTGGGTGGCAACCACCCAATGTGTCTCTCTCACATTGATGTTTCTCTCTCTCTCTTCCTCCCACTCTATCTGAAGATAAATGCAAAAATGTCCTTGGGTGAGGAAAAAAAATAAACAAAAATAAAACACCATCCCCAGCAATCAGTGTTACCGGCATCCACACAGTGAGCCCATGGTCAGCGTCTTTGTTCCCTAGGTGAACCAACTTGATGTTAATACTGCTCTGCTGCAAGATAAAAGCTCCTAACTTAAACTTATTGGAAAAAGGGTGACACTTCTCCAAAGTATGCTTTAGGAAGAGGTATTTTTTTTTTGCTTATGAAAAGAGACCAGTGAGTCCTCTAAGGATAAGAAAAGGGAGTATTTTACAGTTAGACATATGATTTGGAGTGAAGAATTCGGAAGTTGCTCTGCTGGTACAAGCTATTAATACTCTTGTTCCTCCTGTGGGTCCCCTTCATCAGGTATCGCAGAGCCTTCATCTGTGGCATAGAAAATGTCCACAACCCTCTGCAATACAGGATTGTTTTCCCCCTCATTCTCTTGGCAAATCAATTCAATTCAATGTTCCTTAGCTTTTCAAAATGGAAATCTCTTTCTTTCTCCAAGTCTTCAATGGAAGTATCAAGACGTCGACCTGCTGCATCAGTTTGGCTATTGAGTCATCCTTGTTGCCCACACCAGGATTCTTTCACACCACACCCGAGCCAGCCTTAGGGGTTGCTGTAGTTGTGTGCGTCGTGATGGGCCTCTGTGGAGCTGCACTGCTAGAGCTGAGCGGTTTCTTCGATTTGTTCAGGGCTGAAGCAACAAGGGAGGGAACTGCTGCAATTTCTTGACCTTGTCTGGCAGCTACAGGGTCATAGTCTTTTCCATCATAATGTGCATCAAAAAACTTCTTGAACCTCTGAATGAATTCAAAATTGTCCTGAAACTTTCCTTTTACTAATTTGTCCACAGGAATTATTTTGTCAGCACCCATTCTCTTAAAACCTGCTTGTAGTATTTTGAAGTTCTGGATGTATTTATGTTCTAGCATAGGTTGGAATTTTACTTTCTTCAAGGCAATGGAGCCAGGGAACATCATGCCCATAAATTCACAATAGGCAGCCCCTGAGCACAACTGTTTGATCTTTGTTAGATTCAACTATAGTGACTCATTGATCCAGGACAGCATGTCCTGCCACTTACGTTATCCTTGGTGACTGACGTTGAATATATGTTCACTGCCATCTTGGTCTCTTGGGGGAACCACGTCCACTGCTGTGCCCCTAATAGTGTACAGTATTATTAAACAACCAAAGACTCAAAGAAAGTCTTAAGGAAAATTAGAAAATAAAATTGAGATAAATGAAAACAAGAACATAAACAAAAACATGGGATGCAGTGAAGGCATTGCTCAGAGAAAAAGTTGTATATGTAAATGTCTATTATAAAAGAAAACCTCAAATCAATACCTTAACTTTATAACTTATGTAACTTCAAAAGAAGAAACTATAGGTATAGAATAAACTAGATATAAAAGATATATAGATGAAGAAATTATACCCAAAGAAGGCAGAAGGAAGGAAATACTAAAAATTAGAGTGGAAATACACAAATTAGAGAATAGAAAAACAATTGAGAAAAATCAGCAAAACCAAAAGTTTTTTTTTTTTTTTGAAGATCAACAAAATTGACAAATGTTCAACTAGACTAAGAAAAAAAAGAGAAAACTCAATGGCTGAGATCAGGAATGAAAGTGAGGAAGGATATTACTACTGACATCACAGGAAAAACAAGTATTATAATGGAATTCTATGAATAATTGTGTTCCAAATATTTAGATAACCTAAATGAAATGGACAAATTCCTAAAAACACACACACTGCCAAAGCAGTCAGTCTCTATAAGAAATAGAAAATCTGAACACACCTATAAAAAGTAAAAAGAGTGCATCAGTAATCAAAAGCCTTCCAACAAAAAAAACCCCAAATACTTAACCTGGCAGGGGAGATACCATGATCACGAAGGTGTTTTTCTCAGGGTGAGGCTTATCCATTGCACCCCTGAGGTGGGAAACTCGACTGCATAATTTGTGGTAGTGGGGGGCTGTGTCCATGCTCTTCCCCCCTCCAAAAAAGCCAAAGACAATAGGGCTTCACTGCTGAATTCTAGCAAACATTTAATGAAGAATTGTCACCAATCCCTCTCAAACTTTCCCAAAAAATAGAAGAGGAGGAAACACTTTTAATGCTGGTCTTTAAAACCAGCATTACCCTGTTAACGCAGTCAGACATCACAAAGAAAGAAAACTACAGGTTAGTACTCTTTATAAATCTTTATAAATATAGATACAAACATTCTTTTTTTTTTTTTTTCCCAGTACGTGCCTCTAGCAGGAACCGAACCCGGGACTCTCTGGTCTGCAGGCCGACGCTCCAACTGCTAAGTCAAACCAGCCAGGGATAGATACAAACATTCTTAACAAAATATTAGCAAGCCAAATGCACCAGCATATATCATAAACAAGTGAGATTTACCGCAGGAATACAAGAGTAACACAAAAATAAATCAATGTAATACTCTGCATTAATAGAATGAAGGAAAAAAATACATGATCATCTCAATTGATGCAGAAAAAGCATTTGACAAAATTCAGCACCCTTTTATGAATAAAAAAAACCCTCAGAAAACTAGGAATAGAAGGGAACTTCCTCAATCTGATAAAGGGCATTTATGAAAAACACTATGGCCCTGGCTGGGTGATTCAGTTGGTTGGAGTGTTATCCTGTATACGAAAAGGTTTTGGTTTTGATTCCCAATCAAAGCATATACCTAGGTTTTGGGTTCAAGCCCCAGTTGGGGTACTTGTAGGAGGCAACCTATCAATATTTCTCTCTCTCTCTCTCTCTCTCTCTCTCTCTCACTTTCTCCCCCCTCTCTAAAATCAATGTATGTTCTTGGGTGAGGATTTAATTTTTTTAAAATATATTTTTTCCCTTATTGATTTTTAGAGAGAGAGGAAGTGAGAAGGAGAGAGAGATAGAAACAGCGATGAGAGAGAACATCGATTGGCCGCCTCCTGAATGCCCCCCACTGGGGATCAGGCCCACAACCTGGGCATGTGTCCTGACCAGGAATCCAACTGGCAACCTCTTGGTGTATGGCAAAAAAAGGCAAATACCAGTTACTTCATCTACTCATCATGTCCTTTGTATACTCAAAAGTTTCACATGGTAACCTGAGAGATTTCAGAAATGAAAAATGTGAAAATAACAATATTCACAGCCTGCCATAAAGGATTCCTTTCAAACAACATCCAGCAGTGCCTTTTACCCTTTTGATTAGTCATTATTTCCTGCTTGCGGAGGAATTATCTGTATATATTATTTGTGAGTAAAATCTATAGGCATTCTGTATCAGACATGCACACGACTTCTGTTAGACATGGTAAAGAACTAAGTAATGAGAAGTACACAGCTAGGTTTCATAACTTTATTTCTAGGAGTGATGAAGCCTCAAAGAACAATGCAAGTAATGCATTTCAAAATCTCATGGAGGTAATTCAAAACGTAGCATCTCTCTTATCTTTCTGATAATAGCAATTCTAACAGGCATGAGGTAATATATCATTGTGCTTTTGATTTGAATTTTTTTATGATTAGTGGTGTTGAGCCATCTTTTCATATGCTTGTTAGCCATTTGCTTATTATCTTTGGAGAATTGTCTATTCAAGTCCTATGCCCATTTTTTAATAAAATAATTTGTTTTTTTATTGAGTTGTAGAAGTTCATTACATATTCTAGATATAAACCCTTATCAGAAAAATGATTTGCACATACTTTTGCAAATATAAAAGATTGCCTTTTCACTCTGTTGATAGTTTTTTATTTTTAAATTTTATTTTATGTACAAAGAGATAGCATTCTGTGGTAAGATAGATGTCTTGAATGGCCCATTCATGGAAGTTCACTTAGTCCAACTTAATAAAGCCGATGTCCTTCGCGTACTGACGGAAACACTGGCGGCACCTATTGAGGCCGTATTTCCAGATCCGACCGTGGGGGTTTGAGCAGAAGCGGCAAGAACGGGAATCCTGGCCGAATTTTCTCGGATGGCTCCAGTAGAGTGACCTGCTGGTGACCCGTCTTGTTCTGTCTGAAGCAACGAGGCAAAAAGGTGTTGATAGTTTTTTTGATGTGCGCAAGTTTTAAAGTTTGATATAGTCCCATTTGCCTATTTTACTTTCATTGCCCCTGCTTTTGGTGTCACATCCAAGAAATCATTGCCAAATCCAACGTCCTGAAGCTTTTCCTTTGTTTTCTTCTAGGAATTTTATAGTTGTTTTTTTTTTAAATCCTCACCCGAGGAAATTTTTCCATTTATTTTTAGGTAGAGTGGGAGGGAGGGAGGGAGAGAGAGAGAAAGAAAATTCTATGTGAGAGAAACACAATAATTGGTTGCCTCTCACATGGCCCTGACGGGGCCAAGGATCGAACCTGCAACCGAGGTATATGCCCTTGACCAGGAACCTTTACCAGGAATTGAACTCTCAACTTTTGTGTCTTCGGGCCAACACTCTAACTGCTGAGCCAAACTAGCCAGGGCTAGGTCTAGGTTTTTAATCAAAAATTTTTTTTTTTTGCATTTATCTTCAGATAGAGCTGGAGGGAGAGAGGGAAGAGAGAGAGAGAGAAACATCGATGTGAGAGAGACACATCGAGTGGTAGCCAACCACACGACCCCGACCGGGGGCTGGGGACAAAGCACAACCGAGGTGCATGCCCCCAGCGGGAACCGAACCCGGACTCTCTGGTCCGCAGGCTGACGCTCTAACCGCTGAGCCAAACTGGCCAGGGCTTTAATCAATTTTCAGATAATTTTTATATATGGTGTAAGTTAATAATTTTTTAATATGGTTTATATATGGTGTAAGGGTCCAAATTCACTCTTTTGCCTGTGGATATCCAGTTTTCTCAACACAATTTGTCGTGTAGTCTTTGGCACCCTTGTTGAAAATCATTTGGCCATGTCAATTGAAGGTCATTGACACCAATTCAATGCCAATTTGGGGTGCAGTGAAGGCAGAAATTTTATTCAGTGAAAACAGCTCAATTGTGAAAAAGCTCTGCTCTGGAACAGCATTGTGTGAAACAGTACAGCCAAAATGGTTTGGTCTTGGGCAAGGGGGCTCAGGGGTGAAGTCCCTCCAGTGATGCAGCTCCAGCCTTGCAGTTCTGGTGTCACTGCTTCAGCCAATGTTGTAGCTGCAGCTGAGGAAGCACACTCTTCTATGGAAACAGAAGATAGAAGTGCAGCTGGTTTATATAAAGAAGAATCCTCCCCCCACCCCGCCTCCCCAGTCCTTGATTGGTCCATTCTCATGCAAATAAGGACTTCAAATCCTCAAGGTCTGATTAAGTCAAAAAACACTGTCCAGATTTATTGGAGTGGAGCCGCTCTGATTGGTTGGTAAAAATGTAAATCTTGTACATGGGAAAATTATATAGTGGTATTAACTAATGTTACCCCTATAAATTTAATTTTAAAGAAGTGGAAAAAAAAAACACCCAGGAAAAAACCAGCAAAAATTATGTTGGCTATTCAGTATCCCTTGAACTTCCATGTGAATTTTGGAATTTTCTATTAATGCAAAGAATGCCATTGGGATTTCAATTAATCTGAAGGTCACTTTGGATAGTATGGACATTTTAACAACATTTAATCTTTTATTCCACGAGGATGGGATGTCTTTCTATTTATTTGCATTTGCTTTGATTTCTCTTAGCAGTGTTTTGTAAATTTCAGTGTACAAGTCTTTCACCTTTTTGGTTAAGTTTATTCCCAAGTATTTTACCCTTTTTGATGCTACAGTAAATGAGATTGTCTTATTTTTTTTAAGTTTTTATTTTGTATCATCTACAAAGTAAAAGTTTTTCCTTAACTTAAAAATTCACTGTATGC
This sequence comes from Molossus molossus, assembly GCF_014108415.1. Lineage (NCBI taxonomy): Eukaryota > Metazoa > Chordata > Mammalia > Chiroptera > Molossidae > Molossus > Molossus molossus. The sequence goes on along the minus strand of NW_023425355.1, from coordinate 8,510,654 downwards.
GGTCCAGATAAAAATTCAAACACTGTAGACAGTGATCATGTAATCACACTTGATTTATAAATAATCTGTCAGTTTGATGGTAAGAATTTACTGAACCTTTGTCAAGTTTAACAAAAGGGCTTGTTTTCTTTAAAAAAAATTTTTTTATTGCTTTTAGAGAGCGAGGAAGGGAGGGGGAGAGAGAAAAAGAAACATCGATGAGAGAGAACATGGATTGGCTGCCTCCTGCATGCCCCTCACTGGGGATCAGGCCCACAACCTGGGCATGTGTACTGACCAAAAATCGAACCAGCGACCTCTTGGTGCATGGGTCGACACTCAACCACTGAGCCACACCAGCCGAACTATTTTTATTGATTTTTTTTTTAGAGAGAGAGGAAGAGAGAGAGAGATAGATAGAAATATCCATGTGAGAGAGAAACATGGATTGGCTGCCTCCTGCACGTACCCTACTTGGGATCGAGCCTGCAACCTGGGCATGTGCCTGGGCGTGTGCCCTGACTGGGAATCGAACCAGGACCACTCAGTCCACGGAATGACGCTCAATCCACTGAGCCACACTGGCCGGGCTGGGATTGTTTTCTTAATTTCCTTTTCAGATTGGTCATTATTAGTGCATAGAAATGGGAATATTTGAAAAAAATTTATATATAAGGACCTATATGGTATCCTGTTGTATGGATAGAATAATTTATTTAACCAGTCCCCAACTGAGGAACATCTATGTCACTTGGATGTGACAAACAATGCTGCAGTGAATAGTCTTGCAGACATTTCATTTTTCACATGTACAGCGTATCTGTTGGATAAATTCCTATTAGTTAAATTTCTGGATTAAGGATTTAGGCATTTAAACATTTCATAGATATTTCCATAGCATTGTGATTTTGACATAAAATAGAACTTGTGATGGTGTTTAAAAATTATGAGAGTATCTAGTTCTCATCCAACTTTCTCTCGTAAAGATAATTTACCTCATCTTTCTTCCAAAGCAAATAAGCAAATTCACAAATTACACACGTATGATCAAGAATCAAAGAAAGGGTTCTATGTTGATTACTGTGACAATTTGATTAAAAAATGTGGGATGTGTAACATTGAATTTTTTTCTAAAATACAGCTGAATAAAACTCACTGAGAAGTATTATTGAAAATGATATATCAGTAAATCTTTGTTAGTTATCCTTTAATAATATAGAAATTATCTTTCTTTCTTAAATTTTTTTGATTTTAGAGAGAGAGAAAGGGAGAGGGAAAGAAAGACAGAAACATCATTGATTGGCTGCCTCCTGCATGCCCCCACTTGGGACCTGGCCCACAACCCTCGCACATGCCCTGACTGGTAACGGAACCTGTGACCTCTCAGTGCATGGGTCGATGCTCAACCACTAAGCCACATTGGCTGGGCAGAAATTCTCTTTCTTATAATAAACAAATATAGTGAGTTATCGTGTATTTTTTAAATTTTGTGATTACAATTTTGTTATTGTTTCTCTATATTATACATAAAACATCCATTTAAATCTGCTTAGTGTTAAGAAGTCTTGTCACCAAGAGCTATTTTAAAAGTTGTGTGCTGTCTCATAATGACGTGAATCTCCTTTCAAATTAATTGCATTTACCAGGGAGGAAAATAAAACTTCTGTACACTTGTATATTTAAGGGATGTTTAATGTAAGGAAGACAAGAAGAAAATCAGTATACCAGATACAGAAGGCTGGTTCCTATAGTTGGTAACCGTGCCCAAATATTTGAAAGATGACTTGAAATGTGTACAAGCTTCTCTTGACGAAAAAGTTGCCTAAGTCATCAGATTGCAAAAGTGTTCCATTGAAAAAAGGCTTATCACTTGCTATTCCAATAGAAAGCAGCAACCCTGTCACCTAAACACAACAGGAGTTCTTGCAAATGTCAAGAAAAGAAAAGAGAATGAACTAAAACATGTATGGCTGAATATACTTGGATAAAAAAAAAGGAAACTATTCAATTTTGGAGAACTGATTTTGAAGGACTCAATTGGAGATTACCAATGGACAATTAAATTATAGAACATGAAAGCACAGATCATCCAGCCATACCTTTGTAATGAGGAAACATGTAGATTGGTTGGTTTGTGAGCTAAACATCACATCAGATTGAGGTAATGGTGTATGTGTGTTCCAAACAGCAGTTTGGAGTTTATTCAATAATGAAACACTTGTATGCAGATCTCAAGTCGGTCTTCTGGCATCCTGAATATTATACATAAAACATCCAGAAAGCAAAGCATTTGATCATAATCTGGAATCTCAGGAAGAAATTATTTAGGATCAATGTATGGATTAGTGGTTTAGAGTGCAGTGTCTGGTCAGAATCTCAGTTCCACTACTGTGGATTTTGTGTCTTGGTTTCCTCATCTGGAAAATGAAGGTAATAAGGATGTGTATGCCTGCCTACAAGGGTATAAGGGATTACGTGAAATAATCCTGATAAAGATTAGTATAGTGCTGGGCATATAGTACACTGTCAATAATTATAACTTGTTATTGTTTTGTCAATATGTCAAGAAAAAAGGATGTGTCAAAAAGCATTCTCAGAATAAAGTCAAAATAGTCACTAGCACTTTCAGGTCAATGGGACTAAATTAGTAGGAACCTCTACGAAAAGGTGGGGAGGATCAAATGACTTAGATTGCCTTAGCAACAGGCCCCCAAAGAATGTGAATTTTCGTAGCCAATAAGAATCCGCACTACGGCGGAGGTAGCCAATGGATGACGGAAAGAGGAAGAGGGAGGACGCGCCAATTCTCCTGCCTGAGCCTCGGCCCAACAAAATGGCGGCGGCGGCGGCGTCGCTTTGTTTCCGCGGCTCCTGCAGCGGTGGCAGTGGTAGTGGCCTTTGAGCTGTGGGGAGGATCCAACACCAGCTGTAGTGACGACTGAGTCCGGTGCATTTGTGTCGTAACCGGGCGCCGGGGAGCGCGGAGCGACGCCCTACGGTCGCCGAAGCCCACAAGGCTTTGAAGCGAAAACATGACTGCTGAGCCCATGAGGTAAAACACAACCCGGTCTCACGGGTCCTAATGATCTTGGCCTACGCGCATTCTGAGTCGCGTGTTTGGGAACGCGTTGGCTTGGTGGCTCAAACCTGTCTGTTGCTTAGCCGAAAGAGGCATCGTTTTCTCTTTAGGTGAGAAGGGTTTCGGGGTTCCGCGGTGCGTTCCAGCCCCGGGTGGGGGTGGCGGTAGCTTTGCAGGGGGGGGGGGCGCGGCCTGGCATGTCGGGCGCTTGCTTTAACCTCCCCTAACCGGTGAAGCTTTAACCTCCTCTGTTTATTCTTTGCTGCCTGTGGCATTGAGACCCACGAAGTCGGAGGCAGATTTTGCTATCACCGTCATTCTTCCTAAGCTTTGGGCCTAGAAACTGCGTGGGGAAGAAGCTGGTGGGAGGGTAGGAAGGGGGGGAGGGGGGAGGGGGGAGGGGCGGGCGTGAGGATGTGAGATCCTGGGACGACTTAGTGGCATTTAGAATGCTGGAGACAGGAAGTACCCTGGCCTTGCAAAATTGCAGAATTCCCCCCCCACCCCACAGCTCTTGGGGACAAGCCCTTTTTTGGGGGTGAATGGATGGGTCTTGCTAGGTATTTACATCCCTTCTGTACTTAAGATCCTGAAGGATATCCTTGGACTTACCTCTAGGCAAGCGGATACTAACGTGAGGTTTTGCTTCCAGAGGGCCCAGTATACTACTTTTTTGTGAAGTCCAGCTTTTATGGGTGGCAAGGCAGATCCCAGATGTTTCTCCACTTTCTGAGCAAATTTCCAGCAAAAGTAATTAGACCCTATTATTTATTTATTCCATGAGGGATGGGGAGCAGGTAAACGTGGGTTGATGAGAAGTAAGATTTATTGCAAAGGAAGCTGTGCCTAGCAGGCGCCTCTTACCAATCAAGCACGTTTATTAGGGTGAGGCTTTTTTTTCCTCTTGCTTCTGATTTGCCTCTTGATAGAGTCTAAAAAATATGGGTTAGTATGAAATGTATACCACTTTTATATAGGTGACTGGCTGGCTTTTCAGGCAGTTTGACATTTGACTTTTCATCCCTTGCGAATTAAGTAATTTTTCTACTCGGAGATGTATTCTTGGCACCTAGTGGCAAAATAAAGAAAATAAAAAGGAGCATGAACCAGAATTGCATTCGTAGTTGACAAAATATGCCTTTGAGTAACTATTAGGATGGTATATCTTTCTAAGACTCTCTAGTATGTAGAATTTGGGAATGAGCCTGTGATACTTATGCCTATTAATAAGCAGTAGATAGATGATTTCCTTCCATTGAGAAAAAAATACACTTTAGTTCTTAGATTATAGATCCCTAGTTGTGTAAAGACTGTGGCTTTGGTTTCTGAATTTGTGTTTATTGGCTCAAGTATAGTAAACCTTTATGTATGGGGTATTGGGTACATAGAGGTACCCAGTACAACTTGTTGGCTGGTTATTATCAGGTGCTCATGTTCATCTACATGGAGGGTGTACTTATAGTTAAATATGACCTTTAGATTTTACTGCATCTCACAAAGTGGGCATTTAAAACTATAGGGTTTTCTGATTTTGGATTTCTCCCTTTATTTACGCTGAACAAATTAACTACGTATAGACTTTCTGAATAGATGTATTCATTTTATGCCAGGGTTAATTTTCCTTATGGGTCTTGAATTTTTGTAAATCTTGGTGGTAAGAGTAGGAATTATACTTTTACCTGTATAATCTTGATTAATTCTTGAAACAGCCCTATGGGGCAGGTACTTGGTATCTCTCATTTTACAGATGAGAAGGAAACTGAGGCACGAGTTCTTTGAGATCAAACTACTTGACCAAAGTTGTATAGCTTATAATTGGTAAAGCTGGAATTGAACCTAGTCTTGACTCCAGAGCTTATGTTCTTAACTGTAAGTCATTAATGATTATGATAATTTAATTTGGCCCAAGTAGTGTAATGAAAGAAGTTATGTAGCTACTGTTGTGGCCATTTGTTGTAGCTTTGAGTTTGTAGCTGTTTATAATATTTTGCCTCTATGTCCAGATGAGATAGTGAGATAACCAGAACATTTAATTCCAGGAGAGTCTTTAAGCTATGTGAAAAACCCGTGTAAAGAACCACATATATGCCTAGCTCAGTGGTTAGAGCACCAGCCCGCGGACCAGAGAGGCCCGGGTTCGGAACATACCTCGGTTGCAGTTTGTCCCTGGCCCCATTTGGGGTTGTGTGAGTGGCAAACACTTGATGTGTCTCTCACATCGATGTTTCTCTCTCTCTCTTCCTCCCTCTTTCCCTTCTGCTCTATCTGAAGATAAATGCAAAAAAAAAGAACCACATATATAAATGTCGATAATTTAAAAACTGTGGTGCTCCCTGATTATTTACAATGAAAGAGCTTCAAGTGAGTGTTCAGAAGAACTGTCTCAGGCTAAAGTGTCATTTATCTCAAGCTAAAAAGTTAAAGGATGATCTGACAGATAATGCTTGAGTGAATTGAACCCATAATACCAAATCACTCTTGATTCTCTTCTAATGTGGGACATAATATGAGCAATTAATGCATCACCGTTAATTTTGTTAAACAATAGTTCCAGATTTTTCTTTTTCAGATTTTCTGTTTTTTGTTTTTGGTACGTGCCCCTAGCGGGAACTGAACCTGGGTCTCTCAGGTTCGCAGACCAGTGTTCCAACCGCTGAGCCACACCAGCCAGGGCTTTTTCAGATCTTCTGTTGAGTACTTGATTAGTTCTGATTTTTACTTGTGTCTATATAAAAGAAATTTCTAGGATGCTGTAGTGAAAAAAATAGCCAAAAGGCAAGAGGGAGGAAAATAAACTGATGACTTGGCTAAATCATACATTAAAAAAATCAGTGGCTCAGTATTTAAGGATTTTGTTATTTTTAAAGGGTTTTGTTATTTGTTTTGTTTTAAATATGATTGACTTGTTTCTTCACATTTTTGGAATTATGAAAGATTAACTTCTGATTGACATAAACTATTTTCATGTAAAGATCTTGGAGATCTGATGGTATTTGTCATGCTAATCCTTATGGCAACCATATTACTTGAAAAACTGAATGCCCTGGCTGGGGGCTTAGTTGCTTGGAGCGTTTTCCTGTACATCAAATGGTATATACCTAGGTTTCGGGTTTGATCCCCTGTTGGGGCGCATGTGGGAGGCAACCAGTGGATGTTTCCCTCTTACATCAATGTTTATCTCTTTCCCTCTCTCCCTCCCTCTCCCTCCCTCTTCAGAATCAATAAAAACATATCCCCGGGTGAGGGGGGAAAAAAGCTTACAGCAGTATAACTCGTTATTGGTTTTAAGTTTTAAAAGGCAGAAGTTGGCTAAATTGAGATATGTTGGGAAAATGTCTTAGGAAGTTACTGTTAGGGTAGTAGTTCATAATCACTTGTATACTAATCTAATTTTTGAAAAATGTTATGTGTTAAATATTTGCATTCCCACTATGTGGAAAGCATTAAGCCAGGCCTGTGGAGGGGGAGTAGATGCAAATTATATAAAGGGTTTTGAAATCATTTAAATACCAGTTGTTTGATTATGTTATTACAGGTGGGGTGAGAAGAAAGACATTTCTGACTTTAATTTTGATCAGGCCAGTTCTCATTATTGGCATTCCTTGGTGTAGTTAGTTGGTCATGAGATTTTAGTTATATATTGTATTTCTTGAGATACAAAAATATATAGTACTTAAAGGAATTTCTATATAGATATGGGTGTGTGAAAAATTTTTTTCGTAAGAAAGTTGTGTATTTATGTGCCTGTTTCACTTTTGGAGTCTGAGTAAATTTGTGGGTACAGACAGGTAGTTCTTGGATTTACATGAAGTCCTTTCCCCCAGACCTTGAATGTTTTCTTGGACACTGGCAGAAGCTGTTCGAATGGTTTAAACTATTGGAAAGTGATGTATAAGATCTTCTTTTAGGTGTGTTGAGTATAACAGGGCAGTAAAAGGAGTGTCTAAGTGGGATGTCTCTGTACTTTTATCCTAATGCTTGCCCTATGATTGTTTTGATGGCTGACATGCAAGATGTTTAATCTCTGTTGGAAAATGGGAGTAAGTTTAATAGATATTGATAAAGCCTATAGTTGTTCTGTAGGAGGTAACATGGTTATAGCAGCAGTTCTTACAAGACAGTAAACTAAAGCTTTTTGGGGTCTTTGTTAATTTTTAAGTGTTTTAGAGCTTAAAGAAGTCCTAACACTAAAAGTTTGAGAACTCCTGGTATAAAGAGTGAATGCCGAACTGTGAGCCAAATCAGGGTTTTCTAGTTATAGCTCTATTGCTTAGCTGATTGTATGACCTTGGACAAATTGCTTATCCTTTCTAGGCTTCTGCTTTATTATTTGCAAAATGAATCTGTACTAGATGTTATATAAAGTTACTTAAAAGTAACCCTGCTTATATATCAATCATTCTTAAATTTTATTTGCCTTTTGGGGGATAGGGAGAAGGGTAGTGATGAGAAATTTCTTTATTCATTGTATGCATATTTTTTGCCTTGAAATGTGTGTGTTTGGGATATAGGTGTTTTGTTGCTAATATAAACTATCATAATGTCATGTACCTATACTTGTGCACTTATTGGAAAAGAAAAACTTTTTGCTGGGAAGTTTGTTACTAATTATTGTGGCTCAGGACATATTCTGTTTGGAATATTACTCTATCCAGTGTGCCCTTTTTATGATTGGATATGGTACTTCTGAAAAGACCTATATTAGTTCTAGCCAATTGTGCTTTTTTTCCCTGGGAAAAGAGTCTGTGATTTTTGCCCTGTAGCCACTATTTTCTTTTATATATATATATTTATGTATATATATAAAATATAAATATATATTTTATATATATATTTATATATATAAAAATATAAATATATATTTTAATATATATATTTATATATATATAAAAATATATAAAGTTTTTCATTTAGGCCTTACAAAACCTTCTGAGGTAGTAATTATTGTTCTTTTTTCTTAATCCTCACCCAAGGATATTTATTTCGATTGATTTTTAGATAGAATGGAAAGGAGGGAGGGAGGGGGAGGGGGGGGAGAGAGAGAGAGAGAGAGAGAGATACACATAGGTTGCTTGCCTCCTGCATGACCCTGATGGGGACTGAGGATCAAACCCGCAACCCCAGTGTGCACCCTTGACTGGGAATCGAACCCATCAACCCTTTGGTCTGCGAGCCAGTGCTCTAACTGTTGAGGCAAATCGGCCAGGGCTGAGGCAGTAATTCTTTTTTTTTTTTATCCTCACCTGCGGACATTTTTTCGATATTTTGTTCAGATAGAGTAGGAGGGAGAGAGAGGAAGAGAGAGAGAGAGAGAAACATTGATGTGAAAGGGACACATCGAGTGGTTGCCACCCACATGACCCAACCAGGGCTGGGGACAAACTGCAACTGAGGCATGTGCCCTTAGCAGGAACTGAACCTGGGTCTCTCCGGACCGCAGGCCGATGCTCTAACCGCTGAGCAAAACTGGCCAGGGCTGAAGTAGTAATTCTTTATCCCCACATTACAGATGAGGAAACCGAGGCTTAGGGAGGTTAAATAATATGTTCCAGGGCACCCATTGAGTGAGCAACAAATTGAGTTTTGACCCCATGTCTCTGTGATTCCAGGCTTCTGCTTGGCACCCATGGCTGTGTGGCTTCCCTTGGTGTCATAGAACCCTGTGACCAATTTGGGAGCTGATGCTGGGCAGGTATTTGAGGTGACACTGGGGAGAACTTTTGCTAATGAGATTGGCTCAGAATCTTGAGATTGGCTCAGAATCTATTGGATGTGCACCACTATTTTCTGATACTGTCTCTGAGACTTTGTCTCTCAGTTTTGGCTTAAAGTAGCCATTCTTGTTATCTATAGTTCAGCTTTCATGTTAACTGTTCCATACAATACTTGTTTTAAAAATTATTGGCATGGTGGTGGTGTTCATTTTTATATATCCTGTGTTCCATATTTTGGGGGAATGCTTTATTAGTTGATAAAATACAGGCACTGTGCTAGGGTATGCAAAGGTTGACAAGGTGGAACCTTCTGTGAGTGCCCTGCCAGCCTTTTCTCAACCCCTGGCTTAGTACAATACTCTCATCCCCAACAGGGTCTGGGAAGGGAATGGGGCAAGCAGGTGTAAGGAGAGTTTACTATTTTCATTTAAAAAGGCACTTCCCACCCGTCCAGTGTGGGGTGTGGCTCAGTATTGAGCATTGTCCTATGCACTAAGAGGTCACATGCCTGGGTTGAGGGCTTGATCCCCCAGTAGGGGGCATGCGAGAGGAAGCCTATCCATGGATGTTTCTGTCTCATCAATGTTTCTATCTCTCTCTCTCTCCCTCTCCCTTCATCTCTCTAAAAATCAATAAAAACATATTTTAAAGAAGTAGTTTACTTCCCTCGGATAGAAGTTGCCTTTTTTTTTTTTATCCTCACTGGAGGACATTTTTCCATTCTTTGTTCAGATAGAGTGGGAAGCAGAGAGAGGAAGAGAGAGAGAGAAACATCGACGTGAAAGGGACACGTCGAGTGGTCGCCATCCACATGACCCAACCAGGGCCGGGGACAAACTGCAACCAAGGTACATGCCCTTAGCAGGAACCGAACCCAGGTCTCTCCGGACCGCAGGCTGATGCTGAGCCAAACCGGCTAGGGCAGAAGTTGCTTTTTTAAAAAATACGGTTTTATTGATTTTTTTTTTTTTTTTTAGGAAGAGAGAGATAGAAACATTGATATGAGAGAGAAACATTGATCAGCTACCTCCTGCATGTGCCCTTTACTCTGGGGATGGAGCCCATAACCCGGGCATGTGCCCTGACTGGGAATTGAACTGGGACCTCTCGGTCCATGGGATGATGCTCAGTCCACTGAGCCACACTGACCTGGCAGTAGTTGCTTTTTTAAGGCTGCCACCTTGCCAGCTCTCAGGTTGAGTGGTTTTTGAGTGCTCATTAAGTTAAACATCACCAAAGGAAAAGATGGCTGAAAGAATTTCCTTCGCTTTTCCTCTTTACAAAATTCATGCCTCCTTAAGATATTCTTTGTCTAGTGAGGGAGTTAGTAAGTAAATAAGCAGTTACAAAGCATTGCTAAAATGGAGATATATTGCTTGTGCTGGGGATCAGGAATGAAGGAAAGCCTAATTTAGGGTCTATGGTATCTGTATTGGGTCTTGAAGATGAGTTTGCAGTTAAGGGTTGGCTATGAAAAAGGGCAATCCAGGCAGAGGGATTGGTATGGCTAAAGATTAGTCTTATTTTCCACATAGCAGAGGAAATAAGCCATATACACAAATAATTTTGCAGCAGGATATAAAGTGATATCCTGCTGCATTAGGTAAAAACTAAGTTGTGGGAGTTCAGGGTAGGAAGACATTTCTGAAGGGGTCTAGGGAAAATTTTAGAGAGAGCATTTGAATCTAGCCCTTGAAGGGTAGGTACAGTTTTGACAGAGAAGACTGGAACCGGGGGAGGATTTCATAGGTGAGGTATAGCAACTTGAGCAAAAGAATGTTGTATATATTAGTGTTTTCTATTTGGGAAAAGGTCAACTTAGAATTTTTAACTCAACTCCTGGACAAATATTGTGTAACCATGGTGCAGTTAGTATACTTTTTTCCCCAGCTTTATTGAGATATAATTGACATCTAACGTTGTGTAAAGTTTAAGGTCTGTACAATATGATGATTTGATATATGTATATATTTAAAAATTTTTACCACAATAAGGTTTGTTTACACATAATTACCTTTTTTTTTTTTTTTTTTGCTGTTGTGGTGAGAACATTTAAGATCTCTTTAGCAACTTTCAAGTATATGTTATGGTATTGTTAACTATAGTCACCATGCTGTGCATTAGATATCCAGAACTTATTCATCTTATAGTGCAGTTTCTGGGTTAACTTTTGTGACTTGATGTTATTTTTTTTTTTATCCTCACCCGAGGACATTCTTCCATTTTTTTGTTCAGAGGGAGAGGGAGAGTGAGAGAGAAACATTGACGTGAAAGGGACACATCGAGTGGTTGCCACCCACACAACCCAATCAGGGCCGGGGACAAATTGCAACTGAGGTACGTGCCCCCAGCGGTCTCTGGACTGCAGGCCGATGCCCTAACCGTTGAGCAAAACTGGCCAGGGCTGTGACTTGATCTTATAAAAGCCACATGTGCCCTTGTGAGTGAGCCTGATGATTCCAGTTCAGAACTGTCAAAAGTATTACCTTACTTTTCTTAAAGATTATGTAGAATTTAATGCACAGATCTTGAATGACTATGGTTGTTTAAAATCTATCCTTAGTTGTCTTTATTTTGGTCATCTGAAGTGGTCTGTTGATGTTTGGGTGACATTTGATATATAAAATTCAAATTAAAAAATAATTTATTTTCAAGTAATACTGGAGGTGTTAGTTTGTTTATTTGAATTATGTTAGTTACTTTTTGATTCATTTGATAGCATTTCAAACTTAGTTCTGATATAATGCTTGTTTTGAAAATATGAATTTGTTCAGACAAAGGAACAATTTGAGCAAAATACAATTTTCATTTGTGTATGCAGTATTTTGTCTGCAAGGTCAGGGGTCAGCAAATTATGGCCTCCAATCAGTGGCCCATTTTTGTAAATAAAGTTCTATTGGAACATACCCAAGCCCATTTGTTTACATTTTCTGAGGCTGCTTTTATACTACAATTTCAGAATTGAATAGTTGCAACAGATACCTAATGGCCCATAACGCCTAAAATATTTACTGTCTGGTCCTTTATAAAGTTTGCAGGAAACTGCACCAAGCTGAATTGAGAGCTGCATTAAAATATTTGCATATACATGCACACACCTCAGACATCGACCAGCTATCTCAGTTCACCCCTTATGTTACTAGCCTTACCCATCCACATCTGTTACAATTTTCCATCCGATTTCAGATAACCCTCCTTCCATCACTTCACAGTAATTCATGAGCTGCAGCCCTTCAGATGCCCACTTCCACAAGCAAACTTAAGGTCTTTTTCAAGGTAAAGTGCCATGTTTATTGTTGTATTTGTGTATTTCTTAATCACTTAATATATGTAAAATTATGTAAAGTTTATTAAGTTTTTGTCTTTCTAATAAATGTCATTGATGGTGTTTCTTTAAAACTTAAAAAATAAATCCTCATGTGAGAATATGTTTATTGATTTTAGAGAGAGGAAGAGAGAAAGAGAAACATCAGTTGGTTGCTTTTCATGGGCGTCTTAACCAGGACTCAACCTGAAACCTAGGTGTATGTCCTGAATTGAATCTGCAACCTTTCAGTGTATGGGACCATGCTCTAACCAACTGAGCCACACTGGCCAGAGCAGTGTGTTTTTTTAAATTCTTATCCAAGGATATGGTTTTACTGATTTTTTTTAGAGAGAGAGAGAAAAGGGGAAAGAAAGAGGAGAGAGAGGGACAAAGAGCGAGAGAAAACATTGGTGTGAGAGAAATATTGATCCTATGCTTCCTGTATGCACTTGAAATGGGCATTGAACCTGCTATCTAGGTATGTGCCCTGACCAGGAGTCGAACCCTTTTGGTGTACAGGATGACACTCTAACCAACTGAGCCCCCTGGCCAGGACTGGGGGATATTTTTGACTATCAATTAAAGAGATTGAGTAGTTACAAACTTTATAAAAAGTAGTTTTGGCATTTATCTATGTGGTTACCTTACCATTGTTCGTTTTATTTTATAATATAGCTCCAAGTTATGCTGTAGTATCTTTTCACTTCAGGCTGGTGGACTCCCTTTAGCATTTCTTGTAGGGCAGGTATACTAGCAGTAAATTCCCTTAGCTTTTGTTCTTCTTAAAAATTTCTTTTTCGCCCTGGCCAGTTTGGCTCAGCGGTTAGAGCGTTGGCCTGCGTTCTGGAGAGACCCGGGTTCGGTTCCCGCTAAGGGCACGTACTTCGGTTGCAGTTTGTCCCCAGGCCCTGGTTGGTTGTGCGGGTGGCAGCCACTCGATGTGTCCCTTCACATTGATGTTTCTCTCTCTCTCTCCCTTCCTCTCTCTCCCTCCCACTCTATCTGTACAAAAATGGAAAAATATCCTCGGGTGAGGATAAAAAAAAAAAATTTCTTTTTCTTTTCCTTGATTGATTTTTCAGAGAGAGAGGAAGTGAGAGATAGAAACACAGATGAGAGAGAATATCAAGTGGCTGCCTCCTGCGTGCCCCCCACTGGGGATTGGGCCCACAACCTGGGCATGTGTCCTGGCCAGGAATCGAACTGGTGACCTCTTGGTGCATGGGTCGATGCTCAACCACTGAGCCACACCAGCCGGACTAGCTTTTGTTTTTTTGGGCACATTTCTTCTTCATTTTTCAAGGATCCCTCCCGCCTCCCCGCCCCAACACTTTAAATATGTAATCTCACCATTCTCTGGTCTCCATGGTTTTCAACTGTTAGTCTTAATGAGGATCCTTTGTACTTGTTACTTCTGTTGATTTCAAGATTTTCTATGGCTTTTGACAGATTACTTACATTTTGTTCCAGTGTGGATCTCTGTCCTTCTTAGAGTTCATTGAGTTTCCTAGATATGAAGAATCAAGTATTTCATGAAATTTGGGAAGGTTTAGGTTAGTATTTTAAAATATTCTTTCTGCTCCTTTTTCTCTATCCTTTTGCAACTGTCATTATGTGTGTGTTGGTATGCTTGGTGTCTCTGATGGTGTATGATGGTGTCTCTGATGCTCTATTCATTTTTTTTGTGGGCATGTGCCCCTAGCAGGAACCGAACCCAGGACTCTCTGGTCCTCAGGCCAACACTGCAACCACTGAACCAAACCAGCCAGGGCTCTATTCATTTTTCTTCATTCTTTTTTATTTTTTTATTAATTCTCACTTGAGGATATTTTTGAATTTATCTTCAGATAGAGCAGGAGGGAGAGAGGGAGGAAAGAGAGAGAGAAACATCGATGTGAGAGAGATACATTGACTGGTTGCCACCCACACACACAACCCCAACCGGGGCTTGGAACAAACTGCAACCGAGGTACGTGCCCTTAGCGGACACTGAACTCGGGTCTCTCTGGTCCGCTGGGCAGATGCTTTAGCCACTGAGCAAAACCGGCCAGGGCCTTTCTTTTTTCTTTCGGTTCATTCTGGTTAATCTCAATGGGGCTATCTTTAAGTTCACTGATTATTTCTTCCTGTTCAAATTTTCTTTTTATTTTTTTCATTTTCCCCCAAAGGAATGCTTTATTGACAAATTACCCATTATTTACTTCATGGAAAAGACAAATCAGTACTAGCCGTGCCTCCTGCTTCCTACCAGGAGTCTGAGATTCTAATTCTGAAGAAAGAACACAAGCATAGACTACAGTCCCCCAGGGTGTCTGAAGTGACCAGCAGACACTCAGGTACCAGAGCACTGCACAGTCTATAAAAGCAGTCACTGAGCTGCCAGCTCCTCTCTCAGGGGGTGCACAGATCACATGCAGGTGAGGTCTGCTAAGAGCCAGTAAGCTGCTCTCTAGACACACCGGACACCTGGGGCCCTGGGTGAGGCTCCTGGGGTGTGGCAGCTTCAAAATGGGAATGAGATCTTTGTAGCTCTTGAGAAAAGGCAAGAGCAGAGGTCCAGCTGACACCCACACCCAGCCCTGAGCATGCAGCAAACAGCTGGATCCACTGACAGTGATGTGCCTGTGGGCCTGGTCAGGCCTGGCCCACATGAGGGCAATGCAGCAACTCTTGTAGGAGCACTGGCTTTTCTTTCTCCTGCATCCACTCCCAGAGGCCCAGGAGCCCTTTGGCCAGCAAGAGCTGCCAGGGTCATGTAAAGGAGAAAAGAGCCAGTTCCATACATTGGGATAGGGTGCATTAGTGAAATGAAACACACCACTGGTACAGGCATGCAGTTAGATGCAGAATTATGTGTAGTGCTCAGAATCCACTAAAGAACACTCACTTTTGCCCTGGCCCGTTTTGCTCAGTGGTTAGAGCGTCGGCCCGCGGACCAGAGAGTCCTGGGTTCGGTTCCCACCAAGGGCATGTAACTCGGCAGTTTGTCCCCAGCCCCGGTTGGAGTTGTGTGGGTGGCAACCAGTCAATGTATCTCTCTCACATCGATGTTTCTCTCTCTCTCTCCCCCCTCCCTCCCACTCTATCTGAAGATAAATGCCAAAAAAAAAAAAAAAAAAGAACACTCACTTTTCTATATAAAACCATTATAAACAAATAAAGCATAAGGTGATATAAGGTTTGTATTTCAGTTTGGGTTCAAACAAAAAATATTTTGTAACTATGAGGCTGAAGTTGCTTTGTTTAGTTTTGAATTTCGAAAAATCCACTGCATTTGAAAAATAAAGAATTTGCTAAAGGCCGATCATTAGTGTGACAGTTAGGCAGCTGCTGATAATCTGTTTCTTTTTAGAGGGTCTCAGAAAATGGACAGTAGCATTTTGAAATAAAAACTGCAGGTCAGATGGGGCTTCCGGAAGATATTCCCTCTGTGATGTAGGGAAGGAAGAGTTTAGAAAATACCACTTGCATTCTGGCGAACTAACAAGATTGCCAAAGGGAGCATAGCTCTACCTCCTGCCCCATCCATTTCCTGCCCCCAGGAAGGATGGCACAGTGATCTGTTGCATGTACCGATTTTAGTGTGAAGCATCTAGATACAAGACTATTCTCTGCGTCGTGCTTGTGCAGTGGCCACGTGTACATGTGATAGCACAACTGTCCTCAAAGTCGCTCGTGTCCTCCTGCAGCTGCTGCTGCTGCTCCGTTGCGCAGTGGCAGTCCTGGTGATGAAGGCATGCCTGCACTTGCTATGTGGCCAGCAAAGCTGCTTTAGGCTTAGAAGGGTGCGTGATCAGACAGGGGCTTGTTGTCACTTCCAGTCAGGGAGGGAAAGCTGTTACTGCCATTTTCTCTGCCACCCACCACCTTAGATTTTATGGTCCCAACTCGGTCCTCAAATGACTTGAAGATGGCAGAATTCCTCATATCCCTGGAAGTCTTCTGTTCCGCCTGAGAGAGTTTCCTAAGTCGTCTTGTAGAGGTCTGACTGGGTCATTTTCTCATTCCAGTCTCTAGGTTTCTCAGTTTTCACATAGGTGTTAGAGACCTGCACATTATGCCAGCTCCTGGACAGGTTCTGCTTCAGGCCCTCCAAGGCAGAGAGGCCCCACTTCCACCTCAGCTCTCCAGAGTGCCTCTCCTGGCTGCCAGGACCTGACGCAGAGTGACAGTTTCCTCTTCCACCTTTTTGAGCTCAGCCCTGAGCTTCTCCTTCTCAGCTTCCATTAGACCCTCAACAGCAGGAGTCTGGTCGGCCACCGCCCTCCCGTGTCAGCAGGGACATCCGTCATGGAGTTGGACAGCAGACCTTTGTTAGGAGTATTGAAGTTGATATCTTGGTCAGCAGAGTCCATGCTCAGGCGGCAGCCTGGCTGCAGCTTCAGTCAGAGCCAGGGTCGTGTGTGTAGGAGCCAAGTGGGTTGCTCTGAGAGTCACTTGCTGGGCACATACCACCAAATTTTCTCTTGAACTTCTGTACTGAATTTTTAATTTCTGTTATTGCACTTTCTGATTCCAAAATTTTATTTGGTTTCTTTAAAAAATTTTTAAACATACTTTTATTGATATTTTTTTAGAGAAAGTGGAAGGGAGGAAGGGAAAGATAGAAACATCAATGTGAAAGAGAAACATCGATCTGGTGCCTCCTGCATGCCCCCCACTGGGGATTAAGCCTGAAACCCCAGGCACATGCCCTGACTGGTACTCAAACTGGGACCTCTTAGTCCATATAATGATGCTCAATCCACTGAGCCACACTGGCCGGGCTTTGGTTTCTTTTTTGTTTTTTTATCCTCACCCGAGGACATTTTTCCATTTTTTGTACAGATAGAGTGGGAGGGAGAGAGAGGAAGAGATAGAGAGAGAGAAACATCGATGTAAAAGGGACACATTGAGTGGCTGCCACTGCACGACCAACCAGGATCCGGGACAAACTGCAACCGAAGTACGTGCCCTTAGCGGGAACCGAACCCGGGTCTCTCCGGACCGCAGGCCGACACTCTAACTGCTGAGCCAAACCGGCCAGGGCTGGTTTCTTTTTATAAATTCTTTTCCTGGGTAGTTTTACCTTGCAAAGACATTCTGTTTCCCTTTACATTTTTTTTTCTTTCCTTGGCCAGTTTGGCTCAGCGGTTGAGCGTCGGCCTGTGGACCAGAGAGTCCCGGGTTCTGTTCCCACTAGGGGCACGTACCACCAAAAAAAAAAAAAAAAAAAAAATTGCTTTATTGATTTAAGAGAGAGGAAGGCAAAGGGAGAGAGAGATAGAAACATTGGTGAGAGAGAACATCAATGGGCCATCTCCTGCATGCCCTCACTGGGGATTTGGCCCACAACCTGGGCATGTGCCCTGACTGGGAATTGAACCAATGACCTCTTGATGCCTGGGATGCCTGGGTCGATGCTCAGCCACTGAACCATACCGGCCAGACCATTCTGTTTTCCTTTAATTCTTTGTCCATGGTTTCCTTTAGCTCTTTGAGTATATTTAAGAATTTAAGACAGTTGATTTAAAGTCCTGGTCTCCTGGCCCTGGCCTATGTGGCTCAATGGTTAGAGTGTCAGCCCATGCACCGAAGGGTCACAGGTTTGATTCCTGGTCAGGAGCACATACCTAGATGCAGGTTCGAACCTCTCTCTCACATAGGTTTCTCTCTCTCACACAGATGCTTTTCTCTCTTTCTCTCTTTCTCTCCTTCCCTCCCTCCCTTCCACTCTCTCAAAAAATCTATGGAAAAAAGATCCTTGGGTGAGGATTACTAAACAACAAAAAAGTCATTGTCTCCTAATTCCAATATCTGGGCATCCTTGGGGACAGTTCTGTTTATTTATTTCTTTTTTCTAGGGAATAGACCATACTATTGTTTCTTTGCATGCTTGTAACTTTTTGTTGAAATGGACATTTTTAATATAGTCATGTACTGCATAATGATGTTTTGGCCAGACGGACTGCATATATAATGGTGGTTCCATTAGATGAGACCTCAAGGAAAGTCACAATGAGTGTTTTAGCAAAAGCTTTTGCAGACTTCAGCAAGCTGCTTAAAAAGTTTGAAAACATGGCCCTGGCCAGTTTGGCTCAGCAGTTAGAGCATAGGCCTGTGAGCCAGAGAGACCCGGGTTCGGTTCCCACTTAGAGCACATACCTCAGTTGCAGTTTGTCCCTGGCCCTGGTTGGGTCATGCGGGTGGCAAACCACTTGATGTGTCCCTTTCACGTTGATGTTTCTCTCTCTTCCTCTCCCTCCCACTCTACCTGAACAAAAAAATGGAAAAATGTCCTTGGGTGAGGATTGAAAAAAAAAAGAAAAAGAAAAAGTTTGAAACCATGGACTCCCAACACTGAAAGGTTTTCATTCTAGTGAGGCATGTTCATAGTGCATTATCTGCTTACAAGCAAATCTATGATGAAAAAAGAAACAAATCAAGCAAAGCTACCATGGACATATTTCTCAATAGTGTGACACCACCTCAGGAAGAGCCTCAGGCAGGTCCATCAGGAAGTATTTGAGAAGAAGGCACTGTTATCACTGGAGATGAGATGATAACTCCATGCATGCTTCGATTTGAAGACCTTCCCATGGAATGAGATGTGGAGGTGAAAGATGGTGATATTGATGATCCTGATCTTGTGTAGGCCTACGTTAATGTGTGTGTTAGTAGCTTAGTTTTTGACAAAGAAATTAAACAGTAAAAAAAAAAGCTTATGCAATAAGGTTGTAAAGAAAATATTTTTGTATAGCTGTACAATTTGTTGTTGTTAACCTTCACTTGAGTATATTTTTCCATTAATTTTTTTTTTATCCTCACCTGAGGACATTTTCTCATTTTTTGTTCAGATAGAGTGGAAGGGAGAGAGAGGAAGAGAGAGAGAAACATCGACGTGAAAGGGACACATAGAGTGGCTGTCACCCACACGACCCAACCAGGGTTGGGGACAAACTGCAACTGAGGTACATGCCCTTAGTGGGAACCGAACCCGGGTCTCTCTGGACCGCAGGCCGACGCTCCAACCACTGAGCCAAACCGGCCAGGGCCATTAATTTTTTTTAGATAGGGTACAAGGAAGGGAGTGGGGCGGGGAGAGAGAGAGAAACATCAATGTGAGAGAGACACATTGATTGGTTGCCTCCCACACAACTCTGACTGGGCCTGGGGATCGAACCTGCAACCCAGGGATGTGCCCTTGACTGGGAATCAAACTTGAGACTCTTTGGTCTGTGGGCTGACGCTCTAACCATTGAGCAAAACCGGTCAGGGCACAAAAGTTAAAATTTTAAAAGTTCATAAAGTAAAAAAAGATACAGTAAACTAAAGTTGTTGAAGGAATAATTTATTTTTCTAAATTGAGTGTAGCCTAATGTACAATGTTTATAAAGTCTACAGTGTACAGTAATGTCACTTCCCCCTACACATTCACTCACCACTCACTCACTGACTGACTGACTCACCCAGTACTGCTTCCATTCCTGCAAATTCCACTCATGGTGGATACCCTATACAGGTTTCCATTTTTTATCTTTTATATCATATTTTATTGTACGTTTGCCATGTTTAGATACACAGATTAATTACCATTGCCTACAGTGTTCAGTATGGAAACACGCTGCACAGGTTTGTAGCCTAGGAGCAGTAGGCTATACCATATAGCCTAGGTGTGTAGTATATTCTACCACCTGTTTGCGTAAATGTACTCTATGACTTTTCTCACAGTGACAAAATCACCTAATGATGCATTTCTCAGAACGTATCCCCTTTGTTAAGCAAAGCATGACTGTATTTAATGTAGTAACCCTAGGAAAATTTATTCCTCCTCCCTAGGGTTTGCTGTTGCTGCTTATTTTGGGTTGTAGTTTTTGTTAAATGAACTTTCTAATCTGTTTTCATAAAGACTATATTCTTTGTCATGTACAGACACTCAAGTGCTTGTTCTGGTAGCCTATTGGTTAGTTGTGGTTTGACAGAACTTTCGTGAAATGCCTAGAAGCAAATGTACAAAACAGCTTTCTTGATGATTGCAGATTGGCTCAGTTTTGGGGTATTTATTAGTGTTTAGCCAGTTCATGTACTGCTCTTCTCTAGCCCTCACTTCCTGATTGCTTGGAGGCTAAGGGTCAGCCAGAGGTGAAAGCTTATGGCTTTCTCATGTCTCTTCTGAGCATGTGTCCAGAGCTGGGCATATGGGTTGCTTTCCAAATTCCCTAGGCTATGCAGGAACTTTTTGGAGTTGTTATTTCCTCATGCATTTCTTTCTCCAGCTTCTTCCTATGCTTTTATACTTATCTAGTGCCTGACCCATTTGTTATCCCTTGTTCCAGGTGACTGTGAATAGTATATTTGCCTTTAAATGTTTTGGATAAACCCCACTCATCTCAGGAGCTTGCTCTTCCTCGGAAAGTTCTGAGCTGGGTGAAAGAATGGCAGACCCCTGACAAAATTAATCAGGTAACAACTGAACAGGTCAAAATACACAACCACAGTTCTTTTATTTTAAAATATGTTTTTGTTGATTTGAGAGAGAGAAAGAGAGAGGAAGGGAAAGGAAGATAGAAACATTGATGAGAAATATCAGTTGGATGCCTCCTGCTTGCCCCCTATTGGGGAGCCCACAACCTGGGCATGTTCCCTGATCTGGGATCAAACTGGTGACCTCTTGGTGCATGGGATGACACTCAGCCAACTGAGCCACACCAGCCAGGCACAATCACAATTTTTTTTTAATTCCTCACCTGAGGATATTTTTTCTATTTATCATTAGAGTGGAATGGAGGGAGAGAGACAGAGACAGAGAGAAACATCAATGTGACAGAGCCACGTCGACTGGTTGCCTCCCTCACGACCCAACCAGGGTCAGGGACTAACCACAACCGAGGTACATACCCTTGACCGGAATCAAACATGCAACTCATTGGTCCGCGGACTGAGGCTTTCTTTAACCTCTGAGCCCAGCCGGCCAGGGCACAACCACAGTTCTTTAAGAATAAGGTCCAGCCCTGGCCGGTTTGGCTCAGCGGTTAGAGCTTCGGCCTGCGGTCCGGAGAGACCCGGGTTTGGTTCCCGCTAAGGGTACATACCTCTATTGCAGTTTGTCCCTGGCCCTGGTTAGTCGTGCGGGTGGCAACCACTCGATGTGTCCCTTTTAAATTGATGTTTCTATCTCTCTCTTCCTCCCACTCCACCTGAACAAGCAATGGAAAATGTCCTCGGGTGAGGATTAAAAAAAGAAGGTCCATATTATTCCCTTTGGCATCTGCAAGTTGCGCCAGGAATGTGGACCACTGTCTTTGTGGTTGCTACCTAAGCCTTCCTAAGCCTTGGAGTGGGGCATGGTAGGTGTGGCGTTTTAACTTATGTTCTCATACCGAAGTTCAGCAGCTTTTTCTCTTAAGTGTTCCCTGTGGTTGTAAGTCTTGATTAAATTTTAGAGTTTCAGAATGTTATTTGGACCATTTTTACCAGCATACTTATTGCCTTAATGGAGGGGTACAATTTTGGAGTTACCTGCTCTACCATTGTATATGATGTCATTCCTGGTTGGTTTGTTTTAATCCCTATGCCAGTGCCACATTTTCATAATAACTAGAGCTTTTTATGAAGTCTTGATATCTGCTAGGGTATGAATACTCACATTCTTTTTACTGTCTTGGCTATTCTTGAGCCTGTACTATTCCTTATTATATATCCCTTTTTATGTTTCTGAATTATTTGATAAATGTTTTATTCTATTTTGATAAACCTTTAAAGGCCTAATGTGAGCCAGGCATTGTTTTAGATTAAAGTTTCTTTTTTTTTTTTTAATCCTCATCCGAGGACATTTTTCCATTTTTTTGTACAGACAGAGTGGGAGGGAGAGGGAGGAAGAGAGAGAGAGGGAAACATCGATGTGAAAGGGACACATCGAGTGGCTGCCGCCCGCACGACCAACCAGGGCCGGGGACAAACTGCAACCGAGGTACATGCCCTTAGCGGGAACCAAACCCGGGTCTCTCCGGACCGCAGGCGGACGCTCTAACCCGCTGAGCCAAACCGGCCAGGGCGGATTAAAGTTTCTTTTTTTCTCTCTTTTTTTTTTTATCCTCACCTGAGGACATTTTTTCATATTTTGTTCAGATAGAGTGGGAGGGGGAGAGAGAAACATTGATGTGAAAGGGACACATCGAGTGGTTGCCACCCACACAACCCAATCAGGGCCAGGGACAAATTGCAACCGAGGTACATGCCCTTAGCGGGAACCGAACCTGGGTCTCTCTGGACCGCAGGCCGATGTCTAACCGCTGAGTCAAACTGGCCAGGGCGGATTAAAGTTTCTTAACTTTGCATTATATAGACATTTTGGTCCAGATAATTTTTGTTTTGGGAGGCTGTGTATATGTTGTATCCCTAGCTTCTACCCAGTAGGTAGGTACCAGTAGCACCCATCCTGCAGTTATGACAACCAAAACTGTTTAAATACTTTGTCAGATCGTCCCTGTGGGTAGTTGGGGGGTGTGGGTGGTATGGGTATGGGGGTGACACAGTTCTCCCATTCGATAACCATTACTCTAGATTATAGGGATTCACATAAAATTAATGCTGTGCTAACTGGAGGAGTACATGGCAGAAATACACTGATGGGGTTAATTACAGAGATATGAACCAAGAAATGTGGAAGAGCAGCAAAAAATTGCCTTGGAGAGTTGATGGCAAGTATTCTCTAAAAGACAGAGATGGTGATTTTGAGTGGGGTCTTAAGCATATTGGTTGAGTTGATTAGAAGGGGAATGTTCTAGGTGGTGTAAAAGGCAAGTCTAGAGACTTGGTGAAAAGGGGCCCTTAAGTGTTTTTGAGAATACCAATACATTAGGTGTGATTGGAGAGGATATTGGAGGTAGAATTGAAAAAAACGAAGGTACTTGGTGTCAGATTTGAAAAGGCTCTTTATGTGATGCTAAGATATTTATGTTTTGCGTTTTCATTATAGAAAACCAACAAATACTTTAAAAATCTTTACAGTGATATAATCAACTTTTTCTAAAGAACAATAATGATACAGTGAAATGATTAAAAAAAACCCATAAATATCGCCTGGCTGGTGTGGCCCAGTGGACTGAGCATCGTCCCATGGACAGACAGGTCCTGTTTTGCTTCTGGGTCAGGGCAAATGCCCCGGCTGTGGGCTCGATCCCCAGTAGGGGGCATGCAGGGGGCAGCCAATTTATGTATCTCTCACATTGATGTTTCTCTATCTCTTTCTCTTCCTCTCTCTCTCTAAAAAATCAATAAAAACATGTTTAAAAAACATGAATATTAAATTCAAGAAGATAACTCTAGCCTATAAAGTAGGAAAATAAGGGGGATGGAGATTTATAGGAAACTAAAACTAGATGTCAGAGATTGCTCTTACATCACTCTGTAGACTTTTTTTCATCCTATATTTGTCAAAATTCTTATATGTTATCAACACCAATAATAATTCTTGGTATTTAAATTAGGGGCGAAGTGGGCAATAATTCTTGGTATTTAAAGTAGGGGCGAAGTGGGCAAATGTACGAAGTTTCTATGTTTTTTTTCAAGCACATTATCAATGATATATTTTAAACTATTATCTGCTTTCTTGGATTGGACATGTAGTCAGAGTAACTAAAACTGGACTCAATAGTTCAGTGTCCTGAGAAAAGGAAGAATCTTGAAGAAGAGTTTAAATGCTACAGATTTTTTTTGGTAATTTTAATTTTGATATGATTTCATACTTATAGAAGAGTTATAGAAGTAGCAAAAGAACTACTCACCTTTTATCTAGAGTCATCATTGTTAATATTTTGTCCCCAATACTTTATCATTTGTGTTTTTTCTTATATTCATTTTTGTTCCTGGACCATTTGAGAATAAGTTGCAGACATCATGCTCCTTTTCCCCCTAAAAGCTTCATCTGCTTTCAAAGGACAAGGTTATTCTTTTACACAATTACAGGATAATTATCAAATAAAAAATTTAATATATAGAATACTCTTATTTAATAAAAAAATCAAATATTCCAATTACCCTAATAATGTCTTTTGATTTGGAAGTTCTGCGTTTCATTGTCTTTCCTGACCTTGACATCTTTGAAGAGTGCAGACCAATTATTTTTTTTTATTCTGAGGATATTTTTCTATTTATCATTAGATAGAGTGGGAGGGAGGGGGAGGGAGAGAGAGAGAGAGAGAGAGAGAGAGAGAGAGAGAGAAAGAAAGAGAAACATCAGTGTGATAGAGCTACGTTGACTGGTTGTCTCTTGCGCGACCTGACCAGGGCCGGGGCCAAACCACAATCAAGGTATGTGCTCTTGATTTGAATCGAACCCGAGACTCATTGGTCTGTGAGCTGATGCCCTAACCACTGACCAAATTGGCCAGGGTCCAATTTTTTGAATGTCCTTCAATTTCGGTTTGTATAATGTCTCATGATTAGATTAAGGTTATGGATTTTTGGCGGAAGTACAACAGAAGTGATGGTGAGTTCTTTGTAGTGTATCCTTTTTCTTTAAATCCTCACTTGAGGATATTTTTGCATTTATCTTCAGATAGAGTGGGAGGGAGAGATGGGGGAAGAGAGAGAGAGAAACATTGACGTGAGAGAGAGAAACATTGACGTGAGAGAGAGAGAGAGACATTGAGTGGCTGCCACCCACAAGACCCCAACCAGGGCCGGGGACAAACTGCAACTGAGGTACATGCCCTTAGCGGGAACCAAACCCGAGACACACTGGTCCGCGGGCCGACACTCTAACCGCTGAGCCAAACCGGCTAGGAGCTTTGTAGTATATCTCAACAGGAGGCACATGATGTCAGTTGGTCCCATTACAGGTGATAATTTTGATCACTTGGTTTAAGTGATATCCACCAGATTTTTCTTTTTTTGGGCTGACTTTTTAAAAATTTAATTTATTTTTGTTACAGAGGTTTCTCCTTTTCCCTCCACTGATTCCCCCTCCCCCTCCCTCCCTGCCCTGTCCCCAGCATGTTGTCCATGTCCATTGTTCATGCATACATGCGTATAAGTTCTGTGGTTTATCTCTCCCCCACCACCCCCTCTTCTGGGGATTGTCAGTCTATACCCCACTTCCACGTCTCTGGGACTACCCCATTCCTCAGACTGTTATGTTCATTATATTCCACAAATAAGTGAGATCATATGATACTTGTCTTTCTCTGTTTGGCTTGTTTCGCTTAGGATAATAATTTCCAGGTCCCTCCATGCCGTCTCAAAGGATAGGAGATCTTGCCCTAGCTGGTTTGGCTCAGTGGTTAGAGCGTCGGCCTGCGGTCGGGAGAGGCCCGGGTTTGGTTCCCGCTAAGGGCATGTACTTCGGTTGCAGTTTGTCCCCGGCCCTGGTTGGTCGTCCTGGTTGGTCGTGCGGTGGCAGCCCCTCGATGTGTCCCTTTCACATCGATGTTTCTCTCTATCTCTTCCTCTCTCTCCCTCCCACTCTATCTGTACAAAAAATGGAAAAATGTCCTCGGGTGAGGATTAAAAAAAAAAAAAAAAAGGATAAGAGATCTTTCATTTACTGGCGTTAGCATTCATTTATTACTGTAATTTTAAAAAATTGGTGATTGTCTAATTTCATTTCTTCAGCATTTATTAGTTGACATTTACAAAGATGTGTTTGAAGAAAAATTTTTAAAAGTTACATTATCATGCCCTGGCCAGTTTGGCTCAGCGCTTAGAGCGTCATCCCGTGGACCAGTGTGTCACAGGTTCGATTCTGGTCAAGGGCACGTACCTCGGTTGTGGTTTGTCCCTGGCCCTGGCCAGGTTATGTGAGAGGCAACCAGTTGATCTGGCTCTATCACATTGATGTTTCTCTCTGTGTCTCTCTCTCTCCCTTTTTCCCACTCTATGTGATAATAAGTGGAAATATTCCTTGGAGGAGGAATAAAAAAACAACATTAAAAAAAAAACAAAATTACATTATCATGGAGAAATGATGATGTAAAACAGTAATCGGTCTCAAATTTGAAATTCTGTAATAAAACAAATGAGAGTGAGAAATAATAAAATATAATAGAATATAATAAACAGTGTATGGGTAGGCCTATGGAAATGTGCTAAAGCCTGCCAATGCCAGATTTGTTCTGTTTGTTATAGTGTGTTTAACAACAATTTGTAGAGCCCTGGCTGGGTAGCTCACTTAATTGGAGTGACATGCTGTACACCAAAAGGTTTCAGGTTTGATATCCGGTCAGGGCAAATGCCTAGTTTGCTGGTTTGATCCCCAATTGGAATATGTATGGGAGACAACTGATCAATGTTTCTCTCACACGTCGATGTCTCTGTCTCTGTCTGTCTCTTTCTCTCTCTCACCCCCTCCCTCAAATCAATGAAGACATATGGGTGAGGATTAAAAAAAAAAAAGTTCGCAGAAAAACAATCTATGTGTGACAGTTTGCTGCTTTTTCCATTTTTCCTCTTTGGTTCCCCACCTATCTCTTTGCTGTAAAAATTATGGATTGTGATGGAGGTTTATAGGGGAAAGAAAAAATAGCCCAAAACTCTGACTCTTGAATGCATTTTTATTTACAATGTAGTCATGAAAAATGATGTAGATACATTAAATAAGAAAGAACTCTCTAAATTTTACTACTTTAAGACAGGATTTCTCAACAAGATCACTGTTGACATTTTGGGTCAGATAATTATTTGTTGTGGGCATACTCATGTATGCATTGTAAGATGTGTAGTAGTATCTTTTGCCCTTTACCTACTAGGTACCAGTGATAACCCCATCCCCAGTTCTGACAACCAAAATTGTCTCCAGATATTGTCACACGTATGCTGGGGACAAAGTTGCCCCCATTGAGAACTGCTGCTTTACAGCAGTGATTTGCTCCCCCTCCCCTATGATTCTTTAGATTCCTTAGACATGTGTGTATATAATGTACACATAGTTATAAGTAGTTTTGATTAAATTTGGGAATCATTTTTTTTTTCACTTAAAATGTAGTTTTTGTCTGGCCTGTGTGGGTCAGTTGTTTTAGTATCATCCCATGTACCAAGAAATCACTGGTTCAATTTCTGGTCAGGGCACATACCTGGTTGCGGGCTTGATTCCCAGTATGGGGTGTGCAGGAGACAGCTGATCAATGTTTCTCTCTCATCAGTGTTTCAGTCTCTCTCTTTCTAAAATCAATAAAAACATTTTAAAAAATGTAGTTTTCATAGTTATTTTTTTTGTTTTTATTGTGGTAAAATATATATACCATAAAATTTACCATTTTAACTTCTTTTTGAATCATAGTTTATAGCTAGTATTATTCTGTTTTAGTTTCAGGTGTACAACATAGTGGTTAGACAATCATACTTTACAAAGTGGTCCCCCTGATAGTTCAAGTACTCACCTGGCCCCATACACAATAATGACAATATCATTGACTAAATTTACTCTGCTGTAATTTACATTGCTGTGACTGTTCTGTAACTACAAATTTGTACTTAGAAAAAAAATTTTTTTTATTGATGTTAGAGAGAGGGGAAGGGAGAGGGAGAGAGGGATAGAAACATCGATGAGAGAAAACATTGATTGGCCGCCTCTTGCATGCCCCCCACTGGGGATTGGGCCCACAACCTGGGCGTTTGTCCTGACCAGGAATTGAACTGGTGACCTCTTGGTGCATGGGTCGACGCTCAACCACTGAGCCACACTGGCCAGGCCAAATTTGTACTTTTTTTTTTCTAATCCTCACATGAGGATATTTTTCCATTTTTTATCTTCAGCTAGAGAGAGAGAGAGAGAGAGAGAGAGAGAGAGAGAGAGAGAAACAGAAACAGAAACATCGATGTGAGAGAGACATATTGATTGGTTGCCTCCCACATGACCCTCACCAGGGCTAGGGACCGAACTGCAACTGAGGTACATGCCCTTGACTCAAATCAAACCCGCGACTCTTTGATCTGAGGGCTGACGCTCTAAACTGCTAAGCCAAACCATCCAGGGCCAAATTTGTATTTCTTAATCCCTTCAAATTTTTTGTGCAGCCCCCCTCCCCTCTGGCAACCATCAGTCTGTTCTCTGTATGTATGAGTCTGTTTCTGTTTTGTTTATTTCTTTAGATTTCACATATAAGCGAAATCATATGGTATTTGTATAATACCCTCTAGGTCCATCCATGCTATCACAAAAGGTAAGATTTCATTTTTTTTTTAATGGCGGAGTATTATTCCATTGTGTATATTGTACCACAGCTTTTTTTATCTACTTGATAGGCAGTCGGGTTGATTCCATATTTTGACTATTGTAAATAGTGTTGCAGTGAACATGGGGGTTGCATATATTCTTTTCATTTAGTGTTTTGGCTTTCTTCGGATATATACCCAGAAGTGGAATTGCTGGGTTATTAGGCAATTCCATTTTTAAGTTTTGAGGAACCTCCACACTGTTTTCCACAGTGGTTGCACCAATCTGCATTCCCACCAACAGTGCATGAGGGTTCCCTTTTCTCCACATCCTTGATAACACTTGTTTTTTTGTCGATTTATTTATGATAGCCATTCTGACAGGTGTGAGGTGGTTCATTTTAATCATTTTTAAGTGTAAAATTTAGTGGCATTAAGTATATTCATAGTGTGTGTGACTATCACTATAATCTATTTGCAGAACTTTTTTATCATCCCAAAGGGAAACTGGATCCATTAAACAGTAATTCTCCATTTCTTCCTTCCCCTATTCCCTGCTAACTTCTGTTCTGCTTTGTTTCTTTCATAGCTATTTTTACATCCCTTAGTTGTACTGTAATTTACTCAACTATTATTTTACTCATTAAAATTCTAATTTTGTTTTTATAATATGACAACTTCATGCTTGTAATGCTTTATATATACATATATACATATATACATATATATGTATATGTATATGTATGTATTTTTAGTTTATATTCCTAAGAAAAGGATTAGTGACTCAAAGGTTATAAATGTTTATGGTGGTTCAATCATTTACCAGTTGCTTTCCTTTTTAAAATGTGTTTTTATTGATTTTAGAGATATAGGGAGAGAGAGAGGTAGAAACATCAATGAGAGATTACATCAATTGGTCTACTCCTGCATGTTCCCCACTGTGGATCTGGCCCACATCCTGGGCATGTGCCCTGACCAGGAATCGAACCGGCGACCTCCTGGTGCATGGGTTGATGCTCAGTCCACTGAGCCACAACAGCTGGGCCAGAAGTAGTTTTTATCAGAAGTAAAAGGACCATAAATGTTCTTTTAATATGTTCATAGACATGTCTACGAATATACTGTTTATATTCTTTTGCTTTATCTTTAATAATTTGAATAGATTTTTCTAACTTTTGTTTTATTGCTGATATTATATTTAAATTTGCTATTCCTTTCTCTAAAACCTAGCTCTGAAAGTTTTAAAGTAATTATGCTTTCAGAAGTGAGATTTGAATAGTCTTGGGTGTTATTAAATTGTATGAATAGTATTTTGCCTTTTAAGAAATGGTTAGGACCATATAGCTCCATTGATTTTTAATTCCTATCTCTTATTTACTGTATTTCTGTTTTTCAAGAAAATTGCCTAAGAACAGAATTTTTCCTGTATGTGAATACTATTCATATTTAATGATATCCTTCTAAGGAAACATGGGTGTGGTTCATATTTCCTGAGTTTTGAGTAGTGTGGCCTAGTTGTGATCCAATTTTAAAAGTGAGTTCAAAACATTTCCTTTTACTCATAAGGTTGCCTCATTGAAGTTATAACAATTATTTGTGTAATGATATTTGTTGTATGTACTTTTCTAAAAATTAGGAAACATGATGGGGGGAAGAAGTTCGTCCTTACTCTTGGGCCAGATATCTGAGGATTGTTGAGTCTTCTGCTTTTGACAATATGATCAGTTAAGAAAGATAAAGAGTGGAATGATGGGCACAGTAGATTTATTATATGACATACAAAGCACTCTCAATTTTGTGGACCTTGATTTAATGGACTTCGGATTTCATGGACAAAATTTCCCTTCTGTATGTCCTATGTGAAAATTAACACCCTGTTAATTTTACAATGCTTTTAACCAAGATTTGCTTATAATTAATAGGTTATTTTCTGTTATTAATTCACTGTTATTTTAACAAATTTTAGTGAATAGGCCATATGTTGGAAAAAACACTGTAGTAATTTCACTGACATAAGTGTTACATATCTACGACTATAGTCTACATATTTAAATCCAAGAGTTACGCTCGTAAACGTTGTTTCTTGAGTGATTAGCATGTGATCACACCACATCTCGTTCCGTGGCGTGACTTTCTGCAGCAATATTTTAAAAATAATACTTTATTGATTTTTAGAGAGAGAGAAAGGAAGAGAGAAAAATATCTATGTGAGAGCCGAACATCAATTGGCTGTCTCCTCCTGCACAACCCTTACTGGGGATTGAGACTGAAACCCAGGCATGTGCTCTGATTGGGAATTGACCAGCAACCTTGCAGTGTTCAGGACGATGCTCAACCAACTGGGCTACACTGGCCAGGGCATTTGCAACAGTTTTAACCATGCTGGTTGATGTTCTGATTTGCGCTAAGCCACGCCTCAGCTGTGTGCATTTGTTGACTCTTAGTGACTGGTAAATGCAGACATTCACTAGACTTATTTAGTATAAATTTAAAATGATTGTAATACATACAGAAGACTTTTCTGTGAAATGAAACTTTTCATACATACTTAATTTTAATCACACAAATGTGTCTACATAAGTAAAAACAGGTAAACTAATAAATTTGTCAATTTTTTAACATACTCATTTGGAAAACCTTTATTATATAACAGACTTTTGGCTTTAATGGACACCCCCCCCCTTACTCGAATTAGTCTGTTATATTGAAATTTTAATCTATTTCCCATTCAGTGATGATTGCTTGCTTGATCTACTTACACTTAAATAGTTGGTGAGGGACTGAAAAAACTTTGAAACTTTGGGCAATATAAAAAATAAGTCAAGGTATTTTTGGGTCATGGGGCTCAGTGTTATTATTAGAATGAAATATTGAAAAAAACACTGGACTGAGACCATGCTTTTGTAACTTTTAGTTTTGGGTCTTAATAATTTTGTGACCATAGGCCTCGTTTTTTTCCTTTTTATCTAGTCTAGTCCTTCATTTTAAAGTGCTTTTACCTCTAAAATTCTATTCTTATGACATTATCTATCCTTATTATAGGTTATATAATAATCCTGTAATATACTTAGATAAAAGAGGAAGGCAGTAGCATTTCAGAAATACAGTTTGGGGTTGGGTCTCCATAAATGAGCTAGACTTTTCCTTTAATCCAAGGATGGTGTGAATTAAAATGGAGGAATATTGGGATCAATACCTTGCAGAGGAAAAGGGAATTGCTAATTGGTTGTTATTTCCAGAAGTGGACATGTACCTGATTTAAAATCAGATATTAGGTTCGATTGATAATATCTTTCAGAAGCAAATTTAATAGCTGGAAGGTGTCTATAACAGTCACCTAGTAAAGTTCTCTCATTTTACAAGTGGGAAAACTGAAGTTGCAGTTTTCTTAAGGTCAGAGATCTAATTAGTAATTAGGACTAGAACCAAGCTTATTTAACTTCTACCAGTTTAGGGCTCTTGATATAGCACTATGTTTTTTAATAGTCTGTTAGGATTATTTTTCTATGTATTTCATAATCAGTAACAAAGTAGAGTATTTTTCTATATAGTATGTCAGAATTCTTGTTCGAGAAAATAAAGTATATTTGTTATGTCTTACAGTGATTTTTACATTGTTCCATCACTGCCACAGTCTCAAGGAAGCAAATTAGTCACAATTCTGTTGTGACACTGGATTATTTAGAATCTTCTTGATACTTATATTCTTGTTCATATGCTTCAGAGTTGTTTCCTTACTATTTAAATTGAGATGAAGTAAGTCTTTTTTTAAAAAATATGTTTTTATTGATTTTTTAGAGAGAGAAGAAGGGAGAGAGAGAGAGAAGCATCAACGTGAGAGAGAAACACTGATTGACTGCGTCCTGCACACCCCCTACTGGGGATTGAGCCTGCAACCTGGGCGTGTGCCCTGACCTGGAATTGAACCAGACTCTCAGTTCGAGGGACGACGCTCAATCCACTGAGGCACACTGGCTGGGCTGCTTCAAATACCTTTTTTTAAAAAATCTTCACTCGAGGACATTTTTCATTTTTTGTTCAGATAGAGTGGGAGGGAGAAAGAGAGAGAGAAAAAAAAACATCGACGTGAAAGGGACACATCGAGTGGCCGCCACCCGCACGACCAACCAGGGCCGGGGACAAACTGCAACTGAGGTACGTGCCCTCGGCGGGAACCGAACCCTGGTCTCTCTGGACCGCAGGCCGACGTTCTAACTGCTGAGCCAAACTGGCCAGGGCTGCTTCAGATATCTTTTAAAGAAACAAAACATTACAGATAGAGGTGAGATCCCATGGATTTAGAAATATTTTCTATATGTATATACACATAGATAGATATTTAGTAACGTATCCTTAAACATAAACACTATTTAGAATTTTGTCAGTTTTATAAGTTTATTTAAGTGACACTATACAGAACTTATTGTTTCACAACTTGCTTTTTTTGTTCAATGTTGTTTTTGGAATTTTGAGTAAGCTTTAGATCTGCCCTGTCCAGTACAATACCCATTACCTATCTTTGGCTAATGCTCACTTGAAATGTGTCTAGTGGAGAATTGACATGTGCTTGAAGTATATTTGCACACAAAAATTTGAAGACTTGATACCAAAAATTAGGTGAAGTATCTCTCAATTCTAATTCCTTAATATTGATTACATATTGAAACGACAATTTGGATATATTGGGTTGAATGAGACAACATTCATTTCACCTGCTTTTTAAAATAATGCCTGATAGAAAATTTTAAATTATTTCTTGCTCACATTTGTGCCTTATATTTCTATTGGACAACACTGATCTAGATTGCTCACTTTTCATTCCTGTTTAGTATTTAGTTGCAAGGGTATACTGTAATTTACTCACTGGTAGACATTTAGACTTTTTTTTTTTTGTAATTTGATGCTCTTCAAAAGTGTTGTGACAAACATTCTTACAAACGTTCTTTTTTGCAATCCCTAAATAATTTGAGACATTCTTTGAAAAATTCCTCTAACACTGGAGAAACAATAGGTAAACAATAATATAGTTTGGTTCTGTTTGTATCTTAAGAAAAGCCTAATAACTAAAAATAAAAGAATATTAACTTGTCTTTTAAAATGAGAACAATTTACTGCTCATTTACTTACTTCTCTTTTCACAAACAACATTCCAGGTGTGAAACCATTACAGAGAGCAATTTGGCAATTATCTTACAATAAAAAATAAAAATTACCTCCTAAAAAAACTCTGGCATATGTGCCAAGGAAGACATGTTTAAGAATGTTTGTAAGTGCCCTGGCTGGTTTAGCTCAGTGGTTAGAGCATCGGCCTGAGGTCCAGAGAGACCCGGGTTCGGTTCCCGCTGAGGGCACGTACCTTTGTTGCAGTTTGTCCCTGGCCCTGGTTGGGTCATGAGGGTGGCAACCACTCGATGTGTCCCTTTCACATCGATGTTTCTCTCTCTCTCTCTTCCTCTCTTTCCCTCCCACTCTATCTGAACAAAAAATGGAAAATATGTCCTCGGGTGAGGATAAAAAAAAAAAAAAAGACAGAAACATCTGTTCATGTCACTAGAAAGTAACTGATGAGCATCTGCAAAGAGTTTCAATAAAATAATTAAAAATAAAAGAATATTAACTTGTCTTTTAAAATGAGAACAATTTATAGCTCATTTACTTCTCTTTTCACAAATAGAACCAAACTATATTATTTTTTACCTATTGTTTTTCCAGTGTTAGAGGAATTTTTCAAAGAACGTCTCAAATTATTTAGGGATTGTCATTTAACTTTTAGTAAGAGGTCCATTTGCAATTTGGAGTTTTCTACTATTGGGGAAAGGAAATAGTGGAAAATGGACTCATTTCCAGTCCTTTGGAATAGAATTCGGACAGTTTGAGCTCTAGTCTCAACTTGCTTTTATTTGGAATTACATGATGCGTAGTGATAGATTTGGGTTTAAATCCAGTTCTCTTGCTTTTGACCTCTGGAAAGTTATCCAGCATCCAAGTTGTCTTTTCATCCATGCAATGAAGACAATAATACCTGAATGAAAATCTTTATATGAGATGTCTAGCATAGTGTAAGCCCTTAACAGAATTTCCTCCTTTTCTGTTTTTCAGAGTGGATGCATTTAATAGCTGGAGACAGAATTGATTAGGTATGAATTTCATGAAAAGAGCTGTGAAAAGCTCTGATGTATATATTGAAAGGTTTAGAAGTTACATATAAGTTGATCCTAATTTTTCATATCTTTCCTCTCTGGTATCTGTCACCTGATGCAGTGAGTTCACCACATTCTCAAAATAAGCTAAACACTGTATTTTCTTTTTTTCGTTTTTAAAGATTTTTAGATTGATTTTCAGAGAGATTGGAAGGGAGAGGGGGAGAGAGAGAAACATCGATGTGAGAGTGAAAAATCTATTGGCCGCCTCCTGCACATCCCCCACCAGGGACCAAGCCCTTAACCCAGGCGTGTGCCCTTACCTAGAATTGAACTTGCAACACTTCAGTGCTCGGGACAATGCCCAAACAACTGTACCACTCAGCCAGATCTGGAAAGATTTGCTTTTTAAGAGTCCCTCAGAATTGAGTAGTGGTCCACAAATTAAATGATTACCCTAAAGGCTTGCAGATAAGTGTAGTTAAAGCATTGAGTATTTTGCTGTAGATATAGGAATATATGACTTGATCTTCTCTTAGAAAACCTAGATTTTGTTTTTCTCCACTTTCCTGTTTACCAAAAGAGAAATGAGGCTCTTATTTAAACTGGGTTTAAGTACTCTTTGCATTATAATGTATAGTGATATAGATTCATCCTGAGTCAAATTCTAGAGGAAAATAGGTTTTGTAATAGTGGGCAAAGTAAAATTGCATTTCTTCTTATCTGAGGGTAGTTTGTCTTTTAACTTAATTAAATCTAAATACATTCCCTTTGAGCTGAAATGTATTTCATCATGATAAAAACCTTCTAAAGGTTTATTTTTTGAAAGAAGTTACCATGCTTTTGTTAGAAAATAAAGGCAGTAATACTTGTATTTACTTTTTGTATTAGAGTGAATAGAATGTATATGGAATTTATATTTGCCTCAAATGGAACAATAAATTAAGTTTTTCAATTATTTACTGCATATTGCCCACCTGAGTTCTCTAATGGATCCTAAGATAAGTTATTTATATTCAATTTGTTCATTTTCTTTCTTGTTAGTATAGGAGTGGGTACTTTTAAGCTCCTTACATGCCTTATCTGACTGGCTAGCTTGTTTTGTTTGTTTAAATAAATGGACCTGTGTGAAATGCCATAGCTGTCTGTGGCTTTATTTTTGGTGCTTCCCTTTGTTTAAAATGCTTGTGTAACACCTTTCAGGTCTTGGTCTTTGTGAGGATCAGGTTCTAATTTCAGTTGGAAGTTTTAGGAATTGATTTAAAACTGATTTTTTTTCTTATTATGCTGTTGCATTCAAATAAGGATAGTGTGATATAAGCACAGTGGCTTAAGCATGAGCAGTAAAACTAGAGAACTCCGGTAATTTCATGTGTTCACAAAATGTTTTACTTAAAGAAATCAAAAGTATATGTAAACAATAACAAAGATAGCAGTGAACAAAGATAAATACTTTGGAAAAGTATGCTGTAGAAATTGATAGTACTTTTATGGTTATCCTTAGTTATTTAAATATTCTATCAAGGTAACTACTTTTTTATTCATTAAATTATATTATTAGTCACTGTGTCTTGAATTTCCCTAAGGGATGTAGTGTAGGATAGGCTTTGGTTATTGATAGAATTCCTGATTTTCCACTTAGTAATTGCAAGTGTAAATGCCTTTTTGAGACTTAATTTCCTGTAATAAAGTTCTCATTAGGTTTATTTTTGTTTTTTCTTAATTAAAAAAATTTTTCCATCACAGCGGGCATTCATTGTTATATCAGTTTCAGGTGTACTGATGAGGTTTAAATCAGGCCAGTGTGTATAAAATGCACATGTTAAAATTTGGTAAGGAAGCTGAAGACATGTGGACCCACTAAGAAAAATTCTACCATTTACCCTAACAGCTGCTCTTCTAGTGGTTAATACTCAGTGGCATAGTAGAAACCTGTATGGGCCTATATCACATTTGGGAGTAAAATCAAAATAATAAAAATTTAATGGACAATTAGACTTTATTTTATATGTTTACATAGTTACTACCTGGCATCTTTTGAAAGAATTGCTTATAAGTTTTTTGTTTTTTAATCCTTACCCGAGGATACTTTTTCATTTATCTTTAGATAGAGTAGAAGGGAGGGAGAGGGGTGGGGGAGATAGAGAGAGAGAGAGAAACATTGACGTAAGAGAGACACATCAATTGGTTGCCTCCTGCATGACCCTGACCAGGGCTGGGGACAAACCGCAACCCAGGTATGTGGCCTTGGCCAGGATCGAACCCGCGACTCTTTGGTTTGCGGGCCGACGCTCTAACCGCTGAGCCAAACTGGCCAGGGTGAATTGCTTATAGTTTTACTTGAATAAGAACATAAGTTAGGCCTTGGCCAGTTTGGTTCAGTGGATAGAGCGTCGGCCTGCGGTCCAGAGAGACCTGAGTTCGGTTCCCGCTAGGGGCACATACCTCGGTTGCAGTTTGTCCCCGGCCTTGGTTGGTTGTGCGGGTGGCAACCACTTGATGTGCCCCTTTCATGTCGATGTTTCTCTCTCCTTCTCTTCCTCTCTCCCTCCCACTCTATCCGAACAAAAAAATGTCCTGGGGTGAGGATAAAAAAAACACATAAGTTAGGAGATTCAATTAGTGCAAACTCAGTTGTGAGTTACTGTTTAATTTGTGGATAAAAATCAATGAAGTATATTTACAATACATTATAAATACATACAATAATTTTAAAACTATATAAATACATTCATATTTGAGTAATTTCTTCAAGGGAAGTGGATTACCTTAAAAATCTTAGGAAAATGCTTCAAACTTTTTGTTTGCATCCTTATCTGAGGCCTTTTTTTTGTGTGTGTGTGTGTGTGTTAATCCTCACCTGAGGATACTTTTCCATTAATTTTTAGATAAAGTGGAAGGGATGTAGGGGGAGAGATAGAGAGGAAGAGAAACATCAATGTGAGAGAGACATCAATTGGTTGCTTCTCGCACGACCCCAACTGGGGCTGGGGATTGAACCTGCAACCCAGATTCGTGCTCCTGATCAGGAATTGAACCTGCGACCCTTCAAACTGTGGGCCGAAGCTCTAACTGCTGAGCCAAACTGGCCAGGGCTCTTCTACTTTTCTTATTGTATTTTCCTTCTCATCCAATTATTGATTATGAATAATATACTATTTGTAAAGTTGAAGATAGCATGAGTTTTTATGACATCAAGTTTAGTGTCTTAAAACTTCTCTCTCAATTTATAAGGGAAATGTTTTCAAAGTGCATTTGGTTTTTATGGTGAGAAATTTGCTTTTAGAAATGAACACATTCTGACTTGGCCATTGTGCCCTTTTTTTACAGTGCCACTCCAACTCCTACTTCCATCATATAATCATAAAAGCCATCTTTTTACTAGCTGCTGAATGGTAGCTTTGGTGGGCATGGGGAACAGGGTCTGATGTGGGAAGCAGGAAACTTGGTCTGGGTGGTGTGCTTTGCCTAACCACTTCTCACCCATGGGTTCATTCACCTAAACTCAGAGGTGAAAACCAGCTCTACTCAGGATGCAAGGACTCCTCTATAAGCCAAGTTGCTTTACTATTAATATACTGTATTATGCTAATTAAAATAGTTTTCTTCCGATTTTATTTTTATTATTTAAAAGATTTTTTTTAATGTTTATTGTTGAATGTAGCATGTATTACAGATGTTCCTCATTTTTCCCCCATTGACCCCCTCCTCCCCACTCCCGCCGCCCTCCCGCCTTTCCCCACACTGTTGTCTGTGTCCATTGGTTATGCATATAAGTTCTTTGGTTTATTTCTTCCCATCCCCCCAACCCCTTTCCTTTTGAGGTTTGTCAGTCTAGCAATGAATTTGTACTTCTTAATCCCCTCACCTTTTTCACCCATTCCCCCAACCCTCCTCCCATCTGGCAACCAACAAAATGTTCTCTGTATCTATGAGAATGTTTCTGTTCTACCTGTTCATTTTGTTTGTAGATTCTATTGTCAATAGATATGTATTCATTACCATTTTGTTTGTTCATATATTTTATCTTTTTCTTCATAAAGACCCTTCATCATTTCATATAATAACGGTTTGGTGGTGATTAATTCCTTTAACTTTTTCTTGTCTGGGAAAGTCTTTATATGGCCATCGATTCTAAATGACAGCTTTGCAGGATAGTGTAATCTTGGTTGCAGGTTCTTGCTTTTCATCACTCTGAATATTTCTTGCCACTCCCTCTGGCCTGCCAAGTTTCTTTTGAGAAATCAGCTGACAGACTTATGGGAACTCCCTTGTAGGTAACTAGCTGCCTTTCTCTTGCTGCTTTTAAGATTCTCTCTTTGTCTTGAACCTTTTGCATTTTGATGATGATGTGTCTTGGTGTGGGTTCATCTTGTTTGGGACTCTGTGCTTCCTGGACTTGTATGTCTGTTTCCTTCACCAAGTTAGGAAAGTTTTCTGCCATTATTGTTTCAAACAGGTTTTCGATTTCTTGTTCTCGCTCTTCTCCTTCTGGCATCCCCAAGATGCAAATGTTGGCACGCTTGAAGTTGTCCCAGAGGCTCCTTACACTGTCCTCATTTTTTTGGATTCTGTTATCTTTTTGCTGTTCTGATTGGGCATCTTTTGCTTCCTTATATTCCAAATCGATGGTTTGCTTCTTGGATTTACGTACTCTACTATTGAATCTGTGTAAATTATTCTCTATTTCAGTTAATGCCTCCTTCATTTCTGACTGTGCATCCATCATTTCTGACTGGTCCTTTTTTATGCTCTTGAGGCCCTTACTAAGTTCACTGAGGTTCTCATTAAGTTCATTGAGCATCCTTATAAGCAGTATTTTGAACTCAGCATCTGTCAGGTTGCTTATCTCCATTTCGCTTAGTTCTTTTCTTGGGGTTTTGTTCTGTTCTTTCATTTGGGACCTGTTTCTTTGTCTCCTCATTTTGGCTATGTTTGTTTCTGTGTATTACTTAACGAGAGGTATGGGGCTAGCTGAGACCAGAAGCTGCTTGTTTGAAAGAATTTAGGAAAACCTGAAGCAGGATCCCAGACAGGCCAATCCTATGGTTAAGCAACTGGCAACAGCTTGGGTGGGCCTGAAAGTTGGGTGTGGCGGGGCCTCAGGGAATCACCAGGGCGGGGCCAACAGTGTGAGTCAGATTGCTGGAGTCCCAGATATGGCAGCTGTCTGCAGCCCCAGAGAAGGGCTCACCAAAGGAACAAAGGCCTCTGACAGCACATTTGTCCCGGAGAAAGCCCCCTCTCCAGCCCTCGCTCCAGTGCCAAACAGCTCAGTTCTTCCCTGTATGTCTCTGGTGCCCCTCGAACTGCCTCCCCTCCAAGCATACAGGGAGTGAGTCTGATTAAGTCCGTGCGTGGGCCCTTTAAGAAGAGCTGCCTGGGTCTCCAGCCTCCCCAGCCTCCCTGAGCCTCAGTTCCCGCTGGTTTTTCCAGCCAGAAGTTATGGGGATTCTCTTCCTTGCACTGGGACCCTGAGCAGGGCATCTGGTGTAGGACAGGGACCCCTCAGTTCTCAGGTAAGACCTTCCCAGCCGAGGTGTTCTCCTGATTTTTATCTTCCACGTGTGGGTGTGGGGACCAGCCTGTCCGCCTCTGCCCCTCCTACCAGTCTTGATGTGGCTGCTTCTTTCATTCTGTAGTTGTTGGACTTCCATTCAGCTTGATTTCAGGGGGTTTTGAGTGATGGTTGTTCTGTAGTTTAGTTGTAACTTTGATGTGGTTGTGGGAGGACGCGATACCGCGTTTACCTATGTCGCCATCTTGACTGGAAGTCTCTCTATGTTTAGCTTTTTTGAGGTATCAATGCTATACTGTTTTCCACAGTGGGTGTATCATGTGATATTTCTACCAGCAGCACACCCAAGGTTTCTGTCCATATATTCTCTCCAACACAGGTTAATTTTTTATAATAGCCTTCTAATAGGTATGAACTGGTTATCTCATTGTGTTTTTAAGTTGAATTTTTTGGGTTTTGTTTCACAAAATCATACATGTTTGAAGTATACAATTCAGGAAAACGTCATCTGCACACTACATCATGCACCCATCATCCAAACAAAGTCTCTTTACATCCCCATGTGTCCTCCCTTTGCCCACTTCCACTTGCCCTCAGCCCCTTTGCCTCTGGCTGTCACCCAACTGTTGTCTGTGTCTATGTGTTTTATATGTATATATATTTCTTTTTTGCTTAATTCTTTCATCCAGCCTTCCAATCCCCCCCCCCTCTGAGAGCTGTGAGTCCATATATTCATGCCTCTGTTTCTATTTTGTTCATTAGATTCCACATATAAGTGAGATCACAGGCATATGAGATCAACGAGACAGAATAGAGAGCACAGAAATAGTTGACCTTTATGATGGAGTAATATTTGACAGAGGAGGCAAAAATGTACAGTGAGGTAAAGACAGTTTCTTCAATAAATGGTGTTGGGAAAATTAGACAGATAACATGCAAAAAGAAAAAAGAAACTAGACCACCAAATTACACCATACACAAGAATAAACTCAAAATGGATCAGATACTTAAATGTAAGTCTCAAAAGCATAAAACTCTAGAAGAAAACATAGGCAGTAAAATCTCACACATCTCGTGGCAGTATTTTTGCTGATATATCTCCTCGGTCAAAGGCAACAAAGGAAAACATGAAAAATGGGACTACATCAAACAAAAGCTTTTGCATAGCAAAAGAAATCATCAACAAACTGTAAAGGGAACCCAGTGAATGGGAGAACATATTCACCAATGATACATGTGATAAGGGGTTAATTTCCACAATAAATAATGAACTTATACAACTCAACACCAAGAAGACAAACAATCCAACTAGAAAATGGGCAAAGAGCCTGAATGGACACTTTTCAAAGGAGGACATACAGGTGTCCAATAGACATGAAAAAATGCTCAATGTCACTAATTATCAGAGAGTTGCAAATTAAAACCACAATGAGATATCATCTCATGACTCTCAGAGTGGCTATCATGGATAAATCAACAACCAGTGCTGAAGAGGTTGTGGACAAAGGGAACCCTCATGCACTGTTGGTGGGAAAGCAGATTGGTACAGCCACTGTAGAAAACAGTATAGGGTTTCCTAAAAAAATTAAAAAAATGGAACTGCCTTTTGACCCAGCAATCCCACTTCTCAGAATATATCTGAAGAAAACTGAAAGACTAATTCGAAAGAATATATACACTCCTATGTTCATTGCAGTGTCGTTTACAATAGCCAAGATTTGGAAGCAACCCAAGTGTCCATCTGTAGATGAGTGGATAAAATAGCTGTGGTACATTTACACAATGGAATACTACTCAGCTATAAAGAAGAAGGAAATCTTACCTTGTGTGACAGCATGGATACACCTGGAGTTTATTATTATATTAAGTGAAATAAGCCACTCATTGTGATTTTTATTTTTATTTCTCTAATGACTGGTGATGTAGAGCATCTTTTTGTGTGCTTATTGGATATTTGTATGTCTTTTTCGGAAAAAATATCTATTAAGTCCTTTGAACATTTTTTAATTTGGTTGTTTCTATATTGTTGAGGTTTGTAGGATTTCTTTATATATCCTGGATATCAATACCATTTCAGATGCATGATTTGTAAATATTTTCTTAAATTCTGTGGGTTATCTTTTCATTCTCTTGATTGTGTCCTTTTTTTAATATTGTGGCTTCCTGCTTTCTATTTTGATTTATCTTTATTTTTGAATGTATAGATGTACTCCCCCCCCCATTTACACTCTTGATAGTGTCTTTTGATGCACAAAAGTTTTTCATTTTGATGAAATCCTGTTTATCAATTTTTTTGTTGGCTGTGGTTTTGATGTTATAGTCAAGAAGATTTCCCCATTTTCTTTTTTTTTAAATCCTCATTGGAGGACTTTTTTCCATTTTTTGTTCAGATAGAGCGGGAGGGAGAGAGAGGAAGAGAGAGAGAGAGAAACATCGATGTGAAGGGACACTTCGAGGGGCTGCCACCTGCACAACCAACCAGGGCTGGGGACAAACTGTAACCGAGGTACATGCCCTTAGCGGGAACCGAACCTGGGTCTCTCTGTACCGCAGGCCGACGCTCCAACTGCTGAGCCAAACTGGCCAGGGCTCCCCATTTTCTTCTAAGAGTTTAATAGTTTTCGTCTCTATATTACTGAGGCTTTACAGAATTCCTAAGGACTTGGATGCATATTTTTGTATGTGGTGTTAGGCGAGGACCCAAATTCATTCTTTTGCATTTTATTTAATTCTCTCCTGAGGATACATTTTTATTGATTTTTAGAGAGATGAAGAGAGGGAGAGAGTGTGAAACATTGATGTGAGAGAGAAGCATCAATTGGTTGCCTCCCGTATGCTTCTTGACTGGGGATCAAACCTGCAACCTAGGTATGTGCCTTACTGGGAATCAAATTGGCAACTTTTGGTGCATGGGATGATGCTCCAACTGACTGAGCCACCCAGCCAAAGCTCATTTGTATGTTTTATATCCAGTTTTTCTTGCTTTATCTGTTGGAAGGTTCTCCTTCCCTATTGAATGATCTTGTTGACAATCTGTTGACCCTATATATGCAAGGGTTTATTTCTGGTTTTTTTTTTTTTTTTTTTACTTCATTGACTATATGTTTGTCCTTATTCCAGTATCACACAGTTTTGATTATTTTAGCTTTGCAATTAGTCTGAAGTCAGGAAGTGTAAGTACTCCTACTTTTTTTTTCTTCTTCTCACAATTGTTTTGGCCATTCAGGGGTCCTTGAGATTCCTCATGAATTTTAGGATGGGGTTTTCTTTTTTTTTTATCCTCACCTGAGGACATTTTTTGTTCAGGTAGAGTGGGAGGAAGAGAGGAAGAGAGAGAGAGAGAGAGAGAGAGAGAGAGAGAGAGAGAGAGAGAGAGAGAAAGAAACAGAGAAACATTGATGTGAAAGGGACACATCGAGTGGCTGCCAGCCGCACGACCGACCAGGGCCGTGGACAAACTGCAACCAAGGTACATGCCCTTAGCGGGAACCGAACCCAGGTCTCTCGGGACCGCAGGCCGATGCTCTAGCCGCTGAGCCAAACTGGCCAGGGCGGGTTTTCTATTTTTTTAAAAAAAGGCTGTTGGCATTTTGATAGAAATTGAATTGAATCTGCAGATCAATTTGGGAGTATTGTCATCTTAACAGTGTTAACTCTTCCAACCCATGAACACACGATATCTTTCTATTTATTTGTGTCTTTAATTGCTTTCAACAATATAAATATTACTCTTGCCCTGGCTGGTTTGACTCAGTGGTTAGAACGTTGGCCTGTGGAACAAAGAGTCTTGGGTTTGATCCTTGTCGAGGGCACGTACCTTGGTTGGGGTTTGGTCCCTAGCCCCAGTCCTGGTTGGGGGTAGTGCTGGAGGCAACCAGTCGATGTTTCTTTTTTTCTCCCCCACCAATCTATCTGAAGATAAGTGGGAAAATATCCTCAAGTGAGGATTAAAAAAAATTAGAATACTTAAAGAAGAAAAAAAAACATGGCAATTTTCAGTGTGTCTTTCCTCTTCTTGGTTAAATTTATTCCTAAATATTTAATTCTTTTTGATGGTATTATATACGGAATTGTTTTCTTAATTTTCTCTTTGGACTGTTCATTGTTAGTATGTAGAAATGTGACTGATTTTTACACGTTGATTTTGTATGTACAAACTTTACTGAATTCATTTATTAACTGCAAGAATTTTTTGTGATACCTTTAAGGTTTTTGTAATGTATCTTCTGTGAACAGAGATAATTTACTCATCTTTTCTAATTTGAATTATAATATGC
Source organism: Molossus molossus (assembly GCF_014108415.1). NCBI lineage: Eukaryota > Metazoa > Chordata > Mammalia > Chiroptera > Molossidae > Molossus > Molossus molossus. Next base: position 8,466,509 of record NW_023425355.1, on the reverse strand, counting down.
TATTTTAAACAATTATGAAATGAACAAAATTTTAAAATTACCGTTGTTATTTTATAAACACACGTTTTGGTCAGTATATTCATGATTGGATAGCCAAAATTCAGAGTATCTATGTGGTTCATTACTATGTCATGTAGGCAGCAGCCCATCTATGGCATCAGGTAGATACATGGGTGAAAATGAAAATTTTTTTTGTAAGATGTTACTGTTATGGACCACAGGGTAATGGATACATAGGGTACATCTGCAACTGTGTGTGAATCTACAGTGATCTCAAAATGAAAAGTTGAATAAAAAAAAAGGCTGGTTCCTCTACACATACAATTCTCCAAAATAATAGTACAAAAGAAATGTAACACTAATAATTTTTGGAACTGCACCATTCCTCATGGAAAAAATATAAAGCAGTAAAACATTCAAGAGAGAGAACATAGTCCATACTTAAAAACATTGACATTAGGGCTCAAAAGTTGTCTGAAATTTAGTCATTTATGATATGGTTAGCTTGCTTGCATTAAGAATTTAGATTTTGGGGAGGTCTTGCCAGATAGGCAGATCAGATCTCACAGGTCATCTACATCAAGTCCATGTTTTAATTGTGTGGCTGCAAGTCTGAATGCTGAACACGTTCTTCTTCAATGGATATTTTTACCCACTCTTTTTTTAAAAATATTTTTAATTGATTTTTTTAGAGGGAGGAGAAGAGAGAGAGAGGTAGAAACATCCATGTGAGAGACAAACATCTATAGGCTGCCTCCTGCACACCCCCTACTGGGGATTGAGCCTACAACCTGGGCATGTACCGTCACTGGGAATTGAACTAGGACCTCTCAGTCTATGGGACAATGCTCAATCCACTGAGCCACACCAGCCGGGCTTTTTAAGCATTCTTAAAGGATAATTTTAAGAACTTTTACCTAGAACCTAGAGTTAAGTAATGTATAGTACTGGTGTCGATTTCTTGATGTTAATTTTGTATCCTGCTACTTTCCAAATTCATTTAAGTCTAGTAGATTTTTGATGGAGTCTTTAGGGTTTTCTATGTATAATATCATGTCATCTGCGAATAATGACAGTTTCACTTCCTCCTTTCCCATTTGGATCCATTTTATTTTTTCTTCATGTCTGATTGCTGTGGCTAAGACTTCCAGTACTATGTTAAATAAGAGTGGCGAAAATGGGCATCCCTGTCTTGTTCCTGTTCTTAAGGGAAATGCTTTTAGTTTTTGCCCATTGAGTATGATGTTGGCTGTAAGTCTTTCATATATGGTTTTTATTATGTCAAGATATGATCCCTCTATTCCCACATTGCTATGAGGAACAGGGTAGACTCAGAGACATGGAAGTAGGGTACAGACTGACAGCCCTCGGAGGAGGGGTAGGGGGGAAGGGAAGAGATAAACCACAGAACTTATATGCATGTACGCATAACCAATGGACATGGGCAACAAAGCTGGGGACGGGGTGGTGGGGATGGGGAGGATAGTGTCAATGGGGGAAAAAAGGAGAAACATCTGTAACAAAAATAAATTAATAAAAAAAGTAAAAAACCACAATTGCACATTGTCTTTTTTTTTATCCTCACCCGAGGACATTTTTTCTATTTTTTGTTCAGATGGAGTGTGGGAGGGAGAGACAGAGAGAGAAACATCGACGTGAAAGGGACACTTCGAGTGGTTGCCACCCACACGACCCAACCAGGGCCGGGGACAAACTGCAACCGAGGTACGTGCCCCTAGTGGGAACCGAACCCGGGTCTCTCAGGACCGCAGGCCGATGCTCTAACTGCTGAGTCAAACTGGCCAGGGCCAATTGCACATTGTCTTAAAAAAATAAAATAAATGGGGGAGGAGGGTGTTAGTGGGGTAAAAAAGGAGAAACATCTGTATCAAAAATAAAATTAAAAAAATAAAACATCCTTGCCAAACTTTAAATATATATATATATATGGTACTGGTTGAGTCAGCTTCACGTTTCGGTAGAGGGAGAAAGAGAGTGACAACTATTAAAAAAATAACTTCTATTAGTTCACAGTTGTAAAACTGATCACTTAATGTGTACAGTTTTGCCTTAGGAAACGATTCTTCAGTTTACAAAAGGATTAGTAAGTGCTGCTTTTTAAACAGTTGGTTTGGTGTGTTTAAAATACCATTTTCACAAATTAGATGTAAACAGTTCTAAGGAACCTCTCTAATGTGCAAGTTTAGAAATGAGGCAGATTTTTAACTGGAATTAGAACTTTTATATGCAAATGATTATTTACATTCTAAGTAGTCACCCTGGGAGGCCATAGTAATAGTTATGATGATGTCATTACTGAGGACACTTTGAGAACTCTCTGTTTGTAACCAATTTAGAAGTCACGCAAGGAAATAAATTTTCAGGAATACTTTGGATTTTGGCAAAAACGGATTTTATCAAACTCGATAATCTTGGATTATTCACCATATTTGACTCTACATGACATTTGGCTATTTCCAAAAATCCCATCCACCCTCAGATTTTTCAAGTGAATGAGCAAATTTTTTAAACCATGTATCAAAATTTTTTCGCCCTTGAACTTCTACCTGGTCTCATAACTTATAATATAATACAAACATATTTATGCCTGAAAGTACTGCCCTTTACAGAAGAGAGAAGTATTTTTTTTTGAGAAACAAAGCCAAGTTTTTTGTTCATTTGTAGTACTCCTCGATGGCATCCTTTGCCTGAGATTCTTTGCCATAGTCCTTAACCACCACACAACTGCAACCAACCACTTTATGGGGTTTTTCCTCTCTGTCGATTTTGCAGAGGCCTACCCATTCCCCTAGTTTCTTGTTGTCATCAACCTTTATGAAGTTGATTTGGTGTATCATACAAAGGGCCTCCACCAACTTGACATACATAGGCTCATCACAGTTAGATGTGAGCACACAAAGGTGGGCTTGGCGCTTGTCTAAGGCTTTGGCAGATTCGCGAATTCCGCGCACTAGGCCATCGTGGATGAGGGCGGTCTTCAGCACCTCTTGTAAAGCTGTGTTAACGTCCATCACACCTCCAGCAGCAATGCCATCCTCGGCCATGGCGCTGGGTTATGGGTAGAGCTGAATCTTGAACGCACCCAAGCCTCCGCCTCTGCGCAACTCCATGGTGGCAGGGAAAGAGCTGATTGTATTGTTTTTATTTTTGTGTGTGGTGGTACTAATAATGGGTTACACTGATTTATCCATAGTTCTGACCGTGGTAGGCTACAGCATGAACTCATGTGATAGCTAAGCTAGATTTGTGGTTGGATTGCTGTGAGTTCTAGGAATGAGCAGGATAGTCATCATTTTTACTGATCTGCTGTACTTTAATTTCTAATGAACAACTTTTTTGCTCTTTGGTAATTGATGGGACAAGATGTAGAATGATATCATTCATGCTTATTTTAGAATTTTGGTTACAGGGAATTGTGTGTGCTATGGGTTGACATGTTACATCTTTTCTTCTGGATTCGTTTTCTAATTTAAGATGAAGGGCACCAAATAACTTGATAATTTTCTTGTACATCTGACTTTTTTCCAAAGGAAGATTATAGCAAAAAGTAGAAATCTTGTCGTTTTGGTACCTTTATTCTAGAGGCATATTTGTTTCAAAATTTTGTAAAACAACTCTCTTCACCAAGACAAAACAACCAAAATTCCACACACGGATTTTGCAGTGTGTCTGTTATTTCTATTTCTTTTTCATTCCCTAAATATCTTGGGTTCTTTCTGACCAAAAATAGGAGAAGGAAGCATAGGGACCACTGGCCTTGGGGCCCAGCACCCTGCTTGAATTGGGATGGTTCCTGGCCCTAGAAGCCTGATGGCTGTTACCTGATTGATTCACAGTGTTTTAATGTACATTCTGTTGATTATTAGTGAGGTTGGAGTGCTTGTTCTCCCAGTTTTTTTGTTACCCACTTGTATTTCCTGATTTTTGTTTGTTAATCCACATAAAATTCACCATTGACACCATTTTAGTATACAATTTTATTTTATTTTATTTTTTTTGGTGAATTCACAGTATTGTACAACTGTCACCACTTTCTGATTTTAGAACATTTTCATTGCTCCCAAAAGAGAACCCATACCTGCCAAATTCCCCTCTTTCTCCATACCTTATCAACCACTAATTTACTTTCTGTCTCTCTGGATTTGCCTATTCTGGACATTTCATATATGCAAATGGAATCATCCTGTATGTAACATTTTGTGTCTGCTTTTTATAGCATAATGTTTCTAACAGTCATCCATGTTTCATCATTGATGAGTAGTATTTCTTTTCTTTTTATTGGGGTATAATATTCTGTTTATTCATCGGTTAATGGACATTTGGGTACTTTCTACTTTTGGTTATTATGACTGTTGCTGCTGTGTATACTTTTTTTTGCATGTGTGGGCATATATTTTGATTCTCTTGGGTATATCTCTAGAAGTGAAATTGCTAGGTCATTTGGTAACTCAATGTTTAGCTTCTTGAGTCCCTACTAAACTTTTTCGTAGTGACTATACCATTTTACATTTGTACCAATATATGTGGGTTTAGAATTCTCTACATCCTTGCCAACCTTTACTTTTCATTTTTAAAGTTTAATCATATTCATTCTAATGAGTGTAAAATAACATCTCTTGGTTTTCATATGCATTTTCCTAATGACTGATAATCTTGAGCTTTTATCATATACTTGCTGTCCATTTGTATATCTTTGAGGGAAATGTGTACCTAAGTCCTTTGCTAATTTTTATTTTTAAGATTTTTTTGGGGGGGGGGTATGTGCCCCTAGCGGGAACCGAACTGGGACTCTCTGGTTCGCAGGCCGACACTCCAACTGCTGAGCCTAACCGGCTAGGGCCCTTTGCTAATTTTTAAATCGGTTGTTCGTCTTTTTATTATTTAATTGTCAGAATTCTTTATATTATTAATACTTTTAAGAGGAAGCAATAATATTCATCTGACTGGTTTTCTCTTAGAGCCATTTCCATGATGATGATGAGACTCAATTATATTTTTTATTTCAGTCACTCCTGATAAACAACAAATTTGAAGAAATAAAAAAAATCTGAAATAAAAAAAGAGGATATATATTATTAAAAAGGCTATTAATACCTTTTTAGATATATGATTTGAAAAGTTTTCTCAAATTGTGTAGGTTGTCTTCACTTTCTTGATGGTATCTTTTCATACACAAAAGATTTGAATTTGGATGAAGTCAATTTTATGTATTTTCCTTTTGCTTTTAAGTTTAGGAAATCTTTGATTGGAAATAGGGTATATGTTTATTTTCTGCCTTTGAAACTTGTAACTTAACAGGATATGCTGTAATAATTTAGTTACATAAATATTTCCCCAGGAATCTCTGAGCTCTTCTAAGCCCTGTTCTAGGTTTTCTTTATCCTCGTGACAGTCATTTATTCAATTATTCTGTGCCAAGGAGCAGATAGAGTAATAAACATAAAAAGATTACTGAAGCCCAGCTGGTGTAGCTCAGTGGTTGAGCGTCAACCCATACCTACGAGGTTGCCGGTTCCATTCCTGGTCAGGGTACATGCCCAGGTTGTGGGCCCACCCAATGGGGAGCATGCAGGAGGTGGCCAATTGATGTTCTCTCTCATCGACGTTTCTATCTCTCTCTCCCTCTCCCTTCCTCTCTCAAAATCAAGAAAGAAAAAAAAAAAAGACTACTGAAGCCTTCTAGAGAGTAAGTGCTCAGTAAATATATTTGATAAATTACTGAATTGTTATTTTCTTTTATTAAAAAATTTTTTTTGAAGTTCCCTTAATTCCCACTGATCTACATCATGCCCTCCCTTCCCTCCTGTGTCATTTTGTACCTCCCTGCTTCTAGCAAAGCCAACCTGGCACTACCCTAGCCTCTTGATTTCACCCACCCCACCCAATTAAAAAAAATTTTTTTTCTTTATTAATTTTTAGAGAGAGGAAGGGAGAGGGAGAGAGAGACAGAAACATAAAATCGATGAGAGAGGACATCGATCGGTTACCTCCTGCATGCCCCTCACTGGGGACCTGACCCACAACCTGGGCATGTGTCCTGACTGGGAATCAAACTGGCGACCTCTTGGTACATGGATTGATGCTCAACCACTGAGGCACACTGGCCGGGCTGAATTATTTTAAATGATGGAAAACAAAATCCCATATTATGAGCATTTTACATAAATAATATTTTGATCCTAGGTAACTGTACAGGTATGTGTGTTACTCATATTTTCATATCCTCAGAGAAATAAAGAAAATTAATTTTCTTTTTTTTTTAATCCTCACCCGAGGATATTTTTCCATTTTTTTGTACAGATAGAGTGGGAGGGAGAGAGAGAGAGAAACATCGACGTGAAGGGACACATCGAGTGGCTGCCACCCGCACGACCGACCAGGGCCGGGGACAAACTGCAACCGAGGCACGTGCCCTTAGCGGGAACCGAACCTGGGTCTCTCCGGACCGCAGGCCGGCGCTCTAACCGCTGAGCCAAACTGGCCAGGGCAAGAAAATTAATTTTCTTTATGTTTCATTTTGAACATGCATTTTTTTCAGACCACTTACTATATAGATACAGTTTTAGTTTGTTAGAACTTTACATTGGATTAAATGCATGACAAGTTAATTAAAGAAATTCTTTAAATTTTGTTTTGATAGTGAAAGCAAGTTGAATACATTGGTGCAGAAACTTCATGACTTTCTGGCACATTCATCAGAAGAATCTGAAGAAACAAGTTCTCCTCCAAGACTTATGATGAACCAAAGCACAGGTAAATTGAAAAAGAATGTGCAATATCGTCTATATTCCATTTATTTATTTATTTTTTTGGGGGGGGGCAGCTATTAGAGGCTTTAATAGCCTCTGTGTATCTAGTATTTAGCTAATATCTTATTGGAGATGTTAATTTAGGTAAGTGAAAATGTAAGGTTTTATGGTTATAGGTGCTTAGAGAAGGATGTACTCCTGGTTTTGTGTGTAATGGAAATGTCTTATAGAGGAATTGGTGAATGTTGACTGTGCAAAATAGTAATATTAGAAGAGGTGGGAACAGTATAGAAATAAAATTCTAGCTGTCATTTATGTATTATGAGTTAAATTTTTAACTTTAATTAAAGGAAATTAAATCTACTTCTGAGTATATTTGGTACATATTTCTGTTTGTATGTATCCACCTGAATAGTTGGTGCATATGGTTTTTTAATTTCAAAACACCTTGACATATATCTAAATCTGTTTTGGAGAACATCTGATCTTTTGTAAAAAGTTAATTTTATTTAATTTATTGGGGTGACATTGGTTTATAAGATGATATAGGTTTCAAATGTATAGTTCTTTTTTTTTTTTTTTTTATCCTCACCCGAGGACATTTTTCCATTTTTTGTTCAGATAGAGTGGGAGGGAGAGAGAGGAAGAGAGAGAGAGAGAGAGAGAGAAACATCGATGTGAAGGGACACATCGAGTGGCTGCCACCTGCACGACCAGCCAGGGCCGGGGACAAACTGCAACCGAGGTACGTGCCCTTAGCGGGAACCGAACCCGGGTCTCTCCGGACCGCAGGCCGACGCTCTAACCGCTGAGCCAAACTGGCCAGGGCTCAAATGTACAGCTCTATGATACATCATCTGTATATTGTATTGTGTGTCCCAGCCAAAGTCACCATACATTTGATGTCATTTACTCTTTACTACCCTCTATTCTTTCTGGTAACCGCCATACTGTTGTTTGTATCTATGAATTTTTTATTGCTTGTTTGTTCATTTGTTACTTTCAGTTTTATATCTCACATATGAATGAAATTATATGGTTTTAATTTGTTTTGGCTTATTTCGCTTAGCGTGATATTCTCAGGGTCCATTCATGTTTTCACAAATGGCAGTATTTTGTTTTTCCTTATGACTGTGTGGTATTCCATTGTCTATATGTACCACATCGTCTTTATCTAAACATCTATTAAGGGACACTTTGGTTGCGTCCATGTGTAATGTTGCAGTGAACATGGGGTACATGTGTATTTGTGAATAAATGTTTTCAATTTTTTTGGGTAGATACCCAGATAAGGGATTGCTTGGTCATAAGGTAATTTTATTCTTAATTTTTTGAGGAACTGCCATACTGTACCAGTCTGTAGTCTCACCTGTAGTGAATGATGGTTTCTTTTTTTCCACAACCTTTCCAATACTTATTACTTGTTTTGTTGATATAGCCATTTTAACAGGTGTGAGGTGGTATTTCATTGTAGTTTTTTATTTTTATTTTTTTATTTTATTTTATTTTTTGGTACGTGCCCCTTGTGGGAACCAAAACCAGGACTCTGGTCCACAGGCTGACGCTCCAACCACTGAGCCAAACCGGCCAGGGCTTCATTGTAGTTTTTTTAAAAACAATTTTTAAAACTCATCTTTACTGTTGAATGTATTACAGATGTTTCTTCCTTTTTTCCCCGTTGACCCCCCTCCTCCTCATTCCCGCCCCCTCCTGCTTTCCCCACACTATTGTCGGTGTCCATTGGTTGTGCATATGTGCATAGAGTTCTTTGGTTTTCTCATCCCACCCTCCCTTCCCCTTTCCCTTTGAGGTTCATCAGTCTAACAACCAAGTTGTACTTCTTAATTCCTTCATCTTTTTCACCCATCCTCTTAGCCCCCACCCATCTGGCATGCAACAAAAAGTTCTCTGTATCTATGAGTCTGTTTCTGTTCTGCTTGCTCATTTTGTTTGTGGATTCAATTGTTGATAGATATGTATTAATTGCCATTTTATTGTTCATATTTTTGTTCTTTGCCTTCAAGAAGACCCTTCAACATTTCATATAATACTGGTTTGGTGGTGATGAACTCCTTTAGCTTTTTCTTGTCTGGGAAACTCTTGATATGTCCATCGATTATAAATGATAGCTTTGCAGGATAGAGTCATCTTGGTTGTTAGGTCATTGCTTTTCATCACCTTGAATATCTCTTGCCACTCCTTTCTGGCCTGCAAAGTTTTTTTTTTGAGAAATCAGCTGACAGTTTTATGGGAGCTCCTTTGTAGGTAACGGACTGCTTTTCTCTTGCTGCTTTTAAGATTCTCTCTTTGTATTTAACCTTTGGCATTTTGATGATGATGTGTCTTGGTGTGGACCTCTTTGGATTCAACTTGTTTGGGACTCTCTTTGCTTCCTGGACTTGTATGTCTGGTTCCTTCACCAAGTTAGGGAAGTTTTCTGCCATTATAGTTTCAAATAGTTTTTTGATTTCTTGCTCTCTCTCTTCTCCTTCAGGCACCATGATGCAAGCACGCTTGATGTCCATCAACTTTTTGGAGTCTTTTTTCTTTTTACTGTTCTGATTGGGTGTTTTCTGCTTCCTTATATTCCAAATAGATGGTTTGCTTCTTGGCTTTACCTACTCTACTATTGATTTCCTGTAAATTATTCTTTATTTCAGTTAGTGCATCCTTCATTTGTGACTGACCCTTTTTTATGTTGTTGATGTTCTCACTAAGTTCTCAGAGGTCTTCTTAAGTTCCTTGAAGGTCTCATTAAGTTTCTTGGATGTCTCACCAAGTTCCCTGAGCAACCTTATAACCTGTGTTCTGAACTCTGCATCTGTTAGATTGCTTATCTTCATTTTGTTTAGTTTTTTTCCTGGAGTTTTGTTCTTTTCTTTCATTTGGGACATGCTAATTTGTCTCCTTATTTTGGCTGCTTCCCTGCAATTGTTTATGTATTAGGCAGAATTTCTATGCCTCCTAGGCTTCGTAGGGTGACCTACTGTTGTAGGTGTCCTGTAGGATCCAGTGGCACAGTCTCCCTGATCACCCCAGCCAAGCCCTCGCGGTGCACCCCTAGTGTGGTCTGTACACCCTTCTCTTGTAATTGAGTCTTGATTTCTGTTGGTACATCAGTGGGAGGGGTTTACTCAGGCTGGTCAGCTGCAAGGACTGGCTGTGCCCACTAGTCACTACCTTGGAGGATCAGCTGTGCAGGGCCCACCACACAGAGCAAGACTTACTTCAGCAGAGCTCTGGTACCCACTGAGTCCACTCATTGAGTGTGTCACTTGTGGAAGTGGTTGGGTGGTGGTGTTTCGATGTGGTCTGAAGCTGTCCACCAAGTGTGCTGGCTCTGGGGCAAGGTCAGCCACTGCCTGTGCTCTATCCAGGGCCACCCGGCATAAACTACAAAGTGAACTGCCAGATAGCTGCTTCTTGTGCTGGGCTTGGAGGTGTCCAGGAAAAACCAAGTTGTGAACCAAGGCTAGCTGCTTCTAGTGCCATGCCTGGGGCCACTTAACAATAGGTATGGGGCTCGCTGAGACTGGCTGCTCTCAAGCCCTGGCTCCACACCGCTTTTGTGGGCCACTGGGTCACACAGGTCCATCCAGAACCCCGGCTCCACTTCGTTTTTGTGGGCTGCTGGGTTGTACAGGGCCCTATGGAGCCCCCGGTCCCACTGCTGCTGGCTGGGGAGTGCTGCTGCCCAGTGGGGCTCAGCTTCTGCTCAGCCTTTGCTGTAGTTTTGGGGGGGGGGTAGTTCTCTGCTGCTGGTCTGTGCTTCTGTTGCCTGGGGATGGTTGTCTGCTCCCCAGCCTCTGTTGCTGGTACTATATCTCCACTCTGATTGGGCTGCTACTGCGGGGGATGGTGCTGGGATCCCGGCCATTTGTGGTTTCTGCAACCAGCACCTTGACAGCTCCACTACTGTGCACTGGTCTGTGTTGACCCAGGGTGTCCACTGGCCTGATGGCGCCAGATGCACTGGTGGCTCAGGTATCTGATGTTGCTTGTTTGAGAGAGTTTAGGAAACTATGAAGCAGGATCCAACACAGGCCAATCCTATGGTAAAGCCTTTGGAAACAGCTTGGGTGGGCCTGAAAGTTGGGTGGGGCCGGGCCTCAGGGAATCACCAGGGTGGGGCAACCAGTGTGAGCCAGGTTGCTGGAGTCCCAGATAAGGCGGCTGTCTGCCTGCCCTGTTGGGAAAGGGTTCACCAAAGGAAAAACGGCCTCCACTAGCACCTCTGTCCAGGAGAAAGCTGCTCCTCCAGCCCTCGTCTGGAGGCCAGACAGCTCAGTTCTTCCCTGTTCTCTGGTGCCCCTCGAGCTGCTTCCCCTCGGAGCTCAGAGGGAGTGGGTCTGAGTAAGTCTGTGCGTGGCCCCTTTAAGAGGAACTGCTGGGGCTTCCACAGCCGCAGCCTCCCTCTGCCTCAGTTCCTGCTGGTTTTGTAGCCAGTAGTGATGGGGACTTTTCTTCCTGGCACTGGGACCCTGAGCTGGGCGCCTGGTATGTGATGGGGACCCCTCACTCCTCAGGGAGCACCTTCCCAGCTGAGGTCTCTCCTGATTTTTATCCACTACACGTGGGTGTGGGAACAGCCCATCCAAACCTCTGCCCTCCTACCAGTCTCAATGTGGCGGCTTCTTTAATTTTGTAGTTGTAGGACTTCCATTCAGCTCGATTTCAGGCGGTCCTGAATGATGATTGTGTTGTAATTTTGATGTTGTGGGAGGAGGCGATACTACGTTTACCTACACCGCCATCTTGATTCCAGCCTCTAAAAACATTTTTTGTTAATCCTCACCTGAGGATATTTTTCCATGGATATTTTTTTTTTTTATTTATTTACTTTTTATCCTCACCCGAGGACATTTTTCCATTTTTTGTTCAGGTAGAGTGGGAGGGAGAGAGAGGAACAGAGAGAGAGAGAAACATCGACGTGAAAGGAACACATCGAGTGGCTGCCACCCGCACGACCGACCAGGGCCGGGGAAAAACTGCAACCGAGATATGTGCCCTTAGCGGGAACCGAACCCGGGTCTCTCTGGACCGTAGGCCGACGCTCTAACCGCTGAGCCAAACCGGCCAGGGCTTTCCATGGATATTTTTTAAATAGAGTAGATGGAGGGAGGGAGGGATGGAGGGAGAGAGAGAGAAAGAGAGAAACATCTATGTGAGAGAGACTCATCGATTAGTTGCCTCCCATATGACCCCAACCAGCTGAGGATTGCACATGTAACCCAGGTTATATGCCCTTGACCGGGAATTGAACCTGTGATCCTTTGGTCTGTGGACAGATGCTCTGTCTGCTGAACCAAACCAGTCAGGGCTCATTGTAGTTTTGATTTGCATTTCCCGAATAGCTAGTGAAGTTGAGCAAAGTGTCTTCCGTAAGCGGTGTTGTGAAAATTGGAAATCCACGTACAAAAGAATGAACTAGGCTGCTGTTTGTTACCATGTACAAAAATTAACTCATACTGGATAAAACATATAAATATAAGGCCTGAAACAATAAATTACATAGAAAAAAAACATAAGTACTAAACTTACGGATCTTGGTCTTAGATAAGATTTTGTGAATTTGACACTAAAAGCAAGGGAAGTAAAAGTAAGAGTAAATGAATGGGGCTATTTAAAACTAAAAAGCTTCTACACAGCAAAAGAAACCATCAACAAAACAAAAAGACAGCCATCCAAATGGGAGATGACATTTGCAAGCAACAGCTCCAACAAGGGATTAATATCCAAAATATATAAAGAAATCATACAACTTAACTATAAAGAAAACAAACAATTTAATTAAAAAATGGGCAGAGGACCTGAACACTTCTCGTAATAAGGAATGCAAATGGCAAACGGATATATGAAAAGATGCTCAAATTCCTTTCTTTTCTTTTTTTTTTTTTTTTTTATCCTCACCTGAGGACATTTTAGCATTTATCTTCATATAGAGCGGGAGGGAGAGAGATAGGAAGAGAGAGAGAGAAACATCGATGTGAGAGAGACAGATCCACTGGTTACCACCCACATGACCCCATCCAGGGCCAGGGACAAACTGCAACTGAGGTATGTGCCCTTAGCGGGAACCGAACCCAGGACTCTCTGATTCACGGGCTGACACTCTAACCGCTGACCCACACCGGCCAGGGCCCCAACAATGTTTTTTTGTTGTTAATTCTTACCCAAGGATATTTTCCCATTGATTTTTAGGTAGAGTGGGAGGGGGAGAGGGAGGGAGAGAGAGAGAGAAAACATGAAACATCAATGTGAGAGAGAGACAGTGAGTGGCTGCCTCCTGCACGATCCCTACTTGAGCCAGGGATCAAACCTGCAATCTAGGTATGTGCCCTTGACTGGGAATTGACTCGCGACCCTTTGGTCTGAGGGCTGACGCTCTAATCACTGAGCCAAACCAGCCAGGGCCTAACAATGTTTTTATAGGAAAGCCCACCCCCCCTCACCCCCCCCATCCCCACGTCCAGGATCCAGTTCAAGATTACGCATTGCATATAGTTGTCTTGTCTTTTTAGTCTTTTAATGTCTAAAACAATTTCTTTGTCAGAAGCTTGGCATTTGGTGATTATCCCCTCAATGTGGGTTTTTGCCTGTTATAATTAGATTTGGGTTATTTTTGGCAGGATTACTGCATAAGTTGTATTATGTTCTTGTCAGTACATCATTTCAAAAGGCACATGATGTCATTTTTGTCTTTCTTGATGATGCTAACTTAGGTTTCTTAATTATGGTTATTTTGCTATATTGATCCACTATAAAGTTATGATTTTATTTCTTTTTGACTAATGAGTCATTTGTTGAAGATTAGTGTGAAATTACATAAGTATTCTTTTCATCATCAAAATTTTTTTATGGAAACAAACTCTTAAATACAAAGAACAGACTTGTGGTTGCCAGAAGGGTCGGCAGTTGGGGATTGGATGAAAATGGTGAAGGAATCAGAAGTACAAATTGGTACTTACAAAATAGTCATGGGTATGTAAAGTACAGCATAGGGAATATAGTCAATAATATTGTAATAACTATGTATGGTACCAGGTGGGTACCTGAAATATCAGGGGGAACACTTTTTTTTTTTTTAATTATTTTTTCTTACTGATTTTTTTAGAGCGAGAGGAAGGGAGAGGGAGCGAGAGATAGAAACATCAATGAGAGAGAACATCAATTGGTTGCCTCCTGCACGCCCCCCACTGGGGATTGGGCCCACAACCTGGGTATGTGCCCTGACTGGGAATCGAACTGGTAACCTCCTGGTGCATGGGTTGGTACTCAACCACTGACCCACATCAGCCAAGCCAGGAGGAACACTTTGTAAAGTATATGATTGTCCAACCACTATACTGTACACCTCAAGCTAATTTAAATGATATTGAGTGTAAGCTGTAATTGAAATGAAATGTGTTTTTTATTGCAAATTACCATGAACTTTGCAGTTTAAAACCATCAAAATTTATTATCTCACTGTAGACAACTGTTCTGTGGATCAGGAGTTCAATGGATTTTGCTGAGCTCTGCTCAGGTTATCACAAAGCCAAAATGAAAATGTTAGTAAGACTATTCTTTTCAGGTGGCTCTGTGGAAAAATCTATTTTCATGCTCATTCACGTTGTTGGCGGAATTCAGTTTCTTGTGGTTTTATGTTTGGGGTCCCCATTTCTTGCTGGCTTTTGGCTAGGATTCTCTCTCTCAGCTCCTTGAGGCTGTTAGTATTTCTTCTCACGTGGCCTCCCCCGTTTTCAAAGCCAGCAACATCTCATTGAGTCTTGTTCATATTTTGAATCTCTCTGATTTATTCTTTGCTAGCTGTTTCTGCCAACTTTTACCATCACCTGGAGAAATTTTTCTACTTTTAAGGACTCACATGATTACATTAGGTTCCCTTTCTTCTCACCTCCCTCTAATAACCTCTCATTTTAAAGTCAATTGTTCCATTTTACATAGCATAATTATGGGGGTCATATTTCCTCATAGTCACAGGTTCTGGGGATTAGGGTGCTTGAAATCCTGGGACCATTCCTAGAGATTCTGCCTACTACACTATCCACATTCATGATTCTTGCCAGAATCATATATTACAATGATGGGTTCAAAATGGTGATGTTCTAATATATCATTCCTTCTGTGCTTTAGTTGATATGTTACTATAATAAAGGGTTTTTTTCCTTGTGAATATTCTCTTACTATCATTATTTATTTTAGTGCTCAAATTGTACCAGTATTGGGTAGTGGAAACCTCTTTTGTATGATTCCTGCTGACCTTTTCACAAATCTTCATCATCCTTGAGCACTTCCTTACTTTTTATCCTCACAGGGTGTTCAATGTTTACTTTGCAATGCCCTTTCCCCAACCCTGGAATCAGTTATTTCTCCAAGGAGTTCCAATTCCTTTTAATTCAATATGGTACTTGGAAACGAAGATCTGGGTGTATGATGTGCTCATTGCCAGAAGATGTCTCTTCTTCCAGGACCTTTCACAGACAAAGCCAGTATATGTGTTATATTTTTATGAGTTGATACTGATAGTTTTTATTTTAATTTGATACCACAGACTTTGTTCTAGTCTTCTTCTTTTCATATTTTAACTTTTTCCTCTAATAGAAAGATGCCTGGCTCCCATTATTCTCAATTTATGTCTCATTTGCTCAGTTCTCATTGTACCCATGTAGTTTCAAATTTGCTAACCAAACTGTCACAGTAAAGAGAGAGAGAGAGAGAGAGAGAAAGAGAGAGAGAGAGAGATAAACATTGATTGGTTGGCTCCCATACACTCCCCTCAGCCTAGGTATGTGCCCTGATGACTGAGTATGGAACCTGCAACCTTTTAGTGTATACGACGATGCTCCAACTGAGCCATCTGGCCAGGACCAGTTTATTTTGTTTGTTTGTTTGTTTTTTTAGTTGACCTGGTATCCTGTGAACTTGCTCTAGGAAGCTTTTTTTTCACCTTGCAAATTCATTGGGATTTTGTACTTAATTTTGTCATCTGCAAATAGGATCAGTTTTATTCTTTCTTTCCATTTAGTTTCTTTTATTTTCACATTCTGCTAGGTCGGACTTTCTGAATTTTCCATTATTATATTGTAGAAGAATGGCGCTAGCAGACATCCTCTTGCTGTTTCTGATCTTATGGGGAATGCATTTGGTCTTTCATCATTAAGTATGATGGTTTCTGTATATGTATTTTGTAAATTCTCTTTATCAAATTGAGGAAGTTCACCTCTATTCCTAGTTTACTGAGAGTTTTTTAAATTGACATTTTTATTGAGATACTTGTAAGTTAACATACAGTTGTTAACAACTAATACAGAGCTCTTGTACACTTTGCCCAGTTTCCCACAATGGTAACATTTTATGAAACTACTATATTACCATAACCAGGTTATTGATAGCTACCAATCTGATTCAGATTTTTTCAGTTTTACTTGTACTTGAGTTTGTTTATTAAGCTCTATACAATTTTATTACCAGGTTGATTTCTGTATCCACTACCACAGATAAGATATAGATTACTCATCTTGCCCTTTTATAATCATGCTTATCACTCTACCTCCACACATAACTCTGCCTAACACCTAGCAATTACTAATCTGTCATTTATTATTACGAAAATTTTTTATTTTTAGCTGATACTCTGTTCCCATTAAACACTAAATTCCCAATCCCTTCTGCCCCTAGTCCCTGGCAACTACCACTCTGCATTCTGTCTTTTTGAATTTGACTACTTTAGGAAACTCATATAAGTGGGATCATACAATATTTGTTCTTTTGTGTCTAGCTTATTTTACTTAGCATAATGCCTTCAAGGTTCATCATTGTTATAGTAGTTATTAAACGTTGCTTCCTTTTTAAAAAAATGTTTTTATTGAATTTTTTTTTAGAGAGAGAGGAAGGGAGAGACAGATAGAAACATCCATGTGAGAGAGAAACATTGATCGGCTGCCTCCTGCATGCCTTGTACTGGGGATCGAGCCCGCAACCTGGGCATGTGCCCTGATGCTCAATCCACTGAGCTACACCGGCTGGGCAAAATTTCTTTCCTTTTTAAGGCTGAGTAGGATTCCCTTGTATGCATATACTATATTTAGTTTGTCATTAATCTGTCAGTGGATATTTGGGTCAGATACATGATTTGGGAATATTTCCCCCCATTCTGTTAGTTGTCTTTAGTTTTCTTAATGGTGTCCTTTGAAGCACAAAATATTTTCATTTTGATGTACAGTTTATCTAATTTTTCCTTTGTTGATTGTACTTTTTTTTTGGTTTCGTACCTAAGGATCCATTACTAAATCCAAGGTCACAAAGATTTCCCTCTGTATTTTCTTCTAAGAGTTTTCTAGTTTTAGCTCTTAGGTCTTTGATGCATTTAAAGTTAATTTTTGTATATGGTACAAAAATTATTTTTTTTACATGTGGATTCACAGTTGTATCAGCACCATTGTTGAAAAGACTGTTCTTTCCAGATTGAGTGGTTTTGGCATCCTATTTGAATATCAGTTGACCATAGATATATGGGTTTATTTATGGACTTTCAGTTCTTTTGACTGATCAATATGTTTGTTCTTTTGCCAGTACTGTACTGTCTTGATTAAAAATGTTTTACAGTAAGTTTAAACCCATATTGTTCAAGGGTCAACTGTTATTTTACTTGTTCCTTTTCTATCTTGATGCCTTTTATTTCTTTCTATTGCCTACATGCTCTGGCTAGAATCGCCATTACAATCTTGAATAAAAGTGGCAAGAGTAGATATTCTTGTTTTTCTCCTTATCTTAGAGGGGAAAAGAAAACATTTAATCTTTCACTATTAAGTATGATACCTGTCATATTTTGTAGGTAGTTGAGGAAATTCCCTTTTGTTTAGAGTTTTTTAAAAATTTTTTTTCTATATTGATTTTTAGAGAGAGAGGAGAGAGAGTTAGAAACATCAATGAGAGAGAACATCGATTGACCACCTCCTGCATGCCCCCACTGGGGATTTGGCCCACAACCTGGGCATGTGCCCTGGCAGGGAATCGAACCGGCAACCTCTTGGTGCATGGGTCGGTGCTCAACCACTGAGCCACACCGGCCAGACTATTTTTTTAAAATATTTTTTATTGATGATTTAGAGAGAGAGATAGAAACATCTATGTGAGAGAGATACATTGATTGTCTGCCTCCTGCATGCCCACCACCAGGAATCAAGCCTGCAACCCCTGCATGTGCCCTGACTGGGAATTGAACTGGTACTTCTCAGTCCATGGGACAATGCTCAATCCACTGAGCCACACTGGCCAGGCTTGTCTCTTTTTCTTGATTAATCTACTAGACTAAGCTTTGTCAATTTTGTTCATGTTTTCAAAGAATTACAGTTGGCTCTCCATATCGCCTCTATGGATTCCACCAAACATGGATGGAACATTTTTGGAAAAAAATGTTATGTTGTTGTTGCTCTGCCGGTGTGGCTCAGTGGTAGAGAGTCGACCTATGCACCAAGAGGTTGCTGGTTAGATTCCCGGTCAGGGCACATGCCAGGTTGTGGGCCAAATCCCCAGTGGGGGCATGCAGGAGGCAGCCAATTGATGTTCTCTCTCATCTATGTTTCCATCTCTTTTTCCCTCTCCTATCCTCTCTCTCTAAAATTAATAAAGAAAAAATATTTTAAAAAAAGGAAAAAAATGTTATGTTGTTGGTGATGTGTACTATGTAGTTAGGCCTATGATGGTTGCATCTATAGTAAATACGCACAGACTTTTTTCCATGTCATTATTCCGTAAACAATACAGTATAACAACTATTTGTGTAGCATTCACATTGTGTGAGGTATTATAAGTAATCTAGAGATGATTTAAAGTATATGGGATGGTGTGTGTAGGTTAAATGCAAGTACTACACCATTTTATTTAGAGGGCTTGAGCCCTTGAGTATTTTGATATCTGCAGGGGCTTTTGGAACCCATCCCCTACAGATAACTGAGGGATGACTATAACTTTTGGTTTCACTGATTTTCTCTATTGTTTTTCTATTCCCTATTTCATTAATGTCCTCTTCAATCTCTATTTCCTTCTCTGTGCTTTCTTTTGGTTTAGTTTGCTGTTATTTTTACAGTGTCTTTTGGTGAAGGGAAATAAATTTATTAATAGTATGGTTTAATTTTAAAAGATGAAGCTTAAAATTTCTTCTAAGAGACTAAACCCAAGGACATTTTTACATTTTATCTTCAGATAGAGGGGGAGGGAGAGAAGTAGGAAGAGAGAGAGAAACATCGATATGAGAGAGACACATTGAGTAGTTGCCACCTACATTACCCCAACCGGGGCTGGGGACAAATTGCAACCGAGGTATGTGCCCTTAGCGGGAACCCAACCCGGCACTCTCTGGTCTGCGTGCGGGCTGATACTCTAATCGTTGAGCCAAACCGGCCAGGGCAAAAGAGAGTGATTTTAGTCAGAAAACTTTTCTAGGAATATTTTAATTTGAGTAGTGTATTAGAAATATTGTCGTGCTTCATAGTTTGAAGAACGGTTTGTGAAGTTGTAGGTATTGGTGTTCTGTTTGATAATGTGTTGAGATAAATAACTGTTTTATTTTTTTTCTTTTTAGATAAAGTCAGTGGTTCTGGAAGTAGCTCTGATATGATGGAATACAGCAAGGAAGAGGTAAGAATAATTTGAAATATTTAAAAGAATAGCTAATTACTCCTATTTAATACATGCATGTGTTAAATTTACTGTTATACCCAAGTATTATTATGATACTTTATTTTGGGTAGTTGTTCATTTTTAGAAGATATTTATTGAATTTGTTATTATTGTGGTTCAGCAGTATACCAAAAGTCAGACAACTGAAGGCTTGCTAACTGATAGGTATTTGAATGTTATTATATCGGAACAGTGGTGTTCAAGATGGTTGTTACAGGCAAGAGTCTGTGGCTCTGAGATCTCTCAAAATTGGATATTCAGAGTCTCTTAAGCATTATTATAGGAACCTATCCTGAGGTCCTTCACGTGATACCCAGACCTACACTATGGTTTTGGGATTATTTCTATCTAATATAAAATACTTAATCCAGTAAAATATACTTAATATACTGGCAAAGTGAGGGTAAATTTAGTATCTCGAAGCAAATTATAGAAGGTACTCTTGCCATAATTAGGATAAAGAAAATGACACATTTTTATATTTTTATTTGTTTTTGTTAATCCTCACCTGAGGATATTTTTTCTATTGCTTTTTTTAGAGAGAGTAGAAGGAAGGGAGGGAGGGAGAGAGACAGAGAGAGAGAAACTTCAGTGTGAGAGAGACTTATCAGTTGGTTGCCTCTCACAGGACCCAACCAGGGCCGTGGATTAAACCTGCAATCCAGGTATTTGCCCTCGACTGGAGATGAACCCTCGACCCTTTGGTCTGCAGGCCAGTGCTTTAACCACTGAGCCAAACAAGCCAGGGTGAAATGATACATTTTTAGATCCTTAATGCTTCCTACTTCTGTTAGGATCTGATTACTTCTACATCTTTGGTTTGTCTTTGTTGACTTGGACCAAGATCATGATACAGAAGTGTATCCTCTCTTACCCCCTAAAATTTAACAGTAACAATTTATTTTTTTAAATTTATTTTTTAATCCTCACCTGAGGACATTTTTTTTGCATTAATCTTCAGATAGAGTGTGAGGGAGAGAGGAAGGAAGAGAGAGCGGGAAACATTGATTGGTTGCCACCCACACGACCCCAACCGGGGCTGGGAACAAACTGCAAGAGAGGCACATGCCCTTAAGTGGGAACCGAACCCGGGACTCTCTAGTCCCCAGGCCAACACTCTAACTGCTGAGCCAAACTAGCCAGGTCTAACAGTAACAATTTAATAAAAACTCAGAAAATTATCTTAAATCCAGGAAACCTGAGAGTAAATGAGAATTAGTTTTTGAAGTTTCTTTCAGACAAATATTTTAGTTTTTGAAGTTTCTTTCAGACAAATATTTTAGTGATATGAGATTATAATTATAATTATATATGAGATTATAATTATAATTATAATCTCATATCACTATTCCAGAGGTTTTGGCATAGGGTACTAGTTAATTATAGGGGTGTTTCTTTGAAAGTTTTACTCATCTCTGTATTTATTTTTCACATTTAGGGAGCTAGCTCTTCAGGAAAATCCAAATCGGCAGGATCATCGCGATCAAAGAGGTTGGTTGATGTTGAAGGGAAAAAAGTTATTGTATTTTTCAGGTTGTATTTTTTTTCCTAAGAACAATCTTTTTTCTAAATGTACTTCAAGCACTCTTGTTTTAAGTAAACTATTTTATGCAAACATACATATTAAAGTGGTCAATATAATGTAGTGAATCCTCTTGTATTTATCACTTGGCTTCAGCAATTATTATTTCATTCTGACTTTGAATTTTAATTGAATTTTCTGAGGAGGATTTATTAGGTACTAATGGCTCTTACGATATGTAGATCACATCTTTTAGATCATATATGTGCTTTGAAAAAGGAGGATTAGGGAAATGAAATATTGAATGCCTTGTGAGGCAGTGTGGGTGTTTTAGGGTTATGTGAAATTTTCTAGGATTGGCAGTGGTGGCCATTATAGTTATGAGGAAGTTGTAAAGAGATCAGAAAATGGTAAAAATACTTTTCTGTGTAAAATTATCAGTGAATTGTACATATTGACTAAAACTACTTTCAAGCATACTACAATGCATAATATACTGTGTAGTATAGTTTCTATTAGAAGTTTTCAATTTGTATTATGGACTTTTGTTTCTAACCAGTGGGAATCTCTCTCTTTTTTTAAACTGTTCTCCTCTGAAGCATTTGATATTGTTTTAAAAATTTTATATATTGATTTTGAGAGGTGGGGGAGAGAGAGAAACATCAATTCATGGCTCCACCCATTCATGCATTCATTGGTTGATTCCTGTATGTGCCCTGAACGGGGATCGAACTTGCAATCTTGGAGTATCTGAACAACACTTTAACCAACTGACCTACCCGGCCAGGGTGGGAATGTTTCTTAATAAACACAGATTGATTGTTATTAACTTATTCTCTAAAGTAGTGATTCTTAACCAGGAGTTCCCTTCACAGTCCCTCAGTAGCTTTTTTGAATGCACATGTCCTGGTCCTACCCTACTGAATTGTAATCTTCAGTAATATGAAATAGAGATGTATGCTTCCCTAGGTGATTTTGATGTGTATTGCTGCTTAAGAGCCGCTGTTCAATCTAAACCTGTTATTTATATTCTTTGAGTGTTGTTCCAATTGTCAGAAGTGTCCATAATTCTATGGACGTAATTCTTTCATAGGAAACCTTCAATTGTAACAAAGTATGTAGAATCCGATGATGAAAAACCTTTGGATGAGACTGTAAATGAAGATGCTTCTAATGACAATTCAGAAAATGATATTACTATGCAAAGCTTGCCAAAAGGTAATTTGTATTAATTTTTCATATGAATTTAAGTTGAAATGTATTTTTAAAAATTATTACTATAAAATTGGAACTTGATAACTGTTGGCTGTGTATAAAGGACCAACCAGACACTTTTGTAGTGATCGAAATGTATTAGTATGGTAGTGATAATGTGTGTTATTGAAGTTAAAAATGTAGACTATTCAGTCAGCTTTGAAAAGAACAAAACTTATTTTCTCTTTCTATTCTAGAAGAAGGATTTTAGTTTTCATTATACTTGATTGTGGAAGTTGATTTAAAAGTTTAATATTTTAAATTTTGGTTCAGGAAATTTTACTGTGCTTGCTTTATGGAAAAACGTAAAGAATACTTTGAAAACGTTTTAAGAAAAACATTTAAAATTGAGTTTAGTCTTAACTGTATTCTTAAATTCCCAAAGACCCAAAGCCGAAGTTAACTATTAAAGATAGATTCAGGTATATTTTTGTAATTATCCCTTTAAAAAGCCTTGTCACATACCTCTCAGCTGTGACAGTTCTAACCTTAAAACCTCATTAATGAAATTGGGACAAAAAAGCCAAATGAAAATCTTGGACTTTTCATTGTTTAAGTCTGAGAGCAGAATGATTACCTGATGAGAGTGACAAGGGTCTTGGTAATTTCATGGTGTTTCAGAGTCAAAAGTTTAGATTTTTTTCTTTATTAATTTATGGCTGTTAGCAGATTTTTCAAATTTATTCTGACAGCAGTGTTGTAAATTTTGTTCTCTGTACTTATGCTTTTATGATACATTTTTTTGATTATGGAAATTTTAAGAAATGGTGATAATAAGACATTGCTTGGCTGGGACAAATTAGAAGTTACAGTAGCTGAGGAATGAAGTGAGGAATTAGGAGTAAATGAGAAAAAATGAAAGAAGGAAAATTGATGGGCCTACCCTTTACGTGTTTTGCAAATCATCTATGACAATATTATATAATGGTTTTGGTGGCCAAGGGCAGAAACAACTAACATGGGAGTCTGAGTCCTATAGGCAGAGACTCACTTTGGATTGCTACATTGTCAGTGGTTGTCACTGGGAGTCTTTATGATGGCCACTGGGTGAGCTAAGAACTAGGAATTCAAATCTTTAATGTTGTTGTAGAAGAAAGTTAATATGGGATAATACTAACTTGAACTGAGCATAATGCTCTCCCACCAAACCAGAAATACACTCATTCCATAAGGTTAAATTTGGGTGATTATAATTATTGTTAATTCTATATTGAGTGTGTATAGATACCATACTCTTACAAAATTAACTCATTTAATCCTCAAAACAGTGCTGTAAGGTAGTTATTGTTTCTGCTTGTAGAGATGAAGGAACAAATTCAGAGCTCAAGGAACTTTTTCAGCTTTAAATTGAGAAGCTAAGATTTGAACCCAGGTCTGCCTGAATCCAAAGCTAGTGAGTGCTCTTTCCACTCTGCTGCTTTGCTTCCATTTAGAGGAGAAACTTCAGAAATAATTCTATATTTTTTTCTTAGTTATAATAAATCTTTAGCTTTTCTCAAATGCTAGGGCTTCTCTGAGAGTGTTTACGTGAAATGGTTGTTGTGGATTAAGGTTTTTTTCGAGATTATGTAAATTGACCAGTTTGTAAAGACTCAATCCTCTGTGCCCTCTCTCCCCCTTTTCTCAGACACTCAGAAATTCATTTAACTAGATTGTTATTCCTTGTCAAAATCTGCTTACTGAATAACACACACACATGGTTCGGGGAACAGCCCCTGACTACCAGGTTTTACTTTCTTAATTTTTGTCATTAATGCCCAATTACTAAGCCCAGCAATGTAGATAAATATGAGACATGAACCCTTTTTCTATACCCTTGCTTTATTTGTTCTTGAGAGATTATAGTGAAAACTTAACCTCTGTCTTCAAGTCACATGTTTTATAGCTAAGAAAGTACATTCTTTCTAAAATAATTCCATAGTAACTAACAATTGATGTCATTCTACAATTTATTGTTAGAGCACTTGAGCTTAGGTATCTTAAAGTAACTTGTGTAAAACTCTTTAAGGACTTTTTAGGGTACTGAAACTTTGACCTACTAATTGGGAAAGGCCTCAGAATAGGTACAGCAATAATAGAGCAGAATTAACTTCTCACATTGCCCTCCCCCCAGATATTCTCATCCAAAGCAATATAAAACAACTCTTAAAAATCTTTTTCTCACTTTGTAAGTTATATAAATGTCTAACCACTGTGTTGTAGAGCTGAAAATAATATAATATTGAATGTCAACTGTAATTGAAAAATAAAAAGAAACCTCAAAATATTATTTTTTTGAGTTTATGATTTGGATTATGAGAATAGGATATTTAAAAAAATTTCTCATTTGGTCATTTTATTTTATAAACTCTATGGAACTTAGCATGGATGTTCATATTCAAAATAACTTTTATGATAGATAGGCACTATAAAAATTCAAAAGTGGGCTGAGACTTTCTGCTTTATTCACACATTTATGTTATAATTAGTTAATAATACTTCCCTCCCCCATTTTTATGAGCTATATTCCAAAAAGTAATCTGATTGTTGACACTTGGCCCTTTTACTATTTCCCTGTTTTATTTTCTCTCGAGAGGTCCTTATACAAGTACTGAAAGCTTTAAAGAAACAAAACTATGTACCAGCAATGTTGGCTTTATCTGAACTGAAGTCTTGTACTTCACTTGCACATTTAATATGTGTAATGGTTTTTTAAATGAAATCATTCTAGGTACAGTGATTGTACAACCAGAGCCAGTGCTGAATGAAGACAAAGATGATTTTAAAGGGCCTGAATTTAGAAGCAGAAGTAAAATGAAAACTGAAAATCTCAAAAAACGCGGAGGTAAATACAAGTGAAAATGAAAACATGAGTTTAAATTGCTGTTTATGACCATATTGGAAAATCTGATGTGCTTACTAAAAATACCTCCACTTTTCTGCCCATTGTTTATTAAAAGCACTACTTAAAAATAACTTCTGTTTCTCTCTGAGCTCTGAAGCAGAAAAGGTTAACACTATTTATCAAAACACCTTTGCCTTCAGTGGCTATTAAGTTATCTCAAGAAGCTTAGCATTTCCTTCTTGCACATGTTATTTAGTTCTGTATTGCCTATTTGCCAGAAGACTGTGTGTTCCCTCATCCCAACATTTTAGATTTGGACAAAATCTTGCATTCACGTAACTTTATATATATATCTAAAACATTGTTTCACAGAGCGATGGACATCTGTATTAGCATTACCTGGGGTGCTTTTTAAAAATTCAAGTCCCTTGACTCCATTCCAAACAAATTAGAATTTCTGGGGATGATGTCAAAAACATGCCCCAGTTTCTTCTTATGTACATTAAAGTTGGAGATCTATTGATCTAAGGATAGCAATGCAGAGATGACTAGAAAAAATAAGGGAGCTAGAATTAGTAACCTTCCCTAAATCTGTCTGAACCATTTCTTCCTTTGTCTGTCTACTCTCATTTATACACACAATTATATTGGCTTATCATCTGTAGGAAGTTAGCATAAGGAAGACTCATTTAGAAATTTTTGACAATGAGTATGTATCCCACTAGTTTGTGATTTTTAAATAGTGTCTATATGTATTTTTGGGGCATATTAACAGAGCCAGAATCCATGACTGTAAAAGGAGTGAATCTCTAAAAGATAGAACATGACACTGAATTTCTGAGTAGAAAGTGTAATGGGAGTGTGTTTGTTTAATATTTATCATGTTTGTTGTGAAATTATAGCATGGTTCTTATATTGGTGAAATTTTCTGTAGATTTTTATTTCAGAGCTATATGATTATCTTGATAGCACTAGTAAAACATATCTATTTATAAAATAAATATTATGAGTTTTCAGGTTAAATAAGTTATTAGTTGTTGCAGAAAATTGAGGAAATGTTGTTTAGTTTATTTGTCCACAATGGGGTGTTCTACCCCTTTCAAACTTAAGAAAGATTTCTTGAGAATCAAGTTCATAGAAGGGTAATTGCCATTGCAGTAACAAAGCTCGCTAAAGCTAAGGAATATTCTTAAAACAAAAGAATTAGCAAGTAGAAGGTGATGGTAAGGACCAGTAGCAAGAGTTTCTTTTTTTCTGATAATGGGTCCTCTAGAGAAGACAGAAAATTAAGTGTTCTGCATTGTGTTAAAATTAATATCTAAATGGTGTCTTCTGGGGAGGGACTCCGGGAGCAGTCAGTGTTTGAAATATGTATAAGAGCTGAAAGGAGAATAAAAAAGAACCAAAGTTGTTGGGGAGGGTGTTTCTAGTGCCACTTTACTATGCTGTGGGTATTTGGTCTGAGCTGATAAGCATTTTATTGAGTGTTCTGTGTAAGAATGTTTATATTGTGCTTACGGAAATACCTGTGTTTATAGCCATATTGTAGCACTGAAATCTTTCATGTTAATGTTGGTCTTAATGATTTGCTCTATCTTTAAGCTGTCAGAAATCACACAGGAAATTTAACTGTGTTTACTTATATAGACTTATATGAATAAACTAGTGATCGGAGGTACTGAATTGCTAGTTCATATTCAAACTTCCAAGGAAAGTTAGTTCTAAAATTGAAGCCTAATTTAGTAAACAGTCAAGAATACATACTTTATATATAAAATATTCTTATATTGATTTGAAGCAAAATTAAACACAAAGATATAGCTATATTGACCATTTTAGGAGCCACTGTTTTTTAAATACTATAGCCTGTTTTGACATCCTTTTCCCAGTTTAACTGTTAGAAAATGTACTTTACACCTGATTTTTCTGTATTTCACAATAATTTTTTCTCTTTAAAACTATTAAAATATATTGAGATAAACAATAGAAATGCCTCCTTTTTATTTACATACTGTATTATAATCAAGATATTTTATAACTAAAAATAAACATTTAAAACACACATGTAGTAACAAGTACATAAAGCAAAGGAATATTTCAGTATTTTACAATTACTTCAGATTTCACTTAAATAAAATACTGGTTCAGTCCTACTCTCATCATTTTCCCTTTCCCTCATCAAATGATCATTTCCCTCAGCAAATGAGTATCTTGTGTGTGTGTGTGTGTGTGTGTGTGCGCGCGCGCGCGCTTTCCATGCATGTTTTTATATTTTTCTATGCATATATTCATAAAGCATTTATTTTTCATTTAAACATATACAAAATAGTATGCTGAATATATCCTTTTGCAGCATTTTCCATTTAACATTGTTTTTGAAATATATCCATGTCAGTAAATGTACATCTAGTTTTTTATTTTTCACTGCTCTGTAGAATTCTGTTGTATGAGTAAATCACTATCCATGTAAATCACTTTCCCAAATGTGAAGTTATTTTCAGTTTTTTGTTGTCAAATTTTTCAAATTTCTTAATTAGTGCTGTAGTGACTATCCTCTATATGATTTCTTGGGCTAATGTGGGAGAAATTCTTCAGCGTATCAACTAATTTTGTTTAGTTCTTGAGTGATATGTGTGCAAAAAGCACATAGAAGATGCTTAATAAATATTATCTAACACCAGATGAACATTCAAACTCTAGCTTTTATTTATGTTGTTAGTTTATCTTAATGCAATTATTTTATTACTATTTAAAAATAATTTTTTTCCTTTATTGATTTTAGAGAGAGAGGAAGTGAGAGGGGAGAGAGATAGAAACATCAATGAGAGAGAACATCGATTGGCCGTTTCCTGCATGCCCCACACTGGGGATTGGGTCCATAACCTGGGCATGTGTCCTGACCGGGAATCGAACCGGCGACCTCTTGGTGCATGGGTCGATGCTCAACCAGCCGGACTGAATGCAATGATTTTAAATGAAAAAGCACACAGTATATTTATGTTAAAACAAATACAAAATATATGACTATCAAGAACAAACACTAATGCAGGACAATGAGTTAAAATACAGTATTAGTGACTTAGGTAGTAAGCCGTCAAATTCTCTATATTTTCTGGAAAGTATGATGGTGCCCTTATACCTTGGATAAACTTTTTTAACCTCTGAAAAATAAATGCATTTGTGATAATGTTTGCGTCCATAAGTGCTTTGGACCTTAAAGTAAGAAAACAAGGTACAAAATTAAAAGATGAAAAATGTTATTATGTTGTTTTGTCTTTTATTTAGGGATAGAAGCAGAGTTTGTATTTTAAAAAATTTTTAAGTTGTCTCCCTTTTATTTTGGAATGCAGGCATTTTCACTGTCTTCTTTTGACTCATAATCTGCCTTCTTATTTTGATCAAGGTCTTGGTTGCACATCAGAATCATCCGTAAAACTTAAAAAACATTTTAGGAGATTTCCATTCAGTGGTTTAGGGGTGGGATGGCTATCTCTGTTTTTAAAAAGATTCATTGGATGATTCTAATGTTCAGCTCAGATTGTGAAGTACTGCCATAAGCAAAACTAGGGATGAGAGTGAGGCAGTAGAGGTTTCCTCTTACTCTTTGTATATTAGGTTATTGTCAATCTGTTTTGTGCAGACTATGCCCAATGGCGCTGTCCCTTCCTCCCCTCCCACAACCAGTCTGAGATTTTGCTGCCAAGATAGGTGTACCTACAAGTCTTATTTGGAAATAGTACCAATATGGAATAGACAGGTAGCTTAATGGAGATTGTGAATAATATTGAAGTAAGTTTTAGGAGCAAATTGGTAATTTAATATTACCAGGTTTTCACATACTATAGTGAAAGGAACTGTGCAGACAATTCCATTTTGGGAGTAAAACCTTTAAGGCATACCTAACTTATAGGGTTGAAAAAGAATCTGTTCCATATGTGTCACTTGCTTCTCGATTCTTTAAGATCTGGTACTGAATTTATTTGCAAACTAATAGCAAAATGAAAAAGAGTTCTTGACCCCTATTTTTAGAACTTCTTTTATGGAGTCTCTTCATGTTATATCAAATTGTTGTGAGAAATAGGGTTTGCATTTGTAAAGGGAAACAAGTTAGAATTTGTAGCTCTGGGATTTGCTAAGGCTGTCACTTTTTAGGAAGTTCATAAAATTATTAAGCATTTTACTTGTGTCCAAATGTGTTTTTTTTTTCCCCCAAGGATCATGAGGTATTTAATTTCCAATACGAAAGTTGCAAATATGACTAATGTAAATACATTTTTGTATGTGTGTTAATAACAGTCACTCCTTTCTCCTAGAAGATGGGCTTCATGGGATTGTGAGCTGCACAGCTTGTGGACAACAGGTCAATCATTTTCAAAAAGATTCCATTTATAGACATCCTTCCCTGCAAGTACTTATTTGTAAGGTATGTAATGATTTGTTGATAATTCATTCCACAAATAATTGAGTGCTTACCATGTGTCAGACTTGGTGTACAGTGATGAAGAAGATGGAATGGTCTCTGTCCTTAGAGGACTAATATAGTGGGGAAGATAGATAAAAGTCTGATTAGTGCCATGATAGGGGAGATATTGTATACTATGGGCATACACAAGAAACCTATGTAATTTGGAGTTGGGTAGGGGGCTTTATAATGAAGATGATATAAAACGGTATCTGAAATATAAATTGGAATTAGCCTGGTGAAGTGGGATTGGTTCAGTGTATTCTATATAGAGGCAAGATAGTGTTCAAAGGCTGGTAGGTAAAGGAGAGTATAGTGTTGCAAACTCTGAAGAGTGTATTTATGTGCACGCATATGTTTTGTTTCTTTTCTTTTTTTTTTTTTTATCCTCACCCGAGGATATTTTTCCATTTTTTTTGTACAGATAGAGTGGGAGGGAGAGAGAGGAAGGGAGAGAGAGAGAGAAACATCGACGTGAAGGGACACATCGAGTGGCTGCCACCCGCACGACCAACCAGGGCCGGGGACAAACTGCAACCGAAGTACGTGCCCTTAGCGGGAACCGAACCCGGGTCTCTCCAGACCGCAGGCCGACGCTCTAACCGCTGAGCCAAACTGGCCAGGGCTGTTTTGTTTATTTTCTTATTGATTTTTAGAGAGAGAGGAAGGGAAAGGGGGAGAGAGATAGAAACATCGATTGGCTGCTTCCTGCATGCCCCCCACTGGTGATCAGGCCCACAACCTGGTCCTGTGCCCTGACCAGGTATCGAACTGGTGATCCCTTGGTGCACGGATCAGTGCTCAACCATTGAGCCACACTGGCTGGGCCACACATATGTTTTATAACATTTTTTCATGGATAAACATTAGTTTCTTTTATTTCTTTTTAATTTCAGAAATGCACATTTTTATATGGTTGACATCAGACTTAATATACAATTTTATATTTTGACTGTTTTTTCTTAGTAGATTATAAAAACTATTTTTTATTGAATTTATTGGGGTTATATTGATTAATAAAATTATGTAGATTTCAAGTGTACAGTTTTATTGTATATCATCTGTATATGGGTATTATACGTTCACCACCCAAAATGAAGTCTCCTTTCATCACCATTTATCCCCTCCTTTACCTCTTCTACGTGCTCTAACCCCTATTCCCTTCTAGTAATCTACCTACTGTTGTCTATGTCTATGAGTTTTGTGTTTTTTTGCTTAATCTCTTCACCTATTTCACCCAGCCTGCCAGGTCCCCCACCCCCTGACAACTGTCATCCTATTTTTTATTTTGTTTGTTTATTTTATTCATTATATTCCACATATAAGTGAAATCACATGGTATTTGTTTTTCTCTGACTGGCTTATTTCACTTAGCATAATAACCTCTAGGTCCATCCATGCTGTTGCAAAAGGTAAAATTTTCTTTTTTTACAGCTGAGTAGCATTCCTTTGTGTAAATGTCCCACAGCCTTTTTTTCTGCTCATCTACTGATGGGTACTTGAACTGATTACAAAATTTGGCTATTGTAAATAATGCTGCAGTGAACATGGGGTGCATATATTTTTTCAAATCAGTGTTTTTGGATTCTTTGTCTATATATTCCCTGATTGGATTTTTTTTTGGTGTTAAGTTTTTGAAGTTCTTTTTAAATTTTGGACATTAACCCCTTATCAGATATATCATTGGTGAATATGTTCTCCCATTCACTGTGTTGTCTTCTTTAATCCTCACCTGTGGATATTTTTCTATTTATCTTCAGATAGAATGGGATGGGGAGGTGGAGAGGGAGAGAGAGAAACATCGATGCGAGAGACACATTGACTAGTTGCCTCCTGCACCACCCCGACCAGGGCCAAGGATGAACCACAAGTGGGGTACATGCCTTTGACTGGAATCGAACCCCAGACTCATTGGTCTGTGGGCTGACGCTCTAACCGCTGAGCCAAAACGGCCAGGGTATTGGGTTTTCTTTTCAATTTGTTGATGGTTTTCTTTGCTGTGCAAGAACTCTTTAGTTTGATGTAGCCCCATTTCTTTATTTTTTCTTTTGTTTTTCTGCCTGAGGAGACATATCAGAAAATATGTTTCTAAGAGAAAAGTCCGAGATTTTACTGCCTGTGTTTTCTTGTAGGCTTTTTATAGTTTCGAGTCTAACATTTTAAAGTCCTTAATCCCTTTTGATTTTATTTTTGTGTATGGTGTAAGCAGGTGGTCAAGTTATATTTTTTAGCATGTACTCTCCAATATTCCTAACACCATTTATTGAATAGACTTTTTTTTGTTTTTATCCTCACCTGAGGACATTTTTGCATTTATCTTCAGACAGAGCAGGAGGGAGAGAGAGAGAAACATCAAAGTGAGAGAGACGCATCAAGTGGTCGCCACCCGCACAACCCTAACCAAGGCCGGGGACAAACTGTAACTGAGGTATGTGTCCTCAGGGGAACCAAACCCGGGCCTCTCCAGTATGCGGGCCAACGCTCTAACTGCTGAGCCAAACTGGCCAGGGAGAATAGATCGTTTTTATCCCATTGTATGTTCTTGCCTCCTTTGTCAATTTTTTTAATTGACCATAAAGGCTTGGGCATATTTCTGGGCTCTGTATTTTATTCCATGGAATATGTCTGTTTTTGTGCCAATACCATGCTGTTTTGAATATTATGGCTTTATAGTATAGTTTGATAGCAGGTAGTGTGATTCCTTCTACTTTGTTTTTTTTTTTTTAAATTTTATTTTTATTACAGATGTTTCTCCTTTTTTACCCAATTGACACCCTCCTCCCCATAACCCCTGCCCCGTCCCCGGCTTTGTTGTCTATGTCCATTGGTTATGTGTACATGCATATAAGTCCTGTGGTTTATCTCTTCCCTCCCCCCTCCAACCTCTCTTCTGAGTGTTGTCAGTCTGTATCCTACTTCCATGTTTTTGGGTCTACCCTGTTCCTCAGACTGTTATGTTCATTATGTTCCACAAATAAGTGAGATCATGTAGTATTTGTCTTTTTCTGCTTGGCTTGTTTCACCTAGGATAATACTTTCCAGGTCCCTCCATGTCATCTCAAAGGATAAGAGATACATCTTTCTTACAGCTGCATTGTACTCCATTGTGTATATGTACCACAGCTTTTTTATCCATTTGTCTACTGATGGACACTTGGGCTGTTTCTAGATCTTAGCTATTGTAAATAATGCTGCTACGAACATGGGGCTACATATATTCTTCCTGATTGGTGTTTCAGGTGTCTTAGGGTATATTCCTAGAAGTGGGATCACTGGGTCAAATGGAAGTTCAATTTGTAACTTTTTGAGGTAACACCATATTGTTTTCCATAGTGGCTGCACCAGTCTGCATTCCCACCAGCAGTGTACTAGAGTCCCCTTTTCTCCATACCCTCACCAGCACTTGTTGTTTGATGATTTGTTGATGGTAGCCATCCTGACAGGTGTGAGGTGATACCTCATTGTTGTTTTAATTTGCAACTCTCTGATAATTAGTGATGTTAAGCATTTCTTCATATGTCTCTTGGCCATTTGTATGTCCTGTTTGGAGAGGTGTCTATTTAGTTCCTCTGCCCATTTTTTAATTGGGTTCTTTGTCTTCCTTTTGTTGAGTTGTATGAGTACTCGATATATTTTGGAAATTAGCCCCTTATCTGATGTATCATTGGCAATAATGTTCTCCCATACAGTGGGTTGCCTTTCCATTTTGATGGTTGTTTCTTTTGCTGTGCAGAAGCTTTTAACTTTGATGTAGTCGCCTGTGTTCACTTTCTCCTTTGTTTCTGTTGCCTTAGGTGATGTATCAGTGAAAATTCTGCTGCATGTGATGTCCAAAATTTTGTTGCCTACATTTTCTTCTAGAATTTTTATGGATTCACGGGTCACATTTAAGTCTTTTATCCATTTTGAGTTTATTTTTGTGCATGGTGTAAGTTGATGGTCTAGTTTCATTTCTTTCCATGTAGCTGTCCAATTTTCTCAACACCATTTATTAAAAAGGCTGTCTTTACTCCATTGTATGTTCTTGCCTTCCTTGTCAAATATTAACTGAACATAGTGTCTTGGGTCCATTTCTGGGTTCTCTGTTCTGTTCCACTGGTCTATATGCCTGTTCTTGTGCCAGTACCAGGCTGTTTTGATTACAGTAGCTTTGTAGTATAACCTGATATCTGGTATTGTGATCCCACCTTCTTTGTCCTTCTTTTTCAAGATTGCTGTGGCTATTCGAGGTCTTTTTTGGTTCCATAAGAACTTTTGAAGTATTTGTTCTAGTTCTGTGAAATATGTCATTGGTATTTTAATGGGAATTGCATTGAATCTATAGATTGCTTTGGGTAATATGGACTTTTAAATGATTTTAATTCTTCCAATCCATGAACAAGGTATGTACTTCCACTTTTTTATATCTTCCTCCATTTCTTTTTTCAATGTCCTGTAGTTTTCTGCAAATAGGTCCTTTACTTCTTTGGTTAAGTTTATTTCTAGGTGTCTTAATTCTTTTGCTGCGATGGTAAATGGGATTGTTTTTTCAGTTTCTCTTTCTGTTAGTTCATCAATGGTGTATAAGAATGCTGGCGATTTCTTGACATTAATTTTGTATCCTGCTACTTTGCCAAATTTTTTTATTAAGTCTAGTAGATTTTTGGTGGAGTCTTTAGGGTTTTCTATGTATAATATCATGTCATCTGCAAATAATGACAATTTCACTTTCTCCTTTCCAATTTAGATCCATTTTATTTTTTCTTCATGTATGATTGCTGTGGCTAAGACTTCCAGTACTATGTTATATAAGAGTGGCAAAAGTGGGCATCCCTATCTTGTTCCTGTTCTTAAGGGAAATGCTTTTAGTTTTTGCCCATTGAGTATGATGTTGGTTGTAGGTCTTTCATATATATATGGCCTTTATTATGTCGAGATATCCCTCTATTCCCACATTGCTGAGTGTTTTTATCAGAAATGGATGCTGGATTTTGTCGAATGCTTTTTAAGCATCTATTAATATGATCATGTGGTTTTTATTCTTCATTTTGTTTATGTAGTGTATCACATTTATTGATTTGCGAATATTATACCAGCCTCGCATCCGTGGGATGAATCCCAATTGGTCTTGGTGAATAATTTTTTTGATGTATTGCTGGATCCAATTTGCTAGTATTTTGTTCAGGATTTTGGCGTTTATGTTCATCAGGGATATTGGCCTGTAGTTTTCTTCCTTTGTAGTGTCTTTTTCTGGTTTTGGAATTAGAATTATGCTGGCCACGTAAAACGAGTTTGGAAGTCTTCTTTATTGAATTTTTTGAAATAGTTTGAGGAGAATGGGTGTTAGTTCTTTTTTGAATGTTTGGTAAAACTCTCCCGTGAAGCCATCCAGGCCTGGACTTTTGTTTACTGGGAGAATCTTGATTACCTCTTCAATTTCCTTAGTTGTTATTGGTCTGTTCAAGTTTTCTATCTCTTCCTGGTCCAGTTTGGGAGACCATGTGTTTCTAGAAATTTTCCATTTCGCTTGGATTATTGAATTTGTTACCATATAATTGTTGATAGTAGTTGTTAACGATCTTTTGTATTTCTATGGTGTCAGTTGTTACTTCTCTTTCATTTCCGATTTTGTGTATTTGGGTACTCTCTCTTTGTTTCTTGGTGAGTCTAGCCAAGGGTCCATCAATCTTGTTTATCTTTTCGAAAAACCAGCTCTTTGTTTCATTGATCCTTTGAATTGTTTCTTTGGTCTCTGTGTAATTTATTTCTGCTCTGATCTTTACTACTTCCTTCCTTCTACTTGCTCTGGGGTTTTCTTTTTGTTTGATTTCTAATTCTTCAAGTTGTGAGGTTAGACAGTTAATTAGAAATTTTTTTCGTTTCTTGAGGTACTCCTGTAGTGCTATGAACTTCCCTCTCAGAACTTCTTTTGTTGCATCCCATAGATTTTGTGTTGTTTCGTGTTCATTTTCATTGGTTTCCAGGAAGTTGTTAATTTCTTCCTCAGTCTCCTCGGTAACCCATTCATTGTTTAATAACATGCCTTCATGTGTTCATAAGTCTTTGCATGTTTTTGTTGCAGTTGATTTCTAGTTGCATGCCATTGTGATCTGAGAAGATGCTTGATATGATTTCAGTCTTCTTGAAGTTGTAGAGATTTAGTTTGTGTCCTATCATGTGGTCTATCTTTGAGAATGTCCCATGTGCACTTGAGAAGAATGTGAATTCTGTAGTTTTGGGGTGTAATTCTCTGTAGATATCTATTAAATCCATTTGGTCTAGTGCTTCATTTAGAGTCTCTGTTTCCTTGCTAAATTTTGGTCTAGAGGATCTATCCAGTGGTGTCAGAGAGGTGTTGAAGTCCCCTGCTATGATTATATTGCTGTCGATTTCTCCTTTGAAGTCCTCCAGAAGATTTTTAATATATTTTGGTGCTCCTGTATTGGGTTCATACATGTTTATCAAGGTTATATCTTCCTGTTGGATAGATCCTTTCAATATTATGTAGTGGCCTTCTTTGTCTCTAGTTATGGTCTTCATTTTGAAATCTATTTTATTAGATATGAGTATTGCTACCCCAGCTTTTTTTTCCTTTCTGTTTGGTGGGAAGATTTTTCTTAATCCCTTCACTGTTAACCTATGTGAGTGTTTTGTTATGTTGTGGGTTTCTTATAAACAACATATATATGAGTCATGCTTTCTTATCCAATCAGCTATTCTGTGTCTTTTGATTGGAGCGTTCAATTAATTTACTTTTAAGTTATTATGAATATGTACTTATTTATTGCCGTTTTTGTTTAGTTTGATTATATTTTTCTTCCTATTTCTTCTACTAATTACAGCAGTGCTTTTAATATTTCTTGCAGTGGTGGTTTGGTGATAATGTATTCCCTTAGCCTTTTTTTTTTTCGTCTGTGAAACTCTTTATTTGACCTTCTGTTTTGAATGATAGCCTTGCTGGGTAGAGTAGTCTTATATTCAGATCCTTGTTATTCATGACCTTGATTACTTCTTGCCATTCCCTTCTAGCCTGTAGTGTTTCTTTTGAGAAGTCAGCTTATAGACTTATGGGTGTTCCTTTGTAGGTAACCTGTTGCTTACCTCAGTTGTCCCATAGTTCTCTTAAGCAGTCTGCATGGTTTTTAATTGTTTTTTCCTTTTGGTTGTCTGATTGGTTGATTTTTTTTCTACCCTGTCTTCTAATTCACTGGTCCGGTCCTCAGCTTCCTCTACTCTGCTGTTTAGACCTTCTAATATCTTCTTTATTTTTGCTATGTCATTCTTGATTTCTTGGTGGTTTTTAATTTCCAAGTGGTTGATTTTCAACATCTCTGTGTCCTTACTCATGCTTTTGAGCTTCCTCAAGATTATGGCTCTGAATTCTAGCTCTGTTAACTTGATTAACTGCTGCATATTTATCTCATCTTCGATAGAGGTCTCTTGTTCTTTCATTTGGCTTTTGTTTTTGTGTCTCACTATGTTGGCTATCACAGTGGGCTTTGGAGCCTGCCAAATTTTCCCTGTGGGTGTTGCTGTTTTCCTGTATGTGGCTCCCTCTCCTGGGTTTGGATGAGCGAGGGAGGACTCATGTTAATCACCACTGTCAAGTCTTACTTTCCTGGTTAGAGTTGCCTGCCCAGGAATGGTACAGTTATCCTCAAGCTTTTTGTGTGGAGGCTATCAGTAGAAGGTACTTGAAGAGGCTTGGTTCTCAGTTGAATGAAAAATTCCCTGGGGTGCTCAGTTTAAGGGGATTTGTGGAGGGTGAGGCATATGCTGGTTGTTAATGAACCTTAGTTTGCATTTCAATGGCCCACCTGGGTAGGGTTGAATCTCTGAATGAGGGGCAGTGTGGCCTCTCCCCAGAGCCCTGGGAAGGAGCAAGATGGCCACTGTCCTGCGTGGCTGAAACTCAGGAAAAGTTCTGAGCACCCTCCAAATCCCGAGTTTCCCTACACAGTTCCAGTCCAGTCTGCCCTCCCTCTGTTGGAGCCCAAGGTGAGTGGTGTGGCTATTTTTGCGTCTGTTCCGGCTCTGCGCTTGGGAGTTTAACCTGAGGGCGTTGCTCACAGCTAAGGCTGCTGCTGTCTGTGGCTCCCAGCCCCCCTCTCGCTCCTCTGCTATCCTACCAGGATTGAGGCAGTGTCCCTGGTTATAGGATCCTCGCATGCTGCTTTTCTGTTGTTTTTTTCCTGTCTATTTGTCTTTATTTTAGTTATAATTCCAGTTTGGTTCGGAGAGACGGTCTGTGTAGCTTCCATTCACTCTGCCGCCATTTTGGAATCCTCTTTGCAGTCAGCATAGGAGACCTGAGAGACACATTCTCCTGGCTCGGGATATCTGATGGTCCTCTGAAGAGACACCTGTGAGGTTGTGGCAGAAATATGTCCACACACTCAGAGGATTAGAAAAGGACTATTTAATGTGCACTAGTGCTGTCCCAATGGAGTCACCTCCAAAGGCTTAGCTTGTTCTTCTTCCTTAAGATATTTGTTGCTATTCTGGGTCTTTTGTGATTCCATATAAAATTTTGGAATAGTTGTTCTATTTCTCTGAAATACACCATTGGTATATTGATATGAATTGTGATGAACGGATAGATTGCTTTAGGTAGCATGGACATTTTATTTATTTGTTAACTTTTTAATCCACACCTGAGGATACTTTTCCATTTTATCTTCAAATAGAGGGGGAACTGGGGGGTGGAGAGAGAGAAAGAGAAAGAGAGAAACATTGATGTGAGAGAGACACATTGATTGGCTGTCTCTCACATGACCCCAAGGCCAGGGAACAAAGCGCAGCCGAGGTACATGGCCTTGACCAGAATCTAGCTCACAACTCTTTGGTCCTCAGGTTGATGCTCTAAGCTCTGAGCCAAACCGGCCAGGGTGGTAGTATGGACATTTTAATGATGTTATTTCTTCCTATCTGTGAACATGGTATATATGCTTGTATTTATTATTATTTTCCTCAGTTGCTGTCTTCAATATCTTACAATTTTTTGAGTACAGGTTTTTTTTTACCTCCATGGTTAAAATTATTCCTAGGTCCTTTTTTTTTTTGGTCGATGAGATTGTTTTCTTAGTTTCTGTTTTGGATGGTTCATTATGGTGTATAAAAATTTCACCCATTTCAGTCCAGCCAGTGTGGCTCAGTGGTTGAGCGTTGACCCATGCACCAGGAGGTTGCCAGTTTGATTTCTGGTCAGGACACATGCCTGTGTTATGGGCCCAATCCCCAGTGGGGGGAATGCAGGAGGTGGCCAGTCGATGTTCTCTCTCATCCATGTTTTTATCTCTCTCCCTCTCCTTTCTTCTCTGTCTAAAAAAAGAAGAAAAAGAAAAAAGTTCCACCCATTTCAGCTTTTACTGAATTCATTTATCAGTTCTAGTAGTTTTTTTAGTGCAGTCTTGAGGGTTTTCTATAAACATTATCATGTGAAAATGACAGTTTTACTTCTTGCTTTCCAATTTGGATGCCTTTTATTTATTTTACTTGTCTGATGGATGTGGTTAGGACTTACAGTACTGTGTTGAATAAGAGTGGTGAAAGTGGACATTCCCGTCTTGTTCCTGAACTCAAGGGAAATGCTTTTAGGTTTTGTTTGTTGAGGATGATATTGGCTGTGGGTATGTAATATATGGCCTTTATTAAGTTGAGGTATGTTCCCTCAGTTCCTACTTTGCTGGAAGTTTTTATCATAAATGGGTGCTGGACGTTACCAAATGCTTTTTCTACATCGATTGATATGATCATGCGGTTTTTTTTTTTAAATCCTCACCGAACAATATTTTTCCATTTATTTTCAGATGGGGAGGGAGGGAGAGACAGAGAGAAAGAGCGAGAGATCGATGTGAGAGACACATCGATTGGTTGCCTCCCGCATGACCTGACCAGGGCTGGGGACCAAACTACAGCCGAGGTACATGCCCTTGACTGGAATCGAACCCATCGATTCTTTGGTCCACAGGCCCATGTTGTAACCATTGAGCCAAACTGGCCAGCACTGATCATGTGATTTTTGTAAATACCTTTTTTTAAAATTTATTTTTAATGCTCACTTGAGGATATTTTTACATTTATCTTCAGACAGAGTGGAAGGGAGAGAGAGCAAGAGAGAAAGAAACATCGATGTGAGAGAGACACATCAATTGGTTGCCACCCAAACAACCCTAACCAGGGCCAGGGGCGAACTACAACCGAGGTACATGCCCTTGGCCGGATTCGAACACGGGACTCCTTGGTCCGCAGGCCAATGTTCTAACCTCTGAGCCAAACCGGCCAGAGCGATCATGTGATTTTTATCCTTTATTTTTTTCCCCTTTAGTTTCATTTTTTATTTAACTTATCTTTATTGTTGAATGTATTACAGATGTACCCCTTTTTTCTTCATTGATCCCCTCTTCCCCAATCCCACGTCCCTCCTGCCGTCCCCACACTATTGTCTTCCATTGGTTATGCATATATGCATATACGTTCTTTGGTTTCTCTCTTTCCTCTCTACCTCCCCCTTCCCTTTCAGGTTCATCAGTCTTAACAGCCAATTTGTACTTTTTTTTTTTTTTTTATCCTCATCCAAGGACATTTTCCCATTTTTTGTGCAGACAGAGTGGGAGGGAGAGAGAGGAAGAGAGAGAGAGAGAGAAACATCGACGTGAAGGGACACACCGAGTGGCTGCCACCCGCACGACCAACCAGGGCCGCAAACTGCAACCGAGGTACGTGCCCTTAGCGGGAACCGAACCCGGGTCTCTCGGGACCGCAGGCGGACGCTCTAACCGCTGAGCCAAACCGGCCAGGGCGCCAATTTGTACTTTTTAATTCCTTCGTCTTTTTCACCCATCCTACCAGCCCCCTTCCATCTAGCTAGCAACAAAAAGTTCTCTGTTTCTATGAGTCTGTTTCTGTTCTGCTTGCCCGTTTAGTTTGTAGATTCAGTTGTTGATGGATATGTATTAATTTCCATTTTATTGTTCATGTTTTTGTTTTTCTCCTTCAAAAAGACCCTTTAACATTGCATAAAATACTGTTTTGGTTGTGATTAACTCCTTTAGCTTTTTGTCTGGGAAAGTTTATATTTCCATTGATTTTATTTATTTTAAAAAATTATTTTTTCTTTATTGATTTTTTTTTTTTTTTTTTTTTTTTTTTTTTAGAGAGGAAGGGAGAGGGAAAGAGAGATAGAAACATCGATGAGAGAGAACATTAATTGGCTGCCTCCTACATGCCCCTTACTGGGGATTTGGCCCACAACCTGGGTGTGTGCCCTAACTAGGAATCGAACCAGCGATCTCTTGTTGCATGAGTTTACGCTCAACCATTGAGCCCCACTGGCTGGGTGTATTTCCATTGATTTTAAATGATAGCTTTGCAGGATAGAGTAATCTTGGTTGTAGTTCATTGCTTTTCATCACCTTGAATATCTTTTGCCACTTCTTTTTGACCTGCAAAGTTTCTTTTGAGAAATCAGCTGACAGTCTTATGGGAGATCCTTTGTAGGTGACTAACTGCTTTTCTATTGCTGCTTTTAAGATTCTCTCTTTGTCTTGAACCTTTTGCATTTTGATGATGATGTGTCTTAATGTGGACCTCTTTGGGTTCATCTTGTGTGGTACGTTCTGTGCTTCCTGGACTTGTATGTCTGTTTTCTTCATCGAGTTAGGGAAGTTTTCTGTTATTATTTTTTCAAATAGGTTTTCTATTTCTTGCTGTCTCTCTTCTCTTTGTGGCACCCCCATGATGCGAATGTTGGTATGCTTGTAGTTGTTCCAGAGGCTCCTTACACTATCCTAATTTATTTAGATTCTTTTTTTTTTTTTCTGTTCTGATTGGGTGTTTTTTGCTTTTTTATATTCCAAATAGATGATTTGCTTCTTGGCTTTACCTACTCTACTATTGATTCTCTCTAAATTATTTTTTATTTCTGTTAGTGCATCCTTCATTTCTTTCTTTTTCTTTATTGATTTTCAAGAGAGAGGAAGGGAGAGAGAGATAGAAACATTGATGAGAGAGAACATTGATTGGCTGCCTCCTGCATACCCCCACAGGGGATCCAGCTCACAACCTGGGCTTGTGCCTTGATTGGGAATTGAACTGGCAACCTCTTTGATGCATGGGTCGACGCTCAACCACTGAGCCACATTGGCCAGGCCTTCCGTCATTTCTTTTTTTTTTTTTTTTATCCTCACCCGAGGATACTTTTTCATTCTTTGTTCAGATAGAGCAGGAGGGAGAGAGAGAGAGAGAGAGAATCATCGATGTGAAAGGGACACATCGAGTGGCTGCCACCCGCACGACCAACCAGGGCCGGGGACAAACTGCAACCGAGGTACATGCCCTTAGCGGGAACCGAACCCGGGTCTCTCCGGACCGCAGGCCGACGCTTTAACCGCTGAGCCAAACCGGCCAGGACCCTTCCGTCATTTCTGACTGGTCCTTTTTTATGTTCTTGATGTTCTCACTGAATTCTTTGGAATTCTCCTTACATTCCTTGAAGGTCTCACTAAGTTCCTTGAAGTTATCATTAAGTTCCTTGAGCATTCAGTGTTTTGAACTGTGCATTTGATTCATTGCTCATCTCCATTTTCTTTAGTTCTTTTCCGGGAGTTTTGTTCCATTCTTTCATTCGGGCATGTTTCTTTGTCTCCTCATTTTGGCTACTTTCCTGTGTTTGTTTCTATATATTAGGTGATGTTTCTATGCCCCCCAGGCTTCCCAGGGTGGCCTACTTTTGTAGGTGTTCTGTGTCATCCAGTGACACAGCCTCCCTGATCACCCCAGCTGGACCCTCAAGGTTCACCCCTCGTGTGGACTGTACACTTTTCTGTTGTAATTTAGTCTTGATTGCTGTTGGCACGT
This sequence comes from Molossus molossus, assembly GCF_014108415.1. Classification (NCBI taxonomy): domain Eukaryota; kingdom Metazoa; phylum Chordata; class Mammalia; order Chiroptera; family Molossidae; genus Molossus; species Molossus molossus. The sequence continues at coordinate 8,424,156 of NW_023425355.1, read as the reverse complement.
TAATGGGAAGGATTTACTTAGGCTGATCATCTGCAAGGACTGATTGTGCCCACTGACCACTGACCTCTGACTACCTTGGAGGATCAACTCTGTGATCCTCACCACACAGAGTAAGACTTACTTCATCAGGGCTCTGGTACCCACTGAATCCACTCACTGACTGTGTCATTTGTGGAGGTGGTTGGGTGATGGTGCTTTGCTCTGATCTGAGGGTGTCCACTGGGTGTGCTGGCTTTGGGGCAAGTTCAGCCTGTGTTCTACCCAGGGCCACCAGGCATAAGCTACAAAGCGATCTGCAGATGGCTGCTTATGTGCTGGGCTTGTAATTGCCCAGGAAAAGCCAAGTTGTAAACCAGGGCTGGTTCCTTCTAGTGCCAGGCCTGGGGCCACTTAACGAGAGGTTTGGGACTCACTGAGACCAGATGCTCCTTGTTTGAAAGATTTTAGGAAACTCTGAAGCAGGATTCAAGATAGGCCAATCCTATGGTAAAGCCTTTGGAAACAGCTTGAGTGGTCCTGAAAATTGGTGATGCAGGGCCTCAGAATCACCGGGGTGGGGCAAATAGTGTGAGCCAGGTTGCTGGAGTCCTAGGTAAGGCTGCTGTCTACTGCCCCATGGTAGGGCTTACCAAAGGACAATGTCCTTCCACAGCAAGTCTGTCCAGGAGAAAGCTGTCCCTCCAGCTCTCACCCCAATGTTGAATAATTCAGTTCTTCTCTGTATGTCTCTGGTGCCTTTCAAGCTGCCTCCCCATCTCTGGAGCCTGGAGGGAGCCAGTCCGAGTAATTCCATTTGTAGGCCCTTTAAGAGGAGCTGCCAGTGGCGCTAGTAGCCTCAGCCTCTGTCAGCCTCAGTTCCCTCTGGTTTTACAGCCAGAGGTGATGGGGACTTCTCTTCCTGGCACTGGAATCCTGAGCTGGGAGCCTGGTGTGGGGCGGGGACCCCTCATTCATCAGTAAAGACCTTCACAGATGAGGTATTTTCCTGATTTTGGACCAGCCTGTCCACGCCTCTGCCTCTCCTACTCGTCTCGATGTGGCTGCCGCTTTAATTTTGTTGTTGTGGGACTTCTATTCAGCTCCATTGCAGGTGGTTCTGAATGATGGTTGTTCTGTAGTTTAGTTGTAATTTTAATGTGGTTGTGGGACAAGGTGAGTACCATGTTTACCTACACCGCCATCTTGACCGGAAGTCTTATTCTTCCTTTTTTTTTTTATGTAGTGTATCATATTTATTGATTTTCGAATGTTGCACCAACCTTGCATCCCCTGAATAAATTCTACTTGATCATGGTGTATTATCTTTTTAATATATTTCTGTATCTGGTTTGCTAATATTTTGTTGAGGATTTTTACATCTAATTTTTCATGTATATTGGCTTATATATAACTGTTATATAACCTAAGTACCCAAATCTATAGTCTCTGTGGAGCAGGGTTTTGACATAACTTGGAGATAATGCAATGAAAACTGTTTAGTGTGTGTTGAAGATACTTTTAACAGTTTATGTATACTTTTTTCATTAGTAATACCTTGGAGTTTATTTTAAATATATATAATACCAATGTTATGGTTTCCCCAACACATAGTAGGTCCTAAGATTAATCCTTTGTTAGTTTGTTTTGCAATAAAATGTCTACTTGAAATTCAGGGTCAGACCAGAGTTTTAGTTCTAGATAGTTTCTTTTACGCATTTTTTTATATCTATAGACCTACTTAAATATAGTAACATTTTTCCCTTTAGCAGTTTGTGTCTCTTCTTTCCCTGTTTTAAGTTCAGCCAGGAGCCTATAACGGGTAGATGTTGTAGTCTCTAATTTTAAATGTTGACAGGTGAATTTAAAATTCTTGGATTTGTAATATGCATCCCAATTGTCTTTTCTTATATATCTGATTGATATTTTCCCCCAAGGGCCAGTCTTCTAAGCTTAGCCCATTTCAGCAATAAATAGTTTTCACCAATGGATATGGAACCTTCCCTTTATCTAGTCTCAGTAAAATGAATTTAGTGTCAGGCTTGGATTTGAATGCTGACTTTGCCCCTTACCAGTGTAGTGATATGCCTTTAGCAGATTTATTCATATATCAATGAACCTTAGTTTTTATTCTCAAATGGAGCATAATACCTCTGATATTTTGAGAATTAAAGATAATACATTTTAATGTAGGATAATGTTGTGAAGCTGTACAAATTGTAGCTGTTTATATGTATGGTGACTATTAAATTTATTAAGTAGAAACACCTAATACATTTTCCCTGATAGGTTTTATTATTTTTTAAATTATATTTAGTGGGATGACATTGGTTAATAAAATTACGTTTCAGTTGTACAATTCTGTGATACATCATCTGTATATTGCATTGTGTGCCCTACCCAAAGTTGAATCATCTTCCATCACCATATATTTGACGTCCTTTACTCTTTACTACCCCTACTTCCCTTCTCTCTGGTAACCATTTACGTTGTCTGTGTCTATGAGTTTCATTTTTATGTCCCACATTTGAGTGAAATCGTGTGGTTCTTGATTTTTTCTATCCGACTTATTTTGCTTAACATATTCTCAAGATTCATCCATTATTTCATCTTTCCTTATGGCTGAGTAGTATTCCATTGTATATATGTACCACATCTTCTTTATCCAGTCTATTCAGACTACAAATCAAAACTTCAAATCAGAACTGCTAATCAAAACTATGATGAGATAACACCTGTTGGAATGACTGTTACCAACAAGACAAGTAATGACAAGTATTGGAGAGGTTGTGGAGAAAAGGGAACCCTCATTCACTGCTGGTGGGAATGTAAACTGGTACAGCCACTGTAGAAAACAGTATGGAGGTTCTTAAAAAAATTAAGAATTCAGTGACCATATGACCCAACAACCCACCTTCTGGGAATCTACGGGATAAATTTTACAACATTTATACTCAAAGATATATGCACCCATATGTTCACTGCAGCATTAGCATTAGCATTATTCCCGGTGGCCAAGATATGGAAACAACCAAAGTATCTCTCAATATCTAATACATTTTTATGTTGAACTTTAGTAGCTAGTCATATGAGATGAGAAATTTGCTTTAGCAAAATCTTGTATAAACTTTTATATAAGTTTACCTTATACACTATAAGGTATAGTGTGTTTGATGATATGAGAATATGTTTCAAGGAATTATTTTCTTGAGCTATTCCTGTGTCTGGAAGGTACTAGTGTTGAGTAGTTAAATGTTTTTTCTTTGATTATCAAAAATAAACATACACACATATTCCCTTTACTTATTAATGACTTAAAAAAATAAAGTTTTTGTCTTTTATTGACATTACCAATTTGGAATCAGTTTTTCTCTTTCCCTTTTCTTTTAATAGAATTGCTTTAAATATTACATGAGTGATGATATTAGCCGTGACTCAGATGGAATGGATGAACAATGTAGGTAGGTAATATATCAAGATGAACTAAAATCCAGTGCTTACTCTTTTGGAAGGGGGAATTTTTACATAATCTGTCATTAGATCAATTTTTTGTAGTACTTTCATTGATGTGTTTAATGGAGGATTGTTCTTTTCTACAAAGCCTTAGGTTTATGTGCAGTTTAAGTTTTTAATAAAGAATAAGCAGAGGACCTAAATTGTTTTTACTATTAAAATTGGTCGCAGGAAAATTTAAATTGTTTTAATAATGAAAATATTTAAAATGAGTTTTATTTGGGAATAATATTTTAATCTTTAAATAATTTCAGATGGTGTGCAGAAGGTGGAAACTTGATTTGTTGTGATTTTTGCCATAATGCCTTCTGTAAGAAATGCATTCTTCGCAACCTTGGGCGAAAGGAGCTGTCTACCATAATGGATGAAAACAACCAATGGTATTGCTACATTTGTCATCCGGAGCCTTTGTTGGACTTGGTTACTGCATGTAACAGCGTATTTGAAAATTTAGAACAGTTGTTGCAACAAAATAAGAAGAAGATAAAAGTTGATAATGAAAAGAATAATAAAGTATGTGATCATACACCCAGATTTTCTCCAAAGAAAAATAGTTCAAATTGTAATGGAGAAGAAAAGAAATTAGATGATTCATGTTCTGGTTCTGTAACCTACTCTTATTCAGCACTAATTGTGCCCAAAGAAATGATTAAGAAAGCAAAAAAACTGATTGAGACCACAGCCAACATGAACTCTAGTTATGTTAAGTTTTTGAAGCAGGCAACAGATAATTCAGAAATTGATTCTGCTACAAAGCTACGTCAGCTTAAAGCTTTTAAATCGGTGTTGGCTGATATCAGGAAAGCTCATCTTGCATTAGAAGAAGACTTGAATTCAGAGATTCGAGGTTTGGATGCTGTGAACAAAGAGAAAAATACCAAAGAGCATAAAGTCATAGATGCTAAGTCTGAAGCAAAAGTACGAAAAGGAGAAAAATCCTGTGTTTTGGAAAGGAAAGATATTTCAAAATCAGAACCTAAACTGTCAAGAAAGCAAGTAGATAGGGAGCACATGGATCAGAGTATCCCAGTAGAAGAACAAAGAACAAATAAAAGTACCAGTGGTGAACATGAGAAATCTGATAAAAAAGAAGAACCTCAGTATGAACCTGCTAACACTTCTGAAGACTTAGACATGGATATTGTGTCTGTTCCTTCCTCAGTTCCAGAAGACATTTTTGAAAATCTTGAGACTGCTATGGAAGTTCAGAGTTCAGCTGACCATCAGGGAGATGGCAACAGTGGCACTGAGCAAGAACTGGAGAGTTCTGTAAAATTAAATATTACTTCAAAAGACAACAGAGGAGGTATTAAATCAAAAACTACAGCTAAAGTAACAAAAGAATTATATGTTAAACTTACCCCTGTCTCCCTTTCTAATTCCCCAATTAAAGGTGCTGATTGTCAAGAAGTTCTACAAGATAAAGATGGCTATAAAAGTTCTGGTCTGAGCCCCAAGCCAGAGAAATGTGGACTTGGACAGGAAAAAAATGATAATGCACTTTTGCTTGAATATGAAGTTTTATTACCTTCAGAAGAATCTGATCTTCGAAGATCCCCACGTGTAAAGACCACACCCTTGAGGCGACAGCCAGAAACCAACCCTGCAACATCTAATTCAGATGAAGAAAGTAATGAAACAGTTAAGAATAAACAAAAACTATCAGGTACAATGAGAAAAAAAGATAAGCGGAATTCTGACAGTATTATAGATAATCCTAAAACTATTAAATTGCCTAAATCTAAGCAGGCAGAGATTATAGATAGAAATTCAGATTCTGATGAAATGTTAGCAATCCTCAAAGAGGTATCCAGAATGAGTCACAGTTCTTCTTCAGATACTGACATTAATGAAACTCATACAAATCATGAGAAGACTTTGTATGATTTAAAGTCTCAAACAGGGAAAGATGATAAAGGAAAAAGAAAACGAAAAAGTTCTACTTCAGGCTCAGATTTTGATATTAAAAAAGGCAAGTCAACTAAAAAAAGGTCTATAATTTCTAAAAAGAAACGAGAAAATCAGTCTGAATCTTCTAATTATGACTCAGAATTAGAAAAAGAGATAAAGAGCATGAGTAAAATTGGGGCTGCTAGAACATCCAAAAAAAGAGTTTCAAATAAAAAAGATTATGATTCTTCTGAAGATGAAAAACACAGCAAGATAGGAATGGATAATCAAGGACAGCAAAGTTTGAAGTCTGCACAAGAAGGATCATCTGATGATGCTGAAAGGAAACAAGAGAGACACAACTTTTCTTCAGCAGAAGGCACAAATGATAATGACGAGACCATGTTGGAATTAAGAGGTAGACCCTCTAAGAAGCAGCAGCCAAATGTTTCCTCTGATGGTACTGAAAAGCCTTCTGGGAAAGAGGAGAGTTGTAGTTCTCCAGAAGACAAAAAGGTTGCTGAAACTAAAGCAAAGAGTAAACATCTGAAATCCAAAACCTGTAAGAAACTACAGGGTAGCTTATCTGATATTGCTGAGAAGTTCTCAAAGAAAGAGCACAGTGATGACTCCTCTGAAGACGATAAAAAGCAGAACAAAAAGGGAACTGAAGAAAAAGAAAAGAAAACTACAGATTTTAAGAAAAAAGTGATTAAAATGGAACAACAGTATGAATCATCATCTGATGGCACTGAGAAATTACCTGAGGGAGAAGAAATTTGTCATTTTCCTGAAGGCATAAACCAAGATAAGAATGACACAACTGATGGAGAAAAGAAAAGTAAAAAAATAAAAGGTAAAACTAGTAAAAAGAAGTGTGAATTATCTGATAGTGCTGAGAAGTTAACAGGGAAAAGAGACAGTTGTGGTTCTTCGGAAGAAAAACGGAGTAAGAATGCAGGATTTGGAAGAGAGAAGAAAAGTTGCAAGTTGTTTGAAAAGAGTTCAAGGAAGAGACAAGATTTTTCATCATCTGATACTGAGAAATACTCCATGAAAGAAGATGGTCATGATTCTTCTGATAAGAGACTGAAAAGAATAGAATTAAAGGAAAGACGAAATTTAAATTCAAAGAGAAATACCAAGGAAGTACAAAGTGGCTCATCATCTTCAGATGTTGAGGAAAGTTCTGAAGATAATAAAAAGGTGAAGAAGCAAAGAACTTCAGCTAAAAAGAAGACGAGCAATGTCAAGGAGAAAATGAGAAACTCCCTGAGAACAAGCACTAAACGAAAGCAAGCTGAAATTACTTCCTCATCTTCTTCTGATATAGGAGATGATGCTCAGAATTCTGTAGGAGAGGGCAGCAGTGATGAGCAGAAAATTAAGCCTGTGACCGAAAATTTAGTGCTGTCTTCACATACTGGATTTTGTCAATCTTCAGGTATGGAAAGATAAATTTAAGAATGTGTAATTTGTACCTATTCCGTCTTGAATATCTACACTGTTTAATTTCCCCTGAAGCCAATCAAATGTAGGGTTATTATTTAGGAAAATATAATTTAAAAATTATTTACAGATTTATAGAAAGCCTTTTTCCATTTATTTTTATGCCATCATTGGAAGATTTTTTAAGCATCGTTAGTATTATGTATCAGGTATAACAAGTTTGTTGAGTAAATAACACATTCATTTTATCAGTGTTTAATGCTTTTCTCTGAAGTAATGAAAAGTATTTTTTTTTAATACTCACCCGAGGACATTCCTGCATTTATCTTCAGACAGAGCAGGAGGGGGAGAAGGGAGGAAGAGAGAGAGAGAAACATCAATGTGAGAGAGACACATTGAGTGGCTGCCACCCATACGCCCCAACTGGGGCTGGGGACAAACTGTAACTGAGGTATGTGCCCTTAGTGGGAACCGAACCCGGAACTCTCTGGTCTGCAGGCCGACGCTGTAACCACTGAGCCAAACCGGCCAGGTCATGAAAAGTATTTTATGAAGGTAAATCAGACTGGTGCCAATAGTTCAACAGATATTTATTAATATGATGGAGATGAGTGTATGGTAACTGTTTTACTGTGCATATGACTTTTTAATTGGCCAGGGTAACTTTGTGTTCCATGACATTTTCTGAAAAAATTAAATTTATTTTATTGAAACTCTTTGCAGATGCTCATCAGTTATTTTCTAGTGACATGAACAGATGTTTCTGTCTTTTTTTTTTTTTATCCTTTCCCGGGGACATTTTTTTTCCATTTTTGTTCAGATAGAGTGGGAGGGAGAGAGAGGAAGAGAGAGAGAGAAAAAAACATCGACGTGAAAGGGACACTTCGAGTGGCTGCCTCCCGCACGACCCAACCAGGGCCGGGGACAAACTGCAACCGAGGTACGTGCCCTTAGCGGGAACTGAACCCGGGTCTCTGGACTGCAGGCTGACGCTCTAACCGCTGAGCAAAACCGGCCAGGGCGATGTTTCTGTCTTTAGTATTAACAAAATAAAGGAAGAAAGAAATCGAAAAAGTAGATAAATTACCCTACCCTGAAGGGATCATGCACTAGGGCTATGAGGGTTTCGGTCAACCAGTCAATGATACTTCACCTCCCTCTCCAAAATATTTATAAAAATAATAATAATTATTATTATATTTAAAAATCATTTGTATAATAAATGTAATCTTGTCACTCATTGTCTTTATTAAGTCATTAAAACCTGTCAGTTAACCAGGAGCACTTGAAATTTCTCTTAATTTAAAAAAATTTTTTCTTTAGTTTTTTTTTCATCACCATTTATTCCCCCTATACTCTCTTCCACTGCCAACCACCTTCCTCCCTGAAATCTTTAAATTTTTATAAAGTAGATTTTACTTAAAACTGTGTTCTTAGCACAGGCTGAATGTTTAAAATTTTCTTCTCATTCTTTATGCTAGGATTTTCCATTTATTCCTATTGGATTTTAGGGGAATTGACTTGAATCTTGTTTCATAATAAAACTTTAAATTTCTTTTATGGAGCTCTTATCTAATGAATTGATTTGAAAACCAAGTGTGATATGCATGGTGTACTCAGTTTAATGCTCTGCTATATCACATGCTTAGATGGAGCTCTGCCTATGTGTGGCTGTTGTAACTACAGGTGTATACTTGAAATTCTTTGGCCTAATGTGTTTCAGAGTTTTCAACTGTTTGTGTTTCAGAAAAATAATATAGACTAGTTACCATATATAATAGCTCCATTAGGACCTGAGGCAGCACATTATCAAACACATTAGTATTTCTGCAGGCAAAACATAAGAACATTAATACTGAGAAGAATAAACAGTTCAAATTAGGTTTCGCTGCCATGTGAACTTTGGCACCATCTTTACATAACTTTTGAGTTTTCAGAGCTTTTTGGATTTCAAAATTGTGTATAAGAGACTGTAGACTTGCATTCAAAACACAATCTCATAATGCAGTGTTATTTACCATAGCCAACATTTGGAAGCAGTCCAAGTGCCCATCAGTAGATGAGTGGATAAAAAAGCTGTGGTACATTTGTACAGTGGAATGCTACTTAGTTATAAAAAAGGAGGATCTCTTACCTTTTGCGACAGCATGGATGGACCTGGAGAGCACTATGCTTTGTGAAACAAGCCAGTCACAGAAAGACAAATACCATGATTTCATGTATATGTAGAATCTAATGAACAGAATTAACAAAATAGAAACATTCATAGATACAGAAAACAAACTGACAGCTGTTAAAGGGGTGGGGACTGGGGCACTGGTTGAAACTGGTGAAGGGATTAAGCGAAGAAAAACCAAAACCAAACCGGACTCAGAGACACTGACAGCATTATGGTGATTACCAGAGGGAAAGGCAGATGGGGGCAGGTAGAAGAGGGTAAAGAGGGGATAAATGGTGACAGAAGGAGATTTGACTTTGGGTGGTGAACATTCAATATATAGATGATGTGTTATAGAATTGCACCCCTGAAACCTATATAATTTTGTTAACCTATGTCACCTTAAAAAATTCAATAAAAATTAAAAACAAAACACAATCTCATAGTTACTTTGCTAACATATCAATGTTTTTTTTTATCAGGTTAGTTGAGAAAACTCTGATTAAGGATTAGAGTGTAAGAATAATAAATTATAATTAGTTATATGGAGAATTCTTACTAGCAAATTCTAGGCTAATCTTAAACTTTGGAAAACTGGTTTTCATGATTAAATAGCTTCTCTAGTGAGCTCAACATTTTGATTTCAAATACTAATTTTCATTTTCCAAAATATGATTTGGTATGACACATACGAGGCTATCTATGATACATCTCTCAGGTTTGGAACTAATACCTAGTATAATATGTAATATGTAATATATATTCATTAGATCTTAAGAAGAGATGGCACCATATGGCAAATACTCAGAGGGGGCATTTCCCAATAATTTCTTAACCGAGCACTAGTCTAGATCATGTTGTTCCATTTTGACTTATATAACTATTCTGAAGGACCAGTGTGCTGATGAGGAGGTGAACGATTTCTCGTGTATATATCCAGAAAAGCCTTAAGAATTCAGAACTTCAATAGATGCCAGTCTCTCAACTATTTGGTAGCACAAGCCTTGTTCAGATTTTGTTTACCCTGGATATTTCTTGGGACTGATTACTTTAGATGAAAACAAAAAAGATAAATTTGCTAGGGAATTGACACATCTAAAAAGTGGACTTTGTCAATAGAAATACTTAAGCAGAAAATAATATGAAGGGCATTAAAAATAATCACTATGTAAAAAGTAACTGTTTTTCAAGATAAGTTTGGGTATAAACCAATGATAAAAGTGACATTCTTTAAGAATTTGCGCGCATACATATATAAGCAAGCTAAATTTATTTGTTCCCCTAATATGTTCAAATTAATTTAGGTGAGAATTAAAAAAATTTTTTTTCTTTATTTATTTTAGAGAGAGAGGAAGGGAGAGGCGGAGAGAGAGAGAAACATCGATGAGAGAGAACATTGATTGGCCATCTCCTGCATGCCCCCACTGGGGATTGGGTCCACAACCTGGGCATGTGCCCTGCCTGGGAATCCAACTGGTGACCTCTTGGTGCATGGGTCGATGCTCAACCACTGAGCCACACCAGTCGGGCAGTTTAGGTGACAATTTTTATGAGTTCTTAAAAAGCCTCTTCTGCTCTTTCATGAATTTAGAGGCTTCCAGTTTATTCAGCAAGAGTTGGAAATCCTATTACATGGTATAACATTTTCTTAGAAATTGGGGCTTGTAGAGAGGAGTAGAATTAGTCCTTTAGAAACTGAACTGTAGTTTATACAGTTTAATGTGTTCTAACCCAGTGTTACTGATTACTGTTTTCATTTATGAAGGCAAGGATATGTACACAGATATTCCATATATTTCATACTGGGAATATGAACGTCATGTATTATCTCCCAGCATATTTGCATTGCTTTTTAGAAACTCAGATTCTTCTTACAGAAATAAAGATTCATTATATATATATAAAAATTGGGGCTTGAGAATGGCATAAGCAACCAAGATTAAAAATACAGTGTTAGCCCTGGCCAGTTTGGCTTAGCGGTTAGAGCGTCAGCCTGCAGACCAGAGTCCTGGGTTCAGTTCCTGCTAAGGGCACGTACCTTGGTTGCAGTCGTGTGGGTGGCAACCAGTAGATGTGTCTCCCTCACATTGATGTTTCTCTCTCTCTCTTCCCCCCCTCTCTCCCTCCCGCTTTATCTGAAGATAAATGCAAAAATGTCCTCGGGTGAGGATTAAAAAGAAAAAAAACAACAATACTGTTAGGAGATTGCAATCTAATGACCAAGATGGATACAGATAAGTCATTAAAAAATACTAGAAGAAAGATATAGAAGTAAAATCGTGCTATGTGATAAATAGCAAGTGAGCCACTTAATCTAACTATTAGAAGAAAACTTAACAGGTACTATTTGAACACTGTTTTGAAGGATGGGTCAAATTTTCAAAGGTATAGTAAAGAATGACAGTAATATTACTAGTGGTATTTCATTTGAAGATTGGTCTGTTTGAATGGGGTGGATATTGTGAGATTTATTTTTGCCTTTCTATATTTAGTGTATTTCTACCCCGAACATGTAGCTGTCTGCATTCTTTATGGATTATTTTCTCTTCAACATTTTCTCCAAATATTTTATTATTTAAAAATTTCAATATACAGAAAAGGTTTTCTGTTAACATTTTACTGTATTTACATATATAGAGTACTGTTTTCCAGTATATCTATCTCTGTATATTTTTCTATCCATCAATGTAGTTAACTTTTTTTTTTTGCCTTTTCAAGTGTTTATTTTGAAGTAATTATAAATTCACAGGAATTTGAAACAAAAAAATGCACAAGGAGATCTTGGATACCTTACCATTCTCTGGTGGTAACATCTTGCATAACTGTAGTACAATGTCAAAACCAGGAAATGGAAGATTTATTCAGATTCACCAGATTTACATGCATTTATTTGTGTGTATATGTATGTATGTATAATTATAGTTCTATGAAATTGTATCATGTGTAGCTTTGTAAATCACCACAACCAAGGTATTGAAATTTTCTGTTACCATAAGTTTTCCTTGTGCTGCACCTTATGCACAGATTCATTGCTTAGCCCCACTATTGACTCCTACCAATTGTTAATCTGATTTTTATGTTTGTTATATTGAGATGGAATGATGAAGTATGTAACCTTTTGAGATTGGCTTTTTTTTGTTCCGTGTAATGCTCTTGAAAATTTGGATGCATTTCAAAGTCAATAATAAACATTAGCATACTTCTTCCTAATTACTTCAGCATATATAGTATTAGTAAGAGTTCAATATTTAAGTTTGTATTTGAGGCACAGTTTACATATAATGAAATGCCAAATGTTAATGTCTTTAAAGTTTTAATTAAAGGAAAGAAAAGTAGCATTGTATAAGGAAATAAATTTTACTGTACTTGAATGTATCTGTGTAATTCTACTCATTAATATTATACAAATTCAAGTATATTTTGAAATTACTTGGTACCCCCAAAAATATTGGTAGCAATTTTACTGTTCTTCAGTGATATAGGAAAGATTATATATCTGTTAGCTTTAAACTTAAAATGGATCACTGTGAATCTTATCAGCAAGAAACTTACGCTAATGTGATGGCAAATGATAAAGACTTATTACCTGAAGGATGAGCTTTAAAACCCTTGTGCTCTGGGAAGGAACTTTGAAATATATAAGATCCAGTTTATTTATCATTTTACTGCTGGCACTTTTTAAATTACCATGTACTTTTCTTATAAATTCTTTTAAATCATATTTTGGATCCCAGAGTACATTTTAGAACCAACTAGGCTTTCAGTTTTATTTTACATGATTTTACTTATATAGATAATTTAAAACTAATTTTAAGTATACTTTTTTCCTTCAAGGAGATGAAGCCTTATCTAAATCAGTGCCTGTCACAGTGGATGATGATGATGATGACAATGATCCTGAGAATAGGTATGGTTCCATCTGCAAGGACTCTTAAAAGATTATAACACACCCTAGGCGTGGGCACAAACAGCAGCAACAGAACCGCAAGCTGGTTGTAAAAACCAAGAGTGCCTGCCTTAGACTCACTCACAGTCTTACTGCAAGTTTGAAAGAAAGGCCAGAAAATGGGCTAAAACTTAGAAACTTTAAGAGAAAGTAAATATAAATATTAACACATCTAGCATAGGGTGTGTTATAAATACATATAACTCTCAAATTTATGTTTTTATGTAAACTGCTGTTTTTTGAGTATTTTTATTTTGACAGATTATTTTACTGATGAAAGTAAAGCATATTTCAAATTGGTGACAATAGCTCTCTCTCCTTAATATTTGATTATTGTTTTTAATTCCCATCCAGTATGGTGGTCCTATTTATTAAATCCTGTTCAAAGTGAAAATAAAGGAGATTGCTTAGATATTTAAGATTAAGAAGTTGCTTTCAAAATAAGTATCAGTTTATAAAGTGTCCAGACTGATACAAATTTTAAATATTTTTAAAATAAAATAGAAATAGACATTATGATACCATTCACTTTAATAAGACTTAAGCAATAAGTGTAAATGTAAACAGTGTAGCTTGTATTGATATATTTAACTAAAGATAGCTGAGGAAAGAAAAACATAACAAAGGCACACTCATGTCCAAGCAATGGAGAATAAAAAAAATTAAAAGATATAACCATAATGTTTTTACATATCTTTTAAACCTTTCCCTGCACTACAGTATACCCCACACCCATAATTTTCAACCAAGTGTGGTGAAGTGGATGGAGTTTTAGAATAATGGGAATAAGAATATCTGACTTCTAGTTCTAACTTTTCTAACAACTGTCTCTGTAATCTTGGGCAAGTGACTTTACTCTTTGCCAAAATTTTCTGATCTTTAAAATGAAAATGTTAGGTGAAGTTTTCTCTGATTAATACTAATCCCAAAAATCTATGTTAGACTTGATGAATTTTATTAAAGAGTGCTATATTAACCATCCATTTATAAGAAAACATGAAAATATGCATATAGTTTTTGCATCATAATTTTCTAAGGAATTAATTTCAGTTAGTAAATGCTGGAAGATAGCTGTTATTCTAGCTCTGTTTTATATCTTGCTGATGCTGATAAGTGTCTTGTTTCATAGATCAGCATTCTCCTAATTAATAGGAGAATGAGCAGTTTTTATTAGGGTCAATGAGCAGTTTTACTTTGCACTTTGAATAGAGTTTAATCATGGATTCAACGACAGATGCTCTTGCTTACTTATTTTTTTATGATATATATCCAATTATTTTATGTGGTAGAGGTGGGGTCCAGAATGGGTAAGGACATAAATTTTATTCATCAGGGATTTTATATAGTACATGATCACAGAGAAATTATGAAAACATTTAAAAATGTATCCTTTTTAAAAGTCTTTAATTCCTTTTCACTTATTTATGCTATTATTTGTTTTCCTGCAAAACATGAGGCCTCAAATGTTACTGAAAGGCTAAGGATGTTTAAAAACATGCTATATTATAATTTAACTGTGAGTGATGAACCTTAATTTTATATGTGGCCACCAAATGAGAGAGTCATTAAGGTATGATAATTTTTAATTTGTGTTTAGAGCTTGTCAGAATATAAACATCATTTTCGTCTTTTAAGAACCTTATCACATCTCTCTGTACTGGCAATATTTTATTGAAGGTATACATAATTCCATCTATGTTTGTGATGAAGAAATACAACCCTTTTGAGTACTTTGAGAAGAATTGAATTTTATCTTGAGCATGTTTTTCTTTTTACTCAGTTTAATGTGCTTCTATAATATACAAATACCAACGATTTTCAGCCAGTGCAGTGTACCATAAGAATTTTTAAAACATGTAATACCTGACTATTTAGAGGCACTGACCTCTTTTCCTTTAGATTGACAAATACCAATACAATAATGGCTGGCCAGTGTGAATGAATAAAAATTGTATCTATTGTTTTGTCAGATTGTAAAAAATATATATTTTTTGGTGTTGCAGAAATTTAGTAATTAGTTTATGTGTGCCGAGAAATGAAAAGATTGAAAATCACTGATATATACCATTAACAACTTGTTTTTGTTTCCAGTATACCAAAGTAATATATCTATTACTCATGGATTATCTAATGATGGGGATACAAATATCTTCTTGAGCTATTTTAGTTTAGGCTGTGTAGTTGAGCATATTTGAGTATGCATTAAGCAGCTTTTAGAAATTTGTTTGCAGATTATGATTAAATCTTAGAATTATTTTTACCAGTTTTACATTTTGGAGTAAGGATGTATTTTGGTAGATAGCATGTTGTACTTGTGTGTAAATTTGTACACAGTTGTATAATTGTATATTAATTGTGTATACATTTTATGATTTCCTTTTTAGCAGTATTGTAATACATTTTCAGTGTTGATGTTATGTTTAACTAATTGGATGTAATAAATATCTGTAAGCCCTGGCCGGTTTGGCTCAGCGGTTAGAGCGTCGACCTGCGGTCCTGAGAGACCCGGGTTCGGTTCCCGCTAAGGGCGCGTACCTCGGTTGCAGTTTGTCCCCGGCCCTGGTCGGTCGTGCGGGTGGCAGCCACTCGATGTGTTCCTTTCACATTGATGTTTCTCTCTCTCTCTCTGTTCCTCTCTCTCCCTCCCACTCTACCTGAACAAAAAAATGGGAAAATGTCCTCGGGTGAGGATAAAAAAAATAAATAAAAATAAATAAAAAAATAAATAAATATCTGTAAATTTTTTTTATTTTTCAAGCATTTGATTTTAATTATAATGCATCTTTTCATGAGACTTTAATGAATTTGTTAGAATTGAGATATGCAGGCTAGTTTGTAGCCAAAGACATTTTGATATTTCTGAAATTGATGAAGTAAATACTTTATAATTCCCCAAACATTTATTATATATAACATTATACTTATATATGACTATATGCTTATATATTAATGTGAAAGTTTCACAACAGATTTCACTGCTATTTATCTTCTCTATTTTAGAGCTATGATAGGTTTTGAGGTCAATAAAATAGACTTAGCCATGTCTTGAATATTTTAGTAGGTATGAATAAATAAGTCTCTATTATTTTAGCACACTATTATATAACATTCATATTTGACAGTAAATGTATGCTTTGGTCAGATAGAATGGTCTAACTTGTAAATTAATTTTGTATAATTACATTTCTTTATTAATAAAAATTGACAAAATAATATAGGTCGACTGACAGTGTAACTTTCATTACTATTTTGTTGAGACTTTAAAAATATAAATAGTGGACTAACTTTATCTTTTGAATTTTCTCTAACTGAGAATTCACTTTATATCTTACAGAGTAGGCTTTATGTACTTTTTGAAAGGGTTCTCCCAAAAAGTACCAAACAGTTGTCAGGTTATTTAAATTATACATGTAATTTTACAGTTTTTTAAATGTACGGTTATTTTAATGTTGCCTTTCGAGTACCTGTTAATTGTGTTTTAAAATGGTTCTTTCATTGAAAAGACATTTATTCACATAATTATTTTATTTTTAATATGTTTTTATTGATTTTTAGAGAGAGAGAGAAACATTGATGTGAGAGAGAGACATCAATCGGCTGCCTCCTGCACACCCCCTGATGGGGATCGAGCCCACAATCCAGGCAAGTGCCCTGACTGGGAGTTGAACCAGGGCCTCTCAGTTCATGAGTTGCTGCTCAGTCCACTGAGCCACATTGGCTGGGGTCACATAATTTTTTATTATGGTTACAGTTGTACCATTAGGCTGGCATTGAAAGTGCATTATAATTCTTTAAAGTTTTCAATATAAATAGAAATATTTTGATCAAAAATGTTCTATATTTTAATACCTATACTGTCAATTAGCTTCATTGATAACATGGCATTGTGTTCAAGTTTAGCAGTGTTAGTATTGTGGATCATTAAACCAAGCTTTGTCTTTAGAGATTGCATACTAAAACAATCACTGAAGAGTCCATTCCCTTGAAAAAAGAGTTATTTTTGGAATGCTCTTAATTTGTATTTTTTTTTTTTGCAGGGTGTGAAAAATATTTAAAACTGAGCTTCTTTTTTTTTTTATCCTCACCCGAGGACATTTTTCTATTTTTTGTTCAGGTAGAGTGGGAGGGGGAGAGAGGAACAGAGAGAGAGAGAGAAAGAGAGAGAGAAATATCGATATGAAAGGGACACATCGAATGGCTGCCACCCACACGACCAACCAGGGCCGGGGAAAAACTGCAACCGAGGTACATGCCCTGAGCGGGAACCGAACCCGGGTCTCTCTGGACCTCAGGCTGAGGCTCTAACGGTTGAGCCAAACTGGCCAGGGCGAAACTGAGCTTCTTTTTAAAATTATTTTTTTGTTAGTCCTCTGCCTGAGAATATATTTTCCATTGTTTTTTTTTTTTTTAGATAGAATGGAAAAGTGGGAGTGGGGGGGGGGGGCGGTGGATAGAAACATCGATGTGAGAGAGATACATCTATTGGTTGCCTCCTGCAGGACAACCCAGGTATGTGCCCTTGACTGGGAGTTAAACCTGTGACCCTTCATCTTTGGGCCAATGCTCTAACTGCTGAGCAAAAGTGGCCAGGGCTAAAATTGAGCTTTAAAGAGAAAAAAACACATTGCTAGATATTTTTCAAAATAGAGCATTCTTTTTTTAACCCCAATTTTTATTAAAAGCTGAGATTTTTATGTGGATCTTCTCCCCTGCCACACACATACATGTATTTACTTTATAGTTGAAAAGGCTTAATTGGGTCTAGTAATACTCCATAGTTTTCCTCACAATTTCTCTTTCAGAGGGGTTGGATAATTTTTTTTAATAGAAGCAAAATTTGATGTGGAGATTGCTTAAAGTAATTGCCCTTTGTTAATAGAAGTTTTATTTAATTATAGTGGGCTTACTTTTTTCAATCTCGAAAATATAAAAAAATTTGTTTTTTCACTACTAGCTTGGGTGAGTATTCTGCAGGCTCTGCACTTTTAATCCAGCATATTTTGGGAACTGATTAATGATTCTTGGATGTTGTTCATACTAGTGAAGATATTTAATGATTGTTTACCTGATTTTTACAAAGATTAATGACATGAATATCTCAAGTCCCTTTAACATATGACTTACTTTTGGTTTCCATTTTAAACACTTTTCCAAATGTTCATCTTCTATACATGTCTTTATCTATTTTCTATACAAATTTACTAAATCTGAAATAATTTATTTTCTGTAAAAATAATTTTTGTCATGGTTGTCCTGTTTAGTAAGCAAACTTGCTTTAGTTCTTTATGTGCTTGTAAAACAAAGATAGCATTTGAAACGAAGTAATTTACTTGTTTTTATATTTGAGTAAGAGTTTTAAATAGCGATTTTACATAATTCTTTCTCAATTTACTTTGTCTTTATAGCACAGATAAGTATTTTAAGTCATTTAAGTATAACACAGGTGTCCTACCAGTAGATAGGATCTATTTGTTGATAACTATACTATTTGCAGTTGCCACCAGCTTTCTTTATGCTAGAATTGTCAGCAAGGAAAGAAATGTGGTCAGTAGTGGTGATTTCTCTGCTTAATATTTAAACATTATACCCAGCTTCCCTGGCCGGTTTGGCTCAGCAGTTAGTGTCAGCCCACAGACCAAAGAGTTGTAGGTTCGATTCCAGTCAAGGGCATGTATTGTGGTTGTGGTTCGGTCCCTGGCCCTGGTCAGGGTCATGCAGGGCAACCAGTCATTGTGTCTCTCTCATATTGCTGTTTCTTTCTCTGTCTCTCTCTCTCTCCCCCTCCTTCCCTCCCTTCCACTCTGTCTGAAAATAAATGGAAAAGTATCCTTGGGTGAGGATTAAGAACAAACACATATTACACCCAGCCTTCCTTTCCTATTTGTGTTCTTTGGTGATATTTGGACTTTTAGAAAATCAGAAATACCCGTCCCCCTAAAAAAGTTTGGATTATCAACTGTTAGCAAAAATAACTCATTTTTCTCAATTCATATATGCCTCCTTGTTTTTATTTTTAAAATTTAAAAATAAAATTGAGACAAGTAAATTCTGTTTTTATTTTTCAAGTATAATAATTATACTAGTTGTTTAATATGATCAAATTTCCTAAATGTACGTTAGTAAATTATTTTTTGTTAAAATTTCCTCTAAAACTGGCTTAGATTTTTCATAAAATCAAGCAATATACATTTTGTAATTTAATATAAACTGTTAATAAACTATGGGTTTTTATTATCATACAGCTTTTATTTTTCTATTCCTGTGTATTTTTGAAAAAGTTATTTGATATTAATTTTTCTGGTATTCTCACTGAAAAGAAAATAGTGCTGTTTTTCATTAGCTACAAACATTGTAGGACATGTGACTAAAAAAATTTCAAACCACTTTTTAGCCTATTGATTCTTTAGTAACTTCATTATTATCTGATGAATTCTACCACTGTTGGGTGCAGATTATTATGCCATAGTCATATATATTTTTCCTTAGTTTTTATTTGTATTATTTATGTATGTATGTATGTATGTATGTATGTTTTTGTTAATTCTCACCTGAGGATATTTTACATTGATTGTTTTTTTAAAGATAGAGTGGAAGGGAGAGAGAGAGAGAAACATAGATGTGAGAGAGACACATTGATTGATTGCCTCTTGCGCAACCCCCACCAGGGCCGGGGATCAAACCTGTAACCCAAGTACATGCCCTTGACTGGGAATTGAACCTGTGACCATACCGTCTGTGGACCGATGGTCTAACTGCTGAGCCAAACAGGTCAGAGCATATTTTGAAAATATCTTTATTGAATTTTACAGAGAGAGGAAGGAGGAGGGAGAGAGAAAGATAAACATCCATTGATGTGTGAGCAGAACCTCAATCTGCTGCCTCCTGCACGCACCCTACCAGAGATTGAGCCCATAACCGAGGCATGTGCCCTGACTGGGAATTGAACCAGCAACCCTTTGGTGCACGTGATGACACTCAACCAACTGAGCCACACTGGTCAGGGCTCTATTCTTATTTTTACTAAAGTTTTTCTTTTTCACCCAAGAGCATGTTTTTGTTTTTATTTAATTTATTTTTTTTATTTTTAAAATTTTCACTTGAGGATATTTTTCTATTTATCCTCAGATAGAGTGGGAGGGAGGGGGGGGGAGAGAGAGAGAGAGAACGAGAAAGAGAAAGAAAGAAAGAAACATCCATGTGAGAGACACATGGATCTGCTGCCTCCCACATGACCCGCTCCAGGGCCAGGGAGCAAACTGCAACTAAGATACGTGCCCTTGACCGGAAGCAAACCCTTGACTCTTTGGTTTGTTGGTCGATGCTCTCATCGCTGAGCCAGATTAGCTAGGGTTATTTATTTATTTATTTATTTATTTATTTATTTATTTATTTAATTTTTAGGGAGAGAGGAAGGGTGAGAGAGGGAGAGAGAGACAGAAACTTCGATGTGTGAGAGAGAAACATCAATTGATTGTCTCCTTTTCATGCTGTGACCGGGGATTGAACCTACAACCTAGGTATGTGCCTTTACCAGGAATTGAACCTACAACCTTTTTGGTGTATGGGATAATGCTCCAACCAATTGAGCTACCCAGCCATACCAAGATACTAATTTTGAACCAAAGAGTTTAAAAATGCTAATATAGATTTTGAAGATGAGGAATTCCATATTAATTTTATGAAATTTTTTATTTTATTTTTGATAACATGATTAGAACAAAGCCTTAAATTCTAGGAGGATATGTGTACACCACCCCAAAATATCCAACATCCTTTGGTTATAGTCATTTGAACTGTTTTGGATATCAGCATTTTAAATATATAGCTTTATTTCTTTGGCCAGATTGTTTCCCCTCTCTTAGCCTCTTTACTCACCTGTAAAATGACAACATTGGACTCTAAGGTCCCTTCTTCTAGACCTAACATTTTGTGTTGCTCTTCTAATGCCTGTTTCTCTATAGCTCCCTGGTGCAAGAGACTCTTCTCTTGATCATTCATTTTTAAGAAACTCAAAATTTTGAATTACTAATCTACCTGCCAGCCAGAGGTGGTTTAATTTCTTTTACTGTTCGAGTGTTTAAACATGAGACATTACTCATTTCCTTTCTAGATAGGATGAGAATTATTAAAGGCTTTCTTGGCTTTCGTTCTATTTCTGATTGCTTGTTTGTGTTTGCATTGTTGAGTTCATTTCTTATTTTATTTTTGCTTTCTTTTAGTAGATGAAGGTATAAGGTATAAATAGGCATTATTTTGATATTTATTATGTGATTTAGAAGACAGTTTGTTTGGTTTTAGAATTCTATTATTTATTCTGTCTTCTACCAGTTTCCATTGTTTGATAATGGGTTTTTACCCTCTCTCCCATATTGTTTTGCTTTCTCCCCCTCCCCATTCCCTCCCTTTCAGGAAAATGGAGGAGTGGCTCCCTTCCCTCCATCTCTGCCCAGGTTTTCTGCCATAAGATTGGCATAGCCTGTGCCTTTAGTGCTTCTAATAGAGTCATGTCTGCTTTGGATGCTACTCTTGCCCCAAGTTATAATATTGAGCATTGAGGTTTCCGGGGAGGTACTTTATTGCCTGGATGATTTTTCTCACAAATGTCTTCAAGAAAAGAAGTTTTAGAGCAAACAGAATCAACTGGGGATCTAGACTATACATCCATCACATGCATACCAGCATGGGTCCAGCCAAGGCCTCCAAAATTATGCTTTGCTAGCCTCAGCTGGTTCTCAAGTGACAATGTCCCTGAAGTCTCTGTGGCTCATAACTAAAGAGTTAAGGTAGTGAAGTTTCCCTTAAAGCATCTCATAGCAGGCTTTGTAGATGGGACACATCTCACTTCAACGTGTTTGCTGACTACTGAGGGTGATGGTCAGCGTCAGCTCATAGGTCCTTGTAATTAAGTTCTGATTTCAAGGTATAGGTTATGTGATAGTCTAGGTTTATGATTCAGTGGGTTTTTGACATAGTGGACTTCAGCCATCAATGTATGCATATTGATTTAGATTTATACTTTTTTACAGCTTAATGTACATGTCTATACATGCGGTTTTCTTTTGGTCAAAAGGGCAAATCTAAGACATCTTAGTGAGGTAAATCTTAGGGAGTCTTCATCACTCTGTGTATAACTTTCAATTTGAAGAAAAGTGACCATTCTCTGAAGTTTGCAATTTTTTTCTGCTTCTAAAGTGGCTGTGATTGTTCTGTGTATTATGGTTTTACTGAAGTTTTTTGATAAATTGTATAATTCTTTAGTGTGTGGATCTCATTCCATTTCCATGATATATTAGTTGATATAGAATCGTATCTTATTATCTCATGTATATCATATTTCTTAGTTTATGAGAGTCGAGAACTTGAGTATGAATTAGATAGGTTTACATATTTTGACCTCCCATTTAGACATAGGAGTCTAGATTTTGAAAGAAGAAAAATTATGTAGTTTCACCCGGCCGGTGTGGCTCATTGGTTGAGCATCAAGCCATGCACCAAGAGGTTGTCAGTTTGATTCCCGGTCAGAACACATGTCCAGGTTTTGGACCCAATCCCCAATGGGGGGCATGCAGGAGGTGGCCAATTGATGTTCTCTCTCATTGATGTTTCTCTCTCTATCTCTCCTTTCCTCTCTCTGTAAAATCAATAAAAAAAAAAATGTCTTCTTTTAGTGCAAACATGGAAATTAGGAATATATTTTATTTCAAAATAAGATGGTATTAAAGAAGTATTTTGTTATGCTTTTAGCAGTATAGTTAATATTAACAAGTTGTTCTTTGAGGAGCATCTTGAGAAATTTTGGTATGAATACAGCTATTGCACTATCTACTTTTTGCAAAGTGAAAACTCATTTATGATCAGTTGTGTTCTTTTACCATGTGTGGAATCATGTACTTATGTCCATTCTCTGCCCTAGCTTGATATTATTAGGGCCTTCTGATTGCTTCAGTACTTAATATTTAGTGTATGCTTTCATTTGGTTAACAGAATATATGAAGTAAATTGAAATTTAAGGGTCAAAAATATTGTCCTTCAGTTTGAGGCATTGTTTCATAACGAAGTAGTTATTACACATTGATTTTCTAAGAATGTGTTTTGCTGTTGAATAAATCATCTTGTATGGAGTTTTGTCTTCGAATTCTATTTGTCTGAATAAGCGAATTTACTGTTTTGGGTCTGTCTGATATTGTAGTTACTGATTGATGGCAGCAGAGCAAGTATAGGATTGGAAGGTTGTTATCAAGTATGAAGGTGAAATTGGTTAGTAGAAATGTTCCTCACATTTTTCAGTATATTGTAGAATTACATAGAATTGGGAATATATCAGTGCTAAGAGTATTTTCAAAATTTTGGTTGGTTAGCTTATGTTAATACATAGTTTTGGTAATTAAAAAAATATATAAAATGTATTAACATATTTGTCTCCTTTGAAACAGAGAATTCTTTGTTTTTGTTACATTTCACCACCAATATAGTTTTTTTTATTGTCTTTTTACTCTCAAGAATTGCTAAGAAGATGCTTTTAGAAGAAATTAAAGCCAATATTTCCTCTGAGGAGGACAGATCTTCAGATGATGAACCAGAAGAAGGGAAAAAAAGAACTGGAAAACATAATGAAGTAAATCGAGGAGATGATGGTGAGCTCCCCAAAGAAAAGTATAGGATGCTATAATTTAATTGTTTGACCACTTCAGTCTTTGAAGACTATCTAACCATGCATGGCATCTCTTAATACATGCATTTGAAGTTTATTAAAATGTTTAAAACTTTTCTGGCATACTCCTTTTGAGTATCCAGTAATAATTCAACATGTTTTCTCAGTTACTGCCAATAAAGAGATGATTTTTAAAGCAAGGTATTTTTTATCTTTTAAAAATCTGCAAATGTGTATTGGTGATATTAATAATAGTAATAGATCAGGTTTGATGTATGAGATTGCCTAATCTCACCAGTAATACCCAGGTAAGTATACAACTCTGATCTTTTCCATAAATCATGATAATTGTCAACAAACAAAATAGTTTACAAGACATTTTAAAGGAATAAAGGGTGAAGGTTTTACTGATTTATTTTATCCATTTAGATGCAAAAAATCAAGTCAATTCTGAATCAGATTCAGATTCTGAAGAATCTAAGAAACCAAGATATAGACATAGGCTTTTGAGGCACAAACTGACTGAGAGTGATGAAGAATCTGGAGAAGAAAAAAAGACCAAGCCTAAAGAGCACAAAGAAGCCAAAGGCAGAAATAGAAGGAAGGGTAAGACATTTTAATTCTGAATGTAAGGAATATCCTGGTTTTACAAACTTAATTATAGCAATGAAATTTAAGTATATCTTCTCAAACAGTTGTCCACGTACATTAAGTAAATATTAGCACACTGGCAACAACTATTCTCTCACATGAGCGTGAAATAAAGAATGTAGAGTGGGAAAGTAACCTAGACACTTGAGAGATGACACAAGTAATATTTTTAACCTTTAATAGTTATACATTTAGATTAAAACAATAAATATGATAACAAATAAAATATAGTTAAAAGTTATGTGGAAAATACAGGATTGAGAGGCTGCGGCAGCGGTGGCGGGGGTCACTGTAGCACAGAGGCACGGCTGCAGGACAGGAGCTCAGCGATCTGCAGACAGTGGTCTCAGCTTCATTTGTTGAAAGTGACTGAACTTCCGGTCAAGATTGCGGTGTAGGTAAACGTGGTATCGCGTCCTTCCACAACCACATCAGAGTTACAACTAAACTACCGAATAGCCGTCATTCAAAAAACGCCTGAAAGCAAGCTGAATGGAAGTCCTACAACGACGGAATTAAAGCGGCAGCCACATCGAGACTGGTAGGAGGGGCGGAAGCGGACAGGCTGGTCTCACACACGTGTGGCAGATAAAAATCAGGAGGATACCTTGTCTGGGAAGGTCTCCCTGAGGACTGAGGGGGTTCCCATCCCACACCAGTTGCCCGGCTCAGGGTTCCAGTGCCAGGAAGAGAAGTCCCCATAACTTCTGGCTGGAAAAACCAGCGGGAACTGAGGCTCAGGGAGGCTGGGGAGGCTGGAGACCCAGGCAGCTCATTTTAAAGGGCCTGCGCACGGACTTAATCAGACTCACTCCCTGTATGCTTGGAGGGGAGGCAGTTCGAGGGGCACCAGAGACATACAGGGAAGAAGTGAGCTGTTTGGCACTGGAGCGAGGGCTGGAGCGGGGGCTTTCTCCAGGACAAACGTGCTGTCAGAGGCCTTTGTTCCTTTGGTGAGCCCTTCCCTGGGGCGGCAGACAGCCGCCATATCTGGGACTCCAGCAACCTTGCTCACACTGGTGGCTCCGCCCCACCCAACTTTCAGACCCACCCAAGCTGTTGCCAGTTGCTTAACCATAGGATTGGCCTGTCTGGGATCCTGCTTCAGGTTTTCCTAAATTCTTTCAAATAAGCCGCATCTGGTCTCAGCTAGCCCCATACCTCTCATTAAGTAATATGTAGAAACAAACACAGGGAGGCAGCCAAAATGAGGAGACAAACAGGTCCCAAATGAAGGAACAGAAAAAATCTCCAGGAAAAGAACTAAGTGAAATGGAGATAAGCAACCTAACAGATGCTGAGTTCAAAATACTGCTTATAAGGATGCTCAGTGAACTTAGTGAGAACCTCAGTGAACTTAGTGAGGGCCTCAAGAGCATAAAAAAGAACCAGTCAGAAATGAAGGAGGCACTAACTGAAATAAAGAATAATTTACACAGATTCAATAGTAGAGTAGGTAAAGCCAAGAAGCAAACCATAGATTTGGAATCTAAGGAAGCAAAAAATGCCCAATCAGAACAGCAAAAAGATAAAAGAATCCAAAAAAATGAGGATAGTGTAAGGAGCCTCTGGGACAACTTCAAGCGTGCCAACATTCGCATCTTGGGGGTGCCAGAAGGAGAAGAGAGAGAACAAGAAATCGAAAACCTGCCCTGGCCGGTTTGGCTCAGCGGTTAGAGCATCCGCCTGCGGTCCGGAGAGACCCGGGTTCGGTTCCCGCTAAGGGCATGTACCTTGGTTGCAGTTTGTCCCCGGCCCTGGTTGGTCGTGCGGGTGGCAGCCACTCGATGTGTCCCTTTCACATCGATGTTTCCCTCTGTCTTCCTCTCTCTCCCTCCCACTCTGTCTGTACAAAAAATGGAAAAATGTCTTCGGGTGAGGATAAAAAAAAAAAAAGAAAAGAAAAGAAATCGAAAACCTATTTGAAACAATTAATGGCAGAAAACTTCCCTAACTTGGTGAAGGACACTGACATACAAGTCCAGGAAGCACGGAGAGTTCCAAACAAGATGAACCCCAAGAAGCCCACACCAAGACACATCATCATCAAAATGCAAAAGGTTCAAGACAAAGAGAGAATCTTAAAAGCAGCAAGAGAAAGGCAGCTAGTTACCTACAAGGGAGTTCCCATAAGGCTGTTAGCTGATTTCTCAAAAGAAACTTGGCAGGCCAGAAGGGAGTGGCAAGAAATATTCAGAGTGATGAAAAAGCAAGAACCTACAACCAAGATTACTCTATTCTGCAAAGCTGTCATTTAGAATCGATGGCCATATAAAGACTTTCCCAGACAAGAAAAAGTTAAAGGAATTCATCACCACCAAACCGTTATTATATGAAATGATGAAGGGTTTTTATGAAGAAAAAGATAAAATATATGAACAAACAAAATGGCAATGAATACATATCTATCAACAATGGAATCTACAAACAAAATGAACAGGTAGAACAGAAAGATTCTCATAGATACAGAGAACATTTTGTTGGTTGCCAGATGGGAGGGGGGTTGGGGGAATGGGTGAAAAAGGTGAAGGGATTAAGAAGTACAAATTGGTTGCTAGACTGGCCTGAAAGGAAAAGGGGTTCGGGGGTGGGAAGAAATAAACTAAAGAACTTATATGTATAACCAGTGGACACAGACAACAGTGTGGGCAAAGGCAGGAGGGGCCGGGAGTGGGGAGGAGGGGGTCAGTGGGGGAAAAATGAGGAACATCTGTAATACATTCAATAAGAAAGATTAAAAAAAAAAAAGAAGATACAGGATTTCCTATAACTGTAGGAAGAAATAATGCTTTCCTAAGAAAAGATAAAAGATGTAATTAGTTTAGGTAGATTTATGCTGCGTATATGTAAAACTTATATGTAGTCAGATTAAATTTTCATTATATTAAAAATCTGAATCCTTCTGCATTGAGTGCTTACATGTTTCCAGTCTCATGGTAAGTATTAAGGCTATAAAACTGAATTAGGTCATTGTCTTTATAGTGGTTTTAAATCTGGCTATACATGCAGATCCCTTGGAGGATTTTTTTTTAAATCCTCACCTGAGGATATTTTTACATTTATCTTCAGATGGAGTGGGAGGGAGAAAGAGAGAGAGAGAGAAAGAAACAAACATCCATTTGAGAGATACACATTGACTAGTTGCTACCCACATGACCACAACTGGGGCAGGGTGCCCTTGGCTGGAATCGAACCTGGGACTCTTTGGTCCACAGGCCAATGCTCTAACTGCTAAGCCAAACCGGCCAGGGCTACTTGGGGGATTTGAGAATACACCTATGACAGAGTTCCATCCCAAGCCAATTATACTGTAATAGGTGGTAATGGGACCTAGGTATCCATATTTTTTGTTGTTGTTGTTAATTTATATTTTTAGAGAAAGAGGAAGGGAGAGGGAGAGAGAGAAACATCCATGTGAGAACAAAACATCAATCGGCTGCCTCCTGCATGCCCCTTACCAGGGGATCGAGCTTTCTGCCTTGGCATGTGCCCTGACTGGGACTTGTTCCGGCAACCCTTTGGTGCACAGGATGACGCCCAACCAACCGAGCCACTCCAGGCAGGACTCCATATGTTTTTAAAGCATCTCTGATATGATGCTGGTAAATAGCCAGCTTTGGCAGTCATTAGTTTAGTAAGAATTTTTGATGTTAATATTATGAGAAATTATAGCACCATGGGGATTTCTTGTATAACAGAAGTATTATAAAGTGTGGCACAAAGTAGCTTTTTGGGCAGTGGGGGTTATCCCCAGAGAAGACTTCATAAAGATGAAGAGGTTCACCTAACATACCAAGTTGTATATGGGAAGTAGGTAGATATGATGTGAAGATTTCTAATGTAAGCAGGGAAGATAATTTTTAAAAGCCTCTGCAAAATGTTTGGTAAATGGAGGAGGGGATGTAATTAATATGGTTGGGTTGGACTGTAGGAGAGAGTAGGGAAAGGAACAATAGGAAATGAGGCAGGGTCAATAAAACAGAGACTAGGTACTGGAGACCCTTGTAAGCCTGTGTTTCTCATAGTAGACTACTTACCAGTGGGCCTGTGGATACATGAGGCTGTAGACTAAAACATGATACATCTCTTTAGTTTGTTCATTTTATTTTAGAGTTGGAGAAGAGTATTGTTATATGAAGTAATCACATGTATATTAAGCAATTAAATGTTAAATTTGCCTAAGAATTTTGGTTAACAAAAAGTTCAAAGAAAGTTTTTTGTTTCTTAGGGGCAGACTGTGAAGACTTTACTACTCAACTTCTTTAGTGCAGATTAACTCTTCTTTGCCACTAGGAATAGCAAAGCATTTGTGGAAGTAACTGAGAAGTCCAATAGACTCAGTAGGCTGGAGAGCCATTGAAAGTTTGTTTTTTTAATTTTAAAAAGTATGTAATTTTAATATTTTATATCATACTGTATTGAGTTATAGTTCATAAACTGTACAATTTACCTGTTTATAGTGTACAATTTAATTATTTTTAGTTTATTTAAAGAAGAGTGCTATCACTTAAAATTTTTTTATTTGAGCTGTACTATATATAAAAAGAACTATGTATTTCATAATTTGACAACTTGGAACACATGTGGGACCTAGATAAAAGCACAGGACATTCATTACTGGTAATCGAGAATCACAGCTTCAGCACAACCCATTAAAAGATGTAATAAGATCAGCCCTAGCCAGTTTTGCTCAGCGGTTAGAGCGTCGGCCCATGGTCCAGAGAGACCCGTGTTTGGTTCCCGCTAAGGGTACGTACCTCAGTTGCGGTTTGTCCCTGGCCCTGTTGGGGTTGTGCGGGAGGCAACCACTTGATGTGTTCCTTTCACGTCGATGTTTCTCTCTCTGTCTCTTTCTTCCTTTCTTTCCCTCCCACTCTGTCTGAGCAATAATGGAAAAATGTCCCCGGGTGAGGATAAAAAAAAAAAATGTAATAAGATCAGATTAGTTGCTTGTTATTCTGTGAGAGTGAAGGCTTGGAATCTGTTTGCGGGATATTGCCCTAGTTGATGCCAAGTGTGGTTGTTAGAGAAGAGGAGGTTTGATTTAAGGTTTATAGGAGGTTGAATTGTTATGCTTTATTAGCTGGTGTTACAGATAAAAGTCTAGGATGACTTTCAGGTCTTTGGAGTTGTTGTGATATATATGCTTTTTTTTTAAGAAAGGAAGGGAGAGGGGGAGAGAGATAGAAACATCATTTGGCTGCCTCCTGCATGCCCCCCACTGGGGATCGAGCCCGCAACCTGGGCATGTGCCCTGACTAGAAATCGAACTGGCCACCTCTTGGTGTGTTGGTCAACACTCAACCACTGAACCACACCAGCTGGGCTGTTGTGGTGTATTTTTAAAACCACAAAAATAGTTGAGATTGCCTAGGCAAATGGAGAGCTAAGGAGAACATCTTGGAATGCTGATCATTTAGTCTACTGAGCAATAAGTTACCCATTAAAGAAGAAAAGGAAGTCTGCTTAATATGTCTTGTACATTTCCATGTTAATAAATAATGTGAATGCTTATCTCACAAATTTCTTTGCAGCATGACTACAAACTTGTCATTTAGATTCTATAAAAGAAATTGAATGATTTAGCAGGTTACATAAAGAGTAATATTGATTTTGCCTTGAAGGCTCAGCTCAGGATAGAGTCCTTTAGTGGACAGAATTACATTCAAAATGCTTTATTAAAATCCAGGTTTTTTGTTACCAGTATTTTCACTTTTTGTGTGGGTAGATTATTGGCCTCGTGGTTTTTATTTGTTTGTTTGTGTAGGAGGGAGTAAATAAAACTCATTGTTTATGTTTTTAATATGGATTATGATTGTAGTGATTGGTACTATATTTGAAATTGAATGACTTTCCAAATTTTGCACAGTCTTGTGTTCCTATGTTGTGTGAAAACTTGAGTTGGGTGATGGGGGGAAAGTAAAGAGAATACCTTACTTATTAAAATCAAGTACAACATGTGAACTTTAATTTTCACCTAAATTTGGAAAAAGTTCTAGAAGTTATTTTGGAGATAATTTAAAAAATGTAATTATTGCCTTTATATTAGATGATAATAAGTTGATGTTATTTTTCTCAAGTGTGATTGTGGTATTTAGTTATGTTAAACCGTATCCTTATGATTAATGGTACAGCATCATGATATCTGCACTTAATTTCAAATGGATCAGTGCATGTGTATGTACAGAGAGATAAAGCAAGTGTGGTAAACTGTTAACAATAAGTGAATTTAGAAGAAGGGATATAGGTGTTCATTCAATAATTCTCTCAAATTTTTGGTAAGTTTGAAAATTTCAAAATAAAATGATGCATGAGAACTTGATACTATGCTTACAATTATAATTTAGTCATAAAATTGCATTTGCATGCATGTGAACACGTGTTCTTCCACAATTCACAGTTGCTTAGCAGGTCATCGTTTTTAGTTTTTTGTTTTTGTTAGTCCTCACCCTAGGATATTTTTCCATTTTTTTAGATTGAGTGGGAGGGAGGGAGGGTGGGAGGGAGGGAGGGAGGGAGACAGACAGACAGACAGACCGACAGACATTGATGTGAAAGAGACACATTGATTGGTTGCCTCCCACATGACCCCAACCAGGGCCAGGGATCGAACCTGCAACCCAGGTACATGTCCTTGGTCGGGAATCCAACTTGTGACCCTTTGGTACTTGGGCTGATGCTCTAACCACTGACCAGCCAGGGCTTTTTAAAAAAAAATTGCAGTAAAATATTCATAACAGATTTTAACCATTTTAAGTGTACAATTCAGTGCCATTAAGTATATTCACATTGTTGTGCAACCATCAACATTATCTGTCTCTGGAATTCTCATCACATGAATAACTCGTTTCCCTCTCCTCCAATAGCAGTTCTTTATAATATTTATGTTTGCCTATATATATATATTTTATCCTCACCTGAGGACATTTTTTGCATTTATCTTCAGCTAGATTGAGAGGGAGGGAGCGAGGAAGGGGGAGAGAGAGAGAGAGACAGAGACAGAGACATCGGTGTGAGAGAGACACATCGACTGGTTGCTACCCACAAGACCCCATCCGGGGCTAGGGACAAACTGCAATCAAGGTATGTGCCCTTAGCGGGAACCTACCCGAGGACTCTCTGGTCCATGGGCCGAAGCCCTAACCGCTTAGCAAAACCTGCCAGGGCCATATTTTGAAGAGTATTGATCAGTCATTTTCTAGACTGTCCCTCTGCTTGAATTTGTCTAATATATCTCCTCATGATTAGATTGAGGTTATTAGGTATTCTGAACAAGAATACCACAAAATGATATTGAATCCTCATTGTATCTTAACAAAGGGTATATGATGACAGTATGTCTTATTACTGGTAATGTTAACCTTAATTACTTGGTAAAATTTGTGTCTGCTAGATTTTCCGCTGTGAAAAGTTTTCTTTTCATATTTAATGACTATCATGTGGGGAAATACTTTGAGAATATGCAGATATCCTATTTCTCATCATACTTAAACCAACTAATTTTAGCATCCTTCTCACCTGGAACAATTATTACTGTGCTGTTTGTTTTTAATGGTGGTTTTCTATTTCTTTCATTACTTCTACATTTAGTAATTTTAAGGAAGAGCTGTCTGTTGTCCTCCATTTTTTTATCCCATTACTTATTAATATGGAGTTATAGATATCATTTTATTCTTTGAGTTATAATCCAGTTGTTCATTTTGTTGCTCGAATTGTTCCAGGTTTGGCTCATGGGAGCTCCTTCAAATTGGATCACATGTTCTTTGAATATGTCCCCATTATATTTTGAGCACTGTTTTACTTTCTGGCACCACATGATATTCCAGACTCATCTTGTATTTTCCTTGCTTGGCTTTCTGTAGCCAGAAAGATGAGTCTTCTCC
Organism: Molossus molossus; assembly: GCF_014108415.1. Lineage (NCBI taxonomy): Eukaryota > Metazoa > Chordata > Mammalia > Chiroptera > Molossidae > Molossus > Molossus molossus. Next base: position 8,392,039 of record NW_023425355.1, on the reverse strand, counting down.
TGTGGTTTTAGGTGCCTGTGTTATAGTGGCAATTTTGGTGCAGAAAAATAAGATTTTGGAGAGAAAAAATCAGGGATTCCCTTTATATTTATGCGATATGCAAGGCTCAGCTTCTTTTTCCAAGTGCTGTGGATAAAAATGTGGTTCTCTCAGAAATGGGGTTCTCTGTGTAGTGTTGGAATTCAGCCTGTCTTCCTGTCTCAAAAGCAAGAAAGAAAGGGGAAAAAATGACACTCAATAACTACCTGCCAAACCCCCAGTTTTATAGGTATCATTATCTAAGTTTTTTGTTTTTAATCCTCGCCTGAGGATATGTTTTTACTGATTTTTAGAGAGAGAGATTGGGAGAGGAAGGGAGAGAAAAACATCAGTTGGTTGCCTCCTGTATGTGCCCCTACTAGGAACTGAAGCCACAACCTAGTTATGTGCCTTGATGGAGAATCAAACCTGAAACGATGCTCCAACCAACTGAGCCCACCTGGCCAGGGCCATTATTCAAGTTTTGATTTCAGTCCTCAATCTGTCTGCTATTTTCTTTTCATAGTCCTTACATCATTTCTTTATGTATTCTGTCCATAGTGTTTGTTTTTGTAAATGGCAGAGAATCTGTAATCACCCTTATTCCATCATGGCCAGCCTACTTGCTTGTTTTGAATAACCAGAATTCTTACATTTTACTTTATCTTTGGTAATTATGGATATATTTTACTGACAAGTAAATTAAAAAAAATTCATATACAGTTAAGTTATATTTCACTGTACAACTATAGTTTCATAATTATAGTTGGAATACCTTTGAATTTTAATAAATACCATTTGAATCATTAACTGATCTAATCTGTATGATGTAGTGCCCATTAATGTCCATATTACATATATTGTCACAGTAATCTAAGATTTAATGGGAAGTTATTGTCAAATTAGAGAACTATATTTGTATTGGGAAGTATTTAACAACTTTATATATATTTTTTTGTTCAAGTGAGCAGTGAAGATTCTGAAGATTCGGATTTTCAGGAATCAGGAGTTAGTGAAGAACTTAGTGAATCTGAAGATGAACAACGGCCTAGAACAAGGTAAGTATTATTTTTTTCCAAAATTTTAGGAATTAACCTGAGTAACCATGTTTAAATTATTTGTAGAAATGTTGCTCTTACAAATAAAGTTAACTAAATATTTTATATTTTGATTTGAACCGAATTGTTAAAATTAATAACTTATAAAGAATGTATATAATCATATGTGTTATTGAATTATGTGTTCTAAACTAGGTGGACTTTCAGTGTGCGTAAATACTCTTGACTGTAATATTAGGTTGTTGAGTTAGGGGGTTATAGTGTAGTAGATGAGACTCTATAGACAATCTACCTCAATTCATCTTCTGGCTTTACTGCTTTCTATTTGTATGAATACCTTATAATTTTTTTTTTTTTTTTATCCTCACCCGAGGATATTTTTTCCATTTTTTGTACAGATAGAGTGGGAGGGAGAGAGAGGAAGGGAGAGAGAGAGAGAAACATCGACGTGAAGGGACACATCAAGTGGCTGCCACCTGCACGACCAACCAGGGCCGGGGACAAACTGCAACCGAAGTACGTGCCCTTAGCGGGAACCGAACCCGGGTCTCTCTGTACCGCAGGCCGACGCTCTAACCGCTGAGCCAAACTGGCCAGGGCTGTATGAATACCTTATGCTTTAGTTCATCATCTATAAAATGGGAGATTACAATATTACTTACCTTATTGAGTGTTGTGGGCATTAAATGAGACTGTTCATTTAAAGGACTTATAATAGTGCTCCATGAATGCTAGTTGTTGGTCTTATTAGTAGTAAGATGTGTTCTCTCAATTCACAAAACTACTGATCTAGATTATTAGTTATTTAAAATTTTGTTTTGTAGCATAGTATTTTAGAATACTACTAACCATCAATATGTAAAAAAATTGTTTCAGAATAATATGATTCTTCTATAATTTATTAAATAGGCAATCTGTGTGTGTGTGTGTGTGTGTGTGTGTATATATGTATAAGTGTCTACAATTCTAAGTTTTAAAACACTTAAGGTTTTTTGTTAGATTAGTACCTACCATGTTGTTCCTGGAATATTGCAACTTATGTATTTTAGAGAGATATAAAATATAAAATAGCTGGAGCCCTGGCTGGTTTGACTCAGCGGTTAGAGCGTTGGCCCGCAGACCAGAGAGTCCCAGGTTTGGTTCCTGCTGGGGGCATGTATCTTGGTTGCAGTTTGTCCCCGACCCCAGTTGGGGTTGTGCAGGTGGCAACCAGTCAATGTGTCTCTCTCACGTTGTTTCTCTCTCTCTCTCTTCCTCCCTCTCTATCTGAAGATAAATGCAAAAATATCCTTGGATGAGGATAAAAAAAAAAACAACATAAATAGCTGGAGGCAATGATAATTTTTAAAAACTGAGAAATAATTCACACAACCCAAAATTTACCATTTTAAAGTGTAGAATGCGCCCTGGCTGGTTTGGCTCAGCGGTTAGAGCGTCGGCCTGTGGTCCAGAGAGACCCGGGTTTGGTTCCCGCTAAGGGCATGTACTTTGGTTGCAGTTTGTCCCTGGCCCTGGTTGGGTCGTGTGGGAGGCAGCCACTCGATGTGTCCCTTTCACATTGATGTTTCTCTCTCTCTCTCTCCTTCCCACTCTACCTGAACAAAAAATGGAAAAATGTCCTCAGGTGAGGATTAAAAATAAACAAACAAACAAATAAATGAATAAATAAAATGTAGAATACAGTGGTTTTAGTTTTTGGAAAACATTGTTTTTTTATTTATTGTTGACAGTATTACATATGTCCCCCATCCCCTGCCTCCTTTGCCTCCTGCCATCCAGCCACCACCCCACCCCAGGCCTTCTCCACACTATTGTCTATGTCCATGAGCTATGCATACGTGTTCTTTGATTAATCACTTCTCGTCCCCTCACCCCTTTCCCGTCTGAGATATCTCAATCTGTGCCATGGTTCATGCCTCTGAACCTATTTTGTTCTTCATTTTATTTTGTTCACTAGATTCCACATGTAAGTGAGATCATGTGATACTGTATTTGTCTTTCTCTTACTGACTTATTTCACTAAGCATAATAATCTCCAGGTTCATCCATGGTGTCTCAAAGGGTAAGAGATCTTTCTTTTTTATAGTTGCATAGTATTCCATTGGGTAAATGTACCACAGCTTTTTTGTTGTTGTTAATCCTCACCCAAGGATACTTTTCCAGTAATTCTTAGATAGAGTGGAAGGGAGGGGGGAGAGAAATAGAGAGAGAAACATCCATGTGAGAGAGACACATTGATTGGCTGCCTCTCACATGACCCCGACCAAGGCCAGGGATCGAACTTGCAAGCCAGGTACATACCCTTGGTGGGGAATCAAACCCAGGACCCTTTGGTCCACAGGCTGATGCTCTAACTACTGAGCCAAACTGGCCAGGGCTACCACAGATTTTTTATCCACTCATGGACTAGGATTTTTATGGTTTCGTGACTTTTTTTTTTTTTTTGGTATGTGCCCCTAGCGGGAACCGAAACCGGGACTCTCTGGTCTGCAGGCTGACGCTCCATCCGCTGAGCCAATCCGGCCAGGGCTCATGACTTATTTTTAAGTCTTTTATCCAATTTGAATTTATTCTTATATATGGAGTAAATTGGTGGTCTAGTTTCATTATTTTGCATGTACCTGTCCAGTTTTCCCGACACCATTTATTGAGACTATCTTTACTCCATTGTATGTTCTTGTTCCCTTTATCAAATATTAATTTACCATAATGGCATGGGTGGATTTTGTGGGTCTCTGTTCTGTTCCATTGGTCTATATGCCTGTTCTTGTGCTAGTAGAAGGCTGTATTGGTAACAATGGCTTTATAGTATAGTTTGATGTCTGGTATTGTGATTCCCTTCAACTTTTTCCTTTCTTTTTTTTTTTTTTTTTTTATCTCACCTGAGGACATTTTTCCATTTTTTGCCCAGATAGAGTGGGAGGGAGAGAGAGAGAGAGAAACATTGACATGAAAGGGACACATCTAGTGGCTGCCACCCACATGACCAACCAGGGCCGGGGACAAACTGCAACCAAGGTACGCGCCCTTAGTGGGAACCGAACCCGGGTCTCTCTGGACCACAGGCCGACACTCTAACCACTGAGCAAAACTGGCCAGGGCTCAGCTTTTTTCTTCTTCTCAAGATTGCTGGACTATTCGTGGTCTTATGCGGTTCTACAAAATTTTTGCAGTATTTGTTCTAGATCTGTGAAATATGCCATTTCTATTTTATTTTATTTTGTTTTGTTGTTTTGTGGGTTTTTTTTTTTTTTTTTTGGTTAATCCTCACCTGAGGATGTTTGTCCATTGCTTGCTTATTTATTTATTTATTTATTTATATCCTCACCCGAGGACATTTTTGCATTCTTTGTTCAGATAGAGTGGGAGGGAGAGGAAGAGAGAGAGAGACAGAAACATCGACGTGAAAGGGACACATCGAGTGGTTGCCATCCCCACGACCAACCAGGGCCGGGGACAAACTGCAACCGAGGTACATGCCCTTAGTGGGAACCGAACCCGGGTCTCTCTGTACCGCAGGCCGACGCTCCAACCTCTGAGCCAAGCCGGCCAGGGCTGTCCATTGCTTTTAGAGAGAGTGGAAGAGAGGAGGGTCGAAGAGAGAGAGAGAGTAAAAGAGAAAGAGAAAGAAAAACAATGCTGTGGGAGAGACACATCAATTGATTGCCTCCCGCATGTGCCCCGACCAGGGCCAGGGATTGAACATGCAACCTAGGTATGTGCCCTTGACTGGTAATCGAACCCACATGGGCCGATGCTCTTATCACTGAGCCACAGCGGCCAGGGCATGACATTGCTATTGTAATAGGGATTGTGTTGAATCTGTAGATTGCTTTAGGAAACATGGACATTTTAATGATGTTAGTTCTTCTAATCCATGAACACGGTATAGATTGCCAAGTACAGGTCTTGTACCTCCTTGGTTAAATTTATTCATAAGTACCTTATTTTTGTTGTTGCAGTAGTAAATGGGATTATTTTCTTAGTTTCTCTTTCTCAGATTTCATGCCTGGTGTATAAAAATGTCATCGATTTATGGATGTTAATTTTGTGTCCTGCTACTTTGCCAAATTCATTGATTAAATCTGATAGTTAAAAAAATTTTTTTCTTTATTGAGTTTTAGAGGGAGAGGGAGACAGAGAGAGAAACATCGATGAGAGAGAACGTTGATTGGCTGCCTCCTGAATGCCCCACGATGAAGATTTGGCCCACAACTTGGGTATGTGCCCTGACTGGGAATTGAACCGGCGACCTCTTGGTGTGTGAGCTGATGCTCAGCCACTGAGGCACAATGGCCGGGCTAAATCTAATACCTTTTTTGGTGGAATCTCTAAGGTTTTCTATGTATAATATCATGCCATCTGTGAATAATGACAGTTTTACTTCCTCCTAATTGAGTTTTGGAAGATTGTGTGTTTCTAGGAATTTGTCCAATTTACCCAGGTTGTCCAATTTGTTGGCATGTAGTTGTCATAGTATTTTCTTATAATACTTTGTATTTCTGTAATGTCAGTTGTTACTTCGCCTCTTTAATACCTCATCTTTATTTGGGTCCTCTCTCCTCCTTTCTTTCTTTTTTTTTTTTAGTATTTTATTTTTATTTTTTTATTAATTAATTTTTGTTACAGATGTTTCTCCTTTTTTCCCCCACTGATTCCCCCCTCCCCCTTCCTCCCTGCCCTGTCCCCAGTTTGTTGTCCATGTCCACTGTTCATGCATACATGCATATAAGTTCTGTGGTTAACCCCCTCTTCTGGGGATTGTCTCTCCTTGTTTCTTGATGAGTGTGGTTAAAGGTTCATCAATCTTGTTTATCTTTTCATGGAACTAGCTCTTGGTTTCATTCATCTGTAGTAATTTTTTTTAGTCTCTGTGTTATTTATTTCTGCTCTGGTCTTTATTATTTTCTTACTTTTACTTAACCTGGGCTTTTCTTGTCCTCTTTCCGATTATTTTATTTGTAGATTTAGATTGTTTATTTGAGCTTTTTCTTGTTGTTGTTTTTTTGAGGTAGGTTTGTGTTTCTATGAACTTGTCCTCTCAGGACTGCTTTCATTGTGTTCCATAGATTTGGGGTTGGTGTGTGTTTTCATTTTGATTTGTTTATAGGAAGTTTTTGATACCTTCCTTGATCTGATTGGTAATCCATTCATTGTTTAATAACATGCTATTCAGCCTCCATATGTTTGAATGTTTTTATTGATTTTTTTAGAGAAAGGAAGGGAGAGAGAAACATCGATGTGAGAGAGAAACATCAGTTGGTTGCCTCCTACACACCTCCCACAGGGGATCAAGCACGCAACCTGGGCATGTACCCTGACTGGAAATCAAACCAGGACCTCTCAGTCCATGGGACGACGCTCAATCCACTGAGCCATACCAGCTGGGCTGTATCCTTTGTCTTTTTGTTTTCAGTAAAACTAGTCCTCTTAATATTTCTTGTAAGGTATATCTCTTGGTGGTGGATCCCCTTAGCTTTTGTTTGTGTGGAGAAGCCTTAATTTCTCCTTCATGTCTAAAGGAAAACTTTGCTGGATATATATTATTTTTGGCTGATGATTTCTCTTTTAGTATTTTAAATATTTGATTTCACTCCCTCCTAGCTTGTAAGGTTTCTGCTGAAAAAGTCAATGATAATCTAATGGGGTTTCTTTTAAAACATTATTTTTCTTTATTGAATTTTAGAGAGAGGAAGTGAGAGGGAGAGAGATAGAAATATCTATGATAGAGAACATCAATTGGCTGCCTCCTGCATACCCCCCACTGGGGATCGACCTACAACCTGGGCATGTATCCTGACTGGGAATCGAACCGGTGACCTCTTAGTGCATGGGTTGACACTCAACCGTGGAGCCACACCGGCCGGATTATATCCATTATTTTTATATTGTTCTTTCTAATGGAGACAAATTGTGCTTTTAGAGTTCTTTTATTTTTTTGTTAACTCTTAATTCTCTTCTTTCACCTGAGACATTTCTTGAATTTTAACTTTATATCACTCATTCTCTTTTTAATCTGGTTGGTGCTCTCTAATTCATTCTTCATTTCAGTTATTGATTTCTTCAGCTCCAGAATTTCTATTTGGTTCTTTTTCATAATTTCAATCTCTAAAGAACTCGTTTTGTCTGTTAATTTTATTCCTGAGCTCATTGAACTGCATTTGTGAGTTTTCTTAGATCTCATTGATTTTTTTTTGGAATTGCAATTTTGAATTTTCTGTCACTTAATCAGTCTTCTATGTCTTTTAGTTTGATTTCTGGAGACTTTTCATTTTATTTCCGAGCTGCCCTTTAACTTGGTTGTTTATGGTACTTGATTTTTTTTTCCTCTGCCTCGTTATTTGAGATTAAAATCTTTTTTGGTACTGTTTTGTTTTTAACAATTTAGCAGGTTGATAAGTAGAGGTCTTTCTTTTGTTTTTCAGTCAGTGGTCTTATAGGGCAAGTTTTTATTTTGTTTGTACTACTGGGACTTGCGGGATCTCAGTTGGGCTGTCTCCCCTCAGGGGTGGAAAATGCTGTGATGTTGAACATGTTTTTATGTGCTTTTATTGTCTCTGAGTTGGATGAGATAGATTTATGTCCCTTGGGCATTGTTCACAGGCCAGAATAATGTAAGGAAGTTCTACTCTTCTCTTTCCTTTCTGCAGAATGATCTGGGAGTTGGGCATCTGTTTTCTGACCTTGTTGAGGTGATCAGGGGAGGGGTAGGGCAAGTGTGAGTCAAAATGCTGTGACATTGTTATTTCAAGTGGACTCTTGGTCAGGTGTTTGTTTGCTGCGGTTCGTTTTTTGTTAATCCGCACCCTGAGGATATATTTTTTTCATTGATTTTTAGATAGAGTGGAAGTGAGGGAGGGAGAGAGAGAAAAACATCGATGTGAGAGAGATGCATCGATTGATTGCCTCTTCCACAACCCTGACTGGGGCCAGGGATCAGACCTGCAACTCAGGTATGTGCCTTTGACCAGGATCTGAACCTGTGAACCAACACTCTAACCACTGAGCAAAACCGGCCAGGGCTGCTTGCTGCAGTTCTTTAAGTGGCTTCTGAATTCTCACAAAGTTACTTATTACTCTGTGTTATTGCTTTTTCTGTATTTGTGTGGGAGAACAACAGCCTGGAGTTTCCTAGTCCACCATTTTGCTGAAGTCACTGGGTATTTAATTACTTTTAATGGGTGAATACTATGCCACTTTATGGATAATATCACATTTTGTTTATCCATTCATCTGTAGGTGGATGTGTGGGTTGTTCCCACTTTATTGGCCATTATGAATAATGCTGCTATGAACATTTGTGTAAATTTTTACATAGTCATAGTTTTCATATTCATTCAGTAATATGGTAATACTATGCCTAATTTCTAAGTAATTGTCAAACTGTTTTTCATAGTGGCTTACCATTTTACATTGATAAAAATGATGCACCAGGGTTCCTATTTCTTTACATTCTCACTAACATTTATCATTTTTGTTATTTTGTTTATAGCCAACCTAGTGGTATGTGGTGGCAACTCATGATTTTGATTTGCTTTTCCCAAATGACTAATGATACTAAGGAATTTTTCAGGTGCTTACTGGTGATTTGCATATCTTATTTGGTAAAAACATCTATTAAAATTATTTTCCTAATTTTTAATTTGATTTTCTTTGTCATAAATGTAGTTTTATTAAAAATAGGTTTTTATTGATTTTTTTGAGAGTGAGAGAAATATCCATGTGAGAGTAATATATCAGTCGGTTGCCTCATGCACACCCCCTACTGGGGATTGAGCCCACAACCCGGGCAGGTGCCCTGACCAAGAGTCGAACTAGGACCTCTCAGTCCACATTGGATGTTGCTCAATCCAGTGAGCCACACCAGAGAGGCTAATTTGATTGTTTTAATATAGTCTGGGTGTAAGACTCATACCCAGATGTATGATTTGCCAATATTTGCTCCCATTTTGTGTGTTTTTTACTTTCGTAAGGGTATCCATTTATGCACAAAAGTTTTTCATTTTTATGAGATCCAGTATTTCATTGTATTTGGTTGCTTTTGCTTTTGGTGTCACATCTAAAAATCCATTGCCTAATATAAGACCACAAGGATTTATGTTGGTGTTTTCTTTCACAAGTTTTATAGTTTTAGCTCTTATATCTATAACTGTGATCCTTTTAAAAAACTTTTTTGAAATTTTATTTAAGTAAGCTTCTAGTTTTGTATGTTTATATGGTTATCAATTTTTCTATTATAAAAACTGTTATAAAAATATTTGAATACTCAAAGGGAGAGAGAAAGAAACATTGACATGAGAAGGACACATTGACTGGTTCCCTCCCGACCCCAACCATGGCTAGAGACGAACTGCAACCAAGGTATGTGCCCTTTGCCAAGATTGAACCCATGACTCACTGGTCCACAGGCCGACGCTCTACGGCTGAGCCAAAACGGCCAGGGCTAGAAATATTTTTATTATAACACTTTTAAAATAATACATGAGCACACTTAGACATATATATGTATATACATATCTATGTATGTAGTCACACATTTGTTTCATTATTTCCTTGGAATATATTCCCTAAAGTGACATTTTTGGGTCAAAGTTGTATCATTTTAAGACTGGTCATACATATTTTTAAACTGTCTTATAGAAGCCAATATTTCTCAACCCAGCAGAATGTGTAAGTAGGCATTTCCTTAATCTTTTTTTTTTTTTTTAAATCCTTACCCGAGGACATTTTTTTGCATTTATCTTCAGATAGAGTGGGAGGGAGAGAGGGGGGAAGAGAGAGAAATGCCAATGTGAGAGAAACCCATCAACTGGTTCCCACCCACACGACCCCAACTGGGGCCGGGGGCAAACTGCAACCGAGGTACGTGTTCTTAGAGGGAACTGAACCCAGGACTCTAGTCCGTGGGCCGATGCTCTAACCACTGAGCAAAACTGGCCAGGGCCATTTCCTTTATCTTTAAGAGTAAAACAATGAACAGTTTTTCAGGTGTAACGTGTATCTTGGAGGACTTTGATCCACTTTGAGTTAATTTTTGTATATGGTACAAGGTAGGGGTCCAACTTTATTCTTTTGTATGTAGATATACAGTTGTTTCAGCACAGTTTGTTGAAAAGACTATCTTTTCCCTATCGAATTGTCTTAATAACCTTGTTGAAAATATGTTCACCATAAATGTAAAGTTTTATTTCTTTACATTCATTTCTTCCATTGATCTGTATGTCTATCCTTGATTCCAGGAATATATCGTTTGGATTCATGTAACTTTGTATACCAGTTTTTAAGTTGAGAGAACTTTTCTCATCAAAAGATGTTATTATTATTTTTTAATTAAGTGAGCTGATAGAAATCAGTATCTAACTTTTATAATCAACTTTTTTTAGAGATGGTTAATATTTTTATGTGTATATTGACCCTCCACCTATCTTATTACTCATATGCCAAATCTCTTCTCTGAATAACTTAAAATATTGATCTTTGGGTCAGAATTGAGAGTTATCCTTCTTAAATCTAGTGAAGTTATTTTGCTTTTTGTTTTTCTCTCATTTTCAAGAATGTACACAAAGGTTAAAGCATTTCTCAAATACTAGATAATTCATTTAAGGAAATTCATCATGAAGTGTTTTATTTTGCATTTTAAATGTTCTTTAGGTCTGCAAAGAGAGCAGAGATGGAAGAAAATCAGCGAAGTTATAAACAGAAAAAGAAAAGGCGGCGCATTAAGGTTCAAGAAGATTCATCCAGTGAAAACAAGGTAATTATATTAATATGAGCTTGAATTGTAGTTGGTGCAGAAGACCATGTAAGTATGTTATTACCTCTTCTGCATTCCATTTGTTTATTTCCTTTTTATACTTTTGTGGAAGGTTTGACTTGTTGAATGTATAAATATGCAAAAGCATTAATTTTGGCATATCGATTTTTTTCTGTTTTTTAACTAAATCTAATTGAAATTTTAAGTTATTCTGATTTATTATTATTATTATTATTATCATTATCATTATCATTTTGTTGTTGTTAATCTTCACCTGAGGATGTTTTTTCATTGATTTTTAGAATGGAAGGGTGGAGGGGAGAGACATCCATGTGAGAGAGACACATTGATTGGTTGCCTCCCACACTTGCCCCAACCAAGGCCGGGGATCGAACCTGCAACCTAGATATGTCCCCATGACCAGGAATTGAACCTGTGACCCTTTGATATGCAGGCCAAACCAGCCAGGGCTAATTCATTATTTTACAGTCTGAGGGCTATAGAATTGATGTAAAATGTTCCAATTTCTGAAGACATAAAATATTTTATCCTGAATAATAATTCACATGGAATAAACTTCTTCTAGCAGTGAAGTTAGCCAATTTGAATTTTTTGTATATAAATCAAATTATGTAAAGTACAATTCTCTGTAATATATTTTAGTATGTCAACACCATTTTCTTTTGGGAGGGTTTTTTTAAATCCTCACCTGAGGACATTTTTCCATTTTTTTTCGTTCAGATAGAGTGGGAGGGGGAGAGAGAGAGAGAAACATCGACGTGAAAGGGACACATCGAGTGGCTGCCACCTGCACGATCCAACCAGGGCCGGGGACAGACTGCAACCGAGGTACGTGCCCTTAGCGAGAACTGGACATGGGTCTCTCTGAACCGCAGGCTGACGCTCTAACCGCTGAGCCAAACCGGCCAGGGCAGGAGGGTTCATTTTTTTAAACAAACCTTTTATTTATCTATTTATTTGTTTTATTTTTTTGTTGATCCTCACCTGAGGATATTTTTCCATTGATTTTTTTAGATAGAATGGAAGGGAGGAAGGGAGGGAGAGAGAGAGAAACATTGATGTGAGAGAAACACATCGATTTGTTGCCTGCCACATGACTTGGATCAGGGCTGGGGATTGAACCTGCAACCCTTGAGTAGGAATCAAAGGTACATGCCCTTGAGTAGGAATCAAAGCCAAGACCCTACCGTCCATGGGCCAACTCTCTAACTGCTGAGCCACAGTAGCTAGGACTTAAAGGAACCTTTTAAACCATTTCTTAGTATACACTTCAGTGTCCTTAATTTCGTTCAGGATTGGAAACTTTGTACCTATTAAGCAGTATCTTTTCATTACTGACTAACCCTATTCCTTCCTAACCACTATTCTAATTTCTGTGTCTATGAATGTGCCTGTTTTTAGTTTGTTCATATAAGTGTTTGTCATCTAATATTCATCCTTTTGTGTCTGGCTTATTGTCATTGACATGATGTTTTCAAGATTCATCCACGTTGTAGCATGTATCATAAGTTCCTTTCTTTTTAACGCTGGATAATATTCCATTATATGTATATAGCTCATTGTGTTTATTCATTCATCCATCTGTTTTTTTTTATTCTCACCTGAGAACATTTTTCGATATTTTGTTTAGATAGAGTGGGAGAGGGAAAGAGAGAGAGAGAGAGAGAAACTTCGACATGAAAGGGACACATCGAGTGGTTGGCACCCACATGGCCCAACCAGGGTCGGGGACAAACTTCAACCGAGGTACATGCCCCTAGCGGGAACCAAACCTGGGTGTCTCTGGACCACAGGACGACGCTCTAACTGCTGAGCCAAACCAGCCAGGGCCATTCATCTGGTGATGGACATTTATGTTGTTTCCATCTCTGCCTGTCATGAATAATGCTGCTGTTAATGTGGTATGCAAATATCTGTTTGAGTCCATGCTTTTTATTCTTTTGACTATAATCTGAGAAATGGAATGGGCAGATCATGTGGTAATTCTATGTTTAACTTTTTGAGGAACTGTCACACTGTTTTCCTAATGCACCACGCTTTCAATTTTTCTGTGTCATTAACACTTGTTATTTTCTTTTTTTTTTTTAATAGCCATCCTAATAGTATTTCATTTTCATTTTTTTATTTAAGTTTCCCTAATGACAAGTAATGTTCAGGGTGTCTCTTCTTGTGCTTACTGAACATTCCTGATATTTTCCTTAGAGAAAAGTCTATGCCAGTCCCTTGTTCTCTTTCTGGGGTTGTTGTAATACTCTTCTTTATTGTAAAGTATAATTCTGAAGGTTTTCAGTTTGTTTCTTTTACATTTTATTGATATATTATTTATTTTAATATGAAATGGATAAATTAGGCAATTGTCTTTACTTCTGATCATTTAATTTACATAGAGTAATTCTGAAGAAGGAGATAAAGAAGATGATGATGAGGAAGAGGAAGAAGAAGAAGATGAAAATGATGATTCCAAGTCACCTGGAAAAGGCAGAAAGAAAATAAGAAAGATTCTTAAAGATGATAAACTAAGAACAGAAACACAAAATGCTCTTAAGGAAGAGGAAGAAAGGCGAAAACGTATTGCTGAGAGGGAGCGGGAGCGAGAGAAATTGAGAGAGGTAAATCAATTTTTATTTATGATTTCTTTTTAACATGTGACTTTCATAGATTCATAGATATATTTCGATATTACAAGAATAGAATGTTGTCATCAACCACAGATTTTTAATGACAGTTTTTTTCTATTAGTAGTGTTTTATGCAACTTAAAAAATCTTTATTAGGCTTTATTAATATAATTAGGTGCATGGAAAGAGTTAAAAGTATTGAATGATGACCAATGTGATTGTGTTTTATTTGGGGTAGAAAAATTTTTAAATAACCTTTTAATGTAAAAATTTTCAAGCAGATGTACAATTAGACGAGTTTTATAAATTTTTTTGTAAAAAAATTTTTTTGTTTATCTTTATATATATATATATATATATATACACACACGTGTTTCTTATAATCACATTACTGAATGTGGCATAAGCTGTATTTTTCTCTCCCTTTAAAAAATTATTTGTTTATTTATTTATTTATTTTTTAATCCTCACCCAAGGATATTTTTCTATTTATCTTCAGATAGAGGGAGAGAGGGGGAGAGGGAGAGAGAGAGGGAGAGAGAAAGAAAGAAACATCAACATGAGAAGGACGCATCAACTGGTTGCCTTCTGCACAACCCTGTCCAGGTCCAGGGACGAACTGCAACCAAGGTACATGCCCTTGACTGGAATCGAACCTGCAACTCTTTGGTCCGTGGGCCAGCGCTCTACTGCTGAGCCAAACTGGTCAGGGCTGTTTACGTTTTCTTTTAAATAGCTTGAGCTTATTGTTACTCATTTAGAATTAAAGGGTATTTTAGGTTCTTGTCATATTTTTGAGTGCATGACTCTCAAACCAATGTTTCTAATTTTTTCTTTCTTTCACAACACTTTTCAGTGAGAGTGTTTTGGCATCTTGGGTAGGATAGTTCTTGCTTGGGACTGCCTTTAACATTGTAGAACATTTATGCCCCCCCCCCACCTTCCTGGTCTACCTTAAAGACCAGTCCTGACAAGTTATTGTGACAACCATAAGTGCCCTTTTACATTTTCAAATGCCCTTTAGAGGAATAGAATCTTCCCTATTTGGGAGCTACGTGTCTATTCAAATTTTAATGATGGCACCATATATTAGTTTAAAGCACTTCTTTTCTCACAGCTCTACCTATAATATGTATTGAGATATCCAGTGTGAGAAATGATTAGCTAAATTACAGACATTACCACAGTGATTCAAAGTCTTGTGGCGGTTTTTGACTTTGGAAAACATGTAAACCTGTGATCTGTCCTGGTCTTATTAAATGAAAATAATTGTATGTGTGGTTTTGAAGTAGGTATGTTTATATTTTGAAATTTTTCTTTTAGTAAGGGTAATACTCCACTCTTGTTTGTAAGATTTCTGTGAGCTTAATTATAGTTCCCTTTCTTGTAGGTGATAGAAATTGAAGATGCTTCACCAACCAAGTGTCCAATAACAACCAAGTTGGTTTTAGATGAAGATGAAGAAACCAAGGAACCATTAGTGCAGGTTCATAGAAATATGGTTATCAAATTGAAACCCCATCAAGTAGATGGTAAGAAACTGTTAGATGATTAAAGTGTTTTAAATTAAGTTTTACCAATATTTGATGTCTTCTGTGTACCTCACATTCTGCTAAGCGCTGGAGGTACATTGATGAGCAAAACAAACATCATCCATGCCCTTATGGAGCATATAAGCAAATGAGGAAGAACAAAATTGAATGATTGCAATGATAATGAGTGTTGTAAAAGGGGAAGTAAGTGCCATTTACAAATGGGTATATATGACAAGTGAATTTCACCTAGTCTTCAGCAGTTGACTAAAGTCAGCTGCGGGGTAGGGACAGTTACAGTTAGTTAAAAACCTTCACGTGATGCTATTTCAACAGTTTGAGGTATATATTTTTTATCCTCATCCGAGGACATTTCTGCATTTATCTTCAGATAGAGTGGGAGGGAGAGGGGGAAGAGAGAGAGAGACACACACACACACACACACACACACACATCGACTGGTTGCCACCCACATGACCCCAACCGGGGCCGAGACAAACTGCAACCAAGGTTTGTGCCCCCAGAGGGAGCCAAACCTGGGACTCTGGTCCATAGGCCGACGCCCTAACCACTGAGCAAAACTGACCAGGGCTTGAGGTATGTTTGTTAATAATATTTCTATATTGGTGTTAGAAAGATACCAAAGCATACCTATACTCTGCTTTGTTAGAGCGGAATCAATAAGTCAGTTTTGAGTGTGTATGCAAATGAATTCCTATGAGAAGTTCTACAGTTGGTACTCCTTTAGTAGTCTGCCCCCTTTCTTGTTCAGTCTTTGTTAATGAATAAAGGGACAAATGATAAACTATCTCTTGTTTTCTTGATTGACTCAATAAACCTGAAAGTACATTTTGATAGAAGTCTGTTTCTTCTTTGGATAAAGTTACTATTTTAGATCATTTATATATCTCTTTGGACCATCCCAGGGAATGGAGAAGGTTTGCTGTGATAGGTTAGATAAGGTGACCTTGTTGTGTGCTTGTTTTTACTTTCTTTTTTATAGTTAATGGGGGTGGTGGTAAGTTGGGGGGAATACTCATTTACATTTAAGAGATTCTTTGGTTTTTTTAATTCTATTTCCTAGATGTTTTGGTAATGTTTTTGATATGTTTATGAGGGAAGATTTTTAACTTGGGCCTTTAAATTGAACTTAATGAAGCTGTTATTTTTAGGTGTTCAGTTTATGTGGGATTGCTGCTGTGAGTCTGTTAAAAAAACAAAGAAATCTCCAGGTTCAGGATGTATTCTCGCCCACTGCATGGGACTTGGTAAGACTTTACAGGTAAGAACATGAAGGTGGTCTGTTTTTGTGCATTTATTACTTTAAGAATATAGGATTCTGTTATCTTACAGGCACAGTTATAGGGACTGGAGATAAAGCAGTGAACAAGAGTAACAAGATCCCTCTTCCAGGAAGTTTATATTCTGGTGGTGGAGAGATATTTTAATCAAATAAAATAAGAATATGTATTTTCAGATAATAAGTGTTAAGGGAAATAGAGAAAGAAAGCATTTTTTAGGAGATGATATTTGAGCAGCGATCTTAATGAAGTGAAGGAATGGGGTTACAGGCTAGCCAGTAAAAACTGCAAAGATTCTGAGGTAGAAATGAACATCCTTTACAACTTGTTTGTTCGTTAAACCTCACCTGAGAATATTTTTTCCATTGACTTTTATAGAAAGAGTGGAAGGTAGGGAGGGAGAGAGATGAAAGGAGAGGAAAAGGCTGGGGATTGAACCCCTTTGGTGCGTGGGCCTGACTTTCACTGAGCCACACTGGCCAGGGCCCTTTACAATTTTTTTTTTTAATCCTTACCCAAGGATATTTTTCTATTTATCTTCAGATAGAGTGGGAGGGAGAGAGAGGGAGAGAAAAGGAAGAGAGAGAGAAACATCAACGTGAGAGGGACATATTGACTGGTCACCTCCCACCTGACCCTGACCAGGGCAGGGGATGAACCGCAATGGAGGTATGTGCCCTTGGCCGGAATTGAACACAAGACTCATTGGTCCGTGAGCCGACATTATACCGCTGAGCCAAACTGGCCAGGGCTACAACTTTTTAACAGTTTGTCATCCTGTAGTAATGAGAACATAAAATATTTTTCACTATTAAAGTTCTATATTTCTGAATGGCTGGAATTGTAGCAGAGATGTGAACTTAGTGAATATATGTGTAATTTTAAACCATAAGATAGTTATTATATATTCTGAACACTTTAAAATGGAAAAGTACTCTATAACACAATTGTCTATTAAGTGGGCAGTGGTATTTTCTGAAAGGTTGTAGGGACATTCTGTGGAGACCAGGAACTTAGTAGCTATTTTGGCATGGTTACTTCTTGTGTTTTTTTTTTTTTTTTTAAGTTTTCTTGATTTTAGAGAGAGAGGAAGGGAGAGGAAGAGAGAGAGATAGAAACGTCGATGAGAGAGAACATCAATTGGCCACCTCCTGCATGCCCCCCGCTGGGGATCAGGCCCACAACCCAGGCATGAGCCTGACCCGAGAATCCAGCTGGCGACCTCTTGGTGCATGGGTCCACGCTCAACCACCGAGCCACACCAGCCGAGCACTTTTTTTAAAAAAAAAATATGTCTTTTATTGATTTTTTTTTTTTTTTGTCGGGAGGGAGGGAGAGACAGAAACATGGAAGTGAGAAAAACATCGATTGCCTGCCTTTTGCATGCCCCCTACTGGGGATTGAGCCCACAACCCAGGTATGTGCCCTGACCAGGTATCAAATCAGGGACCGCTCAGTCCATGGGACTGAGCCACACTGGCTGGGCTGGTGTGGTTACTTCTTATATTCATATTATTATTATTGGCTCTTTAGAGTTGGAAGGGTCTTATCCATCATGTAGTTGAACCTCCTCCTTTTACATAGGATATCTCTTCCCCTGTACTTTGCCTGGTTTGGAAATTATGAGCTTTGGTTGGCTGCTTTGTTGTTTAAAGCAGGAAAAAAAACAACCAACCAACCAACTACTGAATTGTAAGATTACTTGATTTATTAACATTTTGTGGATATTGAAATGCACTTGGCAACTTCATTTGTTTTCTTGTAGGTGGTTAGTTTTCTTCATACAGTTCTTTTGTGTGAGAAATTGGATTTCAGTACAGCTTTAGTGGTATGTCCTCTTAATACTGCTTTAAATTGGATGAATGAATTTGAGAAGTGGCAAGAGGGATTAGAAGATGATGAGAAGCTTGAGGTATCATATTTTAATGTTTTTATTATTAAAATAACTGCATGAAATTAGTATAGTAAAAAAGATTTTTTATTACCAGTGACATATTTCAATGGGATATTTAGTATTTGTACATTACTCATATCTAATTTTAAAAATCTTTATTTTCTTACAAAAGGTCTCTGAATTAGCAACTGTGAAACGTCCTCAGGAGAGAAGTTACATGCTTCAGAGGTGGCAAGAAGATGGTGGTGTTATGATCATAGGCTACGAGATGTACAGAAATCTTGCTCAAGGAAGGAATGTGAAGAGTAGGAAACTTAAAGAAATATTTAACAAAGCTTTGGTTGATCCAGGTAAGATATTAACAGGCACTGAGATACAGAAGCAAGTTGAATAAAAAATGTGCTTTATGTTTTATTTAACAAATACTAATTGAGCAACTACTGAGTAGCTGGTTCTTTTTAATTTATCCTTCAGGCTGTTGCCTTTTCATTTTTTGGTATAATTTGATGAAGATGAAATGACCTTTAATGTTGCCAGCTGTTCAGAATGCACTTGCTGAGGTTTTTAGGGAAGACCTTGTAAACAATAAAAAAGAGTCTTGTGCCTGTCACATTTGCAGATGTTTCCAATATTAGATGATATCAAGCACTCTCTCCATACTCTGAAAACAGTTTTTAAGATTCTTTCCCAACTTTATGTCATTAGAAAAATTGCTGCATGTTTTTTCTTTTTTAAAGGGTCATCACTATGAAGGTTAATATTTGCAATATTGTCAATCCTTATGGCAGTAATCCTCATGATGCAAGATCAAATATTTGACTCTTTTTTGCCCCATAAGAAAGCAGCAAGTTGTACTGTTCATAAAACTAATTTTAAATATTAATTTATATCTATAATTGTTCCTTTCAGTCTTCATCTTGTCATATCTAATTACTTTAACACACTATTGAAGCTTTTGATGTTTGTTGAGAAAGTTGAATTTTCACTCCAGAAAAAATAACAGTATTCTTTAGAATCCATGGCTTTACCTCTTTTTTATTTACTTTAATTTTTACATTTTTCAGCTTTATTGAGGTATAATTGACAAATTAAATTCTAAGATGCTTAAAATGTACAACATGATTTGATATACATTGTGAAAGGATTCCCACTTTGAGTTGCACATCTACCACCTCATATATTTATCTTTTTTGTGAGAACATTTAAGTTCTAAGCAAATTTCAGTTATGTAATACAGTCACCATGTTATACATTTAGATCCACAACTAGAGCTACAATGTTAAACATTTAGATCCTCAGAGCTTATTCTTATTATAACTGAAAGTTTGTACCCTTTTACCTCTTTTTCAGATGGTTATTTAATTCACATATGCCAAAGTAACTTTACTTTTGTAATCTAAGGCCTAATAATATGTTTATCTTTTTCTCATGATTAAAATAGTTGTCTAAAAGTCCTGACGTGGTTGTATTGCTGGAGAACTATAAGCTAATGAATAGTATTGCAGCATATGCTTCACAAGGTTTCCTTGGAACAGTTTATTTTTTATTTTTTTCATCTTTATTGTTGAGAGTTTTATAGATAGTCCCCCCTTTTTTCATCCCATTGCCTCTTCCTTCCAGTTCCCACCCTGCCCCATGCCTTCATCACCCTATTGTCTGTGTCCATGGGTATGTATATATGCATATAAGTTCTTTGGTTATTCTCTGTCTGCCCTTTCTCCCACAGTCCCTCTGAGGTTCATCAGTCTGTTCCCTGCTTCCATGGCTCTTGACCTATTTTATTCATCAGTTTATTTTGTTTATTAGATTCCACATATAAGTGAAATCATGTGATATGCATAATACTCTCCAGGTCTCTTCATAGTGCCTCAAAGAGGAATCCTTCTTTATAGCTGCATAGTATTCCATTTTATTTATTTCTACATGCGCGTGCGCGTGCGCACACACACACACCCACCCCCATAGCTTTTTTTATTCACTCATCTACTGATGGGCACTTGGGCTGTTTCCAGATCTTAGCTATTGTAATTAGTGCTGCTGTGAACATAGAGGTGGATATATTCTTTCTTTCTTTCTTTCTTTTTTTCTTTTTAATCTTCAGATAGAGCGGGAGGGACAGAGGGAGGAAGAGAGAGAGAGAGAAACATCGATGTAAGAGACACATCTCATCTAGTGGTTGCTACCCACATGACCCCAACCTGGGCCAGGGACAAACTGCAAGTGAGGTATGTGCCCTTGATCAGAATCGAACCTGGGACTCATTGGTCCGTGGGCCGATGCTCTAACCACTGAGCCAAACCGGCCAGGGCCTGGGCTATGACTATTTTTATAAGAACATTGTTTATCTTCCCACATGAGCAGCACTGTAAAAGGATTAACTTTATTTACTCAGATTGATTACAATTTCACATTTGTTATATATTAATTACATGTTTTTCTATATATTTTTATAGGCCCTGACTTTGTTGTTTGTGATGAAGGCCATATTCTAAAAAATGAAGCATCTGCTGTTTCAAAAGCTATGAATTCTATCCGATCAAGGAGAAGGATTATTTTAACAGGAACACCACTTCAGAATAATCTTATAGAGTGTGAGTTAATATCTGTAGAGATGCCGTAGAGTATTAGCTTTGCCACTTTGCAGTTCGCCTTTCTTCTGTTTAGTATAGTCTCTGACCATAATCTATGTAGGTCCATCTTAGTCTACTGTGAGAGAATACCTTACATTTGAAATAGAATGCTTTATAAATATTAATGGTAAACTATAGTTAAGAGGTGTGCCGTTGTGAGTGTTGAAATATAAATACTGAATTTGAAATATATAAAAAGTATCAGAAGTCTTAATGATTGCTTTAAAAGCACAGATGCAGCCCTGGCCGGTTTGGCTCAGCGGTTAGAGCGTCGACCTGCAGTCCTGAGAGACCTGGGTTCGGTTCCCGCTAAAAGCACAGATGCATTTGTGACTACTCAGGAGATGCTGTGACAAAATATATCCAGTTTTGGGGGCAGGTACTAAGAAATGCTAGGTGTGAACATTTTAGGAAGGAGGAAGTAGGCAAGGAGAGCTGTGTTGAATACATGTTAGCATAGAATTTGTGGAGGTGGAAGATAGATGATATGAACGCAGGGAAGTGACTTGTGAATTTCCCTCGTTTTAATTTGTGTGTATTGACACTGAAGAGGGAACATGAGTTATTCAGCAAGTGACAAATTGAAATTTCTTATTATAATCCATTGTAGTAGTTTTTTAAAAAATTTTTTACATTGTTTTCATTCATTTAGTTTTTTATAGTAATTTAACTTTTTTATTATTTGTAACACTGGTTATTATTATTAGCCTGTATTTTCTTTATTTTTATGTGTTCTGGCTTCCCCCTTTCCTGTTACCCCACTTATAGAAATGCTGTTTCTCATTGTGGTCTGATTTGTATAGGGTAACTGATAATTCTGTTAAGGACTTCTGGAACTAAATGAATAATATCAAATTTGATATAATAGCTTATTACTTGATTTTATTATTTTGATTTAGTATTTATGTTTTTTTCCCCCACAGCATACTCTTGCTTATCATAAAATCTTGGTTAGAATTACAGAATACGTATTTTATACTTCCTATTTATTATAAAGACTATGGAGTTAGAAGAAAACGTTGTTAGGTTGTTTTTAAAACACTCATGTATAGAATTTATTGTTATTTACTTATTTTGTTAATGCTCACCCAAGGATATTTTTTCCATTGATTTTTAGAGAGAATAGAAGGGAGGGGGGAAGGGGAGAGAGAGAAAGAAACATCAGTGTGAGAGAGACACATTGATTGATTGCCTCCTGCAAGCGCCCTAACTGGTAAATGGGGCTGGGAATGGAATCTAGGACCCTTCGGTGGGTGGGCCAACACTCTAACTACTGAGCCATGCCAGCCAGGGCTGGTTTTATTTGAATTTCTCATTTGGTTTAGGAAATTCAGTTCTAGATTAGACTTATAACCAATGTTCAATCTACACTCAGTTTGCTGTTCTTTCTTTGTAGATTAATTTTAATACTTCTATGGCATGCGTTTTTTTTGACATGAGCATCTTATCAGAAAATTTTTCTGAGTCATTTTGCCATTATTGTTGTTAATGAACTAATGTCTTCTCTCTTAGATCATTGCATGGTTAACTTTATCAAGGAAAATTTGCTTGGCTCCATTAAGGAGTTCAGAAATCGATTTATAAATCCAATCCAAAATGGTCAGTGTGCAGATTCTACCATGGTAGATGTCAGAGTGATGAAAAAGCGCGCTCACATTCTCTATGAGATGTTAGCTGGATGTGTTCAGGTACAAATACATTCCCCAGTAATAAAATATTGTTACTTCATTATATTGCAATCCCAAAATGTTTTCTGAATTTAAACTTTATTTTCTGTTTTCCCCCTTTTTAGTATATAATTAAACCTCCTTTCATTGTCCTTAAAAGTGTATGCAACATTATTACTTTTTAAATAAGTTCCATTGAGAAGGTTAGACCATACTTGATTAGTTTATTAGTGAAGTGTATGACTTCATATTTTAATATGTAAATTCCTCATCTTTAAGATAGAGGATATATAAAAGGAACACAGCTATTATGATTAAGAAATTCCTGTGCTCATTCTAAATCTAGAATGTAGTATTCTAAACCTCATTTACTTGAAATGGTTGTACGAAAAGCATTTATGACTTATAAGGGGTACCATTTTTAATATAAACCTGAATAAACAATTTTATCATTGTCAAGTACAAAACAAACCTGAATGGGCTAGTAGTGTTGTTTATTTACACATCTTCAATTAACCTATATTAATGAGTAGATAACTATGTAGTGACTGAGCCAGCAATTAATAGATCTCAAGATCTGCACTCTTTCTTCCAACACTAGACACTAATGGTAGCCACAAAGATGTAGCAAATGAGACAGGTCATCCTTCTGCCTGGGTATACTAACATCATATAAGGCAAAGTCGTCCTGTTTGTTCAGGTTAGCCACAGGTACTAGCAAGTACTGTGTTTCTGTGTTGCTGCGACTACCTAGGCAGCTTTTATTTTCTGGATTAGGTAGTCATTGTATCTTGCATATTAGTGTTCTCTCTTTCCTGTTCCAAAAGCGATTTCAAGAGTGCTTATATGTGATTTGGTTTCTCATTTGGGCAAAGATTCCCCCTGGAGTTATGTGTTGTCCTCTGGCACTTTGGCACATCTTACACAAAGGACAACTAAGAGTACATCTGACTTCAATTAATCAGTTTTACTGTATGATCAAAGCATTTTTTTTTTCCTAGAACTGTCTACTACATCCCCTACCATCCTTTTTTTCTTTTCTTTTATATGTATAGAGGAGACCATTTGAAAACCTAAATTGCTCACTTGGTAATATGACCACTCCCATTTAAAACCTATGTTACAGAATCTTTATACCAGTGCATCATTTTGTGTAGTCATATGAAATACATTAACTGCAGTCATATGGGAATCATTGTGTGATTAAAGACTGTAAATATGTTTAAGAAGATGTTTTCTTATATGTTTGGTACCTACTTCTTTATGTGTATCTTTTAGTTGCAAGCAATAATCATTCTTAGAGCAGTTAATTCCTGTCATATATTTTGGTTAACTAATTTTCATTCTTTTTCTTGTTAATTACAGAGGAAAGATTATACAGCATTAACAAAGTTCTTGCCTCCAAAACATGAATATGTGTTAGCTGTGAGAATGACTCCTATTCAGTGCAAGCTCTATCAGTACTACTTAGATCACTTAACAGGTAACAAATACAATTAGTTTACTGTTTTTACCTTTCCTGTAAAGATATTCTTTTCTGTAGAATACTGTCTAGGTAATTTTACCGTGTCAGTTGTTCTTTTTCAATTTTGCAATTGAGTAAAATTGATCTGCTTATTTTATAAAAGCACAAAATATTTCTAATTAAAAAGTCACTAATATTGTCAAAATAAAATCAAGGAATAAACAGGTGAAAAACCATACAAAGCAACTGTGAATAATGCCCTTAATTTGTATAAAGCTTTTATTTCAGAAAAATATAAATGTGAATAAATCAATAAAAGAAAACATATAGAATTCCAATATATTATTAAAAAACATTCAACCACATTAATAATTAAAAGCATGTAAATCAAATCCATGAAATCATTTCTGTTAAATTGACAAAGGCTGAAGGAAAGGAAAAGGCAAAATACAAGGCATAGTGTATATTATACTTCCACTGTTACAATAAAAATACATGCAAATGCCTAAAATATACCAAAATGTTAACTGAGGTTGTTTTCTGGGTGGTTTCATTATGATGAACTTTTAGTTTCTTTCTTTCTTTCTATGGGTTTTTAAAAATACAATCAATAGGTATTGTTTCATCATCAATAAATTTGTATATGCGTATGTCTATATGTTTGTGACTGTGTGCCCAAGGTTGTCACTGTTCACAGAACAAAACCTAGTTTCTGTCCTGAAGTGGGATTTCTTTCTTTCTTTTTTTTTAAATGTATCTTTATTATTGGAAGTATTACAGATGACCCTCCTTTTTTCCCCCATTGACACCCTCCTCCCTGCCTTCACTGCACTATTGTCTGTGTCCATTGGTTATGCATATATGCATATAAGTTCTTTGATTTATCTCTTCCCACCCCCTACCCCTCTTCCTCTGAGGTTTGTCACTCTGTTCCCTACTTCCATATGTCTGGATCTGTTTTGTTCGTCAACTTAATTTGATCATTACATTCCAGAAATAAGTGAGATCATGTGATACTTTTCCTTCTCTGACTGGCTCATTTCACTTAGTATAATACTCTCCAGATCCCTCCATGTCATCTCAAAGGGTAAGAGATTTTTCTATCTTACAGCTGCATAGTATTCCATTGTGTAAATGTACGATAGCCTTTTTTTATCTGCTCATCTACTGATGGACATTTGGGCTGTTTCCAGATCTTAGCTATTATAAATAGCGCTGCTATGAACACAAGAGTGCATATATTCTTTCTGATTGGTGTGTTAGGCCTCTTAGGATATATTCCAAGAAGTGGGATCACTGGGTGAGATGGCAGTTCCATTTTTAATTTTTTGAGGAAACACCATATTGTTTTCCATAGTGGCTGCACCAGTCTGCATTCCCACCAGCAGTGTACTAGAGTCCTCTTTTCTCCACATCCTTGCCAGCATTTGTTTGATGATTTGTTGTATACATAATTAAGTAACCAAATATAGACTTCTAATGAGAGAGTTACTTTGTAGTTTAAGAATGTGAGAGATGTTCAGACCTCTCTTTCATTAATCTTTGAGTAATGAAGGATGCTAAATTTGGTCATTTAATTTAACATTTTTTTTCCATTTAAAATTTTGTTTCAGGGAAAGTGCTAACTACAGTATTTTCAAATATTAGAGAATCATTTGTCTTTAATAACCAGTAGCAAAATTTTAATAGCTTATATATAGAGGTTAAAATGTACTCTTTTGAAAGCAATGCAGTATTTAAGAATTAAAGTGGCCTGATTCTTTAATCAGGAGTAAATATGTAAATTACTAATTACCAAAGCTTCAAAACTGAAAGAAAATCATTGTTAGATAACAGTTTGGTGCCATGAATCTTTCAGTTATGAAAAGGTCTGAGGTTTCCCCATACTAAATAAGACGTTTTGTTTCCTTAAATTATAATAACCTGAGTTAATAACCCCTTTGAGAAAACTTCCATGAAAAGGCAAATGAGTTATATTCTCACTACATACCATTACAGTATTTTTCCTGAAATGTCACCCAACTGTCTCAATTGAATTCTGATCTTTTGTTTCTATAGTTGACTTTTTTTTTTTAGATTCTACTTGATTTTAAGAAGTTCACTTAAATTTTGCTTTTAATACTAGCAGTGGTTTGATGTTAATTTTAGTAGCGATAATTTAAAATATTTGCAGAATTAATATCATAAGGGACTGACTTAAAAAAATTTTTTTTGTTTAGAGAGAGAGGAAGGGAAAGAGAGAGATAGAAATATTGATGATAGAGAACATTGATTGGCTGCCTCCTGCATTCCCCCCATTGGGGATTTGGCCTACAATCTGGGCATGTGCCCTGATTGGGAATGCGACCTCTTGGTGCATGGTGATGCTTAACCACTGAGCCACATTGGCTGGGCAAGGGATTGACATTTAAAAATATATATTTTTATTGATTTTTTAGAGAGAGAAGAAGGGGAAGAGAGAGAGAAACGTTGATCGGCTACCTCCTGCACACCTCCCACTGGGGATGGAGCCTGCAACTGGGGCATGTGCTCTGACTGGGAATCGAACTGGGACTTCTCAATCCATGGGACCATGCTCGATCCACTGAGCCACACTGGCCGGGCAAGAGACTGACTTATAATGGATTTCAAGGAAATTAAAATCTGTGCACTATTGTAAAGCATGCAGAAATGGAGCACATGAAATCACAATCCACAGAATGGGAGAAAGTATTTGCTAATCGTGTATCTGATAAAGGGATTAATATCCAGAATATATAAAGAACTCCTGCAAACTCAACAGTAAAATTTCCAAATAATCCAAGTAAAAAGTGGGCAAAGGACTTCAAAAGACGTTTTTCCAAAGAATATTAAAAAATGACCAGTAAGCACATGAAAAGATGCTATACATCATCATTACTTATGAGGAAAATGCAAATCAAAACCTCGAGATACATTTCACACCTGCTAGGATGATTAATATAAAAAGAATAAGAAAAAGGAAAATACAAGTATTGACATGGATGTGGAGAAATTAGAACACTGGTGCATTGTTGGTGGGAATGTAAAATAGTGCAGAAAAAGCAGCATGGCAGTTCCTCAGAGTGAGACATAGATTCACCAAAAGATCCAGCAACTCCACTTTTAGGTATATACCCAAAATAATTGAGAGCAGGAATTTAAACATATACCCAAGTGTAAATCAATGGATGAATAGATGAACAAAATATGATTGTGTATGTGTGTGTACGTGTACACACACGTATACCCAATTGGAATATTATTTAGTCTTAGAAAGGAAATTCTGGCATGTTACAACATGAATGAATCTTGAAGACATCATGTTTAACAATGAAATATGCTAGCCCTGGCCAGTTTGGCCCAGCAGTTAGAGTGTTGGCCTGCGGTCCAGAGAGACCCGGGTTCGGTTCCTGCTAAGGGCACGTACCTCGGTTGCAGTTTGTCCCCGGCCCTGGTTGGTTGTGCGGGTGGCAACCACTTGATGTGTCCCTTTCACGTCGATGTTTCTCTCTCTCTCTCTCTCTCTCTCTCTCTCCCTCCCTCCCTCCCTCCCTCCCTCCCTCCCTCTCTATCTGAACAAAATATTGAAAAATGTCCTCGGGTGAAGATTAAAAAAAAAAAGAAATATGTTAGACACAAAAGGACAATTATTATATGATTCTACTTCGAGATACCTAGAGTAGTCAGATATATAGAGGCAGTAGGTGGAATAGTGGTTACCAGGAGCTGGATGACAAGACAATGCATAGTTATTTTGAATGGGTACAGAATTTCTCTTTCAATTTAGGGTAATGAAAAATCATAGAATTAGAGAATGGTGATGGTTGCACAACATTGGAGTTATATGAATGGCACTGAATTGTACTCTTACAAATGGAGAGGCATAATATGCTTTTGTCTCAAAAAAAAAGGTTCATTGGTCCAAGTGCCACCCTCGAGAGATTGATTCAGTGGACATGGAGTAGGGCTCAAGCGTCTGCATTTTTGTATGCCCTACAGGTGATTTTGATGTACCCTCAGCTTGAGAACCACTGCTCTAAATGCTCAACATCACTGGCCATCAGGGAAATGTCAATCAAAACCACAATGAGACACTGCTTCATTACTCACTAGGATGGCTATAATATCAAAAATAGAAAATAAGAAGTGGTGAGGATGTGGAGATATTGGAACCCTTATATGTTGCTGGTTTGGAGTGTCAAATGGTGTAACTGATGTGGAACACAATTTGGCAGTTTCTTAAAAAGGTTAAGTATAGAGTTACCATATGACCCAGTGATTACATTCTTAGGTATATACCCAATAGAAATGAAAACACGCTTCCACACAAGGATTTTTACACCGGTGTTCATAGCAGCATTATTCATGAGCTAGAAATAACACATATGTTCACCAATGGGTAAATGGATAAACTAAAGTGGTATTTGCATGTAATAGAACATAGTTTGATAATTAAAAGGAACAAATTGTTGCTACATGCTACAACATGGATCAACATAGAAGACATATGCAAAGTTAAAGAAGCCAGTCAGAAATGAACATAAGTTTTATGATTCCATATATATGAAATATCCAGAGTAGACAAGTAGTTTGAGTAGGATAGGTGTTAGTTCTTTTTTGAATGTTTGGTAAAATTCACTTGTGAAACCATCCAGTCTAGAATTTTTGTTTGCTGGCAGTTTTTAAATTACTGCTTTAATATAATTAGTTGTAATAGGTCTGTTTAGGTTTTCTGATTCTTCCTGATTCAGTTTTAGAAGATTGTATGTTTGTAGGAATTTGTCCATTTCACTCAGATTGTCCAATTTGTTGGCACATAGTTGTTCATAGTATTTTCTTATAATCCTTTGTATTTTTGTGATGTCAGTTGCTTCTCTTTCATATCTGGTTTTATTTATTTGGGTCATCTTTCTTTTTATTCTTGATGAGTCTGGTTAAAGGTTCATCAATCTTGTTTATCTTTTGAAAGAATCAGCTCTTGGTTTTATTGATGTTTTGTATTGATTTTTAGTTTTTATATCATTTATTTCCTCTCTGATCTTTATTATTTTCTTCCTTCTACTTACTCTGGGCTTTGTTTGTTGTTCTTTTTGTAGTTCTTTGAGGTATGGGGTTTGATTGTTTATTTTAACTTTTCCTTGTTTCTTGAGGTAGGCCTGTAATGCTATGAACTTACCTCTCAGGACTGTTTTCACCGTGTCCCATAGATTTGGGTTTATTGTATGTTAATGTTCATTTATTTCCAGGTAATTTTTTATTTCTTCCTTGATCTTATTGGTAATTCATTCATTTAGCCTCCATGTGTTTGAATGTTTTTGAGTTTTTTATTGTGATTAATTTCTAGTTTCATGCCATTGTTATCCAAGAAGATGCTTGATGTGGTTTCAATCTTCTTGAATTTGATAAGACTTGTTTTGTGCCATAATATGTGGTCTGTCTTTGAGAATGTTACATATATGCACTTGAGAAGGATGTATATTCTGCTTCTTTGAGATTAAATGTTCTCTAAATATCAATTGAATCTACCCGATTTAGTACGTTGTTTAAGGTTGCTGTTTCCTTGTTGATAATGTTTTCTGGTACATTTATCCAGTGATGATGGTGGGGTATTAAAATCTCCTACTATGACTCTATTGCTATTGATTGCTCCCTTAAAGTCCACCAAGATTTTTTTTTTATATATAATTAGGAGCTTCTGTTTTGGGTGCATTTATGTTTACAAGGGTATGCCCTCTTGTTGCCTCAACCTCTTTAGTAGTTTTTGTGACTCTTTGTCTCTTGTTAGGGCCTTCATTTTGAAGACTGTTTCGTGAGATATAAGTATTGCTACCCCATACTTTATTCATTTCCATTCGCATGGAATTTTTTTTCCATCCCTTCACTTTTATCCTGTGTGAATCTTTTGTTTCAAGATTGGTCTCTGCTAGACAGCATATATATAGGTCATATTTTCTTAACCATTCAGTTACCTTATTTATTTTGATTGGAGCATTTAATACATTTATATTTAAGGTTATTATTGAATGCCATTTTTTATACTTATTTTCCTCTATTTTTCTTCTTAAAGCAGGCCATTTAACTAAATGTCTCCCTCTTGCTACCTTTAAGATTCTCTTTGTCTTTAACATTTGCCATTTTTATTATGATGTTTCTTTGTGTGGGTCTCGTGATTGGGACTCTGAGCTTCTTGAACTTGTGTGACCTTTTTCCTTCTCCAGGTTCAGAAAGTTTTCGGCCATTATTTCTTCAAACAGATTCTCTATTCTTTGCTCACTTTCTTCTCCTTCGGGGACCCCTTTGATACAGATGTTGTTAATGTTTCATGTTGTCCCAAAGTTTGCTTAAACTATCCTCATTCTTTTTTTTTTTTTTCCTGCTCTGATTAGGTATTTTCTTCTATCTTGTCTTCCAAATTGCTGATTCAGTCCTCTGCTTCACCCAACCTTCCATTGTATTCTTAATGTCAGATATGGTCTTCTTCATTTTCAACTGGTTCTTCTTCATTGTTTCTAAGTTGCTTTTCATGCTATTATTCCCACTAAGTTTCTTGAGCATCCATATAACTGCTACTTTGAACTCTTATTTCTGATAAATTGCTTGCATCCATTTCATTCAGCGCTTTTTCTGGAGATTTTTCCAGTTTTTTCATTTGGGGCCTGTTTATTTGCCCCCCATTTTGGATGTCTGTGTTTGTTTCTCTGCATTAGAATTGGTATGGCTTTTAGTCTTCATTGGGTGTTCTTCTATAGTAGGTGTCCTGTGGGACCCGGTGGTGCAGTCTCCTTGATCTCCTGAGCTGGGTGGGTTATGTGGGCCCTCCTGTTGTAATTGGGTCTTGATTGTTTTGGCCCATTTGTGGGTAGGATAAACTCCCAGGCTGGCTGGCTGTAAGCCTCAACACTAACCATGGCATGTAAACTGCTGTGCAGGTGCAATGTAGAGGTGTCTTGTTGGGCTCAGTGGCACAATCTTTCAGTTTACCTGAGCTCCATGCTCCAGGAAAGTTTTTTGTGGCTTATGTGCAACCCCTGTTGTAGTTGCATCTTGAATGCTGTTGGCCCTCTTTATGCATGGAGTTAGTCCTACAGGCTAGGTGACTATAAGGGTAAACCTCTATCACTGTGTATGTGACATTGTGCACGGCTGCCCCCTGGGGCAAGGTTGTTCCCAGCAGGGTCTATTGCCTGCCGGAATCCTCCTTTTGGTTTGCCGCTTATTTGGCTAATTGGGTCTAGCTTTGGTGTAGTCTGAAGCCCACTGCTGGTTGTGTTGGTTCTTTGTCCACTAGGTGGAGTTCTGGTACAGGTTGCTGTCAGAGGTTGTGTGTAACCGGCTTTGGGCTACCTGTCTGTGGTTACCACTCTATTAACTGTTTGTGTCTACATCTACTGGACCTGAATATGTATGGTAGGGGCCAATCTGTATACAAGGGTCAGCTTCTTCCAGCTTAGAGCTGGGGGCAGATCTGTAAAAGGACTGAGGCTCCCTGAGGTCCCCCTCCAGCTGTCAGCTACTTTGCCTCCCACTGAGGCTGTCTAGTTTTCCTCCAGAGCCTTCCAAAGAAGGACTGTAGGATGAGCCCAGGCTAGCTGAGATTGGGCTTATGGGTCCTGTACTTGGAGATCATGCAGTCAGGCACTGAAAGAGGGGAAAGTAGCCCTTGGTTCAAGGCTAAACCTCTCAGTGTCTGCAATAGTCTCCAGCTCTATTTCCTCCTAGGTTCAGATTGGGTCCAGCCAGCTGTCCCCTCTGCAGGAGCATGCTCAGCTCCCCTGGACGCGGGGTAGATATAAAGAGTTTCCCATTGAGAATGATGTCAGCCCAACCCACAGGAGGGAGCTAAGCACTTCATTCCAGTCTCAGACAATGGTCTCTGAGGGTCTCACACTTGGAATGTCCCTGCTCTGAGCTGCTCTCCCTTCCCCCCATGGAACTTCATCTAGTGGGGGCTACCCAGGACTTGGCAGGGCTGATCCAAACAGTCTCCCTTTGGGCGTGGTGCCTGCAACTTGTAGGATGGGTTCAGGCACTTCTTCTCCTTCCCAGGGTGGCATGGGCTGAACTTGCAGGGGAACCTGGATTTCCTCCCCGCAGTGTAGCCACACAGCCCAGCAGTCTCCTGTCTGGCTCCTGAACAGAAGCCTCCCCGAGAGACACATTATGAAAATCCCAGCTTTGGTCAGTTATCTATATAAAGAATTACGTTGTCTGCAAAAAGTGACAGTTTTACTCTTTAATTCCCAATTTGGATGCTGATTCTTTCTTTCTCCTGCCTGATTGCTCTGCTATGACTTCCACTACTATATTGAATAAGAGTGGTGAGAATGGACATTCTTGTCTTTTTCCTGATCTTAGAAGAAAAGTTTTGAGTTTTTCACCATTGAATATGATATTGCCTAAGGGTTTGTCATATATGACCTTTATTATGTTGAGGTACTTTCCTTCTATACCCATTTTATTAGGTGTTTTAATTATAAATGGATGTTGTATGATGTCAAATGCTTTTTTGTATCTATTGAGATGATCATATGATTTTTACCCTTTATTTTGTTAATATTATGTATCATATTGATTGATTTGCATGTTAACCACCCTTTCCCCTATAATAAACTGCACTTGATTGTGATGTATTATTTTGACTGTATTGTTGTATTCTATTTAACAGTATTTTGTTTAGGAGTTTTACATTTGTATTTATCAGAGATATTGGTCTGTAGTTTACTTTTTTTGTGTGTTACCAGTACCAGGTATTGGTATCAGGGTAGTGCTGGCCTCTCAAAATGTGTTAGGAAGTATTTCCTGTTCTTCAAATTTTTGGAAGAGTTTAAAAGGATTGGTATTGCCCAGGCCAGTGTGGCTCAGTTGGTTGGAATGTTGTCCTGTGCACTGAAGGGTTGCAGATTTGATTCCCCGTCAGGGCATGTACTCAGGTTGCAGGTTCGATCCCTGATTGGGGCACTTATGGGAAGCAACTGACCGATGTTTTTCCTTACATCTATGTTTCTTTCTCTCTGTGCCTCTCCCTTCCTTTCTCTCTCAAATCAATACAAAATGAATATTTATTGTAGGGTGAGAATTTAAAAATAAATATAAAAGGATAGGTATTAAATCTTCTTTGAAATTTTTGTAGAATTCACTAGTGAAGCCATATAGTCTTAGACTTTTACCTTTTGGAAGGTTTTTGATAGTTTCAATTTTCTCACTGTTTATCAGTCTACTTAGATTTTCCAGTTTTTCGTGATTCAGTCTAGGGAGGTTATCAGATTTCTGTTGAACCAAAAAGATCCTGAAAGCCAAAGAAATCCTGAGAAAAAAAGAATAAAGCTGGTGGTATCATACTCCTTGACTTCAGATTATACTACAGATTTATAATAAGCAGCATAGTATTGGCAGGAAAAAAAGACACACAGACAAATGGAGCAGAACTGAGAGCCCAGAAGTAAACCACATGTATATGGGCAAATAATTTTCAACAAAGGAGCCAAAACATGCAATAGAGAAAAGAAAGCCTCCTCAATAAATGATACTGGGAAAATTGGAAAGCCACGTGCAAAAAGAATGAAACTAGACTGTCACCATATACAGAAATTAACTCAAAATGGATCAAAGACCTAAATATAAAACCTGAAACAATAAATTACATAGATAAAAATACATGTATTAAATTTATGGACTTTGGTCTTAGAGAGGATTTTATTAATTTGACCTCAAAGTCAAGGGAAGCAAAAGCAAAATAAATGAGTGGGACTATATCAAACTAAAAAGCTTTTGCACAGCAAAAGAAACCCTTAACAAAACAAAAAAAGCAACCAGTAGGAGAAGATATTTGCAAACAACACTTCCAGTAAGGGATTAATATGCAAAATATATAAAGAACTCATACAACTCAACATTTTAAAAAAAACAGTCCTATTAAAAAAATGAGCAGAGGACATGGATAGACATTTCTCCAAAGGAAATACAGATGGCCTGCAGACATATTAAAAGATACTCAAATCTCTAAGCATCAGAGTAATGCAAATTAAAACCACAATGAAATATTGCTTTAGACCTGTCCGAATGACTCCTATAAAAAAATCAACAAATAAGCGTTCGCAAGAACGTGGATAAAGGGGAACCCTCATGCACTTTTGGTGGCATTGTTAATTGGTGCAGACATTATGAAAAACGGTATGCAGGATCCTCAAAATTTAAAAATAGAACTACCATATGACCCAGCAATTTCACTTTCAGGTATTTCTCTGAGGAAAACAAAAACACTAATTCAAAAAAATACATGCACCCCTATATTTACTGCAGCATTGTTTACAATAGCCATGATACGGAAGCAACGTAGGTGTCCAATCGATAGATGAATTGATGAAGATATGAGACACACACACACACATATTTATATGTACACATACACACACACACACACACACACACACCATGGACTATTACTCAGCAATAAAAAAAAAGAAAACTTGCCATTTACAATAATATGGATGGACCTAGAGGTTATTATGCTAAGTGAAAGAAGTCAGACAGAAAGACAAATACCATATGATTTTATTTATGTGGAGTTAAAAAAAAACTAAAGTGAACAAACAAAACAGAAACAGATTGATAGATTCAGTGAACAAACTGATGGTTATCAGATGGGAGATGGGTAGGGGGGATGGATAGAAAAGGTTAAGGGATTGAGATGTACAGATTGCCAGTTATAAGAACAGTCACAGGGATGTAAATAAAGTACAGCATAGGGAATATAGTCAATAATATTATAATAATTGTGTATGGTGTCAGATGGGTACTAGACTTACCAGAGTGATCACTTACTAAGTTATATAAATATGTAATAACTATGTTGTACACCTGAAACTAATATAAGATTGTATGTCAACTGTAACTGAAAAATAAAAAATTACTAAGAAATAAAAATAAAATGAGAGTTTGTAATCTAGGGTCCATGGATAGAATTTAGGGGGTATGTGAACCTGAATAAGAAAAATTCCTTATTAATTTTCACTACCCTCCAATAAGAGTGTAGCATTTTTTCCCGTTTTGAAGGTAACTCTAGTAGTAGTAGTGATAACTGACTTTTTTACCAATAGAAATCAGATATATTTCTATTTGTTATTAATGGAATCTCAAAATTATTTACTTTTATCAACACGTCGAAATTTCAGGTAATTGTTAGACTTGCTGCTATATTTTTTATTTACTGCATTAATAAATTACACATATACTATATCAGATTTGTTTTTTAGTATTTTGATAATTTCTATATAATGGGCTTCTTTTTAATCCTATTTAATGTATTTGAAAACATTATTGTAAGCTTCTTTGTACTGC
Source organism: Molossus molossus (assembly GCF_014108415.1). Classification (NCBI taxonomy): domain Eukaryota; kingdom Metazoa; phylum Chordata; class Mammalia; order Chiroptera; family Molossidae; genus Molossus; species Molossus molossus. The sequence goes on along the minus strand of NW_023425355.1, from coordinate 8,356,744 downwards.
TGAAGGAGTTCATGGACTAAATCAAGTTAAATAAAACCCCTATTTTAGAAACACCTAGTTTGAAACAGAGATTCTTGTGTCTTAACATTAACTATTTTTCTTTTGCTCAGGTGTAGGTAATAGCAGTGAAGGTGGAAGAGGAAAGGCAGGTGCAAAACTTTTCCAAGATTTTCAGATGTTAAGTAGAATCTGGACTCATCCTTGGTGTTTGCAGCTGGACTATATTAGTAAAGAAAATAAGGTAAATCAAATAACCTAACATTGATTAATATGTATCTGTTGGAAGCAGAATAACTTGGAAAAAGGTTGATCTATATAGACTTACTGTATATTTGAATTTTCTTTTTACTTTGTGGAATAGTAATTCAATGTATTTTATTTTCAGTTAATTTCTGTGTTTGTTGCATGATTATGGAATGAGTATTAAATGTTAATCTTTTTTTTTTTTTTATTCTTCACCCAAGGACATTTTTCCACTTATTCTCAGACAGAGTGGGAGGGAGGGAGAAAGACAGAAAACATTGATGTGACAAGAGCCACATCAACTGGTTGCCTCCTGCATGACCTGACCAGGGCTGGGGATGAACCACGACCGAGGCACGTGCCCTTGACTGGAATCGAACCCGTGACTCATTCATTGGTCTGCAGGCCGACACTTCAACAGCCGAACCAAACCAGCCAGGGCTCAAATGTTAATCTTAATGTCTTTTATAACCATAGTAAAATGATCAAAAGTTAGAAATAAACATTGTGCACTATTAACTAAACAACATAATTTAATTGGATTTTCTTAGTTTTTGTGCTTTTAATTTTTATGATCAATCTAAGACTTCACATTGCATTTAGTAGTCTTATTTGTCATGTCTCTTATTTTTATTCAGGATAGTTCCTCAGTTCTTCCTTATCTCAGGACAATTGACTTATTTTTAAGAAATAAGCAGACATCATTATAATTTCCAGTATAAGTTGAAATAAACTATTAAAACATTTATCTTTTTTTCTCTAGGGATATTTTGATGAAGACAGTATGGATGAATTTATAGCTTCAGATTCTGATGAAACCTCCATGAGTTTAAGCTCCGATGATTATACAAAGTAAATAGAATACTTTTATGCTTTGTGTTGACATATTAAAACTGCCTACTTGCTGTCTCTGTAGTTGGCACTTGTATGTTTACTATACTTTTCTAATAGCTTGACTTTTTTTTTTTTAGAAAGAAGAAAACAAAGGGGAAGAAGGGGAAAAAAGATAGTAGCTCAAGTGGAAGCGGCAGTGACAATGATGTTGAAGTCATTAAAGTCTGGAATTCAAGATCTCGAGGAGGTGGTGAAGGAAATGTGGATGAAACAGGAAACAATCCCTCTGTTTCTTTAAAGCCAGAAGAAAGTAAGTCTAATGAATGTTGCCTTTATCATGGAACATTGTTTAGAAATATGTCTTTATCATGTTAGTGCTATATTCAGTTATTTATTATCCTCTCTAGTTGACCAATGAATATATTTTCTCAATTGGTAAGCATGTAGGGTAATCATGGAACACATAATAATAAATATCTGATGACTGTTTATAAGCAAGCATTGAGCTCTCTCTGGTATTTTAGAGGAAAGAAAAAGTAATGTTTATTTACAAATATAAATGTAAACTCTGTATTACTTTTACTCCATGTGTTAGCTAACTTAATTCTTGAACAGCCTTGCAGTGTTGTTTACATCTTTGTTTTTGTAAATGATTGGTAGAAGTGGGATTCAGACCTAGATACATTTAATCTCAAAGCCACCATGGTAATTTCTCTTAACTGTGTATAAATAACTAGAAGAATTTCAGGCAATCAAGTATCATTGTAATTGATTTTGTACAGTGGAACTATTTTTAATGGTTTAGTCTTTTTCCTTTGTAACTCTTAAAACTTTATAATTGTTGTCTACTTTAGCTTTCCTCTATATCATGTGTAGTTTGTGTCACCTCTTTTGCTTTCTTTTTTCTTTCTTGTGAATGGATATACACACGGTGAAGGTTTTTGACTGAACTCCCAATGGCTAGAGTTCTCTTTACCTGTTATCTACATTTGAAGAATTAGTGTTGAGGTTCCATTATCTCCTGGTATAACCTGACTGGGTGTGCATTCTAAAGCTGGAAGCAAATATCTGAATATTTGAAATATCAAATATCTAAAGACAGAACAGTGTAGCTCGGCCGGTGTGGCTCCGTGGTTGAGTGTTGACCAATGTATCAAGAGGTCGCCAGTTTGATTCCTGGACAGGGCACATGCCCAAGTTGTGTGCCAAATCCCTAGTGGGGGGTAGGGAGCATGCAGGAGGCAGCCAGTTGATGTTCTCTCTCATCGATGCTTCTATCTCAAAAAATGTAAAGAAATTTTTTTTAAATTAATAAAAAATAAAGACAGAACAGTGTAAATAACTCTAAACAGTTGGCATTTGGAAGTCATGGAACAAAGCAGTTGACTATGAAGAGAAGAGAGATAATACAGGTGAGAATGATCCTGTACTCAGACAAGCTTGGCTGGTCTCAGGTGTGTAGTTGAACTGATTTGGAGATTCCTTGATAAACATTTCTCTCTTCAGTACCTTCTTCTAATAGACAGATGGCAGCCTAACCACAGACTCTGTCTTCTCTAAGAAATCAGGGGAATAGTAAAAAGTAAACTGCAAAATTTTCCTCATTTCTTCTCTCTTGTTACTCCATAAAGGCAGTTTATCAGTATTCAACTTCCAATTATATTTAAAGAATATTTTGTCTAAGAAGACTAAAGGAATGGTTATAGTTAATTTAAGGTAATGTGAAGCTCCTCTGCTCTCCCAGTCTACCTTTTTACTTAAAAATTTCCTCTGTCTCTCATTTTGTAATCTGAAATAAATAGCTTAGAGTTTATGTGTTCCTGGGAATGATTTACTTAAAATGTACTTGTTGAAATTTTTCTCATCACTTCTGGTTAAGAGAGCAGTATGTCTCATTCTGTGTGGTAAATGGTTTACATAGTAGTATGCTGAGGTGTTGATTCCTTCATCAATTGGAAGTATAGGTGAAGTCTGAGGCAGCTGAGTCACCTCCAGAAATGAATAGATTCTTCCATTTTTCCTGGTATGCTTTGTGACTATTAGTGCTTTCCATTTATGCCATAATGTAAAAAACTGGGGCAAAGTGTAGGTGGCTACATGTTGTAAACTTGAAAACAGACAGGGATGGCTTTAGACGGTTTTGCTTAGTAGTTAGAGCGTTGGCCCATGGACCAATGAGTCACTGGTTCGATTCTGGTCAAGGGCATGCACCTCGGTTGTAGTTGGTCTGTCCCCGGCCCTGGCCGGGGTCATGTGTGAGGCAACCAGTCGATGTGTGATTCTCACATGGATGTTTCTCTTTCTCTCACTCTCTATCACCCTATCTGAAGATAAATAGAAAAATATCCTCTAGTGAGGATTAAAAAAAAAATCAGGGATGGCTGTGTGTTCCAAATGACAAACTGACTACTTGTCTAGGGTCTTTGATTAGTTTTAGCTGTGTGCAGTCAAATAGAAATCATTCATATGTGGATGCATATTATATTTTTGCAACTATGTACATGTATAGGTTATCAAACATTTTTTCAGAAAAAATAGATGATGACTATTTTTGTTCTATATATCTAGATTAACTTTATATAAGGCTGAGTAGATCATAGTATATGATCATATATAGCTGGTGCTGTAATATGATTTTCACTACATATTTCATTTTTACTTCAAAGAGTTACTATTTCATTCTTTCACAATAGCTTTCTGAATTTTTGAGCAGAATCTTGAATGAGTCATTTAAGTTTACCTTGCATCATCCCCATTTCTGTGTTTTAGTATTAGGACAGTTTTGTGATGTGAAATTGACTATGTAAACTACTTTAAAATATTCAGTTTATGATTATTTCAAAATTTTTAGAGTAAGCTTTATCGGTTCACATTTACATTTTAAAATGTATATAATTTATTGTATGGATATCAACTTTTGTGATGGAATCCTTGTATGTGATGTAGGACTATATTATTACCACTAATATATGATGTTTGTTCATTCAACAAATATTTATTGAGTGCTTACTATGTGCCAGGCACTGTTGTAGGAGCTTGGGTTGTATCAGTGAACAAAATGCACTCATGGAAGTTAAACATTCTACTAGTACTACTGTGTATACACATACTATTTTAATGATATGCTACTTTTCTTTTTAAAGTAGTACATCAATGTATCTTGCTGTAAATATGGTAGTTACATATATATTTAGAATGCCTCAAGAAATCAGAGGTACTGTTTGTTTGGTACCCCTACAGTATGGTAATTACCAGAGGGGAAGGAGGGAGGTAGGGAGAGATAGAAAAGGGTAAAGGAGGGATAAATGGAGATGGAAGGAGACTTGACTTTGGGTGGTAAACACACATTACAATATATACAGATGATGTAGTATAGAATTGTAAACCTGAAACCTATATAATTTTATTAACCAATGTAAACTCAATAAATTTAATTTAAAAATAAAATACAATATATGCATTCCTATGTTCATTGCAGCATTATTTGTAATACCCAAGATCTGGAAGCAGCCCAAGTGCTCATCAGTAGAAGAGTGGATAGAAAAGCTGTGGTACATTTACACAGTGGAATACTAATTGGCTGTAAAAAGGAAATTTTACCTTTTGCGACAGCATGGATGGACCTGGAGAGTATTATGCTAAGTGAAATAAGTCAGTCAGAGAAAGAAAGATATGGTATGATTTCACTTAACATGTGGAATCTAATAAAATAAACTAATACAATAGAAATAGACTCGTAGATACAGAGAACAGACTGACAGCTGTCAGAGGGGAGGTGGTTGGGGAGATGGTTGAGAAAGGTGAAGGGATTAAGCAAAAAGAAAAGAAACAAAACTCATAGACAATAGAAGAAAAAAGAAATTAGGGGTAAAGGTGTTGACTTCTATTTGTTTGTATTTTCTTTGTGCCTTACCTTGTAAACATTTTGTGATATCTAGAGTGGATATTAAGAAGTGTTTTTCATTAATTACTTAATTGTTACTTGTTGTGTGTGTGTGTGTGTGTGTGTGTGTGTGTGTGTGTACAGCACAAAGTTATAAAATAAGTATTATTCCATGAGAATGATGAAGTAAGAATATTCAGTATGAAATATCAATTTACAAGTTTTTTTTTTAAAGAATGGTGTATTGTATTATTTAAAAATCCTCATCCGAGGACATGCTTAGAAGGAGGAAGAGAGAGAGAGAAACATCAATGTGAGAAAGGAATATCGATTGGTTGCCTTCTGCACTTGTTCCAACTGGGGATCGAACCTGCAACCCAGGTATGTGCCCTGCCCAGGAATCAAACTGTCAACCTTTTGGAGTATAGGGTGTTGATCAGTCAACTAAGTCACTCTGGTCGGACACAATTTATAAGTTTTAATTGCATATTCAGGATGTTTATTAACTGGAATAGCCCATATATTTCTGGATAACTTTATCTTTTAGACATTACTGTTGTAAGGTATTATGATTATATCCAATAGGATGAAAAATAGAATGTAATTTATTGCATTTGCACAGAAATTATTACCTGTCCTAACTTGATTTGCAACTTCTTTTCTAGTTGCCACATTTTTACTAACTTTCTGCCAGCATTTTTAGAATTTTCTAATTTATTTTTTATTGTTGAAAGTATTACAGATGTCCCCCCTTTTTCCCTCCATTGACCCCTTCCTCACTGCTCCCACCCCTCTCCTGCTTTTTCCAAACTAATGACTGTGTCCATTGGTTGTGCATTTAAGCCAGTATTTTTTTTTTTTTGCTGACATTTTCACCTCAGATAAATTACCTTTAGTAAATGTGAATAACCATTGCTGAAGTAGTGTGCAATATGTGGAACTGCAGAATTCCCCAGAGGCACAAGAGTTTAGTCAACATTTTCTTGATAAGTTATGTGGCAGGGGTCCCCAATACCACCCCTAGCTTTGGTGATTCACAGAACTCAGCATATAGTCATATTCCAGACTCTGGTTCATTATAACAAAAGGGTACAAAGCAAAATCAGCAAAGGGAAAAGGCATATGAGGCGAAGTACAGAGGAAGTCCAGGCATAACCTTCCAAGAGTCCTCTCCCAGTGGAGTCACACGGGATGTACTTATTTCTCCAGCAATAAGTTATGACAACATATTTGAAGTATTATCAACCAGAGAAGCTCAATAGAGACTAAGTGCCCAAGGTTTTTATTGGAGACTGATCACATAGGCACTGTCTGCCTGGTTCTTACCAGATTCCAGACTCCCAGAAAGAAAATAGGTGTTCAGAATAAAGCACATTGTTTGTACAAATAATCTAGGCACAGTGGGCCCCTCTTATCAGGGAAAGTTTTATATCAGTACAGCCAAGGGCCAACTTTACAAGGAGACTTTTCTGAAATGAAATTTTAGTTTACTCTTGAAGGATAGTAAAGCATACATAGAAGTTTACCAGGCAAAGAGGAGAATAAAGTAATATAAGACATTCAAGGATAGGTATGGAATCTTGCAAATATGTGAAAAGTTTAAGCAGTAGTTCATTGTGGTTTCAGTACAAATGCATAATCAGCTTTCTAAATATAATGAAAATCACTAGGACCCAGACACAAAACGAAGCAGCTGATAATAAGTCCAAGAAAGTATGCTTTAGGGATATGCTAGTTTTCTAACCAGCAATTTTGGTTTTTACCTACCCAGGGACAGGATACTAGGCCTTGAACCATTTATAAGGTGGAGAGTTATTAGAACCCAGATTAAAGGTGGATCTCTTTAAAGGGTACATACTCCATGGAAGAATAGGATAGAAAAAAAAAATGCCCTTTAATCCAGGGGAAAAACAAGAAAGCTTATTTGTTTCACCCTGGACTCCGGTCTGGGAAAAATAGTTTCCTTGTATTAATATTCATGGGCTTTCTCTCACATAGTTTAGGTTTGAATTTATATTACTTACATAGCCTAAAAATCTCAAGCTGAAATACTAAACTCAAATGTAGTTCTGGGTTGGTAATCCCCTGGAGCACCTGGCAGAAGCAGATGTGGAATCATTGTGGAGATGAATGACCTCAACCTGAGCTACCCAAGATTCTCCTATATTACAGCTATACTGAAAATGAAATGATAAAAAAGATAGGATATGTGAGGAAACAATTAACCTTAAAGATAGCAGCAAAATAAGTTAGCAGTCAACCTGATGAAAGTTAACACATAAAACAAACAGCATGATTTGATTCTCAAGAACCTCACATAATAGAACTGTTTTATAAAGACTATAAAATCAGTATGTTTAAAGTGATATTTAAAATTATAAGCATAATTTTATACTGGAAATTTATTTTTTTAAATATGTTTTTATTGATTTTTAGAGGGAGGAAGAAAGAGAAACATTGATGTGAGAGAGAAGCATTAATTGGTTAATGCTTGGTGTTTGGGGGGTTATTATCTTCTGTAAGCACTCTGACCAGGGACTGAACCTGCAACCTGGGCATGTGCCCTGACCAGGAATTGAACCAATGACCCTTCGGTGCATGGGATGATGCTCAACTAACTGAGCCACACCATTTAAAGCTTAGATGAAACAGACAACAATCTAGAAAAATAAAACATTATTGAATGTTCATTGTAGTTATTTCACAGTAGCCAAAAATTAGAAAGAACCTAACTGTCTATGAACAGGAGAACTAATAAATAATGGTCTATTTGTGCAGTGGAATTACTACATGACATAATAATTGAATAGGTCTTACTTCGAGTGAACAATGAAAAACTACATTGAGGTAATAAGTTAAGTTGTAGAATGATACAAATAGGATAGTATATATAGTAAGTCCTCACTTAATGCTGTCAATAGGTTTTTTGACTTTAAGCAAAACCATTTATAATGAAACCAATTTTACCCTAGGCTAATTGATGTAAACAAGTGTTAAGTTCCTGTGGCATCTCATCAACAAAACAACATTATTCAAGGATCTGCTGTAGTTTAAAAACATGAAAGGTAATGTATAGTTTAGGGATACACATGTAGTGAAAATATAAAAATTTGCACAGAAATAATAAATACAGAATTTTAGGCGTTTTTTTTTTATCCTCACCAGAGGACATTTTTGCATTTATCTTCAGATAGAGCAGGAGAGAAGGGTGGACGAGAGAGAGAGAAACATCAATGTGAGAGAGACATCGAGTGGTTGCCACCCACACGACCCCAGGCAGGGTGGGGACAAACTGCAACCGAGGTACGTGCCCTTAGCGGAACCGAACCCGGGACTCTCTGGTCTGTGGGCCGACGCTCTAACTGCTGAGCCAAACTGGCCAGGGCTAGAATTTCTGTTTTAGTTACCTCTCAAAAAGAAAGGAGGGAAAGAAGAATGTGATTGGGTAAGGTCACATATTAGGCTTCAAGTGCATCAGAAGCAGATTTAACAAGTGTTAAAATTAGATAAAAATAGGATGTGGCAACATGGCTGTTTATTATATTCTATATACATTTCTGGATATGTAAAATATTTTATAACAAAAATATATAAAATGTAAAATACTTTGCATTAAAAAGCAATCGGGAGAAGGTATGAAAACGGATTAAACTGTATATTCCTCATTTTGAATTGAATTGTTTATGTTTAGAGCTTTAATAGATTATTTTTGTGTCACTTTCTTCTTACACCTTTTATAGTCAAAGTTTATGTGAAAATAACAAAAAAATTAATGTGATATGATGATTCTGGGATCAATTTTTGAGTTTTCCAGAATTCTAGTAGCACAGTGAAATGTTTCTTGCCCCTGTCCTTAAGATCTTTTCTTTCTTGATCTCTGAGTCAATCAGTCTCCCTCTCTTCCTCCCTCCCTCCGTTTCTCTCTGTGTCTTTCTTTGAGCCTTTTCCTCTCCTAATCCCTGTCTCTTGGGATGTGTTTTGGGGGTTATTATCTCTCAGGGCCTGGGGGCCTCTGTCTCTTAGCATCTCTGTCTTTCTGAGCCCACTTCAAGTATTTCTCTTAATGGTATAGAGCTCTCTGTGTCTCCTGTGGTGGTCTTTTTTCTCTCTGGGCACGAACGTGCGAATGTGTGTATGTGTGTGTGTGTTTTGCTCCCCTCTACCAAATTCCTATTAAGTCTCTTTCTCACTCTTTCCCAGGGTTGGTCTATATCTGTTCTCTTGGTCTCTTTCTTAATCCCTTTCTTGGGATATTTTAGTTTTCCTTATTTGCCTACTTATTTATGTTTCATTTATTTTATTTAGGTAAAGCTACTTCCTCTTCTAATCCAAGCAGCCCAGCTCCAGATTGGTACAAAGATTTTGTTACAGATGCTGATGCTGAGGTTTTAGAGCATTCTGGCAAAATGGTACTTCTCTTTGAAATTCTTCGAATGGCAGAGGAAATTGGGGATAAAGTGTAAGTTCTTTCCTATTCTTTATATAAATGAACGTTTTAATAACCTTTCTAGTGTTTAAACAGTTTATTTGAAGAAATGTGTTTTCTTTTTTTCTAAAGATGTCATTACTTTGGTTAGTGTAGTGGTAGACAACTATCTTCCTTCTAAGCCACTAGTTCTAAGTGCATATTCTGGTTATTTCTTTAGTGCTGTTTTCCCCCTTCTGGCTATTGCTTCTCGAATTTATTTCATTGAGTCAAGCCTCTAGTTGATATCTGTATTTTATCATCTTCAAAATCATTTTTCAATCTATGGATCATGGCTTTTATCCTGTCACTTTACTGAGCCTTTTCCCACCTAAAGCACTTAGTGACATTTTAATCCCCAAATCTAGTGGACACCTCTCAGACTTTATTTCACCTCCTTGACAGTTCTCTTTATCATTTGTCTTTTGTTTTTTGTTCCTGTTTGTTTTACTTATATAGCATTTGTGCCCCCATTTTCTTCCCTGCATCCCCAGTCCCCAGTCTCATCCTTCGGATTACTGTTAAAAAACATACTTTTACAGTTTTGAACCAGGCTTACTGTTTAGGCTGTTATAAGATGCCTGCATTTTATCATAAAATATTTTAAAACTGTATCTGTGATGCTTTTAATAACAATTTAGCTTAAGCCTAAAAAATAAGTCATCTTTGGCATTAATCAAAGATGACTTCCAGGCTTCCAGCTTGAGTGGCTGGTGGTTTATGGTGTTATTTGCTAAAATGGGCAACATTAGAGGAGAACCAGGTTCACTAGAGATAGTAAAGAATCCTGCTCTGGCTATGTTATGTTTGAGTGGCCTATTAGATATCCAAGAGAGATGTCAAGTAGAAAGTTGATATTAGAGTTCAGAGTTTCTTAAAGGTAGGGAAAGATTTTTCCTCTAGACATGCTCATGCTTTTTTCTGCTATCAACTTCTGTAGATTAAAATTAATTTTTATTTGGGTACCACACAAGAATTTTAAGAGTGCAGACATTATTTTAGTGGTCTTTTAATTTCCTAACCAATGCAAGAATCTCTTCTACCTTTTTCATCATAGGTATTCTCCTACCCTTTCCTGTGATAGAATATTTGCCATCTCATAATGCTATCTATAGTTGAATACTTCAAATTGCTAGAAAATGTTTCCTTTATAGACAATTTCTGTAGCTGTTTCCCCTCTTGGGGAAGCCTGTTCTGAACCCCTTTACAACCTCTAAATAACACTGTTGATTCATGTTAAAACCTGTGGTCAACAAAAACAAAAAAAAAGAACTGCTGTTAAATCAGATTCCCCTATTTTCTTTTGTGCAGTTGAACTTTTGACCCAATTACATGGTGGGGTAAAAGTAATTTTACAGTTTTTCTTATGGAAATAATATAATAATTAATAAATAATAATACAAGAATAAACTCTGTGTTTAGTGTAATCACAACTGTAAACCTACTTTTGCCCCATCTTGTAAAAAATTGATATTTCCATAGAGAAATAAATGAATTCTAGTGATTTTAGCCAGTGATATGTTGATAAATGTTTAACAGCTGACTCTCTAAATGAATGAGTGAATAAATTTATATATGTTAGAGAAAGCAAAGAAGCAAGCAAGAAAAACCCTGATTTGTATCATTTGCTGATTTCCATGGTATAAATGCTCCCACCATGGCCAATTCAAGCACTACCAACATGATGTCAGAGGTGGGAAGAGATGTTAATAGTCCGCTTTCCTGTTTAAAGCTAGTTATAACTAACTCTAGTACACTATTGGTTTCAGCGTAGCCCTTCTGATTAATTTGTTTTCTTTCATTTAAATATTAAATTTTGATTGAATATTTCCAGACTTTTGATATGTGTGAATTTGATAAGTATTTCCTTTATATTTTCACATGGGTCATTTATAAAATAGATAACGCCAAAATACTTTATATAAATATGAAAATTATTACTAATCAGGTCAATAGTTCTTCATGTCGTCTCCAACTAGAAAAGGTTAACAGAGATAACCATTAGTTTATAGTCACTCGGTCCTAATAACAATACCTTTTTCATAGTGAGACTTACCTGAACTCACGTTGTTCCCAGAAGCAGGCTTAATGCTAACAGACTCAAATCAAACGTTTTCCCGTATAGTAACCCAAATTCCAGATTAATTGCTATTAAATAATTAGTATTTCTAAGAGTTTAAGTTTCCAAATTATAGGAACTGTCAAAAACTTAATTTGTAGTTCAGTAAGAATTGATTCCAAAAAGTTTTTGATTCTGGGAAAGACAACCAATCTGCTGAGAGATCAAAGTGTATAGACCCGGTAATTTATACTGAGCACCAGGAGTCAATTCATTTACTTCCCAGTATTCTAGGAATACCAACTGGTAGACACTAGACTCTCACAGTGCAGAGTTCAGGAAGCCATACAATAGTCAATGCATATGTTGTTAACTCCCAACAGTTGTTTCATAGTTTGGGCTGTTCTTTTTAGTTCTACCAAAGTTTAAGACATCTAACAGGGAGGGTGAAGCATCTTCCAAAAGCACCTCTCTCCTTCATTACAGCTTTCAGAATCAAAACAAAAAACTCGTTTGCTACAGGTGTCTAGTTTCTTGTATACTGGCCTACTTTGTTTGCATATATAGGGGAGAGAATGAGCTCTCCTATATTCTTTCTAGAGTTTTTTTCACTTCCAGGTGTTTACTTATTTCCCCTCCTCACCAATTGGATAAATCAGAGCAGTGGTTTTCAAACTGTTTAGCAAAGGCCTTGTAAGTTGATGAGCTAGAGCAGAGAGTGAGGGGCCATTAACACTTCCTCATTTTCCCTCAATGCCTAAAACACCTTGCTTTTATATTATTTTTTATTTTGATACTACATAAAACTTTATGTGAACAAATAGTCTTTATGGCTAAAAGGAGTTAGAGAAATACTGGGATAGAGAGTTGGGAATTTGCAGACATATTTGAAATAGAATGACAAAGTATTTAGAATGTGTACAATCTAAAATTACTCAAATACTTATGGTAAGAAGACTTTTTCTCATATTCTCTAAATTGTGTGTTTTGCAAAGTACAAGTTTTTGAGTTTGATGAAGTCCAGTTTATCAACTTCTATTTCGTAGATTCCACTTTTGGTGTCATGTTTAAGAATTGTTTGTCTAACCCCAAGTTATAAATTTTTTTTTGTGTGTGTCATTCTAAACATTCTGTAGTTTTATATTTTACATTTAGATTTATATTCCTCTGAGTTAATTTATATAAAGTATAAAGTTTAGGCCAAAGTCTATTTATTTGAATATGGATGTCCAATTTTGCCAAGACCGTGGAATTTCCTTTACCTCTTTGTCACAAAACCAGTTAACTATATTGTGTGGCTCTCTATATGTAGACTCTGTGTTTTGTTCCATTGATTGATTTGTGCTTGTCCTTTCATCTGTACTCTACTGTTTTGATTACTCTAGCTTTGTAAATGTTGAAATCCTATACAGTTAGCTCTCCAACTTTTTCTCTTTTAAAATTGTTTTGGTTACTTTATGTGCTTGACATTCCCATATAAGCTTTAGAATCCGTTTGTTAATTTCTACAAAAAATCCTACTGGGGTTTTGATTAGTATCATGTTGAATTTGCAGATTAATTTGGGAAGAAGTGATATCTTTACTACATGAATATTCTAATCTAAGAATTCTCATCTGTATTTTTATTTTTTTAGACTTGTTTTTAGCCAGTCTCTCATATCTCTGGATTTGATTGAAGATTTTCTTGAATTGGCCAGTAGGGAGAAGACAGAAGATAAAGATAAACCTCTTATTTATAAAGGTGAGTTACAAACATTTCTATATCATAAGTTTTAAACATTCATTTATACATCTTCTGTAAACATTTTAACAATAAAGGAAAAAATACCTAGACTCACAACCCTAATATATTCATATTTTTCTCCACTTTAGTTTTCACCTTATCCAGATAATTATGGTTTTTGTTGTTAAAACTTCAGCATAAATTTTTAAAAAATGTTTTTTTAAACAGCTTTGAACATTCATATATATTTTTATATATTTAAACATCTGTTTTCAATTCTTTTGGATACATACTTAGGAATGGAATTATTGGATTATATGATAATTCTGAGTTTAACTTATTGAGGAACCACCAAACTTGTTTACTACACTGGCTATACTATTTTACATTCCCACAAGCAATGTACAAGGGCTGATTTCTCCACATCTTTGCCAACACTTCCTTTCCTTTTTTAAAAAAAAATTATTCTTATAGTGAAACTAGTAGCTGTGAAGTGGTATCTCATTGTGATTTTGATTTGTATTTTTCCAATGGCTAATAATGTTTAGCATCATTTCATGTAATTGTTGGCCATTGGTATATCTTCTTTGGAAAAATGTTTATTCAGGTATTTTGCCAGTTTTCGAATAGGGTTATTTGTCTTTTTGTTATCAACTATAGGGCTTTTGGTTTTGTTTGTTTTTTACATTTTTTGCATACCAGTCAGTCTCTTGTCAGATATATGATTTATAAACATCTTGTCTCATTCTGTAGGTTGTCTTTTCATTTTCTTGATAGTGTCATTTGAAAACAAAGGGTTTTTCATTTTGACCCTGGCTGGTTTGGCTTAGCAGTTACACCGTTGGCCCATGGACTAAAGTGTTCCAGGTTCAATTCACAGTTAAGGGCACCTACCTGGGTTGCAGGTTTGATCCCCAGCCCTGGTCAGGGTGCTGGAGGCAACCAATCAATGTGTTTCTCTCACATAGATGCCCCCCTTCCCCCGCTTCCCCACTCTCTAAAAGTCAATGTAAAAACATCCTAGGGTAGGATTAACAAAACAAAAAAAAGTTTTTCATTTTGGTGACGTCTAATTTACCTATTTTTTTGTTACTGGTGCTTTTGGTATTATATCTAACAAACTTTTGTGAAATGCAAGTTCATGAAGATCGACCCCTATGTTTGTCTAAAACAATATAGTTTTAGTTATTACATTTAAGTCTTTAATCCATTTTGAATTTATTCTATACGGTATAAGAAACTGGTCTAGTTTCATTTTATTTTGTGTATCTGTCCAGTTTTCCCAACAACGTTTATTGAGGACACTGTCTTTACCCTATTGTATATTCTTGCCTCCTTTGTCATATTTTAATTGACCATATAGGCATGGGTTTATTTCTGGGCACTTTACCTGTTTCATCTATCTATGTGTCTGTTTTTATGTCAGTGCCATGTTGTTGTTTACTATAGCCTTGCAGTATACCTTGAAATCAAGTAGTGAGATACCCCCAACTTTGTTCTTCTCTCTCAAGAGTGCTTTGGCTATTTGTGATCTTTTGTGGTTCCATATACATTTCAGGATTATTTGTTCTAATCTTGTGAAAATGTCATTGGTATATTGAAAAGGATTGCACAGAATGAGTAGATTGCTTTAGGGTAGTATGGACATCCGTGAGCACAGTCTATGCTTCCATTTATTTGTATCTTCCTCACTTTCTTTCTTCAGTGACAATTTTGTAAGTACAGGTCTTTTACCTCCTTGATGACATTTATTCCCAGGTATTTAATTTTTTATGCAATTATAAATGGTATTGTTTTCTTATTTTCTCCTCTTGATAGTTCATTATTGGTGTATAAAATGCAATGGATTTCTGAATATTAATTTTGTATCCTGCTACTTTACTGAATTAATTTATCAGATCTAATAGTTTTTTGGTGGTATTATTAGAGTTCTCAATATATAGTATCATGTCATCTACAAATAATGAGTTTTACTTCTTCCAATTTGGATGCTGTGGCTAGGACTTCCAGTACTATGTTAAAGAAGAGAGTGAACCCGGCTGGTGTGGCTCACTGGTTGAGCATCAACCCGTGCACCAAGAGGTCACTGGTTTGATTCCCAGTCAGGGCACATGCCCAGGTTGTGGGCCGAATCCCCAGTGGGGAACATGCAGGAGGCGGCTAATTAATGTTGTCTCTCATCAATGTTTTGATCTCTCCCTCCCTCTTTTTTCTCTCTCTCTAAAGTCAATAAAGAAAAAAAATATTATTAAAAGAAGAGTAGTGAAAGCAGATATTCCTGTCTTGTTCCTGATCTTAAGGGAAACACTTTCAATTTCTGCCTGTTGAGTATGATGTTAGCTGTGGGTTTGTCATATATGGCTTTTATTATGTTGAGGTATGTTCCCTCTATTCCCACTTTGCTGAGAGTATTTATCATAAAAGAATGCTGGATTTTGTCAAATGCTTTTTCTGGATCTATTGCTATGCTCATATGATTTTTATCTTTCATTTTGTTTATGTGGTGTATCACATTCATTCATTTGTGGACACTGAACCAAACTTTCATCCCTGGAATAAATCGTCCTTGGTCATGGTGTATGATCTTTTTAATGTATTGCTGGATCCAGTTTGCGAATATTTGTTGAGGATTTTTACATTTGTGTTCATCAGGGATATTGGCCTATAATTTTCTATTTTGTTAATGTATTTGGTGGTTTGGGAAACAGAGTAATCCTGGCCTCGTGAAATGAGCTTGGGCCTTCCCTCCTCTTCAGTCTTTTTTTGAATAGTTTGAGGAGAATAGGTGTTAAAACTCCTTTGATTGTTTGGTAAAATTCACCTGTGAAGTCATCTGGTCTAGGACTAGAGTTTGTTGGGAGTTTTTAAAATTTTTTAAACAATTTTTATCCTTACCCGAGTATATTTTTACATTTATCTTCAGATAGAGCAGAAGGGAGAGATGGAGGAAGAGAGAGAGAGAAACATCGATGTGAGAGAGACACATCGAGTGGTTGCCACCCACACAACCCAACCTGGGCTGGGGACAAACTGCAATTGAGGTATGTGCCCTTAGTGGGAACCATACCTGGCCTCTCTGGTCTGCAGGCCGATGCTCTAATCGCTGAAGCAAAACTGGCCAGGACTGTTGGGAGTTTTTTAATTACTTACTTTAGTAGTTACTGTGAATTTCATTAGTAGTTATCTGTGTGTTCAGATTTTCTGTTTTCTGGATTCGATCTTGGAAAATTGTATGTTTCTAGGAATTTGTCCATCTCTTCCAGGTTGGCCAATTTGTTTGCATATAATAATTCATATTACTTTCTTATAATCCTTTGTCTTTCTGTGGTGTCAATTTTCACTTCTTTTCATTTCTGATTTTATTTATTTGGTTCCTCTTTTTTTCCTTGATGAATTTGGTTAAAGCTTTGTCAGTCTTGTTTATCTTTTCAAAGAATCAGCTCTTGTTCCATTGATCTTTTGTATTATGTTTTTTAGACTCTGTTTTATTTATTTTATGTCTGATGTTTTTCCTTTCCTTCCATCTACTCATTTGGGCTTTGTCTGTTCCTTTTCTAGTTCTTTCAAGTGTAAGATTTAGTTGTTTATTTGAAATTGATTTTTTAATTTCTTGAGGCAGTCTTGAATTTCCCTCTTAGGACTGCTTTTGCTGTGTCCCATACATAGATTGGGGTCATTGTGTTTTTATTTTCATTTGTCTCAAAGTGACTATTTCTTCCTTGATGTTGTTTATTCATTCATTGTTTAGTAGCATGTTATTTACTCTGCAGGTGTTTGTGTGTTTTTCAGTTTTCTTTTTGTAGTTGATTTCTAGTCTCATACCACTGTGATTGGAGAAAATGCTTGATAGTATTTCAGTCTTGTTAAATTAATTGAAACTTGTTTTTTGGCCTAACATATGGTCTGTCCTGGAACATGTTCCATGTGATCTTGAAAAGAATGTATATTCTGCAGCTTTGGGGTAAAGTCCTCTGAAACCATCAATTAAATTTGTGTGGTCATATGTATCATTTAAGGTAGCTGTTTCTTCCTTGTTTTTTGTCTGGATGATCTATTTATTGATGTCAACTATGACTGTATCACTTTTGATATCTTCCTTTATATGCATCAGCATTTGTTTTATATATTTAGGTGCTCCTATTTTGTACATATAAATGTTTACCAGAGTTATATCCTCTTGTGGGATTGATCCCTTTAACATTATGTAATATCCTTCTTTGTGTCTTATTATAGCTTTTAATGTGTATTTTATCTACTAATAAATATTCCTATCTCAGCTTTTTAAAATTTACATTTTCATAAAATATATTTTTCCATCCCTTCACTTTCAGTCTGTTTGTGTCTTTCATTCTGAGGTGGGTCTTTTGAAGATAGCATATATGTAGGTCTTGTTTTCTTATCCATTCAGCTACCCTGTGTCTTTTGATTGGAGCCTTTAAGTCATCACTTTTAAAGTGATTTTTGATAGGTACTTATTTGTTCCCATTATACATTGTAATTGTGTTTCTGTTTTTCTTTCTTGTTAGAGAAGTACCTTCTACATTTCTTGTAATACTGATTTGGTGCTAATGAATTCCTTTTTATTTTTCTTTTCTGGGAGCCTCTTTATTTCCCTTTTAATTTTAAATAATAGCTTTGTTGCGAAGAGTAGTCTTGATGGTAGGTCCTTGCTTTTTATCACTTTGAATATTTTACACCAATCCTTTCTGGCCTGCATAGGTTTTGTTGAGAAACTAGTTGACAGGCTTATGGGAGTTCCTTTGTAGAGAACTAACTCTCTCTCTCTCTATAACTCACTCTCTCTTCCCACCCCTTTCTCTTCCTCTCTGTCTCTCTCCCCCTCTCTCTCTATACATATTTATTTTATTTTGTTGCTTTCAGATTTTCTCTTTGTCTTTAACCTTTGCCATTTCAATTATGATGCACCTTGATGTAGGCTTCTTTGGGCTTATCTTGTTTGAGACTCCCTGTACTTTCTGGACTTGTATGTCTATTTCATTTTCCAGGTCAGGGAAATTTTCAGTAATTAGTTTTTCAAATAGGTTCTCAATCTTCTTCTTTCTCTCTCTCTCTTTTTTTTTTTTTTTTATCCTCACCCGAGGACACTTTTCCATTTTTTGTACAGATAGAGTGGAAGGGAGAGAGAGGAAGATAGAGAGAGAGAGAGACATCGACGTGAAAGGGACACATCGAGTGGTTGCCACCCACACGACCCACCAGGGCCGGGGACAAACTGCAACCGAGGTACGCGCCCCCAGCGGGAACCGAACCTGGGTCTCTCCGGACCGCAGGCCGATGCTCTAACCGCTGAGCCAAACTGGCCAGGGCTCTTCTTTCTCTTTTCTTCTTCTGGTATGCCTGTGATGTGAATGTTATACTTAATGTTGCCCCAGAGGTCCCTTAAACTTCCTCATTTTTATTCTTTTTGCTGTTTCCAATAAGGTGCTTTCTGCTATCTTGTCTTCAAATGGCTGATTTGATCCTCTGCTTCATTTAATCTGCTGTTGTTGATTCCATGTAATGTATTCTTCATGTCAAACTGTTTCTTTTTATGGTTTCTATCTCTTTGTGTACGTTTTCATTGAGTTCATCTATTCTTTTTCTAAATTCAAGGCGTATTCTTATAACCAGTGTTTTGAACTCTGTATCTGATAGACTTCTTGTCTCCTTTTCATTTAGTTTTCTTTCTTTTTTTTTTTTCAGTTGTTTTGTTTCTGTTCTTTCATTTGGGGCATCGTTCTTTGTCTCCCTATTTTGGCTGACTCCCTGCGTTTCTTTCTATGTATTAGGTAGATCTGGTACATCTCCAGTTCGTGGCAGGGTGGATTTATATAGTGGGTGTTTTGTGAGGCCCATTGTTGCTGTCACCCTTGCCACTTGAGCCAGATACTCTAAGGTTGTTTTTTGTGTGGATTTTATGTGCCTCCTGTTGTTATCAAGCCTTTATTGCTGTTGGCACATCTGTAGCTGGGATTGATTCTCATGCTGACTGGCTGTGACTACAGTGGATGAGCTATTGTGTGGGGGCCGACCCCTTGGAGGGGGAGTTGCTTTATTGGTTTCGTGGTACTGTGGTGCTTGCTGAGTTTACCATTTGTGTGTGTCATTTGTGTAGGCAATTGTGTGGTGCTCTGGTGTTGTTTAAAGTCAGTCAGCCATCTGTTGTTTCTGGTGCCTCTTGTGATGAGCTCTGGTGCAGACTAAGTTTATCTGCTGCCTGTGCCTGACCTGGGGCCACCTGGTGGCAAGTATGTACAAAGTGATCTGTGATCGTTAGCTGCCTGTGCTTTGTTGGATGATCCTTGAAGAGGCTTTGCTATGAAATGAGGATGTTTGTCACTATGCCTGGCTTGGGGCTACTTATTAAGAGGCACAGGGTTTGCCAAAGCCCTGTACCACTTATTTGGGGGCGGTCTATGGGCTTTTGATAGATTTGAGGAAAGTCTCCAGCATAGGTGAAGGCTGGCCACTTGTGTGAATAGCTGCTGAAAGAGGTGCAGGCAGGTGGGTTAGTTGGGGTGGGGTCACAGGGAATCATGGGATGGAGTGAACAGTGTCTTGCCTGTGTCTGTAGGCTGTGTGTGGGGAGGGCTCAACAAAGAAACAATGGTACCTGCCAGCACTTCTGCCCAGGGGAAAGCTGCCCCTCTAGAAAACTGTTTCTTCCTGAATGTCCCTGTGTTTTTCTACCTGCTATTTCTTCATTGGAGCTCAGGGTGAGTCTTTGTAAGTCTCTGTATGGGCCCTTTAAGGGGACACCTGGGTCTACAGCAGCCTTCTTGTCTTCATCAGATGAAATTCTTGCTGATTTTCACAGACGGACATTGTGGAGACTCCTCTTCCTGGCACTGGTGTTCTGGGCTGGGGTGCTTAGTGTGAGTCTGGCACCTTTTGCTTCTCTATTATTATCTCCACAGCCAAGATATCCCTCTTGATATAACTGGCATATGTAGTGTGATCCAGACTACTTTGCCTCTCCAACCTGGACGTGGCTTTTTCTTTTCTTTTCTTTTTTTTTTTTAATCCTCACCCGAGGACATTTTTCCATATTTTTTATTCAGATAGAGTGGGGGTGGGGAGAGAGAGAAACATCGACATGAAAGGGACACATCGAGTGGCTGCCACCCGCACAACCCAATCACGGCCGGGGACAAACTGCAACTGAGGTACGCGCCCTTAGCGGGAGCCGAACCCGGGTCTCTCTGGACTGCAGGATGATGCTCTAACTGCTGAGCCAAACCGGCCAGGGCAGCTTTTTCTTTATATCCTTAGTTACAAGAGTTCTGTTCAGTTTGTCCGGAGGTTGTTTTGAATGGTGGTTGTTATGTAATTTAGTTGTAATTTTGATGTGGTGGTAGGAGGAGGCAAGCACAGCATTTTCCTACTCTGCCATCTTGACCAGAGCTATAAATATATTTTTCTGTTATCACTATGTATTAGTTTTGTTAGATTCTATGTTCTAACAGTTCTTCATTATCTTAAAGGCTAGTTTACAAAAAAAGTTATATGATGCTCTGGCTGGTTTGGCTCAGCAGTTAGAGGTTCAGCCCACGGACTGAAGGGTCACAGGTTCGATTCCCAGTCAAGGGTGTGTACCTGGATTGCAGGTTTGATCCCCGGCCCCAGTCGGGGTCATGAGGGAGGCAGCCAATCGATGTGTCTCTCTCACATGGATGTTTCTCTCTCTTTTCCTCTCCCTCCCTTCCACTTCATCTAAAGATCAATGGAAAAATATCCTTGGATGAGGATTAACCACAAAAAAAAGTTATATCAATTTGTTCTACAACCATGAAAAAGTGGAAAGTGCCCATTTTACTGTATACCTGTAGTACTATAATTACATCTTTTTCATCTTTCATGGGTAAAAACTGTTGTTTTTTTGTTTAATTTATATCTTTCCGACCTCCGATAAGGTTCAATATCTTTCCATATGCTTGCTACTTCATATCTAATTTTATAAATTGTTTTCAGCAAATGTTTCTTTTAACCATCAATTAGTTAAGTTTATCTTTTGAGTACCTACTACTACTTACTGCTACTGCTATTATTACTACATCTACTAGTAGCACTGTGTTTTGGGTACTGAACTAGGTTCAGGGGATAGTACAGGAAATCCAGTTATGGAGAGGGATCAAACACATATATATGTACTGTAATAGAGTTAGATATAATTTGCTATGGAATCTTGGGTGATAATATTAAGTACTCAATAAGTTACTATGTGACAGGCACTGTTCTAATCGGTCTTTTTTATATCAATTCATTTAATAAACAATAATTCTATGCACAGGTACGCTGATTATCTCCCTTTTTAAAAGATAAAGACACTGGCTCAGCAGTTAGAGTGTCGGCCCATGAACCAATGAATCATGAGCTTGATTCAGGTCAAGGGCATGTACCTCAGTGGCAGTTTGTCTCAGCCCTAGTTGGGTCTGTGTGGGAGGCATTTAGTCTATGTGTTCCTCTCACATTGATGTCTCTCTTCCTCCCTCTCCCTCTCCCTCTCCCTCTCCCTCTCCCTCTCCCTCTCCCTCTCCCTCTCTCCCTCCCCCTCTCCCTCTCCCTCTCCCTCTCCCTCTCCCTCTCCCTCTCCCTCTCCCTCTCCCTCTCCCTCTCCCTCTCCCTCTCCCTCTCCCTCTCCCCTCCTCCTTCCCACTCTATCTGATGATAAAATGGAAAAATATCCTCAGGTGAGGATTGAGAAATAAATAAACTAATGACCTAATTTTAAGTAAAAAAAAGTTTGCCGAAAGATATCTCAGTTTGCCGACTTGTTTTTATGTTAAAACTCTAGGGTATGATATCAATTTTTTGGGAGGTGAAATAGTATTATGTTGAAAGTTAAAGAATTGGAATGGAAATTATGTATGAGAAAATATGAAAATGTTATAAGCATTTAATCTCTTGTTATTTTAGTATCAATATAAGTGTTGAATAAAAGTTGACCTCACTGTACAGAAGGCAATGTGTCTGATCACTGTTTAACTTATGAAGTTGCAATCTTTTACTTATACATACACATATACACCCACACAATTGTCATAAAATAGGGACATATGCTGATATTTGTTGCTAGACTATAGGATACTTTTGATACATAATAGGCATTCAGTAAATATTTGTTCAATGAATGAATGAATAAATGCATTACATGTTTTTGTTTTTTATCTGCTCAGTATCATCTTGTTAATAAGGGGGAAACCTTGATGGTTACAGATTTAATTAAAAGCAAGCTTCATGGGCATAATGCAGATTAACATATTCTTTTGACAGTTTTAAAGGATTCTAATCAAGGAAATGGATTAAGAAATTCACATGTAGATGATATACTTTTTAAAGTACCTTTGTTATTCAGTATCAATTAGAAGGAAAGGTGTCGTGAATTTATTTGTAATACAATGAATTATTCCTTGATTTAATGCAAATAGAATATATATAACCAGCTTCTAAATGGTAAGCAAGGAAGGAAATCTGTTATTACTAGTAGAACAGTGTATATGAAATCTCTTTTTTTCTTGTTAAATTTTCAGGTGAAGGGAAGTGGTTCCGAAATATTGACTATTACCGTTTAGATGGTTCTACTACTGCACAATCAAGGAAAAAATGGGCTGAAGAATTTAATGATGAAACTAATGTGAGGTAGGAAACCTTTTCTATTTGTGTGGTTATTAAAAATAATTTTAAGTCTACATACAGTAAGATTCACTCTTTTTAGTGTGTACTTGTACAATTTTTGACAATTGTAAGATATAGTCAAGCTATGAAATGGTTTCATCACTCCTCAAGAAATTCACTCATGGAATCATGCAATTTGTAGCCTTTTGAGTCTTACTTCTCTCATAAAGCAAAATGCATTTGAGATTCATCCATATTGTTATATATGTCAATAGTTTGTTCCTTTTTATTGTGCAATAAATATTCCATTGTATGAATATATCATAATTTATTTGTACTTGAGAGACATTTAAGTTGTTTCTAGGTTTTGGAATTAAAATTGAACTTGCTCTAAGCATTCATGATAAGTTTTTGTGTGATGCACAGATAATTACCCAATGAAATAAAAATTCAGGAGTGTAATTCCTGGGTTATATGGTAAGTTTATGTTTAGCTTTGTAAGAAACAGGCAGTATTCAAAGTGGTTGTACAATTTTTCAATTTTACTAGCAATGTAAGAGTGTTCCAGTTGCTCCGCATCCTTGTTAGCACTTGGTATTACCGTGTTTTTATTCCTGGAATTCAAGGTTGGTTCTTCAAATCAATTATTTTATCCATTTTAATGGGTATGTAATGGTATCTCATGTTTTGTTTTGTTTTTTAATCCTCACCCAAGGATACTTTTCCATTTTTTGTTCAGATAGAGTGGGAGAGAGAGAGAGAGAGAGAGAGAAAGAAAGAGAGAAAGAGAAAGAGAGAAACATCGACGTGAAAGGGACACATTGAGTGACTATCTTCCACACACACAACCCCAACCAGGGCCGGGGGCAGACTGCAACCGAGGTACGTGCCCCTAGCGGGAACTGAACCCAGGTCTCTCTGGACTGTAGGCTAATGCTCTAACTGCTGAGCCAAACCAGCCAGGGCTATCTCACGTTATTTTAATTTGCATTTCTGTAATGATAATTGATGTTGAGTATCTTTTCATGTTCTTATTAGCCATTTTTATCATCTTTGGTTACAAATTTATTACAGGGCTTAAAGTTAACAAAGTATTCCTAATTTCTTCATTTATTGCAGAAGTTTGAGTCATATACAGCTGACTCTGGAGCAATGTGGGCTTTAGGGGCACCAACTCCCCCCCCCACACACACACAGTTGAAAATCCACATATAACTTTTGAGTCCCCCCAAAACTTAACTATTAATAGCCTTACTGATAACACAAAAAATAAAAACACATATTTTGTACATAATATGTATTATATACTGTGTTTTTCCCTCTCTCTCTCTTCCACTCTCCCTCCCATTCAATCTGAAGATAAATGGAAAAATATCCTCTGGTGAGGATTTAAAAAAAAAAAAAAAAGATGAAACAGAAAATCTGAAAAGACATGTGACTACCTACAAAATTGAATCAGTAATCAAAAAACTCCCAACAAACAAAAGTCCTGGACTGGATGGCTTCAGGTGAATTTTATCAATCTTCAAAGAAGATTTAACACCTATCCTTTTTTAACTATATAAAAAAAATGCAAGAATAAGAAAGGCCCCCAAGCTTGTTTTATGAGGCAAAGATTACCCTGATTCCAAAACCAAACAAATACATTACAAAAAAAGAAAATTATAGGCCAATATCCCTTGTGAACATAGATGTTAAAATCCTCAACAAAATATTAGTAAACCAAGTTAATCAGTATATTAAAAAGATCATACAATATGATCGAGTGGGATTTATTCCTGGAATTCAAGGTTGGTTCTGCAAATCAATTAATGTTGATTCACCACAGATACAGAATGAATGATAAAATCATATCATATCAATAGATGCAGAAAAAGCATTTGACAAAATGCAGCACTTATTTATGATAAAAACTGTCAGCAAAGTGGGAATAGAGGGAACATGCCTCAACATAGTAAAGGCTATAATATGACATACCCACAAGTAACATCGTATTAAACGAGGAAAAGCTAAAAGCATTTTCCTTAATGTCAGGAACAAGACTGGATTTTCTACTTTTATTCAACAATGTATTTGAAGTCCTAGCCACAACAATCATATAAGGAGAAGAAATAAATAGCATCCAAATTGGAAAGAAATAAGTAAAACTGTCATTATTTGCAGATGACATGATATAGAGAACCCTAAAAATTCTACCCAAAGCTATTAGAACTGGATTCAGTAAAATAGCAGGATGTAAAATTAATATTCAGAAATTCATTGTATTTTTATATACCAATAATGAACTATAAGATTGAAAAATTAAGGAAACAATACAAGTTACTGTTGCTTCCAAAAAAAGAACCTAAGTATAAATTTAACCAATAAGGTAAAAGATCATTACTTGGAAAATTATAAGACAATAAAGTAGGAAATTGAAGAAGATACAAATAAATGGAAGCATGTACCATGCTCATGGATAGGAAGGGTTAACATTATTAAAATATCTGTACTACCCAGAGCAGTCTATAGATTCAACAAAATCCCTATAAAAATACCAATGGCATTTTCCACAGATGTAGAGCAGATAATCCTAACATTTATATGGAACTCTGAAAGACCATAAATAACCACAGCAATCTTGACAAAGAAGAACAAAGTTGGAGGTATCGCACTACCTGCTATCAAACTATAATACACGGCAATAGTAATCAAAACAACATGGTGCTGGCATAAAAACACAGTTGGCCCTCGATTATTGCAGTTAATCAGTTCTAGACTCTACCGCGATAAATGAATTTCCCCGAAGTAGGATTCTTTATTTGTATACAGTTGTTCCTCGCCACTTCGTGCTTCGACTTTTGCGGCTTCACTCTATCGCGTTTTTTTCAAGTATAGTATAGTATAGTATAGTATAGTATAGTATAGTATAGTATAGTATAGTATAGTATAGTATAGTTTTTGAGCAATGGAACAGAATAGAGAGCCCAAAAATAAACCCACACCTATGTGTTGATATATATATGACAAAGGAGGTAAGAACATACAATGAGGCAAAGACAGTCTATTCAATAAATTGTGTTGGGAAAATTGGATATGTTTAAAAAATGAAACTAGATCACTTTCTTACACCATATACAAAAACAAACTCGAAATGGATTAAAGACTTAAATATAAGATACAAAACCATTGAACTCCTAGAAATAAACATAGGTAGTATAATCTCTCTGACATTTCTCTCAGCAGTATTTTTTTTATTGTTGAAAGAATTACAGATATCCCCTCTTTTTTTCCCCATTAACTCCCTCTTCTGCACTCCCACTCCCATTATATATATATTTTAAATATATTTCCTAGGGTAGGGGAACAAAAGAAAAACAAATGGGACTGTATCAAGCTAAAAAGTTTTGCACAGCAACAGAAACTGTCAACAAAATCAAAAGTCAGCCTACTGAATGGGAGAATATATTTGTCATTGGTACATTTAATACAGGGTTAATATTCAAAACTTATAAAGAACTCATTCAATTCAACAACAAAAAACAAGCAATCCAATAAAAAAAAATGGGTAGAATACCTGAATAGACATGTCTTCAAAGAGGACATAACAGATGGCCAACAGACATGTGAAAAGATGCTCAACATCACCAGTCATCAGAGAAACACCCATTAAAAGCACAGTGAGATATCACCACACATCTGTCAGAATGGTTATCATCAGTAAATGAAATAAGAGGTGTTGACGAGGATGGGGAGAAAAGGAATCAGTCACCAGTCTGTAGCCACTATGAAAAACAGTAGGGTGGTGCCTCAAAAAATTAAAATAAAAGAACCTTATGATCCAGTATTTCACTTATGGGTATATATCTGAAGAAATTTAGAACACTAATTCATAAAGATGTATGCACCCCTATATTCATTGCAACATTCTTTACAATAGCCAAGATCATGGAAGCAACCCAAGTGCCCATCAATAGATGATTGGGTGAAGAAGTGGTACAAATATATAATGGAATATTACTTGGCCAATATTACTTGACGAATATTACTATTTGCTACTTGGGTAGCCCTAAAGGGTATTATGCTAAGTGAAATAAGTCAGATAGAGAGACAAATATCATATGATTTCACTTATATGTGAAATTTAAAGAACAAAAGAAGCAAACATATAAAACAGACTCTTAGATACAGAGAGCCAATTTAAGGTTGCCAGTTGGGAGGGAGGATTGGGAGGCTGGGTGAAAATGATGAAGGGATTAAGAAGTACAAATTGGTAGTTACACAGTACTCACGGAGATGTAAGGTATACCATAAGGAATATACTGTAGTCAGTAATGTTATAATACTGTATATGGTGTCAAGTAAGGTACTAAAATTATTTGTACAGTCACGTCACAAATTATATAATTGTTTAACTACTAGCTGTACACCTGAAACTAATATAAAATAATATTGAATGTCAACTGTCATTGAAAAATAAAATAAATGGTAGTGAAACAATTGGTTATTCATAGGCTGAAAATGAACCTTGACCATAAGCCTCACCCTATTTTTTTTTAATCCTCACCTGAGGATATTTTTCAATTTATCTTCAGACAGAGTGGGAGGGAGAAAGAGGGAGAGAAAAGGAGAGAGAGGGAGAGAAAGAGAAACATCTATGTGAGAGAGAGAGACATCGACTGGTTGCCTCCCGCATGACCCCAATCAGGGTTGAGGATGAACCACAACCAAGGTATGTACCCTTGACTGTAAATCGAATCAGAGACACACTTGTTTGTGGGCTGATGCTCTAACCACTGGCCAGGGCTAGCCAGGTAACCTTTAACATGTGAATGGATAAATTAATGGTGGTATATCCATATTATGGAACACTGCTCAGTAATAAAAAGGAATGAACTATTGATATTGATCCAATGAACAATTTGGATGGGTCTAATGGGCTTTATGCTCAGTGAAAAATGCCAATCTTCAGAGGTTTTATATTGTATGATTCCATTCATGTGGCCTTCTTGATGTGACAGAATTATAGTGATAGAGAACAGATTAGGGATTGCCAGGTATTAGGGTTAAGGGTAGGTTGTAAATACTAAGGGTAACCTAAAGGAGGTTGTTTTTTTTCTTTTTTAAATATGTTTTTATTGATTTTAGAGAGAGGAAGGGAGAGAGAGAGAGAGAGAGAGAGAGAGAGAGAGAAAGAGAGAAACATCAATATGAGAGAGAAACCTTGATTGGCTACCGCCTACATGTGCCTGACTGGGAATTGAACCAGCAGCCTCTTGGTATATGGAATGATGTTCAGTCCACTGAGCCACACTGGCTGGGCAGGATTTATTTTGTTTGTTTTTTGTGGTGTTGGAACAGTTTTGTATCCTGCTTGTGATCATGGTTACATCATTCTACATATATGGTAAAATTTCCCATAACTATATACCAAACTAAAAAATACATATAAAAACTCATGGAATTACCCTGGCCAGTTTTGCTCAGTGGTTAGAGTGTCAGCCCATGGACCAGTGGGTCGCAGGTTTGATTCTGGTCAAGGGAACGTACCTAGGTTGCAATTCGTCCAGGCCCTGGTTGGGGTTGTGTGGGAGGCAACCAGTATATATATCCCTCTCACATCGATGTTTCTCTTTCTCTCCCTCTCTCTTCCTCCCTCTCACTCTATCTGAAGATAAATAGAAAAATATCCTTGGGTGAGGATTAAAAAAAAAACAAAACTCATGAAATTTAATTCAGCTCTGTGCCTGAGTTCATAGACTTATATCAACGTTAGTTTCCTGATTTTGACAATGTACTGTAGTTATGTAAATTATTACCATTTGGGAAAGCTGTATGAAAGGTACATGGGAACTCTATTACTGTTCCACATTTATGCGACCCTTAAACTACTTTTTAAAGGTTATAATAGAAAAACACAATACCATGAGTTGTCAAGGATCTGGAACAACTGGAATGGTGCTGGTGGGAGTATAAATTGGAATAACCAGTTTGGGGAACTATTTGTTTAGCTTTAACAGCACCATACACATATCTTATGACCCAGCAATTCTACTTTTAGGTATATTCATAAGGAAATACATATTTTTACCAATAGACCTATTTTTAGTGCATACTTTTTAAAATGCATACTTTAATACTAATGTTTAGTATTTTTTAAAAAAATCTAAACATATCCTGGTTAATTTATTTCAGTATAGACTTATATTCCAGCCTGAATAATATTGAAGGCTAAATAGTTATAAAATAATTCTTAATAACAGGTTCAGTCACTTGTCTCTGTTTCTTTGTTTTTTATTTTTATTTTGAGGGAAAAATTAAATACTTCTGCTTTCCACTTGCATGCTTTTAAAACCAAAATATGTCGTCGATTACATGTATACCTTATAAATAAATACCTCTATTATTGTAAATTAGACTGTATTACAATTGTTTATATGTCTGTTGTCTTGTAGTTGATGGTCTCCTGCAGTGCAGTGCCCACATATTTTTTTGTCTTTTGTATTCCTAGTCTAGCTTAGTATTTGGGATGCATAAATATGCTTATTAAGCCCATGCAACTCTTCTTTAGTGGATGGATACCAAAAAGTTTTGAAGTTCTCTACAAAGTTTCCTATATATTTCTGTGTGTGTTTTTTTAAACCTATATGCTTGATCCTTTTGCTGGTGTGGAATAGATATAAATAAGTGGAGTAATTTTAGGGAAGCATTTACCTATAAATCCTTATATATGTACACTAATTAAAGAAAGCACAGTTTGTTCTCTGTAATGAGAATGTATTATTATAGAAGTATAAAAAAGAAAATAATTATCATAATCCTAGTGACCAGGGATAACCAATGTTAACATTGCATATATGTTTTGTTTTTCCAATGGAATTTCAGTTACATTTAATAAGGTTCTATATCCTGTTTTTTTCACATACCATAATATCATAGATTTAAAAATGTATTTTTCTTTATTGTTTGGAGAAAGAGGAAAGAAGAGGGAGAGAGAGATGGAAACATCGATGAAAGACAACATCGATTGGCCACCTTCTGCACCCTCCCCCACTGGGTATTGGGCCCACAACCTGGGCATGTGCCCTGACCAGGAATTGAACCGGCGACCTCTTGGTGCATGGGTTGACACTCAACCACTGAGCCACACCAGCCAGGCAATATATCATAGCTTTTTAATGGTAATTTAAACCATTGAAGAGCCAGAGTATAATTTAGTCCTCTGCGTTATATATAGTTATTTTGTTGTCAACCTTATGTTCTTATAAGATGTGGTATATAAAGGCATTTTATGGAGATTGTTGAGGGGTTTTCTCACTCTAAGTTGCCAACAGTAAATAAATGATATAGTCATCCAATAGAATATTATACAGCTACCAAGCATGGTGTTTACCCAGAAATTTGAAGGAATGCTCATAGTCCCTTGAGCAGCAACCCCTTTCTACCCATGATTTCTACTCCTTGTAGGTAACCAATATCAACTCTTGGCAATTCTTCTGGTATTTACTTACATATATCCTTTCTACAATCTAAGGTGGAAATTTACCTATATGCACACACACACTTTTCCTCATTCCTTTTTTGTATACCCGTTTATTTTTATTGAATAGTTTATTTTTACTACTTTGTTAGTTTCTATGAACCTATTACTCATACCCAAATTCTTCTAGAGAAATATAAATTCTTGTTTTCTGACACAGCAGGTAATCTATCAGCTTCGTGGTTTTATCTTTCTCTTGAAAACATTTTTCTGTCTTCTTGATCCTACTTTAGCTTCTTCAGTATCTTTCATCTCTCAAACTTCTCTCCATACCTTCATTATCCTGTATTGTAATTGCATATCAGTCACCCCTGCTACACTCAGCTCATGGGGCACTGTCCTTCGTTTAGATGTACTTCATGCTCATAATAGTACTGACCACAATATGGGCTGTTGAGTTATACTTTAATTTTCTACATTTCTCAGAAATATGCAAATACCTTGAATACATTATAAACATGGAATTTCCATATCTATCTTTATTCCTAATTCAGACTATTTCACTTTCCAGCAATAAGATTCTTCCTGGGCATAAAAACTTTCAACCTGACTATTTAGACATGTCTTATTTTCTTCAGTAAGTGAGAAATGAATTCTTTGAACCCCTGATTATTCAGAAAACTGCCTTAGGATTAAATAGTAATTTTGTAATTAAAATACCTGTGAATGAAATACACATTATTAAAGCATTTATTCTATATTTTCACTTTCAGAGGACGATTGTTTATCATTTCCACCAAAGCAGGATCTCTCGGCATTAACCTGGTAGCTGCTAATCGAGTGATTATATTTGATGCTTCTTGGAATCCATCATATGATATCCAGAGTATATTCAGAGTTTATCGCTTTGGACAGACTAAACCTGTGTATGTATATAGGTTCTTAGCTCAGGTAGGTTTATAATTTATATTCTTATTCTTTTTTCATATTGAAATGTTGAGTGAAACTGATAATATTTTGGAGTGCAGAACCATATATGCTTTAAAGAGGCAAACAAAGTTGAAAACATCATTCTTATACTTAAAGCAACAGAAGTCAATTTTGGCCTGTCATGATTTTCTGTTTTGTAGTTCTTCCATATCTATAATGTCAACTTTCTCAGACTGAGGTGGATTTGCATGGGTAAACAGAATTAGCTTTTTTTTTTATTGTTAACATAATTACAGATGTCCCCCATCCCCCCATCCCCCCACCCCCCGCCTTCACTACACTGTTGTCTGTGTCTGTGGGCTATGTATATATGTTCTTTAGCTAATCCCTTCAACTTCTTTCATCCAGTCCCCCCTGCCCAGGGAAGTACAGGAAAGTTAAACATTTATAGTTCTTTTACTTAGCATACATAAAAAGCCAGTAACTAAATCTAATTTGCTTATAGACATAAAGATCAAATGACCATTGTTTTTAGAGGCCACCAGAGTCTCTTAATTTGAAGAATGTAGATAAGAAAAAGTTAACTTATTATAATAACAAAGAATGTATAATACTTTATAGGTAAGAATATTAATGTAATTACCTTTAAATATAAACTAAGGTATTAAAAAACAGATCCTGAACTTGAAGAAAAATTACAGTAAACTCAAAGAGGTGGATGCAGTTTAGGGTAATACAAGTTTAAAGAATCAAGTTACTCTTTTAACTGGTGCATTTGCTTTGGGAGCAGATGCTACTCTTCCCACCTGCCTACAAATCTGGGTTTCTCAACCAAAGACTGGTTTTTATTGGTAGGTTTTTGCTCATTTGCTCTTTAGTACACGATATTATTGGCAAACTATACTATAATAAACTCTTTCCTATTATTTAAATTAAGAACTCCTTTATGTTCTAGTTTAGAATGCTAAATATGTAATAAATATGAGATTTCAACTATATTAATTTTCTGTGCTGAAGTTATAGATGATACACAGTTTATAGTGATTGCTGAGAGCTTATTATAGTCCATTGAAAAGGAATTAAGCTGCTCTCTTGCAGTCTTACTTCAATAACCCCCTAAATTCTTATTTTATATACTTTATTTTTATTCACCTTGGTATCTGACTGCTCTCCTATCTGCCAAGTTCAGAAATATACAAAACCACAAATGAATCATATTACTAAGATAATAGAGAATGATTTTTGTCAGGTTAAACTACATTGAACAAATGAAATCTCTCATGAATTAAGTAGCACTGCTAATAAAATTTGCTTTATGGCAGATATTACTATGAAGTTTTGCCATTTCATATTAACCAATAATTATATTTCCACTTGACTAAGTTTTGTGTTTACAAAATTTATATATATATATTTTTCTTTTTACAAAGGGAACCATGGAAGATAAGATTTATGATCGGCAAGTAACTAAGCAGTCACTGTCCTTTAGAGTTGTTGATCAGCAGCAGGTTGAGCGTCATTTTACCATGAATGAGCTTACTGAACTTTATACCTTTGAGCCAGACTTATTAGATGACCCTAATTCAGAAAAAAAGAAGAAACGGGATACTCCCATGCTGCCAAAGGTAAAACATCTTTAGATTATTAGCTCAAAAATAATTCAATGTGGACTAAGGACATTTTACTACTATAAAAGTTATCTGACTAAGGCTATATTTCAGAATTTTTCAAAGAGCATAAAATTGTGTTTAAATGAAAGGGTGCATGGTTAATTCTTCACATAACAGCACAAAAAGATAGTGTAATCTGAAATACATATTTTATGCTAAACAAAAAGTTCATCCCTGCTGAAAAAGATTTCTGGGTAGAAACCTTAAAGGAAATACAGGGGTGGGCAAAAGTAGGTTTATAGTTGTTTGTATGGAAAAATACAAATTAAACAATAATACAAGAATAAATTCTGTGCTTTGTGTACTCACAACTCTATACCTACTTTTGCCCACCCCTGTAGAATGGTTCTCTGTTAATAACCTCCAGTAGAGGACATACATAATTTTAAAATTTTATATGAAATTTTTTTTATTAATTTGTTACAAATGTTTCTTCCTTTTCCCCACAGACACCCTCCCTATAAATTTTATATGACATTTAACTCTTCCTTAACTTTCTTTGCTGTTGTGTAGCAATTAAAAATCAGCAAATAAAAGTGTATCTTACTTGATAGTTTTCACTGTCACAAAGCAAGTTAAGACTTGAAAAACTACCTTAAAGATAATCTAGTCAAGTCCTCTCATTTTATAAGTAGGGAAACTTGGGGTCAGAGACATTTCAGTGATTTGCCAACAATTTTCAGCTAATAAGGGGCAGAGCCAGGACTAGTATCTATATATCTTCTGTTCCATTGTCCTTGGATAAAAAAACATTTTTTAATATTAATATAGAAATTTAATATGGTAGTAGATATCATTTTGACCCTTTGAACATAAGAGAAAACCATATGTTCTCTGATTTAAATAAGGAGTTTATATATTTAAACCTATTCTAGTTATCTAAAAAGCCATTTTGGGGGGAATTATTTGGGGGATGCTGTTCCTGTTGTCTTTGTTTCAAATTCAAGCACTTAATGTTCCATATGTCTATTAAGAGAATTTGGAAAGCAGCTACCTACCAGGTTATGGTGTCACTCTACCAAATCATTTTAGTCGTTTATAAAAAATTCAGAAGTGTATTAGTTCTTTATATGGTTAGACACATTTAATCAAAGAAAAATTAATAGGAATTAAATCATCGATTTCTCCAATTAATTTTATTCTTTTTTTTAAAAAAAGATTTCTTTATTATTATTATTATTATTATTATTATTATTATTATTATTATTTTAATCCTTGCCTGAGGATATTTTTTTTCTATTTATCTTCAGATAGAGAGGGAGAGGGAGGGAGAGAAAGGGAGAGAGAGAGAAACATCGACATGAGAAGGACACATCAACTGGTTGCCTCCTGCATGGCCCCAACCAGGGATGGGACAAGCCACAACCCAGGTACGTGCCCTTGACTGGAATTGAACCCGCAACTCATTGGTCCATGGGCCAGTGCTCTACCGCTGAACCAAACCAACCAGGGCTCTTTTTAAAAACTTTAAAAATTTTTATTACTGTTGTTGTTGTTATTGTTATTATTTTTGTTGATCCTCACCCGAGGTTATTTTTCCATTGATTTTTTTTTTTTTGGTTGAGAGAGATTGGAAGGGAGGGAGGGAGGGAGAGAGAGAGAAAAAGAAACATCGATGCGAGTGAAACATATCAATTGGTTGCCTCCCGCAGGACCCTGACCAGGGCTGGGGACCAAACCTGCAACCCAGGTATGTGCCCTTGACCAGAATCAAACCCGTGACCCTTCAGTCTGCATGCTGACAGTCTAACTGCTGAGTAAATCTGGCCAGGGCATAATTTTTAAAAAAAAATTTAAATGAATTTATTGGAGTGACATAAGTTAATAAAATTATACAGTTTTCAGGTATACAGTTCTACAATATGTCATAAATATATTTCTCCAATTAATTTTTAATGTACATGTCAGTTAAAATAACATGAACATTAAGTGTTTAGATTTTAAAAAATTCCTTGCCTGTGTAAGCAAATATTTTGTTTTTCTAATCATTGACCTTTTCTTCCACTTAAAGTTCACTGTCAGAACATTTAGGAAAGAGTTTTTGTTACAGTCTTTATCAAATTTCTTTGATGATGGCTTAGGCACATAGGGATTTAAATCTACCATTTTCATATTATATTTAAAATACTTATTTTTGTTGTTAATCCTCACCTGAGGATATTTTCTTCATTTTTCTTTAGAGAGAGTGGAAGGGAGGGAATGAAAGAGAGAGAGAGAGAGAGAAAGAAAATAAATATGTGAGACACATGGATTGGTTGCCTCTCACATGGGGATTGACTTTCAGTGCACAGGTTGATGCTCTAATTGCTTAGCCACACCAGGCAAGACACATTTAAAATACTTATTTTTAATAGAGAGAGAGATAGAAACATTGATGTGAGAGAGAAACATCGATCGACTGCCTCCTGCACGCCCCCCACTGGGGATTAAGCCTGCAACCTGGGCATGTGCCCTGACTGGGAATCGAACCAGGACCTCTCAGTCTATGGGACAACACTCAATCCACTGAGCCACACTGGCTGGGCTAAAATACTTTTTTGAAAAGAATAATTTCAGTTTCCATGTCGTGATATATTGATAATGATTTGGCTTTCTTATTATTACAGAATGTAAGTAGGATTCTTAAATAATCTTTGGAAAATTTTCTGTAGGCAGATTTATTTGTATACCTTTAAAAGCACGCAAGCACAAATGGAATCATACCATACATACTCTTATGCAACTTGTTCTTTTCACCTAGATGTTTCTTGAACAATTTTCCATATTGGAACATATACCTCTACCTTTTAAAAGCAACTGCATAGGGTAGTCCCAGAGACATGGAAGTGGGGTACAGACTGACAATCCCCAGAAGAGGGGGTGGTGGGGGAGAGATAAAGCACAGAACTTATATGCATGTATGCATGAACAGTGGACATGGACAACAAGGCTGGGGACAGGGTGGGGAGGGAGAGGAGGGGGGAATCAGTGGGGGGAAAAAGAGAAACATCTGTAACCAAAATAAATTTATTAATTAAATTTTTTAAAAAAGCAGTTGCATAGTGTTCATTTGCTGTGTTTTGTTTAACTCTTGTATCTCTAACACCTATCTTATTAGTTACTTAATTGCACATGTTTATGATTATAATTTTAAGGATAGTGAAATCCGTTTTCAATTTGAGAAAGATCATATGTCTAAATAGCATCTTCCTAAAATTTCACTTAACTTTAAACTTCAACTTTTATAAGAACTAGCCCGTGATTAATAATATTTCTGATAGGAAGGAAATGTTTTAATTTGAAAAGAGGTAATTGATTTGGAGTTATTAGATGATAAATTTCTGATTATATGAAATCTGTTTAATTTGATGAACATTTATTATTTGATGACTTTGAGGTGTACTGTGAGGGTACACTAACAAGAACAAGAACAAGACATTGTGTATGCTGTACACTTGATCTTAGCCAAAAGGCTGAGAAGCAATACATTGTCTATGCTTTAAAGCTTGAAAAATCATCAGGAAAGAAATGCTATTTAATTGTTATAAGATGTCTGGAAAGAAATAATCTGTTTTATAATTTGGCACTCTGAGTCATCAAATATGTCATGCTTTTTTATTTATAGATTTTACTGTGTTTTGATTTTGGTGCTGTTACCCTTTGCTTAAGAACAAAAAGGAAAAGGATTATTAAATGCTACATTAGCACAAAATACTTCAACTCTCCCACAGGTCTTCCCAAAAGGAAAATAATAGTTAACTTACTGATTTCTTACTGGGTTTCTTAGTCTTTTATTCAGATTATCTTCCTTAATCCAGCAGCAACTGCAAAGCTGATAATGCTGTTTTTATTTTTGAGGTGAGGATATTAAGGCTCAGAGAGGTTATATAACATACCTAAAGTTATACACTTAATTATTGGTGGAGCTGGCCTTCAAATCAAATCTGCGTAACTTGAAAGCATGTTCTCTTAATCATTATCCTTTATTGCCTCCCAAATGGAGATTAGAAAGTTAATTCCAAGTACAAGAAACAAGGCATAGGACCTGAGATTTCTAGAAATGAGTGACATTTAGAATGCTTTTATTTTAAATAGAGCTGGATTTTAAAATATAGAGTGAGTTCACAGACAATATCATTGTGTGATGTAATTGTTAAGATTTTATAATCAGTTTAGCTCATGGCTTGTAAAATTGTAATTCCTCAAACTTATAGAAAGATAGAAAGTTTACAAAGGTCTTTCTCATACATATTTAGTATCTGAAGAAACAAAAGCTTAGACAGTTTGTGATTACCCAAGGGTACATAGCCAGTACATGTTAGAGCTAGAGCTTAACCCAATAGTTTTCAAATTGTATTCCAAGGAGTCCCCAGGAGATCTGCAGAGGTGGTCTGGGGCAACCATGTGGCTAAGTGAGTACAGAAAGGCCAGATAGGCAGCACCCAAGCCCTGCATCCATTTCAATCAGTCTTACTCCATCTCTTTTATATATTGGGCTACAATTTAAGATTTAATTTAAAGAGAGGCTGTTACTGCTTTTTTAAAAAATGTTTTAAAAACACTACTATACCATGATGCCTCTTTACCTGTCATGGTAACTACGACCTGTCAGGGATCCAAACGGGAATGTGATAAGAAATAGAGGAGATTTACCTGAAGGAGGTGATAGTCTACTTGTAGAGAGAAAAGTAGCATTTTTAAAAATCAAAGAATTAAGGTACTGAATGTTTTTGCCATAGTACAGTAGTCCCTCTTATTCATGGTTTGCTTTCCGCAATTTCAGTTACCTGCGGTCAACCGCAGTCTGAAAATATTAAATTTCCCCAAACATCAACATTATCATGGCTCCATGATCCAGTATCACCAAAAGCAGATGATTCTCCTTCTGATGTATTGTCAGAAGGTCAATAGTAGCCTAACATTACATCACAATGTCTATGTCATTCATCTCATTACATAGGCACTTTATCATCTCACATCATCACAAATAGGAAGGGTAAATACAGTACAATATTTTGAGAGACCAGCCACATTCACATAAATTTTATTATAGTAAATTGTGGTAATCTATTTTTTTCTTTATTATTGATGTTAGAGAGAGAGGAAGGGAGAGGGAGAGAGAGAGAGAAACATCAATGAGAGAGAACATCGATTGGACACCTACATGCCCTCCACTGGGGATCAGGCCCACAACCTGAGCATGTGCCCTGACCCGGAATCAAAGCAGCGACTTCTTGGTGCATGGGTCGATACTCAACCACTGAGCCACACCAGCCAAGTTGTCGTAATCTATTTTATTATTGGTTATTATAGTTACTCTCTTACTGTGCCTAATTTATAAATTAAACTATCATAGGCATGCATGTATAGGAAAAACGTATGTTTTGGGTTTGGTACTATCCACAGTTTTAGGCATCCACTGGAAGTCTTGAAATATCTTCCTGGTGGATAAGGGAGTAATTCGTATATGGTTAAAAAACAGAGGATGGAACATTCAGATACAGTTTTAATGGAAAAAGTTTGACTAATTGGCCCATAAAGAATAGTTAATATTTAATTATATTAGGGAAGAGTGGGGTGTGAAAGTGGGATGAAACAATTTGGGCAAAAGGAAAGTTATTTATATACCAAACTCAAGGTATGATAAATCAGTTGGCCAGATGAAGAGTTGAAATTGGATGGGTAAGGTGGGCCTAGCTTATGGAGAGCCATGAAAGGTAAATGAGGCATTTGCCCTGCTGGTGTGTCTGAGTGGTTGAGAGCCGACCCATGCACCAAGAGGTTGCTGGTTTGATTCCTAATCAGGGCACATGCCCAGGTTGTGGGCCCGATCCCCAGTAGGGGGCCTGCAGGAGGCGGCCAATCGATGTTCTCGCTCATTGCTGTTCCTATTTCTCTCTCCCTTTCCCTTCCTCTCTCTCTAAAAGTCAATAAAGAAAAAAATTTTAAAAAAGAAAGGTAAATGAGACATTTGAATAAAATATTCATTATAAGTTTATGAATGGTGCTGTCGTATGATGAATTTGAGCTTTTGGAAAATTAGCCTGGCAATAAAATGCAAGATGAGGGCATAAAATAGGGTAATTGTGGAGTAAATCGGACATTTTAAGAAAATTATTGATAGAACTCAATAACTGATAATAGGCTGTAGCTTTTAATCTGTAGGTAGTAAGTAATTTAAATAATGAAGCTTATTTTTTTCATTCATTGATTTAAAACTTTTTACTAAGTATACATTGATAAATAAGACTAGGTTTCTGCTCCTAAGGAGCCTGTAGTCTAATGAGGGTACCCTAAGCAAATAAATATAATAAGAGTTAGTGGGTTTATTATATAATAGATAACCTGTACAGGCACCAAGGAAGGAATATTTGTTTTTTTCTTGGAAAAGTTTGGGATGGGGAATTAACATTAGGAGGATTTGAACTGATACTGAAAATTGAAGTGTGTAGCTGTTTCCATTGCTATGAGGGCAAAAGGTAAAGGCCCAAAGGCCCTTTAAGAGCAGAAGCAGAGGAAAAAACACATCTGAAGTAATTAAAAATAAATAATGGAGTGTAAAGAAGTAGTAATAGAGTTAATGGTGGGTTTTGGAAGAGATGAGAACAAAGACTGACCAAAGAAATTAAAAGAGTTTGAACATTGTGTTATATAAGCTGTGGGATCTATTTAATGGTTTTAAAGCACAAGACCAACATCAAGTTTAATTTTAGAAAAGTCACTTTCAGTATTAGTGTGCAGAATAGATTGGATAAAAGAAAATGGATGTTAGATACTTGTTAGGATGCTATTAAAGTTATCCAGATGAGAGGAGTAATGCAGTCCTGAAGTAAAGTGGTAGCAGTGGGGATGGAAAAGTACCAAGTCCAACATAGGTCCTCTAAAGCAGGGGAGGGGGACTCCTACAATAATGTCAACATTAAAAAAATTTTAATAAAAAAAATATTAGCTTTATTCCCTAGGCTGATATTTAGAATATTATGTAACTCTGCCCACTACTATTTGGTTTTTATTTCCTTTAACAACAATTTGAAAATTGGTTCTCTCTGAAAATGGGTACAAGTAGGTGTTTTTGATATTCATAGTGAGGGATGTCTTGGTATTTGAGCTTGCTCTTAAAGACATTTCAAAGTTGGGTCCTATTATTATAGTACAATTGCAAACACTTTCCTTTTTATATATAATTTTTGAGATGAAAGACTGCTAAAAATGATACATTTTCATTTCCCCCTCACATTGCTATTATCTAAATAATTATTAAATTGCATGTCTTTTTGAGTTATTTTTTCTTTGTCCTTTGATAGTTCTGAAGGTGTTTATTTTCAACTTACTTGCTATGCAATTATTATATCTTTCTGCCTTATCACTTCCTCTTTAAGTCATTATTATATAACTCCTCTTGTATTTCTGTTCTTGTTTACTTATACTTCTCCACTTTTTAATTAACTTTAATATCTCAGGCTCAATTTATTAACCACCCGTTTCTTGTCTTTCTACTTTTGCAGCTCTTGAAAGGCAAGAATGATATTCTTTGCTCCTTTTCTTTCTTCCATAGTGAATTATACAATACTAGCACTTTGATATGGCCTGGTTTGAAATTCTAGTCACCTTTACAGTGATATTTAACTGGACTTTTTATTGTTTCTTAATGACCATTGCAAGGTGGTGTTAGAATTAGATTTACTTTTGCAAGCAGTAAAATTGAAATGAAGAGTGATTTGTCTGTCACAGCAGGTGTGTGAAAGGTAGAGCACTGGAGCTTTAGTTTGTGTCCT
The DNA here is from genome assembly GCF_014108415.1 of Molossus molossus. Lineage (NCBI taxonomy): Eukaryota > Metazoa > Chordata > Mammalia > Chiroptera > Molossidae > Molossus > Molossus molossus. Next base: position 8,316,109 of record NW_023425355.1, on the reverse strand, counting down.
CAATTCTGGATGCTGAATCAGCTATCTTATCTCTGTTCACCACTACTCCCTCCCATGAATTATAGTTCGTTAAATCTTCTCATTAGATTTTTTGCTGTTGTTGGTGCTGCTGCTTTTTCTTTTTTGAAATATATTCTTCTAGTCTTGTGAACCTATTTCTTAATGTATTGATTTTAGGGTCTCCCAAATCATGTCTGCCAATAGTCTGTGCACATCTTTAGTTGTTCAGTGTTCCTCCACTGTTTTGAAACTTCAACATGATCTAAACTTATGAATAGTTTTAATATAAGTTTCTAGTGATACAGATTTGTTGAGTGATTCTTAACTTTTTAAAATATTAAGGTAATATCTTAATATTAACTTAGGGTTTATATAAATTATGTTAGGGAAAGTACCTTTTCTGGTAATAAACTTAGGAATTACATATATCAGAGATGAACATTTTGGTTAAGGTCATGTTTCATAATATGCTTAAGTGGTAGTATAGCGTAAGCTCTATACCCTTTATTAAGAAAACAGAAGTCAGTAAAACTGGCATAGAAAATTTTTTGCACTTCCTTTTTCTAGCACTGTACCACATGTGTCTTTTTAAATGTGGACTGTGTATTGGTAATTACAGGGAGAACAAATGGGGATTTAAATTAAAGTACCGAAAGTGAGGTTTTAGGTTTTTCTTCCTCCACCCTGATGTTGGGTACAATTTTCACCCTTTGTCTTTAGTCCTTGATTCAAGTTTTAAAACCTCAAAGCATAGTTCACTGAACAGAGATGTTATTGTGCAGTTTTATTAGCCATCAGATGGTAATACAAGGTTTTACCCTATTCAAACTTAACATTAAAGAGAAATATACTCCATTAAAATAATTTGATGTGAAGTATAAAATAGTTAATCAACCTATTTCAGGAACTTGCATACATTTACTTCTGAGAATAAAGGTTCAAAAGGACCCATTTAATTATAGAACAAGTATTAGTAACCTATAGCATATTAACCACATGGTGGCATATGAACCCAATTTTTGTTGACACATACCTCTAAGGAGCCATGCAAATATATATGAGGTTTGATGTCATTGTCTCCTACTTCTCTGAATCTTTTTTTTTTTTTATCCTCACCCAAGGACATTTTTCCACTTTTTGTTCAGATAAAATGGGAGGGAGAGAGAGGAAGAAAGAGAGAGAGAGAGAGAAACATCGACGTGAAAGGGACACATCGAGTGGCTGTCACCTGCACGACAAACCAGGACCGGGGACAAACTGCAACCGAAGTACGTGCCCTTAGCGGACACCGAATCTGGGTCTCTCTGGACTGCAGACCGACGCTCTAACCGCTGAGCCAAACTGGCCAGGGCTTTCTTTGAATCTTAAAACAAGTTTCTATATTTGTATTCACTGGCATAAAAAGAATTATTCATCTGAATAAGAATAGATCACCAGAAATCATAATAAACTCTAGAGAAATTGTTTTAATTCCACCATTTCTTTGTAAGTTATAAAAAGTCTCCTATTCAGTGTTTTCTGGGGTGTTTAATGCCAAGTAAAAAGCGCAAATGGTTCCTGTCCCTTTCCCAGGTAACCTACCAACCACCCTTTTTAGGGTGCAATCTTAGGCAAGGCACTTAAGCTTTCCAAGCCTCATTTCCCATGTAAAATGCACTGCTTAGTACATAGTAAGGGCTCAAATGTTGGCTGCTATTTTGTTTCCATAATTATTATTAATATTGCCATTACACTCAGTTTATTTCCCTGAAAGCAGTATAGACTGAAATTTTACAGGAGTCATTTGAGGTCCTGATCCTTAGGAGAAGATTTAGGCTTAGCATCACAGATTAGTAGAAGACTAAAAATCATTTAGGGGCTGGCCAGAGACAGTAATCTCAGCTAGGTTGCAGAAGAGACAGATATTTGAAGCTTCAAATCCTCTAGAAATACATTATAATTTAGAAAGATGCCTGACCATTGTGGCTCAGTGGATGGAGCCTCATCCCATGGACTGAGAGGTCCTGGTTTGATTCCCGGTCAGGGCACATACCAAGGTTGCGGGCTTGATCCCCAGTAGGGGTTGTGCAGGAGGCAGCTGATCAGTGTTTCTCACATCAATGTTTTTATCTTTCTCTCCCTCTCTTTCTAAAACAGCAATAAAAACATATTTAAAGATTGTTGAATACTTTAAAAAAGAAGGAATATAATAATGCTTAATTACTAGATATTGATAATCACTTCAAATGATGTTAGCATGCATTTGTTTATAAACCTTTACCCTTTCTGACATTCAAAGATTTTTCTCCCCTTAAATAATACATAGGATTTTAGAAGAATTATCTACCTTATAGCCAGTTGATACCTCTGTAGTAATTTTTTTTTTGTTATCCTCACCCGAGGACATTTTTTCATTTTTTGTTCAGATAGAGTGGGAGGGAGAGAGAGGAAGAGAGAGAGAGAGAGAGAGAGAGAGAGAGAGAGAGAGAGAGAGAGAAGCGTCGACGTGAAAGGGACACATCGAGTGGCTGTCCCCCGCATGATCAACTGGGCCCGGGGACAAACTGCAACCGAGGTATGCGCCCTTAGCAGGAACTGAACCCCGGTCTCTCCGGACCGCAGGCCGACGCTGTAACCACTGAGCCAAACTGGCCAGGGCCCTCTGTAGTAATTTTTAAAAGTGAAGGGGGTGCCCTGGCCAGTTTTGCTCAGTGGTTAGAGCGTCGGCCTGTGGACCAGAGAGTCCTGGCCGGGTTTGGTTCCTGCTAAGGGCAAGTACCTCGGTTGCAGTTTGTTCCCGGCCCTGGTTGGGGTCATGTGGGTGGCAGCCAGTCCATGTGTCTCTCTCACATCGATCTCTCTCTCTCTTCCTCCTTCTCTCCCTCCCGCTGTATCTGAAGATAAATGCAAAAAATTTCCTTGGGTGAGGATAAAAAAAAAAAAAAAAGTGAAGGGGTGATTTTAGTGTCCCTCCAAATACTACAAAATAAGACTGACCATAATTTTTTCCTTCCTTCTTTCCTTCCTTCCTTCCTTCCTTCCTTCCTTCCTTCCTTCCTTCCTTCCTTCCTTCCTTCCTTCCTTCCTTCCTTCCTTCCTTCCTTCCTTTCTTCCTTCCTTCTCTTCTCTCCCCCCCCCCCTTCCATTTATTTTCAGATAGAGTGAGAGGGAGAGAAAGGGAGAGAGAGAGAGAGTGAAATATCGACGTGAGTGAGACACGTCAACTGGTTGCCTTCCACATGATCCCAGCCAGGGCTGGGGACAAGCCACAACCAAGGCCTGTGCCCTTGGCTGGAATCGAACCTGTGACTCATTGGTCCATGGTCTGACTCTCTACCACTGAGCCAAACCCACCAGGGCCATAATTTCTATATTTAAAATGCTGCTCCAGCCCTGGCCAGATGGCTCAGTTGATTAGAGTGTCATCCTGATACTCCAAGGTTGCATGTTTGATCCTGGGTCAGGGCACATACAAGAATCAACCAATAGATGCATCATAAAGGGAACATCAAATTAATGTCTGTCTGTCTGTTTGTCTGTCTCTCTCTCTCTGTCATTGAGTATGATGTTAGCTGTGGGTGCTGGATTTTATCAAATGCTTTTTCTTGATCTGTTGATACAATTCTGTGATTTTTATTCTTCATTCTGTTTATGAGGTATATCATGTTTATTTATTTGCAAATATTGTCATTGTATCCCAGGATAAATCCTACTTGGTCATGGTGTATGATTTTTTTTAATGTATTACTGGATCTGGTTTGCTAATACTTTGTTGAAGATTTTAGCATTTATGTTCATCAGGGATGTTGACCTATAATTTTCTTAATTTGTAGTGTGTTTTGGAATAAGAATAATACTGGCCCTGTAAAATGAACTTGGGAGCCTTCCTTCTTGAATAGTTTTGGAAGGATAAGTGTTCTTCTTTGCATTTTGCTAAAATTCACCTGTGAAGCCATTCGGTCCTGACTTTTATTTGTTGGGAGTTTTTTGATTACTGCTCAATTTCAGTCATTGTAATCTATCTGCCCAGATTTTTTAATTCTTCCTAATTCAGTTTTGGAATATTGTATATTTCTAGGAATTTATCCATTTTGCCCAGATTATCCTATTTGTTCCTATATAGTTGTTGGTAATATTTTTTTACAATCCTTTGTATTCTTTTGGTGTCAGTTGTTACTTCTCTTTCATTTCTGATTTTACTTGTTTGGGTCTTTTTTTCTTGATATGACTGGTTAAATGTTTGTCAGTATATTGTTCAAAGAACAGGCTTTTGGTATCATTGATCCTTTGTATTGTTGTTTTAGACTTCATTTCATTTGTTTTTGCTCTGATCTTTATTATTTCTTTCTTCTCACTTTGGGCTTTCTTTGTAGTTACTATTTTAGTTCTTTGAGTGTAAAGTTAAATTTTTTATTTGAGATTTTCTTGTTTCTTGATGTAGACCAGTAATCCTCTGAATTTTCTTCTTAGGACTGCTTTTACACTGTCCCATAGATTTTGGTTTCTTGTGTTCTCATTTTCATTTGTTTCAGGGTAGCTTTTGATTTCTTCCTTTATCTCATTGTTAATCCATTCATTGTTTCATAACATGTTATTTAGCCTTTATGAGTTTGTGTGTTTTTCATTTTTTTTTTTCTTGTAATTTCTAGTTTCACATTGTGGTGGTCAGAGAGGATGCTTGATATATTTTCAGTCTTCTTATATTTACTGAGACTTGTTTTATGTCCTAAAATATGGTCTATCCTAGAAAATGTTCCATATGCACTTGAAAAGAATATATATTCTGCTGCTTTGGGGTGAAATGCTCTGAAGATATCAATTAAATTCATCTGGTCTAATGTGTCATTTAAGGCTACCATTTCCTTGTTGATTTTATCTCAGGAAGATCTATCCTGTAATGTCAAAGGGGATGTTAAAATCTCCTCCTATGATTAAATTATTGTCAATCTCCTTATATGTACATCAAGATTACCTTTACATATTTAGGTGCTCCTATGTTGGGTACATAAGTGTTTACAGGGATTATATTTTCTTGATGGATTGTTCCCTTTATCATTATGCAGGATCCTTTTTTGTCTTTTACTGTTGTCTTTATTTTAGTCTATTTTTTCAAATATAACTATTCCTACCCTAGCTTCTTTACCCCCCATGCCATTTACATGAAATATCTTTTTCCATTCTTTGGTTTTAGTCTGTATCTTTCGTTCTGAAGTGCATCTCATGTAGACAGCATATATATGGGTCTTGTTTTCTTATCCATTCAGCTACCCAATGTCTTTTTTTTTTTCTTTCATTGATTTTTTTTTAGAGAAAAGAGGAAGGGAGAGAGAGATAGAAACATCGATGTGAGAGAGAAGCATCGATCAGCTGCCTCCTGCACGCCCTCTATTGGGGATCAAGCCCACAACATGGGCATGTGCCCTGACTGGGAATCAAACTGGGACCTTTCCGTCCATGGGCTGACACTCCATCTACTGAGCCACTCTGGCTGGGCTACTCAATGTCTTTTGAATGGAGTATTTTAGCCATTTACTTTTAAATTGTTTATTATTCTTTTAACCATGTTCCTCTATTCTTTTTTCTTTCTTCTTCCTCTTTCTAATTTCTTCTTCTTGAAGACCCTTTAACATTTTTTTGTGCCCTGGCCGGTTTGGCTCAGCGGTTAGAGCGCCCGCCTGCGGTCTGGAGAGACCCGGGTTCGGTTCCCGCTAAGGGCATGTACCTTGGTTGCAGTTTGTCCCCGGCCCTGGTTGGTCGTGCGGGTGGCAGCCACTCGATGTGTCCCTTTCACATCGATGTTTCTCTCTCTCTCTCTCTTCCTCTCTCTCCCTCCCACTCTGTCTGTACAAAAAATGGAAAAATGTCCTCGGGTGAGGATAAAAAACAAACAAACAAACAAAAAAAAACATTTTTTTGTAATTTGGTTTGGTGGTAACAAGTTCCTTTAGCTTTCTCTTGTCTGGGAAGCTCGTTATTTCTCATTCAATTTTAAATGATAGCCTTGCTGGGTAAAGTAGTATTGGTTATAAGTCCTTGCTTTTCATTGGTTTGAATATTTCATGCCAGTCCTTTCTGGCCTGAAATGTTTCTGTTGAGAAATTAGCTGACAGTCTTACAGGAGCTCCCTTGTAGTTAACTGACTGTCTCCTGCTGCTTTTAAGATTCCCTTTTTTTGTTAAACCTTTGCCATTTTAATATGATGCGTCTTAGTGTGCGCCTCTTTAGGATCATGTTGGGGATTCTCTATTCTTTTTGGACTGTGTCTTTTTCCTTCACCAGGTTAGGGAAGTTTTCTGTCATTATTTCTTCAGATAGATAGGTTCTCAATCCTTTGCTTTCTTCTCCTTCTAGTACCCTTATGATGCAAATATTGTTACATTTCATGTTGTCCTAAATGTCTCATAAAGTGTCCTCATTTAAAAAAATTATTTTTACTTTTTGCTTCTTTGGTTGGGTGTTTTTTTTTTTTTTAATTAATTAATTTTTTATTTAATTTTATTTTTGTTACAGATGTTTCTCCTTTTTTACTCCATTGACACCCTCCTCCCCACCCCCCACCCCCACCCCCGGCCCTGTCACCGGCTTTGTTGTCCATGTCCATTGGTTATGCATACATGCATATAAGTTCTGTGGTTTATCTCTTCCCACCCCCCACCACCCCCTCTTGGTGTATTTTTTTTTTTTTACCTTGTATTCTAAATCACTGATTTGATCCTCTGCTTCATCCAGCCTACTGTTGATTTTTTCTAGTATATTCTTCATTTCAGTATTGTCTTCATTTCTGACTAGTTCTTTTTTATGGTTTATATGTCCTTTTTCATGCTGTATCTGATTATTCTTATAACCATACATTGAACTTCATATCTAATAAATTGTTTACCTCCATTTCGTTTAGCTTTTTTTCTATAGATTTCTCCTGTTGTTTCATATGGGACATGTTTCTTTGTCTCCTCATTTTGGCTCTCTCTTTGTGTTTGTTTTTATATATTAGATACATCTGCTATTACTTCCAGTCTTAGTCAGGTGGCGTTATGTAGTAGGTGACCCGTGGGGTCCAGGGTTGCAGCCTCCACTATAAGCTGAGCTGATTACCCCAAGAATGTCCCCTGTGTGGGTTATGTGGGCCCTCTTGTTGTAGTTGAGTTTTGATTACTATTGACTTGTTTATGCATGGAATCGACTCTCAGGCTGGCTGACTGTCAGGCTCAACCCCAGCCATGGCATGTGAGCTGCATTGCAGATGCTGACCACAGTCATAGACAGCATCTGATATTGGTCTGATAAAGTGGAATTCACCTCAGCAGGTTCTGGTGCCTGCCGAGATCTCCCTTTGGATATGCTGTTTGTGAAGCTAATTGGATCCTGCTTCAATGTTGTTTGAAGCTGGCCACTAGGTGTGTTGGTTCTGGGCCTCTTGGGAGGGACTCTGGTGCAGGCCAATATCAGATGCTGCCTATGACTGGCCCTGAGCAATCTGTTTGGAGCTACAAGTGATCCACAGTTTGTGGCCACCTCTGCTGGGCCTGGGTGTGCATGTGGGAAGGACCAAGCTATGTACCAAGGTTCGCTTTACCAGCTCCAGGCCCATTGTCAGGTCAGCAAAATTCTCAAGATGCCACAAGAACCGCCTCCACCTGCCATCTACCTATTATGCTCAGTTACTGAAAGCCTCTGGCTGTACTGGAGTTGCATGAGGTAGGTTCTCAGTGAGTCACCAGGTAGGGATGAGTGGTGTTCACCAAACTGATATAAGTTCAAACTCATTGCCAGTGCTGGGTCTGGGGCCACTCAGCAAATGACCCCATGTATACCAAGTGTAAATGCCATCTGGTGGTGCTTGCATGCCTTTGTGTTGGGACAGGGTCTTAAGGAGTCATCAGGGTGAGGCCAGCAGAGTTTATCAGGCCCAAAGAGACAGATTTGGCTGTGTCACAGAAGGGTTCTGGTCTGATTAGGCATTGGTGAGGAAAATGACCCCTGTCCTAGAGCCACACAGCTCACTCTGTCCTAGATTCTGTGGAAAGGGACAGAGCTCCACAGGGTAGGGCTTCCGGGAGTCAGGAGGATGGGGCTAGTGGATCTCCGCTGAGAAGGAGGGGCCTCTCAGGCTTCGGGGAAGGTGTGGGGGATGTGGCCCCCACCCCAGATCCACACAAGTAAGTCTGTACCAGATTTTGCCCCTAACTTAACAGGGCAGAGCCACTAGGAGTCCAGTGAGTAGGGCTAGCGGATCTACCATGAGAGGGGAGTGCGATAGTTAGGTTCTTGGGAAAGTAGGTGAGATGACTCTAACCCCAAAGCAGTTGGACTCATCGGCAGGGTATAAGCTCCACAGGGTGGCATGAGAGGGAGTCTGGAGGTGCGGGGTTATTGTATTCCCCCAGGCTGATGCTGAATGAAGGGGATTGATCCACCCAAGAAAGATGGCTTCTGCAGTGTGGGAGAGGGACTCAGTACAGAGACTCTGGTGGCTGTCCTTTCAGTTGTACCAGAGTCACAAACTCCAGATTCTTCTCACATGACTCTAGTCCGCTTTGCCCTCCCTCCACTGGAGCCCAGGGTGAGTGGCTGTAAACAAAATTTGGTGTGTTGGCCCTTTAAGAAGGTGCCTGTGCCTCTAGGGGAGTCTCATTTATCCCTGGTGGACAGGGACAGAAACTGCTGCTTTTCACAGCCAGGTGTTATGTGGCCGCCCCTTCCTGGCTGTGTTGCTCTGGCCTGGGGAGCCTGGCATGGGGTTGAGAACTCATGCTTCTCAGGGGAAACTTTGCAGCTGAAATAATCATTTGGAGTGCCACATGTGGTAGCGGGGCCAGCCCTTTGTACCAGTCTCAATGTAGCTTCTTCTGTAAATCCTTGGTTATAAGACTTCTGTTCACCTAGTCTTCAGTTGGTTATTCAGGATGATTGTTCTATAATTTAGTTTTTTGTTGTTGTTGTTGTTAATCCTCACCCGAGGATATTTTTCCACTGATTTTTTTTTAGAGAGAGTGGAAGGGAGGGAGAAAGAAACAAACATAGATTAGTTGCCTCCCACATGACTCCAACAGGGGCCAGGGACCAAACCCACAACCCAGGAATGTGCCCTTGACTAGGAATTGAACCTGCAACCCTTCAGTGCACAGGCTGACATTCTGTCCACTAAGTCACACTGGCTAGGGCTATAATTTACTTAAAAATTTTTTTTTCTTTATTGATTTTATAGAGATAGGAAGAGAGAGGGAGAGAGAGATAGAAACATCGATGAGAGAGAACTTCAATTGGTCACCTCCTGCATGTCCCCCACTGGGGATCAGGCCCACAACCTGGGCATGTGCCCTGACTGGGAATCGAACTGGTGACTTCTTGGTGCATGGGTTGATACTCAACCACTGAACCACATTGGCTGGGGAATTCAGCTTTTTTTTTATCCTCACCCAAGGACATTTTTCGATATTTTGTTCAGATAGAGTGGGAGGGAGAGAGAGAGAGAGAAACATTGATGTGAAAGGGACACAACAAGTGGTTGCCACCCGCATGACCCAACCAGTGCCGGGGACAAACTGCAACCGAGGTACGTGCCCTTAGCGGGAACCGAACCCAGGTCTCTCTGGACCACATGTCAATGCTCTAACTACTGAGCAAAACCAGCCAGGGTGCAATTCAGCTTTTTAAAAAATATGTTTTATTGATATTTTTAGGGAGAGAGATAGAAATAACGTTGTGAGAGAGAAACATCGATCAGCTGCCTCCTGCATGTCCCCTACTGGGGATCAAGCCAGCAACCCGGGCATGTGCCTTGATCAGGAATTGAACCCTGATCTCTCAGTCTATGGGACAGTGCTCAATCCACTGAGCCATACCAGCCGGGCTATGAATTTAGCTTTTTAAGATTTCATATATAAGTGAGATCATGAGGTATTGTCTTTCTCAATCTGACTTACTTCACTTAGCATAATGCCCTCCAGGTCCATCCGTGTTGTTGGCTGAATAATATTCCTGTGTGTGTGTGTAATTTTTGTTACCCATTCTTCCATCAGTGAACACGTAGGTTATTTCCATGTCTTGGTTATTGTAAATAATGCTGTAATGAATATGAGGGTGCACATACCTTTTCAAGTTAGTGTTTTCGTTTCTTTTGGATTTTATCCTTTAGTTACTGCAAAATCTTAGGGTGGCATAACTGATTCTAGTTTTCCTTAATTATCTTAGATGCTGAACTTACTGATCTTCAGCCCTGAGTCAGTATAGCATAATGGTTAAAAACAGGAGCCTTAGGGCATGACCACTTGGGTTTGAATTTTTTGACCTTACTCAGGTTATTTGACTTCTCTGTACCTTAGTTTCTTGATCTGTAATTCTGAAAAAAAAATTATGTCTATTATTCTTTAAAAATCTCAACCTCTTTATTTTTATCTGTTTTTGAAACTTATTGCTAAATGCTTGTCCTTCTGCTTTTGGCTTCCATGTCTTTTAGCTTTTCTTTTGCTTTTCCTATCTCTACCTTTTCCTGCTATCTTATGGGAAAGGGCCTTAGTCTGATCTCCTAGCTCTGTAGGTTACTCTTCAGCTGTACATCTACTATTTATACTATCCATTGAGTTATTTACTTCAGTGATTATTCTTATTCCTGATATTTCCACTTTGGCTCTTTTTAGATATTTTTGTTTTGATTTCACATTGGTGATATCTTTCCTTATTTTCTTAATTATACTTGTCCTGCTTGTTTTGAAGTTTTAGTACTGTATTTTTTTCAATAACTCTGCTTCAGATTGTATATAGTGCCAGTTTGTTGTCACCCAAGGAATAGTGTGTGTGTGTGTGTGTGTGTGTGTGGTGTGTGTGTATGTGTAAGTTCTTATAATTCATGTTTCCTTTTCCCATGTATAGTTTATGCAAGTTGATTGTTGTGGGGGTAGAATCCAGGAGCCCATGCTGTTTTGTGATCTTAGAAATCTCAGTAATAGGGGATAATAATAGTATTATGTACTTTATAAAGTTATTATGAAAATTAAATTAGATATTCCATGTGAATGCAATATTTCATTAGGGAGGATTTTTAATTAATTTGATTGATTTAAACGTAAATAGCCACATGTAGCTACTGGCTCTTATGTTAGAACAAATCTAGAGCCTTACTGAGTTTAAATCCTAGTTCTAATACTTTACTAGCCCTGTGTCCTTGAGCAAGTTATCTTTCTGAGTCTTGGTCTCCTGGTCTATAAAAAGGGCCTAATAATTTTCTGCTTCATAATTTTCTGTTGTTGGGTGACAACAAACACAGAATTACGGTGGAGATTAAATATTATGCATGAAGTGCTTAGAGCCTAGTTTATCAGTGACCTTTGCATTGCTAAATCAAATGATCAGTCTTAGACCTGACCCTATCCATCCACCAGTACACTCAATCAGCCTCTTCAAAATTCTTTTTCTCTTGTTCAGCTAACTGGGAGAACTGTACTGGTGTTATCATTTTCTCTTATTTCCAACACCTTTTCCAAAGGTCTAAAGCAGACCTTTACTTTAAAAAACAATGTATTCCCATACAGAGAGAAAGGTTTTATACCTTAACCAAATTTTTCTAATGAAAAATTAAAGAAATGTCTGATATTAGAATTGTCCTAGAAAATCTTAGATATATGGTATCATAGTTATAGAAGGACTAATAGGTTATTACCTGTCCTGTTAAACATTTTTAGCTGATGCTTAAAGAATAACTCTCATTACTTAACACGAAAGCATGATAAGCCTAAGCAAATGACATATGTGAGGGTCAAGTCAATTTGTTGTTCTTTTACCAGACACTGAGGCACAGAGAGCAAGTGATTTGTTAGTAACATTTGTTATGTTTATGTAAAGATAAAGTACCTTGTTTGACTTTTTTCCTTCTCTTTTTGAATTCTAACTTTGATTCTTAATAGTTGGATGATCTCCCAGAACCAATTCCATTACTTCAAAGGGACAATACCACCTATAACTCATAGGGTTATTGTAAGGATTAAATGAGAAAACATATTTATTATTTCTTACTCCTTACCTGAGGATATTTTTTCCATTTATCTTCAGATGGGGGGGGGGGGAGAGAGAGAGAGACAGACAGACAGACAGACAGACATCAACTGGCTGCCTCCTGCCTGACCCCTACCAGGGCCGAAGACTGAACTGCAACCGAGGAACATGCCCTTGACCAGAATCGAACCCACAACTCTTTGGTCTGTGGGCCAGTGCTCCATCAGCTGAGCCAAACCGGCCATGGCAAAAGAAAATGTATTTAAAGGAACATAGCATAAGCATTCAATATATATTAGTCCTTTTCATTCATAGCTTGTTTTATCCTGTTTTTTTTTTTTTTTTTATGTTAATCTCTTTTTACACATTGTCTATAAAACATTCTTACCAGAAATATTTGCCATAAATCTAATTAAGCTTTTGAATCCAATTTCCAATTTACAGAATATATAAGAGATAGAAATTCAAACACACCATCGGGAAATAAACAAATACAGAATGAATGGAAGGGAGGTGATCATAGTAAATTAAAAGAAGCTTAACAAAGGGACACAACAACCATATGCAGTGTGTGTACCTTGAATGGATTTTAATTTGAACAAAGCACCTATCGAAGACATTTTGCAGACAACTGGTGTAATCTTAATATGGTTGTGGTATTAGATGATGTTAGGGAATTAAGAAATTATTAATTTTATGGTGTTGTGGTTATATAAGAAGTACCTTTATATTTAAGAGATTTATACTGAAATATAATCTTATAACTTAAAATATTAACAATTAATCCAGGTATATGAGTATCCAGTCTATTTTTCTGGTTTAAAAATTTTCACAGTACAAAAATTTTGAATAACCATATTTTTTCATATATATATTCCAATAAGGGAGACAAACAACACTAGTCTATGTGGCAGATTTCCAGGACAGGCCAAAGTCTAAAAGACTTTTTACCCCTAGTTAGCTCTATATCTTAATATATCACAATAGTTTTTTAAAGTTGGAATCTAAATTCAAGTTACCTCTCTAAAGCTAAATAGAATGCATAACTGCATGTTAATACATGGAGTATCCAATTTAATTTTCACATGGGAAATGCCTTATTAGGCCCATTTTACAGACCAGGAGACTGAGATTCAGAGAGAGAACTTGCTCAAGGACATAGGGCTGGTAAGTGTTAGAGCTAGGATTTAAAACCCAGTAAAACTCTAGATCTGTACTAATTCAAGAGCCAGTAGCTACATGTGGCTATTTACATTTAAATTAATTAAAGTTAAATTAAAAATTTAGTTTTTTAGTCATGCTAGTCATATTTTCAAGTACTTAGTAGCTTCGTGTGGCTAGTAGATACCATTATTGGACAATGCAGACACAGGCTATTTACATCATTACCCAGAGTTGTAATGTAGAACCTATGATGATTTTATTTGTTGATTGATTTTAGAGAGAGAACCATCGATTTGTTGTTCCAGTTATTCATGCATTCATTGATTGATTCTTATATGTGTCCTGACTGGGGATCAAACCCACAACCTTGGCGTATTGGGATGACACTCTAACCAACTGAGCTACCTAGCCAGGGCTAGAGCCTGTGATCTTAACCACTACACACAAAGCTTCCTAATTTGTACAGTTATAAATGTATCTATGTTTTTGTTTTTTTTTTCATTTTAACTAAATCCTGCCATTAAACTTTCCTCTGAAATTCAGAAGGCTGACACAGGTCTTCTTTTTACCAAATTAGTTGATTCTAGCAAAATTATATTGGTGTTGCATATTTTAAGCAGTGTCATCATGAAATTGTTTTAGAGAGAAATCTGGGAGGCAAGGCTGTATGGCCTCTCACTTTTACTATTTTCATTTAGTGGAGTTCAGAAGGACATAACTAACATGTTGGAATGATCAGTGACCCTGAATTAATATAGGTACTTGGGCGCCACAGTATCTGTATATTAATATCCTACAGTGATTAGGTTGGCTTACACAAATATGTCTTGTAACATTTCTAGGAGTAGGAACAGTGAAAAGCTGTGATTCTTTTAGGGGAATTAAGTAGGAGAATGTCTCACCTGTCTCTTCATTTACTGACATTTCCATGACCAAGCTTTTTACATTCAGTTTTTAATAGTTTGGGCCCTTAAAGGAACATAAATTGTGAGAGAGAAAGATTTGGTTAGTGTAAAAATCGTCAGATGATCGTGTTTATGTTATTTTTTTAACCACTTTACCTTCTATCTTTAAATGTTTTCTTTAAGATATAATTTGGACAGCCAAATAGCTTTCATTCCTATTTTGTATATTTTTTCCATTTCCTTGTTATATCACACTTACAATTGAGTTAAAGGATGTAACAGTGTTTATGAAATGTAGAGATAATATGATAATAGGAACTCCAGATTGTATAGCCTGAAAATTGAGTTCCAATTTGGTCTCTACTTGAAAAGCTGTAACTTCTAGTCACTACAGTCATTTAAAATCTAGACTGACACTCTACAGTGACTGGCATGTCGCATGTGTTATAATAATGGATAATTAATTTTTAAAGGTTAAATGCTAAATATAGTATCTAGTTCTTTAAATGTTAAATTGAATAGAAAACATTCTTATCAAAGGAGATTCTTTTACCCTTCACCAAATTAAGTCCTGCCTTTTCTTTCCCTGAAAGTGACAAGTTCAGTAGTTGTTACTTCTTACTCGTATCTACAATTTGGGAATCTGGATATATTTATAAATGCTCTTTGGCAAAGGTTATATACTCTTGACCTGAAAATCTAATGTAAGATGGTATGTAAACTTCATTCGATAGCTCTCTAGTTACTTATCAAATATGTTGCAGGTTTGTTTTTTCAGTGTAGTTTGGGAAGAAATGGGCTTCAAATTTGAAAGTAGAAACTTTTTTCACCAGGAATATTGAGTTGTTGTTGTCTTTTTTTTTTTTTTAACTAAGAATCTAGATTTATTTAGGTAATAAAAGGAATTTTGTCATAGCTTTTTGAGTGGACCGTATGGCCCTTAACTATTCTAGTGACATTTTATTTCCAGATATTATAAAACTCAAATTCAAAATGATGGCAAGCAAAATATTTTGAAACATGGCGAACCCCTACCCCTGTCCCCAGGCAAAGCCTTGATTGTTTTTTAAAAATTTTATTTTCAAGGTTGAATTTCAGAATTAATTAGATGGGAATTTTTGTCAGCCTGCCAAATACTTTAAACTTCTAAATAAATTAACTTTAACTTTTAATTTATCATTAACTTTGTTTTATTAATTGAACTAGTCATTTTTAAAGCTTAAACTAATTTAGGTTGTTAGCTAGAATATAGCCCATGCTTTTCTCAGCTTGTAAGCCTTCTCACTTATTTAAGGAAAAATAAAGTTTAGACAAAGAAAAGTAAAGGTACACATTTGGATGTAATTTAAACCTCATTTTGATGACTGTTGGCCTAGTGATTATAGATTCTGTTCCAGTATTGTTTTCAATAATAGTGTTGCTATAGCAACTAATATAAATGCATGCTTCAAGGGGAAAAAACAAAAACCTCTCCACCGATTGTGTTGTAATTTGGGATGAAATTTATTTTTTATTAACTTTTGTAACTCACTCTAGACTTTGCAAAACTGTTTTTCCCAAAGAAATATCTGGAGGACCCTGTTACAAATACTTTTTTGCCCTTTTAATCACATCATCTGGTTCTTGTATTGACAGTATGCTGCAATTAGTTTAAAAGGGAAAAGATGTAGAAAGTTCGTTTCAGAAATTCTGTATCTTCCTTCTTTCTCTTATTTGTGCTTCACGCAGTACTCTGGAGGAAAGAAAACTTTTCTGCTTTTCTGCTTCTGAACTATATAAATGAATCATGTCCTGTGAAAGTCAGTTAACTTATATTTAATGTCTTTTCTTTGTTAAAATGAAGTTTGTGGTACACATACTTGTCTAAGTCCTTGAGTATTGTCAACATAGTTATTATACGAACAAGCGGTTGAAATACATTAACATTTATCCATTACCCTGTTTCATTGTAAATTTGGTCATTTAAAAAAGTAGCCTAAATGTCTTTTTTTTTTTTTTTTTTAATCCTCACCCGAGGACATTTTTCCACTTTTTGTTCTGATAGAGCGGGAGGGAGAGAGAGGAAGAGAGAGAGAGAGAAACATCGATGTGAAGGGACACATCGAGTGGCTGCCACCCGCACGACCAACCAGGGCCGGGGACAAACTGCAACCCAGGTACGTGCCCTTAGCGGGAACCGAACCCGGGTCTCTCCGGACCGCAGGCCGACGCTCTAACCGCTGAGCCAAACCGGCCAGGGCCTAAATGTCTTAATAAACTCTTAAGAGAAAAAATAACTAGATGATAAAGTATATCTACATAATACCTATAGCTATTAAAAATGATGATGGTGTCCTGGCCAGTTTGGCTCAGCAGTTAGAGTGTCGGCCTGCGGACCAATTAGTCGCGGGTTCGATTCTGGTCAAGGGCATGTACCTCGGTTGCAGTTCAATCCCTGGCCCTGGTTGGGGTCATGCTGGAGGCAACCAGTTAATGTGCTTTGCTCACATCGATGTTTCTCCTTCTCTATCTCTCCCTCCATCCCTTCCTCCCTCCCACTCTATCTGAAAATCAATGGGAAAATATCTTTGGGTGAGGATTTTTAAAAAATGATGATGGTTATATTCAAGGTAAAATGATGTCCATGGAAAGATATTAAGGCAGAAAAGATTTCAAAACTGTAAAGTACAATCCCATTTTTATGTAAAAGTGTGTAAGTGTAAATGTATGTAAATATGTGGAGGAATATACAACAAATGTTACCAGTAGCTGTCTCTAGGTTTTATAATAGAATATTAGCATTGTTTTCATTAAAGTTTTTTGTTGTTGTTGTTGAAAAGAAATGAGTGTCATAGCCAGTAGAAGCAATATGAATGGCTTTTTTTATTTGATGTTGCAAGGGAGGCAATGTTTAGGAAAAGGGTCCAAAACTTTTTAGTGATCAAAATGAAGTCACATGCACTTTTCCTCTGACTTTCCATTTTAGCTGACTGTGGGTCAAAAGAAAGATATTACATGGGCAGAAGCTGAATCTCTACTATAATTTGACCTTAATTAGGTAATTATGTTTGACTAGAAAGAATAGATCTTAAATCTGAAATTGGTGGGGAGAAGATATTAAAAGGTGTTAGAAATGGGATTTCCTAAGATGAATATCTCCTGAAAATGAACTATGTAAAATAGTTCGTGTCAGGTTTAGGCTAACCATGAACTAGTCTTTCACAAGTTTGTGTCTGAGAATTGTTTCAGTTTTTATGTTTTCTTTAATTAAAAATTAACATATGCACCTGGCCAGTGTGGCTCAGTGAATTGAGCATCCTCCCATAGATAGAGAGGTTCTGGTTCGATTCCTGGTCAGGGCACATGCCCGGGCTGCGGGCTGGATCCCCATTACATGGTGTGCAGGAAGCAGCCCATCGATGTTTCTCTCACATCCATGTTTCTATCGCTTTCCCTTCCTCTCTCTCTAAAAAAAAATCAATAAAAGCATATTTTTTTCTTTAAAAAAGTAACATTCTTCTTTATAAATAATAATTTTAAAAAACTTCAAAAGGTACAAAAGTGTTAAAGGTGAAAAAAGACCTACTTAGGTTTCTCCCTCATCCAAAATCCTCCAGGGCATTATCTTTTTTATCGTAAGAGAACAGATTCTGGGAAATGGAAGAACCATGCCTCAAGAAAACAGTCATTCTTTATAGTATGACAGAATGATCACTGGATAGGAGTCGGGAAATTTAGCTTCTAGTTTCAGCTAGTCCTTATTTTAAAAGGATATATATGAGTTAGTTCTGCTATTCTTAGTTATCCTGTTATACATGTGAGCAGAGAGTATTTCATATTTAACTTACAGTCATAGCTAGACTAAGTTATTATCCAGTGTTACAAAGAGAATCAGTAGCATAGCTGAAAATAAATTCAGTTCCTAGCACACAGTTCTCTTGGTCTTTTCTTCAGGTTGCTTTCTTAGAGAAATGAAATTATTTTTTTTTACTATGTTTAAGAACATCACATTGTCAAATAGAAGTAAAATTAGGGACTATCCATAGAACATTTCGACTTTGTAATTTATTTGGTATTTTGTAGAACAGTTGACTTTTCTAATTGTATTTGGCATGAACACTTGCTAAAAATGTTAGTGTTATATCTGGTTTTATTATATACCTTTTTCTTGAGTTATGCTTGGGGAGGGAGCATGGGAGACACATGTCTAAAGAAGGATTATTTTTTAATAGAGTTTAATTCAGACTGGCCTGTCTCCATGCCTGCCTGGTCAGCAATTCTGAACTTTGGAGATCTGTCTAGTGATGATAAACTTGTTCTATATGTCATAGGCCAGAGAAGTGAGCTTTGATGACAGATTTCTACACTGGTGTGGAAGAGAAATGTTTAGTTAACATTTCAAAAAAACTGAACCTGTTAACATCTGTGTGTTCCACCAGTAGATTTTCTTGAGCCTCTCATTGTATGGTCTTTTATTTGACTTATTTTATTTTTTAATAGTTTTATTTTTTTTTAGAGAGAGATAGAAACATCGATGTGAGAGAGAAACATCGATGTGAGAGAGAAACATCGATCGGCTGCCTCCTACATGCCCCCTACTGGGGATGGAGTCCACAACCTGGGCATGTGCCCTGACTGGGAATCGAACCGGGACCTCTTAGTCCATGGGACAACACTCAATCCACTGAGCCACACCAGACAGGCTGTACGGTCTTTTAATGTTTTCTTTTTTCAACAAAAGAAATAGTACGTGCACGTCAAAATGCATTATAAAATGTCAACAGCTGTATCCGTTAAGAAAATCAGTTCATTTTCTTTTATGAAATTATGAAGTAATTATTTCAGTTGTTTATTGGGGTAGCAAGATAAAAAGTTGTTTATATAATATCAAATATCAGAATATTTGGAATTAGTGTCAGCATTTGCTGTTGTACAGAAAAAACTTAGGGCCTTATGATACAAATTTTTCATCTTGAATTAACAGACATTTGATTTCCTACCGTGTGTTGGACCCTATAACTCTAGGTATGGTTAAAGACATAAACACAAAATTCTTTGCAAGTGTGTATTTTGTCTGTGCTGAAACTTATGGGGGCATTAAGAATTACTACATATAGCCCTGGCCAGTTTTGCTCAGTGGTTAGAGCGTGGGCCGGTGGGCCAAAAAGTCACAGGTTTGATTCCGGTCAAGGGTATGTACTTTGGTTGCGGTTCATCCCCGACCCTGGTCGGAGTCGTGTGGGAGGCAGCCAGTCGATGTGTCTCTCTCACATTGATGTCTCTCTCTCTCTTCTTCTTCTTTTTCTCTCACCCTCCCTCTCACTCTATCTAAAGATAAATAGAAAAATATCCTCAGGTGAGGATTAAAAAAAAAAAAGAATTACTAGGTACAAATTCAGTTTAAATTTAATTTGCTATATGCGTTCCTTTGATTAGTAATTATTTATGTTCCTTCACTAAATTCACACTTAATTTAGAAAGCATGTTCTAAGGGAACTTGCTGTTAGAAGCTGTGGAAAATCATTTTGTGAAGTGAATCAATTTGCCTTTTATATATTCAGGTTTTCATCTGTGATTTCTTAATAAACAACTTGTGAATATTTAAATTTTTTATTAGTAAGTAACATAACTTTGGTTCACTTTAACCCCCTTTCCCAATCTCTGTGTGTCTCTCTCTCATAATCATAATTACACAGAGCACGAGTTTGGTGTTCCTACTGAATATATAAATGATCCCAGTTTTTAAGCTTTTAATTTTAACTTATTTATTTATTTATTTTTTTAGAGAGAGAGATAGAAACATCGATGTGAGAGAGAAACATCAGTTGGCTGCCTCCTGCACACCCCCCACTGGGGATTGAGCCCTCAACCCAGGCATGTGCCCTGACCAGGAATTGAACTGGGACCTCTCAGTCCATGGGACAACTCTCAATCCACTGAGCCACACCGGCCGGGCTAATTTTTTAACTTCGAAAGATTGACTTAAGTCCGGCTGGCATGGCTCAGTGGTTGAGTGTTGATCCATGCACCAAGAGGTCACAGGTTCAATTCCTGGTCAGGGCACATGCACAGGTTGTGGGCCAAATCCCCAGTGCGGGGTATGCAGGAGGCAGCCAATCGATGTTTTCTCTCATCGATGTTTCTATCTCTCTCTCCCTCTCCCTTCCTAAAATCAATAACGGAAAAATAATAAAAAAAATAAAAAAAGACTGACTTAGGACACTATGACTTTGAAAAAGGGCATGATGATAATAAGTTGGTAAACAATGTATATCAGTTTAAATTTGACCCACGGGTCTGACCTTTCAGTGCAATATATATTTGACTTTCCCACATTTGAAATATAATGACTATATGTTCCAGTTGAACTGTCTTGTAGCTATTTAATTTAGATTTGGTTTTTGTTAGTATAGTGGTTGGTAGCTAAAGTGATTGTGAAAATAAAGTTATTAAATAATTTTGTAAATAGGAGCAGCCATGCTTTTTAGCACCAGCATCCAATGTAATTTCTGATTTAAGAAAACTATGTTAGCATTTATAATGAACTTAAAACAAAGCACAAAAGACATGTGAAAAAAATTAGAAAAAAGTGTCCTGGCTGGCATGGCTCTGTTTGCTTGAGTGTCATCCCATGCACCAAAAGGTCACCAGTTCATTCCCAATCAGGGCACATGTCTGGATCTCAGGTCCTATCCCCAGTGGAGGGCATGCAGGAGGCAGCCCATCGATGTTTCCCTCCCTCTCTCTTCCTTTCCCTCTAAAAAAAAAAAGAATGAATAAAAATAAAAAAATTAGGAAAAAGTTGGAGGAAAACCCTTGAACGCTGAAAAGTAGTCATTAAAAATTGATTCCCTAAAACATGCTATATAAATGCGACGCTCTTACATAAAAGGCTGGTGTTGCATGTTTAGTGACCATTTTCTAGGTAATTTATCATATATGTCAGAAATATGTATAACAGCCACTTTCTAGTCTAACTGTAGACCAAATATGATCCAGAGTGAGGAAATAATTGTGTTATTTTAACCCATCTAAACAGGATACCATACTTGCAGAACTTCTTCAAATACATAAAGAACACATTGTAGGATATCATGAACATGATTCTCTTTTGGACCACAAAGAAGAAGAAGAGTTGACTGAAGAAGAAAGAAAAGCAGCTTGGGCTGAATATGAAGCAGAGAAGAAGGTAGATCATTTGAAATGCCTTTTGGTTTTTGTTTTGATGTTAGTCATTTGAAAGAGCAGTGAGGAAGAAAAGGGTCACATTTGGAACAGGTGAGTCTTCAGGAACAGAGTCCCCAGATACAGCAGCCTGTTTACAGGCTTTGGCTACCTTTGTTGGTAGAGTGGGAAGAGAGGAGAGAAGAAAATATTTTCCACTTGAAGAGTTGTAACCCCATTTCTGTTTAGCACTTGCGGAATTGAGAGATTAGTGGAAAGGTATATATTTAGCATCACTTAACTCCCATCAACACCTTCTCACTTAGCAACAGACATACGGGAGTTTTGAGTTTAGAGGTAGGAAAGAGTAAATGTTGTTTTAGCATGTGTGGCATTAAATCTAAATTTTGACTGAATGTGTATCAGAAAATAAAAATATTTCATTGGACATGTATGTCAATCTCCAGCAGCAACTTTATTTAAAATAGTTCATGTCTGTTTCAAACACCAACCCATTTGAGCAAAAATGTGCCTGAACTTGGGAAACTTTATCCTAATACATGAATTCTTTTTAAACTCCTAACTCATTGTACCAAACTTCTTTAATGTTAATGTGATGTTAGGAGTCTCATCAGAATTATGAGTTGCCCCATTCTGTGGGAATTATCAGAAAAAGAGTACATCTTTAGGGGTTAAAGCTTTCCATGTAATAAGATCTTGGTTTCGGGTGAAAGGGGTGTTTTGTTAGTGTGTGGAAGAGTGTTAATAATTTCCTAGATCTGAGAATATGGATTCTTTTCTAAACCAGTAGGTGATGTAGAATTTCAAGTTTTAAATCACAATGTGGATAAGTGCATAATTTTTTGTTTTTAGGGACTGACCATGCGTTTCAACATACCAACTGGGACCAATTTACCCCCTGTCAGTTTCAACTCTCAAACTCCTTATATTCCTTTCAATTTGGGAGCCCTGTCAGCAATGAGTAATCAACAGCTGGAGGTAAGTTGTGAAGTACAAAAGTAGTTTAACTTGAATTAAAGGCAATTTCAAGTGCCCTGTTGTTGAGGGATCTCTATGCAGGAATATCACATTCTCTAAAAGATTACCTCTGAATAGACCAAGAAAATTTTCTTTTATTTGTTGACCTTTTTGAACCAGCATAGTGTAGTAAAATGTGGTTTGTTCAGTGCACAAGGGAATCAGGCCCTGAATTAATGTAGTTTGAATTATTTTATTTAAGGAACAATAGAGCAGCTGACTGGATATGGAAATAGCACTTTCTTCAGTTATAAAATGTTTTAAATAAAGAAATTATTTGTTTAAATGTTTGAGAGTACGATAAATGCACACATTGCTATACATTCTAATGCCACGTAGATGCAACACTAAGTATATGATAATGCCCAGTATTATGAAATAATTTGTTTAAAACTAGAATAAATTATGAATTAAATAAGAAAGATTAGCTTTTATTATATCAGTAATAACTGGTTTCCTTTTTTTAAATTAATTTTATTTTTTTATCCTCACCTGAGGACATTTTTTAATATTTTGTTCAGATGGAGTGGGAGGGGGGTAGAGAGAGAGAGAGAGAAACATCAACGTGAAAGGGACACATCGAGTGGTCGCCACCCGCACAACCCAACCAGGGCCGGGGACAAACTGCAACCGAGGTATGTGCTCCTAGCGGGAACCGAACCTGGGTCTCTCCGGACCACAGGCCGATGCTCTAACTGCTGAGCCAAACCGGCAAGGGCTGGTTTCCTTTTTAAAATGTGCTTTTATGGAGTCATTTAAATTATTAAATTATTGGTTCAATAAAACTCACATTTTTATCTTCCTAACAAGACCCTCACTGATGAGTTTTATTTCACTTTGTTGATGCTGAAGTGTGCTTTTCTTTTCAGTTCTATAAATTAGCAAGGGGAAGAATCCCTATGCTTTAAAACTATACTGTCTTTTATATGCCCTATATAACTTATTTCTTACATTCTTCTAGGACCTCATAAATCAAGGAAGAGAAAAAGTTGTGGAAGCAACTAACAGTGTGGCAGCGGTGAGGATTCAGCCTCTTGAAGATATAATTTCAGCTGTAGTAAGTTAATTGGCAATTGTCTTACTCCAACTAGAAATTTGTATTCTTTCCTCCACCATTTGTTTTGATTTTTAGTTATTGTTTGCTTCACTACTTCTGTGGGGAAAAGAACATAATTCTTTCTAAAAAAAAAAAAAAAAACACTTTTTTTTCTTCATTGATTTTTAGAGAGAGAGGAAGGGAGAGGGAGAGAGATAGAAATATTGATGAGAGAGAACATCAATTGGCTGCCTCCTGCGTGCCCCGCACTGGGGATTGGGCCCACAACCTGGGCATGTGCCCTGACTGGGAATTGAACCTGCGACCTTTTGGTGCATGGGTTGACACTCAACCACTGAGCCACACCAGCTGGGCAAGAATATAATTCTTATGACTTGTTTTGCAATAGTAAAATGCTAGTAAATTGGATAATAGTGGCAAGGTATAATTCAGCAGTTTTGTCTAGATGTTGGGACAAAAGAGAAATGGATGAAATCTAAAAATTGGGAATTCGGTCAATCATAGAAATGTATGCATTATTTACATAAACATTTTAATGACCAGTTGCACAAATTAAATGCAGTTTTATTCCAGAGATAGCCAACCCTTGTACAATAGTGGAAAACTTAGTACCCTGCTTTTACTTCGTTTTCCTTTAAACTCAATAAAGGAAAAGGGAGAGAAAAACTTGAAAAACCCTGAATATCTTCAAGTAGTTTAATTACTTTTCTTCAATTCTACTGCAATAGGAGTAAATAGAGACTTTTTCTTTTAGTGGAAGGAAAATATGAATCTCTCAGAGACCCAAGTACAGGCATTAGCATTGAGTAGACAAGCCAGCCAGGAGCTTGATGTTAAACGAAGAGAAGCAATCTACAATGACGTATTGACAAAACAACAGATGGTAAGAATTCTGAGTATCTTTCGGTTATGTTTAATTTTCTCGAATTCATAATAATGCTTATTTCTGGAAGAAATTTTGTCCAAAAACCTAGTAATGTGAAGAAAAGGTAATATCTTTTGTTACAAAAGAGCAATGTCTTCCCAAATGCGTCCCTTGAAGTTTATATATGCTGTCATCCATATAATTTTATATTTTATGTATCCTGGACATCTTAAAAAGGAATTTCTGCTAGACATTTTTTAAACCACATTTTCCATTTTTAAACAATTTCCAAAATAAGTATACTTCTTAATATATTTAATTTGAGAGTAAAGAATGGAACTCTGGAAGCTATATGACACAGTTTCCTACTAAATTATATTATTCTTTAAAAGGCTAGCATTACCTTTATCACAACAAAAGTAAAATGTTGCTTTGTTTTCTTTAAAAAAAAAAAAAAAAAAAGCTAACATATTCCAGGATCCTTGATCATCTTTCCCAGCAGTCGTTTACCAGCCATCTGCCTTGCACTGGGAAATTTCAACTCTTGACACCAGGGAATCAATTTCTGTAGCATGAATTTTACTTAGAAAGCACTGTAGAACTGTGTGATTTTAAAGTATCTTAGGAAATTTCAGACATTCCAGGTAGGAATTATTCCCACTGAGAGTGCTTTTTCGCTTTGGTGTTTGTCACTAAAAATGTTTATTTATATGTCATAATGTGAAATATTCAAAAGAATGACAAAGAAAGGAGACTTGATAAAAAGTGCTGTAACTAATACATGAGACTAATCACAGTGCAAGACAGGTTACTATGGCAACTAACCTAAATGCTGCTTGCAATACAATAGTCAAGTCATTAGGAGAATTTAGCCCTAAATGGTGTTACTAACTGGTTTCTACAGTAATGGTCCTGTGAATGCCATCAAATTAGTAATGGTGATAACAATAATGTGTTTTTCTTTTGGTATGGTACCCCCCCTAACAAATTGATTTTAACTCAAAACTTGATACTTGCCTCTTTGAGACAGGTCATGCACTTGTAACAGCTCCCTTTTCTCTCTTTAGTTAATCAGCTGTGTTCAGCGAATACTCATGAACCGAAGGCTCCAGCAGCAGTACAATCAGCAGCAACAGCAACAAATGACTTATCAACAAGCAACACTAGGTCACCTCATGATGCCAAAGCCTCCAAATTTAATCATGAATCCTTCTAACTACCAGCAGATTGATATGAGAGGAATGTATCAGTCAGTGGCTGGTGGTATGCAGCCACCACCATTACAGCGTGCACCACCCCCAATGAGAAGCAAAAATCCAGGACCTTCCCAAGGGAAATCAATGTGATTTTGCACTAAGAGCTTAAAGGATTGTTAAAATCATAGAAAGATCTTTTATTTTTTTAGGAATCAATGACTTAACAGAACTCAACTGTATAAATGGTTTGGTCCCCTTAAATGCCAATCTTCCATATTAGTTTTAAATTTTTTAAAAATAGGGCATACCATTTCTTCCTGACATTTGTCAGTGATGTTGCCTAGAATCTTCTTACACACATTGAGTACAGAAGATATTTCAAATTGTTTTCAGTGAAAACAAGTCGTTCCATAACAGTAACAACTCCACAGATTTCCTCTCTAAATTTTTATGCCTGCTTTTAGCGACCATAAAATTAACGAATTTAGGAAAGAATACAGATTTATATATTCATTCTTTACATATAAAAACACACAGCTGAGTTCTTAGAGTTGATTCCTCAAGTTATAAAATACTTTTGTACTTAATCCATTTCTTGATTAACGTGATTGAAATGGTTTTAATGTTCTTTTGACTGAAGTCTGAAACTGGGCTCCTGCTATATCGTGTCTGTGACTGAAGGTTAGAATTAAGGGTTATCTTTGACACAGAATTGTGTGCAATATTCTTAAATACTACTGCTCTAAAACTTGGAGGAGTCTTGCAGTTATCTTAGCATTGTATAAACAGCCTTAAGTACAGCCTAAGAAGAGAATTCCTTTTTCTTCTTTAGTCTTTCTGCCATTTTTTATTTTCAGTTATATGTGCTGAAATAATTACCGGTAAAATTTCAGGGTTGCGGATTATCTTCCACACAAGAATTTTCTCTCTCCTGGCACTAATGTAAAGCGCATTTCTTAACTGCTTGGTGCCAGTGCTAGTGCTTCATCCTGTTGCTGGCAGTGGGATGTGGACTAACAAAATCAAGTTCTAGCATTTTAGGAGGTTAAGGATGATATTGTGGTTGTTAAGTTCACACCCTGTTTTATAAACAACATGAAAATGGCAGAACCATTGCTGACTTTAAGTTCACATGAGGAATGTGCTTTAACAATTCCCAGTACTGTCAGTATTGCGAATTAATTCCTTTTAAAGATAAGGATCACTGGCTTCGATGCTCTTCTTCTTTTCTCTCATCATGTTTCCCCCCAAACTTCCCTATGTTTTCTTAAATTACGTCTCAAAGTTCTTTTTTTTTTTTCTGAAAACTTTAGGTCTGTGAAGCAGTTTTCTGACCCAAATCAATTCATATAATACCCTTTTGTGAAGTTTTACTAGAACATCATTGCATTGCTGTTTTTCTTAATCCAGGCCTGTAAAAATAACCTATAAGTTTATTCATGTACAATTTGGTTGCTTGAGTTTCTTAAAGAAAAAGGTTGTTAGACTATGGGAGTCACCTCAACATGACAAAAACACTTTTGAGATGATAATATAACAGGTAGTGGAAACAGCTAAGAATTCCAGAAAAAAAGAAAGCTGAGTGGATGATCATTTACTCTAGGTATCATTGGATTAGAATGAGTTTGACTTAGCTAAAACTCTTCTGAGATGTTTGGATGATTAAGAGATTTCCATTTTTATCTTCAAAGAACTAGTGATAAAACATCCAAGAGCACTAGGTTTGTGATAATGAAACTTGTGAGGCTTGTTGGATCCACCCCCCACCTCCCAGGATGACTTATCACAAACAAATTCCATATATTTGGATATTATGCCAGCTATAGAATCAAATTTATTTAATTGGTGGAAGGGGGAGATGTGTGTTTAGGAGAAATGAAAAAGACAAGATTTATTAAATAAATATTTGAAGACAGTATACCCTGGCCAACTGTTATCAGTCGGTATTTCTACAAGTCCAGAATACTTTAAACCTGATTTATTAGACCTGGGAACGTTCAACATGGTCTAATTACTTGCTCAAAGACATAGATGTGAAAAATTTTGGCAACCTTCTAAACCGTTTTACCATAGGTGAAATTATGACTTAAAGAATAATACATAGAAGGATTAATTGGAATTAAGAGAGTTTGAAATAAAACTTGGACCACTTTGCATACACTCTTCTCACTTGACATTTTAGCTACATAATATGTACTTTGAGTATAACATCAAGCTTTAACAAATATTTAAAGACAAAAATCACATCAATAAGATACTAAAAGGCTCATTTTTATATTTGTTTTAGATGTTTTAAATAGTTGCAATGGCTTAAAAAATGACGATTTAAAATGTTGCTTGTAATACAGTTTTGCCTGCTAAATTCTCCACATTTTGTAACCTGTTTTATTTCTTTGGGTGTAAAGCGTTTTTGCTTAGTATTGTGATACTGTATATGTTTTGTCCCAGTTGTATAGTAATGTTTCAGTCATCATCCAGCTTTGGCTGCTGAAATCATACAGCTGTGAAGACTTGCCTTTGTTTCTGTTAGACTGCTTTTCAGTTCTGTATTGAGTACCTTAAGTACTGTAGAAAAGATGTCACTTCTTCCTTTAAGGCTGTTTTGTAATATATATAAGGACTGGAATTGTGTTTTTAAAGAAAAGCATTCAAGTATGACAATAATACTATCTGTGTTTTCACCATTCAAAGTGCTGTTTAGTAGTTGAAACTTAAACTATTTAATGTCATTTAATAAAGTGACCAAAATGTGTTGTGCTCTTTATTGCATTTTCACAGCTTTGAAAATCTGTGCATATATTGTTTCATAGAAAATGTATAGCTTTTGATGCCCTATTTAATGGTGGTTCTTTTGCACATTTAGTTATTTAATGTTGGGAGGTCAAGAAGTTTGGTTTTTTAATTTGTTATATACTAAATTCTGTAAAAGGAGATCTTTAACCTCAAAAATAATTTACATACCAGGAAGCCTTTGTGTGTTTGTGTTAGTTTTGGTTGTCTTTGTGTAATCCAGCACCACGTTCTGCTTCCCAAGAGCTGCATCACTCATTTAAGTCAAGCAGGGCTACCTATCTACGCTTGATACAAAAACTGCTTACCATCTTGAAGCCATAGGAGGTTGATGGAGAACCTTATTACCTGGCCTCCAAAGAAGCTGAATGTTTTGTAGTCTTCCCTTAGCTATTCCTGTTCTCCCTTTAGTATCACAAAATCAGATACATATTTCTATTCCGCAAACAAAACTTTTAAAACAATTACTTATTTATCCCAGTAACCATTGTTTCTTTTGAGGGTGGCATGTTGTGAGGCTTATAAGATACTTACTCTAAACAGTAAGAGAGGTCATCCTTTTACATCCTTCTTTCACTAAAATTTATGTTCAGATTATGACCCACTGTATTTCATGAGACTTATTCTCAAGTGACTTTTGGCTGTCTCCAAATCAAATCTGCCCTTAGAGATGAAAATTCTTCCACCATTGATTTTTTTTCAAAACTGTATTCTGTGCCAATCTCAAAGGAGTGACCAAGTTTCAGAAATGCTTTTTGTCTGTGCAACATTTTATATATGCTGTTAAAATGAGGTGAATAAAATTTAAAAATCCAAAATACATACTGTTTCTAAGCTCAATATCTGCCAGGTAACCAGACTCTGCCCATGTCACTCATGTTGGATCTAATCATAGAATGGCCCCTCCCATCCTCAGCTAAGAGTTTTACTCCCCAGAGTATGTATTGCCAAAGAAATACTATACACTGTAATATTGCCACCTCTTTTTGAAATAACCTTCCTGACACCATTGTGCCTACTTGGCTAACTAAGGGAATCACCTTCCTTCCCTCACTGTAGGAGTCTGTCTTTCGGATAGTGACTACTACACACCTTCATCAAGGAAGACAGCATATGAAGAGGCTTTTATTAAAGCTAAAGCTTTGAAAAGGTGAGACAAACCCTAAAAGACTGCAGCCCTCTTGAATACTTAGAACTAGCTCATTCCCAGCAATGTATCCACCAGCACTTTTCCACACTCTCCTCCAGACCATTCTGCCCTTGCTTCTCCCTGATAGAAACATGTAAGGAAGAGGGAGCTTGGCTCCAATCTCCTTTAGCTAATCATATCCAATGACTACCAAGAGGCTTCTACCTATTAAATGGACTAGGCCCCCTCTATAGTCCTCACATCAAATACGAGTTGGTTTTCAAGAAAGGTGAAGAGAGATGACTTATCTGATGCAGGAATGGGGTTTGTTTCAGGTATATGAAGAGAAAGTGTAGTATTGAAAGAAAAGGAACACCGGTAGAGAAGGATCAGGAAAGAGTCGATTGGAGTGTATTGATGGAGAGCTTGAAATCATGAATGAGTAATTCAATATGAAGAAGGATAACAAGGGTTTGTGAAGCGACTGATGTGTTCAAAGTAGCTGGTAAAGATAGTGATTTGGGCAGGGGTAATTTGAATGCTTTAGAATGCAAGGTGAAGAAAGATTGGAGACAGGAAGATAGATAATAAGTCCAGGCATTCAGCGACCAACTACAGATCATTTTAAGGACAAAAGGCAAAAAATCATTAGAACTTGTATAAGGTTTTTAAAGTGTAAGAAAAACCTGTTATTTCCTTTTACCTTCCCCCAAGGAGCCCAGTTTGTTTAGGATTTTTTTATTTTACGTGGAAAATTTCACCTACTCTTTATTACTCTCTCAAATCTAGTGATAAATCCATTAATGGCATTCCTGTTCTTTCTCAAAATTTCATTACTCCTAATTACACTCTTACACATTTGCAGAAAGTGAGTTTGTTCCTTTTAACTAAGTTGAATGTAATTCTATTTCTTTCCTCAATCTAATTCTTCAAAAGGCTAAATTCATTCCTGTTACTTTTCCTTGAGACCCATCTATTCCAAGTGCTAGTATCTCTGTTGGTAATGCTATATTTGTAAACTTCCCTTCGTGTTTTCAAAGTGTTTTGTGGTTATGATTTAACCTGTACACAACATCTGTGAGTGAAGTGAGAATAATTACATTCTGTTCATGACAGTTAAGCTAAAAGACCAAAATCAAATCCATTGCACGTAGGAGGCAGAAGACATTCTAGTTAACTTGAATTGTCTAGGTCTTTGATGTCTCATTTGGAAAACGGGACTATAATAGTGCTTTAATTTTTTGAAGACTGGACCAGGTGATTTCCTGTGGTCCCTTTCAGCCCCAAAAGCTAGGGTTAACTGTGAGCAAAGCACAGTTTGAAGCCAAAGGCAGTGTGTTTGTCTAAGGTTACACAGTAAGTTTGTGAACAGAATTAGAAATCCTTTCCCTTTGGCTAACCCTCTCCCTCCACTAAGCTATACCTTTCTTTTCCTCTGTTTGGAAAATGAGAGGTCTGACAGGTATTTTAATGACAAAGCAGATAAGTCAAGTTGTAATTGGCTCTAATTACTACTTCCACAAGCTGTAACCTCCTTTATCTTTGCCCAGGGGCACTCCCAGAGCTGGGTTTCTTACTGCTTCTGGAACTCTGAAGAAAATGAAAAAACATGTTTAAGGATCTGATTCATATCTTGGATGCCTGATTGGGCTATATACATGACAAAATATTAAGGTAAATATAAATCACCTTTTGTAAAGTCAATTTTTAAGCAAATAATTGGTGAGTTCCCATTCTATTGTTCATAACTGTAAAGCCCAAATTAGGCCAATATTTAAATTGTCTGGTCTGGATGAAGTTTATAGCGAGTAGGAGTTTATATTGACTCAAGTAAGAACACATATGGCATACATACTTTTTGAGCTGCGGGTTTTATCAAGAGTCAAATCGTGTGACAAAATCTGAAAACTAATAGGATAAAAGAGTAAAATAGTGATTTTTTTTCTCTGTAGCTGCTTGTCCCCACATGCCAGTAGAGAAGCAGGTAGGAGCCTGTGTCTAGCCTCCTGAATACATTTCAATGAAAACAAAACCAAACTTAAGAGAAAGGAAACGTGGTTAATATAATCATCTGAGGTCTTGTTAGTTCACTCGCAGCTCTTGGTAGGTTTTCAACAATACAGCATGGAGGTTGGGCTTCAAAGGTATTAGTGATGCAGGCTTCTTTGGACCTTATCCTTAGCAAAGTAAACATTTTATTCTATTAACAAGTTTTCCTGCCCCCTCTTCCCACATCTTGCACACTCTACTGGATGTGCTAAGCTCAAATGAAGTGCCTGCCTGCAATTTCCCCCCTTCTCCAAACTGCCTGCCCCCCACCCCACCACACACACATATCTTTATATCCTAATACCTTAGTGGGGGGTGAGGGTGGGGTTGGGATGGGGGG
Source organism: Molossus molossus (assembly GCF_014108415.1). Classification (NCBI taxonomy): domain Eukaryota; kingdom Metazoa; phylum Chordata; class Mammalia; order Chiroptera; family Molossidae; genus Molossus; species Molossus molossus. The sequence continues at coordinate 8,284,466 of NW_023425355.1, read as the reverse complement.
GGTTAGAACCATAGAATGCTACAAGTGTTAGGGGTCTTAGAGACCCTGTAGCCCAGGCCTCTTCCTTTATAATCTGGGGGGGGGGGGCAGGGGGAAGGCCAAGAGGGGAAGAGATGCCCAAGGGCATCCATGTCTTCTAGTTTCTATTCCACATCTCATTCCACTCCATTAAGATGCCTTGTATTACTTTTGTATTCCAATTCATTTTTTCAATCTGCCAGACCACATTAAGCAAAATTTCAGAGTAATTGGTACTGAACTAAGCTTTAAAATGAGAACTGTTTGTGGGAATTAGAGGAGTATGTGAACGAAAGTGAAGGGAAAGAAATTTCTGTGTGACAACTGTAAACTGGGAAGACCCCTGGCATATCCCCTAAGACTTTAATTTGGTATCCAGGGCATTTGCTTCAGGATTTTGTTTCAGAGGGATATTTAATTTGTTTAGAAGGTTCTTCTTTCACCACACTCAGCACAGTTTGGACCAATAAGATCTAGAAGAAATGTTTCACTTTCTGGATCTCAGTGTCCTTCAATGCCAAGACAGAATGGCCAGCCTTCCTCAAACGAAACAGATTGATGTAACAAATACTTGAAAATCCTCTGTTTCAAACTAGAAATGCTGCTGTATTCACAAGGAAACAAAGTTCTATCTTAGTGTAGTGATCTCTGTCAGGATAGGGGTGAATGTTGAGTTATAGAGATGTGCCAAAAGGACCATGAACAGTTAATATATTTCCCAAAACTAAAAAGTAGCAGGCCCGGCCGGTGTGGCTCACTGGTTGAGTGTCGACCCATGCACCCAGAGGTCGAGGGTTTGATTCCTGGTCAGGGTACATGCCCAGGTTGTGGGCCGGATCCCTAATGGGAGGCATGCAGGAGGCGGGTGGCCCATCGATGTTCTCTCTCATCGATCTTTCTACCTCTCTCTCTTTTCCTCTCTAAAATTAATAAAGAAAAATATTTTTAAAACTAGCAAAATGATTTTAATATGCTAGAATTTGGGGGCCTGGTTCTATCTGTATGATCTTGGACAAGTTACTTCACCACTCAGAATCTGCTCTCAGACCACAATATTCATTGAATGCCTATTTATGTGTCAGGCAGTATGACTAGTCACTTTTGTAATTACTGTTTTACAGATGAGAAAATAGATATAAAAGAATTAAATTATTTGCCCAGTGTCACATGACTAATGGAAAGAGGCAGGATTCAAAAGCATGTATCTAATTCTATGTTTTGCCACAAGCTCACAACTCTTCCTAGAACCAAAATTTAATCCAAGCCTTTTGCAAACAAGTACCTTGTTATTTTTTTCTTTTGCTTATCAGCTCTCACTCCTCTGCTTTTACTTTAAGCAGGGCCTGAAAGAAACAGAATACTCCCCTTTGGTGTTTTCAAGGCACTTCCTTCTGTCCCTCTTGAGTGCTGTGTAGAGAGGTTGGCTTTCTCTTTTCATTTCCTTCTGTGATCCAAATGAAAGTGTCTGAAAAATCCAGTGTGACTACTTTAAAATGTTTTTAGATATCAGAACTCATTTTTAAGGTAGTGGTTTCCTCACAAGTTCAATTAGGCACCAATTGATAATCCTAAAGGTAAAAGAAGTATTCAGAACTAAGTATGTTTTTCATTTCTCCACCTGATAAAATCACAGGTAGCATTTAAGCAAGACATAAAAGAGCTAGAATATGCAAATGTAAAGTCAAAGAAGGAGGGCATCTTAGAGGAAACAGCAAACACAACACATATAGACAGCAAAGAACAGAACTCAGGATAGTACCAAGAAATGCCATGCTTCTGTATTTGTGCACAGAAGGTCACAGCCCTATTTAAGACAATAATTTCCATAATGCACAATTTGTTATTAAATGGCGTGGTTGGCAGAATAGTGGTCCCCCAATGTTCTAATGCCCAGCATCTGTGATTATGTTAATGTACATGGCAATGGAGAATTAAGATTGCAGGAATCAATGAATTAAGGTGGCTAATCAGCTGACCTTGAGATGGGGAGAGTCACCTGGGTTATTGGATGGGCCCAATGTAATCACAGAGGGCTTAAAAGTGGAAGAGGGAGGCAGAGGGAGAGTCACAGGCAGACGTGACTAGGAATGAAAGGCTCAGAGAGATGCAACGCTGCTGGTTTTGAAGATGGAGGAAGAGGGTCATAAGGCAAAGAATGTGGGTGGCCTTTAGAAGCTGGGCAGGTAAGGAAAATAATTCCCCTCTAGAACCTACAAAAAGGAATGCAGCTTTGCTAACACCTTGATTTTAGTCCTGTGAGACCCATGTCAGACTTATCCTACATATAGAACTATCAAGTAATAAATGGGTGTTGTTGTAAGCCACTTAATTAGTGGTAATTCTTTACAACAGCAATAGGAAACTAATACAAATGGTTATTTGTATGATTACTTGATTAGTGTCTTCCTCCCCTGCGAGATATGTGAGCTCCTGAAGGGCAGAACTCTGTCTGTTTTGCTCACTTTGAGATCCTCAGCACCTGACAGGAAAAGTGTGAGATATATGTTTGATGATCTTCTGTGTAAATGTCTTGGCAGTCATGTTACCTGAGAACATTATGGGGATTGCCACCTAAGTCTGCTCCCTAAATGTATATGTATGTCTATCTGTCTTTTTCTTTGGATCTCTTTATCTTTCTCCTTCCCCTTCTTGATTCTTTCTTCTCTCTTACTTATTTCTGTTATTTTTTTAAATTAAATTTATTGGGGTGATCTTGGTTAGTAAAATTATGTAGGTTTCAAGGGTACGATTCTATGTTATATCATCTGTATATTGCATTGTGTTCACCACCCAAAGTCAAATCTTCGGTCATCAAATGTTTCACCCCGTTTATCCTTTAATACCCCCACCCCCCTTCTCTCTAGTAACCACCATATTATTGTCTGTGTCTATGAATTTTTGTTTGCTCATTTTTCTTTTTTTTAAAAATTTTCTATTAATTTATTTTTGTTACAGATGTTTCTCCTTTTTTTCCTTTTTGACACCCTCCTCCCCATTCCCCCCACCCTGTCCCCAGCTTTGTTGTCCGTGTCCATCGGTTGTGCGTACATGCATATAAGTTCTGTGGTTTATCTGTTCCCTACCCCCACCACCCCCTCTTCTGAGGGTTGTCAGTCTGTACCCTACTTCCACGTCTACCCAATTCCTCAGACTGTTATGTTCATTAGATTCCACAAATAAGTGAGATCATGTGATATTTTTCTTTCTCTGCTTGGCTTGTTTCACTTAGGATAATACCTTCCAGGTCCCTCCATGTCATGTCAAAGGATAAAAGATCTTTTTTTCTTACAGCTGCATAGTACTCCATTGTGTATATGTACCACTGCTTTTTTATCCATTCATCTATTGATGGACACTTGGGCTGTTTCCAGATCTTAGCAATTGTAAATAGTGCTGCTATGAACATGGGCGTACATATATTCTTTCTGATTGATGTTTCAGGCTTCTTAGAGTATATTCTTAGAAGTGGGATCACTGGATCAAATGGCAATTCAATTTTTAATTTTTTGGGGTAACACCACACTGTTTTCCATAGTGGCTGCACCAGTCTGCATTCCAATCAGCAGTGTACTAGAGTCCCTTTTCTCCACACCCTCACCAACACTTGTTGTTTGATGATTTGTTGATGGCAGCCATTCTGACAGGTGTGAGGTGATACCTCATTGTTGTTTTAATTTGCATCTCTCTTATGATTAGTGATGTAGAGCATTTCTTCATATGTCTCTTGGCCATTTGTATGTCCTGTTTGGAGAAGTGTCTATTTAGTTCCTTTGCCCATTTTTTTTTTATCCTTACCCGAGGATATTTTTTCCATTTTTTTGTACAGATAGAGTGGGAGGGAAAGAGAGGGAGGGAGAGAGAGAGAGAAACATCGACGTGAAGGGACACATCGAGTGGCTGCCACCCGCACGACCAACCAGGGCCGGGGACAAACTGCAACCGAAGTACGTGCCCTTAGCGGGAACCGAACCCTGGTCTCTCCGGACCGCAGGCCGACGCTCTAACCGCTGAGCCAAACTGGCCAGGGCCCTTTGCCCATTTTTAATTGGGTTCTTTGTCTTCATTTTGTTCAGTTGTATGAGTATTCTATATATTTTGGAAATCAACCCCTTATCTGATGTATCATTGGCAATTATGCTCTTCCATACAGTGGGTTGCCTTTCTATTTTGATGGTTGTATCTTTCGCTGTGCAGAAGCTTTTTAGTTTGATGTACTCCCATGTGTTCATTTTCTCCTTTGTTTCTGTTGCCTTAGGTGTTGTATCAGTGAAAATTCTGCTGTGTATGATGTCCGAAATTTTGTTACCTACATTTTCTTCTATGATTTTTATGGATTCACGGGTCACATTTAAGTCTTTTATCCATTTTGAGTTTATTCTTGGAAATGGTGTAAGTTGATGGTCTTGTTTAATTTTTTGCATGTAGCTTTTGCATGTCCAATTTTCCCAACATCATTTATTAAAGAGGCTGTCGTTATTGTATGCTCTTGCCTCCTTTGTCAAATATTAATTGAGCATAATGTCTTGGGTCCATTTCTGGGTTCTCTGTTCTGTTCCACTGGACTATGTGCCTGTTCTTATTGCCAGTACTAGGCTGTTTTGATTACAGTCGCTTTGTAGTATAACCTGATATGCGGTATTTTGATCCCACCTACTTTGTCCTTCTTTTTCAAGATTGCTTTGGCTATTTGGGGCCTTTTTTGGTTCCATATGAACTTTTGAAGTATTTGTTCTATTTCTGTGAAATATGTCATTGGTATTTTGATGGGGATTACATTGAATCTATAGATTGCTTTGGGTAATATGGACATTTTAATGATGTTAATTCTTCCAATCCTCGAACAAGGTATGGGCTTCCACTTTTTCATATCTTCCTCTATTTCTTTTTTCAATGACCTGTAGTTTTATGTGCACAGGTCCTTTATTTCTTTGGTTAAGTTTGTTCCTAGGTATCTTAATTTTTTTTGCCACTATGATAAATGGGATTGTTTTTTGTTTTTCTTTCGGTGAGTTCATCATTGGTGTATAAGAATGCCGTCGATTTCTTGATGTTAATTTTGTATCCTGCTACTTTGCCTAATTCATTTATTAAGTCTAGTAGATTTTTTGATGGAGTGTTTAGGGTTTTCTATGCATTATATCATGTCATCTGCAAATAATGACAGTTTGTCTTCCTCCTTTACAATTTGGATTCCTCTTATTTTTTCTTCATGTCTGATTGCTATGGCTAAGACTTCCAGTACTATGTTAAATAAGAGTGGCGATAGTGGGCATCCCTGTCTGGTTCCTGTTCTTAAGGGAAATGCTTTATTTTTTGCCCATTGAGTATGATGTTGGTTTTAGGTATTTCATATATGGTCTTTATTATGTCGAGATATGAACCCTCTATTCCCAGATTGCTGAGCATTTTTATCAGAAATGGATGCTGGATTTTGTCGAATGCTTTTTCAGCATCTATTGATATGATCATATGATTTTTACCTCTCATTTTGTTTCTGTGGTGTATCACATTTATTGATTTGTGAATATTGTACCAGCCTTGCATCCCTGGGATGAATCCCACGTGGTCATGGTGAATAATTCTTTCGATGTATTGCTGGATTCGATTTGCTAGTATTTTGTTCAGGATTTTAGCATCTATGTTCATCAGGGATATTAGACTGTAGTTTTCTTTCTTTGTAGTGACTTTTTATGATTTTGGAATCAGAATTATGCTGGCCTCATAGAACGAGGTTGGAGTCTTCCTTCTTCTTGAATTTTTTGAAATAGTTTGAGGAGAATGGGTGTTAGTTCTTCTTTGAATGTTCAGTAAAACTCCCCCGTGAAGCCACCTGCGCCTGGGCTTTTGTTTGCTGGGAGAGTCTTGATCCCTTTTCAATTTCCTTAATTGTTATTGGCATGTTCAAGTTCTCTATCTCTTCTCGGTGCAGTTTTGGGAGACTATGTGTTTCTAGAAATTTGTCCATTTTGCTTAGATTGTCAAATTTGTTGGCATATAATTGTTCATAGTTTTTGTTAATGATCCTTTGTATTTCTGTCGTGTCAGTTGTAACTTCTCCTTCATTTCTGATTTTGCGTATTTGGGTTCTCTCTCTTTGTTTCTTGGTGAGTCTAGCTAAGGGTCCATCAGTCTTGTTTATCTTTTTGAAAAATGAGCTCTTTGTTTCACTGATCATTTGAATTTTTTTTTTGGTCTCTATGTCATTTATTTCTGCTCTGATCTTTACTACTTCCTTCCTTCTACTTGCTCTGGGGTTTTCTTTTTGTTTGCTTTCTGGTTCTTTAAGTTGTGAGGTTAGATAGCCTATTAGAAATTTTTCTTTTTTCTTCAGGTAGGCCTTTAGTGCTATGAACTTCCCTCTCAGAACAGCTTTCTCTGCATCCCATAGATTTTGTGTTGTGTGTTCATTTTCATTGGTTTCCAGGAAGTTTTTAATTTCTTCCTTGATCTCCTCGGTGACCCATTCATTGTTTAATAACATGCTATTTAGCCTCCATGTGTTCCAATGTCTTTGCATGTTCTTGTTGCTATTGATTTCTAGTTCCATGCCATTGTGATCTGAGAAGGTGCTTCATATGATTTCAATCTTCTTGAACTTGTAGAAACTTAGTTTGTTTCCTAATATGTAGTCTATCTTTGGGAATGTCCCATGTACACTTGAGAAGAATGTGAATTCTGCAGTTTTGGGGTGTAATTCTCTGTAGATATCTATTAAATCCATTTGGAGTCTTCATTTAGAATCATTGCTTCATTTAGAGTCTCTGTTTCCTTGCTAATTTTTTGTCTAGAGGATCTCTCAGTGATGTCAGCAGGGTGTTGAAGTCCCCTGCTATGATTGTATTGCTGTGGATTTCTCCTTTGAAGTCCTCCAGAAGATTTTTAATATATTTTGGTGCTTCTATATTGGGTGCATATATGTTTACCAAGGTTATATCTTCCTGTTGGATAGATCCTTTTAATATTATGTAGTGCCCGCCTTTGTCTCTAGTTATGGCCTTCATTTTGAAATCTATTTTATCAGATATGAGTATTGCTATCCCAGCTTTTTTTTCCTTTGCATTTGCTTGGAAGATTTTTTTCCATCCCTTTACTTTCAACCTATGCAAGTCTTTTTTGTGAGGTGGGTCTCTTTAAACAACATATAGATGAGTCATGCTTTCTTATCCACTCAGCTACTCTGTGTCTTTTTATGGGAGCATTCAATCCATTTACATTTAAGGTGATAATTGATATGTACTTATTTATTGCCATTTTTGTTTAGTGTGGTTCTATTTTTCTTCCGATTTCTTCTACTAATTACAGCCATCCTTTTAATATTTCTTATAGTGCTGGTTTGGTGCTAATATATTCCCTTAGCCTTTTTATGTCTGGGAAGCTCTTTATTTGACCTTCTATTTTGAATGATAGCCTTGCTGGGTAGGGTAGTCTTGGATGCAGATCCTTGTTTTTCATGACCTTGATTACCTCATGCCATTCTCTTCTGACCTGTAGTGTTTCTGTTGAGAAGTCAGCTGATAGCCTTATGGGGTTTCCTTTGTAGGTAACCTGTTGCTTATGTCTTGCTGCCTTTAGGATTCTCTCTTTGTCTTTAATTTTTGGCATTTTAATTACCATGTGTCTTGGTGTGGGCCTGTTTGGGTTTTTCTTACTTGAGGCTCTCTGTGCTTCTTGAACTTGAATGCTTTCTTCCTTCACCAAATTAGGGAAGATTTTGGCCAGTATTTCTTCAAATATATTCTCTAACCCTTGCTCATTTTCTTTTTCTTTGGGGACTCCTATGATGCGAATATTATTATGTTTGCAGTTGTCCCACAGTTCCCTTAAGCTGTCTTCCTGTTTTTTAATTGTTTTTCCTTTTGGTTTTTTGATTGGTTAATTCTTTTCTACCCTGTCTTCTAATTCACTGATCTGGTCCTCAGCTTTCTCTAGTATGCTGTTTACTCCTTCCAGTGTGTTCATTATTTCTGCTATGTCATGCTTCATTTCTTCTTGGTGGTTTTTAACTTCCAACTGGTTGATTTTCCATGTTTCTATGTCTTTACTCATGGTGTTGATGTCCTTACTCATGCTGTTGAGCTTCCTCAAAATCATGGCTCTGAATTTTAGCTGTTAACTTGCTTAACTGCATTTCATTTATTTCATCTTCGGTAGAGGTCTCTTGTTCTTTCATTTGGGATTTGTTTCTTTGTTTCACCATTTTGGCTAGCTCAGTGGGTTCTGGAGTGTGCCAAATTTTTCCTGTGGGTGTTGGTTTTCTGCTGTTTGTGGCTCCCTCTACTGGGTTTGGGTGAGTGCGCAAGGACCCACGTTAAATACCACTGTCAAGTCTTACTTTCCTGGGTAGAGTTGCAAGCCCTTGAATGGTTCAGTTATCCTCTAGCTTTTTGCCTAGAGGCTATTATTAGAGGTTACTTGAAGAGCCTTGGGTTTTCAGTTGAATGAAAAACTCCCTAAGGTGTTCAGCACAAGGGTATTTCCAAAGGGTATTTCCCAAGGGTGGGGCAGATGCTGGTTGTTAATGGGCCTCAATTTGCATTTCAAGGCCCACCTGGTGTGGTTGAATCTCTGAGGGAGAGGCTGCTACCTCTTCCCAGAGCCCTGGGAAGGAGTAAGATGACCACCATCCTGCATGGCCGCAACTCAGCAAAAGCTCTGAGCGCCCTCCAAGTCCCGAGTGTCTACACACAGTTCCAGTCTAGTTCACCCTCCCTCTGCCGGAGCCCAAGGTGAGTGGCTGTGGCTATTTTAGCACTCTGTCCCAGCTCTTTGCGCTGTGGAGCTGCTTGGGAGTTTGACCCCGAGGGCGCTGCTCACAGCTAAGACTGCTGCTGTCTGTGGGCTCCCAGCCCCCCTCTCACGCCTCTGCAATCCTACCAGGATCAGTTCAGTGTCCCTGGTTATATGGTTCTCGAAAGCTGCTTTTCTGTTGTAGCGTCAATTCACTCTACCACTATTTTGGAATCTGTTCATTTTTCTTGTTTGTTTATTTGTTGCTTTCAATTTTATATTCCATATATGAGTGAAATTATATGGCTCTTAATTTTTTTCTGTCTGATTTATTTCACTTAGCATGATATTCTCAAGATATTTCCATGTTGTTACAAATTCTTCCCATATTTCTCAATTTGCCATAACTGAGGACTGAAGTACACCTTGTAATTTTCTATTATGTTAATGAAATAAAGTCTTACATTTTCTAGTCATGTTATTTAAAAGAAATAAGTAATATACTTTATTGCACTGAAAAAAAAAATGCTGTATTCTCAAGGGCCCTTCAGTTATTACCTACTTAATTTACATCAGTTGGTGAGTGATCCCTGATAGATGTTTCTCATTTTCGACTTAGGCTCGTGTACAAAACCCAGGGACAGAAACATCCCACAGAAGCTGTCCCTTTGTACCTATTGGTGGGACCTTGTTCCTTGATTGCATGGCCTATATAACTTAATTTCTTCTCTTCTGAGAGGAAATTGTTTCACGTTGTCTAAGAAGAAATCAGATCTCCAGTAGAACCAGAGTTATTCAGGTTCCCCCCATCCCCCAACTCCATTCTCTGGTTAGTTTAATCATAAAGATGTTTAATGTTTGAATGGGGTATACTGGAATCCTGAGGAAGGCAGAGTTCAGCCTGTTTCATTAAACATAATGGCCTAACGAAAGATAAGACTTCTGGTGAGAAAGTTTTGAAGTTTCTAGTGTTCAAGAACATTTAGGGAAATCTTCATTCCTAGAATTGAAAGTACCTCTGACAGTCAATGCTTCTCAAACTTTCATATGTAGGTACCTTGTTAAACTAGATTCTGATATAATAGGTCTGAGGTGGGGCCCCGTAATTTGCATTTCTAACAAGCTCTTGGATGATGCTGATGCTGCTGGTCCAGGGATCACACTTTGAGGAGTAAGAAGATAGTGGATCTAGGGCGGTCAGTATAGGAGATTTGTATTCTGCACAATGGAACTGGAAGGCAGAAATTTCTAGAACCAGAGCCTCAAGGAAGGTGTCTGAGCTCCTCTCTCCATTTAGATAGATGGAAGGCCTTGGTCTCTTATGTGTTGGAGAACCAAGAACCAGGGGCTGGGGCAGAGTATAGTGGGTCTGGCCTTCTCTGGGTAGGTGTGTGGGGTCAAGGGAAATGAGACAAACATATGTATTAGGGTAATTAATCCTAGCTACCAAAGAAACAAAGCCCCAAAGCACATAGGAAGTAGTTTCTAGGCCTCCCTGTTGTATGCATGCACATATACCAAAACACAATTTGAAAAAAAAAAATAGATAAATAGAAAAGAGCCTGGAATGATATACATCAGAAAGTTCAAGATGATAGAAAATGAAGATACAGCTGTTTTTGTTTTCTTTTTTTTTTGCTTGTCTTTATTTTCTGTTGTTCCTTTAGTCAAAAATACTTGTATAATATTTCAAAAGCTACTTAAAAAAAAGGCAAATACATACTTTTACAATAAGGAAAAAAAGCTTGCCAAAATCAAAACAGACCCATTAATAATATCCTGCATGTTATTTTTGTTTAAATAATGATAATATATCTAACACTTATCAAGCACTTACTGTATGCCAGTCACAGTCCTGAGTGTTCTACGGATATTATTTCATTTATTACTTGCAGCAACCCTGAGGTAGATACTGTAACCCTCCCCCATTTTGTAATCGTGAAAGCAGGCATGGAGAAGTTAAGTGACTTACTTAATTTTAAGTTAAGTGGTAAAGAAGAATTTGAACCCAGGCACTGATGGCTCCGGAGCCTGTGCTCTTAAATATGACTTTATATCACCTCCATTAGAGTGTGTACATAGCATCTTTCTTTAGGTCTCATAGTCTCTCCTACCCTAAAAACAAATGCAAAGTGTCCTTCCACTGCTTCTTCCTCAAGCCATGGTCCTGTATTGCCCTATCTCTTTTCTGCTAAACTTTTGAAAAGTGTGGTGGATACTTGTTGCCTGCAGTTCCCGTCACTCCTCTTCACTCCTCAGGCCTGGCAAGGTGCCTTCTGCTGTGACTAATCCAAAGAAGATACTTTTTGAAAGTAACCCATGATATCCTAATCACCAAAACTTTTTCTCAGAAGGAAAATTCCACAACTCTGTGGACTGGAGCCACAACAAAATCATGATCTCTCAACTCATCTGCCTAGAAACACGTCCAAGTGTCCCTAATCAGCTGCCTACTAACCTCCTCTCTATACTCAGGAGATGACTTTGCCTCCTAAAGCGTTAAGAATGACAAGAGCTTCATCAAGTCAGAACATTGTAACCTCCTTCCCACCCAGCCCCTGCACAAACTTACCTCTCCTTTCCCCTTCTCGCATGTTTCAGCATCAGTGTTTCCCTTCTGGCAATAGGTGAATTCCCCCACCCATGCTCTGGAGCCAACCTCCTCTCTCCTTAAAGATCTGGCTCTAGCCATCCTCCTCTCTCTGTCTTATACTTTCATCTTCCTTTTTTGGTTTTCAGATTTTTAAATTTTATTTTCATCATCAACACTATTACAGATGTCCCCCATTTTTCCCCCTTTGCCCACCTCCACCCAACCTCCACCATCCCCTCCCCTGGCCATCACCACACTGTTGTCTGTGTGTATGGGTTATGCATATATGTTCTTTGGCTAATCTCTTCACCTTCTTTTATCCAGTTCCCCCACCCTGCTCCCCTCTGACAGCTGCCAGTTTGTTCCATAGGTCCACGCCTCTGTTTCTATTTTGTTTCTCAGTATATTCTGCTCATTAGATTCCACATATAAGTGAGATCATATGGTATTTGTCTTTTGCTGACTGGCTTATTTTACTTAGCATAACAATCTCCAGTTCCATCCATGCTGTCAGAAGGGGTAAGAGATCCTGTTTTTTAATTTTAATTTTTTTTAACATGGACAGGTAGTATTCCATTGTGTATATGTACCACTGCTTTTTTAGCCACTCCACTTGGGGTGTTTTCAGATCTCAGCTACTATAACTAGCACTGCTATGAACATAGGGATGCATATATTCTTTCTGATTGGTGTTTCAGCTTCTTAGGGTATATACCTAGAAGTGGGATCACTGAGTCAAATGACAGATCAATTTTTAATTTTTTGAGGAAACACCATACTGTTTTCCACAGTGGCTGCGCCAGTCTGCATTCCCACCAGCAGTGTACTAGGGTACTCATTTTCTACACATCCTTACCAGCACTTGTTTGATGATTTACTGATGGTAGCCATTCTGGCAGGTGTGAGGTGATACCTCATTGTAGTTTTAATTTGCATGTCATTTATACTTTCAACCTCCATCTATCCAAACCTCATTCCTTCCTGATTGGATAACTGAAGTAGCCTTTTTAATTGGTCTCCCCACCTTTATCTAATCCATGTTCTACACCGCAGTCAGATGATCTTATCAAAATACAAATCTGACCGTGGTATATTTCCTTAGGATGCTTCCCACCATATAGCACCTTGTGTAACAGGAACTGTAATGATACATTCTCCTCCGAACTCCACAGAGTCATCAAATCTGCCAGAGGGCTTGTCCTCTTTGTGATTTCTGACTTCCGGTCAAGATGGCGGGTAGGTAAACGTAGTGTTGCCTCTGCCCACATCCACATCAAAATGACAACTAAACTACAGAGCAACCATCCTTCAGAACCACCTGACATCAAACTGAATGGAAATTCTACAACTACGAGATTAAAGAAGAGGCCACATGGAGACTGGTAGGAGGGTGGAGGTGGTTGGGCTGGTCCCACACCCACATGTGGTGGATAAAAATCAGGAGGATACCTTGGCTAGGAAGGTCCTCCCTGAGGAGTGAGGGGTCCTTGTCCCACACCAGGCTCCCCGCTCTGGGTTCCAGGACCAGGAAGAGAATCCCCATCACTTCTGGCTGGAAAAACCAGCGGGAACTGAGACTGAGGGAGGCTGAGGCTTCTAGAGTCCCAGGCAGCTCCTCTTAAAGGGCCCGCACACGGAATTACTCGGACCCGTTACCTCCAGGCTCCCGCATGGAGGAGGCAGCTTGAAAGGCACCAGAGACATGTGGGGAAGAAGTGACTTATATGGCATTGGGGCAAGGGCTGGAGAGGCAGCTTTCTCCCGGAAAGATGTACTGGTAGAGGCCGTTGTTCCTTTGGTGAGCCCTTCCCCAGGGCAGCAGATGGTGCCATGTCTGGGACTCCAGCAACCTGGCTCACACTGTTCCCCCCACCCTGGTTATTCCCTGAGGCCCCGCCCCACCCAATATCCGAGCCCACCCAAGCTGTTTCCAGTGGCTTTACCACAGGATTGGCCTGTCTGGGATCCTGCTTCAGATTTTCCTAAATTTTCTCAAACAAGCAGCATCCGGTCTCAGTGAGCCCCGTATCTCTTGCTAAGAGGCCCCAGGCCTGGCACTAGAAGCAGCCAGACTTGGTTCACAGCTTAGCTTTTCCTGGACACCTCCAAGCCCATCACAAGGAACAGCCATCTGCAGATTTCTTTGTAGCTTATGCCTGGTGGCCCTGGATAGAACACAGGCAGTAGCTAACCTTGCCCCAGAGCCAGCACATCCAGTGGACAGCTTCAGGTCACATCGAAGCACCACCACCCAACCACCTCCACAAGTGACACACTCAAGGAGTGGACTCAATGGGTACCAGAGCCCTAATGAAGTAAGTCTTGCTCTGTGTGGTGGGCCCCTACACAGCTGATCCTCCAAGGTAGTCAGAGGTCAGTGGGCAGTGGGCACAGCCAGTCCTTGCAGCTGATCAGCCTGAGTAAATCCTGCCCATTGACATGCCAACAGCAATCAACACTTAACAGAAGGGTGTACAGTCCACAACGGGGGTGCACCTTGAGGGCCCAGCTGGGGTGATTAGGGAGGCTGTGCCACTGGCCCCTACAGGATACCTGCTACAATAGGCCACCCTACAAAGCCTAGGAAACATAGCAACTCTACCTAATACATAGAAACAAACACAGAGAAGCAGCCAAAATGAGGAGACAAAGAAACATGTCCCAAATGAAAAAAACAGAACAAAATGCCAGGAAAAGAACTAAATGTAATGGAGATAAGCAATCTAACAGATGCAGAGTTCAAAATACTGGTTATAAGGATGCTCAATGAACTTAGTGACAACTTCAAGGAACTTAGTGAGGGCCTCAAGAACATTAAAAAGGACCAGTCAGAAATGAAGGATGCACTAACTGAAATAAAGACTAATTTACAGGGAATCAATAGTAGAGTAGGTGACACCAAAAAACAAACCATAAATTTGGAATATAAGGAAACAAAAAACACCCAATCAGAACAGCAAAAAGAAGAGAGAATCCAAAGAAATGAGTGTACAGAGCCACTGGGACAACTTCAAGCATACCAAAATTCTCATCATGGTGATGACCAGAAGGAGGAGAGAGAGAGCAAGAAATTGAAAACCTTTTGAAAAAATGACAGAAAACTTTCCTAACTTGTTGAAGGAAACAGACATACAAGTCCAGGAAGCACAGAGAGTCCCAAACAAGATGAACCCCAAAGGCCCACACCAAGACACATCATCATCAAAGTGAAAAAGGTTAAAGACAAAGAGAGAATCTTAAAAGCAGCAAGAGAAAAGTAGTTAGTTACCTACAAGGGAGCTCACATAAGATTGTCAGTTGATTTCTCAAAAGAAACTTTTCAGGCCAGAAGGGAGTGGCAAAAAATAGTCAAAGTGATGAAAAGCAAGGATCTACAACCAAGATTATTCTATCCTGCAAAGCTATCATTTAGAATCGATGGACATATAAAGAATTTCCCAGACAAGAAAAAACTAAAGGAGTTCATCACCGCCAAACCAGTATTATATGAAATGTTAACAAGCCTTCTTGAAGAAGAACAAAAATATGAACAATAAAATGGCAAGAAATACATATCTATCAACAATCGAATCTACAAACAAAATGGACAAGCAGAACAAAAATAGACTCATAGATATAGAGAACTTTCTGTTGGCTGCCAGATGGGAGGGGGCTAGGGGCTGGGTGAAAAAGGTGAAGGGAGTAAGAAGTACAAATTGGTTGTTAGACTGAGGAACCTCAAAGGGAAAGGGGAGGGTAGGTGGAAAGACATAAACCAAAGAACTTCTATGCATATATGCATAACCAATAGATACAGACAATAGCGTGGGGAAGGCAGGATGGTGTGGGAGCAGGGAGGAGGTGGTCAAGAGGGGGAAAGGGGGGGACATCTGTAATACCTTCAACAATAAAGATAAGTTTAAAAAAATAAAAGACTTCTGCCCCTGCCACCCCCCATTTAGATACACCTTGGGGAGCAGTGGGGGGTGGGGTGGTAGAAGGGACTGGTTGCTTTCTATCAGTTGGCTGCAGGGTTTTGAGTCATTACTGTGCAGTCAATAACTGTATGTGGAAACAAGAGACTCCATGTCAGGAGGACAGTAGGCTGCAGGGCAATAGAATTTCTCTCTGCTTTTTGAACCTTTATTACATTGTAAAACTCCCCTCAAGTCAAGACAATGAACATTATTTAGCACCTACTCAGTTCCCTGCACTGTGACCCATATGATAAAGAAGTTACAGAGAACTTGCTGGTCTGGATTCTGGCATTAAGAAGCTGTGTATCTCTCATTTATGAAGTATCTTCTGTGTACTAGCCACGATTCCAGGTTATTTATACCCAGTATGCCATTTAGTCCTGTATTATTGCCACCATTTTATAGATGAGGAAACTGAAGCCTGTCAAAATGTCACAGAAGCAGAACATGGAACATCCAAGTTTCAAATCTAAGTCTACCACCTGCAAAGCCATCTCCCCATTTAAAAAAAAAAATTCTTACCCGAGGATATGTTTATTGATTTTAGAGAGAAGAAGGGAGAGATGGGGTGGGGGTTACCTTTTAATTTTAATAGTTTTTATATTTAAGAATTTATAAACTTCATATTTTGCTTAATTGTTTCATCCTTCACTTGTATGTTTAGGAAATGCTTCAAGAATGAGAGAAATTTGAACATGTTGAAAGGACAAAGCTGTGTGGACTTGGGATCAACTGTGCAAAGAAAAGATAGCTTTCAGAGAGGGAGGAACTTTCTCTAAAAGAGGAAGGAGGAAAGGAGAAATGAGTCTAAAGCCTGCTTGAAATAAATGAAAGGAGACCTAAAAAAATGGAAAGACATCCCATGTTCAGGGACTGGAAGACTTAATATTTTTTAGGTGGCAAATACTCCAAAAATACATCTACAGATTCAATATAATCTCTATCAAAATCCCAGATGGCTTCATTGTATAAATTGACAAACTGGTCTTAAAATTCATACGGAATTTCAAGGAACCCAGATTAGCTAAAACAGTCTTGAAAAAGAAGAACAAAGTTGAAGGATTCCCATATCCTGATTTCAAAACTTACTACAAATCTACAGTAATCATGACTGTGTGGTAGTAGCATAAGGATGAACATATAGATCAATAAATAGAATTGAGAATGCAGAAGTAAACCCATACATCAGTGGTCAATTAATTATCAACAAAAGTGCCAAGACTATTCAATGGGGAAACAATAGTCTTCAGAAAATGATGCCAAGACATCTGGGCATACACATGCAAAATAATGAAGTTGGATCTCTAACTCACACCATATACTTGTGTCCATAACAAACAAATCTCTTAACTCAGTAGTAAAAAGACATAACACTCAATTTAAAAATAAAATAATCTGAATAGACATTTCTCCAAGGAAGATATATAAATGGCCAAGAAGCACATGAAAAGAGGCTCAACATCATTAGTCATCAGAAAAATTAAATCAGAACTGCAGTGAAATATCACTCCACACCCACCAGGATGGTTACAAAAAAAAAAGGAAAATAACAAGTGATAGTGAGGATCTGCAGAAATTGGAACCCTCACATATTGTTGGTGGGAATGTAAAATGGTATGGCCTCTTTGAAAAGTGGCAGTTTCTCAAATGGTTGACCATAGAAGTACCATAAAACCCAGCAATTCTACTCCTAGGTATATACCCAAGAGAAATGAAAACATGTGTTCATACAAAGACTTATACACAAATGTTCATAGTATTATTCATAATAGCCTCAAACTGGAAACAACCCAAATGCCCGTCTACTAATGAACAGATAAACAAAATATAGTATATCCATATGATGGAATACTATTCAGCGATCAAAAGAAATGCAGAGTTTACACATGCTACAGTATAGATGAACTTTCAAAACGTTGTGCTACATGAAAAAGCCAGTCACAAAAGACCACATGTTATATGATTCCATTTATAGAAAATGTCCAGGACAGGAAAATCCATAGAGACAAAGTGAACTAGGGGTCACCAGAGACTGGGAAGATGAGGAAATGGGGAGTTATGGTTTCAGATTTTTTGTTTAGGGTGATGAAAAAGTTTTGGAAATAGTGCCAATGGTTGTACAATATTTTGAATGTAATTAATGCCCCGAATTGTACACTTAAAATGGTTAAAATGGCAAATTTTGTTATATATATTTTACCATAAAAAAATTCAAATAGCCCTGGCCGGTTTGGCTCAGCGGTTAGAGCGTCGACCTGCGGTCCGGAGAGACCTGGGTTCGGTTCCCGCTAAGGGCATATGCCTCGGTTGTAGTTTGTCCCCGGCCCTGGTTGGTCGTGCGGGTGGCAGCCACTCGATGTGTCCCTTTCACATCGATGTTTCTCTCTCTCTCTCTCTCTTCCTCTCTCTCCCTCCCACTCTATCTGTGCAAAAAATGGAAAAAAATGTCCTCGGGTGAGGATAAATAATAAAAAAAAAAATTCAAGTATATTTCTTTAAAAGAAAAAAAAAAGCAAAACTAAAAACAGTCTTAGTAAAATGTGAGGGAGGTTTTATCTACAGAGACCAGAGAATGCCTGATCCAGAACAGGCTGAAACTGAGAGCTGAAACAAATGGAAATTTGTAACATCTTACATAAACTAATGCAATGTTTACCACCTATTCTCACAGTAAAAATTACTAGGACACTTGTGAAATATGCAGGTCAGTGTTTCTCAAAGTGTGGTTTAAGAACTTGTGGGGTCCATGAGGTCCTTCCTTTTCTAATTACAGATCTAGGAGAGACCAGATTTTCTTCCTATACCTCAACCAAAAGAACATATAGTTACAAATTGATTGCAGAAGCAAACACAAGAATCCAGCTGTCTTCTATTAAGGCAAATATCAAAGAGGTTTGGAAAAATGTAAAAGAATACCCATTACTAAAATTTTGGCAATATAGTTATTTTTCATAAAAATGTGATTTGTGTTAATGATAATGTGTTTATTCTTTTAAATAAATTATTAGATAATAAAATTATGAATTTTAATTTCCAACTTAGTAAAAACCAATAGTTATAACCCACATAAACTAAAGCTCTTTGAGGTCCTCAACAATTTTTAAGTGTATAAGGGCTCCTCAGGTCAAAAATTGTGAGAACCATTAATATAGATAACCAAACCTCTCAGTTGGAAATTCTCATTTAGGAAGTCCCAATAGAGATCATGAGTCTGTATTTTTAGACAATTACACTAGGTGCTTACCAGAGAAGTTTGGTTAACACTGAGCCAATACAAAGTTGTTTAGATGTTAGGCATTTTTTATTTAATTACCTTCATAATTGTCATTATAATTCTTTTGTTTTTACCTTTGTCTATTTCTTTTTTTAATCTTTAAAAAAATTTAGTGAACAGTATTACAGATGTCCCCCATTTTCCTCTCCTTTGCTCCCCTCCACCCAGTCCCTGCCCCATCCCAGGCCTTCCCCACACTATTGTCTGTTTCCATGGGCTATGCCTCTATGCATATATGTTTTTTGGTTAATCTCTTCCTGTCCCTCACCCACTCCCCTCTGATATATCATTCTGTTCCATGCATCCATGTCTCTGGATATGATGTTAGGCATTTTTATGATGAGCTATGGTGAATGTCAGACAGAATCAAAACTAAATGAATAAAAGGGCTGTCAAGCAGAGAAGGGCTGGTCCATTTGAGGTTGATGAGACTATATTTCTAGTGAAGCCATTTGATGAACCAATTTGCACAGCTTTACCTAGTAATGTTGACAATCCAGGCACAGAAGCAGAGAAAGCAGGCACTTTATTTATGTACTATTTATTTGTTAATCCTCACCTGAGGATATTTTTTCATTGATTTTTAGAGAGAGTGGAAGGGGGGGGGGGAAGAGAGACACACACATTGATTGGTTGCTTTCTGCACACATCCCAACTAGCTAGAGGATCAAACCTGCAATTCAGGTCATGTGGCCTTGACTGGGAATCGAACCTGTGGCCCTTCAGTGTGCAGGCTGATATTCTAACCATTGAGCTACGCTGGCCAGGGCAAAAGTGGGCACTTTAAACTAGAGTTGGATGGGACTTTGGGGGAGGGCTCTCTAAGTTATCCTGTGCGAGATATATACATGACATTCAGATTGTATGTTGGGTTTATACTGGAGGAGGTAGTTTTTGGATCTATTGTGTGTAGGTATAACAGCCTGGGGATACCTATCAGAGATAGTGTTAAGTAAGGTTAGGGTGGTGTGATGGGTTTGGATACTTGAATCATTTACAACTGGTGGGACACAGGGAAGTTGGAAACTGACAAGGCAAATGTGCATCTGCCGGCAGGGGTTCACTAGGACTCTAGTGTGTGGCATGTTAAAGGGGACTGGGATGGGGCTCAAAGGGTATGACTATAAGGAAGAAAAATGAAAACGGAGGGTTCTGGATACATGGCACCCAGGTGACACTGTCTATGCTTGGTGGAGTTATAGGAGCCTGCTCAAGGGAAGGTCCTGGGACCTTAGGATGCACTGCTAAAATATAACTAAACTGGAAGTTGGGTGAGGGCTGAGGGACTCTGTTGATTTGCTTCATACCAGGTACATTAGAAGGTGGAGTTTCCAAGTTGGTGCTTTCATGTGTTCTTAGTAAGAGGTGCAGTAGTATGGCATGACTATGCCATGTGCCACCTTGCTTTCTGGTAGCTGTCCTTTGTAAACCCCCAGCAGAATCATACATACAGAATGGAGATGGAGCAATGCATATGTTCATTCAGAGATATGTCTTCAAATTAATACTACTAGTACTAAATAATGAATTAAAGGTAATAGTGACAGCTAACATTTATTGAGTTCTTACTATGCACCAGGTACTGTGTTAAGCACTTTACACTCTATAAATTATCTCAGTTAATCTTCACAGCAATTGCTCTTGAGGTAGGTAGTATGATCAGCCCCACTTTATAGGTGAAGACACCATGACTAAAATTCAACAATACTACTTTCTTGTAGTTTTTGTTTTAATCCTCACCTGAGTATATGTTTTCATTCATTTTTAGAGAGAGAGAGAGAGAGAGAGAGAGAAACATTGATGTGAGAGACAAACATGGATTGATTGCTCCTGTACATGCCCCAACCAGGGATTGAACCTACAACCTAGGTATATTCCCTGTCTGGGAATCGAACCCTCATTTTTTTGTGGTGTACAGGATGATGCTCCAACAAACTGAGCCACCTGACCAGGACTTTTTTTTTTTTTTTAAATCATGCCCAACTCCTTCCTGCCTATGGACTTCCACATACTCCTATTCTCTGCCTGGAGAACTATTTCTATCCCCAACTAAGCTACCTCCTACTCACCTTTCAGGGCTCACCCTAAGCATCACTTTTTTCAGGAAGCCTTACCCTAACCTCTTTAATAGGTTGTGTCTTCCTGATAAACACTCTCATAGCACCCTGTAGTCTTTCTTTACAGCACTTATTCCAATATATAGGTTTCCTTCTTTATGTCTGTTTTTCCAACTATACCATGTCATGAGGAGAGGAATTACATCTGTCTTATTTACCACTATATCTCTAAAGATGTAATAAGTGGTCAATAAATATTTTTGAATTAATGAATTGATTTGTTCAGGGTCAAAGAGTTAGGAAGTAAAGGAATCTGGATGTAAACAAAGTTGGTCTGCCTCCAGGGCCTTTAGAACATGTTATCTGCATGTCTTTTGCTCCAATGCCAATAACAAAGAGCAGAGCTGATTCCTTCTTTGTCTGGGAATTGGAGTGGAGACTCTTGAAGGTCAAGGAGAGAGTTGGGTATCTCTGCAATTGCCACCAGAGCCTTTTGTGCACGTCTATTATGTTAGAAAGGCCTTCCATTTGCACTTGAAAACAGAGGGAGCTCTAATAGAGGAATTACAAACTAAATTATGTTCTGATCCTTCTATGCAGCAAGGGAGCTAGATGACTAACAGTGAACATGTCTTTTCCAGAGAAGCGTTTTCCTTTCTGGTCCCTTTCTCCCTAACCTCCCACATTCCTCTACAGATCCCTTTTTGTGAAGTACTGGGGAAAGGCAATATAGTTCCAGCTACTCTGGAGAGAATAGAATAAAAATTCCCAAGGACCAGTCTTTTCATGAGGAAGAAAGCTAGGCCTATACGCCAGGCAACTTGGACCAAGCCTGTGTGACCTGTTGTCCATTTAGAGTCTTGAAACTGATGAATTTCTCACTCTTCAGCCAGGGGTTCGGTGGCTGAGCACTGCAGTGACTGGCAGGTAAGATAAACTCAGGTTCTTTTATTATTTCAGACCTTTGATTAAATTCCTTTTGGGAAAGAGTCTGCTTTGATGGCTTGATAAGCCCCTTGGGTCTGGGCCTGGTGGGTCCGGTCTCTGGTTGTCTTTTGAAAATGAGCAACGTTGGGCTTTGGCAGCAGGAGTGAAAAGAGGTGTGTGTAGGGATGGGGAGGAGAGTCTTGTTGCTATCAGGTCTGCTGTTGGGGCTGGCCCTGGGTTGAGCTTTGTTCAGAGCAGTGAAGCCATCCCAGCTCCTCCCTCCCAGCTCCTCCCTCCCCTCACTCCCACCTCCCTGTTGCCAAACTTGAAGCTATGTCTTAGAGGACAGGAGTCAAAGCTTTCACATATAAAATCTACATCTTTGAAAAAAGCCCAAAGCTAAAGACTCTGTCAAGTTTTTCACATAGGATCACAGTGGCCACCAGTTCTTATACTAGATGCTTTGAGGACGTGGAGACTACTAAAGTAGTTGTTCCTAACATTTTGGGGGACACTTTGTGAACCAATGGAAAGTCAAATAAAATACACATAAAAATTTACACACAATTTTGGGAGTTCAGGCCCAGGGGGCTTCCACGGATGTTTAAGGACCTCATGAACCCCAAATTTGGAACCTCTGGTCTTCAGTGCTTTCCTTGGCCTAGAATAGCAGTTGGGTAGCATTCTTAGGCCTTATATGGTCTTTCTCGGAACACTATTGGTGCTAAGGAGATATGTAGGGGGTCCCAAGGAGTAAATAGTAAACTGATGCCACATTCTGCCATTTTTATGTAGTATTCACCCTGTCGCCTCTCAGTAATGAAATATCCTGGTCAAGAGGATGTCTAGCCTCTGCTTAAACACTTCTAGTAACAGGGAACTCAATATCTTTCCCAAACACACTCTAGTTTGTCATTGTGCCTATTTAAGAATACTCAGACTTAACGTAACAGTTCAGATGATTGAGTTATATAATGCATTCACTCTCTTTAGCCAAGCATTTGTATCATGTACATATTTGCTAAAGGTGTCTATATCTTTATCCATTCATTCACTTATTTATTCTTTCAGTTAACAAACATTTCCTACATGTTTGTTTTGTTCCAGGAACACTGTAAACACTGGGAGGGGGTGCAAAGATGAATAAGAAATTGTCTCTGTGAATGTTTTCACCCCAAACCAGAGATCTAGAGTTTACTGCTTTAAAATTCCCTCTAGATTGGCACAAAATCCATTACTTTAACACTCTGGGGATATGGTATCAATCAGCTATCAATTGATCTAGTGGTGCTAGGTCATCTATCTTACATTTCCATTCCAAGAATTTGTCTTTCTCCTCTTTCTGAAATGACAACAGCTGCCTATTGACATTTTCTGGTCATGTGTCCCCTTCATTGTTATTCCAATAGTTCAATACCAAAGAATGCCCCCCCCCCCCCCCCCCCCCCGCTCCTAATGAACTCCTCCTCCCTCACTAGACCCTACACCATTCTTCTAGTCCTTTCCCTCTACTTCCACCCAGAGGATAAAGGTATGGCCTGACCCTAGGATTGGGAGTCTTTCCATTTTTCATTACAGTGTGGTTTCCCTTGTAAATCGTGCCCTGTATTATGGTGCTTGTGGCATTGTCAGGCACATGTCAAGTGCCTCACTAGAGTAACAGTAGCCCTACTCAAGGTAAGTGCTAGCTTCCTATTAGTTAAAATAGAGCTCATTTATCTCACAAGCCCTCAGAAGTTGTAGCTTCAGGTACAGCATAGGGAATATAGTCAATAACATTATAATAAGTACATATGGTGCCAGGTGGGTACTAGACTTATTGGGGGGATCACTTCATAAGTTATATATATGTCTAACGATTATGTTGTATACTTGAAACTAATATAATATTATATGTCAACTATAATTTAAAAAGAAAAAAAGAAGTTGTAGCTGTGTATCAAAAGTTCTAGGTAGCTGACCATAGATAATATAGGTAAAATTTTGGTTTTAAAATTAAGTGTGATGGCGCATTAAAAATGTGATTAATCTCACACAGCTGATTTTTATCCTTTTACCAGGAACCTCTGAGGTGATGTCTCTTCCCTGTAATCAAACCTGGACATTGACAGCCTACTTGCCTCTCCAAATCCTGTTGGTTCTTCATGGCAGGCCTTACCCCTTTCAGGAAAGTATCCCTACCCATCCTAGCCCTATGATATCTTGGCCTTGGTGAGGCCATTGGCGATCATTCTATGATCACACACAGTATGCAACTTAGCATTTTTTATTCTAAAGTCTTATTTGCTATCTCACATATATATTCTTATATATGTGTGGTTGGTTTTCCTGTTGAGTACTTAGAGTTGGATGAACTTTTACAGACTTTTTGGTTTTGATTAAGTGAGAATGCTTCCTAAGCTGTTTCAGACATACAATCAGTTGGAAAAATAGCAGAGGCTTATATATAATGTGATTGAGGAACTCCAGTAGGAACTATTTTAAACCCCAAACCTTTTCCCACCTGCCCTCCATGGTGCCTGACTATGCAATGAGACTTGGATTCCTTTGGTTGTTTCCTGACAGTATTCACTTTGAAAATGCAAATAACCATATGCTCCTACCTCAGTAAATATCGGGAAAGAAGCCAGTGATTTTAAACCAAGACATATTAGGGGTTGCTCTGGAATAGAGGGAGCTCCATGAATGCTACCCCCCTTCAACTAGAGCCACTCTACTTTTGTTTTATGGACTTAAATTATCCAAAAACTTAATTATAAGCCATTCAGCTGCACGAAGAATTACTTTTGAAAGATATTCCTTTATGGCACTAGGTTTCAAACTTTATCATGCACAGGAATCCTCTGGGAGACCTGTTAACACATAAATTGCTGGGCCCCACACCCCTAGACTTTCTGATTTGGCAGGTCTAGAGTAGGGCCTGATAATTTGCATCACTAACAATTTCCCAGATGCTGCTGCTGGTCAAGAGACCATATACTCTGAGAACTACTGCTTTAGGAAAATGTGTTGACAGCTTCTCAGAATTCTCTAGGAAAAGCACTGGCAAGGGACGGGGGTCAGGTTGGACAGGGAATAGGAGAATGCCTCTAGAAGGTCAGTTGACTGGTTCAAATAACCGGTCTCCCTGTTGATTGTTGTTTATTTTCTTTCTTTTTTATCCTCACCCAAGGACATTTTTCCATTTTTTGCTCAGATAGAGTGGGAGGGAGGGAGAGAGAGAGAAACATTGACATGAAAGGGACACATCAAGTGGCCGCCACCCTCACGACCCAACCAGGGCCGGGGACAAACTGCAACCGAGGTACATGCCCTTAGCGGGAACCGAACCCGGGTCTCTCTGGACCACAGGCCGATGCTCTAACCACTACGCAAAACTGGCCAGGGATATTGTTTATTTTCAATCCCTTCATCTTCATATCAAAAGTAAGAAGCCACCAGCAGGCTCTCCCTCTTGAGAACACGCCTTTCCCTCCCCCATCTTTACCTTTGCCCTTTTTTCTCTCCCAAGCTCCAAGGTCCCTTCTTTTGCTTCCGTAACGTGTATCCTAAGCCTACACAGCCCAGCTGGCTCACTTCTACTACCCCTGTAACTTTCCAAATAAACTTTCTCTTATAAAAAATAAATAAATAGGCCAGGCCAGTGTGGCTCAGTGGATTGAGCATTGTCCCCTGGACTGAGAGGTCCCAGTTCTATTCCCGGTCAGGGCACAGGCACAGGTTGCGGGCTCAATCCCCAGGAGGGGGTGTACAGGAGGCAGCCGATCAATGCAGCTCTCTCTCCTCGATGTTTCTCTCTCTCTCTCTCTCCAAAAATCAATAAAAATATATATTAAAAAAAATAAAATAAATAAAGCAAGAAGCCACCGATTAGGGTTTCTGACCTTCACGCTTTGGGCCCTAACCAAATCCCAAAGGAGAGTTTCCCTATACCTAGTCTTAAGCACAAATGGGAGCTTCAGTAAGATCCAGGCCTTCCTGAAGCTATGGTTCACCACTAAGTTTAATGTCACAGAATCAGAAAGAGTTTCAGATAGGGCCCCTAGATAATGCTAATATTGTGAATAATGGGTCACTGAGCCTAAGCAGTGTGATGCCGACATCAGGAAATTCTAAGGAGTTAGAGAGAAAGACTAACCAATTCATCCTACTAAACGTACAAATTAATAGAATTAGACAGTAGTACAATATAAAGACAATTTTATTGCCAATAAAAGCCTTTAATAACTCATTTATCCCGTTTCAGTAGGACCTTATTCTTTCTGATGAAAATCCAGTCATAGCATCTCTCATTAAAAATAAAATTATTTTGAAATAAATAAATATATAAAATAAATAGCATATACATTTCATAAATAGTTTGTCCTTATGCACAGTATCCATGCTTACATTTTAATAGCATTTTCTTGCAACCTACCCCATCTCCCACTTCCAATGGCAGGAAAACTGCATGTCAGGACAGATGAGAAATCTGAGAGCCAATGCAGGGATGGCTTGCAGTAGGGCTGTAGCCCTGAGGATTTTCTGAGTGAGACTTTTCCAAAGCTCTGTAGGTAGCATCTATGGCAGATTTTTTTGGTCTTTCATTTACCCATTGTCAAAGTATTTGGGTAGATCGTGGGGCAAGACACCCCTGGCCCTTGGCAGGGGCCCCCCCCTTGTTTCTCGTACCACCTCAGGGGAAAGAACATGAGTAAGGAAAAAAGTATATACAAGATGCCCTCTAGCCCATCCCTCCCCCCATATCCCTCCCCAAAATAACCCAACCTTGATATACACTTTGAACAACAAGGGAAGAGCTGGGTCGAGTTGAACAGTAAGTGCTACTCTGCTATCTAAATTGATAGGGAAGAGGATTGAAAAGCTACGAGTATAGTGCTTGCAGAGTCAACTGTGGCCCCAGAGTATATGAGTTACAGAGGTCACAGTAGCATCTGTTACCTATAGTGGAAGAGGTCTCTGGACATGGAGGGCAACTTAGAAGGATCTACAGGCCTGGGTAAAAAGTGAGTGAATTTCTGGTGTCGTTTAGTCCTGTATCCCTCCCGGGGTGAGCCGTCTTTATTCAGAGCCACATAATACTGTCTCTCCGAGTCCAAGTGTTTGTACAAGGTGGAGGCATAGGTGTTGTACCAGTTTTCTTCAAACTGTTCCCGGAAAACACATTCACGCGTGAGTTTCTTCTGTGAGGGTGAGAAAATAAAGCAGAGCCCATTATATGACTATTTCTCCCATCCCAGCTTGCTGGTGGAGAACCCTGAAATAGCAATAGCACATTGATATTAGAAAATTTCAGTCCTGTATCTTGGTATTACCGAGGTATCTTCTTTCCCAAAACCACAAAACAGTCCTACTAGTATCACCTTCATCCTCTTTCATGAGCCACACAAAAATGTTTTAGGTGAGCTCTTTCCTGAAGGCAGGAGACTGGAGGAGATAGCATCACCTGGCTCTTTGAGCCTGAGATCTTTCCTTTTCTTTCCTTTTCTTTCTTTCTTTTTCTTTCTTTCTTTCTTTCCTCTTTTTTTCTTTCTTTTCTTTCTTTCGTGCTTTCTTTCTTTCATGCTTTTCTCTTTCTTTCTTTCCTTTTTCTTTCTTTCTCTTTTTTGTTATTATTTATTTATTTATTTATTTATTTATTTTTTTCCTCACCCGAGGACAACTTTGCATTCATCTTCAGATAGAGCGAGAGGGAGAGAGGGAGAAAGAGAGAGAGAGAAACATAGATGTGAGAGAGACATACCGACTGGTTGCCACCCACACGGCCCCAATTGGGGCCGGGGACAAACTGCAACCGAGGTACATGTCCTTAGCGGGAACTGAACCCGGGACACTCTGGTCCGCAGGCCAACACTCAAACCGCTGAGCCAAATCAGCCAGGGCAGATTTTTCTTTTTATAAATTATTTTTATTGAATTTATTAGGGGACATTGGTTAATAAAATTATGTAGATTTCAGGGGTACAATTCTATAATAGAGCCCGAGCTTTTTCTGAGCCTGAGAATTTCTGCTCTGGTTGCCCCATGCCCCACTGGCATCCCTGAGTTTTCTCCCTACTTAGGGCTAATGATGTTCAAATACATGGAGATTACAGTCAACCATGTCAACTGATAGGCAAAGGCCTTGGATCTATATTAAGTTCCACGGGAGGTGAGCTGTGATCTCTCCTGATGAAGGGTATAAGGCCTGTCACTTGGAAAGCTTAGAAAAGATCTTGAAAAGCTCCTCCAATCTGGCTACTTCAAACTAGCAGCTCCTGGGTCTCTTGCCTCTGTCCCTTCTCACACTTGATCCAGCCGCCATAGTACTTGCTGGGGTTGCCGATACTGAGTGCTGGGGACAGGCCTATCGCTTAGGTGTCAGGGAAAAATGTGCTCTGATTTCAAGGGGTGCAGGCAGCCAGAAAGCATGCTATGTGACTCAAAAGCCAAAGCCACGAGTTGGGATCCCCCGAAGGGTTAAGGTGAGCAAAGTCATTCACCATACCCCAGCTCTTGGCTAGCTTCCAGAATAGAGGACATGCACCGCAGCCAACCCAGTCCTAGCTGGAGACTTAGGGCTGTTACCAGACCCTGGAACCCTCACTCTTCATTTATTTGCTTCAGTTGGCCTTTGAGATTCAGCTGAAGCAATCTGGAAATCAGGGACTATGTTGTTAATCTCAGAATCCTCAACCTGAAGGCCAGATTTTACACTTATTTTTGTACCAGCTAGTCTGCTACTCCTCTGGGCACCCATTAAAATTCAAATGTGTGCCTCAGGAGGGCGAATGCCTGGCCAAACCCTTACCATCTACTAAAAACCAGCACAGTTTACTATTATCATCAGACTGGCTAGCCCTCCAGTGGAAAAGGTGAAAGCAAGCATGCCACAGTAAAGTTTAAGTTTTCATGGGGGATGAATGAGTGCAAGTGTTATGTAGCAAGTTCCTGGGTAGCCACAAGCAACTAGAAAACACTCATCTTTTACACTTGAAAAAAGTGCTTTCAAGTGGTAGATAAAGGTCTTTATACTTTTGCCTTACATTGTCCAAATACTGGTAGTAATAGCGTCTGATGAAAAGAAAACCTTAAACTTACCGATCCATATAGCTCTCCTCGCTCGTTCATTCCTAAATATAGGCCAGAGTCCACTCCCCGGATGCTGATCAGCCCCACGGCCAGGCTGATAAACTCCAGGATGCCTAGAGTAAAAAAAGTGAATGCCATTACTATTATGAAAATCAAGCTAGGAGGAAGCTGTTTAGGTAACATGAGCTACCAATCATTTATCCGCAACTGGAGGCCAGCCCTGGGTGCCTTTTGTTAATGACCTGATAAAACCATCTTTTGCAGCAAGAATGGAACCACAGAGGAGACACTGAGTCTCTCTGGACCTCAGTTTTCCATATGTAAAATGGGGGAAACAATCTCTGACTCTAGTCAACAGTCGTAGGCATATTATGAGGAAGAGACCATGAGAAGGCCTTGGCTACAAAAGCTCCTAATTACAAGGTACTGAGCCAAACTGTCCAGGGCAAGTACTATTACTGTTAACTGCCACCATTTCAAGACATGGGAGGGCAGCTTCCTAAATGGGAGAATATGGCCAGGTTTCTGTTTCTCCCCAAAGTTGCTTCCCTCCTCCCCGGAGCACAGAGCATCGCCTTGCTATCCTCTAGGCTGAACTTGTTTTGTACCCTCTTAGCTCCCATTTACTTAAAGCCACATGAGGCTGTCAACTGCCCACAGCTGACTTTAACAAAGGCCACACAGGCCACTCACTAAGTTCGTTTCTCCTGCCATAGGCAGGATGCAGAACTTGGCCTGGAAGAGCTTTCTCCTGCAAAGTGCTCTCAGCCACTGCAGCCCCAGGCTGACAAGCCTGTCATTCTCCCCTTCTCTCTTGAGAATTTTAAGTTTATCCATGGCCAAGAGTTGGCAGGTAGTATTGGACTCAATACTGATTTTAGATGCTGTGAATTTAAGGGGAAAGAGGAGACATTCAGAAATGTTCCTCTAGCTGACAAGGATAGAGGTGAAGATTTGAAAACGTTTTCATTTACTGAGCAGCACTAAGAGGAAGAAAACAATCAGCTACTAAAAGGGAAAAAGGACCAAGAACTGAAATGCTGGTGATGCTAAACACTTTATACTTTCATACTAAGATGGCACATCTATGATATGGATGCAGATACAATGGCAGCTAGATCCCTCCGTGATATTCCTGTGTCTAACCATGCTTTTCAATGTGCAGACCAACACTTGATATGACTGACTCACAGAGGCATCCAAAGGTATGAAATGAGCTCATATCTGGCTGTCTTTCTTATCCAAAAATGCAATTCATAAGGGTAATACTATTCTACATAGAAAGCGAGAGTGATTCCTTTAAAGATCACTTAAAAAATTTAAGTGGTTAATTGGGAAATCATGTTCAAAAGTCCAGTGGGAAGTTTGAAGAGCCCCACTGACTTGGGCTGGTGGATGGGTGCTCAAGTGTGGCAGCTTTAGGGCACACGTTTCCACAGCCCATTTGAAGAATGTAAAGTTCTTTGGCTGCCATTGCATAGAAATTCTCCAAGTTTTACTCTCAGTCTGGTTTATAGTATAAAGAAAGGAGTTTTGGGAAAAGAGATTGATACAAGATGGTAGGGAGGGGAAGGGAAAATACCTGGTGCCAAGTAACGGTTAAGCAGATACTGATTTTATGGACCCAAACCTTTAGTTGTACTGCACAACATTCTGATTTTGGTCCTGCCCCATTTAACATTTTAATAAATGACTGAAGAGGACATAGAGGGACTGCTGATCCTAGTTCTAGAAAACATACAGCTGAGAGGGTGACACAAACAAAACCCAAAGACAGTTCAAGAGAATGGAAAAATGGGCTGACTCCAACAAAAATAAGCTTTATTTAGAATAAAATGGAAAGTCCTACACTTTGGTCCCCAAACAATTAACAAAGATATTTTGTGTTTGAGGTTTTGTTGAGGGAGGATGAGCCTCAAGTGCAGACAGTTGAGTAAATCATACTCCTTCTTTTTTGGCCTATTAGCCAGGGCGTTTTAGTTATCTCTTTCATTTCCATCCTCTGTTCCCATCCTCCTCCCCATTTTAGGCAACTATGTATATTTTCTTGAAAACATGTACTGTTCTTTTGTGTTTTCATGCATTTTTATCAAATGCGAGTCTGCTCATCTTCGGAATGGGGAGATGGGGCCTAGCAAAACATACACAACAATGGCTTAGGGAATTTGATTGAATAAGGTAAGCTTAGTACAGGTGATTCATGAGATTATTAAAAAGCTAATGTAAACGAGTCATGCACAATTTTAAAATGATTAAAAAACTAACATAGCCCTGGCCGGTTTAGAGCATCGGCCTTTGGACCTATGAGTCGCAGGTTCATTTCTGGCCAAGGGCACGTACCTCGGTTGTAGTTCGTCCCCAGGGTCATGCGGGCGGCAACCAATTTATGTCTCTCTCTCATATCGATGTTTCTCTCTCTCTCTCTCCCTCCTCTGTCTGAAGATAAATTGAAAAATATTCTCAGGTGAGGATTAAAAAAACAACACTAATATAAAACAGGAAAAAGAGCTAATGTGATTGAAGGCTGCACTGATAGAGGTCTGGTAACTGGCTTAAGGGAGAGGACTGCCCCACTCTGTTCTGCCTTCTTTAGGCCACACTGAGAGGTCTATTTTGTAGTTCTACTGTGTTAAAAGAGGGCTACAGAAACACATGAGTGTATTCAAAGAACGGTCAGTGTGGAAAGGAAGTGAGAAACCAGGTCATGATTCAGTTCTGGGTGCTAAACTTTAAGGGATACCAACCTGTTGGAGCCTTCAGCTCTTTGCTTTGCTTGGGCAGATTACTTCTGCGCTTCAAGTCTTAGTTCCCTCATTCTCTAAGTATCTCATGTCTCTAACCACCCTGAGCTCATTAAGTAGCAGAGGTCAGCTTGTGATCTCACCATCCAAGACCTGGTGTGAGAACAAATCATGAAACCCAAGAGGTGTGGCCATTTGAGTCACCACAGTTTTTCTCCAATTCTCTGTTAACATGATGCCAAAGGACAGATCATACAGGAAGTCACTTGGGTTGTGTCCAGTAACAGGGGTCTCCAACAGCTGGAATCATCCCTGCCCAGCTGTCTTTGGGCATCATTTCGCTCTGCCAA
This sequence comes from Molossus molossus, assembly GCF_014108415.1. NCBI lineage: Eukaryota > Metazoa > Chordata > Mammalia > Chiroptera > Molossidae > Molossus > Molossus molossus. The sequence continues at coordinate 8,252,753 of NW_023425355.1, read as the reverse complement.
CTTTCCTATTAGCTGGATTTAAACTGTGGGAACCCAGTGGCACATGATGATGGAACAGATATTCCTAAACCTTCTCTGAATCCCAGCCAGCATGAAGGGAGAGAGAAAACAAGCCATTTTCACATTTTCCCAGCTACAGCTGGAGAGGGGTGTTAACAGCAAAGTGTTGAGGTGAAGTATTAAGTAGACAAAGTTTGTCCTCAGTACCCTCACCCCCTTCAAAGCCCAGGACCTCCCTCTGCTCTGCCTCATCTTGACCCATCCACCTCAGCTCTGGCCTTTGCTTGACAATTTCTGAACTCTTCTTACACCTTTTCCCCCATGGCCTCAGTCAAAATGGATCTTCAGAACCTAGCTAGATGACTGGCTAATGTGTCGTTTAATCTGGTTCCATAACTTGCCTGAGCTTCCTCAGCCATCCTTTCAGACCTTCATGGCCAAGACAGTGCTGCTTTGGCATCCTGCCAAATAAGAACCAGATCGCTCAAAACCCAAAGCAGCTGCAGGAGCCTGCTCCATCCCACCTGGCAGGAGGCCTCTCCTCCAGTCTGGCTCCCAAGCCCTACTATGCCTGTCCACAGGTGTCCCTCAAGAATGTCAGTATCCCTGTGAACCTCATGTAAATGCCACCAGCCAGGCAGAGATTGAAATACTCCTGGCTACTGATTGCAGAATGGGGGGTAGGGAGGGGGGAGGATAGGCTGTGCCAACAGGTTATTATTTGGAGTCGAGGCAGCTCTTGGGCTCAGCCTGACTCGTTCTGAACACATGGATTCCAGGGTAATCCTTGGGGGCCCTGCTCTCCAATTACAACAAATAGCTATTTACTTTACATGGCCTTTGGAGACTACCTCCTCCCCCCAAGCAGAAATCTATAATATTTTATATCTTAAGTCTGGCCTACTTTACCCTGCTGGAATGTTGACTGCTAAAGCACTTATGGAATGTTAAAGTTTCGATTTATTGAATACCCTGGCTGATTAACTCAAATGTGGAGGGAGGAGTTAGCAAACTCAAACGCCACCTCTTTCTTTGCCAAAAGCTAAACTGAGAAAGAGTAAATGTGTTTGAAAGTTGGCAGGGAGGTTACAAAGAGACAGCTTTGACCAGTTATCATTTCCTTTACAGGAAATACATGAAACTGCCAGGAAGCTAGGGAAGGAGGAAAGGGAAAAGGTGATGCAGAGGTGGTCTTAGGCAGTTTTTTTTTTTTTTTTTTTTTTAAGACAAAACCAAAAATGAAGCAGTCAGTTAAGCAGCAGTGAAAACATCCCTTCTTCCTGCCAGTTTTATTTCCTTTGGTTTCTCCTTAAACTTAACACCCTTAGCAGGCCTGAGACATGAAAAGAAATCAAGATGTGTCCTTAGGGAGGTAATTAAAGACCACTTATCCCAAGAGCCTATTACTGATTTATGTTGACCTTGTAGGTTATTGGGCTCAGCTTAGGCACAGAGTCAGACAAACACTTGTAGCTGCTGGGAGCCAAGCTCATAGTTTCTCCACTTCTGCTGCCCCCAACCAACATTTCTCCATCATTTCATGGTTTTTCTTTTATATATCAGGAATGAGCTACTCCAATATTTTTAGGCCATTTTGGGAGCCTTTGGGGGGCTCTGAGGCCAGGGTGGGAGTCCCATTACTTCTGAAGAGAAACAAAAGGGGACTGCAAAGTCATAACCGATGGATGGAAAAGGAGCCAAGTTAACACTCCTTCTCCCTCCACCCCACCTTATCACCCTTCTGAGGACGTGCTGCAAGTTTATACAGACACCTGCACCCCTCCATTACCCCCACCCCACACACAATCCACTGCACTCCAGCTCTGTGAGTGCATTTTTCCAAGATGACATAGACCTCATTAGGGTTCCTGCTTGCTCCCAGCAAGGAAGACCAGCCCTGGCCCTAAGTTGTTTGCTAGACTTGGCCTCTGTGCACCCCCAACTTTTTACTGTGTACTCCAGCTGCAGCTCTAACAAGGAATGGGGAATATGAGGATGGGGAGGTTTGGGGGGAGTGAAGGAGGGTGGGAAAAAGAAGGCAACTTATTATGCTGTAAGGTAGGCAAAAACCTCTTATGGGCTTAGGGATAGAAGGGTTACTTGGGCCACAGGGTCCTTGGGCGGAAATGGGGGCATTGGGGGATTGAGGGATCAGGGAAGGGTAACTATCACAGCACCTGAGAAATGGTTTAGACGAGAATAGGAAATTGAAAATAAAAAATGGCAAAATTACTGAGGAGTGAACACATTTGCTTAGAAACCTAATGCTCTGCCTCAGATCAAGGTTTATATTAATTGCTTTCTGTATGTGAGACAGGCAGCTGCGCCCTTTGACCAATCTGCAGAATGGCGGGCAGAGGAAATCCTCGATGGAGGTTGGACGTTTCCTGTCCTGGGCCCAGGAGACACCTGTTTCTGCGGCAGGGAGTGGGCCCAGGGCTGTGTCCTCACTGAGGCAAGGAGTCCTGGGGCAGCTTCGGGCAAAAGCTGCCCCGGGGCTTGTGCCCTTACACAGTGGGCAATGGGTGGCTTTCCTAGTTTCTCCAATACCCAGCTCATGCCCTGCTGCCTGGATCGGCCCCCACCCCAGGCAGAGCATCCCAGAGGCAGGCAGGTGCCGGCCCAAAGCGACGTGGGTGTGGGCCGCCCGCCCACGACGTCCGTGGCCCAAGAAGGCTCCTGCTCCAGGCCATCGCCCGCGACAGCCCTGCCCGCGAGGCTCGGCCCCGCGCTGCAGCTGCGGCGATGCTGCTCCTACCCCTCTCCCAGCTTCACCTGCTTCCGTTCGAAGCACAGCGTCCAGGTCCCAGAACGATCCCCTGGCACCCAGGGGAGGGAGGGTGGAGTGGCGAAAGGAGAGGCTGCACCTCAAGGCGCCCGCGCCCCCTCCCGAGCGTCTCAGGGTGCCAGGCGCCCTGACGCCTCGCGGCTCGAGTCCGCACCGTCGTGTCCCGCCTGCCCCGCGTCTCCGGCGGCCTCCGCCTCGACGGCGCTGAGCTGGGGGCGGTCCGCGGGGCCCGAAGCCTGAGCTCGGAGCCGTCGGCTCCCCAGCGCGCCGTCTGTGCGCTCGCCTCCCGTCCCTCCCGGCCGCGTCCTCACCGAAGCGGCTGTGGTCGTGGCGGGTGCCGTGCACCGTGCCGTTGGGGAAGATCTCCAGGTGGAAGCCGGTGCGGCAGTACAGCTGGCGGCGCCGCAGGATCCCCTTCAGGTGGGCGAAGTCTGTGGGCGAGCCGCGCTGCAGCTTCCCCTCGATCTGGCCCAGGCGCTCGTTCAGGAAACCCGGGGAGTCAGCTAAGGGCACGTTCCCCAGAGACGCGGAAAAACCGTGCAGGTCCCAGTCCAACGAGGCGAAGACGCCCCCCACCTCCGCCATGGCGGGGTGCGCGGGGCCGAGCCGGGCGGAGGTGCGCGAACTGCCTCTCCCCGCGGCGGGCGTGGGCGACTCCCGGCGCTCGCTCCGCGCTCTGCAGAGCTGCAGCCGACGTCTGTTCGCGGCCAAGGAACTTCTCAGCGGCGGGGAGCGTGGGGCAGCGCGCGCCCGACCCTGCTCTCAGGCGGAGCGCCGCTCTCCCTCCGCATCCCTGTCCTCGGGCCTCTCATAGCTCCGTCGGGCTATCGGATGCGAGCGGCACTTTATATACGTACCCACTCCCCTTACATTGACATATTGGATATTTAAATACAAGCCACACCTCACTGGCATGCCCTCGGAGATTGGTGTGTGGGTTCTTTTTTTATTTTTTTCCCTCTCCTTCTCGTATCCATTTGGCTCTTTTTGGGAGGGGGGGTGGAGGGGGAAGAGAACAAGCGAGCTTCACTCCCTCTTTTATTATGAAAAAAATGGCAGGAAAAAGCTACACATTGCAGTGAGGCATAACTGCTTTTGGCAGGTTTTTCTGAAACTGCTGATGAAATAACGGAGCCCAGTGCGTGGAGACTGCTGGCGCCCACGGCCACTCAGGCCTGCGCGTGGAGGGCTGTCTGCGCGGGGGCTGCACCTCCTGCCGCCCGGGCTGCTCGCCTCGGGGAAGTGGCCTGAGACCCGGCCGGGCCGGCCCCGCGCTCCCGAGCCCCTCTCGCCCCCGGCCGGTCGGAGGCAGCAGAGGGGTGCCTGGCCTGGGACAGGGGCTCCCTGCTTTCTTTGTTCTGTTGCCCTCCCCACGCACTCCCCACCTGTAGGTTGGCAGGGGGCTGAGGAAGCGAAGGCAGTTGCAAAATTTGGGATTGGGGGTGGTGGCGGTCCCTGCAGGCACCCAGGCGGGGCCTTGAGGGGACTGGGAGGAGCGGGAAACCCCACGGAGGAAAAGAAGACATTTTTTTTTAAGGGACGTTACAGCTTAGGAAGAGGAGGGGGGAGTAAGAAATAGAAAGCGATCTTTTTGAAAAAATGATCTCCACTGGCTTTCTGCACGCTTTAACAAGGCTCTGGAGAGCAGGCTCCACGAGGGGCCACTGGAAGCCTGGTAGGGGCTTCCCCGCACCCCTTTTCTGTTGGAAACAGGTGTTTCCTCGCTCTGTCCCGTGCCCGGCTCCGAGATACTCGATCGGGAAGAGCGCACGTGAGGCGGGAACTGGCGGCAGTCGGGGCAACCGGCGGCGTCGAGAACTGAGAGCAGGTGCCCTGCCTGCCCCGGGCCCCACACCCCGGCACCTGAACCCTGGGGCCCTTCTGGGGCCCTTCTTAGGCCCTGGCGCTCAGCGTCCTGCTGGCTCATTAAACTGCGTCGTTGCTTGCAGTTTGCACCCACGCGGGGCCCGCTCGCCTTCGTCCACTCCTGCAGGAGAAACGACAGAGCAAGCACCCCCCCGCCCCGCCTTTGCAGCGCCTCCTGCTGGAGAATCCGTGTCTCGAGGAGAGTTCGAACTCAGGGTCTCCATTAGAGGAGAAAACAGATTCAGCCCAATTCAGTTAGTGCAATTTGAGGTCCTGGTGCTGGGCCCCCATGGGCCCCCTTGCTCACTCTCTGGTACTGTAACAATTCTTTGTTTAGAACATCGTGTCTTGGTTCAAGCGTGTCTCCCTAGCTCAGCGAGAGCCTCCAGAGCCAAGCATAAGGTCGGGCACATAATAGGTGCTCAGAATTACCTTCTGATGAGCTCGCGCCCAGTAGTAGGGAACACAGATGCAAATGGTCTTCAAACTGTAGGGGACACAGAACTGCAAAAGATGGCCTCTGTACTGGAGTATTTACGGACGAAAGAGCAGGCTATCTGAGATTTGCTTTAAAATAACCCAGAGTGAGAAGGCAAGAGTGGAGGTATAGATGTGACAATATTGTTCAGGTGTTATTAGTTATTGAAGCGGGGTGATGGGCACATGGGTGTTCATTACATATTTTTCTTCTACTCTCTGTATAAACTCACATGACATTTTCCAAGTAAAAACTTTTAAAATGGGACAGACATAAAACAAAGAAACCATTCCTTCCTTCTTTACTCTTCCCTTTGAAGAGTTTGTGGATTTAGTGAGAAAGTGGGGGAGGAGGGACAGAGGTTAAAACAAGTATATAAATGACTAGAATACAAGGCAGTATAAGGTATACAGTGCTGGGTAGATTCAGGAAGCAGAGAAAAGGCTGATCTGGGGTTTAGGACTGGGTTCTGGACCAAGGTGGCCTTTGATTGGATGGCCCGGATTTTGCATATTCAGGTGGTGCAGTTCCAGGAAGAGGAAAATAGTAACAAAGCAAGTGGAACAATTTTTAAAATGTTATTGTTATCATTGATTATTTTTTTTAGAGAGAGAGGGAGAGATAGAAACATCCATCAGCTGTCTCCCGCACACCCCCCACCGGGGACTGAGGGTGAAATCCAGGCACGTGCCCTGACTGGGAACCGAACTGGGACCTCTCAGTCCATGGACACTCAATCCACTGAGCCACACCAGCCCAGCTGGTGATTGTGTTTTAAATAACATTTCCATAGCCTGGCCTGTGTAGCTCAGTGGATTGGGCGTCATCCATGGACTGAGAGGTCCCAGTTGGATTCTGGGTCAGGGCACATGCCCCGGTTGTGGGCTCGATCCCCAGTAGGGGGCGTGCAGGAGGCAGCTGATTGATGTATCTCTCTCATCGATGTTTCTATCTCTCTCCCTTCTTCTCACTCTAAAAAAATCAAGAAAAACATATTTAAAAAAATAAATAAATAACGTTTCCATGAAGTGTCCCAATGACAGAGCACTTCCATGGAAATAACTTAATTTTCACAACCTTGTGGAGTAGGAGGTGCCATTATCACTATTTTGGAAGTGAGTTTAAGTGACTAGCGCAAAATCATATCGTTAATAAGGAGCAGAGTAATAATTTGATCTCAGATCCACTGGGGGCAAATAACTCTCGATTTATAGGTTTTGGGATCATGCAAAGATCCACCTGTTTAGGATAGTGAAATTTCACAATACAGTGATACCTCGGTTCTCGAACGCCTTGACTTTCGACCAAATCGGTATTCGACCAGGAGATTCGAGAAACTTTTGTCTTGGAATCCGAACAAATATTTGGAACTCGAACTTCCGAGATGAGCCGAGTTGAGCCGAATGGCGTTCATTCGGCCCAGCGCGCCTTGCTTGCGCCATCAGTGTGAGTGCAGAGAGAGAGTCATGCTTTGTGGAGAGAGTCACGCTTTACACTGAATTTAACCCTTAGACATACTGTACACTTTTATTTCTTGTTGAGACTTATGTTTTTCTACATATTATATACAAATTAGGCCAGTAAATAGGCATTTTCTGGGGCTTGGAACGAATTAATCCAGTTTCCATTATTTCCTATTGGGTTTCATTGCTTCGGTTCTCGAACAATTTGGTTCTCGACCGTCCTCCTGGAACGAATTATGTTCGAGAACCGAGGTATCACTGTACTTTGGTTTATAGAACATCCTCAGCAGGACATAGCCTCAGGTCAGGGTTGTGCTGGATATATGGAATGAGAAAAAAAAATGTACGAAAAAGAAGCAATCCTTGCTGGATTCTGGATGTCACTTGTAACGTGCGGATAACTGTACCCCTTCACAGTGGCAGTGTGAGGATAAAATGAAATCACTGATGGAAAGTGCCCAGCATTCTGTCTGGCACATGGAAAACAAAACACATCTGAGATTCTGCCCTCCTTTCTTAATGCCTCACAGGACTGATGTGAAAAATAAAACAGACTACAAAAAAAGGACATGGAAAAACAATATTCTTTAAGAAAAAGGATGGTTCTGACTCAGGCTATAAGTGACCAGTGGCTGGTGGGAACCTGCTGGGATCTGTTTTTTTTTGTTTGTTTGTTTGTTTGTTTTTAATTCTCACCTGAGGATATTTTTTTTCATTGATTTTTAGAGAGAGTGAAAGGGAGCAAGGGAGGGTGGGGGGGAGAGAGAGAAGGAGGGAGAGGGGAGAGAGAGAGAGAGAGGGAGAGAGAGGGAGAGAGAGAGAGGGAGAGAGAGAGAGAGGGAGAGAGAGAGAGAAACATCTGCGGGTCGAAGCTGCAACCCAGTTACATGCCCTTGACCAGGAATTGAACCCGAGACCCTTCAGTTTGCGGGCTGATGCTCTAACCACTGAGCAACTGGCCAGGGTGGGATCTGGTTTTTGAGAAAGGAGAGAGTGATGCTTATTAGTTGGTGCTTCCGGCCAGCCCCTCTCCCCACACATACCCAGGAGTGGGGAAAAGAGGCCTGGAATTGTTGCTCTGTCCAGTTTTTCATTTTCCTGACAACTTGCAAATGCTTTTCCTTTCCTAATTTATTTTCCCTGAGAAGGGGCGAGGGGAGCTGTACTGCCAGGCATGTCCTGTGGGGAGCACAATGAACAGACAACATTTGCTCCTGTTTACTGAGCAGTAAACTCCTGTTTACTAACCTGGAGTTAAGCATTGCTCTGGGCGCTTATCTCCCTAAGCCTTATCCCAACTCTAAGAAATGGTTTTAATCCCATTTTACAGACATGGAAGCTAAGGCTCAGAGACATTCAATAAATAGTAGCAGAGGTAGGATCTCAACCCTGATCTAAGTTAGGACTGACCACAACACTAAACTGCCTCAGTCTATTTACTTCAAAAAGAACTTGTATTGCTCCTTTGTCTTTCATTCCTGCCTTCCTCCTTCTTCTGCTTTCCTTGTGGACAGTGATATAGTCTGGTGGTTGCACACTTCATTTCCGGTGTCAGACTGTCTGGGTTCAAATCCCAGCTTGAAGCTATTCCAGCCTCAGTTTCCTCTTTTGTACGATGCAGATTATGATGATGAGTCATCATTTCCTAGGGTTGCTGTGAGGTTTAATTAAACAAAATACACAGAATGTACTTAACTTGTGCCTGGCACATATTAAGTGGTCATTGCTCTTGGTATTGTTTACATCCTTCCTGGCACCAGTTATATTTCATCTCCAAGTTTCCTCAAACTATGCTTATTTTTTCCTAAGGGAGAAACTAAGTAGATGAGAACGCTGTGCAAGGCACCCCAAAACAATCGCAATCCTGTTACTCTTTCTGTGTGATATTGGGTCTGTCTTGTTCTCTCTGGGCTTTAGAAGGCCTGTCTCAGAAATGGGGTGACTAAAGTGTCACCCCTGTGTGGGCAAGCAGGCAGTGAGGGAGTGGCGGTCAGAGAAAAATAGGAAATTGTACATTTGTATACTTCTATCTACTGAGCATTCTAAGTGCCAGGCACTAGAGTGGTCCCCTGTTATCTGCAGGAGGCATATTCCGAGACCCCCAGTGGATGCCTGAAACCATGGATAGTACTGAACCCTACATATACTATGTTGTTTGCTATATGTACATACTGTTGATAAATTTTAAAAGGTGCAGCGAGCAATGAACAACAATAGCTAATAATAAAATAGAACAATGATAATAAGTAAAATAAGGGTTACTTGAACACAAGCGCTGCAATATTGCAACAGTTGATCTGATAACCCAGCTGACTTCTCAGTGACTAATGGGCAGGCGGGGAGTGGATACTCTGGACAAAGGGATGATTCACATCCCAGGCAGGACAGAGTGGGACAGGGTGAGATTTCATCATGCTAGTCAGAACAGCTTGCAATTTAAAACTTCTGAATTGTTTCTTTCTGAAAATTTCCATGTAATATTTTCAGACCACTGTTGATTACAGGTAACTATAGCAGAAAACGAAATTGTGGATATAAAGGAGAACTCTGTATCTAAGTGCCTTACACATAAATCATGTCACACCACCATGAGGTAGATGATATTATTATTCCGGTTTGTAGTAGATGGCGAAACTGAGGGCTAGAGAGGTTAAGTAACCTGCTCAAGGTCATACAGCTTGTATGTGGTGGGGTTGGCATTCAGACCTGGGAAGTGGCTGCCGAGACCATGCTGTTGGTCACTACAGTAACTCCAAAAAGTGTTGGGGCCTTGTTCAAAAGAGAAAGTATTATAACACAATCCAGTCTTCTTCTGGACAAGCACAACCCCGGTTAAAAGAGCGGTCTTTTCTTCTCTCCTACATGTTTGTAGCTAGAGTTTGAGAAACCTACAGTCAGTAAAACTACTTTCTGATCTCCCCACCCCCAACTCTAGGGCACAGAGAGGAAAGGAAATCTCTTGGGCTGGAACGAGCCCCCATCTTATCTGTCTGAGCCCCCATCTTACCTGTCTGGTCAGTCTCCTCCAGTGACACTGAGCCACAAGTCTCCTTTGTCTCTGCTGTCATTCTCCTGTGGGCCTACCTGTAATGGGGGTGGGTAATGGACCATTTATTCTGGCTGTAACTTGCCATTAGTAGGCAGGTGATGACATCTTTGTGAAATGATCTGTTAGTTCTCTGAGGGGAATGGGACACCGTGGAATGTGGCTCTAACCCTGGCAGCCGGGTCACTTCTCAACCCGGTGTGTGTGACTGAATATGGGTATCAATGGTGGCTGTGTATGTCTGGGGCTGGGTGTTGGGAAGAAGTGTGGGAAGAGACTATGCCTGTATTGGTTTTCCCAACACAAATGTGTGCTTATGTTTGTATTTGTGCAGAAGCATTTGCATATCTGTGTAACAGCAAGTGTTGTGGGTTTAAGGTGTGAATATGCGAATCCACAAGAACCCCCTGCAAATTTTCACGGAGAATATACATGACAGTTGTGAAACTGAGTTCATTTAAATCCAAAGTCACTTCGTTTTTGAAAAACTTGAGATGATTAGCTTAGTCCCACAGCCTGAGAGTAGATTCACCTCATGAGATAGGGAAGTCAGTGGGTGGGGGCTCCTCTGAAGGCCCAGTTTCTCTGGAGCCTTGCCGTGGTGGACTTAGAGCATCTCTTCCTTACATGAATGAAGGCAAAAAGCAGGGTCTTAGCATCAGCTCTTTGCTTCCTGGCTAGGGCCTCGGATTAGCAGGACCTCCCTCCTGCTTCGCCTTTCTCTCTCCCTAAAGCAATGGACTTCATCCTGTTTCTGTGAGGGGTTTGACTCTCATCATTTGCATTCCGATTTCTGGGAAATGCAGCATTCATTATTCACTGCATTAGAAGCTATAGAAAGGGGCTAAAGGTTCTAGTCGGCTCTTAGAGCTGCTGGTGCCACAAGCTTCCCTAAAGACAGGTTGTATAACCCTTGGCAAAGAAAACGCAGTGTTGAATGGTAGGTACAAGGGATGGAATAAAGTTAGTGAGGAAGTCTAGTTTTCAGTCACTGGTCGCCTGAGCAAGTCAGAAAAAAAAAAAGTACATCTGACGGGGGTGGATGTGGTCCTAGCTCTCACTGAACTCACTGTCTGGGGCTTTGGCCAAATTATTTCTCATCTATGGGCCTCAGTTTTCCTCAGTGTGAAAAGAGGGGACTGGACTAGAGAGATCAGTCTTCTCAAACTTTTATTTATTTATTTAAATTGAAGTAACCCTAATGATAGAGGAGAGGGAAAATGAAATCCCCAACTCGAGTAGAGGAGAGGGGTGGATGGGGATAACCCAAAGCAGTCTACTGCATGTTCTAAAGTGTCTTTGAGATCTCATGTTTTATCCTAAAAATGCGTGCAAAGTTTGCATTCTTCCCCATGAGATAGCCATATTTGTTTTAATATAGAAATGTTTTAAATTTCTTACACTCGAGTAAAACTGACACTCTACGACAGCGGTTCTCAACCTGTGGGTCGGGACCCCTTTGGGGGTCGAACGGCCCTTTCACAAGGTTCGCCTAAGACCATCGGAAAACACATATTTCCGATGGTGATTCATAACAGTAGCAAAATAACAGTTATGAAGTAGCAACAAAAATAATTTTATGGTTGGGGGTCACCACAACATGAGGAGCTGCATTAAAGGGTCACAGCATTAGGAAGGTTGAGAACCACTGCTCTAAGAAAGCATACTATGTTTATCCTGTGGCTTTGTGGACCCCCTTGGCACACTGCCATGGACACCCAGAGGTAGGCATGCCGCAATTTAAAAGTTTGGGAGCAAATGATTAAGATTCCTTTCTGCTCTAGCACTCTGGTTCAATGACCTGGAGATACCTGTGATGTCTTTGGTACCTGCTCCCCAGGATGCTGCAGTTTTTTTTTTTTTTTTGGAATAACCTGCATCTGAGCACTCCATTTTCTAGCTAGTTATGCAAAGGAATGGAAGCCCCTGGTTTTGTTTCTGACAGGCATCTCCTGTGTGTCTTTGCTGAGCCCCAGCTACAGGCTCAGGCTTATGCTAAATGTCCCAGGGAGGTCAAGAAGGCGTATGATGATACTATTGTGGAGTCTAAACTAACTTACATGAAGCAACAGGGGTTAAGAGTTTGATGAGTTAATACTAAATTGTGTGGTTGAGAAGCAGAACACAGATGTGCTTCCTGGAGGAGGTGATAGGAGAGCTAGAGGCGGGTATGAAGAATGGGCATGGTTCAGCTATAAGGATGGAGGGGGAGTGGCATTCTAGCTGGGAAGAGGGCATCAGTAAAGTTCTGGAGGCTGTCAAGACAGGCTAGAGTCTTGCTCAGTGGCAGGAGGCACAGACAGCTGAAATGAAGTTTTTCTCCTAGGCATGAATTATTAACGACTATTAGTCTACTGTCTTTTTTATAGGAGGTTGTGACTGGGCTGACTCCCTCTCCTGCAGGGCATAGAAAACCCCTGGAATGAAACAAAACAACCATAAAAAAGGATCTGGGGTGCCCTGGCCGGTTTGGCTCAGCGGTTAGAGCATCCGCCTGCGGTCCGGAGAGGCCCGGGTTCGGTTCCCGCTAGGGGCATGTACCTCGGTTGCAGTTTGTCCCCGGCCCTGGTTGGTCGTGAGGGTGGCAGCCACTCGATGTGTCCCTTTCACATCGATGTTTACCTCTCTCTCTCTTCCTCTCTCTTCCTCCCACTCTATCTGTGCAAAAAATGAAAAAATGTCCTCGGGTGAGGATTAAAAATAAATAAATAAATAAAAATAAAAAAAAAAAAAGGATCTGGGGGAGTAAAGGATAGAAAAATATCTAAATATTCTCATTTACTGTCATCTAATCCAATTTGTGATTAGGTGTTGGCTTATTCTGTAAACCACTAGACTTCTGGTCTTTTGGGTGTATGTTACTTCCTCTGGTTTTCTTTAATTTATTGATGAAAGTTCATTTCAAGGGAGCCTGGGTTACTACTGCAGAGCACATGTGGTTCAAGGCAGCCGAGAGTGCCAGAGAGCTCCCCGCCCCTGTCTGTGTCGCCTCATAGCAGAGCATTAGGCCAGACTAAAGAGACCTGCCAAGGACCTGCTGGTGGCCAAGAATGGCAATGCAAGGACTGCTCCAGAGCAGAACTTAAGGAGAGACACACCCCAGGGGAGCAGAGTCAGTGGCAAGGGGAGGCTTCATCAACAGGCCCAGGAGGACTAGGTTGCGGGCCAGCAGTCAGGACCAGGGAGCTGAGAAGCAGGCAGTCACAAGTGACCTGGCAGCAGGCTTTAGAGAAGGATCTAGGTAAGTGAGTTGGTGTCATGTAAGTGCGATTGCAGGTGGCAGGGACATTACCTTTGTCTGTTTAGAAATCCGGTCAAAGTACAAATAATAATATGAATAACAGAAATAAAGAAGTGACGGGAGAGAAAATAGTCAGAAATGAATATGTGCTGATTTTTAAAAACCACTTTGAGGCATGATTGATGTACAAAAAGGTGTACACAATAAATACAACCCGATATATGTGGGAATAAGCATATACCCATGAAACCATCATCACAGTATATGCTATTCCCTGCAAAAGTTTCTTCTCATCCTTGTTATTTATTTATTTATTATTTGATGGTTACACTGAACATATAATATCTACCCTCTTAGCAAAATGTTAAGTATATAATATAGTGTTATTAACCATAGGTACTATGCTGTACAATAGATCTCTAAGACTTATACACCTAGTGTAATTGAGTGCTGATTTCCTTTAAAAAATATCCTCACCCGAGGATATGTTTATTGATTTGAGAGAGAGAGGAAGGTAGAGACAGACAGACAGACAGACAGACAGACACACACACACACACACACACACACACACACACACACACAGAAACACTGATGTTAGAGAGAAACATAGATCGGTTGCCTCTCTCATGCACCCTGGCCGAGGACAGAATCTGCAGCCTAGGTATGCGCCCTACCCGGGAATCGAACCTATGACCTTTAGGTGCATAGGAGGATGCTCCAACCAGCTGAGGCCATACCAGCCATGGTGAGTGCTGATTTCTGAACATTTTCTACCAGGAGGCCAATTCATAACACCTGAAATTGAAATATGTAAATTAAAGAATTCCAAAGGACTGCAATTGCCAGAGAGGACCCAGGTTGTGTATGGACTGGAGGAGTTGGAAAAGAAGCCCTCCTCTTCTCAGTGCTGGAAGAATTTGGATACCTAAGGAACTATTAGGGCCTCAGATATTGAGGAAATAAGACAGAAGCCCAATCATAGAAACTGGGTTCAAGGCAGGTACCTGTACATAATAAGCAAAGGGACAAAAGCCCAGTTACTGGAACTGGAATTATGAGATCAGAAAGGGCCAGACACCACTTACTTGAGCTTCAGCTGGTGAGGTATGGATGGAGATATCCTATATTTTCACCTGATGCAGGACAGAATGAATTCCAGAATCCAGATTCCATAGAAATGGAGGGAAAAAATCTATCAGTGTAGGTTAAGAGGACTTAGAAGGGGCATGAAGCTAGACAGGTCATCAAAATGTCACCTGGACAAGCTCACATAGCCACATTACTCCAAGTCTCTGCAGCAGCATTAGAGATGTATGTCTCCTCGCCTCCCACCTCCCTGTCCTCTCCAGCACCTCAAGAAAGGAGCACAAAATTGTCCTTTCAGGGCGTTGGCTTCACTGGCTCTTGACTGAACCTCCCTAAACCCAGGCCTTTCTTGATTAGCATCTGAGGCTCACAGTGGAAGATGAAGTCACCCTGGTGTGAGATGAGATGGCAGTGTCATGACTTGGCCAGATATAAAAGAACTGCTTTTAAAGATAAATTTTGTAATCTCATAGTTTACCCAGAAGGTTGTGTAATTCAAAGCAATGACCACAAAGCTTTTTGTAAAATTCTGACTTTCTCCTGAACCCATTGTGGATAGGGTATGGTTTATGGTGGTACAGCTGAAGGAAGAGCTAAGAGCTGCGGGAGGCAAGCAAGACCCAGATGGTTCAAGGGGGAGACCAACACTCATGGTTTCTCTTAATGTGACAGTGGCCTCCTCTTCTGAAGATATGAAAAGCTTTGTCATTTCAAGTGCCTTGAAGATTTCCAAAAGCAGAGGGTGCTTAACCTACTGACCCTGATCTGGACAAAAAAAAGTAAGAGAGAGAGAAAGTCCCAGCAGCAATTGCTCAGCCTCCTGAATTATAACTGGGGACAGCTGGCGCCTTGCTTGGTGCAGGATGACTTGCCCTCCATTAAGGTTTTGGGACTGGACCATCAGGAGGCTGACAGTCTGGAATTAGACTGGAATAACTGGTGGGTCTCAGGCTCTCTCTGAGTCCGTACTGAAGTTGTAGAAGGTGTGAAATATCAGGTAAAGGTTTGATAAGCAGTGGAGTGTACTATGTGTAGAATCTGAGAGATCTGAGTTTGACTCCTAGCTCTGTCATTGGCTGTATTACCTTAGGCAAGGCATTTAATCCTCCCCAATTCTCTCTTCTGCTGTAAATTGAAACAATAATAGAAACTACCTCTTAGGTGATTGTGAGACTAAAATGTGTATGTATATCTCTCTAATCATCGATATCTATATCGATATCTATCTGTATCTACCTCTACCTCTTCATCTATATCTATATATCTGTATCTGAAGGTCTCACAGTGAGTTAGTAACACAGTTCCATGGTGTTATGTATGCCAGGGACCCTGTGGTTTGACATTAGGGGGTCTCATGATTCTTTTTTATTTTCGTGATTGCAAAGTTTTTGAGAGGTGGGTTAAAGTAACTTTGCATATATGACTGTTTTGTGAATTCATGCTCCTTCCTTGGCTGACTTTCTCCCTTTTATCCACACATTATCTTTTCAAAGGATGAGAGGCAGCATGGTGTGGAGCAGTGAGAGTCAGAGAAATGAGGCTTGAACCCCAGCCATGTCATTTACAGGCCATTTAACCCTAGGCAGGCCATGTTAACTTTTCTGAGCTTCATGTTCCTCAAAGGTTTTTTTTTTCTTTTTTTAAAAATCTTTATTGTTGAATGTAATACAGATGTTCCTCATTTTTCCCCCATTGACACCCTCCTCCCCACTCCCGCCCCCCTCCCGCCTTTTCCCACACTATTGTCTGTGTCCATTGGTTATGCATATAAGTTCTTTGGTTTATTTCTTCCCACCCCCCCAACCCTTTTCCCTTTGAGGTTTGTCAGTCTAGCAACCAATTTGTACTTCTTAATCCCTTCACCTTTTTCCCCCATTCCCCCAAACCCCCTTTCATCTGGCACCCAACAACATGTTCTCTGTATCTATGAGAATGTTTCTGTTCTGCCTGTTCATTTTCTTTGTAGATTCCATTGTCGATAGATATGTATTCATTGCCATTTTGTTTGTTCATATATTTTATCTTTTTCTTCAAAAAGCCCATTCATCATTTCATATAATATTGGTTTGGTGGTGATGAACTCCTTTAACTTTTTCTGGTCTTGGAAACTCTTCATATGGCCATCGATTGTAAATGACAGCTTTGCAGGATAGAGTAATCTTGGTTGTAGGTTCTTGCTTTTCATCAGTCTGAATATTTCTTGCCACTCCCTTCTGGCCTGCCAAGCTTCTTTTGAGAAATCAGCTGACAGTCTTATGGGAACTCCCTTGTAGGTAACTAGCTGCCTTTCTCTTGCTGCTTTTAAGATTCTCTCTTTGTCTTGAACCTTTTGCAATTTGATGATGATGTGTCTTGGTGTGGGCCTCTTGGGGTTCATCTTATTTGGGACTCTCTGTGCTTCCTGCACTTGTATGTCTGTTTCCTTCTCCAAGTTAGGAAAGTTTGCTGCCATTATTGTTTCAAACAGGTTTTCGATTTCTTCTTCTCGCTCTTCTCCTTCTGGCACCCCCAAGATGCGAATGTTGGCACGCTTGAAGTTGTCCCAGAGGCTCCTTACACTATCCTCATTTTTTTGGATTCTTTTTTCTCTTTGCTGTTGTGATTTGGCGTTTTTTGCTTCCTTATATTCCAAATTGATGGTTTGCTTCTTGGATTTACGTACTCTACTATTGAATCTGTGTAAATTATTCTCTATTTCAGTTAATGCCTCCTTCATTTCTGACTGTGCATTCGTCACTTCTGACTTGTCCTTTTTTATGCTCTTGAGGCCCTCCCTAAGTTCACTGAGGTTTTCACTAAGTTTATTGAGCATCCTTATAAGCAGTATTTTGAACTCAGCATCTGTTAGGTTGCTTATCTCCATTTCACTTAGTTCTTTTCTTGGGATTTTGTTCTGTTCTTGCATTTGGGACCTGTTTCTTTGTCTCCTCATTTTGGCTGCCTCCCTGTGTTTGTTTCAGTGTATTACTTAATGAGAGGTATGGGGCTCGCTGAGACCAGATGCTGCTTGTTTGAAAGAATTAAGGAAAAACCTGAAGCAGGATCCAAGACAGGCCAATCCTATGGTTAAGCAAGTGGCAACAGCTTGGGTGGGCTTGAAAGTTGGGTGGGGTGGGGTGGGGTGGGGTGGGGTGGGGTGGGGCGGGGCCTCAGGGAGTCACCAGGGCGGGGCAACCAGTGTGAGCCAGGTTGCTGGAGTCCCAGATATGGCTTCTGTCTGCCACCCCCAGGAAGGGCTCACCAAAGGAACAAAGGCCTCTTACAGCACGTTTGTCCCCGAGAAAGCCCCCTCTCCAGCCCTCGCTCCAGTGCCAAACAGCTCAGTTCTTCCCTGTGTGTCTCTGGTGCCCCTCGAGCTGCCTCCCCTCCAAGCTTAGAGGGAGAGAGTCCCATAAGTCCGTGCGCCAGCCTTTTAAGGAGCTGCCTGGGGCTCCAGCTGCCTCAGCCTCCCTGAGCCTCAGTTCCCACTTTTTTGTTGTTGTTGTTGTTTTCTTTTTCTTTAAGGTGTGCACTTTATTGAACTGGTCTCAAGTCAGTGTACAAGTAAGCCCTGGCTTGGCTGCCTCCACGCCTCAACCCACTTCCAAGGGGGACCAAAAACCTTCATACATCTCAAGTTAGGGACAAAAAGAGGGGCCATGATGGCCGACCATTCAAAAACAACAAAAAGAACAAGTATTAAGGTGAAGATTAAAAAATTTGGATTACATTATTTACACAAAAGCAATGCTATCACCCTCCCTGTGTGGACTTGGGGCAAGAACTGGCCCTTTTTCGGGAGAAGTGGGAGGCTTTGGGGCAGGCAAGGGACTTCCTGTAACAATTCATCTCACGATATTTGGAATGACTGTTAAAAAAAAAAAGAACAATGTACAACCAAAGTCCTCGACCACATTGTAGAACTTTGAGGATACTCGCTCCAACAGACTGTTACCTTCACCGTTCCAGTTTTTAAATCCTGAGTCAAGCGCCAAAAACAAAAACAAAAACAAAACCAAGAAAACAAACAAAAAACCAAATAAAGCCATGCCAATCTCATCTCGTTTTCTGCGCAAGTTAGGTTTTTATCAAGAAAGGGTGTAACCAACTAAGTAACAGTCCGTCTAGAAGCCTAGAAGCATTTGCGGTGGACGATGGAGGGGCCGGACTAGTCGAACTCCTGCTTGCTGATCCACATCTGCTGGAAGGTGGACAGCGAGGCCAGAATGGAGCCACCGATCCATACGGAGTACTTGTGCTCAGGGGGAGCAATGATCTTGATCTTCGTCGTGCTGGGAGCCAGGGCAGTGATTTCCTTCTGCATCTTGTCAGCAATGCCTGGGTACATGGAGGTCCCACCAGAGAGCACCGTGTTGGCGTAGAGGTCCTTTCGGATGTCACACTTCATGATGGAGTTAAAGGTAGTTTCGTGGGTGCCGCAGGATTCCATGCCCAGGAAGGAAGGCTGGAAGAGGGCCTTGGGGCAGCGGAACCGCTCATTGCCAATGGTGATGACCTGACTGTTGGGCAGCTGGTAGCTATTCTCCAGGGAGGAGCTGGAGGCTGCAGTGGCCATCTCCTGTTCAAAGTCCAGGGCGACATAGCACAGCTCCTTGATGTCATACACGATTTCCTGTTAGGCTGCGGTGGTGAAGCTGTAGCCACGCTCCATGAGGATCTTCACGAGGTAGTCTGTCAGGTCCCGGCCAGCCAGGTTCAGATGGCGTGGGGGAGTGCATACCCCTCATAGATGGGCACAGTGTGGGTGACCCCATCACCAGAGTCCATCACAATGCCAGTGGTACGGCCTGAGGCGTACAAGGATAGCTCAGCCGGGATGGCCACATACATGGCAGGGGTGTTGAAGGTCTTGAACATGATCTGAATTACCTTCTCACGGTTGGCCTTGGGGTTCAGGGGGGATTGGTGAGCAGGACAGGGTGCTCCTCAGGGGCCACACGCAGCTCATTGTAGAAGGTGTGATGCCAGATCTTCTCCATGTCATCCCAGTTGGTGACGATGCCATGCTCAATAGGGTTCTTCAGGGTCAGGATGCCTCTCTTGCTCTGGGCCTCATTGCCCACGTAGGAGTCCTTCTGGCCCATGCCCACCATCACGCCCTGGTGCCAGGGGCGCCCCATGATGAAGGAGAAGACAGCCCTGGGGGCATCGTCCCTTGCAAAGCTGGCTTTGCACATGCCAGAGCCGTTGTTGACAGCAAGCACAGCAATATCATCATCCATGGCGAGCTGGAGGTGGTGGAGATGGGAGAAGGCGGAGCAGCAGTGGAGTCCAGAGGCCTGTGTTAGCGTATGGATGCGGTCTCAGCAGTCCCCTGCTGGTTTTTCCAGCCAAAAGTGATGGGGACTTCTCTTCCTGGCACTGGAACCCTGAGCAGGGCGCTTGGTGTGGGACGGGGACCCCTCAGTCTTCAGGAAGGACCTTCCCAGCCGAGGTGTCCTCCTGATTTTTATCTACCACATGTGGGTGAGGGACCGGCCCCTCAACCTCCGCCCCTCCTACCAGTCTCCATGTGGCTGCTTCTTTTTTTTTTTTTTTTTTTTTTATCATCCTCACCTGAGGACATTTTTCCATTTTTTGTTCAGGTAGAGTGGGAGGGAGAGAGAGGAAGAGAGAGA
The DNA here is from genome assembly GCF_014108415.1 of Molossus molossus. NCBI lineage: Eukaryota > Metazoa > Chordata > Mammalia > Chiroptera > Molossidae > Molossus > Molossus molossus. Next base: position 8,233,164 of record NW_023425355.1, on the reverse strand, counting down.
GAGGGAAACATCGATATGAAAGGGACACATCGAGTGGCTGCCACCCGCGCGACCAACCAGGGCCGGGGACAAACTGCAACCGAGGTACGTGCCCTTAGCGGGAACCGAACCCGGGTCTCTCCGGACCGCAGGCCGACGCTCTAACCGCTGAGCCAAACCGGCCAGGGCTGCTTCTTTAATTCCGTAGTTAATTCTGTAGGACTTCCATTCAGCTTGATTTCAGGCGGATTTGAATGATGGTTGTTTTGTAGTTTAGCTGTAACTTTGATGTGGTTGTGGGAGGACGCGATACCGCGTTTACCTATGCAGCCATCATGACTGGAAGTCAAAGGTTTTATTTTTGTTTTTGTTTGTTTATTTATTTATTTTTATTTAAATTAATAAATTTATTTTTGTTACAGATGTTTCTCCTCTTTCCCCCACTGATGCCCCACTCCCCCTCCCTCCCCACCCTCTCCCCAGCTTTGTTGTCCATGTCCGTTGTTCATGCATACATGCATATAAGTTCTGTGGTTTATCTTTCCCCCACTACCCCCTGTTCTGGGGATTGTCAGTCTGTATCCCACTTCCACGTCTCTGGGACTACCTTGTGCTTCAGACCGATATGTTCATTATATTCCACAAATAAGTGAGATCATATGATACTTGTCTTTCTCTGTTTGGCTTGTTTCGCTTAGGATAATACTTTCGAGGACCCTCCATGTCGTCTCAAAGGATAAGAGATCTTTCTTTCTTACAGCTGCATAGTAGTCCATTGTGTATATGTACCACAGCTTTTTTATCCATTCATCTACTGATAGACACTTGGGCTGTTTCCAGATCTTAGCTATTGTAAATAGTGCTGCTATGAACATGGGGGTACATATATTCTTCCTGATTGGTGTTTCAGGCTTCTTAGGGTATATTCCTAGAAGTGGGATCACTGGGTCAAATGGAAGTTCAATTTTTAATTTTTTTGAGGCAACACCATATTGTTTTCCATAGTGGCTGCACCAGTCTGCATTGCCCCCAGCAGTGTGCTAGAGTCCCCTTTTCTCCACACCCTCGCCAACACTTGTTGTTTGATGATTTGTTGATGGCGGCCATTCTGACAAGTGTGAGGTGATACCTCATTGTTGTTTTAATTTGCTTCTCTCTGATGATTAGTGATGATGAGCATTTCTTCATATGTCCCTTAGCCATTTGTATGTCCTGTTTGGAGAGGTGTCTATTTAGTTCCTCTGCCCATTTTTTAATTGGGTTCTTTGTCTTCTTTTTGTTGACTTGTATAAGCACTCTCTATATATTGGAAATTAAACCCTTATCTTATATATCATTGCCAATTATGCTCTCCCATACAGTGGGTTGCCTTTCCATTTTGATGATTGTATCTTTCGCTGTGCAGAAGCTTTTGAGTTTGATGTAGTCCCATGTGTTCATTTTCTCCTTTGTTTCTGTTGCCTTAGGTGATGTAGCAGTGAAAATTCTGCTATGTATGATGTCTGAAATTTTGTTGCCTACATTTTCTTCTAGGATTTTTATGGATTCATGAGTCACATTTAAGTCTTTTATCCATTTTGAGTTTATTCTTGTGTAGGGTGTAAGTTGATGGTCTAGTTTCATTTTTTTTGCATGTAGCTGTCCAATTTCCCCAACACCATTTATTAAAGAGGCTGTCTTTACTTCACTGTATTCTCTTGCCACCTTTCTCAAATATTAATTGAGCATGTTGCCTTGGGTCCATTTCTGGGTTCTCTGTTCTGTTCCACTGGTCTATATGCCTGTTCTTGTGCCAGTACCAGGCTGTTTTGATTACAGTGGCTTTGTAGTATAACCTGAATCTGGTTATGTGATCCCTCCTACTTTGTTCTTCTTTTTCAAGATTGCTGTGGCTATTCGGGGTCTTTTTTGGTTCCATATGAACTTTTGAAGTATTTGTTCTAGTTCTGTGAAGTATGTCATTGGTATTTTGATGGGGATTGCATTGAATCTATAGATTGCTCTGGGTAGTATGGACATTTTAATGATGTTGATTCTTCTAATCCATGAACAAGGTATGTGCTTCCACTTTTTCATATCTTCCTCTATTTCTTTTTTTCAATGCCCTTTAGTTTTCTGCAAATAGGTCTTTTATTTCCTTGGTTAAATTTATTCCTAGGTATCTTAATTCTTTTTGCCACAATGGTAAATGGGATTGTTTTCTTAGTTTCTCTTTCTGTGAGTTCATCATTGGTGTATAAGAATGCTATCGATTTCTTGACGTTAATTTTGTATCCTGCTACTTTGCCAAATTCATTTCTTAAGTCTAGTAAATTTTTGATGGAGTCTTTGGGGTTTTCTACGTATAGTATCATGTCATCTGCTAATACTGACAGTTTCAGTTCTTCCTTTCCCACTTGGATCCCTTTTAATTTTTTCTCCTGTCTGATTGCTATGGCTAAGACTTCCAATACTATGCTAAATAAGAGTGGTGAAAGTGGGCATCCTTGCCTTGTTCCTGTTCTTAAGGGAAATGCTTTTAGTTTTTGCCCATTCAGTATGATGTTGGCTGTAGGTCTTTCATACATGGCCTTTATTATGTCGAGATATAATACCTCTGTTCCCAGATTGCTGAGTGTTTTTATCAAAAATGGGTGCTGGATTTTGTTGAATGCTTTTTCAGCATCTATTGATATGATTATATGATTTTTATTCTTCATTTTATTTATGTGGTGTATCACATTTATTGATTTGTGAATACTCTACCAGCCTTGCATCCCTAGAATGAATCCCACTTGGTCATGGTGAGTAATTTTTTAATGTATTGCTGGATTCGATTTGCTAGTATTTTGTTCAGGATTTTGGCAACTATGTTCATCAGGGATATTGGCCTGTAGTTTTCTTTCTTTGTAATGTCTTTTTCTGGTTTTGGAATTAGAATTATGCTGGCTTCATAAAACGAGTTTGGGAGTATTACTTCTTCTTGAATTTTTGAAGTAGTTTGAGGAGAATGAGTGTTAGTTCTTCTTTGAATGTTTGGTAAAATTCCCCCATGAAGCTGTCTGGGCCTGGGCTTTTGTTTACTGGGAGAGTCTTGATTACATCTTCAATTTCTTCTGTTGTTATTAGTCTGTTCAAATTTTCTATCTATCTCTTCTTGGTTCAGTTTTGGGAGACTATGTGTTTCTAGAAATTGGTCCATTTTGCTTAGATTGTCGAATTTGTTACCGTATAATTGTTCATAATATGTGTTAACAATCCTTTGTATTTCTGTGGTGTCAGTATTTCTCCTCTTTCATTTCTGATTTTGTGTATGTGGGTTCTCTCTCTTTGTTTCTTGGTCAGTCTTGCTAAGGGCCCATCAATCTTGTTTATCTTTTCAAAGAACCAGCTCTTTGTTTCATTGACCCTTTGAATTGTTTTTTTGGTCTCTATGTCTTTTATTTCTGCTCTGATCTTTACCATTTCCTTTCTTCTACTTGCTCTGGATTTTCTTTTTGTTTGCTTTCTAGTTCTTTAAGTTGTGAGGTTAGATATTATGTTAGAAATTTTTCTTGTTTCTTGAGGTAGGCTTGTAGTGCTATGAACTTCCCTCTCAGAACTGCTTTTGCTGCATCCCATAGATTTTTTGTTGTTGTGTGTTCATTTTCACTGGATTCCAGGAAGTTTTTAATTTCTTCCTTAATCTCAGTAACCCATTCATTGTTTAATAACATGCCATTTAGCCTCCATGTGTACAAATGTCTTTGCATGTTCTTGTTGCCGTTGATTTTTAGTTTCATGCCATTGTGATCTGAGAAGATGCTTGATATGATTTCAATCTTCTTGAACTTGTAGAGACTTAGTTTGTGTCCTAACATGTGGTCTATCTTTGAGAATGTCCCATGTGCACTTGTAAAGAATGTGAATTCTGCAGTTTTGGGGTGTAATTCTCTGTAGATATCTATTAAATCCATTTGATTTAGCGCTTCATTTAGAGTCTGTGTTTCCTTGTTAATTTTTTGTCTAGGTGATCTATCTAGTGATGTGAGTGGGGTTTTGAAGTCCCCTGCTAGGATTGTATTGCTGTCGATTTCTCCTTTGAAGTCCTCCAAAAGATTTTTAATATATGTTGGAGCTCCTATATTTGGTGCATATATGTTTACCTAGGTTATATCTTCCTGTTGGTAGATTCTTTCAATATTATGTAGTAGCCTTTTTTTTACCTCTAGTTATGGTCTTCATTTTGAAATCTACTTTATCAGATATGAATATTGCTACCCCAGCTTTCTTTTGCTTTCCATTTGCTTGAAAGATTTTTTTCTATCCCTTCACTTTCAACCTATGTGAGTCTTTTGTTATGAGGTGGGTCTCTTGTAAACAACATATATGTGAATCATACTTTCTTATCCAGTCAGCTCTCTGTGTCTTTTTATTGGAGCATTCAAACCATTCACATTTAAAGTGATAATTGATATGTACTTATTTATTGCCATTTTTGTTTAGTGTGGTTCTATTTTTCTTCCTTTTCCTTCTACTAATTACAGCAGTCATTTTAGCATATCTTGCAGTGCTGGTTTGCTGTTATTATATTCCCTTAGCCTTTTTTTTGTCTGGGAAGCTCTTTACTTGACCTTCTATTTTGAATGATAGCCTTGCTGGGTAGAGTAGTTTGGATTCAGATCCTTGTTTTTCATGACCTTGATTACTTCATGCCATTCCCTTCTGGTCTGTAGTATTTCTTTCTTCTTTTTTTTTTTTTAATCCTCACCCGAGGACATTCTTCCATTCTTTGTACAGATAGAGTGGGAGGGAGAGAGAGAGAGAGAAACATCGACGTGAAGGGACACATCGAGTGGCTGCCACCCGCACGACCCAACCAGGGCCGGGGACAAACTGCAACCGAAGCACGTGCCCTCAGCGGGAACCGAACCCGGGTCTCTCCGGACCGCAGGCCGACGCTCTAACCGCTGAGCCAAACTGGCCAGGGCTGGTCTGTAGTATTTCTGTTGAGAAGTCAGCTGAGAGCCTTATGGGGTTTCCTTTGTAGGTAACCTGTTGCTTATTTCTTGCTGCTTTTAGGATTCTCTCTTTGTCTTTAATTTTTGGCAGTTTGATTACTATGTGTCTTGGTGTGGGCCTGTTTGGGTTCTTCTTAGTTGGGGCTCTGTGTGCTTCTTGAACTTGAATGCCTTCTTCCTTCACCAAGTTAGGAAAGTTTTCTGTATTCATTTCTTCCAATATATTCTCTAACCCTTGACCATTTTTTAAAAAAAAATATGGAATGCGTCACGAATATGAGTGTCATTATTGTGCAGTGGCCATGGTAATCTTTTCTGTATTGTTCCAATTTTAGTATATGTGCTGCTGAAGCGAGCACAAAGGTTTTGTTTTTTAAAAGGTATAATGTGTGTAATATGCTTGGCACTTACATATGCAGAGAAGTTTTTATTCTATTGATAATTATTCACAGATTTTAGATGTTTAAAGGTGTGTGGGTTAGCTAAGGCTCTGAAAGCCTTGTTAATACTGCATGGTTGAAAAGATTTGAAATGTAGATTTTTTTTCAAGAAAATTCATCATGAGACATTATGCCACAGAAAAGTCCTTCCCAATGCAGACCCAGAACCACAAATGTGTGTCTCTTCACCTGACATCTTGGTTGCTCATGTGACAAAGACTGCTGTTTGCTACTGAGTTCAGTATCTTCACTTCTCAAATTTTGTGGCTCTTGGGATTTTTCAGAACTTTATAGAGATCCTACCATTAGGGGTCATTTTTTTTTTTTTGCATTCTTAAGGTGTGATAGTGAACTGACCTAAACTAATTTGGTCAGACACAAATATTAGGTTTTATGGGTGGTAACCAATATTTTGAGGAAGTTGAGGGGGTTAGCTACCTCCCCACAATCTTGCTGCTACTTTGGAATAAAAGCCAGTGTCAGACCTAATTTGCCACACATATAAACATCTATTAACAAACAGGCACAAACATCATAAAATATGTTCTAGAAGCTCAATGATGTTTCAGATCTCTGTCCTTTTTGGTTCTTTTTGAATGAAAAGTTCACCCAAGGCAAATGTGATAACATTCCAGCCACAGATGCAATTAACCATTTATTGGGGTCAGGGGACCAAGAGTTATTTGGAATTACCAGCAGAACTCAGGACCCTTCAGGAATCAGGTCAAGAGTACCATCCTTAAACGTAAAGACCAGTAGATTTACACCATGTTCAAGTTAAAGTATTTTAGTCAGTCCACATATTTTGAATACCACTAATTTCACCAATAAGAATCCATTTTTAATAATCATTGTAAAAGTTACAATGCCTGTTTTCTCCAGTGACAACTTATTTCTAACATTTATTTTGCTAATTAGTATAGCCTGTGGTATTAATAGGAGGTAGTGACAACTACCATAGTAGCCATCTCTGGAGTCTGGCTTTTGAGTGAGAGATCCTGATAGGACGACTGCTGACACCCAGAGTGTATAAACTAACCACAAAGAATACCACACTGTCCCTGCTTAGATTTTTTAAAAATTAAAACATTTTTTTCTTTATTTATATTAGAGAGAGTGAGGAAGGGAGAGGGAGAGAGATAGAAACATTGATGGGAGAGAACATTGAATGGTCGCCTCCTGCATGCTCCCCACTGGGGATCAGGCCCACAACCTGGTCATGTGCCCTGATCGGGAATCAAACCAGCAACCTTTTAGTGCATGGGTCGACATTCAACCACTGAGCTACACTGGGCAGGCTCTGCTTTAATATTTTCAAGTAAGTTACAGACATCATAATAGGCACTTCATTCTGATGATCCTGGGATCAACAGAAGTCGAAGAAGCAGAAAGTCTTTAGATTTTTAATATGAGTGAAAGAAGAGAAATATGAAATCAGTGACACCAAAACTGCTGAATTATATCCTCCTCAAGATTACTCTAAAAATCAAACAAGAATCTTTGGCTTTCCTGAGGCTCCTTGGCTTCTGCCATAGTTTTTCTTCTTCCAAAGACACTGCTGCTCAGTATGTGGACAGTTTCTGGAACCTTAAGCACTCGATGATTGGGCTCTGCTAGGATGAATAATTTCTTACCTCTGAGGCTTCTTTTCTAGAGAGTGGGGTCTGATCTGGGTGGATACCTCAAACGTCAGTTGTCTTGTGGTGACAACTGCTGATAGCTGTTTGCTCAAGAACAGAGCTGTGCACTTTTCAACTCAAAGAGGAAGCCATGTGCTTAAGTGCAGTTCAAGATTCCAGGCATGTCTCCAAGATGGGTAGAATTCTCTGAGGTCCATGCCCTCTGCCTCCGCAGTTCCTTTGCGGTGCTGCACTGCCATCTCCAGGGGCTCTCCTTCAGTCTCCTTCAAGCCACTAGCAGATCTCCCTAACTTAAAAGTGGGTGTAAAATAAAAAGGAATGAATTATTGAAATATGAAACAACTACGATGACTCTCAAGGGCATTATGCTGAGTGAAAAGAGTCAGTCCCCAAAGGTTGCATACTGTATGATTCCATTTATAATAACATTCTTGAAATGGGAAAATTAGAAATGTGGAGAAGAGATTAGTGGTTGCTTGGGTTTAGGGAAGGGAGGGGGAGTGAGGCAGGTATGCGGGATAAGGGCAATGAGGGATCCATCTGAAGATGGAACCATTTAGCATCTTGACTGTGGTGGTGGATACATGAACCTACACAGGTAATAAAATAGCATAGAATGAAACATGCACATATGCAAATAAATACAGCAGGTCCTTGCATAATGGTTTTTCATTCAATGTCATTTTGTTGCAATGTTAATGAGATGCCTTAGGAACTTGACTCTTGTTTATATCAATTAGGCTATGGTAAAATTAGTTTTGTTATACATCGTTTTGCTTAAAGTCATAGAATCTATCAATGATATTAAGTGAGAACTTACTGTACAAGTAAAACTGGGGAAATGTGAACAACATGGGTGGTTGTGATATTGTACTATAGTTTTGCAAAATGTTACTGTTGGGGGGAACTGGACAAAGTGTACAAGAGATCTCTGTATTATTTCTTACATGTGAATGCACAATGTTCTCAAAATAAAAATCTTAATAACAAAATAGGTGATTGTGGCAATAGTTGCACAACCCTGTGCATGTACTAAAAACATTGAATTGTGAGCCCTGGCCAGTTTGGCTCAGCGGTTAGGGCATCGGCCTGGGGTCCGGAGAGACCGGGGTTCGGTTCCCGCTAAGGGCACGTACTTCGGTTGCAGTTTGTCCCCGGCCCTGGTTGGTCGTGCGGGTGGCAGCCACTCGATGTGTCCCTTCACGTCGATGTTTCTCTCTCTCTCTCCCTTCCTCTTTCTCCCTTCCACTCTATCTGTACAAAAAATGGAAAAATATCCTCGGGTGAGGATAAAAATAAATAAATCAATAAAAATAAAAACATTGAATTGTGAATGGGTGAATTGTATGGTATGTGAAGTATATCTCAATAAAGCTGTTTTAAAAAATGGGCACAAGGATCATCAGAGAAGCTAAGAAATCCAAGGTGAATTGCAGGCCCACAAAGGATGACCATGATAATGGAATTGTTATTTTGTTCAAGAGGACTACAAGCCCCTGCCTTCCCCAACCTTTCCTAGTTTTCCACCCTGAGTCTATCCTGAATAGGCTATGGGGGTACCTGAGCTGCCTTAGCCCATTGGTGACTGGAGTGAGCCAGAAGGAAGACCCAAGTACCTTGCAGCCCTCTTGTCACAATCTTTTCCTATCCCCAACTATATGGCCCAGTTCATCTGCCTGGGTTTTGGCTTTCTTCTTGGACTAAGGTCCATTTGGTTGGGGCCTTGATTCCATACCTAGCTCTTGCCAAGTTCCTCCCCTGGAGGGGAATGCTTTTTCCTCTCCTCCCCTGCCACTGTCTGAGCTTCAGCTGTGAATGGATTTAATGCTACCATCTGTCTAATTTGGAGCATTATTGCCTGCTATGTAAATTCTCTGGCTGTGATGGTAGGGGGCTGCTACTGGGCCTGCCTGCTCTTTGGAACCCTGCATCCCATACCTAACCATCCCCAGAAATGCACATGCCTTTTAACAAGGGTGCATTGTTCTGTCCCACTGCAACCTCCCTCAGAGCCCAGCCTAAGTGGTCAGGGTAGTGACTCCCAGCTTTCATCTCATCTGCGGCTAATGTATTTGTCCTCCCCTCTGGTCCATATCGCATACCTTCCATCCAAACCCACTCAAGTGACAGTCAAATTGGTAATTCTGTTATCTTGCCCATGTTACAAAGAGCACATTCAGGAACTACTGATATTAGCTGAATCTGGTGGCCCTGGGTGGGATTCTGATGCTAAAAGAAATATGGACAGAGGAGTGTAGAGCAGGTGGGGCTGCTTATCCCAGGCTTCCAAAGGCACCTGTCTTTCCAGGGGAAGTGCCTGAGAAGCCTCAGTCAAGAGTCTACAGTGGTTTGGCAAGGCCAGTCCAGGGAAGAGACTCTTGTCTGTGGTAGCTCCTTCTCTGGTGGAAGCCTGATGCTCTGAATCCTGTCCCAAATCTCCTACAACTACACCTCTGGGCTCCATCATTTCTGACATGGGGTTGGGGTTTACCTTATTGGGGCTTAAGGAATTATTTAAATTTTCTTTTTTTAAGAATGGAAACTCAGCTGAGCTGTCACCATGATAACTCATCACTCTTAAGCAAATGGTCAGGCTGAAAGGATGATCCAGAGACAACAATGTCCTAAAGTGAACAGCTAGGCAGCATTGGCCAACATTTGCCAAGTTTCTCATTGCTCACCAATTTGCTCCATGTTTGACTGTAGGAGTCAGTCCTGCTTTATTATTAAGAGGACACACCCTTATGACGTTGATTCACCATTTCCATCTCCATTCAACTGTCAGTTCTGCTGTTATCAGTATTTCTGCTTCCTCATAATTTGCTACTCACTCTCATTTGTTGTTGCCACAAAAACAATAAATACACTTGTAAGAATTGGTCTGAAGTAAAGTAAATTGGCTCCGAGAAAGATCCTTTTATGAGTAAAACCTGCACACTTTACTGTGTGGATGCTGACATCTATTTTGACTTTCTAAAAGCACCCCCTCCCCCCTTCTAATTTCTTTCTTATGCTGTTTTGTTCCAGATATATGAGGTTACCAGAGAGAAGTGACCTCTGGATGAGTGAAGTGTTATTCAGTTGGGTTCTGAAGAGCGGTTCTCACCTTGTTTCAGCAGTTTTATTCTTGGCTTAGGCTACCTTCTCCTCTGGGGCCAACAAAGTCTTTTGCTATAGGTCAAAGGTGGCAGTCAGATTTGTAGAGGTATAGGTATAGTCTTAGCCCAACTGTCTAGGTAGACCTACTCTAAGGGGGTAGTCTCTAGGGACATTGAGAAAAGGCTTTTGTTGTTGTTGTTTTGGTGGCACATTGGGGTTAGGAACTGTGATATTTTTCCTTTTGAATATAATGAAACCATTTGCAATAGATATTTTCCTGCTAAATTATCTTTGTTCAGGTCCCCTGGGTAACGGCAGAGGGAACTAACGTCTGTGAAATATATAGGTCAAGCAGCATATAGGCTGGGCTGGCTGAGCAATTCTTTCACAACAGTTGAAGCCTGAGGCTCTAGATCCTGGGCCAGCACATCTGGGGAAGATATAGAGGTGGGCCAGGGGAGACTAATGAGTGTGGGTGCACGTGCGCCCAAGACAGTGTAGAATAGGGGGAAGGGAGAGGAGAAAAGAAACCAACCTGTACTATAACTCAGGGCCCCAAAGCATCTTGGGATGGCATGTATTCAGCCATCCTATTTTTCTCCCAAATCTGTTTTTTTTTTTTTATTAGCTTCTTTTCTTTCGTTTCTCCCCCACTTCTTCCTCTCCTTCTCTCTCCTCCCTCCCTTTTCTCACTCTCCTCCTTCTCTCTCTCCAGGATAGCAAAGGACGTCTGGATAGTTGGAGTGGCCCATGCTGGGGCAGAGTCTTTGAAAACAGGAGAAACTGTCATCTCTGCCCTCTGCAGTTCAGGGGTTTCTAAGTCATCCATTCAGGTCCTGTTTGTGTCTGTCGTTCCTCCTTGTTTTGGGAGGCTGAATGAAAGTACATGAACTGCAACTGTCTCCTCTGATAACCCTGTTTCTCTGCATTTTCCCCTGACTCACTGGGAAAAATCACACATCTTTTTGGATAGAGTGCTTGGCTGGAGGCAGAAGATCTGGCTCCTGTTCCTAAGCTCTACTCTATACTTTTGGTGTGACCTTGGGCAAGTTCCTGCCCTCTTTGGGTCTTAGCTTTCCTAATAAGAAGTATGGTAAGTGGAAAGGAAAACCTTTGGAGCCCACAGTCAAAAGTGAAGCTAATTAGAATACTTGGGTACTTCTTAGCCCTTACTCCACCCCACTCCTTCCTACCTCTCATTCTCCCAGTAAGCAGTTAGTTAACTGAAAAGCCACACCCAAGGTTATGGTCTGAGTAAAGTGAATGAATTATTTTTTCACTTCTTAGTGTAAAAGATATAACCACAAAGACACTTCAAACAAAAAGAGGGCAGGGTTAGGGTTCTGGAAGTGTAGGAATTTTGTGGACAAAGGCAACAGTTATTCTTCTGACCTTTCCCAGGCCCTTTCACTCAAAAGTCCAGGATGAGGTGTTTGGATTGCTGTTAAATACAGAGTTTGGCCTAGAAGCAGCCCATTTCCCAGGCGGTAGTTGGGGGTGGGAGAACTGTTGGTCGGAACAGGACATACTTGGCTGTACTATGTGAGAATTTGTGAACCCAGCCCCTCTTTCCTTATGGATTGGGCACCTAGAGCAGGGTTGTGGGTCTGCTTTAGTTTGTCCCTACTGTGAAAGAAGCAAGAATGGGAGCCTCCATGAAGGCCCGCAGCTGCCTTCCAAGGAATTTCAGTGTATCTGGGAGCATAGAGGCTGACTCATATTTTGGGAAGGACTGTGTTTTTATACCAACAATGCAGGGTGTTGCCATATATTAATCATTATTATGGTTAAAAACAAATAAACTCATCCCACAGTTATGACAAATCTGTCTTGGCTCTTTCCTTCCCCTGCATTGTCTTTCTTTTAGTGTCTGCCTTAGGGAACCAAAGTTTAACTCCATATTGCCAGAATAGGCAACTGTCTTTCTTTTTCCTTTATAAAATTTATTTTACTTTCTTTTATTTTTTAAAACTTATCTTTATTGTTGAATGTATTAGAGATGTCCTCCCTTTTTCCTCCAATTGACCCCCTCCTCGCCACTCCCACCCCACTCCTTTCTTCCCCACACTATTGTCTGTGTCCATTGGTTATGCATATAAATTTTTTGGTTTATCTCTTTCTGCCCCTCCCCTTCCCTTTGAGGTTCATCAGTCTAACAACCAATTTGTACTTAGTAATCCCTTTACCTTTTTTGCCTATCCCCCCCAAACTCCTTCCTATCTGGCAACCAACAAAACTTTTCTGTATCTATGAGTCTGTTTCTGTTCTGCCTGTTCATTGTTTGTAGATTCAATTTTTGATAGATATGTACTTATTGCCATTTTATTGTTCATATTTTTGATCTTCATCTTCAAGAAGACCCTTCAGCATTTCATATAATACTAGTTTGGTGGTGATGAACTCCTTTAGCTTTTTCTTGTCTGGGAAACTCTTTATATGTCCATCAATTCTAAATTATTGCTTTGCAGGATAGAGTATTCTTGGTTGTAGGTCCGCACTTTTCATCACTTTGAATATTTCTTGCCACTTCCTTCTGGCCTGAAAAGTTTCTTTTGAGAAATCAACTGACAGTCTTATGGGAGCTCCCTTGTAGGTAACTAACTGCTTTTATTCTTGCTGCTTTTAAGATTCTCTCTTTAACCATTTGCATTTTAATGATGATGTGTCTTGGTGTGGACCTCTTTGGATTCATCTTGTTTGGGACTCTCTATGCTTCCTGGACTTGTATATCTGTTTTCTTCACCAAGTTAGGGAAGTTTTTGGTTATTTTTTTTCAAATAGGTTTTCAATTTATTACTCTCTCTCTTCTCCTTCTGGTTACCCCCATGATGCAAATGTTGGTACACTTAAAGTTGTCTCAGAGGCTCCATACACTATCCTCATTTTTTAAAGATTCTTTCTTCTTCTTTTCGCTGTTCTGATTGGGTGTTTTTTGCTTCCTTATATTCCAAATCAATGGTTTGTTTCTTGGTGTCACCTACTCTATTATTGATTCCCTGTAAATTATTCTTTATTTTAGTTTGTGCCTTCTTCATTTCTGACTGGTCCTTTTTTTATGCTTTTGAGGTCCTCACTAAGTTCCTTGAAGTTCTCACTAAGTTCATTGAGCATCCTTTTAACCAATGTTTTGGACTCTGCATCTGTTAGATTGCTTATCTTCATTTCATTTCGTTCTTTTCCTGAAGTTTTGTTCTGTTCTTTCATTTGGGACATGTTTCTTTGTATCCTCATTTTGGCTGCCTCCCTGTGTTTGTTTCTATGTATTAGGTAGAGTTTCTATGTCTCCTATGCTTCATAAAGTGGCCTATTATAGTAGGTGTCCTGGAAGGTCCAGTGGAACAGCCTCCTGATCCCCCCAGCTGGGCTCTTGAGGTACACCCCTAGTGTAAACCGTGCACCCTTCTGTTGTAATTGAGTCTTGATTGCTGCCGGCATGTCAGTGAGAGTGATATACCCAGGCTGATCAACTGCAAGGACTGGCTGTTCCCAGTGATCACTGACCTCTGACTACCTTGGAGGATCAGCTGTGCAGGGCCCACCACACATAGCAAGACTTACTTCATCAGGGCTCTGTACCAATTGAGTTCACTCCTTGAGTGTGTTGCTTGTGGAGGTGGTTGGGTGGTAGTTACTTCAATATTAATATTAATAGGCTCTTACTATTATTTCCTGAGAGGAGATTGGGTAAAAGGAGAGACCGTGAGGGTCTTGAACAGCTGGCTAGGGAAAGAGAAAGGCACAGAAAGGAGATGCTGGAATACTATAGACAAGTCACCAGCCTGACTATTTTTCCACAGACTATTTGTAGACACAGGTCATGGCTACTCCAGCAGGGGTTCTGTGACTGTGGGGAAAGCTAAGTGAGGGGTAAAAGGAAGATTCACTTATGTTTAATTAGCCATTTTCCCAGCATGGGCCTCAGGCTCTCACTCTAGAGCAACAGACTGGCCTTCAAAAGGAGAGAGATGACTACCTGCTCATGCATTTGGGTCATTTTAGGCAGAACCCCTGGGGCATAGGGCAGTTTCTGTGGGTCAGGCCTTGGCTGCAGGGCCTCTGGTTCCCACAGAGTTGAGAGAACTAAAATAGCTTGGGAACTGCTGGACATTTGAGGGAAGAAGAGTGTGTGAGGACTTGGGCTTAGTGAAAGATGTGAATATTAGGACATAGTGTGCCCTTAGATGTAGCCCACTCTGTCAGGATAGGCCCCCAACCTAATTTTACCCAGTGACCAAAATTGCATTTTGCCTTTTTCCATACCCTATCCTATCCTGAACAAATGAAAAACAGGCTCACTGCTGCCCTGTATATTTGTCACCTGGGCTTAGATGAAAGCTAAGCTATAGTGAAGAGTCCCCAATTATGGTCTCAACAACCACCTTTCCTGTCGTATTCTCACCTACTCTTCTACATGTACCCTCATTTGGGTTGTAGCAAAAATGGGACCTCCTTAGAGGTGGGCCCTTACTCCCCTAGTTAGATAGCTCTTCCCACCCCCAGCCATAATGTTAGTGGGTGAAACAGCACAAGAAGTTAACAGGCAGAATTGGACCTTGGTTCTTGAGTTTGGCTGGGAAAGAATTCAGAGTCAAGAACTGAAGTTATAAGAGAACATTTATTTACAAAGTCACAGAGGTAGAAAAAGTGATCCAACTGGGCTATGGTTACAGAAGCAAAAGAAGGGCCCTTGGAACTTAGGAGAAAGAAAGCAAGGATATACGTGCCTGGAGGAAGGAGAAGGGAAAAGGCTTGGGTGTACTGGGGAAAGAAGGGGGTGGGGAAAAGCACAGATGTGTGTATGTGTGTGTGTGTGTGTGTGTGTGTGTGTGTGTGTGAGAGAGAAAGAGAGAGAGAGAGAGAGAGAGAGAGATGAGTTCTTTGTCTTAAAGGGTTTTATCTGAAGGTCTCAGAGGAGGATCCAGTAGAGTCAGCTTTGCAGGTGTGCCCCTTAATGTCATGGTCTCTACTTATTGGTTGGCACTAGGGCAGGGGGTCATTAGTCATGGCATCTGGTCCTGATGTCAGCCATGGTGTCACCTTGCCTGGCCTTGCTGCTTTTCTGGGCCTGGAGCTGAAACACAACTGAGGCCTAGATGTTATCTCTAAGGTTTACTGCTAAGGAAGTGGTCATGCAAGGGCTTGTGTGGGGGTCATATGAGGCTATTCTCTGCCCCCTTGTTCCTCCTCTAAGAGAGTCTATTACATGACTAGTGACATGAAAAGGGAGGAAAGGTCAGGGCAGTGTCTGAACCCCATGGACCAGCAATATGCTAGGGAAGGAAAGGTTACTCTGGGGGCTAAGTCCCACCTTACAATTGTCTGTTGCTAGGCATCCAGGGCTTTCTACCTTCGTGACCTTCTGTACCCAGCCTATTGTTCCTATTCTGCTCATGTCTGACTAAGTACCTGTTATATCAATATCACTCTATTTATTGTCTTTATAGTACCTATTGCTACTTCAAACCTCCATTTGGTTGTTTGGTTGTTTACTGTCCCTCCCCATCCCTCTGACCCATGTATTCTCAATGAAAGCAGGGGATGACTGTGTTTGGTCCCCCACTATATCCCTAGATCTGGCAGAATTGGGTAGGCCTCTTTTCTGTCTCCTGAATACAGCCTTCATGTCCTCACTTTGTACCTTTGCTCAAAGTATTTCTCCTCCCTGGAACGTATCTCCCACATTCACCCAATATTTCTTGTCCTGCAGTGTTGGTCTCGCCCCACCTCCTCCAGAAAGGCATCCCTGACCACCTCAGCCCACAGAGAGCTTTTCCTTTTCTGACACTATAACCTTGACTGTCTTTGCTCTGTATTTTCCTAACTCTTTCTTTACTGTCATGTATTCCTTCCCAAATTGTTTTCTTTGCATTGGTCTTTCTTACCTCTCCCAGTAGATGGTGCCCATAACTACTTTCCTGCTTTTGATCAGGTTTAGCTCTTCTGTCTCACCTCAGGGTAAGAGTTTGATTGTGCTCATTCAGTGATACAGATGATGCAGTAGGACACCAGGAAATAGTCACTCCTTGGGTTTTCCAAGGACCACATTCAGCCCTTCTTTAAATGCAGTTTCCCAGGTACTATCTCCACAGATTCAGAATATGTATTCTGGGGTGGGGCTCTGGAATCTACATTTGAAAGAAAATCCTTCTGATATATAAAGTTTGAGAACCAGTGATTATTTATTTATTTATTTATTATTAATTAATTAATTTATTTTTGTTACAGATGTTTCTCCTTTTCCCCCCACTGATTCCCCCCTTACCTTCCCTCCCTGCCCTGTCCCCAGCTTTGTCGTCCATGTCCATTGTTCATGCATACATGCATATAAGTTCTGTGGTTTATCTCTCCCCCACCACCCCCTCTTCTGGGGATTGTCAGTCTGTACCCCACTTCCACGTCTCTGGGTCTATCCCATTCCTCAGACTGTTATGTTCATTATATTCCACGAATAAGTGAGATCATATGATACTTGTCTTTCTCTGTTTGGCTTGTTTCGCTTAGGATAACACTTTCCAGGTCCCTCCATGTCGTCTCAAAGGATAAGAGATCTTTCTTTCTTACAGCTGCATAGTAGTCCATTGTGTATATGCACCATAGCTTTTTGATCCATTCGTCTACTGATGGACACTTGGGCTGTTTCCAGATCTTAGCGATTGTACATAGTGCTGCTACAAACATGGGGCTACATATATTCTTTCTGATTGGTGTTTCAGGCTTCTTAGGGTATATTCCTAGAAGTGGGATCACTGGATCAAATGGAAGTTCAATTTTTAATTTTTTGAGGTAACACCATAGTGTTTTCCATAGTGGCTGCACCAGGCTGCATTCCCACCAGCAGTGTACTAGAGTCCCCTTTTCTCCACACCCTCACCAGCACTTGTAGTTTGATGATTTGTTGATGGTGGCCATTCTGACAGGTGTGAGGTGATACCTCATTGTTGTTTTAATTTGCATCTCTCTGATGATTAGTGATGTTGAGCATTTCTTCATATGTCTCTTAGCCATTTGTATGTCCTGTTTGGAGAGGTGTCTATTTAGTTCCTCTGCCCATTTTTTAATTGGGTTCTTTGTCTTCCTTTTGCTGAGGAGAACCAATGATTTAGATGGACCTATCTTTGTTCTGGGGCAGCCACTAACCAGTTATGTGACTTTGGGTGACTCATTTGTCCTCTCTGGGCTTGTTTCCTTATTGTAAGATATATGTGTTGGATAGTATTACCTTTCAAGTCTAAACATCAGCAAGTTTATATTCTATGAAAATCTGGAAGATAAATTCCTTGGTTTACGTATCTTAGAATTTTAATTACAATATATTCAATTATAGTACCTTAAAATGTTGTAGGTTCTTAACACCACTGAGTGAATGAACAGAGTGAGTAGCTGGGAGGCAGGGGTTGGGGTAGTTTACAACAATGCAAGGACAGTAGTGTAGTGGACCACATTACATAGGCCTGGGTTAGAATCTCAGGCTCTGCCAAGTCATGTGATCTCTCTAACTCTCCATTTCCTCATCTGTAAATTGGAGGTGTTAATAGTACCTACTGCATAGGGCTGTTGGAGGATGAAATGAGATAATGTCTACAAAAAGCTTAGCACAGTGTCTAGCACATAGTAAACACTTAATACCTTTGTTTTTAATTAGGTCACCCCAATGAGTAGCAAATGATTGATTTTCAATGAGGCAGAACCTGAACTTTAACCATGTTCCAGACTCCTCAGGTCTCCGGCTTTTCTACTAGCCCACAAGTTAAAGGGAAGAGCAATCGATGCTGTGGGAAGCCCATAAAGGCCCTGAATATGATGGCAGGGACTAGAAGCCTGACTGATTTGGCAGCTACAGCTGTAAGGACCTGAGGTTAGTACTTGAGAGTGATGGGCTGGAATCTTGGAGCACGCTATGCCTTATCCATGGACTGAGAAAACCAGAGTGTCAAAGCATCATGAGGCTTATCATCAGGGGTTAGAGAGGGAAGGGGCTTGGAGTGAGAATATTTCAGTTCAAATCTTAATTCTTACAGGAAACCTTCCTTGACTTTGCTGTACCCCCATCTCTGTCTGGGTCAGGTGCCACTTTTCTTGTGTGTTCTCACAGCGCCTACTATTTCCCTTATCATGGTGTTTGCCTCTATTATCACTGGTCATTTACAGTAGACTGAGCTCCTTGAGAGTGAGGACAGTGTCTTGACCATCTCTGTATCCTGAACAAAACAAAACAAAACAAAACAAAAAAACAAAACAAAAAAAACCCCCAACATATTGCCTAAGTGGAGCAGATGAGCAGAAAATGTTTATAGGACTCAACTCAAATGACGAGCTGATGTACTATTGGGTTTAACCATTGATTAACTTTAGGAAAATCAATGAACCTCTTTAAACCTATAAGAGAAGGATAAATAAACAACTTATCAGGATTATTGTGAGGCTCAAATGTTTTGTAACCTCTAAGAGAATCATAGTTACTGCATTTAAGGCCTCTTTTCCACCCCATCCCCCCTGTCCCTGCCTTGCAACCTTTACCTAAACCTATTTACCATCCCTTTAGGACTCTACTTTCTGTTCCCTAGGCTATTTTATCACTAAATCTGGATAAAGAATCCATGCTAATGTGTTAATGGGTGTTAATTGGACGATATATTTACATTTCAACAGGGAGCTTTCCCTGCTTCAGGAGGAATGAGTAATGGTGGATTCCAGGTGCTTGGGCAGGGGAGGGCTGTGTTTTGTTGTTGTTAGGGGGCCTCTTAAGCCATTTCTCAAACTTCCTTGGTAAGGGGCCACCTACGTTTTGTCCACACAGGGCTTGCCATGCTGCACACACTGTGTGTTTGCATGTAGGAAATGCCTGAGGCATATAGGACCACAGTGGGGGCTTCTCGCATGTGAGGCCTCCAAGAGCACACATAACCAATCTCTAGCAATTTACCTGCTCTTTCCCTGAGTTTTGAGTCACACTGACTCAAGAGGCCTGATGAGTTCTGTTCCGGGCTTGGAGATCAGACCTGGGGCCCAGAAAAGCCATTAGTCTGTAAAGAATGTTTCTGCTAATCCCCACAAGCAGTTCCTAAGGCTTTTCACAGGCTCACAGAATAACCTGGGGCCTTTGCTGGGGTCCAGTGTTAAACTCCTTTGGAAAGAGGTGTCATTGCCAGTTAAAAGTTCCTCGGGTGCTATTAATGTTAAGCAGAAATAAGTTTTGTGCCTGAAATATCAATGCCAAGGATTTTGTGTGTTGAAGACCAGGAGGGGAAGGTGAGGGGTTTACTGGCTGGGGCTAGTTTGAGTTGCAGGTATGGGCAGGGCTGGTGGGGGAGGGTGTTCCTGTGTGGGCTGAGGGCATGAGTGTGTATTTTGAGTGTGCGTGGCCTGTATGCATGCTCCGTGAGTTTATCCTTTGGTTCTTTTCAGGATTTTCTAGTGCAAGAGTTGGCTGTGAAAGAAACTGTTTTTTCTTGCTGCCTTTCCTGTAAGTAAAGCCACAATATAAGCTTCTTGGAGCATTGTTTCTAAATGTGTTGAGGTTTGAAATACCCAACGCATGATAGGTTGCCACTCTAGGTCTCAGTGTTTTTCATTCACATGTGGGAACCTTGGATACATTGTGGAAAAGTGACCCAGGACAGGTTGAACTAGAGGACCTGTATTTTGCCAGAAGCTAGTTGTCTTGTGGCTGGTAGGTTATCACAGGGATTGTTTGCTGCTTCATACCTACTTCTCTAGAGGAAGAGAGAAGAGGGAAAGAGCTGAACCTCACCTCCCTTGGGTTGGAAAATGTCTTCTTTCCCAGCTTTTGTGGGATCAGTGGCCACCAGACTTCCCCCTGCCCCAGCCCCTGCCAGGAGTGCTGATGAAGCCTCCACTCATGTGTGTATTGCAATTTCACACATTCTCTGTGGTAGACGCAGATGGATCTATTCTCTGAATGAGCTGGCTTAATATGTACACGTGTATGCTAATATTGTTTATGGGCCAAGAGGTGATCCACAGGTGATTTGCTTTTAGTGCAGTGGGATTGCAGTTTAATTCTTTCTTGGGCCAAGGCCATTTGAACAGAGGTTTGGAGCTCTTTTTGGCAGCTGGGATTGGGTGGGGAGCAGGGTAAGAAGGGCTGTATCTCCTTGGGAATGAGAGTAGAAGTTGCCAAGTGGGAATCTAAAGGCCAATTCAGCATTCATAACTTACGTGACTTGAATAGTGTTTTAAAATATTTTAATTGGTTTGCCCACATTTAAAAATTCATAAACTTGAAAATAAAAGGATCAGATGACACTGGTCAAATAGCCTTCTTAACAACAATTAGTTATACTGAGCAGTGGCTGCCACATTTGGGCAGGATCTGCACTTTTCAGTTTGTCACAGTACCCTGTTTCCTTATTGGTGGCAATATACCAGGTGTGCGTCTTTTATTTAGACTGTGTGGCTCTTGTAGACCAGTTTGTGATCTCAACATTCAACATTCACCATAGTGGGAAGATTCTGCTGCAGGGCATTGTGAGATGACATGAGTGGTAAGGCCTGAAAATAGTCAGAAAGCCTGAGAGAGGCAGTCTGGAGTTGCTATTGGGTATCCTGTGAGGCTGAGGAAATCACAGCAACAGGAAGCTCAGAGTCTAGCATCTTGTGAAGACCTGGGAAGGAAGCACTGAGGGAAAGAATATTCTGTAAGCAGGAAGATAGAACCAGACTGTCTGAGGTCAAGTGGCCCTGCCATAGTTGTACTTAAACCCTCAATGACTTCCCATTGTTCTTAGGATTAAGACTAACAAACATGATCAGCAAACCTGACACTGTTGAACTTTATTTTGAGCCCTGTATTTCTGGAAATTCCCTTACCCTTTTATGTATGATCCTTTTATGTTCTGAGAAGTGGCTAACTGCAAAGGACCACCCTGCCCTCATAAATTATAAGACAAGACCCACCTCCACACTTTCTGAACAACTCAGGTAAGACTCACTTCAAGTTTTCCCCCTCTTCTTTGATTCATTCCTCATTCATGAACATTCTCACTATTGCAATAGCCTGGATAAAATGATCTCCTACCCGGCCTGTGTGGCTCAGTGGATTAAGTGTCATCCCATGGACTGAGAGGTCCTGGTGTGACTACTGCTCAGGGCACATGCCTGGGTTGCAGGCTCAATCCCCAGTAGGGGGCGTGCAGGAGGCAGCTGATGGATGTTTCTCTCTCACATTGATATTTCTATCTCTCTCTCCCTTCCTCTCTCTCTAAAAAAGTAATAATAAAAACATATTAAAAATAATAAAATGATCTTAATTGTCTGTTTCATTTTCTTTCATGGTTTTGTTGCCATGATCAGAATGAGTTAGATTTGACCTTCAGATACATACTTATTCTACCCAGGTAATAAGGCTTCACAGAGCCCTTTATGTTCCTCTCCTGAGTGGTGATCTAGGGATCCATCAGTGAGTTTGGCTCCAGATCCAGTGTTCTGGGCTCTTGTCCATTGCTAGCACTGTAAGGATTTGATTTTGATTATTTTTGAGTACTTGCTTGATTTCTGGTGCTGCCTTGCTTTGGTTCTCTTGGTCTGACCATTCAGTGATCTCTGTAAATAGATAAATGTTTTATAGAGATCTTTCTCTGTTGGTGAAAGGTGACAAGATCCGATTGATTTTTTTATGTCTATTTTGAGCTTAAATCAATTAAGAATCCCATGCTTATCAGAAAAAGAACAGCTCTTTGATATAAAAGAGTGAGTTTTATAATTCTGTGTTTACACTTGACCCGTGGCTGAAATTTTATAATTAAAGCTATAAGCTATCTATTCGTCTGTCTAAATGTTCATATGTAATTCAGAAAGAGCTTTACCTTTCATTGTGTGATTGTGTTATATTTTTCTACCCCTGTATAGTATAAAATTAGAGTATAAAATATTTTCAAGGAGATCTATTTTGATTGTCAGTAAGTGCTTGTATAAATTGAGTATTCATAAAATTCTCAAAAATTAAGGAAATTGTATTGAATACTTTCAATGTGCTAAACAAAAGTGTTTTCATAGAAACAAATTCACATATTTTAAGAATTAAAGATCATATAATATAGGTAAATCTAGCAAATGAGAGTCATTTTTTTGACAATAAAAGCAACTATATTTTTTCTGATTTATCACTGTTGAATATATTATAAACTTATGTTTTTATTCTACTTGAGTATGTTCTTAAAGGTATACAAGTTTATTGATCAAATAAACTAGTATTACTTCCACTAAATGTTTAAGATTATGAGAAAATTAATCTGTGTTTAACCAAATCAAATCATTATTCTGAAAAACACTACTTTTTTTATCTTTATTGTTGAAAGTATTACAAATGTCTCTCTCCTTTCCCCCCCATTGACACCATCCTCCCCTTTCCCACACACCTCCTGCTTTCCCCAAACTATTGTCTGTGTCCATTGGATATGTATATATGCATATAAGCTCTTTGGTTTATCTCTCCCCAACCCCCCAATTCCCCTTCCCTCTGAGGTTGGACAAACCCTATTTCAATAATAATTATGCGGTATCATTAAAATGTCCATACCACCCCAAATAATATACAGAATCAATGCAACCCCCATCAAAATAGCAATGACATTTTTTTTGCAGGACTAGAACAAGTAAAACTAGTACTGTACATTGTTAAAATGTCCATATTACCCAAAGTAATATATAGAGTCAATGCAATTCCTATCAAAATGCCAAAGGCATATTTTACAGAACTAGAACAAATAATCCAAAAATTTATATGGAAACACAAAAGAACCCAAATAGCCACAGCAATCTTGAGAAAGAAGAATATATCAAACTATACTACAAGGCTACAGTAATCAAAACAGCATGGTACTGGCAGAAAAACAGACACATAGATCAATGGAACTGAATAGAGAGCCCAGAAATAAACCCACACTTATATGGTCAATTAATCTCTGACAAAGGAGGCAAGAATATACAATGGGGTAAAAACAGTCTCTTCAATAAATGGTGCTGGGAAAACTGGGAAGACAAATGCAAAAAAATTTAAACGGAATCACTTTCTTACACCATAATCTCAACATGGATTAAAGACATAAATGTAAGAACCAAAACCATAAAACTCCTAGAAGAAAACATAGGCTGTAAATTCTCCAACATTACTCTTAGTAATATTTTTTTGTATATGTCTCCTCTGTCAAGGGAAACAAAATTAAAAAATAAACAAATGGGACTATGTAAATGAAAAAGGTTTTGTACAGTGAAGGAAACCATCAACAAAATGAAAAGACAACCTACTGAATGGGAGAAAATATTCACTAATGATTCATGCAATAAGGGGTTAATATTCTAAATACATAAGGAACTCATGCAATTAACACTAAAAAAAAATTAATTAAAACTGCCCTGGCTGGTTTGGCTCAGCAGTTAGAGCATCGGCCTGCGGTCTGGAGAGACCCGGGTTCGGTTCCTGCTAAGGGCATGTACCTCGGTTGCAGATTGTCCCCGGCCCTGGTTGGTCGTGCGGGTGGCAGCCACTCGATGTGTCCCTTTCACGTCAATGTTTCTCTCTCTCTCTCTCTTCCTCTCTCTCCCTCCCACTCTATCTGTGCAAAAAATGGAAAAAACAAAAACAAAAACAAAAAAACAAACAACAACAACAACAAAACATGGGTAGAAGACCTAAATAGATGTTTCTCTAATGAGGACATACAGATGGCCAATAGACATATGAAAAAATGTTCAACATCACTAATCATTACAGTAATACAAATTAAAACCACAATTAGATATCACCTCACACCTGTCAGAATGGCTATCATCAATAAAGCAACAAACAAGTGTTGTCGAGGATGTAGAGAAAAGGGAGCCCTCGTGCATTGTTGGTGGGATTGTAAATTGGTGTAGCCACTGTGAAAAACTATATGGAGGTTCCTCAAAAACTTAAAAATAGAATTACCACATGACCCAGTAATTCTTCTTCTGGGTATTTATCCAAAGAAATCCAAAACACTTATTTGAAAAGACATGTATCCCTATGTTCATTGCCAACATATGGAAGCAACCTTGGTGTCCATGGATAGGTGATAAATAATGAAGATCCATTAATCTATACAATGGAATATTACTCAGCCATAAAAAAGAATGAAATATTGCCATTTGCAACAACATGAATGGACTTAGAAGATATTATGCTAAATGAAATAAGTCAGACAGAGGAAGACAAATACCATGATTTCACTTATATGTGAAATCTAAAAAATAAAATAGATGAACAAACAAAATAGAATCAAACTCATAGACACAGAGAACAAACTGATGGTTGACAGATGGGTGGAAGGTGAGGGGAATGGGTGAAAAAGGGGAAAGGATTAAGATGTACAAATTGTCAGTTATAAAAACAGCCACAGATGTAAAGTACAGCCTACGGAATATAAACTATAATATTGTAATAACTATGTATGATGTCAGATGGGTACTAGAGTTATCAGGGTGATCACTTTATAAGGTATACAAATGTTTAGTCACTATGTTGTACATCTGAAACTAATATAATATTGTATGTCAACTGTAATTGAAATTTTTTTAAAATTGCAAAGAAGAATAGTTATGTTTTGTAGCATGTCAGCTTGAAGTTAATTTCCAAGCTATTTATGTAACTTAAAACCCTGGAGTAATACTAAATTGAGTTGATTAATGGATCTTTATTAGGTACCTTAGATCATTTCTAAGATACAATATTGAAACATGAATCACTAAACATAATTTTAAGTTTATATAGTTTTGTTTCTTATTTTGATATACTATAGAGAGGTTATATATACTTGGGTCTGTTAATAAATGTGTTTTTTTTTACCTCTTTGAAAAGTTGTACATGACACTTGGGCTGTTTCCAGATCTTAGCGATTGTAAATAGTGCTGCTACAAAGATGGGGGTACATATATTCTTTCTGATTGGTGTTTTATGCTTCTTAGGGTATATTCCTAGAAGTGGGATCACTGGGTCAAATAGAAGATCAATTTTTAATTTTTTGAGGTGACACCATATTGTTTTCCATAGTGGCTGCACCAGTCTGCATTCCCACCAGCAGTGCACTAGAGTCCCCTTTTCTCCACACCCTCGCCAACACTTGTTGTTTGATGATTTGTTGATGGCGGCCATTCTGACAGGTGTGAGGTGATACCTCATTGTTGTTTTGATTTGCAAGTGTCCATCAGTAGACGAATGGATCAAAAAACTGTGGTACATATACACAATGGAGTACTACGCAGCGGTAAGAAAGAAAGATCTCTTATCCTTTGAGACGACATGGAGGGACCTGGAAAGTATCATCCTAAGTGAAACAAGCCAAAAGGAGAAAGACAAGTTTCATATGATCTCACTTATTTGTGGAATATAATGAACATAACAGTTTGAGGAATGGGGTAGTCCCAGAGACATGGAAGCGGGGTACAGACTGACAACCCCCTAAGGAGTGGGGAGGTGGGGGATGTATGAACCACAGAACTTATAGGCATGTATGCATGAACAGTGGACATGGACAACAATCTGGGGAAGGGGCAGGGAGGGAGAGGGAGGGGGAATCAGTGGGGGAAAAAGGAGAAACATCTGTAACAAAAATTAATCAATAAAAAATAAATAAACAACAACAACAAAAAGTTAAGTTGTACATGATTATCACTTATTTATGGAACATCATGAACAAAATAAGCTGTCAACCAAAACAGATCCAGAGTCATGGAAGTAGGGAATAGACTAACAAACCCCAGAGGAATGGGGGTGGGAGGGGTGGGAAGAGATAAACCAAAGAATTTATATGCATATATGTACAACCAATGGACACAGACATTAGGTTGGGGAAAGCAGGAGGGGAGTGGGAGCAGGGAGGAGGGGGTCAGTGGGGAAAAAGGGGAGCATCTGTAATACCTTCAACAATAAAAAAAGAAAAGTACTGTAATAGTTGTCTATGGATAAAAATATTGTAGGAGGTTTGTGGAAAAGGAATTTAATTTGTTGTGTTCAAAGCTGGCTAAAGCTTGATGTGCTTATTTATAAGATTTTTAAAAAGAGCTTTGGTATCAAATATTATTTTGACAGAAAACTAGAATTGGATTTTCTCTCTCACTAAATGTCAAATTTTTCTTGGATTGAGATTATTCCTTACTTTCTGTGTAATCTGCCCAGAAGACAAAAATTCTGTGTCTTGCTAGAATAAACTCCTATTGTTTATGTTGACTTTATGATGTCCTTGATTATTTAAAAAAAGTCTTCTTAGGAAGAAGCTATGGTTCTTTACAGTCATGTTACCTCCTATTTTTATTTTGCAAATCTTACTCTGTCTAATTGGACAAATAGGTAGCCAAGTATTGTTTATCAGTAACCCACGATCCTATCTTAATCAAGTGTTCAAATATCCTGACAACTTTTGATATTTTGACTTCAAAAAATCTAATACTAAATGATATATTTTCACCAAAACTGTCTTTCAGATTTCCCAGAGGGCCCCTGAAAAATAGAAAAAAGGATTTGTTCTTTTACCTTGTAAAATAGAACTGCTAGTGATAATTTGGTTTGTTTGATATGTTACTATTAATGAGTTGCATGAGAAGAGTGGTTAAATCAGAGAAGATTCTCCACCTTTCTTAGGTTAAAATGGTATAGGTAAAATGTTATTCATATAATTATTTCAGAAATTGTATGTAGTATGGGAAGTTCCTAGAGAATTGTCAATGCCCTCATTGTCCATGATGGGTTTCTATTTGTCAAAGTCCTAGTGTTGCTAGGTGGGAGAAAGGGTGGAAAGAGCTTAATCAAAGAACTTATATACATATATGCATAGCCCATGGACACAGACGATAGGGTGGTGAAGGCCTGGGGTGGGGAAGGAGCTGGGTGGAGGGGGGCAATGGGGAAAAAGGGTGGGACACCGCTAACACTCTGAACAATAAAGATAATAAAAAAAATGAAACTAGACCTACCATTTACACCATACAGAATGCTTCATCTTCAATGAAAGACTCTCTCAAAGTTCCTTTGAAAAGGACTATGCCAGGTACTAATGGATACAGGGTTCTGGTGGCATCATTTGAATAATTTGGAGATGATACCAATGGAATGAGTTTGGATTTCCAGAACTCTAGTGAAGAAACAGATGGGTCCATGAGATCACTAACCCAAGCGTACATGGAACAAGAACTAATTACATAGACCTGAATGAAATGCTGAGGGATAATTGTAGGTTTTGTTTGGAATATTGTTAATGTTTTAATATTCTTTCTAGATATATACGGAACCCCTTTCTGTTTTGTCTTAAGTTATCTATTACTCATTACAATTTAATAGACGATACATTTGTAAACAGAAAGAACATGTTTGCAAATTATATATTTTCTTCCTGTTTAATTCCTCCAGAATTCTAAAACTTTTATTGCATATTTTAATTATCATGACAATATGATTATTTGCGTAAGTTCAATAAGAATCTGTTGTCCTTGTTAAACATATTTGGGAACATTGGTTATTCAACCAAGGCCTTGCCTGGAATGTCATATTTGAAAATGATGCTCATTAATCAGATAGGACCAGATGAATTTCAGGAACTCAGATTGATTTTATGAAGCCAGTGCTTACACAGCCCTCTTAGAAAAAGTTGCCTGGTACGTGCTTTACAGAGTTCGCAGCTTTCCAGCTGAGTAAGGAAAGTCACTTCTTGGCAAATTAGGAGTAGCATCCTTGCTTTAAAAACTCAACAAAAGGTGCTGCATAACCAAGCTCTTTCTCCACAGACCTTATAGAATCTACTGCACTGGTTTTGGAGATCTTGGGAAGAGAGGAATTTGCCCATATTCATAGGTAGTAAGGTGAAATCTGATGGCGAGTTTTTGATTTGTCTTCCTAGCCTGAAGGGCTTTTAAAATTCCAACCTGAAATTCCTTATGAAAACTTTCAGCAAAGCAAATTTAAGAAGGCCTTGTAGTAAATTATTCTTTCTGCAATTATGTAAATAATTAGATCACATCTAATGATACCAGCCTATTTGTGTGATCAAGAAGAATCTTTGAGATTATCTTTCACCCAAAGTGGGGATATATTACAGATAAATATTGTGTTTTAATAGAACACTATTCACATCCTTCTGGGCTATATGTAAAGTATCTCGCCGAGGAAGAAAGAGAAACGGAGCCGCAAAAGCGGGCAAAAGTTTTACTGAAGTGTTCCCGGGTGAGGTTCGCTGGTCCATGTGGGGGGAGCCAGGGAAGTCGCTGTGTTATGGCCGCCCAGGAAAGTTTTATAGGGGGGTGGGGTTGAGGAACAAAGAGGGGAGGTATTTGGTGGTTTCGATTTCTCTTCTGGCCATCCATTTCCCAGTCATGTGACTCCCTGTTTGTGTGGCTCCCCGGTCACGTGACTCCCTGGAGCCCACCTGCCTTACACTATCAATTTCTGGTCCTGTCATTGTCTTTGAGCTACTTTGCATCTCTTTGTAAATTGAAATCAATTTATGGGTATGCAAACTCTGTCTTTTCTGTTGGAGATTTATGACTTTATTCCCAACTATGGAAAACCTATTTTGACACTTATCTGTAAAACTCAACAAGTGCTGCATAACCAAGGTCTTCCTCTGTTAACCTCTTGGTATCTAGTGGGCTGGTTACCCCCAGGGTTTAATTCCTGGCTTTTTACTTTAAAAAAAAGTTTTTTCTCTATTGATTTTAGAGAGAGAGGAAGGAAGAAGGAGATAGAGATAGAAACATCTATGAGAGCATCAATTGGCCACCTCCTGCATGCCCCCCACTGGGGATCTGGCCCACAACCTGGGCATGTGCCCTGACAGGGAATCAAACCAGCGACCTCTTGGTGCATGGGTCAACGCTCAGCCACTGAGCCACACTGGCTGGGCTGGCTTTTTACTTTTATGCAACCTTTTATATTAATATTTGTTCTTTCATTTCATTTATTTATTTATTTATATTTATTTATTTATTTTTATTGTCATATTAGACTTTAATGCAAAATGGGTTGAAAGTTTGGAGTCTGCTGTTGAAAAGGACAATAAAATGTTGCAGGCATGGAGACCTTTTAGGGATTCAGTCCATTATAAAAATCAAAGATTTATGCAGGCATAATGCTCTTAATATATGATCACATGGTCTTTATATATTACAAACTTCTTGATGTCTTAATATTTTATTTTATTTTATTTATTTATTTATTTTTATGAATTTTTATTTATTTTTTGTTACAGATATTTTACCTTTTTACCCCATTGACACCCCTCACCCCACCCCCCCTCCACCCTGTCCCCGGCTTAGTTGTCCATGTCCATTGGTCATGCATACATGCATATAAGTTCTGTGGTTTATCTCTTCCCACCCCCCCACCCCCCATCCCCTCTTCTGAGGGATGTCAGTCTGTGCCCTACTTCCATGTGTCTGGGTCTACTGTAATTCCTCAGACTGTTATGTTCATTATATTCCGTATATAAGTGAGATCAGGTGGTATTTGTCCTTCTCTGCTTGGCTTCTTTCACTTAGGATACTACTTTCCAGGTCCCTCCATGTCGTCTCAAAGGATAAGAGATCTTTCTTTCTTACCGCTGCATAGTACTCCATGGTGTATATGTACCACAGCTTTTTTATCCATTCGTCTACTGGTGGACACTTGGGCTGTTTCCAGATCTTAGCTATTGTAAATAGTGCTGCTATGAACATGGGGGTACATATATTCTTCCTGATTGGTGTTTCAGGCTTCTTAGGGTATATTCCCAGCAGTGGGATCACTGGGTCAAATGGAAGTTCAATTTTTAATTTTTTGAGGTAGCACCATATTGTTTTCCATAGCGGCTGCACCAGTCTGCATTCCCACCAGCAGTGTATTAGAGACCCCTTTTCTCCACACCCTCGCCAACACTTGTTGTTTGATGATTTGTTGATGGCGGCCATTCTGACAGGTGTGAGGTGATACCTCATTGTTGTTTTAATTTGCATCTCTCTGATGATTAGTGATGTTGAGCATTTCTTCATATGTCTCTTGGCCATTTGTATGTCCTGTTTGGAGAGGTGTCTATTCAGCTCCTCTGCCCATTTTTTAATTGGGTTCTTTGTCTTCCTTTTGTGGAGTTGTATGAGCACTCTGTATATATTGGAAATTAACCCCTTATCTGATACATCATTGGCAATGATGTTCTCCCATACAGTGGGTTGCCTTTCCATTTTGATGATTGTTTCTTTTGCTGTGCAGAAGCTTTTTAGTTTGATGTAGTCCCATGTGTTCATTTTCTCCTTTATTTCTGTTGCCTTAGGTGATGTATCAGTGAAAATTCTGCTCCGTATGATGTCCGAAATTTTGTTGCCTACATTTTCTTCTAGAATTTTTATGGAGTCACGGGTCACATTTAAGTCTTTTATCCATTTTGAGTTTATTTTTGTGTATGGTGTAACTTGATGGTCTAGTTTCATTTTTTTGCATGTAGCTGTCCAATTTTCCCAACACCATTTATTAAAGAGGCTGTCTTTACTCCACTGTATGCTCTTGCCACCTTTGTCAAATATTAATTGAGCGTATTGCCTTGGGTCCATTTCTGGGTTTTCAGTTCTGTTCCACTGGTCTATATGCCTGTTCTTGTGCCAGTACCAGGCTGTTTTGGTTACAGTCGCTTTGTAGTATAACCTGATATCTGGTATTGTGATCCCTCCAACTTTGTTCTTCTTTTTCAAGATTGCTGTGGCTATTCGGGGTCTTTTTTGGTTCCATATGAACTTTTTTTTATTTTTTATTTTTATTTATTTATTTATTTTTTTTTATGAATTTTTATTTATTTTTTTGTTATTTTTTACCCCATTGGCACCCCCCACCCTACCCCCCCTCCACCCTGTCCCCGGCTTAGTTGTCCATGTCCATTGGTCATGCATACATGCATATAAGTTCTGTGGTTGATCTCTTCCCACCCCCCCACCCCCCATCCCCTCTTCTGAGGGATGTCAGTCTGTGCCCGACTTCCATGTGTCTGGGTCTACTGTATTCCTCAGACTGTTATGTTCATTATATTCCGTATATAAGTGAGATCATGTGGTATTTGTCTTTTTCTGCTTGGCTTCTTTCACTTAGGATACTACTTTCCAGGTCCCTCCATGTCGTCTCAAAGGATAAGAGATCTTTCTTTCTTACCGCTGCATAGTACTCCATGGTGTATATGTACCACAGCTTTTTTATCCATTCGTCTACTGGTGGACACTTGGGCTGTTTCCAGATCTTAGCTATTGTAAATAGTGCTGCTATGAACATGGGGGTACATATATTCTTCCTGATTGGTGTTTCAGGCTTCTTAGGGTATATTCCCAGCAGTGGGATCACTGGGTCAAATGGAAGTTCAATTTTTAATTTTTTGAGGTAGCACCATATTGTTTTCCATAGCGGCTGCACCAGTCTGCATTCCCACCAGCAGTGTATTAGAGACCCCTTTTCTCCACACCCTCGCCAACACTTGTTGTTTGATGATTTGTTGATGGCGGCCATTCTGACAGGTGTGAGGTGATACCTCATTGTTGTTTTAATTTGCATCTCTCTGATGATTAGTGATGTTGAGCATTTCTTCATATGTCTCTTGGCCATTTGTATGTCCTGTTTGGAGAGGTGTCTATTCAGCTCCTCTGCCCATTTTTTAATTGGGTTCTTTGTCTTCCTTTTGTGGAGTTGTATGAGCATTCTATATATATTGGAAATTAACCCCTTATCTGATACATCATTGGCAATGATGTTCTCCCATACAGTGGGTTGCCTTTCCATTTTGATGATTGTTTCTTTTGCTGTGCAGAAGCTTTTTAGTTTGATGTAGTCCCATGTGTTCATTTTCTCCTTTATTTCTGTTGCCTTAGGTGATGTATCAGTGAAAATTCTGCTCCGTATGATGTCCGAAATTTTGTTGCCTACATTTTCTTCTAGAATTTTTATGGAGTCACGGGTCACATTTAAGTCTTTTATCCATTTTGAGTTTATTTTTGTGTATGGTGTAAGTTGATGGTCTAGTTTCATGTTTTTGCATGTAGCTGTCCAATTTTCCCAACACCGTTTATTAAAGAGGCTGTCTTTACTCCACTGTATGCTCTTGCCACCTTTGTCAAATATTAATTGAGCGTATTGCCTTGGGTCCATTTCTGGGTTTTCAGTTCTGTTCCACTGGTCTATATGCCTGTTCTTGTGCCAGTACCAGGCTGTTTTGGTTACAGTCGCTTTGTAGTATAACTTGATATCTGGTATTGTGATCCCACCTACTTTGTTCTTCTTTTTCAAGATTGCTGTGGCTATTCGGGGTCTTTTTTGGTTCCATATGAACTTTTGAAGTATTTGTTCTAGTTCTATGAAATATGTCGTTGGTATTTTGATGGGGATTGCATTGAATCTATAGATTGCTTTGGGTAGTATGGACATTTTAATTATGTTAATTCTTCCAATCCATGAACAGGGTATGTGCTTCCACTTTTTTATATCTTCCTCTATTTCTTTTTTCAATGACCTGTAGTTTTCTGCAAATAGGTCCTTTACTTCTTTGGTTAAGTTTATTCCTAGGTATCGTAATTTTTTTGGCGCAATGGTAAATGTGATTGTTTTTTCAGTTTCTCTTTCTGTGAGTTCATCATTGATGTACAAGAATGCCGTTGATTTCTTGACGTTAATTTTGTATCCTGCTACTTTGCCAAATTCATTTATTAAGTCTAATAGATTTTTGATGGAGTCTTTAGGGTTTTCTATGTACAATATCATGTCATCTGCAAATAACGACAGTTTCACTTCCTCCTTTCCAATTTGGATCCCTTTTATTTTTTCTTTTTTTTTTTTTTTTTTTTAATCCTCACCCGAGGATATTTTTCCATTTTTTGTACAGATAGAGTGGGAGGGAGAGAGAGGAAGGGAGAGAGAGAGAGAAACATCGATGTGAAGGGACACATCGAGTGGCTGCCACCCGCACGACCAACTACGGCCGGGGACAAACTGCAACCAAAGTACGCGCCCTTAGCGGGAACCGAACCTGGGTCTCTCCGGACCGCAGGCTGACGCTCTAACCGCTGAGCCAAACCGGCCAGGGCCTTTTTATTTTTTCTTCATGTCTGATTGCTGTGGCTAAGACTTCCAGTACAATGTTAAATAAGAGTGGCGAAAGTGGACATCCCTGTCTTGTTCCTGTTCTTAATGGAAATGTTTTTAGTTTCTGTCCATTGAGTATGATGTTGGCTGTAGGTCTTTCATATATGGCCTTTATTATGTTGAGATATGATCCCTCTATTCCTACATTGCTAAGCGTTTTTATCAGAAATGGATGCTGGATTTTGTCGAATGCTTTTTCAGCATCTATTGATATGATCATGTGATTTTTATTCTTCATTTTGTTTATGTGGTGTATCACGTTTATTGATTTGCGAATATTGTACCAGCCTTGCATCCCTGGAATGAATCCCACTTGGTCGTGAATAATTTTTTTGATGTATT
This sequence comes from Molossus molossus, assembly GCF_014108415.1. Lineage (NCBI taxonomy): Eukaryota > Metazoa > Chordata > Mammalia > Chiroptera > Molossidae > Molossus > Molossus molossus. Next base: position 8,199,575 of record NW_023425355.1, on the reverse strand, counting down.
TCTGGATCCGATTTGCTAGTATTTTGTTCAGGATTTTGGCGTCTATGTTCATCAGGGATATTAGACTGTAGTTTTCTTTCTTCGTAGTGTCTTTTTCTGGTTTTGGAATTAGAATTATGCTGGCCTCATAGAATGTGGTTGGAAGTCTTCCTTCTTCTTGAAGTTTTTGAAATAGTTTGAGGAGAATGGGTGTTAGTTCTTTTTTAAATGTTCGGTAAAACTCCCCTCTGAAACCATCTGGGCCTGGGCTTTTGTTTGCTGGGAGAGTCTTGATTACCTCTTCAATTTCCTTAGTTGTTATTGGTCTGTTCAAGTTTTCTATCTCTTCCGGGAATAGTTTTGGGAGACTGTGTGTTTCTAGAAATTTGTCCATTTCGCTGAGATTGTCGAATTTGTTGCCATATATTTGTTCATAGTAGTTGTTAACGATCTTTTGTATTTCCGTGGTGTTGGTTGTTACTTCTCCTCTTTCATTTCTGATTTTGTGTATTTGGGTTCTCTCTCTTTGTTTCTTGGTGAGTCTAGCTAAGGGTCCATCTATCTTGTTTATCTTTTCGAAAAACCAGTTCTTTGTTTCATTGATCCTTTGAATTGTTTTTTTGGTCTCTATGTCATTTATTTCTGCTCTGATCTTTACTATTTCCTTCCTTCTACTTGCTCTGGGGTTTTCTTTTTGTCTGCTTTCTAATTCTTTAAGCTGTGAGGTTAGACAGTCAATTAGAAATTTTTCTTGTTTTTTGAGGTAGGCCTGTAGTGCTATGAACTTCCCTCTCAGAACTGCTTTTGCTGCATCCCATAGATTTTGTGTTGTTGTGTGTTCATTTTCATTGGTTTCCAGGAAGTTTTTAATTTCTTCCTTGATCTCCTCGGTGACCCATTCATTGTTTAATAACATGCTATTTAGCCTCCATGTGTTGAAATGTCTTTGCATGTTCTTGTTGCAATTGATTTCTAGTTTCATGCCATTGTGATCTGAGAAGATGCTTGATATGATTTCAATCTTCTTGAACTTGTAGAGATTTAGTTTGTGTCCTATCATGTGGTCTATCTTTGAGAATGTTCCATGTGCACTTGAGAAGAATGTGTATTCTGTAGTTTTGGGGTGTAATTCTCTGTAGATATCTATTAAATCCATTTGGTCTAGTGCTTCATTTAGAGTCTCTGTTTCCTTGCTAATTTTTTGCCTAGAGGATCTATCCAGCGCTGTCAACGGGGTGTTGAAGTCCCCTGCTATGATTGTATTGTTGTCGATTTCTCCTTGGAAGTCCTCCAGAAGATTTTTAATATATTTTGGTGCTCCTATATTGGGTGCATATATGTTTATCAAGGTTATATCTTCCTGTTGGATAGATCCTTTCAATATTATGTAGTGGCCGTCTTTGTCTCTAGTTATGGTCTTCATTTTGAAATCTATTTTATCAGATATGAGAATTGCTACCCCAGCTTTTTTTGCTTTCCATTTGCTTGGAAAATTTTTTTCCATCCCTTCACTTTCAACCGATGTGAGTCTTTTGTTGAGAGGTGGGTCTCTTGTAAACAACATATAGATGAGTCATGCTTTCTTATCCAATCAGCTACTCTGGGTCTCTTTATGGGAGCATTCAATCCATTTACGTTTAAGGTGATTATTGATATGTACTTATTTATTGCCATTTTTGTTTAGTGTGGTTCTATTTTTCTTCCCATTTCTACTGCTAATTACAGCAGTCCTTTTAACATTTCTTGCAGTGCTGGTTTGGTGCTAATGTATTCCCTTAGCTTTTTTTTGTCTTGGAAGCTCTTTATTTGATCTTCTATTTTGAATGATAGCCTTGCTGGGTAGAGTAGTCTTGGATTCAGATTCTTGTTTTTCATGACTTTGATTACTTCATGCCATTCTCTTCTGGCCTGTAGTGTTTCTTGTGAGAAGTCAGCTGAGAGCCTTATGGGGTTCCCTTTGTAGGTAACCTGTTGCTTATCTCTTGCTGCTTTTAGGATTCTCTCTTTGTCTTTAATTTGTGGCATTTTAATTACTATGTGTCTTGGTGTGGGCCTGTTTGGGTTCTTCTTACTTGGGACTCTCTGTGCTTCTTGAACTTGAATGCCTTCTTCGTTCACCAAATTAGGGAAGTTTTCTCTCACTATTTTTTTGAATATATTCTCTATCCCTTGCTCCTTTTCTTCTTCTTCGGGGACTCCTATGATGCGAATATTATTACGTTTCCAGTTGTCCCATAGTTCTCTTAAGCTGTCTTCCTGTTTTTTAATAGTTTTTTCCTTTTGTTTTTCTGATTGGTTGATTTTTTCTACCCTGTCTTCTAATTCACTGATCCGGTCCTCAGCTTCCCCTACTCTGCTTTTTAAACCTTCCAATGTGTTTTTCATTTCGGATATGTCATTTTTTATCTCTTCTTGTTGGTTTTTAATTTCCATTTGGCTTATTTTCAGTGTCTCTATGTCCTTACTCATGCTGATCAGCTTCCTCAAGATCATGGCTCTGAATTCTAGCTCTGTTAACATGCCTAATTGCTCCACATTGATCTCATCTTCGGTGGAGGTGTCTTGCTCTTTCATTTGGCTTCTGTTTCTGTGTTTCACCATTTTAGCTATCACTGTGGGCTTTGGAGCCTGTCAAGTTCTCCCTGTGGGTGTTGGTGTTCTGCTGTTTGTGGCTCCCTCTCCTGTGTTTAGATGAGCGAGGGAGGACCCGTGTTGAACACCACTGTCAAGTCTTACTTTCCTGGTTAAAGTTGCCAGCCCAGGAAACGTACTGTTATCCTCTAGCTTTTTTCCTGGAGTCTAGCAGTCTAGGTTAATTGATCAGTTTTGGGTTGTCAGTTGATTGAAAAACTCCCTCTGGTGCTCAGCCAAGGGGCTTTCAGGAGGGTGGGGCAGATGCTGGTTGTTAGTGAGCCTCAATTAGCACTTCAATGGCCCACAGGCTGGGGTTGGATCTCCGAGGGAGGGGCTTCTGCCTCTCCCCAGAGCCCTGGGAAAGAGCAATGTGGCCACCGTCCTGAGTGGCTGCACTCAGCCAAAGCTCTGAGCGCCCTCCAAACCCCGAGTGTCCCGACACAGTTCCAGTCCAGTCCGCCCTCCCTCCGCCGGAGCCCAAGGTGAGTGGCTGTGGCTGTTTCAGCCTCTGTCCCGGCTGCGCTGCGGGGCCGCCTGGGAGTGTAACCCGCGGGCGCCGCTTATAGCTAAGGCCGCTGCCGAGCTGCCGACCGTGTGCTCCCAGCCCTGTCTCGCGCCTTCGCAAGCCTACCGGGATGGAGTCAGTGTCCCTCGTTGTATGGTCCTCGCAGCTGCTTTTCTGTTGCTTTTTCCTGTCGATTTGTCTGTGTTATAGTTGTAATTCCAGTTTGGTTCTGGGAGACGGTCTGTGTAGCTCCGTTCACTCCGCCGCCATTTTTCGGTCCGACTCATGCTTTCTTATACAGTCAGCTACTCTGTGTCTTTTTATCAGAGCATTCAAACCATTTACATTTAAGGTAAGTAAAGTATTGATATCTATTTATTTATGGCCATTTTCGTTTCGTATAGTTATATTTGTCTTTCTATTTTTTCTACTACAGTTCTTTTAGCATATCTTGCAGTACTGGTTTGATGCTAATGTATTCCCTTAGCCTTTTTTTTTTGTCTGGGAAGCTCTTTATTTGACCTTCTACTTTGAATGATAGCCTTGCTGGGTACAGTAGTCTTAGATGCAAATCCTTGTTTTTCATGACCTTGATTACCTCATGCCATTCTCTTCTGGCCTGTAGTGTTTGTGTTGAGAAGTCAGCTGACAGCCTTATGGGGTTTCCTTTGTAGGTAACCTGTTCCTTATCTCTTGCTGCCTTTAGGATTCTCTCTTTGTCTTTAATTTTTGGCATTTTAATTACTATGTATCTTGGTGTGGGCCTGTTTTCTGTCACTATTTCTTCAAATATATTATCTTACCCTTGCTCATTTTCTTCCTCTTTTGGGACTCCTATGATGTGAATGTTATTACATTTCCAGTTGTCCCACATTTCTCTTAAGCTATATTCTTGTTTGTTTTTTCCTTATGGTTTTCTGATTGGTTGATTTTTTTCTACCCTGTCTTCTAATTCACTTATTTGGTCCTCTGCTTCCTCTACTCTGCTGGTTAGTCTTTCCAATGTGTTTTTTATTTCTGCTATGTTATTCTTCATTTCCACTTGGTTGGTTTTCAATGTTTCTATATCTTTACTCATGGTGCTGATGTCCTTACTCATGCTGTTGAGCTTCCTCAAGATCATGGCTCTGAACTCTACCTCTGATTATTTGCTTAACTGCATTTTATTTATCTTATCTTCAATAGAGTTCCCTTGTTCTTTCATTTGTGATTTGTTTCTTTGTTTCACCATTTTGGCTATCTCAGTGGGTTTTGTAGCCTGCCAAATTTTCCTTGTGGGTATTGGTGTTCTGCTGTTTGTGGCTCCCTCTACTGGGTTTGAATGAGCCTGGGTGGGCTCATGTTAAACACCACTGTCAAGTCTTACTTTTCTGGGTAGATGTGCAAGCCCAGGAAAGGTTCAGTTATCCTCTAGCTTTGTGCCTGCAGGCCAGTAGTCTCAGCTACTCAGGGCCATTGAATGTAGCCCTGGTGTTCTGCATAAGAGGATTTCCAGACGGTGAGATATATGTTGGTTGTTAATGAGCCTCAATATGCATTTCTTTGCCTCACTGGAAAAGGCTGAATCTCTGAGGGAGGGGCTGCTTCTTTTCCCCACAACTCTGGGAAGGAGAAAACTGGTTACCGTCCTTTGTGGCTGTGACTCTGCAAGAACTCTGAGTGCCCTCCCCATCCCACTGTACCCACAGAGTTCCAGCCCAGTCTGTCCTCCCTCTCTCAGAGCCCCAGGCTAGTGGCTGTGGCTATTTTAGTGCTCTGTCCTGGCCCTCTGTGCTGTGGAGCAGGCTTGGTCTTTTATCCCCAAGGGCACTGCTCACAGTTAAGACTGCTGCTGTCCGTGGGCTCTCAGCCCACCACCCTCTCACTCCTCTGCAGATCCTACCCGTGTCTCTGGTTAAATGGTCTTGTCTCGCTGCTTTTCTGTTGCTCCCCCCCCCCCAAATATTTGTCTTTATTTTAGTTGTAATTCCCATTTGGTCCTGGGAGATTGTCTGTTTAGCTTCCATTCACTCTGCTGCCATTTTCCTCTCTCGTCTTCTTTTGGACTTTTAAAAATTATAGTATAGTTGGCATACAATATTATATCAGTTTCAAGTGTATAACATAGTGATTCAACATTTATATATTTTATGATTTGATCACCACACTAAGTCTAGTAATCATCTTTCACCGTGAAAAGTTATCAAGCTATTATTGACTATATTTCCCCTCATCTTTTCCACCCATGCCTTTCCCCTCCTGGCAACCATCAGTTTATTCTTTGTTTCTATGAGTCTGTTTAATTTATTTTTTTTGGTGTGTTTTGATTTTTAAAAAAATTCCACATATAAGTGAAATCATGTGGCATTTGTCTTTCTATGACTTATTTTACATAGCATAATACCCTCTAGGTCTATTCATGTTGTTGCAAATGGCAGGATTTTATTATTTTTTACTGCTGAGCAATATTCCATAGTATATATGTACCACATCTTCTTTATTTATTCATCTACTGATAGACACCTAGGTTACTTCCATTTCTTGTCTATTGTAAGAGAAACACCTCTTAAAGGGCTTGCATACTCAGACTTACCCACCCCAGGACCCTGTTCAGAGGCAGCCAATTGTACCTAGACTAAAAGTGAAACAGGTTCACCCGCTTATATTTAAACTGGTTTGAGAGACAGGCATCTAACTTAACACACTCATCTAGGAGCCTTCTTGAGTTATCTTCAGGGATAGAGACTGGTGGGTGCTATCTTCACACTCTGCCTTTGTTGTGTTCCAGAGCACCACTATCTCCAGAAAGGGATGTTTTTATATACATCTGGTGCCTAGATTTTTGTGATTGCTGCCAAGGGATACCTCTAAATCACTTAACTCTGGTGGCTAGTGGAACTTATGCATGTAGATTCCACAGAACTCTAACCAATGGTGGAAGAGTTCTTAAATACTACCCCCCACCCCCCGCCAGGGCATAGCAAAAAGCTACAGACCTAGGAGCATGGTCTTTCTGGGAAGGAGACCTAATCATCATGATTGCAGCCTGAGGGGCAGGATTCTAATTAAACACACATCTAGGGTCTGACTCTAATCCTTTCCAGATTCCTCAAAGGGTGGGTGCTATTTTTGTGTTCACCCTCTCCTGTGCTCTAGAGCACCGGTGTCTCCTGGAGGGGAGCTTTACATGTGTCTAGTGTCTGATTTTTGTGGCTGATTCCCATGGGATGCCCCTTGATTTCCTGACCCTGGTGTCTGGAGAATTTTGCATTCCTGGGTCTCACAGGACACTGGCAGTCACAGACATGATTCTTGGCAGGCTACCACTCCAGGGCACTGCAGACAGAAACTAAGGCATACCCCGAGTCTTTCTGTGAATTAAGCCACTCTGCTTGTCCTGGAGGTTTGGAGTGAGGGGCAGGTTTCAGGATTGGCACACATTTAGTGGTCTATGGAGCTGCTCTCAAGGAACATAAGCTGTGGACACCATCTTGGTGTGCTCCCTGTGCTTTGCCTCAGCTTGCCTGTATCTCTCAGGAAGGAGATTGTACACTCATTTGGAGTGCATATATTTTCTATGTTACCCAGAGAACACCTCCAGATCACATGGCTCTGGTGGCCAGTGTGGCTTATGCATGGGGCCCCTCAGGACTGTATGTTTTTGTACACTTTTAAAAGTTGCTATTTGAGGGTTTGGCTTCCACTCAACCTGAATCTAGGTGCTGAGATCCTTAACCACAAAGCAAAACCTTATATTAAATACACAAATGATAAAGAGAGAGGAATCTAAGCATATCACTAAAGTAAGTTATCAAACTACAAAATAAGAGAGCAGGAGAAGAAGAAAAAAACAGAGAACTACAAAAACAGCTAGAACAAAATGACAATAAACAAATGCCTATCAATAATTATTTTAAATGTAAATGGATTAAATTCTTCAAGCAAGAGACATAAAGTGGCTAGATGGATTTAACAGAAGACCCATCTATATGCTGCCTACAAGAGACACATTTTAGATTAACACCACACACAAAATGGAGGCATGAAGAAAGATATTTGATGCAAATAGAAATAAACAAACAGGAGAAGCTGGAGTAGTTATAGTGGTATTAGAAAAATAGAGTTTAATACAAAGACTATGGTAGGAGACAAATAGGGCATTACATAAGGATAAAAGGGTCAATTCAACAAGAAGATATGTTTGTAAATATTTATGCACCAACACAGGAACCCCTAAAATATATAGAAAATATTAATAGATCAAGAGGAAGAAATTAAAAGTAATACAATCATAGTAGAAGACTTTAATACCCCACTTACATCAATGGATAGAGTATCCAGACAGAAAAACAATAAGAAACATCAGTCTTAAATGACATGTTCAACCAGATGAATTAAGAGACATTTACAGAATATTTCAACTGAAAGCAATAGAATACACATTCTTCTTATTTTTTATTAAAAACTTTTTTAATCCTCACACAAGGACTTTTTTTTTTTTTTTTGGTATGTGCCCCTAGCGGGAACCAAACCTAGGACTCTGGTCCACAGGCCAATGCTCCAACTGCTGAGCCAAACCGGCCAGGGCATAAGGACATTTTTGCATTTATCTTCAGATAGAGCAGGAGGGAGAGAGGGAGGGAGAGAGAGAGAGAGAAACATCGATGTGAGAGAGACACATCGACTGGTTGCCACCTGCACAACCCCAACCGGGCTGGGGACAAACTGCAACCGAGGTATGTGCCCTTAGTGAGAACCGAATCCAGGACTCTCTGGTCTGTGGGCTGACACTCTAACCACTGAGCAAACAGACTAGGGGTGTTCTTCTTCTTTTTTTTTTTTATCCTCACCCGAGGATATTTTTCCATTTTTTGTACAGATAGAGGAAGGGAGAGAGAGAGAGAAACATCGACGTGAAGGGACACATCAAGTGGCTGCCACCCGCACGACCAACCAGGGCCCGGGACAAACTGCAACCGAAGTACGTGCCCTTAGCGGGAACCGAACCCGGGTCTCTCCGGACCGCAGGCCGACGCTCTAACCGCTGAGCCAAACTGGCCAGGGCTGTTCTTCTTAATTTAAAAAATATGCACATCCTCACTCAAGGATATGCTTAGAGAGAGGTGGTGGGGGGAGAGAAAGAGAAAGAGAAAGAGGAAGAGAGAAAGCATTGATGTTATAGAGAAACATTGTTTGGTTTGTTCCCTGACTAGGGATCAAACCCACACCTCAGGTATGTGCCCTGATCAGGAATCAAACCACCAACTTTTATGTGCACAGGAAGATGCTCAACCAACTGAGCCCCATTGACCAGGCTACATGTTTTTCTTAAGTGCACATGGAACATTTCCTCAGATAGTTCATATGTTAAACTATGAAACCCATCTTAATCAGTTTAAGGAGATTAAAATCATATCAAGTTTCCCTGGCCAGTTTGGCTAGGACCAAAGAGTCGCAGGTTTGATTCTGGCCAAGGGTGCATACCTCAGTTGCGGTTCAGTTCCCAAACCTTGTCGGGGTCATGCAGGAGGCAGCCAGTCAATGTATCTCTCTCACATCGATGTTTCTCTTTCTCTCTCTCTTCCTCCTTTCCACTCTATCTGAAGATAAATGAAAACAAAAATCATATCAAGCATCTTTTCCTACCACAATGATATGAAAGTAGAAGTCAGTTACACAGAGGAAACTGTAAAATTCACAAATATGTGGAGATTAAACAAGATGATACTGAACAACTGTTGGGTTAAAGGAGAAATCAAAAGACCATGAAAAATACCTGAGACAAAGGAGAATGGAAATGTAACATACCAAAATTTATGGATATATTAAACGCAGTTCTAAGAGGGAAATTCATAGCAATAAATGCCTACCTCAAGAAACAAGAAAAGTCTCAAACAACCTAACTTCACCCCTCAAGGAACTAGAAAAAGCAGAACACACAAAGTCTAAAGTTAGCAGAAGGAAGGAAATACAAAGATGAGAACAGAAATAAATAAAATAGAGACAAAAAAAGACAATAGAAAAGATCAAAGAAAGTAAGAGCTAACTTTTTGAAAAGATAATCAAGATTGACAAACCTTTAGGTAGATTCACCAAGAAAAAAAAAGAGAGTACACAAATAAAATCAGAAATTAAAGAGATATTATAACTGATACAGAAATACAAAAGATTGTATGAGACTACTATGAACAATTATATGCCAAAAAATTTGACAACTAGAGGAAATTAATGGATTCCTAGAAACATACAATCTTCCAAGACTGAATCATGATGAAACAGGAAATTTGAACAGATCAATTACAAGCATAGAGAATGAATCAGTAACCAAAAACTTTCCAACAACCGTAAGTTCAGGACCAGGTGGCTTCACTGGTGAATTTTGCCAAACAGTCAAAGAAAAATTAACAGCAATTCTCAAATTCTTCCCAAAAGTAGATAAGTGGGGAACTCTTGTGCACACACACACACACACACACACATTATGAGGCCAGCATTAATTACCTTGATACCAAAACGAGGCAAGGACAATGCAAAAGAAAAAATAATAATAAAAGAAAAAAAAATTAGGGGCCAACATCCCTGATAAACACGGGTGCAAAAATCCTCAATAACAGGGCTACAGTGGGTGTGTGGCCACGGAGGATCCCATTTAAGATGGGCTGGCTTCACTAGCTATTTCTGGAACTGGGAAATCTAAGGCAGAGAGAATACTTGACTAGTAGGCTCCCTGAAGAGTGGAAGTCTGGAACATTATTGCTCCAGGAAGATCTTACCAAGTTCGCCAAGAAGCAGATGATACTAATAAAGAAAGCCAAATCAAGATGTACAGAATTGGGGAAAGAAACTGAATAACTCAAATCAAAACCTCTTGGTGAAGGAACTGATTATATTATTAAGATTTCAGTGACTGCCCTGGCCAGTTTGGCTCAGCGGTTGAGCGTTAGCCTATGGACCAGAGAGTCCCGGGTTCAGTTCCTACTAGGGGCACGTACCACAAAAAAAAAAAAAAAAAAAAAAAAAAAAGATTTCAGTGACATAATTAAGTTGGAAAGGTGTGAGACCTCCTTTTTGGCAGCACGTCTCCCATAACTCCATCATTCACAGCACTTGCATATATATATATATGTATATATATACTGGAGGAACAGAACCAAGATCCATTAAAATTGAGACCTGACTACCAGGAACCCACAACGTATCTCACTTCTCACTTTTGGAAAAAAAAAATCCTTCAAGATGCTTTATAAACTTTCATAAAACTAGAAAGTTTATTGTGACTGTATGATTATCTGAAAGTGTTATTGCTCAATTCAGGTGTATGGGAGAAAAGACATTTTCTGAAAAATGAAAAACAAACAAACATGGGGAAGTTTTAAATTGAGTGAAAGAAGTCAACCTGAACAGTCATATATGATTCTATTTACCTGACATTTTAAAAAAGACAAACTCTAGAGATAGAGAACAGATCAATAGTTGTAAGAGGTGAGGGGTAGGTATAATTATAAAGGGAGTGTTTTTGAAGTAAAGGGATATTTATATATCCTGATTGTGGTGATGGCTACATGGAAAATGAGTTAAAATTTATAGAACTGTACCATCCCCACCCAATAAGTCAAATTTACTGTAAAAAAATATTAATTGAGCATAATGGCTTGGGTTGATTTCTGAGTTTTCTGTTCTGTTCCATTGATCTATATGCCTGTTCTTGTGCCAGTACCAGGCTGTTTTGATTACAGTGGCTTTGTAGTATAACCTGATATCTGGTATTGTGATCTCCCCAACTTTGTTCTTCTTTTTCAAGATTGCTGTGGCTATTCGAGGTCTTTTTTGGTTCCATATGAACTTTTGAAGTATCTGTTCTAGTTCTGTGAAATATGTTGTTGGTATTTTGATGGGGATTGCATTGAATCTATAGATTGCTTTGGGTAGTATGGATGTTTTAATGATGTTAATTCTTCCAATGCATGAACACGGTATAGTCTTCCACTTATTTATATCTTCCTCTCTCTTTTTTGAATGTCGTGTAGTTTTCTGAGTACAGGTCTTTTACCTCCTTGGTTAAATTTATTCCTAAGTAACTTAATTTTTTTTTTTTTTTTATCCTCACCCGAGGACATTTTTGCATTTTTTGTTCAGACAGAGCGGGAGGGAGAGAGAGGAAGAGAGAGAGAGAAACATCGATGTGAAGGGACACATCGAGTGGTTGCCACCCGCACGACCAACCAGGGCCGGGGACAAACTGCAACTGAGGTACATGCCCTTAGCGGAAACCGAACCCGGGTCCCTCTGTACCGCAGGCCGACGCTCTAACCGCTGAGCCAAACCGGCCAGGGCCTAAGTAACTTAATTTTTTATTGCAATGGTAAATGGGACTGTTTTTATTTTATTTTATTTTATTTATTTATTTATTTATTTATTTATTTATTTATTTATTTATTTTTGTACAGACAGAGTGGGAGGGAGAGAGAGGAAGAGAGAGAGAGAGAAACATCGATGTGAAAGGGACACATCGAGTGGCTGCCACCCGCACGACCAACCAGGGCCGGGGACAAACTGCAACCGAGGTACATGCCCTTAGCGGGAACCGAACCCGGGCCTCTCTGGACCGCAGGTGGACACTCTAACCGCTGAGCCAAACCGGCCAGGGCTAAATGGGACTGTTTTTAAAGTTCCTCTTTCTGATTATTATTGGTGTATAAAAATGCCATTGATTTCTGGGTGTAATTTTGTATCCTTCTACACTGCTGAATTAATTTAGTAAATCTAGTAGATTCTTGGTGGAGTCTTTAGGGTTTTCTATGTACAATACCATGTCACCTGCAAATAATGACAGTTTTACTTCCTCCTTTCCAATTTGGATGCTTTTTATTTTTTCTTCTTGTCCGATAGCTATGTCTAGGACTTTCAGTACTATGTTAAATAAGAGTAGTGAAATCAGGCATCCCTGTCTTGTTCCTGTTCTTAGGGGAAATGCTTTTAGTTTTTGCTCATTGAGTATAATATTAGCTGTAGGTTTGTCATATATGGCCTTTGTTATGTTGAGGTGTGATCCCTCTATCCTCACTTCACTGAGAGTTTTTATCAAAAATTGGTGTTGAATTTTGCCAAAACGCCAATCAGAAAGACTATAGGCACCCATGTGCTCATAGCAGCACTATTTACAATAGCCAAGATCTGGAAACAGCTCAAGTGCCCAACAGTAGAAGAGTGGATAAGACAGCTGTGGTACATTTACACCATGAAATAATATGCAGCTGTATAAAAGAAGGGTCTCTTGTCCTAGTAGGTGTTGCTCAGTGGTTAGAGTGTTGGCCCATGCACTGAAGAGTCACAGGTTTGATTCCTGGTGAAGGGTACATACCTGGGTTGCTGGTTTCATCCCCAGCACTGTTCAGGATGCATGCAGGAGGCAACTAATCAGTGTTTGTCTTTCACACTGATGTTTGTCTCTCTCTCTCTCTCCTTCCCTTCCATTCTATCTAAAAAGAAATCAATGGAAAAAATATCCTTGGGTGAAGATTAACCAAAAATATTAAAAAAATTAAAAAAGAAGTGTCTCTTATCTTTTGAGACAGCAAAAAGGGACCTGGAGATTATTATGCTAAGTGAAATAAACCAGTCAGAGAAAGACAAGTGATCTCACTAATATGTGGAATCTAATGAACAAAATAATCTGACAAATAAAATAGAACCAGAGGCATGGAAACATGGAACAGACTGACAAATCTCAGAGGGAAGAGGGGGAGGGGACAGGAAAAGATTAATCAAAGAACTTATATGCATATATGCATAGCCCATGGACACAGACAATAGGAAGGGTGAAGGCCTGGGGTGGGGTGGGAACTGGGAGGAGGAAGACAACAAGGGGGGGGGAGTAAAACAAGGGGGACATCTGTAATACTCTCAACAATAAAGAAAAAAAATATTTTATCTATTTTAAGAAATTCTCATTAAAATATTAGCAAACCAAATTTAACATTATATTAAAAGGATCATATACCATGATCAAATGGGATTAATTCCAGGGATTCCAGGATAATTCAACATCCTTAAATCAGTCAATGTGATACACCACATTAACAAAGTAAAGGACAAAAATTATGTAATCATCTCAATAGATGCAGAACAAGCATTTGACAAAAGTCAGAATTCATTTATGATAAAAACTTTCAACAAAATGGCTGTGCCTCAATATAATAAAGGCCATAAGTGACAAGCCCACAGCCAACATCATACTCAAAGATGAAAAGATAAAAACTTGCCCTCTAAAATCAGGAACAAGACAAGGATGTCTACTCTTGCCACTCTAGTCACTGTAATATTTGAAGTCCTAGCCAGAGCAGTTAGGCAAACAAACAAACAAAACCAGGAATCCAAGTTGGAAAGTAAGATGTAAAACTGTTACTATTTGTAGATGATATGCTATTATATATAGAACACCATGTAGACTTCATAAAAAAAAAACTATTAGAACTAATAAACAAATTCAGGATACAAAATCAGTACACAAACACCTGTTCTGTTTCTTTCTTTTTTTCTTTTTATCCTCACCCAAGGACATTTTTCCATGTTTTGTTCAGATAGAGTGGGAGGGAGGGAGGGAGGGCGAGGGAGAGAGAGAGAGAGAGAGAGAGAGAGAGAGAGAGAGAGAGAGAGACATCAACGTGAAAGGGCCACATCGAGTGGTCGCCACCCACACGACCCAACGAGGGCAGGGGACAAACTGCAACCAAGGTACATGCCCTTAGCAGGAACCAAACCTGGGTCTCTCTGGACCGTAGGCCGACGCTTTAACTACTGTTCTGTTACTTTTAAAATTTTCTTTTATTGAGCCCTGGCCAGTGTGGCCTAGTTGGTTAGCATCATCCATACACTGAAAGGTGGTGGGTTCAATCTCCCATCAGGGCACATACCCAGGTTGTGGGTTTGATCCTGGGTCGGGGTACATATGGGAAGCAACTGATCTATGTTTTTCTCTCACAATGATGTTTCTATCTCTCACTCTCTCCATTCCTCTCTCTAAAATCAATAGAAAACGTATCCTCAGGTGAGAATTGAAAAAAAAAATTATTGAACTTATTGGGGTAACATTGGTTAATAAAATTATATAGGTTTCAAGTGTCTGATTCTATAATATATCATCTGTATATTGTATTGTGCGTTCACCACCCAAAGTCAAATCTTCTTCCACTAACACATATCCCCCCCTTCACCCTCTACTACCTCCCCCTACCCCCTTTCACTCTCATAATCACCATACTGTTGTCTTTGCCTGTGAGCTTTCTTTTCTTTTGCTTAATCCCTTCACCTTTTTCACCAAGATCCCCATCCCCCTCCCCTCTGACAGCTGTCAATCTGTTCTCTGTATCTATGAGTCTGTTTCTATTTTGTTTGCTAGTTTAATTTGTTCATTAAATTCCACATATGAGTGAAATCATATGGTACTTGTCTTTCTCTGACTGGCTTATTTCACTGAACATAATACTATCTAGGTCCATCCATGCTATTGTGAAAGGTAAGATTTCTGTCTTTGTTACAGCTGAGTAGTATTCCTTTGTGTAAATGTACCAAAGCATTTTTATCCACTCATCTCCTGAAGGGCACTTGGGCTGCTTCTAAATCTTGGCTATTGTAAATAGTGCTGCAATAAACATGGGGTGCATATATTCTTTCAAATCAGTGTTTTGGCTTTCTTCAGATATAGTCTCAGAGGTGGAATAGCTGGTTCATAAGGCAGTTCCATTTTTAATTTTTTGAGGAGACTCCATATTGTTTTCAATAGTGACTGCACCAATCTTCATTCCAACCAACAGTGGAACCACATCTTCAACAACACTTGTCATTTGTGGATTTATTGATCATAGCTATTCTGACAGGTATAAGGTGATATCTCATTGTGGTTTTAATTTCGAATTCTCTGGTGATTAGTGACCTTGAGCATCTTTTCATATGTCTATTGGCCATCTGTACATCCTCTTTGAAGAAGTATATGTTCAGGTCTTTTGCCCATTTAAAAATTTTTATTGATTTTGTAGAGAGAGAGGAAGGGAGAGGGAGAAAAAAGAGAAACAGTGATGTGAGAGAAACATTGATCAGCTGCCTCCTGCACACTTTCTACTGGGGATTGAGCATGCAACCTGGGAATGTGCCCTGACTGAGAATAGAACCTTCAACCTTTCAGTGCATGGGATGATGTTCAACCAACTGATCCACACCGGCCAGGGCCCTTTGCCCATTTGTTTATTTTTTCTTTTGTTTTTCTTACCTGAGAAGATATATCAGAATAAATATTGCTATGAGAAATGTCCAAGATTTTGCTGCCTATGTTTTCTTCAAAGATTTTTATGGTTTCAAGTCCATATTTAAAGACTAAATTTGAGTCTTTATTTTGATGTTATTCTTGTGCATGGTGTAAGAAGGTGGTCTAGTTTTGTTTCTTTGCATGTGCCCGTGCAATTTTCCCAACATCATTTATTGACTAGACTAACTTTACCCCATTGTATGTTTTTGCCTCCTTTGTCAAATATTAATTGACCATAAAGCTGTGGGCTTGCTATTCTGATTCATTGATCTAATATGTCTGTTTATATGCCAGTACCATGCTATTTTGATTACTATGGCCTTGTAGTATAGTTTGATATGAAGTAGTGTGATTCTTCCAACATTTTGGTTCCTTATAAATTTTTGGAATACTTTTTCAATTTCTGTGAAATACACCATTGATATTTTGGTAGCAACTGTGTTGAATCCATAGGTTTCTTTGGGTAGTATGTACATTTTAAAGATGTTAATTCTTCTTATCCATGAACATAGTATATATTTTCACTTATTTGTTATCTTCTATGCTTTATTTCTTCAGTGTCTTATACTTTTTTCAGTACAGGACTTTTACATCAGTGGTTAAATTTATTCCTCGGTATTTATTATTCTTTGAAGCAATTGTGAATGGAATTGTTTTCTTAGTTTCTGTTACTGATAGTTCATTATTGGTGTATAAAAATGCAACTGATTTTTGGGTATTTATTTTGTATCCTACTACTTTACTAAATTCATTTATTAGTTCTAGCATTTTTCTGGTGGAATCTTTTTTTTTTTTTTTTTATCCTCACTCGAGGTCATTTTTCCATTTTTTGTTCAGATAGAGTCGGAGGGAGAGACAGAGAGAGAAACATCGACATGAAAGGGACACATCAAGTGGTTGCCACCTGCACAACCCAACCAGGGCTGGGGACAAACTGCAACCAAGGTACGTGCCCCTAGCAGGAACCAAACCTGGGTCTCTCTGGACCACAGGCCAATGCTCTAACCACTGAGCCAAACCGGCCAGGGCTGGTGGAATCTTTAGGGTTCTCTATATACAGTATCATGTCATCTACCAATTATGACAGTTTAATTTTTAAAATATTATTTGAGAGAGAGAGAGAGAGAGAGAGAGAGAGAGAGATTTGTTGTTCCACTTATTTACACATTCACTGGTTGATTCTTGTATGTGCTCTGGCCAGGGATTGAACCTGAAACCTTGGTGTATTGAACGACACTTGAACCAGCCGAGCTACCTGGCGAGGGCCGAAATAATGACAATTTAACTTCTTTTTTCCACAGTTTTAGTGGCTTTTATTTCTGCTTCATGTCTGGATTGCTGTGTCTAAAACTTTTTATAGTATGTGAATGAGAGCGGTGAAAGCAGATATCCCTGTCTTGTTCCTGATCTTAAGGGGAACACTTTTAGTTTTTGTTGGCTGTGGGTTTGTCATATATGACCTTTATTATATTGAGGTATGTTCCCTCCATTCCCTCTTTGCTGAGAGTTTTTATCATAAATCATTGCTAGATTTTATCAAATGCTTTTTCTGCATTGATTAATATGATCATGTGATTTTTATCCTTCATTTTGTTTATATATCACACTTACTGATTTGTGAATATTATACCAACCTTGCAGCCCCAGAATAAGTCCCACTTCATCATGGTGTATGATTATCTTTAATGTATTGCTAGATCCAGTTTGCTAATATTTTGTTGAGGATTTTTGTATCTATATTCATCAGGGATATTGGCCTATAATTTTCTTTTTTTTGTACTGTGTTTATATGGTTATCAATTTAGGATAACGTGACCTCATATAAAAAGCTTGGAAGTCTTCTCTCTTCTTGAAATTTTTAAAGTAGTTTGAGGAGGATAGGTGTTAGTTTTTCTTTGAATAGTAAAATTTGCTTGTAAAGCCATCTGATCTAGGACTAATTTTTGCTGGGAGGTTTTTAAAAAATTATTATTTTATTTTTTATTACTGCTTTAATTTCATTAGTTGTAATTAATCTATTCAGGTTTTCTGGTTCTTCATGGTTCAATTTTGGAAGATTCTCTATTCCTAGGAATTTATCCATTTCATCCAGATTGTACAATTTGTTCCCATTGAATTGTTCTTAATAGTTTGTTACAATCCTTTGTATTTCTTTGTTGTCAGTTGTTAGTTCTCCTCTTTCATATGATTTTATTTATTTAGGTCCTCTCGCTTTGTTTCTTGATGAATCTGGTTAAAGGTTGGTTAATCTTCTGTTTCTTTTTAAAGAACCAGCTTTTGGCCCTGGCTGGTTTGGCTCAATGATTGGAGCGTCGGCCTGCGGACCAGAGAGTCCCGGGTTTGGTTTCTGCTAGGGGCATGTACTAAAAACAAAAAAACAAAACAAAAACCCACCAGCTTTTGGTTTAATTCATCTTTTGTATTACTTTTTTAGACTCTATTTTGTTTATTTCTGCTCTGATCTTTATTTTTTTATTTAAAAAATTCATTCATTCTTTTAATTGAATTTAATGGGGTGACATTGGTTATATAAAATTATATAGGTTTCAGGTATACAGTTGCAATACATCATTGCATTGTGTTTCCCACCCCAAATCAAGTCTCCTTCCATCACCATTTTTATGTTCCATCACCATTTACACCCTTTTATACCTCCCCTCACCCCCTCTTCCATCTTGCAATCGCCATATTGTTATCTGTGTCCATGAATCTTTCTTTTTTCCCCTTTGCTTATTCCCTTCACTCTTCTCACCCAGACTCCCATTACCTCCCCTCTGACAGCTGTCAGTCTGTTCTCTGTATCCACAATTCTGTCTCTATTTTGTTAGTTTATGTCATTCATTAGATTCCACATACAGTCTTCCCTTGCCACTTCACGCTTCGACTTTTGTGGCTTCACTCTATTGTAGTTTTTTCAAATATATTCATTAAAAAGTTGATCGAGATAGTGAAAATGATACAGCGTGCGCTCAGTTGTCTGAATCAATTATACATGCCTGTATTATAATTAAAATTAAAATTACTGTATATATGGACTGTAGGCCTATGTATTCGAGCACCCCTGCAAATCCTTCAATGCCAGGGGCAACCGTTTGACCATTCCTTGTGTGTGGGCAATAACTTTTTTCTAAAAAACCGGGTGTGGTGAAACCAAGCCAATCAGAGCATGCTGTTCACTGATCTGCTATTCTATCCTATTCCTATCCTGGCCACTGATTGGCTCAGCCTCATGCAAGTTCATTTCTCTCATAACGCACGCTTCTACATAGCTATGCATCGGAAGCATCTTTGCTCTTGTAAGTGTTTGCGATTTCTGAGAACTTTTATCTAAGATGGCTCCTAAATGTACTGCTTCTTCTAAGTCCTCTGTTGATGAAACTAAATGCCAGAGGAAGATGCTTACCATCCAGGAGAAAGTGAAACTCTTGGATATGATCAAAGATTGTGGAGGTTGCCCGCCATTGCGACTCGAATGAGTCTACTGTTTGCTCAATCTGTAAAGATGAAAAGAACATCCGTGCAACGGCTACTGTCTCTTTCAACAAGGAAACAAAGAACATCGTGACAAGTCATAATAAGTTCATAGTGAAAACGGAGTCTGCTCTAGCCATTTGGCTCAGTGACAGCCACCAGAAAAACATTCCATTGAATTCGCTTGTCATCCAGGAGAAGGCAAGGCAGCTCTATTAGTGCTTTATGTGGACGAACCTCAACCAGGACCCTCTTCTGCAATGTTCATGGATTTCATGACAAACAAGGGTTGATTCGAGAAGTTCCAGAAGAGGTATCATCTGAAGAGTGTCGTTCTCCATGGAAAAGCTGTCTCTGCTGACCAGCCTTCAGCAGAGGACTGTGTGAACAACACATTCCAGAAGATCCTTGAAGAGGGCAAGTATCATCCAGAATAGGTGTCCTTAACTGATGAGGATCTGGTGGAGATGACTAAGTCTGTGAGTGAAGAGGAGGAAGAGAAGCCAGAGGTTCCTGGGGGTCAGGAGGGGAAGTTGGCTTACACTTGAGCATCTCTCGCTAGTCGTGAGAACTACTAAGGTAGTACAGGACATGATTGGTGAATGGGACCCACAAATGATGTGTGCATTGCTGTCCCAGAATGCACTTGATAGAGCCATATAACCCTACAAAATCCTCCTCACACTTATGAAAAGACAGCGCCAGCAACTACCTATCATGATATTCTCCAGCTGTGCATCCAGACACCCACTGCCTACTCCTAGTACCCCTTCAGCATAAGAAGACGACGATGCACCTGCTGAAAATACTGCACCACCTGAAGACTCTCCTACTGAGGTCATGCCTTCAAAGGAGCAGTAACCTGCTCTTCTTTGCTGTGCAGTACATCTCTTCATCTTCATCGCTTCATCATCGAACAAGTTGCACTATTTTCATGGGTTAGTGGTTGTGTGTAAGAACTGTGTGTGTGTATAACTAAATGTACAATAATGATATGATATTTGTAATGTCTAATATGTCTTATTTTCTCTTATTTTGTCTAACATATTGGGTAATATGAGTGTAATGGTGACTAAAGGATGTTATTTCACATCTAGAGGGCTCTAATAATGTTTAAAAATGTATTTAGAAGGTCATAAACATGTTTTCTATGCTCTAACTGCAAAAATATTCAATTTATAAATAAAGAATCCTACTTTGTGGAAATTCATTTATCACAGTAGAGTCTGGAACTGATTAACCACGATAAACGAGGGCCCACTGTATAAGTGAAATCATATGACATTTGTCTTTCTCTGACTGGCTTATTTCACTTAGTATAATAATCTCCAGGTTCATCTATGCTGCCACAAAGGTATTCCTTCTTTTTATTTTATTTTAATTTTTATTACTCCTCACCTGAGGATATTTTTCCATTGATTTTTAGATAGAGTGGAAGGGAGGGAGGGTGAAAGGGAGGGAGGGAGGGAGGGAGGGAGAGAGAGAGAGAGAGAGAGAGAGAGAGAGAATCAATGTGAGAGAGACACATTGATTGGCTGCCTCCTGCATGACCTTACCTGGGGCAGGGGACCTAACCTGCAACCCAAGTACACACCCTTGACCTGGAATCAAACCCGTGATCCCTTGGTCCATGGGCTGACGCTTTAACCACTGAATCAAAATTGCCAGGGCATTTATTCCTTCTTTTTTATTTTATTTTTTTACAGTTGCATAGTATTCCATTGTATAAATGTACCACAACTTTCTTATCCATTCATTTACTGTTGGACACTTGGATTGTTTTCAGATCTTAGCTATTGTGAATAGTGCTGCTATGAACATAGGGGAACATAGGGGTACATATATTCTTTCCGACTGGTGTTTTTGGATCTTTAGGATATATTCTCAGCAGAGGGATTGCTGGGCAAAAAGGCAGTTTAATTTTTTTCATTTTTTGAGGTAATTCTATACTGCTTTCCACCTTTGCTTCATCAATTTGCATTCCCACCAACAGTGCACAAGGGTTCCCTTTTCTCCACATGCATGCCAACACTTGTTGTTTGTTGAATTATTATTGATGATAGCTATTCTGACAGGTGTGCGGTGATATAACATTGTGGTTTTAAAGTACAATTCTCTCATAATTAGTGATCTTGAGCATCACTTCATATGTCTGTTGTCCATATATTTGTATGTCCTCTTTGGAGAAATGTCTGTTCAGGTCCTTTGTCCATTTCTCAATTGGATTGTTTATATTTTTGGTGCTGAGTTTTATAGGTTCCTTATAAATTTTGGATATTAACCCCTTATTCACTAATATGTTCTACCATTCAGTGGGTTGTCTTTTCATTTTGTTGATGGTTTCCTTTGCTGTGCAAAACCTTTTTATTTTGATGTAGTCCCATTTATTTATTTTTAGGTTTGTTTTTCTTGCCTGAGGAGATATATCAGAAAAAATATTGGTCCAAGAAATATTCAAGATTTTATTGCCTGTGTTTTCTTTGAAGATTTTTGTGATTTCAAGTTTAACATTTAAGTCTTTAATCCACTTTGAGTTTATTCTTATGTGGGGTATAAGATGGTGGTCTAGTTTTATTTATTTATTTTTACAAATATTTGTCTAATTTTCTCAACACCATTTATTGAATAGACTATCTTTACCTAATTGTATGCTTTTGTCTCCTTTGTCAAATATTAATCAAATATAAAGGCGTAGGTTTTTATCTGGACTCTTTATTCTGTTCCATTGATCTATATGTCTGTTTTTATGCCAGTACCATGCTGTTTTGATTACTATGGCCTTATAGTATAGTTTGATGCCAGGTAGTGAGATTCCTCCCACTTTGTTCATCTTTCTCAAGATGGCTGTGGCTATTTGTGGTCTTTTGTTGTTCTATATAAATTTGGAATATTTGTTCTAGTTCTGTGAAATATACCATTGGTGTCTTGATAAAAAGTGTATTGAATCTGTAGATTGCTTTGAGTAGTATGGAGATTTTAATAATGTTAATTATTCCTATCCACGGAAGTGCTTCTACTTATCTGTATCTTCTTCCATTTCTTTTGTTCATTTCATATAATTTTCTGAGTACAGGTTTTTTACATTCTTGATTAAATTTATTTCTAAGTGTTTTGAAAAATATAATTGTAAGTGGGATTGTTTTTTTAGTGTCCTTATTCATAGCTCATTATTGGTGTAGAAAAATGAAACTGATTTCTGTATATTTATTTTGTATCCTGCTACTTTACTGAATTCATTTATCAGTCTAGTAATTTTTTTTTTTTGGTGGAATCTTTAATGCTCTCTATACACAGTATTGTGTCATCTGCAAATAATGACAGTTTTACTTCTCTTTTGTCCAACTTGAATTTCTTTTATATGTTCTTCTCTGCTTGCTGTGGCTAGGATTTGCATTACTATGTTAAATAAGAGTGGTGAAAGTGGAAATCCCTGTCTTGTTCTTGATTTTTAAGGGAAACACTTTTAGTCTGTTTCCCATTGAGTATGGTGTTAGCTGTGGGTTTGTCATATATGACCATTGTTATGTTGAGGTATGTTCCCCCTATTCCTACTTTGCTCAGAGTTTTTTTTTTGTAAATGGGTGCTACATTTTATAAAATGCTTTGTCTACATCTATTGATAATGATCACGTGCCTTGTATTCTTCATTTTTTAATGTGCTGTGTCATGTTTATTAATTTGTAGATATTGTACCAATCTTGTATCCCCTGAAATAAATCCCACTTGATCATGATGTAGGAACTTTTGAATGTATTGCTGGATTCGGTTTGCTAATATTTTGTTCAGGATTTTTGCATTTATGTTCATCCGAGATTTTGGCCTATAATTTTCTTTCTTTGTAGTGTCTTTAAATTTTTTTTTCTTTATTGATTTTAGAAAGAGAGGAAGGGAGAGGGAGAGAGATAGGAACATCTATGAGAGAGCATCAATTGGCCACCTCCTGCATGCCCCCCACTGGGGATTGGGCCCACAACCTGGGCATGTGCCCTGACTGAGAATTGAACCAGCGATCTCTTGGTGCATGGGTCAGTGCTCAACCACTGAGCTACTCCAGCCAGGCTCTTTGTAGTGTCTTTATCTGGTTTTGAAATTAGTAGAATGCTGGCCTCATAAAATGAGTTTGGGAGTCTTCCCTCCTCTTGAATTTTTTGCAATAGTTTGAGAAGTATAAGTATTAATTCTTCTTTGAATGTTTGGCAAAATTTACCTGTGAAGCCTCTAGTCTTGGATTTTTGTTGGGAGTTTTTTTTTTATTACTGCTTCAATCTCCCCAGTTATAATCTATGTATTCTGATTTTTGGATTCTTCATGATTTAGTTTGGGAAGATTGTACATTTCTAGAAATATATTTATTTCATTCAGATTTTCCAATTTTTTGGCATATAGTTGTAATATTTTCTTACAGTCTTTTGTATTTCTGTGGAATCAGTTGTTAATTTTTCTCTTTGATTACTGATTTTGTTTATTTGGGTCATCTCTGTTTTTTTTTATTTTTTATTAATGAGTCTGATTAAAAGTTTGTCATTCTTGCCCTGGCTGATTTGGTTCAGTGGTTAGAGTGTTGGCCTGCAGTCCGGAGAGACCCAGGCTTGGTTCCCGCTAAGGGCATGTACCTCGGTTGCAGTTTGTCCCCTGCCCTGGTTGGGTCGTGTGGGTGGCAGCAACTTGATGTGTCTCTTTCACGTCGATGTTTCTCTTTCTCTCTCCCTCCCACTCTATCTGAACAAAAAATGGAAAAGTGTCCTCGAGTGAGGATAAAAAAAAGTTTGTCATTCTTGTGTTTCTTTTAAAAGAACAAGGTCTTAGTTTGATTGATTTTTTGTATTTTTTATACACTCTATTTCCTTTATTTCTGCTCTGATCTTTATTATTTCCTTCCTTCTACTCACTTTGGGCTTTGTTGTTCTTTTTCAAGTTCCTGTAAGTGCAATGTTAAGTTGTTTCTTTGAGATTTTTCTTGTTTCTTGAATTAGGCCTGTAATGCTATGAATTTGCCTCTTAGGACTGCTTTTGCTGTGTCCCATTGATTTTGAGTTGTGTTCTCATTTTCATTTTTTTCAGGATACCTTTTGATTTTTCCTTGATCTTACTGTTGACCCATTTATTGTTTAGTACCATGTTATTTAGCCTCTATGTCTTTGTGTGTTTTTTCAGTTGTTTTCTTGTGATTGATTTCTAGTTTCATACTGTTATGATCACAGAAGATGCTTAATATAATTTCAATCTTCTTAAATTTTTTGAGACTTGCTTTGTGTTCTAACATGTGGTCTGTTTTAGAAAATGTTTTATGTCCACTTGTAAAGATTGTACATTCTGCTTCTTTGGGGTAAAATGCTCTAAAGATATCAGTTAAATCCATCTGATCTAGTATATCTTTTAAGGCCACCATTTCCTTCTTGATTTTCTGTCTGGAAGACATATCCATTGAAGTCAATGAAGTGTTAAAATCCCCTACTGTGACTTTATTACTGTCAGTTTATCCCTTTATGTCCATCATGATTTACTATACATATTTAGGTGCTCCTGTGCTGGGTACATAAATGTTTACAAGGGTTATAGTGTCTTCTTAGATTGCTCCCTTTATCATTGTTCAGTGTCCTTCTTTGTCTCTTGGTTTTAAAGTCTATTTTGTCAGATAAATGCACTGCTGCCCCAGGTTTTCTTTCCTTTTCATTTGCATGAAATATCTTTTTCCATCTCTTTACTTTTAGCCTGTGTGCATCTTTCTTTCTGAGGTGGTTCTCTTATAGGCAACATATATATGGGTCCTGTTTTCATTCCCATTCAATTACCCTATGTCTTTTGATTGGAGCATTTAAGCCATTTACATTTCAAGTGATTACTGATAGGTACAAATTTATTGCCTATTTATTCTTTCAACTATGTGCCTCTTTTTTTTTTCCTTTTTATTCTTCTACTTCATAAAGTAGGCCCTTTAACATTTCTTTTAATACTGGTTTTGTGGTAACAAACTCTTAATTTTTTCTTATCTTCAGTATGGGAGAATGTCTCAGTATAGGATCCTGTGGGTTGTCCCCTCAGCTCACTCTCCAGAGTCAATAATCCTAGGCTCTCCTTAGTTAACTCTAGTCCACTCTTCCCTCCCTCTGCCAGAGCTTAGGCTGAGTGGCTGCAAATGAAAATTTGTGTATTGGCATTTTAAGAGAGTGCCAGTGTCTCTAGCGGTCTGTCCCTGGTGGACAGAAATTCACTGCTTTTCACAGCCAGATGTGATGTGTGCACCCCTTCTCGGTGTGGGGCCTTGGTGTGTATGGGAAGGACCAAGCTGCACAACAAGGCCCACTTTTATTAGCACCAGGTTAGGGCCATGTCAACAAAAGTCCCAAGGCTCTACAAAATCCATCTCTGGCTGTCTCCACCAGCTGGCTGCCTGTTAGACTCAGTCACTGAAAGAGCCTCTGGTGGTACTTGAGTTGCATGAGGTAGGTTCTTGGTGAGTCACCAGATAGGGGTGAGTGGTGTTCACGAGACTAATATAGGTTCAAAGTTGGTGTCAGTGCTGATCTGAGATCCCCCAGTAAAAGTCCTATGTGTACTAAATCTAGCTGCCTGCCATGGGTTCCTGTAGACCTTTGTGGTGGGGTGGGGTCTCAGGGAGTCCTCAGGGTGAGGCCAGCAGAATTTATCATGCCCAAGAAGACCAAACTTGACCATGTGAGGGGAAGGCTCTGCAGCAGTCAGGCATGCAAGGGAAAAATAGCCCATATCCTAGAGACACACAACTCAGTTTGTTCCAGATTCTGCTGGGAGTCCAAGCTCAGCAGGGTGAGACTACCAGGAGTCAGGAGGGTGAGGCTAGTAGATCTTTCATGAGGGTGACGTGACGGTCAGGTTCACAGAAAATTGGAGGGGTTGGTCTTTGCCCAAAAGCCACACAACTCAGTCTTTGGCACTCTCTGAGTCTGCCTGGACCTCTACATACCAGTCTAGGCAGATGACTCTTCAACAAGGCACTAGATCCACAGCGTGGGGTGATAGGGAGTCCTGAGGGTGGGGATATATAGTATTCCTCTAGGCTGATGCCATAAGAAGAGGATTACTGCACTTAAGAAAGATGGTGTCTGCAGTGTAGGAGGGGGACTCAGCACAGGAACCCCAGCAACTGTCCCTTCAGCCCTCTCCTAGAGCCTAAAACCCTAGTCTCTCCTCACATGACTCTAATTTGATGTGTCTCCCCTCCACCAGAACACAGGTTGAGTGGATACAAATGAGATTCTGTGCATTGGCCTTTTAAGAATGCAACTGTGTCTCTAGCAGACTCCCATCTCTCCCTAGCAGACAGAATCCTTGCTGAATTTCACAGCCAGATGTGATGTAGGCGCCTCTGCTTGGCTCTGGTGCTCTGGGCTGGGGTGTCTGGCTTGGGGTTGAGACCCATACTCCTCAGGGGGAACCTTTGCAGAATCTCAGCTGTTCCCTGTGGGAGAGAGGTTGGCCCCTTTTGAGTCTCTACCCTTCCTACCAGTCTTGATGTGGCTTCTTCTGTAAATCTTTGGTTATAAGACTAGTCTTAAATTGGTTATTCAGGTTGATTGTTTTATATTACAATTTTTTAAAATTGTTGATGGTATTACAAATGTCCCCAATTTTCCCACCCTTTGCCTCCTACACCCAGCCCCCACCCCTACCCAGGCCTTCGCCAAACTATTGTCTGTGCCCATGGGCTATACATGTATGTTCTTTGGTTAATCTTTTTCCTTCCCCCCGAATCCCCCTCCACTCTGAGGATTGTCAGTTTGTTCTATGCATCCATGCCTCTGGACCTATTTTGTTTGTCAGTTTATTTTGTTCATTAGATTCCACAAATAAGTGAAATCATGTGATATTTGTCTTTCTCTGTCTGGCTTATATTGCTTAGCATAATAATCTGCATGTCCTTTTTGGAGAAGTGTCTATTCAGTTCCCTTGCCCGTTTTTTTTTTTTTTTATCCTCATCTGAGGACATTTTTATTTTTTTGCATTTATCTTCAGACAGAGAGGGAGGGAGAGAGGGAGGAAAAGAGAGAGAGAAACTTCGATGTGAGAGAGACACATGGAGTAGTTGCCACCCACATGACCCCAACTGGGACTGGGAACAAACCACAACCATGGTATGTGCCCTTGGCAGGAACCAAACCCAGGACTCTCTGGTCCGCAGGCCAATGCTCTAACCACTGAACCAAACCGTCCAGGGCTCCTTTGCCCATTTGTAATTGGATTTTTGTCTTCCTGGTGTTGAGTTGTAGGAGTTCTTTATATATTTTAGAAATTCACCCCTTATCAGATACATCATTGGAGGATATGTTCTCCCATATAGTGGTGGGTTCCCTTTTTATTTTTTTTGATGGTTTCTTTTGCTGTGCAGATTTTAATTTGATGTACATAGTCCCATTTGTTTATTTTTTTCTTTTGTTTCTCTTGCTGTAGGAGATGTATCAGTGAAAACACTACTACTTTAGATGTCTGAGATTTTACCGCCTATATTTTCTTCTAGGTTTTTTTTTTTTTTTTTTTTTTTAATGGTTTTGTGACTTACATTTAAGTCTTTTATTTATTTTGAGTTTATTCTTATGTGTGGTGTAAGTTGGTGGTCTAGTTTTATTTCTTTGCATGTACCTGTCCAATTTTCCCAACACAATTTATTGAAGAGACTGTCTTTACTGCATTCTATGCTCCTGCCTCCTTTGTCAAATGTTTAGTGACCATAATGGCATGGATTGATTTCTGGGATCTCTGTTCTGCTCCATTGGTCTATGTGCCTGTTCTTGTACTAGTACCAGGTTGGTTTTATTACAATGGCCTTGTACGATGGTTTGATATCTGGTATTGTGAGTCCTCCAACTTTGTTCTTTTTTCTCAAGATTGCTGAGGCTATTCAGGGTCGTTCTAATCCATGAACACGGTAAATGCTTCCACTCGTTTGTATCTTCCTCTATTTATTTTTTCAATGTCCTATATTTTTTTGAGTACAGATCTCTTACCTCCTTGGTTAAGTTTATTCCTAAATATCTTTTTTTTTTTTTAATGGTAAATGGGATTGTGTTTTAGTTTCTTTTTCTGATAGTTTATTATTGGTGTATAAAAATGCCATCGATTTCTAGATGTTGATTTTGTATACTGCTACTTTGCTGAATCATTTATTAAATATAGCAGGGTTTTGGTGAGATCTTCAGGGTGTTCTATGTACAATATCATGACATTTGTGAATAAAGACAGTTTTACTTCCTCCTTTCCAAATTGGATGCCTTTTATTTTTTCTTCTTGTGTGATTGCTGGGGCTAGTATTTCCAGTGCTATGTTGAATAAGAGTGGTGAAAGCAGACATCCCTGTCTTGGTCCTGATCTTAAGGGAAATTTTTTATTTTCTTA
The DNA here is from genome assembly GCF_014108415.1 of Molossus molossus. Lineage (NCBI taxonomy): Eukaryota > Metazoa > Chordata > Mammalia > Chiroptera > Molossidae > Molossus > Molossus molossus. The sequence continues at coordinate 8,171,337 of NW_023425355.1, read as the reverse complement.
CCCCATTGAGTATGATGTGGGCTGTTGGTTTGTCCTATATGGCCTTTATTATGTTGAGTTATATTCCCTCTATTCCGACTTTGCTAAGAGTCTTTATCATTAATGGGTGCTGATTTTGTAAAATGTTTTTTTCTGCATTTGTTGATATAATCATGTGATTTTAATCCTTCATTTTGTTTATGTGATATATCATGTTTATTGATTTGTGAATATTGTACCACCTTGCATCCCTGGAATAAATCCCACTTGGTAATGGTGTATGATTTTTAAAAATGTATTGCTGGCTCTGATTTGCTAATATTTTGTCGAGGACTGCAGCATCTATGTTCATCAGGGTATTGGCCTGTGGTTTTTGTTCTTTATAGTATCTTTATCTGGTTTTGGAATTAGAATTAATGCTGGTCTTGTAAAAAGAGCTTAGGACTCTTCCATCCTCTTGAATGTTTTGGAATAGTTTGAGGAGGATAGGTAGACTCACCAAAGTAATCTTGATAAAGAAGAACAAAGCTGGAAGTATCACGCTTCCTGATCCAAAACTATATTAAAAAGCTGTAGTAACTAAAACAATATGGTATTGGCATAAAAACAGACATATAAGTCATTGGAACAGAATAGGTAGCCCAGAAATAAACCCACACATACATGGTTAATTAATTTACAACACAAAGCCAATCATATACAATGGGAAAAACAGTCCCTTCAATGAATTGTGTTGGGAAAATTGGACAGCTATATGCAAAAGAGTGAAACTGGACTACTATTTTATTTTTTTCAAATCTTTATTGTTGGATGTAAAATGTATTACAGATGTTTCACATTTTTCCCCCATTGACCCCCTCCTCCCCACTCCCCCCCCATCTTTTCCCACACTATTGTCTGTGTCCATTGGTTATGCATATAAGTTCTTTGGTTTATTTCTTCCCACCCCCCCCTCAACCCCTTTCCCTTTGAGGTTTGTCAGTCTAGCAATGAATTTGTGCTTCTTAATCCCTTCACCTTTTTCACCCATTCCCCCAACCCCCCTCCCAATTGGCAACCAACAAAATGTTCTCTGTATCTATGAGAATGTTTCTGTTCTACCTGTTCATTTTGTTTGCAGATTCCATTGTTGATAGATATGTATTCATTGCGATTTTGTTTGTTCATACATTTTATCTTTTTCTTCAAAAAGACCCTTCATCATTTCATATAATAATGGTTTGGTAGTGATGAACTCCTTTAACTTTTTATTGTCTGGGAAAGTTTTTATATGTCTATTGATTCTAAATGACAGCTTTGCAGGATAGAGTAATTTTGGTTGTAGGTTCTTGGTTTTCATCACTCTGAATATTCCTTGCCACTCCCTTCTGGCCTGCAAAGTTTCTTTTGAGAAATCAACTGACAGCCTAATGGGAACTCCCTTGTAGGTAACTAGCTGCCTTTCTCTTGCTGCTTTTAAGATTCTTTCTTTGTCTTGAACCTTTTGCATTTTGATGATGATATGTCTTGGTGTGGGCTCTTGAGGTTCATCTTGTTTGGGACTCTCTGTGCTTCCTGGACTTGTATGTCTGTTTCCTTCACCAAGTTAGGAAAGTTTTCTGCCATTATTGTTTCAAACAGGTTTTCAATTTCTTGTTCTCTCTCCTCTCCTTCTGGCACCCCCAAGATGCGAATGTTGGCACGCTTGAAGTTGTCCCAGAGGCTCCTTACACTATCCTCATTTTTTTTTTATTCTGTTTTCTTTTCGCTCTTCTGATTGGGCATTTTTTGCTTCCTTATATTCCAAATCGATTGTTTGCTCCTTGGATTTACATACTCTATTATTGAAGCTGTGTAAATTATTCTTTATTTCAGTTAATGCCTCCTTCAATTCTAACTGTGTATCCATGATTTCTAACTGGTCCTTTTTTATGCTCTTGAGGCCCTCACTAAGTTCACTGAGGTTCTCACTAAGTTCATTGAGCATCCTTATAAGCAGTATTTTGAACTCAGTATCTGTTAGGTTGCTTATCTCCATTTCACTTAGTTCTTTTCTTGGGATTTTGTTCTGTTCTTTCATTTGGGACCTGTTTCCTTGTCTCCTCATTTTGGCTGCCTCCCTGTTTGTTTCAGTGTATTACTTAACGAGAGGTATGGGGCTCGCTGAGACCAGATGCTGCTCGTTTGAAAGAATTTAGGAAAAACCTGAAGCAGGATCCAAGTCAGGCCAATCCTATGGTTAAGCAAGTGGCAACAGCTTGAGTGGGCTTGAAAGTTGGGTGGGGCGGGGCCTCAGGGAGTCACCAGGGCGGGGCTACCAGTGTGAGCCAGGTTGCTGGAGTCTCAGATATGGCTACTGTCTGCCGCCCCTGGGAAGGGCTCACGTAAGGAACAAAGGCCTCTGACAGCACGTTTGTCCCCGAGAAAGCCCCCTCTCCAGCCCTCGCTCCAGTGCCAAACAGCTCAGTTCTTCCTTGTATGTCTCTGGTGCCCCTCGAGCTGCCTCCCCTCCAAGCTTAGAGGGAGAGAGTCCGATAAGTCCGTGCGCGGGCCCTTTAAGGAGCTGCCTGGGGCTCCAGCCGCATCAGCCTCCCTGAGCCTCAGTTCCCGCTGGTTTTTCCAGCCAGAAGTTATGGGGACTTCTCTTCCTGGCACTGGAACCCTGAGCGGGGCACCTGGTGTGGGACAGGGACCCCTCAGTCCTCAAGAAGGACCTTCCAAGCCCCGGGAGCCTCCTGATTTTTATCTGCCACACTTGGGTGTGGGACCAGCCCGTCGTGCCCGCCGCCGCCACCACCGCCGCCGCCCCTCCTACCAGTCTGGATGTAACTGCTTTCATTTCGTAGTTGTAGGACTTCCATTCAGCTTGATTTCAGGTGGTTTTGAATGATGGTTGTTCTGTAGTTTAGTTGTAACTTTGATGTGGTTGTGGGAGGACGCGATACCACGTTTACCTACGCCGCCATCTTGACCGGAAGTCTTGGACTACTATTTTACACCACACACAATTTAACTCTAAATGGATTAAAGATAAATGTGAGACCTGAAAACATAAAACTACGAGAAGAAAATATAGGTGGTAAGCTCCTAGACATAGATTTTGATGATGATTTTTAAAACTCTGACACCAAAAGGCAAAAAAAAAAATGAACCCCCCCCCCCAAAAAAAAAAAACCAGCAAAAGTAAACAAGTGGGACTACATCAAACTAAAAAACTTCTGTGTGGTAAAGGGAACCATCAGCAAAATGAAAATGCAACATACTGAATGGGAAAAATATAATCGCAAATCATATATCTGATAAGGGACTAATATCCAAAAATACAAAGAACTCATGTGACTCAATAGTGAAAACAACAAAAATCCACCCAATCTGATTAAGAAATGGATAGAAGATCCGAATAAATATTTTTCCAAAGAAGACATACAGATGGCCAATGGGTGTATGAAAAGATGTTCAACATCATTATTAGGGAAATGCAAATCAATACCATAATGTGATCACCTCATACCTGTTAGAATAGCTGTTACCAAAAGCAAAAGAAATAACAATAGTTTGAGAGAATATGAAGAACAGAAAACCCTCATGCATTGTTGGTGGGAATGTGAATTGTGCAATCACTATGGAAAACAGTATGGAGGTTCCTCAAAAAATTAAAAGTTGCATTACCATGTGATCCAGCAATTCCGCTACTGGGTATTTATCCAAAGAAAATGGAAACACTAATTCAAAAATATGCATGCACTCTCATGTTCACTGTAGCATTATTTACAATAGCCAAGATACAGAAACAGCCTAAGTTCTCATCAATGGTTAAATGAATAAAGAAATTGTGAGATGTATATGCAATGGAATATTGTTCAGCACTAAAAATGTATCGACATGGATGGAGCTTGAGGTCATTATTCTAAGTGAAATAAGACAGAGAAAGACAAATACCATATAATCTTTTTTATAATCTCTATTATATAACTAAAAAAACCCAAACTCATCAATACAGAGAAGAGATTGGTAGTTGCAAGAGGCAGGGGGGTGGAGGGTGGGAGAAATGGGTAAACATTTTTTTTAGTCTAAATAAATTGAATAAAAATTTAAAAAGATATGCATTTTGCTTTGGCTATCTATCATTTTATGGCCAGGCACAGATCAGTGAAAATTGAGTTGTCCAAGGCATGTGTTCCCAGCTGAGTTTGAAAAGGGTAATATTCTGCTTTCTCATTTCAGCTCTCATACTGTAAATGAGTCCTGTTTGTAATCTATTTAGTGCCAAGTTTTTTTCTTCTTTCTGCTTTTTGCTTTTTGTTGGTGATTTTGCTGTTTAAAGTGGCCCTGATGCATAGTGTTAAAGTAATATCTAGTGTTTCTAAGGATAAGACTGTGATATGTCTTACAGAGAAAATACATGTGTTATTAGCTTCACTCAGGCATGAGTTATAGTGCTACTGCCTGTGAGTTCAATATTAATGAATCAATAATATATTTTACTTATTTATTTTATTTAATTTTTTATATTTAGTACAGATGTTTCTCCATTTTCCACCACTGATTCCCCCCTCCCCCTCCCTCCTCACCCTGTCCCCAGCTTATTTGTCCATGTTCATTGTTCATGCATACATGCATATAAGTTCTGTGGTTTATCTCTCCCCCACCATCCCCTTATTCTGGGGATTGTCAGTCTGTACCGCACTTCCATGTATCTGGGACTACCCTATTCCTCAGACTGTTATGTTCATTATATTCCACAGATAAGTGAGATCATATGATACCTGTCTTTCTCTGTTTGGCTTGTTTTGCTTAGAATAATACTTTCCAGGTCTCTCCTTGTCGTCTCAAAGGATAAGAGATCCTTCTTACAGCTGCATAGTACTCCATTGTGTATATGTACCACCGCTTTTTATCTATTTGTCTACTGATGGACACTTGGGCTGTTTCCAGATCTTAGCTATTGTAAATAGTGTTGCTATGAACATGGGGGTACATATATTCTTTCTGATTGGTGTTTCAGGTTTCTTAGGGTATATTCCTAGAAGTGGGATCACTGCATCAAAGAGCAATTCAATTTTTAATTTTGTGAGGTAACACCATACGGTTTTCCATAGTGGCTGTACCAGTCTGCATTCCCACCAGCAGTGTACTAGAGTCCCCTTTTCTCCACACACTCACCAACACTTGTTGTTTGATGATTTGTTGATGGTGGCCACTCTGACATTGTTTTAATTTGCATCTCTGTGATGATTAGTGATGTTGAGCATTTCTTCATATGTCTCTTAGCCATTTGTATGTCCTGTTTGGAGAGGTGTCTATTTAGTTCCTCTGCCCATTTTTTAATTGGGTTCTTTGACTTCCTTTTGTTGAGTTGTATGAGCACTCTCTCTATATTGTAAATTAACCTCTGATCTGATATATAATTGGTAATTATGCTCTTCCATACAGTCAGATGCCTTTCCATTTTGATGATTGTATCTTTTGCTGTGCAGAAGCTTTTGAGTTTGATGTAGTCCCATGTGTTCATTTTCTCCTTTGTTTCTGTGGCCTTAGGTGATGTATAAGTGAAAATTCTGCTGCGTATGATGTCTGAAATTTTGTTGCCTATATTTTCTTCTTGGATTTTTATGGATTTATGAGTCACATTTAAGTCTTTTATCCATTTTGAGTTTATTCTTGTGTGTGGTGTAAGTTGATCGTCTAGTTTCATTTTTTTGCATGTAGCTGTCCAATTTTCCAACAGCATTTATTAAAGAGGCTCCCTTTACTCCACTGTATGCTCTTGCCACCTTTGTCAACTATTAGTTGAGCATATTGCCTTGGGTTCATTTCTGGGTTTTCTGTTCTGTTCCACTGGTCTATATTCCTGTTCTTGTGCGAGCACCAGGCTGTTTTGATTACAGCGGCTTTATAGTAGAACCTGAAATCTGGTAATGTGATCTCTTCTACTTTGTTCTTCTTTTTCAAGATTGCTGTGGCTATTCAAGGTCTTTTTTGGTTCTATATGAACTTTTGAAGTATTTGTTCTAGTTTTGTGGAGGATGTCATTGGTATTTTGATGGGGATTGCATTGAATCTATAGATTGCTTTGGGTAGTACGGACATTTTAATTATGTTAATTCTTCCAATTCATGAACAAGGTATGTGCTTACACTTTTTTATATCTTCCTCTATTGTTTTTTCAGTGTGCTGTATTTTCTGTGAATAGGTCCTTTATTTCTTTGTTTAAGTTTATTCCTAGGTGTCTTAATTTTTTTTGCCGCTATGGTAAATGGGATTGTTTTCTTAGTTTCTCTTTCTGTGAGTTCATCATTGGTATATAAGAATGCCATCAATTTCTTGACGTTAATTTTGTATCCTGCTACTTTGCCAAATTCATTTCTTAAGTCTAGTAAATTTTTGATGGAGTCTTTGGGGTTTTCTACGTATAGGATCATGTCATCTGCAAATAATGACAATTTCACTTCCTCCTTTTCAATTTGGATCCCTTTTATTTTTTCTTCATGTCTGATTGCTGTGGCTAAGATTTCCAGTACTATGTTAAATAAGAGTGGTGAAAGTGGGCATCCTTGTCTTGTTCCTGTTCTTAAGGGAAATACTTTTAGTTTTTGTCATTGAGTATGATGTTGGCTGTAGGTCTTTCATATATGGCCTTTATTATATCTAGATATGATCCCTCTATTCCCACATTACTGAGCATTTTTATCAGAAATGGATGCTGGATTTTGTCAAAGGCTTTTTTGGCATCTATTTATATGATCATGTGTTTTTATTCTTCATGTTATTCATGTGTTGCATCACATTTATTGATTTGTGAATACTGTACCAGCCTTGCATCCCTGGGATGAATCCCACTTGGTATATTGAATAATTTTTTTGATGTAATGGTGGATTCAATTTGCTAATATTTTGTTCAGGATTTTGGCAACTATGTTCATCAGGGATATTGGTCTGTAGTTTTCTTTCTTTGTAGTGTCTTTTTCTGGTTTCGGAATTAGAATTATGCTGGCCTCAAAAAATGTATTTGGAAATCTTCCTTATTCTTGAATTTTTTGAAATAGTTTGAGGAGAATGGGTATTAGTTCTTTGAATGTTAGGTAAAATTCCCCCGTGAAGTCGTCTGGGCCTGGGCTTTTGTTTGCTGGGAGGGTCTTGATTACATCTTCAATTTCTTTTGTTGTTATTGGTCTGCTCAAGTTTTTGATCTCTTCCCAGTTCAGTTTTGGGAGACTATGTGTTTCTAGAAATTGGTCCATTTTGCTTAGATTGTTGAATTTGTTGCCGCATAATTGTTCATAATATTTGTTATCAATCCTTTGTATTTCTGTGGTGTCAGTTATTATTTCTACTCTTTCATTTCTGATTTTGTGTATATGGGTTTTCTCTCTTTGTTTCTTGGTTAATTTAGCTAAGGGTCCATATATCTGATTTATCTTTTCCAAAAACCAGCTCTTTATTTCATTGATTCTTTGAATTGGTTTTTTGGAGTCCATGTTATTTATTTCTGCTCTGATCTTTACTATTTCCTTCCTTCTCCTTGGTCTGGGGTTTTCGTTTTGTTTGCTTTCTAGTTCTTTAAGTTGTGAGGTTAGATAGTCTATTAGAAATTTTTTTTGCTTTTTGAGGTAGGCCTGTAGTGCTATGGACTTCCCTCTCAGAATGGCTTTCACTGCATCCCATAGATTTTGTGTGTTTGTATGTTTATTTTCATTGGTTTCCAGGAATTTTAAAATTCCTTTCTTGATCTCCATGGTAACCCATTTATTGTTCAATAACATGCTATTTAGCCTCCATGTGTACAAATGTCTTTGCATGTTCTTGTTGATTTCTAGTTGCATGCCATTGTGATCTAAGAAGATGCTTGATTTGATTTCAATCTTCTTGAACTTGTAGAGACTTAGTTTGTGCCCTAACATGTGGTCTATCTTTGAGAATGTTCCTTGTGCACTTGAGAAGAATGTGAATTCTGCAGTTTTGGGGTATAATTATCTGTAGATATCTATGAAATCTATTTGATCTAGTGCTTCATTTAGAGTCTGTGTTTCCGACTTCCGGTCAAGATGGCGGCGTAGGTAAACGGGGTATCGCGTCCTCCAACAACCACATCAAAGTTACAACTAAACTACAGAACAACCATCATTCACAACCGCCTGAAATCAAGCTGAATGGAAGTCCTACAACTACAAAATTAAAGCAGCAGCCACATCCAGACTGGTAGGAGGGGCGGCGGCGGCGGTGGCGGCGGGCCAACAGGCTGGTCCCAAACCCAAGTGTGGCGGATAAAAATCAGGAGGATCCCGGGGCTGGGAAGGTCCTTCTTGAGGACTGAGGGGTCCCTGTCCCACACCAGGTGCCCTGCGCAGGGTTCCAGTGCCAGGAAGAGAAGTCCCCATAACTTCTGGCTGGAAAAACCAGCGGGAACTGAGGCTCAGGGAAGCTGAAGTGGCTGGAGCCCCAGGCAGCTCCCTAAAGGGTCTGCGCATGGACTTATCGGACTCTCTCCCTGTTAGCTTGGAGGGGAGGCAGCTCAAGGGGCATCAGAGACATACAGGGAAGCACCGAGCTGTTTGGCACTGGAGTGAGGGCTGGAGAGGGGGCTTTCTCGGGGACAAACGTGCTGTCAGAGGCCTTTGTTCCTTTGGTGAGCCCTTCCCAGGGGCGGCAGACAGTCGCCATATCTGAGACTCCAGCAACCTGGCTCACACTTGTAGCCCCGCCCTGGTGACTCCCTGAGGCCCCGCCCCACCCAACTTTCAAGCCCACTCAAGCTGTTGCCACTTGCTTAACCATAGGATTGGCCTGTCTTGGATCCTGCTTCAGGTTTTTCCTAAATTCTTTCAAACGAGCAGCATCTGGTCTCAGCGAGCCCCATACCTCTCGTTAAGTAATACACAGAAACAAACACAGGGAGGCAGCCAAAATGAGGAGACAAGGAAACAGGTCCCAAATGAAAGAACAGAACAAAACCCCAAGAAAAGAACTAAGCGAAATGGAGATAAGCAACCTAACAGATACTGAGTTCAAAATACTGCTTATAAGAATGCTCAATGAACTTAGTGAGAACCTCAGTGAACTTAGTGAGGGCCTCAAGAGCATAAAAAAGGACCAGTTAGAAATCATGGATACACAGTTAGAATTGAAGGAGGCATTAACTGAAATAAAGAATAATTTACACAGCTTCAATAATAGAGTATGTAAATCCAAGGAGCAAACCATCGATTTGGAATATAAGGAAGCAAAAAATGCCCAATCAGAAGAGCGAAAAGAAAACAGAATCCAAAAAAAATGAGGATAGTGTAAGGAGCCTCTGGGACAACTTCAAGCGTGCCAACATTCGCATCTTGGGGGTGCCAGAAGGAGAAGAGCGAGAACAAGAAATTGAAAACCTGTTTGAAACAATAATGGCAGAAAACTTTCCTAACTTGGTGAAGGAAACAGACATACAAGTCCAGGAAGCACAGAGAGTCCCAAACAAGATGAACCTCAAGAGGCCCACACCAAGACACATCATCATCAAAATGCAAAAGGTTCAAGACAAAGAGAGAATCTTAAAAGCAGCAAGAGAAAGGCAGCTAGTTACCTACAAGGGAGTTCCCATTAGGCTGTCAGTTGATTTCTCAAAAGAAACTTGGCAGGCCAGAAGGGAGTGGCAAGGAATATTCAGAGTGATGAAAACCAAGAACCTACAACCAAAATTACTCTATCCTGCAAAGCTGTCATTTAGAATCAATGGACATATAAAAACTTTCCCAGACAATAAAAAGTTAAAGGAGTTCATCACTACCAAACCATTATTATATGAAATGATGAAGGGTCTTTTTGAAGAAAAAGATAAAATGTATGAACAAACAAAATGGCAATGAATACATATCTATCAATAATGGAATCTGCAAACAAAATGAACAGGTAGAACAGAAACATTCTCATAGATACAGAGAACATTTTGTTGGTTGCCAGTTGGGAGGGGGGTTAGGGGAATGGGTGAAAAAGGTGAAGGGATTAAGAAGCACAAATTCATTGCTAGACTGACAAACCTCAAAGGGAAAGGGGTTGGGGGGGTGGGAAGAAATAAACCAAAGAACTTATATGCATAACCAATGGACACAGACAATAGTGTGGGAAAAGGTGGGGGGGGCGGGAGTGGGGAGGAGGGGGCAATGGGGGAAAATGTGGAACATCTGTAATACATTTTACATCCAACAATAAAGGTTTGGAAAAAATAAAAAAATAAAAATTAGAGTCTGTGTTTCCTTGCTAATTTTTTGTCTACAAAATCTATCCAGTGATCTCAGCGAGGTGTTGGAGTCCCCTGCTATGATTGTATTTCCATTGATTTCTTCTTCGAAGTCCTCCAAAAGATTTTTAATATATTTTGGTGCTCCTATATTGGGTGCATATATGTTTACCAAGGTTATATCTTCCTGTTGGATAGATTCTTTCAATATTATGCAGTGGCCTTCATTGTCTCTAGTTATGGCCTTCATTTTGAAATCTACTTAATCAGATATGAGTATTTGTACCCCAGTTTTTTTTGTTTTTGTTTTTTTTGCTTTCTGTTTGCTTGAAAATGTTTTTCCATCCCTTCACTTTCAACCTATGTGAGTCTTTTGTTTTGAGGTGGGTCTATTGTAAACAACATATTTATCTCATTCTTTCTTATCCAGTCAGCTACTCTGTGTCTTTTTATCAGAGCATTCAAACCTATTACATTTAAGGTAACTATTGATATGTATTTATTTATTGCCATTTTCATTTCGTGTAGTTATATTTTTCTTTCTATTTCTTCTACTACAGTCCTTTTGGCATATCTTGCAGTGCTGGTTTGGTGCTAATGTATTTTCTTATCCTTTTTGTTTTGTTTTGTTTGAGAAGCACTTTATTTGACCTTGTATTTTGAATGATAGCCTTGCTGGGTAGAATAGCCTTGGATGTAGATCCTTGTTTTTCATGACCTTGATTATCTCATGCCATTCTCTTCTGGTCTGTAGTGTTTCTGTTGAGAAGTCAGCTGACAGCCTTATGTGGTTTCCTCTGTAGGTAACCTGTTCCTTATCTCTTGCTTCCTTTAGGATTCTTTGTCTTTAATTTTTGGCATTTTGATCACTATGTGTCTTGGTGTGGGCCTGTTTGGGTTCTTTTTGGGGCTCTGTGTGATTCTTGAACTTGAATGCCTTCTTCCTTCACCAAATTAGGGAAGTTTTCTGTCACTATTTCTTCAAATGTATTCTCTAACCCTTGTTTATTTTCTTCCTCTTTCAGGACTCCTATGATGCGAATGTTATTACATTTCCAGTTGTCCCCAGTTCTCTTAAGCTATATTCCTGCTTTTTAATGTTTTTTTTTTTTTTTCCTTATGGTTTTCTGATTGGTTGATATTTTCTACCCTGTCTTCTAATTCACTTATTTGGTCCTCAGCTTCCTCTACTCTGCTGGCTAGTCTTTCCAATGTGTTTTTTATTTCTGCTATGTCATTCTTCATTTCCACTTGGTTGGTTTTCAATGTTTCTATATCTTTACTCATGGTGCTGATGTCCTTACTCATGTTGTTGAGCTTCCTCAAGATCATGGCTCTGAACTCTACCTCTGATAATTTGCTTAATTGCATTTCATTTATCTCATCTTTAATAGAGTTCCCTTGTTTTTTCATTTGGGATTTGTTTCTTTGTTTCACCATTTTGGCTATCTCAGTGGGTTTTGAAGCCTGCCAAATTTTCCCCGTGGGTGTTGTTGTTCTGCTCTTTGTGTCTCCCTCTACTAGGTTTGGATGAGCCTGGGTGGGACCACGTTAAACACCACTGTCAAGTCTTACTTTTTTGGGTAGATTTGCAAGCCCAGGAAAGGTTCAGTTATCCTCTAGGTTTTTCCTGGTGGCTAGTAGTGTCAGTTACTCAGTTCCTTGGAATGTAATCCTGGTGTTCTGCATAAGATGATTTCCAGAGGGAGGGCTAGATGCTGGTGTTAATGAGCCTAAATTTGCATTTCTTTGCCCCTCCTGGAAAAGGCTGAATCTCTGGGGGGCGGGGGGCTGCTGCTTTTCCCCACAGCTCTGGGAAGGAGCACACTGGCCACCTTTCTTTGTGGACGCAATTCAGCCAGAACTCTGAGTGCTCTCCAAATCCCGGGTGTTCACATAGAGTTCCAGCCTAGTCTGCCCTCCCTCTACCATAGCCCCCAGGTGAGTGACTGTGGCTATTTTAGAGCTCTGTACGGACTCTCTGAGCAATGGAGTGTGCTTGGTCTTTCCTCCCAAAGGGCGCTGTTCACAGCTAAGATTGCTCCTGTCTGTGGGCTCCCAGCCCGTTACCCTCTCACGCCTCTGCAGATTTTACCAATGTCCTTTGTTATATGGTCCTGTCCTGCTGCTTTTCTGTTGCTTTTTTCCAGAGGATTTGTCTTCATTTTAGTTGTAATTCTTATTTTGTCCTGGGAGATCATCTGCATAGCTTCTATTTACTCTGCCTCCATTTTCACATCCTGTATGCCTATCTTGTGTGTGGCTGGGTCGCACAGGCCTTCCTGGTGCCCCCGCACCCTTCATGTCCCGCAGGAAACTGGATTGCACAGTCCCTTTGGGGACCGGGCTCTATGCCTATGTTATGGGCTGCTGGGTCACACAGGCCTCTCTGGTGTTTCCGTACCCCGCAGGTTTTGCAGGTGACTAGATCGCACAGTCCCTGCTGGGTTGCACAGGACTCTTTGTTGCCCCCGCACCCTGCAGTTCCCCAGGGCAGGCAGCTGGATCTCACCAGTCTCTCTAGGGCTCTGGTTTCCTACTGCTCTTGTGGGCAGCTGGGTTGCACAGGTCTCTCTGGTGCCCCAGCACCCCGCAGTTCCCATGGGCAGCCAGATCTCACCATTCTCTCGTGCTCGGGCTTCTCACTGCACTTGTGAGCTACTGGACCGCACAGGCCTCTGTGGAGCCCCAAGTCCTGCCGCTGGTGGCTGGGGAGTGCTGCTGCCCCATGGGGCTCAACTCCTGCTCAGCTTTTGTTCTTGTTTTTGGGGATGGGTCTCATCTGCTGGTCTGTGCTTCTGTTGCCTGGGGATGGATGCCTGCTCCCCTGCCTCTGTTGCTGGGGGTATATCTTGACTCTGAGAGGGCTGCTCCTATGGGGCATGATGCTGGGCTCTGGGCTGTCTGAGGCTTTTGGGACTGGCACATTGGGAGCTCCACTACTGTGCACCAGTCTGTGTTTACACAGAGTGTCCACTGCTCTGATGGTGCCAGGTGCACTGGTGGGCTCAGGTTGCTGGGCCCTAGCTGCTCCCACTGCCTCCTCCCAGGGAAGACCTGGGATCTTCCAAAATGGTGGGACCTCCCCATGGCACAGGGAGAAGTGCCCTGAAGGGCCACTTACTAAGGTAGTGGGCTGCTGCAGTCCACATCACAGGAACTTTCTGCTCTGCGGCTCTGCATTGCTCGGGTTTGGTTGTCCACCTTCACGTCCACTCACACTCTCTCACTCTCTCACACACTCAACCTCCCTTTGGTCCTGCCCCGCCGCCATCTCCTCAATAATATATTTTAAAGGACTTCCAGTCAAGATGGCGGGTAGGTAAACGCGGTATTGCGTTCTCCCACAACCACATTAAAGTTACAACTAAACTACAGAACAACCATCATTCTGAACCACTTGAAATCAAGCTGAATGGAAGTCCTACAACTACGGAATTAAAGCAGCAGCTGCATCGAGACTGGTAGGGGGGTTGAAGGCCGACAGGCTGGTGCCACACCCACATGTGGCGGATAAAAATCAGGAGGACATCTCGGCTGGGAAGGTCCTCCCTGAGGACTGAGGGGTCCCTGTTCCACACCAGGCACCCTGCTCAGGGTTCTAGTGCCAGGAAGAAAAGTCCCCATAACTTCTGGCTGGAAAAACCAGCAGGAACTGAGGCTCAGGGAAGCTGAGGTGGCTGGAGCCCCAGGCAGCTCCTTAAAGGGCCCGCGCACGGACTTATAGGACTCACTCCCTCTATGCTTGGAAGGGAGTCAGCACAATGGGCACCAGAGACATACAGGGAAGAACTGAGCTGTTTGGCACTGGAGCGAGGGCTGGAGAGGGGGCTTTCTCCAGGACAAACGTGCTGTCAGAGGCATTTGTTCCTTACGTGAGCCCTTCCCTGGGGCGGCAGACAGTCGCCATATCTGAGACTCCAGCAACCTGGCTCACACTGGTTGCCCCGCCCTGGTGACTCCCTGAGGCCCCGCCCCACCCAACTTTCAAGCCCACTCAAGCTGTTGCCACTTGCTTAACCATAGAATTGGCCTGTCTTGGATCCTGCTTCAGGTTTTTCCTAAATTCTTTCAAACGAGCAGCATCTGGTCTCAGTGAGCCCCATACCTCTCGTTAAGTAATACACAGAAACAAACACAGGGAGGCAGCCAAAATGAGGAGACAAAGAAACAGGTCCCAAATGAAAGAACAGAAAAAAAAACAAGAAAAGAGCTAAGTATGAGATCGAAAAATGGCGGCGGAGTGAACGGAGCTACACAGACCGTCTCCCAGAACCAAACTGGAATTACAACTATAACACAGACAAATTGATGGGAAAAAGCAACAGAAAAGCAGCTTGCGAGGACCATACAACGAGGGACACTGACTCCATCCCGGTAGGCTTGCGAAGGCGCGAGACGGGGCTGGGAGCCCACGGTCGGCAGCTCGGCAGCGGCCTTAGCTGGGAGCAGCACCCTCGGGTTACACTCCCTGGCGGCTCCAGAGCACAGAGCCAGGACAGCGGCTAAAACAGCCACAGCCACTTACCTTGGGCTCCAGCAGAGGGAGGGCAGACTGGACTGGAACTGTGTCGGGACACTAGGGATTTGGAGGGCACCCAGAGTGTTTGCGGAGTGCCAACCACCCAGGACGGTGGCCACATTGCTCCTTCCCAGGGCTCTGAGGAGAGGCAGCAGCTCCTCCCTCGGAGATCCAACCCCAGCCTGTGGGCCATTGAAGTGCTAATTGAGGCTCATTAACAACCAGCATCTGCCCCACCCCCATGAAAGCCCCTTGTGCTGAGCACCTGAGGGAGTTTTTCAATCAACTGACAACCCAAAACTCTTCAAGTAACCTGGACTGCTAGCCTCAGGCAAAAGCCAGAGGATAACAGTACCTTTCCTGGGCTGGCAACTTTAACCAGGAAAGTAAGACTTGACATTGGTGTTTAACGTGGGTCCTCCCTCGCTCATTTAAACCCAGGAGAGGGAGCCACAAACAGCAGAACACCAACACCCACAGGGAGAACTTGACAGGCTCCAAAGCCCACAGTGATAGTCAAAATGGTGAAACACAGAAACAGAAGCCAAATGAAAGAGCAAGAGACCTCCACTGAAGATGAGATCAATGTGGAGCAATTAGGCATGTTAACAGAGCTAGAATTCAGAGCCATGATCTTGAGGAAGCTGAACAGCATGAGTAAGGACATAGAGACACTGAAAATAAGCCAACTGGAAATTAAAAACCATCAAGAAGAGATAAAAAATGACATATCAGAAATGAAAAACACATTGGAAGGTTTAAAAAGCAGAGTAGAGGAAGCTGAGAACTGGATCAGTGGATTAGAAGACAGGGTAGAAAAAATCAACCAATCAGAAAAACAAAAGGAAAAAACTATTAAAAAACAGGAAGACAGCTTAAGAGAACTGTGGGACAACTGGAAACGTAATAATATTCGCATCATAGGAGTCCCCGAAGAAGAAAATGAACAAGGGATAGAGAATATATTAAAAAAAATAGTGACATAAAACTTCCCTAATTTGGTGAAGGAAGAAGGCCTTCAAGTTCAAGAAGCACAGAGAGTCCCAAGTAAGAAGAACCCTAACAGGCCCACACCAAGACACATAGTAATTAAAATGCCACAAATTAAAGACAAAGAGAGAATCCTAAAAGCAGCAAGAGATAAACAACAGGTTACCTACAAAGGAAACCCCATAAGGCTCTCAGCTGACTTCTCACAAGAAACACTACAGGCCAGAAGGGAATGGCATGAAGTAATCAAAGTCATGAAAAAAAAAAATCTGAATCCAAGACTACTCTACCCAGCTAGGCTATCATTCAAAATAGAAGGTCAAATAAAGAGCTTCCCAGACAAAAAAAGGCTAAGGGAATACATTAGCACCAAACCAGCACTGCAAGAAATGTTAAAAGGACTGCTGTAATTAGCAGTAGATATGGGAAGAAAAATGGAACCACACTAACAAAAATGGCAATAAATAAGTACATATCAATAATCACCTTCAATGTAAATGGATTGAATGCTCCCATAAAAAGACACAGAGTAGCTGATTGGATAAGAAAGCATGACTCATCTATATGTTGTTTACAAGAGACCCACCTCACAACAAAAGACTCACATAGGTTGAAAGTGAAGGGATGGAAAAAAATTTTCCAAGCAAATGGAAAGCAAAAAAAAGCTGCGGTAGCAATTCTCATATCTGATAAAATAGATTTCAAAACGAAGACCATAACTAGAGACAAAGAAGGCCACTACATATTATTGAAAGGATCTATCCAACAGGAAGATATAACCTTGATAAACATATATGCACCCAATATAGGAGCACCAAAATATATTTAAAATCTTCTGGAGGACTTCCAAGGAGAAATCAACAACAATGCGATCATAGCAGGGGACTTCAACACCCCGTTGACAGCACTGGATAGATCCTCTAGGCAAAAAATTAGCAAGGAAACAGAGACTCTAAATGAAGCACTAGACCAAATGGATTTAATAGATATCTACAGAGAATTACACCCCAAAACTACAGAATACACATTCTTCTCAAGTGCACATGGGATATTCTCAAAGATAGACCACATGATAGGACACAAACTAAATCTCTACAAGTTCAAGAAGATTGAAATCATATCAAGCATCTTCTCAGATCACAATGGCATGAAACTAGAAATCAATTGCAACAAGAACATGCAAAGACATTTCAACACATGGAGGCTAAATAGCATGTTATTAAACAATGAATGGGTCACCGAGGAGATCAAGGAAGAAATTAAAAACTTCCTGGAAACCAATGAAAATGAACACACAACAACACAAAATCTATGGGATGCAGCGAAAGCAGTTCTGAGAGGGAAGTTCATAGCACTACAGGCCTACCTCAAAAAACAAGAAAAATTTCTAATTGACTGTCTAACCTCACAACTTAAAGAATTAGAAAGCAAACAAAAAGAAAACCCCAGAACAAGTAGAAGGAAGGAAATAGTAAAGATCAGAGCAGAAATGAATGACATAGGGACCAAAAAAACAATTCAAAGGATCAATGAAACAAAGAGCTGGTTTTTCGAAAAGATAAACAAGATTGATGGACCCTTAGCTAGACTCACCAAGAAACAAAGAGAGAGAACCCAAATACACAAAATCAGAAATGAAAGAGGAGAAGTAACAACCAACACAACGGAAATACAAAAGATCATTAACAACTATTATGAACAACTATATGGCAACAAATTCGACAATCTAAGGGAAATGGACAAATTTCTAGAAACACACAGACTCCCAAAACTGGACCCGGAAGAGATAGAAAACTTGAACAGACCAATAACAACTAAGGAAATTGAAGAGGTAATCAAGACTCTCCCAGCAAACAAAAGCCCAGGCCTGGACGGCTTCACGGGGGAGTTTTACCGAACATTCAAAAAAGAACTAACACCCATTCTCCTCAAACTATTTCTAAAAATTCAAGAAGAAGGAAGACTTCCAAACACGTTCTATGAGGCCAGCATAATTCTAATTCCAAAACCAGAAAAAGACTCTACGAAGAAAGAAAACTACAGGCCAATATCCCTGATGAACATAGACGCCAAAATCCTGAACAAAATATTAGCAAATCGGATTAAGAAATACATCACAAAAATTATTCACCATGACCAAGTGGGATTCATTCCAGGGATGCAAGGCTGGTACAATATTCACAAATCAATAAATGTGATACACCACATAAACAAAATGAAGAATAAAAACCACATGATCATATCAATAGATGCTGAAAAAGCATTCGACAAAATCCAGCATCCATTTCTGATAAAAATGCTCAGCAGTGTGGGAGTAGAGGGATCATATCTCGACATAATAAAGGCCATATATGAAAGACCTACAGCCAACATCATACTCAATGGATAGAAACTAAAAACATTTCCATTAAGAACAGGAACAAGACAGGGATGCCCACTTTCGCCACTCTTATTTATCATTGTACTGGAAGTCTTAGCCACAGCAATCAGACATGAAGAAAAAATAAAAGGGATCCAAATTGGAAAGGAGGACGTGAAACTGTCATTATTTGCAGATGACATGATATTATACATAGAAAATCCTAAAGACTCCATCAAAAATCTACTAGACTTAATAAACGAATTTGGTAAAGTAGCAGGATACAAAATTAACGTCAAGAAATCGACGGCATTCTTGTACACTAATGATGAACTCACAGAAAGAGAAACTGAAAAAACAATCCTATTTACCATCGCACCAAAAAAATTATTTTTTTGTTAACCTCACTCAAGGAAGGGAGGTAGGAGGGATGGAGGAAGAGAGAGAGAGAGAGAGAGAGAGAGAGAGAGAGAGAGAGAGAGAGAAACATCGATGTGAGAGACACATCAATTGATTGCTTCCTGCATGACTCCAACCAGGGCCAGGGATTAAACCTGCAACTCAGGTATGTGTCCTGGACCAGTATTTAAACCTGTGACCCTTTGGTCTGTGGGCCTACACTCTAATTGCTGAGCCAAACTGGCCAGATTAGGGGCTTTAATTGCATCTGAAAAATCCCTTCACAGCATCACCTAAATTAGTGTTTGATTGAATAAATGGGAGAAGAGGTGTATACCAGGGGCCAGGAATCTTGTGGGATCACCTTAGAATTTTTGCCTACTACATACAACGTGGTCAAAAAGAAGTGTAGTGATGGGGCTAAGAGAGAAAATTGTCGTGGGCAATGGGAGGATTGTGTTTCTATAGGTTATAACTTTTCCCACTCAATTATCCATAATAACTGGGAGTGTGATTGGATTATTAGGCAAGTCTCTTCAGTAACATGGATCCTTTTGGAGAAGGGAGGAATTAACTACATACATCTTAATCAATAACCTTTTTGATTACATTGCTTATTTGGTTTACAGGGCGAATATTCTGGTACTTTTCCCTACCTGTGATTTTTAAGTTAGGCTGGACTGTGATTTAAAACAGAATTAAGGGCAGTGTGGTGCAAGTATTCTCTTTTAAAATGCCCGGACCAGGATTTAGCAAAGAGAGATGAGGAAGGAGTCACATAGCCAAGAAGGAAACTCTATCATTTCAGGCCAGGGTGACTGAGTGTCTAGGGGTGTGAAAGCTGGAAGAAGCTGTCTCTTCGGGAGAAAGAATGAACTCCTATTGGTGTGGGAACCTCAGAAGATCTAGGAGAGAATGAATTTGTGTGTATGTGGAGATAAGAGAGGAAGGAGGAGACACAATACTGGCATGCTGGCCTGCTTCTCTTAGAAGCAATTGAGTGGGTGGGATTTACTAGAGTAATTACAAAATTAACTAACTCTTTTGACTACATTCTATATACAGGCACTATTCTAAGTGTTTGTATCCCCAGATCTTTTGATGTAGGTACTATCACCATTCCTGTTTTGTGATGAGGAAAGTGAGGGATATACAAGTTGAATACAAATTATCCAAACTCTAGTTACATGCTAAAGTATTTAGGGGGAAGTGTACTGATGTCTGTAACATACTATGAAATATAACAACAAAAGGATGGTCTGATGGTGGGTAGAGGGGTGGATAATAAGTATTTATATGATAAAACAACAAGTGCAGTAAAATGTAAATGGTAGAATCTAGTGATGAATATGTGGGTGTTCACTGTAAAATTCTTTCAACTTAAAAAAATTAATTTGTTATGTGCCCCTAGCGAGAACTGAACCCGGGACTCTCTGGTCCGCAGGCTGAAGCTCCAACCACTGAGCTAAAACGGCCAGGGTTCTTTCAACTTTTGTATATGCTTGGACATTTGGAAAAAGTTAATTGTCCAAGATTACACAGCTAAATGGTGAAACCAGGAGTCTAATCTAAGCAGTCTAGCTCCAAAGTATGTGTTCTTGATAACTATGCTAAGCCACTTCTACGAAGCTGGTTTTGCAAAGAGGTATAGTACTGTATATTAAATGATTAAAATCACATTGTTCTTTCAAGTCAATTGGTCTTTAAAAACATTTTTTTTCTTTCCCTTTATTGATTTTAGAGAGAGAGGAAGTGTGAAGGAGAGAGAGATAGAAACATTTATGAGAGAAAACATTGATTGGCCGCCTCCTGCATGCCTCCCACTGGGGATCGGGCCCACTACCTGGGCATGTGTCCTGACTGGGAATTGAACCGGTGACCTCTTGGTGCATGGGTCAACACTCAACTGCTGAGCCACACAGGCTGGACTCATTTGGTCTTTATAAGCTTTGCCATGTAAACTATGGAACAGTATAACACAGTCTCTTCCGCAAGGAGTTCTGTGTCTTGTTGGGGTGACAAGATGCATACATCTTAATCAATATGAGAGGGGATAAAATGAGGGAGCAGAGCTTTGGAGGGGGGCTAGTGGGAACTGAATCAAAGGCATGAATTGGGTCACTGGTGTCCTCAAAGACAAGAGAAAGAAGGAGAATGAGAGCAAGGGTGTAGAGTTTGAGATATTTTAAATAGAATGGAGGGAGCTTGGTCCTGATGAGACTATCTTGTACATATGGTAGGAGGTGACAAGAATTTAAACCATTGCTTTTGGGAGTAAACATAAGATGACTAGAAAATATGTTGGCCGTTGACGGATCCCAGTTGGGGTCAGAGGGCAAGTAGTATTTGCTGTGGTTCTATATTTCTTTAGTCAAGTTCATTGCAGCCTATTAGAAATAGGGTAGGACAAGGTAGAATGTGAGATAGGCTCAGAAGAAGATGGTAAGGAAACCAGAGTCTAAGGTGACTTTTATAGGAGAAAAATAGTGAGGACAGAAAGTCCAACTCTCCCTCTCCTTGAAACTACTCTGCTTGAACCTACTGTTCATGTAAGAATTTGGCTGCTCCCTCTATACTGTCACTGACTTTCAAACCTTTCCAACTGAAGTACCAGCTCTGGCAGCCCTACCTCTCAGGTCTTAGTTCTCTTATGTCTAGACTCAAAGGCATGAATTGGGTCACTGGTGTCCTCAAAGACAAGAGAAAGAAGGAGAATGAGAGCAAGGGTGTAGAGTTTGAGATATTTTAAATAGAATGGAGGGAGCTTGGTCCTGATAAGACTATCTTGTACATATGGTAGGAGGTGACAAGAATTTAAACCATTGCTTTGGGGAGTAAACATAAGATGACTAGAAAATATGCCCTCAAGGCTTAATTGTAACTAGTTTTTCAAAGGTCATCTTATCAAATAGCCTTTATTCTGTTCTCATTTTCTTGACCAAATTTCTCTGTGCTCACCCTCTTTCTGATAACTTTCCTCCCTTGATTTTCATGATGATCTTCTCTTGTTTCTCCTTCTACTTCCTGATTGCTATTTCTTAGTCTCTCTGGTTGAAACATTCTACTTCTTCCTCCTTTTTCTTAAAGTAATTGGGCCCAGTAGGCCATCCTTGATCCTCTTTCATTCTTGCTCTATCAGTTGTCTCTCAGATTTCTGAGAGATCCTATTTACTCCCATAGCTTTATCAATGATCTCTTTCAAGATGATTCTCAAATGTTTACCTCCAGACTTCAACTTTTTTCTGGAGCCTCAGATCTACATGTTCAATTGGCTGGTAAAACCTCAAATTAGATAGCTCAGATTAAACATGTCTTAAACAGCAAATGACTTCTTCAAGTCTATGGGTATCTCTTTCCCCCATTACAGGGATGAGATCCTGGAGGGCAGAGCCTGGGCTTCTTGGCTGTCTTCATAGACTGGAGTTAAGTCAGGAGCACAATGAGAAGAAGGGACCTTATTCTTGCACCAGCCTTAACAAAGGGTGATTTTGTTGAGTGAGTTAGTAACAGGTAGAAAAGAGGGCTGAGTGAGGGTGAGCACTGCTATTCTCTGTACATAGATATGATTCACACACTTTGGGTTCATTAGCCATTATGCCTCTTGGCATCCCTAGTCCCCTTACTCCAGTGTTTTCTCATAACTCATATCTTCTGGGGAAGCACCTCCCCCACTCCCCACCACACACACATACATTCTTCACATGCCATCCCCATTAGCCTCAATTTAGGTAACCTTCAGATTCAAGAAAGAGTGGAAATGAGACCTGGGAATGTGAGGCAGGTTTTCACTGTTCCATCATCCTTCCAGCAACACTCTTATCCTCTAACCAGGGACTGACTGTGCTCTGGGCCTGGGGCAGAGGGATTGTGGGCTGAATGAATATATACCATACTTTTTATAGGTCTTTTCATTTTCTGTATAAACCCTATGAAGGCAGGCTAGGAAGCTACTGTTATCTTTGCTCTCTAGCTGAGAAAACTTAGGCCTCAAAAGAAGTAATTTAAGAGAGAGGTTGGGCCTAGGAGTTTTGGACTGCTTATTTATAGCTCAGAACATTTGTCAGTCTCCCACACAACTAAGCTCAATCAATTCCTGAAGGTCCTTGTTCCTAATTCAGGTAAGCAATAAGGACTTCAACGAGGCTGAACTGGGATTCTGTTTGCTTTGCTTAGAAGATAATGGGGCAATCAGGGAACAGGGTCCTGTGAGCTGCTGTGAGAAGAGAGGGAGGGGCTTGGGATTTGGGCCCAGGAATTCTCATCAGGAATGAAACATTTTCCACCTGCTGAGCCTAAAGCGCCTAACTCCGTCATGGAATTTGCGTGCAGACAGTTAGATCGGACTTTGGAAACAGGATGAAAAACGAGTTTCCTTCTTTCTGTTCACAAAGGCCAGCCAAGAACCAGAGCGGGAGCCAGGCCTCTGGTCGGTCGTAAACTAAACAACAGAACCAGTTATCGGTTTCAAGTCTGACTGCCTGCTCTTGTAAGGACTGTGGAACTTGAAGAGGCTCCCTTACCCTTTGTAAACCAGCAGAAAGGTGTATGGTTGTCAAGACTCCTGAGAGAATCACAGGTATACTAAAATGTGGAGTGGGAGGCTGAAAGTGCTGCTTAGAATGTATTTAGTAATTTTATTACTTTACTTCTCCCACTATGCCTATGAAAAACTTGCTGGGAGAGACCTAATTTGAGGATGAGTGGGTGGAGGTTAGGGTTAGGCAGGTGATACCAAGGCACTGAGTGCCTTGAAATTAGGAACTGGGAGCGTAAAAAGATATTAACTTCCTGGGTCATAGGGATTGCCCATAGTTAACCATCATAAGAATGTATCAGGAGTCTAATACTCTAGTCAATTCTCGACATGATGGGAGATGAATATATGACATGTGGCCTCATCAAGGTACCTGTCTTTGACTCTTGGCTGTTCCACCTATTAATTGTGGGACAAGAGACATGTTTGGTCACTCCTCTGTGTCTCAATTGCTTTTATGAGAAGATTGAATATCCACAATAAACATGAAAAAGGCCTTATAGACCATAATGCCTGATGTAGATATGAGGGGTCAATGTCATTATTACTACATGGCCTTCTGGCTTTTCCTAATCAGCACCTTTAGGAGATAATAGGAAATACAGAGATCACAGGGGAAAATATAAATGAGTCTTAAAATCTGGGTGACCTCTAAAAAGGATAAATTAATGGTTGTGGAGGCTGGAGCTCTTCCAACGATATCTGTTCTCCTGGGTATATGTTCACCTTGTCCTCAGGGTTGAGGTATCAAGTTGGACCTTCATAACTCCCTTTTGGATGTCATCCTTGGTTGCCTCTCTGCCTGGTTGGAATTTGAGCAGGCAAATAAAACTAAGTTCAGGAGTTAGAGTCCTGTTAAAGGCCAGTCAGCTTTACATCAAAATGAAGATTGGCTCCATACACACTGGTTGGGTCAACAATCAATCCAGCCAGAGAGGCCGTGTAGAGTCAGGGGAGAGCACTTGAGTAGGAGTCCAGCCAGAGGTTTTGCTCTGGCTCAGCTCCTCACCAGCTATGAGACCTTGCATGAGTCTCAGAGTTGTGTGTGTATTATAAAATGAGAGAGAGTATGTGAGAATCCCTTCTAAGCTGTAAGGCGGCATATAAATGGAAGCAGTTATTATTACTTATGTAATGTAGGGAATTGTTATTTTTGTTATTCTGTCTTCAACTATGATGTCTTTGGTTGCAAAGGGAATTGGCATGTTGGATTGGTATATTCCATTTCTTTTTATTAGATAAGCAATTGAAAATGCAGGATCTATTGTTTTTATAATCATTAACATATTTGAAGAACACATTTATTCAATTGTGGAGGGGGAACCTCAAAAATTTCCACTGAGGCCCTGCTGAAGTAAGTCTTGCTCTGTGTGGTGGGCCCCTACATAGCTGATCCTCCAAGTTAGTAAGAGGCCAGTGGTCAGTGGGCACAGCCAGTCCTTGTAGCTGATCAGTCTGAGTAAATCCCTCCCATTGACATACTAACAGCAATCAAGACTCAATTACAACAGAAGGGTGTACAGTTCACACTAGGGGTGCACCTCAAGGGCCCAGCTGGAGTGATCAGGGAGGCTGTGCCACTGAACCCTACAGGACACTTACTACAATAGGCCACCCTGGGAAGCCTAGGAAACATAGAAACTCTACCTAATACATAGAAAGAAACACAGGGAAGCAGCCAAAATGAGGAGACAAAGAAACATGTCCCAAATGAAAGAAAAGAACAAAACTCCAGGAAAAGAACTAAACAAAATGGAGATAAGCAATCAATCAAATGCAGAGTTCAAAACACTGGTTATAAGGATGCTCAAGGAACTTAATGATAACTTCAAAGAACTTAGTGAGACCTTCAAGGAACTTAAGGAGAACTCCAAGGAACGTAATGAGAACATCAACAACATAAAAAAGAACCAGTCAGAAATGAAGGATGCACTAACCAAAATAAAGAATAATTTACAGGGAATCAATAGTAGAGTAGGTAAAGCCAAGAAGCAAACCATCAATTTGTAATATAAGGAAGCAAAAAACACCTAATCAGAACAGAAAAAAAAAAAATCCAAAAAAATGAAGATAGTGTAAGGAGCCTCTGGGACAACTTCAAGCGTGCCAACATTCACATCATGGGGGTGCCTGAAGGAGAAGAGAGAGAACAAGAAATTGAAAACCTACTTGAAAAAGTAATGACAGAAAACTTCCCTAACTTGGTGAAGAAAACAGACATACAAGTCCAGGAAGCACAGGGAGTCCCAAACAAGATGAACCCCAAGAGGCCCACACCAAGACACATCATCAAAATGCAAAAGGTTCAAGACAAAGAGAGAGTCTTAAAAGCAGCAAGAGAAAAGCAGTTCATTACCTACAAAAGAGCTCCCATAATACTGTCAACTGATTTCTCAAAAGAAACTTTGCAGGCCAGAAAGGAGTGGCAAGAGATATTCAAGGTGATGAAAAGCAATGACCTACAAACAAAATAACTCTATCCTGCAAAACTGTCATTTAGAATCAATGGACATATCAAGAGTTTCCCAGACAAGAAAAAGCTAAAGGAGTTCATCACCACTAAACCAGTATTATATGAAATGTTGATAGGTCTCCTAGAAGGAGAAGAACAAAAATATGAACAGCCCGGCAGGTATTGTTCTGTGGTTGAGCATTGACCCATGTACCAAGAGGTCACTGGTTTGATTCCCAGTCACAGCACATGCCCAGGTTGTGGGCAAAACCCCCAGTGGAGGGCATGCAGGAGGTGGCCAATCGATGTTCTTTCTTATCGATGTTTCTATTTCTCTCTTTCTCTCCCTATCTCTCTAAAAAATCAATAAAGAAGAAAAGAAAAAAGAAAAAGCCCCACAGAAATATGAACAATAAAATGGCAATTAATACATATCTATCAACAACTGAATCTACAAACAATGAGCAGGGAGAACAGAAACAGACTCAGATACAGAGAACTTTTTGTTGCTTGCCAGATGGGCGAGGGCTGGGGGTTGGGTGAAAAAGATGAAGGAATTTAGAAGTACAAATTGGTTGTTAGACTGATGAACCTCAAATGGGAAGGGGGGAGGGAGGGGGGAATGAGGTAAACCAAAGAACTTCTATGCATATATGCATAACCAATGGACACAGACAATAGTGTGGGGAAGGCAGGAGGGGGCGGGATTGGGGAGGAGGGGGTCAATGGGGAAAAAAGGGGGGGCATTTGTAATACATTCAACAATAAAGATAAGTTAAAATAAAGATTTCCACTTAGATATGAGGTTTATTTTGGGGTAATGGAAAGGTTCTGAAATTAGAAGGGGTGATGGATGCAAAACACTGTGAATATGCTAAAATCCTCACTGAAATCACTTTATTTTTTATTTTATTTTTTCCTCACCTAATGATGTTTTTATTTATTTTAGAACAGAAGAGAGAGGAAGAGAGAAACATTGATGTGAGAGAGAAAAATTGATTGGTTGCCTCCCATTTGTGCCTTAAACAGGGATCGCACCTGCAACCTGAGTATGTGCCCTGACCAGCAATCGAACTTGTGATTCCTTGTTGCATGAAATGATGCTCCAACCAACTGAGCCACACCAGCCAGAGCCCCACTAAAATCACTGTAAAATAAGAAAAAAGTTATCTCAATTTAAAAAATTACACTCCCAAATGGTGTGGCTCAGTGGATTGAGTGTTGTCCCATGGGCTGAGAGGTGCTGGTTGGATTCCTGGTCAGGGCACATACCCAGGTTGTGGGCTCGATCCCCAGCAGGCATGCAGGAGGCAGCTGATTGATGTTTCTCTCTCACATGAATGTTTCTCTCTCTCTCTCTCCCTTTTTCTCTCTCTAAAAAATCAATAAAAACATTAAAAAAATTATAACCCCCACCCCCAAAACAACAACCTTGCTCAGAAGTCATGAGGACAATGAAGACTAGATCTGAAGCAGTGAGAATAGGTCCAGAGCAGGCAATATAAACATTGCTTCTTACTGTGTGAACAGTGTACTTGTGAGAGATAGGGGAGTCTTCTGAGTGGTGTGTGTGGAGACAGACTACTTAGATATAAAAGCAGTATATCACAGAAACAGTCGAGATGGAGTAGCACTGATAATGGGTGTGGAAATGGTGGTCCCAGTGCGGTGTTTGCTAATCTCAATCAAAGGGTCCCTATTGGCTGCAGGAATGGATAGCTCACATTTACTTAGCCGAAGGGCAAGGGAATGAATTACTGCTGTAAATGCAAACTTAGGTTAACCAACAATTCTGGGTTGCCCAGAACTGAGGGCTTTTCTGAGATGGACTGTCTTTTTCTTTAAATTTTTCTAAAAGACTTTATTTTTTTCTAGCTTTATTTAGGCATGATCATCAAATAAAAATTGTATATGTTTAGGTTGTACAATACTATTGTTTAAGGTGTACAACATGATGACTTAATATACATATATGTTGTTTAAGTATTACCACAATCAAATTGATCAACACATCAATTACCTCACGTAGTTACCATTATTTTTTGCGTGTGGTGAGAACACTTAAAATCTACTATCTTAGCAAACTTCAAGTATATAAAACAGTATTATTAACTATAATCACAATGCTATACATTAGATTCCCCACCACTTATTTATCTTATAACTGAAAGTGTTTACCCTTTGACTAATAATCTGTCTATTAATGGTTGAGTGAATAATGAAAGCATGACCTTGCCTGGGTGGCTCTGTTGGTTGGAGCATCATCCCATATACCAAAAGTTGGCAGATTAGATTCTTAGGGCGCATACCTAGGTTGTGTTCAATTCCTAGTCGGGGCACGTATGGGAAGCAGGTGATCAATGTTTCTCTCTCACATCAATGTTTCTCTGCCTCTACGTCTTTGTCTCTCTCTCTCTCTCCCTTCCTCTCTCTAAAAATCAATAAACATATCCTTAGGCGAAGATTAAAAAAATAAAGTGTGGGGTATATATACAATGAAATATTATTCAGCCACAAGGAAGAAAGAAATCCTTCTATTTGTGACAACATGGTTGAACCTGGAGGACATTATGCTAAATGAAATAAGCTGGACACAGAAACACAAGTACTATATGATATTAGTTACATGTGGAATCTAAAATGAAAAAAGTCGAACTCACAGAAGCAGTGAGTAGAATGGTGGTGGTCAGGGTCTGGGAGGTGGGGAAAAAGGGGAGATGGGGGATTTTCAGTGTTAAAAGTGGGAATGTCCTGGGCAAACTAGATTGCTCTAAAACTGGTTGGTGCCCTTGTTAGGAGAGAGGGTGAAAGGTGAAAGGGCCTGAGGAATGATTTACAACTCTCTCATTTAGATGAAAGTGAAATGTCCTCCCTGGCTTCAGAAAGGAAGCCAGAAGGAAAAAAAAAACATATCTGACAGATACTGGGCAATGACAGCCATTGTTAAGATGCTGGCGAATGGGAAACTGTGTCAGGGATGACAAAGAACATCTTTTGGTGTATTCCTGGGCCTCAGAAGTGATAAGGTGCCATTGACAGAGGTTGACATTTTTGGAAGCTGTAGCAATAATTTTGCAGTTTCGCTACAAAGCACAAGGAATGTTCATACAAATCAAAATGGAGAACTGGGTTCCTGAATCTCTGAGTCTAAAGTTAATTGGCAGCTTGCTCTCTTTTGAGGCTGACTGATGTTATCATACCTACATCTCAAATGGCCAATTGAATTTAGATTTCCTTTGGAATCTTTATTCAAGATAAGGCATTAAATCAAATGTTTTACTGAATACCTATAGTGAACTATTTCATATGATTGAGTGTGTTAGGAATAAAATAGTAGACAAGATTGACATGACTTCTGCCTCTATGGTAGGTAATCATTTAAGTGCTATAAGAGAAATATAGACCTTCAGAGAGAATAGGAGGGACTCCTGACGTGGTCTGGGAGTCAGAGAAAGCTTTCCAGAGCCAAAGAGGTTTAAGCACAGGCCTACAGGATAAATAAGGATTAGCTGGGTGATCAGATGGGAGATAGGCATCCCAGGTTCAGGGAACAACATGGACTGATGTTATCATGCCTACAGCTCAAATGGCCAATTGAATTTAGATTTTCTTTGCGATATGTATTCAAGATAAGGCGTTAAATCAAATGGGCAAAGATGAGGAAGAGCGTATGTGCATTTGAAGAATTATGATATGGTCTACTATAGCTAGAGTAGACCGTAATTCTCTAAGCATGGTTCACAGACCACCTGCATCAGAGTTACACAGGCTGCTTCTTAAAAATGCATGTTC
This sequence comes from Molossus molossus, assembly GCF_014108415.1. NCBI lineage: Eukaryota > Metazoa > Chordata > Mammalia > Chiroptera > Molossidae > Molossus > Molossus molossus. Next base: position 8,142,112 of record NW_023425355.1, on the reverse strand, counting down.
TCAGAGTTACTGTATGTTTGTGGTGGGGTCTGTGAATCTGCATTTTCATTTGTTCCCTTGATGATTCTGATGCATTATAATGTTCTATATAATCTATAGATTATATATAGTCTACATTCATGTACCAAGAAAAAGAATGTGTGTGTGTGTGTGTGTGTGTACTATTTAGGAGCTGAATAGAAGATTAGAAAGGGAGGGACCATATTTTGAAAGGTCTCTTTTCAACATTTTTCACAATTGAAATGACTGCTCTTTCTACAACAAGGTTTCTGGGGCTCAGCTACCCCAGGATTTTTTTGTAGAGATGAGGGGATGAATATCTGGGTATACCTGTAATTTACTTAGGACATACTGGTTGAGAAGCTCTGCTGTTGGCCATGATAAGGAGTATAGATTTTGCCCAACAGGCAATGGGGATCCACTGAAAGGTTTTAGGAAGAAAGTGACTTGAACTGATTTTTTATTTTGTTTGAAAAGTTATTCATTTCACAAGGGAGACTGGATTAGAGTGGATTGAGATTAAAGATGTGGTGATTAGCTAGGAGACTATTGCAATAGCCAATATTTTCAAGTCATTCGACATGACAAATAAAACATATTTATTCAATGATTATAGGTTAATAACACTCTCCTAATCCCCCTGTTTTCTTTATGCCTGCTATCATCAGGCACTGACATGAAGTGTCAGGAGCTGCAAGGTGGAGCTTTTGTCCCATATTTGAATTATATCATCATGATAGCAAAAATTCATTCTCACACTTGAAGTTTCTTAAATTGTAAATATGGGAAACTGGAGGTAATGGCGGTCTTTTCTTATGGTTGGTTCTGGGTTCTGTCCATGGAACCCCTTTTTAATGGGGGAGGTGAGATCAGAATCCCTGAGATGGAGTGCAAAATCAGAAGCCAGGAAGATGCCAGTTATTGCATAAACCTGAAGAAGCAGAAGTAACAAAAGACCAGAGATAGCTGTCAATGGGGGAACAAAGTGCCCAAGGTAAATGGGGCACATTCTGCCTGACCCATGTCTCACTCTGCCAGTACCTTTGGGATCTGTGGACAGTGATCTCTTGCCTCCAAAGATGGTGACCCAGACTAAAGTAATCTCAAAGGCACAATGGGATCTGAAGAGGGCAGTGGCATGTGAGCCTGGGGATTTGAAAAAACTACTTATCTATGAATCATTTCTCACCTGGGTGGGAACCTTGCTCCTGAAGATGCATGGTATGGTCTGACCTGGCTGCTCAGCATCAGTCTTCCCACCCCAATTAAGACTTTGCTGCGGGTAAAAGAAATAGTTGCTGCTATCCAGAGTAAATTAGTCACAAAGAAACCTGCTCCTCATTCTGTCTCCTGGCTTCCCATAAATGCCTGAAGCCCAGCCTTGGAGTTGGTATGTACTTTTAATTATTTCAAGAGCTGGCATCGCTTGCCTCATAGTAAAAGTGTCATGAAATTACTGTAAGGTTGCATGAGTTTGGGCCATAAATCTTATTCACTTCGGCTACATCTCATACCTTAATTCACTGGAGTATAAAATGCCATTTACACTGGTTCTTAGTTCACTTAATCATAATTAAATGACCTCAGAGGGCAGTAATTCGCTGAGGCTCTGGCTTTGATGTGACACAAATAACAAACTTGGTTTGCCATGTGGACGGGTTCCTCCACACTTTTACATTGGCCACAGACCTCGTGGAGCATATAATGTCGGCTTTTTGGTGTGGGCATGTGCTCTGGTTACATGAAACATCTGGGCCACAGATGTGGTTGAGAGGACCAGTTAAATGGTCCCCTTTGGAATTTTGTTGCACCATCTTCAGGCCCCTCTAGGCCTTCCCTTGGTTCCTTTCAGTTCTTTAAAGAATGAGTATTTGCCTCATGTTGAACCTAGATAAGATGTGATGCTTCTCTTTCAGCTTCTCATCCTTTGGTTATTATCTTTCTACAGTGACTAAGGGATTAGTGGCTACAGGCTTTCAGACTTTACCTCCAGGTGTAAGTTTCCCTAAGATCATATCCCTCATCACAATGTGTTCTTGGGATTCAGATCCTCAATACCAACAGCTCTAAGGACCATTGTCATTTAGATACTACATTTAACTTGTCAATAACTTGGTTGTTTTCCCATCCAAATGGATTCCTCTCATCTTTTCCATCATCATCAGTGGTACTACCATCCTTGTGAGCTCCCAAGTTCTAACCCCTAAAGCTTATGGTAGGCAGAATAGTGTCCCCAAACCTCTAAAAATGCCCACATTCTAATCCCCAGTACTGGTGAATATGTCAAGTTTCATGGCAATGGAGAATTATGGTTGCAGGAATCAATGTTGGGTGGGCCCAATGTAATCACAGAGGGCTTAAAAGTGGAAGAGGGAGGCAGAGGGAGAGTCACAGGCAGACGTGACTAGGAATGAAAGGCTCAGAGAGATGCAACGCTGCTGGTTTTGAAGATGGAGGAAGAGGGTCATAAGGCAAAGAATGTGGGTGGCCTTTAGAAGCTGGGCAGGTAAGGAAAATAATTCCCCTCTAGAACCTACAAAAAGGAATGCAGCTTTGCTAGCACCTTGATTTTAGATCTGCGTCAGACTTCTGACCTACACAATGGTAGAATAATACTTTCATGTTATTTTAATTGTGGTAATAGTTATAGCAGCAATAGAAAACAAATATAAAGCCCATTTTTACTTTTCTTTCACCATATCTAATTAGATGATAAATCTGGTGGTCAACCACATCGCTGAGATTTTTATTATCACTTTCCTTGGTATTTACCACCTGCATTACAACTTGGTTTGTTGTATGGATTCCAAGATTATTTACTCTAAATGAGTTTATATGTGGACAATGGAAGAATTATTCTGAAATATGATTTTCATATTATTCTTGCTCAGAAATAAGTTATGGGATTACATTGCACCAGTTACCAAATTCTTATTCTGGCCTCCAATGTTTCACCTTTGGAGTATGGGGTTCATAGGAAAGCACTTTTCTATGTACAAATTATTTATATAAATGTAAGGAATTACTATTAACAATACAGGACTTCCAGTTTCTTTTTTTTATCCTCACCGGAGGACATTTTTTGCATTTTTATCTTCAGATAGAGCGGGAGGAGGAGAGGGGGAAAGAGACAGAGAGAGAAACATCAGTGTGAGAGAGACCATCGAGTGGTTGCCACCTACACAACCCCATCCGGGGCTGGGGACAAACTGCAACCAAGGTATGTGCCCTTAGCAGAAACCGAACCTGGGACTCTCTGGTCCACAGGCCGACACTCTAACCACTGAGCCAAACTGGCCAGGGCAGGATTTCCAGTTTCTATTGCTTGCTAATGAGACCAATATATTGCTTTCTTCAAAGTTCAGACAAGCTAGTTTCACAGAGAGAAGACTCTCTGTGCTCACATCCCACATATTATTATTTTGTAAGTGCTATTAAGAGCTCAGTTTTTCAAGATTTTTTTTTTAAGGAAAGTTTCCTGTTTCATTTATATTTTGCTACCCCAAAATTTAGTGCCTTGAAACAACAACAATTTATTATTTCTCATAATAGTGGGGGTTGTCTTGGAGAATCTTCTATTCAAGTGATATTTGTTGGGATCACTCTTGTATCTAAGGTCAGCTGGTGGCAGAGCTGGGGTGCCTGGTTCTCCTCCATGTGTTCATTCTTTCTGTGCATGATGTCTTATCTTCCAGAGTCTTTCTAAGTAGCCTCTTTTTCTCTCCATCAGGATTAGCCCAAGCCTTGTTATAGCATGGCAGCTGGGCTCTGAGAAGGAGCATTCTGCTTCTATTTGTATAATGCTTGGTAATATACCATTGGCCAAAACAAGTCATAGGTCAAGCCTAGAGTCAATGTGGGAGGGACCTACACAAGGGCATAAACACTGGAAGAAGTGATTAATTGGGAGTCACCAATGTAAGTCTACCACAATTCTCTCTTTCTCTTTTTAAACAATTTAAAAAAATCAATAGACTTTAGAGAAGTTTTAGGTTTACAGAAAAATTGAACAGATAGTACAGAAAATTTCTCTATACTCCCCACAGTTGCTTATTCTTATTTTTGCTCTTTATTTATTTTTGACAAATAAAAATTGTATATATGTAAGGTATAGAATATGATGTCTCGATATATGTATACACTATGAAATGATTACCACTATTTAATTAACATATTCATTACCTCTCATACTTATGATTTGTGTGTGTGTGTCTGGTGAGAACACTTCAGATCTACTCTCTTAGCAAATTTCAAATGTACAATACAGTATAGATGGTCCCCAACTTATGGTGTTTCAACTTACGATTTTTTGACTTTATGATGGTGCGAATGTGATATGAATTCAGTAGAAACTGTACTTTGAATTTTGATCTTTTCTTGGGCTAACAATATGTGGCACTAAACTCTCTCAGGATGCTGGACAGCTGCAGTGAGCCATAGCTCCCAGTTAGCCACATGATCACGAGGATAAACAACCGATATTCTACCTACAGTGTATTCATTATGTTAGATGATTTTGTCCAACTGGTGAGTAACATAAGTGTTGTGAGCATGTTTAAGGTATGCTGGGCTAAGCTAGGATGTTTGGTAGGTTAAGTGTATTAAATGCATTTTTTTGTTTTATTTTATTTTATTTTTTATACTCACTCGAGGACATTTTGCATTTATCTTCAGATATAGTGGGAGGGAAAGACTAAGAGAGAGAGAGAAACATCGACGTGAGAGATACATCCAGTGGTTGCCACCCACATGACCCTAACCCGGGGCCGGGAACAAACCACAACCGAGGTACGTGCCCTTAGCACAAACTGAACCCGGGACTCTGGTCCGCGAGCCGATGCTCTAACTGCCGAGCCAAACTGGCCAGGGCTTAAATGCATTTTTGATGTATGATATTTTCAACTTATAATGCATTTATTAGGATATAACCCCATTGTAAATTGAGGAAGATTTGTATTACTATCTATAGTCACTATGTGGTACATTAGGTCTCCAGAAGTTATTCATCTCATAACTGAAAGTTTTTACCCTTTGATCAGTATCTCCTCTTTTCCCCTACACCCATCCTCTTGTAACCACTATAAGTCGATTAAAAAAAATTTTTTTTTAGATTCTACTTGTAAGCAAAATCATGTAGTATTTGTCTTTCTGTGTCTGGCCTATTTCACTTAGCACATTGTCTTTCAGGTTTATCCATGTGGTTGCAAATGGCAGAATTTCCTTCTTTTTTAAAAATTGATTTTAAGAGAGAGGGGAAGGAAGACAGGAAGAGGGAGAGAAACATTGATATGAGAGCATAACATTGATTGGCTTCCTCCTACATACCCCCTACTGGGGATTGAGCCTGTAACCCAGGCAGTGCCCTGATGGAGAACCAAATTGGCAACTTTCTGGTGCACAGGATGACACCCAACCAACTGAGTCACACCAGTTGGAGCAGGATTTCCTTCTTTTTATTTTATTTTTAAAATATGTTTTTATTGATTTTTTTTATAGAGAGAGAGGAAGGGAGAGAGGTATAGAAACATCGATGTGAAAGAGAAACATCGTTTGGCTGCCTCCTGCATGGCCCCTACTGGGGATCAAGCCTGCAACCTGGGCATGTGCCTTGACCAAGAATCGAACTGGGACTTCTCAGTCTATGGAACAACACTCAATCCACTGAGTCACACCAGAGTTGGGCAGATTTCCTTCTTTTTAAAGGCTGAATAATTTTGCATTAGTGTGGCACATTTGTTATAATCAATGAACTAATATTGGTACATTATTATTAACTGAAATCCATAGTTTATATTAAAGTTTACACTTTGTGTTATGGAGTTCTTTGGGTTTTGACAAATGCATAATGAATGACGTATATCCAGCATTGCACTATCATACAAAATGATTTCACTGCCCTAAAATTCTCTTGTGCTCTGCCTATTCAACCTTCCCTCCACCCCCAATCTCTGGCAATGACTGATCTTTTTCTAAAATAATATTTTATTTTTCAATTATAGTTGATGTATAATATTATATTAGTTTCATGTGTACAATTCAGTGAGTAGATATTTATCTAACTTACAAAGTGCCCATCCTGAGAAATCTCGTACCCACCTGGCCCCATTCATAGCTATTACAATATTATTGACTATATTCCCTATGCTGTACTTTACATCCCCATGATTGTTCTGTGACCACCAATTTGTACTTCTTAATCCCTTCACCACCACTGATCTTTTTTATTGTTTCCACAGTCTTGCATTTTTCAGAATGTCATATGCTTAAAACCATACAGTATGTAGCCTTTTCAGATTGGCTTCTTTTACTTAACAATATGCATTTAAGATTCCCTTTCCTTTTGTTGGCATTTTTTTGGGGGAAGACATTTGACTAGTTTTTCACAAGGAACTCAGACAGGATGGGAAAATAAGCAGACAATTGTGCCAGCCACTGGACGTGTCTGGCTAAATTCTGAATAACAGATGTGGTAGATTGTTAAAGTAATTGTCCATAATGAATCATGCTTTCAGGGATCTATGCACTTTTATGGTTCCCTCCCACATTGACACTTGGCCAAGTAACTTGCTTTGACCATTGGAATATTAATAAATGTGACACAAACAAAAACTTGAAGAGCCCTTGTGATTTTTGTTTTCTTTCTCTTGCTCCTGTGAACTCTTCTGTCACCATATGAAAAAGACCAAGCTGAACAACTTGAGGGTGAGAGGCCACACTGAGAGACCCAGCTGACAGACAGCACCAACTGCCACACAGATGAGTATGGCCGTCTTAGACCATCCTGCCCCAGCTGAGCTTTCAGGTAGCTATAGGCACATGAGTGACCCGAGAGTCCAGCAGAAGTATTTAGTTGAGTCTAGCCAAAATTTCTGATTCCCAAACCTTTGTGAGCATAATTAAACAAATTTGTTTACTGCTAAGTTTTGAGGTGTTTTGTTATACAGCAATAATCGCAATAGCCGTTTACATTTGAGTTACCTGTTATGGGTCATTGGCTAAAACTGGCGTGCCTGTAAATATGCTGCTAGGACCTGTCCAAGTACAGAGAAGAATAATTGAATGCTTTGAGGGAACCAAAAAATTACATTCTTTTGAGACTAGGAAATGTTCTCAAAGACGTCTTACTTTTTTGAACTCTGAAAACATCTTCCTGTTAATTTTTTTCGTACCTCATTAGTCACTTGATTTAAATCCCTTCTTCCTACATTAAAGAAACTTCCTTGTTGAAAACTCTTTTCTTAGGCAACTGGGGATAGTTCCAACTTCCTTTAGTATCAACAAGGTTTGCTGAGAGGTGGCAGCATCATATGTACACTCACCTGTATGGTACTGACTTTGGGTCAGTGACAAGATTGTTTGTTTTGTCAACCTTTTTAAAAAACTACACCCTTCAGATTCTTTCATTTAAAGTTCTGATTATAATTATTTGTAGATGTTGTCTTTCTGCTTCTAAGTAAGGGCAGCACTATAGCATAGTGGTTAAAAGAACACACCCTGGAGTCAGACTTCATGAGTTTTTAACAAAGCTCTCCTAGTTACTGTGTGACCTTAGACAAGTTAACTTCATTATACTTCACTTTCCTTTCCTCATCTGTAAAATGATCATTTTACTCTATCTCCCGAGGCTGCGATGATTAAATGATGTAACTCATATAAAGCACAACAATGACTAGCACATATTCTCAATCAGTATTAGCCATTGTTATTAAATAATACAGTCTCAGAGCTTGAAAGGCCAGGCTTCTCCTAGAGAGAGCTTTTAAACACTGAGTAAGTCTTTATTAAGGCACTACATGGGCAAAACCCTCTGCTATGAGTATAAAAACAGTTTTTAAAAAACATTGTTTTATTGACTTTTTAGAGAGAGAGGAAAGGAGAGAGGGATCGAAATATCCATGCTAGAAGGAGACATTGATCCCTGCCACCAGCACTCCCCCAACTGGAGATCGAGCCTGCAACCCGGGCATGTGCCCTGACCAGGAGTCAAACCAAGACCTTTCAGTCCATGGGATGATGCTCAATCCACTCAGCCACACAGGATGGGCTAAAAACAGAGTTTGTGTAAGAGAGCATGGTCACCAGGCATTCTGCTTTTATGCCAATGCCCTTGTTCAATTATTTGGTGAATGTGTCTTTACTATAGATTGTTTGCTGTGGACCTGCTGTGGAGAATATGGTTTTTTTTGTTGTTGTTCTTAATCCTCACCTGGAGGTATTCTATTAATTTTTTAAAGACAGAGTGGAAGAGAGGGAGAGAAGGCGGGAGAGAGAGAGAGAAACAAACATCGATGTGAGAGACAAACATCGATTGGTTGCCTCCCGCATGTGACCTGGGCCAGGGCTGGAACCTGTAACCCAGGTACGTGCCCTTGACTGGGAATCAAACTTGTGACCCTTTGGTCCTCAGGCCGATGCTCTAACTGCTAAGCCAAACCGGCCAGGGCTGCTGTGGAGAATATGAAAACTCACTGCACTCTATCCTTCCTCTGAAGGAAAAATTAAATAACTAACAGAGATGAAAGTACAGGATATGTTAGAGGACAGTGTATACTAAGTGCCAAGTGACAGTAAGTGTTGCACAAGTTCAGAAAATGGAGAGCTCTGTGAGGCTAAAGGAGGCAAGTCTTCCTAGGAGAACTAATGCTTGAGCCAGGCCTTGAAGGATTTATTAGGTAGAAAGAATGAAGGAAGCCATTCCAGGCAGGGTGTGCAATCTAAGCAAAGCCAGAAGCTGATGTGGCTAAGTGAATCCAGGTAACTGTGTAGAGACCATTAAGGGATGTACTGAGGGGCCTTCAACTTTCAGTGTTTGAGTTTTCCCCATATTTAACCCCACTTGCTCTTCTCTTCTCCTTCCCTTACTTCTAGTACAACTGGCTCCCTCCAGAGCCTCTGTCTAATATGACAGCATTGTCGAAGTTTATTTGACCTGGTAGGCAGAAAAGTTATGCAGCCAAAGTCCAGGCTCCTTAAGGGCTGTTACAAAGTTACTATCTGGTTGGCACTATTCTGTGCATATTTAAGCATGTATTAGTTGTTCATTATATAAAAAGGAATTTTCTAGGAAAGAAGAAAGGCATTGCTTCTGTAAGAAGTTTGTGGCAGAAGTCAAACGCTACAGCTGATAAAGAACTGCCAGGATTTTTAAGAGATAATTTTGAGTAGCCCAAGGCAAATTAAATTTTACATAGCCCTGTACTCCAAAGAGCAGGGAAATTTTATAGAGGAAACAGGTGGGGAGAAGATGCCCTGACAAAAAAACAAAATCATGGGGCATCATCTGTAGAATCCTGGAGCATCCAGCCTAGGTAAACTTAGGGAATTTTGATGTGGTAGAAGTTTTTCTTTATTCAGCTGAAACAGGGTGATTGTCCTCTGTACAACAAAGATGCAAAACAAGTACCTGAAATAGAAATGGGAGCATACTAAGAAGCCCACTCATCTTTCTCTCTTGCATTTCTAAGAATATGGAGCAATAGAAACTGAACAGTCACTAAGCAGATGGTTCCAAAATATAACCGTCTTTTCTTTCTATTAGAGAGTTCACTTTTGCTCTGAACCCAGCTCAGACTCATATATTGATTTTTTCAGCAATAATTATTATTATTATATCAGACTACCTGGTCTTTGGAGAATTGTGCATTCACTCGCTGCTAAAGACCATAGATGTTGCCATGACCTTCTCTAGTCAGGAGGTCCCTGTAATTTAGTACCTCATCTTCTTGCTAATTAATTCTTCTTTTAATATCTCTCTGCTCCCTTTCTCCCAAGTTTAGGAACCCTTTGCTTTTTTCCTCTATATCCTGCAAGAGTGTGCAAGCTCCTGTAACACTGCCCCCAGGTCCACCTGCCTTGCCTGCTCTTTCAGTCCTAACAGCACCAGAGCCTTTGCATCACATTATAAAAGCAGTAGGAATTGAGGTGCTTCTCTGTGAAGCTTGCAGTGTCTCTAGGCTATGGCTGGGGAAGCAGGGCACAAGCCTTAGACGTTCTTTTATTCCCCCAAATGCACCTGGGGTTCTCTCCATACACCTCTACGTGGGGTTTTGATCCTGTGGAGCAAACCATGAAAATCAAGTTTCAATTCCTTTTCTTTCCTTTGTCCCTATCTTTTCATTCTACAGTCCCAGAAGGCTTCTCTTTCCCCTGTGGAATGGGAAGTTCTCATGTGTTATAATTTGCATTCTCAGTGCTATGATTTCCTTTATGGAGAACTCTCCAAGTTTGGCTATAGAAATTGAAAAGCTCAGCCTTTACAGTTCTGAGAATAACCTTTTTTTCTCTTTGAAAAGCCAATTTTCAAGATCATTGTATCCATATGGACTTTAAAATTCCTAGTTATAAACTTAAAGCTGAGCAATGACTTTTGTTTTCAGTTCTACTTGTCTTTTTTCTTCAGAAGAAGTTATAGTCTTAAGCACAGAAGGTCTAGGCCAGTGGTACTCAAATGAGATTGATGTTGTCCTCTAGGGAACATTTGACAATATCTGGAGACACTTTTCACTGTCACATGTGGGGGTTGGTGCTATTGTAATTTAGTAGGTAGAGGCCAGGGATGCTGTTAAACATCCTGTAATGCACAGACTACAGCCCTGCCCACTACAATGGCAAAACTGTTTAGGTTGAGAAGCCTTAATCTAGGACCACACCATTAATAACCAAGACGGTAAAACCTGTTAAGTGATATTTTAAAATGTTACCTTGCTACTTTTACCTTGAAAGGTCTAACTTCCTGAGGAGGAACCAAATTCTAGCAGAGAATCATTTATGTTAAAAATTAATGCAATAATATTAGACATGTCGAGATCTACTCAAGTTGCTACTAGCAGTTTTTATTTCTTTCTTTCTACTTTTTAAAATTAATTAATTTATTTTTGTTACAGATGTTTCTCCTTTTTCCTCCACTGATTCCCCCCTCCTCCTCCCTCCCTGCCCTGTCCCCAGCTTTGTTGTCCATGTCCATTGTTCATGCATACATGCATATAAGTTCTGTGGTTTATCTCTCCCCCCCAACCCCCTCTGGGGATTGTCAATCTGTACCCCACTTCCACATCTCTGGGACTACCCTGTTCCTCAGACTGTTAGGTTAATTATATTCCACAAATAAGTGAGATCATATGATACTTGTCTTTTTCTGTTTTGCTTGTTTTGCTTAGGATAATACTTTCCAGGTACCTCCATGTCATCTCAAAGGATAAGAGATCTTTCTTTCTTACAGCTGCATAGTACTCCATTGTATATTACCACTGCTTTTTTATCCATTTGTCTACTGATGGACATTTGGGCTGTTTCCACATCTTAGCTATTGTAAATAGTGCTGCTTGAACCTGGGGGTACATATATTGTTTCTGATTGGTGTTTCAGGCTTCTTAGAGTATATTCCTAGAAGTGGGATCACTGGGTCAAATGGAAGTTCAATTTTTAATTTTTTGAGGTAACACCATATTGTTTTTCATAGTGGCTGCACCAGTCTGCATTCCCACCAGCAGTGTACTAGAGTCCCCTTTTCTCCACACCCTGGCGAACACTTGTTGTTTGATGATATGTTGATGGCGGCCATTCTGACAGGTGTGAGGTGATACCTCATTGTTGTTTTAATTTGCATCTCTCTGATGATTAGTGATGTCGAGCATTTCTTCATATGTCTCTTGGACATTTGTATGTCCTGTTTGGAGAGGTGTCTATTCAACTCCTCTGCCCAATTTTTAATTGGGTTCTGTGTCTTCTTTTTGTTGAGTTGTATGAGCACTCTCTATATATTGGAAATTAACCTCTTATCTGACATATCATTGGCAATTATGCTCTCCCATACAGTGGGTTGCCTTTCTTTTTTGATGATTGTATCTTTTGCTGTGCAGAAGCTTTTGAGTTTGATGTAGTCCCATGTGTTCATTTTCTCCTTTGTTTCTGTTGCCTTAGGTGATGTATAAGTGAAAATTCTGCTGCGTATGATGTCTGAAATTTTGTTGCCTACATTTTCTTCTAGGATTTTTATGGATTCATGAGTCACACTTAAGTCTTTTATCCAGTTTGAGTTTATTCTTGTGTGTGGTGTAAGTTGATGGTCTAGTTTCATGTTTTTTGCATGTAGCTGTCCAATTTTCCTAACACCATTTATTAAAGAGGCTGTTCTTACTTCACTGTATGCTCTTGCAACAAATTTTAATTGTGCATATTGCCTTGGGTCCATTTCTGGGTTCTCTGTTCTGTTCCACTGGTCTATATGCCTGTTCTTGTGCGAGTACCAGGCTGTTTTGATTACAGTGGCTTTGTAGTATAACCAGAAATCTGGTAATGTGATCCCTCCTACTTTGTTCTTCTTTTTCAAGATTGCTGTGGCTATTTGAGGTCTTTTTTGGTTTCATATAAACTTTTGAAGTATTCGTTCTAATTCTGTGAAGTATGCTGTTGGTATTTTGATGGGGATTGCATTGAATCTATAGATTGATTTGGGTAGTATGGACATTTTAATGATGTTAATTATTCCAATCCATGAACAGGGTACGTGCTTCCACTTTATTATATCTTCCTCTATTTCTTTTTTTCAATGACCTGTAGTTTTCTGTGAATAGTTCCTTTATTTCTTTGGTTAAGTTTATTCCTAGGTATCTTAATTTTTTTGCCGCTATGGTAAATGGGATTGTTTTCTTAGTTTCTCTTTCTGTGAGTTCATCATTGGTACATAAGAATGTCATCAATTTTTTGACGTTAATTTTGTATCCTGCTACTTTGCCAAATTCATTTCTTAAGTCTAGTAAATTTTTGATGGAGTCTTTGGGGTTTTCTACGTATAGTTTCATGTCACTGGAGAATAATGACAGTTTCACTTCCTCCTTTCCCATTTGGATTCCTTTAATTTTTCCTTCTTGTCTGATTGCTGTGGCTAAGACTTCCAGTACTATGTTAAATAAGAGTGGTGAAAGTGGGCATCCTTGCCTTGTTCCTGTTCTTAAGGGAAATGCTTTTAGTTTTTGCCCATTGAGTATGGTGTTGGCTGTAGGTTTTTCATATATGGCCTTTATTATGTCAGGATAGGATCCCTCTATTCCCACATTGCTGAGTGCTTTTTCAGAAATGGATGCTGGATTTGGTCGAAGGATTTTTCGGCATCTATTGATATGATCATGTGGTTTTTATTCTTCATTTTATTTATGTGGTGTATCACGCTTATTGATTTGAGGATATTGTACCAGCCTTGCATCCCTGGGATAAATCCCACTTGGTTATGGTGGATAATTTTTTCGGTGTATTGCTGGATCCGATATGCTCGTATTTTGTTCAGGATTTTGGCATCTATGTTTATCAGGGATATTGATCTGTAGTTTTCTTTCTTTGTAGCATCTTTTTCTGGTTTTGGAATTAGAATTATGCTGGCTTCATAAAACAAGTTTGGAAGTCTTCCTTCTTCTTGAATTTTTTGAAGTAGTTTGAGGAGAATGGGTGTTAGTTCTTCTTTGCATGTTCAGTAAAACTCTCCCATGAAGCCATCCGGGCCGGGGCTTTTGTTTGCTGGGAGAGTCTTGATTACATCTTCAATTTCTTCTGTTGTTATTGGTCTGTTCAAGTTTTCTTTCTCTTCCTGGTCCAGTTTTGGGGGACTATGTGTTTCTAGAAATTTGTCCATTTTGCCTAGATTGTCTAATTTGTTACCGTATAATTGTTCATAGTAGTTGTTAACAATCCTTTGTATTTCTGTGGTGTCAGTTGTTACTTCTCCTCTTTCATTTCTGATTTTGTGTATTTGGGTTCTCTGTCTTTGTTTCTTGGTGAGTCTAGCTAAGGGTCCATCAATCTTGTTTATCTTTTCGAAAAACCAGCTCTTTGTTTCATTGATCCTTTGAATTTTTTTTTGGACTCTATGTCGTTTATTTCTGATCTTTATTATTTCCTTTCTTCTACTTTCTCTGGGGTTTTCTTTTGTTTGCTTTCTAGTGCTTTAAGTTGTGAGGTTAGATAGTCTATTAGAGATTTTTCTTGTTTTTTTGAGGTAGGCCTGTAGTGCTATGAACTTCCCTCTCAGAACTGCTTTCGCTCCATCCCATAGATTTTGTGTTGTTGTGTGTTCATTTTCATTGGTTTACAGGCAGTTTTTTTTTTTTTTTTTTTTATCATGGACATATTTTATTCTCAATTCGTGACTGCCCATAAATAGTAGAAATTGTAATAAACCATTTATTATAATACATTGCAAGGACTTAGCTTTAATTTAACACATTTACTTAAACTTCGAATCTAACTCCTACTGACTTTGTTGACAAAAGGGTTCACAGAATGATATATCTTAGCCAGCAATGACCAAGATACTGAAAAGGCTATGCAATAAAACCTGCAAGTCAAATATATTTGAACAATGTAGTGACAGCTTGAGGAACTGTACTTATGAAATATTACATGGACAACATTTCTCTAGAAATGCTAATTTTTATTTATTTTAGATTATATATTTTATTTAGATCACAAGTATATCTAGTCTGAGCAGATTTTTATTTTATTTCAATATAATGAGATTTTTTATTTTTATTTTTTTCAAATCTTTATTGTTGGATGTAAAATGTATTACAGATGTTTCACATTTCCCCCCCATTGACCCCCTCCTCCCCACTCCTGCCCCCCTCCCACCTTTTCCCACACTATTGTCTGTGTCCATTGGTTATGCATATAAGTTGTTTGGTTTATTTCTTCCCTACCCCCCCAACCCCTTTCCCTTTGAGGTTTGTCAGTCTAGCAATGAATTTGTGCTTCTTAATCCCTTCACCTTTTTCACCCATTTCCCCAACCCCCCTCCCAACTGGCAACCAACAAAATGCTCTCTGTATCTATGAGAATGTTTCTGTTCTACCTGTTCATTTTGTTTGCAGATTCCATTGTTGATAGATATGTATTCATTGCCATTTTGTTTGTTCATACATTTTATCTTTTTCTTCAAAAAGACCCTTCATCATTTCATATAATAACGGTTTGGTAGTGATGAACTCTAACTTTTTCTTGTCTGGGAAAGTTTTTATATGTCCATCGATTCTAAATGACAGCTTTGCAGGATAGAGTAATTTTGGTTGTAGGTTCTTGGTTTTCATCACTCTGAATATTTCTTGCCACTCCCTTCTAGCCTGCAAAGTTTCTTTTGAGAAATCAGCTGACAGCCTAATGGGAACTCCCTTGTAGGTAACTAGCTGCCTTTCTCTTGCTGCTTTTAAGATTCTCTCTTTGTCTTGAACCTTTTGCATTTTGATGATGTGTGTTGGTGTGGGCCTCTTGGGGTTCATCTTGTTTGGGACTCTCTGTGCTTCCTGGACTTGTATGTCTGTTTCCTTCACCAAGTTAGGAAAGTTTTCTGCCATTATTGTTTCAAACGGGTTTTCGAATTCTTGTTCTCTCTCTTCTCCTTCTGGCACCCCCAAGATGCGAATGTTGGCACGCTTGAAGTTGTCCCAGAGGCTCCTTACACTATCCTCATTTTTTTGGATTCTTTTTTTCTTTTTGCTGTTCTGATTGGGCATTTTTTGCTTTCTTATATTCCAAATCGATGGTTTGCTCCTTGGATTTACGTACTCTATTATTGAAGCTGTGTAAATTATTCTTTATTTCAGCTAATGCCTCCTTCAATTCTAACTGTGTATCCATGATTTCTGACTGGTCCTTTTTTATGCTCTTGAGGCCCTCCCTAAGTTCACTGAGGTTCTCATTAAGTTCATTGAGCATCCTTTAAGCAGTATTTTGAACTCAGTATCTGTGAGGTTGCTTATCTCCATTTCACTTAGTTCTTTTCTTGGGGTTTTGTTCTGTTCTTTCATTTGGGACCTGTTTCTTTGTCTCCTCATTTTGGCTGCCTCCCTGTGTTTGTTTCAGTGTATTACTTAATGAGCAGTATGGGGTTCGCTGAGACCAGATGCTGCTCGTTTGAAAGAATTTAGGAAAAACCTGAAGCAGGATCCAAGACAGGCCAATCCTATGGTTAAGCAAGTGGCAACAGCTTGAGTGGGCTTGAAAGTTGGGTGGGGCGGGACAGGGCCTCACGGAGTCAACAGGGCGGGGCCTCAGGGAGTAAGCAGGGTGGGGCTACCAGTGTGAGCCAGGTTGCTGGAGTCCCAGATATGGAGACTGTCTGCCACCCCTGGAAAGGGCTCACCAAAGGAACAAAGGCCTCTTACAGCACGTTTGTCCCTGAGAAAGCCCCATCTCCAGCCCTCGCTCCAGTGCCAAACAGCTCAGTTCTTCCCTGTATGCCTCTGGTGCCCCTTGAGCTGCCTCCCCTCCAAGCTTAGAGGGAGTGAGTCCGATAAGTCCGTGCGCGGGCCCCTTAGGGAGCTGCCTGGGGCTCCAGCTGCTTCAGCCCCCCTGAGCATCAGTTTCTGCTGGTTTTTCCAGCCAGAAGTTATGGGGAATTCTTTTCCTGGTACTGGAACCCTGAGCGGGTACCTGGTGTGGGACGGGGACCCCTCAGTCCTCAGGAAGGACCTTCCCAGCTGCGCGGGAGCCTCCTGACTTTTATCCGCCACACTTGGGTGTGGGATCAGCCCCTCCCGCCGCCGCCCCTCCTACCAGTCTGGATGTAGCTGCTGCTTTAATTTTGTAGTTGTAGGACTTCCATTTAGCTTGATTTCAGGCGGTTTTGAATGATGGTTGTTCTGTAGTTTAGTTGTAACTTTGATGTGGTTGTGGGAGGACGCGACACCGCGTTTACCTACGCCGCCATCTTGACCGGAAGTCTACAGGCAGTTTTTAATTTCTTCCTTGATTTCCTTGGTAACTCATCCATTGTTTTATAACATGCTATTTAGCTTCCATGTGTTCAATTGTCTTTGCATGTTCTTGTTGCAATTGATTTCTAGTTTCATGCCATTGTGATCTGAGAAGGTGCTTGATATAATTTCAGTCTTC
This sequence comes from Molossus molossus, assembly GCF_014108415.1. NCBI lineage: Eukaryota > Metazoa > Chordata > Mammalia > Chiroptera > Molossidae > Molossus > Molossus molossus. The sequence goes on along the minus strand of NW_023425355.1, from coordinate 8,125,234 downwards.
TTGAACTTGTAGAGACTTAGTTTGTGCCCTCACATGTGGTCTATCTTTGAGAATGTCCCATGTGCACTTGAGAAGAATGTGAATTCTGTAGTTTTGGGGTGTAATTCTCTGTAGATATCTATGAAATCCATTTGGTCTAGTGCTTCATTTAGAGTATTTCCTCGCTAATTTTTTGTCTAGAGGATCTATCCAGTGATGTCAGCAGGGTATTGAAGTCCCCTGCTATGATTGTATTGCTATCAATTTCTCCTTTGAAGTCCTCCAGATGATTTTTAATATATTTTGGTGCTCCTATTTTGGGTGCATATATGTTTATCATGGTTATATCTTCCTGTTGGATAGATCCTTTCAATATTATGTAGTGGCCTTATTTGTCTCTAGTTATGACCCTTATTTTGAAATCTATTTTATCAGATATGAGTATTGCTACGCCAGCTTTTTTTTTTTTTTCCTTTGCTTCGAAGATTTTTTTTCCATCCCTTCACTTTTAACCTATGTGAGTCTTTCGTTTTGAGGTGGGTCTCTTGTAAACAACATATAGATGAGTCATTCTTTCTTATCCAATCAGCTACTCTGTCTTTTTATGGGAGCATTCAATCCATTTACATTGAAGGTGATTATTGATATGTACTTATTTATTGCCATGTTTGTTTAGTGTGGTTATATTTTTCTTCCTATTTCTTCTACTAATTACAGCAGTCCTTTTAACATTTTTTGCAGCACTGGTGTGGTGATAATGTATTTCCTTAGTCTTTTTTGTCTGGAAAGCTCTTTATTTGACCTTCTATTTTGATTGATAGCCTTGCTGGGTAGAGTAGTCTTGGATTCAGATCCTTGTTTTTCATGACCTTGATTACCTCATGCCATTCCCTTCTGGCCTGTAGTGTTTCTGTTGAGAAGTCAGCTGAGAGCCTAATGGGGTTTCCTTTGTAGGTAATCTGTTGCTTCTCTCTTGCTTCTTTTAGGATTCTCTCTTTGTCTTTAATTTTTGGTACTTTGATTACTATGTGTCTTGGTGTGGGCCTGTTTGGGTTCTTCTTACTTGGGGCTCTTTGTGCTTCATGAACTTGAATGCCTTCTTCCTTCTCCAAATTAGGGAAGTTTTCTGTCAGTATTTCTTGAAATATATTCTCTTACCCTTGCTCATTTTCTTCCTCTTTGGGGACTCCTATGATGCGAATGTTGTTACGTTTCCAGTTGTCCCACAGTTCTCTTAAGCTGTCTTTCTGCTTTTTAATAGTTTTTTCCTTTTGGTTTTCTGATTGGTTGATTTTTTCTATCCTGTCTTCTAATTCATTGATCCGATCCTCAGCTTCCTCTACTCTGCTATTTAGACTTTCCAATGTGTTTTTTATTTCTGATATGTCATTCTTCATTTCTTCTAGGTGATTTTTAATTTCCAGTTGGTTGATTTTCAACATTTCTATGTCTTTACTCATGGTGCTCATGTCCTTACACATGCTGTTGAGCTTCCTCAAGATCATGGCTCTGAATTCTAGTTCCGTTAACTTGCTTAACTGCACCTTATTTATCTCATCTTCGGTAGAGGTCTCTTGTTCTTTTATTTGGCTTTTGTTTCTGTGTTTCACCATTTTGGCTATCACAGTGGGCTTTGGAGCCTGGCAAATTTTCCCTGTGGGTATTGTTGTTCTGCTATTAGTGGCTTTCTCTCCTGGGTTTGGATGAGGCAGGAAGGACCCACTGTACCACAGCTTTTTAATCCATTTGTCTACTGATGGACATTTGGGCTGTTTCCAGATCTTAGCTATTGTAAATAGTGCTGCTATGAACATAGGGTACATATATTCTTTCTGATTGGTGTTTCAGGCTTCTTAGGGTATATTCCTTGAGTGGGATCACTAGGTCAAATGGAAGTTCAATTTTTAATTTTTTGAGGTAGCACCATATTGTTTTCCATAGTGGTTGCACCAGTCTGCATTCCCACCAGCAATGTATTAGAGTTCCCTTTTCTCCACACCCTCTCTAACACTTGTTGTTTGATGATTTGTTGATGATGGCCATTCTGACAGGTGTGAGGTGATACCTCATTGTTGTTTAAATGTGCATCCCTCTGATGATTAGTGATGTTGAGCATTTCTTCATATGTTGCTTGGCCATTAGTATGTCCTGTTTGGAGAGGTGTCTATTTAGTTCTTCTTCCCATTTTTTAATTGTGTTCTTTGTCTTCCTTTTGTTGTGGTGTATGTCTACTTTTCAATTAATTAATTAATTTTTGTTACCAATGTTTCTTCTTGTTTCCCCTTTGACACCCTCCTCCTTGCTCCATTCCCACCCCCATCTTCACCTTCCTGTTGTCTGTGTCCATTGGTTATGCATATATGCATATCAATTTTTTGGTTTATTTCTTCCCACCCTCCACACTCTGCCTCTGAAGTTTGTCAGTCTGATCCCTACTTTCATATCTCTGGGTCTATTTTGTTCATCATATTCCATAAATAAGTGAGATCATGTGATATTGGTCTTTTTCTGATTGTCTTATTTCGCTTAGCATAGTACTCTCCAGGTTCCTCCATGTTGTCTCAGATGATAAGAGATCTTCCTTACTTACTGCTTAGTATTCCATTGTGTAAATATATCACAGCTTGTTTTTCCCCAGAGTCTCAATGGTTTATTTATTTTTAAAAGTTTTTTCCCCAATTTTTATCAATTTTTTTTGTTATAGATGTTTCTTCTTTTTCCCCCCTAGACACCCTCCTTCCCATCCCTCCCCTCGCCCCCCTAGCATTGTTGTCTATGTTCATTGGTTACACATACATGCATAGAAATTCTTTGGTTCATCTCTTCCATGCCCCCCACCCCCCTCCTCTGAGGTTTGTCAGTCTTAACCATACTCCTTTCTATGTCTCTGGGTCTATTTCATTCACCAGCCCACCTTGCTCATTACATTCCACAAATAAGTGAGATCATGTGGTATTTGTCTTTCTCTGATTGGCTTATTTTGCTTAGCATAATACTCTTGAGATCCCTCCATGTCGTCTCAAAGGATAAGAGGTCTTTCTTACAGCTGAATAGTATATTCCATTGTATATATGTATCACCATTTTTTTTTTATTCACTCATCTATTGATGGATACTTGGGCTGTTTTCATATCTTAGTGATTGTAAATAGTGCTGCTATGAACATAGGGGTACATATATTCCTTCTGATTGGTGTTTCAGGCTTCTTAGGGTATATTCCTAGAAGTGGGATCACTGGATCAAATGGCAGATCAATTTTTAATTTTTTGAGGAAACACCATACTGATTTCCATAGTGGCTGCACCAGTCTGCATTCCCACCAGCAGTGTACTAGAGTCCCCTTTTCTCCACACACTCGCCAGGACTTGTTGTTTGATGATTTGTTGATGGCAGCCATTATGACAGGTGTAAGGTGATACCTTATAGTCATTTTAATTTGCATCTCTCTGGTGATAGTGACGCTGAGCATTTTTTCATATGTCTCTTGGCCTTTTGTATGTCCTATTTAGAGAGGTGTCTATTTAGGTTCTCTGACCATTTTTTAACTGGATTCTTTATCTTTGTTTGGTTGAGTTGTATGAATTCTCTATATATTTTGGAAATTAACCCCTTATCTGATCTACTGTTGGAAAGTATGCTCTCCCATATAGTGGACTCTCTTTCCATTTTGATGCTGCTTTTTTTTTTTTTTTGTCTGTACAGAGCTTTTTAATTTGATGTAGTCCCATTTATTATTTTTTTCCTTTTTTTTTGTTTTGCCCTAGGTGATGTATCAGTGAAAATTCTGCTGCATGTGATGTCTGAGATTTTTCTGCCTACATTTTCTTCTAGGATTTTCATGGTTTCACGAGTGACATTTAAATCTTTTATACATTTTTAATTTGTTCTTGGGTATGGTGTAAGTTGGTGGTCTAGTTTCATTTTTTTTTTTTTTCATGTAGCTGTTCAATTTTTCCAACACCATTTTTTAAAAAATAATTTTTAATTTTTTATTATAGTTCACTTACAATACCATACCTGTTTTAGGTACACAACACAGCAATTATTTTTTTTAACTCATCTTTATTGTTGAATGTATTACAAATGTTTCTCCCTTTTTTGCTCATTGACCTTCTCCCAATACTGTCCGCCTCCTGCCTTCCCCACACTATTGTCAGTGTCCATTGGTTATGCATACATGCATAGAAGTTCTTTGGTTTCTCTCATCCCGCCTTTCCTCCCCTTTTCTCTTTGAGGTTCATCAGTCTAACAACCGATTTGTACTTCTTAATTCCTTTGTCTTTTTCACTCATTCCCCCAGCTCCCACCCATCTGGTAAGCAACAAAAGTTCTCTGGATCTATGAGTCTGTTTCTGTTCTGCTTGTTTATTTTGTTTGAATATTCAATTGTTGATAGATATGTATTAATTGCCATTTTATTGTTCATATTTTTGTTCTTCTTCACTGTCAAGAAGACCCTTCAACATTTCATGTAATACTGTTTTGGTGGTGATTAATTCCTCTAGCTTTTTCTTGTCTGGGAAAGTCTTGATATGTCCATCAATTCTAAATGATAGCTTTGCACAATAGAGTAATCTTGGTTATAGGTCATTTACTAAAGAGACTGTCTTTACTCCATTGTATGTTCTTGCCAACGTTGTCAAATATTAGTTGAGCATAATGTCTTGGGTCAATTTCTGGGTTCTGTTCTGTTCTATTTATCTATATGCCTGTGAGTACCAGGCTGTTTTGATTACAATAACTTTGTAGCATAACCTGATATCCAGTATTGCGATCCCTCCTACTTTGTTCTTTTTCATGATAGCTGTGGCTATTTGTTATTTTTTTAAATTCCATATAAACTTTTGGAGTATTTGTTCTAGTTCTGTTACTAGTAGTTTTTAAACCTCATTTTCACTGAAGCCTTTAAATTAATGAAACTGTTAGTAGTAAATGATTAGTAGTTAAAATTTTTAATTTAACAAATGTTATACCACAAGTATTATATATGGTCTAAGTTATATCCACCAACCTCTGCCTGATTAAAAGTTTCCTCATAAAGCCACACGCAGGCAATGCTGTTCATTTAGTGAGAGCCTTCTGTGTTATAAGCATAATGGGTAGAAAGAACTAATCAGTCTCAACAGTGTTGAGCTTGGTAAATCCAAATGTATAATGTGATAAAAAAAATGTATGGCTATGATGCTTTATCTCTTGTGTGGGTGTAAAGTACAGTATAGGCAATAATGTCAGTAATATTGTAATAAATATGTATGGTGCCTGGTGGGTACTAGTCTTATTGGGTGGAACACTTCATAAGTTATATAAATGCCTAACCACTATGCAGTACACCTAAAACTATTATAATATTGAATGTCAACTATAATAGAAAAAAAATTAAAATTAAAATAGAAAAAGTGACTTGAAAATAAATTGTACCTTTCTATAATGTGTAAGTTTTTCTTACATTAAATAGTAGAGCTGCAATTAAAAAAAAATCTGGGACACATTTGAGAGTAAATGGAGGTGCTATTAAATAATCATACAGGTACAAACTGGGGCTGTCCAAAGCAAATCCTAGTCATAGCCCCCTAGAGGGTGACTTCCAGTGAGTATCCAATTAATTCCTTATGAAGTGTTAGCTGCTAACAGCTTACAATGTGTCTCTTTCTAGAGGGAGTTGCATTTTCACATGGGGCTTTAGGAGACCAAAGAGTCTTTAAGATATAAAATAACACAGTTGTAACAATAGTAGGGTTGACTAGCAGTGGGGAAATTAGGAATATGAAATACCATTCTGAGGCTCCTCAAATTCTACCAGGCAGGCTTTGGGTAGAAGTTGATAGTTCTGGGCTCCTATGGAACCTGTCTTTTATGACAAATTTCTTCTTTATAAATGAATTATTCAAAGTGATTATATGACTGAAACAGGCAAGACACCTTGACTAATTAGTACTAGAACACGCACAGTTTGCAAGTAAGGTAGGTAGTCGGCGTTTGGTTTCCAGAACCAGCCTAACACCAGCAGATGGTGCTAAAATGTACAGTTTCTCCCTCTTAAAACAAGTATCTGAGCTTTTCCTTAAAATGATAGACTAGCTAAAATGTAGGCACATTAACTAATTACTCTGGAAAGTTCAGATGAGGGTGATGCTTGTCACCATTTAACTTTCTTAAACAGAGCTCCACCTGAAACCTAGGGGGACCCTTCCACCTATACATCTTGGCTTCTTTCAAGCTAAAACAGTTTTCTTTCTGTTGGAATCTCACCCCCAGGAAGGTAATTAAAGCACAGAAGATTTTCACCTCTTGCTCCAACTGAGAAACAAAACTCAACCAAAGATCTATCTAAACCACTCAGTGACAGATGATTGCCATTTATTAGGGTTTTTAGTATCATTTTTTCCCGACAGAATACCATTCTCACCCCAAAAGAATAGTCCATCTTAATTTATCACTCTTTCCTCATAGACATATAGAACATTAATATTTGTAGGGCACTTAGCAAGCATGCAAGCCAGTAGCTTTCCAACTGTTTTTCACATTGGAACATTTTTTTCCCCCAAATGGAATCTTTTATGGAAGCCCAATATGTAAAACAGATAAAAGTTGAATAGTTATGTTGAAATGCCTGTTGGAGGGGGAGTTCTGGATATCTGCCTTCCCTCTTGGCCTCTCTTTGCCTTTCTCATTCATGAGGTAGCTCTTGAGGCATGTGCTCAAGCCATGCCCTTAAAGTTGAACCCTAGGGCTCCACAGAACAGTTGGAAAGCTGATTGCATTCCAGCTCCCTTACTTACATACCGAGAAACTGAGTCCAGTGAGGGAAAGTGCCCAAGGGTATAAAAATATGGGTAGAAAGGCCAGTTAGTCTGGTCAACAGGGTCAGAGACAATATGCATGTAGAGAGCATGTGGTAGAGCTCTTGTTGTCCAGAGCCTCTTGTAAATGGATGTAGATATGTATGCAAGTCCTCTCCTACTTATAACCATATATGATATTTCAATAGAGCTCGCTCAGTTCATTCCACTGGGAGGTGTGTAAGCTCCTCACCTCTGCCAAAGATACCCTTGGGGAAATACTACATGATCCTCTGATACATCGCCTGGCTGTGTATAGATGGTACACTCTTGGTTTGGTCTAAGGAAATTTGTGGAATTTTCCGTTTAGCTTAAAACATTGAAACCTTACGTTTCTGTGACCTCCTTCTCCTCTAGGCACTTGGGCTTTTATGCTAGGGAGAAAAAGACCTGCTGATCTTATGCAGGTCAAGATGCTGCCTTCAGCCCTGGCTGATGTGGCTTGGCTGCTTGGAGTATTGTCCCATACACCAATTGTGGTGGGTTTGATTCCTGGTCAAGTCACATACTCAGGTTGCCGGTTTGATCCCCGATTAGGGGATGTACAGGAGGCAATTGATATCTCTCTCTCTCTCAAAATAAAAAAGATGCCACCTTCAGATGTTTTATCTTCAACCAGATTGAACCTCTTTGTTCCTTTTATATAATGCAAGCTCTCCTTCCTTTGAACATAGATGCCATTCCCATGGGCTCTATATTTTTTTGAAAGTATACCAAGACAGATAGGTGGTTTCTCAGTGAAGAGGGAACCTGAGGTTTTGGAGTAGGGGACTGCTGTGTCAAGTGTTAGTGGGAAAACAGGCTTTTAAGCAGCATGCCCGGCCCAAGACATATATATATACCATGGCAGGTATCACACTCAAAAAGCATTTGTCATGTTCTCTTAAACATGATGCCAGATAATCTCAGGGCCTCAGGTGAGTGGTATGCCCCACAATGTGAATGGTACCCCTTGGCATTGTGTGACCTTGAGGTACTGAAGATGATGTTAATTAGACTTACAGCCTCAACTTGTGGGAGAATGTATTCTAATATAGATGCATTTATGTGGGCAAATCTTTATTATTAGCACCAAAGGAGTTCATAGAGATTGCCTAGTGAAATCCTGTGATTTTACAGATGAATTTTAAACACCAAAATAATAGAAATGACTTTCTCAAGGCCACATACATGATGGCAGGGTTTGGACCAGAAGCCAGTCTTCTTTTTTCTTTTTCTTTTTTTAATATTTGTTTTCTTTATTGATTTTAGAGAGAGAGGAAGGGAGAGGGAGAGAGATGGAAACATCAATGAGAGAGAACATCAATTGGCCACCTCCTGCATGTTCCCCACTGGGGATTTGGCCCACAACCTGGGCATGTGCCCTGACCAAGAATCGAACCGATGACCTCTTGATGCATGGGTCCATGCTCAAGCACTGAGCCACACCAGCCAGGTTTCTGAAATCCCACTGGTTGCCTTCACCAGTGTACATGCTGCTCTTCTACATGTGTAAGGGCCATAAGGCCAGCTCCCCAGTGGGAAACAAAGTTTTTTCAGTCTTCATTTGTCTTTTGAAGGGTGAGGAGGAAGATGAGGGAATTGTTAGAAAAACTGGGCTACCCAGAGGGCCTGAGGAACACCACCTGTGTTAACCCAGGAAGGCTTAGGCCCAGGTGAGTGCTGGAATTTTGCTAAGAATAAAGCCAATTGAAAAATGGGCTTGAAAGCTTAATAGGAAGAATGTGAACCTTCAAAAAAATCTACCTCATTGCTCAGCAAACTCTAAGACCACCCTCAATGCTGGTGGATAAAACCCAAACACTGGCAGATTTTCTTCTCATCACAGTTAGACTTGAGCACCTGAGATAACTTAATATACTGAAATAATTCAATTAAGCAGACTCCTCAGACCCAGCTTCCAGTCTCACTCACTTTAATGAATATAATTTGGGTGACATCATGAAAAACAACATTCCTCTTGTGAGTGGATGTAGATTACAAGAAAAATGATCACATGGCTTAGCCTTGGCAAGCAGAGAGAAAGTACTAAATTTGGCCCTTATGAAAATGTTCCGTAAATGGCTGGTACTTACACAAATGATAGGGCTTATTCAACACCGTGTGTGCGTGTGCATGCTTTCATGCATCTGTCCATGCATGTGAGGTTTACCAGCATCATCTTTATTTTTTTAATCCTCACCCGAGGACATTTTTCTATTTATCTTCAGATAGAGTGGGAGAGGGGAGAGAATGAGAACCCTCGATGTGAGAGAGACAGATCAACTGGTTGCCTCCCACACAACCCCGACCAGGGCTAGGGATGAACCAGAACCAAGGTACGTGCCCTTGACCGGAATCAAACCCATGACTCTTTGGTCTAACTGTTGCTCTAACTGTTGAGCCAAACTGGCCAGGGCTACCAGCATCATCTTAATTCTAGGTCATAGATATACAGATGTCTGTACTCAAAGCAACCTTATTTATCCTAAGCTCCTTGTTCTACAGATGGTAAACACTGAGAATGAAAACTGGGCAGTGACTTGTCCAAGGTCATGCAATGCATCAATGACAAAACCTACGCTAGGACATAAGTTTCCTGACTGCCAGTACTGTACTCTCCCTCCTTACCCTTACTTAGCACTGGGCTGACGTGATTGGTACACTCCTCCCAGGAGCCATCATGGTCAACCTTGGTCATACCTCAGTAAATAGTTCTCTCATTTCTTTGCTTTAAATGGTGATTTTTTCCTGTTGTCTTTGAAACAATGTTTTGCACCATAGTAACAGGAATTGTCTGGCAACTGGAGTTGGCCTGTATTAAGCTGCAAAAGCTTCTACTGCTCTGGAGACAAATCCCTGGTGAGGAAGAAAGATGGGCAAGAGAGCAGTGTGCATATTGCCATAAGAGTCTATGTGAAGAGTATCCCCAAATTTGAAGGTATATGATCCTTTGAAGTAGGTGACAGTAGTAGAAAGGGAGTTTGGTGTGACTGTTGTGATTAATGATTTAACAAACATTTATTGTTAAGCTTATATCAGGTACTTTGGGATAGTGGAAGAACACAGCCTTTAGCATCTGAATGTTCAAATTCTACCTAGACTCCTTGCTACAGTTGTGATCTCAGGCAAATCATCCCAACTCTCTGAGCTTTAGTTTGATCATTGATTAAATAGAAAGAGTAACATTATCTATCTTGTATGGTTGTTGGGAGGACTTTAGATGATATATGTAAACTGCCTATACAGTTTCTGGTATAGAGTACAGTTCTTTACCCACTGTGTGGAATGGAGAAATAAAGATGCAGTCACTGACATTAGGGAAACTACAGCCTAAAAAGGGAGATAAGCCATGTACTCAAATGACTGTTATACATTTAATAGTTTTGATCTCTTTTGATCTATGTATAAGTGGCAAACACTGCTAATTATTTATTTAATAGGTAATTTCTTAATTTCATCTGTACTAAAAAAACACTGACTTTTCTGGTGCCATGATATGCCCACTTAACATTTTTGATTTCTTGCGAGCCTTTGCAGCTAAAGGTAATTATGTCATATAGTTCTGGCCAAAGATATGTCAATGGAAGTCTATAAAATGGGTCTTTCCAGAAAGTGATTGTTTTTCTTTTTTCAATTTTTATTAATAAATGAATTATTTTTTTTATCCTCACCAAGGACATTTTTACATTTATCTTCAGATAGAACAGGAGGGAGAGAGGGAGGAAGAGAGAGAAACATCGATGTGAGAGAGACACATTGAGTGGTTGCCACCCACACGATCCAACTGGGGCCAGGGACAAACTGCAACTGAGGTACGTGCCCTTAGCAAGAACCGAACACAGGACTCTCCGGTCCACAGACCAATGCTCCAACTACTGAGCCAAACCAGCCAGGGCTATTAATTTATTTTTGTTACAGATGTTTCTCAGCATTGTTTTTCTGCCATATCTGACTGACTTGCCCCACTGGTCTTTTCTCCTTCCTGGCTGGAATGCACATGGGCTATCTACAGTTGTAGCAGCTATTTTGTTACATGAGATGTTATGAAACTGCTGCATCTACCCTGGACCACTTACCATCAGATTTATAGCTTTATGAGAAAATAAACTCCTTTCTGGTTTGTCACTGGACTTAGGTTTCTATTACATGCGGCTGAAAAAAATCATTTGCCAATGATACAACAGATAAGGGGTTAATTTCCAAAATATATAGAGTACTCATACATCTCAAAAAAGGAAGACAACAGTCCAATTAAAAATGGACAGAGGCCCTGGCCAGTTGCTCAGTGGTTAGAGGATCAGCCTATGGACCAAAGGGTCGTGGGTTTAATTCCCGGTCAAAGGCATGTACCTGAGTTGCAGGTTCAATCCTGGGTCCTGGTTGGGGTCTTGCAGGAGGTAACTGATCAATGTCTTTCTTATGTCACTCTCTCTCTCCCCCCTCCCCCTCCCTTTCTTCCACTCTATCTAAAAATTAATGGAAAAATATCCTCCAGAGAGAATTAACAACAACAATTGGCAGAGACCTGAATATACATTTGTGCAAATAGGACATATAAATGGCCAAGTGGCATGGGAAAAAATGCTCAACCTCAGTAATCATCAGAGAGATTCAAATTGAAACAATAATGAGGTATCACCTCACAGCTGACAGAATGGCCGCCATCAACAAATCATCAAACAAGTGTTAGTGAGGGTGTGGAGAAAAGGGGACTCTAGTACACTGCTGGTGGGACTGCAGACTGGTGTAGCCACTATGGAAAACAATATGCTGTTTCCTCAAAAAATTAAAAATGAAACTGCCATTTGATCCAGTGATTCCACTTCTAGGAATATATGCTAAGAAACCTGAAACACCAATCAGAAAGAATATATGTACCCCTATGTTCATAGCAGTGTTATTTACAATAGCTAAGATCTGGAAACAGTCCAAGTGTCTATCAGTAGATGAGTGGACAAAAAAGCTGTGATATAGTGCTAGCTGGTTTGGCTCAGCAGTTAAAGCATTGGCTCATGGACTGAGGGGTTGTAGGTTTGATTCCTGGTCAAGGGCACATGCCTGGGTTGCAGGTATGATCCCTGTCCCTGGTTGGGTCATGCAGGAGGCAACCAATTGACATTCCTTTCTCACATTGATGTTTCTTTCTCTCTCTCCCCTGCCCTCCCTTCCCTAATATCTAAAAAGTAAGGGAAAAATATCCTCAGGTGAGGATTAACAACAAAAAAAGTTGTGGTCTATTTATACAATGGAATACTATGCAGCTATAAAAAGAAAGATCTCTTACCCTTTGAAATGACATGGAGGGACCTGGAGATGACTTTGCTAAGTGAAATAAGCCAGTCAGAGAAAAAGAAGTGGTACATGATCTTATTTATTTGTGGAATATAATGAACCAAATAAGCTGATGAACAAAATAGCCTGAGAGCCCTGGCTGGTTTGGCTCAGCAGTTGGAGCATCGGCCCATGGACCAAAGAGTTGTGGGTTCAATTATGGTCAAGGGCATGTACCTCGGTTGCAGTTCGGTCCCTGGCCCTGGATGGGGTCGTGCAGGAGGCAACCAGTTGATGTGTCTCTCTCACATTGATGTTTCTCTCTCTCTCTCTCTCTCTCTCTCTCTTTCTCACCCTCTCTGTTCCTCTCTCCCTCCCCCTCTCCCTTACTCCTACTCTAACTGAAGATAAATGGAAAAATACCCTCAATTGAGGATTTAAAAACAAAAAAACAAACAAAATAGGCCCAGAGACATGGAAGTAGGGAACAGACTGACAGAGGGAAGAGGGAAGAGGGGTGGGGAGGCAGGAAAAGATAAACCAAATAATTTATATGCATATATGCATAACCAATGGACACAGACAACGGTATGGTGAAGACGGGGTGGGTAGGGAACTGGGAGCAGGGACATGGGGGAAAATGGAGGACATCTGTAATACTTTCAACAATAAAGATTAAAAAAAAAGTCTTGGGAGGTGTAAATGACACCAAACTCACTATGAGCCCAAATAATGGCATGGCTGCTAACAAAAAGCTGCTACAATCACAGGCTGCTTTTTTTTGGTATGCAGATCAAAGGAAGACAAGCTCCAGGTACTGTAGACTTTGAATGACTTTCTATCCTTGATTTTCCGGGCACTGTATTGTACTGGTTTTCCTGCTACTCTTCTAGTTAATCTTCAGTCTCATTTGAGAACTTCTCCCATCTCTTCCTGCCCAGCTTTATTGAGGTATGACTGATAAATATAAACTATATATTTGAGGTACACAATGTGATATTTGATACATGTATACACTGTGAAATGATTACCACAATTAAGCTAATTAACACAGTATTACTGTGTTCATTTTTGATTACCTTCTCCTTTCAGTCTATATTTTGCCCTAGGTACATAAGCTCATCCATTCCCATAGTTATGGACATTGCCTATATATTGAAGACTCTCAAATTTGTATGCATATTTTTTATCTTCATTCTCAATACCTTAGTCCAAGCCTTTGTTGTCTCCTACCTAGACTACTGAAGTAGCTTCTTAAGTGGTCTTCCATCTGTACCAGTCTCATCACTTTTACTCTACCTTTATTACAAATGCTGGAGTTGTTATAAGTCAACTTAAATGTAAATTAAATATAAAATCCTTAATTTGGAATTCAAGGGCCCTAACAATCTGGCCCCTGCCACTTTTTTTCCTGGTTTTATCTTTTATTACATTTCTCCAGGTACTCTAGATGTCATTCAACATCTTGTGAGCATTGTGAGCCGGGGCTACAGTGCCCTCTCTTTTAGTCACAGCTGATTATTCACTCTTAGCTCAACACTTCACTTACTTCTCTGCCTTCATACCCTTGTTCACACTGTTCTCGCCTCTTGTATTAATCCTTCATCATTTCTGTCTGCTGAAATCAAACTCATCCTTCACATCTTAGCTCATAAGCCAGTTTCTCTGTGGAGTTGACCATGATCTTTCAATCAAACTGAATGGTACTTTTTAATCTCTCAGCTCTTTTTTGTCCTTTATTATATCATTTAGTTTCTCTTGGTTGGCATTAATGATTATTATATGCATATCTGTCAGTCTGCAAGGACTGTAAACTAAAGCCTTAATTGCTGTGCTATACTTCTTTAAAAAATTTTTTTCTTTATTGATTTTAGAGAAAGAGGAAGGGAGAGGGGGAGAGAGAGAGAGAGAGAGAGAGAGAGAGAGAGACAGACAGACATCGATGAGAGAGAACATTGATTAGCTGCCTCCTGCATGCCCCCCACTAGGGATTGGGCCCACAACCTGGGCGTGTGCCCTTACTGGGAATCAAACTGGTGACCTCCTGGTGCATGGGTTGACGCTCAGCCACTGAGCCACACCAGTTGGGCTGCTGTGCTATACTTTTAAGTAAATGTCTACCTGTTAATTAAAGGCAACAAAACTTGTTATAGATTCTGGTAAAGGGAATGGGAATACAGCCTGAGTTAAGGAGTACTCTACCTTGTCCTTTTCATGCTAAATAAGAAGCATGAGAGCTACCAGATGCTCTTCAATACATAATTTAATTGGTGGGCTGGGAAATGTTCTTGGAGAAAGGAATCTGATCAGTGCAATAAAAAAAAAAAAAAGGCTGCAATGAAGGCATGCTAATGGGAATTGTCAGCAGTGAGAGGCTGGCTCCCGCTCACTTTCTGGAGGATGCCAAAAGCCTAACGAGTCTATTAGTGGGGTGTTAAAAAGAAGGAGAAAGACAATTATTTACACATATGAGAACCTTCCTCTTTCCTATGACCTTTCTGGATGACAGAGGGCTCCTGGCAGGCTACAGAGTACAACTCCCCCTAGGATGTTGTGAAGGTGAGGCTTTGGGGCCAAGAGGGGTGGAGACATCTGAAATATCTCTGTCATTTGTGGAACTTTTCCTTCCCTCAGAATTAGATGCAGTTGCTTTTCCCATCTTTTACTCAGAAAACTGTAGTCAACAGATTCATTTCAGTAGTTGTCTCCTTACCTGCAATCATCTTACTTTAACCTTTAGTAATATATCCTATAGCCAACTACCCCCTCAAAGGGATAATAAAGAAGTTCATGAAGGGGTACTGATGACTGATGATAACTTAGCTGTTCTTTCTTAGATACTTGACCTTTTCTTTTTTTATCCTCACCTGAGGACATTTTTTGCATTTATCTTCAGACAGAGCGGGAGGGAAAAAGGGGGGAAGAGAGAGAGAGAGAAACATTGATGTGAGAGAGACACATTGACTGGTTGCCACCCACACGACTCCAACTTGGGCCGGGGACAAACTGCAGCCGAGGTACATGCCCTTAGTGGGAACCGAACCCGGGACTCTCTGGTCCGCATGCCGACGCTCTAACTGCTGAGCCAAACTGGCCAGGACTGACCTTTTTCTCAAGGGCAATAATTAGGAGTGCAGGGTGAAGGATGGTGACTAGGAATTTCTCTCACAAGTGGGTATAACTGTGTTGTTTCTTGTAATTATAAAATATATGCTTAATGTCATAAGTTTAAACTAAGAAAAAGTACAAATGAAAAAGTGAAAATTAACTAAAATCTTACTACCCAGAAAAATGACCATTAGGTTTATAGTAGACTTTCTTTCAGACATCTCTCTCTTTATACAAATGTAAACACACATATACATACATCCAAAATTTTATATATATGAGATTATACTATATATGCTATGAGAAATCAATTCCATTTTCTTCCAGTGCCTAGAACAATGACTGGTACATAGTAGATGCTTAGTAAATATCTGCCTAATTAATAAATACCTCATTTTGAAATATGCTTAAAAAAACTAATAATGCATCTTTTCATGTCAGTATATATTAAACTTAAAAAAAACTATATACATTCTATTTAAATGTAGAATATTTTCCTTCGTTAGTTTCTTATTGATGACATTTAAGTTTTTTCTAATTTTTCACTTTTACAAACAATTCCAAATACATAGCTTTATTTTTTATTTGTGTTTTTCTTATAACTATCTTTATCACATGTGATTTTTTATTACATGTGATTTTAAACACATCTCTGAATGCATTAGAGAAGAGCTATCACATCCATTTCTTGTCAAAGTAGCTGAATGCATAATTTCATACCTACATCTGTGTACAGTTCTGATTATCTTATCCTTAGGTCACATTTCCTAATGAAAATTACAATGTCAAAGGGTATGTGTCTTTCAAGTTTTTTTTTTATACATTGCCAAAACTTTACTTCAGAAATGTTGTGAAGATTTTTTAATCAATAAGGTCTTATATCACATAGCTATATACTTGCAAGGCCAGCCCCAGAAACCTAGGGCTCATGTATATATAGAGCATGGAGGAATATGTGTGAATGGGACAAAGTTAGGACAAGGAAAAGAAAGTGCACAGCCAGGAAAGAAGTCACAATGAATTGCCAAAATGATCAGATCATTGAAATTTAGCCCTACTGCTTGCTACACCAAAAGAAATTAAGAGAAAAAAAAATTTAAATGAAAAGATTACCATTGTTGGCTCATAAAATTGGTGAAGATGATAGTGTTGGTACAGATACAGGAAATAGACACTCATACACTGCTAATGGGTTGACAATTGGAACAACTTTCTTGGAGGGCAATTTGACAATATATTTTAAAAGCTTTAAAATTGTTCCTGCCCTTTAGGCCATTAGTTTCACTTATAAGATTTTTTCCTAAGGAAATAATCAATGTGAACAAAGGTCTATGTGTATGATTATTCAATAAATATTAGTTCAGCTGTCTGTCAGTTTGTAAAGAAATATATTCAGATACCCATCTTGTACCATAGAATTTGAGATATAAATGTAAAAACTTAACTATAAAACCTATATGAAAATATAGGACATTTGCACTTCTCTGGTTTTCTAAATGTTTATTTTTATAGCATCTTTTTAAATCTTAGATTTGATTATAATAAGAAAATTTTTTTCTTCTGCTTTCTTCTTTATTTTACTATTTCATCTGGTTTGTTTGTTTTGTTCTTTTTCATATAGGAGGCTTTTCTATAGGGGCAGGATTATCAAGTGGTGATCTTCACTGTAAGATGATTAAAAACTTGGCTAGTTCACTGGGGACTCCAAAATGACATAATTTTGCAGGTCTTTTTCCCCAACATCAGTTCCAGCTTCTTCAGAGATGAATGCTCCAATTTTCTGCCTGGAAAAGATTTACCTGACTGCTGGTGTTCTAGGAACCAAGGGATCTATGGTGAGTAGGGAAAAGGATGCTATAGTAACTTTCATTTAGTGCCTCTATTTTAACTATGATACCCTATATCTACCTTTTTAACAGGGCATCTGGATCTGAGGCTTCTGTGGATCAATTTTCTTTGAATAAAGTTCCAGTCTCCTGCCAGGTCAGGGAAAGGATACTTTCCTGATTGAGCAGGATGAGGGAAGGGACCTGAGAGGAGTCTAACTGAATTTTTTCACACACATGAACCAAACCCTCTGTTTTCAGCCTCTTGACACACCCCTGCCTTGTTTGGTCACTGATGCCTCTAATTTATTATTTTTTTCAGGCATTCTACAATATGAATTGTCTTGTTTGTCATTTCTCATGCCATCTGCAGGCACTTTCTCTTCAGCTCTGCTAATCTGCATCTGCTTTTCATCTTCCCAAAATGTATTGGCATATCTTGTTAGTTGTTGCCTTCATTCCTGTTCTCTTTGTCTTTGTGAATTAATACCCCTTAAACACTCATTTCTTTTCATTTTAGGATAAACATGTGTTTAATCTGTCATATTTATTAGGAAGTCCTTAAATAGTATTTATTAAACTGAAAAATTTGCATGCCCCTTGACCAAGAAATCTCACTTACAGTAATTTAACTCTCAGAAATAAAAGTGCCAGGAATGACTTCCCATCAAGATGGTGGCATAGGTAAATATGGTACTTCCCTCCTCCCACAACCACATAAAAACAACAACTAAACTGTAGGACGACCACCATTCAGAACTGCATGAAATCTAGTTGAATGGCAGTCCTACTACTAGGGATTTAAAGAAGAAGCCTGGTAGGAGGAGCAGAGATGTGGAACCAGATGGTCCCACACCCATGTGTGGTGGATAAAAATCGGGAGGGATATCTTGGCTGTGGAGCCCCCCCCCCCCAACTGAGGAGCAAGGGGTCCCAGCCCTACACCAGACCCCAAGCCCTTGGTTACAGTGTTAGGAAGAGAAGTTCCCATAAGTTCTGGGTATAAAAACCAGCAGAGATTGTAGCTGAGTGAGATGGAGGGCTTTTGGAGTCCCAGGCAGTTCCTCTTAAAAGGCCTAGACTTACTTGGATTCACTCCATCTGAGCTCCAGAGCTGGGGCAGCAGCTTGAAAGGAACCAGGGATATATGGGGAGGAACTGAATTGTCTGACATGAGGGCAATAGCTGAGGTATCAGCTGTTTCCCAGACAGAAGTGCTGACAGAGGCCATTGTTCTTTTGGTGAGCCCTCCCCTCACAGAGCTGTCAAGTGGGCACCATATCTGAGAATCCATCAACCTGGCTTACACTATTTGCCCTACCCTGATGATTCCCTGAGACCCTGCCCCACCCAACTTTCAGGCCCATCTAAGCCGTTTCCAATGGCTTTTCCATATAATTAGCCTCTCTTGCCCATGCTTTAGACTTTCCTAAAATCTCTCAAACAAGCAGTACCTGGCCTCAGTGTATCCCTTGCTAAGTGGCCCCAGGCCCGGCACTAGCAGCAGCCCATGTTAGTTCACATCTTGGCTTCTCCTGGGCCACTCCAAACCCAACACAAGTAGCAGCCATCTGCAGAGTGCTCTGTAGCTAGTGCCAGGTGGCCCTAGACAGGGCACAGGCAGTTGTGACTTTGCACCTCTCAGGATACCCCAGAGCCAGTGTACCCAGTGGACAGCTTCAGAACATGCTGATTACAACCCTACAACCTCCACAAGTGACACATTCAAGGAGCAGACTCGGTGAGCACCCAAACCCCACTGAAGCAACTCCTGCTCTGTGTAGGGTTCACTCCTACACAGCAGCTCCTCCACTGTGGTCACAGCTGGTCCTCACAGCCAGTTGGTCTGGGAAGTTCAATCCCTCTCAGTAACACCAACAACAATCAAGGCTGAACTATAACAGGACAGTGCACAGAGCTAACACAGGGGTGAACCTGGAGTGCCCAGCTTGGGTGGCTGTGGAGGCTGTGGTACCAGGCCTTATAAAACAACTACTACACAAGGCCACTTTACCAAGTACAGGAGATGTAAAAGCTCTATCTAATACATAGAAACAAACATAGGGAAGGAGCCAAACTGCAGAGACAAAGAAACAGGACCCAAATGAAAGAACAGGAGAAATTTCCAGAAAAAGAACTAAATGAAATAGATACAAGCAAACTAACAGAGGTAGAGTTCAAAACAATGATTATAAGGATGCTCAAGGAACTTATTCAAAATGTCAACAGCATGAAGAAGGACATAGAAACCACAAAAAAGGACCAGTCAGAAATGAAATATACACTAATTGAAATGAAGAATAATTTACAGGCAATCACAGTAGAGTAGATGATGCTGAGAATCAAACCATCGATTTAGAATATAAGGAGGCAAAAAATCGTCAGAAAAGCAAAAATAAGAAAGAATTTAAAAAAAGGGGAGAGTGTAAGGAGCCTCTGGGACAACTTCAGGCATCCCAACATTTGCATTATTGGGGTGCCAGAAGGAGAAGAGAGACAGCAAGAAATGGAAAAAAACCTATTTGAAAGAATGACAGAAAAATTTCCTTACCTGGTAAAGAAAATAGACATACAGGTCCAGGAAGCACAGAAAGTCCCAAACAAGATAAACCCAAAAAGGCCCACCAAGGCAGATCATAATTAAAATGCAAAAGATTATAGACAAAGACAATCTTAAAAGCAGCAAGAGAAAAGCAGTTAGTTATTTACAAGGGAGCTCCCTTAAGACTGTCAGCTGGTTGCTCAATAGAAAGTTTGCAGGCCAGAAGAGAGTGGCAAGAAATATTCAAAGTATGAAAAGCAAGGACCTGCAACCAAAATTACCCAGCAAAGCTATTTAGAATTGAAGGGCAGATAAAGAGCTTCCCAGACAAGAAGCAAAAAGAATTCATCACCAGAAAGCCAGTATTACATGAAATATTAAAGGGTCTTCTAGAAGAAGAAGAAGAAGAAGAAGAAGAAGAAGAAGAAGAAGAAGAAGAAGAAGAAGAAGAAGAAGAAAATATGAACAATAAAATGGCAATAAATACATATCTATCAACAATTGAATCTAAAAATCAAAATAAACAAGCAGAATGGAAACAGATTCATACAACATTTTGATGGTTGCCATATGGGAGGGGTGTTGAGGGGATGGGTGAAAAAGGTGAAGGGATTTAGAAGTACAGTTGGTTGTTACAGAATAGTCATGGGAATGTAGAATACAACATAGACAATATAGTCAATAATATTCTAATAACTATATATATATAGTGTCAGATGGGTATGAGATTTACCAGGATGACCACTTAATAAATTATATAATGTGTCACTGGGGTGTACACCTGAAACTAATGTAATATTGTATGTTAATTGTAATTAAAAATAAAAAATGATATTAAAAAAGAAATAAAAGTGCCAAGATGTATAGGTAAGTGTACAGGGGTGTTTATTATAATGTTATTTGTAATAGCAACAACTGGAATGTCCACTGGTAGGAAACTAGTTATATAAGTTATGTTGTATCTATACCATGGACTGAAAGGAATAAAGCACATTGACTTGGAAGGCTGTCCATGATACATTATGCTAAGTAAAAGAGAAAGCTATAATAAATTCATTTTTGTGACAGAAAATAAACCTACACTCTGTGTTTATCTGTGTAAGTGGAGAAGGCATGTAAGGATTTACACTAGATTTTCAACAGTGAGTTTTTTAGGGAGATGGTTTTGGAGGGGCAGTGGAAAATTATATTAATTTAACTTTTGTATTGTATTTAAACTGTTTCAGTTAACCTGTGTTGCTTTTGTCTTTCAAATAACAAAATAAATATCCTTGAAAAGGCATGGATGCAAGAATGTTCATTGCAGCATTATCTATAATAGTGAAAACTGGGAAAATAATATAAATGTCTAACAATAAAGACTGGTTAAATATGTTTCAAATATCTATATGGCAGATATTATGTGCCTAATATAATGATCTCATAACAAACATAGTAATGTAAAATGACAATAATTTATTATTATCTCTCAAGACTCTGAGGATTGACTGGGTTTAGTTACATGGTTTTTGCTTAAAGTCTTTCATTTCATATGGTTGCAGTCAGACAATGGCTGGGGGTGGAGAAATATCGAAGGCTTCCTCATTTACATGTCTAGCAGTTGATGTTGGTTGCTGGCTAGGAACTCAGCTGGGGCTTGCAGCTAGAACACTTACATGTGGCTTCTCCTTATGGCCCGAGTTTCCTCCTGTCATGACAGTTATGTTCCAAGGACAACTCTTCTGAGAAAGAGAGAGCCAGGTGGAAACTATATTGATTTTATGACCTAGTGTTGGGAGTCATGCTGAATTATATCCACTGAATTCTGTTAGGAGCATGTCACTAAAGCTAGCCTATATTCTAGAGGAGAGGAACTAGATTCCATCTCTCATTTTTTAAAAAAAATCCTAACCCAAGGATATTTTTCCATTTATTTTCAGACAGAGTGGGAGAGGGAGAGAGGGATAGAGGAAGAGAGGAGGGGGAGAGAGAGAGAGAGAGAGAGAGAGAGAGAGAGAGAGAGAGAGAGAGACACTGATGTGTGAAAGAAACAGCAATTGGTTACCTTCTGTATGCACCAGACGGGATGAACCTGCAACCTGAGTATATGCCGACTGGGAATTGAACCTGTGACCTTTTGGTGTCTGCGATGACCCTCTAACCAACTGAGCCAGAGCCATTTATTTTGGTCTTTAGAGTTCACATATAAGTGAAGTTATATGGTATTTGTCTTATTCTTTTTTAAAAATATGTTTTTATTGACTTTTTAGAGAAGAGAGAAGGGAGAGAGAAAGAAACATCGATGTGAAAGGGAAACATCCATTAACTGCTTCCTGCACACCCCCTACTGGGGATTAAGCCCACAACCCAGGCACTTGTCCTGTCTAGGAATCCAACCGGGACCTCTCAGCCCATGGAATGATGCTCAATCCACTGAACCACACTGGTTGAGCCCCATGGTATTTTTTTTTAATTATTAAATGTATTGATATAATTTTGGCTAATAACATTATATACATTTCAGGTGCACAACTTAAAACATAACATCTGTGATCTTAATTTTAACAGACCACTGATCTTTCTCTAGATTTGGGTACATTTTCTAAGCCACAGGGAGTGTTTTATTTTTTGTTCATAAAATCCTTTATTAATTAAAATTTTAATTGTGATAAAATACACATAAAATCTACCATCTTAACTCTTTTTAGTGTACAGCTCAGTCTCCCAAACTTACACATTGTGCAAATGTAAAAGTTTATAAAAAACAAGTCCCAAGTTTCCCCTCTCCTCTTAAACCCTAGCAAACACCATTCTACTTTCTGTTTATGTGAATTAACTACATTAGATACCTCATGTAAGTGGAATCATACAGTATTTGTCTTTTTATGATTGGATTATTTCAGGTAGCATAATGCCGTCAAAATTCATCCACATGATAGCATGTGGAAATCATGCGGCACTTGACTTTCCCTGGGTGCAGGACTGCAGGGAGTCTGGAAAGTGGGGCTAATGGATCTCCCATGGGGAGTCACAATGAACAGGCTCTCAAAAAGGGAAAGAATGGCCTTTATCACAAAGCCACACAGTCTTTGACACCCACTAATTTTGCCCATCTCTACACAATTGGCCCAAGCAGCTGGCTCCTCTACAGGGTATGAACTTAATAGAATGTAGAGACAATAAGTCAGGAGACTGGTGCTATGGCATTCCTCCAGGCTGAAGTCATATGGAGGTGAGTGCTCGACCCAGGAAAGATGGCATCTGTGGGTAGTGTTGGAGAGAGACTCAGCACAGGGACACTGGTGGCTGTCCCTTCAGTTCTCTCCCCAGAGCCACACAACCCAGTCTCTCACATGACTCTAGTCTCCATAAAGCCACCGTCCCTCTGCCTGAGCCCAGGCTGAGTGGTGTTATGATTTTTGTGGTGGCTCTTTAAGAGTGCACCTGGGGCCCTGGCCGGTTTGGTTCAGCGGTTAGAGCGTCGGCCTGCGGTCCTGAGAGACCCGGGTTCGGTTCCCGCTAAGGGCATGTACCTTGGTTGCAGTTTGTCCCCGGCCCTGGTTGGTCGTGCAGGTGGCAGCCACTCGATGTGTCCCTTCACATCGATGTTTCTCTCTCTCTCTCCCTTCCTCTCTCTCCCTCCCACTCTATCTGTACAAAAAATGGAAAAATGTCCTCGGGTGAGGAAAAAAAAAAAAAAAAAAAAAAATAAGAGTGCACCTGGGTTTCTAGTGGACTCCCATCTCTCCCTGGCTGACAGAATACCTGCTGATTTTTTACAGCCAGATTTTTTTTTTTTAATCCTCACACGAGGACATTTTTCCATTTTTTGTTCAGGTAGAGCGGGAGGAAGATAGAGGAACAGAGAGAGAGAGAGAGAAACATCGACGTGAAAGGGACACATCGAGTGGCTGCCACCCGCACGACCAACCAGGGCCGGGGACAGACTGCAACCGAGGCACGCGCCCTTAGCGGGAACCGAACCCGGGTCTCTCAGGACCGCAGGCCGACGCTCTAACCGCTGAGCCAAACTGGCCAGGGCTACAGCCAGATTTTATGTGGGCTCCTCTTCCTGGTTCTGGTGCTTTGGGCTGGAAAACCTGGTGTGGGGTTGATAACCCTCCCTCCTCATAGAGGATATTTGTAGCTGAGACATCCCTTCAGATTCTTAACTGCTGCATGTGGGTACTAGGAAAGCACTTTTCGCTTCTCCACCCTTCCTACCAGACTCATTGTGGTTTGTTCTGTAAATCCTTGTTCATAGGATCTCTGTTCAGTTAGTTTTCAGTTTGGTTATTCAGGTTGATGTTCGATATTTTAGTTGTAATTCTAGTTAGGTCCAGGGAGGACCTACTCTGACACCATCTTGGATCCCTGGTGTATGATCTTTTCATTATATTGGTGAATTTTGGTTTGTTAATATTTTGTTGAGGATTGTTGCATCTATGTTCATCATGGATATTGGCCTATAATTTTCTTTCTTGTGATGTCTTTATTTGATTTTTGAATTAGGATAATATTGGACTTGTAAAATGAGTGTAGGAGTATTCTGTTTTCTTGAATATTTTGGAATAGCATGAGAAGGATAGATGCTAGTTTTTTGAATGTTTTGTAAATTTTACTTATAAAGCCATCTGGTCCAGGAGTTTGTTGGGAGTTTTTTGATTACTGTTTCAATTTTGTTGGTTGTAATTGGTCTCTTCAGATTTTCTTTTTTTTCTTGATTCAGTTTTGTAAAATTGTATATGTCTAGAAAATTATCTACTTCTTCCAAGTTGTTTAATTTGTTGGCATATAGTTGTTTATAGTTGGCCCTCGTTTATTGCGGTTAATCAGTTCCAGACTCTACCGCAATACATGAATTTCCGTGAAGTAGGATTCTTTATTTATATAGTCATCCCTCGCCACTTTGCACTTGGACTTTCATGGCTTCACTCTATCATGTTTTTTTTTCTGCGAAAGTCGAAGTGTGAAGTGGCGAAGGAGGACTGTATAACATTTTCCTTTTTCCCCCAATTTTTATTAATTTGCTTTTATTACAGATGCTTCTCCTTTCCCCCCTAGACACCCCCTCCCAGCATTGTTGTCTATGTCCATTGGTTATGCATACCTGCATATAAGTTCTTTGGTTCATCTCATCCATGCCCCCGCCCCCCCGCACCCTCCTATTCTGAGATTTGTCAGTCTGAACCACACTCCTTTCTATGTCTCTGGGTCTATTTTGTTCATCAGCCCACCTTGTTCATTATATTCCACAAATAAGTGAGATCATGTAGTATTTGTCTTTCTCTGACTGGCTTATTTTCCTTAGCATAATACTCTCGAGGTCCCTCCATGTTGTCTCAAAGGATAAGAGATCTTTCTTTCTTACAGCTGCATAGTATATTCCATTGTGTATATGTACCACCACTTTTTTATCGGCTCATCTATTGATGGGCACTTGGGCTGTTTTCAGATCTTAGCTATTGTAAATAGTGTTGCTATGAACATAGGGGTACATATATTCTTTCTGATTGGTGTTTCAGGCTTCTTAGGGTATATTCCTAGAAGTGAGATTACTGGGTCAAATGGCAATTCAATTTTTAATTTTTTGAGGAAACACCATAGTGATTTCCATAGTGGCTGCACCAGTCTGCATTCCCACCAGCAGTGTACTAGAGTCCTCTTTTCTCCACACCTTCGCCAGCACTTGTTGTTTAATGATTTGTTGATGGCAGCCATTCTGGCAGGTGTGAAGTGATACCTCATAGTTGTTTTAATTTGCATCTCTCTGATGATTAGTGATGTTGAGCATGTCTTCATATGTCTCTAGGCCATTTGTATGTCCTGTTTGGAGAGGTGTCTATTTAGTTCCTCTGCCCATTTTTTAATTGGATTCTTTGTCTTACTTTTGTGGAGTTGTATGAGCACTCTCTATATATTGGAAATTAAACCCTTATCTGATGTACCATTGGCAATTATGGTCTCCCATACAGTGGGTTGCCTTTCCATTTTGATGATTGTTTCTTTTGCTGTGCAGAAGCTTTTGAGTTTGATGTAGTCCCATGTGTTCATTTTCTCCTTTGTTTCTGTTGCTTTAGGCGATGTGCCAGTGAAAATTCTGCTGCATATGATGTCTAAATTTTTGTTGCCTATGTTTTCTTCTAGGATTTTTATGGGTTCATGAGTCACATTTAAGTCTTTTATCCATTTTGAGTTTATTCTTGTGTACGGTGTAAGTTGATGGTCTAGTTACGTTTGTTTCTTTACCCCATTATATTGGATGTTCCTTAGAGCAGAGGTCATATCATTTTAAAATTAAATTTATTGGGGTGACACTGGTCAATAGGGTCAGGTAGGTTTCAAGTGTACATTTCTATTATACATTGTCTTTAAATTGCATTGTGTGCCCACCACCCAAAGAGTTCATATCTTATTAGACTCTATATTTAGGATGGCTAACTTAGTACTTGATGTAAAAGTAGGTACTCAATGTTTGTGAATTGGATGAAAAAAAAGTGATTGAATGGAGGCTTATTGTACAGTGCAGACAGAGAAGGACATTGCAAGCAATTGAAGAGCAGGGGTAAATTTATCACGTATTTAGCCCTGGCCAGTGTGTATCAGTTGGTTAAGCATCATCCCATGCACCAAGAGGTCACCAGTTCAATTTCCAGTCAGGGCCCATGCCCAGGTTACAGGCTTGATCCCAGTGTGGGGCATGCAGGAGGCAGTCAATCCATGTTTCTCTCATCAATGTTTTTCTCCCTCTCCTTTCCTCTCTCTCTAAAATCAATAAAAACATATTTTAAAATATATTTTATATTTGGATAGTAGTACTAGATTGGTATGATGTAGAATAGAGTGTGAAGGGCAATGTGAATGGAAGTGGTGAGAGATGAGGCTGGAGATATATGAGTAAAGAGAAGCTGTTGAAAGGTTCTAAAAATTTGAGTGACATAATCATATTTTTGTTCTATAAATATCACTGTCTATTTTGTGAAGAATGGATTGGATAGGTTGGATGGATAGAATGGAAACAGGGTCTCTTGTTAGGAGGCATTGTTGGTAGTCTCTAATAGAGATTGTGATGGCCAGGACCAGGATAATGGCAACAAGTATGGCAGAGAGTGGACCGGTAACATGAGGGGGAGATGTATAGGCAGATTGAATAGTATGTTTGAGTAATCAGTAGTATGAGAGACCATGGAACCTTCAAGGAACTGAAAAAGATTTATTTTGGTGGAAATAGTAAATATGAAGGGCAAGAGGAAAGAGGTGAATTATTGCAAGCTATGCAAGGGAGTATGAACCTGATTCTGTGAGTAAGGGAGAGCCATTGAAGTGTCTCAAGCATGGAATAATATAATCAGAATGTACAGGATTGGGCAAAACTAAGTTTATAGTTTTTCATATGGAAAATAATACAATAAACAATAAATAAGAATGCAAGAATAAACTGTGTTTTGCACAGTCACAAGTGTAAACCTACATTTGCCCCACCCTTATAGTTTAGTAGAATTTCTCTTGTTGTGGCAGACACTAAAAAGTCCAGATGAGAGGCTGGTGCAGTAACCCAGGCCACAAAACAAAATGAAAAATCTAAGCCAAGAGATTCTTCTAAAAGAACAGATTGTACTCCATTGATTCTGCTGTTCTCTTGGGAGGTATAGGATAGGTCTTTCCTGGATTTTAGAATGAATAACACTGGTCTAAAAAATTAGCCACTTTTTTCCTCAGACTCCCTATTTATGTGAGCCAGGATTATAAAAGCTACCAGGGGTAAATGCAGAGAGGAGAGAGAAATAGGGCTTGTGTGCTTTTTTACTTTCCTCATCAATGTCTTTTCTGTTGGCAGTTGCTACTCTCAGATATTATGAGCTACCCAGATAGTAGAACTGGATAGCTGGGGATCTGATAGCCTTGGCAGTTGTAGTAGGTGCCAACAGGCCTGGAGAGAGGCAAGGCCATCCAGAATCAAGAATTTGGAGAGTTTAGGGAAGGGAGAGAATAAAAGAGCAGGAGTCTGAGAATAGAAATTAGACTCCAACAGCTCCCATGCTACAATTCCCTACTTATACCTCCCAGGTGCCTACAGTACCCTTGTTGTACATCATTTTCCTTTTAATTTCTTTGCTCCTCCATCATTTTGATTATCTTTCTTATTAATTGTTAGTCAGTGCATTGCAGTCTCTCCCACTGTTTTCTCCTTTATTTTTCCTCTTCATAGAACCAGTGAATCTCAGGACAAAAAGGTCATCAAGTGCTTATGTCAAACTCTTCCATCTGATGCAGAATCTTCTTTCTAAACTATGCCTGCCAAAGAGTCATCCAGGTGGTGCTTTAAGACCTCTTATGATGATAAACACAGTGCAACCCCTTCTGTCTCTGACCATTTCTTTCCATTTTTTTTTATCCTCACCCAAGGACATTTTTTCTTATTTTTTTTATTCAGACAGAGCAGGAGAGAGAGAGAGAGGGAGAGAGAGAGAGAGAGAGAGAGAGAGAGAGAGAGAGAGAGAGAGAGAGAGAGAGAGGAGAGAGAGAGAGAGAGAGAGAAACATCGATGCAAAAGGGACACATCGAGTGGCTGCCACCCGCACAACCCAACCAGGGCTGGGGACAAACTGCAACTGAGGTACATGCCCTTAGCAGGAACCGAACCCGAGTCTCTCTGGACAACAGGCCAATGCTCTAATTGCTGAGCCAAACCGGCCAGGAGTGTCTCTGACCATTTCTTACTAATCTTATTTTTATCTGTAATACATTACTCTGTAACTTATACTCCTTAGTTCTACTACTTGGAACTGCACAGAATAATTTTTCACTTGCAAAAATTTATTTTTATTTTAATTACATTTTATTTTTTTAATATATGACTACTCCATGTGGTGTGTTTTGGTATTTTAAATCCAGATACTACCTTTTTTTGTTTTTTTTTATTATTCTTCCTCCTCATGTATCTTCCTTTTCCCTCATCCTTCTTCCTTTCCCTTTCTCTAGACCAGGAATTCTCACTTAGAAATGCACCTAAGAACTGTTAGGTTATAGGAAGGAGGATTTACTAGAATAATCAGGTAGAGCTTCTGGGAGGAGAGACCTGAGCTAACTTGTGTTGAAAGATTTGTTAGATGGATAGAAAAAGGGGAAGCTGTCCAGGCTGTGGTAACATTCTGAACATCCATTGATATGGCAATGAAGACTGTGAGTGACATATGGGACAACCATTTCAGTTGAGTGTGGGAGGTGGGGGGAAGAAGCCAGATTCAAACAAAGAAAGAAAAAGTCCAACATATTTTTGATGATTTCTTGTGTTGCAGTTTCAAAGATAAACCAGACAGCCCAAGCCCTTAAAGAGTGTTTTTTGTAGAGACAAAGAAACAAGCAAATAATTATAATTCTGGGTTATTGTACAGCTCTGAACAAAGTACTATGGATTCTATGAAGACAAAAGGATTAAATCCTACCTTGAAAAGAGGGAGGGAAACTAACTTTGATAGAGGGGCCAATATGTGTCATGGACTGTGTCAACAACTTTAAGTGTATTATCTCATCTACTTTTCACAAAAATCCCTATGAGGTAGATATTATTATACCCATTTTAAAGATAAGAATATTGATGTTCATTGAGGTTAATAACTTGTTAAAGTTTGTGTAACTAGGAAATAATAGTCAGGAACTGTACCCTGGTCTTCCTAATGTGTAGGCCATACTTTTTCAATTACACTATGTTGATCAATAGTACTTTTCTTTGGAGAAGACAGTTGAGTTATGAAGGTCAAGTTCATGCAGAAAACTGAGCAAAGGGTATTGCAAGAGACTGGAACAGTATGTGCAAAGGCATAAAGTTGGTAGTGAGAATGGTTGGCATATTTGGGGAACAACAAGTTGTTTAGTGTGGCTGAAGTGAGGAATGTTTGGTGGGGAGTGGCTAAAGGTAAGACTGCAAAGAAAAACAAGGCCCAGAGCATGCAGGTCCTTATAACCATTTAAAAGAATTTCTATTTCATCCTATAGGCAATTATAAAGAATTGAAGGGTTTTAATCAGGTATGGCCCAACTGACATATATATATATATATATATATATATATATATATATATATATATATATTTATATATATTT
Source organism: Molossus molossus (assembly GCF_014108415.1). Taxonomy (NCBI): domain Eukaryota; kingdom Metazoa; phylum Chordata; class Mammalia; order Chiroptera; family Molossidae; genus Molossus; species Molossus molossus. Next base: position 8,095,604 of record NW_023425355.1, on the reverse strand, counting down.
ATATATATTTATATATATATATATAAATGTTTATTGTTGAATGTAAAATGTATTACAGATGTTCTACATTTTTCCCCCATTGACCCCCTCCTCCCCACTCCGGCCCCCTCCCACCTTTTCACACACTATTGTCTGTGTCCATTGGTTATGCATATAAGTTCTTTGGTTTATTTCTTCACACCCCCCCAACCCCTTTCCCTTTGAGGTTTGTCAGTCTAGCAATGAATTTGTACTTTTTAATCTCTTCACCTTTTTCACCCATTCCCCCAACCCCCCTTTCATCTGGCAACCAACAAAATGTTCTCTGTATCTATGAGAATGTTTCTGTTCTACCTGTTCATTTCGTTTGTAGATTCCATTGTTGATAGATATGTATTCATTGCCATTTTGTTAGTTCATGTATTTTATCTTTTTCTTCAAAAAGAACCTTCATCATTTCATATAATAACGGTTTGGTGGTGATGAACTCTAACTTTTTCTTGTCTGGAAAAGTCTTTATATGGCCATCGATTCTAAATGACAGCTTTGCAGGATAGAGTAATCTTGGTTGTAGCTTCTTGCTTTTCATCACTCTGAATATTTTTTGCCACTCCCTTCTGGCCTGCAAAGTTTCTTTTGAGAAATCAGCTGACAGCCTTATGGGAACTCCCTTGTAGGTAACTAGCTGCCTTTCTCTTGCTGCTTTTAAGATTTTCTCTTTCTCTTGAACCTTTTGCATTTTGATGATGTGTCTTGGTGTGGGCCTCTTGGGGTTCATCTTGTTTGGGACTCTCTGTGCTTCCTGGACTTGTATGTCTGTTTCCTTCACCAAGTTAGCAAAGTTTTCTGCCATTATTGTTTCAAACGGGTTTTCGATTTCTTATTCTCTCTCTTCTCCTTCTGGCACCCCCAAGATGCGAATGTTGGCACGCTTGAAGTTGTCCCAGAGGCTCCTTACACTATCCTCATTTTTTTGGATTCTTTTTTCTTTTTGCTCTTCTGGTTGGGCATTTTTTGCTTCCTTATATTCCAAATTGATGGTTTGCTCCTTGGATTTACGTACTCTATTATTAAAACTGTGTAAATTATTTTTTATTTCAGTTAATGCCTCCTTCAACTCTAACTGTGCATCCATGATTTCTGACTGGTCCTTTTTTATGCTCTTGAGGCCCTCACTAAGTTCACTAAAGTTCTCACTAAGTTCATTGAGCATCCTTATAAGCAGTATTTTGAACTCAGTATCTGTTAGGTGGCTTATCTCCATTTCGCTTAGTTCTTTTCCTGGGGTTTTGTTCTGTTCTTTCATTTGGGACCTGTTTCTTTGTCTCCTCATTTTGGCTGCATCCTGTGTTTGTTTCTGTGTATTACTTAATGAGAGATATGGGCCTAGCTGAGACCAGATGCTGCTCGTTTGAAAGAATTTAGGAAAAACCGGAAGCAGGATCCAAGACAGGCCAATCCTATGGTTAAGCAAGTGGCAACAGCTTGGGTGGGCCTGAAAGTTGGGTGGGCCGAAAGTTGGGTGGGGTGGAGTAGGGTGGGGTGGGGTGGAGTAGGGTGGGGTGGGGTGGGGCGGAGCCTCAGGGAGTCACCAGGGCAGGGCTACCAGTGTGAGCCATGTTGCTGGAGTCCCAGATATGGCTTCTGTCTGTGCCCCAGGGAAGGGCTCACGAAAGGAACAAAGACTTCTTACAGCACGTTTGTCCCAGAGAAAGCCCCCTCTCCAGCCCTCGCTCCAGTGCCAAACAGCTCAGTTCTTCCCTATATGTCTCTGGCGTCCCTGGAGCTGCCTTCCCTCCAAGCTTAGAGGGAGTGAGTCTGATAAGTTCGCGCACAGGCCCTTTAAGGAGCTGCCTGGGGCTCCAGCCGCTTCAGCTTCCCTGAGCCTCAGTTCCCGCTGGTTTTTCCAGCCAGAAGTTATGGGGATTCTCTTCCTGGCACTGGAACCCTGAGCAGGGCACCTGGTGTGGGACGGGTACCCCTCAGTCCTCAGGAAGGACCTTCCCAGCTGAGGTATCCTCCTGATTTGTATCTGCCACACTTGGGTGTGGAACCAGCCCATCGCACCACTGCCACCGCCCCTCCTACCTGTCTGGATGTAGCTGCTTTAATTCCGTAGTTGTAGGACTTCCATTCAGCTTGATTTCAGGCGGTTTTGAATGATGGTTGTTCTGTAGTTTAGTTGTAACTTTGATGTGGTTGTGGGAGGACGCGTTACTGCGTTTACCTATGCCGCCATCTTGACCGGAAGTCATTTCACAATTATTTCAACTTATAGAAATGTTGCAATAATGCAATGAACTTCTATATATTTTTCATTTAAATCTATTAACTGTTAACATTCTACCATATTAACACTAGCCCTGTCCTTATTATTTTGTTTTTAACTTTTTATTATTGCTAAACCATTTGAGAGTTAGTTGCATCTTCTCTTATGCTTTACTCCTAAATACTTTTGTGTATATCTCCTAAGGATAGGGCATTTTCTTATATTACCACAGTATAATTTTCAAATTTGGGATATTTAACATTGATAGAATACTCCTATCTAATTTACTGTCCATATTCAAAGCTTGCCAGTTTTCTCAATAATGTCCTTTATAGCAATCTCCCTACCTAATTCAAGATCCAATCCAAGATCACACATTTCACCTTCAGCCTCCTGTAGCCTAGGAAAGTGCCTTAGACTTTCTTTTTCTTTCAAGACATTGTTGCTTCTGAAGAGTTCAGGCTAGTTTTTTTTTTTTTCCTCCTCACCTGAGGATATTTATCCATTGATTTTTAGAGAGAGTAGAAAGGAGGAAGAGAGGGATAGATATAGATAGATAGATAGATAGATAGATAGATAGATAAATGATACATAGATAGATAGATGATAGATAGGTAGATAGATAGATAGATAGATGAGAGAGAGAGAGAGAGAGAGAGAGAGAGAGAGAGACTGAGAGAGAGAGAGAGATTATGTGAGAGAGACACATTGATCAGTTGCCTCCCGCATGATCCTGACTAGGGCCAGGGATTGAACCTGCAACCCAGGTACATGCCCTTGACCAGGAATTGAACGACCCTTCAGCCATGGGCCAATGCTCTAACCACTAAGCAAACTGGTCAGAGCAGGCCAGTTATTTTTTTAGAATGTTCCTCAGTTTGAGTTTGTCTTATATTTTCTCATGATTATGTTAAAATTATGCATTTTGGCAGGAATACCACAGAAGTGGTGCTGTATCCTTCTTAGTGCATCCTATCCGAAGCCACATGATGTTGATTTTAGAAGAACTCATTGATTTAGAAAAATCACTATGTTGAAACCCTCCTAGTAATTATTGATTCAGACAAGAACCATCAATAGGTGCTAAAAATAATGGGGGAAACTTTATTGGGGAATAGGGTATTTACATATACTCAAAGAATCTCACCACAGATTATTCATTATTACAAGGAAGAAAATATTAACTTTACAGTGGAAAACCTGGTACACTGTCTGTCTTAGCCAAGAGAGAGATATTTTTGAGACAGACATGGAAACCATGAAAACTCCTCCAAACTTTTGATGGTTATCAACTGAATGCTCATGCCAACTTCTGTGGATAATGTCATGGGTGGTAGTGGTGGTGGTGTAGAGGAGGGTGGAGTAGGAGGGGTTCCTAGGTTACCTGTGTTTTGTTCACCTTAACCCATAAGGCAGCAGGTGTGCATCTGAAACAAGAGGTATTTAAAATTTCATAGGTCCTCAGACTCTTTATCCTTACTTGCCATGAATTCTCTGAACCTTGAAGAGAGGTCTGTCCTAAATGGTGTGCAGATAGATGAGGAGTGAAGGAGCCAGTGTAGTTTTTACTTTCTCTGAAAGTTGCCTGCCATTTCCCAGCCTTTGAAGTTGAATGGGAGGAGTTTGGCTGGGACTGTAAGACATGGAATCTCCTTTTTCTTTTATAGTGGCTCTTCCTGCATAGTAGAGGATGACTCAAAAGGATGATGAAAATCTGAGGGCAGGGGCGGGGAAGCTTTCTAACAAAGCCCTGTTTTCCCTGTTATCAGGCATTTCCCCTTGCCACTTTATGGGTTGAACTGTCTTTCTCCACATTTACTTTCATCTTTTCTTCCCCACTCCCATTTTTTTCTAATCCCTTTTCACATGTCAAGCCAGGAGCTGCAGTCTCTAATTAGCAAAAACGACAAGTAAGAACTTACTAGCTTTGTTTGGCTGTTTCACCCCTTCTCTTAACCTTTCAGCAGGACCAAACCAGCTGAGGTGTATGGGGCCACCTCAGAGGGAGGTCTCCAAGGCCCTTTCAACCTTCCTCTGGTCTGGAGAGGCAAGGACTGAAGTCCCAAAGATGCCTATAAACAGTCTGTATCTGCTTCAGTGACTTGTTTCACTTAGCTGGGCAGTGGGGAATCATACTAGCAGCTGGGGAGAATGGGGGCTTGTATATTATGAAGGGGGCAGAGTAAAAATATCTGGAGTACAAGGTCCTTTACTTGTGGGGAAAGGAGAATTGATGTTTGCATTGGGATAATACTTGAGAAAAATGTTGAGGTTGCCAGAGAGGCGATGGGATGCCTTGAGAAATCATGAGTTTGCTTTCTCTTGATGTCCTGTGGGCCTGTCATTGTGCTTTGAGTCTCTTAATCTGACCATCAAGTTAATGCCCAAATTTTACTCTTATGAGCCCAATGCTTATGTGGCTTGGCTTTTTGATTATAACTCTCTGTGAATTGAAAACTTCCTTGCCTACCTTCTGGACCTGACTTTTTTTGTCAGGGTTAATTTTCTTGCCACAGGCCCTGTTTTCTTTATAAAAGAGAAAGTGGGTGACCAATAAAAGATTTAAAAAGTCAATGGCTCCACATAAGAGATGGTTGACAAAAGGTCAAATTGGTAGATATACTGAGGTCTGGCAATTCTCTGGTAGCTCATATTTCACAAGATATAAGGTACATGACTTTACTCCTCAGCAAGAAGCTGGGAGTTGCGGGTTCCCTCCTGACAGTATGGTTCTGTGTTAGGGGGTAGGGTTTATGGTGAGAGTGTGTCAGCCTTTCCCAACCGTCTTGATGTAGGTATTTTTTTAATCGTTCAAAGTGTAGGAGTTGTACAGTTTGAATCTGGATCTCTTTCAAAGGAAATTACTCTGTGTGTAATTGTACGTTTGGTGCATTTGTAGGAGGAGCCTCCTATGTCACCATCACGGTTAACCTTCCAAAATTACTTTTCTGATCAATCTCTTTCATGATTTTGCAAAACTCCTTGAAAAAAGTATTAGCACATTGAATAGGTATTATTTACCTGTGAATGCATGACAATATGCCTCAAATCTTAGTGGCTTAAACTATAATAAACATTTATTATCTCATAAAGATTTTGTGGATCAGGAATTTGGGAGTGGCTTAGCCAGGTGATTCTGCCTCAGAGTACCTCATGAAGTTGTAGTAAGATGTTGGCAGGGGCTTCAGTAATTTAATTTTTTTCTCTCCAGCTTTATTGAAATACAATTGACATATAACATTGTGTAAGCTTAAGATGCACAATGTGTGATGATTTGATACATGGGTATTGTATATTGCAAAATATCCCCCACAATAAGGTTAATTAACACATCCTTTCCTCACAGGATTACAATTTGGTTATTGTTATGAAAACATTAAAGCTCTGCTCTCATAGCAACACTCAAGTATACAGTATAATATTGTTTATTTATTTACTGCATTTATTGAGGTTACCTTGGTCAATAATTATATAGGCTTCAAGTGTACAATTCTACAACACATCATCTGCATGTTGCATTATGTGCTCACCATCCAAAATCTAGTACCCTTCTCTCACAAATTTTTCCCTCATTTACCCTGTTCCACTTGCCCCAACACCCCCTTTCTCTGGTGATCTCCATATTAGTGTCTGTGTTCATGAGTTTTTTTTGTTTGTTTGTTTAATCCCATCACCTTTTTTACCCAGTCCTCCAACTCCCTCCTCTCTGACAGCTGTCAGTTGGTTCTCCGTATCCATGAGTCTGTCTCCACTTTGTTAGTTTATTTTGTTCATTAGATTATACACGTAAGTGAAATCATATGGTTCTTGTCTTTCTCTAACTGGCTTATTTCAATTAGCATAGTACTCTCCTGGTCCACCCATGCTGTCATGAAAGGTAAGATTTCCTTCTTTTTTATGGCCGAATAGTATTCCATTGTGTAGATGTACCACAGCTTTTTTTTTACCCACTCATCTACTGATGGGCACTTGGGCTGCTTTGAAATCTTGGCTATTGTAAATAGCACTGCAATGAACATAGTGTTGCATAGATTCTTTCAAACTGGTGTTTTGGGTTTATTCAGAAATATATTCTCAGAAGGAATTGCTGGGTCATAAGGCTGTTCCATTATTAATTTTTTGAAGAAACTCCAAATTGCATTTCACAGTGGCTACACCAGTCTGCATTCCCACCAATAGTGCATAACCAACCTCACCAGCACACGCTTATTGATTTGTGGATTATAACCCTTCTGACTGGTGTGAGGTGATACCTCATTGTGGTTTTAATTTGCATATCTCTGATAATTAGTGGCATTAAGTATCATTTAATATGTCTGTTGGCCATATTAATGTCCTATTTGGAAAAGTGTCTATTCAAATCCTCTGCCCAATATTTAATAGGAATTTTGTTTCTTTGGTGTTGAATTGTTTGAGTTCTTTATAAATTTTGTATATTAACCCATTATCAGATATATCATTGGTGGATGTGTTCTCCCATTCAGTGGACTTTTTTTGTTGATGGTTTTCTTTGTTGTGCAAAAACTTTTTAGTTTGATGTAGTCCCATTTTTTTTTTCTTTTGTTTCCCTTGCCCAATAAGATATATCAGAAAAAGTTCTGCTATGAGAAGTATCTGAGATTTAACTACCATTGTTCTCTTCAAAGAATTTAATGGTTTTGAATTTTACACATAGATCTTTAATTTGTGTTGATTTTATTCTAGTGTATGGTGTAAGAAATTGGTCTAGTTTCTTTTCTTTTTTCATATGTCTGTCCAATTTTCCCAACACCATTTATTGAAGATTGTCTTTACCCTATTTTATGTTCTTGCCTAGTTTGTAAAATATTAATTGACCATAAAGGCAAAGGTTGATTTTGGGGCTCTCTTTTCTGTTACATTGATCTATATGTTTGTTTTTATGCCAGCACCATGCTGTTTTGATTACTATAGCCTTGTAGTATAGTTTGATATCAGGCATTGTGATACCTCTAACTTTGTTCTTCTCTATCAAGATTGCTGAGGCTGCCCTGGCTGGTTTTGCTCAGTGGTTAGAGCATCGACCCGCGGGTCAAAGAGACCCGGGATCGGTTCCTGCTAAGGGCGTGTACCTCAGTTGCAGTTTGTCCCTGGCCCCAGTTGGGGTTGTGTGGGTGGCAACCTGTTGATGTGTCTTTCTCACATCGATGTTTTTTTCTTTCTCTTCCTCCCTCTCTCCCTTCCACTCTATCTGAAGATAAATGCAAAAATGTCCTCAGGTGAGGATTAAAAAATATATATGTTGCTGAGGCTATTTGAGATATTTTGCGGTTCCATATGCTTTTTTTTTTTTTTTTTTTTTAAATATTTGTTTTAGTTCTATAAAATACACCATTGGTATTTTGATAGAAATTGCATTTACTCTATACATTGTTTTGGGTAGTATGGACATTGTAAAGATATTAATTCTTTCTATTCATGAACACAGTATATGTTTCCACTTATTTGTATCTTCTTCAATTTTTTTTCCTCAGGGTCTTATAATTTTCTGAGTACAGTTCTTTTACAACTTGGTGAAATTTATTCCCAGGTATTTCAGTATTTTTGATGCAATTATAAATGGGATTGTTTTCTTAGCTGCTCCTTCTGATAGTTCATTATTGGTTTATAAAAATGCCATCAATTTCTGAATATTAATTTTGTATCCTACTACTTTATTGATTCCATTTATTGTTTTTAGTGTTTTTTATTGTAGAATCTTTAGGATTCTCTATATACAGTATCATGTCATCTGTGAATAATGACAGTTTTACTCCTTTCTTTCCCATTTGAATGCCCTTTGTTTCTTCTTGTCTGATTGTTGTGGGTAGGACTTTTAGAGCTATGTTGGATAAGAGTGATAAAAGTGAATATGCCTGTTTTCTTCTTCATCTTAAAGGAAACACTTACAGTTTTTTGCCCATTGAGTATGATGTTGGCTGTGGGTTTGTAATATATGACCTTTATTGTGTTGAGGAATATTCCCTCTATTCCCACTTTGCTGCGAGTTTTTATGATAAATGCATGTGGGACTTAATCAAAAGCTTTTTCAGGATCTATTTATATTCCTATCCCATTTAAATCCTTTATTTGGTTTATGTGGTGTATCACATTTATTGATTTGCAGATATTGAGTAACTTTTCATTCCCAGGATAAATCCCACATGATCATGGCATATGATATTTTAAAAATGTATTGCTGGATCTGGTTTGCTAATATTTTGTTAAGGATTTTAGCATCTATGTTCATCAGGATGTTGGCCTATAATTTTCTTTCTTTATAGTGTCTTTATCTGTTTTGGAATTAGGATAATGCTGGGTTCATAACATGAGCTTGGGAGTCTCTTCCTCTTGAATTTTTTGGAATGGTTTGAGGAGGATAGGTGTTAATTCTTCTTTGAATGTTTTAAAAATTTCACCTGTGAAGCTATATGATCCAAGACTTTCGTTTTTCTGGGAGTTTTTTTTTTTTTTTTTTTTTTAAATACTGCTACAATTTCATTGGTTGTTGTTTGTCTATTTTGGTTTTCTGATTCTTCCTTATCCAGTTTTGGAAGATAGTATATATTTCTAGGAATTTATCTGTTCATCCAGGTTGTACAATTTGTTGGCATGTGGTTGTTTGTAATCTTTTCTTACAATCCTTTGTGTTTCTGTGGTGTTAGTTGTTACTTCTTTCATTTCTGATTTTATTTATTTGGATTTACTCTCTTTTGTTTTGGCAAGTCTGTTTAAAGTCTTTTCAATCCAGTTATCTTTTCAATGAACTAGCTCTTGGTTTCATTGATCTTTTGTATTTTGTATTTTTATTTTTTTTAGTCTCTGCATAACTTATTTGTGCTCTATCTTTATTATTTTTTTCTTCTACTTATTCTGGTTTGTATTTGTTGTTCTTTTTCTAGTTCTTTTAGGTGTAGGGTTAGATTGTTTCTTTGATATTTTTCTTTCTTTTTGAGGTAGGGCTGTATTGCTATGAATTTATCTTTCAAGACTGCTTTAACTATGTCTCATAGATTTGTGTGTTCACTTTTGTCTCTAGATAACTTTTGAGTTCTTCCTTGATCTCACTGTTAACCCATTCATTGTTTAATATTGTTATTTAGCCTCCATGTGTTTGAATATTATTCAGTTATTATTTTTTTTTACCATAGTTGATTTCTAGTTTTATACTATTGTAAAAGATGATGCTTGATATGGTTTCAAAATTCTTGAATTTATTAAGACTTATTTTGTGTGCTAACCTGTGGTCTATCTTTAGAATGTTCCATGTGTACTTGAGAAGAATGTATATTCTGCCGCTTTGGTATTAAATGTTCTGTACATATCAATTAAATCCATTTGATCCAAGGTGTCATTTAAGGTTGCTGTTGCCTTATTGATTTTTTTGCATGGAAATTCTACCCAGTGATGTTAGTGGGGTGTTAAAATACCCTACTATTTTCTTTATATATTTAGGTGCTCCTATGTTAGGTTCATATATGTTTACATGACTTATTCCTCTTGTTGGGTTGATCACTCTAGTATTATGTAATGACCTTCTTTGTCTGTTGTTATGGCCTTGGTTTGAAGTCTGTTTTGTCTATTATAATTATCACTACCCAAGCTTTTCTTTCTTTCCATTTGCATGGAATATTTTTTCATCCCTTTGCTTTCAGTCTGTGTGTATCTTTTGTTCTGAAGTTGGTCTCTTGTAGAGACCGTATATATGGGTCATGGTTTCTTATCCATTCAACTACCCTATGTCCTTTGATTGGCACACTTAGTCTGTTTACATTTATGGTTATTATTGATAGGTACTTATTTATTGCCATTTCATTCATTCAATCTATGTTTATCTCTCTATTTCTTCTTCTTCCTAAAGCATGCTCATTAACATTTTTTTGCAATACATTTGGATAACAATGACAATGAACTCCTTTAGCTTTTTTTTTTTTTTTTTTTTTTAAATCTGGGATGCCCTTTATTAATCCTTTGATTTTTTTATTTTATTTATTTATTTATTTTTATCCTCATCTGAGGACATGTTTTCCATTTTTTTTTTGTTCAGATAGAGTAGGAAGGCGAGAAAGGAAGAGAGAGAGAGAGAGAGAGAAACATCGATGTGAAAGGGACACATCGAGCGGCTGCCACCCACACGACCCAACCAGGGCCGGGGACAAACTGCAACCGAGGTACGTGCCCTTAGCGGGAACCGAACCCGAGTCTCTCCGGACCGCAGGCCGACACTCTAACCACTGAGCAAAACCGGCCAGGGCTATCTTTCGATTTTAAATGACAGCCATGCTGGATGGAGGAGTCTTCATTGTAGGTTCTTGCTTTTCACCATATTGAATATTTTATGCCCGTCCCTTCTGGCATGAAGAATTTCTGTTGAGAAATCAGTTGACAGTCTTATGAGAGCTCCCTTGTGGTAACTAAGTGTCTTTCTCCTGTGGCTTTTTGATTCTCTCTTTGTCTTTGCCCTTAGCCATTTTATGTATAATGTATCCTGGTGTGGGCATCATTTGGTTTATCTTTTTTTATTATTTAATTAATTAATTTATTTTTGTTAGAGATATTTCTCCCCCCACCCACTGATTCTCCCCTCCCTGTCCCGCACAGCCATGTCCCCAGGTTTGTTGTCCATGTCCATTGTTCATGCATACATGAATATAAGTTCTGTAGTGTATCTCTCCCCAACCACCCCCTCTTCTGGGGATTGTCAGTCTGTACCCCACTTCCACGTCTCTGGGACTACCCCATTCCTCAGACTGTTATTTTCATTATATTCCACAAATAAGGGAGATAATATGATACTTGTCTTTCTCTGTTTGGCTTGTTTTGCTTAGGATGATACTTTCCCGGTCCCTCCATGTCATCTCAAAGGATAAGAGATCTTTCTTTCGTACAGCTGTATAGTACTTCATTGTGTATATGTACCACTGCTTTTTGATCTATTCATCTACTGATGGACATCTGGGCTGTTTCCAGATCTTTGCTATTATAAATAGTGCTGCTACAAACATGGGGGTAAACATATTCTTTCTGATTGGTGTTTCAGGTTTCTTAGTGTATATTCCTAGAAGTAGAATCACTGGATAAAATGGAAGTTCAATTTTTAATTTTTTGAGATAACACCATATTGTTTCCATAGTGGCTGAACCAGTCTGCATTCCCACCAGCAGTGTACTAGAGTCCCCTTTTCTCCACACCCTTGCCAACACTTGTTGTTTGATGATTTGTTGATGGTGGCCATTCTGACAGGTGTGAGGTGATACCTCATTGTTGTTTTAATTTGCATCTCTCTGATGATTAGTGATGTTGAGCATTTCTTCATATGTCTCTTAGCCATTTGTATGTCCTGTTTGGAGAGGTGTCTATTTAGTTCCTCTGCCCATTTTTTTATCCTCACCCGAGGACATTTTTTCCATTTTTTGTTCAGATAGAGCGGGAGGGAGAGAGAGGAAGAGAGAGAGAGAGAGAAACATCGATGTGAAGGGAAACATCGAGTGGATGCCACCCACACGACCAACCAGGGCTGGGGACAAATTGCAACTGAGGTACATGCCCTTAGCAGGAACCGAACCCGGGTCTCTCTGTACCGCAGGCCGACGCTCCAACCGCTGAGCCAAACCTGCCAGGGCCCTCTGCCCATTTTTTAATGGGGTTCTTTGTCTTCCTTTTGTGGAGTTGTATGAGCACTCTCTATATATTGGAAATTAACCCCTTATCTGATATATCATTGACAACTATGCTCTCCCATAGAGTGGGTTGCCTTTCCATTTTGATGATTGTATCTTTTGCTGTGCAGAAGCTTTTGAGTCTGATGTAGTCCCATGTGTTCATTTTCTCCTTTGTTTCTGTTGCCTTAGGTGATATGTCAGTGAAAATTTGGCTGGGTATGATGTCTGAAATTTTGTTGCCTACAGTTTCTTCTAGGATTTTTATGGATTCATGAGTCACATTTAAGACTTTTCTCCATTTTGAGTTTATTCTTGTGTATGGTGTAAGTTGATGGTCTAGTTTCATTTTTTTGAATGTAGCTGTCCAATTTTCCTAACACCATTTATTAAAGAGGGTGTCTTTACTCCACTGTATGTTCTTGCCATCTTTGTCATATATTAATTGAGCATATTGCCTTGGTTCCATTTCTGAGTTCTGGGTTCTGTTCCACTGGTCTATATGCCTGTTCTTGTGCCAGTACCAGGCTGTTTGATTACAGTGGCCTTGTAGTATATCCTGAAATCTGGTAATGTGATCCCTCCTACTTTGTTCTTCTGTTTCAAGATTGCTGTGGCTATTCAAGGTCTTTTTTGCTTCCATATGAACTTTGAAGTATTTGTTCCAGTTCTGTGAAGTATGTCATTGGTATTTTGATGTGGATTGCATTGAATCTATAGTTTGCTTTGGGTAGTATGGACATTTTAATAATGTTAATTCTTCCAATCCATGAACAAGGTATATTCTTCCACTTTTTTACATCTTCCTCTATTTCTTTTTTCTTTTTCTTTTCTTTTTTTATCTTCACCTGAGCACATTTTTCCATTTTTTGTTCAGGTAGAGTGGGAGGGAGAGAGAGGAACAGAGAGAGAGAGAGAGAAACATCGATGTGAAAGGAACACATTGAGTGGCTGCCACCCGCACAACCGACCAGGACCGGGGACAAACTGCAACCGAGGTATGCGCCCTTAGCGGGAACCGAACCCAGGTCTCTCAGGACCGCAGGCCGACGCTCTAACCGCTGAGCCAAACCGGCCAGGGCTCTGTTTCTTTTTTCAGTGACATGTATTTTTCTGCAAATAGGTCCTTTATTTATTTGGTTAAGTTTCTTCCTAGGTACCTTAATTTTTTTGCTACAATGGTAAATGGGATTGTTTTCTTAGTTTCTCTTTCTATGAATTCATCAATGGTGTGTAAGAATGCCATCAATTTCTTGATGTTAATTTTGTATCCTGTTACTTTTCCAAATTCATTCATTAAGTCTAGTAAATTTTTGATGGAGTCTTTGGGGTTTTCTATGTATAGTATCATGTCATTGGCGAATAATGACAGTTTCACTTCCTCCTTTCCAATTTGGATCCCTTTTATTTTTTCTTCATGTCTGATTGCTGCAGCTAAGACTTCCAGTACTATGTTAAGTAAGAGTGGCAAAAGTGGGCATCCTTGTCTTGTTCCTGTTCTTAAGGGAAATGATTTTAGTTGTTGCCTATTGAGTATGATGTTGGCTGTAGGTCTTTCATATGTGGCCTTTATTATGTCTTGATATGATCCCTCTATTCCCACATTGCTGAGCATTTTAATCAGAAATGGATGCTGGATTTTGTCGAAGGCTTTTTGGCATCTATTGATATGATCATGTGGTTTTTATTCTTCATATTGTTTATATGGTGTATCACATTTATTTATTGGCAAATATTGTACCAGCGTTGCATCCCTGGGATGAATCCCACTTGGTCATGGTGAATAATTTTTTTTGATGTGTAGCTGGATCCGATTTGCTAGTATTTTGTTCAGGATTTTGGTGTCTATGTTCATCAGGGATATTGGCCTATAGTTTTCTTTCTTTTTAGTGTCTTTTTCTGGTTTTGGAATTAGAATTATGCTGGCCTCCTAAAATGAGTCTGTAAGTCTTCCTCCTTCTTGAATTTTTTAAAGTAGTTTGAGGAGAATGGGTGTTAGTTCTTTTTTGAATGTTCGGTAAAACTCCCCCGTGAAGCCATCCGGGCCTGGGCTTCTGTTTGCTGGGAGAGTCTTGATTACATCTTAAATTTCTTCTGTTGATATTGGTCTGTTCAAGTTTTCTATTTCTTCCTGGTCCAGTTTTGGGAGACTATGTTTTTTTAGAAATTTGGCCATTTCACTGAGATTGTCGAACTTGTTGCCATATAATTGTTCATGGTAGTTAACAATCTTCTGTATTTCTGTGGTATTAGTTGTTACTTCTCCTCTTTCATTTCTGATTTTGTGTATTTGGGTTCTCTCTGTTTGTTTCTTGGTGAGTCTAGCTAAGGGTCCATCAATCTTGTTTATCTTTTCGCAAAACCAGCTCTTTGTTTCATTGATCCTTTGAATTGCTTTTTTTTTCCCTTTGGTCTCTATGTCATTTATTTCTGCTCTGATCTTTACTATTTCCTTCCTTCTACTTGCTCTGTGGATTTTGTTTGTTTGTTTGCTTCCTAGTGCTTTAAGTTGTGAGGTTAGATAGTCTATTAGAGATTTTTCTTGCTTCTTTAGGTAGTGCTATGAACTTCCCTCTCAGAACTGCTTTCGCTATATCCCATAGGTTTTGTGTTGTTGTCTGTTCATTTTCATTGGATTCTAGGAACTTTTATTTCTTCCTTGATCTCCTCGGTAACCCATTTGTTCTTTAATAACATGTTATTTAGCCTACATGTGTTCAAATGTTTTTGCATGTTCTTGTTGCAATTGATTTCTAGTTTCATGCCATTGTGTTCTGAGAATATGCTTGATTTGATTTCAATCTTCTTGAACTTGTAGGGACTTAGTTTGTATGCTAACATGTGGTCTATCTTTGACACTGTCCCATGTGCACTTGAGAAGAATGTGAATTCTGTAGTTTTGGGGTGTAATTCTCTGTAGATATCTATTAAATCCATTTGGTCTAGTGCTGCATTTAGAGTCTCTGTTTCCTTGCTAATTTTTTGTCTAGAGGATCTATGCAGTGATGTCAGAGGGATGGTGAAGTCCCCTGCTATGATTGTATTGCTGTCGATTTCTCCTTGGAAGTCCTCCAGAAGATTTTTAATATATTTTGGTGCTCCTATATTGGGTGCATATATGTTTATCAAGGTTATATCTTCCTGTGGGATAGATCCTTTCAATATTATGTAGTGGCCTTCTTTGTCTCTAGTTATGGCCTTCATTTTGAAATCTATTTTATCAGATATGAGTATTGCTACCCCAGCTTTTTTTTCCTTTCCATTTGCTTGGAAGATTTTTTTCCATCCCTTCACTTTCAATCTATGTGAGTCTTTTGTTGTGAGGTGGGTCTCTTTTAAACAACATATATATGAGTCATGCTTTCTTATCTAATCAGCTACTCTGTGTCTTTTTATGGGAGCATTCAATCCATTTACATTTAAGGTGATTATTGATATGTACTTATTTATTGCCATTTTTGTTTAGTGTGGTTCTATTTTTCTTCCTATTTCTCCTGCTAATTACAGCAGTCCTTTTAACATTTCTTGCAGTGCTGGTTTGGTGCTAATGTGTTCCCTTAGCCTTTTTTTTGTCTGGGAAGCTCTTTATTTGACCTTCTATTTTGAATGATAGCCTTGCTGGGGAGGGTAGTCTTGGATTCAGATCCCTGTTTTTTATGACCTTGATTACCTCAGGCCATTCCCTTCTGGCCTGTAGTGTTTCTGTTGAGAAGTCAGCTGAGAGCCTTATGGGGTTTCCTTTGTAGGTAACCTGTTGCTTCTCTCGCTGCTTTTAGGATTCTCTCTTTTTCTTTAATTTTGGCATTTTGATCACGATGTGTCTTGGTGTGAGCCTGTTTGGGTTCTTCTTACTTGGGACTCTGTGTGCTTCTTGAACTTGAATGGCTTTTTCCTTCACCAAAGTAGGGACATTTTCTATTACTCTTTCTTCAAATATATTCTCTAAACCTTGCTCATTTTCTTCTTCTATGGGGACTCCTATGATGCGAATGTTATTACATTTACAGTTGTCCCACAGTTCTCTTATGCTGTCTTCCTGTTTTTTTTTTTTATTGTTTTTGTCTTTTTGGTTTTCTGATTGGTTGATTTTTTCTACCCTATGTTCTAATTCATTGATTCGGTCCTCAGCTTCCTCTATTCTGCTATTTAGACCTTCCAATGTGTTCTTTATATCTGACATATCATTCTTCATTTCTTCCTAGTGGTTTTTAATTTTCAACTGGCTGATTTTCAACATTTCTATTTCTTTAGTCATGGTGCTCATGTCCTTACACATGCTGTTGAGCTTCCTCAAGATCATGGCTCTGGATTCTAATTCTGTTAACTTGCTTAACTACACCTCATTTATCTCATATTCAGTAGAGGTCTCTTTTTCTTTCATTTGGCTTTTGTTTCTGTGTTTTACCATTTTGGCTGTCACAGTGGGCTTTGGAGCCTCCCAAATTTTCCCTATGGGTGTTGGTGTTCTGCTCTTTGTGGCTCCATCTCTTGGGTTTGGATGAGCGAGGGAGTGCCCACGCTAAACTCCACTATCAAGTCTTACTTTCCTGGTTAGAGTTGCTAGCTCAGGGAATGGTTCAGTTATCCTCTAGCTTTTTCCCTGTAGGCTATCAGCAGAGGATACCTGAGGAACCTTGGCTTCTCAGTTGAATGAAAAACTCCCTCAGGTGCTCAGTGTAAGAGGATTTCCTGAGGGTGGGGCAGATGCTGGTTGTTAATGGGCCTCAATTAGCATTTCAGTGGCCGCCTGATGGGGTTGAATCTCCAAGGGAGGGTGTGTCATCTCTCCCCAGGGCCCTGGCAAGGAGTAAGATGACCACAGTCTTTGCATGGCTACAAGTCAGCAAAAGCTCTGAGCACCTTCCAAATCTCGAGTGTCCCCACACAGTTCCAGTCCCGTCTGCCCTCTCTCTGCTGAAGGCCAACGTGGGTGGCTGTGCCTATTTTAGCTTGTCCTGGCACTGCACTGTGGAGCCACTTGGGAGTTTAACCTGAGGACACTGCTCACAGCTAAGGCCGCTGCTCACATCTAAGGCCGCTGCTGACTGTGGGCTCCCAGCCACCCTCTCGTGTCTCCCCAAACCTACTGGCATTGAGTCTGTGTCCCTGGTTATGTGGTCCTCCAAGCTGCTTTTCTGTTGCTTTTTCCTGACGAGTTGTCTTTAATTTCATTGTAATTCCAGTTTGGTCCTGGGAGATGGTCTGTGTAGCTTCCATTCACTCAGCTGTCATTTTGGAATCCTCATTTGGTTTATCTTGATTGGAACTCTCTGTGCTTCCTGAACTTGTGCAAGTTTCCCCTTCACTTGCTTATGGAAGGTTTCAGCCATTATTTATTCAAACAGGTTCTCTAACCCTTGCTCATCTCTTCTCCATCTGGTACCATCATGATGTGGATGTTGTTATGCTTGATGTTGTCCCAGAGGTCCCTTAGATTTTCCTCATTTTAAAACAATTCTCCTTTCTTTTTGATGCTCTGCTTGGGTGCTTACTATTATCTATTCCTCTGTATCTCCAATTTGATCTGCTTCTTAATCTACCCTGCTGTTGATTCCTTCTAATCTATTCTTCACTTCTTATTGGTTCTTTTTTATGGTTTCTTTGTCATTAATGCTTGCTATCTCTTTGTTTAAGTTTTCACTATGATCATCCATTCTTCCCCTAAGTTCCTGAGCATCCTTATAATTATTGCTTGGAACTCTGCATCTGGTATTTTGGTTGCTTCCATTGCATTTAATTATTTTTCTGGGGATTTTTCTTGTTCTTAATTTGGGGCATATTTCTTTATCTCCCTGTTTTGTCTCTGTATTTTTTTTTATTCCTCACATGAAGATATGTTTTTATTGATTCTCTTTAGGGGAAGGTAGTGGGAAAGACGTTGATGTCAGAAAGTAACATCAATTGGCTTTCTCTTGCACGTGCCCCAACCAGGGATCAAACTTGCAACCTGGGCACATGCTCTGAATGGGAATAAAACCCATGACCCCTCAGTGCAGGGGATGGTCCTCTAACCAACTGAGCCACACTGGACAGGATAGTCTCTGTGTATTGGGTAGATCTGCTATGATTCCCATACTTGTTATGATGGCTTTATTATTATTATTATTGAAGTTATTTCAATCCTCACATGAGTATATGCTTATTGATTTGAGAGAGAGAGAGAGAGAGAGAGAGAGAGAGAGAGAGAATATAAATGTGAGAGAGAACATTGATTGGTTGCCTTCCATTTGTGCCCCAACTGGGGAATGTTCTCACAACTTAGGTATGTTTTCTGACAAGTAATAAACTTGCAACCTTTGGTATATGGGAATATGCTTCAACCAACTGAGCCACACTTGCCAGGGTTATTATCATTTTTTAAAAACTACCTTATTCATGCCCTGGCTGGTTTGTCTCAGTGGGTAGAGCATTGAACCATGGACCAAAGAGTTGCGGGTTGGATTCTGGTCAAGGGCACATACCTTCATTGCTGTTCGATCCCTGGCCCTTGTCAGGGTCGTGTGGAAGGCAACCAATTGATGTGTCTCTCTCACATCAATGTTTCTCCCTCTCTTCCCCTCCCCCCTCTCTCCCTCCCTCCCTTCCACTCTACCTGAAAAAAAAAATCAATGGAAAAATATCCTCAGGTGACGATTAAAAAAAACAACCTTATTCAGGTACAATTTATATACAAGAAACCTGGACATATTAAATCTATACAATTTAATAAATTTGGAGATATGTATACACTGTTGAAACCATCACCAGACTCTAGGTAGTAAACATAGCCATTACCTCCAAAAGTTTTATTTTGCTGCATTGTTTTGTTTTTGTTTTTTGTCTTTTATTGTTGACACTATTACAGATGTTCCCTATTTCCCTCCCTTTTCCCACCTCCACCCAGCCCCTGACCCTTCTCCTGGCTTTTACCACACTATTGTTTCTGTGCACGGTTTATGCATATATGTTCTTTGGCTAAACTCTTCACCTTTTTCTATCTGGTCCCCCTACCCCCCTCCTATTTGAGATCTGTTAGTTTATATTATTTCATTTATGTATGCCTCTGGTTCTATTTTGTCAATTTATTTTGTTCATTAGATTCTACATATGAGATCATATGGTATTTATTTTTCTCTGATTGACTTATTTTGCTTAGCGTAACAATCTCCTGATTATTCCATGCTGTCACAAAGGATAAGAGGTCCTTCTTTTGTACAGCCATGTAGTTTTCCATTATGTAAATTCACAATAGCTTTTTTATACACTAATCTACTAATGGGCTTTTGAGCCGTTTCCAGATCTATTGTAAATAATGCTACTATGAACATAGGGGTTCATATATTTTTCATGATTGGTGTTTCAGGATTCTTAAGATATATTCACAGAAGTGGGATCTCTGGGTCAAAAGGCAATTTCATTTTTAATTTTTTGAGGAAACTCCATAATATTTTCCACAGTGGCTGCACTATTCTGCATTCTCACCAACAGTGTACTAGGGTTCCCATTTCTCCACATCCTTTTCAGCACGTTGTTTGTTGATTTGTTGATGGTAGCTATCATGTCAGGTGTGAGTTGATAGCTCATTGTGGTTTTAATTTGCATCTCTCTGATGATTAGTGAAATTGAGCATTTTTTTCATATGTTTATTGGCCATCTGTATGTCCTCTTTGAAGAAATGTCTATTTAGGTCCTTTGCCCATATTTTCATTGAATTGTTTGTCTTCTGGGTGTTGAATTGTATTAGTTCTTTATACATTTTTAAATTAACCCCTTATCTGATGTATCATTGGCAAATATGTTCTCCCATACAGATGGTTCCCTTTTCATTTTGTTGTTTCTTTTGCTGTGCAGAAACTTTTTTTTTTTTTGGTAGTCCCATTTGTTTGTTTATTTTTTTGTTTCCCTTGCCCTAGGAGATATATAGGCAGAAATAATGCTACATAAGATGTCTGAGATTTTACTGCCTATATTTTCTTCTAGGATTTTTATTGTTTTGCAACTTACACTTATGTCTTTTATCCATTTTGAGTTTATTCTTTTGTATGGTGTATGTTGGTGGTCTAGTCTGATGTTTTTGTTTGTACCTGTCCTATTTTTCCAACACCATTTATTGAAGAGACTGTTTTTTACTCCATTGTACATTCTTGCCTCCTTTGTCAAATATTAATTGACCATAAAGGCATGGGTCAATTTAGGGGTTCTCTGTTCTATTACATTGATTTGTATGCCTGTTCTTGTGTCAGTACCAGGCTATTTTGATTACACTGGCTTTATAGTATAGTTTGGTATGTAGTATAGTAATTTCTCCAACTTTGCTTTTCTTTCTCAAGATTACTGAGGTTATTTGGGGTCTTTTTTTGGTTCCATATACATTTTTTTGGAATATTTTTTCTAAATATGCCATTGTTTTTTTTTTTTTTTTAATAGAAATTTTGTTTTCTTGGTTTCTTTTTCTGAGTTGATTATTGGTGTATAAAAATGGCACAAGTTTTTGGATATTTATTTTGTATCCTGCTAATTTACTGAATTGATTTGTTCAACCTGGTAGTGTTTTAGTGGAGTCTTTAGGGTTTTCTACATACAATATTATGTCATCTGTAAATAGTGACAGTTTTTTCTTCCTCCTTTCCTATTTGGATGTTTTTCATTCCTTCTTCTTGTCTTCTGGCTGTGACTAGGATTTCCAGTACTATGTTGAATAATAGTGGTGAAAGCCGACACTCCTGTTTTGTTCCTAATCTTAAGGGAAATGCTTTAAGTTTTTGTCCACCGAATATGATGTTGGCTGGTTTTTCATATATGGCCTTCATTATGTTGAGATATGATCCCTCTATTTCTACTTTGCTAAGAGTTTTTATAAACGGGTGCTGAATTTTATCTAATGCTTTTTCTGCATTTCTTTATTTTATCATGTGATTTTTTCTTTCATTTTGATTATGTGATATATCACATTTTTGATTTGTGAATATTATAACAATCTTGCATCTCCTGAATAAATTTCACTTAGTCATGGTGCGTGGTCTTTTTAATGTACTGCTGGATCCAATTTGCTAATATTCTGTAAGGAGTTTAGCATCTATTTCCAACAGAGTTATTGGCCTATAATTTTCTTTCCTTGTAGTGTGTTTATCTGGTTTTTGAATTAAAATAATGCTGGCCTCATTAAAAGAACTTGGAAGTCTTCCTTCCTCTTGAAGTTTTTGGAACAGTTTGAGGAAGACAGGTTTTAGTTCTTATTTGAATATTTTATAAAATTCACCTGTGAAACCATCTGGTCCAAGACTTTTGTTTGTTGGGAGTTTTAAAAAAAATTATTACTGATTAAATTTTATTAGTTGTTATACATCTATTCAAATTTTCTGATTCTTCCTGATTTAGTTTTGGAAGATTTCATGTTTCTAGGAATTTGTCCATTTTACCAAGGTTTTCCAATATGTTGGTATATAGTTGTTCATAGTATTTTCTTACAATGCTTTGTATTTCTGTGATGCCAGTTGTTACTTCACCTCTTTTAGTTCTGATTTTATTTATTTGTGTCCTCTCTCTTTGTTTCTTGATGAGTCTGGCTAAAGGTTCATCAATGTTGTTTATTTCTCAAAGAACCAACTCAGTTTCTTTGATCTGCATTGTTTTTTAGATTCTGTATAATTTATTTCCTCTCTGATCTTTTATTTCTTTACTTCTACTTACTTTGGGCTGTGTTTGTTTTTATTTTATTAGTTCTTTAGTAGTGTTAGATTGTTTATTTGAGATTTTTTTGCTTCTTGAGTTAGGCCTGTAATACTGTGCACTTCCTTTGCAGGGCTGCTTTTGCTGTTTCCTATAGATTTTGGGTTGTTGTGTGTTTATTTTCATTTTTTTTTCCAGGTAATGTTTTATTTTTTTCCTGATCTCATTGGTCACCCACCATTGTTTAATAACATGCTATTTAACCTCTATGCGTTTGAATTTTTTTGAGATTTTGGGCATTGATTTCTAGTTTCATGCCATTTTGATCCATGTAGATGCTTGATATAATTTCAGTCTTTTTAAATTTGTTGAGATACTTTTTGTGTTCTAATATGTGGTTATCTTTGAGAATGTTCTATGTGAAATTGAGAAGAGTGTATATTCTGCTGCTTTGAGATGAAATGTTCTACAGATATCAGTTAAATCCATTGTATTCAGTATGCTGCTTAAAGTTACTATTTCCTTGTTGATTTTTTGTCTGAAAAATCTATCCAGTGATAAGAGTGGGATGTTAAAATCCTCTATTACTATATTGCTATGTATCTCTCCCCTAATGTCCACTAAGGTTTTAAAATATATTTATGTGCTCCTATGTTGGGGGCATACACACACACACACACACACACACACACACACACACACATATATACACACACACACATATATATACACACATATATATACACACACATATATGTATACATTTGTATATATATTTTTTAAATCCTCACTCGAGGATATAGATATACATACATCTATATCTATCTATATCTATATCTATATCTATATCTATATCTATATCTATATCTATATCTATATCTATCTATATCTTAGTCTATCATCAGATAGAGTGGGAGGGAGGACAGAAGAGAGAGAGAAATCAATGTGAGAGAGACACATCAACTGGTTGCCTCCCACATGACCCTAACCAGGGCAGGGGATGAACCACAACCAAGGTATATGCCCTTGACCAGAATCAAACCCACAATTCTTTGGTCCATGGCTTGATGCTGTAACTGTTGAGCCAGACCAGCTGGGGTGGGGGCATATTTTTTTACCAGGGTTATATCCTCTTGTTGGATCAATCCTTTTAGTAATATGTAGTGACTTTTTAATTTTTTTTTTGTCTATTGTTATGGCCTTTTTTTTGAAGTCCATATTGTCAGATATAAATATTCCTATTCCAGTTATTTTTCATTTACACTTGCATGGAATATTTTTTCCATCCCTTCACTTTTACCATGTATCAATCTTTTGTTCTGAGGTGGATCTCTTCTTTACAGCATATATATGGGTAATTTATTCTTATCCATTCAACTACTCTAAATCTTTTAAAAAAATTATAGATGTGTTTTTATTAAAATAATACCATGAGGAAAGAATGATGACTAAATACTAACTGCATTTAATTCATTTACCTTTAACTTTATAATTGATAGGCACATATTTATTGTCATTTCTTTTACCTATGTTCCTCTCTATTTCTTCTTAAAGCAGTCCCTTTAACCTTTCTTGCAATGCTGGTTTGCTGACAATGAACTCCTTTAACCCTTCCCACCTTTGTTGTCTAGAAAGTTCTTTATTATTTTATGTTGAATTTTAAATGATAGCTTTGCTGGATAGAATAGTCTTAGTTTCAGGTCCTTGCTTATCATTGTTTTGAATACTTCATGTCAATCCATTCTGGCCTGAAATGTTTTTGTTGAAAAATCAGCTGACAACCTTATGGAGATTCCCTTGTAGGTTACTAACTTGTTCTCTTTGGCTGTCTTTAAGACTCTCTCTTTGTATTTAACCTTTGCCATGTAATAATGATGTGTCTTGTTGTGGTACTTTTTGGGTTCCTCTTCATTGGGACTCTCTTTGTTTCCTGAACTTTTGCAACTTTTTCTCTCACCAGGTTAGGGAAGTTTTCTTTTATTATTTTTTCACACAGGTTCTCTATCCCTTACTCACTTTCTTCTCCTGTTACCCCTATGATGTGGATGTTGTTATGTTTAATGTTGTCCCAAAGTTACCTTAAATTATCCTCATTTTTAAAATTATTTTTTCTTTTTGTTGTCTGAGTCAGTTTTCTTTTTACCTTGTCTTCCAACTCCCTGATTTATTTCTCTGCTTTACTTCTGATTTCTTCCAGTGTATTCTTTAAAAAAAAATTTTTAAAATATTATTTTAGTTTTTTGATCAGATTAATCCCCTGTATGCACTCTGCCACCACCACTTTTTTCCTCCTCCAGGCAATCACTATTGCCCATGTCCATGAATTCTCTATCTTTTAAAAATTTTATACTCAGTGCATTCAACCACCAACACCATCCCCCCAACAGAACTGTCTGCCTGCTATTTATTTATTTATTTATTTATTTTTAATCCTCACCTAAGGACATTTTTCCATTTTTTTGTTCAGATAGAGGGGGAGGGAGGGAGAGAGAGAGAGAGAAACATCAACGTGAAAGGGACACATCGAGTAGTTGCCACCCGCACAACCCAACCAGGGCCAGGGACACACTGCAACCAATGTATGCGCCCTTAGCGGGAACCAAACCCAGGTCTCTCTGGATTGCAGGCTGATGCTCTAACCACTGAGCCAAACCATCCAGGGCTTCTTTTCTTTAAATTTTTTTTTCTTTATTGATTTTTAGAGAGAGAAGGGAGAGGGAGAGAGAGGTAGAAACAATGATAAGTGAGAACATCGATTGGCCACCTCCTGCATGCCCCACACTGGGGATCAGGCCCACAACTTGGGCACGTGCCCTGACCAGGAATCAAACCGGCAACCTCTTGAAGCATGGGTCTATGCTCAACCACTGAGCCCCACCAGCTGGGCTGCCTGCTTTTCATCTGTTAGTCTGTCTCTACTTGATAGTTCAGTTTGCTCTTTAAATTTCACATGTTAGTGAAATCATATGGTACCTGTCTTTCTCTGACTGGCTTGTTTTACTTAGCACAATGTTCTCTAGGTCCATCCATGCTGTGGCAAAAGGTAAAAATTTTTCCTTTTTACAGCAGAGTAGTATTCCATTGTGTAAATATACCATAGCTGTTTTATCTACTCATCTATTGATGTGTACTTGGGCTACTTCCCAATCTTGACTATTGTAAATACCTCTGCAATGAACATAAAGGTACATATATTCTTTTGAATTAGTGTTCAGATAAATTCTCAGAAGTAGAATCATTGGGTCATAAGGCAGTTCCATTTTTAATATTTGAGGTAACTCTATATTGCATTCCACAATGGCTGCACCAATCTGCATTCCCACCAACAGTGCACAAGGATTCCCTTTTCTCCACATCATTGCCAACACTTGTTTGTTGATTTATTGATGATAGCTATTCTGATAGGTGTGAGGTGATATCTTATTGTGGTTTTAATTTGCATTTTTCTGATGATTAGTGATGTTGAACATCTTTTCATATCTGTATGTCCTCTTTGGAGAATTGTCTATTCAGGTATTTTGCTTTTTTTTTTTTTTTTTTTTTTAATTGAATTGTTTTTTTTTTAAAATTATTTTTGTTGTTGGATGTTGTTGAGTTTTTAAGTTCTTTATAAATTTTGGAATTGACCCCTTATCAGATGTATCTTTGGTGAATATATTCTCCCATTCAGTGGGTTTTCTTTTCATTTTGTTGATGGTTTCCTTTGCTTTGCAAAAACTCTTTAGTTTGATGTAGTCCCATTTGTTTATTTTTTCTTTTGTTTCCCTTATCTGAGGAGATATATCAGAAAAAATATTGCTACAAAAACTGTCTGAGATTTTACTGCCTATGTGATCTTCTAGGACTTTTATGGTTTTGAGTTTAATGTGTAAGTCTTTAATCCATTTGAGTTTATTATTGTGTATGGTGTAAGAAGGTTGTCTAGTTTAATTTTTTTTTTGTGCAAGTATTTGTCAAATTTTCTCAACACCTCTTATTGAAGAAAGTATCTTTAGTCCACTGTATGTTTTGCCTCCTTTGTCAAATGGTAATTGACTATAAAGGCATGGATATATTTCTGGGCTCTTAATTTTGTTCCATTGATCTATATATCTGTTTTTATGCCAGTATCATGTTGTATTGATCACCAATGCCTTGTAGTATAGTTTGATAAGGTGATTCCTCCAATATTATTCTTTCTCAAGATCACTGTTGCTATTTGGGGTGTTTTGTGGTTCCATGCAAATTTTTGAAATATTTGTTCTAGTTCTGTGAAATACTCCATTGATATCTTGATAGGAATTGCATTGAATATGTAGAATGCTTTGGGTAGTATGGATATTTTAATAATGTTAATTCTTTCTATCCATGAATGTGGTATACACTTCCACTTATTTGTGTCTTTCTAATTTTCTTTCTTCAGTGTCATAAATTTCCAAGTACAGTTTTTTTACTTTTTTGTTTTAAATTATTCCTATGTACTTTAGTCTTTTTAAAGCAATTGTGAATAGGATAGTTTTTCAAATTTCTCTTTCTTTTTTCCCTAATTTTTATTAATTTATTTTTGTTACAGATGTTTCTCCCCCCCCCAGATACCCTCTTCCCCATCCCACCCCCTCCCTCCAGCATTGTTGTCTAGGTCCACTGGTTATGCATACATGCTTATAAATTCTTTGGTGCATCTCATCCAGCCTCTCAGCCCCCTACTTTGAGGTTTGTTAGTCTGAACTATACTCCTTTCTATGTCTCTGGGTCTATTTCATTCATCAGCCCACCTTTTTCATTATATTCTACAAATGAGTGAGATCATTTGGTATTTGTCTTTCTCTGATTGGCTTATTTAACTTAACATAATACTCTCTAGGCCCCTTCATGTTGTCTCAAAAGATAAGAGATCTTTCTTTCTTATAGCTGCATAGTATTCCATTGTATATAGGTACCACAGCTTCTTTATCCACTCATCTATTGATGGACACTTGAGCTGCTTCCAGATTTAGCAATTGTAAGTGGTGCCACTATAAACATAGGGGTAAATATATTCTTTCTGATTGGTGTGTCAGCCTTCTTAGGATATATTCCTAAAAGTGAGATCACTGGATCAAATGGCAGTTCAATTTTTAATTTTTTGAGGAAACACCATACTATTTTCCATAGTGGCTGCACCAGTCTGCATTCCCACCAGCAGTGTACTAGTGTCCCCTTTTCTTCACACCCTCACCAGAACTTGTTGTTTGATAATTTGTTGATGGCAGTCATTCTGGCAGGTGTGAGGTGATACCTCATTGTTGTTTTAATTTGCATCTCTCTGATGATTAATGATGTTGAGCATTTCTTCATATGTCTCTTGGCCATTTGTCATTCCTTTTTGGAGAGCTGTCTATTTAGGTCCTCTGCCCATTTTTAAATTGGGTTCTTTGTCTTCCTTTTGTTGAGTTGTAAGAGTACTCTATATATTTTGGAAATTAACCCCTTATCTGATGTATCATTGGCGATCATGCTCTCCCATATAGTAGGCTCCCTTTCCATTTTGATGGTTGTTTCTATTGCTGTGCAGAAGCCTTTGAGTTTGATGTAGTCCCATGTGTTCATTTTCTCCTTTGTTTCTGTTGCCTTAGGTGTTGTATCAGTAAAAATTCTACTGTGTATGATGTCTGAAATTTTGTTGCCTACAGTTTCCTCTAGGATTTTTATGGATTCACGAGTCACATTTAAGTCTTTTCTCCATTTTGAGTTTACTCTTATGTATGGTGTAAGTTGATGGTCTAGTTTCACTTTTTTGCATGTAGTTGTCCAATTTTCCAAACACCATTTATTAAAGAGGCTGTCTTTACTCCATTGTATGCTCTTGCCATCTTTGTCAAATATTAATTGAGCATAATGTCTTGGGTTAATTTCTGGGTTCTCTGTTCTATTCCATTGATCTATATACCTGTTCTTGTGCCAGTACCAGGCTGTTTTGATTACAGTGGCTTCGTAGTATAACCTGATATTTGGTAATGTGATCTCACCTACTTTGTTCTTCTTTTTCAAGATTGCTGTGGCTATTTGGGTTCTTTTTTTGTTCCATATGAACTTTTTTTTTTAATTTTTTATTTTTATTTTTATTTTTTTATCCTCACCCGAGGACATTTTTCCATTTTTTGTTCAGGTAGAGTGGGAGGGAGAGAGAGAAACAGAGAGAGAGAGAGAGAGAAACATCGATGTGAAAGGAACACATCGAGTGGCTGCCACCCGCACAACCGACCAGGGCCGGGGACAAACTGCAGCCGAGGTACACGCCCTTAGTGGGAACTGAACCCGGGTCTCTCAGGACCGCAGGCCGACGCTCTAACCGCTGAGCCAAACCGGCCAGGGCCCATATGAACTTTTGAAGTAAAGTTCTATGAAGTATGTTGTTGGTATTTTGATGGGGATTGCATTGAATCTATAGATTGCTTTGGGTAGTATGGACATTTTGATGATGTTATTTCTTCCAATCTATGAACATGGTATGTGCTTCCACTTTTTTTATATCTTCCTCTATTTCTTTCAATGTCCTGTAGTTTTCTGCAAATAGGTTTTTTACTTTATTTGTTAAGTTTATTCCTAGGTATCTTAATTTTTTTTTTCTGCAATGATAAATGGAATTGTTTTTTAAGTTTCTCTTTCTGTGAGTTCATTATTGGTGTATAAAAATGAAACTGATTTATGGACATTTGTTTTGTATCCTGCTACTTTACTAATTTTATTTATCAATTCTAGTACAGTAATTTTTTTTTTTTTTTTACTTCAGATAGGTTGGGAGGGAGGGGGAGAGAGAGAGAGAAACATTGACATGAAAGGGGCACATTAAGGGGTTTCCTCCCAAAAGACCCTGATCAGGGCTGGGGATGAACTGCAAGCGAGGTATGTGACCTTGACTGGAATTGAACCCACGACTCATTGGTCTGTGGGCTGACACTCTAACCACTGACCAACACTGGCCAGGGCAGTTCTGATAGTTTTTGGTGGATCTTTAGGATTCTCTATATACAATATCATGTTACCTGCAAATAATGGGTTTTACAACTTTCTTTCCAATTTGGATACCTTTTGTTTCTTCTTCTTGTCAAATTGTTGTGCTGGTACTTCCAGTACTATGTTGAATAACAGTGATGAAAGCAGACATTACTTTTTTGTTTCCAATCCTAAGGGGAATACTTGTAGTTTTGGCCCATTTAGTATGATATTGATTGTGGGTTTGTCACATATGGCCTTTATTACATTGAGATTTGTTCCCTCTATTCCTATTTTGCTGAGAGTTTTTTTTTTTTTTTTATCATAAATGGGTGCTGGATTTAATGAAATGTTTTTTTCTGAATCTAGTGATATGATTATGTGTTTTTTATCCTTCAGTTTGTTTATGTGGTGTATCACATTTATTGTTTTCCAGATATTGTACCAACCTTGCATCCCTGGAATAAATCACACTTGATAATGGTGTATGATGTTTATAATTTATTACTAGATTTGGTTTGCTAATATGTTGTTGTAGATTTTAACATCTGTGTTCGTCAGGAATATTGGCATATACTTTTCTTTCTTTGCTGTGTCTTGATCTGGTTTTTGAATTAGGATAGTGCTTGCCTCATAAAATGAGCTTGGGAATGTTCCCTCCTCTTGAATTTTTTGCAATTGTTTGAGAAGCATAAGTGTTTGTTCTTCTTTGAATGTTTGGTAAAATTAACCTGTAAATCAATCTGGTCAAGGCATTTGTTTGTTGTGAGTTTTTATTTTTATTACTGCTTTAATTTTACTAGTTTTATTTTGTCTATTGAGATTATTTGATTCATTCTGATTTAGTTTTGGAAGGTTGTATATTTCTAGGAATTTATCCATCTCTTCCAGATTGTTCAATTTGTTGGCATGTAGTTGTTTGTAATATTTTCTCACAATCCTTTGTATTTCTTTCATGTCTATTGTTAGGATTATGTTGACCTCATAAAAAGAGCTTGGCTTTCTTCCTTCATCTTGAATTTTTTGGATTGTTTGAGGAGAATAGGTATTAGTTCTTCTTTGAATATTTGGTAAATCTCCCCTGTGAAGCCATCCAGAAAAGGGTTTTAGTTTGCTGTGAATTTATTGATAAATGTTTCGATTTTCTTAGTTGTTATTGATCTGTTTAGGTTTTCTCTTTCTGGCCAAGCTTTGGAAGAGTGTATGATTCTAGGAATTTGTCCATTTAACCTAGGCTATCCAAGCCTTTGTATTTCTGTGGTGTCTGTTGTTTCTTCACCTCTTTTGTTTCTGCTTTTAATCATTTGGGTTCTCTCTCTTTGTTCCTTGGTGTGTCTGGCTAAAGGCTGGTCAATCTTGTTTATCTTTTCAAAGACCCAGCTCTTGGTTTTATTGATCTTTTACATTATTTTTAAATTTCTATGTAATTTATTTCTGCTCTGATCTTTATTATTTACTTCCTTCTACTTTGGGTTTTTCATTTTGTTCTCTTTCTGATTCTTTAAGTTGTAGGGTTTAATAGTTTAATGAATTTTTTTGTGTTTCTTGAAGTAGGCCTGTAAAGCTATGAAATTCCCTCTAAGGACTGCTTTCATGGTGTCCCATAGATGTTGTGTTGCTGTGTGTTTATTTTCACTAGTTTCCAGGAAGTTTTTTTTTATCTCCTCCTTGATCTCATTGGTAGCCCATTCATTGTTTAAAAATATGCTACTTAGCCTCCATATGTTTGAACTTTTTGTGTATTTTATTGCAATTTATTTCTAGTTTCATGCCATTGTGATCTGAGAAGATGCTTGATTTGATTTAAATCTTCTTGAACTTGTAGAGACTTAGTTTGTGTCCTAAGATGTGGTCTCTTTGAGAATGTCTCATGTGCACTTGAGAAGAATGTATGCTCTTCAGCTTTGGGGTAGAATATTCTGGAAATATCAATAAAATTAATCTGATTTAGTGCATCATTTAGGGTCTCTGTTTACTTGTTAATTTTTTGTCTAAAGGATTTATCCAGTGATGTCAGTGGGGTGTTAAAGTCCCCTATTATTATTGTATTGCTATTGATCTCTCCATTAAAGTCCATGAAGAGCTTTTGCATATACTTAGGTTCTCCTGTATTGGGTGCATACATATTAACAAGGGTTATATCCTCTGTTGGATTGATCCTTTTAGTATTATGTAATGCCCTTCTTTGTCTCTTGTTATTTTGAAGTCTATTTTATTGGGTATGAGTATTGCTACCCCAGCCTTTTTAAAAGTTTTATTTGCATGGAATATTTTTTCCATCCCCTCACTTTCAGTCTGTGTGTCTTTTATTCTGAGGTGGGTCTGTTGTGGACAGCATATATATGGGCCATGTTTTCTTATCCATTCATCTACCCTCTGTTTCTTTATTGGAACATTTAGTCAATTTACATTTAAGTTTGTTATTAATAGGTAGTTATTTACTGCCATTTTTTTCTTTATAACTATGCCCCTCTCCCCTATATTTCTTCTTCTTCCTAAAGCACTCCTTTTAACATTTCCTGCAATGCTGGTTTGGTGGTTATGTACTCTTTTAGCCTATTTATTTATTTATTTATTTATTTGTCTGAGAACCTCTTTATTTCACCTTCAATTTTAAATGATAACCTTCCTGGATAGAATAATCTCAGGTTCTGGTCCTTGTTTTTCATGACTTTTAATGCTTCATGCCACTCCCTCTGGCCTAAAGTGTTTCTGTTGAGAAATCAGCTGACATTCTAATGGGCACTCCCTCATAGGTAACTTTCTGTCTCTCTCTTGCTTCCTTTGAGATTTTTTCTTTGTCGTCAATGTTTGTCATTTTAATTTTGATGTGCTTTGGAGTGTTCTCTTTGGGTTCATCTTGATTGGAACTCTCTGTGCTTCCTGAAGTTGTGTGATTTTTCCTTCACCAGGTTAGGGAAGTTTTCTCTCATTATTTCTTTAAACAGGTTCTCTATTCATTGCTAACTTTCTTCTCCTTCTGATACCCCTTTGATGTGGTTATTGTTACATTTCATGTTATCCCAAAGTTCCCTTAAAGTATCCTTCTGCTTTTTAAATTCTTTTTGCTGCTGTAAGTGGTGCTTTTTCCACCTTGTTTTACAATTCACTGATTGGTTCTTCTGCCTCATTCAGTCTACTTTTAAATCCTTCCAGTGTGTTCTTGATGTCATATATGCTATTCTTCATTTTTGCCCAATTCTTATTTGTATTTTCTATTTCATGTTGTTGTAGTTTCCACTTAATTTCTTGAATATCCTTATAACAATTACTTTGAACTCTATATCAGATAAATTGCTTGCCTCCATTTTGTTTAGCTCTTTTTCTGGAGTTTTCTCCTTTTAATTCATTCGGATGTTGTTTCTTTGTCTCATGATTTTTGCTGACTTTTTGTATTTGTTTCTTTGTATTAGTTCAAACTGCTATGCCTCCCAGCCTTCATGGGGTGGCCTTATGTAGTAAGTGTTTTGTGGGACCCAGTGGTGCAGTCTCTTAGATCTGCGGAGCTCAGTGGTCTAGGAATGACCCTTGTGTGATTTACTTGGGATCTCCTGTTGTAACTGGGTCTTGAATGTTGTTGTCCCATTTGTGGATAGGCTCTCCTCTCAGGCTGGCTGATTATGAGGCTCACCCCTGACCACATCATGTGAGATGTTGTGTAGGTGCTGACAGAACAAAACTAAATACAAAACAACACAACATAACAAAAACATACAAAATACCCCTGCAACCATAACAAAAGTGATCAGATAAAGAGAGAGTATTAGGAAAGAGAGAAGAGAACAAGAATAAAAGAATAAAATACAAAAATACTAAGAGAGAAAAAAGGGGGAGAATAAGTATTATGAATGGGCAGAGATGAAAGAAATAAAATAAGAACAGAAAATAGGGGAATGAAAATGGCATAAAAGAAAAAAGGAAGAAAAAAAATTTTTTGAGCAAGAGGGAGAGGGGGGAAGAGAGAGAGAGAGACACATCAACTGGTCACCACTCACACGACCCCAACCGAGGTACATGCCCTTTACAGGAACTGAACCCAGGAGTCTGAGCCAAACTGGCCAGGGCAAGAGGAAGAAAAAATTATGAAAAAAAAAATAGAAGAGAAAGCAGAAAGGCAGAAAATTTAAAAAAGGAAAAAAGAAGGTTAAGTAGAAGAAAGAAGAAAAACTAGAGTAAGGGAAGACAAATAAACCATAGACAAAAATAATATCAAATCAATAAAAAGAAAAATAAGATGATGCAAAAAAAAAAAAAAAAG
Source organism: Molossus molossus (assembly GCF_014108415.1). Taxonomy (NCBI): domain Eukaryota; kingdom Metazoa; phylum Chordata; class Mammalia; order Chiroptera; family Molossidae; genus Molossus; species Molossus molossus. Next base: position 8,062,840 of record NW_023425355.1, on the reverse strand, counting down.
AAGAAGAAGTGGCATTGTTCTCAGCAGAGTTTTAATGCCTCCTGGGAGCTCCCTTTGGATCCTGCTCTACTTAGGTGCTAACTGTAGTCAGAAACCGTCCTGCTTTGTCTCTTAGCAATCTGTTTGGAGCTTTAAGCTATCTATAGTTTGTGCTTGTCTCCATAGAACTTGGTTTTGAAAAAGAGGGACCAAGTTGTACTCTAAAGCCAGTTTGTCTGCAGCTTTGGGGCCCAAGGGTGGGTCAAAAAACATCCCAAATTTCCTGGGGCTTCGCTTCTATCCATCTTCACCTGCCAATCAGCTGTGAATTTTAGTCACTGAAAAGACTGTTTCTGAAAGGGTTTTAGACATCCTTCATTTCTGATTGGTCCTTTTTTTATGCTTTTGAGGTACTCACTAAGTTTTCTGAGCATCCTTATAATCAGTGTCTTGAAGTCTCCATCTGTTAGATTTCTTATCTCTGTTTTGTTTAGTTCTTTTCCTGGAGTTTTGTTCTGGTCTTTCATTTGGGACATGTTTCTTTGTCTCTTCATTTTGGCTGCTTCCCTGTGTTTCTTTCTATGTATTAGGTAGAGTTTCTATGTTTCCTAGGCTTCCCAGGGTGGCCTATTGTAGTAAGTGTCCTTTAGGGTCCAGTGGCACAGCCTTCCTGATCACCTCAGTGGGGCCCTCGAGGTGCACCCCTAGTGTGGACTGTACACTCTTCTGTTGTAATTGAGTTTTGATTGCTGTTGGAATGTCAATGGGAGGGATTTACTCAGGCTGATCAGCTGCAAGGACTGGATGTGCTCACTGACCACTGACCCCTGACTACCTTGGATGATCAGTCATGCAGGGGCCCACCACACAGAGCAAGACTTACTTCAGCAGGGCTCTTGTACCCACTGAGTCCACCCCTTGAGTGTATCGCTTGTGGAGTTGGTTAGGTGGTGGTGCTTTGACGTGGTTTGAAGCTTTCCACTGGGTATGCTGGTTCTGGGTCAAGGTCAGCCACTGCCTGTGTTCTACCTGGGGCTACCAGGCATAAGCTACAAAGTGATCTTTAGATGATAGCTTCTTATGCTTGGCTTGGTGGTGCCCAGGCAAAGCCAAGCTGTGAATCAAGGCTGGCTGCTTCTAGTGCTGGGCCTGAGGCTGCTTGTTTGAGAAATTTTAGGAAAATCTGAAGCAGGATCCAAGACAGGCCAATCCTATGGCAAAGCCACTGGAAACAGCTTGAGTGGGCCTGAAAGTTGGATGGGACAGGGCCTCATGGAATCACCAGGGCAGGGAAAACAGTGTAAGCCAGGTTGGTGAGCCCTAGATATGGTGGTGGTTTTCCTGCCCTATCGGGGAAGGGTTCACCAAAGGGCCAACAGCCTCCGCCAGCATAGATGCCTGGGAGAAAGCTGCCCCTCCAGCTCTTGCTCTCATGCAAACAACTCAATTATTTCCCATATGTCTCTGGTGCCTTTCAAGCTGCCTCCCCCATGCTGGAGCCTGGAGGGAGCAAGTCTAAGTAAGTCTCTGTGTGGACCCTTTAAGAGGAGCTGCCTGGGGTTCCCACAGCCTCAGCCTCCCTCAGCCTCAGTTCCCACTGTTTTTTCCAGCCAGAAGTTATGGGAGTCCAGAGCTGGGGGCCTGGTGTGGGATGCAGACCCCTCACTCCTCAGGGGGACCTTCCCAGCCCAGGTACCCTCCTGGTTTTATCCACCACACATGGGTGTAGGACCAACCTGTTCGCTTCTGCCCTCCTACCAGTCTCCATGTGGCTTCTTCAATTGTGTAGTTTTGGGACTTACATTCAGGTCCATTTCAGGCAGTTTTTTTTTTTTTTCCCTCACCCGAGGACAATTTTCTATTTTTTTTTTATCCTCACCAGAGGACATTTTTTCCATTTTTTGTTCAGGTAGAGTGGGAGGGAGAGAGAGGAACAGAGAGAGAGAGAGAAACATCGATGTGAAAGGAACACATCGAGTGGCTGCCACCCGCACAACCGACCAGGGCCAGGGACAAACTGCAGCCGAGGTACGCGCCCTTAGCGGGAACCGAACCCGGGTCTCTCAGGACCGCAGGCCGATGCTCTAACCGCTGAGCCAAACTGGCCAGGGCACAATTTTCTATTTTTTGTTCAGATAGAGTGGGAGGGAGAGAGAGGAAGAGAGAGAGAGAGAGAGAGAGAGAGAGAGAGAGAGAGAGAAAGAGAAACATCGACGTGAAAGGGACACATCGAGTGGCTGTCACCTGCATGATCACCAGGGCCAGGGACAAACGGCAACCGAGGTACGCGCCCCTAGCGGGAACCAAACCCAGGTCTCTCTGAACCACAGGCTGATGCTCTAACCACTGAGCCAAACTGGCCAGGGATAGTTGTAATTTTGATGTGTTTGTGGGAGGAGGCGAGTACCTTATTTACCTACACACCATCTTGACTGGAAGTCTGGGCCTTGCTTTTAATTATCCCTGCTCTAAGCTGTTCAACCTTCTCCCAAAGAACGGTGCTTATTGGGTATATCCAGGACTTGGCAGGGGCAATTTAAAAAGTCTCACATTGGGCCCAGCCAGTGTGGCTCAGTGGTTGAGCACTGACCCATGCATTAAAAGGTCGCTGGTTCGATTCCTGGTCAGGGCACATGCCCAGGTTGTGGGCCTGATCCCCAGTGGGGACCATGCAGGAGGTAGCCAATAGATGTTTCTTCTCTCTCATTGGTGTTTCTTTCTCTCTCTCCCTCTAAAAATCAATAAGGAAAAAAAAAGTCTCACATTGGGTTGTGTTGCCTGCAACTTGTAGGAGGGGTGGTAGGCACTTCCTCTCATTTCCAGGCCAGCATGGGCTGAATTCAAAGAGGAGCTAGAATCTCCCCACAGGGTAGTCACAGAGTCTAGCCCTTCCCTGTCTCACTTCCTGACAGAAGCCTCCCTGGGAGACATAGTTCTAAAAACTCAGCTCTATATGGCTCCCCAGCACCCCCACACTACCAAACCAAGCAGAAGAGGGCCATAAATCATTCCCACTTGGTACTCTGATCTCTCCACTTGGCTGGTCACAGAAGTGCAGGGCCAAAATTCTCAGCTCTGCCTGGGCTCCAAATGGGCTGAATGTCTGGCTCTCCTGTGCCATGAAATGCAGCAGGGTGGGCCCCAAATCCCAGTCCTGCATTGATCCCTTGTGCCGAGGAACCCAGCAGGACTGGGTGGACTGAATAGTTCAGGTGGAGGGAGGGGCAATGTCCATTCTCACAAGGTGAGTCCAATCCTCTTTCCCAAATCACACAATTTAGTCACTGACTAGCTCTTTGCACAAAGCCTTTCCAGAAAATAGAGGGCCCCTTAAAGACACTGCTAGGTGTAGCGAGCAGACTCCTCTGCAGGACCCAAGCATGACAGTGTGGCCTCCACAGTAGTTATAGACCAGAGGTAACTTCCTAGGCTGGTATTGTAACAATAAGAGTGCTCCTTCCTTGGAATGGTACCATTCAATTGTCTCAGGTGGACAAAATCCACACTGATTCCTATAACCCAATGCTATGTGGGCTCCCTTTTCTGTCTCTGTTGCTCTGGGTTGGAGATCTCTGCATGGGTTTGAGATCCCATGCTCCTAGGGGAAGGGAATTTTGTAGCCATGATATCCCTCCAGCTTCTCAGGCACTGCACCTGCATGAGGGGGCTGACCCTCTCTGCATCTCCATCCCTCCTACCAGTCTGCTCCTGGTTTCTTCTGTGCTCCTTGGTAATATTTCAGACCAGCTACACTTTGACTCTTTTTCAAGTTGATTGCTCTGAAGTTTAGCCCCAAACCCTGTCTGTGGCTGGGACCAAGTGCACAAAGCTTCCATATATTCTGCAGCCATTTTATTTTTTCTTATTTTTATTTCTTGGGGGGTTTAATATTTTTTATTTTTATTTTATTTTTTATTTAATTAATTTATTTTTGTTACAGATGTTTCTCCTCCCCCCCCTCCCCAATCTGTCCCCAGCTTTGTTGTCCATGTCCATTGTTCATGCATAAAAGCATGTAAGTTCTGGGGTTTATCTCTCCCCCACCACTCCCTCTTCTGGGGATTGTCAGTCTGTACCCCACTTCCACGTCTCTGGGACTACCCCATTCCTCAGACTGTTATGTTCATTATATTTCACAAATAAGTGAGATCTGTGATACTTGTCTTTCTCTGTTTGGCTTGTTTCGCTTAGGATGACACTTTCCAGGTCCCATTATGTCATCTCAAAGGATAAGAGATCTTTCTTTCTTACAGCTGCATAGTACTCCATAGTGTATATGTACCTCAGCTTTTTTATCCATTCATCTACTGATAGACACTTGGGGTGCTTCCAGATCTTAGCTATTGAAAATAGTGCTGCTACAAACATGGGGGTATATATATTCTTTCTGATTGGTGTTTCAGGCTTCTTGGGTATATTCCTAGAAGTGGGATCACGGGGTCAAATGGAAGTTCAATTTTTAATTTTTTGAGGTAACACCATATTGTTTTCCATAGCAGCTGCACCAGTCTGCATACCCACCAGCAGTGTACTAGAGTCCCCTTTTCTCCACACCCTCGCCAACACTTGTTATTTGATGATTTGTTGATGGTGGCCATTCTGACAGGTGTGAGGTGATACCTCATTGTTGTTTTAATTTGCATCTCTCTGATGATTAGTGATGTTGAGCATTTCTTCAGATGTCTCTTAGCCATTTGTATGTCCTGTTTAGAGAGGTGTCTCTTCAGCTCCTCTGCCCATTTTTTAATTGGGTTCTTTGTCTTCCTTTTATGGAGTTGTGTGAGCACTCTCTATATATTGGAAATTAACCCCTTATCTGATATATTATTGGCAATGATGTTCTCCCATACAGTGGGTTGTCTTTCCATTTTGATGATTGTTTCTTTTGCTGTGCAGAAGCATTTTAGTTTGATGTAGTCCCATGTGTTCATTTTCTCCTTTGTTTCTGTTGCCTTAGATGATGTTTCAGTGAAAATTCTGCTGGGTATGATGTCTGAAATTTTGTTGCCTACAGTTTCTTCTAGGATTTTTATGAATTCCTGAGTCACATTTAAGTCTTTTCTCCATTTTGAGTTTATTCTTGTGTAGGGTGTAAGTTGATGGTCTAGTTTCATTTTTTTGAATGTAGCTTTCCAATTTTCCTAACGCCATTTATTAAAGAGGCTGTCTGTACTCCACTGTCTTGCCACCTTTGTCAAATATTAATTGAGCATATTGCCTTGGGTCCATTTCTGGGTTCTCTGTTCTGTTCCACTGGTCTATATGCCTGTTCTTATGCCAGTACCAGGCTGTTTTTATTACAGTCGCTTTGTAGTATAACCTGATATCTGGTATTGTGATATTACCTTCTTTGTTCTTCTTTTTCAAAATTGCTGTGGCTATCTGGGGACGTTTTTGGTTCCATAGGAACTTTTGAAGTATTTGTTCTAGTTCTGTGAAATATGTCACTGGTATTGTGATGGGTATTGCATTGAATCTATAGTTTGCTTTGGGTAGTATGGACATTTTAATGATGTAAATTCTTCCAATCCATGAACAAGGTATGTGCTTCCACTTTTTTATATCTTCCTCTATTTCTTTTTTCAATGTCCTGTAGTTTTCTGCAAAGAGGTCATTACTTCTTTTGTTAAGTTTATTCCTAGGTATCTTAATTTTTTGCTGTGATGGTAAATGGGATTGTTTTTTTAGTTTCTCTTTCTCTGAGTTCATCATTGGTGTATACGAATGCCATCGATTTCTTGATGTTAATTCTGTATCCTGCTACTTTGCCAAATTCAGTTTTTAAGTGTAGTAGATTTTTGATGGAGTCTTTAGGTTTTCTATGTATAATATCATGTCATCTGCAAATAATGACAGTTTCACTTCCTCCTTTCCAATTTGGATCCCTTTCATTTTTTCCTCATGTCTGATTGCTGTGGCTGAGACTTCCAGTACTATGTTAAATAAGAATCGCGAAAGTGGGCATCCCTGTCTTGTTGCTCTTCTTAATGGAATTGTTTTTAGTTTCTGCCCATTGAGTATGATGTTGGCTGTAGGTCTTTCATATATGGTCTTTATTATGTCAAGATATGATTCCCACATTGCTGAGCATTTTTATCAGAAATCTATGCTGGATTTTGTCAAATGCTTTTTCAGCATCTCTTCATTTTGTTTATGTGGTGTATCATATTTATTGATTTGCAAATATTGTACCACCCTTGCATCTCTGGAATGAATTCCACTTGGTTATGGTGAATAATTTTTTTAGTGTATTGCCGAATCCAATTTGCTAGTATTTTCTTCAGGATTTTTGTGTCTATGTTCATCAGGGATATTGGCCTGTATTTTTCTTTCTTTGTAGCATCTTTTTCTGGTTTTAGAATTAGAATTATGCTGGACTCATAGAACGAGTTTGGAAGTCGTCCTTCTTCTTGAATTTTTTGAAGTAGTTTGAGTGGAATGGGTGTTAGTTCTTTTTTGAATGTTCGGTAAAACTCCCCCATGAAGCCATCAGGGCCTGGGCTTTTGTTTGCTGGGAGAGTCTTGATTACCTCTTCAATTTCCTTAGTTGTTATTGGTCTGTTCAAGTTTTCTATCTCTTCCAAGTCCAGTTTTGGGAGACTGTGTGTTTCTAACAATTTGTCCATTTTGCTTAGATTGTCGAATTTGTTGCCATATAATTGTTCATAGTAGCTGTTAACGATCTTTTGTATTTCTGTGGTGTTGGTTGTTATTTCTCCTCTTTCATTTCTCATTTTGTGTATTTGGGTTCTCTCTCTTGTTTATTGGTGAGTCTAGCTAAGGGTCCATCAATCTTGTTTATCTTTTCAAAAAACCAGCTATTTGTTTCATTGATCCTTTGAATTGCTTTTTTGGTCTCTATGTCATTTATTTCTCTCTGATCTTTACTATTTTCTTCCTTCTACTTGCTATGCTATGGGGTTTTCTTTTTGTTTAATTTGTAATTCTTTAAGTTGTGAGGCAAGACAGTCAATTAGAAATTTTTCTTGTTTCTTGAGGTAGGCCTGTAGTGCTATGAACTTCCCTCTCAGAACAGCTTTCGCTGCATCCCATAGATTTTGTGTTGTTGTGTGTTCATATTCATTGGTTTCCAGGAAGTTTTAAATTTCTTCCTTGATTTCCTCGGCAACCCATTCATTGTTTAATAACATGCTATTTAGCCTCCATGTGTTCAAATGTCTGTGCATGTTCTTGTTGCAGTTGATTTTTAGTTTCATGCCATTGTGATCTGAGAAGATGCTTGATATGATTTCAATCTTCTTGAATTTGTAGAGATTTAATTTGTGTCCTATCATGTGTCTGTCTTTGAGAATGTCTCTTGTGCACTTGAGAAGAATGTGAGTTCTGTAGTTTTGGGGTGTAATTCTCTGTAGATATCTATTAAATCCATTTGGTCTAATGCTTCATTTAGAGTCTTTGTTTCCTTGCTAATTTTTTGTCTAGAGGATCTATCCAGTGCTGTCAAGGAGGTGTTGAAGTCCCCTGCTATGATTGTATTGCTATCGATTTCTCCTTGGAAGTCCTTCAGAAGATTTTGAATATATTTTGGTGCTTCTGTATTGGGTGCATATATGTTTATCAAGGTTATATCTTCCTGTTGGATAGATCCTTTCAATATTATGTAGTGGCCTTCTTTGTCTCTACTTATGTCCTTCATTTTGAAATCTATTTTATCAGATATGAGTATTGCTACCTCAGCATTTTTTTGCTTTCCATTTGCTTGGAAGATTTTTTTCCACCCCTTTACTGTCATCCTATGTGCCTGCAACTGAGCAAAAGCTCTGAGTGCCCTACAAATCCTAAGTGTCCCCACATAGTTCCAGTCCAGTCTGCCCTCCTTCTGCCGGAGCCCAAGGTGAGTGGCTGTGGCTATTTTAGTCTCTGTCCCAGCTCTGCTCTGTGGAGCCACTTGGGACTTTAACTCGAGGGTGCCGCTCCCAGCTAAGGCCACTGCCGAGCTGCCCACTGTGGCCTCCCAGCCCCTGTCTCACGCCTTCTCTATCCTACCAGGATCGAGTCAGTGTCCCTGGTTATATAGTCCTCGCAAGCTGCTTTTCTGTTGCTTTTTCCCATTGATTTGTCTGTGTTATAGTTGTAATTTCAGTTTTGTTCTGGGAGACAGTCTGTGTAGTTTTCGTTCACTCCGCCACCATTTTGGATCTCTAGTTTCTCTTTCTGTGAGTTCATCATTGGTGTATAAGTATGCTATCAGCCCTGGCCAGTTTGGCTCAGCGGTTAGAGCATCGGCCTGTGGTCCCGAGAGACCTGGGTTCGGTTCCCGCTAAGGGCACGAACCTCGGTTGCACTTTGTCCCTGGCCCTGGTTGGTTGTGCGGGTGGCAGCCACTTGATGTGTCCCTTTCACATCGATATTTCTCTCTCTCTCTCTCCCTCCCACTCTACCTGAACAAAAAAATGGAAAAAATGTCCTCGGGTGAGGATAAAAAAAATAAATAATAAAGAATGCCATCAATTTCTTGACGTTAATTTTGTATCCTGCTACTTTGCCAAATTCATTTATCAGGTCTAGTAAATTTTTCATGGAGTCTTTGGGGTTTCCTACGTATAGTATCATGTCATTGGAGAATTATTACAATTTCACTTCCTCCTTTCCAATTTGGATCCCTTTTCTTTTTTCTTCCTGTCTGATTGCTGCAGCTAAGACTTCCAGTACTATGTTAAATAAAAGTGGCAAAAGTGGGCATCCTTGTCTTGTTCTTGTTCTTAAGGAAATGCTTTGAGTATGATGTTGGCTGTAGGTTTTTCTTATATTGTCTTTATTATGTCGAGATATGATCCCTCTATTCCCATGTTGCTGATCGTTTTTATCAGAAATGGATGTTGAATTTTGTCGAAGGATTTTTCGGCATCTATTGATATGATCATGTAGTTTTTATTCTTCATTATATTTATGTGGTATATCACATTTATTGATTTGCGGATATTGTACCAGCCTGCATCCCTGGGATGAATCCCACTTGGCCATGGTGAATAATTTTTTGCTGGATGCGATTTCTGCAGCCATTTTAAAGTCCTGTCTATGATGGTTTTATGATGTAGGTGTCTTCTTGGGCTCAGTGACACAACCTTCCAGATCACCTGAGCTCAGTGCTCCCAGAATATTTTTTTTGTGTTTTATATGCTCCCTCCTGTTATACTTGTGTCTTGAATGCTGTTGGTTCTTTTGTAGATGGAGTTAACCCTTCAGGCTGTCTGAGTATATGAATCAGCCTTGATTGGTATATATCAGTTGCTATGCAGGGGCTGCCCCTCAGGGAAGATCTGTTCACAGCTGTGTCTGGTGCCTGCCAGAATCACCCTTTGGGTGTTCCACATGTGTGGCTAGTTGGGTTGAAATATTGTGTGGTTGGAAGCTCACTGCTATTTTTGTTGGTTCTGGGTTCACATGGACAAGGTTCAGGTACAGGCTTATGTCAGACATTGTGAGTAACTGACCTTGGACTACCTGTCTGGAGCTATAACACTATTTACTGTTTGTGGCTCTGTCTATTGCATTCATGTGAGTGTGGGGAGGACTAATCTGTGCACAAGGGTTGGCTTCTCCAGCTTAGAGCTGGGGGTAGATCTACAGAAGGTATGAGGCTGCTTGAGGTCCACTTCTACATGTCAGCTACTCCACATCCCCCTGCGGTTACCTGGTCTTCCTCCAGAGCCTTCTCAAGAAAGACTGTAGAGTGGTCCCAGGCTGGCCACAATGCACAGAGCCTTCCATATATCATTAGTTTGGTAGGGCAGGGCAACTGAGGTCTAAAGGATGGGGCAAGTAGGTTTTCTACTTGGGCTACACTGTCAGGCACTCATTGAGGGGAAGGTGGACCCTACTCCAGAGTCCAAACTCTCAGTCTTTGCCAGAGTCTCCAACTCTAGCTTCCCTAAGAGGAGTGTGCCACAGGTTTGTGTTGGGTACTGCCAGCTGCCCCTTCTTCAGGAACAAGCACAACAGGGTGGGCCCACTGTGCTTCAGGATGACAGATTAAAACAGTCTCCCATTGAGAGTGGTGCTGGCCCAGCCTGCAGAAGGCCAAGTACTTCCCCTTGGTCCCAGACAACAGCCCCCAAGGTAGACACATTTTGAATGCCCCAGCTCCGAGCAGCATACCCCTTTTATCTGCTAAACTGAGCTCAGCAAGATGGGGTCACTGGAACTTGGGGGGCCAGTACAAACAATCTCCCACTGTAAGTGTTGCCAGCAAGCCTGTATAAGTGGGGTGGGCACTTCTTATCCTTCCATGGATAGCTCAGGTGGAGGTCACAGGGGAGATACAGTGCCCCCTCTGCAATGTAGCCACACAACCCAGCACCATCAAGTCCGATTCTCAGACAATAGCCTCCCTGGGAGATGCTCCAGAAGTCCTAGCACTGTGCAGCATTCTGATCTCTATGCATGACTGAACACAGGAGGATGGGGCCACAGATTTGAATGGCAGGCTCAGTGATTCAACAGGCAGTGGGGTACACTGGCGTTGTGCACTGGCCTAATGATATACATTTCAATCACTGTCTGAGTCTCCTCCAAGAACATTTTCAAGAAAAGTGTACCCCAAAAGTCTCTGCAGGGTTCAGCCAACAGACCTCTTTGCTGAAAACAAGCAGAACAAAGTGGTGTCACTAGCAATTGAAGGAATGGGCAGAATACTCCCCAGGTGGTTCTTGACTCTGATAATGTGGTGTCTGGGTCTCTAGAAGACTCTCTTCTCTCCCAGGAAGACAAAATGCCCACTGATTTTCACCACCTGATGCTATGTGGACTTTTCTTCCCACCGCTGTTACTTTGGATTAGTGATCTCTGCATGTGGTTGAGACCCCTTGCTCCTAGGGGAAGGAGTTTTACAGCTAACATATCCCTCTGTCTTCTCAGCCACCAGTCATGGGTGCAGGGGACAGCATTTTCTGTGTCTCCACCCTTCTTACCAGTCTTTTAAAAAATTTTTTTATCCTCACCCGAGGACATTTTTACACTTTTTGTTCAGACAGAGCGGGAGGAGAGAGAGGAAGAAAGAGAGAGAAACATCGATGTGAAAGGGACACATCGAGGGTCTGCCACCCGCACGACCAACCAGGGCTGGGGACAAACTGCAACCGAGGTACATGCCCTTAGCGGGAACCGAACCTGAGTCTCTCTGGACCGCAGGCCAGTGCTCTAACCGCTGAGCCAAACTGTCCAGGGCCTTCTTACCAGTCTTAATGTGGCTTCTGTAAATCCTTGGTATAATATTTTAGTTTAGTTTTTTTCAGGTAGATTGCTCTATAATTTAGCTGTAAATCCAGTTTGGCACTAGCAGTAGGTGAATGTAGTGTCCACCTACTTTTCAGCCATTTTGGAATATTTTCTTGCTTCTTGAAGTAGGCCTGTATTGCTATGAATTTCCTTCTTAGAATTGTATCCCATAGATTTTGGGTTATTGTGTGTTCATTTTCATTTGTCTTGAGGTAACTTTTAGTTCTTTCTTGATCTTATTTTTGATGCATTCATTGTTTAGTGACATGTTATTTAGCATCTATGTGTTAGTGTGTCTCTCAGTTATTTTTCTTGTAATTGATTTCTGGATTCATACCATTATGGTTGGAGAAGAGACTTGATATGATTTCAATCTTCTTGAATTTATTAAGACTTATTTTGGGAGAGATAACAAGTTTGGGACTAATAGCAGATATACCTAATATACAAAGACAAAATGGGAAGTTGAAGAAATATGCCCCAAATTAAGAACAAGAGAAATCCCCAGAAAAATAATTAAATAAAACAAAAGCAACTAAATTACCAGATGCAGAGTTTAAAACAGTGGTTGTAAGGATGCTGAAGGATTTTAGGGGAAATACAGATTATTTCAGTGAGAACTTAAAGAGGTAGTAAACATTGAAAATAACATAGAAATCATAAAACAAAAGTCAGAAATGAAGTATACAATATCTGAAATGGAAACTACACTAGAAGGAATCAACAGCAGGGTAGATAAAGCCAAAAATTGCATCAGTAATAATAGACGACAAGATAATGTTAAGCACCTAAGCAGAGCATCAAAAAGAAAATAGAAATTTAAAAAATGAGGACACTCTAAGGAAACTCTGAAACATCAAGCATAACAACATCCACATCATAAGGTACTAGAAAGAGAAGAGAATGAACAAGAGATAGAGAACCTATTTGAAGAAATAATGGCTGAAACCTTCCATAAGCTGGTGGAAGAAAAAGTAACACAAGTTCAAGAAACACAGAGAATTCCAATCAAGATGAACCCACCCTGGCTGGTTTGGCTCAGCGGCTAGAGTGTCGGCCAGTGGACCAAAGAATCCTGGGTTCTGTTCCCGCTAAGGGCACGTGCCTTGGTTGTGGTTTGTTCCTGGCCCGGGTTGGGGTCGTGTGGGTGGCAGCCAGTCGATGTGTCTCTCTCACATTGATGTTCCTCTCTCTCTCTTCCTCCCTCTCTCCCTCCTGCTCTGTCTGAAGATAAATGCAGAAGTATCCTCAGGTGAGAATAATAAAAAAAAAAAAAGATGAACCCAATGATGCCCACACCAAGACACATCCTAATTAAAACGGCAAAGGGTAAAGACAAAGAGTATTTTAAAAGCAGCAGAAGAAAGACAAGGGAGTTCCCATGAGGGTGTCAGCTGATTTTCCAACAGAAACAGTTAAGGCTAGAAGATATTCACATGAAATATTCAAAGTGATGAAAAGCAAGAACCTACAATGAAGACTACTCTATCTAGCAAGGCTATCATTTAAAACGGAAGGAAAAGTAAAGAGCTTCCCAGACAAAAAAAACTAAAGAGTTTATTACCCCCAAACCATTATTGAAAAATATGTTAATGGGCCTGCTTTAAGAAGAAGATAAAAAAAATAAAAAGAAGAAGAGATGAGCATAGATATAAAGAATAAAATGGCAATAAAAAGATACCTATGAAAAATAACCATATATGTATAAATATTAACTGCTCTAATAAAAAAAAAAAAGGGTAGCTGAATGGATAAGAAAACATGACCCATATGTATGCTGTCTACAAGAGACCCACCTCAGGACAAAATATTCACACAGACTGAAAGTGAAGGGATGAAAAAAATATTCCATGCAAATAAAAATGGAAAAAAGAAACCATTAGGTATAGCAATACTTATATCTCACAAAATACACCTCAAATCAAAGGCTATAAAAGAGACAAAGAAGGTCACTACATAGTACTAAAATGATTGATCCAACAAAGGATATAACCTTTGTAAACATATATGCACCCAACATAGGAACACCTAAATATTTGAAGTTACTCTTTGGTGAACATTATGGGAGATATCGACAGCAGTATAGTCACAGTAGGGAATTTTAACACCCCACTATCATCAATGGATAGATATTCTAGACAAAATCTCAACAAGACAACAATGACCTTAGGCAATACATTGGACTAGATGAATTTAGTTCATATTTACAGAACAGTTTATCCCAAAGCAGCAGAATACACATTCCTCTCAAGTGCACAAGGCACATTCTCAAAGATGGACCACATGTTAGGGCACAAAATAAGTTCTAATAGATTCAAGAATATTGAAATCATATCAAGTATCATCACTGATGACAATGGTATAAAACTAGGAATCACTTATAATAAAAAACTGGTAAACTTTTAAATGCCTGGAGGCTAAATAACACATCATTAAACAATAAATGGATTAACAATGAAATTAAAGAAGAAATCAAAAGTTACCAGGGAACATAAAAATGAACACACAACGAACCAGAATCTATGGGACAAAGTGAAAGCAGACATCAGAAGGAATTTTATAGCATTACAGGCCTATCCCAAGAAGCAAGAACTATCTAAAAAAACAAACAAACAATCTAATCCCCACAACTGAAAGAACTAGAGAAAAATACCAAACAAATCCCAAAGTAGAAGAAAGAAAATAAATACCAGAGCAGAAATAAGTGACATAGAGACTAAAAAACAATACAAAAGTTCAATGAAACTAAGAGCTGGTTTGTTGAAAAGATAAACAAGTTTGAAAAGCTTTCAACCAGACTCAACAAGAAAAAAAAAAAGAGAGGAAAATAAATAAAATCAGAAATGAAAGAGGAGAGGTAGCAACTGACACCAAAGAAATACAAAGGATTATAATAAAATACTATAAACTATATGCCAACAAATTGGACAACCTGGGTGAAATAGATAAATTATTAAAAACATACACTCCTCCAAAATGAACCAGGATGAATAAGAAAACCTGAATAGACCAATTCTAACTAATGAATTTGGAAGAACAATAAAAAAAACTCCCATCAAATAAAAGTTCTGGACCAGATGGCTTTACTAGTGAATTTTACCAAACAGTCAAAGAACTAACAGCTACCTTTCTCAAACTATTCCAAAATATTAAAAAAGGGGGACATTTCCAAGTTCATTTCATGAGGCCAGCCATTATCCCAATTCCAAAACCAGATAAAGGCATTACAATAATAGAAAATTATAGGCCAATAACCCTGATGAAAACAGATGCTAAAATCCTCAACAAAACATTGGCAAATTGGACCCAGCAATACATTAAAAGGTCATAATCATGATCAAGTGAGATTCATTCTGGGGATTCAAGGCTGATACAATATTCACAAATCAATAAACGTGAAACATCACATAAACAAAATGAAGGGTAAAAATCATATGATCATATCAATAGATGCAGAGAAAGCATTCAATAAAATTGAGCACCCATTTATGATAAAAACTCTCAGCAAAGCAAGAATAAAGGAATCATACCTCAACATAATAAAGACCATATATGACAAACTGACAACTACATCATACTCATAAACTAAAAGTATTTCTCTTAAGATCAGAAACGTAAAAGATGTCTGCTTTTACCACCCTTATTTAACATAGTATTGGAACTTTTAGCTATAGCAATTAAAAATGAAAAGGGCATCCAAATTGGAAAGGAGAAAATAAAGCTCATTATTTGCAGGTGAGATAATATTGTACACAGAAAAGCTGAAAGAATCCCCCCAAAAACTACTAGATCTAATTAGTGAATTCAGCAAAGTAGCAGGATACAAAATTAATATTCATAAATCAGTGGCCTTTTTATACACCAATAACAAACTATCACAAAAGGAAATTATGAAAACAATCCCATTTTCTATTACAACAAAAACATAAAGTACCTAGGAATAAATTTAACTAAGAGGTAAAAGACCTGTATTGAGAAAACTATTGTATTTTGAAGAAAGAATTTGAGGAAGATACAAACAAATGGATGCATATACTGTGTTCATGGATTGGAAGAATTAAAATGTCCACACTACCCAAAGCAACTTATAGATTCAACGTAATTTTTATTAAAATAACAGTGGCATATTTCACAGATCTAGTACAAATATTCCAACAATTTGCATGGAGCCAAAAATGACCCCAAATAGCCTCAGCAATCTTGAGAAAGGAAAATGAAGTTTGAGGTATCACACTATCTGATATTAAACTACACTACAAGGACATTGTAATCAAAACCACTTGTTACTGGCATAAGAACAAGCATACAGATTATGGAACAGAGGAGAGAGCCCAGAAATAAACCCACACTTTTATGGTGAATTAATATTTGACAAAGGAGTGAAGAACATACAATGTCATGAGGAGTGTCTCTTCAATAAATGGTGTTGCAAAAATTGGACAGATACTTGCAAAAAAGAAAAGGAAAGAAACTAGATGAACTACTTACACTATACACAAGAATAAACACAAAAGGGATAAAAGAATTAAATCTAAGTCACGAAACTATAAAAATTTTGGAAGAAATGATAGGCAGTAAAATCTTAGACATCTCTCGTAACAATGTTTTTGCTGATATACCTCCTAGGGCAAGGGAAACAAAGGAAAAATTAAACAAATGGGACTACAATAAACTAAAAAACTTCTGCATGGCAAAAGAAATGATCAACAAAATGAAAAGAGAACACTTTGTATGGCATGACATATTTGCCAGTGATACATCTAATAAGGGATTAATTTCCAAAATATAGAAAGTACTTATACAACTCAACACCAGGAGGACAGACAATCCAACTAAAAATGGGCAAAGGACCTGAATTTCTCCAAAGAAGACATACAGATGGCCAATAGACATATAAAAAAATGCTCAACATCACTAATCATAAGGGAGATGCAAATTAAAACTACAATGAAGTATCACCTTAAAATTGCCCGAATGGCTATCATTAATGAATCCAAAAACAACAAGTGCTGGCAAGGATGTGGGAAAAAAGGATACCCTGGTGCACTATTGGTGGGAATACAGATTGAGGCAGCCACTATGGAAAACAATATGGAGTTTCCTCAAAAAATTAAAAATTGAAATGCCATTTGACCCAGTGATTCCATTTCTAGGAATATATCCTAAAGTATTGCGAAACACCAATCAGAAAGAATATATGCACCCCAATATTCATTCCAGTATTATTTACAATAGCCAGGATCTGGAAACAACCCAAATGCCCATCAGTAAATGAATAAATAAAAAAGTAGTAGTACATTTTCACAAGGGTATACTACATGGTCTTAAAAAAAAAAAAAAAAAAGAAAATCTTATCTTTTGCAACAGCTGGATGGACCTGGAGAGTATTATGATAAGCAAAATAAGCCAGTCAGAGAAAGACAATTATCACATGATCTTACTTATATGTGGAATCTAGTGAACAAAAATAAACTGATGTACAAAATAAGCCTAGAGGCACGGCAGCATGGAACAGACTGATGGATCTCAGAAGGAAAGGGGGAGGGGCATGGATGGAGATTAACCAAAGAATTTATATGCATATATGTATAATCCATGGACGCAGACAATAGTGTGGTGAAGGCCTTGGATGAGGTGGGAGATGGGTGGAAGGGAGCAATGGGGGAAAACTGGGGGACATCTATAATACTCTCAACAATAAAGATTTTAAAAAATAACTACAGGCACTAAGCTCTACAGTGGATTGCTAAGACTTAGTCATCTTGAATATCTGAAAGTTCATACCCTTTGACTAATACCTCCCCATTTTCCATTCCCCCCAGTCCCTGGCAACCACAATTCTACTCTCTGCTTCTATGAGTTTGACTATTTTAGATTCCTCATATAAGTAGTATCATGTAGTATCTCTCCTTCTGTGTCTGGCTTATGTCTCTTAACTTAATGTCTTCCAGGTTTATCCATGCTGTTATAAATGGTAAGACTTCCTTCTTTATTTAAGGCTGAATAATATTTCTTTGTATGTATATACTATATTTTTCTTTATCTAATCTCTTGGTGGACACTTAGGTTGGTTGCTTCCATGTCTTGGCTATTGTGACTAATGCTGCAATAAATATGGGAGTGAGGATGTCTCTTTGAGACACCAATTTCAATTCCTTTGGATATATACCCAAAAATAGGATTGCTGGATTGTATGGTAGTCCTATTTAAAAAATTCGAGGTACGTTCATAATGTTTTTCATAGTGGTTGTACCAATTTACATTCTCACCAACAGTGAAAATAGAATATCTTTAGCAAAGATCTAGAGGGGCTCAAATAATAAAATAATTGCTTCCAGATGAATTCTTTCCTAAATAGAAGAGATTTGAGACTTAATCACCATCAAGGATGAAAATACTACAGCTAAGGCTGACAGAGACCTGGTGCTAGAAACGTGTTGGGATCTTCTAGGTGATTTTATATCTGTTGCATTTGTGGTGGGGGTTATTTTTGCTATTTGTCAATTACAGTTGGCATTCAATATTATTTTATATTAGTTTCAGATGTATGGCATAGTGATTAGATATTTATGTAATTTATGAAGTGACCCCTGTGGTGGGGATTATGATCCTCACTTGACAGAGGAAGAAACGCAGAGAGGTTATGTGATTTTCTTTTCATGGTTGCATAGCCAGTTAATGGGTATCACGACTGTGAGAGTCCAGTGCTGTGTTTGAAGGGGACATCACTAGACTGATCTCATTTCATGAATCTGAGACAGAATCATGGAAAAGATCAGAAGGTAGGTTTGGACCAGCTTACTGAGAGCCTCACATTCAGCACAAAGGAGTTTGGACTTTTCTTGGTAGGTAGTGGGAAGCCATAGAAAGATTTTGAACAGTGGGAGTAACTGCCTGTTGACTGGTCTCCCTGGCCACTTCAGCACTCACTGTTTGGCACTTAAAATCAAGCTGACAAGTTAGTTTTACACCCCTATCAGCAAGTCAGAAACTGGTAGTTTGTGGTCAAACTGTTTATGTACTTTCTTTTAACAGTTTTTCTCTCAGTTGCTTTCTGCTTTATTTAAGGGCATTCCAGTCATTTCCATCTGTCCTCTATTAGTGGCCAACCATAGGGGAGCCCTGGTCTGTCTCTCCACCCACCCCCTTGCCCCATCTTGCCTTAATGAGAAAGTTGGTTTCTCTAATTCTGAAATCAGACCCAGCCAAACAAGCAAAGACAATCACTTTGGACATGGAACACTGAAATGGTGATTAATCTTCTTTCTAAACATTCTTGTCAAACACTTACTTCACCTCACACTTTCTTCATTTCTCAAAAAACATCTGGTGTGCAGCTTTTTCCCCCTTTCTTTTTACATGTTGCTTAATCCCCCCCCCCCATCCCGTCTTCTATTTTTGCTACTTGGGGAAGAAAATATGAAAAGCAAGATGAGGATGTCAATGAGGCAGAAACGTGGTGTTGCCACCCTAGATCCCCACTACAGCTTTGTGAGAGAGGACAGGTAAGAGATCATCCACATTTTACTAAACTATAAGAAGAAATGTTTAAAAAACTACCTAGAAGGTAATGGGAGAAAAAAATATAGGCAAAGATCCAGGGCTCTCGATGCTCTGGGCAGTGCTCTGCCCTGCACGTCTTACGTTCTAAACATTTTTTTCCTTTATTGATTTTAGAGAGAGAGGAAGGGAGAAAGAGAGACAGAAACATCAATGAGAGAGAACATCGATTGGCCGCCTCCTGCATGCCCCACACTGGGGATCAGGCCCACAACCTGGGCATGTGCCTTGACTGGGAATCGAACCGGCGACCTCTTGGTGCATGGGTCGATGCTCAACCGCTGAGCCACAGCGGTCAGGCTACATGCCATATGTTTTAAGGACACAGACACTGAGGCCCACAAAACCTTAGGGAAGTGCAGGTTGCAGAGCCAGTAAGTTGTGAAGTCATCATCTAACCTGTCTTGGTTTCTCTGTGGTATGCAAAGAGTCAAGACAAGAATTCCTGCATCGTGTAGAATGCCACTCTCTTATATTTTGTTTATTGTTTTAAACTTTTTATTTTTAAATAATTTTAGATTCATAAGAAGTTGCAAAAATAGCACAGAAAGTTCCTGTGTACGCTTCACCCAGCTTCCTCCAATGATAACTGATAACTATCTTTTATCACCATGGTACCTTTCAAAACCAAGAAACTAACATTGGTATAATACCATAAACAAATTATATAACTTTGTTATGAACTGATTTGTGTCCCCTCACTAATTTATATGTTAAAGCCCTAATCCACAATGTGACTGAATTTGGAGATATGCTTTTTAGGGGAGAAAATTAAGGTTAAATGAGGTCATAAGGGTAGGGCACTAATCTTACAGAACAGGTATCCTTATAAGAAGAGGAAGAAGCTCTCTCTTTATCTCTCTCTCCATGTGCAGTGAGAGGAAAGGCCATGTGAATTGGCTGTCCACAAGCCAGGAAGAGCGATCTCAGAAGAAAATAACCCTAGTACCTTGATTTTGAATTTGTAGCCTCCAGAACTGTGAGAAAATGCATTTATATTGTTTAAACCTCTTAAATCTGTGATATCCTGTTATGGCAGCTCGAGCAGGCTAATATAATATTATTCTATTTCACCATGTTTTATATATACTAATTTCATTTTTGGTATATAATGTTGTATTAGTTTGCTAGAGCTGCCATAACAAAATACTACAGACTGAGTGGCTTAAATAACAGAAATTCATTTTCTTTCAGTTCTGGAGGCTAGAAGTACAAAATCAAGGTGTTGGAAGGTTTGATTTCATTTTGAGACCTCTCTGTTTGGCTTGCAGACAGATAGCCTCTAGTTGGCTCTTGACATTGTCATCCTTCTGTGCTCCTTATGTCTCTTAGTGTGTCCTAATCTCCTATTCTTATAAAAACACCAGTCAGATTAGATTGGGGTATACCCAAATGTTCTCATTTTTATGTAATCACCTTCCTAAAGGCCCTATCCCCAAATACATTCACATTCTGAGGTACTAGATGTTAAAACTTCAATATATGAGATTTGGGGGAAACAATTCAGTCCACAACTAGTGCTGTGACATTTTATATGTATAGATTTGTTAACAAACACCACATCTTGTAGTGCTACCACTTTATAGTTACACCCTCCCCCATCCCTAATACCTGGTACCACTGATCTCTTCTCCATCACTATAATTTTGTCATTTTAACAGTGTTATGCAAATGCAGTATACAGTATACAACCATTTGAGGTTGGCTTCTTTTTTTTTTTTTTTCATCAGCACAGTGCCCTTGAGACCCATCCAACTTATTGAATGTGTTAATAGTTTTTTTTTTGCTTTTTACAGCTAAGTAGTATTCTATAATATAGGCGTACCATGGTTTATCTATCCATTCACTTATTGAAGGATATTTGGGTTCATTTCAGTTTTTGGCCATTACAACAAAAGCTTCTATGGACATTTGTATATAGGTTTTTATATAAACATAGGTTTAATTATCTCCAGAATAAATACACAGAAGGGCAATTGCTGTGTCATATGGTAGTTGCATGTTTAGTTTTTAAAGAAGCTACCAAACTATTTTCCAGAGTGGCTATACCATTATACATGTCTAAAATGATATACGAGAGATTTTCTCCACATTTTCACCAACATTTTGTGTTGTCACTTTTTTTTTTTTTTTTTTTTTTTAGCCACTTTGATAGGTATTAAGTGATATTTCTTTGTGGTTTTAATCTGCATTTCCCTAATGGCTAGTGATGTTGACCAAGTATCTCTTCATGTTCTTGACCAATTTTAAAAATTTGTTTTACAAGGAAAACAATATCATATTATATTAGTTTCAGGTGTACAATAGTGTGATTAGACAAGTGTGTACTTATAAAGTGATCTCCATGATGTATAGTACCTATCTGACCTCACACATAATTATTACAATATAACTGACTATATTTCCTATGCTGTAATTTGCATCCCTATGACTTTTTTAAAATTAATTTATTTTTATTAATTAATTTTTGTTACAGATGTTTCTCCTTTTCCCCCCACTGATTACCCCCTCCCCATCCCGCCATGCCCTGTCCCCAGTTGGTTGTCCATGTCCACTGTTCATGCATGCATGCATATAAGTTCTGTGGTTTATCTCTCCCTCACCACCCCCTCTTCTGGGGATTCTCAGTCTGTATCCCTCATCCACGTCTCTGGGACTGCCCCATTTCTCAGACTGTTATGTTCATTATATTCCACAAATAAGTGAGATCATATGATACTTGCCTTTCTCTGTTTGGCTTGTTTCACTTAGGATGATACTTTCCAGGTCCCTCCAGGTTGTCTCAAAGGATAAGAGATCTTTCTTTCCTACAGCTGCGTAGTACTCCATTGTGTATATGTACCACAGCTTTTTTATCCATTTGTCTACTGATGGACACTTGGGCTGTTTCCAGATCTTAGCTATTGTAAATAGTGCTGCTACAAACATGGGGGTACATATATTCTTTCTGATTGGTGTTTCAGGCTTCTTAGGGTATATTCCTAGAAGTGGGATCACGGGGTCAAATGGAAGTTCAATTTTTAATTTTTTGAGGTAACACCATAGTGTTTTCCATAGTGGCTGCATCAGTCTGCATTCCTGCCAGCAGTGTACTAGAGTCCCCTTTTCTCCACACCCTCGCCAACACTTGTTTGATGATTTGTTGATGGCGGTCATTCTGACAGGTGTGAGGTGATACTTCATTGTTGTTTTAATTTGCATCTCTCTGATGATTAGTGATGATGAACATTTCTTCATATGTCTCTTAGCCATTTGTATGTCCTGTTTGGAGAGGTGTCTATTTAGTTCCTCTGCCCATTTTTTAATTGGGTTCTTTGTCTTCCTTTTGTGGAGTTGTGTGAGCACTCTATATATATTGGAAATTAACCCCTTATCTGATGTATCATTGGCAATTATGCTCTCCCATACAGTGAGTAGCCTTTCTGTTTTGATGATTGTATCTTTCGCTGTGCAGAAGCTTTTCAGTTTGATGTAGTCCCATGTGTTCATTTTCTCCTTTGTTTCTATTGACTTTTGTGATGTAGCAGTGAAAATTCTGCTGCATATGATGTCTGAAATTTTGTTGCCTACAGTCTCTTCTAGGATTTTTATGGATTCATGAGTCACATTTAAGAGTTTTATTCATTTTGAGGTTATTCTTGTGTATAGTGTAAGTTGATGGTCTAGTTTCATTTTTCTGCATGTAGCTGTCCAATTTGTCCAGCACCGTTTATTAAGGAGGCTGTTTTTACTCCACTGTATGCTCTTGCCACCTTTGTCAAATATTAATTGAGCATATTGCCTTGGGTCCATTTCTAGGTTCCCTGTTCTGTTCCACTGGTCTATATGCCTGTTCTTGTGCCAGTACCAGGCTGTTTTGATTACGGTGGCTTTGTAGTATAACCTGAAATCTGGTAATGTGATCCCTCCAACTTTGTTCTTCATTTTCAAGATTGCTGTGGCTATTCGAGGTCTGTTTTGGTTCCATATGAACTTTCGAAGTACTTGTTCTAATTCTGTGAAGTATGCTGTTGGTATTTTGATAGGGATTGCATTGAATCTATAGATTGCTTTGGGTAATATGGACATTTTAATGATGTTAATTCTCCCAACCCATGAACAGGGTATGTGCTTCCACTTTTTTATATCTTCCTCTACTTTTTTTCAACGACCTGTAGTTTTCTGCGAATAGGTCCTTTATTTCTTTGGTTAAGTTTATTCCTAGGTATCTTAATTTTTTTTTGCTGTGATGGTAAATGGGATTGTTTTCTTAGTTTCTCTTTCTGTGACTTCATCATTGGTGTATAAGAATACCATCGATTTCTTGACGTGGATTTTGTATCCTGCTACTTTGCCAAATTAGTTCATTAAGTCTAGTAAATTTTTTTTTTTTTATCCTCACCAGAGGACATTTTTCCATTTTTTTGTTCAGACAGAGCGGGAGGGAGAGAGAGGAAGAGAGAGAGAGAGAGAAACATCGATGTGAAAGGGACACATCGAGTGGCTGCCACCCGCACGACCAACCAGGGCCGGGGACAAACTGCAACCGAGGTACATGCCCTTAGCGGGAACCGAACCCGGGTCTCTCAGGACCGCAGGCCGGCGCTCTAACCGCTGAGCCAAACCGGCCAGGGCGAGTCTAGTAAATTTTTGATGGAGACTTTGGGGTTTTCTATGTATAGTATCATGTCATTGGAGAATAATGACAGTTTAACTTCCTCCTTTCCAATTTGGATCCCTTTTATTTTTTCTTCCTGTCTGATTGCTGTGGCTAAGACTTGCAGTACTATGTTAAATAAGAGTGGTGAAAGTGGGCATCCATGCCTTGTTCCTGTTCTTAAGGGACATGCTTTTAGTTTTTACCTATTGAGTATGATGTTGACTGTAGGTCTTTCATATATGGCCTTTACTATGTCTAGATATAATCCCTCTATTCCCACATTGCTGAGCGTTTTTATCAGAAATGGATGCTGGATTTTGTCGAAGGCTTTTTCAGCATCTATTGATATGATCATGTGGTTTTTATTCTTCATTTTATTTATGTGGTGTATCACGTTTATTGATTTGCAAATATTGTACCAGCCTTGCATCTCTGGAATGAATCCCACTTGGTCATGGTGGATAAATTTTTTGGTGTATTGCTGGAGCCGATTTGCTAGTATTTTGTTCAGAATTTTGGCGTTTATGTTCATCAGGGACATTGGCCTGTAGTTTTCCTTCTTTGTAGTGTCTTTTTCTGGTTTTGGAATTAGAATTATTCTGGCTTCATAAAACGAGTTTGTAAGTCTTCCTTCTTCTTGAATTTTTTGAAATAGTTTGAGGAGAATGGGTGTTAATTCTTCTTTGAATGTTCGGTAAAACTCCCCCATGAAGCCATCAGGGCCTGGGCTTTTGTTTGCTGGGAGAGTCTTGATTACATCTTCAATTTCTTCTGTTGATATTGGTATGTTCAAGTTTTCTATCTCGTCCTGATCCAGTTTGGGGAGACTATATGTTTCTAAAAATTTGTCAATTTCGCTTAGATTGTCGAACTGGTTACCATATAATTGTTCATAGTAGTTGTTAACAATCTTTTGTATGTCTGTGGTGTCAGTTGTTATTTCTTCTCTTTCATTTTTGATTTTGTGTATTTGGGTTCTCTCTGTTTGTTTCTTGGTGAGTCTAGCTAAGGGTTCATCAATCTTGTTTATCTTTTTGTAAAACCAGCTATTTGTTTCATTGATCCTTTGAATTATTTTTTTGGTCTCTATGTTGTTTATTTCTGCTCTGATCTTTACTATTTCCTTCCTTTTACTTGCTGTGGGGTTTTCTTTTTGTTTTCTCTCTAGTTCTTTAAGTTTGTGAGGTTAGATAGTCTATTAGAGATTTTTCTTGTTTTTTGAAGTAGGCCTGTAGTGCTATGAACTTCTCTCTCATAACTGCTTTCGCTGCATCCCAAAAATTTTGTGTTGTTGTGTCTTCATTTTAATTGGTTTCCATGAAGTTTTTTATTTCTTCCTTGATCTCCTTGGTGACCCATTCATTGTTTAATAACATGCTACTTAGCTTCCATGTGTTCAAATGTCTTTGTATGTTCTTCTTGCAATTGAATTCATGCCATTGTGATCTGAGTAGATGCTTTATATGATTTCAGTCTTCTTGAACTTGTAGAGACTTAGTTTGTGCCCTAACATGTGGTCTATCTTTGAGAATGTCCCATGTGCACTTGAGAAGAATGTGAATTCTGTAGTTTTGGGGTGTAATTCTCTGTAGATATCTATTAAATCCATTTGGCCTAGTGCTTCATTTAGAGTCTCTGTTTCCTTGCTAATTTTTTGTCTAGGGGATCTATCCAGTGATATCAGTGGGTGTTGAAGTCTTCTGCTATGATTGTATTGCTGTCAATTTCTCCTTTGAAGTCCTCCAGAAGATTTTTAATGTGTTTTGGTGCTCCTATATTGTGTGCATATATGTTTACCAAGGTTAAACTTCCTGTTGGATAGATCCTTTCAATATTATGTAGTGGCCTTCTTTGTCTCTAGTTATGGTCTTCATTTTGAAGTCTATTTTATCAGATATGAGTATTGCTATCTCAGCTTTTTATTCCCTTCCGTTTGCTAGGAAGATTTTTTTCTATCCCTTCACTTTCAATCTATGTGAGTCTTTTGTTGTGAGGTGCGTCTCTTGTAAACAACATATAGATGGGTCATGCTTTCTTATCCAATCAGCTACTCTGTGTCTTTTTATGGGAGCATTCAGTCCATTTACATTTAAGGTGATTATTGATATGTTTTTATTTATTGCCATTTTTGTTTAGTGTGGTTCTATTTTTCTTTCCATTTCTCATGGTAATTACAGCAGTCCTTTTAACATTTCTTGCAGTGCAGGTTGGGTGCTAATGTATTCCCTTAGCCTTTTTTGTCTGGGAAGCTCTTTATTTGACCTTCTATTTTGAATGATAGCCTTGCTGTGTAGAGTAGTCATGGATTCAGATCCTTGTTTTTCATGACCTTGATTACTTCATGCCATTCCCTTCTGGCCTGTAGTGTTTCTTGTGAGAAGTCAGCTGAGAGCCTTATGGGGTTTCCTTTGTAGGTAACCTGTTGCTTCTCTCTTGCTGCTTTTAGGATTCTCTCTTTGTCTTTAATTTTTGGCAGTTTGATTACTATGTGTCTTGGTGTGGGCCTGTTTGGGTTCTTCTTACTTGGGGCTCTCTGTGCTTCTTGAACTTGAATGCCTTCTTCCTTTACCAAATTAGGAAAGTTTTCCGTCACTATTTCTTTGAATATATTTTCTAACCCTTGCTCATTTTCTTCTTCTTCGGGGACTCCTATGATGTGAATATTATTACATCTCCAGTTGTCCCACAGTTCTCTTAAGCTGTCTTCCTGTTTTTTTTTAATAGTTTTTTTCTTTCGGTTTTCTGATTGGTTGATTTTTTCTACCCTGTCTTCTAATTCACTGATCTGGTCCTCAGCTTCCTCTACTCTGCTTTTTAGCCCTTCCAATGTGTTTTCATTTCTGATATGTCGTTTTAATTTCCAACTGGTTGATTTTCTACATTTCTATGTCTTTGCTTATGGTGCTCATGTCCTTACATTTGCTGTTGAGCTTCCTGAAGATCATGGCTCTGAATTCTAGTTCTGTTAACTTGCTTAACTGCACCTCATTTATCTCATGTTCAGTAGAGTTCTCTTGTTCTTTCATTTGGCTTTTGTTTCTGTTTTTCACCATTTTGGCTATCACAGTGGGCTTTGCAGCCTGGCAAATTTTCCCTGTGGGTGTTGGTGTTATGCTCTTTGTGGCTCCCTCTCTTGGGTTTGGATGAGGCAGGGAGGACCCACTTTAACCACCACTGTCAAGTCTTAACTTTCCTCTACCTTTTTTTTTTTTTTTTTTGCCTGTAGGCTATTAGTAGAGGTCACCTGAAGAACCTTGGTTTCTGAGTTGCCTGAAAAACTCCCCCAGGTGCCCAGTGGAAGAGGATTTCCCGAGGGTGGGGCAGATGCTGGTTGTAAATGGGCCTCAATTAGCATTTCAATGGCCACCAGGTGGGGTTGAATCTCTGAGGGAGGGGCCGCCGCCTTTCCCCAGGGCCTTTGGAAGGAGTAAGATGACCACAGTCCTATGAGGCTGCACTCAGCAAAACCTCTGAGCACCCTCCAAATCCCGAGTGTCTCCACACAGTTCCAGTCCAGTCTGCCTTCCCTCTGCCAGAGTCCAACGTGAGTGGCTGCTGCTAATTTAGCCTCTGTCCAGACTCTGTGTCCTGAAGCCGCCTGGGACTTTTAACCTGAGGGCTCTGCTTCCAGCTAAGGCGTGGCACCCAGGTGAGGTGGCAGCAGCTTCCAGCCCAGTGTGCTGGTCCCAGCCTAGGCTGCTTCGGACCGTGGCTCCCGGCTCCCTCTCGCGTTCTCGCAAACCTACCAGGATTGAGTCAGTGTCCCTGGTCATGTGGTCCTCCAGGCTGCCTTTCAGTTGCCCCTTCCTGACGATTTGTGTTTATTTTTGTTGTAAATTCAGTTTGGTCCTGGGAGATGGTCTGTGTAGCTCCATTCACTCCACTGCCATTTTTCTTTTTTCCCTATGACTTTAAAAAAAAATTCTTGCCTGAGGATATGTTTCTAGAGAGAGAGGAAGGAGGGGAGAGAGAGAGAAAGAGAGGGAGTAACATTGATGTGAGAGAGAAACATTGATCGGTTGCCTCTCATACACACCTTGACTGGGGATTGAACCCACAACCTAGGTATGTGCCCTGACTGGGAATAAAACCCGCAACCTTTTTGTTGTTGTTGTTGTTGTATGGGGTGATGCTCCATCCAACTGAGCTACCCAGCCAGGGCCCCATGACTGTTTTCATAATTGGCAATTTGTACTTTTTAATTCCTTTCACCCTTTCCATCTATCCCTCCCATCTGACAACCATTGGTTTGTTCTCTGTATCTATGAGTTTGTTTTGTTCATTTATTTTGTTCTTTAGATTCCTCATATAAGTGAAATCATATAGTATTTATCTTTCTCTGACTGACTTATTTCCCTTAGCATAATACCTTCTATGTCCGTCCATATTGTCACAAAAGGTAAAATTTCCATCTTTTCTATGGCTGAGTAATATTCCATTGTATTTATATACCACATCTTCTTTATCCATTTGTCTATCAATGGGCAGTTAGATGGCTTCCATAGCTTGGCTATTACAAATAATGCTGCACTGATCATAGAGGTGCATATATATTTTTGAAATAGTGTTGTGGATTTCTTTGAATAAATACCCAGAAGTAGATAATTGTTTTCAAAATTTTCAGGTAGATACCCAGAAGAGGGGTTGCTGGGACATATGGTAACTCTATTCTAAAATTTTTGAGGAAACTCCACAGTATTTTTCATAGTGGCTGCAAAAATTTACAATCCTACCAATAGTTCATGAGGGTCCCCTTTTTTCTACATCATCACCAATGCTTGTTTCTTTATCAATTTTTAAATTGAATTTGTGTGTGGGTGTGTGTTATTGTTGAGTTTGAGAGTTCTTTATATTTTAGATGTGAATACTTTGTCAGATATATGGTTTGAAAATGTCGTCACTGGTCTGTGGCTTGTCTTTTCATTTTCTTAACAAGATATTTTACAAAGCAAAAGTTTTTATTTTAATGAAGTAAACATTATCAAAGTTTTTATGGCTCATGCTTTGGTGTCATATCTAAGAAAACTTAATCAAACCCTAGGTCCAGAATATTTTCTTCAATGTTATCTTTTAAAAGTTCTATAGTTTCATGTTTTATATATAAATCTGTGATCAATTTTTAGTTGAGTTTTGTATAAGGTGCTAAGTTTAGGTTGAGGTTCAACCTGTACTCAAAAACCTCTGAATGTTTCCCATGACTTTAAGGATAGTCTAAGTTCTTTACACTGGAATTCAAGGTCCTCTGTGATCAGGATTCACCTTGCAATCCCATCATTTCTCCTTTAATTTCTTACCGTGGAATGTTGCCTATAAACATGGGCTCTAGAGCCAGACCACCTGCATTAAAATCCTGGGGCTGCCAATTATTGGCTGTTACCTATGACTCAGTTTTATCATTTGTAAAATGAGTATACTAATGGTATCTACTTTATAGGATTATTGTAATGATAAAAATTAATTTTATAAGTAGCACGATGTCTGGCAAATAGTGCTCAACAAATATTAGCTCATATCATTATTATATAAAATGTTTACTTCAGACAAACTTTCCATCTGCTAACCTCATATCCCCATTTTCTCCTTTACTTTGATTGTTGTAGTCTTCATATTATCAAATTCCTACCTGTTTTTGTGGTTGCCTCTGAGGGTAGTATGGCAGTCATGATTGACTGGAAAGAGGAGATTTCTGAGCTGGTGGTAAGGTTCTATATCTTGATAGAGATTTGAGTTAAACAGGTATATGTATTTGTCAAAATTCAACAAATGTTCCCTTAATACTGTGCTTTTAAATGTATGTGCATTTTACCTCAAAATACCTGTAGACATATATTAAACATTAGTTAATGACATGCATGCTGAAGTGGTTAGTAGTAAGTTGTACTGATGTCTACTACTTACTTTGAAATGCAACAAACATAAGATAGCTTAATGGATAAATAGATGAATGGATAGGTGGATAGATATACAATAAAGCAAGTTAGGTACAATGTAAATGGTAGAATCTAGGTGGTGGGTATATGTGTGTTCACTATAAAATTCTTTTTATTTTGCTAAATGTAGGGTCAACTTCATGAGTGTATGACCTGTGCAGTCACACACAGCCCTATGATGAGAAAGGTCCTATACTTTATTTAATGCTCTGCCATCACTCTTTTGAAGTTCTTAATAATTTCATCTTTGAACTTGTGTGTTTTAAGTGAAGTCCAGTGGGACAATGGAGCGTGCATATGAGCAGAGTTGACAGACATAATATGTGTGTTTACTGTTTCTTGCACCCCATTTGCATGTAGTGTCTGCAGTGCTCCATGAGCACAGAATTCCAGTGGACCTACAATGCGTGGGAGTTCAGCAAGACTCAAATCAAGTACAAGGTAAATAAGTTACATGTAAGACTGAGTAAGTGGGGGAACTGACAACCTCAAGAATCTACACCTTCCATTGAGACCAGAGATTGCTTTGAATGTAAAAAGAAGATAATAGCATTAAAAATTGAATGAATGAACAAGGAACCCTACTATCTATTTTTTCCTACTCATGTTACTTCCCTATATTAGCCAATCACTAGTGCTAAATATGATGATATAGCACTAAAGAGAAAGGGCAACCCCTAATACCTTTTAATTATACTCTGTCCTTACCACTAAATCAAAGGTAGAGAATGTTGGTAGAATGTGTGAATATGAAAGAGTAAAATAGAAACCAAGTGAATTAAATTTGTGAAGCATTCCCACTGTTCTGGTAAGAATAAAGTACATAGGCATGTGAGAGATATTAAATGTTAATTGTGCAAGATGGCAGTGGGCAGGACCAGAGGGAGGGTGAGTGTGTGAGAGAGTGAGCTAGTGTGTGAGAGAGTGTGAGTGGATGTGAAGGTGGACAACTAAACCCAAGCAGTACAGAGCCATGGAGCAGAAGGTTCCTGTGCTGTGGATGGAAACAACCGGCTGCCGCAGTAAGCGGCTCTTCAGGGAGCTTCTCCCTGCGATGTGGGGAGGTTCCACCATTTTGGAAGATCCAAGATCTTCCCTGGGAGGAGTCAGTGGGAGCGGCTAGGGCCCAGCAACCTGAGCTCACCAGTACACCTGGTACCATCAGACCAGTGGACACTCTGTGTCAACACAGACCAATGCACAGTAGTGAAGCTCCCAAGGTGCCAGTCACAGAAGCCGCAGACAGCCTGGAGCCCAGCACCATCCCCCACAGTCGCAGCCCAATCAGAGTTGAGATATGCCCCAGCAACAGAGGCTGGGGAGCAGACATCCATCCCCAGGTAACAGAAGCACGGACCAGCAGATGAGACCCATCCCTAAAAAGTACAGCAAAAGCTGAGCAGGAGTTAAGCCCCACAGGGCAGCAGCACTCTCCAGCCACCAGCAGTGGGACCTGGGGATCCACAAAGGCCTGTGCAGTATAGTAACTCACAAGAGCAGTGGGAAGCTGGAGCCCGAGAAGGACTGGTGCCATCCAGCTGCCTGCCTGCCGGACCTGCAGGGTGTGGGTGCACCAGACAGGCCTGTGTGACACATCAAGGACTGTGCAGTCCAGTTACCCACGGGACCTGCAGGGTGCTGAAGCACCAGAGAGGCCAGTATGACCCAGCAGGGACTGTGCAATCTGGTTACCTGTGGGACCTGTGGGGTGCTGAAGCACCAGAGAGGCCTGTATGACCCAGCTGGGCACAAGACAGGCATAGAGGATGTGAAAAATTGAGGCAGAGTGAATGGAAGCTACACAGACAATCTCCCAGGACCAAATGGAAATTACAACTAAAATAAAGAAAAATCCTCAAAAAAAAAAAAAAAAAAGCAACAGGAAAGCAGCAGGACATACCATATAACCAGGGAAACTGGTAGGATCTGAGGAGGCCTGAGAGGGTGGCTGGCTGGGAGCCCACGGATAGCAGCAGTCTTAGCTGTGAGCAGTGCCCTTGGGGAATAAAGACCAAGCCCACTCCACAGTGCAGAGAGCCCGGACACAGCACTAAAATAGCCACAGCCACTCACCTGACAGAGGGAGGAAAGACTGTGCTGGAATTCTGTGGGGACAACCAGGATTTGGAGGGCACTCAGAGTTTTTGCTGAGTTGTGGCCACAAAGGGGAGTGGCCAGTTTGCTCCTTCCCAGAGCTGTGGGGGAAAGCAGCAGCCACCCCCCTCCGAGATTCAGCCTTTCCCAGGTGAGGCAAAGAAATGCAAATTCAGGCTAATTAATAACCAGCATTTATCCCACGCTATGGAAATCCTCTTATGCAGAACAACAGAGCTACGTTCCAAGGCACTGAGAAACTGAGACTACTAACCTCTAGGAAAAGCTAGAGGATAACTGAACCTATCTGAGGCTTGCAAATCTACCCAGGAAAGTAAGACTTGACAGTGGTGTTTAATGTGGCCCACCCAGGCTCATCAAACCCAGTAGAGGGAACAACAAACAGCAGAACACCAATACCCACAGGGAAAATTTGGCAGGCTCCAAAACCCACTGAGATAGCAAAAATGGTGAAACAAAGAAACAAATCCTAAATGAAAGAACAAGAGAACTCTATCAAAGATGAGATAAATGAAATGCAGCTAAGCAAATTGTCAGAGGTAGAGTTCAGAGCCATGATCTTGAGGAAGCTCAACAGCATGAGTAAGAACATCAGTACCATGAGTAAAGATATAGAAACATTGAAAACCAACCAAGTGGAAATGAAGAATGACATAGAAGAAATAAAAAACACATTGGAAGGACTATCCAGCCGAGTAGAGGAAACTGAGGACCGGATCAGTGAATTAGAAGACAGGGTAGAAAAAAATCAACCAATTAGAAAACCAAAAGGAAAAAAAACAATGAAAAAACAGGAAGATAGCTTAAGAGAACTGTGGGACAACAGGAAATGTAATAATATTCGCACATAGGAGTCCCCAAAGAAGAAGAAAATGGGTAAGGATTAGACAATATATTTGAAGAAATAGCAACAGAAAACTTTTTGAACATGGTGAAGGAAGAAGGCCTTCAAGTTCAAAAAGCACAGAGAGCCCCAAGTAAGAAGAACCCAAACAGGCCCACACCAAGACACATAGTAATTAAAATGCCAAAAATTAAAGACAAAGAGACAATTCTAAAAGAAGCAAGAGATAAGCAACAGGTTACCTACAAAGGAAACCCCATAAGGCTCTCAGCTGACTTCTCACAAGAAACACTACAGGCCAGAAGGGAATGGCATAAAGTAATCAAGGTCATGAAAAACAAGGATCTGAATCCACGATACTCTACCCAGCAAGGCTATCATTCAAAATAGAAGGTCAAATAGAGAGCTTCCCAGATGAAAAAGAAAAACTAAAGGAATATATTAACACCCAACCAGCACTGCAAGATATGCTAAAAGGACTGCTGTAATTAGTAGAAGAAATAGGAAGAAAAATAGAGCGACACTAAACAAAAATGGCAATAAATAAGTACATATCAATTATCACCTTAAATGTGAGTGGTTTGAATACTTTGATAAAAAGACACAGAGTAGCTGACTAGATAAGAAAGCATTACTCACATATATGTTGTTTACAAGAGACCTACCACACAACAAAAGACTCACATAGGTTGAAAGTGAAGGGATGGGAAAAAAATCTTTCAAGCAAACGGACAAAAAAAAAAGCTGGGGTAACAATACTCATGTCTGATAAAGTAGGTTTCAAAATGAAGACCATAACTAGAGACAAAGAAGGCCACTACATAATATTGAAAGGATCTATCCAACAAGAAGATATAACCTTGGTAAACATATATGCACCCAAATATAGGGGCACCAACATATATTAAAAATCTTCGGGAGGACTTCAAAGAAGAAATCAACAGTAATACAATCTTAGCAGGGGACTTCAACACCCCGCTGACATCACTGGATAGATCCTCTAGACAAAATATGAACAAGGAAACACAGACTCTAAATGAGGCACTAGATCAAATGGATTTAATAGATATCTAGAGAATTACACCACAAAACTACAGAATTCACATTCTTCTCAAGTGCACATGGGACATTCTCAAAGATAGAGCACATGTTAGGGCACAAACTAAGTCTCTACAAGTTCAAGAAGATTGAAATCAAATCAAGCATCTTCTCAGATCACAATGGCATGAAACTAGAAATCAATTGTGGTAAGAACATGCAAAGACATTTGAAACATGGAGGCTAAATAGCATGTTATTGAACAATGAATGGGTTATCATGGAGATCAAGGAAGAAATTTAAAACTTCCTGGAAATCAATGAAAATGAACACACAACAACACAAAATCTATGGGATGTAGCAAAAGCAGTTCTGAGAGAGAAGTCCATAGCACTACAGGCCTACCTCAAGAAACAAGAAAAATTTCTAATATACTATCTAACCTCACATCTTAAAGAACTAGAAAGTAAACAAAAAGAAAACCCCAGAGCAAGTAGAAGGAAGGAAATAGTAAAGAATAGAGCATAAATAAATGATGTGGAGATCCCCCCCAAAAAAATATTCAAAGGATCAATGAATCAAAGAGCTGTTTCTTTGAAAAGATAAACAAGAATGATGGACCCTTAGCTAGACTCTCCAAGAAATAAAGCGAGAGAACCCAAATACACAAAATCAGAAATGAAAGAGGAGAAATAATAACTGACACCACAGAAATACAAAGGATTGTTAACAGATATTATGAACAATTATATGGCAATAAATTCGACAATATAAGCAAAATGGACAAATTTCTAGAAACACAGTATCCCAAAACTGAACTGAGAAGAAATTGAAAACTTGTACAGACCAATAACAATTGAAGATGTAATCAAGTCTCTCCCAGCAAAAAAAAGCCCAGACCCGGATGGCTTCACAGGGCAATTTTACCAAACATTCAAAGAAGAACTGATACCTATTCTCCTCAAACTATTTCAAAAAATTCAAGAAGAAGGAGTACTTCCAAACTTGATTGATGAGGCCAGCATAATTCTAATTCCAAAACCAGAAAAAGACACTACAAGGAAAGAAAACTACAGACCAATATCCATGATGAACATAGATGCCAAAATCTTGAACAAAATATTAGCAAATCGAATCCAGAAATACATCCGAAAAATTATTCACCATGACCAAGTGGGATTCATCCCAGGGATACAAGGCTGGTACCATATTTGCAAATCAATAAATGTGATACACCACATAAACAAAATGAAAGAAAAAGTCATATGCTTATATCAATAGACGCTGAAAAAACATTCAACAAAATCCAGCACCCATTTCTGATAAAAATGCTTAGCAATGTGGGAATAGAGGGATCCTATCTCGACATAATAAAGGCCATATATGAAAGACCTACAGCCAACATCATACTCAATGGGCAAAAATTAAAAGCATTTCCTTAAAAACAGGAACAAGACAAGGATGCCCACTTTTGCCACTCTTATTTAACATAGTACTGGAAGTCTTAGCCACAGCAATCAGACAGGAAGAAAAATTAAGAGGGATCCAAATGGAAAGGAGGAAGTGAAACTGTCATTATTCTCCAATGACATGATACTATATGTAGAAAAACCCAAAGACTCCATCAAAAATTGACTAGACTTAATAAATGAATTTGGCAAAGTAGCAGGATAGAAAATTAACGTCAAGAAATTGATGGCATTCTTATACACCAATGATGAATGCACAGAAAGAGAAACTAAGAAACCAATCCCATTTACCATTGTGGAAAAAAAATTAAGATAGCTAGGAATAAATGTAACCAAAGAAATAAAGGACCTCTTTGCAGAAAACTACAGGTCATTGAAAAAAGAAATAGAGGAAGATATGAAAAAAGTGGAAGCACATACCTTGTTCATGGATTGGAAGAATCAACCTCATTAAAATGTCCATACTACCCAAAGCAATCTGTAGATTCAATGCAATCCCCATCAAAATACCAACGACATACTTCACAGAACTAGAACAAATACTTCAAAAGTTTATATGGAACCAAAAAAGACCTCGAATAGCCAAAGCAATCTTGAAAAAGAAGAATAAAATTTGAGGGATCATATTACCAGATTTCAGGTTATACTACAAAGCCACTGTAATCAAAACAGCTTGGTACTGGCACAAGAGCAGGCAGATAGATCAATGGAACAGAATTGAGAACCCAGAAATGGACCCAAGACAATATGCTCAATTAATATTTGACAAAGGGGACAAGAGAATACAGTATAGTAAAGACAGCCTCTTTAATAAATGGTGTTGGGAGAAATGGACAACTACATGCAAAAAACATGAAACTAGACCATCAACTTACACTATACACAAGAATAAACTCAAAATAGATAAAACACCATAATGTGATTCATGAATCCATAAAAATTCTAGAAGAAAATGTAGGCAACAAAATTTCAGACAACATCCGCAGCAGAATTTTCACTGATACATCACTAAGGCAACAGAAACAAAGGAGAAAATGAATACATCAAACTCAAAAGGTTTTGCACAGAAAAAGATACAACCACCAAAATGGAAAGGCAACCCACTGTATGGGAGAGCATAATTGCCAATGATACATCAGATAAGGGGTTAATTTCCAATATATATAGAGTGCTCACACAACTCCACAAAAGGAAGGCAAAGAACTCAATTAAAAAATGGGCAGAGGAACTAAATAGACACCTCTCCAAACAGGACATACAAATGGCTAAGAGACATCTGAAGAAATGTTCAACATCACTAATCATCAGAGAGATGCAAATTAAAACTACAATGAGGTAACACCTCACACCTATCAGAATGGCCGCCATCAACAAGTCATCAAACAACAAGTGTTGGCGAGGGTGTGGAGAAAAGGGGACTCTACTACACTGCTGGCAGGAATGCAGACTGGTGCAGCCACTATGGAAAACAATATGGTGTTACCTCAAAAAATTAAAAATGGAACTTCCATTTGACCCAGTGATCCCACTTCTAGGAATATACCCTAAGAAGCCTGAAACACCAATCAGAAAGAATATATGTACCCCCATGTTTGTAGCAGCACTATTTACAATAGCTAAGATCTGGAAACAGCCCAAGTGTCCATCAGTAGACGAATGGAAAAAAAGCTGTGGTACATGTGCACAATGGAGTACTATTCAGCTGTCAGAAAGAAAGATCTCTTATCCTTTGAGAAGACATGGAGGTACCTGGGGAGTATTATCCAAAGGAATCCAAGCAGAGAAAGACAAATATCATATGATCTCACTTATTTGTGGAATATCATGAACATAACAGTCTGAGGAATGGGGTAGTCCCAGAGACGTGGAACTGGGGTACAGACTGAGAATTCCTAGAAGATGGTGTGTGGTGGGGGAGAGATAAAGCACAGAACTTATATGCATGTATGCATGAACAATGGACATAGACAACAAAGCTGGGGAAAGGGCGGGGAGGGAGAGGGAGAGGGGTATCAGTGGGGGGAAAAGGAGAAACATCTGTAACAAAAATAAATAAATTAATTTAAAAGATTAATTATGTGATTAAATGATTCTGCATATGATTTAACTGCTCTTATATTTGCATTTAAAACATTATAGAATATAAAGATAACAATTAAAATTTATGCTAATAATATAAAATTTTAATTATTCTTTACTCAAAACATAAACTAACAAAAAACACCAGGGAAAGCTGAGAAAGAGTGAGTGAGTGAGTGAATAAGCATGAGCTCATGCACAGAAAAATGAAGAAAATGAAAAATGCACAGAAAATGAAAAAAATGCTTTATATTTTTATACTTTTAGTGGTACTTTCCCCTTGCTTTTTAAATGAGAACCCCCAAATTTATATTTTGCACTCTGCTGTATATATTATGTAGCTGACTCTGGTTTTCTGTTTAAAGTTTTTTATAATGAAATGCTGGGAGGCGCGTCCTATCTGTTCTTTAAATCTGAACTCAAAACTCTTCTGAAGATTTGTCTTGCCATACCAAACCAGGGTAACTTTTGAGTCCTTTGCATTTATAGTATAAAGATAAGTTCTAGTATTACCTGTCTATATAACCCTAAAAGTACTCTTTTCCTCTTTGGTTTCTGTCTTTACTTGGACTATGAAGAAATTTAATTTGATGGTCCTTTGTAAAGGTCCTTCACATCAGGAGAGTGCTTCTATTATTTACAGCATTTAAAAGCCTTTCTCATGTACAACTGGGTAGTGTTGGGAAGGAGTATAGGCCATGTCTTCTTATGGGTGTAAGGTTTTGGAGAATGAACCCCTGCCTTGTATATATCTATTCTCCATGATACTTTGCACATAGTAGGTACATAAATACTGTTGTCTGAATATATGAATGAATGAATAAGTGAGTGAATGCAATGGGAATATTTGTACTTCACCTCACAACTGCTTTAGAATCAACCATTTTCTCCACTTTTAATGTGGGAAGGTTTTTTTTTCTTTTAATCAAACCTATGTAATAGAAAGTCTGAATGTGAATATGACAGAAGGTAGCATTAATACTACCCCGGCACATCAACCAAACTTTTGGGATCACTCTCCTCCCCTGTCTGGAGGTTTCCCTCCTTTTCCACACTGCTGCCTTTCTAAAGAAAGCTCTTGGACTCTTATCTTACACCCTCAGGGAGAGTTAGATCTGCACTGCCTCACTAGGTTCAGTGTTGTGTGCACAGTTCAGAGGCCTGTGAAGGAATTGGGTAATGGACAGAGTCCCTAACGTGGGTCAAAGGTTCAGCCCCACATGAGTACTTTAAAACTTCTCATTTATACTGGAGCCTTTTGTTTCCCACACCCATTGGAAGGGTGGAGTGTGGAGCAGGGTGGGGAGGATGGCTTTGTGAAATCCAGCATCTCAAGGCAGTGAGCCATGAGCAACTCCATACCAACAAAAGAGTAGCCTGGGCCTTTGGAGAAATTGGGCTGTCCATCTCCTTGACATGGGTCAGCACACATTGGTGGCATTATAAACCCCATTTCCCTCCAGAGCCTACTGTTCAATCCTATTTTCCGCTTTCACAAGCTCTACTCATCACTTCTCAATGAATCAGGCAGAATTTTTCCAGATGGGCTCGGTATTGCTTTCCCTGAATGACCCTTAAAAAGTTCACATTTGAATCCACAAATTTGTCTGGGCATGAGGCGAGCCTCATACATCATTAAACACTCATCTTCTCAGAAGGTTGAGGCCTTGGCATAGTTGGGTGTTGATGTTATTATTGATGGAAAATGTTGGTTTTGCATTCTTCCTGTAATGCCCCCACCCCCGAGGTGATATTGGGATTTAGGGATCTGATTATGAAAATGCTTGATCGGAGCCAGCTTTAGTCTCATTTATATTTTGGAAAGAGAAGATAATGACATATTATGGAAATGGCTGCCTCTCCACTCTTGTCAGACAGAGTGTGGGGTTGACTAAGTCAGGAATGTCATTAGGGAGGCAGTTCAAGTAAGAGACCCACCAAAGGATCAGTAGCAGGAATAGAAAGAGCACTGGTTGGGAGTCAGCAGACCAGGGCTCTGGTTCTGACTCTGTTATACTCTCCCTTAATCGCTTGTGTGACATTTAACAAGTTTCTCTCTCAGAGTCACAGTTCCCTCATGTATAAAATAAAGAGATGGGCCCTGGCCGGTTTGGCTCAGCGGTTAGAGCATTAGCCTGCCGTCCAGAGAGACCTGGGTTCAGTACCCGCTAAGGGCACGTACCTCGGTTGCAGTTTGTCCCTGGCCCTGGTTGGGTAGTGCGGGTGGCAGCCACTCGATGTGTCCCTTTCACGTTGATATTTCTCTTCCTCTATCCCTCTCTCTCCCTCCCACTGTATCTGAACAAACAATGGAAAAATGTCCTTGGGTGAGGATTAAAAATAATAATAATAAAATAAAGAGATGGCATTTGATGAACCTAAGGTTTTTCCCAGTTTTGATCTTTGACATTAGAGAGGATACTTACCTTCCTATAGTTGAGTTAAGAGCATAAGTTATGGAGCCACACTGCCTTGGTTTGTATCTTGGATCTACCCTTTCCTCTCTGTATGACCTTAAGGAAATTACTTAACCTCCCTGTGATTCAGTATCCTCATCTATAAAATAAGGATAATAATACTACTTGCCTTATAGAATTGTTATAAGGATTGTTTCAATTTATATGAAGCACTTTGAATATTACTTGGCATATAGTAAGTGCTAAGACATGTTAGCTACCATTATCATTATAAAACCCTTCCCTAGGGTATCCCATGAAACCAGCCTGGGATTCTGGGCTCTCACCTTTTCCTCCTCTCTGAGAAAAGAGACCACATAGTGGTTGCTTTCCTAGGCCTCTGGAAACATACATTATCTCCCTTTTGGGAAGGTCAACTTCTGTTCCTCCAATGTATAGCACCTTGGGGCTGCTGTATCTGGGACCTCAATCTGGAGCTCAGAGAAAACAATTAATCTAGGATTTTGTCTTGCTTCCTCAACCTGGAAGGTCATTACCATCTCCCCAAGTGTGCTTCTCTACCTTCTTCCTGGATGTTACCTTCTTCTAACCAAGATGTTCCATGGTGGGGAATAGAAGGGAATGAGGCAACTAGGGAAGAAAGGAAGATGAGACCTCTTTAATCACTGATTGTCCTATCAGGACTTGTTTTCATGAGGGGATTCTGTGTCTTTTGGACACCTATGTGACTATCCATGTCCCTGGCTCTTTATTTTTCCAGGGACATATCTAGTCAAGTCAAACAAATGGATCAATAAATACTAGCAATGTAATGGTAGCCTGGGTAAAATGACATTTGAGCTTAAATTTGGGTCAACCTAATATAGAATGTTAGGCCAGAAGTGGCCTAAGGGATGATCTCATCTAACTCTCCCCACTTGTGTAGTATATTGAGGAAACTGAGTACCGGAAAAGGGAAGGAACTTGTCCAAGATCATATAGCAGAAATAGGGCTAGAATCTAGGTAATGTGATACTGAGTTGGAAGCCCCTTCCCTATATCAATTTGCCTCGGGGGCACTTTTGGCGGCATAGTTGATTAACCAAAAGGAGTAACTCCAAGCATATTGGAGTGTAGGTGGGTGAATGAAGGTGTTTTGGAATAGAGAGACATTTTAGTTCCCCTCAAAATTCCTTGTAGCTCTGGCCAGGTTTTGCTCAGTGGTTGAAGTATCGGGCCTGTGGACTGAAGGGTCACATGTTCCATTCCCAGTCAAGGGCATGCACCTGGGTTGCAGGTTTGATCCCCACCCCAGTCAGGGAGTGTGCAGAAGTCAAACAATCCATACTTCTCTCTCACATCAATGTTTCTCTCTCTCTCTCTCTCTCTCTCTCTCTCTCTCTCTCTCTCTCTCTTTCTCTCTCTCTCCCCACTCCCTCCCTTCCTCCCTTCCATTCTATCTAAAATCAATGGAAAAATCTCCTTGGGTGAGAATTAACAACAACAACAAAATCCCTTGTAGACAGTTTTATGCTCTGCCTCTAAATAGAGCCAGCCTTGCTGATGCTCAAAGCAGTCTAGCAGAGACAATGCTTCAGAGGTCCATGTCCAACTGTACTGCCATTGTGGAGTAGGGCAAGAGGAGAGGTCTTGCAGCTGGATTTCCTGTCTCCAGGGCCTTGGGAGGAGCTTGTAATTCTGGATTAGTACATAAGGCTCTTAGCATCTGCTTTGAGATGCTTGGTCACATCATCCAAAGACAACGAGAAGATATGAATAGAATTGGTGGAAGAGTGAATCAGGGGTCACTGTCTGGTTTGCTCGGCGGCCAGTCCATGGGAGTGGCAGAGCAATGAGAACAAAGCACAGTGTGAGCTCCTGGCCCAAAAAATAACCTAATAAATAGAGGTTGTACACACAGAGCACAGTGGAGTTTCTGGCAGGATGTGGTAGTAGTCATTCTGAACAAACAACTTCTTAATTTATGTTTAAGCAGAGCAAGATTAGAAACCTACTTCACATTCCTCCTAGAGAGTATTTCCAAAAATCAGCCAAATTAATTTCCACCATGTAGAGGTGGGGTGAAGAAGCAATGCAAATGTCCTTCCAAATATAGCTCCCAGGCCACTGCTCTGGCAGCATCTGGTGCCAACTTGCCATGCCAGGCTGATGGTAGGAACAATCTTGTCTGGATCAACATCAAGATCTAGAAGGCTTGGTTGGAGTTTTATATATCTGCCAATAACTGACCAACACTACAGTCTTGCTTTACTAGATCTTTTTTCCTTTGTGTTTTTAAAATTTATTTTCAAATGCAGTTGACATACAATATTATATTAGTTTCAAGTGTACAACATAGTGATTAAACATTTATGTACTTCATGAAGTGATCATCCCTATATGCCTAGTACACATCCTACATCATACATAGTTATTAAGATGTTATTGACTATATTCCTGATGCTGTACTTCATATTCCCACGACTATTTTTATAACTGGCAATTTATACTTCTTAATCCCTTTCACCTTTTTCACCCAGTCTCCCAACCCCTCTCCCATCTGGTGATCATCAATGTGATCTTTGTATCTATGAGTTTATTTTTGTTTTGTTTGTTCATTTATTTTATTCATTAGATTATACATATAAGTGAAATCATATGCTTTTGTTTTTCTCTGACTGACTTATTTCACTTAGCATAATACTTTCTAGGTTCATCTATGTTGTCACCAATGGCAAGATTTCACTTATTTATAGATGAATAATGTTTCATTGTATACATTTTGTATCAATTTTTTATCCATTCATCTACCAATGGACATTTAGTTTACTTCCATATCTTGACTATTGAAAAATAATGCTGCAATAAATATAGGGATACATATATCTTTTTGAGTTGGTGTTTTGGGTGACTTTGTATAAATATCCAGAATTGGGATTGCTGGGTTATATGATGGTTATATTTTTAATTTTTTGAAGAAACTCTATACTGTATTCTACAGTGGTTGCACCAATTTACCATCTCACTAACAGAACATGAGGGTTCCCTTTTCTCCTCATGCTAGCCACACTTGCACTTTGTTGATTTGTTGATGATAGCCATCTGACAAATGTGGGGTGATAACTCACTGTGGTTTTAATTTGCATTTCCTGATGATTAGTGATAAGTATCTTTTCATGTTATTGGCCATCTGTATGGCATCTTTAGATAAATGTGTATTCAGGTCCTCTGCCCATTTTTAAATCAGACTGTTTGTCTTTTGTTGTTAAGTTGTATGAGTTCTTTATATATTTTGGATATTAACCCCTTATTAGCTATATCATTGATGAATATCTTCTTCCATTCAGTAGGTTGCTTTCATTTATTTATTTTAATTCTCACCCAAGGGTATGTTTATTGATTTTAGAGAGGGAGGAAGGGAGAGAGAGAGAAACATCAACTGATTGCCTCCCATATGCTCTCCAATGGGGGATCAAACCCACAACCTAGGTATGTG
Organism: Molossus molossus; assembly: GCF_014108415.1. Taxonomy (NCBI): domain Eukaryota; kingdom Metazoa; phylum Chordata; class Mammalia; order Chiroptera; family Molossidae; genus Molossus; species Molossus molossus. The sequence continues at coordinate 8,020,057 of NW_023425355.1, read as the reverse complement.
CCCTGACTGGGAATCAAACCTGTGACCTTTCAGTTTATGAATTGATGTTCCAACCAACTGAGCCACACCAGTCAGGGCCAGTAGGTTGTCTTTTAATTGTGTTGATGGTTCCTCTGCTGTGCAAAAAATTCATAGTTTTATGTAATCCCATTTGTTTATTTTTTTGTTGTTTGTTTCCCTTGCCCAAGGAGACATATCCAAATAAATATTACCAAGAGCTATATCAAAGAGCTTACTGTCTATGTTTCTTCTAAGAGTTTTATTGTTTTAGGTCTTACATTTAAGTCTTTAATCCATTTTGAGTTTGTTCTTGTGTATGATGTAAGAAAGTGATCCAGTTTTATTTTTTTGCATGTGTCTGTCCAGTTTTCCCAATACCACTTATTGGACACAGTCTTTACCTTATTTTATAGTCTTGTCTTCTTTGCCATACATTAATTGATCATATAAGAATGGGTTTGTTTCTGGGCACTCTATTCTGTTCCATTGATCTATGTGTCTGTTTTTATTCCAGTACAATGCTGTTTTGTATCTAGAGGATCTATCCAGCGATGTCAGCGGGGTGTTGAAGTCCCCTGCTATGATTGTATTGCTGTCAATTTCTCCTTTGACGTCCTCCAGAAGTTTTTAAAATATATTTTGGTGCTCCTATATTGGGTGCATATATGTTTATCATTGTTATATCTTCCTGTTGGATAGATCTTTTCAATATTATGTAGCGGCCTTCTTTGTCTCTAGTTATGGCCTTCATTCTGAAATCTATTTTATCAGATATGAGTATTGCTACCCCAGCTTTTTTTCTTTTTCATTTGCTTGGAAGATTTTTTTCCATCTCTTCACTTTCAATCTATGTGAGTCTTTTGTTGTGAGGCGGGTCTCTTGTAAACAACATATAGATGAGTCATGCTTTCTTATCCAATCAGGTACTGTGTTTCTTTTTATGGGAGCATTCAATCCATTTACATTTAAGGTGATTATTGATATGTACTTATTTATTGCCATTTTTGTTTAGTGTGGTTCTATTTTTCTTTCCATTTCTCCTGCTAATTACAGCAGTCCTTTTAACATTTCTTGCAGTGCAGGTTTGGTGCTAATGTATTCCCTTAGCCTTTTTTGTCTGGGAAGCTCTTTATTTGACCTTCTATTTTGAATGATAGCCTTGCTGGGTAGAGTAGTCATGGATTCAGATCCTTGTTTTTCATGACCTTGATTACTTCATGCCATTCCCTTCTGGCCTGTAGTGTTTCTTGTGAGAAGTCAGCTGAGAGCCTTATGGGGTTTCCTTTGTAGGTAACCTGTTGCTCCTCTCTTGCTGCTTTTAGGATTCTCTCTTTGTCTTGAATTTTTGGCAGTTTGATTACTATGTGTCTTGGTGTGGGCCTGTTTGGATTCTTCTTACTTGGGGCTCTCTGTGCTTCTTGAACTTGAATGCCTTCTTCCTTCTCCAAATTATGGAAGTTTTCTGTCATTATTACTTTGAATATATTCTCTAACCCTTGCTCATTTTCTTCTTCTTCTGGGATTCCTATGATGCGAATATTATTTTGTTTCCAGTTGTCCCACAGTTCCCTTATGCTGTCTTCCTGTTTTTTAATCATTTTTTTCTTTTTGTTTTTCTGATTGGTTGATTTTTTCTACCCGGTCTTCTAATTCACTGATTCGGTCCTCAGCTTCCCCTAGTCTGCTTTTTAGACCTTCCAATGTGTTTTTTATTTTTTATATGTCATTCTTCATTTCTTCTTGTTGGTTTTTAATTTCCAACTGGTTGACTTTCAACATTTCTATGTCTTTACTCATGGTGCTCATATCCTTACACATGCTGTTGAGCTTCCTCAACATCATGGCTCTAAATTCTAGTTTTGTTAACTTGCTTAACTGTACCTCATTTATCTCATCTTCAGTAGAGGTCTCTTGTTCTTTCATTTGGCTTTTGTTTCTGTTTTTCACCATTTTGGCTATCACAGTGGGCTTTGGAGTCTGCCAAATTTTCCCTGTGGGTGTTGGTGTTCTGCTGTTTGTGGCTCCCTCTCCTGGGTTTGGATGAGCCAGGGAGGACCCACTTTAAACACCGCCGTCAAGTCTTAGCTTTTCTGGTTAGTGTTGCTAGCCCAGGGAATGGTAGTTATCCTCTAGCTTTTTTTGCCTGGATGCTATTAGTAGAGGACACCTGAAGACCCTTGGTTTCTGAGTTGCCTGAAAAACTCCCTCAGGTGCACAGTGTAAGAGGATTTCCTGAGGGTGGGGCAGCTGCTGGTTGTTAATGGGTCTCAATTAGCATTTCAATGGCCACCAGGTGGGGTTGAATCTCTGAGGGAGGGGCCGCTGCCTTTCCCCAGGGCCCTTGGAAGGAGTAAGATGACCACAGTCCTGCGTGGCTGCACTCAGCAAAAGCTCTGAGCACCCTCCAAATCCCGAGTGTCTCCACATAGTTCCAGTCCAGTCTGCCCTCCCTCTGCTGAAGCCCAAGGTGGGTGGCTGCTGCCAATTTAGCCTCTGTCTGGACTCTGCGTCATGGAGCCGCCTGGGACTTTTAACCCAAGGGTGCTGCTCCCAGCCAAGGGCAGCTGAGTTCGCAGGATCCAGCCGAGGGCATAGCACCCAGCCGAGGCCACAGGACTCAGCTGCGGTCCCCAGACGCAGCTGAGGCGGCAGCAGCTTCCTGCCTAGGCAGCTGGACCCAGCCAAGGGTGTAGCACCCAGCCAAGGTCACAGGACCCAGCTGAGGGTGCAGCTTCCAGCCGAGTCCCCTGGTCCCAGCAGAGTCCGCTGGTTCCAGCCCAGGCTGCTGCAGACCATGGGATCCTGGCCCCCTCTTGCATCCTCGCAAGCCTACCGGGATTGAGTCAGTGTCCCTGGTTATGTGGTCCTTCAAGCTGCCTTTCGTTTGCCCCTTCCTGACGATTTGTCTTTATTTTCATTGTAAATCCAGTTTGGTCCTGGGAGATGGTCTGTGTAGCTTCCATTCACTTCGTCGCCATTTTTTTGAGTCTGAATTTTTTTTCTAAGTTTTCTTTTATATCATTGAGTTTTTTCAGAACTACAATTTTGAAATCTCTGTTGTTTACTTAAATTACATTCTTCCATGTCCTTAGGTTTATTTTCTGGAGATTTTTAAGTTTTGTCATCAATAACCTCGGTTATTCATTTGTGCGTGATGGATTATTTCTCTGCCTGGGCATTTGTGGTAATGAAATCTGCTTTTTGATATATTTGATACTTTACTTCTTAGGTTGATAAGTAGAGGTCTTTCTTTTGTTTTCCAGTAGGTGGTGCTGAAGAGCAAGTTTCTATTTTCTCTTACCTGTACTGCTGGGGCTCCCAGGATCTCTGTGGGGTGGTATTGCCTTGGCTGTGGAAGTGGGTGTTACCTTTATTATTTGGTTACCTTGGTCTTGGGGTACCAATTGTGTCAATTAAAAGTGACAGGTTTGGGTGTCCTGTATGTTCTTGATGTCACCTTTCTATAGCCAGAAGTTGCCAACACAGTTGTTCTGTCTGAGATGACCCAGCTGTCTGGACCAGGCTCCAGTATGATTAGTGTAGTAGGGGTGGGTGGGAGTAAGTGGGTTTGCATGTCCAGAGTTTTGCTTTTCTCATGGGATTAGCCACAATTACTGCAGACTACTTAGGCTGGAAAGTATTTTTTCAGCCCTTTAGTGATCTGCTGAATAAGGATTTTACTGCCAGACTAGACATGGGAGGATGGGGTGCATGAGTTTCTGTATCTCTGAAATTCTTTGGTGCTGTCTGGCTGTGGAGTACTATGATTTTTCTTTTTTGCACGATTCTCTACTCCTGATTGTGTGTTCCAGCTACCAAGGCCTGATTACTGTTTCTGAAACTCTGGTTTTCCCAGTGGGGATTGCATCCCATCTGTTCACTGCTATCCTGTCTGCTGGGGCCACAGTGAGTGCAGAACTTTGTGAGGCTTCTGTCTCTGTCCTTCCTCCTCTTATACCCATCTCCACTGTTCTCAATGTGTGATGTCTCAGGTGTATTTATATGTCGAGCAGGGAATCTTTTGTTGAATTATAGCTGTTCAACTTGTTGTAACATGGATGTCCTCTCATGCTGTCCTGCTGCTGATGTCACCCCTCCTTCATTATATTGCATGTGACTATCTACTTTTCCCAATACCACTAGCTGAAGAGATTATTCTTTCTCTGTAGAATGGTCTTATCATGCTTGTCAAATTGATTAAATTTATTTGTTCATAAAAAATGAAATCCTGCCATTTGGACCTTGAAGGCATCAGGCTAAGTGAAATGAGACATACACGACAAGACAAATACTGCATAATCTTATTTATGTGGGATCTTAAAAAAATCAAACTCATAGATATAGAGAACAGATTAGTGATTGCCAGAGGTGGGTGGTGGGAAGTTGGTAAAATGTGTGAATGTAGTCAAAAGATACAAACTTTCAGTATAAAATAAATAAGTCCTGAAAATGTACAGCATAGTAACTATAGTTGATAGTACTGTGTTATATATTTTAAAGTTGCTAAGAGAGTAGTAGATCTTAACATTTGGCAGCACAAGAAAAAATTGAAATAATGTGTGGTCATGGATGTTAACTAGATTTATTGTGATTATTTCATAATATATGCACATACTGAATCATTATGCTGTATACCATAAACTAATATATTGTTATATGTCAATTATAGCTTTTTAAAACGTTTTCATTGAGTTTTTAGAGAGAGAGAAAGAGAGAGATAGAAACATCAATGTGAGAGAGAAACATCCATCGGCTGCCTCCTGCACACCCCCTTACTGGGGATCGAGCCTGCAACTCGGGCATGTGCCCTGACTGGGAATAATACTGGGACCTCTCAGTCCATGGGACTATGCTCAATCCACTGAGCCACACTGGCCAGGCTAGCTTTGGGTTTTTATATATGGCCTTTACTATGTGAGAAATTTTTTTCTATTTGTAGTTTGTAGAATTGTTTTTTAATCAGGAAAGTGTGTTGGATTTTTTCAATTGATTTTCCTACATCAGTTGAAATGATCATCTAGTTTTTTTCTTTTCTCTGTTAATGTGTTATGTTTCATTGATTAATTTTTTTAAAATGTTGAACTACCTTTGCATTCCTGGAATAAATCCCAATTGGCCAAGAGATATAATCTTCTTAACATGTTTTTTGATTCCAGTTGCTAGTACTTTCTTCAAAATTTTTGCATGTATGTTCAAAAAGGATACTAGTTTGTAGTTTTTTTTTATTGAGATATCTTTGTCTTACTTTGGTATCAAGGTAATGATAACTTCATAAAATGAGTTACAAAGTGTTCATTCATCTGTTTTAAAAAAGTTTGAGAGGAATTGCAGTTAATTCTTATTAAATGATTTGAGGAATTCACTATGGTTATGGGCTTTTCTTTGTTGAAAGATTTTTTATATACACAATGGAGTACTATGCAGTTGTAAGAAAGATCTCTTATCCTTTGAGACGACATGGAGGGACCTGGAGAGCATTATTCTAAGTGAAACAAGCCAAGCAGAGAAAGACAAACATCACATGATATCACTTATTTGTGGAATATAATGAACATAACAGTCTGGAGGAACAGGGTAGACCCAGAGATGTGGAAGTGGGGTACAGACTGACAACCCTCAGAAGAGGGAGTGGTGGGGGAGAGATAAACCAGAGAACTTATATGCATGTACGCATAATCAATGGACATGGACAACAAAACTGGGCATGGGGTGGGGGGGAGAGGAGGAGGGTGTCAATGGGGAAAAAAGGATAAATATCTGTAACAAAAATAAATTAATAAAAAATAAATTAATACAAAGAAAAAAGAAATGTCAAAAAAAAGAAAGTTTTTAAAAATTTCAGATAGATCTCTTTGCTTGTCTGATATTTTATGGCATTGATGTATCTCTCTTATCAATGTTTCTATCTTTCTCTCCCTCTCCCCCCCCTCCAAAAACCAATAAAAACATATTTTTAAAATGTGCATACATTTTTGTGATACACTGTATTTGCATAATTTTTATAACTTTCTGATGAGATTTTCTTTTTATTGATATATAATGTCTTTCTTTGTCTTGTAGTTCTTTAATTAAAATAAATTTTGTGGATCAAAATTACAACAAGAGATGGCGGTGGGCAGGACCAGAGGGAGGGTGAGTGAGTGAGCGAGTGTGTGAAAGAGTGTGAATAGATGCAAAGGTGGACGACCAACCCGAGCAGTGCAGAGCCACGGAGCAGAAAGTTCCCGTGCTGTGGACAGGAGCAGCTGGCTACCACAGTAAGTGGCCCTTCAGGGCTCTTCTCCCTCCCACCATTTTGGAAGATCCCAGTTCTTCCCTGGGAGGAGGCAGTGAGAGCTACTAGGGCCAAGCAACTTGAGCCCACCAGCGCACCTGGCACCATCAGACCAGTGGACACTCTGTGTCAACACAGACCAGTGCACAGTAGTGGAGCTCCCAAGGTGCCTGTCCTGGAAGCTGCAGACAGCCCAGAGCCCAGCACCATCTCCCACAGTAGCAGCCCAGTAAGAGTCAAGATATACCCCAGCAACAGAGGCTGGGGAGCAGACATCCATCCCCAGGCAACAGAAGCACAGACCAGTAGCTGAGACCCATCCCCAAAAACTACAACAAAAGCTGAGCAGGAGTTGAGCCCCAAGGGGTAGCAGCACTCCCCAGCTGCCAGAAGCAAGAGCTGGGGCTCCACAGAGGCCTGTGCTGTCCAGTAGCTCACAAGAGCAGTGGAAAGCCTGAACCCAAGAGAAACTGGTGATATTCAGCTGCCTGCCTACAGGACCTGCAGGATGCAGGGGCACCACAGAGGCCTGTGTGAACCAGCAGGGACTGTGCCACCCAATTACCGGCAGGACCTACAGGGTGCTGAAGCACGAGAGAGGCCTGTGCAACCAGCAGCTCATAACATAGGCATAGAGCTGTGTCCCCAAAGGGACAGTGTAATCCAGTTACCCACGGGGACCTGCAGGGTGCTGTGGCACCAGTAAGGCCTGTGCGTCCCAGCTGCACACATGATAGGCATAGAGGATGTGAAAAATGGAGGCGGAGTGAATAGAAGCCACACAGACAATCTCTCAGGACCAAACAGGAATTACAAATAAAATAAAGACAAATCCTCAGAAAAAAAGCAACAGAAAAGCAGCAGGACAGAACCATATAACCAGGGCCACTGGTAGGATCTGCAGAGGCCTGAGAGGGTGGCAGGATGGGAGCCCACGGACAGCAGCAGTCTTAGCTGTGACCAGCACCCTTGGGGAATAAAGACAAAGCCAGCACCATAGGGCAGAGAGCCAGAACAGAGCCCTGAAATAACCACAACCACTCACCTGGAGGCTACAGCAGAGGGAAGGCAGACTGGGCTGGAACTCTGTGGGGACACCTGGGATTTGGAGAGCAATCAGAGTTTTTGCTGAGTGTGGCCACAAAGCACAGTGGTCACTGTGCTCCTTCCCAGAGCTATGGGAAAAGCAGCAGCCACCCCTTCAGATATTCAGACTTTCCCAGGTGAGGCAAAGAAATGCAAATTGAGGCTCATTAACAACCAGCATCTTTCCCACCTTCTGGAAATCCTCTTGTGCAGAACACCAGGGTTACATTCCAAGGCACTGAGTAACTGAGACTACTAGCCACAAGGCAAAAGCTAGAGGATAACTGAACCTTTCTTGGGCTTGCAAATCTACCCAGGAAAGTAAGACTTGACAGTGGTGTTTAATGTGGGCCCACTAAGGCTCATCCAAACCCAGCAGAGGGAGCCACAAACAGCAGAACACCAACACCCACAGGGAAAATTTGGCAGGCTCCAAAACCCACTGAGATAGCCAAAATGGTGAAACAAAGAAACAAATCCCAAATGAAAGAACAAGGGAACTCTATCAAAGAAGAGATAAATGAAATGCACCTAAGCAAATTATCAGAGGTAGAGTTCAGAGCCATGATCTTGAGGAAGCCAACAGTATGAGTAAGGACATCAGCACCATGAGTAAATATATAGAAACAATGAAAACCAGCCAAGTGGAAATGAAGAATCACATAGCAGATATTAAGAACACATTGGAAGGACAAACCAGCACAGTAGAAGAAGCTGAGGACTGGATCAGTGAATTAGAAGACAGGGTCGAAAATATCAACCAATCAGAAAACCAAAAGGAAAAAAACAATGAAAAAACAGGAAGATACCTTAGGAGAACTGTGGGACAACTGGAAACATAATAATATTCGCATCATAGGAGTCCCCAAAGAAGAAGAAAACGGACCAGGGTTAGAGAATATATTTGAAGAAATAGTGACAGAAAACTTTCTGAACTTGGTGAAGGAAGAAGGCATTCAAGTCCAAGAAGCACAGAGAGCCACAAGTAAGAAGAACCCAAACAGGCCCACACCAAAACTCATAGTAATTAAAAAGCCAAAAATTAAAGGCAAAGAAAGAATCCTAAAAGCAGCAAGAGATAAGCAACAGGTTACCTACAAAGGAAACCCTATAAGGCTCTCAGCTGACTTCTCACAAGAAACACTACAGGCCAGAAGGGAATGGCATGAAGTAATCAAGGTCATGAAAAACAAGGATCTGAATCCAAGATACTCTACCCAGCAAGGCTATCATTCAAAATAGAAGGTCAAATAGAGAGCTTCCCAGATGAAAAAGAAAAACTGAGGGAATATATTAACACCCAACCAGCACTGCAAGATATGCTAAAAGCACTGCTGTAATTAGTAGAAGAAATAGGGAGAAAAATGTAACCACATTAACAAAAATGGCAATAAATAAGTACATATCAATTATCACCTTAAATGTGAATGGTTTGAATGCTCCGAAAAAAAGACACAGAGTAGCTGACTGGATAAGAAAGCATGACTCACAATATGTTGTTTACAACAGACCCACCTCACAACAAACGACTCACATAAGTTGAAAGTGAAGGGATGAAAAAAATCTTTCAGCAAACGGAAATGAAAAAAAGCTGGGGTAGCAATGCTCATATCTGATAAAGTAGATTTCAAAATGAAGACCATAACTAGACACAAAGAAGGCCAGTACATAATACTGAAAGGATCTATCCAACAGGAAGATATAACATGGTAAACATATATGCACCCTATATAGGAGCACTAACATATATTAAAAATCTTCTGGAGGACTTCAAAGGAGAAATCAATAGCAGGGAACTTCAGCACCACACTGACATCACTGGATAGATCATCTAGGAAAAAAATGAACATGGAAGAACTAGATCAAATGGATTTAATAGATATCTACAGAGAAGTACACCAAAAAACCTCAGAATTCACAACTTCTCAAGTGCACAAGGGGCATTCTCAAAGATAGACCACATGTTAGGGCACAAACTAAGTCTCTCCAAGTTCAAGGAGATGAAATCATATCAATCATATTCTCAGATCACAATGGCATGAAACTAGAAATCAATTGCAAGAAGAACATGCAAAAACAGTTGAAAATATGGAGGCTAAATAGCATGTTATTGAATGATAAATGGGTTACCATGGAGATCAAGGAAGAAATTAAAAACTTCCTGGAAACCAATGTAAATGAAGATACAACAACACAAAATCTATGGGATGCAACAAAAGCAGTACTGAGAGGGAAGTTCATAGTACTTCAGGTCTACCTCAAGAAACAAGAAAAGTTTCTAATAAACTATCTAACCTCACATCTTAAAGAATTAGAAAGCAAACAAAAAGAAAATCCCAGAGCAAGTAGAAGGAAGGAAATAGTAAAGATCAGAGCAGAAATAAATGACATGGAGACCAAAAAAATAAAAAAATAAATAAAAATTCAATGACTCAATGAATCAAAGAGCTGGTTCTTTGAAAAGATAAACAAGATTGATGGGCCTTAGCTAGACTCACCAAGAAACAAAGAGAGAGAAACCAAATACACAAAATCAGAAATGAAAGATGAGAAATAACAACTGACACCACAGAAATACAAAGGATTGTTAACAAATATTATGAACAATAATACGGCAACAAATTAGACAATCTAAACAAAATGGACAAATTTCTAAAAACACATAATCTACCAAAACTGAACTGGGAAGAGGTGGAAAACTTGAACAGACCAATAACAACAAATGAAATTGAACATATAATCAAGACTTATTCAGCGAGTAAAAGCCCAGACCCGAACGGCTTCACTGGGGAATTATACTGAACATTGAAAGAAGAACTAATACCCATTCTTCTCAAACTATTTCAAAAAATTCAAGAAGAAGGATGATGTTCAAACTCATTCTATTAGGCCAGCATAATTCTAATTCCAAAACCAGAAAAGGACACTACAAAGAAAGAAAACTACAGACCAATATCCATGATGAACATAGATGCCAAAATCTTGAACAAAATATTAGCAAATTGAATCCAGAAATACATCCGAAAAATTATTCACCATGACCAAGTGGGATTCATCCCAGGGATGCAAGGCTGGTACCATATTTGCAAATCAATAAATGTGATACACCACATAAACAAAATGAAAGATAAAAATCATATGATCATATCAATAGATGCTGAAAAAGCATTCGACAAAATCCAGCACCCATTTCTGATAAAAGCACTCAGAAATCTGAGAATAGAGGGATCCTATCTCAACATAATAAAGGCCATATATGAAAGACCAACAGCCAACATCATACTAAATGGGCAACAACTAAAAGCATTTCCCTTAAGAACAGGAAAAAGAATAGGATGCGCACTTTCGCCACTCTTATTTAACATAGTCCTGCAAGTCTTAGCCACAGCAATTAGACAGGAAGAAAAAACTAAAAGGTATCCAAATGACCCTGGCCGGTTTGGCTCAGCGGTTAGAGCGTCGGCCTGCGGTCCGGAGAGACCCGGGTTCGGTTCCCGATAAGGGCACTTTCTTCGGTTGCAGTTTGTCCGCAGCCCTGGTTGGTCGTGCGGTGGCAGCCACTCGATGTGTCCCTTTCACATCGATGTTTCTCTCTTTCTCTCTCCCTCCCACTCTATCTGCACAAAAAATGGAAAAATGTCTTCAGGTGAGGATAAAAAAAAAAAAAAAAGGTATCCAAATGAGAGAGGAAGTGAAACTGTCATTATTCGCAGATGACATGATACTATACGTAGAAAATCCCAAAGACTCCATCAAAAATTTACTAGACTTAATAAATAAATTTGGCAAAGTAGCAGGACACAAAATTAACGTCAAGAAACCGATGGCATTCTTATACACCAATGATGAAATCACAGAAAGAGAAACTAAAAAAAAACAATACTATTTACCATTGCAGCAAAAATAAATTTAAGATATCTAGGAATAAACTTAACCAAAGAAATAAAGGACCTATTCACAGAAAACTACAGGTCATTGAAAAAATAAATAGAGGAATATATAAAAAAGTGGAAACACATACCTTGCTCATGGATTGGAAAAATTAACATAATTAAAATGTACATATTATCCAAAGCAATCTATAGATTCAATGCAATCCCCATCAAAATACCAACGACATATGTCACAAAAATAGAACAAATACTCGAAAAGTTCATATGGACCCAAAAAAGACCTCGAATAGCCACAGCAATCTTGAAAATGAAGAACAAAGTTGGAGGGATCACATTACCAGATTTCAGGTTATACTACAAAGCGACTGTAATAAAAACAGCCTGGTACTGGCACAAGAACAGGCATATAGACCAGTGGAACAGAACAGAGAACCCACAAATGGAACCAAGGCAATATGCTCAATTGATATTTGACAAAGGTGGCAAGAACATACAGTGGAGTAAAGACAGCTTCTTTAATAAATGGTGCTGGGAAAATTGGACAGCTACATGCAAAAAAATAAAACTAGACCATCAACTTACACCATACACAAGAATAAATTCAAAATGGAAAAAGACTTAAATGTGACTCATGAATCCATACAAATCCTAGAAGAAACTGTAGGCAACAAAATTTCAGACATCATACGCAGCAGAATTTTCACTGATACATCACCTAAGGCAACAGAAACAAAGGAGAAAATGAACACATGTAACTACGTCAAACTCAAAAGCTTCTACACAGCAAAAGAAACAACCACCAAAATGAAAAGGCAACCCACTGTATGGGAGAGCATAATTGCCAATGATATATCAGATAAGGGGTTAATTTCCAATATATATAGAGTGCTCATACAGCTCAACAAAAGGAAAACAAAGAAACCAATTAAAAAATGGGCAGAGGAACTAAATAGACACCTCTCCAAAAAGGACATACAAATGGCTAAGAGGCATATGAAGAAATGCTCAACATCACTAATCATCACAGAGATACAAATTAAAACAACAATGAGGTATCACCTCACACCTGTCAGAATGGCCGCCATCAACAAATCATCAAACAAGTGTTGGCGAGGGTGTGGAGAAAAGGGTACTCTAGTACACTGCTAGTGGGAATGGAGACTGGTGCAGCCACTATGGAAAACAATATGGTGTTACCTCAAAAAATTAAAAATTGAACTTCCATTTGACTCAGTGACCCCACTCCTAGGAATATACCCTAAGAAGCCTGAAACACCTATCAGGAAGAATATATGTGCTTAGCAGCACTATTTACAATAGCTAAGATCTGGAAACAGCCCAAGTGTCCATCAGTAGACGAATGGATAAAAAAGCTGTTGTACATAACACACAATGGAATACTATCCAGCTGTAAGAAAGAAAGATCTCTTATTTTTTGAGACGACATGGAGGGACCTGGATAGTATTATCCTAAGTGAAACAAGCCAAACAGAGAAAGACAAGTATCATATGATCTCACTTATTTGTGGAATATAATGAACATAACAGTCTGAGGAATGGGGTAGTCCCAGATACATGGAAGTGCGGTACAGACTGACAATCTCCAGAGAGGGTGTGGTGGGGGAGAGATAAACCACAGAACTTATATGCTTGTATGCATGAACAATGGACATGGACAACAAAGCTGGGGACAGGGCAGGGAGTGAAGGGGTGGGGTTATCAGTGGGGGGAAAAGGGGAAACATCTGTAACAAAAATAAATAAAGTCAATAAAAATAACAAAAAAATAAAAAAATTACAACAAAACTACAACACAACAATCATTCAGAACCACCTGAAATCAAGCTGAATGGAAGTCCTACAACTAAGATTAAAGAAGCTGCCACATCGAGACTGGTAGGAGGGGTGAAGTGCGGATGGGATGGTCTCACACCCTCATGTGGTGGATAAAAATCTGGAGGTACACCTTGGCTGGGAAGGTCTTCACTCAGGAGTGAGAGGTACCCATCTCACACCGGTTGCCCAGCTCAGGGTTCCAGTGCCATGGACAAATGTCCCCATATCGTCTGGCTGTAAAACCAGTAGGAATTGAGGGCAGAGGGAGACTGTGGCGGCGGATGCCCCAGCAGTTCTTCTTAAAGAGTCCACGCAGAGACTTACTCAGATCTGCTCCCTCTTAGCTCCAAGGGGAGGCAGCTTGAGGGGCACCAGAGAACAGGGAAGAAATGAGCTGTTTGGCCTCCGGACGAGGGCTGGAGGAGCAGCTTTCTCCTAGTCAGATGTGCTGGTGGAGGCCATTTTTCCTTTGGTGAGCCCTTCCCCCACAGGGCAGGGAGGCAGCCGCCATATCTGAGACTCCAGCAACCTGGCTCACACTGTCGTCCCCGCCCTGGTGATTTTCTGAGCCCCCGTCCCACCCAACTTTTAGGCCCATGCAAGCTGTTTCCAAAGGCTTTACCATAGGATTGGCCTGTCTTGGATCCTGCTTCAGAGTTTCCTAAAATCTCCCAAAGAAGCAGCATCTTGTACCTGAGCCCACCAGTGCACCTGGCACCATCAGGCCAGTGGACACCCTGTGTCAACACAGACCAGTGCACAGTAGTAGAACTGTCAAGGTGCCAGTTGCAGAGACCTCAAATGGTTGGGAGCCCAGCACCATCCCCCACAGTAGCAGACCAATCAGAGTCGAGATATACCCCCAGCAGCAGAGGCTGGGGACCAGTCATCCATCCCCAGGCAACAGAGGCATAGATCAGCAGCAGAGAACTACCCCCCCCCCAAAAAAAAAAAACTACAGCAAAGGCTGAGCAGGAGCTGAGCCCCACTGGGCAGCAGCACTCCCCAGACACCAGCGGTGGGACTGGGGGCTCCACAGGGACCTGTGCAAACCAGCAGCCCACAAGAGCAGTATGGAGCCAGGGCTCAAGAGAAACCAGTCTCAGCGAGCCCCATACCTCTTGTTAAGTGGCCCCAGGCCTGGCACTGGAAGCAGCCAGCCTTGGTTCACAACTTGGCTTTTCCTGGGCACCTCCAAGCTCAGCACAAGAAGCAGCCATTTGCAGATCACTTTGTAGCTTATACCTGGTGGCCCTGGGTAGAACACCAGGCAGTGGCTGACCTTGCCCCAGAGCCAGCACACCTGGTAGACAGCTTCATACCACATCAAAACACCACCACCCAACCACGTCCACAAGTGACACAGTCAATGAGTGGACTCAGTGGGTGCCAGAGCCCTGCTGAAGTAAGGCTTGGTCTGTGTTGTGGGCCCCTACACAGCTGATCCTTCAAGGTAGTAGCTAGTGGGCACAGCCAGTTTTTGCAGCTGACCAGCCTGAGTAAACACTTCCCATCGATGTGCCAACAGCAATCAAGACACAATTATAAGGGAAGGTTATACAGTCCACACTAGGGGTGCACCACGAGGGCCCAGCTGGGGTGATCAGGGAGACTGTGCCACTGGATCCTACAGGACATTTACAACAGTAGGCCACCCTATGAAGCCTAGGAGGCACAGCAACTTCGCCTAATATATAGAAACAATCACAGGGAAGCAGCCAAAATAAGAAGACAAAGAAACATGCCCCAAATGAAATAAAAGAACAAAACTCCAGGAAAATAACTAAACAAAATGTAGAGTTCAGAACACAGGTTATAAGGTTGCTCAGGGAACTTGGTGAGACATCCAAGGGACTTAGACCTTCAAGGAACTTAAGGAGACCTCTGAGGAACTTCGTGAGAACATCAACAACATAAAAAAGGGCCAGTCAGAAATTAAGGATGCACTAACTGAAATAAAGTATAATTTACAAGGAATCAATAGTAGAGTAGGTAAAGCCAAAAAGCAAACCATGGATTTGGAATGCAAGGAAGTAGAAAACACCCAACTAGAACAGCAAAAAGAAAAAAGAATCCAAAAAAAATGAGGATAGTGTAAGGAGCCTCTGGGACAACTTTAAGTGTGCCAACATTCACATCATAGGGGTGCCTGAAGGAGAAGAAATAGAGCAGGAAATTTAAAAACTATTTGAAACAATGACAGAAAACTTCCCTAACTTGGTGAAGGAAATAGACATACAAGTTCAGGTAGCACAGAGAGTTCCAAACAAGTTGAACCCAAAGAGGTCCACACCAAGACACATTGTCATCAAAATGCCAAAGGTTAAATACAAAGAGAGAATCTTAAAAGCAGCAAGAAAAAAGCAGTTCATTACCTACAAAGGAGCTGCCATAAGACTATCAGATGATTTCTCAAAAGAAACTTTGCAGGCCAGAAAGGAGTGGCAAGAGATATTCAAGGTGATGAAAAGCAATAACCTACAACCTAGATTACTCTATCCTGCAGAACTATCATTTAGAATCGATGGCCATATCAAGAGTTTCCCAGACAAGAAAAAGCTAAAGGAATTTATCACCACCAAACCAGTATTATATGAAATGTTGAAGGGTCTTCTTGAAGGCGAAGAAGAACAAAAATATGAACAAACAAAATGGCAATTAATACATATCTATCAACAATTGAATACAGAAACAAAATGAGCAAGCAGAACAGAAACAGACTCATAGATACAGAGAACTTTTTGTTGCATGCCAGATGGGTGGGGGCAGTGAGGGTGCGTGAAAAAGATGAAGGAATTAAGAAGTACAAATTGGTTGTTAGACTGATGAACCTCAAAGGGAAAGGGGGAGAGAGGGTGGGATGAGATAAACCAAAGAACTTCTATGCACATATGCACAACCAATGGACACTGACAATAGTGTGGGGAAGGCAGGAGGGAACGGAAATGGGGAGAAGGGGTCAAGGGGCAAAAAAGGGGGAAACATCTGTAATACATTCAACAAGGAAGATGAATTAAAAAAAATAAAATAAAATCAATTTTGTCTGACATTGGTA
This sequence comes from Molossus molossus, assembly GCF_014108415.1. NCBI lineage: Eukaryota > Metazoa > Chordata > Mammalia > Chiroptera > Molossidae > Molossus > Molossus molossus. The sequence continues at coordinate 8,003,914 of NW_023425355.1, read as the reverse complement.
TGGCCACTACAGCCTTTTTTTGTGGGGGGGTTACTATTTTCACAGAATACCATTTTTTCATTTTTCAAAACCTTTTTATTTTCAATAAATTTGAATTAGATCTAAAGTGCGTCTATTTCATGGAGCATATAGTCAGATGATTAAAAATATTCTATTCTGACAATCTCTGACTTTTTATTGCATAGTTTAATTCATTTACATTTAAAGTAATTACTCATAAGGAAAGACTATGCCATTTCACTATTTGTTTTCTATGTGTCATATCTTTTGTTCTTCATTTTCTCCATTATTGCCTTTTGTTTACTTTAACTAATTTTTTTCTAACATGTCTTTTGGCTGCTCTAACACAAAAAAATTAGAATGGGTAGCTTGTAAACAGCAGAAATTTATTTCTCACAGTTCTGCAGTTTGAAAGTCCAAGATCATGTTGCTGGCTGATTTGATGTTTAGTGAGGGCACACTTCCTTTTTGACAGCTGTCTTTTTGCTGTAACCTTACATGGAGAACGGAGTCATAGATCTCTCTGGGGTCTCTTTTGTAAGGGAATTAATTCAAAACATAAGAACTACACTCTCATGAATTAATCACCCATCAAGGTTCCTGCCTCCTAATCCCACATTTAATGTTAGGATTTCAACATATGAATTTTGGGAGGACATAAACATTTAGTTCACTCATGTCTTTTGATTCCCTCTCATTTTTGGAATATATATGTTGGGTTATTTTTTGGTAACAATCATTTTTATTAAATTTTATTTTAAGTGGTAACAACATATAATACAATATCTTCTCTCAATAAAATTTTAAGTATACCATAGTCCCCCATTACCCATGGTTTTGCTTTCTGCATTTTCAGTTACCCACAGTCAACTGCAGTTCAAAAATATTAACTTAAACAGCTACTAAGTGATTAATTATTTGTGGACAAAGGGCTAATTTATATCCCAGCTGGGATAAATTGGGACAGCATGAGATTTATTGCACTGCTCAAAATGGCACACAATTTAGAATGTATGAGTGTTTGTGCAGCATCGTACTGGAAGTTCTAGCCACAACAATCACACAAGAAGAAAAAATAAAAAGCATCCAAATTTCAAAGAATGAAGGAAAACTGTATTTATTTGAAGATGAAATGATATTGTATTCAGAAAATTGTAAAGACTCCAGCAAAAAACTACTAGAACTGATAAATGAATTCAGTAAAATAACAGGATACAAACTTAATATTTAGAAATTGATGGCATTTTTCAATACCAATAATGAACTGCTTGAAAGTGAATCTAAGGAAACAATCCCATTTACAATTGCAACAAAAACATAAGGTATCTAGGTAATAAATTTAATTAAGGAGGTAAAGACCTATACTCAGAAAATTATAAGATACTGAAAAAAGAAATTAAAGAAGATACAAATAAATGGAAGCATATACCATAATCATGGATAGGAAGAATTAACATCATTAAATGTCCATACTACTCAAAGCAATCTATAGATTCAGTGCAATTCCTATCAAAATATCAATGGAGTATTTCACAGAACTATAACAAATATTCCAAAAATTTATATAGAACCACAAAAGACCCAAAATAGTCTCAGCAGGTTTGAGAAAGGAGAAGAAAGTTGACGGTATCATGCTACCTGATATCAAACTATACTAAAAGGCCATCGTAATCAAAATAGCCTGGGACTGGCATAAAAGCAGACATATAGATCAATGGAACAGAAGAGAAAGCCTAGAAATAAACCCACACTTTTTTGATCAAATAATATTTGACAAAGGAAGTAAGAACATACAATGGGCTAAAGATAGTCTATTCAATAAAATGCTGTTGGGAAAATTGTACAAATACATGCAAAAAGAATGAAACTAGATTACCTCCTCACACCATACAAAAGAATAAACTCAAAATGGAGTAAGACTAAAAACCATATAAATCTTATAAGAAAACATAGGCAGTAAACTCTGACATTTCTCTCAGCAAAATTTTTTCTTATATATCTCCTTGGGCTAGGGAAACAAAATGAAAATAAACAAACAAATGGAACTACACAAAATTAAAAATTTTTTGCACAGCAAAGGAAACCAACAAAGTGAAAAGACAACCCACTGAATGGGAGAACATATTTCTCAATGTTACATGTTAAGAGATTAAGATCCAAAATTTATAAAGAACTCATACTAGTCAACACCAAAACCCAAAAATCCAATTAAAAATGCACAAAGGACCTGAATAGACATTTCTCCAAAGAGGAAATACAAATGGCCAATAGACATATAAAAAATGCTCAATTTAAGTAATCATCAGAGAAATGGAAATTAAAATCACAATGAGTTATCACCTCACACTTGTCAGAATGGCTGTCATCTATAAATCAACAAATAACATATGTTGGTGATGATGTGGAGAAAAGGGAACCGTCGTGCACTGTTGGTGGGAATGCAGACTGGTGCAGCCACTGTGCAATACAGTATGGGGTTCCTTCAAAAAATTAAAAATGGAACTGCCTTATGATTCATCAATTCCATTTCTGGAAATATATCCAAAGAAACCCAAAACACTGATTCGAAAGAATGTATGCACCCCTATGTTTATTGTAGAGCTACTGACAATAGCCAAGATTTGGAAGCAGCCCAAGTGCCCATCGGTAGATGAGTAGATTAAAAAAAGCTGTGGTATATTTACACAATGGAAACTACTCAGCTTTAAAATAGAAGGAAATCTTACCTTTTGCAGCAGCATGGATGGACCTAGCAGGCATTACGCTATCATTTCACTTACATATGGAATCTAATGGACAAAATGAACAAATGAAGAAAATTTGAACAGACACATAGATACAGAGAACAGACTGACAGCTGTCAGAGGGGAGTGGGGTTTTGGGGCTTAGTGAGATAGGTGAAGGTATTAAGCAAAAAAGAACTCTCTCATGGACACAGACAACAATATGGTGATTACCAGAAGGAAAGGAGGGTGGGGGTGGGGACAGGTAGAAGAGGGGAAAAAAGATTGTGTTAATTTTCACATATTTGTATGCCTTCAGGTTTTAATCTTTTAAAAAAGTGTTTCAGTTTTATTGATATACAGCACTGTATAAGTTTAAGGTATATACCATAATGATTTGACTTTAATATGTTATGAAATAATTACCACAATAAGTTTAGTTAACTTCCATCACCTTATATAGACACACAAAAAAAGACAAAATGAAAGTCTTCCTTCTGATAAGAAATATTATCTACTCTTTCAAAATCTTTCAAATATATTATATATTAGTATTGACTATAGTTACCATGTTGTATATTATATTCCTAGAACTTATTTATCTTATAACTGGAAGTTTGTACATTTTGACCACATTCATCTAATTGATAAACACTCCACCCCCCAACTCTGGTTACCAAAAATCAGATATTTTTTTCTATGAATTAAAAAAAAAAATTATGTTCATTTTTATTTTTTATTGAATTCACTGGGGTGACAGTTCACAAAACCGTAGACATTTCAAGTGTACAACTTAACAAAACATCATCTGCACAATGCATTGCACACCATCGCTCCAAGCAATGTCTCTCTTCATCAATATTTTTCCCTCTTTGCCCACTTCCACCTACCCTATACCCCCCTTACCTCTGACTAACACATCACTTCTGTCTGTGTGTGTATATATATATATACACACACATACACATATATACACACATATATATAATACCTTCACCTATATATATAACTCATAGACACATACATGTTTTTTATTTGCTTAATCCCTTCATCTTTTTTTTATCTAGTACTCCAATCCCTCTCCCCTCTGATAGCTGTCAGTCTGTTCTCTGTATCTATGTCTGTTTCTATTTTGTTTGTTAGTTTATTTTGTTCATTAGATTCCACATACAAGTGAAATCATATGGAATTTGTCTTTCTCTGACTGGTTTATTTCATTTAACATATTACTCTCCAGGTCCATCCATGCTGTTAAACTCAACTTGCTAGTATAGTATTTTTTAAAAAATCCTGCCCCGGGTATATGTTTTTATTGATTTTAGAGAGAGAAAGAGAGAGGGAGAGAAAAACATTGATGGGACAGAGAAACATTGATTGGTTGCCTTCCATACACTTCCTGACTTCCTGACTGGGGATCAAACCCATAACTGAGGTATGTGACCTGACTGGGAATCAAACTCACAACCTTTTGGTGTATGAGATGATGCTCCAATCAACTGAGCCACCTGGCCAGGGCTCAACTTGCCAGTATTTTTATGAGAATTTTTGCATCTGTGTTCATGTTATTTATTTGTTTGTTTGTTTGTTTGTTTATTTATTTAATGTTTGCAACTCCCTACTAGACATGAAGAACTTTAACAGCAAGGTCTCTTTGTCACTATCTTTGTGTTCTTACTGCCTACCTTTGCTCCTGGCACATAATAGACACTCAATAAATGTATATGAATATAGATATTTGAGTTAGGCTGAACTGGGTTTCAGGAATTAATAAATACCTTGGTATCATCCAGGTGAATAGTGCAGATATAGGGAAATGCAATTCATTGTTATAAAAATAAAATACATATTACTTAGGCTTAAAGGGAATAGTCTGTGTTCCTGATGCTTGAACTTTCAAACATAAGACTGTTTTACTCATTGCCCCTTTAAATTTGAAGTAGATTTATGTCTTCCACAAGCATGTGTGTGTGACAGTTACTTGAAGTTTGGTCAAGAAATTCAGAGATTAGTGTAATGTGATTTATTTTGTGATCTGTTAGATCAGTGGTTCTCAACCTTCCTAATGCCACGACCCTTTAATACAGTTCCTCATGTTGTGGTGACTCCCAACCATAAAATTATTTGTGTTGCTACTTCATAACTGTAATTTTGCTACTGTTATGAATCATAATGTAAATATCTGATATGCAGGATGTATTTTCATTGTTACAAATTGAACAGAATTAAAGCATAGTGATTAATCACAAACAATATGTGATTATATATTGTGAAATATTTATTTCTAATTACAAGTAAATAAAATTTTGTCTTGAAGCATGGTGTAGCATGGGTAACAGTCTTAATATAACAACAGTAACTACATTGCTACATTTTGGGACAGTATGCATAAAAAACCAACGTCAGTGCAAAGGTTGAGATTGCTTCTTTCTCACCAGATCAAAAATTCTCAGGGCAGTCTTTGCAAGAGTACAACAAAGATCATCTTCCACAACAAGTCTACTTCTGTATTTAGATGTGATAACCAACAAGCTGGAAAACCCTGTTTCACAAAGATACATTGTTGGAAATGAAAGAAGAAGGTGCACCACAGTCTCAGACAGAACAGGATATAACTGCAAATACTTGATCCAGAATTTTGTAACTGGCATTGTAGAGAAATCAGTTCTCACTGCATCACTGTTAATAAGTTCAATGAACTCTTTTGCTGTCTCAGGAACATCGTCAACTTTGACTGTGAATGGGCTTCTGGCAAGTGCAAATGGGTGTCAGGTAGATGTGGAAAGTATGATGAAATTTCATCTGCAAGCATGTGCAAGTGTTCTTTCACAGAAATTATCATTGTGATCCTTTTGTCTGGTTCAATGTCATGTTCCTCAAAAAAAGCAGATAAGGTAGGCAACATGTAAGTTTAATTTTTATCCATTTTTCTTCTTTTTTTGCTTAAGCTGAAGTTTCATTTGGAATGATCAGATCTTTTCAAACAAATTGAGGCATGTTGCATTTGGTCCTTGCAGTGCTAAATTTAACTCATTCAAGATGGCAAAGATGTCAACCAAGTAAGCTATTTTCTGCAGTTCACTTTTATTGCTGAAAAGTGCTTCAAACTGCGGTCTTGCTTTCTGATAAAAAAAAAAAGTTTGAGTTCATCACAAAGCTCAAAAACACATTTTAAAACTTTTCCTGTTGACAACCATCTCACTTCAGTGTGAAATAGCAGAGCATTGTTTGGCACACCCAACTCATTGCACAGTTGTGAAAACAGTCGACTGTTTAAAGTGCTCGCCTTTACAAAATTGACAGAACTTAGAATGCTTTTCACTACTTCTTGTAACTCTTGTGGCAGCGTATTCGTTGCTAATATTTACCAATGAGTCATATAGTGAGTTCCAATGACTTTTGGTGACTCATTCAGTACCAAACGTTGAAATTCAGATCAACATCCTAGCATAGCTGGAACACCATCTGTGCAAACACCGCAAACCTTTTCCCAAGAGATCTTATTTGCTCTTTCAGAAATGAATCAACTGTGTCAAATACATCATGTGCAGTAGTTGTCATTTCAAGAGGTTTGCAAAAAAGAAACCCATCGTTAAAGTTGACATTATTAATATTCCTCATGTAAACCAGTAACTGCGCAGTTTGCAACGTCCGTAGATTCATCAAGCTGGATGCTAAATATTGGAAGTAGAGCAGATTTAATTTCCTGGATTACCTGATCAAGAATATCAGCAGACATGTCATCTATTCTTCTGTGGACAGTATCATTAGATAAGAAAATTGCACTCAATTTTGTAACAAATTTGATCATAGCTCGAACAATGTCTTTGGCCGCTGGCAACAGTGAATTCTCAGCAATGGTGTGAGGTTTCATAGCTCTGGTGATTCTGAGTGCCACTAAATATGAAGCTTCAATGGCTGCTACATTTTGTTTGTGGTACTTGCCACCAGTGTCAAGTCTGGCTTTCTTGAGTCCATCAGCTTTGCTTCTAAAATAGTTGGTATCCTTGCCGGCAAAGCTCAGATGCTTGCTATCAAAATGGCATTTTAGTTTGTTCAACTTCATAGATTCAGCTGATAGAACTTCACAACAAATAACACAATGTGGTTTCTCAATTCCTGCTGTATGATTGAGGTAAAAACCATACTGTAAAAAATCCTCACTATATTTTCTTTTCTTAACATTCTTCTCTACACAATCCATTGTCATGGGATGGTTTGCTAATGAAAATAATATATAACAATAGCTTTAATAATACAAAAGATGATACATGGCATAGTTTAGTCAATACAGTTCATTAAAGTTTCCTATGATTTGCCATTCTCTGTGTTGTTTTTTTTTACATACCTGTTACTATCACAAGGAGGCAGTATTCACATCAACTACAGCTGAATATAAAAAAGATGGATCAGCATCCAGATTAAGTTCCCAAGGTATAGATATTTTTTTTGCAATAGTTGATGATTTTACAGTACATGATTTTACATTTACCCAGTAATTATAATTCATAGTGTCATTTTACGTACCTCCAATACTGCTGCTTTCTACATAGTAGCTGCTTTTAACAGAGTAGCTGCTTTCTACACAGTAGCTACTCTCTACACATGTGTGACTGGTCTGCATAAGTACATTATGGCGCCAACCCTGTCACATACACCTTTATTTGTATGGGGTGTATGTGATGGGGTTGGTGCGATGATGTCATCATGCCAGGTACTTGTATGTGGGCAGATCTGTATGTGGGCGTATCTGCATGTGGGCAGACCACCTGGAGATGGATTGAGGAGCAGTGTCTTGGTGTCTTGGTTCCTAAGACCATTGAAAATATGTGTTTTCCGATGGTCTTAGGTGACCTTTGTGAAAGGGTAGTTTGACCCCTAAAGGGGTTGCGACCCACAGGTTGAGAACCGCTGTGTTAGATGTAGTCTATATTTTCAATAGAGAGCTTGACCCCTGGTGAAACAGTAGATGAATAAACCCCTGCCTTAGGTTTTACCATTACATTCTTCAATAACTTTGATTTTTTCAGATTTACAAAATCTGTACCTGAGCGTTCACATCATATTCAAATTTATTTTTTATTTTTATCAAAGTGATGTGCTTATGAACAAAAATTTAAAGAGCTTAAAGAGTTAAGGATTGTTCAGAGAAAGATTAGTTTTCTGTTATTTCATTTCATATTCCTCAAAAGCAACAATTTTTACCTCTTTAGCTAAATATTTTGGTATTTATCTCCATATCTATAAATAACATTTTTATATTTCTTGATTTGTTCAATTTGAAAAATTATACACTTAATCACTGGGTTATATTGCTTAATTTATTTCAAGGTACTGACTAAGCCTAGAACACTCATGACAACTCCAACCTTAACTAAATTCATAAAATGAAAATTTGATCAGGCCATGGTTGAGGTTTGATACGTGCTATCTCCCCATGGATTATTTAGATGTGCTCCCACTGAACAAAGTCAATAGATATTAGAGACAGTATGCTAGCAAACCTTAAGGACTTCCAATATTTTTTTAATTTGTTTTTTTTTTTTTTTTTTTTATCCTCACCTGAGGATATTTTTCCATTTTTTTGTACAGATAGAGTGGGAGGGAGAGAGAGGAAGGGAGAGAGAGAGAGAAACATCGACGTGAAGGGACACATCGAGTGGCTGCCACCCGCACGACCAACCAGGGCTGGGGACAAACTGCAACCGAAGTACGTGCCCTTAGCGGGAACCGAACCCGGGTCTCTCCGGACCGCAGGCCGACACTCTAACCGCTGAGCCAAACTGGCCAGGGCCTCCAATATTTTTTTAGAATGATCACCTTATACTTCTTTCTTTTATGTGCCCTAGGCATGAAACAGCTTTGGCCACCAACCCAGGCACTAAGCTAGGATGAACAAAGGACATTATGTCTGCTTTGCCCTTCACTGATATAAGAACAAAACCACTGATCAGGTGTCTCTTTGCCCATGGCCAGAGCATTTATATACTTCTTTTTTTTTCTTTAAAATTTAATTAATTTATTTTTGTTACAGATGATTTGCCTTTTTTCCCCACTGATAACCCCTTCCCCTCCCTCCCCGCCCTGTCCCCAGCTTTGTTGTCCATGTCCATTGTTCATGCATATATGCATATAAGTTCTGTGGTTTATCTCCTGCTCACCTCTATTGGGGATTGTGACTCTGTACCCCACTTCCACGTCTCTGGGACTACCCTGTTCCTCAGACTGTTATGTTCATTATATTCCAAAAATAAATGAGATCATGTGATATTTGTCTCTCTCAGTTTGGTTTGTTTCACTTAGCATAATACTCTCCAGGTCCCTCCATGTCTTCTCAAAGGATGAGATCTTTCTTATAGCTGCATAGTACTCCATTGTGTATATGTACCACTGCTTTTTTATCCATTAGTCTACTGATGGACATTTGGGCTGTTTCCAGATCTTAGCTATTGTTAATAGTGCTGCTATGAACATGGGGGTACATATATTCTATCTGATTGGTGTTTCAGGCTTCTTAGGGTATATTCCTAGGAGTGGGATCACTGGATCAAATGGAAGTTCAATTTTTAAGTTTTTGAGGTAACACCATATTGTTTTTCATAGTGGCTGCACCTGTCTGCATTCCCACCAGCAGTGCACTAGAGTCCCCTTTTCTCCGCACCCTCGCCAACACTTGTTTGATTTGTTGATGGTGGCCATTCTGACAGGTGTGAGGTGATACCTCGTTGTTGCTTTAATTTTCATCTCTCTGATGATTAGTGATGTTGAGCATTTCTTCATATGTCTCTTAGCCATTTGTATGTCCTGTTTGGAGAGGTGTCTATTTAGTTCCTCTGCCCATTTATTAATTTTTTTTTTTTTTTGGTCTTCCTTTTGTTGAGTTGTATGAGCACTCTATATACATTGAAATTAACCCCTTATCTGATGTATCATTGGCAATTATGCTCTCCCATAGAGTGGGTTGCCTTTCCATTTTGGTGGTTGTTTCTTTTGCTGTGCAGAAGCTTTTGAATTTGGGATAGTCCCATGTGTTCATTATCTCCTTTGTTTCTATTGCCTTAGGTGATGAAAATTCTGCTGGGTATGATGTCTGAAATTTTGTTGCCTATATTTACTTTTAGGATATTTATGGATTCATGAGTCACATTTAAGTCTTTTATCCATTTTGAGTTTATTCTTGTGTAGGGTGTAAGTTGATGGTCTAGTTTCATTTTTATGCATGTAGCTGTCCAATTTTCCCAACACCAGTTATTAAATAGACTGTCTTTACTCCACTGTATGCTCTTGCCTCCTTTGTCAAGTATTAATTGAGCATATTGTCTTGGGTCCATTTCTGGGTTCTCTGATTCCATTCATCTATCTGCCTGTTCTTGTGCCAGTACCAGGCTGTTTTGATTACAGTGGCTTTGTAGTATAACCTGAAATCTGGTAATGTGATCCCTCCAACTTTGTTCTTCATTTTCAAGATTGCTGTGGCTATTCGAGGTTTTTTTTTTGTTCCATATGAATCTTTGAAGTATTTGTTCTAGTTCTGTGAAGTATGTTGTTGGTATTTTGATGGGGATTGCATTGAATCTATAGATTGCTTTGGGTAGTATGGACATTTTAATGATGTTATTTTTTTCCAATCCATGAACAAGGTATGTGCTTCCCCTTTTTTATATCTTCATCTATTTCTTTTTTCAATGACATGCAGTTTTCTGTGAATAGGTCCTTTATTTATTTGGTTAAGTTTATTTTGAGGTATCTTAATTTTTTTGCTGCGATGGTAAATGGTATTGTTTTTTTAGTTTCTCTTTCTGTGACTTCATCATTGGTGTATAAGAATGCCATTGATTTCTTGACGTTAATTTTGTGTCCTGCTACTTTGCCAAATTTATTTATTAAGTCTAGTAAATTTTTGATGGGGTCTTTGGGATTTTCTACATATAGTATCATGTCATCTGCAAATAATGACAGTTTCACTTCCTCCTTTTCCATTTGGATCCCTATTAGTTTTTCTTTCTGTCTGATTGCTGCAGCTAAGACTTCCAGTACTATGTTAAATAAGAATGGCGAAAGTGGGCATCATTGTCTTGTTCCTGTTCTTAAGGAAAATGCTTTTACATGTTGCCCATTGAGTATGATGTTGGCTGTCGGTCTTTCATATATGGCCTTTATTATGTCGAGATAGGATCCCTCTATTCCCAGATTGCTGAGCGCTTTTATCAGAAATGGGTGCTGGATTTTGTCGAGTGCTTTTACAGCGTCTATTGATATGATCATATGATTTTTTCTTTCATTTTGTTTATGTGGTGTATCACATTTATTGATTTGCGAATATTTTATCAGCCTTGCATCCCTGGGATGCATCCCACTTAGGCATGATGAATAATTTTTTTGATGTATTGATGGATCAATTTGTTAATATTTTGTTCAGGATTTTGGCATCTATGTTCATCAGGGATATTGGCCTGTAGTTTTCTTTCTTTGTAGTGTTTTTTTCTGGTTTTGGAATTAGAATTATGCTGAACTTATAAAACGAGTTTGGAAGTCTTCCTTCTTCTTGAATGTTTTGGTATAATTTGAGGAGAATGGGTGTTCGTTCTTCTTTGAATGTTTGGTAAAATTCCCCTGTGAGGTTGTCCGGGTCTGGGCTTTTGATTGCTGGGAGAGTCTTGATTACATCTTCAATTTTCTTAGTTGTTATTGGTCTGTTCAAGTTTTCTATCTCTTCCTGATGCAGTTTTGGGAGACTATGTATTTCTAGAAATTTGTCCATTTCACTTAAATTCTTGAATTTGTTATCGTATAATTGTTCGTAATATCTGTTAACAATCTTTTGTATTTCTGTGGTGTCAGTTATTATTTCCCCTCTTTTATTTCTGATTTTGTGTATTTGGGCTCTCTCTCTATGTTTCTTGGTGAGTCTAGCTAAGGGTCCATTAATCTTGTTTATATTTTCAAAGAACCAGCTCTTTGATTCATTGATCCTTTGAATTTTTTTTTTTTTTTTGGTCTCCATGTTATTTATATCTACTCTGATCTTTACTATTTTCTTCCTTCTACTTGCCCTGGGGTTTTCTTTTTGTTTGCTTTCTAGTTCTTTAAGTTGTAAGGTTAGATAGTCTATTGGAGATTTATCTTGTTTCTTGAGGTAGGCCTGTAGTGCTATAAACTTCCCTCTCAGAACTGCTTTTGCTGCATCCCATAGATTTTGTGTTGTTGTATGTTCATTTTCATTGGTTTCCAGGAATTGGTTAGTTTCTTCCTTGATCTCCATGGTAACCCATTCATTGTTCAATAACATGCTATTTAGCCTCCATGTTTTCAACTGTCTTTGCATGTTCTTGTTGCAATTGATTTCTAGTTTCATGCCATTGTGATCTGAGAAGATGCTTGATATGATTTCAATCTTCTCGAACTTGTAGAGACTTAGTTTGTGTCCCAACATGTGGTCTATCTTTGAGAATGTTTCATGTGCATTAGAGAAAAATGTGAATTAAGCAGTTTGGGGTGTAATTCTCTTTAGATATTTATTAAATCTGTTTCATCTAGCGCTTCATTTAGAGTCTGTGTTTCCTTGTTCATTTTTTTTTCTCTAAATGATCTATCCAGTGATGTCAGTGTGGTGTTGAAGTTTCCTGCTGTTGATTTCTCCTTTGAAGTCCTCCAGAAGATTTTTAATATATGTTGGTGCTCCTATATGGGGTGCATATATGTTTACCAAGGTTATATTTTCCTGTTGGATAGATCCTTTCAATATTATGTAGTAGCCTTCTTTGTCTCTAGTTATGGTCTTCATTTTGAAATCTTCTACAAGATATAAGTATTGGTACCTCAGCTTTTCTTTTTCTTTCTCTTTGCTTGAAAGATTTTTTATACTTCTTCAACAAAGATAACATCATCAAAGTTCTGTATAAAATCTGGTCTCTTATATTGTCTTCTATAATCCAGGAAGGTGAAGAAGTGACCCTAGCTTGGGTTGACTTGGTTTTGGCTTTGAATCAACCGTTAAGGCAAACCTTTAATTGGTATTTCTTTGGCCCTCTGGATACTGACTACAGACCCATGTGTCCTTATGTGAAAGTGCACTCGAGTATTGTACCACCAAGACCTTTATTTTTTTTATAGAGCTTAAAACAAAAAACATTTATTATCTCACAATTTTTATAGATTAAGAATTTGGGAGAGGCTTAATTGGACAATTCTGGCTCACAGTCTTTTATAATACTGTAGTCAAGATATATGCTGGGACTGCAGTCATTTGAAGGCTTCAGTGAGGCTGAGGACCCACCTCCAAGATGGCTCATTCAATGGCTGGCAAACTAATGGCTGGATGTTTCATGGAAGACCGAGCAGTTTCTCATGTAGACTCTCCATAGGAACTTGAATGTCTTCACAACATGGTGGCCAGCTACGTTGCAGATTTGATTCCAGTCAGGGTTCCTATGGGAATCAGACAATCTGTTTCTCTCTCGCATAGATGTTTCTCTCTCTCCCCCTTCTTCTCTCTCTCAGGACCATAATGATCTTGTCTGCTTGAGAATTCAGCCAAGACATTCCACATTTCTATGCTTACCAGGAACTATCCAAATGTGAACTGCCCTGGCATGGCTGCCCATCACCCTCAGAGCAACCTCTGCCCCCAAGACCTCTATTTTGACATCTCTATTGCCACCTCCTGGAATGGGGCAGTCCTCCCTCAGCTAGATAACTAGTTGAATATCACCAATAGCTGGAAGGCTAAATCGTTTTAGCAGCAGAGCAGGCTATTCACATAAGGTATGAACTGGTAAGTGGCTCATTCACTTCTTTCTTACACTGAAAGGCTGTTGTGTACAATGCAACTAGACCTGACCTATGTAGCTGGGTGGGGTGTTTAAGGCTTTGTCATATTGGAGGGCTGAGAAGAAAGGCAGATTACGCAAAGAGGTGAGAATGTGAGAATAGAAGTTGTGGGCAAATCCTGAGCAATAAATACTGTTTTGTTTTTGTTTTGTTTTTTATCATTGTTAGACTTCAGAGTGACCTCTGGGTAAATCTGAATAACAGTGGGCCAGTTACATCCCTGGGACTCCCTGATGTTTCTGTCCTCCTTCTTTTGCCATAGTTGAGTCTATCCTTGGCCACCAGGGTCTGGGTGACCTTCAGTCCTTTTCTTCTAGGTTTAAGAGTTTTTGGAAAGACCAATGGAACATTCATGTGTAAACTTTGTGACATAAATCAAGTAGGGAAAAATCCATTTTGGTGTGGTCATTGTATCATCTCTTATTATTTCAGTTTAGCGTGGCCATATATATGTAAATCTCCTTTAAGGAACCAGAATAGGGATATTTGAAATAACATTTCTAAGAGGCATGGTCACTAGCTTCTATTAATAATTACTACTTGCAAAGCCTGGAAGTGCTTAAGATGTTCATATTTTTTGAATGATTGACTGGCTCCTTTATTTATACATATAAGAAAAAAAGCCAAGTGGGGAGAGGAAATCGTCTGTTGCTGCAGAAACATGAAAGTCACATTTTTGGCACTGTTCCCTGGTTGATGTCATTCTGGGGAATGTGCTAAAGGCCACGATTTTCCAGAGGGAGCAGATATTTTTTTTTTCAGGCTGTTTGTAGGCACTTATTGGCCCCTCTGAAGTCAGGCCCAAACCAAGTCAGGCCTTTCTCTGCCATGTTTGGCAGCACCAGGTCAAGCTCACTTTGAAGCAGGAGTCTAAAACCTTTGCTGGTCACTTTGCCCAGCCACTCCCTTCACCCTCTTTTACTTTCTGAGTCTTTTCTTTAGGGACCTCTCAGCTGCTGGGCCTTTGCACAGGCTGCTGGGAAGGTTGTTTTTCCCCTGTGTGTGCAAGCATTAAGTGCTGCCAGGCATGTGTGTGTGTGTGTGTGTAAGAATCACCCCTGAGCTGACTCCTGAGGTAAGCCACAGTACACTGTGGATTGGGGCTTGGACCCAGCTGCTCTCATTTTTTCTAACCTCCTAAATAGGCTCAGAGTTTAATGGGCCACAGACCCTACTACCATCTGGTAGTAGTCCTATACCTACCCTATTTCCCCTTGTCCATCCTGGTCTTCATGCTCCTATATAGAATTGCCAAGAGATCCTTTAAAAACCACTGGTCATGGTCCAGAGGACTTTACTTGGGTCCATATAGCATCAGGGAAAGAAATCTTTGCATCAAGAAATTGGCCAGAAGTATACTGAGGGTCACATATAGTCAGGCCTTGGTTCTCACTATTTTCTCCACCCTTTCAGCACATAGGCAGACACTTGAACTTCAGGATCATTCCCACCTCCATGTCTTTATTTTCACATTACTGAACACCTATTTTACCATGTACCTTGCACAAAACTGGTTCAGTATCATTACTCACTCACTATTGCACCCTCATCTGGTTTAGGCCTCTCTCCTTAGTTTTTAATGCCCTCCAACACTTGACTCCAACTTTTATCTCCTGTTCCCCAACACTCATTCTTCACTGTATTTAGCCATTTATACATTTAATAAATGAAATGCTAATTCAGAAAGATTAGTGCTTCACTGAAGGCATTTAATATAAAACATAATGATAGCCCCAAAGAAGCTGTGATCAGTTCTGCCTCAGAGAGTCAGAGAAGGCCTCACAAATGAGATGATGCTTTAAATTGTGTCTCTACCATTCAGAAAGAGTCAACCAGGAACACATGGTTCAGAAAGAAGGAGAAGGACAGTTTTCCAGGTATTGACAGGGCCCTGATCCATGGGAGTGATGGTCAGAGCTTTTCTCACAGTCTCATCCTTGTGTCCTGCTAAAAGCATCCTGGGGCCAACTACCTCAAGAGATCAAGCTCAGAGAAAGGAGCTCAGTGTGGAATCATGTCTCATAGAGTAACAACAGCAGGGGATAGTTGCTTAGAGAATATATAGTTCAATTCATTAATTTTGTTAATGAGGAAACTGAAACCCTAAAAGGTGAAAGGACCTGCCCAAGGCCACACAGGTAGTTAGTGACAGAGACAGAACTAGAGGTAGGACTCCTGAACACTTATTACCAGGGCTTGTTCTATGAGGTTGCTTTGTGGCCTTAACATCTCCTAGTTGCCTGTCTGATCTCCTCCTGTGAGAGCTCCCATCAGCCTCAGTTCACTCAGGTGTGGCCCCTTTCAGGTCTGGGCAGCAATGTTTGTTGCCACTAGCTCCCTCTGTGACTTTAGGAAAATTAAATTCCCCCTCTGGGCTTTAGCTTTTAGTTTTCCCATCTTAAAGTGAGTGAGAGCTAACTAATAAGTTCTTATATATAGGCCCTATTGGGAGGGGCATACAGCCAGTAGTTTGTACAGGAGCTTCACTTTTTAACTATGTGCTGGAGTAAAGTCCAGGAATCTGAGTGGGGCTGGCTGAACATGGTGAAAACACAGTGGAGACAGACCCTGAAGTCTTTCTGCTGGCTTGGAAACAGATACATGCTTCAAGTGTAGAGCTCTTATTTTTTACTTTATTGATTTTAGAGAGAGAGGAAGGGAGAGGGAGAGATAGAAACATCAATGAGAGAGAACATAGATTGGCTGCCTCCTGTATGCCCCCCCCCCCAGCACTGAAGATTGGGCCCATAACCTGGGCATGTGCCCTGACCAGGAATTGAACTGGCAACCTCTTGGTGCATGGGTCAACGCTCAACCACTGAACCACAACTGCCGGGCTAGAGCTCTTATTTTTATTATTTATTTATTTTTTATTTTTTATCCTCACCTGAGGACATTTTCCATTTTTTGTTCAAATAGAGCGGGAGGGAGAGAGAGAGAAAAACATCGACGTGAAAGGGACACATCGAGTGGCTGCCACCCACATGACCCAACCAGGGCCGGGGATAAACTGCAACCGAGGTACATGCCCTTAGCGAGAACTGAACCCGGGTCTCTCTGGACCGCAGACTGATTCTCTAACTGCTGAGCCAAACCAGCCAGGGCAAGAACTCTTATTTTTAATGTGATAAAACTAAGACCCAAAATGAGGGTAGGGAAAAATTCTCAGAAAGTTCATGAGGACATGAGCCTGGAACCCAGGTCTTCTAACTCCAAGTCTGGTACTTTCTACCAACCCATACTACCTCATTGAGTTGGTTGTGTCCTATCCTGAGCAATTCCAACAAACAAACAAACAAACAAACAAGCAAACAAAACAAAACCAAAAAACTAAGCGCTCAGGAGTCTGTTACAAATAAAGTTAAGTTGCAATGGTGGGCCAGAGTGCTTGTAGCTGAACATTATGAAGGGAGAGATTCCAGAGCTTTGAGGGTAAGGGACAGTTCAGTTGCCTCCTCAGACTCCATTTGGGAGAATTTGAGATTTTCTTGGTCCTGAGCCCCAATATGAATGGGGGCCCAGGGCCTGGTTATCTCCACTTTCGTTTCTTCTAATTACTTCCTTTTTAGACTCTCTCTTCTCATCTCCTCTCACCACATATGACTAGCCCACTCTCTTCTAGTCATAGAGATTATCAATCTCTGCATTAGTTTACCTCCATTTTTTATTACCTTTCACAGTAACTTTCAAAGGAACAAAACACCTTACAAACAACTTTTGTGTTTGCTTTTAATTTCATGCTGTTTGAGATTAATTAATTTTTGCTCTCTCAGAATGCTCTGGTGGAAAAAGGAGACAATTAAAGTCCAGCTTCTTCCTTTTTGGAAAAGGACTTGGCTTACACCACATAGGCAATGTCTCACTCATCACTGTACTTACTAACACCTTTTATTCTTTGTGTTGGTTCATACGGTCTGCAAAGCACTGGTGCTTCTCCCCTGCAGGTGGAGCAGGTGCTCCTTTAGGAAGATGGGGGAGATCAGGAGTTTAGTTCTGCACATGTTGAGCTTGAGAGGTCTATTCAGTATTTGAATGGAGTTGTTAAATAGGCAATTGGATTTATGAGTCTGTAATTTTAGAAACAGTTGTGGCTGGAGATATAATTTGGTAGTTGTCAGCAAGCCAATAACATTTTGAGCCATTAGACTTGATGAGATAAATTAGAGAGTAAGTGTAGATAGAAAGGAGAGTTCCATGAAAGTTCTCAGGCAGCAGTTTATCAAGGAACTGGGAAGCACTTGAAGCTCATCCCTAAGGATATGCAGCTTTGTTCTTTTTCTCAGATTGATATTATTTGATTTATAAGTGTGGTGCAGTAGAGAGTGAGGCCACTAATTCATTGTATACCCTGGGTAAGTCACCTACATTTTCTGTATCTCAGTTTTGTCATCTGTATAAGGAGAGGGTTGGATGAGATGATGTGATGTTCTAGAATGGTTTATCATTTCTATTAATATAATCAACAAAAGCCTGCTAATATGTGCTACCTGTTTGGATGACAAGTATGTGAAGGCATGTTGTAAAGTGACAAGTCTTTTGCAAATAACAATTGACAATGTTATGGTTATGTCCCCCTTTAATTGTGAAATGGTGATGTGTAAAGACCATTGACTGGGGAGTCAGCGAACCTAGGTTGATCTTTTGGCTCTGGTGGAGTCATTATATAATCTTGAATATGATCCTTACCTTCTCTGATCCTCAGTTTTTATATCTATAAATGAGGGGCTTTGTTTTCTTACAGTTATTTTCAATATTTTTAAAGGCAGAGAAACTTATTTATTTAAAGGAATAGTTTGTTGATTTTTAAAGAGAGAGGAAGGGAAAGAGAGAAACATTGATGTGAGAACCTGACACAAATTGGCTGCCTCCTGCACACCCCCTACCAGGGATCGAGCCCACAACCTGGGCACATGCCCTGACTGGGAATTGAACCAACAACCTTTCAGTGCATGGAATGACACCCAATCAACTGAGGCACACTAGCCAGGGTGGCAGAGAAACTCATTTAGAGATGAAATCAGACTGAAGAGAGGAAAATGGCAGTAGAGTAAATGGGAAGCTACACAGACAATCTCCCAGGACCAAATGAGAATTACAACTATAATAGAGTAAATCTTCAGAAAAAAGCAACAGAAAAGCAGCGGGACAGGACCATATAACCAGGGATGCCAGTAGGGACTGCAGAGGTGTGACAGGGTGGTGGGCTGGGAGCCCATGGACATCAGCAGTCTTAGCTGTGAGTAGTGCCCTTGGGGTTACATTGATAAGCCTGCTCCACAGTGCAGAGAGCCAGGACAGAGCACTGGATTGACTACAGCCACTCACCTGGGACTCCGGCAGAGGGAGGGCAGACTGGGCTGGAACTCTGTAGGGACACCCGGGATTTGGAGGGCACTCAGATTTTTGCTGAGTCTCAGCCACAAAGGACAGTGGCCAGTTTGCTCCTTCCCGGAGCTGTGGGGAAAAGCAGCAGCCCTTCCCTCGATGATTTAACCTTTTGCAGGTGAGGCAAAGAAATGCAAATTTAGGCTCATTAACAACAAGCATCTGTCCCACCTTCTGGAAATCTTCTTATGCAGAGCACCATGGCTACATTCCAACCCCCTGAGTAACTGAGACTACTAGCCTCCAGGCAAAAAGCTAGAGGATAACTAAACCATTCCTGGGCTTGCAACTCTACCCAGGAAAGTAAGACTTGATAGTGGTGTTTAACGTGGGCCCACCCAGGCTCACCCAAACCCGGCAGAGGGAGCCACAAACAGCAGAACACCAACACCCACAGGGAAAATTTGGCAGGCTCCAAAACCCACGGAGATAGCCAAAATGGCGAAACAAAGAAAAAAATGCCAAATGAAAGAACAAGAGAACTCTATCGAAGATGAGATCAATGAAATGCAGCTAAGCAAATTATCAGAGGTAGAGTTCAGAGCCATGATCTTGAGGAAGCTCAACAGCATGAGTAAGGAGCTCAACAGCATGAGTAAGGACACCAGCACCATGAGTAAATATGTAGAAACACTGAAAACCAACCAAGTGGAAATAAAGAGTGACATAGCAAAAATTAAGAACACATTGGGAGGACTAACAAGCAGAGTAGAGGAAGATGAGGAAGGCTCAGTGAATTAGAAGACAGGGTAGGAAAAAACCAACCAATCAGAAAACCAAAAGGAAAAAACAATTAAAAAACAATAAGACAGCTTAAGAGAACTGTGGGACAACTGGAAACGTAATAATATTTGCATCATAGGAGTCCCCAAAGAGGAAGAAATTGGGCAAGGGTTAGAGAATATATTTGAAGAAATGGTGACAAAAAAACTTCCTGAACTTGGTGAAGGAAGAAGGCATTCAAGTTCAAGAAGCACAGAGAGCCCCAAGTAAGAACCCAAACAGGCCCACACCAAGACACATAGTAATTAAAATGCCAAAAATTAAAAACAAAGAAAGAATCCTAAAGGCAGCAAGAGATAAACAACAGGTTACCTACAAAGGAAACTCCATAAGGCTGCCAGCTGACTTCTCAACAGAAACACAGGCCAGAAGGGAATGGCATGAAATAATCAAGGTCATGAAAAACAAGGACCTGAATCCAAGATTACTCTCTCCAGCAAGGCTATAATTCAAAATAGAAGGTCAAATAAAGAGGTTTCTAGACAAAAAAAAAAAAAAAAAAAGGTTAAGGGAATATTACCACCAAACCAGCACTGCAGGGTATGCTCAAAGGACTGCTATAATTAGTAGAAGAAATAGGAAGAAAAATATAAGCACACTAAACAAAAATGGCAATAAATAAGTACATATCAATAATCACCTTAAATGTGAGTGGTTTGAATGCTCCGATAAAAAGACAGAGTAGCTGACTGGATAAGAAAGCATGACTCACATATATGTTGTTTTCAAGAGACCCACCTCACAACAAAAGACGGGATGGAAAAAATTATCCAAGCAAATGGAAAGGAAAAAAAAAAAGCTGCGGTAGCAATACTCATGTCTGATAAATTAGATTTCAAAATGAAGATCATAACTAGAGACAAAGAAGGCCACTACTTAGTATTCAAAGGACCTGTCCAACAGGAAGATATAACCTTGGGAAACATATATGTACCCCATATAGGAGCACCAATACATATTAAAAATCTTCGGGAGTGCTTCAAAGGAGAAATCAACAGCAATACAATCCTAGCAGGGGACTTCAACACCCGCTGACGTCACTGGATAGATCCTCTGGACAAAAAATTAATGAGAAAACACAGACTCTAAATGAAGCACTAGATCAAATGGATTTAACAGATATCTACAGAGAATTACACCCCAAACTGCTTAATTCACATTTTTCTCTAATGCACATGAAACATTCTCAAAGATAGACCACATGTTAGGACACAAACTAAATCTCTACAAGTTCAAGAAGATTGAAATCATATCAAGCATCTTCTCAGATCACAATGGCATGAAACTAGAAATCAATTGCAACAAGAACATGCAAAGACAGTTGAAAACATGGAGGCTAAATAGCATGTTATTGAACAATGAATGGGTTACCATGGAGATCAAGGAAGAAACTAACCAATTCCTGGAAACCAATGAAAATGAACACACAACAACACAAAATCTATGGGATGCAGCAAAAGCAGTTCTGAGAGGGAAGTTTATAGCACTACAGGCCTACCTCAAGAAACAAGATAAATCACTAAGAGACTATCTAACCTCACACCTTAAAGAACTAGATATCAAACAGAAAGAAAACCCCAGAGCAAGTAAAAGGAAAGAAATAGTAAAGATCTGAGACCAAAAAAGAAATTCAAAGGATCAATGAATCAAAGAGCTGGTTCTTTGAAAATATAAACAAGATTGATGGACCCTTAGCTAGACTCAACAGGGAATAAAGAGAGAGAGCCCAAATACACAAAATGAGAAATGAAAGAGGGGAAATAATAACTGACACCACAGAAATACAAAGAATTGTTAACAGATATTATGAAAAATTATACGGCAACAAATTCAAGAATCTAAGCGAAGTGGACAAATTTCTAGAAACACATAGTCTCCCAAAACTGCACCAGGAAGAGATAGAAAACTTGAACAGACCAATAACAACTGAGGAAATTGAAGATGTAATCAAGACTCTCCCAGCAATCAAAAGCCCAGACCCGGACAACCTCACAGGGGAATTTTACCAAGCATTCAAAGAAGAACAAACACCCATTCTCCTCAAATTATTCCAAAACATTCAAGAAGAAGGAAGACTTCCAAACTCATTTTATAAGTCCAGCATAATTCTAATTTCAAAACCAGAAAAAGACACTACAAAGAAAGAAAACTACAGGCCAACATCCCTGATGAACATAGATGCCAAAATCCTGAACAAAATATTAGCAAATTGAATCCAGCAATACATCAAAAAAATTATTCATCATGCCTAAGTGGGATGCATCCCAGGGATGCAAGGCTGATAAAATATTCGCAAATCAATAAATGTGATACACCACATAAACAAAATAAAAGGAAAAGTCGTATGATTATATCAATAGACGCTGAAAACGCATTTGACAAAATCTAGCACACATTTCTGATAAAAATGCTCAGCAATCTGGGAATAGAGGGATCCTATCTCGACATAATAAAGGCCATATATGAAAGACCGACAGCCAACATCATACTCAATGGGAAACAACTAAAAGCATTTCCTTTAAAAACGGGAACAAGACAATGATGCCCACTTTCACCACTCTTATTTAACATAGTACTGCAAGTCTTAGCCACCACAATCAGACAGGAAGAAAAACTAAAAGGGATCCAAATGGGAAAAGAGGAAGTGAAACTGTCATTATTCGCAGATGACATGATACTATACATAGAAAATCCCAAAGACCGTATCATAAATTTACTAGACTTAATAAATGAATTTGGCAAAGTAGCAGGATACAAAATTAACATCAAGAAACAAAGAAGAAAATGAGCACATGGGACTACATCAATCTCAAAAGTTTCTGCACGCAAAAGACACAACCACCAAAATGGAAAGGCAACCCACTCTGTGGGAGGGCATAATTGCCAATGATATATCAAATAAGTGGTTAATTTCCAAAATATATAGAGTACTCATAGAACTCAACAAAAGGAAGACAAAGAACCCAATTAAAAAATGGGCAGAGGAGCTGAATAGACACCTCTCCCAACAGGACATACAAATGGCCAAGAGACATATGAAGAAATGCTTAACATCTCTAATCATCAGCGAGATGCAAATTAAAACAACAACGAGGTATCACCTCACACCTGTCAGAATGGCCGCCATCAACAAATCATCTAACACCAAGTGTTGGCGAGGATGTGGAGAAAAGGGGACTCTAGTACACTGCTGGTGGGAATGCAGACTGGTGTAGTCACTATGGAAAACACTGTGGTGTTACCTCAAAAAATAAAAATTGAATTGTCATTTGATCCATTGATCCCACTTCTAGGAATATACCCTAAGAAGCCAGAAATACCAATCAGAAAGAATATATGTACCCCCATGTTTATAGCAGCACTATTTACAATAGCTAAGATCTGAAAACAGCCCAAATGTTCATCAGTAGATGGATGGATAAAAAAGCAGTGGTACATATACACAATGGAATACTATGCAGCTGTAAGAAAGAAAGAGCTGTTGTTCTTTGTGATTGCCCGGAGGGACCTGGAAAAGTATTATCCTACGTGAAGCAAGCCAAATAGAGAAAGACAAGTATCATATGATCTCACTTATGTGTGGAATATAATGAACATAACAATCCAAAGAACAGGGTAGTCCCAGAGACGTGAAAGTAGGGTACAGACTGACAGTCCCCAGAAGGGAGAGTGGGTAGGGGAAAAAACCACAGAACTTATATGCATGTGTGCATGAACAATGAACATGGACAACAAAGCTGGGGACAGGGTGGGGAGGGAGGGATCAGGAGGAGGGTGGGGGAAAAAGGAGAAACATCTGTAACAAAATAAATGAATAAATATAATTAAAATAAATAATAATAATGTTAAAGTGAGAGAATCTTTAAAAAATAAATAAAATATTCCATTGTAGGACTATTTAAAAAAAGATGAAATTAGTTTAACTTTTCTGAGAAAGCAGGTTGAGGCTCAGGTCACCTCAGAGACATCCCTTGAGCCACTTCTAGAATTCCAGAACACCAACGAATAAAGTTTGATTTTCAGCTAACCGAGCTGTCAACGCTCTTCCAATTCTGACATTATGTAATTTAAGGTTTCCCTTTGCAGCAGTTTAAAGACCAGAGGTCAGAAAACTCTGTAAAGGGTTAGGTCTCTGTCTTTTCCTCTTTTTCTTTCTACTCCTTCTTCTGTCTTTTCCTCTTTTTTTCTCCTCCTCCTCCTTCTCCTATTCCTCCTCCTCTTCTCTTTTTTCTCCTTCTCCTTTTTCTCCCCCCCCCCCATTTATGTAAATGTAAAAATCATTGTTAGCTCATGGACAGTACAAAAACAGGGCATGGACAAAATCCTACATGTATGTGGGCCATAGGCTGCTGACCCCTGGAAAATCTGTGGTGTGACTCCAACATTGAGCCCTGCACATGTGACCAGGTGCACAGTGAGAAGAGTGTAGATTATCCTCTATCCCCAATAAAACCCATGTACTGCCAGCAATTTCTAGACTGCTCTTGGCTGGGCCTTGGGAGGGCAGGGGAATGTACATGTACAGGTGGAACCTGAAGCTCAGGCCTATCTGGGGTGCTGCTTGAAGTAAACCAGCTCCTCCTCCCTCACAATCCCCTTGTCTGAGTTGGACCATTCCATGTGCACACAGCCTCAGGG
Organism: Molossus molossus; assembly: GCF_014108415.1. Taxonomy (NCBI): domain Eukaryota; kingdom Metazoa; phylum Chordata; class Mammalia; order Chiroptera; family Molossidae; genus Molossus; species Molossus molossus. The sequence goes on along the minus strand of NW_023425355.1, from coordinate 7,979,558 downwards.
AAGGCACAGCTAGTAACAGTGGCCCAAGCTGGCTAGAGGCCAAGAAGGGTGACTATTTGTTGCAGACACAGCTGGGACAGAGTAGGGGCAAAAGGAATCATCCAAACATGAGTCCTGGCAGAGAGGAAGAGAGGCCAAATTGGGATCAGATGTCTCTACAGAGCAATTACACTGCCACCTGGTTATGAGCATCTTAGCTTTGCAGAACCCAAAGGGCTTTTCCAGACAGCATTTATTTCATCTTCACTGCACCCCTGGGGATGAAAAAAAGAAGGGGAGGAGATTTAGCTGTGGCAATAAAGAAAGAACTCTGGCTTAGGAGTCGGGAGCCATAACTTGGTCACTTACTTGTGAGGTCACTTTGGACAAGTGTCTTCCTTGCTCTGGGCCTATTTTCCTCATTTATGAAGTGGTGGCATTGAACCAGATCAATGGTTCTCAAAGTGTGATCCTGGACCATCAGCAGCAGTATCACCTGGGTACTTGTTAGAAATGCCGATTCTCAGGCTTCATTTCAGAGCTAGCAGATCAGACACTTTCAGGTTGGGCCCAGAAATGTGTGTTTTTAGCAAGTTTTCCAAGGCCTTTTCAGCTTTGATCATTTTATTGTATAAGATAATGGATAAAAAATAAATTTTTGAAGTTAATTTTAAGTTATTTAAGCCAATACATCCTAGATATGATCATTTTTCAACATATAATTGATCAAAAGTAATGATGTATTTTACTTTCTTTTGCATTGTCATTAATATTTGGTATATATTTTACATTTGTGTTCTACATATCTCAAGGATAATGTTAGTGACAATAATAATAATAATAACAACAATGTTCTTGTTGACTTTGAGCCATACTTCAACACCCAGGTTCATCCCCTAAACCAGGACTTTGTTACCCCACGTGTCATCCCCTATGGAGTTTTTCTCACAGTCTGTAAGACAGAGCAATACTCTTAGGAGTTTATACACTGTGTAGGTAATTTAGGTAAGGCAAGATGTTCCAAATGGTTGATAGAGAAAATATTACAAATTGAGTATTTTGAAGAGCTAGAGAATAGTGGCACAGTCAGCATTGGAGATTGGTGTGGGGGGAAGCTCACTGCGGACTGGGGGATTGCAGCATTGGAAAGAACTCCTAGTATTATTAGTAGTGAGGTCTTGAAGGATGGGGAGCATTTAAACACTTTCCAGGAAGGTGGAAGGACATTATAAAGAATAAATGTGAAGGAGGGGCACAAAGAGAATAAAAGCATATGATCTCAACTTGTTATAGCATTAAAACTGGAATGCTTCTTATATTTTCCCAGGGTTCTGGGTGATTCCCTGGGTGCTGGTTGTAATGCCAGTCATTTCCTTCTCATTCTAGAAAACATATATATATAAAAGTGAATTGGAATGGCATTATGTAGACGAACTAGACTCTGTTCTAGAATATAAAAATTATACTTTAATTTAATAACAAATTAATTTTAATACACTTTACAAGTGATCTAAACACTCCAGACATCCTGGATGAATAAATGACTTACACAAGTTCATCCAGAAAGTTAATGGGACTGAAACCTAGTTCCTCTGACTTCTAATATAGTGTGTTTTTCTCGTAATCAGTATTTGCTCTGAGGCTTCTGGAATGGAGCAGTTTGGCCAAAATACAGACTTAAGAGTTATATGTTTGAGGTACTTCTGGGAGACTGGGCAAGAACAAAGAGAACTCAGAGTGCCAGGCTAAAGCTTTTGAATGCTCTCCTGTAAGGAATGGAATACTGTTGAAGGTTCTGGAGCTGTGGTGTGACATCATCTATAATTTAGGAAGGTTGCTCAAATGGTGTAGCACAGTGGTGCCTAGTGATTTAGATGGAGCAAAGCAACCAAGAAGTAGCCTCAATGTAGGCTGAGAATGCCACAGACCCGCCCCCTTTCCCATGCCATGAGTGCATTTGCATTTTTAACTGAAAAAAAAGAGTTAGCTGCCAAAACCCCCCAGCTTTTCTTCTGGGATTTCAGCCATAGTGATGGGGATGTTTGGGAACTGAGGCTTCCTGGCTCTGGAACATATGCTGTGGAGATCTCCCTGGACTGCACTCAGGTCAGCCTTTGCTAAAGCTCAGGGCTGCTCTCTGGCTTCATTTTGTATTAATATTCTTATGTATTGTGAGCCAGGGTCCCAGAGTTTGGAGGGTACTTCATTTTTTTCTTTCATTCCTCTCAAAGTCCCAGGCCCAGGAAAGCTACTTGTACATATCATGGTGCCAAGTTGCATCACTGGGCCAGCTCTGGAGATAGCTATATGCTTCATAGTTTATAGTTTCTAAAGCTTACTCATGTCAATTGTCTCATTTGGTTCTCATAAGAGCCTTGTGAGGTGAGTAGGACTTACTATACTTATAAATGAATGGGTAAAATTGAAGATCAGAGTGGAGAAGTGACTTGTTATGTGGCCAGGAGTGACCTAGTCCAGTTCTCCTGCCTTTCAGGCAATATTCCATTCTTCCAAATGTGTTGTTGGGGTTGTGGTGGTCATGTTTATGCTACTCAAAAAAACCTCTCAAATCTCAGAGCACACTGAAAACCCTCTAAGATCTCAGACAGGACCCAGGCTGGGGTGTAGAAAGATACATAGTCAGGAAACCAAATTTCTCTTCATTTACAGTTTAGGGCCTCTCCCTCAATACTATATTGCCTGCCTTGCATGTACTGAAACACTTAGGTAGGAAAACTGTTGACTGTGCCCACCCATAGCACTGTGCCCACCCATAGCCCTGTGCCCCCCCCCCCCGTCTGACACCACTGATATTCTGGGTAAGAATGTTACCTTTGCCTGCTGATTGCCTTGTTTCCTTTTTGCTACTCTATCTCCTTATCCTGGGTCACTGGAACAAAGGCACAGCCAAGGGGCTCCCCTTCTCTAGGCTACCCCAAGTGCTGATACTCACAACCCGAGGTCTTCCTTGGACAATACAAAAAGCCAATTGTTGATTAAGGGACCAGATCACTACTACACATAGACAGCCTTTAAAAATGGATGGCACAAGGTCTTTTGCTAAAGCTGCTTTAACCAGACCTTTCCAGGACTCTGACTGGGTCCTCAGTGTGAGCCAAAGGCAACACCAACCAGAGTAGCATCAGCCCAGCTTTCAGAGTTCATACAATGTCACGCTGTCTAGATTTTCATCATGAATGTTCCCGAGACTCAAACGCAAAGGGAATTGGATTTATTTCAACTGGAAAATATTCCTGCCATCTCAATGTTCTCTGGAATAACCTGCTTGCAGCTGTCATGGGGCGGCCCCCTTTCTGTAGTACGTGGCTTTTCCAAGGCTCAAGCTCCAGGGATCTGGAGGGGAAAAAGAGGAGGGAACAAGATTCTGTACCCCCCTCACCAAGTCTGGCTAGTGCTTGCATTTTTGAGGCCTGAAATTGGGTCTCTGGGGTTAGGGTCAGGGGTGAGGTAAAGGTTTTATGGAACAGGCTCCTGCTGGGTGGATCCCTGCTTGCAGCTGGTTGCATTTCTTTAACTTACTGGCTCCCAACAGGAAGAAGTCATCTTCTGATCGAGAAACATGTTCTTTTGGATAGAAACTCTAGCTAGCTGGGAGGCGGGAGACATGGGTTTAGGACCTGGCTCTGCCATTAACTTGCTTTATGGCTTTATGCAAGTCAGTCATCACCTCTATGTAGCTCAGCTTCTTCCATTTAAAGTAGAGTTATTAATACCTGCTGATCATATATATGGAATGAGTACTGTATGGGGGCCATTGATGAATGTACTAAGGCAAATGAAAGAATACTAGGAATTTATTTTTATCTCTCCTAGACCCAGGGAACTAAACTAGTTGCTCTTTTCTTTCCCCCCTGTCCCATGATGTTAGTAGAATGGCAGGGTATGGGAAAGTCTCTCAGGATTTAGACACTCATAGGGCCAATTAAAGAATAGTGGTATAAACAGTAGCATAAAAGTAGGGGTACCCTAAGTTCTTTAAAAATGTTTTAAAATCCTCACCTGAAGATATGTTTCTATTGATTTTTATAGAGAGGAGAAGGGGAGAGAGAGAGAAGGGAAGGGAAGAAAGAAGAGAAGAGAAGAGAAGAGAAGAGAAGAGAAGAGAAGAGAAGAGAAGAGAAGAGAAGAGAAGAGAAGAGAAGAAGAGAAGATTGATTGGTTCCCTTCTTATACGTGCCCTGACTGGGGAACAAACCTGCGACTTAGGTATGTACCCTGATCGGAATTGAACCTGCCACCTTTTGGTGTATGAGACTACACTCCAAACAACTGAGCCAACCAGCCAGGGCATACCCTAAGATCTTATCAAGGAGATGTTGACAGCCAGCTGGAATAAAAGTCCTGTGTTAATGGGAAACAAAATTTTGGGCTCAGGGGTGACACATGGGGTTCCAGGAAGGTGGGGTGCCAAAGACAAATTTTCTTTCTTCTTACCATTATGCCCTGGACTGGTGCTAGTGCTATACCAGAAATGGCCTTCATTGGCTTCCTGGATTTTCTGACCCTTGACTTAGCTTTGGTATTTCCAAGCCTCTTATATCCTTTGGATCAGGGTGGTACTTGGGCTGCATATACCTGGGAGGGGGTATCAGAGAGTACAGAGAACAAACATCCTCTGATCTGGCATTGGAGCTCACTTTGCTTTTACCTGTGCTCTAGTACTACTATCTCTGATTTATGGCTTCCTAAGATCTAGATATGTGCTGTCCAATATGGTAGCCACTAGCCAGATTAATAGCCCTACATTGCTCAGGACAAAGCCTGGATAAAAGTGTGGATGATAACCTCCTGAGGGGAGAGTAAGGACTCCTTCTTTGTAAAGGTTCTTGTATATGGAGCATTTGAAAATAGGAAAGAAAATCCGGGAACATCTCATTGGACTAGGCCTCTTACCATCTGTTGATCCCACACTTGCATTGTCAGTGAGCCTAAACACATGGGTTATCCTCAGGCCTCCTGTATCATAGCCCTTAGTGCCTTGGAAAGAGCATTCACAGTCATTATTTAGTTTGAGTCTCCCTAGTATGCTGGAAGCAAGCACATCAAGACAATGGAGTAAAGACAGCCTCTTTAATAAATGGTATTGGGAAAATTGTACAGCTACATGCAAAAAAATAAAACTAGACCATCAACTTACACCATACACAAAAATAAACTCAAAATAAATAAAAAACTTAAATGTGACTCATGAATCCATAAAAATTCTAGAAGACAATGTAGGCAACAAAATTTCAGACATCATATGCAGCAGAATTTTCACTGATACATCACCTAAGGCAACAGAAACAAAGGAGAAAATGAATACATGGGACTACATCAAACTCAAAAGCTTCTGCACAGCAAAAGAAACAACCATCAAAATGGAAAGGGAACCCACTGTATGGGAGAACATCATTGCCAATGATGTATCAGATAAGGGGTTAATTTCCAATATATATAGAGTGCTCATACAATTCAAAAAAAGGAAGACAAAGAACCCAATTAAAAAATGGGCAGAGGAACTAAATGGACACCTCTACAAACAGGACATAGCGATGGCTAAGAGACATATGAAGAAATGCTCAACATCACTAATCATCAGAGAGATGCAAATTAAAACAACTATGAGGTATCACCTCACACCTGTCAGAATGGCCGCCATCAACAAATCATCAAACAACAAGTGTTGGCAAGGATGTGGAGAAAAGGGGACTCTAGTACACTGCTGGTGGGAATGCAGACTGGTGTAGCCACTATGGAAAACAGTACAGTGTTTCCTCAAAAACTTAAAAATTGAACTTCCATTTGACCCAGTGATCCCACTTCTAGGAATATACCCTACGAAGCCAAAACACCAATCAGAAATAATTTATGTACCCCCATATTCATAACAGCATTATTTTCAATAGCTAAGATCTAGAAACAGCCCAAGTGTCCATCAGTAGATGAATGGATAAAAAAGCAGTGGTACATATACACAATGGAGTACTATGCAGCTATAAGAAAGAAAGATCTCTTATCCTTTGAGAAGACATGGAGGGACATGGAGAGTATTATGCTAAGTGAAACAAGCCAAGTAGAGAAAGACAAATATCACATGATCTTACTTATTTGTGGAATATAGTGAACATAACAGTTTGAGGAACAGGGTAGACTCAGAGATGTGGAAGTAAGGTACAAACTGACAACCCTCAGAAGTGTAGGGGGAGATAAACCACAGAACTTATATTCATGTACGCATAACTGATGGACATGGACAACAAAGCTGGGGACGAGGTGGGGGGATGAGGAGGAGGGTGTCAATGGGCAAAAAAAGGAGAAACATCTGTAACAATAATAAATTAATTTGAAACAGAGTTGTTATATCCGTTTATCACACAAAGAAACGGATTTGGCTCAGCAAAGTGAACTGATGGCCAAGGGCCTCTAGTTATTAAGTGATAGTGCCAGGCTGAGAATAGAAAAAATCTTGGGCAGCATCCTTGACTTTTTTCTTTCTATTTCTAGTCAACTTCAAAATCTGGATGATCTTCTTCCTTACCCCATTCTCGATCAGTCCATTTCTCTCCATCATCATTGTTATCACTGTAGCCTAAGCTCTCCAGTCCATCCTCCAGTCTATCTTCTACATAGCACTTAGAGTTGTCTTTCTAATATGTTAAGCTGATCACTACATTCTGCTGTTTAAAATCTTTCCATTGACTTTTATGATAAAGAGTAAGCTCTTGAATCTGGCCTACATAGCTCCACATCGTCTGTAAAGTATAGCTCTCCACTATCTCTAACTTTTCCCCTTCATTTCTTGCATTCTATTCTTAAGTGCTTTAACATTATTCAGGTCTTTGAAGATTCTGGCCCTGGTCTGTGCATATGCTATTCCCTTTGCCTGCCATCCTCCACTCTCTGACTCCCCTTTATTGGTAAGTGTCTACTTGTTCTTCAAGACCTAGCTCCAACATTGCTTTATTTGGGAACCTTCCTCTAAACTCCCTCCATACTTACTTAGGATAGGTTAGTTGTCTTTTCTCTGGACTCACATGGGACCCATGACTTGCTTGTTAAATATAGCTGTTATTATGCTATATCACAATCATCTGTTTACTTGGATTTCTCTTCAGGTAGATTGTGAGTACCATAAGATCAAGAACCATGTCAATTTTAACTCTCCAAAATGTCCCCAACAACAACAGATATTTTAAGGACCTGGCTGCTTACAGATATATTTTGATTAATTGAATGAAGGAATGATGAATCCCAGGCAGTGCACTCTGCAACCCAGTGTTCTTTGTATTTGGAAGCAACATATTTGAATACAAAGATACTCATTTAACCCTCAGAATATTATTTTCAGTTAATATTTAGTACATATTTACTACTCATAGGACTTTAATCTTGGAGAAAGGTGCCTGGCATCTACTGTATGCCAGGCACACTGATAAGTAATCTATATTCAATGCACACATTCATTTATTCCTTCACCAATTTTATATATATATATATATATATTTAATATATATTTATTTTTTGTTACAGATATTTCTCCTTTTTTGCCCCATTGGCACCCCCCTCCCCACCCGACCCCCGCCCTGTCCCCGGCTTAGTTGTCCATGTCCATTGATCATGCATACATGCATGTAAGTTCTGTGGTTTATCTCTTCCCACCCCACCCCCCACTCCCTCTTCTGAGGGATGTCAGTCTGTGCCCTACTTCCATGTTTCTGGGTCTACCATATTCCTCAGACTGTTATGTTCATTATATTCCGTATATAAGTGAGATCATGTGTTATTTGTCTTTTTCTGCTTGGCTTATTTCACATAGGATAATACTTTCCAGGTCCCTCCATGTCGTCTCAAAGGATAAGAGATCTTTCTTTCTTACCGCTGCATAGTACTCCATTATGTATATGTACCACTGCTTTTTTATCCATTCATCTACTGATGGACACTTGGGCTGTTTCCAGATCTTAACTATTGTAAATAGTGCAGCTATGAACATGGGGGTACATATATTCTTCCCGATTGGTGTTTCAGGCTTCTTAGGGTATATTCCTAGAAGCGGGATCACTGGGTAAATGGAAGTTCAATTTTTAAGTTTTTGAGGTAACACCATATTGTTTTCCATAGTGGCTGCACCAGTTTGAATTCCTGCCAGCAGTGTATTAGAGTCCCCTTTTCTCCACACCCTTACCAACACTTATTGTTTGATGATTTGTTGATGGCGGCCATTCTGACAGGTGTGAGGTGATACCTCATAGTTGTTTTAATTTGCATCTCTCTGATGATTAGTGATGTTGAGCATTTCTTCATATGTCTCTTAGCCATCGCTATGTCCTTTTTGTAGAGGTGTCTATTTAGTTCCTCTGCCCATTTTTTTTTTTTTTATCCTCACCTGAGGACATTTTTCTATTTTTTGTTCAGGTAGAGTGGGAGGGGGAGAGAGGAAGAGAGAGAGAGAAACATCGATGTGAAAGGTCTGCCCATTTTTTAATTGGGTTCTTTGTCTTCCTTTTGTTGAGTTGTATGAGCACTCTCTATATATATTGGAAATTAACCCCTTATCTGATACATCATTGGCAATGATGTTCTCCCATACAGTGGGTTGCTTTTCCATTTTGATGATTGTTTCTTTTGCTGTGCACAAGCTTTTTAGTTTGATGTAGTCCCATGTGCTCATTTTTTCCTTTGTTTCTGTTGCCTTAGGTGATGTATCAGTGAAAATTCTGCTCCGCATGATGTCCGAAATTTTGTTGCCTACATTTTCTTCTAGAATTTTTATGGATTCATGAGTCACATTTAAGTCTTTTATCCATTGTGATTTTATTCTTGTGTATGGTGTAAGTTGATGGTCTAGTTTCATTTCTTTGCATGTAACTGTCCAATTTCCCCAACACCATTTAAAAGAGGCTGTCTTTACTCCACTGTATGCTCTTGCCACCTTTGTCAAATATTAATTGAGCGTATTGCCTTGGGTCCATTTCTGGGTTTTCAGTTCTGTTCCACTGGTCTATATGCCTGTTCTTGTGCCAGTACCAGGCTGTTCTGGTTACAGTCGCTTTGTAGTATAACCTGATATCTGGTATTGTGATCCTATCTACTTTGTTCTTTTTCAAGATTGCTGTGCTATTCGGAGTCTTTTTTGGTTCCATATGAACTTTTGAAGTATTTGTTCTAGTTCTATGAAATATGTCGTTGGTATTTTGATGGGGATTGCATTGAATCTATAGATTGCTTTGGGTAGTATGGACATTTTAATGATGCTAATTCTTCCAATCCATGAACAGGGTATGTGCTTCCACTTTTTAATATCTTCCTCTATTTCTTTTTTCAATGACCTGTAGTTTTCTGCAAATAGGTCCTTTACTTCTTTGGTTAAGTTTATTCCTAGGTTTCTTATTTTTTTTGGCACGATGGTAAATGGGATTGTTTTTTCAGTTTCTCTTTCTGTGAGTTCATCATTGGTGTACAAGAATGCCGTCTATTTCTTGACGTTAATTTTGTATCTTGCTACTTTGCCAAATTCATTTATTAAGTCTAGTAGATTTTTGATGGAGTCTTTAGGGTTTTCTATGTATAATACTATGTCATCTGCAAATAATGACAGTTTCACTTCCTCCTTTCCAATTTGGATCCCTTTTATTTTTTCTTCATGTCTGATTGCTGTTGCTAAGACTTCCAGTACAATGTTAAATAAGAGTGGTGAAAGTGGACATCCCTGTCTTGTTCCTGTCCTTAATGGAAATGTTTTTAGTTTCTGTCCATTGAGTATGATGTTGGCTGTAGGTCTTTCATATATGGCCTTTATTATATCGAGATATGATCCCTCTATTCCCCCATTGCTGAGTGTTTTTATCAGAAATGGATGCTGGATTTTGTCGAATGCTTTTTCAGCATCTATTGATATGATCATGTGGTTTTTATTCTTCATTTTGTTTATGTAGTGTATCACATTTATTGATTTGCGAATATTGTACCAGCCTTGCATCCCTGGAATTAATCTTACTTGGTCATGGTGAATAATTTTTTTCAAGTATTGCTGGATCCGATTTGCTAATATTTTGTTCAGGATTTTGGCGTCTATGTTCATCAGGGATATTGGCCTGTAGTTTTTTTTCTTTGTACTGTCTTTTTCTGGTTTTGGAATTAGAACTATGCTGGCCTCATAGAACGAGTTTGGAAGTCTTCCTTCTTCTTGAATTTTTTGAAATATTTTGAGGAGAATGGCTGTTAGTTCCTTTTTGAATGTTCAGTAAAACTCCCCTGTGACGCCATCTGCGTCTGGGCTTTTGTTTGCTGGGAGAGTCTTGATTACCTCTTCAATTTCCTTAGTTGTTATTGGTCTGTTCAAGTTTTCTATCTCTTCCCGGTCCAGTTTTGGGAGACTGTGTGTTTCTAACAATTTGTCCATTTCGCCTAGATTGTTGAAATTGTTGCCATATAGTTGTTCATAGTAGCTGTTAACGACCTTTTGTATTTCTGTGGTGTTGGTTGTTACTTCTCCTCTTTCATTTCTGATTTTGTGTATTTGGGTTCTCTGTCTTTGTTTCTTAGTGAGTCTAGCTAAGGGTCCATCGATCTTGTTTATCTTTTCAAGAAACCAGGTGTTTGTTTCATTGATCCTTTGAATTGTTTTTTTGGTCTCTATGTCATTTATTTTGGCTCTGATCTTTACTATTTCCTTCCTTCTACTTGCTCTGGGGTTTTATTTTTGTTTGCTTTCTAATTCTTTAAGTTGTGAGGTTAGACAGTCAATTAGAAATTTTTCTTGTTTCTTGAGGTAGGACTGTAGTGCTATGAACTTCCCTCTCAGAACAGCTTTCGCTGCATCCCATAGATTTTGTGTTGTTGTGTGTTCGTTTTCATTGGTTTCCCGGAAGTTTTTAATTTCTTCCTTGATCTCCTCGGTGACCCATTCATTGTTTAATAACATGCTATTTAGCCTCCATGTGTTGAAATGTCTTTGCATGTTCTTGTTGCAATTGATTTCTAGTTTCATGCCATTGTGATCTGAGAAGATGCTTGATATGATTTCAATCTTCTTGAACTTGTAGAGATTTAGTTTGTGTCCTATCATGTGGTCTATCTTAGAGAATGTCCCATGTGCACTTGAGAAGAATGTGTATTCTGTAGTTTTGGGGTGTAATTCCCTGTAGATATCTATTAAATCCATTTGGTCTAGTGCTTCATTTAGAATCTCTGTTTCCTTGCTAATTTTTTGTCTAGAGGATCTATCCAGTGCTGTCAACGGGGTGTTGAAGTCCCCTGCTATGATTGTATTACTGTCTATTTTTCCTTAGAAGTCCTCTAGAAGATTTTTAATATATTTTGGTGCTCCTGTATTGGGTTCATACATGTTTATCAAGGTTATATCTTCCTGTTGGATAGATCCTTTCAATATTATGTAATGGCCTTCTTTGTCTCTAGTTATGGCCTTCATTTTGAAATCTATTTTATCAAATATGAGTATTGCTACCCCAGGTTTTTTTGCTTTCCATTTGCTTGGAAAATTTTTTTCCATCCCTTCACTTTCAACCTATGTGAGTCTTTTGTTGTGAGGTGGGTCTCTTGTAAACAACATATAGATGAGTCATGCTTTCTTATCCAATTAGCTACTTTGTGTCTTTTTATGGGAGCATTCAATCCATTTACATTTAAGGTGATTATTGATATGTACTTATTTATTGCCATTTTTGTTTAGTGTGGTTCTATTTTTCTTCCCATTTCTCTTGCCAATTACAGTAGTCCTTTTATCATTTCTTGCAGTGCTGGTTTGGTGCTAATGTATTCCCTTAGCCTTTTTTTTTTTTTTTTTTTTTTGTCTGGGAAGCTCTTTATTTGACCTTCTATTTTGAATGATAGCCTTGCTGGGTAGAGTAGTCTTGGATTCAGATCCTTGCTTTTCATGACCTTGATTACTTCATGCCATTCCCTTCTGGCCTGTAGTGTTTCTTGTGAGAAGTCAGCTGAGAGCCTTATGGGGTTTCCCTTGTAGGTAACCTGTTGCTTATCTCTTTCTGCTTTTAGGATTCTCTCTTTGTCTTTAATTTGTGGCATTTTGATTACTATGTGTCTTGGTGTGGGCCTGTTTGGGTTCTTCTTACTTGGGGCTCTCTGTGCTTCTTGAACTTGAATGCCTTCTTCTTTCACCAAATTAGGGAAGTTTTCTGTCAGTATTTTTTTGAATATATTCTCTATCCCTTGCTCATTTTCTTCTTCTTCGGGGAGTCCAATTATGCATATATTATTACATTTCCAGTTGTCCCACAGTTCTCTTAAGGTGTCTTCCTGTTTTTTAATCGTTTTTTCCTTTTGTTTTTCTGATTGGTTCATTTTTTCTACCCTGTCTTCTAATTCACTGATCCGGTCCTCAGCTTCCTCTACTCTGCTTTTTAAACCTTCTAATGTGTTTTTCATTTGTGATATGTCATTTTATGTCTTCTTGATGGTTTTTAATTTCCAATTGGCTTATTTTCAGTGTTTCTTTTTTTTTTTTTTTTTTTTTTTTTTTTTTTTTTTTTTTTTTTATCCTCACCTGAGGATATTTTTCCATTTTTTGTACAGATAGAGTGGGAGGGAGAGAGAGGAAGGGAGAGAGAGAAAGAAACATCGACGTGAAGGGACACATCGAGTGGCTGCCACCCGCACGACCAACCAGGGCCGGGGACAAACTGCAACCGAAGTACGTGCCCTTAGCGGGAACCGAACCCGGGTCTCTCGGGACCGCAGGCCGACGCTCTAACCGCTGAGCCAAACTGGCCAGGGCATATTTTCAGTGTTTCTATGTCCTTACTCATGGTGTTCAGTGTCCTCAAGATCATGGCTCTGAATTCTAGCTCTGTTAACATGCCTAATTGCTCCACATTAATCTCATCTTCAGTGGAGGTCTCTTGCTCTTTCATTTGGCTTCTGTTTCTGTGTTTCACCATTTTGGCTATCACTGTGGGCTTTGGAGCCTGTCAAGTTTTCCCTGTGGGTGTTAGTGTTCTGCTGTTTGTGGCTCCCTCTCCTGGGTTTAGATGAGCGAGGGAGGCCCCACGTTAAACACCACTGTCAAGTCTTACTTTCCTGGTTAAAGTTGCCAGCCCAGGAAAGGTACTGTTATCCTCTAGCTTTTTGCCTGGAGGCTAGCAGTCGAGGTTACTTAATGAGTTTTGGGTTGTCAGTTGATTGAAAAACTCCCTCAGGTGTTCAGCATAAGGGGCTTTCACTAGGGTGGGGCAGATGCTGGTTGTTAATGAGCCTCAATTAGCACTTCAATGGCCCACAGGCTGGGGTTGGATCTTTGAGGGAGGGGCCGCTGCCTCTCCCCAGAACCCTGGGAAGGAGCAATATGGCCACCGTCCTGCATGGCTGCTACTCAGCAAAAGCTCTGAGTGCCCTCCGAATCCGAGTGTCCCAACACAGTTCCAGTCCAGTTTGCCGTCACTCTGCCAGAGCCCAAGGTGAGTGGCTGTGGCTGTTTTAGCCTCTGTCCCAGCTCTGCGCTGTGGAGCCGCTTGGGAGTGTAACCCGAGGGTGCTGCTCCCAGCTAAGGCCTGCCGAGCTGTTGACCATGGGCTCCCAGCCCCCGTCTCACACCTTCACAAGCCTACCACGATCGAGTCAGTGTCCCTGGTTATATGGTCCTCGCAAGCTGCTTTTCTGTTGGTTTTTCCCGTCGATTTGTCTGTGTTATAGTTGTAATTCCAGTTTGGTTCTGGGAGACGGTCTGTGTAGCTTCCATTCACTCCGCCGCCATTTTTTTGACCAACAATTATATTTTGAGTATACTCTATGACAGTAAAAACTATTATTGTCCTCATTTTATTGACTAGGAAACTGAAATCAGAGAGGCTAAATCACTTGCCTAAGACCACACAGCTATTAAGGGGTGGAGCTGCTATTCAAACCTAAGCCTGTATGACTCTAAAACACATGTGCTATATTGAAATGACTTAGACCATGGTTACTTGAAAACAGAAACCACTTCTCTATCTTCCATATTATAGAGTATACAAAAGCACATTAACCCTTTAAAATAATGATGTTATAAGGGTCTCATTATGCCAGTAGAGGTGATCCTTAAACAACATGGGCTTGAACCACATGGGTTCACTTATACTCAGATATTTTTTTTTTATCCTCAACTGAGGACACTTATTATTATTTTTTTCATTTATTTTCAGATAGAGCAGGAGAGAGAGAGGGAGGAAGAGAGAGAGAAACATTTATGTGAGAGAGACACGACTGGTCGCCACCCACACAACCCCAACCAGGGCTGGGGGAAAATTGCAACTGAGGTATGTGCCCTTAGCGGGAACCGAACTCAGGACCCTATGGTCCACAGGCCAATGCTCTAGCTGCTGAGACAAAATGGCCAGGGCTATACTCAGATTTCTTTCAATAAATATATAGTTGGCCATCTGTATCCCTGGATTTTGTACCAGTGGATTCAACCAACTACAGATTGAAAAGAGTTTTGATTCCCAGATGGGAATCTGCTGATGCAGAGGGCCAACCGAATGCATGGTTCTATGCCATCTTATATAAGGGACTTGAATATCCACAGATTTTGGTGTCCACAGAGGTCCTAGAACAAGTCCCCTACAGATACTGAAGGACTACTGTAGTTACGTTTTTGGAGAGTCAAAAGTTACATGTGAGTTTTTGACTGCATGATGGTCAGCACCCCAAATTTCCACATCGTTCAAGGGTCAACTGTAGTTTCTCAGGGGTTGGTAAATTTTTAGAATGTGATAAATTTCTCTGCACTGCCTCATGTTAGTCCTCTTCTTTAGGTAGCTGAAATAGACATCAGTAATGGAGGCCAGTACAGCAAAAAGCTAGTACGATGGAAATACTAAATTTGAACCCTAGTCGTGGAGTAGCTGCAGAGAGGATAGGTTGGGGCTGCCTCCCCCAGAATGCAGTTGTGAGGATCAGACTGAGGTTTTGTGTCATTATAATAATGCTTGTCAACTGTGTAAAACATTTCAGTTAACAGATCACTTTTATATCTTCTACTTCCCTGTTCAGTAGACAAGGAAACAGGCTCAAAGATATGTCATTTGTTGAAGATCACACAGAGTTAGGACTTACAGGTTTCCCAACTCTGAAAAAAAATTATGCATATGGAAGTACTTAATTTTATTGTGCTTATGATAATTTTCTGGGGAGAGAGGCTGTTTCTCATAGATATATGTATGTTAGGGGACAGGTAGTAAAATAGTCAGGCTGTAGAATGCTTGTAAACCATACATGAGTTTTTTACTTTCTTTGCTTTGTGAGGTGTAGCTGCTAGTTGTTCTATATTGGTTCTCTCCTCTTCTTCTGTAGTACTAGAAATTTAGCTGACACAAGATTGCCTCGCTAAAGATTATATTTATAAGCCTCCCTTTCAGCTAGGTGTGACCATATGACTAGGTTCTGCCCAGTGGAAGTGTTATATACAACTTCTAGGTTGTGTCTTTTACTTCCCTTTTCCTTCTTTCTCCTGACTAGAATCTGGATGTGATGGTAGGATCCATGGCAGCTATTTTGGACAATGAGTTGGAAGCTGCATGTTAAAAATGGTAGAGCAACAAGATGGGAATCTCAGCACTATCAAGCCACCACACTATTTATTGATTCAATAAATGTTTTTTGATAGCTAATATATACAAAGCATTATTCTAGATACTGAGGATAGGGCAATGAACAAACAGTAATCTCTGCCATCATAAAGCTTACATTGTGGTTGGAGAGAAGGATAGAAAAACAAGATAAATAAGTAAAACATGTATTGTATTAGGTGGTATTAAATGCCAAGGAGAGAAGTAAAACAGGGGTGAAGAATAGGTTATGTGAGCTCTGGATGGTTTGGCTCAGCAGTTGGAGCATTGGCCTGCAGACCGAGGTGTTGCGGGTTTGATTCCCGGTCAAAGGCATGTATCTGGGTTGCAGGTTCAATCCCCGGCCCCAGTCCGGGTTGTGTGTGAGGCAACAAATCGATGCGTCTCTGTCACATCTATGTTTCTCTCTCTTTCTCTAAAAATATCCTCAGGTGAGGATTAACCAAAAAAAAAAAAAAAAAAAGATTATGTAAGAGAGCATTATAATTTTAGACAGGGTTTGAGAATCAGGGTGACATATAAGAGCAGGAAAAATGGAGGAGATAAAGGATAAGGGAGAGGCAGAAAAACTTGAGGGTTTTGAACCTGGCAAAATGGTGGTTCATATAGCAAAGTTAAATAGAATAACTTGGCTGTTTCAGATGAAGCCTCCAAGCATAGAAACAATCCTTAAATGCGTCCAAGGTTAAAAAAATGATGAAAGGGGTGGGATTGGGGAAGAGGGTGTCAATGGGGGGAAAAAGGAGGTGTCATCTGTAATACTTTCAATAAAGATAAAAATGATGTCCAAATTATGCCTTTGAGTTGTGGACATATATGGACCCATAGGTACAAATGATGATCATCTGAGAAATTGCATATGTAAACCTATGTAAAACAAAGCAGCTTGATTATAGCAGAAAGGGCATGGAGCAGAGTTAGGAAACCTGGGTGCAGGCTACCTTTGCTGTGAATTCAGTTTGTGGCTGGATAATTTCCCCCTTTCTGGGATCCAGTACCATGTATGAATGAAGATACTTGATTGAGTAGATGAGTGCCTTTCAAACTCTGCTCTGTGGTACACCAGGAGTGTGGAAAGCCCTTTCAGGGCCTGTTGAAGTGGATAAGGAAGGCAGAAGAACAGCTAGGACTAATGGTTATTTCTTTGCTTCTAACAGAGTTCATCAGTGGACTAGATGTTATCTGAGATGCCTGCTAGTTCAGACACTCTAGAACTGCTAGCCTGGCAGCAGCATTGGGAATCTTTGTTCACCCCTCCTTATACATTATTTAAGACTTTGGGAAGGTTTCCTGAATTATATGGATGTCAACAGGGTTAAGAATGGTGCAAAGAGAAATGGACCAGTGGTCCAAGAAGGCATTATGGAGGAAAGGAAACACATTTACACCTATTTCAGGCTGCATTCCTGTCAGTGATTTGTCTTCATTCATTCAGAAGTGTTCACTTGCACTTCATGGTTCTTCAGGGAAGGGTGATGTGTTTAATGTAGTCACCAACTCTCTTGCTTTCCCTCTCCCAACTCCCTCCAAATGAAGTTAGCTCTGTGTTCAATACATGTTTACTGAGAACCCTATGGGTACTAGGCATTGAGCTCAGAGCTTGGAATAAAAGATAAATATGCTACAGTCACCCTCCTCTAGTACGTCAACATCTGATAGAACATATAGATATGCACAGAAGTTTACCATAAAATTCAGTATTGGAAAAATATATTAATTATATTTCCCTTTATTTAAAAATTAACTTCAGTGTACAGTTCAAGAATATACTTGAAACCTATGTAATCTTATTAACCAATGTCACCCCAATACATTTAATTTAAAAAGGAAATTCTACACTGCCAACACTGCTACATTCTCGTTTTTCTCTATATTTTATGAGTAAAAGCACCTCATATTATTGTCATTCACAAATAGCTGTCATTTTGCCCTTGTTCTTGTACTCTGTTATCACCTGTGCAGAACAGTGCTATTTTTATTTATCTTGTGAATTATCTCATAGAGTACTAAATGATTCTATTTAGTGACTACAAAAAATAAAAATGAAGAAGGTAGCAAACATGATCATCTCTGCTTATGAACAAATTGTAATGAGAGCCCAGATGAAAGAAGAAATGATGGGGAATGAATCCACCAAAGCTTCCCAAACTAGGTGATATTTGAATTAAACTCAGATGATGATTAGGAATTTCCTAGGGACTCAAAAATCAGACGTATGAGTAGGGGCAAGCATTATAGACAAATGGAATGTCACACAAAGCTGGGGGTTGTCTGGTTGGTTTAGGGAACAGCTATTTATTCTGTTTGTCTAGAGCAGGTATGGTAAATGCCTGGCATGGTCATCACTATTGGCTCCTCCCATGCCTATGGCAGAAATTGTTAATCAGACATAATATTCTTTCCCAGTTGTCCTGGATATGGCTTAGAATCCTTCTAAACACAATATTCCAAATGGCTACTTGCATTCAATTTGAATTGATTCATGAGATTAATCATATTTGCTGTACTTAGCTGACCTGCAATGCTTTTAAAGTTACAGATTTTTAGAAAACTATAATCTCATTGGGAATCTAAGTTTTTAACAAGCTACTTCCCCTTTCCCTGCCATGATTCTGATGTAGTGAGTTTATGGATATATATTGGGTAGATACTATGCTGTATCATGTTACTCAATTAAACTTTTTCACCTGCCACCAGAAATTTCAAATCAGAGGAGTGGTCTGTATTTCAGAAAGCTGCCTTTGGCAATAGCATAGGAGTACAGACTGAAGGAATGAAAACTGGTAGCAGGGAGACTCCTTAGTATTTAATAATAATAATTCAGGCAAGAGATAATGAGTGTGTAGGAGGAGAGGATAAGTTGGATAGATATTAACTGAGACAGATAACAGAAAAATAAGTGCCAGAAGCCAGCGCTTTTGGGGAATATCAAAGAGGGAAAAACAACTTGCAGGTGAAGGGTGAGGGTTTGTGTATGGGAAAAGATTCATAAAGACAGAATGTGAGCCAGACTTTGAAAGACATTTAGCACTGGAAATTGAGAAAGGGGTGGAAGGAGGCCATTTCAGACCTCTGGAGCATAAGAGCAAAGATCCAAAGGTAGAAAAATCACAGGGCATGTATGAAAAGCCGTAAGTAATGCAGTTTTGCAAGCTTTAGTTTGGCATTCAGAGGTGACTTTCCCCCCATCATCATTCCTGTTCCTAGATGGCTTTGCTCACTATCCAGCCTGCAGGTGTTCAGGAAACATAAATTGGCGTTAATATTAACTGAAGTGTAGCTGAATGTGGAAGACCTCTCATCTGCAAGAATATAATTTTAATGCTGATTCTAAGAGCCAGTTCTGGGTTGTTCCCACTGCCATTTGCCAGCCTTGAATACTGCTGAGAGCGGATAGCTAAGGATGTGAAACGTTTATTTTCTAATGGGGGTGGGAAGAACAGGCCTAGAGCCATTAAAAACCCTTCAGGGCACATCCAGCACACATAAAGGCAATCTCTGCAGGTCTCTGAAGTCAGCTCCTTCTATCCCTAGGCAAAAAAAAAATATTAAAAAATTCTCTTTCAATTGAATTACGTTATATAACTCAATTTTCTCACAAGATATTGCATTCACAAAGTACTACCTCAGTCAGTACATTTTCTCCTTACTACAAACTTATGAGGTATGTTTATGATTTCCCTTATTGTGAGAATAAAGAAACGAAAGTTCAGAGAAGTTACAGGCAAGTATACAAGGATATAGGATATAAAAATATAATATATAAGAATAGAGGACTAGTAACTGACCAAGCAAGGCTCAAATCTGTGTCTTCTACCACTATCTCCAATTCCTAAACTTTTACACAAGGAGGTATTAAGGATTAAAAATACCATCAAATGTAACCCATAAATCTAACACATTCTTTTGAGGGGCTTCAACAATAATTCATTTCAACAAACACTTTATGAGCACCCATTCTGTTTTAGACACTATGCTATGTCCATGGGATGCAGACTGAGAAAACACAATTCTTACCCTTAAGGAGTTCACAGTCCAGTGGGGAAGACAGATCCATATATAGATAATCACAAGCCAATAAGAGAAATGATAATGGAAGAATGTATAAAGCACAGTGGAAATTCAGAAGAAGGGGAACAACTATACAGAGAGGAACTGGCCATTGAAGTAGACCAAAGACCTCAGGTAACAACTAAATTTCTATGGTAGAATTGCAGACTTGGAGATGAGGTAGAAAAGGAGTATATTTTTGGGAACTTCCTGAAAATACCTTTGCACTTCTCTGATTTCAGAGTTAACTGCATTTGGGGTGGCCATTATTGTGCTGCAGCTGTCTGGGTTGGATTCAGTGGGGCCTATGGCTTGTCCCAGCAAACTCTTGATTGATTTCTGCAAAGCCTGGTGCAAGGTGTTAGATGCAGGAAGAGCAGACTGAGTATTGACATTTGTAGTTGTTCCGTATGTGTCTGGGGCTGGAGTGGGTCAGCCTCATGAGCCCTCAGAGTTCACAATAAGAATAGGGCCTGCCAGGCACCATTCTGCCTATCATAGGAAGGAGAATTGAACTAACACCGATTAAATGATTACTATTTCATTTTAGTTCAGCTCAGAACATGCTTATCAAACATCTCCTATATGTTAGGCATTTTATAAAGCACCACAGATTCACCTTACAGTGGAAGAGATAATAGGTAAAGAAATAACTGTAAATAAATAACCCAATGTGATATGTTATAAATTTATATATAATAAGCTATGAAAGGGCAGAGATACAAATTCTGTTTGGGGGTTTAGAACAAGCTTTATTAGGGAATTGACATTGGGATTGGACTCTTATGGATGAGTAAACCAAGCATTGTGCTAAGTATACTGTATAATGTTTTAAAAGAGTAACTATTATGCAGGATAATTTTAGTTGCAAAGTACAGAAAACCCAACTTAAACAGACTGAAATAAACCAGGTACTATTGGTTCACACAACAGAAAAGTCTTGAGGTGGAACTTCAAGCATGGTTCAGTTATGACTCTACTCGTTTTATCTGTGATTCTCTTGACTATCCTCCTCTGTATGCGGGCCTTGTCCTTGTGTTGGTTTCTCTCATGGTTGCAAAAGGAAAAGCAATGGCAACTGAGGCTTGATGCTTCTTTTATATCCAGTGAGGTAGAGAACATTGTTTCTCACACCATACATAAAAGTGAACCTTAGGATAAGGACAAGTAACATTTACAGTTATATTGTAGGAAGCTTGAAAGGTCTCCCGCTAATTAGTTCAAAAACAGTTGAAAAGTTCAAATAGCTTAAAGGCAGTCCCAATTGCAGCATATGCCTCATATTTGTAAAATATGCCTCTTATTGTATGTGTGTTGATTTAGAGACAAAATTCTGGACTTCTAGAATAGTAACTCTACTTTCACAACATAAAGCCATTCACTTGTCATATCAAGTGTTCTTCACAGCCTGCATATCAATAAGGACAGTGGATAAAACTAATTATAAGAAGTCAGTTGCAAATGGTTTAAGAGTACAGTTTATGATGTCTGCCACATCTAGGTTTCTACCTCTACTTTGCCATCACTTAACTGGGTACCTTGGGCAAATTACTTAACCTTTTGGAGCCTTGATTTCATTATCTATAAAAAGGAAACAATATTTAGACCTACCTCATAAAGTTTGAGGATTTTATGAGATAATTCATGTAATGCATATAGCAAAGGTTCCCAACGTTTCTTGGTTTGCTGTGCCCTTAGTGTGTCAGTAATTGTTTTTGCAGCACCCCTGAGCTGAAATACTTAACACTTCTGTTTACCAAATAATTTGGTACAAAAAATAATAGCAGTTTATACCACGTCCTGCAGATGTCTCTGTTGTTTCCCTCAAAAATTAAAAATATCTTACAGTACCCCTGTGAGTTGGCTGTGGTGCCATGGAGGGCCTTGGTGCATATTTTGGGACTAGAATATTACCAGGCGCATATTTGGTGCTAAGCACATGGTATTTATTATTATTGTCAAATATCTGCAATTACTATTAGAAGGAACCTGGCTACCAAAAAGGATGCTGATTGATTACTTTGACTCAGATGTTGAATATCCCTGAGTAAGGATGACTCCCTTTTGGTAGTAATCCCTTCTAGTTCAAGGTTTCTTCTAAATCAACATCAACTCACCCCAGCCTGAGAGAGGAGAGTGATTTCTATGTGCATAAACAAGAAAACATTATTCTTGAAGCAGTGACATTTTCTAGGTTTACCCCTGTTAAGATTTCCCAATCCTCCATTCTCAGTCACCAGCCAAAAGTCACTCAGAGAGCTTTCTGTATGTTAGACTAAAAATACTTCCTGTTATCTCTGCCTGCCTCTCTTACTCTCCTTTTCCTTCCCCTTCCTCTTCTTCCTCTCTTCATATCCCTCTTAACCAGTTTCTGAAACCTGGCCCCTGCCTCTCCATGATGAAGAGAGAATGGCTACTATATTCAGGAAAAATGACTGGTTGAACTCTGTTTTGACTCTCAGCTTGGCCTGTGATCCAGGAAGAACAGTGAGTACTGATAGCTCATTCCTGCATTCCTCCTCCTTCTCCCCTAAGGAAGCAGAGAAAGAAACATTACCCATCTATATGCTACTTACAAGAGACTTATTTAAAAATGAAAGACCCATACAGACTGAAAGTGAAATAGACTTTCAAACAAAGAATGTAAAAAAAGACAAAGAAGGGCATTATGTAATTTTAAAATATTAATAATTTTAAAATAAAATACCCAATAAGAGGATATAATAACCACAAATATCTATATACCCAACATAGGAGCACCTAAATATATAAATCAAATATTAGTGGGCATAAAAGGAGAGCTTCACAGTAATACCATAATAGCAAAGGATTTTAATTCCCCATTCACATCAAGGGATAGATCATCCAGGCAGAAAATAAGGAAATAATTATCTTAAATATCATATTATACCAAATTGACTTAATAGATATGTATAGAATATTTCATCCCCAAACTGCAAAGTACATTTTTTTCAAGTGCACACGGAACACTCTTCAGAATAGGTCACATATTAGGCCACAAAACAAGTGTCAATAAATTCAAGAAAATTGAAATCATATCAAGCATCTTTTCCAACCACAGTGACATGAAACTAGAAATCAACTATAGGAAAAAACTGGAAAAAACATAAATACATTGAGACAAAACAACATGTTCCTAAACAACCAATGGATCAAAGACAAAAATCTATTTATATATTTATTTCAATATGTTTTTATTGATTTTTTTAGAGGGAGAGGAAGGGAGAGAGAGATAGAAACATCAGTGTGAGAGAGAAACATCAATCGGCTGCCTCCTGCACGCCCACTACTGGGGATTGAGCTCGCAACCCGTGCATATGCCCTGACTGGGAATTGAACCGGACCTCTCAGTCCATGGGAGGACTCTCAATCCACTGAGCCACACTGGCCGGGCAAGACAAAATCAGTTTCAACAGAGAGACTTCAGAAGGTGGCTGTGGACTTGGGTATGTTTGAGAGGCTGAGGAGAATGGAGGCGGGGGCTATGTGAATCTCTCAGCAATTGAGGTCCATGGGGGATCTTTGACATTTTTCTAGAGGCTAGAGCTGACTTTAGTTCTAGTTTGTTGTTTAGATTCACTGAAGGAAAACCTAATGTTTGAGGAATGAGAAGGAATGAAATAGCAGACCTGTCCATGCACTGTTGACTCTGGGCCTCCTTGGTGCTGGCCAGCAGAGGTCGGGAGCGGCTGGCTGGCTTTTAGCCCCAGCCAGCAGCGTTTGCTTTGGCTGTTGCGGGAAAGAGCACTTTGTGGAAAGCCAGCCCTCTCAGCCAAGGGCCTATTTTCGTCCTGAATCTGTTGAGTCCAGCCTGAAGACTGGGTCCAGGATCAACAGAGGCCATGGAAAATGGGACTGGATGCTTGGAAGCAAGAATTGTGGGCTTTGTCTTCCTGACCAGGGCATTCATCCATGAGCCCATGAAGGCAGGAATGATGGGGAACCAGTGTCTTTGTGACATCAGAGCCAGAAAGAGCTACCTGCTCTTTGCATGGTCACTGGCTGGAATATATTGCTAGGTTTCACCTCTTCCCAGGCTATCCAGTTTAGAAAGGTGGATGTGTGGCTAGAGCTGACACAGTTCTCAAAGTGCCTGAGGTCTCCTAAGTGGGGGCCTTTCCACATGGAGGAACCATTAGATCATTGGATCAATATCCTTATCAACCAACTGGACACCATGGAAACACAGAAAAGTATTACTTAGGATTTCTTTCTTCTAGAACTCAAGGTCCTTCTGAGAAACACGCCATTTTCACAAAGAAATTATTTCAGTACTAGACACAGTACAGTGAGGACCACATGAGTGGAACAAATAAGTGCTCTAGGAGTTCAGAGGAGAGCAAGAGCCCCGGAAGAGATATGGTTGAGTTGAGTCCTAAAAGGCGAGTAAGAAAAAGAAGGATGTGATGAGATTGCTCTTATGCTTCTAAGGTAGAAATCCTTTGAAACTGACTCCACATATTTCTTTGATTTATTGTAGGATCCTGGTCTCCAACCAGATTGTATTCAGTCTATCATACCTGTATTGAGATGTTTCTGAACCTCAGTGACCAGAATGACCTAAACTTCTCAGATCACTGCAACTTGTATAGAGCTGGAATAGAACTAGGGAGATGTCTGGAAGCATGAATCATCTTCCTCAAGTCCTTCATTTACCCTGTCACTCAACCCTATCCCTATTTGAAATGTAATAGTGACTCTTCCATTACTTTCAGGATGGCCAAGTATTTGGTATTCAAGGCCTTTCACCCTCTGATCCCAACCTTCATTTCCAGCTGTTCTCTCATTCTTCTTGGAGACTCTCAGCAATTCCATACAAACTAAATCTACTCCTTATCCCCCGAAGCCCATGAGAAGTAGCTTAACGTTATTTGTGAGCTCAGACAACTTTGGCACCAGTCCTCTCCCTCCCTTAGAGAATTTGGGATTCTTTGTGAGGACTCTAAACTCCCTTTCATATCTAGTATTCCCATTACATTCTTACATAAGCAGAGTCTTATGCAAAACTAAATCTTTGATCCTCTAAATAAGGGATCAGCAAACTTCTATGAAGTGGCAGATAATAAATATTGTAGGCTCTGAGAGCCATAGGTCTTTGATCGAACTACTCAACTCTCCTGTGGTAGCAGGAAAACAGCCACAGACAATATGTAAATGAATGAACATGGCTGTGTTCCAGCAAAACTTTATTTATGGACTGAAATTTAAATGTCATATAATTTTTCACATATCACAAAGTATTTTTTCTTTTTCTTTTTTTCAACCATTTAACAATGTAAAAACCATTCTTAGCTCACACTATAAAAAATAGGCAGTAGGGTAGATATGGCCTGTAAGCCCTAGTTTGCCAACCTGTGCTCTAGAAGACAGAACTTGGACTACTGGGGGGAAACTATGGGGGGAGGGAGTTTAGCTCAAAATAAAAAGACCAGAATTATGGGAAAATGGAATGGATTTCCTAGGAAGTTAGAACTACTCATTTTTCACCAAATGTATTCAAGCACCACTAGTTAGGGATGTCTAGGAGGACTCAAAGGTCTTGTGGGGGCTTGGACATGATACTTTAAGTCTATAGGACTATGCTTTTGTGAGTTTTCCTTCTTCCACATAGCTATTATTGTCCAACTACTTGCAATCTTCTTTTTATTTTTAAGGTCTGTGTGGTTATCTCTCACTATTTTCCACTTGGCATTTGATGATACTGTCTCAATTTGCTCCCCAATTTTTCATGTATGTACATATTATTCCCCTTCCAGAAAGTCAGGGGTTAATGCCAAAAGGGCAAGGTTCATCAAGCAGCCGCTACACTGTTGCCTAGCAACCATCAAGGGCAACTGCAAATTACCTCAGAGGTCTTTGTGGGAAGATGGTCTGATCCAACCATTAGGGCAGAGTAAAGAGCAAATGAGATAATACATGTAAAGGCCCTTTATTAACTATAAAACAGAGTTTAATTCTGTCTTACAGAACATATTCTCTTTTACTTTGCTAAAATGAATTTAAATTTGTTTCAAGAAATGTCAGCTTCATTTGCTCCCCTCCTTTCCACAGTGGTTTGATCCTGCCTCTTAGAACAACCACCCCTTACTGCTAATCCTTCACAGTAGTCTTATCCTGCCCCACAGACTAGGCCCTTTATGGTCTTACTCTCCCTTCTTCATTTCATCTCTACCCCAGAGAGGTTTTATGACACCTATAGAACAGCATCCATGTTTTGCTTCCTGTACATCTCAGTGGTCTGATCCTGTCCAGAGAGCATCAGCATCTTTTCCTTTCTGTCTCAAGCCAATGATTTGGTTCTGCATCATTGAGCATCAGTTTCTTTTAGCTCCTCCTCCGGGGTCTACAGTGGTTTGATCCTACCTCACAGACTATTAGGTCCTTTCTGATTCCCCCTCCAGCATCACCACCACAGATGGTATGATCCTAAGCATCAGGTCCTTTTTGTACCCCCAACTGGTCTTCTAAACAGATCCATCTTGATCCCTTCAGTGGCTGGTTCTTGCATTAGCCATGTAAAACTGACTCAAATGGGTTTAAAGTGGTCAGATTTGCTCTTGAACAGTTCAAATCTTTTCTCACAAAGAAAATATTAGTTCAGACCAGTTCAAATCTATTTTTAATAGTTTATACTAATTCTTCAGAGCTGGAGCCTGAGGTTGGTAAACCCAGGAAGATGGTTGAAGATGATGCTGATTCGAGCCAAAGCAAGGAATCAGGTACTTACAGTAGTTGAAACTGAGCTGAGAACTAGAAAACAGATCAAATAAAATTGGAAAATACAGGAGCCAGGGTTGGTTGAGGGGAGGCTCAAACAAGATTAGTTGTACCCAAACATATTTTTTGAGAGGTGAGAGGCCATTTTGAGGAGGTAATGTAGGATTTTTGGCTCTTCCTTGGTATATGTGGACAACAGTCTGGGAACTGATACCATTTAGCATCCCCATCCTGCTGGAGCTGATACTGAGTTTTATGTGACTCCAGGGATTCTTGGATTTGAAAGCCAACCCCTAGGGCTATTCTTTGTGTCTGGTCTTAGGTCACAATTATTAGAGTTCCAGACCACAAATGAAACCTTCCTATTCCTTTGACTCTGGACTGTGATGATGCTTCTTAGATGTTTAGGAATGCTATTTAGGTTAGAAGAAGAGACTGGTAAATCTTGCAGAAAAAAGCTAATTATAATAGGTAAGACATGAAGTGAATGACTCAGTTAATTAGAATTGAGTTGAGGACTATACCTTGTAATTTTTTAAAGAGATGTATAAAAGAAAGTAGTTAAGTTGAGAACAGTATTTGATTTCTCATTTGTAGGACTGGCTATCTATCTCATTGTTGTGGGCTGAAGTAAAAATTGGCCAGTGTTGTCTGGATTTCTCCCAGATGGTTGTCTTTCTGTGCTTTGTGAGGACACAGTATGAAGGGTAGGGATTGAAAAAAAGTAGAGATGATAAGGACATTTTTATAGACTATAGCATTTCTAATTTGTACAAAATCTCTGCTGTGGGACAATGAGTAGGGAGGATGCTTTGATGATGAGTGACAGAATGCTGCAAGACTGAGGATGGGGTTGTAGCTCTGTTTTGGTGCTGTTTATGTCTCAAGATCTTTTCTGCAGAAGGACGAGGTTCTATGTGGCTGCTTACCTTAATGTAAAAAGGAAAGGACTCTTAGAATGGCAGAAGAACATAGTTTCCTGGGAGGGAAATTGATCCTTTTGTGAGAGAATTTGTCTTAGTATCCTGTAATTTGAAAGATTTCTTTTAGGAAGATGGATTTAGTTGGTCACTGCTTGTTTCTTGACAGGGGAGGATGGTGGCCATTTTAGTCAAGTAAATTGAATGGAATTTCTAAATGTTGAGGTAGAAAAGAAAATCAGAAGATTTGGAGTTAGTTAACTTAGTCTTTAAATTGTGGTTTTATTTGTTATGTGGACCTTGAGCCAATTAGCTAACCTCCCAAAAGTTTGTATACCTCATTTGAAAAATAAAGTTAATATCATCTGTCCTAAATAGAAGAACCCTAGAGTTGAGTTTAATGCCTTTTGGAGCAAAGTAGCTGCCATTCAATATTTTTGTTTGATTTAACTAGATTTTGTGGCAGGAATTATTTTTGTATATATATGTGGAAATAATACTTAATTTAACTTGACAAGGACAGTTTATTTTTAAATTTTTAGCAGGTGCTTTCCCAAAAGAAGCTATTGAACTATTCTGAGAAGCAAATTATATAAAGCAAAATATAGATGTGAGCAATTGTTGTTTTTATAATAATATGTTGATTATCATTAAAGTGACACAGAAAAGCCACAGCATAAAATGGCTTCCAATATTTTCAACTCACAGATATTTCTGGTTCCAGACACAATTCCTGCTTCATCCTGGACCTGTGGTGTGAGGGTGGGAGATGGGGTATCATGAAAGAGATATAGGTAATAGGTGAGGCCCAGTGTAAAGAGGGTGGAGTATCACAAACTGTACTTCAGCCACAATATTTTGAAATTATTTTATTACAAGGCAAGCTTGGATTACCTCATCTGGAATTTGACATCCTCACTAAAAATACCAGGAACAGGTAAAGGAGAAAGAGTAAGGGTAATTATGTGGACCTTCATGAACGTGGAGGTCCTGATTCTGCCATTCACAGGTAAGGAAGATGGGAGCCAGGTCAGGCAGTAGAGCATGAGCTTGAAAAAAATTAAACTTCAATATATTTGTGGCTTTAATAGCCCCATTAAGGACCTGTGTCCTGTATTCAGGTTTATGGGCTTGGAAACGTGGCCTTTTTTCATAGGGTCATTTGACTAAAAATGCAATTATGTGATGGCTATAGTATATTTGCATTAAGTATGGTGCTTAGTTATTGTTTAAAGAGAGACAAAGACAAAATAGAGGTTAAGAAGAGAAGCCTAGAAGGCAGAGCCGGGCATGATTGCTGTCTTCCAGTATCTGCAAGATTGTCAGAAGAAAGAGTATTTTATCTGTATGATGTGATCTCAAGGGACCGAATTAGGATTGATAAATAGAAGTTATAGCAGAGCTGACTGAAGATAAGATGGGCTGTATTATGTTGACATGAGAAATGTTCAAACCTGTAGAGAATTTTTATGAGTTTATTGGAGCCCAACTGATGACAATGTTCATGAAGCAAAATCTCAATAGATTGAGAAAATGCTCTGGA
Organism: Molossus molossus; assembly: GCF_014108415.1. NCBI lineage: Eukaryota > Metazoa > Chordata > Mammalia > Chiroptera > Molossidae > Molossus > Molossus molossus. The sequence continues at coordinate 7,950,741 of NW_023425355.1, read as the reverse complement.
GAATGGCAGTTTTGCAGTTTACAGTTTATTTATTTATTTTTTTTAAATCCTCACCTGAGGATATTTTTCCATTTATCTTCATATATAATGAGAGGGAGAGAAAGAGAGAGAGAGAGAGAGAGAGAGAGAGAGAGAGAGAGAGAATGAGAATTGATTGGTTGCCTCCTGCAGGACCCCAACCAGGGCCAGGGACAGAACCGCAACCGAGGTATGTGCCCTTGACCAGACTCGAACCCAAGACTCTTTGGTCCGTGGGCCGATGATGTAACCGCTAAGCCAAACCGGCCAGGGTTGAAGTTTATTTTATACATTAAGGAGAAGGTGTAAGACGTTACATGAAATTCATTGGTGATAGATTAGGGAGGCAGGAGAAAGCGGAGTAAATCTCTGATATTGAATAAAAAGTAAAATGGATAGATGCATACATCTTTTACATTGGTAGGTACAGGATAGTTAACAATTAACATGTACAGCACATAGAGATGGTATGCAGGAGAACAAGATAACGATGAGGGCTTCTGGTGCTGTGGTGGGAGTTTGTGTCCTCAGGGTCTGGAAAAAGGGGTTACTCTGACATTCCAAAGGCATGTTACCATAGATGCAAAAAGACAGTGGACAGGCTCAGTTAAGGTACAGATTGACCTTTGCCAAGGAAGAGACCAGTCTGGGACATACCTACCCTCCATGAACTGCTTTTAGTTAGAAAGTTTTAATTTCAGACCACCTGGCCTGAGTTTGTAAGGCCACCACGCAGACCTCCCCTGAGCTCGTCAGGTTTAGTATGTGGCCCCCTTTTTTTTACAGTTAGATGGAAATGAGTTGCTTATCATAGGAAACCTTTGAGCAGAAGCTGGCTGAACACTTGTTAAGGATTTAGCTTTTGCTACAAAACTTCAAATGCAGTCTTAATTGCCACCGTTTAGTGGATTGAGAGAGTCGCCATGAGCATTTTTCGAATGTTCTTTGGTTGATGGAGGGAGTGGTGATCAGAAAGAAGAGGTATAGGGAAAAATGAAACAGACTCATGGACACAGACATCAGAGTGGTGATTGCCAGAGGGGAGTTGGGGAGGGGGACTGGGTGAAAGAGGTGAAGGGAGTAAGTACAAATTGGTAGTTACAGAATAGTCACAGGGATGTAAACTATAGCATGGGGGTATAGTCAATAATATTGCAATAACTATATACAGTGCCAGGTGGGTACTGGAAATATCAGAAAGAACACTTTGTAAAGAGTATAGCTATCTAATCACTATGCTGTACAACTGAAGTCAATACAAAATAATGCTGAAAAGATATTTTATTTTGGTGTTAATATTTTTTTTTATGTTAAGGTTATATTGGTGCTGAATCTAGTTGAAATGATTTAGATGTTAATTGTATTACAGTTGTTCCTCACCACTTCACGCTTCAACTTTCGCGCCTTCACTCTATCATGGTTTTTTCAAGTATAGTATTTGAAAAAAAATGCAATAGAGTAAAGCCGGGAAAGTCGAAGTGCGAAGTGGCGAGGGACGACTGTGTATAAAGAACCCTACTTCACAGAAATTTATTTATCCTAGTAGAGTCTGGAACTGATTAACCACGATAAATGAGGGCCGACTGTATTCTTTAAACTTTTCTAGACAGAAAATATAAAGTTTGAAAAATTAAAAAAATATATATATAAGGTAAACCCTGAGAATAACTAGTGAATTCAAGGAAACCCTAGGGTTAGCTGGTGTGGCCCAGCCAAGGATGACACTGGAAGAAGGAATCACTTGCTAAGCACTGAGTATATGCCTTGTGATTTCACATATATTATTTTTTGATTTTCACAACAAGGAGGTGCATTATGTAATATTAGTATTTCTTTTCCTGATGAGAAAATTGAGGCCCAGAGAGGGTAAGTGACTTGCCCAAGGTCATGCAGCTGTTAATTGACTTTGGGGGAGCACATCAAAACCCTACTTAGGGAAAAACGTGACAGAATTTCTACTTTTTTACCTGATCATCTCTGCAGTTGAGTAAAGAGCTGGTATTGCCAGAGGCGAGTCAGAACTGTGTGGATAAGTGCGTCATGCTGGGCTGGGTGCCTGGAGTAGATGAGAATATGAAGATATATGATCAGCCTCTAGTCCAGCAGGTCCTGGAGGATAGTGTTGGAACGCAGCTGAGCTATTACACAGGCTAATTGGCATGACTATTTATTCGTAATGTCTGTACCTTATACAGAACACTGTCTTCCATAGACTCTCAGAATGGCACAGCTGTAAGAGAATGTAAAGATCTTCAAAGTCCAGACAAGCCTATCTATTTTGAAGAACAGGATAGTGTGATACAGAGAGGGGAAGGGATTTCTCCAACTTCTTCCACTTGATAGTTTTGTCCCTGATATTGCCAGGGACTTATTTAATTTTAAATGTAACCTAGCATATTTAATATTAGCGTTTCTTAGAGCAGATTTGTTTTTCAGGTAGGACTAACTCCCCTGTGAAACTTGGTACTCTGTTTCAGAGCTACAAGATATATATATAATGTTCTGGTTTGTTTTTTTCCTAATACTGTAGAAGCCAACAAAATACAAATGGAAAGAACACAAGCTTTAGAGTTAGACAGATTGGGTTTAATTTCTTTAGTGAAACCCATGGGAAATTCTTTAACTTCTTTGAGTTTCAGATTCATTAGTTGTGAAAATGGGAATAATAATTGTTTGATTTCCATCATGTGGAGTTTGTGGTGCTTGTAAAAGATCCAAGTGTAGAGATTTCAGAAGGGCTGAAGCTTAGGAGATATGGATTTGAGAATCAACAGCCAAGGGGAAGGTACATAAAATTACATGCATGGATAGCATTCCCCGGGCAAAGGAATCTTTTTCACATGACATCTCTTCAGCTATTTAAGGTTGAAAGTCATGTTATCCAGAAGATTCAATTCTCTAGGCTAGATGTCAGAATTATCTGTGATAATTCTGCATTTGTCTTCATTTCTAACCTCTTCACTAGCCAAGTTGTCCTTTTGAGTACATATCATATTTTGGTTTTATCACTCCTGAGGTGTAACTTTTTTTTGTTTGTTTTTTATCCTCACCAGAGAACATTCTCGCATTTATCTTCAGATAGAACGGGAGGGAGAGAGAGAGGAAGAGAGAGAGAAACATCGATGTGAGAGAGACACATCGAGTGGTTGCCACCCAGACAACCCCAACCAGGGCCAGGGACAAACTGCAACCGAGGTACGTGCCCTTAGCGGGAACCGAACCCTGGTCTCTTTGGTCCGTGGGCTGATGATCTAACTGCTGAGCCAAACCAGCCAGGGCAGGAGGTGTGATATTTGAAAGCTAGACACACCACTCCTAGTATGGTGTGGAGAAAGAGGTGACAAAAAAAAAAAATAATAAAGAAGGAGGTGGCATTTGAACTGAGTAATGAAGGATATCTAGGATTTTTCTAGGTGAAAAATGCAGGGTAAATCTTGACTTTCTTTTCTTCTACATGTCAATGTTGATACCCTAGACTAAAAGCAATGCTTTTGAGAGGCACTAAGAGTAATTTACCTTTGGTATGGCTGCACCTAGAATATTCTAATGCTTTTCCTCAAAATCCAGGTAACTTGTCATATTCTGATGCCCTGATATTGGGATCAATAGAGGATGGACACAGAAAAAAATTCAAGAATTCTACATCATTTTGATGAATCAGGTATGTAGTGTGGAGAATGGATTAAAAGTGAGGAAATATTGGGGAGAGAAGGAGAAATGAACAAATGTTTGTTGAGCACAAACATTTGTTGCAGTGTTATAACTCTTACCTCATTTAATTTTACCAAGTGTATTTAACCACCCCAGAAAGTAGACAATTATTTCATTTTTACAGATGAAAAGTAATGAGAGCTTGAAGGAAGGTTGAAGAATGGAGGTTGTGGGAGTATATGTATATAATTTATACTTTAGAAATAAAATTAGATATAGTAGTAGCAAGGGGAGAGGGATTATTAATCAGTTTAATTGTAATGTGCAGATAACCACTAGGACTCTGCTTATTTCAAGGGGTAGTGCCAAAGTTAGATAAAGTAAGGGCTATAGCAATGTCCTGTAAACTGCAGACCACTGTACCAGTTGGGACTTCTCAGAAGCTTTGAACTTTTGGCAACTTGGGAGAATGGAAAGGCTATTAATAGAGGTGGGTACTCAGGAGAAAGAGTATATTGGAGGGAAGATGGCATTTTCTAATTCTTTAACAACTCCTCCTGTGGTTGTCAGTTCACACTTCTCATAACACTTCCCATTGTTTTCTACAATTGTGCATAGAGACTCCATATATGTAATTATCTATAAATGCTTAGACTATACCTGGCATGATACACAAGAAACTTTTAACAGTGATTGTTTCTAGAAAGGGGAATTGTGTGGGAGTGGGAAGAACACTTTGCAAACCTTTTGAACTATACATCATATGCATGAGTTACCCTCTTAAAAATTATAAAACAGACTAAGAACAAAATGGGAAAACCTCCTAATTCCCCAATACATTTACATCTCCTGTATTTTAACCTCATACTTTCCCCTGTCTGTTAAGTCTTGACTTACTTGTCAATGAGTCTTTTCCCTGACCAACCTAACCCGTATCCTATTCTTTATGACCATTTGATGTGGGGGCCAATAGGAAGAAGAAAATTTGAGCTAGCAAGTGTAGACTATCCTTGCAAAAGATTAGTGGAGAAAGGAAGGGTATTTATTAGGTAAAGGGGGACTTTGGGATCAGGTCAGGGTTTCTAATTTAGGAATTTTATCTGTGGCTAAGAGAGAGTTTTGTACCTGTTTATAGGTGGAGGGCTAGAAGCCTGGAGAGAAGGGAGAAAAGTTGAAGATAAAGGAAAGGGAGACATTTTTAACTGGCTTACTAAAACTGTCAGCAATATTGAAATGCAAATAAACGTATTTCTAGGAACTGTTTAGAAATGGCTCTTAAAATCCCAAAAGCCCTCTGTAAGAAACCAAATCCCAAAACAGGCCCCTCTGTGTTACAATAACAGCTCTTGGGTCTGCTAAGATATATCAGGCATACATTCAATAGCTGTTAAATAATTACTATGAGGAAGGCACAGCACAGGGCAAGCACTGGCTTGACATTCACAAAAGGGAGAAAGTTTCTGTGAGAGTAAGGATGCTTGAATATAGTTTTGGTGGATCATAGGGGTTCATGTGTTGTGGATTCTAATGGAGTCGCTACAATGCTTGGTTCCTAGTACGTGTTTAGTAAGTGTTTGTAACAAAATTTGTTTATTGACACACAGTCAGTCAAGCACTGTGCTAGATTCTAGGACCACATAGAGAAGTTAGACATGGTCCTACTTTTTGAGGTGCTGAGGTTTAATGGTGGTTACAATATGGTGATAAATTTTATGACAAAGGTTCAAACAAGGGTAGGAGGTGATCTACCCCAGAAACAGAACCAGATTACAGTGTGTTGAGGGAAGAGAAAGTAAAGACAATGAATGTAGACAGTTCTTTAAGGAAGCTCAGTTAAGAAGAGGAGAGAGGGCAGAAAACAGAGAGACAGAATTGAGGGAATATTTCTTAAATGATAAGAGGTCTGAAAATATTGTTGTACAAAGGAGAAAAAGCCATTAGAAATGGAAAAGGTGAAGAGTCAGAAGTAAGGGCAAGTGATTCATGGAAAGAGATCTCTGGGTGTATAGGAAGAGATGTGATATAAAGCTAGCCATAATTCTTGGGACAATTGTTATGTGGCACTAAGAACTTTTCTGGAGCAGGAGAGCATGAATTTTCAAGTGGTACCAGGTAAAATGTGGTAATTTAGTAGTATGGAAAATATAGTGGTTGAAATAACAAATTGTAAGGCCAAAGCCAGAAAGGAAGAAAATTAAGCTGGATTGGATTAATAAATTGAGATAAAACAGAAGACCAAAGAATAGGAGTAGTGGAAATAAAGAAGTAAAAGCCCTTGAAAAGAAAAAATTTGCGCCCTGGCCAGTTTGGCTCAGCGGTTAGAGCGTCGGCCTGTGGCCCGGAGAGACCCGGGTTCGGTTCCCGCTAAGGGCACATACTTCGGTTGCAGTTTGTCCCCGGCCCTGGATGGTCTTGCGGGTGGCAGCCACTCGATGTGTCCCTTCACGTCGATGTTTCTCTCTCTCTCTCCTTTCCTCTCTCTCCCTTCCTCTCTCTCCCTCCCACTCTATCTGTACAAAAAATGGAAAAATATCCTCGGGTGAGGATAAAAAAAAAAAAAAAAGAAAAAATTTGCCAGATAGTGGAATATATGAATTTAAGATTTTAGAAGTGAAACAGTTTTGAGTGACAAAAAGACCTGGGTGTGGACAACTAATGTGCAGAAAAAGGTCACTGGAGTTGAACCAATAAAGTGGTGCTCTATGGTTAACTTTACGGATGTTAAAGTTCCTCCATGATGTTGCAAAGACTAGCATCAGGAGCCAGACATTCAATATATATTTGTGAGAAGCAAGGAAGTAGGCAGATGCCAGTGATGAGACTAAGTGGTAGGGGAAAGCTAGTGTCTCAGATGTCATTTACCTACTCTTCCAAACAGGTAGGTGAGAGAAGTTGTACTGGGTATCTGTGAGCTTGGCTTCCCGTCCTTGAAGGGCTTCAAAGGGAATGAGATGGCAGACTCAGGCTGCAGAGGATGTTTTACCTGTGATTGTAGAGTCCTGCTTGTCCCAGTGGCACCAGCTTCCTAAAGGCCCAGCCAGCAGGCTAAGGCAATGCAGCATCTGTGGCTAGCCAGTAACATGCAACTCCTCAGGAGCAGTGAGAGGTATAGGAATAAGGAAGACCAAAATCACACACAGGAGAAGGAAAGAACATGTTCTGGGTTGAGTAATTCCCCCCAAAGTGTGGTGAGCTGCTGGTCTGTCCATGTGTTTCTATGGTCTTGACAAGAACAGTAGTGAGTAGTAACATATGAAACAGTTTATCACTTTAACGCCATGAAAAGAAAATCAAGCAGTGAGGCTAAGTATTCCTTGTGTCCAGGAGAGCTTTTGAGATACCAGTTTGGATACCAATTGGCTCCAGAGTTTAGATCCTGGTTGGGGAGGTATCTCAGAGTAGTGACACATAGAGGTTCCCAAATTTGGAGGTGCCTGTGAGGAAAATCCAGAGAAAATAGGGAATCGCTTCAAGAAGCCCAAGGTATCCTCTTCCAGTAACAACAGCAAGAACAACTAATACTGATGATAATAGCAGCTAACACTTATATAGCACTTACCTTATGCCAGGCACTGTTTTAAACACTTTATGCATATTTTTTTCAGGACTTCCAAAAATTTTTCTTTTTTTTTATCCTCATCTGAGGACATTTTTCCATTTTTTTTTGTTCAGATAGAGTAGGAGGGAGACAGAGGAAGAGAGAGAGAGAGAGAAATCGATGTGAAAGGGACACATCGAGTGGCTGCCACGAACACAACCCAACCAGGGCAGGGGACAAACTGCAACCGAGGTATGTGCCCTTAGCGGGAACCGAACCCGGGTCTCTCCAGACCGCAGGCCAACGCTCTAACCGCTGAGCAAACCGGCCAGGGCCACAGAGGTTTTTATAACATCCAAAATGATAATAATATGCTTATATATGCTCGCAAATAAATGGATTATCTCTGGAAGGTAACACAGGAACTTTTTTTTTTTTTGGTACATGTACCTAGTGGGAACTGAACCTAGGACTCCCTGGTCTGCAGGCCAACGTTCCAACCACTGACCCAAACCATCCAGGGCAACACAGGAACTTTTGAGAGCGTTTTCCTCTAGCAAGTTTAATGCTTTCGTGCATTACTATGCATATGTTTACCATGTGCATGGATCACCCTTGCAAAGCTTAAAACACACACAGATAGTGAAAGAGAATAACTTTTAAATACTCTGCTGAGACTGGTGCAGCCACTATGGAAAACAATATGGTGTTACCTCAAAAAATTAAAAATTGAACTTCCATTTGACCCAGTGATCCCACTTCTAGGAATATACCCTAAGAAGCCTGAAACACCAATCAGGAAGAATATATGTACCGCCATGTTTGTAGCAGCACTATTTACAATAGCTAAGATCTGGAAACAGCCCAAGTGTCCATCCGTAGACGAGTGAATAAAAAAGGGATGGTACATATACACCTTGGAGTACTATGCAGCTGTAAGAAAGAAAGATCTCTTGTCCTTTGAGACTACATGGAGGGACCTGGAGAGTATCATCCTGAGTGAGGCAAACCAAACAGAGAAGGACAAGTATCATATTATCTCACTTATTTGTGGAATATAATGAACATAAGACTCTGAGGAATGGGGTAGTTCTTGAGACGTGGAGGTGGGGTACAGACTGACAATCCCCAGAAGAGGGGGTGGTGGGGGAGAGATAAACCACAGAACTTATATGCATGTATGCATGAACAGTGGACATGGACAACAAACTGGGGACAGGGCAGGGAGGGAGGGGGAGGGGGATTCAGTGGGGGGGAAAAGGAGAAATATCTGTAACAAAAATTAATTAATAAAATAAATAAATAAAACAAATAAATAAATAAATACTCTGCTGAAAATTCCACTTCTTTCTCATCTTTTCACTTTCACTGAGTAACACTGTAATACTCCTCTACATATCACAGGACTGAGGGTAGGGGAAGGAAACTTAAGAGGAGAGGTGCTTGCTGCTGCAATTTTTGCCATTTTTTTTTTCCTGAGAGGGCTTATATCCTATAACATTCCAAATAGGTCCACAACAAACCTCAAAAGTATACATTCTATATTTTATATTCCAAAGAGAGAAAAACATACACATTTACTACCGCTTCTACCTATAACTTTATTTGAATGGGGGTTATAACTAGCTCTGAGGTCTCCTGGGTATTTCGCTTAACAGAAACACTCAATTAGCCTGAGGGACCTAAACTAAAGAAAACAATCATGTAAATGTTGATCATTCAAAAGAATGCTCTGCACCCTTGAAATTCATTACAAATTATTATTTTAAAAAATTTTATACCTTAACTCTTTTGCTGCATACACTGGCCTCGTTTTGCCTGTGCCCTTCATTTCTCAGTACAATCTTATTTTTTCCCCTCCAGGTTGTATACCCCCCCAAAATAAAAATATTTTCTTAGTTCAACCCTTTTGTATAACCTAGAAACTCTCTCTAGTCTATGTCTAAATTCTTGCCCTCATTTTTTCATTAATTATTTTTTTTATTAAAGTATAGTTGGCATGCCATAGTATATTAGTTTCAGGTATACAACACAGTGATTCAGCATTTATATTCCTTATAGTGTGATCACCACAATAAGTCTAGTAACCATCTTTCACCATGCCATGCTATCAAATTATTATTCACTGTATTTCCTGTGCTGTACACTACATCTCTATGGCTTATTTATTTTATAATTGGAAGTTTTTTACCTCTTATTCCCCTTCACCTTTTTCACTCATCCTTCTACTCCTTCCCTTCTAGCAACCATTAGTTTGTTCTCTCTTTCTCTATGAGTCTGAGTTTTTTTGTTTTGTTTGTTCAGTTTTTTTTTTTTTAGATTCCATGTATAAGTGAAATTGTATGGTATTTGTCTCTCTCTGTCTGACTTATTTCACTTAGTATAATACCTTCCAGGTCCATCCATGTTGTTGCAAATGACAAGATTTCATTCTTTGCCATTGCTGAGTAATATTCTTTATATATATATTCACATCTTCTTATTCATTCATCTATCGATGGACACCTATGTTGCTTCCATATTTTGGCTGTTGTAAATTACGCTGTAATAAACATAGGAATGCATATATATTTTCAAATTAGTGTTTTCATTTTCTTTGGATAAATACCCAGAAGTGGATTTGCTGGGTTATAAAGTAGTCTATTTTTAAATTTTTGGGAAATCTTCATACTGTTTTCTGTAGTGGCTGCATCAATTTACAATCCCATGAACAGTGTGTGAGAGTTCACTTTTCTCCACATCCTCACCAACACTTGTTATTTGTTGACTTTTTTATAATAACCATCTGACAGGTATTAGGTGATATCTCATTGTGGTTTTGATTTGCATTTCCATGATGTTAGTGATGTTGATCATCTCAATAGATGCAGAAAAACATTTTATAAAATTTAACATTGATTTATGATAAAAGCTGTCAACACAATGGGTATACAAGGAACATTTCTCAACATATATGTGATAGATCCACAGCTAACATCATACTCAACAGTGAAAAGCTGAAAGCTTTTCCTCTAGGATCAGGAGCAAGGCAAGGATGCCCACTCTCACCAGTTTTGTTCAATATAGTATTGGATGTCCTAGCCACAGCAGATAAGAGAAAGAAATAAAAGGCATTTAAATTGGAAAAGATGTAAAACTGTCACTATTTGCAGATAACATGATACTATATTTATAAAACCCTAGCAACTGCACCCAAAAAGTATTAGAACTAATAAATCAGTAAAATTACAGGATAAAAAATAAATATACAGAAGTCTATTGTTTTTGTATACATTAATAATGAATGATTAGAAAGAGAAATTAAAAGCAAACCTCATTTCTTTTTTTTTTTATCCTTACCTGAGGACATTTTTCCACTTTTTGTTCAGATAGAGTGGGAGGGGGAGAGAGGAAAAAGAGAGAGAGAGAGAGAGAGAGAGAGAGAGAGAGAGAGAGAGAGAGAGAAACATTGATGTGAAAGGGACACATTGAGTGGCTGCCACCCACACGACCCTGGACCCAACCAGGGCCAGGGACAAACTGCAACCAAGGTATGTGCCCTTAGCAGGAACCAAACCCGGGTCTCTCTGGACTGCAGGCCAATGCTCTAACCACTGAGAAAACCGGCCATGGCAAAACAAACCTCATTTCTAATTGTTAGTGTGGGAAACTGCTTATTATACTTAAGTTTCAAAGTAAGTTAAAAGATCTCTAAGGTCGCTTCCTGCTCTATGAGTCTTTGGTTCACTTGAAACAAGTATTTCATATTACAGAGGTCAATCCTCCATCCTGGTCCTCCTTTTCCACCTTTTCTAGAATTTACAGTGCCAAGGATTGAATGCACTTTTTTTTTTCCCCCCAGGGACAGCCCAGGGAGTTCACATTTCTTAAACCAAAGAAATAGATTAACATTAACAGTGAAATGTCTGGTCCTAAAAAAGGCTGATGTTTAGTTGGAGACCTTTCTATTGTCCCCCACATCAACTTACTTTTATAAACAGTGATTTGTTTTTCCTGCCTTAGGCAAAGATAGGACCAACAAAGCAGAAACTCCGTCATTCTTGTAGAACTTCTTTTTATATTCCCTTACCCCCACATTTCATTATTACCTTTCCCCTTTTGCATTACCTCACAGAGCTGGTTTGTTCAACTATATAGATTACAGCCACACTGTTGAAAAGGCCTCCAACACACTGACTGTTTAAAGCCACTCTGTTCTTGAACTAGTGTGCTGTCTCTCGGCCTGCTGGGATCAGTGCAATGCAATGAAACTACAAGCACACACTGCTTGGAGTGAGGGGGAGCTTTGCAAGGTAGCAAATGCTTCAGATCTCTGGACGCAGTCCCATTTATTTGCAGATTGGTACCCCAAGGTCACAAGTGGATTTAAGTAAATTATTTCCTTTTGATAGCATTACTGAAAATATACACCCTAGCTTTGTCTCTTGCTTTTTACAGGAAGAGACCTTGAAGCCAAAAGACAACAAACTCTTATTCACATGCAAATGAAGCACCCAATATACCTGGGTGGGCCAGGTCCCCCCTCCCCCCGCTAGGATTCCAAGAATGCATTAACACAAGGTTGAGAGTGCTTAACACAAGGTTAAAAAACATCCATCTCCAACCCCCCAACCCCACACAGTGGGTTCTTCTGTTTCCAGGCCCTGAGTTGAAGTCTTCACCTCATGTATTTGTATTGCCCCCCAAACTGGTTGATACTGACCTCAGAATCAGGTTGAGCATTCTGAGAAGATCAAACACGTATGCTCTGTCCTAAGGCAAAACTCTGTCACTCTTGTTATTCTAAGTGCCTAATTTCCATTAACCACTTTCTTTTTCTTTTCCTGATAAAAATTAATACCATGTTTATGGAATATAAAGTCATGTGGTCTCAAGTCCCAGTGCTAATATCAGACCTTGGCTGGTATAGAGTGGAAAACAAAAGACAGGAAGAGCAGCTCTCTGACACTATGGAGTAGATCTCTACCATTCAGCAAACTGTGTTCCAGGCCAGGGTCCTAGACTCAGAACACCATTACAAATTAGGCTGAGTTGGAAGGGATTCATTGCATGGAAATAAAGGACATGCTTTTAATGGACTTATCTCTGGCTTCTCTTCTGATCAGATGACATGATAATGAAAGGGAGTATTAGAAGCCTTTGATAGGATCTAGAGTGATGTTCTCTCCTCTCTTCAGCTCCAAGAGTGATTCAGTCATTTTCTAGCTCACATTGTCTGTTTGACTCCTGGTGTCAACCTCAATTGATGGCAATTGAAGAAGCCCTCAGATGACCGGGTCACACCATCAGAAGGAAGAAGGCTCTAGGGGTCATCTAAATAACCTTATTTTTCTTTCCCTCACCCCTTGCTTCCATGGAAAATTATACCTGAAGTAAGCTCTTAACTGCTGAACTTTTCAATACTTGTTAGGAAAGGCTCTAGGATTACAATTTCTATTTCCATCCAGGGAAGCTGGAGTACAAAAACAAAGGAATTTGGGGACCCAGCTTCACTTGCCAGTGTGGCTATGCATGGGGTTAGGCTTGAAATTTCAACTTCACAAATGTACATGGACAGAAAGGAAACAATTAAGGTAAAAGAATGAACACAGAATGGTGCCTTCAAATAAGCCACTGCTGTTCTTGATCCTGAGTTGTGAGGCTGCCGTTGTCTTCCTGATGCCTTCTATCTATATGAATATCTCATTTCTGATCAATCAAACCCTTTCCCCCCAAGTTACCTAAGCTCCCATTCATGTCTTACTCCTCATATAGCTCCCTGAATTTGGGGCAAGAGAGTTTGGAAATGTGTGTGTGTATACACACACACACACACACACACACACACACACTGTCCTGATGCTAGGAGCTAGAAGTTCTTGGAGAAGGACTTTGGAGAATACTTCTCTAGTCATAACCAGCTAAAGTGATTTTAATATGAATGTTTCTATGTAAGAAAGGCATTAAATGTCTGAGTACTGCTTTGGCATTCCAGCCACTCTTCAGTTCAATGACTATGACTTTTGGAGGAATAAAGTTGTAAAGGAAGCTAGCAGGCTCTCTGAAGGTACCACAAAGGGTCCTCTGGCCATTCCTGTGAAGAAGCACCAAGCTTAGACAGGGGTGCCATGAAACCAGTAGAGGATCCAAGATATTGGTAGTGAAGCCGAGAGGGTAGAAATGAGGGTATGTTTTTCTTTTTGCATTTTTCATTGTTATACTTAGTACAATAAACTCATCATCATATAGAATGTATTTAAAATGTTAATAAAGAAAATGTTATGTAAAAATTTAAAAGAGATAAAAAAAGAATTTTGAAAAAGGAGAAAATTATTTTGAAAACATGAGTGGAAAAGAAAACAAAAAAAGGAAAAATATTGAATGCTAACAGAAGAGAGAAAAGAGGGAATGGAAAATAGGAATAGAAGGAAAATAAAAATGAAATAGGAAACTGAAGAAATGTGAACAAATAAAAAGAAAGGAGCATGTCAAAGAAATATAGGAGTAAACCTGTAAAAACTTTCAAGGGCCAAAGCTGGAACAATTATAGTAATAAAATAAATAACATGATATTGAATTTCAAATAATTTATTTATGTACCTGCCCTCTCCCCCTATCCCCCCACCAGGAGGTAGCGCTTAATCTCTATCAAAGTATAGACTGAGCTTAATGACTTGATTCCAAAAAGTACAGTATGGAAGGAGGGGGAGTAACTTCATTGTGGAGAAACTTGGCAAACACACCTTGGCCAGGTGATAAAGGTTAACATCAATAGTGATAGGTCCTGTTGATACTCTGTACCCCCCCCATTTTTATTTTAATCAACACCTGAGGATATTTTTTCATTTATTGTCAGATAGAGTGTGAGGGAGAGAGGGAGAGAGGGAGAAAGGGAGGGAGAGAGGGAGAGAGGGAGAGAGAGAGAGAGACATTGATGTTGAGTAACACATAGATTGGTTGCCTCCTGCACAACCCTGACCACAGCCACAACCGAGGTACGTGTCCTTGACTGGAATCGATCCTGCAACTGTGGGCTGACATTCTGACTGCTGAGCCAAACTGGCCAGGGCAGTATGTACCCCTTTTTGATGTGATGAGAAGAGAGCTTAACCTCTGTGGTCTCCCTCTCCAAAACATACTACCTTAATGTAATCATGAGAAAACCGTCAAACAATCCCAGTTGAGGAATATTCTATGAAATACCTGACCACTACCTCAAAACCATCAAGGTAATCAAAAACAAGAAAAATTTGAGAAACTGTCAGGCAAAAGAAGCCTAAGAAGACATGACAACTAAACGTGATAGGATATCTTGGATGGTCATGAAACAGAAAAAGGATATTAGGTAAAAACTAAGGAAATCTAAATGAAATGTGGACTTTAGTTAGCAATAACATATTGGAATTGGTTCATTAATTGTAACAAATGTACCATACTAATGTAAGATGTTAATACAAGGAAAACTGGGTGTTGTGTATATGGAACCCTTTGTACTATCTTTGCAAGTTTTCTGTAAATTTAAAGTGATTCCAAAGTAAAAAAATATTACTAAAGAAGACAAGAGGCAAAAAGTGGAAAAATAATGCACTTACATGAAAAGAAGAGATAATTTAAAAAAAAAAATTAAAGAAACAATATAGAAAAAAATTTAAAAGAAAAAGAAAAACCCTAAATTTTAAAAATTCAACCCCCCCAAACACCAAAACAAAAAGAAAAACATGTACAATGCAAAACCCAAAGAAAGGAAAAAAGCGTGGGAAATATAAATAAAAAACAAACAAAACAAACAAACAAAAGAAGACAAAAAAATAAATAAATAAAACAAAAACAAACATAAACCCCTGGAAAATTAAAAAAATACCCCCTTAAAAGACACAAACCAAACACAGAAAATCCCCAAGAAAATAGAAAACAACAAAGCAAAAGCAAAACAAATCCCTCAAAGAGAAAAGGAAATCACCACAAAACATAATGAAAAATGGGAAAAAGAAGGAAAGGAAACCCAACATTAGTAGCAACAGCAGCAACAAAAACAAAGAGAAAATACCTAAGCACTGAAACTGAGGGGGAAAAAAGATCTCAAAGGACAAAAAGCACAAAAGAAAGAGAAACAAAACAAAAAGAAAAAAAACTTAAATAAAAGGGGGAAACCCCAATAACTATAAAAAAACAAAGTTTGGGAGAGATAAGACTGATTTGCTCTGTAGGTAGGTATGTGGAGTAGGAGAAGTACCCACAAAATGCGGCTGTCCAAAGTGTCCTTTGGGAGCTGTTTGAAGGAATGAAAAGGGCATGTTATTGTAACATAGGCAGACAGGCATTTAAGTGGCTCATTACCACCATATTAACTTTTTTCCCATGTGAGTCTGGGAAGCTGACTATTTTACCCAAAGCCCCTGAGCCCTGTTTTATTTTACCAGGGTCTGAGAGATAAACATTTATTGATAGGCCAGGTCTGAAATTTGTATTGTGGTGTGCCTATTCAGATAGAGATACTATTTTTTTCCCCCAAGTTTTTTTTTTTTTTTTTTTTTTTTTTTTTTTACAATGAATGAAAGCAGTTTTTGGCTGGATCACATCTAAGTGACTAATATGTAGTTCTTCCTAGTACTGTGCTGAGTCAAGGCTCTCGAAGTTGCTAACCACCAACCTAACCAGGATCCAGAAGGCAATCTTTACCATCTGCTTTTAAAACAAACAAAAAAACAAACAAGCAGAAAAACCCCATTATTCCTGCCCATGTAAAGGGGTATAGTGATGAGGATTGTCCCAAACAGCCAGAATCCCAAATAGCAGCAATCCCAGACAGTGACAGTTCCAAATAGCAGGAATCTCAAAGGCATTTGGTTTTGGCTTTAGAGTATATTATGTGTTATTTTTGGTTAGTATTATTTGCTCTACCTTTAAAATTATGTTTGGGTTAGGCTGTTGTTAAAATCTGTTTGGATTATCAGATAGGGTCTTGATTGAATAGTGGAAGGTGATGACTAGGATGAAACATTTAACCTAGATAATACATAAGTCAAATCATGTCCATGAGGATCACTGGAAATTTTATAAAATAGATATTGGTGATTATGATGATGGTTGGGTGTGCAATTTCATATACCAGTTTACTCCTCTGGCTAGAAGTGGTAGCAACAGGTGGTTAAAGTGATAGAACTGTTGGGGCACCTATCCCCCACAAATCATATCAGTGAGTAGCCAGGAGGCAGAGACCTTTATATTCTCAGTAACCTTGTAGTTCTTCTGGGTTCTGTAATCATTCTGGGTTCTGGAGCCTAGTGCTTCTGGAACGTGACACCTAGACTGGTGATGCTGGACATTTTGGGGACAAATGGTATACACCACAATGTCATTGGCCAGATGATGGTTCATCCCTAGAAATTGAGTTTAGATGGACACGAGATAGAAATTTGGACTCAACGTAGGATTATGAGATCTAGAATGAAGTTCTAGGATTTATTCCTGGCTCAGTCCCATATGAACCTATTTGTTTTGGACAAGTCGCTTAACTTCTCATAGCTTTTTCTGTACAATATACCTACCTCACAGAAATTTATTGCCTGTGCTTTTTTCCCTCATGATGAAAATTTTAATTAAGCCACAAATAAAAAATATAAAGATATAGTAGAAGAGCTGTTGTGTATTAATAATCAGGCTATTATGGTAACTTGAAATTACCATAACAAAAACAGGATGAGGCATTGATCCCAAACCACTTTGTTTCTTCATGTTCTGCTGTGTGCTTTGTTCCTTTTCTAGTGTGTCTTTCACCCCATATCCCAGCTAAACCAGTATCTTTCTAATACTTTATTCACTACATGACACTTCAGTGGTAAATGTAAGGAGTACACAACCTTTTAGGGACAGAAGCAACCTTGAATCAAGTGGTGATATCCTGCCTAACACCAGGGAATTGGACTAGACTCATGATAGAAGATTTACAGTTTTTACACACCACATTTCCCCAAAAATGTTGGGGCTTCATATAGGGCTGTCAATTTATTATTGTGCTAATTAAAGATATTATAAAATAACAGCTACTCTCTGTGATTTTCATCATTTTAGAACAGAAAGGATATTTTAACATAAAAAAGTAGAATGAACAAAAATCTCAAAATTAAAGAGTTTGAAATGTTCAACTTCATAAAACAAATACTGTATAATTCTTGTTTTTATCATTTTTCCCTTGGTCCAGTGAAATGTTAATTATGAGCTGATACTTAGGAATCACCCTACTAGATCTGGGTTCTAGTCTTGACTCTGCCACTAATTTACTGTATGTTATTTGGCCAAGTTTCTTCTTCATTTTCCTCAGTTACCTCATCCCTAGAAAATGGACAATTAGATTAGATGATATCCAAAGTCCTTTCTAGCTCTAATGTTTAGGATATTGTAACTTGTAGAGGTTCTTTCTAGTCCTTGAAATCTGAGTTTGTGTTTTTAAAAAAAGGAAATAATTACAGAACCTAAAATCAAGTAGTAAGCAATTCACACTGATAGCATGCACATAATAAAGAACATTTGCATGAACCATGATGCAAGACATTAGGCCTTTCACTTTTCATAATCTTTTACATTTGGGGGGATTATTTCTTTGAGATCAAAGTTTTGATTCTCTAACATTCCCTACAATCACTGTGTTGTCCTGTTTTTCTTCACTTTCACCCTAGAATTACACAAATTCAAAGCATTCAGGCCCTCCTCTGGTATGCGTGTCTGTTTGGGGTTGGTTGCTATATTGTCTCTTTTCTTTTCCTTCTACCCCTATCCCTTAATATGTACTTCCCATGAATCCTTCCCTATTTATTTTTTCTTTCTTTTTTCCCCTTTAGACAGAAAGTATGACCTCAGCTGTTGGCATGGTCCATAAATGGCATTATCTGAATTCTTGGCAAAATCCCAATTGGGGAATGTTGGTCTGCAGTTGGTTCTAGGTAGCTGGAGGAAATGTAAAATTAATTAGCAACATAATTTTGGGCTTTACCTGCCTTGTAAAAGTGCACTAGTGGTTGTACTAGAAAGCACTTTCTGGCCAAAATCCTATTCTGCTGTTTTAAGAAGACTTGGATTTTAAATGCAACATTTTGAGGAAAGTGGTCATTTTATTGGCAACTCCAACTTCACTAGTCTTGGGCAAGAAACACAAGAGCAAATTTTGGACTTCAAGGCTACTGTCTTGGAGTTTAAGAGTTTAGCCTGCACTTGTCTTAAAAGACCCTAGGTTTCCAAAGATGAAGTTTTGTTTTCTTGCCTTCACTCCTGCGTCCAGTGCCTCTCTTCATAGATTGCTTTCTTGACATTTGTATGTGTGACATCTGAAGAGTGGGTCACTGAAATAAAGCACAAAAAACATGGCACTCTGGGCAGCCCAAATTATAATGAATTCCCTTTTATCAAATTTACTTCAAAATAAGCCAAATGATATAATCCATAATTCAATTTGGAGTCATTTTCTTTAGTTGTTAACTGTTGAGGGTGATGCATTGTTTTGTCTCTGGGAAAGCCTGAGCTGAGGCTGTTTCCCTGTGATCCACAGTCTGTCACTCCCCTGCCTGCCTTCCAACCCCAGCCTTCTTCGTTGCCCTAGAGCTGGGCCTTCACAGCCTGGGATAGTGGGAGCGTGGCACAATACACTTCTGGATTCTTCCAGCTGTACACTCACTGGGGAAAATCAACTTTGAAGTGAAGCTGGGGCCCTGCCAGGAAACTGAAAAGAGGTTATTAAAAATGGTATTTTTCAAACCACGAGTGATGTTTTGCTAGCAGAGGGTAACAGGTTACTTGGAATCTGAACTGCCTTGGATTTTGGATTAAATTGCAAAGTTGGCTGAGATTTCAGACCCCCAGGGTCTTGAGGGCCGAGGACACAATTGAAAGCATATTAAATGCTGGCTGCATCTATACAATACCAATCAACTAGTTAAAAAGGGAGAATTTACTGAAATCTGTTTATTTAGTGTCATGAACACAAAAACATAAGTTTGAGTTTAGCCTTGTTTTTTATTTAGTTTTATTGTAGATTTATTTATTTTTTAAAAAATAAATTCAGACTAAAATATTTTGAGTATGGAAATAGCCTGTATTTTTACTGTATGTCTCATAGTGCTTAGAATTCCACTATATTCTCCTTCATATTTCTACCCCCAACAGCTTTCAGTGGTGACGATTCTATCTTAAGAACAACAACAAAAATGTTCTGTGGAATCCTTTACAATATCACTATCCCATTCTACTTTTCCAATAGTTTTCCCTAACAAATTATGACAGTATCTTAAATTTCATAATTAGCCTTTTAATATTTTGTTTATTTAGGTCCTTAAAAGAATTTTAGTTTCCAAGAGTCCTCATTCTAATATTTGTCTGTGGTTTATCCAGGCCTTTAGCATCATCTTGTCTGGCACATAGTTGATAATACCTGCAGCATGAAAGGGTTTCTGTCCTTGTATCATTTTGTTGGGGTCTTAGAGGTGTTTCCTTCTATAACTTTGTCCCGAAGAACTTTCTCGGTGTCATGTTCCCTGATTCCTCTCCACGGAACCATTTGTTCCTCCCTTAATATGCTTGGGATGCATTAGCTGGAGCTCCAGCTAAGGCCTTGGATATGGTGGTTTTGAGCCATGTTTTCCAGGGTACTTCTTGATCACATAACAAGCTTTCCTTGGTAATATTCTCAGGGAAAACTTGCTACTACCTTGTTATCAGCTCATAAACTGGTATTTCTGGCCTGGAAACCTGTATTTTCAAACTGCTCTTACTTTGAACATGGCCACCTGGACTTTTGTTGTGGACTTAGCCTTGCATTGCTTGCTCCTCCTTCCTATTCCTAGGCCTGTAGCCCCCACCTCAATGGCTTGAAGAACTATGGCCAAAGCCCGTTGAGGTCTGTGGAGGTTGGGGATTGGGTGAACATTGACTTCCAAGTGTCTAATGCCACTTGGGTGTTTTCCAAATTCAGGACTCCAGAAGTGACTTAAACAGACTTGAAGAGGCCCTTAGAGATCTTTCAGTCCAACCTCCTCCTTTTTATCACAGAGAAACCAAGGTTGGGGTCGTAATTTGGCCAAGGTCACAGAGCTAGTCAGTGGGAGAACTGGCATGAGAGCCTTGGTGTGTAGAACAAGTTGTATAATGTTATGGTTAGTCAGCACTGGTGCTGAGATTCAGTCCCTGGACATTTGGATTCCCAAGCGACGCTGTCTACTTTTTCTCCAAGTCTACTGGATAAGAGAAAACAAGACAACAAAATAGTGAGCACACAGAAAGTACCAACTCAGGTGTTAAAACTTTTTCAGTCTTGGTATCCCAGCTATATTATCTCAGGTCCTGCCATGACCCCCACAGACACCCCTGACCATGGGATATCTGAGGTGGGAGCTCTTTCTTTGGTGTCCAGGACAGCCCATAGAGGGAAGGTGAGGAGTTTTCTGCCTCTACAGAAGGCCAGTGCTGGCATGAGGCCAACTTTTCTGAGTTTCTCCCAGGCGCATTTCACAGTAGATGGGGGTAGGAGGAGGCACAATTGGCCCAGACTGTTTTTATTTGGTCTGCAGTGTGGGAGATCAGACGTTCTGAAGAGAATTGAAAACACTTCTTTCTTTGGATTCCTGGGGCTGTGTAGGGGGAGATTGGGCCCCACTTGGCACAGAGTTGATTACAACATTTTTAAAAAAGCTTCAATATTGTTGCCCAAGGCTGAATGGAAAGTTTTCCTTCCAGTTAGGGCTGACTCCTAAACCCCACACCTTCTTAAGCCTCTGATTAGCAGACACCTGCCACCAAGGAGACCAACAAACAATAAAAGCTGTAAGGGGCTTCTCAGGGAGGATCAGTGGTAGTGGACACTAGATGGGAGGAGTACAATAATTTTGTACTTCTACTGGGACCCTAAGGACCCAAAATGCCGCTATTTCCCCCTCTGAAATTTGAAAAAAATCTCACTGATTCTGCTAGAAGTAGAGTTTTTCTGTTTTTTACTCATTTACATGTACTGAACTTATCAAAAATATCACGTTGCCACTGTGTCAAAATAACCCATTTCCTCCATTTTTAATTTGAGGAAGGAAGCCAATCATTTCATCATTTATCATCTCTTCTTATTCAAATGTTTCAAAAATAAGAGACTTGAGACAGAAAATTGCTATATTACCAATGACCACTTTAGAGGAATTTGTGGTTTAGAAAAAAGTGTTGGAAGAAAGTTATGATTAATGAAAATGAAAAAAAAAATGACTCACAAAAAGAGGAACTTGAAACTTACTGGGGAGGAAAGAGCTTTCTAGATCCCCCAAATCAACCTGCCTTCATGTAAGACTATCTCTGGAAATAAGCCTCCTGTTAATCAGTATACATAATTATTTAAAAAATACTAATGCTTATTTACACGCATGTACATTAAGAAATATTTTGGATTGTTAAAAGTAAGGATTTGATCTGATGGGAGGTCATTACAAAGAGGCTCCTTCTGCAACTGGCCCTGATGAGGTATTTACCCAGAGCAAAGCACATTGGCCTAGTTGTCTTGGTGATAGACAGCTTGGCAGCAAGAGCTGTCTGCACAGCTCTGTGAGGTGGGGTTGAACTGTCTGTAATGTCTCCATTCAAGTTTGGCTAATTGAAATCAGGAAGAAAAATTAATGTAGAAAGAAGGCGAAAAAAATTACACCTCCAGTTGAGTTTGCACGCCTGTCAATGTGCTGGATAAAAAAAAAAAAACTAAAAAAAAAAAAACACAAAACTTTGGGGAATTCCTGTTCTGTTATTTTTACTATGTTATTACTATACATGAGCTGGCACATTAGCCTTCAAGACAGAGTTACCAGTTGTGGCAACATGCCAGTTTCCTCAGGACCCCAAGTGAAGTTGAGCTGTGTCACTATCCACACTTCATCAGCTTTGTACCTGAGACATAGAGAAAGCAAGGAGAAAGTGTCTGGAAGGTGACCCCTCTAGCATTCAGGTAAGAATGTTATATCTCTAGCCAGGAAAGGTAGCACCATGCCCAGGGCCAAAAACAAACAAGCAAGCAAACAAACAAGCAAACAAACACACCAAGACAGAGGCCGTTAACCTTAACTCTATGAGCCCCAAGAAAGTATATGCAAAAAAATCCTCATGTGTATATGAATATGTTAATTTTCTGGAGTCCTTATTTTGATCAGATTCCCTAAGATGTAAAATCCATCTAAAGGTAAGAAGCACTGCTACATAGATTCAGGTTTACAGGCTTGGTCCTGGTTAGTTTCTCCTGCTTTATAGGTATTGGGTGACAAGGGAATGGTGGAATCTTATGTGTTTGCCTGTAGACACACTACATCGGAACAGTTGGATATAGAGAGCATTTAGCATATTATTCTTTGGTTAAAATAAATAATAAACATTGATCTTTATTTTTCCTTATATATGCCATGGTATATAATGTAGAGTAAGGTTTACAGAAATACAAACATATATACAAATAAAAAAAGTTTCTTATCTATTTGATGTCACTATTTAATTTCATCCTTCCTTCATTGCTTTAAGTTGTTTCTCACTTCCATGGAGTATAAAAACACCCCCACTTTTCCATTTTACAAAGTTATATGCAATGTGAGCTTGTAGAGGCTTATTTGATGACAGTTTTTCTTACTCTGGTAATGTTCTTAGTTATCACTAACTCATCAGTTTCTTTTATTCTGGTTCCCCTTTTTTTCAAATAAGCTACCATCTTCTACTGTCAAAAATTTAAAGCAGGACACTTTGATATGGTCATTTTGATGGAACTGTACCAACTAGGAATGATTATTATTGTTTTAAACTTATCACCTTATGTGCAGAGCACACATTTCTACCTAACTTTAATTTTAGTTAGAAGTTGTCCTTTATTAATTTTTTTTATTTAAAAAATTTGATGAGTGTATTACCGTCATATTTAGAAAAAAAGAAAAAATATCTCTTAGAGCCAGCCATGTTAACTTCTAAGGAAGTATCAATAATGTTTTTTAAAACCTTCAATAAAGGAATGTTATGATATTAAATATATGTATATTACTCAGATGCTTGAGATTAATTTTAGATTAAAATAAAGATTTTCTGTATAGCCTGGATCTAAGAATAAGAGATCATAATATAGCCCAAATACCTTATTTCTCCAACATGTTTGACTTTTAGAAAAAAATCAGGTTATTTGAAGTATCTATCAAGATACAATTAAATTCTTGGAGAGTGAGATGATAGTTTACTGATTATGACTGGTGGCCCTTTATAAAATGACCAGAGGTGGCCAATACCCCATCTTTGATACATGAAAAACATACATATGCGAAATTCCCACTCCATCCTTGAACCTCACTCTTCCCAGGGGTAGAGGCTGGCATAATGGTGAGTGTCGGGAATGGGGTAAGGTCTCCTGTTTTACACATTACTTGGCAATTTATGAAACAGCTGAAATTATAATGATTTGTTGTTTTAGGCCACATCAAAATGTCTGAATTAAAGTGGCCGGGTCAAAAAGTTCCTGGTGTCAAAATTGCTGCACAAAAATCTGGATTGATACTCAGCTGAAGTGCTGCAGGCTTTCCCAGATGCCCCCAGTCAAAATTAACTGCTCTCCTTTTATTCCCATAGTCCATATTATGTGCTTCCATTATGATATGTGTCTTGTATTTCAGTAAACCATCTGTACAACTGATTCTTCTTATAGTGTGAGCTCTTTGAGAGAGCATGAGCCATGTCATAGTCATCTTAGCTGGCTACAAAGTGTCTTTCATTAATTCATTTTATCATCAAATATGTTAAATGTATATTGTGTCCAAAAATTTTGGTGCTGGGGACCTTAAAATAAAAATACATGGTTCCTGGTCTCAAAAAGCTTGGAGTCTGGCATGGCAGGAGCTTAATACATGTTGAACTAATATGTTTTTCCTCCTTTTTTCTATTACTTTGGTTACAGCGCTTCTCGACCTGTGGGTCACAACCCCTTTGGGGGTTGAATGACCCTTTCACAGGAGTCACCTAAGACATAACAGTAGTAAAATTACAGTTATGAAGTAGCAATGAAAATAATTTTATGGTTGGGGGTTACCACAACATCAGGAACTGTATTAAAGGGTCGCAGCATTAGGAAGGTTGAGAACCACTGGTTTACAATAAGAAAAGAAAAGATAATTATACAATGAGGACTCCATATTCCTAATTCCCATGTCCTGAAGAATATGCTACTTTTATGTTTTTAGCATCTGAAAAGAACACTTTAAAAACACAGAGATTTCTTTGCAGCTACTGAAGAACATATTTTTGGAGAGTATATGTGCCCTGAAATAACGACTTTTAGTGTTAAATTTATCATTTGAGTCTTAACTGGAAATCATAATATACTGGAATGGGGGTGGGGATACAGGGCACAAAAAGGTGTATTCTAGAGAATTAGAAATGTTCTAGTATTTGTACCACGTGGACATGAAGTATGTGTATGGTGAGAGGAAGGAGAAGTTAGTGTGTAAGAGGATCTGATTAAGTCAAAATTGGTTTCCAACTTCACAAAATCTTCTGGAATCAGTGAGACAAGAGGTGAAGCCTCACTCTATATCATATTATTTGAACAGAAAAACTTTCCTGCTGATCCTGTCTTTACTTGTAGGATATATTTACCTTTGACCTGGATACATATATCTTAATGCTTATTCATCTTGGGTTTATTGTCTTGATATAGTTGTATATATTTCCTATAAACACACATTTGACTCAGCTTTAGAATATAAACTACGAATGAGCTGGCTAAGGTTGTATAAATTTTGGTCTAATACCCCTGTGAGGTAAGTTTCTTAATAAATGCATTTTAATGCTACTGATGATGCTGATAGTCATTTTTGCAGTGATCTATTAAGGATACAATTGATAAAACTCTTTCTTGCAGAGGAGCTGAAAGCTCTGAACCAATATTTCAAAATGTGAATAATACATTCAAAAATATTCTTGACAGTCTATCTTGAGTATATCATGCTAACAATGAGCTATTATTTGCAATTTTATTTTTATAATAACTAACCCTTAGTTCAGGGTTTCTATGAGTTTGCTTTGGCTAGACACATTCAATACATACCAGGAAAGAGAATAACCTCTTAATTTAGATGTGGGAATCTTTCAGGAAACCTGTGCCCCCTTCTCCCCAACACTGCTAAGCATTTTTGCCTATTCTTGTCCAATGGGGTAAATGTAATCTGTTAAATCTGATTGTTTGATAGGCCAAATGAATTTACTGATTGAGAGAACTAATAAATGGTTATACTGAATTAACCAGTTGTCAGGCAGGACTGATCTGTTGTTAGACTGAATTATTTATTTAAGTGAGGTAATTGCTTGATTGAATTGACTGGCAGAATGTTTCCTTGACCAAATTGACTTAAATATTTTTTAGACTGACTTGAAAAATGGACTTGAATGTAGGACTGAATCAACTCTTTCTTTGCTAGAGACAACTAACTAATATGTCAAATCAAAATGGATGATTTGATAGCACTATGTTGATCATTAGCAAAGTTGGAAAAATGTTACAGAACCGGACATTTAATCTCTTTTGAGTGTAGGATGTTGAAAAGAATAACTCTGGCCCAGCTGGTGTGGCTCAGTGGTTGAGTGTCAAGCCATGCACCAAGAGGTTGCCAGTTCGATTCCCGGTCAGGACACATGCTCAGTTTGTGGGCCAAATCCCCAGTGGGGGGCATGCAGGAGGCGGCCAATCGATGATCTCTCTCATCAATGTTTTCATCTCTCCCTAGAGAGAGAGAGCTTCCTCTCTCTCTAAAGTCAATACAGAAAAAAATATGTTAAAAAAGGAATAACTCTGAGCTGAGAATCTGATTGAGAAGTTTTACGCTTGCAGAAACCACATGTCTTCTACCTAGGCCTATTAACCGTACCTAGAGATGTCCACTGGTCTGATGAATTGGAGACCTGTGCTGCATTTCTCTTTTAGGAGAGTGCAGTCTTCCAAGAGCAACATCAGCTCTCTGCTGGGCACTGGCTTATTCTTGGAACCAGATGAAAAAGTTAAAATGATCAGGCTTACAGCTGTGGAGGGTTGGGTGGGGGTAGCTGGGTGGAAGAGGTAGATGGATTGAGCAAAAAAGAAAAAAAAGAGAAAAAAACTCCTGGACATGGGCAACAGTGTGGTGATTCCCAAGAGGAGAGGAGTAGGAGGAAGTGGAGGAGGGTATAGAGGGGATAAATGGTGATAGAAAGAGACCTGACTTGGGGTAGTAAACACATAGTACAAAGTACAGATGATGTGTTGTGGAATTTTGTACCTGAAACCTATATAATTTTGTTATCTAGTGTCACCCCAATAAATTCAATAAAAAGGAAAAATAAATTTGGATTTTAAATCTGGGTGATAAGAAGAATGGCAATATCTTTCATAGAAACATGCTAACAAAAGAAAAAAATTAGTCATTGGGAATTGTGTGTGATCTGCGGAAGCAACTGAAATAAGTAATTTCTAAAATAACATTAGAAATAAGTGCATTGGAGGAGGATAGAGGAAAACACATGTTGACAATATACTTAGAATTTATTACAAGCGTAAATTCATCAAAACAGACTGCTGGAAAACAAAACAATACTACCCTCCCTAATCTGCTAGCAGATTAGTGGCTGGGATACAGATGAGGCAATCAGAGTTAGTACAAAATAGTGAATTATTATCTTCGTATCTCATCTTTCGATCAGTTTTTCTAGAGGAAGCCATTGGATAATCTCTTTCCCTCTCATTTCTAGGTCCATTCTCCCAGAATTTAAAAAAGGACTCAAATATCTTTCATCCTTTCAAAAGTAACCCTCCATGCAAATTACCCTTTTCAAATCCTTTTCTGTTTTGAGAGATAGTAAAAATATTTTATCCCTGGTAGTCTTTGACTTTAGGATCAATAAGGACTGATGGTGCCATCTATACTACAAATTAATTTCTTTTCTTTTTCATCCTCACCTGAGGACATTTTTCCATTTTTTGTTCAGATAGAGTGGGAGAGAGAGAGAGAAACATCGATGTGAAAGGGACACATCGAGTGGCTGCCACCCGCACAACCGACCAGGGCCGGGGACAAACTGCAACCGAGGTACGTGCCCTTAGCGGGAACCGAACCCGGGTCTCTCCGGACCGCAGGCCGGCGCTCTAACCGCTGAGCCAAACCGGCCAGGGCTATACTACAAATTAAAATGTCTAAAATCAAACACATTTACTTTATGTGCACACCTCCCCCTTCTGGACTTCCCTTCCAAATCAAGTTCTCTATGATAACCTTTGAACAGAATTTGGGAAACTTTAATAAGATATAATCAAGATGAACTTGCTCAAGGATGTTCAGTTACCCTTTGTGGGAGTCTGAGAGGTGATAAACATTAAAAGGTCTCCCCCAGATTTTGTTCTCTGGATCTCTGGCTGACTCAAGAAAGCTCTGACAATTGGTTTTATTATCAGGCAGGAGGGCAGTGGAACAAAACAGTTCGGTGGGTATTTATTGGAAAACAGGTTTTGGGGAACCACTCATATCATACCTACTCAAGGGGGGATTGGCTCTTACATTGAAAATGTGTAAATTTGGAACTGTCCCTGGTTACTGGGGCAAATTCACAAAGTTTCCAAATGAATGAAAAGGTACTCAATCTTGAGGATCTGATGGCATACATTACATGTTTGGAAAGTTCTCAAGAGTTGGTCATATATATTACATTTTGAGTAGAATTTAAAGGCCAGTCTATTTTTTAGCATGCTGGGCTTTAAATTTTAGGGTTTGGGCAGCCATCAGATGTGGACAGCTGATGTCTTTACTGGATGGATAACTTGATAGTCACTGCCACAGTCAAGTTACCAATAACAGGAAAAACATTGCTGACACTTGTTGAACATCCTACCCCATGCCAGGTAATGTTTTAAGCATTTTACATGAATTTATTCATTTAATCTTTAACACAACTCTAAGAAGTAGGTACAGTTATTATCTCTTCTTTACCTATGAAGAAAGTAATGAAAAAAACACTTGATCACAGATATCTGAACCAAGACTTGAATCTAGGCAATCTGACTTCAGACTTAGTCAATCTATATAAATTATTATAGCTCTACCATTTTCCTTTTATATAATTACATTTTTTTGCTTTTTACAACATTTGTGCATGTAGGTATTTATTTATATTCTACCACATTCCAGAAAGTATATCAGTTTAAAATATAATGGAAGGTAAAAAGTAAATGTGATATTATTTTTCTTTTATGAATGAGAAAACAGGTAGACAAATTCAGTTAAATAGTAGGAAAGCCAAGACTAGAAGTTGAATTTACTAATTTATAAAAGGAAAATGAAATCATTGTTTATTTGACCAATTTTATAAGGGCTGTGAAGCACAGTTAAATGAAAGGAAATATGAGGATAAATGAGTATGTGGTACCATCCCAGTATCACTGGAGGGATCTGGTACATAGTGAATGTTTGGTAGGTATTAAGGTACACTGATTTAGGTGCTGGTACCACACAGATAAATTATACGAGATTTTTACTCTCAAGGAATTTATAGTCTAGTTGGAAAGTCAGCAATGGTTAAAATAGTATGACCCATGCTATGGTGACAGATGAGGCAGGCAGAAGGCATGTCATTGATGGCCTTGTGTACTACTCTTAAGGGGTTCAGCATTTATCCTCAAGGCAATGCAGACCCATTCAACTAGGGCAGTGATCTGATCAAATTTGTGAGAAAGGTCACTTTGATAGAAGTGCAGAGAGTATCTTGGATAAAGATAAGATTGGAAACTTTCAACCTTGACTCATTTCTGATTTATTTTTGGGTAGTCCCTACTTTTCATTTTTTTTTTATTAATTTATTTTTGTTACAGATGTTTCTCCTTTTTTGCCCCATTGACACACTTGTACCCATACCCCCACCCCATAGCCGGCTCTGTTGTCCATGTCCATCGGTTATGCGTACATGCATATAAGTTCTGTGCTTTATTACTTCCCTCCCCCCACCCCACCCTCTCTCCTGAGGGTTGGCAGTCTGTAGCCTACTTCCATGTCTCTGGGTCTACCCTATTCCTCAGACTGTTATGTTCATTTGATTCCACAAATAAGTCAGATCATGTGGTATTTGTCTTTCTCTGCTTGGCTTGTTTCGCTTAGGATAATGCTTTCTAGGTCCCTCTATATCATCTCAAAGGATAAGAAATCTTTCTTTCTTATAGCTGCATAGTACTCCATTGTGTATATGTACCTCAAATTTTTATCCATTCATCTACTGATGGACACTTGAGCTGTTTCCAGATCTTAGCTATTGTAAATAGTGCTGCTATGAACATGGGGGTACATATATTCTTCCTGATTGGTGTTTCTGGCTTCTTAGGGTATATTCCTAGGAGTGGGATCACTGGGTCAAATGGAAGTTCAATTTTTAATTTTTTGAGGTAACACCATATTGTTTTCCATAGTGGCTGCACCAGTCCGCATTCCCATCAGCAGTATACTAGAGTCCCCTTTTCTCCACACCCTGGCCAACACTTGTTTGATGATTTGTTGTTGGAAGCCATTCTGACAGGTGTGAGATGATACCTCATTGTTGTTTTAATTTGCATCTCTCTGACGATTAGTGACGTTGAGCATTTCTTCATATATCTCTTAGCCATTTGTATGTCCTGTTTGGAGAGGTGTTTATTTAGCTTCTCTGCCCATTTTTTGATTGGGTTCTTTGTCTTACTTTTGTTGAGTTGTATAAGCACTCTATATATTTTGGAAATTAACCCTTTATCTGATGTATCATTGGCAATTATACTCTCCCATACAGTGGGTTCCCTTTTCATTTTGATGGTTGTTTCTTTTGCTGTGCAGAAGCTTTTAAGTTTGATGTAGTCCCATGTGTTCATTTTCTCCTTTGTTTCTGTTCCCTTAGGTGATGTATGAGTGAAAATTCTGCTGCATGTGATGTCCAAAATTTTGTTTCCTACAGTTTCTTTCAGGATTTTTATGGATTCATGGGTCACATTTAAGTCTTTTATCCATTTTGAGTTTAGTCTTGTGTATGGCGTTAAGTTCATGGTCTACTTTCATTTTTTTGCATGTAGCTGTCCAATTTTTCCAACACCATTTATTAAAGAGACTGTCTTTACTCCATTGTATGCTCTTGCCTCCTTTGTCAAATATTAATTGAGCATAATGTCTTGGGTCTATTTCTGGGTTCTCTGTTCTGTTCCACTGGTCTATATGCCTGTTCTTGTGCCAGTACAAGGCTGTTTTGATTACAGTAGCTTTGTAGTATAATCTGATATCTGGTACTGTGATCCCACCTACTTTGTCCTTCTTTTTCAACATTGCTGTGGCTATTCGGGATCTTTTTTGGTTCCATATGAACTTTTGAAGTATTTGTTTTAGTTCTGTGCAATATGCCATTGGTATTTTGATGGGGATTACATTGAATCTATAGATTGCTTTGGGTAGTATGGACATTTTAATGATGTTAATTCTTCCAATCCATGAAGAAGGTATGTGCTTCCACTTTTTTATATCTTCCTCTATTTCTTTTTTCAATGTCCTGTAGTTTTCTGCAAATAGGTCCTTTACTTCTTTGGTTAAGTTTATTTCTAGGTATCTTAATTATTTTTGCCGTGATGGTAAATGGGACTTTTTTTTTTTTTTTTTTTTTTTTTTTTTTTTTTTTAGTTTCTCTTTCTGTGAGTTCATCATTGGTGTATAAGAATGCTGTTGATTTCTTGACATTAATTTTGTATCCTGCTACTTTGCCAAATCCATTTATTTTTTATTTTATTTTAATTTTTTTATCCTCACCCGAGGATATTTTTCCATTTTTTGTACAGATAGAGTGGGAGGGAGAGAGAGGAAGGGAGAGAGAGAGAGAAACATCGACGTGAAGGGACACATCGTGTGGCTGCCACCCGCACGACCAATCAGGGCCGGGGAGAAACTGCAACCGAAGTACATGCCCTTAGCGGGAACCGAACCCGGGTCTCTCTGAACCGCAGGCCGACGCTTTAACCGCTGAGCCAAACTGGCCAGGGCGCCAAATCCATTAAGTCTAGTAGATTTTTGATGGAGTCATTAGGGTTTTCTATGTATAATATGTCATCTGTGAATATTGACAGTTTCACTTCCTCTTTTTCAATTTGGATCCCTTTTACTTTTTCTTCCTGTCTGATTGCTGTTGCTAAGACTTTCATTACTATGTTAAATAAGAGTAGTGAAAGTGAGCATCTCTGTCTTGTTCCTGTTCTTAAGGGAAATGCTTTTAGTTTTTGCCCATTGAGTATGATGTTGGCTGTAGGTTTTTCATATATGACCTTTATTATGTTGAGATATGATCCCTCTATTTTCACATTGTTGAGCGTTTTTACCTACTTTTTGTTTTAAATTTGTTAGTTTCTTGATTCATTCAAACATTTTTCAGTGGGTGTCTACTGTCTTTGCTAGGTGAAATGGATATGTAAGTGAAAAAACTGCCCTCAAAGACCTCACAGCCCAACTGAGGAGACTTTCATTGTTGACATATGGGTCACAATAAGTTTTTAAAATATTTTATATTGCTTTAATAATATTTTTATTTTAATATTTTTTATTTTTAAAATAAATATTGACATACAATAGTATGTTAGTTTCAGGTGTACAACACAGTGATTAGACATTAAGTAACTTAGGAAGTAATCACCCTGATAAGTCTATTACCCATCTGACACCATACATAGTTACTACAATTTTATTGATTATATTCCCTATGCCGTACTTTACATCTCATGACTGTTTTTATAATTGGCAATTTGCACTTCTTAATTCCTCCTCTTTTTTCATTCATTCCCCAAAGCCCTCCCATCTTGCAACCACCAGTTTTTTCTCTGTATCTATGAGTTTGTTTTTTTCATTTTTTTAAATTCCATGTGAAAGTGAAATCATACGGTAATTTGTCTTGCTCTGTTTGACGTATTTTACTTAGTATAACACCCTCTAGGTCCATCTATCTTATTATAAATGGCACAATTTCTTATTTATTTATTTATTTATTTATTTATTTAATATTTCTCCTTTTTTACCCCATTGGCACCCCCCTCCCCACCCCACCCCCGCTTAGATGACCATGTCCATTGATCATGCATACATGCATATAAGTTCTGTGGTTTATCTCTTCCCACCCCCCCCACCCCCTCTTCTGGGGGATGTCAGTCTGTGCCCTACTTCCAT
The DNA here is from genome assembly GCF_014108415.1 of Molossus molossus. Classification (NCBI taxonomy): domain Eukaryota; kingdom Metazoa; phylum Chordata; class Mammalia; order Chiroptera; family Molossidae; genus Molossus; species Molossus molossus. Next base: position 7,918,350 of record NW_023425355.1, on the reverse strand, counting down.
GTTTCTGGGTCTACTGTATTCCTCAGACTGTTATGTTCATTATATTCCGTATATAAGTGAGATCATGTGGTATTTGTCTTTTTCTGCTTGGCTTCTTTCACTTAGGATGATACTTTCCAGGTCCTTCCATGTCGTCTCAAAGGATAAGAGATCTTTCTTTCTTACCGCTGCATAGTACTCCATTGTGTATATGTACCACAGCTTTTTGATACATTCGTCTACTGATGGACACTTGGGCTGTTTCCAGATCTTAGCTATTGTAAATAGTCAAATGGCACACTTTCATTCTTTTTTATGGCTGAGTAATATTCTAGTATATATGTGTATACACACACACACACACACATCTTCTTTATCCATTCATCTACTGATGGACGCTTAGTTTGTTTCCATACATTGGCTATTGTAAATGATGCTGCAGTAAATATAGAGATGCATATGTCTTTTCAAATTAGTATTTTGGGTTTCTTCAGATAAATACCCAGAAGTGGAATTGCTGAGCCCTTCTTTGTGTCTTGTTATAGCCTTTGTTTTAAAGTCTATTTTGTCTGATATAAGTATTGCTACTCCTGATTTTTTTCAATTTCCATGTACATTAAATATCTTTCCATGTCTTTCAGTCTGTGTGTCTTTCGATCTTAAGTGGGTCTCTTGTAGGCAGCATATGTATGGGTCATGTTTTCTTTTCTGTTCAGTCATCCTATGTCTTTTGATAGGGACATTTAATCCATTTACATTTAAAATAATTATTGATAGGTATGTACTTATTGTAATTTTATTGTTTATCTATTTGGTCTCCTCCTCCTCCTCCTCATCCTCCTCCTTCTTTCAGCAGTCCCTTTAACATTTATTGTAATACGGGTTTGGTGGTGATGAATTCCTTTAGCCTTTTGTTGTCTGGGAAACTCTTTATCTGTCCTTTGATTCTAAATGAAATTCTTACTCAGTAGAGTAATGTTGGTTGTAGGTACTTGCTTTTTATTATCTTGAATATTTCATCCCAATCCCTTCTGCCCTGCAAAGTCTCTGTTGAAAAATCAGCTGACAGTCTTATGAGAGCTCACTTGTATATAACTAACTTCTTTTGTTCCCTTTTAGATGATACCTTTGTCTTTAACCTTTGGCATTTTAATTATGATGTGTGGGCCTTTTGGGGTTCATCTTGTTTGGGACTCTCTGCACTTCCTGGACTTATATGTGTATTTCCTTTTCCAGGTTAGGAAAGTTTTCTGTCACTATTTCTTCAAATAGGCTTTCAATTCCTTGCTTTATTTCTTCTGATTCTGGTACCCCTCTGATGTGAATGTTGTTATGCTTGATGTTGTACCAGAGGCCCCTTAAACAATCCTCATTTTTAAACAACAACTTCTCCTCCTCCTCCTCCTCCTCCTCCTCCTCCTCCTCCTCCTCCTCCTCCTTTCTCTTTGCTGTTCAGATTGAGTGTTTTCCACTAGCTTATCTTCCAAATTACTGATTTAACATTTAGCTTCATCTATCAACTGTTGATTCCCTCTAATGTATTTTTTCATTTTAGTTATTATACTCTTTCTTTCTGACTGGTTCCTTTTTATATTTTCTATCTTCATTTTTATGTTTCCTATCTCTTTTTTTAAAGTTCTCACTGAGTTCATCTCTTCTTCCCATAAATTAATTGAGTATCCTTATAACCAGTGTTTTGAACTTTGCATCTGGTAGATTGTTTGTTTTCATTTTCCTTAGTTTTTTTCCCCCTGGAGTTTTGTTGCGTCCTTTCATATGGGACATGTTTTTTGTCTCCTCATTTTGGCTGCCTCCCTGTCTTAGTAGAGTGGTCTTATATAGTAGGTGTCCTGTGGGACCAGTGGTGCAGTCTCTTCAGTCACCTGAGCTAGGGGCTCCAGATGTGTGTCCTGGTGTTGTGTGTAACTTTCTGTTGTAGTTGAGCCTTAATTTCTGTTGGTACCTCAGTAGGAGGGATTGACCCTCAGGCTGATTGTCTGAGGAATGGCTGTGACTACAGTGGAGGACCTGCTGAGTAGTGACTGACCCCCCTCCCAGAGCAGGATTTGCTTTAAAAATGTTCTGGTGCCTGCTGAGGTGGCCCTTTGGGTTTTTCATGTTTGGAGGAGGTTGGGTGGTGTTCTGGTGTGGCCGTAAGCTGATTACCGGTGTGTTGTTTCTGGGACCTCTTAGGAGGAGTTCTGGTGCAATGTAATATCAGATGCTGCTTGTGCCCAGCCAAGAGTTACCTCATAGAACCTACAAAGTGATCTTCAGATGGTTGCTACTTTTGCTGTGCTTGGAGGCACCTGGGAGGGGCTAAACTGTGAACCAAGGCTGGCTGCCACTAGTGTTGGGTTTGGGGCCACTTAGAAAGAGGTATGGGACACACTGAGACCAGATGCTGTTTATTTGGGGTTTGTAAACCTTTGAGGGATTTTAGGAAAGTCTGCAGTAGGAGCCAAGACATGTCACTAGTATGGAAAAGCTTCTAGAAGCATCTTGGATAGGCCTGCATGTTGGATGGGGTGAATCACCAGTGGGGCAAACAACATTAGCCAGGTTGATGGAATCTCAGACTTGGTGTTTACCTGTGCCTGCAGGCTGGATGAGGGGAGGGCTCAGCAAAGGAACAGTGATCCCTGTTGGGACATCACTGCCCCTCCAGCCCTTGCCCTGAAGCCAGACAATTCAGTTCCTTCCTGTATATACCTCATGGTTTTTAAGCTGCTGCCCTAGAGCTGGAGCTCAGAGTATGTCTGTGAGAAATGCATGCATGGGCCCTTTAAGAGAAATGCTTGAGACTGTAGCGGAACCTCTGTCTCACCTAGAAGGAATCCCCACTAATTTTTACAGATATAATTTATGAGAACTTCTTTTCTTGGTACTGGAGCCTTGGGTTGGGGAGCCCAGTGTGGGGCTGGGACCCTTGCTCCTCAAGGGGTCATCCACAGCTGAGATATCCCTCTCATTTCTTAACCACCACACTTTTGATGTGGAACATGTCCAATCCAAATCTCCACCCCTACTACTAGTTTTGGCATTACTTCTTTTATACATTCTTAGCTTTAGGACTTCTGTTCAGCTAATCTTTGGCGGTTCTCAATGATGGTTCTATAGTTTAGTTGTAATTTTTATGTGATTGTGGGAGGAGGTGCACATAGTGTTTACCTACTCTGCCATCTTGACAAAAATTCTGACGATAAGAGTTTTTATTGTCCTGTGAACATGGTGATAAGGAAGAACAAACTGGAGTTTCTGGAGAGAGTATACTCTATTGGATTGTAAGGGCTCATTGAAGACACATGAATGCCTTTTGTTTTCCTGTACGTATTCATTAAAAACAATGCAGATACAGAGTTAGAATTCAGTAAAAATATGTTGTTGTTGTTATTATTGTTATTTACTATCTAGCATTTCCATCTATAGTGGCAGCTCGAGGCTTAGATCTAATCTCAGCTAATCTTTTCACCCCTTGGTAAAGTTAAATGTATGAAATCATAGATAAAAATACTCCATTCTTTCATGGCTCATTCTTCTCTTCCTAACACAATATACATAGTAGTTGGAAAAATTCAGTCACACATTGGATAAGACCCCATATTAGATGCCCAAAGCTGTGAACTTATTCCTTTTGGTTTTGAGAGCCTTGCTAAGTAGAATTTCATGCTACATAAACTCAGCACCATTAAGTTTCAAAAGAACAGGCTGTAAAAGTCATGTTTATTTTTTCCTAATATCAAGATGATATCCAGTAGAGGAATTGCAGCCGGACACAGAGAGAACTGAATTCATTCTTTTAGACTTAGTAATAGTCTTTCGGGAAATCTTCAGAAGACTGACTCCTCAAAGAAATCTGCTCAAAATCTGTCCTAGAAGATTTTCAGTCAAGTTCAGTTCTGGAAAAAGACGAATGACTGTGGACAACTGCTTTTGTTTTACCCTGATTCAGAGGCTTTTACCACTGGGCTGTAACATGTAACCCTAGCTTGCCTTTAATTTATGCCCAAATGGTGATTTCTGGCCCCAGATATTTTTCAAACCTTTAGATATGAAGGTTGTGTTATATCCTTGGCTTCCTTAAAAGAGGGTGGGGTTGGTAGAAATGCATTGGAGGTGAATATCTATGGCACAAGCTTAGTTATTTTAAAATTATTATTATTTTAAGGCTCATTATTAGCTGGGGACTTTCAAGTTTTCAAATTGTGGTTGGTATTTTCTGAATTTATGTTCAAACATGGGAGAGGTATTTCATATTTCTCATACATAAATATAAGAGGAGGTTTAGTTGGCTTACACAAACAGCTGTGGATTATTATAAAAATTTTAGTTGGGGGAAATATATATGTGTGTGTGTGTATATATATATATGGAGAGAGAGAGAAAGGGAGAGGGAGAGAGAGAGAGAAAGTATGAGTTGATAGAGGAAGGGGAAAGAAGGGAGGGAGGGAGCAAGCTTTCTACAACTCAACAAAAAGCAAAAGAAATAATTTAAAAATTATGGATAAGATCTAATAGAATAATGCAATTAGGCTATGCTAAGCAAACTAAATATTGTTGTCATTTAAAAAAATCCAAATTCTCATCTTAATGTCTGAACTAAAGATTTGCTCCTGACAGTATTCCCAGTTAGGTGATTGTCCCTACATCTAGAGAGTGGGAGGGAAGAGAGATGAAACAAAATATTTCCCTTGACAACCTTCAGGTTTGATTCAAGCTGTCTTCCTTTCTGTCTACCTGTCTAAAGCAGAAGATCCATTTTATTAAAATTTGTTTGATTATTATAGCTATGAAATGGCAGTCTGTTCTACAGCCAGGTTGGGAACTAGTGGAAGAAATCAGAGGCTCTATCACCAAAGATACTTCCTAACAGATTCTTTGATAAACAGAGTACAATGTTTACCTTGTGCTGTAATGTTCATTTTTCTTTGACAGTGTTCAATGGAACACACCAATACTATTAAGTAAAAGAAACATCACACGATTATAATAGATACCAAACTTGTACAGTAACTCCCTTGATATCTCCGATTTGATTTCAAGCGACAGAGGTCAGTTTTCTTCCACTTTGTTTACAAATCACTGCAGATTAGACTGAGAACACAACAACCCAAAAATTATGGGCCACGGTGAAAGCAGTTCTAAAAGGGAAATTCATAGCATTATAGGCCTACCTCAAGAAATAAGAAAAATCTAAAATAAACCATCTAAATTTACACTTAAAGGAATTAGGAAAAGAACAAAAAACAGAACCCAATGTGAGTAGAAGAAAGGAAAAAATGAAGATCAGAGTAGAAATAAAATAGAGTCTAAAAAAATAATACAAAAGATCAAAGCAAAATAAGAGCTGGTCCTTTGAGAGGATAAACAAGATTGCTAAACTTTTTTTATTGGTATAATTTTATTTATTTATGTATTTTTAATCTTTATTGTTAAAACTATTATAGATATCTCTCTGCTTTTCCCCTATTGAGCTCGTCCTCCACACTCCCACTCCTGCCTTCCCCACATTATTGTCTGTTTCCATTGGTTGTATATATATATATATATATATATATATATATATACATATATATACATATATATATATATACACACACACACACACACACATTGGTTTTATATATATATATATATATATATATATATATATAAAGTTCTTTTGTTTATCTTTTACTACCCCCCCATCCTCATTCCCTCTGAGGTTTGTCAGTCTGTTCACTGCTTCCATGTCTCTGGAACTATTTTGATCGTCAGCTTATATTGTTCATTATATTCCATAAATAAGTGAGATCATGTGATACTTATCTTTCTCTGACTGGCTTATTTCACTTAGCATAATACTCTCCAGGTCCCTCCATGTCATCTCAAAGGGTAAGAGATCTTTCTTTCTTACAGCTGCATAGTATTCCATTGTGTAAATGTATCACAGCTTTTTTATCCATTTGTCTACTGAACCACATCTTCTTTATCCAATGATCTATTGATGAAACTTAGGTTCCTTCCATATTTTGGCTATTATAAATAATGCTGCAATGAAAATAGGGAGGACTATATCTATAGGAGGACCTGAGACTAAAGCTATACCTGAAGCTATTTTATACGGTAGCATCAGGACACAACCATTCCAGCACGCCTTCATTTCATTTCTGGCAGGGCTAAAGTTCGCTGTCAGTCTAACTCTCCCAAACTCTCTGACGTGAAACACAGCTAACATTGGACTGCATACAGTGTGTGTGTGTGTGTGTGTGTGTGTGTGTTTTATTTACTATAAAGTAATATTTTATTAGAAACTCATATCTTAATAAGGGCAATGGGCTGTGACTTACTGTGCCTTGGTTAAAGAAATTGTCCCCCATCTCCCATGTTTTATTTTTTTCAATTTTTTTCAATTTAATTAATTTATTTTTGTTACAAATGTTTCCCCTTTTTCACCCACTGATTTCCCCTCCCCCTCCCTCCCTACCCTGTCCTCACCTTTGTTGTCCATGTCCATTGTTCATACATACATGCATATAAGTTCTGTGATTTATCTCTCCCCCCCACCCCCTCTTTAGGGGATTGTCAGTCTGTACCCCACTTCCATGTCTCTGGGACTACCCCGTTCCTCAGACTGTTATGTTCATTATATTCCACAAACAAGTGAGATCATGTGATATTTGTCTTTCTCTGCTTGGCTTGTTTCACTTAAGATAATTCCAGGTTCCTCCATGTCGTCGCAAAGGATAAGAGATCTTTCTTTCTTATAGCTGCATAGTACTCCATTGTGCAAATGTGCCATAGCTGTTTTATCCACTCATCTACTGATGGACACTTGGGCTGTTTCCAGATCTTAGCTATTGTAAATACTGCTGTTGTGAACATAGCGGTGCATATATTCTTCCTGATTGGTGTTTCAAGCTTCTTAGGATATATTTCTAGAAGTGGAATCACTAGGTAAAATGGCAGTTCCATTTTTAACTTTTTGAGGAAACACCATACTGTTTTCCACAGTGGCTGCTGCACAAGTCTGCATTCCCACCAGCACTGAACTAGAGTCCCCTTTTCTCCACATCCTCACCAACACTTGTTGTTTGATGATTTGTTGACAATAACCATCCTGGCAGTTGTGAGGTGATACCTCATTGTTGTTTTAATTTGCATCTCTCTGATGATTAGTGATGTTGAGCATTTCTTCATATGTCTCGGCCATTTGTATGTCCAATTTGGAGAAGTGTTTATTCAAGTCCTCTGCCTAGTTTTTTAATTGGATTGTTTGTCTTCCTTTTGTTAAGTTGTATGAGTACTTTATATATTTTGAATATTAACCCCTTATCCAGTGTATCTTTGGCAAATATGTTAGCCGAAAGAGTGGGTTCCCTTTTCATTTTGATGCTGGTTTCTTTTGCTATGCAGAATCATTTTAGTTTGATATAGTCCCATTTATTACTTTTTTCCTTTGTTCCTCTTCTCTTAGGTGATGTATCAGTGAAAATTGAGCTTCATGCCCTGGTCGGTTTGGCACAGTGGTTAGAGCATTGGCTTGTGGTCCAGAAAGACCTGAGTTCGGATCCCGCTAAGGGCATGTACCTCAGCTGCAGTTTGTCCTCAGCCCTGGTTGTGTCATGTGTGTGGCAGTCACTTGGTGTGTCCCTTTCACATCGATGTTTCTCTCTCTTCTTCTCTCTCTCTCCCACTGTATTTGAACAAAAAATGGAAAAATGTCCTCTGGTGATGATTAAAAAACAACAACAAAAAGAAATATGCTTCATGTGATGTCTGAGATTTAGCTGTCTGTTTTCTTCTAGGATTTTTATGAAGTTTTATGACTTACATTTAAGTCTTTTATCCATTTTGAGTTTATTGTTGTGTACGGTGTAATTTGGTGGTCTAGTTTCATTTATTTGCATGTACCTGTCCAATTTTCCCAACACAATGCTTTGAAGAGACTATCTTTTCTACATTATATGCTCTTGCTTCCTTTGTTGAATATTAATTGTGCATACTGTCTTGGGTTGATTGGTGGCTTCTCTGTTCGGTTCCATTGATCTATATTTGTGTTCTTGTGCCAGTATCATGCTGTTTTGATTATGATAGCTTTAGAGTATAACTTGATATTTGGTATGGTGATCTCTCCAATTTTGTTATTTCTGAAGATTGCTGTGGCTATGTGGTTTTTTTTGTTGTTGTTGTTGTTCCATATAAACTTTTGCAATATTTGTTCTATATCTGTGAAATATGCCATTGGTACATCAATAGGGATTGCATTGTCTCTGTAGATTGCTTTGGGTAGTATAGACAATTTAAGGATGTTGATTCTTCCAATCCATGAACACAGTATATGCTTCCACTTTTTTATATCTTCCTTGATTTATTTCATCTATGTCCTGTGGTTTTCTGAGAACAGGTCTTTTACCTGTTGGTTAAGTTTATTCCCAGGCATCTTCATTTTTTTTTTGTTGCAATGGTAAATGGGATTTTGTTTTTAGTTTCCATTTCTGAGTGTTCATTATTGGGGTATAAGAATGCCATCAATTTCTGGATAATAATTTTGTATCCTGCTACTTTTCCAAATTCATTTATTAAATCTAGTAGTGTTTTGATGGAATCTTTAGAGTTTTCTATGTACAATATCATGTCATCTGCAAATAATGCCAGTTTCAATTCCTCCTTTCCATCTTGGATGTCTTTTATTTTTCTTCTTGTCAGATCACTGTGGCTAAGACTTCCGGTACTATGTTGAATAAGAGTGGTGAAAGTGGGCATCCCTGTTTTATTCCTGATTATTTATTTATTTATTTTTGTTACAGATGTTTCTCTTTTTATTCCCAATGACACCATCCTCCACATCTCCCCACCCCATCCCCAGCTTTGTTGTTCATGTCCATAGGTTATGCCTACATGCATATAAGTTCTGTGGTTTATTTCTCCCCCACCCACCTCCGCTTCTGAGGCTTGACAGTCTGTACCATACTTCCATGTCTCTGGGTCTATCCTGTTCCCCAGACTGTTATGTTCATTATATTCCACAAACAAGTGAGATCATGTGATATTTGTCTTTCTCTGCTTGGCTTGTTTCACTTAAGATAATACTTTCCAGGTTCCTCCATGTCGTCGCAAATAAGTGAGATCATGTGATATTTGTCTTTCTCTCCTTGGCTTGTTTTCCTTAGGATAATACTCTCCAGGTCCCTCCATGTTATCTCAAAGGACAAGAGATCTTTCTTTCTTACAGCTGCATAGTACTCCATTGTGTATATGTACCACAGCTTTTTTATCCATTCATCTACTGATGGATACTTGGGCTGTTTCCAGATCTTAGCTATTGTAAATACTGCTGTTGTGAACATAGCGGTGCATATATTCTTCCTGATTGGTGTTTCAAGCTTCTTAGGATATATTTCTAGAAGTGGAATCACTAGGTAAAATGGCAGTTCCATTTTTAACTTTTTGAGGAAACACCATACTGTTTTCCACAGTGGCTGCTGCACAAGTCTGCATTCCCACCAGCACTGAACTAGAGTCCCCTTTTCTCCACATCCTCACCAACACTTGTTTGATAATTTGTTGACAATAACCATCCTGGCAGTTGTGAGGTGATACCTCATTGTTGTTTTATTTTTTATTTTTTTTTTTTATCCTCACCCGAGGACATTTTTCCATTTTTTGTACAGACAGAGTGGGAGGGAGAGAGAGGAAGAGAGAGAGAGGAAAACATCGATGTGAAAGGGACACATCGAGTGGCTGCCACCCGCACGACCAACCAGGGCCGGGGACAAACTGCAACCAAGGTACATGCCCTTAGCGGGAACCGAACCCGGGTCTCTCCGGACCGCAGGCGGGCGCTCCAACCGCTGAGCCAAACCGGCCAGGGCCCTCATTGTTGTTTTAATTTGCATCTCTCTGATGATTAGTGATGTTGAGCATTTCTTCATTTGTCTCTTGGCCATTTGTATGTCTGGTTTGGAGAGGGGTGTATTTAGGTCCTCTGCCCATTTTTTGATTGGGTTCTTTGTCTTCCTTTTGTTGAGTTGTATGAGCACTCTATATATTTTGGAAATTAACCCCTTATCTGATGCATCATTGGCAATTATGGTCTCCCATATAGTGGGATCCCTTTCTGTTTTGATGGTTGTTTCTTTTGCTGTGCAGAAGCTTTTAAGTTTTATGTAGTCCCATGTGTTCATTTTCTCCTTTGTTTCTGTTGCCTTAGCTGATATGTCAGTGAAAATTTTGCTGCGTATAATGTCTGAGATTTTGCTGCCTGCATTTTGTTCTAGAATTTTTATGGATTCACGAATTACATTTAAGTCTTTTTTCCATTTTGAGTTTATTCTAGTGTATGGTATAAGTTGGTGTTCTAGTTTTATTTTTTTACATGTAGATGTCTAATTTTTCCAGCCCCATTTATTGAAGATACTGTCTTGTCTCCACTGTATGCTCTTGCCACCTTTGTCAAATATTAATTGAGCATATTTTCTTGGGTCCATTTCTGGATTCTCTGTTCTGTTCCATTGATCTACCTGCCTGTTTTTGTACCAGTACCAAGCCGTTTTGATTACAGTGGCTTTGTAGTATAACCTGAAATCTGGTAATGTGATCCCTCCTACATTGTTCTTCTTTTCCGAGATTGCTGTGGCTATTTGGGGTCTTTTTGGTTCTATATAAACTTTTGGAGTGTTTGTTCTAGTTCTGTGAAATATGTCTTTGGTATTATGATGGGGATTGTATTGAATCTATAGATTGCTTTGGGTAGCATGGACATTTTAATGATGTTAATTCTTCTAATCCATGAACAAGGTATGTATTTCCACTTTTTTTTTATATCTTCCTCTATTTCTTTTTTCAATGTCCTGCAATTTTCTGCAAATAGGTCTTTTACTTCTTTGGTTAAGATTATTCCTAGGTGTCTTAATTTTTGCCATGATGGTACATGGGATTTTTTTTTTTTAGTTTGTTTTTCTGTGAGTTCATCATTGGTGTGTATGAATGCTATCGATTTCTTGACGTTAATTTTTTATCCCGCTACTATGCCATATTCATTTATTAGGTCTAGTAGATTTTTGATGGAGTTTTAAGGGTTTTCTATGTATACTCTCATGTCATCTGTGAATAATGACAGTTTCACTTCCTCCTTTCCAATTTGGATCTGTTTTATTTTTTTCTTTATGTCTGATTGCCATGGATAAAACTTCCAGTACTATGTAAAATAAGAGTGGCAAAAGTGGGCATTCCTATCTTGTTTCTGTTCTTAAGAGAAATGTTTTTAGTTTTTGCCCATTGAGTATGATATTGACTGTAGGTCTTTCATATATGGCCTTTATTTTGTAAAGATATGACCCTTCTATTCCCACATTGCTGAGAATTTTTATCAGAAATGGGTGCTAGATTTTGCTGAATGCTTTTTCAGCATCTATTGATATGAATATACAATTTTTTCTCTAATTTTGTTTATGTGCTTTATCACATTTATTGATTTGCAAATAGTGTACCAGCCTTACATCCCTGAGATGAATCTCACTTGGTCATGGTGAATAATTTTTTTGATGTATTGCTGGATCAATTTGCTAGTATTTTGTTCAGGATTTTGGCATCTATGTTCATCAGGGATATTGGCCTGTAGTTTTCTTTCTTTGTAGTGTCTTTTCCTGGTTTTGGAATTAGAATTATGCTGGCCTCATGAAATGAGTTTGGAAGTCTTCCTTCTTCTTGAATTTTTTTGAATAGTTTGAGGAGAATGGGTGTTAGTTCTTCATTGAATGTTTGGTAAAACTGCCCCGTAAAGCCGTCCGGGCCTGGGCTTTTCTTTGCTAGGAGAGTCTTGATTACTTCTTCAATTTCCTAAGTTGTTATTTGTCTGTTAAAGTTTTCTATCTCTTCACAGTCTAGTTTTGGGAGACTATGTGTTTCTAGAAATTTGTCCATTTTGCTTAGATTGTTGAATTTGTTGCCATAAAATTATTTATAGTAGTTGTTAACAATTCTTTGTATTTCTGTGGTGTCAGTTGTTACTTCTTCTCTTTCATTTCTGATTTTGTGTATTTTGGTTCTCTCTCTTTGTTTCGTGGTGAGTCTAGCTAAGTGTCCATCAATCTTGTTTATCTTTTTAAAAAATCAGCTCTTTGTTTTATTGATTCTTTGAATTGATTTTTCGGTCTCTATGTCATTTATTTCTGCTCTGATCTTTACTATTTCCTTCCTTCTACTTGCTCTGTGGTTTTCTTTTTGTTTCCTTTCCAGTTCTTTAAGTTGTGAGGTTAGATAGACTATTATAAATTTTTCTTGTTTCTTGAGGTAGGCCTGTAATGCTATGAACTTCCCTCTCAGAACTGCTTTTGCTGCCTCCCATAGATTTTGTGTTGTTGTGTGTTCATTTTCACTGGTGTCCAGGAAGCTTTTAATTTCTTCCTTGATTTCCTTGGTAACCCATTCATTGTTTAATAACATGCTATTTAGCCTCCATGTGTTCAAATATCTTTGCATGTTCTTGTCGCAATTGATTTCTAGTTGCATGCCATTGTGTTCTGAGTAGTTGCTTCATATGATTTCACTGATGTTGAACTTGTAGAGACTTAGTTTGTACCCTAACATGTGGTCTATCTTTGAGAATGTCCCATGTGCACTTGAGAAGAATGTGAATTCTGCAGTTTTGGGGTATAATTCTCTGTAGACATCTATTAAATCCATTTGGTCTAGTGCTTCATTTAGAGTCTGTGTTTCCTTGTTAATTTTTGTGTAGAAGATCTATCCAGTGATGTCAGCAGGATGTTGAAGTCCCCTGCTATGATTGTATTGCTGTTTACTACTCCTTTGAACTCCTCCAGAAGATTTTTAATATGTGTTGGTGCTTCTATATTGGGTGCATATATGTTTACCAGGGTTATAACTTCCTGTTGGATAGATCCTTTCAATATTATGTAGTGATCTTCTTTGCCTCTAGTTATGACCTTTATTTGAAATCTATTTTATCAGATATGGGTATTGCTATTCCAGCTTTTTTTTCCTTTTCGTTTGCTTGGAAGATTTTCTTCCCATACTTTCACTTTCAACCTATGTGAGTCTTTTGTTGTGAGGTGGGTCTCTTAAAAACAACATATATGTGAGTCATGCTTTCTTATCTAGTCATCTACTCTGTTTCCTTTTATATATTGGAGCATGCAATCCATTTACATGTACAGTGATTATTGATATGAACTTCTTTATTGCCATTTTTGTTTAGTGTGGTTCTATTTTTCTTCCTATTTCATCTAGTAATTATAGCAGTCCCTTTAACATTTCTTGCAGTGCTGTTTTGGTGCTAATATATTTTCTTAGCCTTTTTTTGTTTTTTGTTTGTTTTTTTTTTTTGTCTGGGAAGCTCTTTATTTGACTTTCTATTTTGAATGATAGCCTTGCTGGATAGAGTAGTCTTGGATTCAGATCCTTGTTTTTCATGACCTTGATTACTTCATGCCATTCTCTTGTGTCCTGTATTGTTTCTGTTGAGAAGTCAGTTGATATCCTTATGGGGTTTCCTTTGGAGGTAACCTGTTGCTTATCTCTTGCTGCCTTTAGGATTCTCTCTTTGTCTTTAATTTTTGTCATTTTAATTACTATGTTTTTTGGTGTGAGAGTGTTTGGGTCTTCTTACTTGGGGCTCTCTGTGCTTCTTTAACTTGAGTGCCTTCTTCCTTCACCAAATTAGGGAAGTTTCCTGTCACTATTTCTTTAAATATATTCTCTAACCCTTGCTCATTTTCTTATTCTTTGGGGACTCCTATGATGCGAATGTTATTACGTTTCCAGTTGTCCCACAGTTCTCTTAAGCTGTCTTTCTGTTTTTTAATTGTTTTTTTTTCTTTTGGTTTTCTGATTGGTTGATTTTTCTACCCTGTCTTCTAATTCACTGATCCAGTCTTCAGCTTCCTCTAGTCTGTTGTTTAGTCCTTCCAGTGTGTTCTTTATTTCTACTATATCATTCTTGATTTCTTCTTGGTGGTTTTTAATTTCCAATTGGTTGATTTTCAATGTTTCTATGTCTTTACTAATGCTTTTGAGCTTCCTCAAGATCATGGCTCTGAATTCTTGCTGTGTTAACTTGCTTAATTGGGTTTCATTTATCTCATCTTTGGAAGAGGTCTCTGGTTCTTTCATTTGGGACTTGTTGTTTTTTTTTTTTTTGTTTGTTTGTTTTGTTTCACCATTTTGGCTGTCTCAGTGGGTTTTGAAGCCTTCCAAGTTTTCCCTGTGGGTGTTGGTGTTCTGCTGTTTGTGGCTCCCTCTACTGGGTTTGCATGAGTATGGGAGGACCACATTAATCAGCACTGTCAGGTCTTACTTTCCTGGGTAGATTTGCAAGCCCAGGAAAGGTTCAGTTATCCTCTAGCTTTTTGCCTGGAGGCTATTAGTCGAGCTTACTTGAAGAGCCTTGGGTTCTCAGTTGAATGAAAAACTCACTCAAGTGTTCAGTGTAAGAGGATTTCTGGAGTGTGGGGCAGATGCTGGTTGTTAATGAGCTTTAATTTGCATTTCAATGGCTTACTTGTGAGGGGTTGAATCTCTGAAGGAGGAGTCAACACCTCTCCCCAGAGGCCTGGGAAGGAGTAAGATGGCCATTTTCTTGCGTGGCCACAACTCAGCAAAAGCTCTGTGCACTCTCCAAGTCCCAAGTGTCCCCACACAGTTCCAGTTCAGTGTGCCCTCCCTGTGCTGGAGCCCAGGGTGAATTGCTGTGGCTATTTTAGTGCTCTGTCACAGCCCTCTGCACTGTGGAGTGGGCTTTGTATTTTAGTCCTGAGGGTGCTGCTCACAGCTAAAACAGCTGCTGTCTGTGGGATCCCAACCCAGCTCTCACCCCTCTGCAATCCTACCAGGATTGATTTAGTGTCCCTGGTTATATGGTCCTCACAAGCTGCTTTTCTGTTGCTTTCCCCCAACGATTTATCTTTATTTTAGTTATAATTCCAGTTTGGTCCTGAGAGATGATTTGTGTAGTTTCCATTCATTCAGTTATTTCTGATCTTAAGGAAAATGCTTTAAGTTTTGCCCATTGAGTATGATGTTGGCTGTAGGTTTGTTATATATGGTCTCTTAGTATGTTAAGATATGATCCCTCTATTACTGCTTTACTGAACATTTTTTATGAGAAATGGGTGCTGGATTTTGTCAAATGCTTTTTCAGCCTCTATTGATATGATCATATGGTTTTTATCTTTCATTTTGTTTATGTGGTATATCACATTTATTGATTTGTGAACATTGTACTAGACTTGCATCCTTGGGATGAATCCCACTTGGTCGTCATGGTGAATAATTTTAAAAAGTATATTGTTGGATCCAATTTGCTACTGTTTTGTTGAGGATTTAGGCATCTATGTCCATCAGGGATATTGGCCTGTAGTTTTCTTTCTTCATAGTGTCTTTATCTGGTTTTGAAATTAGGATTATGCTGACTTCATAAAAAGAGCTTGGTATCTTTTTTCCTCTTGAATTTTTTAAAATAGTTTGAGGAGAATAGGTGTCAGTTCTTTGACTGTTCAGTAAAACTCTCTTGTGAAGCCACCCAGACCCGGGCTTTTATTTGCTGGGAGTTTATTGATTACAACTTCAATTGTCTTAGTTGTTATTGGTCTGTTCAAGTTTTCTTACTCTTCCTGATTCAGTTTTGGGAGACGGTGTGATTCTAGGAATTTGTCCATTATTGTCCAGATTGTCCAATCTGTTGGCATATAATTGTTCATAGTATTTTCTTACAATCCTTTGTATTTCTGTGGTGTCAGTTATTAATTAACCTCTTTTATTTCTGATTTTACTTATTTGGATCTTCTCAGTTTGCTTCTTGGGGAGTCTGGATAAAGGTTGACCAATCTTGTTCATCCTTTCAAAGAACTGGCATTAGTGTCATTGATCCTTTGTATTGTCTTCTTGGTCTCTATGTCATTTATTTATGCTCTGATCTTTATTATTTCTTTACTTCTATTTACTTTGGGTTTTTGTTCTCTTTCTAAATCTTTAAATTGTAGGGTTAGATAATTTATTAGAAATTTTTCTTGTTTCTTGAAGTAGGCCTGTAATGCCATGAACTTCCCTCTTAGGGATGCTTTTGCTATGTCCCATAGATCTTGTGTTGTTTGTTTATTTTAATTAGTTTCCAAGAAGGTTTTGATTTTTTCTTAATCTCATAGGTAAACCATTCATTGTTTAATAACATGCTATTTAGTCTCCATGTGTTTGAATGTTTTTATTGTAATTAATTTCTAGTTTGATGCCACTGTGATCCAAGAAGATGCTTGATATGGTTTCAATCTTCTTCAAGTTTTAGAGACTTACTTTGTGTCCTGACATGTGGTCTATCTTTGACAATTTTCCTGTGTGCACTTGAGTAGAATACATATTCTTCAGCTTTGGGGTGAAATATTCAGTAAATATCATTTAATTAATTTTATCTAGTGCATTGTTTATGGTTTTTGTTTCCTTGTTAATTTTTGTCTAGAAGATCTATGCAGTGATGTCATCGGTGTGTTAAAGTCCCCTGCTATGATTATGTTGCTGTCTATCTTTCCCTTGAAGTCCTCCAGAAGTTTTTTTATATGTTTTGGTGCTCCTATATTGGGTGCATATATGTTTGCCAGGGTTATATCCTCTTTTTGGATTTATTCCTTTAATATTATGTAATGACCTTTTTTGTCTCTTATTATGTCCTTTATTTTTATTTTTTTAATTCCTTACCTGAGGATATTTTTCCATTTATCATCAGATAGAGTGGGAGAGAGGGAGAGATAGAGACAGAGAGAAACATTGATGAAACAGAGTCACATCAACTGGTTGCCTCCATGTCACATGACCTGACCAGGGTCGAGGATGAACTGCAACTGAGGTACATGTCCTTGACTAGAATCGAACCCGCAACTCAGTGGTCCATGGGCAGATGCTGTAACCACTGAGCCAAACCAGCCAGGACATGTCCTTTATTTTGAAGTCTATTTTATCAGATATAAGTATTGCTACCCCTGCTTATTTTTTTTTTCCATTTACATTGAAAACTTTTTTTTCCATCCCTTCACTTTCATCCTGTGTGAGTCTTTTGTTCTGAGGTGTCTCTCTTGTAGACAGCATATATATGGGTCATGGTTCTTTTGATTAGAACATTTAAGCCATTTACATTTAAGGTTATATTGATAGGTACTTATTTGTTGCTATTTTTATTTTTATGCCTGTATTCCTCTCTCTCTATATATTTCTTCTTGTTCTTACAACAGTCCCTTTAGCATTTCTTGAAGTGTTGGTTTGGTGGTAGTAAACTCTTTCAGCCCTCTCCCCCCCCCCCTTTTTTTGTCTGCGAAGCTCTTTATTTTCCATTAAATTTTGAATAATAGCCTTGCTGGATAAAGTAGTCTTAGATTCAGTCCCTTGACTTTCATTACTTTGTACACTTCATGCCACTCCCCCCTGGCCTGTAGTATTTCCATTGAAAAATCAGATGACAATCTAATGGGATCTCCCTTGTAGGTAACTTTCTGACTCTTTTGTTGCCTTTAAGATTCCTTTTTTGTTTTTAATATTTGCCATTTTAATTATGATGTGTCTAGGTGTGGGTCTTTTGGGGTTCATCTTGTTTGGGATTCTCTGTGTTTCCTGGATTTGTGTATCTTTTTCCTTCATCAGGTTAGGGAAGTTTTTTATCATTATTTCTTCAAGAAGGTTCTCTATTCTTTTCTCCCATTCTTTTCTTTCTGGTACCCCTATCATGCAAATGTTAGGTTTTGTGTTGTCCCAAAGCTTCCTTAAACTCTGCTCCTGCTTTAAAATTTTATTTTCCATTTGCTTCTTCAATTAGGTGTTTTTTTCTACCTTGTCTTCTAACTCACTGATTTGGTCTTCAGCTTCTTCTAATCTATTGCTGACTCCTTCCAAGGTATTTTTTATTTCAGCTATGTCATTCTTCTTTTCCACTTGACTTTTGTTCATAGCTTCCACCTCTTTGTTCATGCCTATGTAGTTTCGTGTCTGAGTTCTTTACAATTCTTATTGAGTCACTTGTAATTCTCACTAAGTGGTGTGAGCAGCTTTATAACCATTACTTTGAATTCTTTATCCGATATATTGCTTCCCTCTATTTCATTCAGTTCCTTTTCTGGAAATTCCTCCCTTTCTTTCATTTTGGGGTTGTTTCTTTGTCTAACCATTTTATTGGCCCAGTGTTTTGAGGCCAGGTGGGACAGGCTGGGTCATAGGAGTAGGTTGTGTGCCCAGGTACGTCAGGTCAGTCAGAGTGGGTCATGCACCCTGGATCTGGGATCCAGTCCAGTGGTTTGGGAGCACTAGCAGCTCTCAGCCATGGCAGTGGAGCTGGAGGCTCTCTGCTGCAGTGGAGCCAGTAGGATGGTTGCTCTCTGCTGCTGGTGGGTCCCATGGGGGTGGCAGGCCCTTCTGCCACTGGTGGGTCTACTCTGCTGCCAGGGGAGAGGCGGTGGGGCTAGAAGTGTCTATCTGTGGCCTAGGGTGCTGTGTCTCTGCAGTTCCCTGAAGCCTTTTTTCTAGGAGGACCCTATGGATCTTCCAAAATAGCATACTCTCTGATCCAAAGTGGGGAGAAACACCTGGCTGGGAGAGCACTTCTGCTGCTGGCAGCTCCCTCTGCTAGGAGCATTTTAATGGCCTCCCCTAGGTTCCCCCATTGACAGGTAGCTGCCTACCCACACTCATACCCAAGCACACTCTCTCTCACACATGCTAACTTACACTCTCACCATCACTCCGGTCCTGCCTGCCACCATGTTGGAATTTCCTGACAAACGTTTTTTAAAGAATAATTTGTTGATTTTTAGAGAGAGGGAGAGAGAGATAGAAACATTGATGTAAGAATACAACATCAATCAGCTGCTTCCTGTACACAACCTATTGGGGATCAAGCCTGCAACCCAGGCAGGTGCCTTTGACCAGGAACCAAACCAACAATCTTCTGGTGCATGGAATGATGCCCTTCCAAGTGAGCCACACCAGCCAAGGCAAGACTGACAAACTCTTAATTAGACTCATCAAGAAAAAAGAGAGAGGACCCAAATAAATAAAATCAGAAATAAAAGAAGAGAAGTAATAACTGACACCACAGACATACACAGGATTGTAAGAAAGTATTAAGGTAACTCTATGCCAACAAACTGTATAATCTAGATGAAATGTATAAATTCCTAGAAATATAGAATCTTTCAAAACTGAATCATAAGAATCAGAAAAGCTGAATAAATGGATTACAACTGATGAAATTTAAGGAGTAATCAATGAACTACCAACAAACAAAAGTCCTGGACTAGTTTACATCACAGATGAATTTTACCGAACATTCAAAGAAGAAATAACACTTACCCTTCTCAAATTATTCAAAAATTTCAAGAGGGAAGATGTACAAGCCCATTTTAAGAGATTTACATTAACTTAATTGCAAAACCAGATATAGACTACAAAGAAAGAAAATTATAGGCCAATATCTCTGCTGAACATAGATGCTAAAATCCTTAACAAAATATTAAGAAAGAAGATACAGCAGTACATTAAAAAGATTGTATACCATGATAAATAGGATTTATTCTGGGGATGCAAAATTGGTATTAGATATGCAAATCAATAAACTTGATAAACTGAGCAAAAACTGAGAGGGGTCGATATGGCTGCAGCATAACAGAAGGATGCATTCCCTTGCTCCAAGCCAGGAACTGGATTTATAGCTAAAAGACTGAACAATCAGTTTGAAACAAACAAACAAACAAACAAACAAACAAACAACAAGAGAAGTGTAGCTGATTGGATATATTATATCTAAGGAGCACTGACGAAACAACATAGAGTCAGGTAATATAAGGGGAGTCTTGGAAAGGGGGAGTCCCCTGGAACTGGAACTCAGCTGAGAGGCCTGGGTGATATTGGTTGCAGAGCTCCTTCCCCTTGAGAGTGTGGGCTCTCATCCCCATGCAGAAATCTCAAACCCAGAGCAGCAGAGTCTGGAAGAAGAACTCATGCAGCATTGGACAGAGGAAACCAGGAGGATTCTGTCTGCTTGGGAGACTGGGACTGCACCTTCTCAATTAAGGAGCTTGCTTATTGTTAGCATTCCCAGTCTGATAAATTCTCCACAGGCTCTGACTACTGGAAAGACTGCTCTGTGGTGTGTGGGTCCAAAACAGGGGCCTGGGGCCTGGGGCCTGCAACCAGTAGTGACTTGGAGGGACCCTTTACTTTTCTGGAAGGCATTGTGCAGAGCCTCAATTAGTGACTAAACTGTTTGGCTTTGGGGAAAAGGGAAAGGATTATTCTACCTCCAATGTGGGTTGGAACCCCTCCCCCCACCTGTGGGTTTACAGACTGTTCCATCTTGTGGGGTTGGCAGCACTGCATAGAGGAGCAGGGAAGACAGGAGATTTTTGGACTGCACTAAGGAAAGTTGAGAGCATGAGAGGAGCTGGGATTCTTGGCCCCTGCGTTGCTGAGACCAGCAGTTTGGAGAGATCTGAGTCCTGTGCAGGGCTGATTTTGTAACCCTTCCTGTTTGGACCTGTGGCATGAGAGCACTGGGTCCTTTCAGAGTTGGGGTTTTTGGTCTATATTCCATGGGAAGGCCTCTATTGGAGACAGATGAGCAGGTGTTGGGCTTTGTGATTGCATTGTGGGGAGACCAAACCAAGCTCCCAGAGTTCAGCCAGCCACTTCTGGGAAGAAGAGGCAGAGCTCATCTCCCCCTTATGCAGGCTGGGAACAGCACCTCCAACAGGAGATGGCTTGGATCAGCTCTGTGAAGGCCCAGACACCCCCACTGGGCACAGTTTGGTGGGGGACAGAAAAGTGCAGAGCAAAACATTCCAAGTGTGAGACCTTCAGGGGCTATTGTCTGGGACCAGGAGGAAATGCTTAGCCCTCTTCTCCAGATGGGGCCACAAAGATTCTCCACTGGAGTCTCTTTGGATCAATCCCACTGACCCTAAGGCAGCTGAAACTGCTCCTGCAGAAAAGGTAACTCAGCAGAGCTTGTCTGCAGAAGAAGCTGGTCGGTAAAATCAGCAGTGACTCAGAGAGGCCTCCATCCCCAGATAAAACCTTGGGCAGACAGCCAGACAGTGGCTGGTCTGTGTGCCTAGGGGAGAAAAAAAAGAGATCTAACTTCACTAATTCACTTCCACCTTAAGTGCAGTGATGGCACCATGCCCCCAACCTGCAAAACTGCTAGAACTATACCATTCTCCTGTGATCTGAGTCAAAGGAAAATGGTGTGGAGCTAGAAATCTGCATCCATATGGCTTGGTCTGATGGCACAGGACATGTGGACATATAGCCAGTTGGAGCCTGGGCAGAAGCCCCGTCCAAGGGCATCCAGCTGCATAGAAAGATTAAAATGCTAAGAGGGGCTGACTTTTATCTTTTTGTTTGTTTGTTTATTCCCTCCTACTTTGAAAAGGTCAAGGGAGTTTCAGAAAGCCAGGCAGAGCTGAGGTATTGCAACAGTGTCTCCTAGGTGGGTTTCTATCCAGGTAGGTTTCTGTATGGGAAACAGAAGGGTGCATGCTGGACCCTTTGGCAACATTACAGGGAAGTAGATCCAAGCTTCGCAGTAAGTAGAGCTAGCACAGCCCTGGAAAATGAGGAAGTGCCCACCCACACTCCTAGATTACAAGCACTACCCCAACACAAGACTGCTTCACCCATCCAGGTCCCAGATACTCCCACAGGGCAAAGATCCACGGGGAAAGGAAGAAAAATTCAGAGCAGGGACATTCAAGGGGCGAGACCTGAGGCAGACCCAGTCTCTGGGCTTCAGAGGTCCTATCCTCCAGATTTTTTGGGAACATGCCCTGCCAAGTGTCAGACTGGGGGCCAAAAGTAGGGCAGGGATAGCAACTGATATTGATTGCACCACATAATCTACCAGGAGGCCTGTGACCAGCACACCAAGGGGCTACTTTTGGACAAGATCTGAGCAAAATCCAGTGAGTGCCACAAATATCAGTTCCAAAGGGTGAAAGCAGTAGTCAGCAAAAGCTGCAGAGCAGAACTCCACTTTTTCTTTTATTTCTTTAATATTATTTTTATAAAATCTTTATTCCTATTTTTCTCTTTATTCTCTCCACCTTCTTTTTATTCACACTCTCCTCCTTTATTTCCTTCTTTCTGCTCTAATTCTTCTGAACTCTTCTATTATAGTTTTTCTCTTTATTTCACTTCTATTTTCTTATTCTTTTTTTGTTGTTGGTTGGGTTTTTTTGGTTCTTTTTATTCGTTGTGTGTGTGTGTTGTTTTGGTTAGGTCCTGTTTTGTCTTGTCTTGTTTTGTCAGAACCTGTATAATAGCTGCCATGACATGATTGGATTTGAGCCTCATAGTCAGCCAGCCTGAGGACCAAGCCCACCCATGAAAGAGACAACAACAATCAAGAGCCAATTATAATAGGGGGGCCCACATAACCCACAAAAGGGACAGCTCTAGATCGTCCATCCCAGAAGATCAAGGAAACTACAGGACTAGCTCCCACAGACATGCACTAGAGAAGGTCAGCTCAACAGAAATGAGAGTCATAGCAGATATACCTAAATACACACACACACACACACACACACACACACACACACAAAGAGGCAACCAAATGGGGAGACAAAGAAACAAGCCCCAAATAAACAAACAAGAGAATTCTCCAGAAGAAAATATAAATGAAATGGAAATAAACAATTAATCAGATATAGAGTTCAGAGTAATGATTATAAGGATGCTCAACAGCATGGAAAAATATGTAGAAACTATAAAAAACAACCTGTCAGAAAAGAAGAATGACATAGCAGAAATAAAGAATACACTAGAAGGAATAAACAGCAGATTAGAGGAAGCAGAGGATGAATCAGTGAATTAGAATACAGGGTATTAAAAAAATCACTCAGAGAGCCAAAAAGAAAAAGAAAAAAAAAAACATTAAAAAAAACAGGAGGACAGATTAAGGGAGTTTTGGGAACACATGAAATGTAGCAATGTCCACATGATAGAAGGAGTACCAAAGAAAGTGAGCAAGGGATTGATAACTTGTTTGAAGAAATAATGGCAGAAAACTTCCCTAACGTGGTGAAGGAAAAAGTCACACAAGTTCAGGAAGCACAGAAAGTCCATAGCAAGAAAAACCCAAAGAGACCCATGCCAAGACACATCATAATTGAAATGCCAAAAATTACAGACAAGGAAAGAATCTTTAAGGAAGCAAGAGAAAAGCAATTTCTTACATTCAAAGGAACTTCCATAAGTCTGTCAGTTGATTTCTAAACAGAAACAGTACAGGTCAGAAGGGAATGGCATGAAGTACTCAAGGTAATGACAAAAAAGGATCTGAAACCAAGACTACTCTATCCAGCAAGACTATCATTTAATTTTGGAGGTGAAATAAAGAGCTTCCCATATAAAAAAAGCTAAAGGAGTTTATTACCACCAAACCAGCATTGCAAAAAATGTTAAAAAGACTGCTGTAAGAAGAATAAGAAACAGAGAGACAAACACAGGTTAAAAGAATAAAAATGGTAATAATACCATTGATAGTACCTATCAATAATAACCTTAAATGTAAATGGATTAAATGTTCCAATCAAAAGACATAGGATATCCGAATAGAGAAGAAAACATGACCTATATATATGCTGTCTAAAAGAGACGGAGCTTAGAACAAAAGACATGCACAGAATAAAACTGAAGGGATGGAAAAATTTCCATGAAAATGGAAACAGACAAACAAACAAAATAACCAGAGGTCACAATACTTATATCTGATAATAAAGACTTCAAATCAAAGGCCATAATAAGAGCCAAATAAAGCCATTGCATAATACTAAAGGGATCGATACAAGAAGAGGATATAACCCTGGTTAACATAGGCACCTGATATAGTAGCAACTGTAAAAAAAACCTTTTTTTGGAGGATGTTAGGGAGATATTGACAGCAATACAGTCATAGTAGGAAACTTTAACACCCCACTGACATCACTGTATAGATCCTCCAGACAAACACTCAAGGAAACAGTGACCCTAAATGACACACTAAAACAGATGGATTTAATTGACATTTATATGCCATTTCACCCCAAAGCTGCAGAATGTATGTTTTTCTCAAGTGCACCTGGGACAGTCTCAAAGATAGACCACAAGTTAGGACACAAAGTCTCTGCAAGTTCAAGAGGATTGAAATCATATCAAGCATCTTCTTGGGTCACAGCGACATAAAAGTAGAAATCAACTATAATAAAAACACTCAAAAATATTCAAACATATGGAGACTAAATAGCATGTTATTAAACAATGAATGGGTTACCAATGAGACCAAAGAAGAAGTAAAAACTTTTTGGAAACAAATGAAAATGAACATACAACAATCCAAAATCAAGGGGATACAGCAAAAACCATCCTGAGATGGAAGTTCATAGCACTACAGGCCAACCTCACTAAAAAAAAACCAAAAAATTCTAAAAAAAATCTATCCCTACAACTAAAACAACTAGAAAGGGAAAACAAGTAAAGCCCAGAGTAGTAGAAGAAAAAATAATAATAAATATCAGAGTGGAAAGAAATGTCATAGACACTAAAGAAACAATACAAAAGATCAGTGAAACCAAGAGCTGGTTCTTTGAAAACATAAACAAGATTGATAAACCTTTAGCTAGTCTCATCAAGAAACAAAGAGAGATGACCCAAATAAATAAAATCAGAAACAAAAAGGTGAACTAACAACTGACATCACAGAAATACAAAGGATTATAAGAAAATACTATGAACAACAATATGCCTATAAATTGGACAAGCTAGGTGAAATGAACAAATTCCTAGAAATATACAATCTTCCCATACTCATCCATGAAGATGCTAAAAACCTGAATATACCAATAATAATTCATAAGATTGAAGCTGTAATAAAAATCTCCCAGAAAACAAAAGTCCTGGTCAGGAAGTCGTCACAGGGGCATTGTACCAAACATTCAAAGAAGAACTAACACTTATCCTCCTCAGAGTATTCTAAAAAATGAAGTGGAAGTAAGACTTTCAATCTCTTTGTATGAGGCCAGCATTATCCTAATTATAAAACCAGATAAAGACACTACAAGGAAAGAAAATCATAGGCTAAAATCTCTGATGAACATAGATGTTAAAATCCTCAACAAAATATTAGCAAATCAGATCCAGCAATATAATTAAAAGATAATAAAATATGAACAAGTGGGATTTCTTCCAGTGATACAAGGCTGGTACAATATTTGCAAATCAACAAATGTGATACATCACATAAACATAATGAAAGATAAAAATCACATGATCATATCAATAGATACAGAAAAAGTATTCAACAAATTGAGCACCCATTTGTAAAAAAAACAACAAAACAAAACAAAAACTCAGCAAAGTGAGAATAGAGGAATCATACCTCAAAATAATAAAAGCCATATATGACAAACCTACAGCCAATATCATACTCAATGGGAAAAAACTAAATGCATTTTCTTCAAGAACAAGAACAAGGCAGGACTGTCCACTTTCACTGCTCTTATTCAACATAGTACTGAAAGTCTTAGCCACAGCAATCATACAAGAAGAAAAAGTAAAAGGTATCCAAATTAGAAAAGATGAAGTAAAACTGTCATAATTCACAGATGACATGATATTGTACATAGAAAACCCTAAAGACTCCACTCTAAAACTACATAAATTTGTCAAAGTAGTAGAATATAAAATTAACAACCAGAAATCAATGTCATTTTAAACACCAATAATGAACTAAATGAGAAATTAAAAAGCAATCCAATTTATATCGCAACAACAAAAGATTCCTAGAAATAAACTTAATCAAGGGGGTAAAAGACCTGTACTCAGAAAACTACAGGATATTGAAAAAAGAAATACAGAAAGATACAAACAACTGGGAGCACATTCTGTGTTCATTGATTGGAAGAATTAACATCATTAAAATGTCCATAGTACCCAAAGTAATATTGAGATTCAATGCAATCCCCATTAAAATGCCAACAGCATATTTCACAGATCTAGAACAAATACGCCAAAAATGTATCTAGAACCAAAGAAGACCCTGAATAGCCATAGCAATCTTCAGAAAGAAGAACAAAATTGGAGGGACCACAATACCACATATCAACTTATACTACAAAGCCATTGTAATCAAAAACAGCTGGTATTGTCACAAGAACAGACATATAGATCAATGGAACAGAACAGAAAACCCAGAAATTAACCCAAGCTATTACACTCAATTAATACTTGACAAAAGAGTCAAGAGCATACAATGGAGTAAAGACAGTCTCTTCAATGCATGCTGTTGGAAAAATTGGATAGCTACATGCAAAAAAATAAAACTAATCTACCAACTTACACCATACACAAGAATAAAACAGAAAATCGATAGAAAAATTAAATGTAAATCATGAAACCATAAAAATTCTAAAGGAAAACCTAGGTAGCAATATCTTAGACATCTCACATAATAGAATTTTCACTGATATATCTCCTAGGTCAAGAGATACAGAAGAAAAACAAACAAATGTGACTACATCAAACTAAAAGGCTTCTGCATAGCAAAAGAAACCAGCATCAAAATGAAAAGGGAACCCACTCTTTGGGAGAACATATTTGCCAATGATACATCTGATAAGTGGTGAATTTTAAAAATATATAAAGAACTCATACAACTCTACAAAAGAAAGACAAATAATCCAACTTAAAAATGGGCAAAGGATCTGAATAGATACTTCCCCAAAGAGGACATAAAAATGGCCAAAAAACATACAAATGCTCAATATCATTAATCATCAGAAAGATGCAAATTAAAACTACAATGATGTATCACCTCACACCTGCCAGGATAGATGGCTACCATCAATAAATAAACATCAAGTACTGGTGAAGATGTGGAGAGAAATGAACCCTAGTGCACTGCTGGTGCGGATGTAGACTGGTGCAGCCCACATGGAATACAATGTGGAGTTTCCTCAAAATTAAAAAAATGAAACTGCCATTGACCCAGTGTTTCAACTTTTAGGAATACATCTTAAGAACCCCAAAACACCAATGAGAAAGAATATATGCATGCCTATGTTCATAGAAACATTATTTACAATAGCTAAGATCTGGAAACAACCCAAGTACACATCAACAGATGAGCGAATAAAATGTTGTGATACATTAACACAATGGAATACTATGCAGCCATAAAAACGAAGGATCTCTTACACTTTGAGACAACATGGAGGTACTTGGAGAATGTTATACTAAGTTAAATAAGCCATCCAGAGAAAGAAAAATATCACATGACCTCACTTATACGTTGAATCTATAGAACAAAATAAACTGATGAACAAAATAGGTCCAGAGACCTGGAAGTATAGAACAGACTGACAGATCTCAGGGGGAAGAGGGGTGGGAGAGGGCAGGAAGAGGTTAATCAATGATCCTATATGCATTCATGCATAACTCATGGACACACACAATAGGGCAGGGAGGAGGGGGCCATTAAGGAAAAAATGGAGGACATCTGTAATACTCTAAACAATAAGGATAAATTACAAAAAAATAAAATAGCAAAAACTGGAAAAATATACTTGATAAACCAAATAAACAAAATGAAGGATAAAAATCACATAATTTTATCAATAGATAAAAACTCTCAGCAAAGCCCTGGCCGGTTTGGCTCAGCAGTTAGAACGTCAGTCTGCGGTCCAGAGAGACCCAGGTTCGGTTCTCGCTAAGGGCACGTACCTCGGTTGCAGTTTGTCCCTGGCCCTGGTTGGGTCGTGCGGGAGGCAGCCACTCGATGTGTCCCTTTCATGTTGATGTTTCTCTCTCTCTTCCTCTCTCTCCCTCCCATTCTATCTGAACAAAAAATGGAAAAATGTCCTTGGATGAGGATAAAACAAAACAAAAAAAAACCCCAACTCTCAGCAAAATAGGAATACAGTGAACATAACTCAACATAATAATGGCCAAACCCACAGCCAATATCATAGTCAACAGGAAAAAAGTGTTTCCCTTAAGATCAAAAACAAGACAGGGATGTCTGCTTTACCACTCTCTTTTTTTTTTATCCTCACCCGAGGACAGTTTTTGATATTTTGTTCAGATAGAGTGGGAGGGAGAGAGAGAGAGAAAGAAACATCGACGTGAAAGGGACACATCGAGTAGCTGCCACCCGCACAACCCAACCAGGGCAGGGGACAAACTGCAACGGAGGTACGTGCCCTTAGTGGGAACTGAGCCAGGGTCTCTGGGGACCACAGGCCGACGCTCTAACCGCTGAGCCAAACCGGCCAGGGCTCTTCTTTAACATAGTACTGGAAGTCCTAACCACAGCCATCTGACATGAAAAAGAAAGAAAAGGCATCAAAAATAGAAAGGAAGTAGTAAAACTATCATTATTTGCTAATGACATGATACTGTACATAGTGTAACCTAAAGATTCCAACAATAAAATACTAGAACTGATAAGTAAAATTAGTAAAGTAGCAGGATACAAAATAACTATCCAGAAATCAGTTTCAGTTTTATACACCAATAATGAATTATCAGAAAGACAAACTAAGAAAACAATCCCATAATCCCATTTATAGTTACATTAAAAAACACCTAAGAATAAATTTATATATATATATCTTTGGAGATATATATAATATATATAATATATAATATATATATAACATATATAATATATATAATAAATAAACCTATACTTGGAAAATTATAAGACACTGACAAGAGAAACTGAAGAAGATACAAATAAGTGAAAGCACATACCTAATTCATGACTAAGATAAATTAACATTGTTGAAGTGTCCACATTCCCCAAAGAAATCTAAAGATTCAATGCAGTTCTATCAAGATACCAATGAGAGAACTAGAACAAATATTCCACTGAATATTTCTAGTTCTGTATTTCACAGAACTAGAACAAATATTCCAAACATTTACATGGAATCACAAAAGGCCCTGAACATCCACAGCAATCTTGAGAGAACAAAGTTGGAGGAATTATGCTACCTGATATTAAACTTTAGTACAAGGCCATAGTAATAAAAAAATCATGGTCCTGGTATAAGAACAGACATATATATCAATGGAACATTAGAGAACCCAGAAATAAACCCATGCTTTTATGACCAATTAATATCTGACAAAGGAGGCAAAAACATAAAGTGAGTTAAAGATAGTGTATTCAACAAATAATGTTGAGAAAATTGAAGAAATATGTGCAAAAAAAGTGAAACTAGATCACCTTTTTATATCATGCACACAAATAAATGCAAAATGGATGAAAGATTTAAATGTTAGAGTAAAAACCATAAAAATCCTACAAGAAAACATAGGCAGTATAATCTCAGGCATGTCTCATAGCAATATGTTTTTTCTGATATATGTCCTCGGGCAAGAGAAACAAAAGAAAAAATAAACAGGCCTCTCTGGTGGTGGGGGAGAGATAAACCACAGAACTTATATGCATGTGTGCATGAACAATGAACATGGACAACAAAGCTGGGGACAGGGCAGGGAGGGAGGGGTAGGGGAATCAGTGGGGCAAAAAGTAGAAACACCTGTAACAAAAATTAATTAATTAAGAAAGAAAAAAGAAAAAAGCAACAAATGGGTCTACATTAAACTAAAAAGTTTTTACACAACAAAGGAAACCATTAACAAAATGAAAAGACAACCCACTGAATGGAAAAACATATTTGTCAATGATAATTCAGGTAAGGGATTCACATCCAAAATTTATATAGACCTTCTAAAAAATAAAACTCAACACCAAAAAAACAAAAAAACAAAAAACACACACATACACAAAAAACAAAAAACAAAACACACATGATCAAATTAAAAAATGGGCAAAGGACCTGAATAGACACTTATTTAAAGAGGGCATAGAGATGGCCAATAGACATGAAATGATGCTCAATGTCACTAATCATTTAAAAAAATGCAAATTAAAACCACAATGAGATATTACCTCACACCTGTCAGAATGGCTATTATCAATAAATCAACAAGCAAGTGTTGGCTGGATGTGGAGAAAAGGGAACCCTTGTGCACTCTTGATGTGGATGCAATTTGGTGCAGCCACTGTAGAAAGTAGTCTTGAGTTTTCTCAAAAAATTAAAAATGGAACTGCCTTATGACCCTCAATTCCACTTCTGTGAATACATAGAAAGAAAACAGAAACACGAATTCAAACGAATATATACACCCCTATGTTCTCTGCAGCATTATTTCCAATAGCCAAGATTTGGAAGCAGTCCAAGTAACCATCATTGGATGAATGGATTAAAAAAAATGTGGTACATTTACACAATGAATTACTACTCACCTGTAAAAAAGAAGGAACTCTTATATTTTGCAACAACATGGATGGACCTGGAGAGTATTTTGCTAAGTGAAATAAGCCAGTCAGAGAAAGACAAGTACCATGTGATTTCACTGATATGTGGTGTCTGATGAACAAAATACACAAACTAACAAAGTAGAAGCAGACTTGTAGATACAGCGAACAGACTGATAACTGTCATAGGGCATGTGGGTTGGTGGGGTGGTGGAAAATGCGAAGGGATTAAGCAAAGGAAAAAACCTCATAGACAAAGACAACGATATGGTAAAGGGAGATGGGGCAGATAGAAAAGGGTAATGGGGAGATAAATGGTAATGGAAGGAGACTTGACTTTGGGTGTTAAACACACAATACAATATACAGATGATGTATTATAGAATTGTACACTTGAACTCTATATAATTTTTTAAACCAATGTCACCCTTAAAAATTAAATTAACATTTAAAGAAATAAAGTGCTTTGAGCTGAAAGTGGCTAAAACTGAAAATATAAGATCTTGTATGTTGAGGTAACATAAAACTTCTGGGGGGGTCTCCGGCATGTAAGGAAATCATCCCTCCTGTTCTCATACTAAGAAAAATGAAAAAAATTGAACATCAAGAACTCTTAGATGTAGTGGAGAATTTTCAGTACAGAGAAAACTGCTGCTTCCAAAATTGGGGAGATAGACAGGTAGGTATAGAGAATCACAGCTTACCAGAGGTGAACCCAGGTACAGAAACTGCCACTGGAAATAGTACTGGTTTAGGAAAACAAACTGTAATTGAATTGCTAGAGGCTCAGTGCAGACAATCTTGTGAGTTAAAAACACCAGATGTTCCAGTTTTAGGTAAGCCCCTACATTTTCATGAGTTTTACCTCCAGGACCCCTACCATGCTCTCACAGTAAGGATCCAAGAAAAATCCCCTCATGCTTCAGTATAGGGAAGGAGGGAAATGGGTATCTTCAAATATGCTCAGAACATTCTGCTCCTCTTAACAAGGCCTGTCCTGAAGGAAAATTATTCTACCAGAGCCAAACTGACTGGGGTTTTGCAGCCATGTAAGTTACCTTTGTGGTAAGGTAAATAACCAACTCCACACCCCCTAGCCTTCCTATCTCACTAAAGGGGTTAAAAACTGAGAAGCATTTGTGAAGGTCAGAGTCCAGAGGCAGAGGCTTATTAAAACACTGAGGTCTAATGATAGGACTTACAGAATGCTTCCTTTTGCTCCACCTTTTATCATTCCATTGATAAAACATGTGATCTCACTTATTTTTGGAATATAATGAACATAACAGTCTGAGGAATGGGGTAGTCCCAGAGACGTGGAAGTGGAGTACAGACTGACAATCCCCAGAAGAGGGGGTGGTGGGGGAGAGATAAACCACAGAACTTAGATGCATGTATGCATGAACAATGGACATGGACAACAAAGCTGGGGACAGATCGGGGAGGGAGGGGGAGGGGGCATCAGGGGTGGGAAGGAGAAACATCTGTAACAAAAATAAATTAATTAAAAGAAAAAACTTTTGTATAATTATAGAGGAATGCAATTGAAAGAACTTGAGTCTCAGATCTTATTAAAGACATCTCTAGGGAAACCCAAAAGCAACAGAGGACACACACACACAAAAAGTGGCACCAGAATAATTTTTTTTCTCTGACATCTATAACTAAAACAAATAGTAAATACAGCCTAACTCCTAGTCAGATAAACATAAAACCTCACAATGAAGGCCTATTTACCTCAATTCCTTTTACCTAATACATCATGTTTGGCTATCAACAAAAAATTAAAAGACATACTAAAAGACAACCCCTTCCTCCTACAGTTTGAATAAATATAATAAGCATCAGAACCAGATTCAAATATTGCAAGATATTGCAATTATAAGACTGGGAATATGGGTGGAGGCAAGATGTTTGAAGCCTAATAAAGTTCTGCTCATTTCCTCCTAGCATGGGACCAGACTTGAGGCTAAACTCAGAACATTTGACTTGAAAAACCACCTGAAAATAGCTGATTGGAAATTGTGTGAGTGAGGATTATGGAGAGCAGACACAAGACTTGAAGTGGGTGAGGCAACTTATGTAGCTGTGCAGCGTGTGTAGGAAGCTGAAGGGAGGGTGCAGCAGTGCAGTTCCTACCCCCTGAGAGCAGGAGGACTCAGCCCCACACAGGGATCCCCAAACAAGAGCAAAAGAGAAGAAAAAGGGAGCCCATGTAGCATCAGACAGTGGGAATCAGAGGTGATTTGGCCCACTAGGGGGACACAGACAGCACTATCCCAGGCTAAAAGTAAGTGCTTGGATACACCATTTTGGGAAGCTCATCCTGATTGTGGTTGGTGGGAAGAGCCACTAAGCAGAACTCCAGACTTGTGGAGGGGTCTGAGCAGTAAATCTGAGGGGCTGATTATTCACTGAAACAACTTTGCCAGGTGCTGGTCAGAGTGCCCTGGGAAAGAAGTGCAATCCTCTCCACCTTGAGCAAAGAGGCATCCTTTCCCTAACCTGTGGGAAATTTCTGGGCTGAAAATGGGCATCCTGGCAGCTGGCCTTGGCAGCCATGGGGATTTGGACATCTTGCCTGGTGGAAGCCTTGGAAGAAGCCTCACCCAGTGAGAACTGGTGGCTCTGAAACATTAGAGAGCCAAGCAGTACTGTTCTTTTCTCCTTTTAATTTTTTAAATTCTATCCTCCCCTGCTTGGGGTGGTGACCAGGGGTGCCAGCAACTCAGACAGAGCTGAAACATTGGAAGGAGAGGAAGTGAGTGACTGCACCCCCTACAACCTACAGGCACCACCCTAACGTAAATCTGTTTAAATCATCCTGGCTGGACCCGATACACCACAGAGCCCAGTTTTGTGGGGGAAGGGAAAGCAGCCCAGAACAAGTACATTCAAGAGTGAGCTTGAAGCAGGCCCAGCCTCTGGATAGGCAAATCCTGCCCACCAGACTACTTGGGGTCCCACCCTGCAGGGATTCAGCCAGGTTGCCCAGGGCCAGGCAGGGACAGTAATTCACATTGACCTGCACCAGAGAGCAGCCCAAGAGGACAGGGACTCACACAGCAAGGGACCAGATCCAACAACATCAAGGAAGACCCAGTGGGCTCTACAAATAGCAGGTCCAAGTTTTTTTTTTGTTGTGATGGTGGTTGTATTTTTTTTTATTAATTAATGTTTGTTACAGATGTT
Source organism: Molossus molossus (assembly GCF_014108415.1). Lineage (NCBI taxonomy): Eukaryota > Metazoa > Chordata > Mammalia > Chiroptera > Molossidae > Molossus > Molossus molossus. The sequence continues at coordinate 7,884,842 of NW_023425355.1, read as the reverse complement.
TCTCCTTTTTGCCCCACTGATTCCCCCTGCCCCTCCCTCCCTGCCCAGTCCTCAACTTTGTTGTCCATGTCCACTGTTCATGCATACATGCATATAAGTTCTGTGGTTTATCTCTCCCCCACCACCTCTTCTGGGGATTGTCAGTCTGTACCCCACTTCCATGTCTCTGGGACTACCCCATTCCTCAGACGGTTATGCTCATTATACTGCACAAATAAGTGAGATCATATGATTCTTGTCTTTCTCTGTTTGACTTCTTTCACTTAGGATGATACTTTCCAGGTCCCTCCATGTAGTCTCAAAGGATAAGAGATCTTTCTTTTTTACAGCTGCATAGTACTCCATTGTGTATACGTACCACTGCTGTTTTATCCATTCATCTACTGATGGACACGGGCTGTTTCCAGATCTTAGCTATTGTAAATAGTGCTGCTACAAACATGGGGGTGCATATATTCTTTCTGATTGCTGTTTCAGTCTTCTTAGGGTATATTCCTTAAAGTGGGATCACTGGGTCAAATGGAAGTTCAATTTTTAATTTTTTGAGGTAACACCATATTGTTTTCCATAGTGGCTGCACCAGTCTGCATTCCCACCAGCAGTGTACTAGAGTCCCCTTTTCTCCACACCCTCACCAACACTTGTTGTTTGATGATTTGTTGATGGCAGCCATTCTGACAGGTGTGAGGTGATACCTCGTTATTGTTTTAATTTGCATCTCTCTGATGATTAGTAATGATGAGCATATCTTCATATGTCTCTTAGCCATTTGTATGTTCTGTTTGGAGAGGTGTCTATTTAGTTCCTCTGCCCATTTTTTAATTGGGTTCTTTGTCTTCCTTTTGTGGAGTTGTATGAGCACTCTATATATTTTGGAAATTAACCCCTTATCTGATATATCATTGGCAATTATGATCTCCCATATAGTGGGTAGCCTTTCCATTTTGATGATTGCATCTTTCGCTGTGCAGAAGCTTTTGAGTTTGATGTAGTCCCATGTGTTCATTTTTTCCTTTGTTTCTATTGCCTTAGGTGATGTATCAGTGAAAATTCTGCTGAGTGTGATGTCTGAAATTTTGTTGCCTACATTTCCTTCTATGATTTTCATGGATTCATGAGTCACATTTCAGTCTTTTATCCATTTTGAGTTTATTCTTGTGTAGTGTGTAAGTTGATGGTATAGTTTCATTTTTCTGCATGTAGCTGTCCAATTTTCCCAACACCATTTATTAAAGAGGCTGTCCTTACTCCACTGTATGCTCTTGGCACCTTTGTCAAATATTAATTGAGCATATTGCTCTGGGTCCATTTCTAGGTTCTGGGTTCTGTTCCACTGGTCTATATGCCTGCTCTTGTGCTAGTACCAGGCTGTTTTGATTACAGAGGCTTTGTAGTATAACCTGAAATCTGGTAATGTGATCCCTCCAACTTTGTTCTTCTTTTTCAAGATTGCTGTGGCTATTCGGGGTCTTTGTTGGTTTCATATGAACTTTTGAAGTACTTGTTCTAATTCTGTGAAGTGTACCGTTGTTTTTTTTTAATGGATTCCATTAAATCTATAGATTGCTTTGGGTAATATGGACATTTTAATGATGTTAATTCTTTCAACCCATGAACAGGGTATGTGCTTCCACTTCTTTATATCTTCCTCTATTTCTTTTTACAATGACCTGTAGTTTTCTGCAAATAGGTCCTTTACTTCTTTGGTTAAGTTTATTCCTAGGTATCTTGATTTTTTTACCTCATTGGTAAATGGGATTGTTTTCGTAGTTTCTCTTTCTGTGAGTTCATCATTGGTGTATAAGAATGCCATTGATTTCTTGATGTTAATTTTGTATCCTGCTAGTTTTCCAAATTCATTTATTAAGTCTAGTAAATTTTTTATGGAGACTTTAGGGTTTTCTACGTATAGTATCATGTCATCTGCAAATAATGACAGTTTCACTTCCTCCTTTCCAAATTGGATCCGTTTTATTTTTTCTCCCTGTCTGATTGCTGTGGCTAAGACTTCCAGTGCTATGTTAAATAAGGGTGGTGAAAGTGGGCATCCTTGCCTTGTTCCTGTTCTTAAGAAAAATGCTTTTAGTTTTTGCCCATTGAGTATGATGTTGGTTGTAGATCTTTAATATATGGCCTTTATTATGTAGAGATATAATCCCTCTATTCCCACATTGCTGAGTGTTTTTATCAGATATGGATGCTGGATTTTGTCGAAAGCTTTTTCGGCATCTATTGATATGATCATGTGGTCTTTACTCTTCATTTTATTTATGTGGTGTATCACATTTATTGATTTGCAAATATTGTACTAGCCTTGCAATCCTGGGATGAATCCCACTTGGTCATGGTGGATAATTTTTTTAGTGTATTGCTGGATCTGATTTGCTAGTATTTTGTTCAGGATTTTGGCATTTATGTTCATCAGAGATATTGGACTGTAGTTTTCTTTCTTTGTAGTGTTTTTCTGGTTTTGGAATTAGAATTATGCTGGCTTCATAAAACGAGTTTGGAAGTCTTCCTTCTTGAATTTTTTGAAATAATTTGAGGAGAATAGGTGTTAGTTCTTCTCTGAATGTTCGGCAAAACTCTCCTGTGATGCCATCCGGGCCTGGGCTTTTGTTTGCTGGGAGAGTCTTGATTACATCTTCAATTTCTTCTGTTGATAATGGTCTGTTCAAGTTTTCTAAGTCTTCCTGGTCCAGTTTTGGGAGAGTATGTTTTTCTAAAAATTTGTCCATTTCGCTTAGATTGTCAGATTTGTTGCCATATAATTGTTCATAGTAGTTGTTCAGTTTTTTTTGCATTTCTCTTGTGTCAGTTGTTACTTCTCCTCTTTCATTTCTGATTTTGTTTTTTGGGTTCTCTCTCTTTGTTTCTTGGTGAGTCTTGCTAAGGGTCCATCAATCTTGTTTATCTTTTCGAAAAACCAGCTCTTTGTTTCATTGATCCTTTGAATTGTTTTTTCGTCTCTATGTCGTTTATTTCAGCTCTGATCTTTACTATTTCCTTCCTTTTACTTGCTGTGGGGTTTTCTTTTTGTTTGCTCTCTAGTTCTTTAAATTGTGAGGTTAGGTAGTCTATTAGAGATTTTTCTTGCTTTTTGAGGTAGGCCTGCAGTGCTGGGAACTTCCCTCTCAGAACAGCTTTCGCTGCATCCCATAGATTTTGTGTTGTTGTGTCTTCATTTTCATTGGTTTCCAGGAAGTTTTTAATTTCTTCCTTGATGTCCTCGGTAACCCATTCATTGTTTAATATCATGCTATTTATCCTCCATGTGTTCAAATGTCTTTGCATGTTCTTGTTGTAATTGATTTCTAGTTTCATGCAATTGTGATCTGAGAAGATGCTTGATATGATTTCAGTTTTCTTGAACTTGTAGAGAGTTAGTTTGTGCCCTAACATGTGGTTGATCTTTGAGAATGTCCCATGTGCACTTGAGAAGAATGTGAATTCTGTAGTTTTGGGGTGTAATTCTCTGTAGATATCTATTAAATCCATTTGGTCTAGTGCTTCATTTAGAGTCTCTGTTTCCTTGCTAATTTTTTTTTCTAGAGGATCTATCCAGTGATGTCAGCGGGATGTTGAAGTCCCCTGCTATGATTGTATTGCTGTCGATTTCTCCTTTGAAGTCCTCCAGAAGATTCTGAATATATTTTGGTGTTCCTATATTGGGTGCATATATGTTTATCAAGGTTATATCTTCCTGTTGGATAGATCCTTTCAATATTATGTAGTGGCCTTCTTTGTCTCTAGTTATGGCCTTCATTTTGAAATCTATTTTATCAGATATCAGTATTGCTACCCCAGCTTTTTTTTTCTTTTCAGTTTGCTTGGAAGATTTTTTTCCATCCCTTCACTTTCAACCTATGTGAGTCTTTTGTTGTGAGGTGGGTCTCTTGTAAACAACATATAGATGAGTCATTCTTTCTTATCCAATCAGCTACTCTGTGTCTTATCATGGGAGCATTCAATCTATTTACATTTAAGTTGATTATTGATATGTACTTATTTATTGTCATTTTTTTTTCTTGTGGTTCTATTTTTTATTCCCATTTTCCTGCTAAATACAGCAGTCCTTTTAACATTTCTTGCAGTGCTGGTTTGGTGCTAATGTATTCCCTTAGCCTTTTTTTTTGTCTGAGAAGCTCTTTATTTGTCTTTTTATTTTGAATGATAGCCTTGCTGGGTAGAGTAGTCTTGGATTCAGTTTCTTGTTTTTCATGACCTTGATTACCTCATGCCATTCCCTTCTGGCCTGTAGTGTTACTGTTGAGAAGTCAGCTGATTTCTAGAGCCTTATGGGGTTTCCTTTGGAGGTAACCTGTTGCTTCTCTCTTGCTGCTTTTAGGATTCTCTCTTTGTCTTGAATTTTGGGCACTTTGATTACTATGTGTCTTGGTGTGGGCTTGTTTGGGTCTTCTTACTTGGGGCTCTCTGTGTTTCTTGAACTTGAATACCTTCTTCCTTCACCAAATTAGGGAAGTTTTCTATCACTGTTTCTTCAAATATATTCTCTAACTCTTGTTCATTTTTTTCTTCTTCGGGGACTCCTATGATGCGAATGTTATTACGTTTCCAGTTGTCCCACAGTTCTCTTAAGCTGTTTTCCTGTTTTTTTTTTTATTTCTTTCTTTCTTATCCTCACCTGAGGACATTTTTCCATTTTTTGTTCAGATAGAGCGGGAGGGAGAGAGAGGAAGAGAGAGAGAGAGAAACATCGATGTGACGGGACACATCGTGTGGCTGCCACCCGCACGACCAACCAGGGCTGGGGACAAACTGCAACTGAGGTACGTGCCCTTAGCGGGAACCGAACCCGGGTCTCTCTGTACCGCAGGCCGACGCTCCAACCACTGAGCCAAACCGGCCAGAGCTGTTTTCCTGTTTTTTAATTATTTTTTCCTTATGTTTTTCTGATTGGTTGGTTTTTTTACCCTATCTTCTAATTCACTGATATGGTCCTCAGCTTCCTCTACTCTACTATTTAGACTTTCCAATGTGTTCTTTATTTCTGATATGTCATTCTTCATTCCTTTGTGGTGGTTTTTAATTTCCAACTGGTTGGTTTTCAACATTTCTATGTCTTTACTCATGGTGCTCATGTCCTTTCACATGCTGTTGAACTTCCTCAAGATCATGGCTCTGAATTCTAGTTCTGTTAACTTGCTTAACTGCACCTCAGTTATCTCATCTTGGGTAGAGGTCTCTTGTTCTTTCATTTGGCTTTTGTTTTTCACCATTTTGGCTATCACAGTGGGCTTTGGAGCCTGCCAAATTTTCCCTTTGGTGTTGGTGTTCTGCTGTTTGTGGCTCCCTCTCCTGGGTCTGGATGAGGCAGGGAGGACCAACTTTAAACACCACTGTCAAGTCTTAACTTTCCTGGTTAGAGTTGCTATCCCAGGGAATGGTAGTTTTCCTCTACCTTTTTTTGCCTGGAGGCTATTAGTAGAGGTCACCTGAAGAACCTTGGTTTCTGAGTTGACTGAAAAACTCCCTCAGGTGCTCAGTGTAAGTGGATTTCCAGAGGGTGGGGCAGATGCTGGTTGTTAATGGGCCTCAATTAGCATTTCAATGGCCACCAGGTGGGGTTGAATCTCTGAGGGAGGGGCTGCTGCCTCTCCCCAGGGCCCTGGTAAGGAGTAAGATGACCACAGTCCTGCGTGGTTCCACTCAGCAAAAGCTCTGAGCACCCTCCAAATCCTGAGTGTCCCCACACAGTTCCAGTTCAGTCTGTTTTCCCTCTGCCACAGCCCAAGGTGAGTGGCTACTGCCAATTTAGCCTCTGTGTGGCTCTGTGCCGTGGAGTCGCCTGGGACTTTAACCCGAGGGTGCTGCTCCCAGCTAAGGGCAGCTGTGGCTGTGGCAGCTCCCTGCCGAGGGCGTAGCACCCAGCTGAGTGTGCAGGACCCAGCTGAGGCAGCTGCTGGTCCCAGCCAAGGCCATAGGACCCAGCTGAGGGCGCAGTTTCCAGCTGAGGCTGCTTGTCCCAGCTAAGGGCGTAGCACCCAGCCGAGGTTGCATGACCCAGCTGAGGATGTAGCACCCAGCCGAGGTAACAGGACCCAGCCGAGGGCATAACACCCAGCCGAGGTCGCAGGACCCAGCCGTGGTGGCCACAGGACCCAGCGGAGGCAGCTACAGGTCCCAGCTGAGGCCACAGGACCCAGCCGAGGGCGTAGCTTCCAGCCAAAGCTGCTGGTCCCAGGCGAGGTTGCAGGACCCAGCCGAGGTCGCAAGATCCAGCTGAGGCAGCAACAGGTCCCAGCCGAGGCCATAGGACCCAGCCGAGGTCGCAAGACCCAACCTAGGGCACAGCTTCCAGCCGAGTCTGCTGGTCCCAGTCCAGGCCGGTACAGACCGTGGGCTCCTGGCCCCCTCTCATGTCCTCACAAGCCTACCAGGATTGAGTCGGTGTCCCTGGTTATGTGGTCCTCCAAGCTGCCTTTCGGTTGCCCCTTCCTGACGATTTGTCTTTATTTTTGTTGTAATTCCAGTTTGGTCCTGGGAGATGGCCTGTGTAGCTTCCATTCACTCCGATGCCATTTTTTCTCTCGTGTTTTTTTTTTTAATTCAACTTTTTTTCTTTTTTCATTTTTTTTACTTCCTCTTTTATACTTTATTTAGCATTTTTACTTTCAAAAATTATTATTTCATTCATTATTTTCTAGCTTTTACTTTTTATACTAACCCTATTTCTGGTTTCTTTCTTCTTTGCTTTAATATTCTTTTTTTCTTGCTTTTCACCCCCTCCTCTAATTCTTTTGTTCTCATGCCTTCTAGTATTTTTGTGTGTGTGCATGTGTGTGTATGTTTTGATTGTTTGTTTGCCCTTTAATCTTTTTGATGGGGCTGTTACTTTTATTATTGTGGTTGATGATTTGTTTTAAGGTTCTTTTTGGTTTGGTCTGGTTTTGTCTTGTTTTGCTCTGTCAGTACCTATATAACAACTGGCACAACAGGGTGGGGTTGAGACTCACAGTCAACAATGCTGGGGGCTAAGCCAATCTACAAATGGAGAGCAGCAATCAAAATGCAAATTCAACAAAAGAGCACACGTAACCTGCACAAGGGTCATTTCTACAGCACCCAACTGAGATCAAGGAGACTGCTCCACTTGGTACAACAAAAGGCCACCCCACCAAGATTGGGAGGCATAGCAGTCTATCCTATACACGGTAAAGCACACAAAGAAACAGAAAAAATGAGGAAACAAAGAAACAGGCCCCAAGTGAAAGAAGAGGAGACATATCCAGAAAGAGCTAAATTAAATGGAGGCAAGCAATTGATCAGATATAGGTTTCAAATGAATGTTTATAAGGATGTTCACACAACTTAGTGACAAGTATAATGACTTAGTAGAAAATGTTATCAGCATGAAAACAGATATAGAAACAATAAATAAGAACCAATAGAAAATGAAAAATGACATAGTTCAAATAAAGAATGCCCTGAAAGGATTGAACAGCAGATTAGAAGAAGCTGAGGAATGAATGAGATAATTAGAAGACAATGTAGGGAAAAAAAAAAACAATCAGACCAACACATAGAAAAAACAACAGGAGGATAGTTTAAGGGAACTTTGGGACAAAATGAAATGTAACAACAGTTGCATCATAGGGGTACCATAAGAAGAAAAATTGGAGCAAAGAAAAGAGAACCTGTTTGAAGAAAAATGGCAGAAAACTTCCCTAATCAAGTGAAGAAAAATTTCATCCAACTCCAGGAAACAGAGAGTCCCAATCAAGATAAACCCAAAAGACCCACACCTAGATATATCATAATTAAAATGGCAAACATTAAAAACAAAGAAAGAATCTTAAAGGCAGCAAGAGAGGTAAAAAGTTAACTACAAGGAAGCTCCTATTAGACTGTCATCTGATTTCTCAATAGAAATACTGTAGGCCAGAAGGGAATGGCATGAATTATACAAAGTAATGAAAATTAAGGGACTGAATCCGAGACTACCCTATCTAGCAACACTATCATTCAAAATTGAAGGTGAAATAAAAGAGCTTTGCAGACAAAAATAAATAAAAAATAAAAAGGCTATGTAGTTTACTATCACCAAACCAGCACTGCAAGAAATTCTAAAGGGACTGTTGTAAGAAAAAGAAGAGAGAGAGAAAGAGAGAGAGAGAGAGAGGAACACAGGCATAAATAATAAAAATGACAACAAATAAGTACATATCAATAATAACCTTACATATAAATGGCTTAAATGCTCCAATCAAAAGACAAAGGGTAGCTGAATAGATAAGAAAACATGACCCATGTATATGCTGTCTACAAGAGACCTTCCTCAGAAAAAAGGCCTCACACAAGATAAAAGTGAAGGGATAGAAAATTTTTTTCCCACGCAAATGGAAAAAAAAAAAAAAAAAAAAAAAAAAAAAAGCTGGGGTAGCAATACTCATATCTGATAAAAATAGACTTAAAGATGAAGGCCATAATAAGAGAAAAAAAGAAGGCCACTACATAATATTAAAGGGATGGGTCCAACAAGAAAATATAACCCTGGTCAACATACATGCATTCAATATAGGAGCACAAAAATATATTAAAAAGCTTCTGGAGGCCCGGCTTGTGTGGCTCAGTGGATTGAGAAAAATTCCATGGACTGAGAGGTCTGGTTTGATTCCTGGTCAGGGTACATGCCTGGGTTGTGGGCTCAGTCCTCCTTAGGGTACCTGCAGGAGGCAGCTGATCAATATTTCTCTCTCACATTGATGTTTCTATTTCTCTCTCCCTTCCTCTCTCTCTAAAAAAATTTAATAAATCATATTTTTTAAAGCTGCTGTAGTATTCTAAGGGAGAGAGAAAAATCAAGGCAATCATAGTGGGGACTTTAACACCCCAGTGACATCATTGGCTAGATCTTCTAGACAAAAAAAATAACAAGGTAACAGAGATCCTAAGTTATGCACTAGATTACATGAATTTAATTGATATTTACAGAACACTTCATCCCCAAACTTCAAAATATATATATTTTTCATGTATACATGGGACATTCTCAAAGATAGGTCACAGGTTAGAACACAAAGTAAGTCTTTACAAGTTCAAGAAGATTGAAATCATATCAAGCATCTTCTCGGGTAATTATGAGGCTAAATAGCATGTTATTAAATAATGAATGGGTTACTAATAAAAGCAGGGAGGAAATGAAAAACTTCCTGGAAACAAAGGAAAATAAACACATAACACAAAATCAAGGTGACACAGTGAAAGCAGTCCTAAGAGGGAAGTTCAAAGCTTTATAGGCCTACTTCAAGAAACAAGAAAAATTTCAAATAAACTATCTAACCCTACAACTTAAAGAATGACAAAGATAACAAAAAGAAAACCCAGAGTAAGTAGAAGGAAAAAATTAATAATGATCAGAATGGAAATAAATGACACAGAGACCAAAAAACAAACAAACAAAAAAACAGTACAAAAGATCCAAAAGACAATGGAACTAAGAACTGCTTCTTTGAAAACATAAATAAGAATGATGAACTTCTAGCCAGACTCACCAAGAAACAAAAAGAGATAACCCTAATAAATAATATCAGAAATAAAAAAGGTGAAGTGGAAACTGACACCAAAGTAATAAAAAGGCTTGTAAAAAAATACTATGAACAATTATATGCCAATAGGTTGGACAACCTAGGCAAAATAAAAAATTCCTAGAATCACACAATCTTCCAAAACACAACCAAGAAGATTAAGAAAACCTGAAAAGACAAATGACAACTAAGAAAATTGAAACAGTAATCAATAAACTCCTGACAAAAGCCCTTTTCTGGGCAGCTTCATAGGGGAGTTTTACCAAACTTTCAAAGAACTAACATTTATTCTCCTCAAACTATTCTAAAAAATTCAAGAGGAAGAAAGGCATCCAAGCTCTTTTTATGAGGCCAGCACAATTTGAATTTTTAGACCAGATAAAGATACTACAAAGAAAGAAAATGATAGGCCAATATCCCTGATGAACATAGATGCCAAAATCCTCAACAAAATATTAGGAAACCAGATCCAGCAATACATCAAAAAATTATTCACCTCAACCACGTGGGATTCATCCCAAGATGCAAGGATGACACAGCATTAGCAAATCAATAAATGTGATACACCACATAAACAAAATGGAAGATAAAAGTCATAGGATCATATCAATAGATGCTGAAAAAGAATTTGACAAAATCCAGCACCCATTTCTGATAAAAATACTCAGTAAAGCAGGAATAGAGGGATCATACCTCAACATAATAAAGGTCATATATGACAAACCTGGAGTCAACATCACACTCAATGGGCAAAAGTGAAAAGTATTTTCCTATAGAACAGAAACAAGACAGGGATTTCTCCTTTCACTGCTATTATTTGACATAGTACTGGAAGTCTTAGCCACAGCAATCAGACAAGAAAAAACAATCAATATGGGAAAGGAGGAAGTGTATCTGTCATTATTTGCAGATGACATAATATTATACATAAAAAAACCCTAAAGAGTCCATGAAAAATCTACTAAATTCCATAAGTGAATTTGGCAGAATGATCATCCAGAAATTGATGGCATTTTTATTTATTTTTAATTTATTTTTTATTGTTTTATAGTTTTTTATTCATTTATTTTTGTTACAGATGTTTCTCCTTTTTTTCCCCATTGACACTGTCCTCCCCATCCCGACACTTCATACCCGGTTTTGTTGTCCATGTACATTGGTTATGCATATGTGCATATAAATTCTGTGGTTTATCTCTTCCCTCCCCCCACCACCCCCTCTTCTGAGGGTTGTCAGTCTGTACCCTACTTTCACGTCTCCGGATCTACCCCATTCCTCAGACTGTTATGTTCATTATATTCCACAAATAAGTGAGATCATGTGATATATGCCTTTCTCTGCTTGGCTTGTTTCACTTAGGATAATACTTTGCAGGTTCCTCCATGTCGTCTCAAAGGATAAGAGATCTTTCTTTCTTACAGCTGCATAGTACTCCATTGTGTATATGAACCACAGCTTTTTTATCCATTCATCAACTGATGGACATTTAGACTGATTCCAGATCTTAGCTATTGTAAATAGTGATGCTATGAACATGGGGGTACATATATTCTTTCTGATTGGTATTTCAGGCTTCTTAGGGTATATTCCTAGAAGTGGGATCACTGGGTCAAATGGCAATTACATTTTTAATTTTTTGAGGTAACACCACATTGTTTTACATAGTGGCTGCACCAGTCTGCATTCCAATCAGCAATGCACTAGAGTCCCCTTTTCTCCACAACCTTGCCAACACTTGTTTGAGGATTTGTTGATGGCTGCCATTCTGACAAGTGTGAGGTGATACCTCATTGTTGTTTAATTTGCATCTCTCTGATGATTAGTGATGTTGAGCATTTCATCATATGTCTCTTGGCCATTTGTATGTCCTGTTTGGAGAGGTGTTTATTTAGCTTCTCTGCCCATTTTTTAATTGGGTTCTTTGTCTTCCTTTTGTTGAGTAGTATGAGCACTCTCTATATATTGGAAATTAACCCCTTATCTGATGTATCATTGGCAATTATGCTTTCCCATACAGTGGGTGTCCTTTTCATTTTGATGGTTGTTTCTTTTGCTGTGCAGAAGCTTTTGAGTTTGATGTAGTCCCATGTGTTCATTTTCTTGTTTGTTTCTGTTGCCTTAGGTGATGTATCAATGAAAATTCTGCTGCATATGATGTCCGAAATTTTGTTGCCTACATTTTTTCTAGGATTTTTATGGATTCACGTGTGACATTTAAGTCTGTTATCTATTTTGAGTTTATTCTTGTGTACGGTGTAAGTTGATGGTCTAGTTTCATTTTCTTTGCATGTATCTATCCAATTTTCCCAACACCATTTATTAAAGAGGCTGTCTTTACTCCATTGTATGCTCTTGCCTCCTTTGTCAAATATTAATTGAGCATAATGTCTTGGGTCCATTTCTGGGTTCTCTGTTCTGTTCCACTGGTCTATATGCCTGTTCTTGTGCCAGTACCAGGCTTTTTTGATTACAGTAGCTTTGTAGTATAATCTGATATCTGGTACTGTGATCCCACCTACTTTGTCCTTCTTTTTCAAGATTTCGGGGTTTTATTTTATTCCATATGAACTTTTAAAGTATTTGTTCTAATTCTGTGAAATATGTCATTGGTACTTTGATGGAGATTGCATTGAATCTATAGATTGCTTTGGGTAATATGGACATTTTAATGATATTAATTCTTTCAATCCATGAACAAGGTATGTATTTCCACTTTTTCATATCTTCCTCTATTGCTTTTTTCAATATCCTGTAGTTTTCTGCAAATAGGTCCTTTACTTCTTTGGTTAAGTTTATTCCTAGGTATCTTAATTTTTTTGCCATGATGATAAGTGGGATTGTTTTTTTTTTAGTTTCTCTTTTTGTGACTTCATCATTGGTGTATAAGAATGCCATCAATTTTTTTTCGTTAATTTTGTATCCTGCTACTTTGCCAAATTTATTTATTAGGTCTAGTAGATTTTTGATGGAATCTTTAGAATTTTCTATGTATAATATCATGTCATCTGCAAATAATGACAGGTTCACTTCCTCCTTTTTGGGTCCCTTTATTTTTTTCTTCATGTCTGATTGCTGTGGCTAAGACTTCCAGTACTATGTTAAATAAGAGTGGCGAAAGTGGGCATCCTTGTCTTGTTCCTGTTCTTAAGAAAAATGCTTTTAGTTTTTGCCCATTGAGTATAATGTGGGCTGTAGGTCTTTCATATACGGCTTTTATTATGTCGAGATATGATCCTTCTATTCTCACATTGCTGAGTGTTTTTATGAGAAGCAGGTGCTGGATTTTGTCTAATGCTTTTTCAGCATCCATTGATATGATCATGTGGTTTTTATTCTTCATTTTGTTTATGTGGTGTATCACATTTATTGATTTGTGAATATTGTACCAGCCTTGCATCTCTGGGATGAATTCCACTTGGTCATGGTGAATAATTTTTTTTGAAGTATTACTGGATTTGATTTACTAGTATTTTATTCAGGATTTTGGCATCTATGTTCATCAGGGATATTGGTTTGTAGTTTTCTTTCTTTGTAGTGTCTTTTTCTGGCTTTGGAATTAGAATTATGCTGGCCTCATAAAATGTATTTGGAAGTCTTCCTTCTTTTTGAATTTTTTGAAATAGTTTGAGGAGAATGTGTATTAGTTCTTCTTTGAATGTTCGTTAAAACTCCCCCTTGTAGCCATCCGGGCCTGGGCTTTTGATTGCTGGGAGAGTCTTGATTACCTCTTCAATTTCCTTAATTGTTATTGGTCTATTCAAATATTGTATCTCTTCCTGGTCCAGTTTTGGGAGACTATGTGTTTCCAGAAATTTGTCCATTTCACTTAAGACTGTCGAAATTGTTGCTATATAATTGTTCATAGTATTTGTTAACAATCCTTTTTATTTCTGTGGTGTCAGTTGTTACTTCTCCTCTTTCATTTTTTATTTTGTGTATTTGGGTTCTCTTTGTTTCTTGGTTAGTCTTGCTAAGGGTCCATCAATCTTGTTTATCTTTTCAAAGAACCAGCTCTTTGTTTTATTGATCCCTTGAATTGATTTTTTGGTCTCTATGTCATTTATTTCTGCTCTGATATTTTCTATTTTCTTCCTTCTACGTGCTGTGGGGTTTTCTTTTTGTTTGCTTTCTACTTCTTTAAGTTTTGAGGTTAGATAGTCTATTAGAGATTTTTCTTGTTTCTTGAGGTAGGCCTGCAGTGTTATGAACTTCCCTCTCAGAACTTCTTTCGCTGCATCCCATAGATTTTGTGCTGTTGTGTGTTCATTTTTATTGGTTTCCAGGAAGTTTTTAATTTCTTCCTTGATCTCCTCATTAACCCATTCATTGTTTAATAACATACTATTTATCCTCCACGAGTTTAAATGTCTTTGCATGTTCTTGTTGTAATTGATTTCTAGTTTCATGCAATTGTGATCTGAGAAGATGCTTAATATGATTCCAATCTTCTTGAACATGTAGAGACTTAGTTTGTGTCCTAATATGTGGTCTATCTTTGAGAATGTCTGATGTGCACTTGAGAAGATTGTGAATTCTGTAGTTTTGGGGTGTAATTCTCTGTAGATATCTATTAAATCCATTTGGTCTAGTGCTTCATTTAGAGTCTCTGTTTCCTTGCTAATTTTTTGCCTAGAGGATCTATCCAGTGATGTCAGTGAGGTGTTGAAGTGTTTTGCTATGATTGTATTGCTGTCAATACTCCTCTGAAGTCCTCCAGAAGATTTTGAATATATTTTGGTGCTCCTATATTGGGTGCATACATGTTTACCAAGGTTAAACTGCCTGTTGGATAGATCCTTTCAATATTATAGTTAGTGGCCTTTGTCTTTGTCTCTAGTTATGACCTTCATTTTGAAATCTATTTTATCAGATATGAGTATTGCTACCCCAGCTTTTTTTTCTTTTCTGTTTGCTTGGAAGATTTTTTTTCCATTCCTTCACTTTCAACCTATGTGAGTCTTTTGTTGTGAGGTGGGTCTCTTGTAAACAACATATCAATGAGTCATGCTTTCTTATCCAATCAGCTACTCTGTGTCTTTTTATGGGAGCATTCAATCCACTTACAGTTAAGGTGATTATTGATATGTTCTTATTTATTGCCACTTTTTGCTTAGTGTGGTTGTAGTTTTCTTTCTATTTCTTCCACTAATTATAATAGTCCTTTTAACATTTCTTGCAGTGCTGGTTTGGTGCTAATGTATTCCCTTAGCCTTTTTTTTGTCTGGGAAGCTATTTATTTACTTATTTATTTATTTATTTATTCATTTATTTATTTTTAATTAATTATTTATTTATTTTTGTTGGGAAGCTCTTTATTTGTCATTCTATTTTGAATGATAGCCTTGCTAGGTAGAGTAGTCTTGGATTCAGATCCTTGTTTTTCATGATTTTGATTACCTCATGCCATTCTCTTCTGTCCTGTAGTGTTTCTGTTGAGAAGTCAGTTGATATCCTTATGGGGTGTCCTTTGGAGGTAACCTGTTGCTTATCTCTTGCTGCCTTTAGGATTCTCTCTTTGTCTTTAATTTTTTGGCATTTAATTACTAACTGTCTTGGTGTTGGCCTGTTGGGGTTCTACTTACTTGGAGCTCTCTGTGCTTTTTGAACTTGAATGCCTTCTTTCTTCTCCAAATTAGGGAAGTTTTCTGTCACTATGTTCTCAAATATATTTTCTAACCCTTGCCCATTTTTTTCTTCTTCAGGGACTTCTATGATGTGAATATTATTATGTTTCCAGTTGTCCCACAGTTCTCTTAAGCTGTCCACCTGTTTTTTAATTGTTTTTTTTTCCTTTTGGTTTTTCGATTGGTTAAGTTTATTCTACCCTGTCTTCTATTTCACTTATCCAGTCCTTAGCTTCCTCTACTGTGCTGTTTAGACCTTCCAATGTGTTATTTATTTCTGCTATGTCATTCTTCATTTCTTCTCCATTGTTTTTAATTTCCAATTCTTTGTCTTTCAATGTTTCTATGTCTGTACTCATGGTGCTCATGTCCTTACACATGTTGTTGAGCTTCCTCAAGACCATGGCTCTGATTTCTAGCTCTGTTATGTTGCTTTACTCCATTTCATTTACCTCATCTTTGGTAGAGGTCTGTTGTTCTTTCATTTGGGATTTGTTTCTTTATTTCACCACTTTGTTTATCTCAGTTGGTTTTGGAGCCTTCCAAATTTTCCCTGTGGGTGTTAGTATTCTGCTGTTTGTGGCTCTCTCTACTGGGTTTGAATGAGCGAGGGATGACCCACGTTAAACACCCCTGTCAAGTCTTACTTTCCTGGGTAGAGTTGCAAGCCCTGGAAAGGTTCAGTTATCCTCTTGCTTTTTTCCTGGAGGCTATTAGTTTTGTTTACTTGAAGAGCCTTGGTTTCTCAGTTGAATGAAAACTCCCTCAGGTGTTCAGAGGAAGGGGATTTCCAGAGGATGGGGCATATGCTGGTTGTTAATGAGCCTCAATGGCCCACCTGGGAGTTGTTGAATCTCTGAAGGAGGGGCCATCACCTCTCCTCAGAGCCCTGGGAAGGAGTAAGATGGCCACAGTCCTGTGTGGTGACAACTCAGCAAAATTTATGAGCACCCTCCAAATCCCGAGTGTCCCCATACAGTTTCAGTCCAGTCCACCCTCCCTCTGCCGGACCCCAAGGTGAGTGACTGTGGCTCTTTTGGTGTTCAGTCCTGCTCTGTGCTGTGGAGCCTCTTGGGAGTTTAACCCCAAGGGCACTGCTCACAGCTAAGGTCGCTGCTGTCTGTTGGCTCCCAGCCCCCTCTCACACCTCCATAATCCCACCAGGATTGAGTCAGTATCCCTGGTTATATGGTCCTCACAAGCTGTTTTTCTGTTGCTTTTTCCCAACGATTTGTCTTTATTTTAGTTGTAATTCCAGTTTTGTGCTGGGAGATGGGCTGTGTAGTTTCCATTCATTCTGCTGCCGTTTTGGAATTCTTGATGGCATTTTAATACACCAATAATGAACACCCAGAAACAGAAACTAAAAGAAAAATTCCATTTACTGTTGCAACAAAAAATTAAGATACCTAGGTATAAACTTAACAAAGGAAGTAAAAGACCTGTTCTCAGAAAACTGCAGGCCACTGAAAGAGAAATAGAGAAAGATATAAAAAAGTGGACGTGTATACTATGTTCATGGATTGGAATGATCAACAGTATTAAAATATTCAAACTACCCAAAGCAATATATTGATATCATGTGATCCCTAATAAAATACTAATGGCATATTTCACAGATATAGAAAAAATATTCCAAAAGTTTATATGGAACCAAAAAGACCCTGAATAGCCATAGAAATCTGGAAGAAGAAAATTATATTTGGAGGGATCACAGTACCAGATAATCAGGTTTTACTACAAAGCCATTGTGATTAAAATAACCTGGTACTGGCGCAAGAACAGTCATGTAGGTCAATGGAAGTGAACAGAGAACCCAGAAATTGACCTAAGACATTTTGTTCAATTAATGTTTGACAAAGGGGGCAAGAATATACAATTGAGTAAAGACAGTCTCTTCAATAAATGGTGTTGGGATAATTGGACAGGTACATGCAAAAAACTAAAACAAGACACCAGCTTGCATGATACATAAGAATAAACTCAAAATGGATTAAAGACTTAAAGTGGAAGTCACAAAACCATAAAAGTCCTAAAAAATTTAAGAAAGTAAAATCTCAGACATCACACATGGCAGAATTTTCACTGATACATCAGCTAGGGCAAGAGAAACACAGGGAAAATTAATAAATGGGACTACATTAAACTAAGATGCTTCTGCACAGCAAAAGAAACCAGAATCAAAATTGTAAAGATACCCACTGTATGGGAGAACATATTCATTAATGATACATCAGATAAGGGGTTTAAATTAAAAATATATAAGGAACTCATGGAACTGAACAAAAGGAAGACAAACAATGCAATTAAAAAATGGGCAGAGGGCCCTGGCCGCTTTGGCTCAGCGGTTAGAGCGTCGGCCTGCGGTCCAGAGAGACCCGGGTTCGGTTCCCGCTAAGGGCATGTACCTCGGTTGCAGTTTGTCCCTGGCTCTGGTTGGTTGTGCTGGTGGCAGCCACTCGATATGTCCCTTTCACATCGATGTTTCTCTCTCTCTTCCTCTCTCTCCCTCCCACTCTATCTGAACAAAAAATAGAAAAATGTCCTCGGGTGAGGATAAAAAAAAAATGGGCATAGGGACTTCCAGTCAAGATGGCAGCATAGGTAAACACGGTACTTGCCTCCTCCCACAACCACATCAAAAGTACAACAAAACTACAACACAACCATTATTCAGAACTGCCTGAAATCGAGCTGAATGGAAGTCCTACAACTACAAAATTAAAGAAACAGCCACACCAAGACTGGGACTCCTGCAATATCTGGGACTCCTGCAACCTGGCTCACATTTTTTGTCCCATCCTGGTGATTCCCTGAGGTCCTGTCCCACCCAGCTTTTGGTCCCACCCAAGCTGTTTCCACAAGCTTTACCATAGGATTGGTCTGTCTTAAATCCTGCTTCAGAATTTCCTAAAATCTCTCAAACAAGCAGCATCTGGTCTCAGCAAGCCCCATACCTCTTGCTAAGTGGCCCTAGGCCTAACTAGTAGCAACCAGCCTTGGTTCACAACCTGGCTTTGCCTGGACATCTCTAAGCTCAGCACAAGAAGCAGCCATCTTCAGATCACTTTGTAACTGATGCTGGTGGCCCTGGGTGGAACACAGGAGTGGCTGACCTTGCCCCAGAGCCAGCACACCCAGTGGAAAGCTTCAGACCACATCAAAACACACCCACCTAACCACCTCCACAAGTGACACACTCAATGAGTAGACTCAGTGGGTACCAGAGCCCTGTTGAAGTAAGTCTTGCTCTGTGTTATGGGTTCCTACACAGCTGATCCTCCAAGGTAGTCAGAGGCCAGTGGCTAGTGGGCTCAGCCAGTCCTCACAGCTGATCAGCCTGAGTAAATCCCTCCCATTGACGTGCCAACAGCAATCAAGACTCAATTACAACAGAAGGGTGTACAGTCCACCCTAGGGGTGCACCTCAAGAACCCAGCTGGGTGATCAGGGAGGCTGTGCCACTGGACCCTACAGGACACCTACAACAATAGGCCAACCTACGAAGGCTAGGAAACATAGCAACTCTACCTAATACATAGAAACAATCACAGGGAAGCAGCCAAAGTGAGGAGACAAAAAAACATGTCCCAAATGAAAGAAAAAAACAAAACTCCAGGAAAAGAACTAAACAAAATAGAGATAATCAATCAATCAGAAGCAGAGTTCAAAATGCAAGTTATAGGGTTGCTCAAGGAACTTGGTGAGACATTCAAGGAACTTAGTGAGACCTTCAAGGAACTTAAGGAGACCTCTAGGGAACTTAGTGAGAACATCAACAACATAAAAAAGGACCAGTCAGAAATGAAGGATGCACTAATTGAAATAAAGAATGATTTACAGAGATTCAATAATGGAGTATGTAAAGCCAAGAAGCAAACCATCAATTTGGAATATAAGAAAGAAGAGCCCTGGCCGGTTTGGCTCAGCGGTTAGAGCGTCGGCCTGCGGTCCTGAGAGACTCGGGTTTGGTTCCCGCTAAGGGCACTTACCTCGGTTGCGGTTTGTCCCCGGCCCTGGTTGGTCGTGAGGGTGGCAGCCACTCGATGTGTTCCTTTCACGTCGATGTTTCTCTCTCTCTCTTCCTCTCTCTCCCTCCCTCCCACTCTACCTGAACAAAAAATGGAAAAATGTCCTCCAGTGAGGATAAAAAAAAAAAAAAAAAAAAAAAAAAAAAAGAAAGAAGAAAACACCCAATCAGAACTGGGAAAAAAAAAAAAAAAGAATCCAAAAAAATGAAGATAGTGTAAGGAGCCTCTGGGACAACTTCAAGCATGCTAACATTCACATCATAGGAGTGCCAGAAGGAGAAGAGAGAGAGAGCAAGTAATTGAAAACCTATTTGAAAAAAATAATGACAGAAAACTTCCCTAACTTGGTGAAAGAAACAGACATACAAGTCCAGGAAGCACAGAGAGTCCCAAAAAATTGAACCCAAAGAGGTCCACACCAAGACATATCATCAAAATGACAAAGGTTAAATACAAAGAGAGAATCTTAAAAGCAGCAAGAGAAAAGCAGTCCGTTACCTACAAAGAAGCTCCCATAAGACTGTCAGCTGATTTCTCAAAAGAAACTTTGCAGGTAAGAAAGGAATGGCAAGAGATATTCAAGGTGATGAAAAACAACGACCTACAACTAAGATTACTCTATCCTGCAAAGCTATAATTTAGAATTGATGGAAATATCATTTCCAAGACAAGAAAAAGCTAAAGGAGTTAGTTCAACACCACCAAACCAGTATTATATGAAATGTTGAAGGGTCTTCTTAAAGGAGAAGAAGAACAAAAATATGAACAATAAAATGGCAGTTAATATGTATTTATCAACAATTGAATCTACAAACAAAATGAGCAAGCAGAACAGAAACAGACTCATAGATACAGAAAACTTTTTGTTGCTTGCCAGATGGGTGGGGGCTGGAGGGATGGGTGAAAAAGGTGAAGGAAAGATTGGTTGTTAGACTGATGAACCTCAAAGGGAAGAGGGGAGGGAGGGCAGGATGAGATAAATCAAAGAACTTCTATGCATATATGAATAACCAATGGACACTGACAATAGTATGGGGAAGGCAAGAGGGGGGCAGGATTGTGGAGGAGGCGTCAATGGGGAATAAAAAGGGGGAACATCTATAATACATAAAGATGTGTTAAAAAAAAATGGGCAGAGGACCTTAATAGACACTTCTCCAAACAGGACGTACAAATGGCCAAGAGACATGAAAATAAAAATGCTCAGCATCAGAGAAGCAACGTAACATGACTATGAGGTATCACCTCACACCTGCAGAATGGCTATTGTCAACAAATCATCAAACAACAAGTGTTGGTAAGGGTGTGGATAAAAGGGGACTCTAGTACACTGCTGTTGGAAATGCAGACTGGTGCAGCCACTATGGGAAACAATGTGGTGTTTCCTCAAAAAAATTAAAAATGGAACTCCATTTAACCCTATGATCCACTTCTAGGAATATATTCTAAGAATCCTGAAATACCATTCAGAAAGAATATATAGTCGTCCCTCGCCACTTCACACTTTGACTTTCATGGCTTCACTCTATCACAGTTTTTTCAAATATATTCATTAAAAAGTTGAGTGAGACAGTGAAAATGATACAGTGCATGCTCAGTTGTCTGAGTCAATTATATACCCTTGTATTACAATTACAATTACAATTACAATTACTGTATGTATGGACTGTAGGCCTATGCATCCATCAACAGATAAATGGATTAAATGTGGTACATTTATACAATGGAATACTACACAGCTGTAAGAAGGAAAGATCTCTTACCCTTTGAGACAACATGGGGGGGGGGGGGGCGACCTGGATAGTATTATGTTAAGCAAACTAAGCCAGTCAGAGAAAGACAAGTATCACAGGATCTCACTTATCTGTGGAATATAATGAACAAAATATGCTGAAGAATAAAATAGATTCAGAGGCATGGAAGTAGGGAACCTACCAGCAAACCTCAGAGGGAAGTGGGTTGGGGGACGGAAAGAGATGAACCAAAGATCTTATATGCATATATGCATAAACAATGGACACAGACAACAATGCAGTGAAGGCCGGGATTGGCAGGGGTGGGAAGGAGGGTCTTAATGAAGAAAAAAGGAGGGACATCTGTAGTATTTACAAGAATAACTTTTTAAAAAAATTTGCAGCAACTTTTAGTTTGGTTTATTTTCCTACCAGTGGTGTTATAGCAAGCAAGTTGATGGAGAGGTGATATTCTCAGTTTTCAGTCCTGTAAGTGCATTTTGCACTGAGAGAGGTGAAGATAGAATAGTATGAATTTGCATTACTTTTTGGAGCAGTTGGAGGAAATTTCAGTTCATAATGGACTAAGGAAAGATGCTCCCATAATTAGATTTGTGTCTAACTCCATAACACTCCCATTGTATATTTTATCTCCTAATTTGGATGTTTAAACACACCCGACATCTATAACTTTTACCTTGGCTACAACATAATATTTGATCCTCTTTGCTTTTTTCCTTATATGCCTATATTAGTTGAATGCTTTTCCTTTTTTTTTTTTTTGCCCTCTACCTTCATCTGATCCATCTCACAGATGTTGGGGATTGAGGGATTTCCCTTAGGTTTCGATGTCTCCTCCCTCATTACCAAACTTGGCCTCTTACTACAGTCATGTTTCCATCACTCACATGTACTTGGCCACGTGGAAGCTTTGCTGATGGTCTCTGCAGCCATCTCCCACAAACACAGGCCAAGAGGTGACATTCAATCTATCCACAGAGTATACTTGCATCCTGCCAAAGCTGTAAAACTGTCTGGAACTGTAGTCTCTTCCAGTTATGTGCACTGAGGCACCTGCCAATAACATTAATCAGTTTCCTAATGATTTCATGGTATGCAGGTAGATTTCAGGTGGTTTGTAGCAGGAAAGTAAGGCTAAAGCAGCCCTGGGCTAGATTTGTAGGCTTGGAGCTCCTGAAACTCTTAAGTCACAAGGCACAAAAATTCCATTGGGTGTCTCTGGAACCTCTTCCAAAAATCAGAAAATATTCAGGCAGAAGGCAAAGGAAAGGTTAGAGAACAAATGCCCTAACTGTCAGGCAAAGGCTGTTTCCTCAATGGAAGTTCTGATGTGACCTAGCCAATCAGTGGTCTCAGTCCAGACAACGCAGGGCTGCCATTTCCTCAGTGGGCCTGCTTGTCTGTGTCTAGGGGCAGCTCTGTAGGGCTTGCCCAGTATCTCAGGCATGCATAATGCTTCCACCTAACTCAAACCACATGCAGAAGGATCATGTCATACTTGGCACATAACCAATTGAGAAAGGCATCAGAGAGTGTCCAGAACTCAACTTGTTTGAACAAATGTTCAAAAAAATATTTCTAAGGGGATACACCAGAAAAACATAGTCACTGAGGTCTTAAAACAGATGTTCAGTCTTTAGGATCGTGTTGCTTTGCAGCCATTATTCTTGAATGCTAAACGTAGAATCAAATCACTTCAAGGTTTCAACTACAGTGGCTCTTCAGATTTTTCTTGTAACTTTATTATGGGCCAGAAGTAGGATGGGTCAGATAACAGAAGAATGCTGAGGAGGCAGCATTCTTGAGTGTTTTATTGTGATTGATTTCTAGTTTCATGCCATTTCGATCTGAGATGTTTGATATGATTTTGATTTTCTTGAACTTGTAGAAACTTAGTTTTTAACATAACATGTGGTCTATCTTTGAGAATGTCCCATGTGCACTTGAGAAGAATGTATATTCTGCAGCTCTGAGGTGAAATGCTCTGTAAATATCAATTAAATCCACCTGATACAGTGTGTTGTTTGCGGTCTCTGTTTTCTTGTTAATTCTTTGTCTAGAAGATCTATCCATTTATGTCAGTGGGGTGTTAAAGTCCTCTGCTATGATTGTATTGCTGTCAATCTCTTCCTTTAAGTTCTCCAGAAGTTTTGAAATATATTTTGTTGCTCCTATATTGGGTGACTGTATGTTTACCAGAGTTATATCCTCTTGTTGGATCAAACTTTTTAGTATTATGTAGTTACATTCTTTGTCTCTTGTTATGGACTTCATTTTGAAGTCTATTTTATTAGAAATGAATATTTCTACCCCAGCTTTTTATCCACCTATGTCTTTTGATTGGAACATTTAATTGATATAAATTTAAGATCATTATTGATAGGTACTTACTTATTGTCATTTTTATTCATTATACATGTTTCTATTTCTTATTATTACAGCTGTCCTTTTAACATTTCTTGCAATGCTAATTTTGGTGGTAATAAATTTCTTCAGCCTTTTTTTTGGGGGGTGGGTGGGTCTGGGAAGCTCTTTATTTCACCTTCTATTTTAAATGATAGCTTTCTAGATAGAGTAGTCTTGGTTTCAGATCTTTGCTTTTCATTACTTTGAATATTTCATGCCATTTTCTTTTGGTCTGTAGTGTTTCTGTTGAGAAATCAACTGACAGCCTTATAGGAGTAACCCATTGCTTTTCTCTTGCTGCCTTTAAGATTCTCTCATTGTCTTTTATTTTTGCACTTTAATTATGATATATCTTGTTGTGTGCATCTTTTGGTTCTTCTTGCTTGGGACTCTGTGCTTCCTAAACTTGTTTGCCTTTTTCCTTCACCAGATTAGGAATCTTTTCTGCCACTACTGCTTCAGACAGGTTCTCTAACCCATGCTTACTTTCTTTTTCTGGTACTCCTATGATGTAGATATTGTTATGTTTTATATTGTCCTACAGCTCTCTTAGACTGTCCTCTTGTTTTTTTCTTTTTTTCTTTTTCTTTTTGGTTCTCTGATTGGATTATTTTTCCTGCCCTGTTTTCTAATTTGATGATCTGACCCTTGGCTTCCTCTAATCTGCTGTATATTCCTTCCAATGTGTGTTTTTTTGTTTTGTTTTGTTAATCCTCTCTCAAGTATATTTTTTCCATTGATTTATAGAGTGGAAGGGAGGGAGGGACAGTGAGAGAGAAACATTGATGTGAGAGAGACACATTGATTGGTTGCCTCCCACATGACCCCAACCAGGGCCAGGGATCAAACCTGTAACCCAGGTATATGCTATTGACCAGGTATCTAACCAAAACCCCTTGGTCCGTGGGCTGATGGCCCATGGGCCAGTGCTCAATGTGTTCTTTATGTCATTCTTCATTTCTGACTGGTTGATTTTTATAGTGTCTATATCAGCAGTTCTCAATCTGTGGGCCATGACCCTTTTGGGGATCCTATGACCCTTTCACAGGGCTTGCCTAAGATATAACATTAGCAAAATTACAGTTATAAAGTAGCAACAAAAATAACTTTATGGTTGGGGGTCACCACAACATGAGGAACTGTATTAAAGGGTCATGGCATTAGGAAGGTTGAGAACCATTGGTCTATATCTTTTTTCATGCTGTTGAGCACCTATATAATCATTACTCTAAACTCTATATCTGATAAATTGCTTATCTCCATTTAATTTAGCTCTTCTTCTGGAGAATTTTCTTGTTCTTTCATTTGGGGCTTGTTTCTTTGTTTCACCATTTTGTCTGCCTGTTTGGGTTTGTTTCTATGTATTAGGTAGATCTACTATGACTTCCAGTCTAGGTAGGATGGTCTTATGTAGTATATGACCTGTGGGACCCAGTGGCACAATATCGCTGATCACCAGACCTGAATACTCTAATGCCATTCCTTGTGTGCTTTGTGTGAGCCCTCCTGTTGTAATGGAGTCTTGATTGCTATTGGTTTGTTCATGTGTGGGCTTGACTCTCTGGCTGACAGTGATGCTGGACCCCCAACACAGAATACAGGCTTCTGTGCAGAGCTTATCACATGAAGCGCAATTTGCCTCAGCAGGGTTTGGAGCCTGCCAAAATCTTTCTGTGGACATACTACTTTTGAAGCTTATTGGAACCTGCTCTGTTGTTGATTGATGCTAGTCACTGGGTTTATTGGTTTGGGGCCTCTTTGGAGGTTCTCTGGTGCAGACCAATGCCAGATGGTATTTGTGACTGGCCCTGAGTACCCTCTATTTGAAGCTATCAGCAATCTTCAGCTTGTGGCTCCCTCTGCTGGGGCTGTATATGTATGGAAAAAAAACAAGCTGAACACCAAGGTCTGGTGTTACTAGCCTGGAGCAGAGGAGCTGGTCAAGAAAAGACTCAAAGCACCCAGAGATCCACCTCTGCTTTCAGGCTGACAGTTAGTTTCAGTAACTTAATGAGCTTGAAGCTATAGTCCTCAGCCAGGCATATACTTCACAGGGTGGGGTGAGAGATCTTCCAACTGGTGGGGCAATTGCTGCCCCCAGGCTAAAGCTGCTTTGATGGGAAAACTCTGCCTCAGAAAGATGGCTTCTGCAGTGTGAGGGAATGACTCAGCACAGGAATCCTGGTGGCTGCATTCCCAACTCTCTCCCCAGAGCCACCAATCCCAGACTATCCTCATGTAGCTCTAGTCCACTGTGCCCTCCCTCTGCTGGAGCCCAAGGTGAGTGGATGGAAATGAAATTTAGTACATTGGCACTTTGACAGAGTGCCTGTGTTTATAGCCATCTCTCCGTGCCAGACAGAACCTCTGGTGCTTTTCACAGCCAGGTGTTATGTGGGCACCTTTCCCGGTTCCATTACTTTGGGCTGGGGATCCCAGCTTGGGGTTTAGACCCCAGCATTCTCAAGGGGAACCTCCCCACAGCTGAGAGATTCCTACAGAACTTCAGCTGCTGCCTATGGGAGCCCAGATAGCTCTCTCTCACCTCTGCACTTCCTACCAGTCTTAATGTGGACTCCTCTTTACATCCTTGGTTATAAGGGTTCTCTCCAGCTAGTCTTCAGTTGGTTACTCAGGATGATTTTTCTATATTTTAGTTTTAATTCCAGTTTGGTCCTGGGAGAAGGTCAGTGTAGTTTTCACTTAATCTGCCACCATTTTGGAATCCCAAGAGACAGCATTCTTTTGTGCTTCCATGCCTCAGCTTCCAAGTTAGGCAAGCAAAGGCTTAGATCTCTAACTAGCTGAGTGACTTCACCTCTATGAGCCTCAGTTTTCTCATCTCTAAAATAGGGGCAATAACATTGCTGAATTGATAGATTTGTGAAAAGGACTAAGGAGATATCACATATAAAGAGTTTTCATAGTGCATGTCATGTATTAAGCACTCAATAAGTGCTAAACAGTATTGTTAATATTACTGTTAGCAGTACTTTTACCTCTTCTGTTTTTTCTATTACTACTAAGACTATATAACTATTTACTACTACTACTACTACTACTACTACTATTACTATTACTGAGGTTTTTTCTCAAATGAGTTGGGAAGTTTAAGAGGGCCTCAAGGTCATGATTTTGTAGCTTATGTGGAAGGTGGTAGTATCAAGGAAGAAGATTGTAGGACTGTAGTTTTATGTTGGAATGGGGTAAATATCATAGCAGTGCAGGGACCTGGCATTGTTTTTCTCTTATCTCAGACCCAAGCTTCTCCACTCTTCATTAGTTTGCTACATGACCTAGCCCAAACCACTTGCTGGATTTCAGTAACTACCCTTAAAAATAAAACTCCATGGCGCTTATTTGCAAGCCAACTGGCATGTACTGGAGGTCTAATCTGTGAATGGAATATGGTACATGCAAACTGGTCCATAAGGAGCATGGTATCAGCCACTAAAGTCACACTAAGCTAATTGATTCCTAATCCCAAGACATTATATAATCACCACCAGAATTTTTGTTAATCACTGACAAACAGTGATCTCTTGCCCTCATTGTCAGATAAAAGCATGGTCTTACTTCAATATAGCTATCACCTTGGTATTTCATATTTGTTCATCTATGTTTGTTGATCCATACAAACTCTTAAAGTAATTTAATTAATTAATTAATTAATTCAACTATTGTTCATTGAGCAACTATAATGTGCCGGACACTGTTCTGGGCACTGGGGATACAGCAGTAAACCAAAGTGCCTGCTGTTATTAATGTTACATTCTAGCTGCCCAGTCTGGCCAAATTTTGTATTCTAAGAAATTTTATTGGGGTAAGTTTAGTCTAGCTTTTTGAAACAAATGATGGTCAATACTTTTCAACCGGGTGTGTCTTCTGGGAGGGAGGGTTTGGTGAAGAGGTAAGAGATGGTATTGAATCTAGCCTGAGAAAAGTTTCAAAGGGTGGTTTGGGAAAGGGCTTTAATAATAATCTGACTGTATTTTGATTTATCAGATTTATCTGGTTTATGTAAATTATATAACTGATATACTGTATAGCTGATGTATATTGTATATATTACCTTTGAAATACAAGAAAGTGATGTGACTTTTCACTGTGTACTTCATAAACTGGCTCTGCAGGCAGTTACAAAAGCATCATTTCAAAAATATGCTGAGAAATAGCAATGTAATCAGAATAAGTATTTAATATATACTTATTTATAGAAATATATACATATTTATTTCCAAGGGGACTACTTTGAAAAGTATAGCATGCATTTGTATGTATAAGTTCTAGTATGTTCTTAAAATAAATATTAAGTTAGCAGTTAATTTGTTTAAAAACAATGAAGCAAAAAAAGAGAAAACTTAAAAAAACAGTTAGGTTTTTTATATGTATCCATAATATGCTTGGACTTAAAGTTGTACAACTCAGTAAGTAGTTATACAATTAGCTTAGTTTAAAAAGCACTGGATCCCATTTTTCCTTGCACTTAATCAATTCATACATAGTCTTTTTCATATGGATCTTAAAAGGTACAGTACGGTTATTTGGCCATTAACTATGTTGAGTTACATTTCAATATGCAAATCAATATTCTGGTTATATGACAGTCCTGCAGAAATGCTGCCTTATGATTTGATGCCAGTGTATGTTCAAGTTCCTTGTATTTAACTAGTATTTATGTTACAGGTAGAATGTTAAATCAGGAATTGTAAACAATTCCTAGGAAATGTGTATAATGTTTGTAAGTCATTCCTAGAAATTGTTCACAATACCTGTAACTTATGTGCAACTAGCAAGATGCCTGAAATATAAAGGAGACCTTCAAGAAGCTAACTGGCCATCACTATACCATCCCTGGATTGCAACATTTGCTTTAACAATTCTACTTATTTATCTGTTTATATATGTCTAGATACTAACCATAATGCTAGTAATAACAATACTACCTTATTTTTATAGCTCTTACGGGTTCCTGAATTTCTACCGGTTGTTTGGTGATCCAGGGCTTTGGGAATGCTCATTTTAAGAGGCACTGGGAAATTAAGAAACTAATATATAAGAATAAAAGGAATCTTATTTGTCAGATATTCTAAGGCCCCATCTAAATTTTCTTATTGCTGTGTAGAAGCTTTAGCCCAAGCTCTCTTGCCTTTTCGTCTAGCCCACTACACTCTACCCAAGTAGTTTTTGATACTCTAACTATTCCAAGCTTTCCTAGACCACTCATAAAACAAACAAACAAACAAACAAACAAACAAACAAACAAACAAAAAACAAACCCAAACACACACATACAACAGTGCAATAACTTTTACCTACCTCAGTCTGTCTAAAGATGAAACTTTCTTGCTTGTCCTTGTTTACTTCTCCTGCAATGGGCCTGGGTCTACACATGGTATAATTGTTTAATTCTACTTATTTGGTTCCTGGACAAATTTATCTTATTTTTATTTACTATTTTCAGATGATCTACATGTGGGTTTATGTCAGCATTGTCTGTTATGGGCTATATGTATGTAATCCAATCCAATTTGGAGATGAAGAAAAACAAAGTTGAATTTATCTAACCTTTGATGCTAAAGTCATATCAAATTGCTGATTGCAATTCTTTACCCTCTCAGGCAGAAACATTTCTAGTCCATCTAGACAATTAAACAGATAGGGCCAGCTTATGATTGGCTTAAGGAACTGGAGCCCAGTAAGATGTGGCCAGGGAATGAGATGGCAAGATGGGATGTGGGAACAAGTGAGAAACCTGAGTGCCTGGGTAGGGTCTTCTGACAATTGACCACACAATCTAATATAGGTGCCAAGGATTTGGTTGGCATGAGATGCTACTAAGCAGAATTTGGCATTTTATCAGTGGGCCCACTAATCTGCTCTGATGGTGACCCTCACACCCATTTCTATCCCCACCGTATGCAGATATGACCCATATGTGAGGCCCCATTCAGTCCTATCTCGGCTGTGAAGCCCTTCTAGTTGCTTTAGACCACACCAGTCTATCTTTTCTTTGAACTCGTCTAGCCCTTATTTAAGGTAATTTTCTCTCTAGCACTGAATTGTGCCAATCTAATTATTTACTGTGTGATATTTTTCATGTATACTTTGTACTAACGGTGACCATATTTTCCAAACAAAAATTTGAGCACATCATCTAAACATTTAGGTAGACTATTTGAAATTAGCAATGTCATGAAAAAAGATGTTTATTTCTTTCTGTATCCCTCATTTATTAAATATTAAATATTGGCTTCTATTGATCACACAAAGATAAAGGATACAAGGTGATATCTACTAAGTTACAAATAAAGGACACATATTTTTTTCAGTGTGCAATACAGAGAAGCATTGCTCAAATGCCTTATCACTGTGAGTGAGAAAATATGTAATGATCCTGAAAAAGAAAAAATGTGTGGAAAGGGAAGAAGGTAAAAAAAAAAAAAAGGACCAGTTGCACCCTGGCCACTGTGGCTCAGTTGATTGGGCATCATCCTGTTCCCCAAAAGGTTGCTGGTTCGACTCCTGGTCAGGGTACATGCCTGGGTTGTGGGCTTGATCCGTAGTAGGTGGCATGCAGGAGGCAGTCAATTGATGTTCTAATCTCACATCGATGTCTCTCTCTCTCTCTCTCTCTCTCTCTCTCTCTCTCTCTCTCTTTCTCTCCCCCTTCCTCTTTCTCTAAAAATAAATTTTAAAATCTTTAAAAAATACCATTTGCAAAAGGTATTAGAAGAAGAGCATATCATAAGACATTAAAGACGGATAGTGTGAAAAGATGGGACCTCATTGTTCAGAAAGACAGAAATGAGAGGGTTCTAACTGAAGTCTGTAACAATGTGGATTAGATGAACTTGGAATTTTTTACAAAATTCTAGAATTTTTCACTGGGCTGTATATTACTGCATAATAAGATTTCAAGGAAAATAAAAGGGTTGTTAAGCACATGGAAATTATTTTCAGAGGTTGTACAGCCTGAGCACATTGTTTGGAAAGAAGTTTAGGTTCATTTAAAGTTGGTATATCCATAAGGGGTATTAAAATATATTTTTAAATTTATTTTTCTTTATTGATTTTAGAGGGAGAGGAAGTGAGAGGGAGAGAGGGATAGAAAAATCATGAGAGAGAACATCAACTGGCCGCCTCCTGCATACCCCCCACTGGGGATTTGGCCCACAACCTGGGCATGTGTCCTGACTGGGAATGGAACCAGGGATGTCTTGGTGCATGGGTTGGTGCTCAACCACTGAGCCACACCAGCTTGGCAAGTATTTTTATCTATTACTTTTTAGCTCAATTAGTTAGTAAAATAACTAGTTAATCATTGTGGAGAAGGATAACTAGTTAATCCGTTATGGAGCAGAAAGCAGCCATTTAATCTAGAGTTAAACAAGCTGACAGCAACAAGACCAGATAGCTTACAGTGAGGAGGGAAAAGTGGAGAGAACCATTTAAGAATAGTAATTTGGCCCTGGCCAGTTTGGTTCAGTGGTTAGAGCGTTGGCCTGCGGACTGGGGAGTCCCAAGTTCTATTCCCACTAAGGGCACGGATCCCAGTTGCAGTTTGTCCCCGGCCCCGGTTGGGGTTGTGCGTGTGGCAACCAATTGATGTGTCACTTTCATGTCGATGTTTCTCTCTCTCTTTCTTCCTCTCTCCCTCCCACTCTATCTGAAGATAAATGCAAAAATATCCTTGGGTGAGGAATAAAAAAAAAAATAGTAATTTGGAATCAGTTAGTTTAGGGGCTAATTTACCTATACAGCAATTCATGCTTATAATGATAACGTTGCGTCATTAAGATAAAGTTAAATTATATTTATTTTGTTCATATGGAATTCATGGTTCCTACAAATAGGTTTCTGAGATACTCTTCCAAGTAAAATTGAAAAGCCTCACAACACTTTGGATTTTTTTCATACTGAGAAAAAGGGTTATAAATCAAATGATTTCCAAACAAAATAAGCAGTTATTTTGGGGGGAATAACAGTCCAAATGATAAAAGGCAGGATGGGATACTCTTGGTAATAAAGTCTATTGGACTTTGATAGGTCACAAACAGAAACATGGTAGTATAGTGCTCTTTTGTGTCTTCTGCAAAATGCTAATGGAATTTATTTTTGGCAATTCATGGAAACTAGAGACCTTTGAGGTCTGAGCAGGGAGGGAGTAATGGTTTTAGATATTTCTTAGATTGAATATCATCAACAAACACTTGAATCCTTAAGGAAACATTTTAAAATCCAGTTTCTTTACTGGACAGTATTCATGATTAATGGGCTCAAGTGGTGGTGGCATTTGGAGGCCATAATTCACTATCACAATCTAAAAGCTACCCATAGAGTAGGTGGTTGTATGTCAACTAAAACTGAAAGTAAGAGATACACTTTTTTCATAAGTGGATACATTTATATCTATTGGAAAAATTGTTTTTTCTTCCTAGAAGATTCAGCCATGTTCCTAATCATATCTACCTTTGTAAATGATCTTTGGCACCAATGCCTTGTGCTGTATTTGGAACTAGTGATCTGGTCTGACCAGATGTTAACCTCATTGAAGGTAATGCCTGTATCTAATTTCTCTCTTTATCCTCATTCTGCCACATTTCCCTCCCTCCTGCCCAGCCACAGCAGTACCATGCACATAGTAAGAGTTCAATAAGTATTGCCAAAATAATGAGTGTTTTAAATTTGTGTGTTATTTTCTACTAACATATAAACAGAATACTAGTGGAAGGTAGGGGGTTGAGAGGTGCCAAGAGCAAACTTCTGCATGCCCAAAATAGTTGCCTTGGCTTTGAAAAAGTAGTACATAGTCATAAAATACCTACTCTGCCCTTAGGTTCTGAATATAGGTTACTTTGGAAGTAGCAGGTATTCAATCCTTGGGGAATTTTAGGTAGATAGTAGGCTGGTTAACACTTGTCAGGGATGATATGGAGAGGGTTCTTTTTTAATTAAATTAATTAATTAATTAATTTTTGTTAGAGATGTTTCTCCTTTTTTCCCCATTGATTCCCCCCTCTCCCACCACCCCCCGCCCTGTCCCCAGCTTTCTTGTCTATGTCCATTTTTCATGCATACATGCATATAAGTTCTGTGGTTTATCGCTCCCCCACCACCCCCTCTTCTGGGGATTGTCAGTCTGTACCC
This sequence comes from Molossus molossus, assembly GCF_014108415.1. Taxonomy (NCBI): domain Eukaryota; kingdom Metazoa; phylum Chordata; class Mammalia; order Chiroptera; family Molossidae; genus Molossus; species Molossus molossus. The sequence goes on along the minus strand of NW_023425355.1, from coordinate 7,852,329 downwards.
CACTTCCATGTCTCTGGGACTACCCCATTCCTCAGACTGTTATGCTCATTATACTGCACAAATAAGTGAGATCATATGATTCTTGTCTTTCTTTGTTTGGCTTGTTTCGCTTAGGATAATACTTTCCAGGTTCCTCCATGTCGTCTCAAAGGATAAGAGATCTTTTTTTCTTACAGCTGCATAGTACTCCATTGTGTATATATACCACAGCTTTTTTATCCATTTGTCTACTGATGGACACTTGGGCTGTTTCCAGATCTTAGCTATTGTAAATAGTGCTGCTACAAACATGGGGTGTACCACAGCTTTTTTATCCATTCGTCTACTGATGGGCATTTGGGCTGTTTCCAGATCTTAGCTATTGTAAATAGTGCTGCTACAAACATGGGGGTACATATATTCTTTCTGATTGGTGTTTCAGGATTCTTAGGGTATATTCCTAGAAGTGGGATCACTGGGTCAGATGGAAGTTCAATTTTTAATTTTTTGAGGTAACACCATATTGTTTTCCACAGTGGTTGCACCAGTCTGCATTCCCACCAGCAGTGTATTAGAGTCCCCTTTTCTCCACACCCTCGCCAACACTTGTTGTTTGATGATTTGTTGATGGCGGCCATTCTGACAGGTGTGAGGTGATACCTCATTGTTGTTTTAATTTCCATCTCTCTGATGATTAGTGATATTGAGCATTTCTTCACCTGCCTCTTAGCCATTTGTATGTCCTGTTTGGAGAGGTGTCTATTTAGTTCCTCTGCCCATTTTTAAATTGGGTTCTTTGTCTTCCTTTTGTTGAGTTCTATGAGCCCTCTATATATTGGAAATTAACCCCTTATCTGATGTATCATTGGCAATTATGCTCTCCCATACAGTGGGTACCCTTTCCATTTTGATGATTGTTTCTTTTGCTGTGCAGAAGCTTTTGAGTTTGATGTAGTCCCATGTGTTCATTTAGGAGAGGGTTCTTGTATTAGGCTGGAATGAGGATTAGTTAAATAAAAGAAACCTTAAGGTATAATTTTTTTTTTTTTTTTAAATTTTTATTTATTTTTTTGTTACAGATATTTTACCTTTTTACCCCATTGGCACCCCCCACCCCACCCCCCCTCCACCCTGTCCCCGGCTTAGTTGTCCATGTCCATTGGTCATGCATACATGCATATAAGTTCTGTGGTTTATCCCTTCCCACCCCCCCACCCCCCATCCCCTCTTCTGAGGGATGTCAGTCTGTGCCCCACTTCCATGTGTCTGGGTCTACTGTATTCCTCAGACTGTTATGTTCATTATATTCCGTATATAAGTGAGATCATGTGGTATTTGTCCTTCTCTGCTTGGCTTCTTTCACTTAGGATAATACTTTCCAGGTCCCTCCATGTCGTCTCAAAGGATAAGAGATCTTTCTTTCTTACCGCTGCATAGTATTCCATTGTGTATATGTACCACAGCTTTTTGATCCATTCGTCTACTGGTGGACACTTGGGCTGTTTCCAGATCTTAGCTATTGTAAATAGTGCTGCTATGAACATGGGGGTACATATATTCTTCCTGATTGGTGTTTCAGGCTTCCTAGGGTATATTCCCAGCAGTGGGATCACTGGGTCAAATGGAAGTTCAATATTTAATTTTTTGAGGTAGCACCATATTGTTTTCCATAGCGGCTGCACCAGTCTGCATTCCCACCAGCAGTGTATTAGAGTCCCCTTTTCTCCACACCCTCGCCAACACTTGTTGTTTGATGATTTGTTGATGGCAGCCATTCTGACAGGTGTGAGGTGATACCTCATTGTTGTTTTAATTTGCATCTCTCTGATGATTAGTGATGTTGAGCATTTCTTCATATGTCTCTTGGCCATTTGTATGTCCTGTTTGGAGAGGTGTCTATTCAGCTCCTCTGCCCATTTTTTAATTGGGTTCTTTGTCTTCCTTTTGTGGAGTTGTATGAGCACTCTGTATATATTGGAAATTAACCCCTTATCTGATACATCATTGGCAATGATGTTCTCCCATACAGTGGGTTGCCTTTCCATTTTGATGATTGTTTCTTTTGCTGTGCAGAAGCTTTTTAGTTTGATGTAGTCCCATGTGTTCATTTTCTCCTTTATTTCTGTTGCCTTAGGTGATGTATCAGTGAAAATTCTGCTCCGTATGATGTCCGAAATTTTGTTGCCTACATTTTCTTCTAGAATTTTTATGGATTCACGGGTCACATTTAAGTCTTTTATCCATTTTGAGTTTATTTTTGTGTATGGTGTAACTTGATGGTCTAGTTTCATTTTTTTGCATGTAGCTGTCCAGTTTTCCCAACACCATTTATTAAAGAGGCTGTCTTTACTCCACTGTATGCTCTTGCCACCTTTGTCAAATATTAATTGAGCGTATTGCCTTGGGTCCATTTCTGGGCTTTCAGTTCTGTTCCACTGGTCTATATGCCTGTTCTTGCGCCAGTACCAGGCTGTTTTGGTTACAGTCGCTTTGTAGTATAACCTGATATCTGGTATTGTGATCCCTCCAACTTTGTTCTTCTTTTTCAAGATTGCTGTGGCTATTCGGGGTCTTTTTTGGTTCCATATGAACTTTTGAAGTATTTGTTCTAGTTCTATGAAATATGTCGTTGATATTTTGATGGGTATTGCATTGAATCTATAGATTGCTTTGGGTAGTATGGACATTTTAATTATGTTAATTCTTCCAATCCATGAACAGGGTATGTGCTTCCACTTTTTTATATCTTCCTCTATTTCTTTTTTCAATGACCTGTAGTTTTCTGCAAATAGGTCCTTTACTTCTTTGGTTAAGTTTATTCCTAGGTATCGTAATTTTTTTGGAGCGATGGTAAATGGGATTGTTTTTTCAGTTTCTCTTTCTGTGAGCTCATCATTGATGTACAAGAATGCCGTCGATTTCTTGACGTTAATTTTGTATCCTGCTACTTTGCCAAATTCATTTATTAAGTCTAATAGATTTTTGATGGATTCTTCAGGGTTTTCTATGTATAATATCATGTCATCTGCAAATAATGACAGTTTCACTTCCTCCTTTCCAATTTGGATCCCTTTTATTTTTTCTTCACATCTGATTGCTGTGGCTAAGACTTCCAGTACAATGTTAAATAAGAGTGGCGAAAGTGGACATCCCTGTCTTGTTCCTGTTCTTAATGGAAATGTTTTTAGTTTCTGTCCATTGAGTATGATGTTGGCTGTAGGTCTTTCATATATAGCCTTTATTATGTTGAGATATGATCCCTCTATTCCTACATTGCTGAGCGTTTTTATCAGAAATGGATGCTGGATTTTGTCGAATGCTTTTTCAGCATCTATTGATATGATCATGTGGTTTTTATTCTTCATTTTGTTTATGTGATGTATCACGTTTATTGATTTGCGAATATTGTACCAGCCTTGCATCCCTGGAATGAATCCCACTTGGTCGTGGTGAATAATTTTTTGATGTATTTCTGGATCCGATTTGCTAGTATTTTGTTCAGGATTTTGGCATCTATGTTCATCAGGGATATTGGCCTGTAGTTTTCTTTCTTCGTAGTGTCTTTTTCTGGTTTTGGAATTAGAATTATGCTGGCCTCATAGAATGTGGTTGGAAGTCTTCCTTCTCCTTGAATTTTTTGAAATAGTTTGAGGAGAATGGGTGTTAGTTCTTTTTTGAATGTTCGGTAAAACTCCCCTGTGAAACCATCTGGGCCTGGGCTTTTGTTTGCTGGGAGAGTCTTGATTACTTCTTCAATTTCCTTAGTTGTTATTGGTCTGTTCAAGTTTTCTATCTCTTCCGGGAATAGTTTTGGGAGACTGTGTGTTTCTAGAAATTTGTCCATTTCGCTGAGATTGTTGAATTTGTTGCCATATAGTTGTTCATAGTAGTTGTTAACGATCTTTTGTATTTCCGTGGTGTTGGTTGTTACTTCTCCTCTTTCATTTCTGATTTTGTGTATTTGGGTTCTCTCTCTTTGTTTCTTGGTGAGTCTAGCTAAGGGTCCATCTATCTTGTTTATCTTTTCGAAAAACCAGCTCTTTGTTTCATTGATCCTTTGAATTGTTTTTTTGGTCTCTATGTCATTTATTTCTGCTCTGATCTTTACTATTTCCTTCCTTCTACTTGCTCTGGGGTTTTCTTTTTGTTTGCTTTCTAATTCTTTAAGTTGTGAGGTTAGACAGTCAATTAGAAATTTTTCTTGTTTTTTGAGGTAGGCCTGTAGTGCTATGAACTTCCCTCTCAGAACTGCTTTCGCTGCATCCCATAGATTTTGTGTTGTTGTGTGTTCATTTTCATTGGTTTCCAGGAAGTTTTTAATTTCTTCCTTGATCTCCTCGGTGACCCATTCATTGTTTAATAACATGCTATTTAGCCTCCATGTGTTGAAATGTCTTTGCATGTTCTTGTTGCAATTGATTTCTAGTTTCATGCCATTGTGATCTGAGAAGATGCTTGATATGATTTCAATCTTCTTGAACTTGTAGAGATTTAGTTTGTGTCCTATCATGTGGTCTATCTTTGAGAATGTTCCATGTGCACTTGAGAAGAATGTGTATTCTGTAGTTTTGGGGTGTAATTCTCTGTAGATATCTATTAAATCCATTTGGTCTAGTGCTTCATTTAGAGTCTCTGTTTCCTTGCTAATTTTTTGCCTAGAGGATCTATCCAGTGCTGTCAACGGGGTGTTGAAGTCCCCTGCTATGATTGTATTGTTGTCGATTTCTCCATGGAAGTCCTCCAGAAGATTTTTAATATATTTCGGTGCTCCTATATTGGGTGCATATATGTTTATCAAGGTTATATCTTCCTGTTGGATAGATCCTTTCAATATTATGTAGTGGCCGTCTTTGTCTCTAGTTATGGTCTTCATTTTGAAATCTATTTTATCAGATATGAGAATTGCTACCCCAGCTTTTTTTTGCTTTCCATTTGCTTGGAAAATTTTTTTCCATCCCTTCACTTTCAACCTATGTGAGTCTTTTGTTGAGAGGTGGGTCTCTTGTAAACAACATATAGATGAGTCATGCTTTCTTATCCAATCAGCTACTCTGTGTCTTTTTATGGGAGCATTCAATCCATTTACGTTTAAGGTGATTATTGATATGTACTTATTTATTGCCATTTTTGTTTAGTGTGGTTCTATTTTTCTTCCCATTTCTACTGCTAATTACAGCAGTCCTTTTAACATTTCTTGCAGTGCTGGTTTGGTGCTAATGTATTCCCTTAGCTTTTTTTTGTCTGGGAAGCTCTTTATTTGATCTTCTATTTTGAATGATAGCCTTGCTGGGTAGAGTAGTCTTGGATTCAGATTCTTGTTTTTCATGACTTTGATTACTTCATGCCATTCTCTTCTGGCCTGTAGTGTTTCTTGTGAGAAGTCAGCTGAGAGCCTTATGGGGTTCCCTTTGTAGGTAACCTGTTGCTTATCTCTTGCTGCTTTTAGGATTCTCTCTTTGTCTTTAATTTGTGGCATTTTAATTACTATGTGTCTTGGTGTGGGCCTGTTTGGGTTCTTCTTACTTGGGACTCTCTGTGCTTCTTGAACTTGAATGCCTTCTTCCTTCACCAAATTAGGGAAGTTTTCTCTCACTATTTTTTTGAATATATTCTCTATCCCTTGCTCCTTTTCTTCTTCTTCGGGGACTCCTATGATGCGAATATTATTACGTTTCCAGGTGTCCCATAGTTCTCTTAAGCTGTCTTCCTGTTTTTTAATAGTTTTTTCCTTTTGTTTTTCTGATTGGTTGATTTTTTCTACCCTGTCTTCTAATTCACTGATCCGGTCCTCAGCTTCCCCTACTCTGCTTTTTAAACCTTCCAATGTGTTTTTCATTTCGGATATGTCATTTTTTATCTCTTCTTGTTGGTTTTTAATTTCCATTTGGCTTATTTTCAGTGTCTCTATGTCCTTACTCATGCTGTTCAGCTTCCTCAAGATCATGGCTCTGAATTCTAGCTCTGTTAACATGCCTAATTGCTCCACATTGATCTCATCTTCGGTGGAGGTGTCTTGCTCTTTCATTTGGCTTCTGTTTCTGTGTTTCACCATTTTAGCTATCACTGTGGGCTTTGGAGCCTGTCAAGTTCTCCCTGTGGGTGTTGGTGTTCTGCTGTTTGTGGCTCCCTCTCCTGTGTTTAGATGAGCGAGGGAGGACCCGCGTTGAACACCACTGTCAAGTCTTACTTTCCTGGTTAAAGTTGCCAGCCCAGGAAACGTACTGTTATCCTCTAGCTTTTTGCCTGGTGGCTAGCAGTCTAGGTTAATTGATCAGTTTTGGGTTGTCAGTTGATTGAAAAACTCCCTCTGGTGCTCAGCCAAGGGGCTTTCAGGAGGGTGGGGCAGATGCTGGTTGTTAGTGAGCCTCAATTAGCACTTCAATGGCCCACAGGGTGGGGTTGGATCTCCAAGGGAGGGGCTGCTGCCTCTCTCAGAGCCCTGGGAAGGAGCAATGTGGCCACAGTCCTGAGTGGCTGCACTCAGCCAAAGCTCTGGGCACCCTCCAAACCCCGAGTGTCCCGACACAGTTCCAGTCCAGTCCGCCCTCCCTCCGCCGGAGCCCAAGGTGAGTGGCTGTGGCTGTTTCAGCCTCTGTCCCGGCTGCGCTGCGGGGCCGCCTGGGAGTGTAACCTGCGGGCGCCGCTTATAGCTGAGGCCGCTGCCGAGCTGCTGACTGTGCGCTCCCAGCCCCGTCTCGCGCCTTCGCAAGCCTACCGGGATGGAGTCAGTGTCCCTCGTTGTATGGTCCTCGCAAGCTGCTTTTCTGTTGGTTTTTCCCGTCGATTTGTCTGTGTTATAGTTGTAATTCCAGTTTGGTTCTGGGAGACGGTCTGTGTAGCTCCGTTCACTCCGCCGCCATTTTTCGGTCTCCTTAAGGTATAATTTTTAAAATTATTTTTGTTGTTAATCCTCACCCAAGGATATTTTTCCATTGATTTTTAGAGTGAATTGAAGGGGGGGGGGGGAGAGAGAGACACAGAGAGAGAGACTGATGTGAGAGAGACACATTGATTGGTTGCCTCCCAACTAGGACTGGAGATTGCACCTGCAACCCACATATGTGCCCTTGCCCTTGACTGGGAATATAACCTGTGACACTTCAGTGTGTGGCTCTAACCGCCGAGCTACAACAGCCAAGGCAAGATTTACTTTTTGATTAAAGTAAATAAAATAGGTAATATGGTCCAAGAAATAAGAGTTCTAATTAAAAGATGCACACAAATCTCCCAGGAGAATTTTATAAGCCTTTTACTAAAGCCTAGTGCTGCCGCATTGGTAGAGACTGCCAAATCACTCCTTTGTCAAGAAAACAAGAGCTTAAAGTTATCCAAACTAGACTTCTTGACTCACTTGGAGCATTTCTGTGTGGACTCTTCCATACGCAATCCTGTAGTACCTCAACTTAAAGCTAACATAGAAGGCTTAGTAGAGCCAAACTTCCTGAGTCTTCAACCTTTGGTGATTAATGTATCCTATGTCTGTTGTGAGCCCAGTGGGCATTGTGGGACACAGAAGTGTAAGGCTTTGTTCTTGCCCTGGGATAGCAGCATGGTTGACTTGATATTACTTTCCCCTAATAGTACCATCCATCTTTCCTTGCTCATCACCCTTCTCATTCTCTTCTAGAAAGAGATTTTCAGGTTCTCATCACTTTCTGTTTAGATTTCTGCAACAAGCCTCTCTGCCTTCAGGCTTCTCTCCTCAAATATGACCTTTACACTGTAGCCAGAGGTTTTTTGTCCTAAAATACAGATGTGATTCTGTGACTTCCTAGTTTACAAATCCACAGTGACTATCCATTTGGATTAACCCTGTTGGTTTAATTTCTAATATCAAGAATGCATTCAAGGATACTTATGGTCTGACCCTAATTTAACTCAGGTTTAACTCTTACCTTTCTTTCCACACACCCAATCCTCAAGCCTTACCCAACCACTCCATATTTCTTGAATAGAGAATAATCCTACATACTTGATATTATTTAATATACTTTGCCCTCTACCTGGAATGTCCTTCTTTATCATTTGCCCCCTGAAAATTATCCTATTTGTTCTTCTTACATTATAGACTCTTTGAAGTTTATTACAAAGCCCCTGGGAAGAATTAATTGCTCATTCTCTGCACTCTCATAACTGGAGAAGAAAAGAACTCATGTTTATGGACAACTTTGTTCATTGACAATTGAAATAGATTTTGTGGTGGTGTAATTTGAAGCCTGATGGGAAGATCTCCATCACTGGCAATTCATATAATTTAAGTACTGGAAGAAATCTCAATGTCAGCTGTTCCAAACCAATGAGTATCCTCCAAGGTCCAGAAAGATGAAATGATTTGTTCAGGTTCACATTGTTAGTGCAAAGTCTTCAAGAAATCAATCAGTGGCAGACTCCCATTCTAATCCTTTTCCACTTATAGCACATTGCTTTTCTTACCTTTTTTTTTTTTATATTGGTTAATAAGATCAGTAGCTCAGGGAAGGCCCAGTTGTGTCCTGCTTTTAAACAGAGGTCAGCAAATTGGAGAAATTTCAAGGGAGTTATTCAAAGATAACTAGGATCGGCCAAATAGAATCTAGGACTTACTGATGAACGGAGACAGCATAAAGGGTGTAGGAATGGGGAAACTGGCTTACTGCCTCCTAAGGTATGAGGGAGAGGAGGGAAATATGATAATAGCCTTTAAATATGAAAAATTTAGATCAATTATGTAGACTATTACCAGGAGGAAAAAGTAAGATTAATGATATAAAATTAACAAGGGGTGGGTAGAATGTATGCTGACAAGGTGGGGAAATATCTTAGTAGACAAAACTAGGAATGATGCCATCATCTTCTCAGGGGAGAAGATAGAAACTCTGCAACTTGAAAAATTCACAAGTATATAAAGCATAGGGTAGAATACTTTAAGGAGCAAACATGAAGACATGTAGCTTGGGTAACAGAATGGATATTTTCTGGGGTAGATTGTCAGGTCTCAGAAGTCTGAGCACACTTGTACTATCATCTTTTGGAAATAGTAACTGAATTGGAGGACAAAAGGTGAATATGAGATGAGTGATAAAATTATTGGTAGACATTGTCTTTGGGTCAAATTTTTTCCGTACTTTGAGGTACAGAAGCCAACAGTGGTATAGCTTTGTTCAGATCTTCATGTATTCCTTCTTCATTTTTTATTTCAAAACTTTTTTTCTTTACCTTTAATTTTCAGAAGTTTAATTATGATGTGTATTCACATGGATTTCTTTAGATTTATCTCATTAGAATATACTTAGCTTCTTGCATCTGTGGTTTTATACCTTCCAACAAATTTGAGAGCTTTTCAACTCTCTTCTCTTCTCTTCTCTTCTCTTCTCTTCTCTTCTCTTCTCTTCTCTTCTCTTCTCTTCTCTTCTCTTCTCTTCTCTTCTCTTCTCGGGTTCAATGATATGAATGTCAGATTTTTTGCTATTGTTCCAGGAATTTCTGAGACTGTTCATTTCTCCCCACCCTCATCTATTTCTACTGTTGTTAAGGTTGGGTAAATACTATGGATATGTTCTCAAATTTGTTGATTCTGTCTTCTGTCATGTACACTTGACTATTGAGCCATTAATGTATTTTTTAAGGTCTTTTATTGTATTTTTAGTTCTATAATTTCTATTTGGTTTTTTATTATAACTTCTCTTTGCTGATATTTTTCTATGTCTTTCAAAAGAATTTATAATGCTTGTTGAATCATTTTTGGATTTAAAATCCATCAGATAATTCCAACATCTGATTCATTTTGATGCTGTCATCAGTTAATTGTCTTTTCTATTTCAAGTTGTGTTTTTCATTGTTCCTGGTATAACATGGGATTTTTTATTGTTTCCTGAACATTATTGTCTATTACGGTAGAAGATTCTGGGCCTTATTTAAATTTTTAATTTTAGCAGGCAGTCACCCTGTTAAGATTTGGTATGCAGATCCTGGATTACTGTTTTGAGCTGTGGTTTCAATAAAAGTGTAATTTTCAGAACCTTTCTAGTGTTGTTCTTATTTGTTTGGTTCATCTTCTGCTACTGGGCTCCAACTCGTCTCAGTCAGTGTGTATTAAATGGGAAGAAGGGTCTTTTCCAAGCGAGGCCATCTTGTGCTTCTAAGTGGGTGAATAGAATCTCTAGTCTTTGGGATTAAGCATGCTTCCTATTCAGTGATTGTTGTGGTGGGATCTCTTTGAAAGTGTCACCCAGTTACCCAGTGTCTTTTGGTAATTGAAGGGAGGGAGTTTCACTTATTGTCAGTGGGATGATCAATCCCTCTTTCCTGTGATGCTAGGTTGGCCTATTATTACAACAGGACTCTGAGTGGTCTGGGGTAAGAACAAGTCTACTTGAACCACCTTCTGTAGTTAAGTAGGGGGTCAGGAAATGGCAGGACTAGGATACTTTATTCTGTTGAACAGCATGATATAAGGCACCCTGTCACTGTGTTTTTCCTGCCTGCAACCCTGGGAGTCCCTAGCAAGTTATACTTTTCAGAGTTCTCCTTTGTCACTTATAATTGTACTTTGCAGATGAAAAGGATGGAGATATGAGTCTACACTATTTTGTCCAGACTGGAAGTCCTATGTATATATTCCACTTTTACTTGTACTTGAGAAAAAAAAATGACATTTGTATGGTGATTAGAATGTGGGACTGACTGACTGAGGAACAGTGGAAGATGGGATAGATGTTGAAAATATATAATAGCTTTAATCAAAGGCTATGAAATTTACAACATGAGGAATAGAAATTGGTTGAGCAACTACACGTTATTATTCCTGGGGTAGCATAACTCCTTGAGGTGTACTCCTTCTTTCTGCCCACTTATATAACTCCTTGGGCTATTGAAGGAATAATTGGAGGTAGGCCTATACTGCTTTGAATACTTAAATTAATTGTTCACAGTGGAAAAAGTTGTGGAAAAAGACTGGGTGCAGAAAGTCTTTGGAGTATGATGGGTATTTGGCATGCCAAGTAGTGTTTAGATTAAGTACATTGTAATGTTGTAAAACACCTCTTCCCTAGTGAGGAAGGGTACCTAATTGTCTTGTAAGTAAATGGTGTTGCTCAACTGTGAAATTTATGTGCACTGTCTGGTTGTTAATTTGAAATAAGCATACTATAGATGAGTGCACTTATCACTGAAGAAGATAGATTTTCAAAGGTAGGTAGAACTAAAATGGAGGATGGACTATATGCTGCCTAAGGTATTTCCTAGCTTTAAAATTCCTTAACCACTTGGGAACAGTGACCTTTATAACCAGTTATCATTTTGAGTCACACCCTCAAAAAGTTTCAATTTCTGAAGGAGCTATGACATAACTTGCTAGGTAAAAATCAATTACCATTGGATGCTGGCCATGGCTACTATTTGTCTCTTGGTTCTCTTAATTGGACTTTATTTGCAATTACTATGATCATTTCTTCTGGTTTTGTTTGTTTGTTTGTTTTCACTAATATTATCTTGGACTCCACCTTGCCTTGTTCTTGTCTGTTTGCTTTTCCATTATGATTTTTTGGTTATTTTTAAATTTACTTTATCCTAACCTCCATGAAATTGACAGCTTTTCTTATCAGCATTCTGGTCCCTCTGATGATGCTTCTTTTTGCCAGCTCACTGGTGCTTCTAACTGCCATTGGTAAGCAATCACTGTAACCAGTTAATTTAACTGATTATAAAGACTTAACTCTTTTAGTTCTGGCATATTCACAGATTTATTATAAAATTTACACTTGTCTGGAACTTCCACCTAGTTGTTCTACTCTCATTTGTATTATATAGTGCAAGTCTAATTTAGTTTTCCATTATAGAACTTAAAATAGCTAGGTCTATTTTTATGATAAACATCTATAGTTCATTTTTCTTTTTCTCATATTAAATAGTTTTCAGATTTCTCTTTACTCACCATCCTGGCCACTATTTTGTAACACAATCCAGTTTACCTATATCAGTCATAAAATATGGTTTCCAGCAGTAAAAACAATATATCAAGTGGCCTTACCAGCACAAAATAGAGTGGAACTATCATCTCCCTAATTCTAGACATACACTCCTGTTGATACAACCTAATTTTATATTTGCCTTTTTGACAGCTTATTAACTCATCCAGAACTCAGAATCAACCAAATTGGCCTGAGTATTAAAAGTCTGTGCTGTTGAAAAATCTTATCTTCCCAATCCTGTATTTTAAAACATGTTTTTAATTGATTTTTTAGAAAGAGAGGAGGGGAGAGGGAGAGATAAGGGGGAGAGAGAGAGAGAGAGAGAGAGAGAGAGAGAGAGAGAGAGATGAGAGAGAAACATCAATCAGCTACCACGCCCACACCCCCTACTGGGGATCAAGCCCACAACCTGGGCATGTGCCCTGACCAAGAATCAAACCATTGACCATTCAGTGTATAGGTCAGCACTTAACCAACTGAGCCACATCACCCAGGGCCCAATCCTATTTTTGTATGATCTTTTGTTGAACCATATACAGGGTTTGGTGTGTGTGTGTGTGTGTGTGTGTGTGTGTGTGTGTGTATTTGGGTGGGGGTTGCCTTCAAGACTTAAAGCAGTTTATTAAACATCTTTCTGCCATGCAAGCAATTAGCAATAAGGTTTTTTCAGGCTTAGTTTTGGTCTTTTTTTCCTAATTGCCACTCCTTACTTCTAACACCCAAATTTACTGTGTTTGTGCTATGAAGCAGTGGCTGGTATCCTCTACCTTCAGTTTTTCTACACCTGTGATATGAGCCTTCATTTTTCCTCACTGCTGAAGCTGCTCAGAACAAAAACATTTTGTTGTAATTTTCATCTTGGCTAAGATAAATAGGGGCAATTTTGCCAGATAAGGCCAGACTAATGGGGCTTTGGCTCTACGGTACTAGCGGATTATTTAAGGAGTCAGTAGGAATAATCATCTTGGAGTCACCCCTTCCAAGCTCTTACTAGAGGCCCACCCAATCTCAGGGATGAGTCAGATGGATTGACTATAGCATGCTTGTGTGTACCTGAACTTCAAACCAAAGGCCAGGAAGATACACCATCTGAAGGGGATTGGGTTTTATTGGTGTCTAAAAATATTTGGGTTGGACCAGAGGAAGAACTTGGCTATGAAATGAGCAAGGGAGGACAAACCTTTTTTGGTGAGTCTATAGAAATAGGCTAGCATTTTTACATAGCATGGCAGGTATGTTATTTTGTAGTGCTCTCTGGCTGGAAGTCAGGGGATGAGAAGATATATAACCTAGTCTGAAGATTCTGTGATAGATCGATCAGTTCTATTGTGACTCCTCCAGTGGCATATATTCAATAAGTCAAATTCTTCTCTGCAAAACTGTCATCATACTCTTTGGGGAAGGATAAAAGTGTTACAATCTGTTGTCCTCCATTTTTCTCTCCATTCATGAAACAGCCCTCTGTTCATGTGCTCTTTATACTCTTCCACCCCTCCTCAGTACTCACACGTTTCTTCATTTATTTCCTATGACACAGGTTAGTCTGGTGGGTGTGTTCTTTCAGGATAACATGTCTCATAGAAACATTATTCCTGTAGAAATCCTTGGACAGGTATCCTACTTCTTTGTCCCTCTTCCTGGCAGAGTTATTTGGGTTTACAGCATTACTGTCCACTTGAGACTGTAGCCTTAAGGGCAGGACTGGGAAGCAGCTTTTCTTGGTAGAAATACTGCCAACAGTCTAGGCATTAGGAAATACTGTTTGCTGGGAAATTGAGGTGGAAAATCATCAAGGGAGAAAAGAATACATTCTTATGATCCAAAACTATTGCAAAGAGTCACTTTCCCCAAAAGGTACATTGTACTAGTTCTTGGATTGTTACATTGTGGGGGTGGTAGTTGGAGTGGGGGTGGGGTTAGGATGAGTAACACTTTTGGAGCATATGTCAAAGGACTCAAAGGCTCAGTGGAAATGCTACATTTTTTTCCATGTAATGTCTAGTTGAGACTGTATTAAAGAGACCAAAAAATAAAAAATAAAACCACCCCAAGAAACTCCCCCCAGAACATTTTCAATTGTACTACCTTGTAAGGGAATCTAATAAAAGTCCAAGTTTAACCTCTTCATCTCTTCTTTATGAAAACTCATGGCTTTTGTTTTTTATCCCTATGTTGGGATACATTTCTCTGAATTTAAAGGTAAATAGAGTATTCAATTACTCAATTAGACTTCTATTTTGTTTCCTCCTTTTTGATTTCTGTGTTTCACCTTAGATTAGTAGAGATACCCACAAAATAATGTAGGACTGTAGGGTGAAGTGATTAATAGTGTAAACTCTCACAACAGACTGAGTTCAAATCTTGGCTTGACTATTTACCAGCCATATGGTCATGGACAAGTCACTTAATCTTCCTATACCTTAATTTCCTCATTTCTAAAGCAGAGATAATAATGTCTATCTCTTAGAATTATTGTACAGATTGAATCAATCTCTCTCTCTCTCTCCCTCCCTCCCTCCCTCTCACTCTGTGTGCATGTGTGTATGTATGTGTAGTGCTTATATCAGTGCTTGATACTACATTAGCATTAACCATGATTATAGTTGTCTTAAGATGGGTGCACCTCTACTTGGAGGCAGAAAATGAATAGTGTGATCTCTGGCAATCCCTTTTAAATGTAGAATTATAGCCCTGGATGGTTTGGCTCAATAGTTAGAGCATCAGCCACGGACTGGAGAGTACCGGGTTCAGTTCAAGTTAAGGGCATGTACCTCGGTTGCAGTTTGTCCCCGGTCCCAGTTGGGGTCTTGTGGATGGCAAACACTCGATGTTTCTCTCTTACACTGATGTTTTTCTCTCTCTTCCTCTCTCCCTCCCTCTATCTGAAGATAAATGCAAAAATGTGCTCGGTTGAGGATAAAATAAAAATAAATGTAGAATTATAAACAGGTATTTCATAAAAATTCAGACTGTTATATCTATTAGTGCTCCTAGAGATTTGTTTAATAAGAATTATTCAGTAGTGATTGCTCTTTGAGTACCTCAAATATTTCCACAAAACTGCAATATAGTAAGATCTCAGCATATGTTCGTTGAAATTATGAATAAGCATATTACTGAATTTTACATCCTACAAATTCTATCACCTGGAAGAGTTAAAACATCTCTTTTAGCCCTGCTTGGTTTGATTCAGCAGTTACAGCATCAGCCTGTGGAAAAGAGAGTCCAGGGTTTGGTTCCCGCTAAGGGTATGAACTTTGGTTACAGTTTGTCCCAGTTAGGGTTGTGTGGGTGGCAACCAGTTGATGTGTCTCTCTCACATTGATGTTTCTCTCTTTCTATTCCTCCCTCTCTCCCTCCTGCTCTATCTGAAGATAAATGCAAAAATGTTTTCAGGTGAGGATAAGAAGAAAATCTCTTTTAGGTATTATTACATTTTGCTGTTAGGGAGCACGGTATGATAAATACTATGAGGTATAGAGAAAGAACATCCTACCAGGAAGCAAAAACTCTGGGTCTTAGTCCCAGCAATGCTATCTACTACTTAGGTATATATCTTGGGCAATTCACTGCATCTCTTAGCTCCTCATTAGTCCAGTCCAGAAGATGAAGATAATAATACTTTAGTAAAACATCTTGGGCCCTGTCCTGGTAGCTCACTTGGCTACAGTGTCATTCTGATATGCCAAGGTTGCTGGTTCGATCCCCAGTCAGGCAGGGCACATACAGGAATCAACCAATAAATGCATAAATAAGTGGAACAACCAATAGCTGTTTCTGTCTCTCTGTCTCTCTCCTCTCTCTCTCCTTCTTTCTCTCACATCAATCAATTAAAAAAAAATAAAGAGAAGATGGTGGTGGGCAGGACCGGAGGTAGGGTGAGTGTGTGAGAGAGTGAGCAAGTGTGTGAGAGGGTGTGAGTGGACGTGAAGTTGGACTACCAAACCCAAGCAGTACAGAGACTCAGAGCAGAAGGTTCCTGTGCTGTGGATGGGAACAGCCAACTACCTCTGTAAGTGGCCCTTCAGGGCGCTTCTCCCTGGGCTGCAGGGAGGTCCCACCATTTTGGAAGGTCTAGGGTCACAAAGGACAGTGGCCAGTGTACTCCTTCCCAGAGCTGTGGGGAAAAGCAGCACACCGCCCCCCCCCTCCTTGGAGATTCAGCCTTTCCCAGGTGGGGCAAAGAAATGCAAATTCAGGCTCATTAATAACCAGCATCTATCCCACCCTCTGGAAATCCTCTTATGCAGAACACCAGGGCTACATTCCAAGGCACTGAGTAACTGAGACTACTAGCCACCAGGAAAAAGGTAGAGGATAACTGAACCCTTCCTGGGCTTGCAAATCTACCCAGGAAAGTAAGACTTGACAGTGGTGTTTAACGTGGGCCCACCCAGCTCATCCAAACCCAGTAGAGCAAGCCACAACAGCAGATCACCAACACCCACAGGGAAAATTTGGCAGGCTCCAAAGCCAACTGAGATAGCCAAAATAGTGAAACAAAGAAATCCCAAATGAAAGAACAAGATAACTCTATTGAAGATGAGATAAATGAAATGCAGCTAAGCAAATTATTAGAGGTAGAGTTCAGAGCCATGATCTTGAGGAAGCTCAACAGCATGAGTAAGGACATCAGCACCATGAGTAAAGATATAGAAATATTGAAAAACAAACAAAGTGGAAATGAAGAATGACATAACAGAAATTAAGAACACATTGGAAGGACTAACCAGCAGAGTAGAGGAAGGTAAGGACTGGATCAGTGAATTAGAAGACAGGGTAGAAAAAAATCAACCAATCAGAAAACCAAAAGGAAAAAACAATGAAAAAACAAGAAGACAGTTTAAGAGAACTGTGGGACAACTGGAAATGTATTAACATTCACATCATACGAGTCCCCAAAGAGGAAGAAAACGGGCAAGGGTTAGAGAATATATTTAAAAAAAATGGTGACAGAAAACTTTCTGAACTTGGTGAAGGAAGAAGGCATTCAAGATCAAGAAGCACAGAGAGCCCCAAGTAACAAGAATCCAAACGGGCCCCCACCAAGACACATCGTAATTAAAATGCCAAAAATTAAAGACAAAGAGAGAATCCTAAAGGCAGCAAGAGATAAGCACCAGGTTACCTACAAAGGAAACCCCATAAGGCTTTCAGCTGACTTCTCAACAGAAACACTACAGGCCAGAAGGGAGTGGCATGAAGTAATCAAGGTCATGAAAAACAAGGATCTGAATCCAAGACTACTCTATTAATCAAGGCTATCATTCAAAATAGAAGGTCAAATAAAGAGCTTCCCAGACAAAAGAAGGCTAAGGGAATATATTAACACCCAACCAGCACTGCAAGATATGCTAAAAGGACTTCTGTAATTATTAAAAGAAATAGGAAGAAAAACAACCACAGTAAACAAAAATGGCAATAAATAAGTACATATCAATAATCACCTTAAATGTAAATGGATTGAATGCTCCCATAAAAAGACACAGAGTAGCTGATTGGATAAGAAAGCATGACTCATCTATATGTTGTTTACAAGAGACCCAGCTCACAACAAAAGACTCACATAGGTTGAAAGTGAAGGGATGGAAAAAAATTTTCCAAGCAAATGGAAAGCAAAAAAAAGCTGGGGTAGCAATTCTCATATCTGATAAAATAGATTTCAAAATGAAGACCATAACTAGAGACAAAGACGGCCACTACATAATATTGAAAGGATCTATCCAACAGGAAGATATAACCTTGATAAACATATATGCACCCAATTTGGGAGCACCAACATATATTAAAAATATTTTGGAGGACTTCAAAGGAGTAATCAACAGCAATACGATCATAGCAGGGGACTTCAATAACTCGTTGACATCACTGGATAGATCTTCTAGACAAAAATTAACAAGGAAACACACACTCTAAATGAAGCACTAGATCAAATGGATTTAATAGATATCTACAGAGAATTATACCCCAAAACCGCAGAATTCACATTCTTCTCAAGTGCACATGGGACAGTCTCAAAGATAGACCACATGTTAGTACACAAACTATGTCCCTACAAGTTCAAGAAGACTGAAATCATATCAAGCATCTTCTCAGATCACAATGGCATGAAACTAGAAATGAATTTCAACAGGAATATGCAAAGACATTTGAAAACATGAAGGCTAAATAGCATGTTATTAAACAATGAATGGGTTACCATGGAGATCAAGGAAGAAATTAAAAACTTCCTGGAAACCAATGAAAATGAACATACAACAACACAAAATCTATGGGATGCAGCGAAAGCAGTTCTAAGAGGGAAGTTCATAGTACTATAGGCCTACCTCAAGAAGCAAGAAAAATTTCTAATAGACTATCTAACCTCACAACTTAACGAACTAGGAAGCAAACGAAAGGAAAACCCCACATCAAGTAGAAGGAAGGAAATAGTAAAGATCAGAGAAGAAATAAATGACATAGAGACCAAAAAAAAAAAATTCAAAGAATCAATGAAACAAAGAGCTGGTTCTTTGAAATATAAACAAGATTGATGGACCCTTTGCTAGACTCACCAAGAAACAAAGAGAGAGAACCCAAATACACAAAATCAGAAATGAAAGAGGAGAAATAATAACCAACACCACAGAAATACAAAGGATTGTTAACAAATATTATGAACAATTATACGGCAACACATTCGACAATCTAAGCAAAACGGACAAATTTCTAGAAACACATAGTCTCCCAAAACTGATCCAGGAAGAGAAAGAAAACTTAAACAGACCAATAACAACAAAAGAAATTGAAGATATTATAGTCAAGACTCTCCCAACAAACAAAAGCCCAGGCCCTGATGGCTTCATGGGGGAATTTTACCGAACATGCTAAGAACTAATACTCATTCTCAAACTATTTCAAAAAATTCAAGAAGAATGAAGACTTCCAAACTCGTTTTATGAGGCCAGCATAATTTTAATTCCAAAACCAGAAAAATACACTACAAAGAAAGAAAACTACAGGCCAATATCCCTGATGAACATAGCTGCCAAAATCCTGAACAAAATACTAGCAAATCGAATCTAGCAATACATCAAAAAAAATTATTCATCATGACCAAGTGGGATTCATCCCAGGGATGCAAGTCTGCTACAATATTTGCAAATCAATAAATGTGATACGCCACATAAACAAACTGAAAGATTAAAATCATATGATCATATCAATAGACGCTGAAAAAGCATTAGACAAAATCCAGCACTCATTTCTGATAAAAATGCTCAGCAATCTGGGAATAGAGGGATCATATCTCGAAATAATAAAGGCCATATATGAAAGACCTACAGCCAACTTCATACTCAATGGGCAAAAATTAAAAGCATTTTCCTTACAGATAGGAACAAGACAAGGATGCCCACTTTCACCACTCTCATTTAACATAGTACTGGAAATCTTTGCCACAGCAATCAGACAGGAAGAAAAAATAAAAGGGATCCCAATGGAAATGAAGAAGTGAAACTGTCATTATTTGCAGATGACATGATACTATATGGAGAAAACTCCAAAGACTTCATCAAAAATCTACTAGACTTAATAAATGAATTTGGCAAAGTAGCAGGTTACAAAATTAACGTCAAGAAATTGATGGCATTCTTATACACCAGTGATAAACTCAGAAAGAGAAACTGAAAAAACAATCCCATTTACCATGGTGGCAAAAAAATTAAGATACCTAGGAATAAACTTAACCAGAGAAATAAGGGACCTATTCGCAGAAAAATACAGGTCATTGAAAAAAGAAATAGAGGAAGATATAAAAAAGTGGAAGCACATACCTTGTTCATGGATTGGAAGAATGAACATCATTAAAGTGTCCATACAACCCAAAGCAATCTATAGATTCAATGCAATCCCCATCAAAATACCTATGACATACTGCATAAAAGTAGAAGAAATACTTCAAAAGTTCATATGGAAGCAAAAAAGACCTCGAATAGCCACTGCAATCTTGAAAAAGAAGAACAAAGTTCGAGGGATCACATTACCAGATTTCAAGTTACATTACAAAGCCACTGTACTCAAAACAGCCTGGTTCTGGCACAAGACCAGACATACACACTAGTGGAACAGAACAGAGAACCCAGAAATGGACCCAAGGCAATATGCTCAATTAATATTTGACAAAGGTGACAAGAGCATACAATGAAGTAAAGACAGCCTCTTTAATAAATGGTATTGGGAAAATTGGACTGCTACATGCAAAAAAATGAAACTAGATCATCAACTTACATCATACACAAGAATAAACTCAAAATGGATAAAAGACTTAAATGTGACTCGTGAATCCATAAAAATCCTAGAAGACAATGTAGGCAACACAATTTCGGACATCATATGCAGCAGAAATTTCACTGATACATCATGTAAGGCAAGAGAAACACAGGAGAAAATGAATACATGGGACTATGTGAAACTCAAAAGCTTCTGCACAGCAAAAGATACAATCATGAAAATGGAAAGGCCACCCACTGTATGGGAAAGCATAATTGCCAATGATATATCAAATAAGGTGTTAATTTCCAATATAGATAGTGTGCTCATATAACTCAAGAAAAGGAAGACAAAGAACCCAATTAAAAAATGGGCAGAGGAACTAAATAGACACCTCTCCAAACAGGACATACAAATGGCTAAGAGACAGATGAAGAAATGCTCAACATCACTAATCATCAGAGAGATGCAAATTAAATAACAATGAGGTATGACCTCACACCTGTCAGAATGGCTGCCATCAACAAATCATCAAGCAAAAGTGTTGGCGAGGGTGTGGAGAAAAGGGGACTCTAGTACACTGCTGTTGGGAATGCAGACTGGTGCAGCCACTATGGAAAACAATATGGTGTTACCTCAAAAACTTAAAAATTGAACTTCCATGTGACCCAGTGATTCCACTTCTAGGAATATACCCTAAGAAGCCTGAAACACCAATCAGAAAGAATATATGTACCCCCATGTTCATAGCAGCACTATTTACAATAGCTAAGATCTGGAAACAGCCCAAATGTCCATCAGTAGTCAAATGAATAAAAAAGTGGTGGTACATATACACAATGGAGTACTATGCAGCTGTAAGAATGAAAGATATCTTATCCTTTGAGACGACAGGGAGAGACCTGGAAAGTATTATTTTAAGCGAAACAAGCCAAACAGAGAAACACAAATATCATATGATCTCACTTTTTTTGTGGAATATAATGAACATAACAGTCTGAGGAATGAGGTAGTCCCAGAGATGTGGAAGTAGGGTACAGACTGACAATCCCCAGAAGAGGTGGTGGTGGGGGAGAGATAAACCACAGAACTTATATGCATGTATGAATGAAAAATGGACATGGACAAGAAAGTTGGGGACAGGGCGGGAAGGGAGGGGAAAGGGGGAATCAGTGGGGGGAAAAGGAGAAACATCTGTAACAAAAATAAATTAATTAATCAATAAAAATAAATAAATAAATAAATAAATAAATAAATAAATAAATAAATAAATAACTTCTTCCACCAAAGTCACCTAATTCTTTTTGGTAGGCCAGGTACTGTCGATCCTTTTTTACATGGAGGTATTCTCAGGCCAGTTTGTGAGCAGCCAAGTGTTTGTAAATTCATGGTAAATGGCTTAGATTTCCTGTACCAAGGTATGACAGCCTGTGCAGTTTTTTTAGGCATCAGAATCACACTAGGGGTCTGAAATATAAAGGTCAGATTGACACCAGCCTGGTGATAGAAAGTTTAGGAATGTTTTGCAAACATAGAAATAAACGCTAGACAGTGCTCAAATTTGACAAATTCTGGGAACCAAGTGAGTTCTTCATATATTCTAGATACAAGTCCTTTGACAATTTTGGGGTTTGCAAATATTTTATTATAACCCATGGCTTGTCTTTCCATTATTTCAATGGGCTCCTTTGCAGAGCAAAAGTTTTTAACATAGATAAGGTCAGGTCAATTTATCAATTTTATCTTTAATGGATTATGCTTTTGGTATCAGATATAAGAACTCTTTACCAACTGTAGGTCCCAAAGATTTTCTTTCATGTTTTGTTCTGAAAGCTTAATAGCTTTATATTTTGTACTTAGAAGTTTGATACATTTTGAGTTATTTTTTGTATAGAGAGTGAGAATAACTTTTTGCCTATGGATATCTAATTGCTCTAGCCCAATTTGTTCATACCTTCCTTAATTAAAATCTTTCACCTTTGTAAAAAAAAAATTGGGCATATTTGTGTGGATCTATTTCTGGATTCTCTGTTCTATTCCATTGATTTGTGTATTTATTACTCCACCAATACCACACTCTTTTGATTACTGTGGCTATATATCAGTCTTAATGATGGGTAGAGTGATTCCACCCAACTTTCTTCTTTTTCCGTAATTGCTTTAGCTACTCTTACCTTATTGAACTGGCTAAAACTTTTGGTAGTATGTTGAATAAGAGAGCTGAGAGTAGACATTCTTGCATTGTTCCCAATTTTTTTTATTAATTAATTTTTGTTACAGATATTTCTCCTTTTTTCCCCACTGATTCCCCCCTCCCCCTCCCTCCCCGCCCTGTCCCCAGCTTTGTTGTCCATGTCCATTGTTCATGCACACATGCATATAAGTTATGTACTTTATCTCTTCCCCACCACCCCCTCTTCTGGGGATTGTCAGTCTGTACCCCACTTCCACGTCTCTGGGACTACCCCATTCCTCAGACTGTTATGTTCATTATATTTCACAAATAAGTGAGATCATATGATACTTGTCTTTCTTTGTTTGGCTTGTTTCACTTAGGATGATACTTTCCAGGTCCCTCCATGTAGTCTCAAAGGATAAGAGATCTTTCTTTCTTACAGCTGCATAGTACTCCATTGTGTATATGTACCACAGCATTTTTATCCATTCGTGTTCCCAATTTTAAGGGGAAAACATTCAGTCTTTCACCATTGTGTGTGTGTGTGTGTGTGTGTGTGTGTGTGTGTGTAGATACTCTATCAAACTGAAGCAATTTTCTTCTATTCCCATATCTAAACCAGATATGTGGTTTATATACATTTCTCTTATTCTGTGGGTTTTTACTTTCTTTTAAAAAATTTTTTCTTTATTGATTTCAGAGAGAGAGGAAGAGAGAGATAGAAACATCAACAAGAGAGAACATCAATTAGCCACCTCCTGCATATCGGGCCCAGAACCTGGGCATGTGTCCTGACTGGGAATCAAACCAGCAACCTCTTGGTGCATGGGTCAATGCTCAACCACTGAGCCACACCAGCCAGGCTTGTTTTTTACTTTCCTCATAGTGTCCTTGGAAGCACAAGTTTTTAATTTTGATGAAGTCTTATTTTTCTTTTTTCTTTTGCTGCATGTGCTTTTGCAAAATCCAAGGTCGTGAAGATTTACTCCTATGTTTCTTCTAAAAATTTTATAGGTTTTGCTCTTCCTTTTAGAGCTTTGATGTATCTTGAGTTAATTTTTGTATATGGTGAAGTTAAGTGTTCAATTTCATTATTTTGCATGTGTCTACCCTGTTGTAGAACAATTTTTTGAAGAGACTCTTATTTCCTTATTAAACAGTACTGACACCCCTGTTGAAATTAATTGACCATAGATGGATAGGTTCAGTTTTAGACTCTCAATTGTATGATACTGATCTATATGTCTGTCCTTGTGCCAGGACCACATTGTCTTGATTACTACTGCTTTGCAGTAAAAATTGAAATTGGGAAGTATTAGTCCTCCTACTTTATTCTTCATTTTCAGAATTGTCTTGACTATTTTGAATCCCTTGAAATTCCATATGGATTTCAGAATCAACTTGTCAATTTCTACAAAGATCTCACCTGGTTTACTTTATATTATATTCAAGACTTGAGCTGAGACTGAACATGGTAAACTCAAGTTACTTGCAAATACACTATGTGAAGGTTTTTTTTTTTTTTTAAGATTATGAGTTAGATTTTGTCTGTGTAATGAATAATGACCGAGGCATGCTAAAGTTCTCACAAAATTATCAGGAAATCTAGACAGATCTCTTTCTAATAAAAATGAGTATCAATGGTGTCTAACAAAGTACTTTGGAAAAAGGCAAGGAGTAAAAATCTTGCTATACAATAAATCATAATGAAATGATCTATTATGACTAGCTGCATTTGATTATTTGATTTAAAGATATTTGATACAGCCCAGCTTGTGTGGCTCAGCACTTGAGCGTCCACCCATGCACCAAGAGGTCGCTGGCTTGATTCCCCGTCAGGGCACATGCTCAGGTTGTGAGCCAAATCCCCAGTGGGCAGCATGCAGAAGGCAGCCAATCAATGTTCTCTCTCATCGATGTTTCTCTCTCTCTCTCCCTCTCTCTTACTCTCTCTTTAAAATTAATAAAGAAAAAATTTTTAAAGAAATTTAAAAAATATATAAAAAGATATTTGATACAAATAATTTCAGTGTGAAGTAAGTTAAAAATATATTGAATGTGTGCCTTACTGTAAAGAGCATCACTTATCCAATAGATTATATTATTTAACCACTTTTGGAATCATAATTGTTAATCATACATTAAACTAAATCAACCAACCAAACAAACAAACAAAAAAAGTACACCACAAGAAAAACCACTACAATGAATAAACCATTTTCTGTATGAAAAAAAACTGAGCTGGGATTCTGATAGGGACTGGGTTGGATTTGTACATCATTTTGTGAAGTATTGCCATTTTAGCTATATTAAATCTTTTGATTTATGAGCATGCAATGTTTTTTATTTATTTAGATATCCACATTTCTTTTAATTTTTGTCATTTTCAGAGTACACAGTTTAAAAATTTATTTCTATTCTTCTTCTTTTGCTATTGTAAATGGTATTTTTTAAATTTTATTTTCAGATTGTTCAGTGCAAGTGTATAGGAATACAACTGATTTTTATTTATCTTGTCTCCTGCAACTTTGTTGGACTCATTTATTAGTTCTGATAGTTTTTTTTTTTGTTTGTTTGTTTTTTTATTTATAAATTTTGTATTCATTTTTTTGTTACAGATATTTTACCTTTTTTACCCCACTGGCAACCCCCCTCCCCACCCCACCCCCGCCCCATCCCTGGTTTAGTTGTCCATGTCCATTGGTCATGCATACATGCATATAAGTTCTGTGGTTTATCTCTTCCCACCCCCCCCCACCCCCTCTTCTGAGGGATGTCAGTCTGTGCCCTACTTCCATGTTTCTGGGTCTACTGTATTCCTCAGACTGTTATGTTCATTATATTTCATATATAAGTGAGATCATGTGGTATTTGTCTTTTTCTGCTTGGCTTCTTTCACTTAGGATAATACTTTCCAGGTCCCTCCATGTCGTCTCAAAGGATAAGAGATCTTTCTTTCTTACCGCTGCATAGTACTCCATTGTGTATATGTACCACTGCTTTGTTATCCATTCGTCTACTGATGGACACTTGGGCTGTTTCCAGATCTTAGATATTGTAAATAATGCTGCTATGAACATGGGAGTACATATATTCTTCCGGATTGGTGTTTCAGGCTTCTTAGGGTATATTCCTAGCAGTGGGATCACTGGGTCAAATGGAAGTTCAATTTTTAATTTTTTGAGGTAACACCATATTGTTTTCCACAGAGGCTGCACCAGTCTGCATTCCCACCAGCAGTGCACTAGAGTCCCCTTTTCTCCACACCCTCGCCAACAATTGTTGTTTGATGATTTGTTGATGGCGGCCATTCTGACAGGTGTGAGGTGATACCTCATTGTTGTTTTAATTTGCATCTCTCTGATGATTAGTGATGATGAGCATTTCTTCATATGTCTTTTGGCCATTTGTATGTCCTGTTTGGAGAGTTGTCTATTTAGTTCCTCTGCCCATTTTTTAATTGGATTCTTTGTCTTCCTTTTGTTGAGTTGTATGATCACTCTCTATATATTGGAAATTATCCCCTTATCTGATACATCATTGGCAATAATGTTCTCCCATACTGTGGGTTGCCTTTCCATTTTGATGATTGTTTCTTTTGCTGTGCAGAAGCTTTTGAGTTTGGTGTAGTCCCATGTGTTCATTTTTTCCTTTGTTTCTGTTGCCTTAGGTGATGTATCAGTGAAAATTCTGCTCCGTATGATGTCCGAAATTTTGTTGCCTACATTTTCTTCTAGAATTTTTATGGATTCACGGGTCACATTTAAGTCTTTTATCCATTTTGAGTTTATTTTTGTGTATGGTGTAAGTTGATGGTCTAGTTTCATTTTTTTTTGCATGTAGCTGTCCAATTTTCCCAACACCATTTATTAAAGAGGCTGTCTTTACTCCACTGTATGCTCTTGCCACCTTTGTCAAATATTAATTGAGCGTATTGCCTTGGGTCCATTTCTGGGTTTTCAGTTCTGTTCCACTGGTCTATATGCCTGTTCTTGTGCCAGTACCAGGCTGTTTTGGTTACAGTCGCTTTGTAGTATAACCTGATATCTGGTATTGTGATCCCACCTACTTTGTTCTTCTTTTTCAAGATTGCTGTGGCTATTCGGGGTCTTTTTTGATTCCATATGAACTTTTGAGGTATTTGTTCTAGTTCTATGAAATATGTCATTCGTATTTTGATGGGGATTGCATTGAATCTATAAATTGCTTTGGGTAGTATGGACATTTTAATGATGTTAATTCTTCCAATCCATGAAAAGGGTATATGCTTCCACTTTTTTATATCTTCCTTTATTTCTTTTTTCAATGACCTGTAGTTTTCTGTAAATAGGTCCTTTACTTCTTTGGTTAAGTTTATTCCTAGGTATCTTAATATTTTTGGTGCGATGGTAAATGGGATTGTTTTTTCAGTTTCTCTTTCTGTGAGTTCATCATTGGTGTACAAGAATGCCGTCGATTTCTTGACGTTAATTTTGTATCCTGCTACTTTGTCAAATTCATTTATTAAGTCTAGTAGATTTTTGATGGAGTCTTTAGGGTTTTCTATGTATAATATCATGTCATCTGCAAATAACGACAGTTTCACTTTCCAATTTGGATCCCTTTTATTTTTTCTTCATGTCTGACTGCTGTGGCTAAGACTTCCAGTACAATGTTAAATAAGAGTGGCGAAAGTAGACATCCCTGTCTTGTTTCTGTTCTTAATGGAAATGTTTTTAGTTTCTGTCCATTGAGTATGATGTTGGCTGTAGGTCTTTCATATATGGCCTTTATTATGTCGAGATATGATCCCTCTATTCCTACATTGCTGAGCGTTTTTATCAGAAATGGATGCTGGATTTTGTTGAATGCTTTTTCAGCATCTATTGATATAATCATGTGGTTTTTATTCTTCATTTTATTTATGTGGTGTATCATGTTTATTGATTTGCGAATATTGTACCAGCCTTGCATCCCTGGAATGAATTCCACTTGGTCATGGTGAATAATATTTTTGATGTATTTCTGGATCCGATTTGCTAATATTTTGTTCAGGATTTTGGCGTCTATGTTCATCAGGAATATTGGCCTGCAGTTTTCTTCCTTCATAGTGTCTTTTTCTGGTTTTGGAATTAGGATTATCCTGGCCTCATAGAATGTGTTTGGAAGTCTTCCTTCTTCTTGAATTTTTTGAAATAGTTTGAGGAAATGGGTGTTAGTTCTTTTTTGAACGTTCAGTAAAACTTCCCCGTGAAGCCATCTGGGCCTGGGCTTTTGTTTGCTGGGAGAGTCTTGATTACCTCTTCAATTTCCTTAGTTGTTATTGTTCTGTTCAAGTTTTCTATCTCTTCCGGGTCTAGTTTTGGGAGACTGTGTGTTTCTAGAAATTTGTCCATTTCGCTTAGATTGTCGAATTTGTTGCCATATAGTTGTTCATAGTAGTTGTTAATTATCTTTTGTATTTCCGTGGTGTTGGTTGTTACTTCTCCTCTTTCATTTCTGATTTTGTGTATTTGGGTTCTCTTTCTTTGTTTCTTGGTGAGTCTAGCTAAGGGTCTGTCAATCTTGTTTATCTTTTCAAAAAACCAGCTCTTTGTTTCATTGATCCTTTGAATTGTTTATTTGGTCTCTATGTCATTTATTTCTGCTCTGATCTTTACTGTTTCCTTCGTTCTACTTGCTCTGGGGTTTTCTTTTTGTTTGCTTTCTAATTCTTTAAGTTGTGAGGTTAGATAGTCAATTAGAAATTTTTTTTTGTTTTTTGAGGTAGGCCTGTAGTGCTATGAACTTTCCTCTCAGAACTGCTTTTGCTGCATCCCATAGATTTTGTGTTTTTGTGTGTTCATTTTCATTGGTTTCCAGGAAGTTTTTAATTTCTTCCTTGATCTCCTCGGTGACCCATTCATTGTTTAATAACATGCTATTTAGCCTCCATATGTTGAAATGTCTTTGCATGTTCTTGTTGCAATTGATTTCTAGTTTCATGCCATTGTGATCTGAGAAGATGCTTGATATGATTTCAATCTTCTTGAACTTGTAGTGATTTAGTTTGTGTCCTACCATGTGGTCTATCTTTGAGACTGTCCCATGTGCACTTGAGAAGAATGTGTATTCTGTAGTTTTGGGGTGTAATTCTCTGTAGATATCTATTAAATCCATTTGGTCTAGTGCTTCATTTAGAGTCTCTGTTTTCTTGCTAATTTTTTGCCTAGAGGATCTATCCAGTGCTGTCAATGGGGTGTTGAAGTCCCCTACTATGATTGTATTGTTGTCGATTTCTCCTTGGAAGTCCTCCAGAAGATTTTTAATATATTTTGGTGCTCCTATATTGGGTGCATATATGTTTATCAAGGTTATATCTTCCTGTT
This sequence comes from Molossus molossus, assembly GCF_014108415.1. Taxonomy (NCBI): domain Eukaryota; kingdom Metazoa; phylum Chordata; class Mammalia; order Chiroptera; family Molossidae; genus Molossus; species Molossus molossus. Next base: position 7,823,629 of record NW_023425355.1, on the reverse strand, counting down.
GGATAGATCCTTTCAATATTATATAGTGGCCTTCTTTGTCTCTAGTTATGGTCTTCATTTTGAAATCTATTTTATCAGATATGAGAATTGGTACCCCAGCTTTTTTTTGCTTTCCATTTGCTTGGAAAAATTTTTTCCATCCCTTCACTTTCAACCTATATGAGTCTTTTGTTGAGAGGTGGGTCTCTTGTAAACAACATATAGATGAGTCATGCTTTCTTATCCAATCAGCTACTCTGTGTCTTTTTATGGGAGCATTCAATCCATTTACGTTTAAGGTGATTATTGATATGTACTTATTTATTGCCATTTTTGTTTAGTGTGGTTCTATTTTTCTTCCCATTTCTCCTGCTAATTACAGCAGTCCTTTTAACATTTCTTGCAGTGCTGGTTTGGTGCTAATGTATTCCCTTAGCCTTTTTTTGTCTGGAAGCTATTTATTTGATCTTCTATTTTGAATGATAGCCTTGCTGGGTAGAGTAGTCTTGGATTCAGATTCTTGTTTTTCATGACTTTGATTACTTCATGCCATTCTCTTCTGGCCTGTAGTGTTTCTTGTGAGAAGTCAGCTGAGAGCCTTATGGGGTTCCCTTTGTAGGTAACCTGTTGCTTATCTCTTGCTGCTTTTAGGATTCTCTCTTTGTCTTTAATTTGCGGCATTTTAATTACTATGTGTCTTGGTGTGGGCCTGTTTGGGTTCTTGTTACTTGGGGCTCTCTGTGCTTCTTGAACTTGAATGCCTTCTTCCTTCACCAAATTAGGGACGTTTTCTGTCACTATTTTTTTGAATATATTCTCTATCCCTTGCTCATTTTCTTCTTCTTCGGGGACTCCTATGATGCAAATATTATTACGTTTCCAATTGTCCCATAGTTCTCTTAAGCTGTCTTCCTGTTTTTTAATAGTTTTTTACTTTTGTTTTTCTGATTGGTTGATTTTTTCTACCCTGTCTTCTAATTCACTGATCTGGTCCTCAGCTTCCTCTACTCTACTTTTTAAACCTTCCAATGTGTTTTTCATTTCTGATATGTCATTTTTTATCTCTTCTTGATGGTTTTTAATTTCCAATTGGCTTATTTTCAGTGTCTCTATGTCCTTACTCATGCTGTTCAGCTTCCTCCAGATCATGGCTCTGAACTCTAGCTCTGTTAACATGCCTAATTGCTCCACATTGATCTCATCTTTGGTGGAGGTCTCTCGCTCTTTCATTTGGCTTCTGTTTCTGTGTTTCACCATTTTGGCTATCACTGTGGGCTTTGGAGCCTGTCAAGTTTTCCCTGTGGGTTTTGGTGTTCTGCTGTTTGTGGCTCCCTCTCCTGTGTTTAGATGAGCGAGGGAGGACCCACGTTAAACACCACTGTCAAGTCTTACTTTCCTGGTTAAAGTTGCCAGCCCAGGAAAGGTACTGTTATCCTCTAGCTTTTTGCCTGGAGCTAGTAGTCGAGGTTACTTGTTGAGATTTGGGTTGTCAGTTGATTGAAAAGCTCCCTCAGGTGCTCATCACAAGGGGATTTCCCGATGGTGGGGCAGATGCTCGTTGTTAATGAGCTTCAATTAGCACTTCAATGGCCCACAGGGTGGGGTTGGATCTCCGAGGGAGGGTCTGCTGCCTCTCCTCAGAGCCCTGGGAAGGAGCAATATGCCCACCCCTGAGTGGCTGCACTCAGCAAAAGCTCTGAGTGCCCTCCAAATCCCGAGTGTCCCGACACAGTTCCAGTCCAGTCTGCCCTCCCTCTGCCGGAGCCCAAGGTGAGTGGCTGTGGCTGTTTCAGCCTCTGTCCAGGCTCTGCGCTGTGGAGCCACTTGGGAGTGTAACCCGAGGGCGCTGCTCCCAGCTAAGGCCGCTGCTCCCAGCTAAGGCCGCTACCAGCTGCTGACCATGGGCTCCCAGCCCCCGTCTCGCGCCTTTGCAAGCCTACCAGGATGGAGTCAGTGTCCCTCGTTGTATGGTCCTTGCAAGCTGCTTTTCTGTTGCTTTTTCCCATCAATTTGTCTGTGTTATAGTTGTAATTCCAGTTTGGTTCTGGGAGATGGTCTGTGTAGCTTCCGTTTACTCCGCCACCATTTTTCAACACTCCTCCAGAGGCTTCTACCAGGTCTCCTTCAATCTTTTTGGGGACGTCTTGGTGTTTCCCAGTTGCTCATTGGAAACCCAAGTGGGATCTTCAGGGCCCTGGAACTCAGGGGGCACTTCCACTCAGATCTATAGGGGTCTAATGGCCGGATCTGGAGAGGCTGCCCATCCCAGGCATCTAGTCCTTAGTGTAGCAAAACACCAGGGATCTCACTGGGGCCTCCAAATGTATAATGTGTCAGTGAGATAACCAGGAGCCAAATTGTAAAGAAGCGCTTTATTCTTGCTGGCCAGCTGCAGAGGGCATAGTCTCCCCTCAGATCAGCAGCCCTAGTTCTGATAGTTTGTCGTTGTTGTTGTTAGTCTTCACCCTGGGACATTTTCCCATTTACTTTTAGATAAAATGGAAGGGATGGATGGAGGGAGGGAGGGAGAGAGAGAGAGAGAAACATCAATGTGAGTGAGAAACATGGATCATACTGGGGCAAGGGATCAAACCTGCAACCCACAGTGCCCTTGACCGGGAATCAAACCTGTGACCCTTTGGCCTGTATCCATGTTTAGAAATATACGCATATAAGTTCTTTGGTTAATCTCTTCCAATCCTTCCCACCCTCTTCCCCTCTGAGATCTGTCAGTCTGTTCCACACATAGTTCTGAGTATTTTTCCATGAATTTTTATTATACAAGATAATGTCATTTGCAAATAGATAAAGTTTCACTTCTTTCTTTCTGATTTAGATGCATTTTATTTAATTTTCTTGCCTAATTGCCTTAGCTAGAACCTCCAGTACAATGGTGAATGGAAGTGCCAAAAATTGGGCATCCTTGTCTTGTTTGTTATCCCTCCTAGAAGAAGCCTTTTTCTCTAGCTGGCTCTGCCTCTCTCTCTATTCATTCACCATTGAGTATAATGTTAGATGGGGGGATTTTGTAGATGCCATTTATCAGGTTGAGGAAGTTCCCTTAAATTTCTAGTTTGTTAAATATTAGCTTGTTGATATGTTAGATTACACTGATTACTTTTTGAATATAGAACCAACCTTGCATCCTTGCAATAAATCCTACTTGGTTATAGTATATTATTATATTTTTATATCGCTGAATTATATTTTCTAACTGTATTAGTTTCCTATGGCTGCATTAATGAATTACCACAAAATGAGTGGCTTAAAAGAACATAAATATATTCCCTCACAGTTCTGGAGGCCAGAAGTCTAAAGTCAATACTGTGGGGCAAAAATCAAAGTATCATCTGGGCCCCAATCTCTCCAGAAGCTGTAGAAAAATCCATTTCTTTCTTCTAGCTTCTAGTGCCTGGTGGCATTCTGTGACTTGTGGCTGCATCACTCTAATCTTCCAGTCTAACATTTTCAGATTTCTTTGTTTCATCTTCACATTGCCTTCCCTGCTTTTGTATGTGTGTGTCAAATCTCCCTCTTCCTCTGTCTTGTAAGGGTATGTGTGATTTCATTTCGAGCCCACTTGGATAATCCAGAATGATATCTCCATCTCAAGATCTTTAATTTAATCACATCTGGTTCCTGGGAAAGTGGGAGGAATGGCCCAGCCCCAAAGCCAGTCACTGACACCAGCTGAGTCTCCCCAGGCTTTTCCCCTCCCAGCCTATGCCTCAGGGTGGAGTAATAGGTTTCCCTAGACTGCTGCCACTTGGAGGGTGTTGCTACACCCAGAAGAGTTGACTACTGTAGTATCAGAGGGTGACCCAGCACAGGTATTTTAGCTGCTGCTCCTTTAAATCTCTCCACAAGCCACAAACCAAAGACTACTCAGGTGACTCCAGTCTGCACCACTGCCCTCTCTGCCAGAGCTCAGTGTGAGTGGCTGTGACTGAAATTTTGCTTGCTGGCCCTCCTAGAGGAAGCGTTTATCTCTAGTTGGCTCTGCCTCTTCTTGGCGGACAGAAAGCCCACTGCTTTTCACAGTCAAATGCTAAGTGGGCACCTCCCCTGGGCTCTGGTGTTCTAGTCTGGGAAGCCCAGCCTGGGGTCCAGGCTTCATGCTTCTCCGGGGGAACCTCCCACAGCCTTGCTATCTCTCCCCAACCTCAGCTACCACCCATGGGAGTGAGGCAAGCCCCCTTAATGTCTTCACCTCCCTACCAGTCTCATGCTCTATGTATTTTCCATTACTGTTTACATTCAATATTATTCTGTATTAGTTTCAGGTATACACCACAGTGGTTAGAAAATCATATAGTTTACAAAGTGATCTCCTAATATTTCTAGTACCCATCTGACACCATACATAGTTATAATATTATTGGCTATATTCTCTATGCTGTACTTTACATCCCCATGACTATTAAATTCTTATTTGATCTATATGAGCAGAAGTGATTTAGGTCTGTGGAACAAAGTCACCAAACAGAGAGTCACAATATCTTGATAAATGTGCAGATTGAAACCAGTGTGCAGACCCAGATCCCCTTGTAAGAAGGATGGGGACATGTTTCCTTGAGGAAGGACTCTGCTACACTGTGAACAATTTGTACTGTTAATCTTTCTCCCCACATTCCCCAAAGGAATATACAGTCATTAATCAGAGTGCCCTTGCAGTGAGAAGAGAAAAATACTTAGACATTTAGGGATTAGTGAACACTAATTATGAACTGACATTAATTCCTGGATACTCAAAACTTTACTGGGAGTCTACAACAGATAGAGTAGTGACTTATGGAGGTCAAGTGATCACCGGAAATTTAGCACAGATTGATGTTTCTGTAGTTTAGTGGGTCCGCAAACCCTATGGTTATTCCCCCCTGATCCAAAAATGATAGTGGGAACAGTCATACTCAGCTATTGGCAGCATCGCTACATTGGTTCCCTGACTTGTATAGTGAGGGATATTATGGTAGAAAAGGCTAAGTGGAAACCATTTTATTGTCTCTACTTACAAAAGTAGTAAACTAAAAGGAATACAACATTCCTGGATAGATTGCCAACCTTGGTGCAGCATCAAACATTTAAAAAATGTAAAAGTAGTTCCTACAACATTTTCATTCAGTTTGTGTTTGGCTAGTACAAAAGTCAGATGAATCTTGGATAATGACAGTAGTTTTTTTGTAAGTTTAATCAGGTGTTAATTTCAGCTGCTATTAGAGCTGTGGTTTTATTGTTTGAGCAAATTAATACATCCCCTAGACCTGGTATGCAGCTAGTGATCTGGAAAATGCTTTTTTTCTCTATAGTTGTAAGTAAGAACCACCAGTAGCAGTTTATTTTTAGCCGGTAAGTCTAGCAATACACCTTCACTATCCTAACTGAGGAATTTTATCAACTCATGAGGCCTATATCATAATTTAGTCACAGGGACCTCCATTGTCTTTCTCCTCCCCTGGATATCATGCTGGTCCATTAAATTGACCATAATGTCCTGATTGGGCCTATTTAACAAGAAGTAACACCTACACTAGATACTTTAGTAAAAATGTGCTAAAATGTGAACAAGAAATCCTACAAAAATTCAGCCACCTCGCACTTCAGTGAAACTTCTAGTGGCCAGTGGTCTAGGGCACGTCAAGATATCCCTTCCATAATAAAGAATATATTCTTACATCTAGTTCTTCTTACCACTAAAAAAGAGATACAAACCCTTGTGGGCCTCTTTGGATTTTGGAGGCAGTATGCACCTTATTGGGTATGCTACTCTTACCCATGCATGAGTGACTAGTTTTGAGAGAGGCCTAGAAAACATGAAGGTCTTGAAACAGGTTCAGGCTACCATGAACACTGTTCTATAATTTGTGTTATTTTATCCAACATATATGATATTGTTTAAATAGTCAGTGGTACATAGAGATGCTGTTTGGAGCTTTGGAGACCCCTACAGGTGATTCGCACACTCTTAGGATTTGGGGGCAAAATCATGTCATCTGTGGAGAATTACTCTCCTTTTGAGAAACAAAATTTGGGGTTGCTACTGGGCCTTAGTAGAGACTGAACACTCAACAATGAGACAGTAATTAACCATATGACATAAATTGCCCATCATGAACTGAGTGTTGTGTAACTCAAGCCATAAGTACATAAAATTGGCTGTGTACAACAGCACTTTATTATTAAGTGGAAGTGTTATATGTGAGATAAAGCTCAAGCAGGTTCTTAAGGTACAAGTAAATTGCATGAAGAAGTGGTGCAAATGCCCATAACTCATATTGTTGTTACTTTACCTTAACTGTCTCAATCTGCACCTGTTATCCCATGGGGAGTTCCCTATGACAAGCTGGCTGAGGAAGCAAAAATTCTATTCTACTTTACATATGGTTTGAGACAAAAGTGGACAGCTGTAGCACTACCTGCCTATATGGGGGCAGCCCTAATGGAGGAGTACAATGAGAGGAAATCATCCCAATGCACAGAACTGTCAGCAGTGCATTTTGCCTAGATTGGAGGGATAGCCACAGGTCAAAGTCTATAGAAATTTATGAGCTGTGACCAATGGTGTGACTAGGTGGTCTAGAACTTGGAAGGGACACATTAGAAAATCAGAGATGAGGCCTGGGGAAGAGATATGTGGATAGAAATCTCCAAATCACATAATGTGAAGGTATTGGTGTCCTGTGTGAATATTCACCAAAGGGTGACTTTAACAGAGGGGGATTTCATTACTCAGGTGGATAGGATGGCTTACTCTGTAGATATCAGACTCCATCACCAGCCATGCCTCTCATTTCCCAATGGGCTTATGAGCAAGTGGCCATGATGGTAGGGAGGGAGGTTATTGATGAGTTTTTCAATGCATCAATTTTGCAAGGCTGAACTACATTTCCAAGAATTCCACATGTTGTATGTTTACAGTTAGGGTGGGCAACAAGAGAGATTCTCCAAAGATTTTAGAAGGTGTAAGGGAGGCAGTAGGCATGTTATAACATAAACACATGATTGCGTATCTATTCACTTAAGATGAAGCAACAGCTGAGCCAATTATGTGCATTACAGCTCCAGGACAAAGGGCCCTGACTTCAGCAAGATACTATCATCACCAAACTCAGAGACACTGAGAATGGACATGGGCATCAGTCCACCCTTTTGGCTTATAGATTACATTCATGGTATTCCAGCCTTCTCATGATACTTCCTTTCTTCCTGCCCTGTGACCTTTGACCACTTGCATCAGATGTAGAGATAGCATTGCAGAGACTGCTAGCCCCCATAATTGTGTAAGTCAAATCTCTATGATAAATATCTATTCATTTATCTATTGCCTATCTATTAATTGTCTATATTTCATCTAGTACTACTTCCCATGTTAAACTCAGAATGATACAGAAGTTGTTCGGAGGCTAGGTCCTTTCCTCTGTGCAGTGTCCTTCTGGACTGTTTCTGAGCCTGCCTGTACCTCTTATCCCCAGTGACCACATACACTGGGTATATTATTCATGTTTTTTTTTTTAATTCTGTATTTTATGATGCTTTAACATCTTGGTGCCTTGCTGGCCACAGGTGGGGAGATTGCCCCTCCCAAAGCAAGGTAATTTCTCTCAACGGCATCTGACTCCCTTGTGAGAATTTTATTCACATGCACACCAACCAGTCCAGAGCCCATCCTACTAAACTCTTTTATGGAGCTCTCACAGGTTAAGCCACTATCTATCTTCCCCAATACTACTTCAGAACAGGTACAAGGCAACTAGCAAAAGACCTCGCAACCAGGAGCACCTTGACCTTATTCAAATTAGCCAATTCTAATCTGTTTACCCTTCTCTGTTCTGCCTTCTCCACAGAAATCTCAATAAAAACTTGCACTAATGCATTCCCCTTACTCCTTTTGCCTCTGGATCAACTCTTGTACATCTCCATGTGGCCCTGTATAACATGCTATGTACCCTTCTCTTGAGAACTATAAGTCATACACTTTTCTATCAAAAGCAGTCGTCTCTGTGTCTGTCAAGTTACCATCATACCAGATGCTTTATAAAAAAGTTGGACAAAATTGTGGTAAAAATGGAAGGAAATATACCCAGAAAGGAAGTCTTTCTGACACTACAAATGGTGCTATCTACTAAGCATATTTTATTCACCAACTTTCCAGTCACATGTGAAGATAGTGACATACCTGGTAAGTTCTCTAACTAGCTCATGACAAATGTCTCTCCATTAGAAATGTCAATGTTTGGGGGAAAAGTTGACTTTATCAAAAATTCTTAGAAATACATTTTCAACATAAACATTTTATTTATATGAAAATCACCAGTGATTGCAATTAAGTTGTCAAAATCATACTGAAAATACTGTCTTCAGATGAACACTCAATCTTTACATATTTCAGTCTCCATGGTTACTGTGGCAGAACTTGCATCTGATTGTTGCATTGATGATGTCATCCATGACAAAGTAATTAGCATGAGAAGAGATGTCCCTTTGAGTTCAGTATCTACTCAACACAGTGTGTAGGAAAGATGTTTTTAAGGAGACTATGCTTTCTTCCTTTGTTTTCACCATTGGAAGTTAAAACCAAGTTTTATAATTCAGGGATGAATGATTTATTTCTTGAAGTCCAGATTAAGAATATTTCACCTTCAGATGTTTTCATACAAAAGGTTTCCTTAGAGCCATGTGAAATGTACACTGCAGCAGAATTAAATAATGTCAATCAGGCTGGAGAAGATGAGTGTACCTTTGGAACAAGAACATTTTTGCAGTCAAGGGAACAACGCCAGTATTTGTATCACTTTCAAATCAAGCAGGAATTTTCAGAGAAATCTGGTGCCATGGTAGAAATGGGAAAACTGGATATAACATGGAAAAAAGATCTTGGTGAAATGGCAATGCTACAAACAATCCAACTTGAAAGAGAGGCTCCAGATTATGGAAACATGGACATATCTTTGGAGACAATTCCAGATACTGTAACTCTAGAAGAGCCTTTTAATATTACCTGTAAGCTAACAAACCACAGTGATAGGAAGATGATACTGGTTTTGAAGACGCGTGATACAGATTCAGTTCGTTGGTGTGGAAGTTCAAGAAGGCATCTTGGAGAGCTGCCTCCAAGTTCATCTCTCTGCTTTACCCTGACACTACTGACCTTAAAAACGGGCCTACAATGCATCTCTAGATTAAAAATAACAGACAAATTATTAAGGAAAACATATGTCTGTAATGAGGTTGCAAAAGTCTATGTAATACCTTCCACTGATAAAATGAAAAGATGAATAAAAATTCCAGTGTTGTGCTTTCCAGGGAGTTTAACAGAAAAGTTATTCATACTTTTGCCAGCAGCAATATTATAAAATAATAGCAAATGTACAGGCAGATTAGTTTCATTTACTTGCCTTTGAGAATAAAACATTTGTTGATTTCAAAAACCAACAATCTGTTGATTTTTATTTTATATGGACTACTTTCTAACTCTACACTTGTATACTTTTTATATTTACAACTTCATTAAGATCATTACAGGTGGCCATTTGATTCTTTTTCTTTTTTAGAATCAGACCACCATTTAAAAATGATTATACCTGCTTTCCAGAAATCCCTAATAGCATTTGACACTTCTTGTTTCAGTAAAGCTGATATTAAAGGAATATAATATCTTATAAGTACAATGATAATTTAATTAAAATAATTATTATGGTTTACTTGGTAAGATTTCAATTTACCCAGTTTTATTCATTTTTACTCTCTTTTATTAAGTCAACAGAAAAGTATCAAAGACAGTGCTTAATATAATTCAGGAAAGTCCTCATTGTTTAAACTTGTTCACATTTACTAGTTATTTTGTTTTCTAATAATAAATAATATTCTAAATTATTGGGTTTATAGCCTTGCATTTATGCAACATACTGAACTGGCTTTTTTCAATTTATCTTGGAAAAGTTCTGTGAACTGTGCAGTGGTTTATTTTCATCAGTTCTTATTCTTGCATGGATACTTGCAAATACTACTTGTATTACACAGGTGGTTATTTATTTTTTTAAATTTTATTTTATTGAATTTATTGGATGATATTGGTTAATAAAATTATATATAAGTTTCAGGTATATCATCTGTATATTGCATTGTGTGTTCAACACCCCAAGTCAAGTCTCCTTCCAGCTCCATTTATCCCTGCTTTACCCTCTTTTACCTCCCCCTACCCCACTTTCCTCTAGTAATTACCATACTGTTATCTGTGTAGCCCTTCACCTTTTTCACCCAGCCCCCAACACCCTTCCCCTCTGACAGTTATCAGTCTGTTCTCTGTATCTATGAGTCTCTTTCTATTTTATTTGTTTATTTTGTTCATTAAATTCAGCATATAAGTAAAATCATATGGCACTTGTCTTTCTCTGACTGACTTATTTTATTTAACATAATATTCTCCAGGTCCATCCATGCTTTCATAAAAAGTAAAATTTCCTTTTTTATGGCAAAGTAGTATTTCATTGTATAAATTTTTTTTTTATTTACTTATCTACTAATGGTTACTTTGTTTGCTTCCAAATCTTGGCTAATATATATAATGCTACAGTGAACATAGGGGTGCATATATTCTTTCAAATTAGTGTTTCGGGTTTTTTTGGATATATTCCCAGAAGTGAAATTGCTGGTTCATAAGGCAGTTCCATTTTTAATATTTTGAGAAAACTCCATACTGTTTTTCACAGTGGCCACACCAATCTGCATTCACACCAACAGTGCATATGGGTTCCCTTTTCTCCACATCCTTGCCAACACTTTTTGTTTGTTGATTTATTGATGGTAGTCATTCTGACAGGTGTGAGGTGATATCTCATTGTGGTTTTAATTTGAATTTCTCTGATGATTAGTGATTGTTGAGCATTTATTCATATTGGATCCAGCAATAAACAGTCACACAACATGATCAAGTGGGATTTATTCCATGGATGCAAGGTTGGTACAATATCCACAAATCAATAAACATGATACACTGCATAAACAAAATGAAGGATAAAAACCATGTGATAATATCAATAGATGCAGAAAAATAATTTGATAAATCCAGAACCCATTTGTGATAAAAAAAAACTCTCAGCAAAGTGGGAATACAGGGAACAGACTTCAATATAATAAAGGCCATATTTGACAACTCACAGCCAACATCATACTCAATGGGCAAAAACTGCAAGTGTTTCCCTTAAGATTAGGAATAAGACAAGGATGTCTGTTTCCACCACTCTTATTCTACATAGTACTGTAAGTCTTAACCACAGCAATCAGACAAGAAGAAATAAAAGGCATTCAAATTTAAATGGTAGAAGTAAAACTGTCATTATCTGCAGATGACATGATGCTGTATATAGAGAACCCTAAAGATTCCACCAAAAATCTACTAGAACTGATAAATGAATTCAGTAAAGTAGCAGGATACAAAATAAATATTCAGAAATTAGTTGCATTTTTATACACCAAAAATAAACTATCAGAAAGGGAAACTAAGAGAACAATCCCATTTACAATTGCTTCAAAAAAATATCTAGGAGTAAATTTAACCAAGGATGTAAAAAACAACAACCCTATACAGTACTCAAAGGATTAAACAGGTGGTTCTTAACAATTAGCCTAACATGTTATTTCCCTTTTATTCCAAACCAAAATCAGCCTTCTTTTTTATAAACTTATATTTTGACACTTGTTTTCTCAGATAGATTTAGTAGGGTTATAAATTTTGAAATGGGGTCTGGAACTGTAAGACAAAATTTTCATCTAACCAGTGAGTGGAAGAACAAAGATTTGCTCCCACCTCTGTCTTTCACAAAAAACTGATCTCCTAATCACAGTTGAGGCTAGTATGATTATGAGGTGTGTAAGAGAACATTTTTAGTGCTGTATTTAAAAAATTTTTATTCTCCAATCTTTTATTCACATATTGATTTTTCCTTGGAAAAATATATCCATCTCAGACATTAGCTAATCAATGACTTTTGAGAATATAAGATCCATATTTCAAAGATTATATTTTCCTTAAGTCTCCACATTGTTTTTCTTTTAATGTGTAAGCACTAGTTTCTTAGTGTAGAAACAAGTCATGAATGTATTGTCCATAGAAATAACTGAAATTATAAGCTCACTCCATTTGCTTCTTTAGGCCCAGAAGTGGTGCCAGATCCTCTGCTATTATTAGCTCTGGGTTACTGTTTTATCTTCCTCCAACTTTCTTGACTCTGACCACATCTGTGTAAATAATTATTTTACTAACTTTGATCCCATTATCTCTTTTCTGTTGGAGATATGACTTATCAACATAAGCAGACATACTTATACATGTACATACTCATACTACATATATGCCACACACAAGTACTTACCCCATAAACTCCTTAGACATACTTTGACATTGAATTTAATGACATATAATCATGAAAGAACATTTTTTTACCCATGGGGTATAAACATTTTTGGAATCCTTGAGGAAAAAGTGTTAAATCAAAAGCAAGTAATGAAGTGAAAATCAGGGTGAAAAGTAGGAGCTAGGTAACATATCATGGATTTCAGTTTATGCCATGTTTGTATGTAGACTTAACTTAGTGAATGGTCATATTTAGGAGAAATAATCTCATAGTTAAATACACATTCCTATTTCTCCTCTCACCCATGTTTGGTTGCAGATATGTGAGAGAAATTACAATTGAATCAGTTTTGATACTTCTGCCTCATTCAGGCAATAAACAAAAGAGGTTTCACTAGGCCAGTGGTGGCATGAATGTAGAAGTAGTAACAGAGAGAATACTATTTATGGAATTAAATCAGGAGGACTTCAAGAACACACTTTCTTTTTTTTATTAATTTATTTTTGTTGCAGATTTTCTCCTTTTCCCCCCGTTGACACCTTCCTCCTGATCCCCTCCCCCCGCCAAATCCCCAGCATTGTTGTCTGTGTCCACTGGTTACACATACATGCATATAAGTTCTGTGGTTTACCTCATCTCTCCCCCTCACCTCCTCTTCTGTGGTTTGTCGGTCTGTACCCTACTTCTATTTCTCTGGGACTATTTTCTTCAAGAACACACTTTCATGAACAAGTGTAATACCTGGGGCTTGTCACTTATGTGTCTTTTCTTCTTGTTCACAGACTGTATTATTCTTGAGAATGGTTGTGGGTAACTTTTTAAAATTACACTAGGTAAGTGCTGACATTCCCCTTTCTTTTATTTTATTTTGTTTAAGATTCTTGTGTGGGTGACTGAATGGATAACAGAACACTTGTCTGACCTAAAGAACAAGGGAAAATGAGTACATAGCTGAAGGTGGGTGTCAGGAAAAACAATATCACAGAATGGTTAAGAAAATATATCAGAGTGGTGCATACATGGATTCTAAAAGATTTCTCTTTTAGTACAGTCTCTAACACATAAATGCTGTTTGATCTGGACATGCTTACTTAACTCTTTTAGCTTTTATTTCTTACTGCTAAAATAGTGATAGAATTAGCTCTAATATTTATTGTGACTTCATTGCATACATGGCCCTTTATGTGATTACAATTTAATTTTTACAACAATCTTATGAGATAGGGTAGACAATATGATGAGTGATATAGTTTTGGTGCTTCTAACATGGTATTTAATTTCAATTGATTGGAAAGTCCTTTGTCTAAAATTTTACATAGAATATTTTAAGAGTCTTCCAATCATTTCTCTAGAACTTTGTGGTTATATATATATATATATATATATATATATATATATATATTCCTAGGAGAGCAAATGAGAATATATGGTAGAAGGTGTTATCTCTCTGTCTGAGACATAGTTCATCTAAAAGGTTTGCTGAGTTTTTAAGCAGCCATAGAAGAGGCAGGAAGCAATCTGGTGGGATGCCTATCTTATTGATCTAGTGCTTAATTTGTCAGTATTTGACTTACTCAAAGATAATACATGACTCTGAACCTCTGTGTCACTAATATTTTTCTATGGCATTTGAAATGTTAAAGGAGTGGTCCTTGTAACTCAAAGGAATGATTTTCACTGACCGCCAGGTTCACTGGAATCAACTATCATGAGAGGGAGCTATTGGGCCATGGAAAGTGAGTGTGAGAGTCATGATTCTTATTTTCTGTTGAAGGGAGTAGGAGTTCTCACTAACCTCAATTCTAGATGATGGCTTGGTAAATGGTATATAAATTCACCATAGTTTAAGACTAAATCTATTATTATGTTCATTATCACAGTGATCCTCAAGGTTTCCTTATTATACTTGACTCAGCTACAAGTTGCTACCTGGGCAAAGGTTCAGAGAAATCATCTTGTGTCTAGGCTACTATATTGACTGGGGAGGAACAGCATGAAGGTCCATTAAAAATTTTAAATTAGATAAACATATGATCCAGTATTCTAATTTTGTATATTTATTTAAAGATAATATGCCCTGGCCGGTTTGGCTAAGGGGTTAGAGCATCAGCCTGCGGTCCACAGAGACCCGGGTTCGGTTCCCGCTAAGGGCATGTACCTTGGCTGCAGTTTGTCCCCGGCCCTGGTTGGGTCGTGTGGGTGGCGGCCACTCGATGTGTCCCTTTCACATCGATGTTTCTCTCTCTTCCTCTCTCTCCTTCCCACTCTATCTGAGTAAAAAATGGAAAAATGTCCTCGGGTGAGGATAAAAAAAAAAAAAAAAAAGATAATAAATACACTAAGGCATAACTTCACACTCAAAATGCCAACAGCATTCAAGACTCAACTATAACTAATCATCAGAGAGATGCAAATTAAAACAACAATGAGGTATCACCTCACACCCGTCACAATGGCCGCCATCAACAAATCATCAAACAACAAGTGTTGGCGAGGGTGTGGAGAAAAGGGGACTCTAGTGCACTGCTGGTGGGAATGCAGACTGGTGCAGCCACTATGGAAAACAATATGGTGTTACCTCAAAAAATTAAAAATTGAACTTCCATTTGACCCAGTGATCCCACTTCTAGGAATATATCCTAAGAAGCCTGAAACACCAACCAGAAAGAATGCATGTACCCCCATGTTTGTAGCAGCACTATTTACAATAGCTAAGATCTGGAAACAGCCCAAGTGTCCATCAGTAGACGAATGGATAAAAAAGCAGTGGTACATATACACAATGGAGTACTACACAGCTGTAAGAAAGAAATACCTCTTATCCTTTGAGACGACATGGAGGGACCTGGAAAGTATCATCCTAAGTGAAACAAGCCAAACAGAGAAAGATAAGTATCATATGATCTCACTTATTTGTGGAATATAATGAACATAACAGTCTGAGGAAGGGGGTAGTCCCAGAGACGCGGAAATGGAATACAGACTGACAATCCTCTAAATAGGGGGGTGATGGGGAAGAGATAAACCACATAACTTATATGCATGTATGCATGAACAGTGGACATGGACAACAAACTGGGGAAAGGGCAGGGAGGGAGGGGGAGGGGGGAATCAGTGGGGGGAAAAGGAGAAACATCTGTAACAAAAATTAATTAATAAAAAAAAAGAAAAAGAAAAAATAAAACTAAAACCAAAGAAGATCAAAATTACATGTAATTTCAACAATGAAACTTAACATTTTTTTATATATTCTTTTGATATTTTTTTCTGTCAGTATGTGTCAATAGTCTTTGATTTTTTGGTTATTTAATGTTTACAAAATTAAGAAGAGGCTGTGTATGAAGATTTATAACCACTTTTTTCACTAATAGTACAGTGAGAACAGGTCTCCTTACTGTTAAATATTATTTCAAAACTAATTTTTTGTGGGTACATATTTTCACACTCTATATATTTAATCTTTTATCATTCATAATTAAATAGTTGTATTATCTCAAAGAACTCAAGTTATGTAAATAAAATTTCAGGAAATATCACTGTCATTTTTTTAGTTAGTGTGTATTTGATACTTATTAACAAATTACTCTCAACTCATTGCAAAAATGCCTATCCTACCCCCCCTCATAAGTTGTTATTTTTAAATACTATTTAGTTGTAACTTTTAACTTAACACTTTTTGATTAGTAGAAAGTTTAACATAGTTTGGAGTTTGATATTCATTAGTATTTCTCATTTTTTGAATTATGTTGATGAGGTGTGCCCATTTTCTCTTTTAATGTTGGAGTTCTGTGTATGCAGTGGAGGATTAAGTATTTGTCATATATGTTGCAAATGTTTTTCTCAAGTTATCATTTTGCTCTTTTATTGTGTTATATTGCTTGTGATACTGACGTTTTTCATTCTTTCATATAGGCATATCAAAGTCCTTTTAAAGCATATTTATTCATTTATTTGTATACTTAGAAAAGTTTTTCTCCACAGAGACCAGATATTTAGTTTCCTTTTTATTTATCATTATTTTATCTTTTACACATATGTATGTATGAGTGTGTGTGTGTGTGTGTGTAGGATATATATCCTATTAGTTCTGTTTCTCTGGAGAATCCTGACAAATACATGTACTAAAAATCATGTACTAAAAATCTCCTCTGCTTTATTTTTTAAAGTTTATTGTATATTCATTTACACTTAAATATATAATCTGTCTAGAATTAATATACCATTTTGTCTTTTTAAACTGCATATTAAAGCTGGCCCATGTGGCTCAGTGGACTGAGTATTGTCCCATGGACTGAGAGGTCCTGGTTCAATTCCCAGTCAGGGCACATGCCCAGGCTGCAGGTTCAATCCCTGGTAGAGAGCGATGTATTTCTCTCACATCGATGCTTCTTTCTCACTCTCTATCTAAAAAATCAATTAAAAATATTTAAAAAAATATCTTGAATAACAACATTTAAAAATAAATTAATTAAATAAGTAAATAAACTGCATATTAATTTGGCAAATATTCAGATGATATGGCTGATGGTATCTTTGCTATGATTTGTAACCTTTATAAATATCGAAAATGCTTCACTATTAAAACCTGGGTTTTGTCTATTTGTTTGAAAGAATAATTTTTTAAAATTCTATCAAAGGAATATTATTGGATTGTAAAATTACTGAATCACTGTTGGGTATTCATTTTTTTTAAATTTTTATTTATTTATTTTTTATTGATTAATTTTTGTTACAGATGTTTCTCCTTTTTCCCCCACTGATTCCCCCCTCCCCCTCCCTCCCTGCCCCTTCCCCAGATTGTTGTCCATGTCCACTGTTCATGCATACATGCATATAAGTTCTGTGGTTCATCCCTCCCCACCTCCCCCCTCTTTAGGGGATTGTCAATCTGTACCCCACTTCCGTGTCTCTGGGACTACCCCATTCCTCAAACTGTTATGTTCATTAGAATCCACAAATAAGTGAGATCATATGAAACTTGTCTTTCTCTGTTTGGCTTGTTTCACTTAGGATGATACTTTCAAGGTCCCTCCATGTCATCTCAAAGGATAAGAGATCTTTCTTTCTTACTGCTGCATAGTACTCCATTGTGTATATGTACCACAGCTTTTTGATCCATTCGTCTACTGATGGACAGTTGGGCTGTTTCCAGATCTTAGCTATTGTAAATAATGCTGCTATGAACATGGGAGTACATATACTTTCTGATTGGTGTTTTATGCTTCTTAGGGTATATTCCTAGAAGTGGGATCACTGGGTCAAATGGAAGTTCAATTTTTAATTTTTTGAGGTAACACCATATTGTTTTCCATAGTGGCTGCACCAGTCTGCATTCCCACCAGCAGTGTACTAGAGTCCCCTTTTCTCCACACCCTCGCCAACACTTGTTGTTTGATGATTTGTTGATGGTGGCCATTCTGACAGGTGTGAGGTGATACCTCATTGTTGTTTTGATTTGCATCTCTCTGATGATTAGTGATGATGAGTATTTCTTCATCTGCCTCTTAGCCATTTGTATGTCCTGTTTGGAGAGGTGTCTATTTAGTTCCTCTGCCGATTTTTAAATTAGATTCTTTGTCTTCCTTTTGTGGAGTTGTATGAGCACTCTATATGTATTGGAAATTAACCCCTTATCTGATATATCATTGGCAATTATGCTCTCCCATACAGTGGGTAGCCTTTTCGTTTTGATGATTTTATCTTTCGCTGTGCAGAAGCTTTTGAGTTTGATGTAGTCCCATGTGTTCATATTCTCTTTTGTTTCTATTGCCTTAGGTGATGTGTCAGTAAATTTATGCTGCGTATGATGTCTGAAATTCTGTTGCTCACAGTCTCTTCTAGGATTTTTATAGATTCATGAGTTACATTTAAGTCTTTTATCCATTTTGAGTTTATTCTGGTGTAGGGTGTAAGTTGGTGGTCTAGTTTCATTTTTCTGCAAGTAGCTGTCCAATTTTCTCAGCACCATTTATTAAAGAGGCTGTCCTTACTCCACTGTATGCTTTTGCCACCTTTGTCAAATATTAATTGAGCATATTGCCTTGGGTCCATTTCTGGGTTCTCTATTCTGTTCCACTTATCTATATACCTGTTCTTGTGCCAGTACCAGGCTGTTTTGTTTTTTTTTTATCCTCACTCGAGGACATTTTTCCATTTTTTGTTCGGGTAGAGTGGGAGGGAGAGAGAGGAACAGAGAGAGAGAGAAACATCGATGTGAAAGGAACACATCGAGTGGCTGCCATCTGCACAACCGACCAGGGCTGGGGACAAACTGCAACAGAGGTACGTGCCCTTAGCGGGAACTGAACCCGGGTCTCTCAGGACCGCAGGCCGACGCTCCAACCGCTGAGCCAAACCGGCCAGGGCAGGCTGTTTTGATTATAGTGGCATTATAGTATAACCTGAAATCTGGTATTGTGATCCCTCCAACTTTGTTCTTCCTTTTCAAGATTGCTATGGCTATTCGAGGCCTTTTTTGGTTCCATATGAACTTTTGAAGTAATTGTTCTAATTCTGTGAATTATGCCATTGGTATTTTGATGGGGATTGTGTTGAATCTATATATTGCTTTGGGTAATATGGACATTTTAATGATGTTAATTCTCCCAATCCATGAACAGGGTATGTGCTTCCACTTTTTTATATCTTGCTCTATTTCTTTTTCAATGACCTGTAGTTTTCTGCGAATAGGTCCTTTATTTCTTTGGTTAAGTTTATTCCTAGGTATCTTAATTTTTTTGCCGCAATGGTAAATGGGATTTTTTGCTTAGTTTCTCTTTCTGTGAGTTCATCGTCGGTGTATAAGAATGTCATCGATTTCTTGACGTTAATATTGTATCCTGCTCCTTTTCCAAATTCATTTATCAAGTCTAGTAAACTTTTGGTGGAGTCTTTGGGGTTTTCTATGTACAGTATCATGTCATCTGCAAATAATGACAGTTTCACTTCCTCCTTTCCAATTTGGATCCCTTTTATTTTTTCTTCCTGTCTGATTTCTGTGGCTAAGATTTCCAGTACTATGTTAAATAGGAGTGGCGAAAGTGGGCATCCTTGCCTTGTTCCTGTTCTTAAGGGAAATGCTTTTAGTTTTTGCCCATTGAGTATGATGTTGGCTGTAGGTCTTTCATATATGGCCTTTATTATGTCTAGATATGATCCCTCTATTCCCACACTGCTGAGCATTTTTATCAGAAATGGATGCTGGATTTTGTTGAAGGCTTTTTCGGCATCTATTGATATTATCATGTGGTTTTTATTCTTCATTTTATTGATGCGGTGTATCACATTTATGGATTCACGAATATTGTACCAGCCTTGCATCCCTGGGATGAATCCCACTTGGTCATGGTGGATAATTTTTTTGGTGTATTGCTGGATTCGATTTGCTAGTATTTTGTTCCGGATTTTGGCATCTATGTTCATCAGGGATATTGGCCTGTAGTTTTCTTTCTTTGTTGTGTCTTTTTCTGGTTTTGGAATTAGAATTATGCTGGCTTCATAAAACGAATTTGGAAGTCTTCCTTCTTCTTGAATTTTTTGAAATAGTTTGAGGAGAATGGGTGTTAGTTGTTCTTTGAATGTTCGGTAAAACTCCCTCGTGAAGCCATCCGGGCCTGGGCTTTTGTTTGCTGGGAGAGTCTTGATTACATCTTCAATTTATTCTGTTGATATTGGTCTGTTCAAGTTTTCTGTCTCTTCCTGATCCAGTTTTGGGAGACTGTGTGTTTCTAGAAATTTGTCCATTTCGCTTAGATTTTCGAATTTGTTGCCATATAATTGTTCATAGTAGTTGTTAACAATCTTTTGTATTTCTGTGGTGTCAGTTATTATCTCTCCTCTTTCATTTCTGATTTTATGTATTTGGGCTCTCTCTCTTTGTTTCTTGGTGAGTCTAGCTAAGGGTCCATCAATCTTGTTTATCTTTTCGAAAAACCAGCTCTTTGTTTTATTGATCCTCTGAATTGTTTTTTTGGTCTCTATGTCATTTATTTCTGCTCTGATCTTTACTATTTCCTTCCTTCCTTCTTGCTCTGGGGTTTTCTTTTTGTTTGCTCTCTAGTTCTTTAAGTTGTGAGATTAGATAGTCCATTAGAGATTTTTCTTGTTTTTTGAGGTTAGCCTGTAGTGCTATGAACTTCCCTCTCAGAACTGCTTTTGCTGCATCCCATACATTTTGTGTTGTTGTGTCTTCATTTTCATTGGTTTCCAGGAAGTTTTTAATTTCTTCCTTGATCTCCTCAGTGACCCATTCATTGTTTAATAACATGCTATTTAGCTTCCATGTGTTCAAATGTTTTTGTATGTTCTTCTTGCAATTGATTTCTAGTTTCATGCCATTGTGGTCTGAGAAGATGCTTGATATAATTTCAATCTTCTTGAACTTGTAAAGACTTAGTTTGTGCCCTAACATGTGGTCTATCTTTGAGAATGTCCCATGTGCACTTGAGAAGAATGTGAATTCTGCAGTTTTGGGGTGTAATTCTTTGTAGATATCTATTAAATCCATTTGGTCTAGTGCTTCATTTAGAATCTCTGTTTTCTTGCTAATTTTTTGTCTAGAGGATCTATCCAGTGATGTCAGCGGGGTGTTGAAGTCCCCTGCTATGATTGTATTGCTATCGATTTCTCCTTTGACGTCCTCCAAAAGTTTTTTAATATATTTGGTGCTCCTATATTGGGTGTATATATGTTTATCAAGGTTATATCTTCCTGTTGGATAGATCCTTTCAATATTACGTAGTGGCCTTCTTTGTCTCTAGTTATGGCCTTCATTCTGAAGTCTAATTTATCAGATATAATTATTGCTACCCCAGCTTTTTTTTCTTTTCCGTTTGCTTGAAAGATTTTTGTCCATCCCTTCACTTTCAATCTATGTGAGTCTTTTGTTGTGAGGTGCGTCTCTTGTAATCAACATATAGATGAGTCATGCTTTCTTATCCAATCAGCTACTCTGTGTCTTTTTATGGGAGCATTCAATCCATTTATATTCAAGGTGATTATTGATATGTACTTATTTATTGCCATTTTTGTTTAGTGTGGTTCTATTTTCCTTCCCATTTCTCCTGGTAATTACGGCAGTCCTTTTAACATTTCTTGCAGTGCTGGTTTGGTGCTAATGTATTCCCTTAGCCTTTTTTGTCTGAGAAGCTCTTTATTTGACCTTCTATTTTGAATGATAGCCTTGCTGGGTAGAGTAGTCTTGGATTCAGATTCTTGTTTTTCATGACCTTGATTACTTCGTGCCATTCCCTTCTAGCCTGTAGTGTTTCTTGTGAAAAGTCAGCTGAGAGCCTTATGGGGTTTCCTTTGTAGGTAACCTGTTGCTTATCTCTTGCTGCTTTTAGGATTCTCTCTTTGTCTTTAATTTTTGGCAGTTTGATTAGTATGTGTCTTGGTGTGGGCCTCTTTGGGTTCTTATTACTTGGGGCTCTCTGAGCTTCTTGAGCTTGAATGCCTTCTTCCTTCACCAAATTAGGGAAGTTTTCTGTCACTATTTCTTTGAATATATTCTCTAGCCCTCGCTTACTTTCTTCTTCTTCAGGGACTCCTATGATGTGAATATTATTCCGTTTCCAGTTCTCCCACAGTTCTCTTAAGCTGTCTTCCTGTTTTTTAATCGTTTTTTTCCTTTTTGTTTTCTGATTGGTTGATTTCTTCTAGCCTGTCTTCTAATTCACTGATCCGGTCCTCAGCTTCCCCTACTCTGCTTTTTAGACCTTCCAATGTGTTTTTCATTTCTTATACATCATTCTTTATTTATTCCTGTTGGTTTTTCATTTACAACTGGTTTATTTTCAACATTTCTATGTCTTTACTCATGGTGCTCATGTCCTTACAGATGCTGTTGAGCTTCCGCAACATCATGGCTCTAAATTCTAGTTCTGTTAACTTGCTTATCTGCACCTCATTTATTTCATCTTCCGTAGAGGTCTTTTGTTCTTTTATTTGGCTTTTGTTTCTGTTTCTCACCATTTTGGCTATCACAGTGGGCTTTGGAGTCTGCCAAATTTTCCCAGTGGGTATTGGTGTTCTGCTGTTTGTGGCTCCCTCTCCTGGGTTTGGATGCCCAAGGGAGGACCCACTTTAAACACCACCGTCAAGTCTTAGCTTTTCTGGTTAGTGTTGCATGCCCAGGGAATGGTGGTTATCCTCTAGCTTTTTTTTGCCTGGCGGCTATTAGTAGAGGTCACCTGCAGACCCTTGGTTTCTGAGTTGCCTGAAAAACTCCCTCGGGTACTCAGTGTAAGAGGATTTCCTGAGAGTGAGGCAGGTGTTCCTTGTTAATGGGCCTCAATTAGCATTTCAATGGCCACCAGGTGGGGTTGAATCTCTGAGGGAGGGGCCGCTGCCTCTCCCCAGGGCCCTGAGAAGAAGTAAAATGACCACAGTCCTGCGTGGCTGCACTCAGCAAAAGCTCTTAGCACCCTCCAAAACCCGAGTGTCCCCACACAGTTCCAGTCCAGTCTGCCTTCCCTCTGCCAGAGCCCAAGGTGAGTGGCTGCTGCCAATTTAGCCTCTGTCCAGACTCTGCGTCCTGGAGCCGCCTGAGACTTTTAACCCGAGGGCACTGCTTCCAGCCAAGGGCGTCTGCGGCTGTGGCCCCAGCTGAGGGAGGTTGTATTCAGCAGAAGCCCCAGGACTGAGCCGAGGTAGTGGGACACTGCAGAGGTGGCAGTAGCATCCAGCACAGTCCCCTGGTCCCCGCGAGTCCACGTGGCGCCTGCCGAGGGCTTAGCACGCAGAGTTCGCGGGACTCAGCCTTGGTAGCAGCGTCCTGCCGAGTCCCCTGGTGCCCGCGAGTTTATGCGGCTCCAGCCGAGAGCTTAGCAGGCTACAGAGTTCCTAGGGCCCATGCAGGGTGGCAAGGGAGGCGGTAGCAGTAACTTCCCGCCGAGTTCCCTGGTCCCGCCGAGTCCCCTGGTGCCCGGGTATTCAATTTTTTAAAATAACATTGTTGTCTCTATTGAAAGTATAGCAATGGTCTCATGATTTCCATTTACCTACCTGTAGTAAATTACATTAATACATTTCTCAAAGTTAAATGGCAAAAAAAAAAAAAAGACTCAACTATCATAGGATGGTGCACATTACCCATAAGAAACATACCTGGAGCATGGAGTTCAGGTGATCTAGAAGATTATTTCACTGAGCCCCAAAAAACACCTTCAACATAAAGCCATGATAATAAGTTTGGGAGTCATAGGAAATCTACCAAATACACAGAGACAAAATGGAGAGGAAAAGAAATAGGCCCTAAAAAAAAGAACAAAAAAAATTCCCAGAAAATTTTTAAATGAAATGGGAGCAATCAGAATATCAGATGCAGAGTTTTAAAAATTGTTATAAGAATGCTCAAGGAACTTAGAGGAAGAATGGATATTCATCAATGAGAAGATAAATAAAGAGATAGTAAGCATTGAAGAGGATATGGAATCCATAAAAATGAACCAGTCAGAAATGAAGATTACAATATCAGAAATGAAAAATACACTAGAAGGAATCAACAGAAGGCTAGATAAAGCAGAGGATCAAATCAGCAATTTAGAAGACAAGATAACAGTAAGCACCCAAGCACAGTATCAAAAAGAAAAGATAATTTTAAAAACTGAGGAAAGTCTAAGGGATCTCTGGTTCAACATCAAATGTAACAACATTTATATCATAGGGTTACCAGAAGGAGAAGAGAGTGAGCAAGGGATAGAGCACCTGTTTGAAGAAATAATGGCTGACAATTTCCCTAATCTGGTGAAGGAAAAAGTCAAACAAGTTCAGGAAGCACAGAGAGTCCCAATCAAGATGGACCCAAAGAGACCAACACTGAGAAACATGATAATTAAAATGGCAAAGATTAAAGACAAAGAGAGAATCTTAAAGGCAGCAAGAGAGAGACAGTTAGTTACCTAAAAGAGAGTTCCCATAGGCTGTCAGCTGATTTCTCAACAGAAACACTTCAGGCCAGAAAAGATTGGCATAAAATACTCAAAGTGATGAAAAGCAAGGACCTGCAACCAAGACTAATTTATCGACCAAGGCTATAATTTAAAATTGAAGGTGAGCCTGGCCAGTGTGGCTCAGTGGTTGAGTGACAACCCATGCACCAAGAGGTTGCTGGTTCGATTCCCAGTCAGGGCACATGCCCAGGTTGTGGACCCAATCCCCAGAGGAGGGCATGCAGGAGGCGGCCAATTGATGTTCTCTCTTATCGATGTTTCTCTCTCTCTCCTTCTCCTTTCCTTTCTTTCTAAAAACAATAAAGAAAAAAATTATTTTTTTAAAATATTGAAGGTGAAATGAAGAGATTCCCAGACAAAACAAACAAACAAACAAACAAACAAACAAACAAACAAAACCCAAAAGGCTGAAAGAGTTCATTACCACCAAACTAGTGTTACAAGAAATGTTAAAGGAACTGCTTTAAGAAGAAGAAGAAAACAAATGAAAATGAACACATAACAATCCCAAATCTATGGAATACAGCAAAAGCAGTCTTAAAAAGAAGTTCATAGCATTACAGGCCTATCTCAAGAAACAAGAAATATCTCAAATAAACAATTTAACCTAATACTTCAAGGAACTAGAAAAATAACAACAAAAAAGCCCACAGTAAGTAGAAGGAAGGAAATGATGAAGATCACAGCAGAAATAAACAAAAATAGTCTGAAAAACAATATAAATGGGCAATAAAACCAAGAGCTGTCTTTTAAATAAAGATAAATAAGACTAATCAATCTTTAACCAGACACATTAAGAAAAAAAGAGAGAGGTCCAAAATAAATAGAATTAGAAGTGAAAGGGAAGCAACACCTGACACAAGGGAAATAGAAAGGATTATAAAAAATATTATTAACAAGTATATGCCAACAAATTGGACAATCTAGAAGAAATGGTTAAATTCCTAGAAATATTCAATCTCCTAAAATTGAATCAAGAAGAAATGGAATATCTGAATAGATTAATTATAATAGATTGATTAATGCCCTGTACGGTTTTGCTCAATGGTTAGAGCATTGGCCTGCAGTCTGGAGAGACCGAGGTTGTACCCGCTAAGGGCATGTACCTCTGTTGCAGTTTGTCCCTGGCCCTGGTTGGGTCGTGTGGGTGGCGACCACTCGATGTGTCCCTTTCACGTCCATGTTTCTCTCTCTCTCCCCCTTCCACTCTATCTGAACAAAATATCGAAAAATGTCCTCGGGTGAGGATAAAAAAATAGATTGATTAATGAAATTGAAGCAGTAATTAAGAAAACCTCAACAAACAAAAGTACTGGACAAGATGGCTTCACAGGTAAATTTTAGCAAATATTCAAAGAAGAATGAATACCTATCCTTCTCAAAGTATTCCAAAAAATTGAGAGGAGTGAAGACTACCAAGCTCACTTTATAAGGCTAACATTATCCTAATCTTAAAACAAGGCAAAAATACTACAAAGAAAGAAAATTGTAGGCCAATTTCTCCAATAACAATAGATGCAAAAATCCTCAACAAAATTTTAGCCAACTGAATCCAGCAATTCATTAAAAAGATCATAAACCATGATCAAGTGGAATTTATTCTTGGGACACAAAGTTGGAACATTATCTACAAATCAATTAACATGATACACCACATAAACAAAAAGAAAGATAAAAGTCATATGATCATATCAATAGATGCAGCAAAAGCTTTTAACAAAATCCAGCATCAATTCAGGATAAAAACTCTCAGCAAAGTAGGAATAGAGGAAACCTAACTCAATGTAATAAAGGCCATATATGATCAACACACAGGTAACCTCACACTCAGTGGGGAATAACTAAAAGCATTTCCCTTAAGATCAGGAACAAGACAGGGATGTCCACTTTTACCACTCTTGTTCAACATAGTATTGGAAGTCCTAGTCACAGCAATCAGACAAGAAGAAGTAAAAGATATCTGAATTAGAAAGAAAGAAGTCAAACTGTCATTATTTGAGGATGATATAGTAGTGTATTTAGGGAACCCTAAGGATTCCACCAAAAAGCTAGTAGAACTGGTAAATTAATTCAGTAAAGTAGCAGAATAAAAAATAAATATCTAGAAATCAGTTACAGTTTTATACACCAATAATGAACTATCAGGAAAAGAAACTAAGAAAGCAATGCCATTTACAATTGCATCAGAAAATAAAATACCTAGGAATAAATTTAACACAGGAGGTAAAAGATCTGCACTGTGAAAATTATTAGACACTGAAGAAATAAGTTGAAGAAGATATAAATAAATGGAAGCATATACCATGATCATGAATAGGAAGAATTAATATTGTTAAAATCTCCATAGTACTCAAAGCAATCTATAAATTAAATGCAATTCTTATCAAACTACCAATTACATGTTTCACAGAACTAGAACAGATAATAAAAAAAATTATATGAAGCAACAGAAGACACTGAATGGCTACAGCAATTTTAAAAAAGAAGAACAAAGTCAGAGGAGTCATGCTACCTGATATTACAAGGCCATAGTAATTAAAACAGCATCAGACTGGCATGAAAACAGACATATAGACCAATGGAACAGAATAGAGAGCCCAGACATAAATTTACACCTATATGGTCAACTAATATTTTACAAAAATGGGAAAAGCATACAATGCAGTAAAAGTCTGTTCAACAATGGTTCTGGGAAAATTGGACAGATAAATTAAAAAAACAATTAAACGACCCACTTCTAACACTATACACAAAAATAAAATGAATTAAACACTTAAATTTAAGACCCCCAAATCATAAAACTCCTAGAAGAAAATATAGGCAGTAAAATCTGGACCTTTTTTTAGTAATATTTTTTCTGATATATATCCTCAAACAAGGGAAACAAAATAAAAAATAAACAAATGCAACTACATCAAACTGAAAAGTGTTTGAATAGCAAAAAAAAACTGTAGAAAATGAAAAGACAACTACTGGATGGGAACACATAATGGCCAATGATAAGGGGATACTATTCAAAATTTATAAAAAATCATTCAACTTGTCTTCTAACTCACTGATTCAGTCCTCAGCTTTTTCTAATCTACTATTGAATCCTTCAAGGATAATTTTTATTTCAGCTATGTCATTCTTTATTTCCACTTTATTTTTATTCATAGCTTTTACCTCTTTTTTCATGGTGATGTAATTCCCACTGAGTTCTTTATAATTCTCACCAAGTAGCTTGTAATTCTCACTAAGTTTTTTGAGCACCTTTAAAACCATTACTTTGAACAATGTACACTACATAAATACAAAGGATTGTAAGAAAATACTATGAACAATTATATGCCAACAAATTGGACAACCTATGAGAGATGGACAAATTCTTAGAATCATACAAACTTACAAAACTCAATCAGGAAAAGTCAGAAAATCTGAATAGACCAATGACAACTAAGGAAATTGAAGCAGTAATCAATAAACTCACAGCAAACAAAAGCCCTGGTCTGGATGGCTTCACAGGGAGTATTACCAAACATTTAAAGGAGAACTAACACCTGTTCTCAAACTATTTCAAAAAAAATTTCAAGAGAGCCCTGGCAAGTTTGGCTCAGCGGTTAGAGCATCGGCCTGCAGTCTGGAGAGACCCGGGTTCGGTTCCCGCTAAGGGCACGTACTTCGGTTGCAGTTTGTCCCCGGCCCTGGTTGGTCGTGCGGGTGGCAGCCACTCGATGTGTCCCTTCACGTCGATGTTTCTCTCTCTCTCTCCCTTCCTCTCTCTCCCTCCCACTCTATCTGTACAAAAAAATGGAAAAATATCCTTGGGTGAGGATAAAAAAAAAAAAATTCAAGAGAAAGGAAGACTTCCAAGCTCTTTTTATGAGGTCAGCATAATCCTAAATCCAAAACCAGATAAAGACACTACAAAGAAAAAAACTACAGGCCAATATCCATGATGAATATAGATGCCAAAATTCTCAACAAATTATTAGCAAATTGAATCCAGGAATCTAGTAAAAAAAATTATTCCCCATGACCAATTGGAATTTATACCAGGGATATAAGGCTGGCACATTATTTGCAAATTTATAAATGTACTACACCAGATAAAGAAAATGAATAATAAAAATCATATGATCATATCAGTACATGCTGAAAAACATTAAACAAGATCCAGCACCCACTTTTGATAAAAATCTCAGCAAAGTGGGAACGTAATAAAGGCCATATATGAGAAACCCACAACCAACATGATACTCAGTGGGATAAACTAAAAGCATTCCCCTTAAGAACAGGAAGAAGACAGGGATGTCTGCTTTTCCACTCTTCTTCAACATTGTACTGGAAGTCATAACCACAGCAATCAGAGAAGAAGAAACAATAAAAGGCACCCAAATTCAAAAGCAGAAAGTAAAACTGTCATTATTTGTAGCTGACATGATATTGTACATAGAAAACCCTAAAGACTCTACCAAAAAACTACTAGACTTAATAAATTAATTTGGCAAAGTAGCAGGATACAAAATTAACATCCAGATATTGATAGCATTTTTATACACCAATAATGAACATGCAGAAAGAGAAACTTAAAAAAAATCCCATTTACCATTGCAAGAAAAAATTAAGATACCTAGGAATAAACTTAACCAAGAAAGTAAAAGACTTGTTGTTCTCAGAAAACTATAGGACATGGAAAAGAGAAATAGAGGAAGATATAGAAAAGTGGAAGCATATACTATGTGAATGGATTGGAAGAAATGTCCATGCTACCCAAAGTGGCCTATAGATTCAATGCAATCCCTATTAAAATATTAATGTCATATTTCACAGGTCTAGAACAAAAACTCCAAAAGTTTATATGGAATCAAAAAAGATCCTGAATAGCCACAGCAATCTTGAAGAAGAAGAACAAAGTTGGAGAGATCGCAATTCCAGATATCAGGTTATACTACAAAGACACTGGGATCAAAACAGCCTGGTACTGGCACAAGAACAGGCATATAGATCAATGGAACAGAACAGAGAACCCAGAAATTGACCCAAGCGATTATGCTCAATTGATTTTTGACAAAGGAGGCATGAACATACAATGAAGTAAAGACAGTCTCTTCAATAAATGATGTTGGGAAAATTGGACAGGTACATGCAAAAAAAAAAAAAAGAAACTAGACCACCAACTTACACCATACACAAGAATAAATTTTAAAAAATGGATAAAATATTTAAACCATGAAAGCATTAAAATTCTAGAAGAAAATGTAGGCAGCAAAATTGCAGACATTACATGTAGCAGAATTTTCATCAATACATCTCCTAGGGCAAGAGAAACAAAGGAAATTTTTAATAAATAGGACTACATCAAATTAAAAAGCTTCTGCACAGCAAAAGAAACCAGCATAAAAATGAAAAGGGAACTCACTGTATGGGAGAACATATTTGCCAATGATACATCAGATAAGGGGTTAATTTCCAAGATATATAAAGTACTCATACAGCTCAACAAGAGGAAGACAAACAATTTAATTTAAAAATGGGCAGGGGACCTGACTAGACACTTTTTCCAACTGGACATACAAATGGCCAAAGGACATATGAAAAAATGCTCAATGTCACTAATCATCAGAAAGATGCAAATTAAAACCATTAAGATGTATCACCTCACACCTGCCAGAATGGCTACCATCAGCAAATCATCAAACAAGTGCTGGCGAGGATGTGGAGAAAAGTGTACTCTAGTACACTGCTGAGGGGAATGCAGACTGGTGCAGCCACTCTGGAAAACATTATGGTGTTTCCTCAAAAAATTAAAAGTGGAGCTGCCATTTGACCCAGTGATCTCACTTCTAGAAATATATCTTAAGAAGCCTTAAACAGCAATCCGGAAGATATGTGCACCCCTATGTTCACAGCAGTTCTATTCACAATAACTAAGATCTGTAAACAACTCAATTGTATGAGTGTATGAGTGGTTAGTGTATGAGTGGTTAAGAAAGCTGTAAAAGCCACCCACCCAACCTGTCTTGAAACACGGACTAAGGAGTCTAACATGTGAGCGAGTCAGGGGCTTACATGAAGAAAGCTTTGGTACATTTACACAATGGAATACTATGCAGCTGTAAAAAAGAAAAATATATTACACTTTGAGATGGCATGGAGAGACCTGGAGAGCATTATGTTAAGCCAAATAAGCATGTCAAAGAAAGACAAGTATCATATGATCTCACTTATTTGTGAAATATAATGAACAAAATAAGCTGATGAACAAAATAGATCCAGAGACATGTAAGCAGGGAACAGACTGACAAACCTCAGAGGAAAGGCGGGTGAGAGGGTAGGAAGAGATAAACCAAAGAACTTATATGCATATATGTATAACCAATGGACACAGACAACAGTGTGGTGAAAGTGGGTGGGGGTGGGGCAAGAGTAGGGAGGATGGTGTCAGTGGGGAATAAAAGGAGGGACATCTGAAATACTTTCAACAACAACAACAAAAGTTGACTGCCTATATTTTCTTTTAAGAGTTTAGGGTTTTTAGTCTTACATTTATGTCTTTAATCCATTTTGAATTTATTCTTGCATATGGTGTAAGAAAGTAATACAGTTTTCATTGTTTGAATGTAACTGTCCAGTTTTCCAATGCATTTATTGAGAAGACTGTCTTTACCCTATTGCATATACTTGCCTCCTTTGTTATAGATTAATTGACTATGTAGGGATGAGTTTATTTCTGGATTCCCTATTCTGTTCCATTGATCTATATGTCTATTTTTATGCCAATACCATGCTGTTTTGATTACTATAGCCTTGTGGTATAATTTGATATCAGGTTGCATGATACCTCCAACTTTGTTCTTTCTCATGATTGCTTGGGATATTCAGTCTTTTGTGGTCTTATATGAACTTTTGGATTATTTGTTCTCGTTCTGTGAAAACGCCATTGGCAATTTAATAGGGATTGCATTGAATAGATTGATTTGGGGAATATAGACATTTTAATGATGTTAATTCTTTTTATTTATAAACATGGTATGTCCTTTTTATTTTTAAAAAAATTACAGTTGATATTCAATATTATATTAGATTCAGGCATACAGCATAGTGGTTAGATATTTATATAACTTACAAAATGATCCCTGTGGTAAAACTAGTACCCACCTGGCACTATAGATAGTTATTAAAATATTACTGACTATATTCCTTATGTTTTACTATGCATGCCCACAATTATTTTGCAACTACCAATATATGCTTCTTAATCCCTTCACTTTTTTCACCCATCTCCAAAATCCCAACCACTGGCAAACATATTTGTTCTCTGTATCAGAGTTTGTTTTGTTCGTGTGGTTTGTTTTTTGTTTGTTTTTTTGATTCCACCTATAAGTAAAATCATAGGTATTTGTCTTTCTCTGTCCTATTTATTTCACATAGCAAAATATCCTCTAGGTTCATCCATATTTTTGCATATTTTTTATGGCCAAGTAATATTGCATTGCATATATGTACCACATCTTCTTCTTCTTTATTTAAAATTAATTTATTTTTGTTACAGATGTTTCTCCTTTTTTCCCCACTGATTCCTCCCTCTCCCCATCCTGTCCCCAGCTTTGTTGTCCATGTCCATTGTTCATGCATACATACATATAAGTTCTGTGGTTTATCTCTCCCCCACCACCCCCTCTTCTGGGGATTGTCAGTCTGTACCCCACTTCCACGTCTCTGGGACTACGCCATTCCTCAGACTGTTATGTTCATTATATTCCACAAATAAGTGAGATCATATGATACTTGTCTTTCTCTGTTTGGCTTGTTTCGCTTAGGATAATGCTTTTCAGGTCCCTCCATGTCATCTCAAAGGATAAGAGATCTTTCTTTCTTACAGCTGCATAGTATTCCATTGGGTGTATGTACCACTGCTTTTTTATCCATTCGTCTACTGAACCACATCTTCTTTATCCAATGATCTATTGATGAAACTTAGGTTGCTTCCATATTTTGGCTATTATAAATAACGCTTCAATGAAAATAGGGAGGACTATACAGTGCACAGAGGTTTCTTGTCACTGATCATCAGAGAAATGCAAATTAAAATCACCAACAAATATCACCTCACACTTGTCATAATGATTATCATCAATAAATCAGCAACAACAAGTGTTGGAGAGAATGTGAATAAAAAGAAACCTTTGTACACTGTTGTTGGATTGCAAATTGGTGAAACCACTATTGAAAACAGTATGAAAATTCTTCAAAATGTAAGAATAGAACTACCATATGACCCAGCAATCCTTTTATGGGTATTTATCCAAAGAAATCCAAATAACTTATTTGAAAAGATATGTGCATTTCTATGTTTATTACAGGGTTATTTATTTATCATTCATTCATTCATTCATTCATTCATTTATTTTACAGTTTACTTTCTATTTTAATTTGTATTGTTAGAAGTGTATAGTTTAGTGGTTAGAGAATCATATACTTTACATAGTGTTCCCCTTGATATTTCCAGTTGCTAGTTGACATCATACATAGTTATCACAATATTATTGATTGTATTCACTATGCTTTACATCATTGTGACTATTTTCTACCTACCAATTTGAACTTTTTAATTACTTCTCCCCTTTCACCCAGTCTCCCAAACCCCACTCCTTAGCAACTACCAGTCCCCTCTCTGTGTCTATGAGTCTATTTCAGTTTTGTTTTTTCATTTATTTTGTTCTTTAGATTCCACATATAAATGAAATCACATGGTATTTGTCTTTCTTTGACTGTCTAATTTCACTGAGCATTATAACCTCTAGATCCATCCATGCTGTTGCAAATGGTAAGATTTTATTCTTTTTTTTATAGCTAATATTCTATTGTATATATGTACAACTATTTTAACCACTCATTTACTGATGGTTACTTGGGTTGCTTCCATATCTTCTCTATTGGAAACAACACTGCAGTGGACATAGGGATGCATATATTCTTTCGAATTAGTGTTTTGGGTTTCTTGAGATAAATCCTAGAAGTAGAATCACTGGGTCATTATGTATTTTATTTTTAATTTTTTGAGGAACCTTCATACTGTTTTCCATAGCGTCTGCACCAATCTGCATTCCAACCAATGGTGCACAAAGGTTCCATTTTCTCCACATCCTCATCAGCATATGTCATTTGTGGATTTATTGATGATAGCCATTCTGACAGGTATGAGGTGACATTTCATTGTGGTTTTAATTTGCATTTCTCTGACAGTTATGTTGAGCATCTTTTCCTGTGTGTATTGGCCATCTGTATATACTCTTTGGAGACATGTCTATTCAGGTTCCCTGCCCATTTTAAAAAATTGAATTGTTTGTTTGTTTGGTGTTGAATAGTATGAGTTCTTTGTGAATTTGAATATTAACCCCTTATGAGATGTATCATTGATATATATGTTCTCTGAATTAGTAGGTTATCTTTTCATTCTGTTGATGGTTTACTTTGCTGTGCAAAACCTTTTTAGTTTGATGGAGTCCTATTTTTTTTTCTTTTGTTTCCTTTGCTTGAAGAAACATATCTAAATATATACAAATATGTATAAATATATACAAATATATGTATATATATGTATGTGTGTGTGTGTGTGTGTGTGTGTGTGTGTGTATATATATATATATATATATATATATATATATATATATGAAATGACAAAGAATTCACTCCCTGTATTTTTTTTTCTAGAAATTTTATGGTTTCACGTCTTACATTTAAGTTTGTCATTCATTTGGAATTTATTCTTGTGTATTGTGTAAGAAACTCATCCAGTTTTATTTTTTTGCTGGTATCTGTCTAGTTTTCCCAATGCTATTTATTGAGGAGACTATCTTTACCCCATTGTATATGCTTGCCTTCTTCGTCATAGATTACTTTACCGTACAAGCTTGGGTTTATTTCTGGGTTCTCTATTATGTTTCATTGATCTGTGTGTTTGTATTTATGCTAGTACATTGCTGTTTTAATTACTACAGCTTTGTAGTACAGTTTAATATAAGGCAATATGATCCTCCTACTTTGTTTTTCTTTCTTAAAATTGCTTTTCCTATTCAGGTTCTTTTGTGGTTCCATATATATTTTTGGATTATTTAATCTAATTCTTGAAAAATACCATTGGTATTTTGATAGGAATTTTAGTAAATGTATAGATTGCTTTGGGTAGTATGGACATTTGTTAATTCTTGCTATCCATGAGAACAATGTATGCTGTCATTGATTTGTATCTCCTTCAATTCCCTTCTTCAGTGACATAATTTCCTTAGTACAGGTCTTTTACATTTTTCTTTAATCTATTCCTATATATTTTAAATGTGTTTTTATTGATTTTTAGGCGAGAGAAAGAGAGAGAAAGAGAGATGTGAGGGAGAAACATCCATTGGCTGCCAATCCATGGGATAATGCTCAATCCACTGAGCTACAATCAGCTGGGCTATTTTTTTGTTTTTGTTTTTAACTCATCTTTATTGTCGTATGTATTAGCGATGTCCCCCCTTTTTTCCCCATTGACCCCCTCCTCCCCAAACCTGCCCCACTCCTGCCTTCCCCACACTATTGTTGGTGTCCATTGGTTATGTATATATACATAGAGTTCTTTGATATATCTCTTCTCACCTTCCCTTCGCCTTTCCCCCAGCCCCCACCCATCTGGCAAGCAATAAAAAGTTCTCTGTATCTAGGAGTCTGTTTCTATTCTGCTTGTTCCTTTTGTTTATAGGTTCAGTTGTTGATAGATATGTATTAATTACCATTTTATTGTTCATATTTTTGTTCTCCTTCAAGAAGACCCTTCAACATTTCATATAATACTGGTTTGGTGGTGATAAACTCCTTTAGCTTTTTCTTGTCTGGGAAACCCTTGATATGTCCATCGATTCTAAATGATAGCTTTGCAGGATAGAGTAATCTTGGTTGTAGGTCATTGCTTTTCATCACCTTGAATATCTCTTGCCACTCCTTTCTGGCCTGCAAAGTTTCATTTGAGAAATCATCTAACAGTCTTATTGGCGCTCCTTTGTAGGTAACAAACTGCTTTTCTCTTGCTGCTTTTAAGATTCTCTCTTTGTATTTAACCTTTGTCATTTTGATGATGGTGTGCCCTGGTATGGACCTTTTTGGGTTCATCTTGTTTGGGACTCTCTGTGCTTCCTGGACTTGTATGTCTGGTTCCTTCACCAAGTTAGGGAAGTTTTCTGTCATAATTGTTTCAAATAGGTTTTCAATTTCTTGCCCTGTCTCTTCTCCTTCTGGTCACCTCCATGATGCAAACATTAGTATGCTTGAAGTTGTCCCAGAGGCTCCTTACACTAGTCTCATTTCTTTAGATTCTTTTTTCTTTTTGCTGTTTTGATTGAGGGATTTTTGCTCCCTTATATTCCAAATTGATGGTTTGCTCTTTTGCTTACCTACTCTACTATTGATTCCCTGGAAATTATTCTTTATTTCAGTTAGTGCATCCTTCATTTCTTTTTTTTTTTTTTTTTTTTTATTGATTAATTTTTGTTACAAATGATTCTCCTTTTTTCTCCCAGTGGTTCCCCCCTCCCCCTTCCCTCCCCGCCCCTTCCCCCGATTGTTGTCCATGTCCACTGTTCATGCCTATATGCATATAAATTCTGTTGTTCATCCCTCTCTCAGCTCCCCACTCCTTAGGGGATTGTCCTCAAACTGTTATGTTCATTATATTCCAGAAATCAGTGAGATCATATGAAATTTGTCTGACTGGTCCTTTTTTATGTTGTTGATGTTCTCACTAAGTTCCTTGGAAGTCTCCTTAAGTTCCTTGAAGGTCTCATTAAGTTCCTTGAGCAACCTTATAACCAGTGTTTTGAACTTTGCATCTGATTGATTGCTTATCTCCATTTTGTTTAGTTATTTTCCTAGAGTTTTATTCTTTTCTTTCATTTGCGACATGTTTCTTCGTCTCCTCATTTTGGCTGCTTTCCTGTGTTTGTTTCTATGTATTAGGTAGCATTGCTATGTCTCCTAGGCTTCATAGGGTGGCCTATTGTTGTAGGTGTCCTGTAGGTCCAGTGGCACAGTCTCCCTGATCACCACAGCTAGGCCCTCAAGGTGCACCCCTAGTGTGGACTGTACACCCTTCTGTTGTAATTGAGTTTTGATTGCTGTTGGCATGTCAATGGGAGGTATTTAATCAGGCTTATCAGCTGCAAGGATTGGCTTTGCCCTCTGACCACAGGTCTCTGACTAGCTTGGAGGATCAGCTGTGTAGGGGCCCACCACACAGAGCAAGACTTACTTCAGAAGGGCTCTGGTACCCACTGAGTCCCCTCATTGAGTGTGTCACTTGTGGACGTGGCTGAGTGGTGGTGTTTTGATATGGTATGAAGCTGTCCACTGGGTGTGCTGGCTCTGGGGCAAGGTCAGCCACTGCCTGTGTTCTATCCGGAGCCACCAGGCATAAGCTACAAAGTGAACTGCTGATGGCTGCTTCTTGTGCTGGGCTTGGAGGTGCCCAGGAAAAGCCAAGTTGTGAACCAAGGCTGGCTGTTCCTCATGCCAGGCCTGGGGCCACTTAACAAGTGGTATGGGGCTCACTGAGATCAGATGCTGCTTGAGAGATTTTAGGAAACTCTGAAGCAGGATTTAAGACAGACCAATCCTATGGGAAACAGCTTGGGTGAG
Source organism: Molossus molossus (assembly GCF_014108415.1). Taxonomy (NCBI): domain Eukaryota; kingdom Metazoa; phylum Chordata; class Mammalia; order Chiroptera; family Molossidae; genus Molossus; species Molossus molossus. Next base: position 7,786,698 of record NW_023425355.1, on the reverse strand, counting down.
CTCAAATATTGGGTGGGGCAGGGCCTCAGGGAATCATCAGGGCAGGGCAAACAGTGTGAGCCAGGTTGCTGGAGTCCCAGATATGGCGCTCCTCTGCAGCCCTGGAGAAGGACTCACCAAAGGAACAAAGGCCTCCGCCAGCACATCTGTCTGAGAGAAAGCTGCCTCTCCAGCCCTCATCCTGAGGCCAAACAGCTCAGTTCTTCCCTGTATGTCTCTGGCTCATTTCAAGCTGCCTCCCCTCTGAGCTTAGATGGGACAAGTCTGAGTAAGTCTGTGCGTGGGCCCTTTAAGAGGAACTGCCTGAGGCTCCAGAAGCCTCAGCCTCCCTCAGCCTCAGTTCCCACTGGTTTTTCCAGCCAGAAGTTATGAGGATTCTCTTCCTGGCACTAAAACCATGAGCTGGGCGCCTGGTGTTGGACAAGCACCCCTTACTCCTTAGGGAGGACCTTCACAGCCGAGGTATCTCTCCTGATTTTTATTCACCACAAGTGGGTGTTGGACCAACCTGTCTGCCCCCTCTCCTCCTACCAGTCTCTTTATGGCTGCTACTTTAATTTTGCAGTTGGAGGACTTCCATTCAGCTCTATTTCAGGTGGCTGTGAATGATGGTTGTGCTGTAATTTTGATGTGGTTGTGGGAAGAGGCAATACCGCGTTTACCTACACCACCAACTTGACCAGAAGTAAAGAGTTGGGCTATTTTTGATGCAATTTTAAATGATATTACTTTCTTAATTTCTCTTTCTGATAGTTCATTGTTGGTATATAAAAATGCAACTGATTTTTAAATATTAATTTTATATCCTGCTACTTTACTAAATTTATTAGTTCTAATATTTTTAGATTAGATTTTAGGATTCTCTCTATACAGTATCATGTAATATGAAAATAATGTCAATTTTACTTTGTCCTTTCAAATTGTTGTGGCTAGGACTTTGGTTATTATGTTGAGTAAAAGTTGTGACAGTGGACTTTTTTGTCTTGAAACTGATCCTAAGGAAAATACTTTTAGCTTTTCACCATTTTAGTATGATAGCTGTGTATTTGTCATATATGGCCTTCATCATATTGAGGTATGTTCCCTCTCTTCCCACTTTGCTGAAATTTGTTATCATAAATGAATGCTGTATTTTTTCAAATACTTTTTATGCATCTATGAATATAATCATTTTATTTTTATCCTTTATTTTGTTTATTGGGTGTATCATGTTCTTTGATTGGCAAATATTGAATGCAACTTGCATCCCAGGAACAAATCCCACTTGATCATAGTGTACTATCTTTTTAATGTATTACTCATTTTACTTTGCTAATATTTTGCTGAGGATTTTTATATCAATGTTGATCAGGGATATTGCCCCATTCTTTTTTTCTTTTTCTTATTCGTAATGTCTTAGTTTGGCAGTTAGAGTAGTGCTAGCTTTGTAAAATAGGCTTGGGATCCTTCCCTGTCTTGATTTTTTAAAAATTATTTGATAAGAATAGGTAGTAATTCTCTGAATGTTCAGTAAAATTCCTCTTGAAGCAATCTGGTCCAAGACTTCTTTTGGGAAAAGTTTTTCTTTTTTTTTAAATTTATTATTATTTTTTTAATTACTGCTTCAATTTCATTAGTTTTTTGTCTGTTCAGATTTTATTTTCTTTTTTCTTGATTAAGCATTGGAAACTTGTATGTTTCTAGGAATTTATCCTTTCTTAGAGATTGTCCAATTTGTTGGCTTATAAATATTTAAATACTATAAATATTTCTGTGTTGAATTATAGTCATTTGAATTTCTGTGTTGTCAATGGTCACTTCTCTTTCATTTCTGATTTTATTTATTTGGGTTCTCTCTTATTCATGATGAGTCTGGTTAAAGGTTTATAAATTCTGTTTATCTTTTCAAACATCCAGCTCTGGGTTTCATTTATCTTTGATATTTTGTATTTTTTAGACTCTATTTCAGTTATTTTAACTCTGATCTTTATTATTTTCTTCTTTCTACTCATTTGGGCTTCTTTATTCTTTTTCTAACTGTTTTATATGTATGCTTTGATTGTTGATTTAATATTCTTCTTGTTTCTTGAATTATGTCTGTATTGCTATACGTTTTTCTCTTATAACTGCTTTTGCTCTGTCTCAGATTTTTGGTCAATGTGTGTTCATTGTCATTTGTCTCAAGATGATTTGGAAGCAGCCCAAGTGTCCATCAGTAGATGAGTGGATTAAAAAATCTGTAATACATTTACACAATGGACTACTACTCAGCCATAAAAAGAAGGAAATTATGCCCTTTGCAATAGCATGGATGGACCTAGAGAGCATTATGCTAAGTAAAATAAGCCAGTCAGAGAAAGACAAGTATCATATGATTGCACTCATATGTGGAATCTAATGAACAAAATGAACTAAAAAGCAAAATAGAGACAGACCCATAGATAAAAAGCAGGCTGACAGCTGTTGGGGGGGAGTTGGAGGGCTGGATTGTGGAGGAATTAAGCAAAATAGAAAAAAAAAAGAAAAAAACTCATGGACAACAGTGTGCTGACTGCCAGGAGGAAGGGGTTGTGGGGAGTTGGAGGAGAATAGAGGGGGGATAAATGATGATAGAAGAAGACTTGGGGTAGTAAACACACGTTACAGTGTACAAATATGTTGTAGAATTGTGCACCTGAACCTGTATAAGTTTGTTAACCAGTGTCACCGCAATACATTCAATAAAATAGAAAACAAAAATTATCTTTTGATTCTTCCTTGATCTTATTGTTAACCCATTCATTGTTTAGTAGCATTTTATTTAGCCTCTATGTTTTTGTGTTTTTAATTTTTTCTTCTGTATTTGATTCCTAATTTCATACCACTATTTGTATTTGATTCAAGCATTTCATCGGAGTAGATGCTTGATATGATATTGAAATGTCTTGAGACTTGCTTTGTGTCCTACCTACCATGTGACCTTTCCTGAAAAAATGTTTCATATGCATTTGATAAGAATATATATTATAATACATTTAGGAAAAATGTTTTAAGATATCAATTAAGTATATATGCTCTAATGTATCATTTAAGACTGCTTTTTCATTGTTGATTTTCAGTCTGGATGATCCAACCATTGATGTCAATGGGGTGTTAAAGTTCCCTACTATGACTGTGTTATTGTTGATCTTTTTCTTTTTGCCCATCAATATTTTATATATATACATACACACACATACACACACACACACACGTACACACACACACACATATTCCTATGTTGGGTGCATAAAATGTTTACAATGGGTATAGATTCCTGTTGAATTTATCATTTTATCATTATGAGATATCCTTCTTTTTTATAGTCTTTGTTTTAAAGTTTATTTTGTATGGTATAAGTAGTGCTATCATAGCTTATGTTTGGTTTCCATTTGCATGAAATATCTTCTTCTATCTCTTTACTTTCAGTGTGTGTCTTTCTATTTGAATTGGGTCTCTTGTTGGCAGCATATGTGTGGGTCTTGTTTTTATATCGATTCAGCCACCCTATGTATTTTGATTGTAGCATTTATTCCATTTACATGTAGAGTAATTATTGACAAGTATGTAGTACTTATTGCCATTTTATTATTCATATTTTTTTATCCTTTTTCTTTATAAAGAAGTCCCTTTAACATTTCTTGTAATAGTGGTTATATGGCAATTAACTCATTTAAGTTTTTTTTTGTCTGGGAAGTTCTTTGTCTTTTTTCAATTCTAAATGATAGCTTTGCTGGGTAGAGTAATCTTGGTGGTAAGTCCTTGCTTTTTATCAATTTCAATATTTGTGTCAATCTCTTCTGGCCTGCAAAGTTTCAGTTGAGGAATCATCTGACAGTCTTATGGGAGCTCCCTTGAATGTACCTGTTTTTCTCTTGCTGCTTTTCTTCTTTTTGTGTGTGTCTTTTATGCTTAGCATTTTAATTATGATATTTCTTGGTGTGGATCTTTTTGGGTTCTTCTTGTTTCAGACTATGCTGCCTGGATTTGTATGTCTATATCCTTTTCCAGGTTAGAAGAGTTTTTAGTCATTACTTCTTAATATTGGTTTTTAATTCCTTGCCCTCTCTCCTCTCCTTTATGTACCCCAATGATGCAAATGTTGTTATGCTGGTTTTTGTCCTAGAGGTCCCCTAAACTATCCTCATTTTTAAATTATTTTTTTCTTTTGGTTGTTTAGATTGGGTGTTTTCCATTATTTTGTCTTCTAGATTGCTGCTTCAATCCTTTACTTCATGTAATCTACCATTGATTCCCTAGTGTATTCTTCATTTCTTACTGGTACTTTTTATGTTTTTTTTAATATTCAGTTTTCTATCTCTTTGTTGATGTTCTCACTGTGTTCATCTGTTCTTCCCCTGTGTTCTTTGTGCATCCTTATAGCCACTGTTTTGAACTCTGAATCTGCTAGATTGCTTGTCTTCATTTTGCTTCTCTTCATTTTGCTTAGTTCTTTGGTGTTTTGTCCTGTTCTTTCATTTGGGACATATTTCTTTTTGTCTTCATTTTGGCTGCCTCTCTGTGTTTGTTTCTACATGTTGGATAGATCAGCTACATCTCCTGAGCTTGGCAGAGTGGCTCTATGCATTAGGTGCCCTTTGAGGCCTAGTGTTGCAGTCCCTCCCCCTTGTCACCTAAGCTGGGTTCTCTTGAGGTGCCCCTTGCGCATGTTGTGTGTGCCTTTCTGTCATGTTAGAGCCTTGATTGCTGTTGGCACATCCATGGATGGGATTGACCCTTATGCTGAATGTTTGTGAATAATTGCTGTGATTATCGTAGATGATCTATAGTGTCTGAGCTGACAACACAGAGAAGGATTCCCTTTAGCAGGACTCTGTTGCCTGCTGAGTCCTCCCCTTGGATATGCCATTCAAGGAGCTGGTTGGGTAGTCCTCAGGTGTGGTCTGAAGCCAGGAACTGGTGTTTTGATTCTGGATCCTTTTGGGAGAGGCTCTGGTATAGGCCAACCTAAGCTGCTGCCTGTTCACAGCCCAGAGCCATCTGGTATAAAAGGTGATCTGTGGTTAGTTGTTATATGTTGGGCTTAGAGGTGCCTGAAAGAGTCTACACCATCAACCAAGACTGGTTTCCACTAGTGTTGAGTTTGGGGCCACTTAGTAAGTGGCAAGGGGCACACTAATGCCAGCTGCTGCTTGTCTAGGGTTTGGATTTTGAGAGTTTTTGCAAAAGTCTACAGTGCAAGGATAGGAAAGATGCTTATGTGGAAAACCTGTTGGAAAATGTTTGGTCTTGGTTCATGAGTTGAGTGGGGCAGTTTCTCAGGGAATCCCCAGGGTTGGGCTCATGATGTTAGCCAAGTTAATCAAAAGTTCTGATTTGTTGCTCTCCTGCACTAGTCAGGAGAGGGCCCAAAATAGGAACAATGGCTTCTGCCAGCCCTTTGTCCCTGAAGAGACCTGCCCTGGTCACTGGCCCTCCAGTCCTTGCCCCAAAGCTAGTTAATTCTACTCATCTTCGTATGTCCTGGAGTTTTACGGTGTGTGTGTGTGTGTGTGTGTGTGTGTGTGTGTGTTGTTGTTGTTATGTCCTGGAGTTTTACGGTGTGTGTGTGTGTGTGTGTGTGTGTTGTTGTTGTTGCTGCTGCTGCCCCCAATCTCTGAGTAAGTTTGTGAGCAATTGAGTTTATGTGGTCCCTTTAAGATCTGTAGTGCTGAGGTCTCCCTCAGCCCTCCATCTCAGTCCATCATAATCCTTGCTGGTTTTTACAGCCATATGTTATGGGGACTTCTCTTCCCAGTACTGGTGCCCTTGGCTGGGGCGGGGGTTGGGGGGCCCAGTGTGGAGCTGTGAAATTTTGGTCCTTAGGGAGGACCTCTATAGCCAAAATATTCCTCCTGTTTCTTTTTTTATTTCTTTATCCTCATCTGAGGACATTTCTGCATTTTTCTTCAGACAGAGCAGGAGGAAGAGAGGGAGGAAGAGAGAAACATCGACGTGAGAGAGACACATTGAGTGATTGCCACCCACACGACCCTAACCGGGGCTGGGGACAAACTGCAACTGAGGTTTGTGCCCTTAGCGGGAACCAAACTCGGGACTCTCTGGTCTGCAGGCCGACACTCTAACCGCTGAGCCAGACTGGCCAGGACTCCTCCTGTTTCTTAACTGCCACACTGTGTGTGTGGTATTTGCTTTTTCTGCATCTCCTCTCTTCCTACTAGTCTCAATGTGACTTCTTATATATATATATATATACTTAATTATAGGAATTCAGTTTAGCTATTCATCAGGGGTTCTTAGTGATGGTTGTTCTGTAATATAGTTGTAATTTTGATGTTGTAAGGGGAGGGGGTGAGCACAGCATTTACCTATTCAACCACATTCTCTCCTACAATTCTGAATGATAACCTTGCTGGGTAAAGTCTTCTAGCTTGCAGGTTTTCTCTTACAGCATTTTGAATATGTCCTGCCACTCCCTCTGGTCTATAAAGTTGCTCCTGAGAAATCAGCTGATAGCCTTATGGGGTTTTCTTTGTATTTAACTAGTTATTTTATTCTAGCTGCCTTTAATATTATCTCTTTATCTTTAAATGTTCTCACTTTAATTACAATATGTCTTGGTGTTGTTCTCTTTAGGTTCATCTTGTTTGAAACTATTTATACTTCCTTAACCTGTATATCTGTTTCCTTTCCCAGGTTAAAAAAGTTTTCAGATATTATTTCTTCAAAGAAAGTTTCTTTTTTATTCTTTCTTTTTCTGGAAGCTATATAAAGCACATGTTTTTGTGCTTGATGTTGTTCCAGAGGTCCCTTCAACTATCCTCATTTTTTAATTTTTTCTTTTACATTTATTGGGATGACATTGGTTAATACGTTTTATATCCCACATATAAGTGAAATAATATGGTTCTTAATTTATGTCTGACTTATTTCACTTAGCATGATATTCTCAAGGTCCATCCATGTTATCACAAATAGCAGTATTTCATCTTTTCTTTTTTATTTATTTTTTAAAATTTAGTTATTTATTTTTAATTGTTTTCTTTATTGATTTTAGAGAGAGAGGAAGGGAGAGAGAGAGAGATAGAAACATTGATGAGAGAGAAGATTGGTTAGCCGCCTCCTGCATGCGCCCCACTGGTGATTGGCCCCACAACCTGGGCATGTGCCCTGACTGGGAATCGAATTGGCGACCTCTTGGTGCATGGGTCCATGCTCAACCACTGAGCCACACCAGCTGGGCCATCTTTTCTTTTAAATATGTTGTTATTTATTTTAGAGAGAGAAGGGAGAAGGAGAAACATTGATGAGAGATAAACATCCATTGGCTGTCTCCTGCACATCCCTATCAGGGATTGAGCCCATAACACTGGCATGTGCCATGACCTAGAATCAAACCGGTGACCTCTTGGTGTATGGGATGATGCTCAACCAACTGAGCCACACCAGCCAGGGCTCATCTTTTTTTATTGAATCATATTTCATTGTATATAAGTACCATATCTTCTTGATCCAATTCATGTATTAAAAGACACTTCATTTGTTTCCATGTCTTGGCCACTGTGAATGAATAATGCTGCAGTAAATATAAGGGTGCATATGTCTTTGTGAATAAATGTTTTCAAACTTTTGGGGTAGATAACAAGAAGATGGTTTGCTGGGTCATATGGTAGCTCTATTATTAATTTTTTTGAGGAGCCTCCATACCGTTTTCCATAGTGGCTCATTCCAACCATCAGTGAATGAGGGTTCTTTTTGCTCCACAACCTCTATCCTCATTTTTTATTTTTTTATCTTTTCACTCTTCTAATTGGTTGATTTGCACTAGTTTGTCTTTCAGTTTACTGATCTGCTCTGTATTAGCTAATCTGTTGTTAATCCCTTCTAGTTTATTTTTCATTTTAGTTATTGTATTCTTCAGTTCTCCTTGTTTCTTTATTATACTTTTTAACTCTTTGTTATATTTCTCTCTAAGGTCCCCTATTCCATGTTGAAGTTTGGTGATCATCCTTATGACCATTTCGTTATATTCTTTATCAGGGTAATTGCTTATCTAAATTTTATTCTGTTTTGTTTTAAGAAATTTTCTTATTTTTTTGAGTTATTTTCCCTTTTCATTTTGACTTTCTGTGTTTGTTTACATGAATTAGATGAAATAGGTATCTCTCCCATTCTTGATAAAGTGGCTTTTCATGGAAGTGACATATGTGTACACTGTGTGTGCTGGGTGGTTTTGGTAGGCCAGTTGAAGCCAACCAGGTGCACTGACCTACCAAGTTGGAGTGGCTCCACATGGGGAGGCCAGGGACTTGTGGTAATGCCCTGTAGATCCTGTTTGCTCTCTGTGTTCATAGCTGAAATAGGATCGAGCAGTGTGTCTTGGAACAAACTGTGGTGACTTTGGAGGTAGGCCAGAGCACCTGGATAGAGCTCCCACCCATGCAACTCAGGTGGGGGGGGGGGGCATATACAATAGTGCTCACCAGCACCTCCAACTCTGGAGAATTCCCAGTTTCCAAAGAGTTCCCACCACTCCCCAGCCTTCTCTATAGGTCTCTCTCTCATCTGTTGTACAGAAAGTGGTCTTGTGTAATAGCGATGTCTGTGTACACTGTGTGTGCCTGGTGGTTTTGTCAAGCCAGTTGAAGCCAGGTGTGCACTTATGGCAGCTGGAGCACAGGCTTGCTGGGCTGGTGTGGCTCCAGGCAGGGAGGCCAGGTGCTTGTTGTGATGCCCTGTTGGTCCTGCTTGCTCCCTTTGTTTTAAAGCCCAAATGGGCTCTGTGAAGTATGGCTGGAAATGTGCTGTGGGGATCTTGTAGGCAGGCCAGAGCACTTGGATAAAGCCTCTGCACAACCACTATTGAGATGGAGGGAGATGTGCAAGAAGACATAAACAATGGCATACACCAGCAGCTCCAATTCCAAGACAGTTCATGCAGATCCCAGAGAGATCCTGCAATTACCTAGCCTTCTGTATTTGGTCTTCTTCTCTGTTTGTTCAGAGCTGTTTTTAGCCCTCAGTTGTCTCTCAGAAGCAACTGTTTTATATATAGGTGTATATTTCTATGTGCTCGTGGGAGAGGGCAAGATCAGCATCTTCCTACATAGCCACCATCCTTGATCTCTCTGCTAGGTTAAAGCTTTTAATTTGGCTGCTTCACTGTACTCCAAAAGCCAGGGCCTAAAAATCCAGCCTCTCCCAACACCTGCCCCTGTTCTTGGTCCCTGCTAGCCTTACATGAGGCTACACCTACTGTGCACAGTACACACTCCATCAGCAAACCTCTGGCAGCTGGTGTCCTTCAGCTAGGGTATCTGAAGTGGTCCCCAGCCACCCACACAGACATCAAAGGTCATTGGAGCCTTCACCAACCCTGCTATACATTGTCATTATATGGAGGTGCTACTCTTTAAAGACCTGGGCTTCTCCAGCAGTCAAGAGGTCCAGGTGTTTTTTATTGAGGCAACCATTGCAGGCCAGCTGAATACCCTACCCTGGCAATGTTAAAAATTTAACTTTATTTAGTGCAGAATTTAGGGGGAATATGCACACTTGGATAGGTTAGGGCTTTTAATTAAGTATTTGCATTGTACTAGAAAAGCTAGGACTGAGCTCCCTCCATCTCTATACCTGCCTTTTGTTCTTGGTCCGGGTTACCCTGACTCAGGGAACTAGTTGCCTGTGCAGTATAAAATCCATCAACAAAACCCTGGCAGCTGCTGCCTTCCAGGTAGGGAAGCTAGGGACGATCCACAACTTGTTCTACAATTTCCAGAGGTCCTGGGAACTTTCCTTCAGCCAGTGATAGTCCATCTTTAGTTGAAACACAGCTCTGTAAGATCTCAAAATTTTCCAGCAATCAAGAGGTCCAGTTGTCTTTTACTAAGATAACCTTGGCAGGCCAGCCCACAGGCCCTGCCCTGGCAAGGCTAAATTTTTAACTATTTTGGCTCAGCCTTTAGGGGGACTATGTGCATTTGAAGAGGTTAGGGCTTTTAATTTGGCTTCTGTATTATACTCCAAATGCCAGGGCTTAGAAACCTCAGCCTCTCCCAATACTTGTGTCTAGTTATTGGTCCCTGTTAGCCTTACTGAAGGCTGTATTCACATGCACAGTACACCATCTGGGAAATTCTGGCAGCCCATGCTCTCCAGGCAGGGAAACTAAGGGCAGTCCCTGACCACCTGCACAGCCTACTGAGGTGCAAGAAGCCTCCCCCAATCCCATGTATACTCAGGCCTCATTTGGAAGTACTTCCCAGTAAGGTCTTGCTCTTTTTAGCAGTCCAGATGTCCAAGTTTACCTTATTCCAAGGCACCACACTGGGAATGCAGACATGTTTAGCTTTCTTTAGCTCAGACTTTAGGGAGAGTATACACATTTAAACAGGTTAGATCTTATATTGAGGCATCTGCCCTGTACTCCAAAAGCCAAGGCCTGGGACTCCTGGCCTCTCCCAAAATCTGCCTCTTTTCCCTGGTCTCAGTTACCATGATCCCAGGTGGTACATGTATGGGCAGCATGCGTTCTGTCAGTGATCCTCTGGAAACTGGTGCCCTCCATGCACGAAATTTAGGGGTGGTCCCCAACCACATGCACAGCCTAGGAAGGTGGTGGGTGCCTTCCCCAACCCAGGATTAGTCAGCCCCCATTTAAAAGGCTTTTTAGTTAAATCCTAGGCTTTGCCAGAAGTCAAACCATCCAGTTTCTCTTAACAGAACCATGCCTGGCCAGTAGAAAGGCCCTGCTCTGGCAAAGCAAGGATGTTACCTATTTTCAGCTTCAGTTTCAAAGGGAATGTGTGTATTTGAATAGATTAAGACTTTATTTTATTTTATTTTATTTTTAATTGAATTTACTGGGGTGACATTGGTTAATAAAATTATATAGGTTTCAGGTGTATAATTTAGAGTAAGACTTTCGAATACGCATTGTACTGAAAAATTCAGAGCTTAAAACCCTCAGCTTCTCAGGGCACCTGCCTCTTGTTTATGTTCCCCATTAGTCTGACTCAAGGTGGCACCCACATGCAAAGTATGCACTCACCCAGCCTACCTCTGGCACCTGGTACTCTCAAAGCAGGTAAGTTAGGGGTTGTCCTCAACCACTCACACAACATTTTGAGGTTCTTGGAGCCTCCCCTGTCCTGAGGATAGTCAGTCTCTATTTGAACGGCTGTTCTGCAAGTTTCCAGGTTTCACAAGCATTCAAGAAGTCCAGGTGTCTTTTATTGAGAGAACAATGGCAGTACAGCTGAAGGGCCCCATTCTGGCACAGGAAAAAGTTTAACTTTAGTTAGGTAAGCGTTAAGGAGGAATATGCACACTTGAATAGGTTAAGGCTTTTTATGTAGCGCCTGCATTGTACTAAAAAGCCTGCATTATGAATCCCAGGCCTCTCCCAACTGACCTGCTTCTTTTTCCTGATCCCAATTAGCCTTACACAAGGCTGCATATGTGTGTGCAGTATGCACTCTGTCAGTGAACCTCTGGTAGCTGGTGCCCCACAGACAGGGAACTAGAAATGTTCTCCAACCACCAGCACAACCTCCAAAGTTGGAGAGATCCTTCCCCCATTTAGAGGTAGTCAGTAGCATTTGTAAATTCTGCTTGTTCAGGTCCCAAACTTCTCCAGCATTCAAGATGTCCATGTGTCTCTTATGAGAGAACTATGCCTGGCCAGCAAAAAAAAAAAAAAAAAAAAAAAAAAAAGTCCTGCTCTTACAGGACTTGTGCTCTCCAAGCAGGGGACCTCTGGGAAGTGTTCAAAATCTCCCAGAGCTTTGAGAAATCATATGAGCTTTCTCCCACCCAGGGATAGTCAGTCCCCATTTGGAAATGCTATCTAGTAAGTTCCCTGGGCTTTTCCAGCAGTCAAAACGTCCAGGTGTCCCTTACTGAGGGAGCCATGGAAGGCCAGCCAAAAGGCTCCCCACTCTGGCAAGTCAAATATGTTTACCTTTTTTTAGGTCACACTTCAGGGTGAATATTCATATTTAAATATGTTAGGGTAATTAGGCAACTGCATTGGATGCCTAGAACTCCCAGCCTCTCCCAACACCTGCCAGTTGTCCCCGGTCCTGGTTACCATGATACCAGGTGGCATACACATCCATGATATACTTCCCATCAGTTATCTTCTGGCAGCTGTTGCCTCTAGGTTTGGAAGCTAGAGGCAGTCTCTAACCACCTGCACAGCCTAGAAAGCCGGACGAAGCCTTTGCCAACCCAGGGTTAGTAAGTTCACATTTAAAAGTGCTGTTGGTTCAGTTCAGGCTTTTCCAGCAGTCAAACTGTCCAGGTATCTCTTTTTAAAAATAATATTTATTTTTCAATTACAATCGACATACATTATTTTTAATATTATTTTCCTTATTGACTTGAGAGAGAGAGGAAGGGAGAGGGAGAGAGAGAGAAACATCAATGAAAGAGAATATAGATTGTCTGCCTCCTGCCTGCCCCCCACTGGGGATCGGGCCCACAACCTGGACATGTGCCCTGATCTGGAATTGAACCTGTGACCTCTTGGTGCATGGGTCGATGCTCAATCACTGAGCCACACCAGCGGAGCTTGACATATATTATTATATTAGCTTCAGGTGTACACCCCAGTGATTACACATTACATAACTTACTAAGTGATCATCCTGATAAATCTCACATCCATCTGACATCATACATACATAGTTATTAGAATATATTGACTATATTCCCTATGCTGCACTTTACATCCTCATGACTATTCTGTAACAACCAATCTTTATCTCTTAATCCCTGCACCATTTTCACCCATCTTGCCACCACCACCCCCAATCTTGCAACAGTCAAAATGTTCTCTGTATCTATGAGTCTGTTTCTGTTCTGCTTGTTTGTTTATTTTGTTTTTTAGACTCAATCATTGATAGATATGTATTTATTGCCATTTTATTGTTCAAATTTGTTATCCTTTTTTCTTCTTCTTAAAGAAAACCCTTTAACATTTCATATAATACTGGTTTGGTGATGATGGACTCCTTTAGTTTTTTTTCCTCTGGTAAGCTCTTTATATGCCCATTAATTCTAAATGATAGCTTTGCTGGGTAGATTAATCTTGGTTGTAGGTCCTTGCTTTACATCACTTTAAATATTTCTTGCTAATCCCTTTGGCCTGCAAAGTTTCTGCTGAGAAATAAGCTGATAGCCTTATGAGAGCTCCCTTATAGGTAACTACCTACTTTTCTCTTGCTGCTTTTAAGATTCTCTCTTTGTGTTTAACCTTTTGCATTATTAAGAGAACCATGCCCAACCAGCAAAAAGGCCCAGCCCTGGCAAGGCAAGGATATTAACTCTTTTTAGCTCAGACTTCAAAGGGATTATGCATATTTGAATAGACTGACTTTTAATTAAGAATCTGAATTGTATCAGAAAAGCCAGAGCCAGAAACCCTCTGCCTTTCCCAACATCTGCCTGTTGTTTATGTACCCAAGACAGCCCCATATTTGCAGTACGCAGTCAGTCAGCTTGTCTCTGGCAGCTGGTGCCCCCCAAGCACGTAACTTAGGAGTGGTCCTCAACCACTCACATAGCAAGCAAAGGTCCATGGAGCCTTCTCTCACCTGAGAATAGTCAGTCTTTATCTCATGGCTTTCCTGCAAGTTCTTGGGTTTCAACAGCATTCAAGAGGTCCAGGCATCTTTTATTGAGAGAACCATGACAGGCCAACTGAGAGGCCATGCTTTTTTTTTTTTTTTTTTGCATTTATCATCAGATAGAGTGGGAGAGAGAGAGGATGAGAGAAAAAGAAACATTGATGTGAGAGAGACACATCAAGTGGTCGCCACCCACACAACCCGAACCGGGGCCAGGGACAAACTGCAACTGAGGTACATGACCTTAGCGGGAACCGAACCCAGAACTCTGGTCCATGGGCTGACGATATAACCGCTGAGCCAAACCGGCCAGGGCTGAAAGGCCATGCTTTTGAACAGGAAAAACATTTAACTTTATTTAGCTTGTCCTTCAGGGGAACTATGCACATTTGAATAGGTTAAGGCTTTTTATGTGGCCCTTGCATTGTACTAAAAAAGCCAGTGACTTGAATCCCAGGCATCTCTCAACACCTGCTTCATGTTAATGATCCGAATTAGCTTTACCTTAGGCTAGTCACACATGTCCAGTAGGCACTATGTCACTGAATCTCTGATAGCTAGGAACTTCTAGGCAGGGAGCTTGAAATGGTTCCTTTTTTAAAAAAAATTTATTGGGATGACATTGGTTAGTAAAATTATATAGGTTTCAGGTGTACAATCTATAATACATCATCTGTATATTGTATTGTATGTTCACCACCCCAAGTCAAATCTCCTTTTATCACCACTTATCCCCACTTTACCCTCGTCTTCCTCCCCACCCCCCTTTCCCTCTGGTGGTCACCCTACTGTTGTCTTTGTCTATAAGTGTTTTTTTTTTTCTTGCTTAATCCCTTCACCTTTTTCACCCAGTGCCCCAATCCCCACTCCTCTATCAGCTGTCAGTCAGTTTTCTGTATCTATCAGTCTGTTTCTATTTTGTTTATTTATTTTGTTCATTATATTCCACATGTAAGTGAAATCATATGGTATTTATTTTTCTCTGACTGGCTTATTTCACTTAGCATAATAGTCTCCAGCATGGATGGATTTGGAATGATTCTTAACCACTAGCACAGCCTCCCATTTTTCAGAGATTCTTCCTCAACTTAGATATAGTTTCTATTTAAAAGTTCTTCCCAGTAAGGTCTTAAGGTTCTGCAGATTTAAGATGTTCGGGTATACCCCGGCCGGTTTGGCTCAGCAGTTAGAGCGTTGGCCCATGGACCAAAGAGTCCGGGGGTTCGATTTCGGCCAAGAGCACGTACCTCAGTTGCAGTTTGTCCCCAGCACCGGTCCAGGTCATGCAGGTGGCAGCCAATTGATGTGTCTCTCTCACACTGATGTTTCTCTCCTTCTCTCTTCCCTCTCACTCTATCTGAAGATAAATGTAAAAATATCCTTGGGTGAGGATTTAAATAAAACGATGTTCAGGTGTATTCTATTGAGAAAAACATGCCAGGCCATCCGAAAACCCTGCCCTTACAAGATGAGGATATTATCTTTATTTTTAGCTTATATTTCAGTGGGAATATGCTCATTTGAATCAATTTAACCTTTCATTTAGGGATCTATATTGTACTCAAACAGCCATGGCCTGGAACCTCAGCCGCTGCCAACATCTACCTCTTGATTTTGGTCCTTGGTTGCCAGACTCCAGGTAGCACAGGCATGCACAATTCATATTTCATCAATGATCCTCTGACAGCTGGTGTTTTCTAGGCAGGGGAGATATGGGTGGTTTTTTAAAACTGGCACAGCTCCTAGGGATCGTAGGAGTTTTTTCCCACCCAGAAATAGGCCCCATTTGGAAGTGCTGTGTGCTAAAGTCCCAGGCTTCTCTAGCAGTCACGATATTCAGGTGTCTCTTATTGAGGGCACCATGGAGGCCAGCTGAAAGAACTTGCCCTGGCAAGTCTAATACGTTTACCTTTTTAAAAGCTCAGACTTCAGAGGGAACATATGAATTTGAATACGTTACGGCATATAATTAGGCATCTGCATTGAACTCCAAAAGCCAGGGCCTGGGACTCCTTACCTTTTCTAGCACCTGCCTATTGTCCCTGATCCTGGTTACCATGATCCCAGGCAACACACACATGTGCATAAAACATTTGGTTGGTGATTCTATGTCAGCTGGTGTCCTCCAGACAGGCAGTCCCCAACCACCTGCATAGCCTATAAAGGTGGAGGAAGACTTTGCCAACCCAGGGGTAATCAGTCCCCATTTAAAAGTGCTCTGTGTTTAGGTCCTGGGCTTCTCCAGCAGTCAAACCTTTCAGGTGTCTGTGATTAACAGAAACATGTCCTCCAACCCAAAAGACCCTGCCATGGCAAGGTGAGGATATTACCGTATTTTAGCTCAAACTTCAAAGGGAACATGTGCATTTTAATAGATTAAAACTAAGTTGGGACTCTGAACTGTACTGGAAAAGCAAGGACTTAAAACATTCAGCCTCTTCTAACACCTGACTAGTGTCTGTGTTCCTGAGTACCTTGACTTAAAGAGGCACCCACATGCACAATAATCAGCCAGCCTACCTCTTTCAGCCAGTGTGCTGCTACAAGCAGGGAAGTTAGGAGCAGTCCCCAACCACTCACACTGCATCCAGAGGTCCTTGGAGCCTTCCCCAACCCCAGGATAGTCAGTCTTTATTTGGATGGATGTTCAGCAAGTTTCCAAGTTTGTTAGGGATAGATAAGTACAAAGGAAAAGAGGTGGGGCATGTGCTGTGTCTAACAAAGCTCTATTAGATGGGGAAAGGCTCAGAACTTAAGGCTTCTCTGCAGAAAAAGAGGGAGATGAATAGAATGTTTCTCGAATATCCTGATCCCTGGTATTGCACTGAGACAATAGAGAGAAAAAACTATTATGGGCTCCTAAAAAAAAGAAAGAAATAAGTAAATTCCTCTAATTAGAAATACATACACACAAGTCCAGAATTAGAAACATTTATAGAAAAGTTGAAGAGGGTCTCAGAATGTCAAGCTGAACTGATGGATGAAGGTCTTTCCATAGCAAAGCAAGTCCTTAAGACTGAGAGGGAGCTCTTTCTTCAAATGTTCAGACATAAATATTAAGCTACAACAAATAAATAAATAAATAAATAAATAAATAAATAAATAAATTTAAATGACAGGGAAACATGACACAATGAAAAGAATAAAATAAACCTTCATTAACAAACCTTAAAGAAATATAGATCTATGAGTTACCTGATAGATTTTTAAAATATTTTTGTTTTAATGAAGTTCAGTATGTTACAAGAGAACACTAATAGACAATTAAATAAAATTACACAAACAAAATGGGAACATTGACTAAGACATACAAATTACTAGAAAGACAAAACAAATTCTTGAGTTGAAGAATACAAAAAATGAATTGAAAAATTCATGAGAAACTTCAAAAAAAAAAAGGCTTAATGTTCAGAAGAAAAAAATCATCAAACTTAAAGACATCATTGGAAAGTATCCAGTCAGAGGCAAAAAAGAAAAAAAAAAATCAAAAAGAGAAACCAAAATATATGGGACATATAGGATACCATACAAAGAACCAAAAAAGCGGAAATAGTAAGTCCTTACATATCAACAATTACTTTAAACTTAAATTATTAAACTCCTTAATCAAAACAGATAAAGTTGCCCAGCCTGTGTGGCTCACTGGTCTAGCATTGATCCATGCACCAAGAAGTTGATGGTTTGATTCCCAGTCAGTGCACATGCCCAGGCTGTGAGCCCAGTCCCCGGTGGGAGGCATGTAGGAGGTAGCCAATCAATGTTCTTTCTCATTGATGTTTTTCTCTCTCTCTCCTTCTTCCTTCCTCTCTCTTTAAAGTCAATAAAGAAAAAGTATTCAAAACAAAAAACAAAGTCACAGAATGGATATAAGACAACAAAACAAACAAAATACCCCAAGATCTAACCATATACTGTCTAAAAGATACTCATTTTATATTTAACAAAACACAGAGGCTGTAAGTGTAGGGATGCAGAAAGATATTCCATGCAACTGGTAAACAGAAGAGACCAGGGATGTCTATACTTATATCAGACAAATGAGTCTTTAAGTCAGAAATGATCACAAAAGACAAAGAATATTATTATTTAATAGAAGAAAGAATTCATCAGGAAGATATAACAATTAAAATATACATGCACCCACATATATTACATTAGAGTACTTAAATACATAAAGCAAACATTGACAAATCTGAAAGAAGAAACTGACATCAATATAATAATAGTAGAAGACCTCAATTCCCCATCTTCAACAACTGATAGAATATTCAAGGAGAAAATCAATCTAGAAATAACAAAGGGACCTAATAGAAATATGAAAAAATTCCACAAAACAACAACAAAATATAAATTCTTCTCAAACACACATGGAACATCTACAGAATAGATCATGTTTTAGGTCACATAACAAGACTTAACAAATTTAAAATTTAAAAGCACTCCAATAATGTTTGTGACCACAAATAAATGAAACTAGAGATCAATAATAGGAGGAATAGTGGAAAATTCATAAATGCATATAAATTAACACCCTCCTATGCAACAAATGGGACCCAGAAACATCAAAAGTAAAAGCAGAGAATATATTGAGACAAATAAAAATGAAAATACAACATACAAAAACTTACAAGATACTGCAAAAGAAGTTCTAAGAAGAAAGTTTCCAGTAATAAACATCGGCATTCAAAAATAAGAGAGCTATCAATTAAACAACTTGACTTTATACCTCAAGAAAATAGAAAAAAAGAACTTAGCCTAAAGTTATAAGAGGAAATGAAAATAATAAACATTAGAGCATAAATAAATAAACCAGAAAATAGAAAGGCAAAATAAAATAATCAATGAAACTAAGTTTGTTTTATGAAGAAGTGAAAAAAACTGACACACCCTTAGCTAGACTAAGGTAAACATGTAGATTGAGAAACAAAATAGGGGACATTAAAACTAATCCCACAGAATTATAAAGGATCAAAAAAGACTACTATAAACAATAAAAGACCAAAAATGTGGATAAACTAGAAGAAATGAATAAATTCCTAAAACCATACAAACTACTAAGACTGAATTATGAAGAAGTAAAATATCTGAACAGAACTGTAACAAGTAAGGAAATTCAATCCGTAATAAAAAACTTGCCACCCCAGTGATATCAGCTAGATGGTGCAATAGGAAGTCTCCTGTTCATATTTCCCACCAGCAACAATAATTTGGCAGCCATTCAGAGAAAAAAGTGCATTTGTGAGAATGTTGTGATCAGAGTAGGAGATTGTAAAACTCAAGTGGAGCCAAAGAACAGAGATCCATTTTGACAATTTAAGTCTGTCCCCAGGTGGTTGACACACTAACTGTGATAATGGCTACAGATCTGGAAACTATTCTATATCCGTGTAGACTCAGATACAGCCCTGTTTGGTGTTGGTCCTCCTACCAGTACCATAAGCCAAGGATTCTGAGAGGAGTTATGTGCACCAGTGTCTAGGGTAAGAAGCTGGAAGACTTTGGTCCTGGTAATGTACCCTGAAGTGGCCAGTGAACCAGCTCTAGCCTCTCATGATTGTCTAAGAGCCCCTGGAGGTAAGTCTACTAAACTCTATCTGACTGCAGATTTTGAAAGGGTCTTGTAACTTGTCTCAGCCCCTACCAGCTGTAGTCAGGGAATAGTTTGCCTTACCAGAAACCTGATGGTAGCCATACATGTCTGCTCACCTGGCCAAAGGCCTGAAGTCAGAGGACCCAACCACAGTTCCTGAAGTGAATACTTGTCCCAGCATCACCCTAGTGAACAAAGTCCTATAGTCTACCCAGGGACCAGACAGGATCTACACCTGCCCAAGTCCTGATAAGAGTATTGCAAAGTATAAAACTCTGAAGATGCAGCAACTAGTCTCATGATCAAATAGCAACCCAGCACAACTACAATTTCAGAGGTAATTCCATCAGCCCAGGGAACTGATGGGATAGACTCTTTACCTGCCAAAATCAGTGTGTAAAGACTGGAATAAGTATTTCCTCCTTCAAATATGCAGACCCCAACAAAAGGAAACAGGGATCATAAAAATTCGGGCAGATATGACACCAAAAGAAAATAATAAAACCCCGATAACTAGCACTAAAGAAATGAAAATCTATAAATTGCCTGAAAAAGAATTCAAAACAATCATCTTAAAAACTCAATGGGAAAAAAAAGAATAGAGATATAAAACTAAACAAAATCAATAAAATAATGCATAAACAAACTGAGGTTTTAATGGAAAAAAACAAAAGAAACCATAAAAAGAACAAAGCAGAAATCTTAGAGCTGAAAAAATGCATGGATAGAACCAAAAAATTCAATGGAGAGCTTCAACAGCCAACAACAGCATGCAAAAGGAAAACAGAAAGCTCAAAGACCGGAGATGTGAAATTAGGAAGTTGGAGCAATAAAATAAAGCATAAAGAAGAGTGAAGAAAGCCTAAATGAATTATGTGATACCACAAAGTGGATGACTACAAGGTGTGGCAAAAGTAGGTTTACAATTGTTTGTATGGAAAATAAGACTTTTTTTTTTTTTTTTTTGGTTAATCCTCACCCAAGGATATTTTTTCATTGATTTTTTTTTTTTTTTTAGATTGGAACGGAGGGAGGGAGGGAGGGAGGGGGAGAGAGAGAGAGAAAGAGAGAGAAAGAGAGAGAGAAAAATATTAATGTGAGAGAGAGACATAGATTGGTTACCTCCCGCACGACCCCAACCAGGGCCAGGGCTCGAACCTGCAACCCTTGACTGGGAATTGAACACAGGACCCTTTGGTCCACCGGCCGATGCACTAACCACTGAGCCAAACAGGCCAGGGCATAGTACAATAATAAAATACTAATACAAGAATAAACTGTGCTTTGCATACTAACAACTATAAATTTACTTTTACCACACTCTGTATTTGCATCATGGGAAGTGTAAAGGAGATGAGAGAGAGAAAAGGACAGAAAGCTTATTTTTAAAAATAATAGTTTTAACTTTCCAAATATTGGAAGAAATATGGACATTTAGGTACATGAAGCTCAAAAGACCCCAAGTACAATCAACCCAAATAAAATTACTTAAGATATATTAGAGCCAAAATGTTAAAAGTCAAAGACAAAAAAAGCAATTTGGAAAGAGCAAAAGGAAAACAACTCACCACATGCAAGGGAAGCCATATAAGGCAATCAGCGGATTTCTTAGCAGAAAGTTTGCAGGAGGGAATGAGATTATGGATGAAAAGAGGGCTCTATAATAAATCTGACAAGTTCAGTGACCAAAATTAACCTCACAGGGTGATCTGATAATAAATTCCTAACTGGAAAGATCATAGTGGGTAGTCACACCTCAGGTATATAACTTCTTTAGTAAAATCATTATCTTTGCCTTAAGCAAGCCCTGTCCATTGTTTTGTGCATCTAGGTTAATACACCTTTGAAATAAATCTTTTTAAGACCCTGGGAAGCATAACCACCCCCAAGAGAGGACATAATTTCAAATGCATAAAAGAAACTGCAAACTGTCATTCTGAGAATCATTTGAATGTGTCTTCTGTTTGGCACAAATAAACTGAAATAAACTCATAAAAATTATCTACAGGCTTGTATGGTATTTTATATTGACATGATGATATAGGCAAAAAATTATGATATATTTATTTTAAAATCAACCAAGAATATCATACCCAGAAAAACTGTCCTTCAAAAATGGAGATAGAGGCTTCCCCAGACAAACAAAAGCTGAGCAATTTCATCACCAATATATCTGCCTTACAAGAAATGGTAAAGTGAGTTCTTCAGGTTGAAATGGAAAGATATTAATTAATAATATGAAAACTTACAAAATTTATAAAAAGTATATAATTCTAAAAAACATAAAAATATAAAACTCACTGGTAAAGGTAAATGTATAGTCAAATTCAAAACACTCTAATACTGTAATGATGGTTCATAAATAATTTTTTCTCTAGTATAAAAAATAAAAGAATTGCCCAGCCGATGTGGCTCAGTGGTTGAGGGTCGACCCATGCACCACAAGGTTGCTGGTGTGATTCCCAGTCAGGACATGTGCCCAGGTTGTGGGCCCAATCCCAAGTGGGGGACATGCAGGAGGTGGCTAACTGATGTTCTCTCTCATCAATGTTTCTCTCTCTCTCCCTTCCTTTCTCTCTAAAATCAATAAAGAAAAAATATTTTTAAAAAATTAAAAGACAATTGAATTAAAACTTCCTCATTTATAATAATTTGTTATACATCGGAAGTACAATATAAAATATATAAAGTATGATATCAATAGTATGAGATGTAGGAAGAGGATAAATCATAAAGTTTTTGTATATTAAGGTGATTATCAGCTTAAAACAGACTGTTTTATCTATATGATGTTTTATGTAGGCTGCATTCTAACCTCAAAGGAAAAAAATCTAGTAAATATACAAAAAATAAAGAGAAAATAATGAAGTGTACCACTACAAAGGAAAACAGCAAGAGAGGAAGAAAGAAACATCAAAACAGAAAACAATGAACAGAATTGCAATATCAAGTCCTTATCAATAATTACTATAAAGGTAAATTAATTAAATTCTTCAATCAAGAGACATAGTGTAGATTAAGAGATATAAAAAATGTCAACAATATGTTCCATACAGGAGACTTGTTTTAGCTTTTCTGGACACAAATAGTATAAGTGAAAGGATAAAAAAATTCCATAAAAATTATAAACAAAAGATAGCAGGAGTGACTCTACTTATATAATGTACACTTTCAGTCAAACTCTGTTACAAGAGACAAAGAAGAATGAATAAAGCTTTGAATTCCTCAATATGATATAACAACTATTACGTGGAGGACATTATACTAAGTAAAATTAGCTAGACAGAGAAAGACAAATACTTCATGATCTCACTTATATGTACAATAATAAAAGTGATACTCATAGAACCAGAGAGTTACTGGGTACTTGGGACAGGGTGGGGAAAATAAGTAGAAGTTGGTGAAAATGTACAAAATTTCAGTTATATGATGAAGTTCTAGGGATATATTGTGCAGCATAGTGACCAGAGTTAATTAACGGTGTATTGTTTCCTTAAAATTTGCTGAGTGTAAACTTAAGTGTTCTTAACATACTGAATAAAGATAATCATGTGAGGTAATAGATGTGTTATTAGCTTGATTGTACTAATCACTTTACAATGTCACACTGTGCACCTTAAATATATATAATTTTTATTTGTTAATTTTACGCCAATGAATGTGTGAGTAAAAAAAAAATTCCCAGCAAAGAAAGCCAAAACAAGATGGTTTCACTGGTGAATTCCACCAAACATTTTTAAAAAATTTATACGCATTCTTCTTCAACTTTTTAAAAGATGGAGATTAGGAATCACTTCAAAATTCACTTTTTGAGGTCAATATTCTTTCGATACCAAAGAAAAAGAGATCTCTCCCCTTAAAGTTATAAGTTGGACAGCTATAATTCAACAAAGGATTCTTTGCTTAACACACAAACATCTGAAGGTAGGTTTATCACAGTAAGCAGGGGAGGGGAAATGGGGGAAAGGACAGAGGCAGGAACTGCAGACACAGTCTGGCACTGTCTATGGGCTCAGCCTACATTATAGCAATGGAGGGCTGGGGTGCAACACCCTCTGAGAAGACCAGAGGGCAGAGGCAGAAATTAGGCCTGAGTGGCCAGTATGCATCAAGGCTGAGCCTAGGGTCAGGGACAGAGAAGTGGTGCGAAAGGTGGCAGCAGTCTATAAGCTGCCATCACCAGACAAAGAAAGCTGCAGTCACAGAAATCCAAGCCCCACCGTCCTGTAGCCCACCCAGTATTACAACCGTATTCAACATATTATGGAGGGGCAGAAGCATTCTTCCAGCCTAAGTGGACTATACTCATTGTGACTGAACCTACTGGAAATAATAGGGAACACAAGGCATTTTCCTATGGCCAAGGTGACACTACAGAAGTCCTAGTAGTTCAGGTAGAGAAAACAAAAACTTGTGTTATAGCACCACCTATTGAAAACAAAAGAAAGACCTCTATCAACCTGCTAAACAGTTAGAGAAAATACTTTTTAAAAAGATTTTATTCCCTCAAATGCCCAGAGTGAAATATAATCCATCATATACTATAAATAACCAAGGTAACAAGATAGTTCAGAAAGAAAATTTTAAAATCTCCAGAAAATAAACATAAAGACATAGAATACTGTATCTCATGCTGGGTGGCCATGGATAAAACACAGGCAGTGGCTGATCTTGGCCTGCACCTCCTGGGAGGCCCCAAAGCCAGTGTACACAGTAAACAGCTTCAGACAACGTCAAAGCACAACCTAACCACCTTCACAAGCGACACACTCAAGGGGCAAACTCAGTGGGCATCAGAGCCCTGTTAAAGTAAGTCCTGCTCTGTAGGGTGGGCCCCTGAACAATTGGTCCTCCATGGTGGTCATAGCCAGTCCTTGCAGCTGATTGGTCTGGGGGTAAATCACTCCCATTGGCATCCCATCAGCAATCAAGGCTCACCTACAATAGAAGGGTGTACACAGCCCACACAGATTGGGGATGCACCCGAAGTGCCCAGCTCAGGGGAGGCTGTGCCACTGGAACCTACAAAACACCTACTAACTTAGGCTACTCTACCAAGCCTGGGAGACATATCAGCTCTATCTAATACATTAAACACACACACACACACACACACACACACACACACACACACACACGGAAGCAGCCAAAATGAGAAAACAAAGAAACATGTCCCAAAAGAAAGAACAGAACAACACTCCAAAAAAAAGAAGTAAACAAAGTGGAGACAAGCAATCTATTACAACCAGAGTTCAAAACACTGGTTATAAGGATGCTCAATTAACTTAGGGGAAGACTAGATGAACTTAGGTAGAACTTCAAGAGCATAAACAAGAACAGGGAATCATAAAAAAAAAAAAAAAAGAACCAGTCAGAAATGAAGGATACACTAACTTAAATAAAGAATAAAGAATCAAAAGTAGAGTAGATGAAGCTGAGAAACAAAACAGTAATTTGGAATATAAGGAAGCAGAAAATACCCAATCAGATGGGTACGAGATTCATTGGGATGATCACTTAGTATGTTATATAATGTCTAATCACTGGGGTGTACACCTGAAACTACTATAATATGGTATGTCAATTGTAATTGAACAATAACAATTATTTAAAACAAAATAAAAATAATTTTAATGTTTTTTCAATAATATTTTGCCATTGTCATTGTACAGGTCTTGCACCACCTTAATTAAATTTATTTCTAGGTATTTTAGTTTTTTTTTTATCCTCACCCGAGGACATTTTTCCATTTTTTGTTCAGATAGAGTAGGAGGGAGAAAGAGAGAGAGAAACATCAATGTGAAAGGGACACATTGAGTGGCTGCCACCCACACAACCCAACCAGGACCAGGGACAAACTGCAACCGAGGTACGTGCCCTTAGCGGGAACCGAGCCCAGGTCTCTCTGGACCACAGGCTGATGCTCTAACCACTGAGAAACAGGCCAGGACATAGCTTTTTGATTTTATTTTAAATGGCAATAGTTTTTCAGTTTCCTTTTTGGATTATTGATTATTAGTTCAATCACAACTGATTTTTGAGTGTTGGTCTTGTATTCTGCAACTTTGCTAAATTTATTTCCTCTAGTGACATGCTTGTGTGTACATCTCTGTGTGTGTGTGTGTGTGTGTGTGTGCATGCATCTGTGTTGGAATTTTTAATATATAAGCCCTATCATCTGTGAAGAAAGATTTTATTTTTTTATTTCTAGTTTGAATATTTTATTTCTTTTTCTTGCTGAACAGTTCTTGTTACAACTGATAATACAATATTGATTAGTAGTGATAAAAGTATGCATCCTTTTCTTATTTCTTATATTAGCAGGGAAGCCTTTCGTATTTACTACTGGGTATCATGCTACCTATAGATTTTTTAAATGCCCTTTATCATATTGACAAAGTTTCTTTTCATTTTTAGAGAGCATTTTATCAGAAAAGGCTGTTGAATTTTATCCTGTTGTTTCTGCATATTATAATTATCATGTAATTTTTTTCTTTATTCTATTAATGCTGTGTATTACAATGACTGATTTTATGCTGAATTACCTTTCCATTCCTAGGATAAATTCCACATGGGGTCTTCCGGTGAAGATGGCGGGTAGGTAAACGCGGTATCGTGTCCTCCCACAACCACATCAAAGTTACAACTAAACTACAGAACAACCATCATTCAAAACCGCCTGAAATCAAGCTGAATGGAAGTCCTACAACTACGGAATTAAAGCAGCAGCCACATCCAGACTGGTAGGAGGGATGCAGGCATGAGGGGCGGTGGTGGCAGTGGCCGTGGCGGCGCGATGGGGTGGTCCCACACCCACGTGTGGCGGATAAAAATCAGGAGGATCCCGCGGCTGGGAAGGTCCTTCCTGAGGACTGAGGGGTCCCCGTCCCACACCAAGTGCCCCGCTCAGGGTTCCAGTGCCAGGAAGAGAATCCCCATAACTTCTGGCTGGAAAAACCAGCAGAAACTGAGGCTCAGGGAGGCTGAAGCGGCTGGAGCCCCAGGCAGCTCCCTAAAGGGCCCGTGCACGGACTTCTCGGACTCTCTCCCTCTAAGCTTGGAGGGGAGGCAGCTCAAGGGGCACCAGAGACACACAGGGAAGAACTGAGCTGTTTGGCACTGGAGCGAGGGCTGGAGAGGGGGCTTTCTCGGACAAACGTGCTGTCAGAGGCCTTTGCTCCTTTGGTGAGCCCTTCCCTGGGGCAGCAGACAGCCGCCATATCTGGGACTCCAGCAACCTGACTCACACTGGTAGCCCCGCCCTGCCCCACCCAACTTTCAAGCCCACCCAACTTTCAAGCCCACCCAACTTTCAAGCCCACCCAAGCTGTTGCCACTTGCTTAACCATAGGATTGGCCTGTCTTGGATCCTGCTTCAGGTTTTTCCTAAATTCTTTCAAATGAGCAGCATCTGGTCTCAGCTAGCCCCATACCTCTCGTTAAGTAATACACAGAAACAAACACAGGGAGGCAGCCAAAATGAGGAGACAAAGAAACAGGTCCCAAATGAAAGAACAGAACAAAACCCCAATAAAAGAACTAAGCGAAATGAAGATAAGCAACCTAACAGATGCTGAGTTCAAAATACTGCTTATAAGGATGCTCAATGAACTTAGTGAGAACCTCAGTGAACTTATGGAGGGCCTCAAGAGCATAAAAAAGGACCAGTCAGAAATCATGGATACACAGTTAGAATTGAAGGAGGCATTAACTGAAATAGAGAATAATTTACACAGCTTCAATAATAGAGTACATAAATCCAAGGAGCAAACCATCGATTTGGAATATAAGGAAGCAAAAAATGCCCAACCAGAACAGCAAAAAGAAAAAAGAATCCAAAAAAAATGAGGATAGTGTAAAGAGCCTCTCGGACAACTTCAAGCGTGCCAACATTCGCATCTTGGGGGTGCCAGAAGGAGAAGAGCGAGAACAAGAAATTGAAAACCTGTTTGAAACAATAATGGCAGAAAACTTTCCTAACTTGGTGAAGGAAACAGACATACAAGTCCAGGAAGCACAGAGAGTCCCAAACAAGATGAACCCCAAGAGGCCCACACCAAGACACATCATCATCAAAATGCAAAAGGTTCAAGACAAAGAGAGAATCTTAAAAGCAGCAAGAGAAAGGCAGCTAGTTACCTACAAGGGAGTTCCCATCAGGCTGTCAGCTGATTTCTCAAAAGAAACTTTGCAGGCCAGAAGGGAGTGGCAAGAAATATTCAGAGTCATGAAAAGCAAGAACCTACAACCAAAAAAAGCTGTCATTTAGAATCAATGGACATATAAAAACTTTCCCAGACAAGAAAAAGTTAGAGGAGTTCATCACCACCAAACCGTTATTATATGAAATGATGAAGGGTCTTTTTGAAGAAAAAGATAAAATATATGAACAAACAAAATGGCAATGAATACATATCTATCAACAATGGAATCTACAAACAAAATGAACAGGTAGAACAGAAACATTCTCATAGATACAGAGAACATTTTGTTGGTTGCCAGTTGGGAGGGGGGTTGGGGGAATGGGTGAAAAAGGTGAAGGGATTAAGAAGTACAAATTCATTGCTAGACTGACAAACCTCAAAGGGAAAGGGATTGAGGGGGGGTGGGAAGAAATAAACCAAAGAACTTATATGCATAACCAATGGACACAGACAATAGTGTGGGAAAAGGTGGGAGGGGGGCGGGAGTGGGGAGGAGGGGGTCAATGGGGGAAAAATGTGGAACATCTGTAATACATTTTACATCCAACAATAAAGATTAAAAAAAAAAATTCCACATGGTTCTTGTGTGTAATCATGTAATATACTCTTTAATTCAGTGTGCTGGTATTTCTTTAAGAATTATTGCATCTGTATTTCAAGGGATATTGGCCTGTCATTTTTTTTTTTTTCTTGTGATGCCTTTATCTGGCTTTGGTATCAGAGTAATAGTGGGATTACATAAGATGTTTGAAAGTGCTCCTTTTTTCTTAAACTTTTTTAGAAAAGTCTGCTAAGAATTTGTGTTAATTCTTCTATAAATGTTTGGTAGAATTCACCAGTAAAGCCTTGATGGCATGGACATTATTTTTTGGTGGCATATTTCTGATTATTGGTTCAAACTCTGTACCTATTACAAAGGTCTATATAGATGCTATATATTTTTTTAGATTAATTTAGATAATTTCTGCATTTCTAGGAATTGGCCATGTTATCTAAGTTATATTGGTCAAAATGCAATTGTTCTGATATTATTTTATAATTGCAATTTTTAAATTTTCTGAAATCAGTAATGTTCTGACTTTCATTCTGATTTTAGTTATTTGAATTTTCTCCCATATTTTTCTGTCTATTTAGCTAAAATTTGCAAATTTTGTTGATTTTCTCAAAAACTGTATTTTTGTTAATATTGATTCTCTGTATATACTTTTTATTTTCTGTCATTTATATCCACTTCATTGTTATTTTGTTCCTCTTGCTAGCCTTTTGTTTAGTTTTTTATAAAAGTTGTAAACTTAGCCCTGGCAGGTTTGGCTCGGCAGTTAGAGCATTGGCTTGCAGATCAGAGAGACCCAGGTTCATTCAGTTCCTGCTAAGGGCATGTACCTCAGTTGCGGTTTGTCCCTGGCCCCTGTTGGGGTTGTGTGGGTGGCAGCTAGTCAATGTGTTTCTCTCACATTGATGTTTCTCTCTCTCTCTTCTTCCCTCTCTTCCTCCGCTCTGTCTGAAGCTAAATGCAAAAATGTCCTCGGGTGAGGATAAAAAAGAAGTTGTAAACTTAGATTCATAATTTAACGATTTGAGACCTTTATTATTTATTAATGTGAGGATTTACCATTATAAATTTCCATCTAAACAC
The DNA here is from genome assembly GCF_014108415.1 of Molossus molossus. Taxonomy (NCBI): domain Eukaryota; kingdom Metazoa; phylum Chordata; class Mammalia; order Chiroptera; family Molossidae; genus Molossus; species Molossus molossus. Next base: position 7,757,679 of record NW_023425355.1, on the reverse strand, counting down.
TACATTTACCAAATCCCATAAATGTAGGTATATTGTGTTGGTTTTTACTTGTCTCAAAGTATTTTGTAATTTCCCTTGTGATTTCTTATTTTTACCCATTGGTTGCTGAGATGTTTGTTATTAATTACTATACATTTAGAATTTTCCAGTTTTTTTAATCTATTACTGATCTCTGGTCACAATCTATTGTGTTTGGAGAATATAAGTTATAATATCATTTATTATAAATTTAGAAGACATGTTTGGTGGCCTGACATATTTTTTTTTCCCCACAGAATGTTCCATATATACTTGAGAAGAATATATATTGGACTGTGGTTTAATGGATTATTTTATATATGTCTATTATGAATACTTGATACATAGCATTGTTCAAGTTCTCTACTTACTTGTTGATCTACTACAAATACATTTATTTATTATCGAAAGTGGGATAGTATAGTCTTCTCCTATTATTGCAGAACTGTAAATTTCCCCCTTCATGTCTGTCAGTGTTTGCTCCACATATTATTTGCCTCTGTTAATTGGTGCATAAGTATTTATAATTGTAATATCTTCTTGATTAATAGACACATCAATATTTAATAAACTCTTTTGTCTCATAACAATTTTTATCCTAAGTCTATTTTGTCTGTTGTTAGTATAACCACTCTAGCTCTCTTTTGGATACTATTTCCACAGTATATCTTATTCTAACTTGTTACTTCCTAACTATTTTTACATTTGGATTGAAAATAAAAATTTGGGGAATTTTTAAATAACACAATTAGACACAAAATTTTAAGAAATATAAAAGCCAGTGCAATCTATAGGATTCCAAAAAAAGACAAAATATAATAACTAGGATTCCAGAAGAAATTGGGAGAAGGATTATATAAATAAATAATAACTGAGAACTTTTGGAACCTGTGGAAAGACATATTCTCCAAGACACATTATAATTAAACTGTTATATATAAAAGATAAAGGTAGAATGCTAAAGGCAGCAGGGGAAAATGTGTAACCTTCAAAGGAACTCCCAATATGTCACCGCTTTCAGCAGGAACCATACGGGCGAGGAAACAATGGAATGACACAACAAAAATATTGAAAGATATAAATTGGAAGGCAAAATTATTCTATCTGGTATAGTTATCTTTCAGCTATAAAGGCGAAATGAAGACCTCAAAGACAAACATAAGCTGAAGGTGTTCATCACCACTCGAACTGCCTTGTAAGAAATACTGAAAGCAGCTCCTAAGATTGAAATAAAAAGATGCTAATCAGTGACTTGAAAACATATGAAAGTATACAACACACTAGTAAATATGAATATATATATACATATAATTTAGAAAACTCTAATTTTATAATAAAATGGTATGTTAACATCAACTTAGAGAAAGCAGTTGCATTTCTTTATACTAATAATAAAACATCTGAAAAGTAAATTTTAAAATTGACAAATTTTTAAAAATCTTTGTATACTAGCTCTTAATTTTGTTCACATTTTCTATTCTTTTTCTTGACTCTGTGCCATTAATTTCTACTCTGATCTTTATTCTTTTTTTTTCCTTCTGCAAACTTTGAGATTAATTTGCTAGTTTTTTATAGTTTTTTGAGGTACAAGGGTAGGTTGTTTGAGATCTTTGTCATTTCTTGATGTATCCATTTATCACTATGGACTTCCCTCTCAGAACTGTTCTTTCAGTGTTCCATATATCTTGGTATGTTGTTGAGGAGATAGAGGCAGGTTAGGCAATGAAGGATGGGACCATGGGAAGGGAAGGATGAGACATGGGGAAGTTTGAGATGACTTGGAGCTCAGCACACAGGCAGGCAACTCAGTACACAGCATATCTGGAAGTTTATTCGGACTCTATATCTCAAAATAAAACTAAAATCACCATTAGAGATTGTGCCTTCAAGGCCAGAAACTCCAAGCCCCTATTTATAGAAATGAAAATTAGAAGCTCCTGGAAGGAGCACAGGTCAATCACATAACAAAAAATGCAGAAAGTCTGGTTTCAAGCAAGGCAACAGGATTCCTGAATGAATTCTGTGAAACTATAGTGTGTTCCTATTGCAGAAAACCAAGTCACCTTAAAAAGGATTAAAGACAACCAAAATTGGACTTAGAAACCAAAAGCAAGCATAGGGTTGCTCCAAGGGAGTTTCCCCTCCTTCTCACCAATAGTCTGGGAGAAGTTGAAATGATCAAAAAAGGTAAGTCACTAGGCCCCTATAGATGACCTAAGGCTGAACCCAGCCAGGCTGGAAACACAAGCTTTAAAATGTATAGATGTTGCTCAGGAAGAATTCCTTGAAAGGACCAATCAGAAGCTAGCAAGATATAGATCTACCCCTAGATAACAGTGCCCCACCAGCAACCCAGTTGGGTCCCCTCCCTGCTACGGGGAGTCTGCCTATTTTTCAAATGAACTTTCCTATCACTTACTCTTGGTCCATGAACTCATTCTTCAGTTTTGTGAGAAAACGAACCCGATCACCACCGCTTGGTTTCATTGTGTTGAACATTTTTATTTATTAGGAGATAGTCGGTGATTTTTCTTTTGATTTCTTCTTTGCCCCATTGGTTGTTCAGGAGTATGCTGTTTTGTTTCCACGCATCTGCATGTTCTTTAGCGTTCTTCATGTTGTTGATTTCCAGTTTCAAACCATTATTTTTGTGTGTGTGTTACATTTTTTTATTTCATTTTTTTCTTAATTTATTTTTGTTACAGATGTTTCTCCTTTTCCCCCCAGACACCCTTTTCCCCATTCCCCCCGCCCCCCCAGCATTGTTGTCTATGTCCATTGCTTATGCATACATGCATATAAGTTCTTTGGTTTATCTCGTCCATCCCCCCGCCCCTGTTCTCTGAGGTCTGTCAGTCTGAACCATACTCCTTTCTATGTCTCTTGGTCTATTTTGTTCATCAGCTTATTTTGTTCATTATATTCCACAAATAAGTAAGATCATGTGGTATTTGTCTTTCTCTGATTGGCTTATTTTGCTTACCATAACGCTCTCCAGGTGCAGCCACTATGGAAAGCAATACAGTATTTCCTCAAAAAATTAAAAATTGATCTGCCATTTGATCCAGTGATCCCACTTCTAGGAATATATCCTAAGAAGCCTGAAACACCAATCAGAAAGAATATATGCACCCCTATGTACATAGCAGCTTACAATTGCTAAGATCTGGAAACAGCCCAAGTGTCCATCAGATGAGTGGGTAAAAAAATCTGTGGTGTCATGGCTGGTTTGGCTCAGCGGTTAGAGCATCAGCCTACGGTCCAGAGAGACCCGGGTTCGGTTCCTGCTAAGGGTGCGTACCTCGGTTGCAGTTTGTCCCCGGCCCTGGATGGGTCATGCGGGTGGCAACCACTCGATGTGTCCCTTTCATGTCGATGTTTCTCTCTCTCCTTCCACTATATCTGAACAAAAAGTGGAAAAATGTCCTCGGGTGAGGATAAAAAATAAAAAAAATCTGTGGTACATATACATAATGGAATACTATGCAGCTGTAAGAAAGAAATATCTCTTATCCTTTCAAACCATTATTTTTTAAAAAGATATTTGATATAATTTCAATTTTCCTAAATTTGTTAAGATTTTTTTGGTTCGGTCATATGCTCTATCCTGGAAAATGTTCTGTGTGCACTTGAGAAGCATGCATATTCTGCTGCTGTTAGATGGAATGTTGTATATATATATCAATTAGGGCCATTATATGGTTCTAATGTATGGTCCAAGTCCATTCTTTCCTTCTGATTTACTGTCTAGATGATCTATCCATTGTTGAAAGTGAGGTATTGAAGTCTCCTACTGTTAATGTAATTTTTCTTTTTCTCCCTTCATATCTATTAGTATTTGCTTAATATATTTAGGTGCCATGATGTTGGGTGCTTACATGTGTATAATAAATCATTTTATCTTGTTGATGAACATATCCCTTTATCATTACATAATATCTTTCCTTTTCTCTAGTTGTCGTTTTTGGCTTAAAGTCACTTTTATGTGATACCAGTATAGCTACTTCCACTTTCTTTTGATTTCCACATGCATGCAATACCAGTTTTCATCCTTTTGCTTTGAGTATATGTGCTTACTTAAATGTGAACTGGGTCTCTTACAGGCAGCATTCACTCTGGTCATGTTTCATTGTCCAGCTAGTTAGCCACTCTGAGGTAGTTTGGTAAATCCATTTACATTTAGAGCAATTACTAATGTTAGGACTTCCCAATGCCATTTATTAATTGTTGTTGGGTTGTTTTCTATTTCAATTGTTTTTTTTCCCCCTCTGTCTCTGACTACTTTTATAAAATAGTTTGTGTCTCTGGTGGTTATGCTATTACTCATTTTTCTTTCTTTTGTGTGTCTAAGCTAGGTTTTGCTTTATCATTACCTTGCGAATTACATAAAACATATATAAAACAGTACATTTTAGGATGACAGCAACTTACCTTTGAATGGCAAAACTGTTCCATTCTTAGGCTCCTCCCTTTTATACAGTTCATGTTCCAATTTGCCTCATTTTATGTTCATAAATTTATTAACAATATATGGTATGTAAAGTTATTTTACTACTCTTTTCCTTTAACATTTATACTACAGTTGAGAAGTTAATACAACATTCTAATATATACAGTTTTCTAATTCTGATTATTTTTCACCTTTACATGTGTTTTGTATACTTTTGTGTTTTCTTGTTACTTCACAGCTTTGTTTCATTTCAACTTGAACTCTTTTTAATATTTCTTGCTAGGTAGGGTTAGTGGTATTGAACTCCCTCAGTTATTTTTTGAGAAAGCCTTCATTTCTCCTTCATATCTAAAAGATAAACTTGCTGGATAAAGCTTTCTTGGCTAACAATTTATGTGTATTGACACTCTGAATATGTCATTCCAATTTCTCCTGGCATGTAAAGTTTCTGCTAAGAAATCCACTGATAGCCTAATGGGGGTTTCTCTGGAGGTTACTTTTTTTTTTTTTCCCTAGCTACCTTTAAGATTATTTCCTTATCATTGATTTTTGACAGTTTCATTATAGCTTGTATTGGAGAAGCTCTTTTGTATTGAGAAAATAGGGTGTTCTATTAGTTTTGTGAATTCTATGTCCAAATCCTTCCCTGGGTTTTGGTACTTCCCAGCTATTATGTTTTAAAATTAACTCTCTGCTCCCTTCACCCTTTATTCATATGAAACCCCAAGTATTCTTATAATTTGTCTTTCTGATGGCATTCAATAGCTCCTATTGGCTTTCTTAACTCTTTTTAAGTGTTAGTTCCCTCTACTCTTCTAACTGTATTCTTTCCATATTTCTATCCTCCCAGTCAATAGTTTTCATTCATTCACCTGGTCTAACTCACTAGAGAGAATCTATTGCATTCTTTATCTGGTTCATTGACTGCTTCAGCTCAAGAACTTATGTGTTGGTCATTTTTATAATTTCAACGTCTTTGGTAAAGAACTCTGTTTACTAATTTCTGATTTTATTGAATTATCTCTTTGAGTTTTCTCATAGCTCATTGAATTTATTCATAACACCTATTTGACTTATAATTTAGATTGCAATATTTTGGGACTTTGAGTTCAGTTGTTGAAGAATTATTGCTTCTTTTTATATGACTTAATTTTTTATATTGTTTAAATCTATGCACTTTAGCTTTAGCCTTTGAAGTAACAGTGATCTCCTGATATAAACTTTTATTTCTTTGGTTTTTATAACTCACCAGGGTGGCTACTAGAAGCCTGTATTTTGTATTGAGGAAGGGAGAGCAATAGCTGCTTTGTGGGTTTTCCCTTGCCCACTGATCATGGCCTATTTTCTGAGCACACTCGCTGAATACTGGAACTTGCTCTTGTAGATACAATTGGTGGCATGCACCAAGAGCCAAGAGAAGAGTTGGGGAGAAGTGTGAAATTAGTATGTGGGGCTTGGGGATGCCAACAGACCTGGTGTGGTTTCCTCCAGTAAGGTAGTCCCAGAGGTTTGTGAATGAACTCACTGCTAAAATCCCAAGTCAGACAGCAGAAACCACATTCCTTTAATCCCCTTTGATATTATCTGCTTTCTTCCCTTTCTCTTCCCTCCTTCAATTATGGCAATCCCTCCTTAGAAATGCGGGTGCTGCTGGGAGAAACAGGTTTCTACATCCATTAAATGCACAACTGTGGTAGCTGGGCAGTCATTTAGCCACCTGCCACCTTCTCCACACAAGAAGTAAGTTACTGTGTTCCTCCTCCACTGTTGGAGACTTTGCTGCTGCCCCTGGCAGACAGCTTATCCCCATGTTATGTAACCTTGAGGAAGGGACAACTCTGGCTGATATCCTCCCTCTCTTCTGCTTTCCAATAGTCCCCATCCCACTGACAGTGTACTGGAATCTCCCCTAAGGCAGGCTGGACTTCTACCCACCGGTATGTGCCCAGGTCAGCACTCTTCAGTTTTGTTTTGTTTTTGTTTTATGCCAACCATGGTAAGTGGGGTAGAGCAGTTTTTCCAACTATCTTTAAGCTTTAGCTCTTAACAAGTCCTTGTCTGTTTATTTTCAGATGCACAGTTGGGCAAGAGTCCTCCCACGTCCTTTGGCATAGAATGGTGAGGCACATTTGTTCATGTATGGGTGTCTAAACAGTTATTTAAAAGGGGGGAGGGAAAGAACAAACAACTTATACCACCATGATACATCACTTGGACTATTTTAAAATATAATTGATGTGTAAAATTTTGATTTTTATACTGTCAGATTTTTGAGCTAATAACCCTAGATTGCAGGGAAGAAAGAAACAACCTAGTGATCAATATGCAAAGGTCATCTTTGGTTACATTAAGTAAAAGTAAATTCCTTGACCCCCAGGTATTTTTTAATCCAAATTATATTTTATTTAATAATGCCTCAGTTTGGAACCAGAAATAAATTATTTTCAGAATTCAGAATCATATAAGGGCACAAACTAGGATTTCAAAATCGATTTGAAGCTAGCCTGCCCATTTATTGGGGAAGAGGCAGGAAAAGAGACCAGCAAAACACCCCACAGGTTTTGACTTGTTCTATTTCTTTAGTCTTTATGGTAAAATTATGACCCCTTTGGTACATGTTTCTGTCTATCTGTAAAATATGGTGAGTGTTTTCTACCCACATGCAGCAGGTCTGATAATTAGTGCACAGAACGCTCTCCTTTATGAGCCAGTACATAATTTAAGGCTAGGGTGACACACCTATGGATGTGTTAACTGACAATGTGTCAACAATGAAAGAGGAACTTCTCAATTAAGAAAGGCACAGAAACAGTGTAGGGGCTAATGTAAGTGGATGTTATCTTCAGCTGGAAGTAGGGGTCTGATTATTTCCATCTCCTGAATATTGGGAGCAGTTCTAGGTTTGTTCCACAGTACTTTAGTGAAGCAAAGTACAAGGGACTTGAATAAGAATACCTCTCTCCTATTGATGTGATACCGAATAGAACATCCTAGTGAAATCTACAACTTCAAACAATTTACTCATGTTATTTTGGATGTCATCTATTAATGTGACATTGGGTAGAAGTGCTAAAATATAGGAAATAATCTTGTTTAGCTCTCTATAGTCTATATATACCTTAAATTCATTTGTAGTGGCTTTAAGCATAGGACATACTGCATGCTTGAAAGGTGAGATGGCAGCAATTAGTACCCTGTCATTAACTTACTAAATCCAAAACTAGCAATCCAGTTAAAATGGGTTACAGATAAATAAAAAAGTGCTCACTGTCACTAATCATTAGGGAATATAAAGGAAAACCACAATGAGATATCATTTCACACCTATCAGGATGGCTATTAACAACAACAACAACAACAAAAGACAAGTGTTAGTAACAGTATAGACAAATTGAAACCCTTGCACACTGTTGGTGGGAATGAAAAATGATACATTTCCTCTAGGGAGAACAGTATGAAGACTTCTCAAACAATTAAAAATAGAATTAACATATAATCCAGCAATCGCACACCATCTACTTCTGAGTACATATGCAAAATAATTAAAATAGGATGTTTAAGAGATATCTATACTTCCATGTTGATTGCAGCACTATTCTCAATAGCTATGATGTGGAAACAACCTAACATACCATTAACAGACCAATGGACTAAGCAGATGTGGCATATACATTACAAAGGAATACTGTCTAGCTCTAGAAAGAAGGAAATTCTACAATATGTGACAACACTAATGGATAGTGTGGACATTATTTTAAGTGAAATAAGCCAAACACAGAAAGACAAGTGCTGCATGATTCCACCTATGTGAGGTATCTGAAAAAGTTAAATTTATAAAATCGAAGCCTGAAATAATTGTTACAGGGGCTTTCGGTAAGGGGGAAAGGAAGAGTTATTAATCAACTGGCACAAAGTTTCAGTAAGGCAAGATCAGCTCTAGAGATCCACTGGACAACATTGTACCTATACTCAACAATAACATAGTATATACTTAAATTTTCTTAACAAAATATATCTCATGTTAACTATTCTCACAACAATAAAACACGAATATAAAAATTTGCGCAATATCCATGATCTTTCCACTAAATAAAAGCATAGAAAGCATTTCACAATCTAAGGTAATTACTACCTTAATACCAAACTTAAATAAAGAAATTGCCAGAGTACCATCAACAACTTATAACAAATTCCTTCTTTATACTTCCCCTTTTAATTAATGAATTACATATCCATGCAAGAACAAAAGAGCCTTATTAGAAGCCTTACTCCAAGGGACATAGAAGAGTCTCATCTACCTACATAGCCTGTAAGAGACCCACCTGCATAACCTGTAAGAGAGACAAACCGCCACACAGGCTGCAGAACTGGTAAATACAGAAAAACTGCCTAGACATCTCCAGCCACTCTCCAGCAAAACTTGGGTTAGTCCTGCAGTCACTCATGCATGAGAGATCCTCTAGAAAAGTCCAGTCTTCTCAAAGGAAGACTCTATTTACAATCACACACAGAGAGAAAAACATATGACTTTTGTCACAGCGAAGGTGGTAACAGAAACTTTTCAGGTGCTGCCTCTCCCCTAAGGAAACACTGAACAGAACTGATTTATCTGGTGGAGGCAACCTTTCCCATGAATAAAGCACTGTGGAGACTGAGTGCCAGACTATCTCAGCTGGGTGTAATGCAGCTGGAGAAAACTTTTTTCCTTCAGGACCACCTGGAGTACTAAGGTGGGAGCTCTCCACTGGGGGCAAGGAGTATATTGGGAAAGAGGCAGCTAAGAATTTCAGGGAGCATTAAATAGTCTGTGCTCAGAGGAGGTGCACTCACAAACCTGTGGGAGTACCATCTCACCTCACTGAGTGCTTAACTCACACCTCCCTCCACTCTGCTTCCAGTTCCTTATGTGTGCTCCCAAGTGCATCCAGGAGATCAAGCTCAGAGAGCACAGGGAACACTCAGAAAACAGACCAAGGTTACTGTGCAAGGGAGAAACCACAAACTTAAGCTATAGTGCCACCTTCTGGAAAACAATAGCCGTCCTGGTGAATTGTAAGAAACAGAAGATAAAGAAGTTTCAAAATCTGACCACAAGAGAGCAAGAAGAGTGGAACTATTCCACCGTTAGAAACAGAGGGAACATCAAACAATAGCAATGGCACTGAACATAACACCACATCTGCTGAAGGCAATGAGCAAAGAATTAAGGTGTCTGCTATTTAAAAAGCAAAAACACATAAGTATAAGGAATATTTAGAAAATCAAAAAGCCCTGGCTGGTTTAGCTCAGCAGTTGGAGCATCAGCCTGTGGACCAGAGAATTCCGTGTTCAGTTCCCATTAAGGGCACGTACTAAAAAAGAAAAAAAAATCAAGAAAATATGGAATCACAGAAAGTAAATAATTCTTGAGTAACTGAGCTTAAAAGCACAGAATATAGCAAGTTAACAGATAAGGAATTCAAAACAGCAGGTATAAAAACTCAACAAGCTACAAGAAGACTCAGAAACACAATTCAATGAAATATGGAGTTAAATATATGCACAAAATGAGTTATTTAACAAGAGATTAAAATTATAGGAAAAGAAATAAACAAATTCTGGAGCTAAAATCTTCAATGAATTAGATGAAAAAATACAATAGAAATCATATGTAGTAGAGCAGAAAAAAGAAAAAAGAATGAGTGACTTGAATAATAGAAATTTTGAAATAACACAGTTAGAAGAGAAGAAATAATAAAGATTTGAAAAGGGGAGGGGGAACACCTACATGAGCTAGGAGAGACCATAAAAAGACAAATATCAGAATAATCAAGGTACCAGAAGGAGAAAAGAGGGAGAAGGGGGCAGCAAGTTTATTTAATAAAATAATAGCTAAGAACTACCCAAACCTGAATAAAGATGTGGACATAGATGTCCAGAGAGCTAATAGAACACCCTATTTTCTCAAGGCTAACAGACCTTGTCCAATACACGTTATAATAAAACTATCAAATTTCAATGAAAAAAGAATCTTTGAGGCACCAAGAAAAAAGGAAGTCACTTACAAAGGAACCCCCCCATTAGGCTGTCACTGGGTTTCTGGCTAGAAATGCTATAGGCCATGAGAGGGTCGACTTATATATTCAAAATGTAGAAAGATAAAAATCTCCAGCCATGCGTAGTTTATCCTGAAAATCTGCCCTACAGGTATGAAGTGACGATGATTAATGGAATTTGTGGGGTGACCACATTGTAAGGCATAAACATGTCAACTAATTATATTATACACCTGAAATGAATATAACTGGTATAATATCATACACCAACTATACTCTGCATTAGGAACTCTATTATTAGGATTGTAAGTTAATGACTCAAATATGACAAAATTTAAAGAATAAATTAGTTAAAGTAGCAACACCTACCATAAATTGTTAACTAATAAACAACATAAAAGAGGTAATCAATAACATGAATGGGAGGAGTAAAAGAATAAAGCTTTTACCCCCAACCTCTGAGGTTTGTCAGTCTGAACCCTACTTCTTTCTATGTCTCTGGGTCTATTTTGTTCATCAGTTTATTTTGTTCATTATGTCCCACAAATAAGTGATCATGTGGTATTTGTCTTTCTTTGACTGGCTTATTTTAGTTAACATAATATTCTCCAGGTCCCTCCATGTCATCTCAAAGGATAAGAGATCTTTCATTCTTAATAGTATTCCACTGTATATATGTACCACAGCTTTTTTTATCCACTCATCTATTGATGGACACTTACACCAAACACAAGAATAAACTCAAAATAGATAAAAGACTTAAATGTGACTTGTGAATCCATAAAAATCCTAGAAGAAAATGTAGGCAACAAAATTTCAGACATCACATGCAGCAGAATTTTCACTGATACAATGCCTAAAGTAAGAGAAACAAAGGGAAAAAATTAATACATGGGACTACATCAAACTAAAAAACTTCTGCTCAGCAAAAGAAGCAAGCATCAGAATGGAAAGGGAACCCACTATATGGGAGAGCATAATTGCCAACAATATATCAGTAAAATGTTTCTTAAAAGTGGAAACAACATAGTACCATGAAAAACAATCAATTTACAAAGGCAAGCAAAAACAGAGGGGAAAAGAAAAAGAAAACAACCAGAAAAAAATTAAGGTGGCATTAGCAAGACCTTATGTATCAATAATTACTTTAAATGACAATGAATTATCTGCACCAATAAAAAAAGCACAGGGGGATAAATGGATAAAAAAAAAAAAATTGAGAGCCAACTCTATGCTAAGAGACCCACTTCAGCCTTAGGACACACATTGACTCAGTAAAAGGAGAGACGAAGATATCCCATGCATGTGAAAAACAAAAAAAAGTGGAGGGAGCAATAGTTATGTCAGAAAAAAGTTTAAGCTAAAAATAGTAACCAGGTACAGGGAAGTTCATTACATATCATGAGGGGATCCACCCATCAAGATGATATAAGCATTATAAATATATTCACACCCAACATAGGAACACCTAAACATATTAAGCAAATAAAAATAGATATGGTCCAGCTGGTGTGGCTCAGTGGTTGACCATTGATCCATGCACCAAGAGGTCACCGATTCGATTCCTGATTAGGATACATGCCTGGGTTGTGGGCCTGATCCCCAGTGGGGGGCATACAGGAGGCAGCCAATCCATGTTCTCTCTCGTGGATGTTTCTGTCTCTCTCTCCCTCTCTCTCTAAAATCAATAAAAATTAAAAAAAAGTTTTTAAACCAGTATGAAGGGAGAAATAGACAACAATGCAACAGTAATAAGGTACTTCAATAACTGACTTTAAATCATGAAATAATCATCCAGAAAGAAAATCAACAATGATAGACTCAAACCAGGCATTTGTCCTAATCGACCTAACAGATACATAGAGCATTCCATCTGAGAGAAGCAGAATACACATTCTTCTCAAGTGCACAGTGAACATTTTTCAAGATATATAATATCTTAGAACACATAACAGATATCTGAAAATTTATTATATTTTATGATTTTTTAATTAAATTTATTGGGGTGACATTGGTTAATAAAATAATATAGGTTGCAGGAGTACAATTCTATAATACATCATCTATATATTGTATTGTGTGTTCACCACCCCAACTCAGGTCTCCTTCCACCACCACTTATCCCCCCCATACCCTCTTCTACCTCCCCCACCCCCTTGTCCTCTGGTAATCACTATGCTGTTTTAAAAGACCGAAATCATACCAAGTATCTTTTGCGACCACAGTGAATGAAACTAGGTATCAAAGTGAGGAAAGCTGAAAATAGTGCAAATATGTGGAAACTAAACCACACACATCTAAATAACCAGTTGATCAGAGCAGAAACAGAAAGGGAAATCAAAGATAATCTCAAACAACTTAAAATAGAAATGTTACAGGCACCTCTCACAGACACCAGAGAGGCGTTATCAGACATCCCCCTGATTCAGAGGCCGAGGGCTGTCCCCACCTTGATTCATGTCATGCTCATATGAATGAATTCATAGGTATGACTCCAGATGACTGTATTATGATAAAGCCAATTTATTAAGAAAGTAATTTACTAAGAAAGTAAAACACAAATTTATTAAAGGAGCAAGACAAGCAAATATATCATCTGGCATAATGTGTGCAGATGGGCTCTCAGCTAATCTGGAGAGCGAGGTGGGGGTTTCTGCTTCATACTCCTTTCTGTCTATAGCGTTTAAAATTCGGATATCAAATATCTAGGTTCAGATTAATTTTCAGGGTCCTCCTTTTACTTTGTTGTGCATTTCCCAGAATTTGTGAGAAGCACTGGGCAATTTTATCTTGCCAAGCCCTGAGACTGCTGGCTTTTCTGTTTAGGGAGCGGGATGAGATAAGACTGCACTTGTTTCCTTTCCTCTTCACACCTTCTCTCTGCTGTCTCTGGAGAGACATTAACCATTTGCTCTCAAATGTCCTTGGCTGGGGGAAGATGCAGGCTGCCAAACTGTTTGGCCTTGTTTAATTTTCTTGTCTCAGTTTCCCTATTCCTCCTGCCTTGGAATTTTTCTAGCTTCTTGCTATCTTGTAACAGAAACACAATATATAAAAACCAATAGGATGCTGTGAAAGCAGTTCTGAGAGGAAGCTTTATAATCATAAATACACATATTAAGAAATGATAAAGCTCACAATTAACCTAACTTTACACATTAAGGAACTAGAAAATTGAGAACATATTAAAGCCAAAGTTAGCAGAAGAAGCAAATAATAAAGATAAGAGTAGATGTTGATGAAATAGAGACCAGACAAACAACAGAAAGTATCAATGAAACTAAGAGCTGGGTTGTCATAAAGATAAACAAAAGTGACAGACTTTTAGTAAGACAAAAGAAAAAAGAGAAAGACAAAATCAAAAATGAAAGAGAAGAAATTACAACAGACACTACAGAAATACACAGTATGAACAATTATACAGCAACAATTTAAATAACATGGAAGAAATAGTAAGTTCCTAGAGTCATACAACCTACTGAGACTGATCCAGGAAGAAACAGAAAGTCTAAACAGACCAGTAATGAATAAGGAGATTTGAAACACTCATCAAAACTACCCACCAGAGAAAACTCCAGGAATAGATGATTTCACTGGTGAATTTTACCAAATATTTACAGAAAAATTAATGCCAAACTTTCTCAACTCTTCCAAAAGTTGAAGACAAGGAAACACTTTCAAACTCTTTTTACAAGGGAGCATTACCCTGATACTAAAACCAGATAAAGACACTACAAGGAAAGAAAATTATAGACCAATATCCCTGATAATCATAGATGCAAAGATTCTGAACAAAATATTAGAAAACCAAATTAATGAACTCATTAAAAAGTTTATACATCATGATTATGTGGGATTTATCCCTGGGGTGCAAGAATAAATATAAAAAAATAAATATCAACAAATTTACACCTCATTATCAATACATACACACCCACATTAATATAACAAATGACAAAAATCATTTAATAACCTTGACAGATTCAGGATAAGCTTTTGAAAAAAACAACACCCTTTATTGATGGGAAAAAAAGCCCTCAACTGGTTGGGTATAGAAGGAATATACCTCAGTATGATAAAGGTCATATGTCACAAACCCACAGCTAACATTTTACTCAATGGCAATAAATAGAAAGCTTTTTCTCTAAGATCAGGAACAAGATTAGAGTGCCCACTCACATCACTCTTATTCAACATAGTACTTCAAGTTCTGTCAGAGCAATCAGGCTAAGACAAAGAAATAAAGGCATCCAAATTAGAAACAAAGAAGTAAAATTGTCATTATTGTCAAATGATATGATCTTACATAAGGAAATGATCCAAAGACTCAACTAAAAGCTGTTGGATCTAATAAATGAATTCAGTAAATTTTCACTATGTAAAATCAATATGTAGAAAGCAGTTGCTTCCTTATCCATTAAATATGAAAGAGCTGAAAAGCAAATAAAAAACCCATTCATCAATAACAGTAAAATATCTAGGAATAAAGTAACCAAGTAAATAATTTGTACAATGAAACTTAAAATTCTCTGATGAAAGGAATCTAAGAGAACACCAATAAAAAGACATTCTATTTTCATGCATTGACAGACATAATATTGTTATAATGTCCATGCTACTAAAAGGCATGTATAGATTTAACAAAATCCCTATCAAAATTCCAATGGAATTTTTCACAGAAAAAGAAAAATCCTAAAATTTGTATGAAACCACAAAATCCCTGAGTAGTCAAAGTAACTGTGAGAAAGAATAACAAAATCTGAGACCTTATACTGCCTAATTTCAAGCTATACTACAAAAGCTATAGTAATGAAAATAGTATGATATTGACATAAAACGTGGACAGAGACCAGTGGAACAGAATAGAGAGCCGAGAATAAAACCCCCACATATGCAATCAACTGATATTTGGTAAGGCAGCCAAGGATATCATAATAGGAAAGGATGGTCTCCTCAACAAATGGTATTGGGAATGTTGCACCAGTGTCTCACCACTCATAAAAATTAACTTGAGCCCAGCCGGTGTGGCTCAGTGGATTGAGCATCGTCCCATGGACTGGGTGGTCCCTTTGATTCCCAGTCAGGCACATGCATGCACAGGGCAACCAATCAATGTTTCTCTCTCCCATCAATGTTTCTATCTCTTTGTCCCTTCCTCTCTCTCTAAAAATCAATAAAAACATATTTTAAAAAATTAACTTGAAATAAATCAAAGACTAAAATGTAAGGCCTGATACTGTAAAACTCTTAGAAGAAACATATGGAAGAGATTCCTCAACATAGGTTCTGGCAATGATTTTTGGATATGACAACAAAAGCATAAACAACATAAAAAGGAAAAAAACAAAAACAAAAAACAACAACCAGTGATGTCTAGCCAGAGTGACTCCGTGGATTGAGTGTCATCCCATGGAAAGAAAGGTCCCAGTTCAATTCCTGGTCTGGGCACGTGACGGGTTATGGGCTCAATCTCCAGTGGGGACATGCAGGAGGCAGCCAATTGATGTATCTCTCTCACATTGGTGTTTCTGTATCTCCTTTCCTCTCTCTCTAAAAAAATGAATAAAAACATATTAAAAGAAAACAACAGTGCAACCACATCAGACTGGAAAGCTTCTGCACTGAAAATAAAACAATTAACCTATAAAATATTTGCAAACCATGTATAAAAATGATAAATATCTCAAGTTTATAAAGACCTCATACAAACCAATAACAACAACAATGAAAACAACAGTGGTCTGGTTTAAAAATAAGCCCAAATATCCATCAGTAGACAAATGGATAAAAAAGCTGTGGTACATATACACAATGGAGTACTAGGCAGCTGTAAGAAAGAAAGCTCTCTTACCCTTTGAGACGACATGGAGGGACCTGGAAGGTATTATCCTAAGTGAAACAAGCCAAGCAGAGAAAAACAAGTATCACATGATCTCACTCATTTGTGGAATATAATGAACATAACAGTCTGAGGAATGGGGTAGTCTCAGAGATGTGGAAGTAGGGTACAGACAGACAATCCCCAGAAGAGGGGTGGGAGGAGACATAAACCACAGAACTTATATGCATGTGTGGATGAACAATGGACATGGACAACAAAGCTGGGGACAGGGCGGGGAGGGAGGGGAAGGAGGTATCAGTGGGGCAAAAAGAAGAAACATCTGTAACAAAAATAAATTAATATAATAAAATAAATAAATAAAAATAAAAATAAGCAGAGAAATTAAATACACGTTTCCAAAAAAACATTCAAATGTTTAATAGGCACATGAAAACTTACTCAGCATGACTACCATCAGGGAAATGACAATCACAACTCAAAATGAGCTATCACCTTACACTTGTAAAAATGGCTATTATCAATAAAACAAGCGATAAGAAGTGTTGGTGAGGATGTGTGGAGAAAAGCAAACCCTTGCACACTGTTGGAGGGAGTGTAAACTGGCTCAGTCATTATGGTAAACAGTATGGAGGTTTCTCAAAAAATTAAAAAGACACTCTTAGTTGAACACGAGCAAAAAGATCATCGGAGTAGTCTGGGTGTATTCACTTAGTGAGAGACCATAGAAAGCAAGTAATACACTCAGTGGCAGGAAAGGGGGAAGAGGAGAAATTCAAATGGAACCAGTGCTGGTGATGCTAATGAGTGGGGCAGGGCAGCTCTAACCACACCAAGTCAAAGAGAAGTCCAAGTATTCTTTTAAAATTAATTTAATCAAACTAAAGAAAAAAAGAGCTAAAGTAAAAGTAGTAGAGTAGGTGGGCTCACAGTTTCTCTCTAAAGTCAATTGGTCTTTCTTTTGCAGCAAGGATGTATATGGGGGCCACGATGTAAATTAAATCAACAGGACAGGTTACCATATGAACAGCACAAATGAGTTATTGAGCTGATTGAAGGCTTCAAAATGTGTCCTCTTCATAGAGGTGCTGGGAAATAGTATCAAGTGTCACAAGCTACAATTCAAAAAAGCCTGTGACAGTTGGTCACCAGACATGGGCAAAGTCAGTTGATCCCACAAGGGGATCTGGCATCTTGTGCAAGGTGGCTGCCTGTGTGGCCAAGGAAGAGCTGCACAGTACTCTGTGCTTTTGCGCAAGTTCTTAGTCTGGACAGCGCCCCTCTCTGGGGAGGTACAGGAAGTTACAGGCCACATATATTGGGAAAACCACATCTTGGTTCTCCAGGTTCACTACCTCTAGCTCTTCATCTTTTCCCAGGGAGAGAATCTGGTATTCTGTGACCTTCCTAAACATGGCTCTTCCAGTCCTATCCAAGGAAACCAGGAACATGCGGAACGCAATCTTTCTCTGCCAGAGAAAGCTGACCCCTAGGCCTTGGGAATTGTTCATTGCACTGCGCCTGAAGATGATGCGCCTATTGGCGTAGCACACCACCAGGTCCCAGCCAAAGTTGAAGCCTGCCCACCGCCAGTTGCATGGCTCTTCCCTGTGGAGCTGGTGCCCGCACCGCATGCTGTTCCCCTGGAAGCTGGACACGTGGGCATCAGTGGGCCCGAGCTCCCTAGTTTGCTCAGCCCGGAGAAGGGCAAGCCATTGCTCTTTGTACACTGGAGTCAGCCATGTGGCAGGGATCAGCGCATCCTGGTCAAGGATGCGTGCTGATGGGAGGTCACAAACTATGTAGGCCAGCCGCAGATGCTGGAACACTGGCACGAAGGCTCTGCCCTGCTCAGTCTCCAGAAAAGGGGTGCCTTCTGACTCCATCTTGGCCCTAGCAAACCACAGGTTGGCATCGGACAATAAGGCTCTGCGGGGGCCCCTCCATTTCGGCTGCAGCTGCAAATACATCCACTTCTTCAGCATGGTGTACACATCCATCTCCACTTCCATCACGATGAGCTCTGAAGAGGCAATGAGCTCTTGCATGATATACAGGCTGACTTCTCGCACTAGTTCCTCGCTATGGTGAGTCATCAGGTTGTCCAGCAGCCACTGGAAGCACATGGCCCTGATGTTTGGGAGGCCGTAGCTCTCAGCAGAGTAGTAGTAGCTGCATGCGGTGTCGACACTGAGAGTCTCCTTCATGATCTCCCCACACTGCTGAATCAGCGCGTCCAGCTGCAGCATGCTGGCCGTGGCCAGGACAGGGATGACTCGACTGGGTGGAATGAACACGGAGTATTCGTACAGGGAGCCAAAAGCTTCGTGCAGTGCCTCAAGGTCAATGTTCTCGTCAGGCATGTGCAACTCGATAGTATTCATGGTTGCCTCCCTCCAAGCACCACTGAACATGCTAGCAAAGTAACCTGACCGGCGCAAGTAGACCCTGTGCAGGTTCCACACCTCCCCTAGTGCGCAGATCTGCACGTCGCTGCCTTCCCCCCGGAGGAAGAGGGCCTCGTAAACGGAATCTGAACAGGCTTTGCTGCGTTTCTGGTGGGGCTGTTTTTCAGGAGACCCCCCCGAGTCTGTCTTCCGCTTGACAGGGCCCGGACGGGGGGCTGGGCCGCCATCTTCTCTCTCCTCCTCCACGTCATCCGCCACAGCCATGGCCGCCTCCGCCGCCTCCAACTGCTCCCCACCCGCACCTGGCTGCTCTGGGGCACGTGCCCCCCTGCGCCACCACATCCGACTGCTTAGTGCTCCCATGGCCCGTGTGTACCTCAGAAGCGCGGAGGACGCACCCCTCTCAACGTGAGGCTTCCAGGGGCACGATCTCAGCCCAGAGTGCTTCTGGGTACAGTTGATGTCTGATCTCGCGACACCAGGAAACAACGCGAGAAAAGGGCAAGGCACTCCAGGAAGACCACTCTGGGCACCTTTGCCCACAGGAGTGATTGCTCCGGGGCTCCCTTCACAGACTGACGATTGATAGAGGCCTGCTGGCGTGAATTTTCCTTGTGCTTTCGAGAACACAGTTTGCATTTTCCGACCTGAAATGTTCAGTGATCGTTTTGGGGGTGGGGCGATTACATCTTGCGGCCATCTTTGTGCTCAAGGCACGTCAACTTATCTTTCTTTCTTAAGCTAAATCTGGGTTTTAATCACAATTTTGCCTTGATGACGCTTTTCTCTCTCTTAAAGTAGGAATAAACACAGAATCGCTCAGTTTTGCTGTGGAGAGTAGGGGTAATGTATACAAAAAGCAGGAAACACAATATATTTCTTTATATTAATGGAAAAATAAATGCGCAGTATTTAAAAATTGCATGAAACAGTTGATCGACTGTTATCATTGTTATATGATTCTGATATATACTATATAAGTTTGGGGCTAAAATTTTATCTTTGCTATTTTTCTTTGAAACTTGAATGGTCATCAGGGCATACTTACTCTCCCACATAGGTCATCCTTGTGGAACAATCACAAGTCCTGTCTCAGAATAGGAGCATAGTTTAGGCTGATCCCATCAAGCCCTCTG
Source organism: Molossus molossus (assembly GCF_014108415.1). Classification (NCBI taxonomy): domain Eukaryota; kingdom Metazoa; phylum Chordata; class Mammalia; order Chiroptera; family Molossidae; genus Molossus; species Molossus molossus. The sequence goes on along the minus strand of NW_023425355.1, from coordinate 7,737,793 downwards.
CTCATGGACAGTTTGCTGGATTCACCATGGAAATAGGAAACAAGCAAGCCATTAGTAGGAGAAAAAATATTTCTCTGCAGCGGGGTTGACACCGTGAGAAGGTTTGAGTCCAGCACTGCCGGGGCAATCTTTTCACCTGGAGGAGAGGGCCTATACATAATGAAAAACCAAGCGTGAGCTAGCACAGCACAGATGCAGACATCCCATGGGGTTAAGGATATGTAAGGCCCAGAATCAGATTTTCCAGTGACACCCAATGAAGGTGGACTGCTTAGGTTCATTTGAGTTGAATTTCTGTCACTCACAATAGGACACACTTTTTCTATTGTTTACGCCATTACAGCTGTCCCCAATTCCCCAGCCTCCCCACTTAGCCCACCTCCACCCAGCCCTCACCCTCCCTTCCCCCGTCTGTGTCTATGGGTTATGCATATATGTTCTTTGGCTAATCCCCTCAACTTCTTTCACCCAGTTCCCCCTCTGCTCTCCCCTGTGATAGCTGGCAGTCTGTTCCATGTATCCATGCCTCCGTTTCTATTTTGTTTGTCAGTTCATTTTGTTCATTACATTCCACATACAAGTGAGATCATGTGGTATTTCTCTTCCTCTAACCGTTTTCTTTAACATAGTAAAAATAATCTCCATGTCCATCCATGGTGTCCCAAAAGGTAAGAATTCCTTGATTTTACAGCCTTGTCGTATTCCATTGTGGAAAATACCACAGCTTCTTTCTCCACATATCTACCGGTGGGCACTTGGGCTGTATCCAGATCCTGGAAACTGTAAATAAAGCTGCTATGAACACAGGGTTGCATATGTTCCTTAGAATTGGTGTTTCCAGATTCCTAGGATATATTCCCAGAACTTGGATCACTGGGTCAAAGGCAGTTCCATTTTTACTTTTTTGAGGAAACTCAATACTGTTTTCTACAGTGGCTGCAGCGGTCTATATTCCCACTAACAGTTCACTGGGATTCTGTTTTCTCCATATCCTCACCAGCACTGGTGGTTTGTCGATTTATTGATGATAGCCATTCTAACAGGTGTGAGGTGACATCTCATTGTGATTTTAACTTGCCTCTCTTTGATATTTAGTGATGTTGAGGATTTTTTCATATGTCTATTGGCCACCTGTATGTCCTCTTTGGAGAAGTGTCTATTCAGGTCCTTTACCCATTGGTTAATTGGATTGTTTGTCTCCCTGGTGTTGAGTTGTGCAAGTACTTTATATATTTTGGAAATTTACCCCTTATCAGATGCATCTTTGGCAAATATGTTCTCCTACACAGTGAGTTTCCTTTTCACTTTCTCGATGGTTTCCTTTGCTTTGCAAAAGCTTTCCAACTGTATGATATAGTCCCATTTATTTAATTGCCCTAGGTATATTGTTTCTTTTGCCCTAGATATATTGGCAAAAATATTGCTATGAGAGATATCTGAGACTATACGGCCTACAGTTTCTTCTAGGAATTTTATTGTTTCACGACCTATATTGAAGTTGTTGTTTTTTTGTTATCCATTTTGACCTCTTTTTCCTGTGTGTGGTATGAGTTGGTGGTCTAGTTTCTTTTTGTATGTACCTGTAAAGTTGTACCTACATCATTTATTTAAGAGACTGTATTTAATATATTCTATGCTCTGGCCTTCTTTGTCAAATGTTAAATGACAATAAAGGCATGGGTTCATTTCCGGGCTCTCTATTCTGTCCCACTGATCTACACAACTGGTTTTATGTCAGGACCAGGCTGTTTTGATTACCCAGGTCTTGAAGTATGATTTGATATCAAGTGTTCTGATACCTCCAACTATGTTCTGCTTACCCAATAGTGGTGAAGCTATTAGCAGTTTTTTTGGCTCCATATATTTAAATTTTTGGAATATCTTTCTGGATCTGTGAAATATGTCATTGTTATCTTAATAACCATGGCATTGAATCTATAGATTACTTTGTGTAGTATGGACAGTTTAATGATGTTATTCGTCCAATCCACGAACACAGTGTATGCTTCCACTTGTTTGTATCTTCCTCCATTTCTTTATTTACTGTTCTATACTTTCCTTTGTAGAGGTCTTTTACCTCCTTCGTTAAGTATATTTCTAGGTACCTTATATGTTACAAAAGTAAATGGGATTGTTTTCCTAGTTTTTCTTACTGATAGTTTATTACTGATGGTACATAAAATGTCAATTTCTGAATATTAATTTTGTATCGTGTTAATTTGCCAAATTCATATCTTTGATTTAGTAGTTTTTTGGTGGAGTAGTTAGAGTTTTCTACGTACAATATAATGTCACCTGTGAATAATGACAGTTTTCCTCCCTCCTTTCCAACGTGGATGATTTTTATTTCTTCTTTTTGTCTGATCACTCTGGTGAATAAGAATGGTGAAGGTGGACATCCCTGTCTTGTACCTGTTCTAAAGGGATACAGTATTTGCTTTTGCCCATTTAGGATGGTGCTGGCTGTAGGTCTTTCATACATGGCCTTATTATGTTGAGGTGTGGGCCCTCTATTACCATCTTGTTGAGGGTTATTATCCTAAACGGGTTTGGGATTTTAACAAAGAATGTTCTGCATCTATTGATCTGATCATGTGATTTTTATCATTCGTTTTGTTTATGTGATGTTTCAGATTTTTTGATTTATGAATTTCATACCAACCTTACATTCCCTGGGTAAATCTGCTTGATCTTGGTGCACGACCAATTTAACGTATTGCCGGATCCGGTTTGCTACTGTCTTGTTAAAGATCTTGGCATCTTTGTTCATCAGAGACACTGGATTATAATTTTCTTTCCTTATCTGCTTTTGGAATTAGGATACTGCTGGCCTCATATTAGGCATTTGGAAGTCTTCCCTCTAATTGAATATTTTTGAATAGCTTGAGGAGGATAGGTGTTACATCTTCCTTGAATTTAGGTTAAATTCACCTGTGAAGCCATCCAATCCAGGACTTTTGTTTTCTGGGAGTTTTTTTTTTTCATTAGTTGTAATCAGTCTATTCAGGTTTTTTTTTTTAATTATTATTCTTTCTGATTTAGTACTGCAAGATTGTATGTTTCTAGGAATTTACCTATTTCACCCAGATTGTCTAATTTATTGGCATAGAGTTGGGAAGGGCCAATTTGTATGAAATGTTGGCCTTTCCAGGTTAGAGCTGGGGGAGGATCTGTGAAAGGACCCAGGAGGCTCCCTGAGGTCAGCGTCCACTTGTCAGCTACTCTGCCTCCTGCTCAATTTGCCTGGTCTTCCCATAGCCTTCGGAAGAGAAACTGTAGAATGAGCCCAGCCTAGCCAAGGTACACAGCCCCTTCCATAGGTTTTCAGCTCTGCATGATAAGTCAACTGGGGTCATGAGGTTAGGGCAACTGGGGTCCCCTACCTAGGGATCACCCAGTCAGGCACTCAATGAGGGGAAAGTGGTCCCCGGTCAAAGTCAGAGTAACCAACTCCAGTGGCTCCACCTGGAGTGGCTCACTGCAGGTTCAGTTTGAGAGCAGCCAGCCAGTCCCCTCTTGAGGAGAAAGCTCAGCCACCCCAGGCTCAGGAATATAGATCCAAAGAGTCTGTCACCAGGGATGATGCTGGCCCAGCCCTCAAGAGAGGACTAAGCACTTTGTCCCAGCCCTACACAATAGTTTCTGAGCATCTCCTACTTTAAATGTCTCTGCTAAGCCGCTCTCCTTTTTCTTCATGGACCTGCATCCAGTGGGGATATCTAGTACTTGGCAAGGACCATCCAAACAGTCACCCATGCGGGGTGCTGCCCACAAGCCTTTAGGGGGGGTGCAGGCTCTTCTTCCCCATCCTGGAGTAGCACAGCTGAATGCACAGGGGTGATTGGATTTACTTCCCCACAATACAGCCACACACATCAGCATGCACCCATCAGATCCCAGACTTGAGCCTCCCAGGGAGAGCCTGTGAAAAATCCCAGCTTTCTGTGCCTCCACGGTCACTCCATACCGCCAAACCAAGCAGGATGGGGTAGAAGTTTCCAGTCCCGTGCCATAAATCAGTTCTATTTTCTTACACCAATTATGAACTACCACAAGGAGAAACTGAGAGCACAACCCCATTTACAACTGCATCAGAATGAAGAAATAAAATACCTAGGAATAAACATCACCGAGGAGGTAAGACACTTGGAGTTGAAAAATTATAAGAAACCGAAGAAGATACCAAAAAATGGAAGCATATACCATGCTTATGGAGAGGAAGAATTAACAGCCTTAAAAAACCAATAGTACCCAAAGCAATCTGTAGATTCAACCGAAAGCTGTCAAAATACAAATGGCCTTTTTCAGAGAACTAGATCAAATAATCAAAAGATGTATATGGAACCACAAAACTCCCTGAATAGCCCCAGCAATCTTGAGAAATAAAAACAAAGTTCAAGGTATCATGCTACCTGATATCAAACTATACTTCAAGGCTATATAGTAAACAAATCAGGAAGGTACTGACATAAGAACAGCTATCTAGATCAATTGAACAGTAGAGAGTGCCCAGAAATAAATCCATGCCTATATGATCAATTAATTTTTAACAAAGTAGATAAATCTGGAAACAGCCCAAGTGTCCATCAGTAGATGAGTGGACAAGAAAGCCGTGGTACTTTTACACAATGGAATACTGTGCAGCTGTAAGAGAAAAAAAGATCACCTACCCTTTGAGACGACCTGGACAGACCCAGAGAGTATTATGCTAAGCAAAATAAGCCAGTCAGAGAAAGACAAATTTCACATGATATCACTTATTCGTGGAATATAATGAACTTCAAAATAGATTCAGAGACATGGAAGTAGAGAACAGACTGACAAACCTTAGAGAGAAAGGGGATTGTGGGGGGAGAGATAAACCAAAGAACTTACATGCATATATGCACACACAATGTACACACGCAACAGTGTGGTGAAGGTGCGGTGGAGGGGGGAGGGGAGAGGAAGGTGTCAATGGGGGGAAAAGGAGGGACATCCGTCATTTAAAAAAAATTAATCAAAATTTTAAAAATTCAGCCGTTTACATAAATCTAAAATAATAACAATGTAAAAAATGTATGACAAAGTTGGCAAGAACATACAATGGGGTACAGACAGTTTATTCGATATATGGTGTGGGGAAAACTGCACAGCTATCTGCATAAAAATGAAACTAGATCACGTTCTACGATCAAATGTAAGAATAAAAGAAGAATGAACTCAAAATGGATTAAAGAATTCAATGTAAAGCTTGAAACCATAAATCCCTTCGAAGCCAACAAAGAGAGTATTATCTCATAGAGTTTCCTGAGCAATATTTTTTTCAGATATAAATTATCGGGTAAGGAAAGGCATAGAAAAAAAATAAACAAATGGGACTACTTCAAACTAAAACATGTTTGCACAGCCCAGGAAAAAGTTAACAAAACAAAAAGACAACCTATTTAATGGATGAACATGTTTTCCAGTGAAGGACTCCTACTATTAACACCAAGTAAGCCAGCCAGCCATCCACTTAAAAAATTGGGCAGAGGACCTGAATAGACACTTCTCCAAAGAAGACATACTTATGGCCAACAGACATATGAAAAGCTGCTCAATGTCACTAATCATCAGAGAAATGCAAATTACAAGCACAGTGAGATATCACCTCACACTTGTCAGAATGGAAACTCTCAATAAATCAATAAACAATAACTGCTGGAGAGGATGTGTAGAAAATCGAACCCTTGCCCTGGCCGGTTTGCCCCAGCAGTTAGAGCGTCGACCCGAGGACTAAAGGGTCATGGGTTCGATTCCCATTCAAGGGCATCTATCAGGGCATGTAGAACCGTACAACCAAATCAGAAAACTCATTCTTAAGAATCTGTTCTTTGGGAACAGCCCTGCTACCAAAGTTTGCATGAATCGGGGTTCTCAGAGGAACAGAACCAATAAGATACACGAGTGTGTGTATGTGTGTGTGTGTGTGTGTGTGTGTGTGTGTAGGAAGAGAGACAGAGGGAGATTTATTCCAAGGAATTGGTTCATATGATTATAGAGACTGGCCTGTCCAAAATGTACAGGATGTGCTCACAGACTAGATACAAAAGAGAGAGCCAAGGCTGTAGTGGAAGTGGTCAGGCTGGAGACACAGAGAAGAAACAGTGTTGCAGATCAGGTGCAAGGACCATCTGTACCAGAGTTCCTTCTTGCTCAAGGGAGGTCAACTTTTCCTTCTGTTTTGGCCTTCCCTTGATTGGTTAAGACCCTCCCTCATTATATATGGCGATTGTCTTAAAGTCCATGGATTTCAAAGTTATTCTCCTTCAAAAGCACCCACACAGAATCATGCATAATGTCTGGCCACATACCTGGGCACCACAGCCCCGCCACATTGACACATAAAATTAACCACCAGGCTTCCTTTCTTTCAGCCTTTTCCTTTTCATTCCCTCTTTATCTCTTTCTTTTTAACACAGAGAGTATTGTATGGCAAGATATTCACAGCTTACGGTTTACATAATATTTTTTTTTCACAAGAAGTATTTTATGTAACTACCACCGCGACTTTGTGAACTAGATAGGGAAATCACGTATATTATCTTTTCACGGGCAAGAAGACCACATCTCAGCAAAGCGGTATGATTTGCTCAAGGCTAAGCAGACAACATGAGGCCATTTCAAGAGTCAACCCCAGACCTGAGTTAAGATTCCTAGCCCTTTCAGATGACTTTTAGCTGCCAAACCTCAGCTGAGAGCGCACTGCAACCTGCAACAATGCCGGTATTTTATTTTATTTTTATTTATTTATTTATTATTTATTTTTATTTATTTTTATGATTTTTAATTTTTATTTGAGAGCATGTTTATTAAAGCTGGGACAGTGAAACAAGGAAGGGCCTAGGATAGAAGAAGCAACAGGACAGGGACTATGCCAGGCTGCTCTGGCTCAGAAACATGGGAAAGAAGTGAGCCAAGGCGGGGCTGCTGTCAGCTTACTGGAAAATCAGAGAACAGGAGGCCTTGGGGACAGGTTCAGGAGGTTAGCTTGGGATGAGCTGCCGCTGCCCATTGCTCCCCTGGTTGCAAGTCTCGTGGGATCCCTTAGAGTTTAGGAGATGCATGCATTTATTTTCTCAGTTCAGGATGCAGGAAGTCCAAGGTCAGGAAGCCACCAGGGTTTGTTTCTGGTGATGGCCTTCTTTCTGGCTTGCCGCCTTCTCACAGTGCCCTCACCTGCGACCTCTTGGTGCGTGGGTAGATGCTCAACCACTGAGTCACACCAGCCGGGCCTCCTGAGACTTTTGCGGGAAGAACTGAGCTGTTTGGCATTGGAGCGAGGGCTGGAGAGGGGGCTTTCTCCCAGAAAAACGTGCTGTCAGAGGCCTTTGTTCCTTTGGTGAACCCTGCCCTAGGACGGTAGACAGTCGACATATCTGGGACTCCAGCAACCTGGCTCACACTGGTTGCCCCGCCCTGGTCAATGCCAGTACTTTAAACCTCCTACTGACGTCCGTAGTATCCCTGCAGTCACCCCGGCTTTTACCTCGTGTCATTTGCAGGGTGTGGGGCAAGGGCAGGCATTCTCAGTTCCGTTTTCTAGATGCCCTTCTCTTATTTCTGTCCGTATCATGTTAGCTTTCTGTTGCCTTGGACAGTGAGCACCACACACGAGAGGCTAGAATCGATGGTGTGGTTCTAGAAGGAGCAGAATGGATAACGTTCTTCTTTCCATTGAGCCCACTGACCTTTCAAACAGGACCCACCAGTGAGTTGGTAAGAAGAGAGGCGCTGAAGCATTTGCGTCCTCTCGTAAGGCTGCCAACTTGTTTGCTCTTCAGCTCAGATCATGTTATCTATTACCTCTCATCGTGGGCCTGGACGGACTCTGCTGTCTTGGGTTCAGCCCCATTTTGTGGCTCAAGCAGCAGAGACTTTATTTTTAAATGACAAGCGCATGGATCAGCCAGTATACCTGAAACCTGCATTAACCTCCAGCTCTTAAATAATAAAAATTCAACAATGTGCTTCACAGGATGGGTGAAGTACAAAATGAAGAAAAAGAGATAAACAGAACCTGATGATTTCAACAAAACAATACAGTGGGCTCAGCACGTTAAACCATAAGCTTGAACAAGTGATTCATGTCACATTAACTTTTCTCACAATGCCTTTCTTGCTGCATAGAATACACCCAAACCAGAAAAGTTTAATTGATCTCCATGAAGGCCCCAAAGCACTTTCCTGTCTGTCGTGGAAATGACAACGGGCTACTCCAGAGGACATATTCAGTCCCGCTCAGCGAATCATCTCAGCAGCTACTTTGTGCCTGGCACTGTGCCAGCAAGTGTAAGGCATTCCAGAACGCGGCCACTTTGTGGCGGAAGAGGCACAGGTTGAATCCACAAGCGCACATGTGTGGTGGCCTTTACCCAGCCAGCACTGTTCCAGGCACCCTCTTACCTGGAGAGGACACTGAGAGAAAATATGTTCAATCATTAGTGGCCTTCGAATCCAGTTGGGAAGGACAGTAGGACAGAAAACCTTGCACATAGGAAAGAAGTAGAGCAGCCATTAATCATAGGCTGTAGGTGCACCTGTTTCTGAGAAGAGAAGCAGGTGGGCTGGTGCATTTGGAACGGGGTGGGAGGGAATGGCCAAACTGGGACTGCAAGGGCGAGTGAGCGTGATGCAGACAGAGGAGAGGGGAAACATATTCCTAGGAGAATGAGGAAAAGTGAACACAGGCACCGAGATGGGCATGGGCATGGCAAATGTGGGAAGCTCCAAGGAGAGTTACCGGGACATGAAAAACAGAACGGTTTTCCTGGCCTGTGTGGCTCAGGTGGTTGGGTGTCTTATGGTGTGCCAAAAGGTTTGGGGTTCAATTCCAGGTCAGGGCACATGCCCTGAGGGCTCAATCCCAAGGAGGGGGTGTGCAGGAGGCAGCCAATGGAAGTTTCTCTCTCACAGTGATGTTTCTCTCTCTCTCTCTTTCTCTCTCTCTCTCTCTCTCTCTCTCTCTCCCTCTCTCCCTCTCTCCTCTCTCTCTCTCTCTCTCTCAAATCAATAAACACACACACATAGATATAAAGAACTGTTGACGGCATCATAGAAGTGGCCACATGGGGCCATGAGGAGCACAGTGCACCAGGAATCAGGGGCACCGAAGGACCAGAGGTATTATCCTGGCTCTGCACTTACTACGTGGGTGGTCTTGGTTAGGTCAGTTAGCTGCTCCCTACCCTGCTGCCCTGGCTTACTGTCTGTCATGTGAGGATCCTGACAGTAGCCTGCTGCTCTCTCCCACTTGTGAACACAATAAAGATGATGCCTGAAGAAGTGTTTTTCTTAACAGCGAAATAAAAATCAAGACCCCATCTTCCATTTAGTATCCTCCATCAGCAAGGTGAAGAAATGGTTCCTAAGTGTACAGTAAGTAGGGTTTGCTTTATATTGGGCTGCAGGCAGGTTAGTGTGTGTGTGTGTGGTGTGTGTGCGTGTGTGTGTGTGGTGTGTAGGGGGGGAAGGGGTGCTGACTAATTGCTGTGAAGGCAATTTGTGCTCCTGCAGATTGCCAGGGAGACAGATCAGCCATGCGAGAGGTCTTTCTTTGGTTCTCTGCTGGCTTGTATGAGACCATGACTTCTCTCCGAGGGGTCACTGGTCTCTGACATCAGATGAAACAGGTGACAGAACTGTACAGGTGTGGGGGGAAGAGGCCTGGACCTGGGGTGAAATTCATCTGAGATAAAATTTAAGGGTTCACCCTATACGAAATATATGAACGTAAGCAAGCAACTTCCTCTCCCTGGACCCCGGTTCCCTCGTCTGTCAAACCGAAGTAAAAACAGTGCCTGTCCCAGTTGCTTAGAGAGGGGGTTGTTCTCAGGATCCAACGCACAACATGTGAGAAGTTCCGGTAAACGGTAGAATGGTAGGCCCACGGTGCTTATTTTTCTCATTAGTCAACAGAAACGGAGTCTTCTGATCAGTTACAATCACTTACTATTTTAGCTTGTTCTGTCCTCACTTCGGAAAGGCTACATTTCCGAACGCTACTGTAGCTCAACACGGTATCCTGTGCTGACTTTGATGCAGACTAAGAATCAAATAAAGCACACTCCCACTCGGGCTCAAGGACAGTGCCTGCAGGTCCTCTGGCTGCAGAGCTGGAGGGAGGCCCTGGGGCAGTGGACAGCCACCCCAGTGAGACGAAAGGCAGCAAAGAACTCAGGCAGGGTCAGGGCTCCATCAGAGGCAGCCTCACTAAGTCCCCACATCTAAGGTACTGAATCCTTAGGGCTTCTGTACAACTAAATCAGAAGCCCAATCTGAGACGAAGGTCAAAGAGGTATTTGCAAAATACGAAAGTTTGCATGTGGCCCTGCAGGTGTGGCTCCGTGGTTGAGCGTCCACCCTCGCACCAAGAGGTCTGCGGTTCGATCCTGGTCAGGGCACATGCCCAGGTTGTGGGCCCGATGCCCAGTGAGGGGCACGTGGGAGGAGGCCGATGGGTGTCCTCTCTGGTGGATTTTTATCTCTCTTCTCCCTCTCTATCTCTCTCCTCTCTCTCTCTCTCCTCTCTCTCTCTCTCTCTCTCTCTCTCTCTCTCTCTCTCTCCCCTCTCTGTCTCTCCCTCTCCACCAAATCAATAAAGATAAATGCATAAACAAATAAACAACAAGTTTGTATCTGCGGTTAAACACAAGGGAGAATTGCCCCAGCTCTGTTTGAGTCTGTGTGGCCATTTGCTCAGTGTCGGCGAGAACACCGAGTTCAACAGGGTTCTCCCAGTAGTCTAGCTGCAAAAGTGCCCCGGCTCAGACTCGCTGGTTCACAAATCTAACATTCCTCTAGATGAGCCTGCAGCAGGCGAAGGTCCTCTCAGTCCTAGCCTTCTAGCCCTGGCAGGTTTCCTCCGCCTGTCTGCAAGAAAATAACAATCAAAAAGCAAACAAGTAAAAACACTGGGCTTCTCCGATTGGGTCTTGATCTCATGCGGTTGTCATTCTGTGTCCAGTGACACCAATTGCCCCACTCAGCGAGCGGGCACACAAGGGCTTGGAAGAGGACCAGGGTTTTGCAAGAGAGTTCTTCGAGGGTGCCCTCAGAAGGCTGTGGGTGTCCCCCACCCAGGGAGAGGGACGTAAAGGGGGTCCTCTCTTCACACCCACTCAAGCAAGCAAGAGGGTCAGCCAGAAGACCACTGCCTAGAGCTTCCTGTGCCCCTTCTCTACTGGGGACCAAGAAGGGCTGTGACTAGGCGCCCGCCCCGAGCCCGAGCGCGTGGCAGAGCTCACGTGCCCCGCCCTCCGGATGGAGCCCGGTCCAGGATTCCCCCCATTGACACGTCACCCCTGCAGCTGCCACTGTTCCCTTCGCGTCCTGTTTCCCAGGAGACGCCACAGACCTCTCCCAAGAGTCTCAGAGCTAAGCCAGAGAGCTCTGGGCCCTGACCGGAGACCCTCCCAGAGCCAGGCTCAGGCCTGCAGAACCCCCTACCCCGCCCCACCCACTCCCCGGGGGCAGATTCCCCCAGACTCCTCTGGCAGGCGAGAGGCTAGAAGGGAAGGCCTCATGAGTGAGGCAGGGAAGGCCACCCTCCCGGGGAAGGCCACCCTCCCGGAGGTGGCCAGCGCAGTGTCCCGCCGGGCGGCCCAGGAAGACCTGTCATCCCTGGGAGGCGGAGATTCGCCCCAGGCCCCAGGGACCAGCAGCCTGGCCGCAGACTCGGCCCCCCAGGCCAGCAGCGCGGCCGCGGGCGCCAAGGGCAAGGCGCCCAAGAAGGTCATCGCCAAGAAGGTGAGTGGATCCGTCAAGTGGTTCAATGTGAGGTACGGGTACGGTTTCATCAGCAGGCACGACACCCAGGAAGACGTGTTCGTCCACCAGACGGCCATCACCCGCAACAACCCCCACAAGTACCTACGCAGTCTGGGCAACGGCGAGGCTGTCGAGTTCGACGTGGTGCAGGGCAGGCAGGGCACCGAGGCTGCGAACGTGACCGGGCCAGCCGGCGCCCCAGTGCAGGGCAGCCGCTTCGCGGCCAACCGGCCCCGCTTCCGCCGTGGCTTCCACCGCCGTGGCTTCTACTTCCGCCATCACGAGCCGCAGCACCGCGGGGCCTGGGCCGCCCAGTGGGACGTCGAGGACCCCGAACCGAGCAGAGAAGACTTCGCCGTCGCCCGCGGCCAGAGGCGCTGCCTGCCCAGCCGCCCCCAAGACCAGGGGCTGTGGCGCTTCCCGCCCTTCCGCAGGGCCCCGCCCGCCGCCCGCCACCCGGCCGTCTGCGCTCCCGCCGCCGCCTGCGGCGCGCGGGCCGCCGCCCAGCAGCCTGCGGCCGCCCCAGACGCCAGGCCCGAGGGCTCGCCGCCGCCGCCACGCCGGGGGCCCGGCCTGAGCTACCGGCGCAGCCGCCCCAGGGGCCGGGGCCTCGTCCCTGTTCCGCAGCCCCCGGAGCAGCCGGAGGCCGAAAACAAGGAGGGCGGCAGCGAGGCCGGAGGCCTGCTGGAGAAGCCCCCGCCGTGCCACGAATGCCAGCGCCCCAGCAGCCCGTGCCGCCTCCCGCAGCAGCCGCCTGGCGCCCAGGGCCAGAAGCCCGAAGGAGGAGAGGGCGCGACCCGGAAGGGCCCTGCTGCCAAACCCGCTGGCGCTGCCAAGAAGAGCAGCGCCTCAGAGGAGGATGCCGAGGCTGCAGGTGCAGATGCCTCCTCTGCTGCTCAGGCCCAGTGACAGTCAGGCTCCCTCCCGGGGACTCGCTGGCCTGCATTGCAGGTGTTGTCCCCTTGAGGAGATGGTGCCCTTCGGTGCTGCACAGCCCAAACATCCATGCTGACTGTTAGATTTTATGCCCTGAGAAAAATGCATACCCCTTCCCCAAGGTTTGAGGATAGACGACAAGATCTCTCTATTTCTAAACTCTCTCTCACCACCTGCCTTGGTAGTTTCCCTACACACACACACATGCCTCTGTCTCCATTCTTTCAAACTATCTGACGGGGGCCACAGGATGATTCTGCATCCCCAGGTGAAGTAGTGGGACCACTTTAGAACTGTAATCTCTAAGGCAAAACCAAAGATGATCTGATGCTACAGATTACTTGACATCGTGTGATGTTGCTCACCTGAGTGGTCATTTCCTCAATAAATCATCATGTTGATTTTCTCTGTCATCACTGTTGTCTGATTTTCGTTTTGCAGCCTGGCAGGTCCTTTGACCGCAACCAGTTTTAGCAAACGTCATACCTGCTGTTCTTTTTAGAAGTCACAAACTTAAGACTTATGGGATGAGCTTCTCGGGATATTCTAATGGGGCAGAAGTGTCTCCATCGCTTTCTTTTTCTTTCTTTCTTTTTTTTTTTATCCTCACCCGAGGATATTTTTCCATTTTTTGTACAGAGAATGGGAGGAAGAGAGAGGAAGGGAGAGAGAGAGAAACATCGAGGACACATCGAGTGGCTGCCACCCGCACGACCAACCAGGGCCGGGGACAAACTGCAACCGAAGTACGTGCCCTTAGCGGGAACCGAACCCGGGTCTCTCCGGACCGCAGGCCGATGCTCTAACCGCTGAGCCAAACTGGCCAGGGCTCCATCGCTTTCTTTTTCACCACCCCAACCCACCCCCTTCCCACCCTGCATTTGAGCAATAAGCCTGGAGGGTGGGCCCCCCTACCCACACTTAATGCTTGGGTACGCTCTGAAGCAAAACACAGAGAAACTGAGCAAAACATCACGGCAGGCAAGAAGACTTGGCTCTCTGGAAAGAGAATTTGCCTCCTCGGTGGTGTGTTTGTTTTTGTGTTTTTCTTTTTCTTTCCATGGACTTGATCTAATACCATTTAAATATGCAGAAGAAAGTGGACATGAGGGGCTACAGGGTGGGGGAAACGGGGAGATGTTGGTCAAAAGGGACACACTTTCAGCTATCAAAGGATTACGTTCCGGCCTTGGCTGGTTTGGCTCAGTGGTTAAGAGTGTAGGCCTGCGGACCAAAGATTCCAGTCAAGGGCACATACCTCTGGTGTGGTTCGTCCCTGGCCCTGGTCGGGGTCCTGCGGGAGGCAGCCCATCCAGGCAACCAGTAGATGTGTCCCTCTCACATCGATGTTTCTCTCCCCACCCCCACTCTATCCGAAGATAAATGCAAAAAGAGCCTCCGGTGAGGCTTTAAGTCGCGGGACCGGATCTACAGCATGGTGATTTGGTTAAAGGTACTCTTTGGTACACTTGAGAGTTGCTATGAGAATACAGCTTTGGGGTTCTCAACATTCAACAACACATTGGCAATCATGTGAGGTGTAGGATGTGTTCATTACCCTTGGTAAACATTTCACAGTAAATACATGCCTCAAATCAGCACATCACACGTCTTACTTTTATACAACGTTAAGTGTCCATTATATCTCAACAAAGCTAGGGGGGAAACTGAAGAAACAAGACGGCCATGGATTCAGGTGTAATCTTTGTTGTGCTACCCCTGGAGCTGAAGAGCAACATCCAGTCCATAGTCTCTATCCGTGCTTCCTGGTTGAGTCCATCGCTGGGGCCTGGGGAGGATTTCCTGGAAGGCTGGGCAAGTGAGGTTTAGCCCACCTCTGGCTTTTTCCCCTTAGAGAAGCTCCGACTTCCCTCTCCTGGTTTTCATTTGAACATATGGTGGGGTTGGTGGGAGGGAGGCAGGGGTTGGGTTCGGGGGGAGTGGGCGAACAATAAGTGGGAAGCCAACAGGAGTCTTTAAAACCTCATTTTACGAATTAAGGAAATTGGATCATCAACAGCAGAGTCGTAGTGCTTTTCTTGTTTTAATGTGGAGGGGCATTTTACACCACATTATAGACCAACATATGAGATTAGGAGAGTGAGTATTCGGTCACTCAGTATGGCTGAGCCTCCTCAATCAATTTGAGTAGAAGCAGTAGTGATTACTCATTCAGCAAATACTGGAGTGCCCACTTGTGCCAGACACTCTGCCAGGCACGAGGAGTTGCACATCATGGCAAAGATTATGGTCCCTACTCTCAAGGAGCCCGGGGTCTAGGGGAGAGTGCCACACAACTGGCAACACCTACACGATGGAGTCAGTGCTGTGCTGCGAGAGAAAACACAGGTGATCCAGATGACTGCGGGGTTGGCTGAAGGTTAAAGGAACCACTACTTCCACACTTGAATTGAAAATTGTGTCTTGGTGTCCTCGGAGGTGGTAGGGTAGGAAGCAGGCAATATACGCCTACACACGGAGCCAGTCCTCCTAAACGGCAAACGAGAGAGAGAGAGAGAGAGAGAGAGAGAGAGAGAGAGAGAGAGGAGAGAGAGAGAGGAGAGAGAGAGAGAGAGAGAGAGAGAGAGACCACATAGAGAAGGGGAGGGGAGGCTGAGATGAGGTGACCACGGAAACCTCACCCCAGTGGGGAGACCTGCGCTGCGGAGGGATATCACTGCGGGGCTGGGGAGGGCAGACTCGCCTGCTATGGGCACGGTGATAAAACAGCGATGCGTAGGGCAACTAGGCTGTCTATGAATGATGAATACAATCCGTTTACTAACCCCAAGGCACCTGCCAAATAAATGTGTAGGGAACTTGCAGGAACTCACTTGGATCTGAGGGGCTGGCAAACGCCATTGTTGACATTCCTCCTCCAGCTAGGTAGTGCTCCAGCCACTCTGGGAGGCCTCCACAGCGGACCCCGGGCCACCTCGCCACGCTTTAGCCGCAACCCTGGGGAGCAGGCCTCCCAGGACACCCCGTCAGTCTCCCATCTTAGGCCGCCTTGCTCTGCACCTGCTGCAGCCCAGGCCAGCTGGCCCACCTGGGCACCCCATGCTCCCAGCCACCCGGGCCAACTCCGCCAAGGCCCACTGCCGCCCCAGGGCAGCCTGCATTAGCTGCAGCCCCGGCCTGCCTGTCCCCCAGGCGGCCCCCGGAGCCTTGCACCCCAGACCAACTCAGGGAGCACCTGCTGCCCTCGCATTCACCAGGGCCCCAAGTAAGCCCCCTGGAGCCACACACCTAGGCCACCTGGCCCCGAGACCCCTGCAGCCCCAGCAGCCGGGCCCCTGGGCAGCCCTGGTAGCCCCGCACCTTTGAGTCACCATGCCCCACGTTCCCGGCAGCGGCCCACCCGGGCACCCCTGGGACGCCCTGTCCCTGGTAACCTCAACCAGAACTTGGTGATGGCTCCCCAGGGCGCCCCCTAGCTGCAGGGCTATCTCAGCCAGAGTTGGCTGCTGCTCCTGCTCTCCAGACACCCCGGGGTAGAGAGCATAAGCGCTGTGAAGAGGGGAATTGAGAAAGGCAGTCTTCAGGCAAGTGATGGGAGCATATCTTTAACTTAGCAATGGGTTCCATGAATTTGGATTTAAATTTAAAGTATACAAGCCCCACGCGTGCTCCTTACTGTAAAAAGGATTGTAAGCAGAGCCACTTAAAAATGGAGCTGGGCCCTGGCCGGTTTGGCTCAGCGGTTAGAGCGTCGGCCTGCAGTCCAGAGAGACCTGGGTTCGGTTCCCGCTAAGGGCGCGTACCTCGGTTGCAGTTTGTCTCCGGCCCTGGTCGGTCGTGCGGGTGGCAACCACTCGATGTGTCCCTTTCACGTCGATGTTTCTCTCTCTCTCTCTCTCTCTCTCTCTCTCCCCCTCCCACTCTATCTGAACAAGAAATGGAAAAAGGTCCTCAGGTGAGGATTAAAAAAAAAAAAGAAAGAAAGAAAGAAATAAAACAAAAAAATAAAAATAAAAATAAAAAAATGGAGCTGGAACTGCCATCCCAGGGGAAATGCTTTGCATGTCTTGTGCCTCAAACCTTTGAAGTGTTAAAACAGGGCAAAATAACATTTGGACTGGGCCTAAACCAACATTATGTCCCAAAGAACTGTTTGCAAAGATAAGAAAGCAGATAGAATGACTCCAGGACTGGTGGCTACTGGACTGAAAATAAAATTTAAAAATGTTTAGAATAATTAGCACCACTTACGTTAGCTTATCAGCACCAATAGAAAAAAAATGCTTTCCTTCTATTGATGTAATGGTTCCCCTTCGCTTTCTCATAAATACCCATTGCCTTTGTCTCCTGATGGGAACACCATTTGGGTTTCTGCCTGAATCAGTGCTTTCTGAATCACTCTTCTTTTCCTCCTGGGTGGTTTTTTTTTTTTTTTTTTTTTTTTTTAAATCTCATGTAAATGCTTGTTGCCTCTGACTTTGAAAGGGTTTTTCTTTTTAGGTTAACACATCTGACATCTTTGAATGGGATCTAAAGTGTCCTGGTTTTCATGGACCAGTGTCCCCTGGAACCAGGTATTTATGGTTCCTACTGGGTATACTCTTAATCAGAAATTATAAAAAGCAAGTAAAATTTTTATGTTTTATTAAGATAATTTCCTCTCTCCTCAGATCTATAATTGCTTCAGTAAGCTGAGTCTTCTTATTCTAAAAGAGCTAAAATTTGCTTACAACTACTTAACTTTCTGTGTTTTCCTGAAAAGTCTTTAATTCTCACCATGATTAAGTGGGTAACTTCAGTATTGTTCCACAATGACTTGTAGGAGGCTGGAAAGGCACCTGACCCCTGGAGTCAGACTGCACCTGGGTTCAGCAAACTAGGTACTTGAATTCTGGCTAGGAAAAAATTCAGAGCTAAGAGAAAATTTATTTGGAAAATCACAGAGGTAAAAGTGTTATAATGTGTCAGCGAGATAACCAGAGATGCACGGCCAAATTGTAAAGGAGCGCTTTATTCTCGTTGGCAGGCTGCAGAGGGCATAGTCTCCCCTCAGATCAGCAGCCAGGATTCTTCTTGCTTGCCTGATTTTAAAGACAGAAGCCCCATCCTCCTTGTGCCCCGCCCCCATCCTAAAGGACTGGTACAATAGTGGGTGTGACAGAGATTACAGAAGTGAAAATGAGCATTACTCACCTGGCTCAGAGTGCCTGCAAATGCCTGCTATTACCAGCACTCGGACACTGCAAATGCCTCCCAACACGTGGGGCAACTATAATCTTAGGCAAAATTCCTTTCCTTCTAGGGGTAATTAACCTATTATTGGAAAACTATGGAGGAAGGTGCATTGATGATAAAAATAAAGTTATTTAGTTGCCTTAGCCTTGGGGCCCAGGTCATTCCCCACTGGTTTTCCTGACAAGTCAAATTGTTGACTCAACTTAGTTGTTATGAGGCCGTTTATTAGACATGGCCCAGAGGCTAGGAGTAAACATAATATAGCGAGAGGGCCAGCAATGGCGGATAATAGAGTTGTAAACCAATTTTCAGATCGTCGCCTTTTTCTTTCTTGTTCCTCAATATTTTTTCCTAACTAGTGATAAAGTTTCTTGAATAATCCCTTCACATAAAAACAGCATTTTTCTCTCAGTGCAACACACAATCCTCCTTCCTTAAGAAATAAGAGGTCTAGCCCTGGCCAGTTTGGCAGTTGAGCGTCAGCCTGCGGACCAGAGAGTCCTGGGTTCGGTTACCGCTAGGTGCACATAACACACACACACACACACACACACACACACACACACACACACAGAAATAAGAGGTCTAATGTTCTCCTATTCTGTATGACCATTTCTAAGTTCCCAGTTCCATTGGAGCCCAGGCCTATAAGGATTCCCCTGTACAGTCATAACCAGAAAAATCAGAGTCCCAATAAATGCAAGAGTCTTATCTGGAGAGGCCTGAACCGTCCATTTTTCTTTTTCCTCCTCAGCCGGGAATGGTGCTGCCAGATCGGAATGCCGTTGACCTTGAGAGCCGTTGGTGCAGTCAGGATGACAGTGTATAGTCCCTTCCAGGCAGGAGTTAGTCCCTGGGTGGTGAACCTCTTTACCCATATCAAGTCCCCGGGCTGGAAGGGGTGCACAGGGTCCGAGGTGGGCACAGGCAGGGCGTCGTGGACGTGTTTATAGAGAGCTTTCTGGGCAGGCTGCAGGGCCTGCAAGAACTGTAAGAGGGCGAGGGGGAGCAGAGTGGTCCAGTTTTCACCAGTTTCTAAAGTAAGTTTGGTTAAGGTTTCCTTTAAGGTCCTGTGCATGCGCTCTACCTGCCCGGAACTCTGTGGGCAGCAAGCACAATTGAGCTTCCAGTTTATATCTAACCCTTTAGAGATATCCTGTGATCTCTTTGCTATAAAGGCGGGGCCATTGTCTGATCCAAGGGTCAGGAGCAGCCTAAACCTGGTCCTCCCATTACTGCATCCCAGGCTGTTATCCCACCACCAGAGACAAGCTCTCCCTCTCTCAGTGTCCTATTTTCTTTCCTTCTTGAGTATTCCTCCAATGTCCTGTCTCCATGTAGTATGTATGTCCCTTTCTTTTATTTTCTCTGCATAATCCTTCTCTTTTCATTTCTTGCATAGACCCTCTGCGACTTTCCTAGTCCCTCCCCTGACATGCACCTGAGAGCTCGCTCAGTCCACCTGCCGTCTGCACATCCCCCAGCTTTCCTTCTCCCCCTCCCTACTCAGACCCACACACACCTGCTCCCCTCCGCCTTCTCCCTTGCCGGTGACCTTACTGGACATTACCTGCCTCTCAGGAGTTTAGTGAGCTTGGTGTAACCTAAGTGGTTAGTCTGGTGCAGCTGGTCGACTAACGTCTGACCTAGAGCCTCTGGGACCAACAACCTCCCATCAGGCAGTGTCCACCATCCATTGATTTCCTTTATGGCTTGTTTCTGCTTGGCTAGGTCATTTTCTGTCCTAGTGTATCTAGAGAGGAACCACTGGTTTTAGGGCTGCTTCTCGAGCTTCCTGGTGCAGCAGATTTCCCTGTGCCTCTATGGAGTTCCCTCTGATGTCCTTCCCCGCCGAGGTTAATAACCCTCGTTTCCTGTAGATGGCGCTATGCACGTGTGCTGTGGCAAAGGCATATCTGCTGTCAGCATAGATGGTGACCGACTTTCCCTTGCCCCATCGGAGAGCCTGGATCAGGGCTATGAGTTCAGCCCGTTGGGCTGAAGTTCCCCTCTTCAAGGACTGTGACCAGATGACACAGTCCTGAGTTACTCCTGCTGCCCCAGCATACCTGATTTCTTCCTGGACATAGCTGCTCCTGTCTGTTAACAATACCTCGTCTGATATGTCAGCAGGACGGACATCCTTGAGGTCTGGGTGGGCTGTCTGCCCTGTCGATCACCTCCAGGCAGTCCTGTGGAGGTTCCTCCAGGTCATCCTCAGGGAGCAGGCTGGCAGGATTGATGGCCAGCATCTTGTGGAATTTGAGGCGGGGTAGACCCAGGAGGAGCGCTGGAGCTGGGTGACTGGGGTGTTTGACATCCAGCACTCCGGAGCCCTACGGAGAAGGGCTTCAACCGCATGGGGTGCAGTTAAAGCTAACTCTTGCCCTAGAGTTCACTTGTCTGCCCCTGTACTAGGAGTGCAGTAGCTGCCATTGCTCTGAGGCAGACAGGCAGGCGTCCGGTTGGTACAGGATCCAGTCTTTTGGATAAGTAGGCTACCGGTCTCTTCCAGGGTCCCACGTTTAGAGTGAGGACTCCCGTTGCTATGCCTCTAGCCTCGCTTACATACACATGGAAGGGTTTTGTGACATCTGGTAGGGCAAGAGAGAGTGCTGAAATTAGGCCCTTTTTAAAGTCCCGAAGGCCTTCTGCTCTGTCTCAGTCCAAGTGGAAGGTGGTGCCCCTCCTGTACATGTACACAGCGGCTTAGCAGTGGCTGCGAATCCTGGGATCCACAGGCGGCAGTATCCTACTGCCCCTAGGAATTCCCGGACCTGTTTCTTGGTTTTTGGGGCCAGGGTCTGCAAAATTGCCTCTCTGCGGCTAGAGGATAGAGTCTGATGGCCCTTGCTGATCTTATATCCCAGGTAAGTAACCTCTGGGGAACATAGTTGAGCCTTTTTGGCCAAGGCCCGGTACCCTAATGCCTGTAAAGTGCCCAGGAGGTGCTCAGTACCTCTCTGGCAGTTCTCCCTGTCTTTTGCCGCTAGGAGAATGTCATCTACATATTGGAGTAGGGTACATTCAGGTGCTCTTGTCTGAAGGCCTGTAAGTCAGAACGGAGAGCCTCATCAAATAGAGTAGGAGAGTTCTTAAAGCCCTGGGGCAGCCTTGTCCAGGTTAATTGCCCCGAAAATCCCTCTTCAGGGTCTGTCCACTCAGATGCAAAGATAGGCTGGCTAACAGGGGCCCAAGGGATGCTAAAGAAGGCATCCTTCAAATCCAGAACTGTATAGAACAGGTGTGCTGGTGGAAGTGGGCTCAATAGAGTATAGGGTTTTGGGACCGTCGGGTGTATGGTCTCAACCCGTTTGTTTACTTACCTCATATCTTGCACTGGCCTAAAGTCTTCGGTGCCAGGTTTCAACACTGCAAGCAAGGGTGTATTCCAGGATGACTGACAGGGAACCAGAATCCCAGCCTCCCGGAGCCGATGACTATGAGGGGCAATGTCCCTCTTTGCTTCGTGGCTCAAGGGGTGTTGTCTTACCCTGACTGGAGTCGCCGTGGCAAGCAGTTGAACCACAATCGGTGGCTGGTGGCCAGCTAGTCCAGGAGGATTATTTTCTTCCCAGACAGAAGGGAAGAGATGTTGTAATTCCTTCATGTAAACGAATGTCTCAGGGTCCATTTCTGGAGGGACTGGAGTTTCCTCCTGTAAAAGATATTTCTCCGACAAAGGGCCGGTTACAAGTATTTTTGAAGGGGAAATTGGGAGTCACTCCTGATGTTCCGGATTTGTAGTAAAGTGTGCTTCTTCTCTATTGTAGCCTGCAACTTTCTAAGGAGATCACGCCCCAACAGTGGATATGGACATTCAGGCATAACTAAGAAAGAGTGTGTAACGGTGCCCTGTCCCAAGATTTACAGTTTCGTTAGTGGTCCAAGGATAGAGGGCAGTCTGACCTGTCGCTCCTTGAACTGAGGTCTTCTTAGTTGTTAGTGGACCCAGAGGCTCAGTTAGGACTGAATGTGTGGCCCCTGTATGTATTAAGAAATTAACTGGCTTGCCCCCTACCTGTGCAATGATCCTGGGCTCCCGGGGGCTGAGTTGCAAGGAGCCCTGGCCCTGTCGTTCTTCTAAGGACGGCTGGGGTACTTCTACTGGGGCACTCTCGCTTCCAATGTCCTTCTTTTTTTCTTTTTTTCTTTTTTGCAGTAGGCACAATGGTTCTTCCCTAGTTGGTTTCTAGGCCTGCTGCCCTGACCCTTCCTCATGTTTCCCTTAAGGCTGCTTCTACCACCTTGGCTATTTCAACCAATTTCTTTAGGCCTAACAGGAGAACACGGTGAAAAGTGTCCAAGGAAGCCCTTCCCCCGGCAGTATTTGGGTCCCACCATGGGCAGAGGGATGGGAAAATTTCCTCTGGCCCCAGGTTTTCAAAAGGAAGCAGAAAAGGGAAGCGTCATCGTAGAGCACATGTTTAGTGGGGCAGAGTGTTTTTGTGTTTTTCAACTCTCCCCAACAGCACTTTGCGCCTGAGCCTGGGATCCCTATGTTCAACTCCCCATTGTTCAGAGAAGCCTGTTGGAAACTTGCTGCCCACAAACCCGGGAGCGGGGGACAGATGAGATGAACCGCCCCTTTCGTGGCCTGACCACCCTCCCTGGGGAACCCTGTGGCCCCTGAGGCCCCTAGGTGAATGCCTGTGTGCCCGCCCACTGCCCTGTTTCCCAGGATGAGGGGCTCTCCACACCAGACCCCTGTCCCAGACCCTAGTCCCCATGCGCAGGGCCATGCAGGACTCATAGGCAGGGACAGCCCCTGAATCACTTATTACTCTGTTAACTGCCTGTAACAACCGAGCTACAAAATCTTGATATGGCTCTTCAGGTTGTTGTCTGATGAATGTAAGATCTAGCAACGTTTCCCCTTTTGTTGGGAGCTCTTTCCAGGCCTTCAAAGCACAAATATTAATCACAGCTGTAGTGGTGGGGGAGTCTTTAAAGACTCATAGCCTTGCCCTGGCCGGTTTGGCTCAGCGGTTAGAGCGTCGGCCTGTGGTCCAGAGAGATCCAGGTTTGGTTCCCGCTAAGGGTGCGTATCTCGGTTGCAGTTTGTCCCCAGCCCTGGTTGGTCATGCGGGTGGCAGCCAGTTGATGTGTCCCTTTCATGTCAATCTCTTTCTCTCTCTCTCTCTCTCTCTCTCTCTCTCTCTCTCTCTCTCTTCCTCTCTTCCTCTCTTTCCCTCCCACTCTACCTGTACAAAAAATGGAAAAATGTCCTCAGGTGAGAAAAAAAAAAAAGGACTCATAGCCTTTCTCTGCTTTCCTCGGGTCTTTCACTACACCGTGCTTCCCCACCTTATTAGCACCCAGCATGCCCCCCACTTGGGATTTGGCCCACAACCTGAGCATGTGCCCTGACCGAGAATCGAACCAGCGACCTCTTGGTGCATGGGTCAATGCTCAACCACTGAGCCACACTGGCCGGGCCTTTTGCTGTATCTCTGCCTCACAGGCACTTCCCTACCTTTGCCCAGGTTTTTCTTCGGGCCCATCACCAGTATTTGTGCCCTAATCAGAACCTTCCTCAAATCCTTCTCTAAGAATGTTTACTATGCAACCCAATGAGGTCTTCTGGGCACTAGGGCTGCTGTCCATGATTAGACTAACCGTAACAAAGTTGAGGGAGACACAGTAGGGAGGCAGACGAGGACAAAAACAAGGGAAGACACACGAGACAGAAACTTTGGCTTCGTCCGCCAGGCCACTCCCCTCGTGGAGATTTCAGATGCCTCTTGGCATGTGGCAGGTTGGAATAAGGCCCCCAACTTGGACCAGGTTCGCTGGTGGAACACAGAGTGCTCCAAGAACCTGATACTGCCTTTTAGCCGTATGAGGGCCATCATGGAACCTCAGGGTAGGACTCACACAGGCTCCATAACAAACGTCGTGGAGCACGGTCAGTCACACACAATTGCATTCACACGATCACGCTCACACACCATTTGACTTTCCTTCCAGAAACTCCCTATCCTGAGCGGCGCCTATGCCACTTGGGAGGTGATCAGTCTCCCTTTCCACCCCAGTGGCGGGTCTGAATGAACAGAAGTTGCCAGATTTGAGCCCCACCTAACGTCTTAGGGGGATTCCCAGGAGAGGAGAGGCCGCGCGGCATCCGGCCCTCTCACTCTCATCCAGATAGACCGGTCACCCAGAACTCACCTCCGGAGGCTTCTACCAGGTCTCCTTCAATCTTTTTGGGGATGTCTTGGTATCTCCTGGCAGCTCCGGCCGCTCCTCGGAAACCCAAGTAGGATCTTCGTGGCCTTGGAACTCAGGGGGCACCTCCCCTCAAATCTATAGGGGTCCGGCGGCCAGATCGGGAGAGACTGCCCATCCCAGGCATCTAGCCCTTGGTGTAGCAAAACACCAGGGATCTCGCTGGGGGCCTCCAAATGTAATGTGTCAGCGAGATAACCAGAGATGCACAAGCAAATTGTAAAGGAGCACTTTATTCTCGCTGGTGGGCTGCGGAGGGCATAGTCTCCCCTCAGATCAGCAGTCAGGATTCTTCTTGCTCATTTGATTTTAAAGACAGAAGCCTCACCCTTCTTTTGCACCCCGTCTCCCCCCCCCCACACCCCTAGAGGACTGGTACAATAGTGGGTGTGGCAGGGATTACAGAAGTCAAAATGAGCATTATTCACCAGGGCTCATGAATACCTGCAAATGCCTGCAATTACTGGTACTCGAAAACTGCAAATGCTTCCCAACACGTGGGGCAACTATAATCTTAGGCAAAACTCCTTTCCTTCTAGGGGTAATTAACCTAGTATTGGAAAATATTGAGGAAGGTCCATTGATAAAAATGGAGTTGTTTAGTCACCTTAGCCAAGAGGCCTACATAAGAATGGAATCCAGTTGCCTTAGCCTCAGGCCCAGGTCAGAAGACGTAATTTGTACATCAAATGAGCTTATGAAACAAGTTATAGAGGTAAAGGAAGGGCCCCTGGAGCTTGGGAATGAGGAAGGTAATGGTAACCTGCTTGTGGGGAAGGGGAGACAGAAAGGAAAGGCCAGGGCTTGTTCCTGGGAGGGAGAGCTCACCGGGTCGGGTCCTCTGTCCTAAGGATGTTAAGGGTGAAAATTTTAGGGGAGGGTCTTAATAGAATATTCAGCACCTTTCTAGGTGTGTCCTTTCAGGGCTGGGGTATCCACTGATTGATTAGTGGCCAGCAGCAGTGGGGGGGGGGGGGGGGCGGGGGGGAGTCATTATTCAATGCAGCTGGTCCTGAGGACAGTCATGGCATTGCTTGTCTGGTTTTGCTGCTTTTCTGGTTCTGGAGCTGAAATACAACTGAGGCCTAGATGTTATCTCCAGGGAGGGAAGGTCAGGGGAGCCAAAGCATATGGCCAGAGATATGCTAGGGGAGGTAGATTCACCCTGGGGACAAGGTCTCAACCTACAGTGGTCCTTGCTAGGCACCCAGGGCTTTCTTCCCTGGTGACCTTCTGTACCTGGCCCATTGTCCTTGCTTTGCTCATGTCTGTCTAGCTGCCTACCACATCATGATTCCATTTGACCAAATGCTTTAAAACTTTTGATATGTTTGAGAAATTTCCCAAGATGCAAAAATTAAATAGCCGTGGTCTTACCTTTGAGATTTTTCAGAAGGATCCCCAAAACATTTCAAAGAAGATTGCATCTTTCTTTTTTATAAAATAGAATTATTAACATAATTAGACTTAATGGTATGCTAAATTACATAAGAAACATTGCCAAATCGGTGGTGCTAAACCTTTCATTACATGAAATTCTGACATGTCCTGGTGCAACGCTAAACACTTGCAGTATTTCTGTGTCCGAAAGTTGTAAATCTTATCATGATAGGATAGTAAGAAACTAGGAAAATTCCAGGACAAGTGGAATAGGGAAACTAAGATAGTTAAACAGAAGTTTGCAGCCAACTAGTTAATCCTATCTTCCCTAAACCATGTTCTCTGTGTTATTAGGTCTTATTTAAACAATGTATGTGGGGTTAATTTTTGTGTATGGTGTAAGATAGTGGTCTAGTTTCATTCTTTTGCATATGGCTGTCCAATTTTCTCCACACTGTTTAATGAGAAAACTTCACTTTCTTCTTTGTATGTTTGGCTCCTTTGTCAAAATTAGTTGTCCATATATCGACGGGTTTATTTCTGGGCTCTCAGTTCTGTTCCCTTCATCTGTGTGTCTGTTTTTCTGCATTACCATACTGTTATGCTTTCTATAGATTTATAGTATGGTTTGAAACTGGGGAGTGTGAAACTTTCAGCTTTGTTCTTTTTCCTCAAATTCGGGCTCTTTGTCATTCCATAAATATTTTGGTATTTTTTGGTACCATTTCTGTCAAAAATGCCATTGGTATTTTGGCAGATATTTAATTAAATCTGTAGATTTCTTCAGGTAATATTAACATTTTAACAATGTTAATTCTTTCGACCCATGAGCATAAATTCTCTTTCCATTACTTTGTGTCTTCTTCTATTTTGTTTAATGTCTTACTGTTTTCAGTGCATAATTCTTTCAACTGCATGGATACATTTGTTCCTAGTATTTTATTCTTTTTGTTGTGATTGTGAGATGGTTTCCTTCATTCCTCTTTCTGAAAGTTCATTGTTAGTGTGCAGAAATGCAACCAATTTTGTACATTGATTTTGTATCCCCAAACTTTGCTGTGTTAATTGATTATTTATAATAGTTTTTGTTAGAGTCTTTAGGGTTTTCTTTGTATAAAACCATATCTCCCACAAACTTTGACAGTTTTATTTCTTTGTTTTCAGTTTGGATGTTTTTATTTCTTTTTCTTGCCTATCGGTTCTGGCTAGGACTTGCAATACCATGTTGAATAAAAGTGGCAAGAGTGGACATCGTTGGCTTGTTACCAAACTTAGAGGAAAAGCTCTCACTTTTTCACCATTGTATATGATGTCAACTATGGGTTTGTCATATGTGGCCTTTATGTTTTTAGGTACTTTCTTTATATACCCATTTTATTGAGAGTTTTTATTATAACTAAATATTTACTCTTGTCAAATGCTTGTTATGCATCTATTGAGATGATTGAGGAGATAGAGGCAGGTTAGGCAGTGAGGGATGGGACCATGGGAAGGGAAGGCTGAGACACATGAGAAGTTTGCGAGGACTTGAAGCTCAGCACACAGGCAGGCAACTCAGTACACAGCATATCTGGAGATTTATGCAGACTCCATAGCTCTCAAAATAAAACTAAAACCAGCATGGCAAATTCTGCCCCCAAGGCCAGAAACTCCAGCCCCCATTTATAGAAATGCAAATTAGAAGCTCCTGGAAGGAGCACAGGTCAATTACACAGCAAATAATCACAGAAAGGCTGGTTTCAAGCAAGGCCACACATTGCTAAATGAGTTCTGTGAAACTATAGAGTGTGTTCCTGTTGCAGAAAGCCTGGTCACCTTAAAAGGATTATAGAAAGCCAAAATTGGATTTGGGGGAGAAACCAAAAGCAAGCATAGGGTTGCTCCGTGGGTATTTCCCCTCCTCCTCACTTATAGTCTGGGAGAAGTTGAAATTACCAAAAAGGGAAGCCACTAAGGCCTTATAGATGATGTAGGGCTGAACCCGGTCAGGCAGGAAACACAGGGTTTGAAATGTATGCATTTTGCCAAGGCAGAATTCCTTGAAAGGACCATCAGAGGCTAGCAAAGTATATATATACCCCTAGCCAGCAGAGCCCCACGGGCAACCCACTTGGGTCCCTCCCTGCTGTGGGGAGTCTGTCTATCTTTCATCAAATAAACTTTCCTTACACTTACCCTTGGTCTGTGAACTCATTCTTCAATTTTGCGGGACGACAAACCCGAACACTGCCACTTGGTTTCATCTTCATATAGTTTTCTTACTTTGTTTTATAAATGTGGTATATTATATCGATTGATTTGTGGATGTTGAACCTTGCTGGTATCCCTGGAATAAATCCCACTTGATCATAGTTTATGAACCTTTTAATGTATTGTCAAATTCACGTTGCTAATATCTTCTTTAAGATGTTGCCATCTATGTTCTTCATAAAAATTGGACTGTAATATATGTGTATTTGCCCTTGTCTGGTTTTGTATGTGGGTAATGTTGGTCTTATAATGTGAAATATGAGTTACGATGATTCCCTCCTCTTCAATTATTTTGGAAGATTTTCAGAAGAAAGGGTATTAAATCTTCTTTGAATGTTTGATAGAATCCCACACTGAAACCATCTAGTCCTGGACCTTTATTTTTTGCTTTGGTTTGTTTACTGTTTTAATTTTATGACTAGTGACATCTATTCAGATTTTTTATTTCTCCATGATTCAGACTAAGAAGGTTATATGATTCTTAGAATTTATCTACTTATTCTAGGTTATCTAATTTGGTGGCATAAAGCCTTTCATGGCATCCTCTTGAGACCCTTTGTATTTCTGTGGTATTCACTGTAACGCATCATCTTACATTTATGATTTTCTGTATTTGAGTCTTCTTTTTTTTTTAGTTTAGCTAAAGGTTTGTCAATTTTTTTTTATCTTTTCCAAAAACTAGCTCTGATTTTCATTAATCTTTTCTATTGTTTTTAGTCTCTATCATTTATTTCTGCTCTGATTTTTATTATTTCTTTCCCTCTACTGACTTTGAGCTTTGTTTTTATCTTGTTCCATAAAGTGAAATCTTAGATTTTTTATTTGAGATTTTTGTTTCTTCAGGTAGGCATATATTGCTATAAACTCCCCTCTCAGTACCACTTTTGCCGCGTCCCAAATATTTTGGTATATCTCATTTTTATTTGTCTTTTTGACTCCTCCTTTGATTTATTTTTTGACCTAATAGTTGTTCAGTAGCATGTAGCTTAATTAGTTGATTTCTAGTTTCATACTGTTGTGATCAGAGAAGATGCTTAGTACTGTATAATTCTAATCTTCTTAAGTAAATCGAGACTTGTTTGTGTCCCAACATATGGTCCACCCTAGAAAATGTTTCTGGTGCACTTGAGAATAATGTATATTCTGTGGCTTTTAATGGAATGTTCTGTATATATCTAGTAAGTCCATTTGACCTAATGTGTCATTTCAGGCTGATGTTTCCTTGCTGAATTTCTGTCTGGGTGGTCCAACCATTGGTGTAAGTGAGGTGTTAACGTCTCGTACTCTTATTGTATTGCTGTAGATTTCTTATTTTAGATCTGTTAGTAATTTCTTCATGTATTTTGGTGCTCTAAAGAGGGTGTGTGTGTGTGTGTGTGTGTGTGTGTGTGTGTGTCCTTTCTGATAGAACTGTAGCTACACTCATTTTCATTTGTATACTATTTGTTTGGAGTATCATCTGCCATCCCTCCACTTTGGACCTATGCTTGTCTTTGGAGCTGAGATGAGTCTGCTAAAGGTGGCTTTTGTTTCTTAATCCATCCAGATGCTCTATGCCTTTTGATTGTTGAGTTTGGTCCATTTATATTTAGGATGGTTACTGATATATGAGGACTTACTACGGAAATTATATACTTTCTGTCCTGATTCTTCTATATCCATTTTTTTTCCTCTTTGTCTGCTATGTGAGTTTTTTATTTTTTTTTACTTTTGTTTTTTTAAGAGCTTCACCATTTTCTCTTTCTTATGTTTTCTATCTATGCTCTAACTGTTCATTTTTGTGGGTACCATGATTTATTACATATATATATATTTAATCGCCTTATACATAAAATAGTTCTTCTTCTGATAGCATCTTATTTTCATTTGCTTATGCAAGTTTCATCCTTTTCTTCCTTCACTTCCATATTTTTTACTGTAAAAAATTGTCTTTTTTGTGCTATGCTTTCATTAACAAATTGAAGGGATAATTTTTCAAAATCCTTTAACCCTTGTGGTTTGGTTAAGCGTTAAACACTCTATTGTGTACTAGAATGGCAATTGTCTGATTCTGTCTGTCTCTTTATCACCTTACACAAAGTATTGTGTACTTTTGCTTTTTTGTTCCTGGTAGAAAAGCTCCTTGCAACATTTCTTGTGGGACAAGTTTTGTGGTGGTGTTCTCTTTCAGCTTCTGTTTATTTCTCCTTTATATCTAAATTATAACTTGGTTGGATAGATTATTATTGACTCGCAATTTTTATTTTTCAATATTTTAAATGTCATTCTCTTCTCTCCTGGCCAGTAGAGTTTCTTCTGAGGAATCTGACAATAGATCTGTGGGGGTTACTTTCTAAGACAACTGTCTCCACTCACTCCCCCAGGTGGATAGTTTTATAATTCTTTATCACTGACTTCTGGCAGTTTTACTTACGAATTTAATTTTTTTTCTCTTTATTGATTTTAAAGAGAGAGGAAGGGAGAGGAAGAGTGAGATAGAAACATCGATGAGAGAGAACACCAATTGGCCACCTCCTGTATGCTCCCCACTGGGAATTTGGCCCACAACCTGGGCATGTGCCCTGACTGGGAATCAAACCGGCGACCTCTTGGTGCATGGGTTGACGCTCAACCACTGAGCCACACCGACTGGGCACTTTTGACAGTTTTAATACATGTCTTGGATAATTTATTTTGTTTGTGTTTAAATAAATAGGTGTTCTAATAGCTTCTTGTACATTTTTTTTGGTTTTGTTTTGTTTTGTTTTAGTAATGATTTTAATCGTCCTGAAACTTCTTTTTTCATTGTAATTTTTTATTGAATTTATTAGGGTAGCATTGGTTAATAAAATTATATGGGTTTCAGCTACACAATTCTACAATACATCATCTGTATATTGTGTTGCGTGTTTACCACCCCAAGTCTCCTTCCATCACTATTTATTATCCCTTTACTCTTTTCTACCTCTCCCACCCCCTTCCTCTGCCAGTGACCATACTATTGTCTGTGTCCATGAGTTTTTTTTTTCCTTGCTTAATTTCTTCACCCTTTTAACCCAGCCCACAAACCACTTCCCTCTCACAGCTGTCAGTCTGTTCTCTGTATCCATGAGTCTGTCTTCACTTTGTTTGTTAGTTTATTTTATTTATTAGATTCCACATATAAGTGATACCATAAGGTACTTGTCCTTCTCTCGCTGGCTTGTTTCACTTAGCATAATAGTCTTTGGGTTCATCCATGCTGTCACAAAAGGTAATATTTCCTTCTTTTTTTACCGCTCAGTAGTATTCTATTGTGCAAATGTACTGCGGCTTTTTTAGTCACTCATCTACTGATGGCCGCTTGAGCTGCTTCCAAATCTTGGCTATTGTAACTAATGCTGCAATGAACATAGGGGTGCATACATTCTTTCGAATTAGTGTTTCAAGTTCCTTTGGATATATTCCCAGATGTGGAATTGCTGGGTCATAAGGCAGTTCCATTTTTACCCAGGGAATAAAACCACACCTTTATGGTCAATTAAAGTTTGACAAAGGAGGCAAGAACATACAATGGGATAAAGATAGTATATTCAAATAAATGGTGTTGAAAAATTGGACAGATATGCACAGAGAATGAAACTAGATCACCTTACACCATACACAATAATAAACTCAAAATGGATTAATAACTTAAAGTTTAGACTCAAAAGCATAAAATTGTATAATAGTTTCAAATTTATATATATAAAATCCAGCCCAACTCTTTCCTGTTATTTAATTTCTTAGATTAAAGCCAAGATATTTTGTCCACCGCTATTGAAAGTCTCAACAAATCTTCCTGCGTGATAATTAGGACCTTCCCTCCCCTTTTCCAATATTCTTAAATATTAAATTAAAAAATCTAATATTTTCTCTACAAAAATTAATAACTCAAACTATACATATGTTCTTTATATAATATATAATTCATCTATATATTATATATAATACATTTTCTGCCTCCAGATGCCATTACTAGAATATCTTTTATTAACCCAAAAAAGATTGACTACTTATATAAATTAAACAAAATCTGTTAGTCTGAACAAAAATATTTAACATTAAAACTATTTTAAATATAACTAATGTCTTTTTTTTTTGAAGTGTAAAGGAGCACTTTATTACACTGGCGGGCTGGGGGGATCTCCCAAATCCCAGTCCCGAGCCTTCTTTGTTGTCCACTTTTATTTATTTTTATTTTTTTTTTTTGTTTTTTTCTTTCTTATTAATTAATTTTTGTTACAGATGTTTCTCCTTTTCCCCCCACTGATTCCCCCCTCCCCGTCCCTCCCCACCCTGTCCCCAGCTTTGTTGTCCATGTCCATTGTTCATGCTTAGATGCATATAAGTTCTGTGGTTTATCTCTCCCCCACCATCCCCTCTTCTGGGGATTGTCAGTCTGTACCCCACCTCCACGTCTCTGGGACTACCCCATTCTTCAGACTGTTATGTGCATTATATTCCACAAATAAGTGAGATCATATGATACTTGTCCTTCTCTGTTTGGCTTGCCTCACTCAGGATGATACTCTCCAGGTCCCTCCATGTAAGTCTCTTAACCATTTAGAGTTTATTCTTGTGTAGGGTGTAAGTTGATGGTCTAGTTTCATTTTTCTGCATGTAGCTGTCCAATTTTCCCAGCACCATCTATTAGACAAGAGGTCTTTCTTTCTTACAGCTGCAGAGTACTCCATTGTGTATATGTACCACTGCTTTTTTATCCATTCGTCTACTGATGGACACTCGGGCTGTTTCCAGATCTTAGCTATTGTAAATAGTGCTGCTGCAAACATGGGGGTACCTATATTCTTTCTGATTGGTGTTTCAGGCTTCTTAGGGTATATTCCTAGAAGTGGGATCACTGGGTCAAATGGAAGTTCCATTTTTAATTTTTTGAGGTAACACCATAATATTTTCCATAGCGGCTGCAGCAGTCTGCATTCCCACCAGCAGTGAACTAGAGTCCCCTTTTCTCCACACCCTCGCCAACACTTGTTGTTTGATGATTTGTTGATGGCGGCCATTCTGACAGGTGTGAGGTGATACCTCATTGTTGTTTTAATTTGCATCTCTCTGATGATTAGTGATGATGGGCATTTCTTCATCTGTCTCTTAGCCATTTGTGTGTCCTGTTTGGAGAGGTGTCTATTTAGTTCCTCTGCCCATTTTTTAATTGGGTTCTTTGTCTTCCTTTTGTGGAGTTGTATGAGCACTCTATCTATATTGGAAATGAACCCCTTATCTGATATATCATTGGCAATGATGCTCTCCCATACAGTGGGTAGCCTTTCCGTTTTGATGATTGTATCTTTCGCTGTGCAGAAGCTTTTGAGTTTGATGTAGTCCCATGGGTTCATTTTCTTCTTTGTTTCTATTGCCTTAGGTGATGTATCCGTGAAAATTCTGCTGCGTATGATGTCTGAAATTTTGTTGCCTACAGTTTCTTCTAGGATTTTTATGGATTCATGAGTCACATTTAAGTCTTTTATCCATTTAGAGTTTATTCTTGTGTAGGGTGTAAGTTGATGGTCTAGTTTCATTTTTCTGCATGTAGCTGTCCAATTTTCCCAGCACCATTTACTAAAGAGGCTGTCCTTACTCCACTGTATGCTCTTGCCACCTTTGTCAAATATTAATTGAGCATATTGCCTTGGGTCCATTTCTGGGTTCTCTGTTCTGT
Source organism: Molossus molossus (assembly GCF_014108415.1). Lineage (NCBI taxonomy): Eukaryota > Metazoa > Chordata > Mammalia > Chiroptera > Molossidae > Molossus > Molossus molossus. The sequence goes on along the minus strand of NW_023425355.1, from coordinate 7,704,333 downwards.
TCCACTGGTCTATATGCCTGTTCTTGTGCCAGTACCAGGCTGTTTTGATTACGGTGGCTTTGTAGTATAACCTGAAATCTGGTAATGTGGTCCCTACAACTTTGTTCTTCCTTTTCAAGATTGCTGTGGCTATTCGAGGTCTTTTTTGGTTCCATATGAACTTTTGAAGTACTTGTTCTAATTCTGTGAAGTATGCCGTTGGTATTTTGATGGGGATTGCATTGAAACTATAGATTGCTTTGGGTAATATGGACGTTTTAATGATGTTAATTCTCCCAATCCATGAACAGGGTATGTGCTTCCACTTTTTTGTATCTTCCTCTATCGCTTTTTTCAATGACCTGCCGTTTTCTGCAAATAGGTCCTTTATTTCTTTGGTTAAGTTTATTCCTAGGTATCTTAATTTTTTTTTTTTTTTTTTTTTTTTTTTTTTGCCGCCATGGTAAATGGGATTGTTTTCTTAGTTTCTCTTTCTGTGAGTTCATCATTGGTGTATAAGAATGCCATCGATTTCTTGACGTTCATTTTGTATCCTGCTACTTTGCCAAATTCATTTATTAAGTCTAGTAAATTTTTGATGGAGACTTTGGGGTTTTCTACATATAGTATCATGTCATCTGCAAATAATGACAGTTTCACTTCCTCCTTTCCAATTTGGATCCCTTTTATTTTTTCTTCAGGTCTGATTGCTGTGGCTAAGACTTCCAGTACTATGTTAAATAAGAGTGGCGAAAGTGGGCATCCTTGCCTTGTTCCTGTTCTTAAGGGAAACGCTTTTAGTTTTTCCCCATTGAGTATGATGTTGGCTGTAGGTCTTTCATATATGGCCTTTATTATATCGAGATATGATCCCTCTATTCCCACATTGCTGAGCGTTTTTATCAGAAATGAATGCTGGATTTTGTCGAAGGCTTTTTCGGCATCTATCGATGTGATCATGTGGTTTTTATTCTTCATTTTATTTATGTGGTGTATCGCGTTTATTGATTTGTGAATATTGTACCAGCCTTGCATCCCTGGGATGAATCCCAGTTGGTCATGGTGGATAATTTTTTTGGTGTATTGCTGGAGCCGATTTGCTAGTATTTTCTTCAGGATTTTGGTGTCTATGTTCATCAGGGATATTGGCCTGTAGTTTTCTTTCTTGGTAGTGTCTTTTTCTGGTTTTGGAATTAGAATTATGCTGGCTTCATAAATCGAGTTTGGAAGTTTTCCTTCTTCTTGAATTTTTTGAAATACTTTGAGGAGAATGGGTGTTAGTTCTTCTTTGAGTGTTCGGTAAAACTCCCCACTGAAGCCATCCGGGCCTGGGCTTTTGTTTGCTGGGAGAGTCTTGATTACATCTCCAATTTCTTCTGTTGATATTGGTCTGTTCAAGTTTTCTATTTCTTCCTGGTCCAGTTTTGGGAGACTATGTGTTTCTAGAAATTTGTCCATTTCGCTTAGATTGTCGAATTTGTTGCCATATAATTGTTCGTAGTAGTTGTTAACGATCTTTTGTATTTCTGTGGTGTCAGTTGTTACTTCTCCTCTTTCATTTCTGATTTTGTGTATTTGGGTTCTCTGTCCTTGTTTCTTGGTGAGTCTAGCTAAGGGTCCATCAATCTTGTTTATCTTTTCGAAAAACCAGCTCTTTGTTTCACTGATCCTTTGAGTTGTTTTTTTTTGGTCTCTATATTGTTTATTTCTGCTCTGATCATTTCTATTTCCTTCCTTCTACATGCTCTGGTGTTTTCTTTTGGTTTGCTCTCTAGTTCTTTAAGTTGTGAGATTAGGTAGTCTCTTTTTTTTTCTTGTGTCTTGAGGAAGGCCTGTAGTGCTATGAACTTCCCTCTCAGAACTGAAATAGTTGTTGCTGCATCCCGTAGATTTTGTGTTGTTGTGTCTTCGTTTTCATTGGTTTCCAGGAAGTTTGCAATTTCTTCCTTGATCTCCTCGGTGACCCATTCATTGTTTAATAACATGCTATTTAGCTTCCATGTGTTCAAATGTCTTTGTATGATCTTCTTGCAATTGATTTCTAGTTTCATGCCATTGTGATCTGAGAAGATGCTTGATATGATTTCAGTCTTCTTGAACCTGTAGAGACTTAGTTTGTGCCCTAACATGTGGTCTATCTTTGAGAATGTCCCATGTGCACTTGAGAAGAATGTGAATTCTGTAGCTTTGGGGTGTAATTCTCTGTAGATATCTATTAAATCCATTTGGTCTAGTGCTTCATTTAGAGTCTCTGTTTCCTTGCTAATTTTTTGCCTAGAGGATCTATCTAGTGATGTCAGCGGGGTGTTGAAGTCCCCTGCTATGATTGTATTGCTATCGATTTCTCCTTTGAAGTCCTCCAGAAGATTTTTAATATATTTTGGTGCTCCTATATTGGGTGCATATATGTTTATCAAGGTTATATCTTCCTGTGGGATAGATCCTTTCAATATTTTGTAGTGGCGGTCTTTGTCTCTAGTTATGGCCTTCATTTTGAAGTCTATTTTATCAGATATGAGTATTGCTACCCCAGCTTTTTTTTCCCTTTCCGTTTGCTTGGAAGATTTTTTTCCATCCCTTCACTTTCAATCTATGTGAGTCTTTTGTTGTGAGGTGGGTCTCTTTAAACAACATATAGATGAGTCATGCTTTCTTATTACATCAGCTACTCTGTGTCTTTTTATGGGAGCATTCAATCCATTTTCATTTAAGGTGATTATTGATATGTACTTCTTTATTGCCATTTTTATTTAGTGTGGTTCTATTTTTCTTCCCATTTCTCCTGCTAATTACAGCAGTCCTTTTAACATTTCTTGCAGTGCTGGTTTGGTGCTAATGTATTCCCTTAGCCTTTTTTTTTTTTTTTTTTTTTTGTCTGGGAAGCCCTTTATTTGACCTTCCATTATGAATGATAGCCTTGCTGGGTAGAGTAGTCTTGGATTCAGATCCTTGTTTTTCATGACCTTGATTACTTCGTGCCATTCCCTTCTGGCCTGTAGTGTTTCTTGTGAGAAGTCAGCTGAGAGCCTTATGGGGTTTCCTTTGTAGGTAACCTGTTGCTTATCTCTTGCTGCTTTTAGGGTTCTCTCTTTGTCTTTAATTTTTGGCAGTTTGATTACTATGTGTCTTGGTGTGGGCCTGTTTGGGTTCTTCTTACTTGGGGCTCTCTGTGTTTCTTGAACTTGAATGCCTTCTTCCTTCACCAAATTAGGAAAGTTTTCTGTCAGTATTTCTTTGAATATATTCTCTAACCCTTGCTCATTTTCTTCTTCTTCGGGGACTCCTATGATGCGAATATTATTAGGTTTCCAGCTGTCACACATTTCTCTTAAGCTGTCTTCCTGTTTTTTAATCATTTTTTCCTTTTGGTTTTCTGATTGGTTGATTTTTTCTACCCTGTCTTCTAATTCACTGATCCGGTCCTCAGCTTCCTCTACTCTGCTTTTTAGACCTTCCAGTATGTTTTTCATTTCTGATATGTCGTTTTTAATTTCCAACTGGTTGATTTTCAACATTACTATGTCTGTATTCATGGTGCTCATGTCGTTACACATGCTGTTGGGCTTCCTCAAGATCATGGCTCTGAATTCTAGTTATGTTAACTTGCTTAACTGCACCTCATTTATCTCCTCTTCAGTAGAGGTGTTTTGTTATTTCATTTGGTTTTTGTTTCTTTTTTTCACCATTTTGGCTATCATAGTGGGCTTTGGAGTCTGCCAAATTTTCCCTGTGGGTGTTGGTGTTCTGCTGTTTGTGGCTCCCTCTCCTGGGTTTGGATGAGGCAGGGAGGACCCACTTTAAACACCACTGTCAAGTCTTAACTTTCCTCTAGCTTTTTTTTTGCCTGGCGGCTATTAGTAGAGGTCACCTGAAGACCCTTGGTTTCTGAGTTGCCTGAAAAACTCCCTCAGGTGCTCAGTGTAAGAGGATTTCCTGTGGGTGGGGCAGCTGCTGGTTGTTAATGGGCCTCAATTAGCATTTCAGTGGCCTCCAGGTGGGGTTGAATCTCTGAGGGAGGGGCCGCCGCCTCTCCCTAGGGCCCTGGGAAAATGTAAGATGACCACAGTCCTGTGTGGCTGCACTCAGCAAAAGTTCTGAGCACCCTCCAAATCCCGAGTGTCCCCACACAGTTCCAGTCCCTTCTGCCCTCCCTCTGCCGGATACCAAGGTGAGTGGCTGCTGCCAATTTAGCCTCTGTCCAGACTCTGCATCGTGGAGCCGCCTGGGACTTTTAACCCGATGGCGCTGCTCCCAGCTAAGTGCGGATAAGTCTGCGGCACCAGCCAAGGGCATAGCACTCAGCCGAGTTCGCAGGACTTAGCCGCGGTCGCAGCCGAGGTGGCAGCAGCTTCCAGCCGAGTCCCCTGGTCCCAGCCGTGTCCGCTGCTCCCAGCTAAGGCCACTGCGGACCATGGACTACCACCCCCCTCTCGCATCTTCGCAAGCCTACCAGGATTGAGTCAGTGTCCCTGGTTATGTGGTGCTCCAAGCTGCCTTTTGGTTGCCACTTCCTGATGATTTGTCTTTATTTTTGTTGTAAATCCAGTTTGGTCCTGGGAGACGGTCTGTGTAGCTCCATTCACTCCGCCGCCATTTTTTTCTCTCTCTAACTAATGTCTTTTAAAATTATTTTTATAAAATGAATTTTTTTACCCAAGTTTACAAAAGATTTTATGTCATAATCTTTTAATTAAATTTGACAACCTTCCCAAAATTTACATTTTAAAAACTTCTAAAACCAAAAGATGACTTTAAATTAGTCCAATGGGCCCTAAAATATCTCAAAAATTTATTCTCTCTCCTTATAAAACATTTTAAAAATAAATAAACCTTTTAATATACTTAAAATCACATTAAAATTTTGCCAAATTAAAAAACAATAATATACTATGTTCTATTTATATACATATATTATTTTTAAATAAATATTCTAAACATTTCAACCTGCCCTAAAAAAAAAAAAAACTTACATAAATTCAAAGCCAGCCCTAGGCGGTTTGGCTCAGCGGTTAGAGCGTCAGCCTGCGGTCCTCAGAGACCCAGGTTCGGTTCCCGCTAAGGGCACATACCTCGGTTGCAGTTGTCCCCAGCCCTGGTTGGGTCGTGCGGGTGGCGACCGCTCGATGTGTCCCTTTCACGTCGACGTTTCTCTCTCTCCCTCCCGCTCTATCTGAACAAAAAATGGAAAAATGTCCTCTGGTGAGGATATAAATAAATAAATAAATAAATAAATAAATAAATAAATAAATATAAATAAATAAAAAATTCAAAGGCAAATTCTAACAAAAACCTCCTCAAAACAACAAATGCCCTGTTTGTGACACCAGACAAATGAAAAATAATTTCCTATGTTGACATCGACAATAATACTCGATATTTATAATCCACATATTAAAAATTTACAGATTATTTCCAATACTCAACATACACTTCCAATAATCCATATACACAGTTTTAAAATCTTATATATTATTTATTCTTTATATATTAAAATTATATATTAACTCTAAAAGTATATATGTAGACTTTATATTATTCTCTATGTCATTTTACAATAATTATTATTTACCAAAAAATTTTTGTCTTAAAATATTATACCTTACAAAAAGACTGCTTTTCTATCAATTACTTTATAATAAAATCTTTAACCATACTACTTTAAATTTTGTCATTTATAAACAGTCAGAGAGAGAAAGGGAGAGCGAAAGAGAGATAGCACCATCAATGAGAGAGAACATTGATTGGCTGTCTCCTGCATGTCCGTCACTGGAGATTTGGCCTACAACTTGAGCATGTGCCTTGGCCGGGAATTGAACCGGTGACCTCTTGGTGTATGGTTCGGTGCTCAACCACTGAGCCACACCGGCCAGGCAAAATATTACATCTTTTTTTTTTTTTTTAATCCATAAAAAACTCTATCTTACTCTAAATCACAAATTTCTTTTTATTTATTTATTTACTATTTATTTATTTATTTATTTTTCCATTTATCTTCCGATATAGCGGGGAGGGGGGGAGAGAAACATTGACATGAGAGAGACATATCGATTGGCTGCCTCCCCCACAACACCAACCAGGGCCAGGGACTGAACCACAACCGAGGCATGTGCCCTTGACCAGAATCAAACCCGTGACTCTTCGGTCTATGGGCCAATGCTCTACTGCTGAGCCAAACTGACCAGGGCCAATTTACAAATTTCTAAAAATCGTATGTTTAAATTAAATAACTTTTTTCACACACAAAAAAGATGACAAAAGGCAGGACCAGAGGGGGCGGTGAGTGCATGAGAGAGTGAGCTAGTGTGTGACAGAGTGTGAGTGGATGTGAAGGTGGTCGATCAAACTCCTGCAGTGCAGAGACATGGAGCAGAAGGTTCCTGTGCTATGGATGGGAAGCCGCCGGTTACCACGATAAGCGGCTCTTCGGGGCACTTCTCCCTGCGCTGCAGGGAGGTCCCATCATTTTGGAAGATCCCAGGTCTTCCCTGAGAGGAAGCAGTGGGAGTGGCTAGCGCCAAGCAACCTGGGCCCACCACTGCACCTGGCACCATCAGACCAGTGGACACCCTGTGTCAACACAGACCAGTGCAAAGTAGCGGAGCTGCTAAGGTGCCTACTGCAGAAATCACAAACATCCGGGAGCCGAGCACCATCCCCCACAGTAGCAGCCTGATCAGAGTCCAGATATACCCCCAGCAACAGAGGCTGGGGAGCAGACATCCATCCCCAGGCAACAGAAGCACAGACCAGCAGCAGAGACCCATCCCCAAAAACTACAACAAAAGCTGAGCAGGAGCTGAGCCCCACTGGACAGCAGCACTCCCCAGCCACCAGCGGCAGGACAGGGGCTCCATAGGGCCCTGTGCAACACATCTGCCCACAAGAGCAGTGGTGAGCCGGGGATCCATAGGGGCTTGTGTGACCCAGCGGCCCACAAGAGTGGTGTGGAGCCAGGGCCCCAGACAGGCCTGTTGTGACCCAGCCGCCCAAGGTGCGGGCAGGGAGTGCGGCTCCAGCAGGGCCTGAGTATTACAGCTACAGGTGGCACCAGCGACCAGTGGGGAACACAGCTTCAGAGGGGTCCACTCAATCCAGCAGCAGCAACTACCAGGGCACACCAATACCAGCACCCAGTAGTCAATCCTCCAGGATCCACAGCAGGCAAGAGGGGACATGCAACGGAACAGTCTGGGAGGCACAGTAGCCTTATTTGGTATACAGTGAGCTGCCTACACATCCAAACATCCTTCACCTGGTCTAGAGCTACCAGATAGATAAAATGGGGAGACAAAGAAACAACACCCAAAGAAAAGAAAAAGAGGAATCACTAGGAAAGGAATTACAGGAAACGGAAGAAAGCAACCTGTCAGATAAAGAATTCAAAGCAATGATTTTAAGGGTGCTCAAACAATTTGGCAAGAACTACAAGCAACTTAATAAGAATTATGAAGAGCTCACTGGGAACTACTTCAGCTTAAAAAAAGAGAGAGAGATAGAAGCTATGCATAAAGAGGGAGAAGCTATGCATAAAAAGCAAGAGGAAATAAAGAATGACATAGCTGTTATGAAAAATACCTTAGAAGGGTTCAATAGTAGATTAGAAGAAGCTGAAGACCAAATCAGCGGCTTAGAAGACAAGGCAGAGAAAAATATCCAAATAGGGCAGCAAATGGAAAAGAAGTTTAAAAACCAGGAGGAGCGTTTAAGGGAGCTGTGGGACAATGCAAAACGTAACAACATTTGCATTATAGGGATACTGGAAGGAGAAGAATCAGAGAAAGGACTAGAGAACCTGTTTGAAGAAATAATGACAGAAAACTTCCTTGGTGAAGGAAAAAGTCACACAAGTCCGGGAAACTCAGACAGTTCCAAGCAAGATGAACCCCAGAAGACCCATAGCTAGACACATCATATTAAAAATGGCAAACATTAAAGACAAAGAAAAAATCTTAAAGGAAGCAAGAGAGAGACAGAAAGTTACCTACAAGGGAGCTCCCATTATACTGTCAGCTGATTTCTCAACACAAATGCTGCAGGCCAGAAGGGAGTGGCATGAAGTATACAAAGTAATCCAAGGCAAGGGTCTGAATCCAAGACTACTCTATCCAGCAAGGCTATCATTCAAAATTGAAGGAGAAAGAAAGAATTCCATGGGTAAAAAAAAGCTAAAGGAATTTACCACCACCAAACCACACTGCAAGAAATGCTGAAGGGACTGTTGGAAGAAGAAGAAGAAGCTAAGAGAGAGACGGGGGTGGGGGTGGGAGAGGAACACAGACATAAAATTTAAATGGCAACTAATAACTATCTATCAATAATAACCTTAAATGTAAATGGCTTAAATGCTCTAATCAAAAAACATACGGTAGCTATTGGATAAGAAAACACGACCCATATATATGCTGTCTACAAGAGACCCCCCCCTCACAACAAAAGACTCACACAGGATGAAAGTGAAGGGATGGAAAAAAATTTTCCCAGCTAATGGAAATAATAATAATAATAAAAAAGCTGGTGTAGCAATACTCATATCTCACAAGATAAACTTCAAAACGAGGGCCATAATAAGAGACAGAGAAGGTCACTACATAATATTAAAAGGATCAATCCAACAAGAGGATATAACCCTGATAAACATATATGCACCAAATACGGGAGCACCAAAATATATTTTAAAACTTCTGGCGGACTATAGCAACACAATCATAGTAGGTGACTTTAACACACCACTGACACCACTGGATAGATCTTCTAGACAAAAAATTAACAAGGACATGGAGTCCTTACAAGACAAACTAGATCAGTTGGACTTCATTGATATTCACAGAACATTTCACCCCAAAGCTGCAGAATATACATTCTTCTCAAGTGCACATGGGACATTCTCAAAAATAGACCATATGTTAGGGCACAAAGCAAGTCTCTACACATTCAAGAAGAATAAAATCATATCAAGCATCTTCTCAGATCACAGTGGCATGAAACTAGAACTCAATTACAATAAAAACACACAAAAACATTCAAACACTTGGAGGCTAAATAGCATGTCATTAAAAAACAAATGGGTTACTAACGGGATCAAGAAAGAAATTTAAAACTTCCTGGAAACCAATGAAAATGAACACACAACAACACAAAATCTGTGGGACACAGCGAAAGCAGTCCTGAGAGGGAAGTTCATAGCACTACAGGCCTACCTCGAGAAACCAGAAAAATTCCTAATTGACTTTCTAACCCTACAACTTAAAGAACTAGAAAGTAAACAAAAAGAAAAACCCAGAACTAGTAGGAGGAAGGAAATGGTGAAGGTCAGAGAAGAAATAAATGACATAGAGACCAAAAAAAAAAAAAAAAAAAAAAAACCAATTCAAAAGATCAATGAAACAAAGAGCTGGTTCTTTGAAAAGATAAACAAGATCGATGGACCTTTAGCCAGACTCACCAAGAAGCAAAAAGAGAGACACCAAATAAACAAAATCAGAAACAAAAGAGGAGAAGTAACAACTGACACCACAGAAATACAAAGAATCATCGAAACATACTATGAACAATTATATGCCAACAACTTGGACAATCTAGGAGATATGGAAAAATTTCTAGAAACACACAGCCTCCCAAAACTAAACCAGGAAGAGATAAAAATAAACAAACAAAGAAACAAACAAAAAATAAACTTGAACAGGCCAATAACAACAAAGGAAATTAAAGATGTAATTAAGAAACTCCCAGCAAACAAAAGCCCAGGCCCAGATGGCTTCACGGGGGAGTTTTACCAAACATTCAAAGAAGATCTAATACCCATTGTCCTCAAACTATTCCAAAAAAATCCAAGAAGACAGAACACTTCCAAACTCATTTTATGAGGCCAGCATAATCCTAATTTCAAAACTGGATAAAGACACTACAAAGAAAGAAAACTACAGGCCAATATCCCTGATGAACATAGATGCCAAAATCTTTTTAAAAAACATTAGCAAATCGGATCCAGAAATACATCAAAAAAATTACTCATCATGACCACGTGGGATTCATCCCAGGGATGCAAGGATGGTACAATATTTTCAAATCAGTAAATGTGATACACCACATAAACAAATAAAAGATAAAAACCATATGATCATATCATTATATGCTAAAAAAAAAAGCATTCGACAAAATCCTGCACCCATTTCTGATAAAAACGATCAGCAATGTGGGAATAGAGGGATCATATCACCATATAATAAAAGCCACATGTGAAAAACATAGCCAACACCATACTAAATGGACAAAAAAAAAAGGCATTTCCCCTTAATAAAGAGAACAAGACAGGGATGCCCACTTTTGCCACTCTTATTTAACATAGAACTGGAAGTCTTAGACACAGCAATTAGACATGAAGAAAAAATAAAAGGGATCCAAATTGGAAAGGAGGAAGTGAAACTGTCATTATTTGTAGATGACATGATATTGTACATAGAAAACCCTAAAGATTCCATGAAAAATCTACTAGACTTAATTAATGAATTTGGCAAAGTAGCAGGCTACAGAATTAACGTCAAGAAATCGACGACATTCTTATACACCAATGATGAACTCACAGAAAGGGAACTAAAAAAAACAATCCAATTTACCATCTCAGCAATAAAATTAAGATACCTTGAAAAAAAAACTTAACCAAAGAAGGGCCTCTTCACAGAAATTATGTCATTGAAAAAAGAAATAGAGAAAGATATAATGAAGTGGAAGCACATTTCTTGTTGATAGATTACAAAAATTAACATTATTAAAATGTCCATACTACCCAAAGCAATCTATAGTTTCAATGCAATCCCCATCAAAATACCAACAACATATTTCAGAGAACTAGAACAAATACTCCAAAAGTTCATATGAAATCAAAAAAGACCCCAAATAGCTACAGCAACCTTAAAAAGGAAGAACAAAGTAGAAGAGATCAGATTACCAAATATTAGGTTATACTACAAAGCCACTGTAATCAAAACAGCCTGGCACTGGCACAAGAACAGGAAGATAGATCAATGGAACAGAACAGAGAACCCAGAAATTGACGCAAGACAATATGCTCAATTAATATCTGACAAAGATGACAAGTGCATACCGTGGAGTCAAGACAGTCTCTTCAACAAATGGTTTTGGGAAAATTGGACAGCTACATGCAAAAAAAAAAAAAAAAATTAAGCCAGACCACCAACTTACACCATACGTAAGAATAAACTCAAAATGGATAAAAGACTTAAATGTGACTTATGAATCCATAAAAATTCTAGAAGAAAATGTAGGCAACAAAATTTCAGACATCATGCGCAGCACAGTTTTCACTGATACCACACCTAAGGCTGGAGAAACAAAGGAAAAATGAACACATGGGACTATATCAAACTAAAAAGCTTCTGCACAGCAAAAGATACAATCATCAAAATGGAAAGGGTACCCACCATATGGGAGACTATAATTGCCAATGATGCATCAGATAAGGGATTAATTTCCAAAATATATAGAGTACTCATACAATTCAACAAAAGGAAGACAAAGAACCCAATCAAAAAATGGGCAGAGGACCTAAATAGACACCTCTCCAAACAGGACATACAAATGACCAAGAGACATATGAAAAAATGCCGAATGTCACTAGTCATCAGAGAGATGCAAATTAAAACAACAATGAGGTATCACCTCACACCGGTCAGAATGGCCGCCATCAACAAATCATCAAACAAGTGTTGGCGAGGGTGTGGAGAAAAGGGGACTCTGGTACACTGCTGGTGGGAATACAGACTGGTGCAGCCACTGTGGAAAACACTATGGTGTTACCTCAAAAAGTTAAAAATTGAACTTCCATTTGACCCAGTGATCCCACTTGTAGGAATATACCCTAAGAAGCCTGAAACACCAATCAGAAACAATATATGTACCCCTATATTCATAGCAGCACTATTTACAATAGCTAAGATCTGGAAACAACCCAAGTGTCCATCAGTAGATGAGTGGATAAAATAGCTGTGGTACATGTACACAATGGAATACTATGCAGCTGCAAGGAAGAAAGATCTCTTATCATTTGAGATGACATGGAGGGACTTGCAGGGTATTATGCTAAGCAAAACAAGCCAAGCAGAGAAAGACAAATATCACATGATCTCACTTATTTGTGGAATATAATGAACTAAACAAACTGACGAACAAAATTGACCCAGAGACACAGAGGTAGGGTACAGACTTACAAACCCCAGAAGAGGAGGGCGTTTAGGGGAAAGAGATAAACCACAGAACTTATATGCATGTATGCATAACCAATGGACATAGAAAACAAAGCTGGGGAAGGGACGGGGGGATAGGGAGGAGGGTGTTAATGGGGGAAAAAGGAGAAACATCTGTAACAAAAACAAATTAATAAAAATAATTTAAAAATAAATAAAAATGCAAAAATATAAAAAATAAACTAAATAAAAATGTATAGAACTGTAAAAAATAACTAAATTCATAAAAATGCTAACAAAAATAAAAAATTCTGAAACTAAATAAGCTAAAAAGTATTCTTATAACTCTATTTCACTTCATTTATTTATTTTTAACTATGTTTTTATTTACTTTTTAGAGAGAGGAAGGGAGAGAGAGATAGAAACATTGATGTGAGAGAGAAATGTCGATCGACTGCCTCCAGCATGCCCCCTACTGGGGATCGGGCCCACAACCTGGGTATGTGCCCTGACCAGGAATCCAATGGGGCCTCTCAGTCCATGGAAAGATACTCAATCCACTGAGCCATGGTGGCAGAGCTTATAACTCTATTTTAAATATTAATAATTTTTAAATATTTTTCTTTCTCAAATATAAAAAAACAAAAAAGATCTAAATTTTCAATAACTCATTAACCAAATTGTAAAAACTTATATATTAATAGCATTTAGTTCACAGTAAACTTCCCTAAAACATAAAATTCAATAACCACAAGTTGTAACCAAACAATTTGTGTCCATTACAATGTTAATTAAAAACTTTCTTCATCACTATTGAAAAAAACCTTATCAAATACCTAAGCATAAATAAACATCTACCCCTGTCTCTAACACTTGCCTACATCTACAATAAAAATAAAAATCTCTCCAAGAATAAAAAGCTCAAACATCAAAAATAAACAGCCATCCTAAGATATCAACAAGGCCTATATACCTACTAAAAGGTCTGAGCCAGTGGGAGATCATATCTACAATACTCGCAGTTAACAGTAGTTCTATGTTTAATGTTTTGTGGAAACTCCATAGTTGTTTTCCATAGTGGCTGCACCAATTTACAATCCCACCAACATTGAAAAATAATTTCCTTTTCTCCACACCTTTGCCAACACTTGTTATCACTTGTCTTTATTTCCCCCCTCTATGATAGTCATTCTAATAGGTGTGAGGTGATATCTCATTGTGGTTTTGACTTGTATTTACTTGATGATTAGTGAGGTGAGTATCTTGTCATGTACCTCTTGGCCATTTGGATGTCTTCTTTGGGAAAATGACTAATTAGTTCTTCAGTAAATTTTTAATTCAAATTGCTTGTTTCACTTTTTGTTATGGAATTGTCTGAGTTCTTTATGTTGTATATCAACCCTTTATCTGATATATAGGTTGCAAATATATTCTCCATTCAGTAGGTTAACTTTTCATCTTATTGATAGTTTCCTTTGCTGTGCAAAATATTTTTAGTTTGATTCAGTCTCACTTGGAAAAGTCAGCGTTCATGCTACCTGTCACTACCAGAACCAAAAACTAGAGATAAGGATTGAATCTTTATGGGTGTTTTATTCAGATGGCTGGTGATCAGAGATGGTGACCGATTATGTACCTTAAAAAGACTGTCTTACATCTTATCTCAAGCCAATCCTTATAAAAATAAGGAGGAGACTAGTTTAGGTAGAGGATTTGGAATTCAGGAGAAAGTAGGTAATGGGTTTAGAATTCAGGTGAAAGGTTAATCAGATAAAAGCTGCAGTCTGGTGATTTTCAGAGCATCCCTTCTTCTGCTGACCTATGATTTTTTTTTAAATCTGCATCCTGAGTTGTGGATGTTCTCTCCCTGGAGAACAATGGCTCAGATACTGTCTTGGTCACTTCACTGGCAGTCCTCCTAGGGTACAAGGGTCCAGTTGTTTTTGGGTCTTCTGAAGTAAGGGCAGGTCCAGTCCCTGGAACAATAACTTTCTACATGTGTTAACTACCAAGCCTATTAACTATATCTAAAGCTAAAATTATTTTTAACTTCTTGTGTTCTCCATCAGTAATATTAATTTGTAAGTGAAAGGGTAAAAACAAAAGCTTGTAAAAGTCAGAAACTGAAAAATGTGTTGCTTGTATGACCTTTGCTCAGCCTTCTGTTCAGTACAAATTATCTGAATTATCTGCAAGACAATGAATCACCCAGCAGATGCCTGAAGAGATACCAAACCAGTCCAACTGTAAATTGGGCAATGGGCCATGCAGAGTATGTCAGCAGAAACTTCCAGAAGCTAGAAGTAGAGTATATAACCTATACCCCAACTGATACTCGGGGCTGATTGCCTTTTTTTGGGCTCAGCCCACTCATACCCAGGCGCATGCAATAAAGCTGTTTTGCTCTACGCTGACCTTGTGTTGTAGATGTGATCTCCCACTGGCTCAGACCTTTTAGTAGGTATATAGGCCTTGTTGATATCTTAGGATGGCTGTTTATTTTTGATGTTTGAGCTTTTTATTCTTGGAGAGATTTTTATTTTTATTGTAGATGTAGGCAAGTGTTAGAGACAGGGGTAGATGTTTATTTATGCTTAGGTATTTGATAAGGTTTTTTTCAATAGTGATGAAGAAAGTTTTTAATTAACATTGTAATGGACACAAATTGTTTGGTTACAACTTGTGGTTATTGAATTTTATGTTTTAGGGAAGTTTACTGTGAACTAAATGCTATTAATATATAAGTTTTTACAATTTGGTTAATGAGTTATTGAAAATTTAGATCTTTTTTGTTTTTTTATATTTGAGAAAGAAAAATATTTAAAAATTATTAATATTTAAAATAGAGTTATAAGCTCTGCCACCATGGCTCAGTGGATTGAGTATCTTTCCATGGACTGAGAGGCCCCATTGGATTCCTGGTCAGGGCACATACCCAGGTTGTGGGCCCGATCCCCAGTAGGGGGCATGCTGGAGGCAGTCGATCGACATTTCTCTCTCACATCAATGTTTCTATCTCTCTCTCCCTTCCTCTCTCTAAAAAGTAAATAAAAACATAGTTAAAAATAAATAAATGAAGTGAAATAGAGTTATAAGAATACTTTTTAGCTTATTTAGTTTCAGAATTTTTTATTTTTGTTAGCATTTTTATGAATTTAGTTATTTTTTACAGTTCTATACATTTTTATTTAGTTTATTTTTTATATTTTTGCATTTTTATTTATTTTTAAATTATTTTTATTAATTTGTTTTTGTTACAGATGTTTCTCCTTTTTCCCCCATTAACACCCTCCTCCCTATCCCCCCGTCCCTTCCCCAGCTTTGTTTTCTATGTCCATTGGTTATGCATACATGCATATAAGTTCTGTGGTTTATCTCTTTCCCCTAAACGCCCTCCTCTTCTGGGGTTTGTAAGTCTGTACCCTACCTCTGTGTCTCTGGGTCAATTTTGTTCGTCAGTTTGTTTAGTTCATTATATTCCACAAATAAGTGAGATCATGTGATATTTGTCTTTCTCTGCTTGGCTTGTTTTGCTTAGCATAATACCCTGCAAGTCCCTCCATGTCATCTCAAATGATAAGAGATCTTTCTTCCTTGCAGCTGCATAGTATTCCATTGTGTACATGTACCACACTTTTAAATCTACTCCTCTACTTATGGACACTTGGGTTGTTTCCAGATCTTAGCTATTGTAAATAGTGCTGCTATGAACATAGGGGTACATGCATTTTTTCTGATTGGTGTTTCAGGATTTTTAGGGTATATTCCTACAAGTGGGATCACTGGGTCAAATGGAAGTTCAATTTTTAACTTTTTGAGGTAACACCATAGTGTTTTCCACAGTGGCTGCACCAGTCTGTATTCCCACCAGCAGTGTACTAGAGTCCCCTTTTCTCCACACCCTCGCCAACACTGGTTTGATGATTTGTTGATGGCGGCCATTCTGACAGGTGTGAGGTGATACCTCATTGTTGTTTTAATTTGCATCTCTCTGATGACTAGTGACATTCGGCATTTTTTTATCTCTCTTGGCCATTTGTATGTCCTGTTTGGAGAGGTGTCTATTTAGGTCCTCTGCCCATTTTTTGATTTGGTTCTTTGTCTTCCTTTTGTTGAGTTGTATGAGTACTCTACATACTTTAGAAATTAATCCCTTATCTGATGCATCATTGGCAATTATAGTCTCCCATATAGTGGGTTCCCTTTCCATTTTGATGATTGTATCTTTTGCTGTGCAGAAGCTTTTTAGTTTGATATAGTCCCATGTGTTCATTTTTCCTTTGTTTCTCCAGCCTTAGGTGTGGTATCAGTGAAAACTGTGCTGCGCATGATGTCTGAAATTTTGTTGCCTACATTTTCTTCTAGAATTTTTATGGATTCATAAGTCACATTTAAGTCTTTTATCCATTTTGAGTTTATTCTTACGTATGGTGTAAGTTGGTGGTCTGGCTTAATTTTTTTTTTTTTTTTGCATGTAGCTGTCCAATTTTCCCAAAACCATTTGTTGAAGAGACTGTCTTGACTCCACGGTATGCACTTGTCATCTTTGTCAGATATTAATTGAGCATATTGTCTTGCGTCAATTTCTGGGTTCTCTGTTCTGTTCCATTGATCTATCTTTCTCTTCTTTTGCCAGTACCAGGCTGTTTTGATTACAGTGGCTTTGTAGTATAACCTGATATTTGGTAATGTGATCCCTTCTACTCTGTTCTTTTTCTTCAAGATTGCTGTGGCTATTGGGGGTCTTTTTTTCATTCCATATAAACTTTTGGAGTGTTTGTTCTAGTTCTCTGAAATATGTTGTTGGTATTTTGATGGGGATTGCATTGAATCTATAGATTGCTTTGGGTAATATGGACATTTTAATTATGTTAATTCTTCCAATCCATGAACAAGGTATGTGCTTCTGCTTTTTTATATCTTTCTCTATTTCTTTTTTCAATGACCTGTAGTTTTCTGTGAAGAGGTCCTTTCCTTCTTTGGTTAAGTTTATTTCTAGGTATCTTAATTTTTTTGCTGTGATGGTAAATGGGATTTTTTTTTTTAGTTCCCTTTCTGTGAGTTCATCATTGGTGTATAAGAATGTCGTCGATTTCTTGACGTTAATTCTGTAGCCTGCTACTTTGCCAAATTCATTAATTAAGTCTAGTAGATTTTTCATGGAATCTTTAGGGTTTTCTATGTACAATATCATGTCATCTACAAATAATGACAGTTTCACTTCCTCCTTTCCAATTTGGATCCCTTTTATTTTTTCTTCCTGTCTGATTGCTGTGGCTAAGACTTCCAGTACTGTGTCGAATATGAGTGGCAAAAGTGTGCATCCCTGTCTTCCTCCCATTATTAAGGGAAATGCTTTTAGTTTTTGCCCATTGAGTATGATGTTGGCTGTAGGTTTTTCATATGTGGCTTTTATTATGCTGAGATATGATCCCTCTATTCCCAAATTGCTGAGCGTTTTTATCAGAAATGGGCGTTGGATTTTGTCGAATCCTTTTTCAGCATCTATTGATATGATCATATGGTTTTTATCTTTCATTTTGTTTATGTGGTGTATCACATTTACTGATTTGAAAATATTGTACCATCCTTGCATCCCTGGGATGAATCCCACGTGGTCATGATGAGTAATTTTTTTGATGTATTTCTGGATCCGATTTGCTAATGTTTTTTAAAAAGATTTTGGCATCTATGTTCATCAGGGATATTGGCCTGTAGTTTTCTTTCTTTGTAGTGTCTTTATCCAGTTTTGAAATTAGGATTATGCTGGCCTCATAAAATGAGTTTGGAAGTGTTCTGTCTTCTTGGATTTTTTTGGAATAGTTTGAGGACAATGGGTATTAGATCTTCTTTGAATGTTTGGTAAAACTCCCCCGTGAAGCCATCTGGGCCTGGGCTTTTGTTTGCTGGGAGTTTCTTAATTACATCTTTAATTTCCTTTGTTGTTATTGGCCTGTTCAAGTTTATTTTTTGTTTGTTTCTTTGTTTGTTTATTTTTATCTCTTCCTGGTTTAGTTTTGGGAGGCTGTGTGTTTCTAGAAATTTTTCCATATCTCCTAGATTGTCCAAGTTGTTGGCATATAATTGTTCATAGTATGTTTCGATGATTCTTTGTATTTCTGTGGTGTCAGTTGTTACTTCTCCTCTTTTGTTTCTGATTTTGTTTATTTGGTGTCTCTCTTTTGCTTCTTGGTGAGTCTGGCTAAAGGTCCATCGATCTTGTTTATCTTTTCAAAGAACCAGCTCTTTGTTTCATTGATCTTTTGAATTGGTTTTTTTTTTTTTTTTTTTTTTTGGTCTATATGTCATTTATTTCTTATATGACCTTCACCATTTCCTTCCTCCTACTAGTTCTGGGTTTTTCTTTTTGTTTACTTTCTAGTTCTTTAAGTTGTAGGGTTAGAAAGTCAATTAGGAATTTTTCTGGTTTCTCGAGGTAGGCCTGTAGTGCTATGAACTTCCCTCTCAGGACTGCTTTCGCTGTGTCCCACAGATTTTGTGTTGTTGTGTGTTCATTTTCATTGGTTTCCAGGAAGTTTTAAATTTCTTTCTTGATCCCGTTAGTAACCCATTTGTTTTTTAATGACATGCTATTTAGCCTCCAAGTGTTTGAATGTTTTTGTGTGTTTTTATTGTAATTGAGTTCTAGTTTCATGCCACTGTGATCTGAGAAGATGCTTGATATGATTTTATTCTTCTTGAATGTGTAGAGACTTGCTTTGTGCCCTAACATATGGTCTATTTTTGAGAATGTCCCATGTGCACTTGAGAAGAATGTATATTCTGCAGCTTTGGGGTGAAATGTTCTGTGAATATCAATGAAGTCCAACTGATCTAGTTTGTCTTGTAAGGACTCCATGTCCTTGTTAATTTTTTGTCTAGAAGATCTATCCAGTGGTGTCAGTGGTGTGTTAAAGTCACCTACTATGATTGTGTTGCTATAGTCCGCCAGAAGTTTTTAAAATATATTTTGGTGCTCCCGTATTTGGTGCATATATGTTTATCAGGGTTATATCCTCTTGTTGGATTGATCCTTTTAATATTATGTAGTGGCCTTCTCTGTCTCTTATTATGGCCCTCGTTTTGAAGTTTATCTTGTGAGATATGAGTATTGCTACACCAGCTTTTTTTATTATTATTATTATTTCCATTAGCTGGGAAAATTTTTTTCCATCCCTTCACTTTCATCCTGTGTGAGTCTTTTGTTGTGAGGGGGGGGTCTCTTGTAGACAGCATATATATGGGTCGTGTTTTCTTATCCAATAGCTACCGTATGTTTTTTGATTAGAGCATTTAAGCCATTTACATTTAAGGTTATTATTGATAGATAGTTATTAGTTGCCATTTAAATTTTATGTCTGTGTTCCTCTCCCACCCCCACCCCCGTCTCTCTCTTAGCTTCTTCTTCTTCTTCCAACAGTCCCTTCAGCATTTCTTGCAGTGTGGTTTGGTGGTGGTAAATTCCTTTAGCTTTTTTTTTACCCATGGAATTCTTTCTTTCTCCTTCAATTTTGAATGATAGCCTTGCTGGATAGAGTAGTCTTGGATTCAGACCCTTGCCTTGGATTACTTTGTATACTTCATGCCACTCCCTTCTGGCCTGCAGCATTTGTGTTGAGAAATCAGCTGACAGTCTAATGGGAGCTCCCTTGTAGGTAACTTTCTGTCTCTCTCTTGCTTCCTTTAAGATTTTTTCTTTGTCTTTAATGTTTGCCATTTTTAATATGATGTGTCTAGCTATGGGTCTTCTGGGGTTCATCTTGCTTGGAACTGTCTGAGTTTCCCGGACTTGTGTGACTTTTTCCTTCACCAAGGAAGTTTTCTGTCATTATTTCTTCAAACAGGTTCTCTAGTCCTTTCTCTGATTCTTCTCCTTCCAGTATCCCTATAATGCAAATGTTGTTACGTTTTGCATTGTCCCACAGCTCCCTTAAACGCTCCTCCTGGTTTTTAAACTTCTTTTCCATTTGCTGCCCTATTTGGATATTTTTCTCTGCCTTGTCTTCTAAGCCGCTGATTTGGTCTTCAGCTTCTTCTAATCTACTATTGAACCCTTCTAAGGTATTTTTCATAACAGCTATGTCATTCTTTATTTCCTCTTGCTTTTTATGCATAGCTTCTCCCTCTTTATGCATAGCTTCTATCTCTCTCTCTTTTTTTAAGCTGAAGTAGTTCCCAGTGAGCTCTTCATAATTCTTATTAAGTTGCTTGTAGTTCTTGCCAAATTGTTTGAGCACCCTTAAAATCATTGCTTTGAATTCTTTATCTGACAGGTTGCTTTCTTCCGTTTCCTGTAATTCCTTTCCTAGTGATTCCTCTTTTTCTTTTCTTTGGGTGTTGTTTCTTTGTCTCCCCATTTTATCTATCTGGTAGCTCTAGACCAGGTGAAGGATGTTTGGATGTGTAGGCAGCTCACTGTATACCAAATAAGGCTACTGTGCCTCCCAGACTGTTCCGTTGCATGTCCCCTCTTGCCTGCTGTGGATCCTGGAGGATTGACTACTGGGTGCTGGTATTGGTGTGCCCTGGTAGTTGCTGCTGCTGGATTGAGTGGACCCCTCTGAAGCTGTGTTCCCCACTGGTCGCTGGTGCCACCTGTAGCTGTAATACTCAGGCCCTGCTGGAGCCGCACTCCCTGCCCGCACCTTGGGCGGCTGGGTCACAACAGGCCTGTCTGGGGCCCTGGCTCCACACCACTCTTGTGGGCCGCTGGGTCACACAAGCCCCTATGGATCCCCGGCTCACCACTGCTCTTGTGGGCAGATGTGTTGCACAGGGCCCTATGGAGCCCCTGTCCTGCCGCTGGTGGCTGGGGAGTGCTGCTGTCCAGTGGGGCTCAGCTCCTGCTCAGCTTTTGTTGTAGTTTTTGGGGATGGGTCTCTGCTGCTGGTCTGTGCTTCTGTTGCCTGGGGATGGATGTCTGCTCCCCAGCCTCTGTTGCTGGGGGTATATCTGGACTCTGATCAGGCTGCTACTGTGGGGGATGGTGCTCGGCTCCCGGATGTTTGTGATTTCTGCAGTAGGCACCTTAGCAGCTCCGCTACTTTGCACTGGTCTGTGTTGACACAGGGTGTCCACTGGTCTGATGGTGCCAGGTGCAGTGGTGGGCCCAGGTTGCTTGGCGCTAGCCACTCCCACTGCTTCCTCTCAGGGAAGACCTGGGATCTTCCAAAATGATGGGACCTCCCTGCAGCGCAGGGAGAAGTGCCCCGAAGAGCCGCTTATCGTGGTAACCGGCGGCTTCCCATCCATAGCACAGGAACCTTCTGCTCCATGTCTCTGCACTGCAGGAGTTTGATCGACCACCTTCACATCCACTCACACTCTGTCACACACTAGCTCACTCTCTCATGCACTCACCGCCCCCTCTGGTCCTGCCTTTTGTCATCTTTTTTGTGTGTGAAAAAAGTTATTTAATTTAAACATACGATTTTTAGAAATTTGTAAATTGGCCCTGGTCAGTTTGGCTCAGCAGTAGAGCATTGGCCCATAGACCGAAGAGTCACGGGTTTGATTCTGGTCAAGGGCACATGCCTCGGTTGTGGTTCAGTCCCTGGCCCTGGTTGGTGTTGTGGGGGAGGCAGCCAATCGATATGTCTCTCTCATGTCAATGTTTCTCTCCCCCCCTCCCCGCTATATCGGAAGATAAATGGAAAAATAAATAAATAAATAAATAGTAAATAAATAAATAAAAAGAAATTTGTGATTTAGAGTAAGATAGAGTTTTTTATGGATTAAAAAAAAAAAAAAGATGTAATATTTTGCCTGGCCGGTGTGGCTCAGTGGTTGAGCACCGAACCATACACCAAGAGGTCACCGGTTCAATTCCCGGCCAAGGCACATGCTCAAGTTGTAGGCCAAATCTCCAGTGACGGACATGCAGGAGACAGCCAATCAATGTTCTCTCTCATTGATGGTGCTATCTCTCTTTCGCTCTCCCTTTCTCTCTCTGACTGTTTATAAATGACAAAATTTAAAGTAGTATGGTTAAAGATTTTATTATAAAGTAATTGATAGAAAAGCAGTCTTTTTGTAAGGTATAATATTTTAAGACAAAAATTTTTGGTAAATAATAATTATTGTAAAATGACATAGAGAATAATATAAAGTCTACATATATACTTTTAGAGTTAATATATAATTTTAATATATAAAGAATAAATAATATATAAGATTTTAAAACTGTGTATATGGATTATTGGAAGTGTATGTTGAGTATTGGAAATAATCTGTAAATTTTTAATATGTGGATTATAAATATCGAGTATTATTGTCGATGTCAACATAGGAAATTATTTTTCATTTGTCTGGTGTCACAAACAGGGCATTTGTTGTTTTGAGGAGGTTTTTGTTAGAATTTGCCTTTGAATTTTTTATTTATTTATATTTATTTATTTATTTATTTATTTATTTATTTATTTATTTATATCCTCACCAGAGGACATTTTTCCATTTTTTGTTCAGATAGAGCGGGAGGGAGAGAGAGAAACGTCGACGTGAAAGGGACACATCGAGCGGTCGCCACCCGCACGACCCAACCAGGGCTGGGGACAACTGCAACCGAGGTATGTGCCCTTAGCGGGAACCGAACCTGGGTCTCTGAGGACCGCAGGCTGACGCTCTAACCGCTGAGCCAAACCGCCTAGGGCTGGCTTTGAATTTATGTAAGTTTTTTTTTTTTTTAGGGCAGGTTGAAATGTTTAGAATATTTATTTAAAAATAATATATGTATATAAATAGAACATAGTATATTATTGTTTTTTAATTTGGCAAAATTTTAATGTGATTTTAAGTATATTAAAAGGTTTATTTATTTTTAAAATGTTTTATAAGGAGAGAGAATAAATTTTTGAGATATTTTAGGGCCCATTGGACTAATTTAAAGTCATCTTTTGGTTTTAGAAGTTTTTTAAAATGTAAATTTTGGGAAGGTTGTCAAATTTAATTAAAAGATTATGACATAAAATCTTTTGTAAACTTGGGTAAAAAAATTCATTTTATAAAAATAATTTTAAAAGACATTAGTTAGAGAGAGAAAAAAATGGCGGCGGAGTGAATGGAGCTACACAGACCATCTCCCAGGACCAAACTGGATTTACAACAAAAATAAAGACAACTCATCAGGAAGGGGCAACCAAAAGGCAGCGTGGAGGACCACATAACCAGGGACACTGACTCAATCCTGGTAGGCTTGCGAGGACGCGAGAGGGGGCCGGGAGCCCATGGTCCGCAGTGGCCTGGGCTGGGACCAGCAGACTCGGCTGGGACCAGGGGACTCGGCTGGAAGCTGCTGCCACCTCGGCTGCGACCGCGGCTGAGTCCTTCGAACTCGGCTGTGTGCCACGCCCTCGGCTGGTGCCGCAGACTCAGCCGCCCTTAGCTGGGAGCAGCGCCATCGGGTTAAAAGTCCCAGGCGGCTCCACGATGCAGAGTCTGGACAGAGGCTAGATTGGCAGCAGCCACTCACCTTGGTCTCCGGCAGAGGGAGGGCAGACTGGACTGGAACTGTGTGGGGACACTCGGGATTTGGAGGGTGCTCAGAGCTTTTGCTGAGTGCAGCCACACAGGACTGTGGTCATCTTACATTTTCCCAGGGCCCTAGGGAGAGGCGGCGGCCCCTCCCTCAGAGATTCAACCCCACCTGGAGGCCACTGAAATGCTAATTGAGGCCCATTAACAACCAGCAGCTGCCCCACCCACAGGAAATCCTCTTACACTGAGCACCTGAGGGAGTTTTTCAGGCAACTCAGAAACCAAGGGTCTTCAGGTGACCTCTACTAATAGCCGCCAGGCAAAAAAAAAGCTAGAGGAAAGTTAAGACTTGACAGTGGTGGTTAAAGTGGGTCCTCCCCGCCTCATCCAAACCCAGGAGAGGGAGCCACAAACAGCAGAACACCAACACCCACAGGGAAAATTTGGCAGACTCCAAAGCCCACTATGATAGCCAAAATGGTGAAAAACTGAAACAGAAGCCAAATGAAAGAACAAGAGACCTCTACCAAAGATGAGATAAATGAGGTGCAGTTAAGCAAGTTAACAGAACTAGAATTCAGAGCCATGATCTTGAGGAAGCTCAACAGCATGTGTAACGACATGAGCACCATGAGTAAAGACATAGAAATGTTGAAAATCAACCAGTTGGAAATTAAAAACGACATATCAGAAATGAAAAACATACTGGAAGGTCTAAAAAGCAGAGTAGAGGAAGCTGAGGACCGGATCAGTGAATTAGAAGACAGGGTAGAAAAAATCAACCAATCAGAAAACCAAAAGGAAAAAATGATTAAAAAACAGGAAGACAGCTTAAGAGAAATGTGTGACAGCTGGAAACCTAATAATATTCGCATCATAGGAGTCCCCGAAGAAGAAGAAAATGAGCAAGGGTTAGAGAATATATTCAAAGAAATAGTGAGAGAAAACTTTCCTAATTTGGTGAAGGAAGAAGGCATTCAAGTTCAAGAAACACAGAGAGCCCCAAGTAAGAAGAACCCAAACAGGCCCACACCAAGACACATAGTAATCAAACTGCCAAAATTAAAGACAAAGAGGGATTCCTAAAAACAGCAAGACATAAGCAACAGGTTACCTACAAAGGAAACCCCATAAGGCTCTCAGCTGACTTCTCACAAGAAACACTACAGGCCAGAAGGGAATGGCACGAAGTAATCAAGGTCATGAAAAACAAGGATCTGAATCCAAGACTACTCTACCCAGCAAGGCTATCATTCATAATGGAAGGTCAAATAAAGGGCTTCCCAGACAAAAAAAAAAAAAAAAAAAAAAAAGGCTAAGGGAATACATTAGCACCAAACCAGCACTGCAAGAAATGTTAAAAGGACTGCTGTAATTAGCAGGAGAAATGGGAAGAAAAATAGAACCACACTAAATAAAAATGGCAATAAAGAAGTACATATCAATAATCACCTTAAATGAAAATGGATTGAATGCTCCCATAAAAAGACACAGAGTAGCTGATGTAATAAGAAAGCATGACTGATCTATATGATGTTTACAAGAGACCCACCTCACAACAAAAGACTCACAGATTGAAAGTGAAGGGATGGAAAAAAATCTTCCAAGCAAAGGGAAAGGAAAAAAGCTGGGGTAGCAATACTCATATCTGATAAAATAGATTTGAAAATGAAGGCCATAACTAGAGACAAAGACCGCCACTACAAAATATTGAAAGGATCTATCCATCAGGAAGATATAACCTTGATAAACATATATGCACCCAATATAGGAGCACCAAAATATATTAAAAATCTTCTGGAGGACTTCAAAGGAGAAATCGATTGCAATACAATCATAGCAGGGGACTTCAACACCCCGCTGACATCACTAGATAGATCCTCTAGACAAAAAATTAGCAAGGAAACAGAGACTCTAAATGAAGCAGTAGACCAGATGGATTTCATAGATATCTACAGAGAATTACACACCAAAACTACAGAATTCACATTGTTCTCAAGTGCACATGGGACATTCTCAAAGATAGACCACATGTTAGGGCACAAACTAAGTCTCTACAGGTTCAAGAAGACTGAAATCATATCAAGCATCTTCTCAGATCACAATGGCATGAAACTAGAAATCAATTGCAAGAAGATCATACAAAGACATTTGAACACATGGAAGCTAAATAGCATGTTATTAAACAATGAATGGGTCACCGAGGAGATCAAGGAAGAAATTGCAAACTTCCTGGAAACCAATGAAAACGAAGACACAACAACACAAAATCTACGGGATGCAGCAACAACTATTTCAGTTCTGAGATGGAAGTTCATAGCACTACAGGCCTTCCTCAAGACACAAGAAAAAAAAAGAGACTACCTAAT
Source organism: Molossus molossus (assembly GCF_014108415.1). Classification (NCBI taxonomy): domain Eukaryota; kingdom Metazoa; phylum Chordata; class Mammalia; order Chiroptera; family Molossidae; genus Molossus; species Molossus molossus. Next base: position 7,678,313 of record NW_023425355.1, on the reverse strand, counting down.
CTCACAACTTAAAGAACTAGAGAGCAAACCAAAAGAAAACACCAGAGCATGTAGAAGGAAGGAAATAGAAATGATCAGAGCAGAAATAAACAATATAGAGTCCAAAAAATATTAAAAGGATCACTGAAACAAAGAGCTGGTTTTTTGAAGAGATAAACAAGATTGAGGGACTCTTAGCTAAAGTCACCAAGAAACAAAGAGAGAACCCAAATACACAAAATCAGAAGAGTAGGAGAAGTAACAACTGACATGACAGTAATACAAAAGTTAACAACTACTACGAACAATTATATGGCATCAAATTTTACAATCTAAGTGTAATGGACAAATTTCTAGAAACACATAGTCTCCCAAAACTGGACCAGGAAGAAATAGAAAACTTGAACAGACCAATATCAACAGAAGAAATTGAAGATGTAATCAAGACTCTCCCAGCAAACAAAAGCCCAGGCCCGGATGGCTTCATGGGGCAGTTTTACCGAACACTCAAAGAAGAACTAACACCCATTCTCCTCAAAGTATTTCAAAAAATTCAAGAAGAAGGAAAACTTCCAAACTCGATTTATGAAGCCAGCATAATTCTAATTCCAAAACCAGAAAAAGACACTACCAAGAAAGAAAACTACAGGCCAATATCCCTGATGAACATAGACACCAAAATCCTGAAGAAAATACTAGCAAATCGGCTCCAGCAATACACCAAAAAAATTATCCACCATGACCAACTGGGATTCATCCCAGGGATGCAAGGCTGGTACAATATTCACAAATCAATAAACGCGATACACCACATAAATAAAATGAAGAATAAAAACCACATGATCACATCGATAGATGCCGAAAAAAGCCTTCGACAAAATCCAGCATTCATTTCTGATAAAAACGTTCAGCAATGTGGGAATAGAGGGATCATATCTCGATATAATAAAGGCCATATATGAAAGACCTACAGCCAACATCATACTCAATGGGGAAAAACTAAAAGCATTTCCCTTAAGAACAGGAACAAGGCAAGGATGCCCACTTTCGCCACTCTTATTTAACATAGTACTGGAAGTCTTAGCCACAGCAATCAGACCTGAAGAAAAAATAAAAGGGATCCAAATTGGAAAGGAGGAAGTGAAACTGTCATTATTTCCAGATGACATGATACTATATGTAGAAAACCCCAAAGACTCCATCAAAAATTTACTAGACTTAATAAATGAATTTGGCAAAGTAGCAGGATACAAAATGAACGTCAAGAAATCGATGGCATTCTTATACACCAATGATGAACTCACAGAAAGAGAAACTAAGAAAACAATCCCATTTACCATGGCGGCAAAAAAAAAAAAAAAAAAAAAAAAAAATTAAGATACCTAGGAATAAACTTAACCAAAGAAATAAAGGACCTATTTGCAGAAAACGGCAGGTCATTGAAAAAAGCGATAGAGGAAGATACAAAAAAGTGGAAGCACATACCCTGTTCATGGATTGGGAGAATTAACATCATTAAAACGTCCATATTACCCAAAGCAATCTATAGTTTCAATGCAATCCCCATCAAAATACCAACGGCATACTTCACAGAATTAGAACAAGTACTTCAAAAGAACCAAAAAAGACCTCGAATAGCCACAGCAATCTTGAAAAGGAAGAACAAAGTTGTAGGGACCACATTACCAGATTTCAGGTTATACTACAAAGCCACCGTAATCAAAACAGCCTGGTACTGGCACAAGAACAGGCATATAGACCAGTGGAACAGAACAGAGAACCCAGAAATGGACCCAAGGCAATATGCTCAATTAATATTTGACAAAGGTGGCAAGAGCATACAGTGGAGTAAGGACAGCCTCTTTAGTAAATGGTGCTGGGAAAATTGGACAGCTACATGCAGAAAAATGAAACTAGACCATCAACTTACACCCTACACAAGAATAAACTCAAAATGGATAAAAGACTTAAATGTGACTCATGAATCTATAAAAATCCTAGAAGAAACTGTAGGCAACAAAATTTCACACATCATACGCAGCAGAATTTTCACTGATACATCACCTAAGGCAATAGAAACAAAGAAGAAAATGAACCCATGGGACTACATCAAACTCAAAAGCTTTTGCACAGCAAAAGATACAATCATCAAAACGGAAAGGCTACCCACTGTATGGGAGAGCATAATTGCCAATGATATATCAGATAAGGGGTTCATTTCCAATATAGATAGAGTGCTCATACAACTCCACAAAAGGAAGACAAAGAACCCAATTAAAAAATGGGCAGAGGAACTAAATAGACACCTCTCCAAACAGGACACACAAATGGCTAAGAGACAGATGAAGAAATGCCCATCATCACTAATCATCAGAGAGATGCAAATTAAAACAACAATGAGGTATCACCTCACACCTGTCAGAATGGCCGCCATCAACAAATCATCAAACAACAAGTGTTGGCGAGGGTGTGGAGAAAAGGGGACTCTAGTACACTGCTGGTGGGAATGCAGACTGCTGCAGCCGCTATGGAAAACAGTATGGTGTTACCTCAAAAAATTAAAAATGGAACTTCCATTTGACCCAGTGATCCCACTTGTAGGAATATACCCTAAGAAGCCTGAAACACCAATCAGAAACAATATATGTACCCCCATGTTTGCAGCAGCACTATTTACAATAGCTAAGATCTGGAAACAGCCCGAGTGTCCATCAGTAGACGAATGGATAAAAAAGCAGTGGTACATATACACAATGGAGTACTCTGCAGCTGTAAGAAAGAAAGACCTCTTGTCTAATAGATGGTGCTGGGAAAATTGGACAGCTACATGCAGAAAAATGAAACTAGACCATCAACTTACACCCTACACAAGAATAAACTCTAAATGGTTAAGAGACTTACATGGAGGGACCTGGAGAGTATCATCCTGAGTGAGGCAAGCCAAACAGAGAAGGACAAGTATCATATGATCTCACTTATTTGTGGAATATAATGCACATAACAGTCTGAAGAATGGGGTAGTCCCAGAGACGTGGAGGTGGGGTACAGACTGACAATCCCCAGAAGAGGGGATGGTGGGGGAGAGATAAACCACAGAACTTATATGCATCTAAGCATGAACAATGGACATGGACAACAAAGCTGGGGACAGGGTGGGGAGGGACGGGGAGGGGGGAATCAGTGGGGGGAAAAGGAGAAACATCTGTAACAAAAATTAATTAATAAGAAAGAAAAAAACAAAAAAATAAAATAAAATAAAAAATAAAAGCAGGCAACAAAGAAGGCTCAGGACTGGGATTTGGGAGATCCCCCAGCCCGCCAGTGTAATAAAGTGCTCCTCTACACTTCAAAAAAAAAGACATTAGTTATATTAAAATAGTTTTAATGTTAAATATTTTTGTTCAGACTAACAGATTTTGTTTAATTTATATAAGTAGTCAATCTTTTTTGGGTTAATAAAAGATATTCTAGTAATGGCATCTGGAGGCAGAAAATGTATTATATATAATATATAGATGAATTATATATTATATAAAGAACATATGTATAGTTTGAGTTATTAATTTTTGTAGAGAAAATATTAGATTTTTTAATTTAATATTTAAGAATATTGGAAAAGGGGAGGGAAGGTCCTAATTATCACGCAGGAAGATTTGTTGAGACTTTCAATAGCGGTGGACAAAATATCTTGGCTTTAATCTAAGAAATTAAATAACAGGAAAGAGTTGGGCTGGATTTTATATATATAAATTTGAAACTATTATACAATTTTATGCTTTTGAGTCTAAACTTTAAGTTATTAATCCATTTTGAGTTTATTATTGTGTATGGTGTAAGGTGATCTAGTTTCATTCTCTGTGCATATCTGTCCAATTTTTCAACACCATTTATTTGAATATACTATCTTTATCCCATTGTATGTTCTTGCCTCCTTTGTCAAACTTTAATTGACCATAAAGGTGTGGTTTTATTCCCTGGGTAAAAATGGAACTGCCTTATGACCCAGCAATTCCACATCTGGGAATATATCCAAAGGAACTTGAAACACTAATTCGAAAGAATGTATGCACCCCTATGTTCATTGCAGCATTAGTTACAATAGCCAAGATTTGGAAGCAGCTCAAGCGGCCATCAGTAGATGAGTGACTAAAAAAGCCGCAGTACATTTGCACAATAGAATACTACTGAGCGGTAAAAAAGAAGGAAATATTACCTTTTGTGACAGCATGGATGAACCCAAAGACTATTATGCTAAGTGAAACAAGCCAGCGAGAGAAGGACAAGTACCTTATGGTATCACTTATATGTGGAATCTAATAAATAAAATAAACTAACAAACAAAGTGAAGACAGACTCATGGATACAGAGAACAGACTGACAGCTGTGAGAGGGAAGTGGTTTGTGGGCTGGGTTAAAAGGGTGAAGAAATTAAGCAAGGAAAAAAAAAACTCATGGACACAGACAATAGTATGGTCACTGGCAGAGGAAGGGGGTGGGAGAGGTAGAAAAGAGTAAGGGATAATAAATAGTGATGGAAGGAGACTTGGGGTGGTAAACACGCAACACAATATACAGATGATGTATTGTAGAATTGTGTAGCTGAAACCCATATAATTTTATTAACCAATGCTACCCTAATAAATTCAATAAAAAATTACAATGAAAAAAGAAGTTTCAGGACGATTAAAATCATTACTAAAACAAAACAAAACAAAACCAAAAAAAATGTACAAGAAGCTATTAGAACACCTATTTATTTAAACACAAACAAAATAAATTATCCAAGACATGTATTAAAACTGTCAAAAGTGCCCAGTCGGTGTGGCTCAGTGGTTGAGCGTCAACCATGCACCAAGAGGTCGCCGGTTTGATTCCCAGTCAGGGCACATGCCCAGGTTGTGGGCCAAATTCCCAGTGGGGAGCATACAGGAGGTGGCCAATTGGTGTTCTCTCTCATCGATGTTTCTATCTCACTCTTCCTCTCCCTTCCTCTCTCTTTAAAATCAATAAAGAGAAAAAAAATTAAATTCGTAAGTAAAACTGCCAGAAGTCAGTGATAAAGAATTATAAAACTATCCACCTGGGGGAGTGAGTGGAGACAGTTGTCTTAGAAAGTAACCCCCACAGATCTATTGTCAGATTCCTCAGAAGAAACTCTACTGGCCAGGAGAGAAGAGAATGACATTTAAAATATTGAAAAATAAAAATTGCGAGTCAATAATAATCTATCCAACCAAGTTATAATTTAGATATAAAGGAGAAATAAACAGAAGCTGAAAGAGAACACCACCACAAAACTTGTCCCACAAGAAATGTTGCAAGGAGCTTTTCTACCAGGAACAAAAAAGCAAAAGTACACAATACTTTGTGTAAGGTGATAAAGAGACAGACAGAATCAGACAATTGCCATTCTAGTACACAATAGAGTGTTTAACGCTTAACCAAACCACAAGGGTTAAAGGATTTTGAAAAATTATCCCTTCAATTTGTTAATGAAAGCATAGCACAAAAAGACAATTTTTACAGTAAAAAATATGGAAGTGAAGGAAGAAAAGGATGAAACTTGCATAAGCAAATGAAAATAAGATGCTATCAGAAGAAGAACTATTTATGTATAAGGCGATTAAATATATATATGTAATAAATCATGGTACCCACAAAAAATGAACAGTTAGAGCATAGATAGAAAACATAAGAAAGAGAAAATGGTGAAGCTCTTAAAAAAACAAAAGTAAAAAAAAATAAAAAACTCACATAGCAGACAAAGAGGAAAAAAATGGATATAGAAGAATCAGGACAGAAAGTATATAATTTCCGTAGTAAGTCCTCATATATCAGTAACCATCCTAAATATAAATGGACCAAACTCAACAATCAAAAGGCATAGAGCATCTGGATGGATTAAGAAACAAAAGCCACCTTTAGCAGACTCATCTCAGCTCCAAAGACAAGCATAGGTCCAAAGTGGAGGGATGGCAGATGATACTCCAAACAAATAGTATACAAATGAAAATGAGTGTAGCTACAGTTCTATCAGAAAGGACACACACACACACACACACACACACACACACACCCTCTTTAGAGCACCAAAATACATGAAGAAATTACTAACAGATCTAAAATAAGAAATCTACAGCAATACAATAAGAGTACGAGACGTTAACACCTCACTTACACCAATGGTTGGACCACCCAGACAGAAATTCAGCAAGGAAACATCAGCCTGAAATGACACATTAGGTCAAATGGACTTACTAGATATATACAGAACATTCCATTAAAAGCCACAGAATATACATTATTCTCAAGTGCACCAGAAACATTTTCTAGGGTGGACCATATGTTGGGACACAAACAAGTCTCGATTTACTTAAGAAGATTAGAATTATACAGTACTAAGCATCTTCTCTGATCACAACAGTATGAAACTAGAAATCAACTATTAAGCTACATGCTACTGAACAACTATTAGGTCAAAAAATAAATCAAAGGAGGAGTCAAAAAGACAAATAAAAATGAGATATACCAAATATTTGGGACGCGGCAAAAGTGGTACTGAGAGGGGAGTTATAGCATATATGCCTACCTGAAGAAACAAAAATCTCAAATAAAAAATCTAAGATTTCACTTTATGGAACAAGATAAAAACAAAGCTCAAAGTCAGTAGAGGGAAAGAAATAATAAAAATCAGAGCAGAAATAAATGATAGAGACTAAAAACAATAGAAAAGATTAATGAAAATCAGAGCTAGTTTTTGGAAAAGATAAAAAAAAATTGACAAACCTTTAGCTAAACTAAAAAAAAAAAGAAGACTCAAATACAGAAAATCATAAATGTAAGATGATGCGTTACAGTGAATACCACAGAAATACAAAGGGTCTCAAGAGGATGCCATGAAAGGCTTTATGCCACCAAATTAGATAACCTAGAATAAGTAGATAAATTCTAAGAATCATATAACCTTCTTAGTCTGAATCATGGAGAAATAAAAAATCTGAATAGATGTCACTAGTCATAAAATTAAAACAGTAAACAAACCAAAGCAAAAATAAAGGTCCAGGACTAGATGGTTTCAGTGTGGGATTCTATCAAACATTCAAAGAAGATTTAATACCCTTTCTTCTGAAAATCTTCCAAAATAATTGAAGAGGAGGGAATCATCGTAACTCATATTTCACATTATAAGACCAACATTACCCACATACAAAACCAGACAAGGGCAAATACACATATATTACAGTCCAATTTTATGAAGAACATAGATGGCAACATCTTAAAGAAGATATTAGCAACGTGAATTTGACAATACATTAAAAGGTTCATAAACTATGATCAAGTGGGATTTATTCCAGGGATACCAGCAAGGTTCAACATCCACAAATCAATCGATATAATATACCACATTTATAAAACAAAGTAAGAAAACTATATGAAGATGAAACCAAGTGGCAGTGTTCGGGTTTGTCGTCCCGCAAAATTGAAGAATGAGTTCACAGACCAAGGGTAAGTGTAAGGAAAGTTTATTGATGAAAGATAGACAGACTCCCCACAGCAGGGAGGGACCCAAGTGGGTTTGCCCGTGGGGCTCTGCTGGCTAGGGGATATATATACTTTGCTAGCCTCTGATGGTCCTTTCAAGGAATTCTGCCTTGGCAAAATGCATACATTTCAAACCCTGTGTTTCCTGCCTGACCGGGTTCAGCCCTACATCATCTATAAGGCCTTAGTGGCTTCCCTTTTTGGTAATTTCAAACTTCTCCCAGACTATAAGTGAGGAGGAGGGGAAATACCCACGGAGCAACCCTATGCTTGCTTTGGTTTCTCCCCCAACTCCAATTTTGGCTTTCTATAATCCTTTTAAGGTGACCAGGCTTTCTGCAACAGGAACACACTCTATAGTTTCACAGAACTCATTTAGCAATGTGTGGCCCTTGCTTGAACCAGCCTTTCTGTGATTATTGCTGTGTAATTGACCTGTGCTCCTTCCAGGAGCTTCTAATTTGCATTTCTATAAATGGGGCTGGAGTTTCTGGCCTTGGGGGCAGAATTTGCCATGCTGGTTTTAGTTTTATTTTGAGAGCTATGGAGTCTGCATAAATCTCCAGATATGCTGTGTACTGAGTTGCCTGCCTGTGTGCTGAGCTTCAAGTCCTCGCAAACTTCTCATGTGTCTCAGCCTTCCCTTCCCATGGTCCCATCCCTCACTGCCTAACCTGCCTCTATCTCCTCAATCATCTCAATAGATGCATAACAAGCATTTGACAAGAGTAATATTTAGTTATAATAAAAACTCTCAATACAATGGGTATATAAAGAAAGTACCTAAAAACATAAAGGCCACATATGACAAACCCATAGTTGACATCATATACAATGGTTGAAAAAGTGAGAGCTTTTCCCTCTAAGTTTGGTAACAAGCCAACGATGTCCACTCTTGCCACTTTTATTCAACTGGTATTGCAAGTCTAGCCAGAACCGAAGGCAAGAAAAAGAAATAAAACATCCAAACTGAAAA